>NC_081409.1:353662978-356295478 GCF_030272615.1 Cryptomeria japonica
TCTCTATTTATGTTAGACTGTCTTTGCATAGTCATATCCTAGGCACCGACCCTCCTTGTCGAATCTGAGTCAGGCAGGTAATACTCTTTGGTTGCATTTCCTTGTTTGTCGTTTGCTTATTTCCCAGTAATTGTGCATTGTTCGGGCTGGGTGATCAGTGCCCACCGTGGTGTCAACTCTGTGCGGGTCTTTGTATTTGACTAGTTCCTTCGATGACTTAGTTCAGTGAAGTATATATATTTACATTCATAAGAACTTTTACACTTCTTTCTATTGTTGTTTTGTTATTCGATAGTTTATTCTGTCAATTAGAGATTTTATATATATGTATATATATAAGAATGTATTAAATCATTCCTTTTTGCATATATTTATATGTTTATAAGTATATATGTATAAATGAACTTAATTATTTCTTCAATAATTAATAGCTCATTCATAATTTTGATAGTCTAGAATTGTATGAATAGATTATTTTTCATAAAAAGGGCAAATTGTCATCTTTATTGTGATATTTATAAGGATCAAGTGGACCTTAGTTGTTTTCTATTTGAATTATTAGCTCACTAAGATTAAATGTAATGAAGTAAGTAGCTAAGATTAACTTATAGTATAAATTGAGTTTTGGTCCCTATGTGTTCGATATATTGTGACCTTGTACTTGCCTTTGAATCTGCACTATATTATGTTGGAATCATTGGGATCGTTGTGATAGTTGTATGTTGACTCTAAATGCTTGGGGGGGGGGGTTGATTGAATCCTTGACTGTGTATAGATAATATTCATTTTTTTGTGTTACTGTTTCAATGTCTCTAAATGTACTTGAGTGCTAGAGGGTAATTCATAGCTTGCCTTTGTTGCTTCTTGTTTGTAATATTGTTCTAGCAAGTGAGATAAGCCTTGCTATGGTCGGGACCTTGTCATCTCTAGTTTCTAAGTGTCTTAGGTTTTGTGTTGTATTTTGAATTCCTAGGTGCAAGTTAAGGGGGAGTGGCTCTCATTGGGGGTCGGGACCCAAAGAAGTTGCTAGGGTAACTCAATGAGGGTTTTGTAATCAAATGGAAATTTAAAATAAAGAATTGAGTGGGTAGTTAGTTCACATTAATAAGATTAATTGTTGCCTCTCTTACTCTGGAATGCTTGTTTAGGTTTGGGGTAAGTAGAGAAGGCCTGGAATGGCATCCACCAATCTTGTCCCTTTGAAAGGTTGGTGTGCTCCACTAGTGTTTGTATAGGGGCCGAGAGTCAGTAGAGGTCACCAAGGTAACCCAGGATGGGGGCCCTAGTGAAGAATCACTAGGGTACCCATGACAACTTAGTGATGACACTCTTCCCTATTGCATACTTAGTGGTCTCTCTTTTTTTTCTTTTTCTTTTCTTGGATTGCTTTGGGCCTCTGGAATTTGGTTGGCTCTTATGAGTCTCTTGTGATAGTAGCCTTTTGAGTCTCATGTGAGTTTTGTATGTATCCTTGTTGTCTGCTTTCATCTTGTGGGTCTAGCTGATACCTCCTAGCATGGGGGGTGGACCTGATGGTACCACATAGTTGGGTGGAGTGCCTTTTTGCACCCATTGGGTTTTGTTAGTTCTTCATCATGTCGTGATGGATAGAGTGCAGATTTGAAGACTTTCTTAATGATCCAGATGTAGGTAATTTCTTCTCTTTTGTACTCTTGGAGATTATATCCTTATGGATACATTGTAATGTAATTGATGACCATATGTATATTCTCATGACAATGTATTATGTATCATGATCCTTTGTATCGAATGATGTTTTAATAATTAATGATGATTCTTATGGTCATGCATGTTGTGTTTATTGTTATTACTTGAGTAACAACATTGTGGGGCCTTAAGGACTATTGTTAGTTGTGCATTTTGTTTTAATCATGTTGTATGTAACTCAATACATATGTATAATTTATCCTTAAAAAAAAAATTATTCACATTTTCAGTGATTTATTTGATTATGGGCCTCATAGTGGGGCGTTACACTTGGTATTAGAGCACAAGTTCAAACACTAGGTTCTTTGGGTGTTCTTGGGTTCATTTGTTGCTTGTATGTTTTCTGTGTGTGCTTAATTCTTGTCGTAAGCTTGCCTCTTAAGCATTGTTGTTGTGATGCTAAAGATGTGGTTAAATGAAACAAGCATACACATAGATGAGACAATAAAACATAAGTAGGAAGAAAATAAAAGATCTAAATTAAAGATGCAAAACCATAGCTTCCTTTCAAATGTCCCATCTTCCTCTATTCTTGAGGACCTTGAAGGTTGAAGAATTGTTGGCTCTCAGCGGAACAATGACCTCCAAAGTGGCAACTCAAGAGTTGAGTAGCTACTTCATGATTAATTGTGCAAATTGTATGAAATGCATGATGATTGATGAATGATTTAGCTAGAATGATCTATTCAAGCTACATGATTGATAAAATGAAACTAGATTAATATGAAAATGAACTATGATTAATCTAATTAACAATTGATGCTAGATGATATGATGTAAAATGCCTATAATAACAATGCAAAAACTAGGAATGCAAGGGATCCTTATTGCTACAAAATTAGGGGTATTTATAGGAATTCCAAGGTCAGAGTTGAGGTGGAAGGAATCGACGGTCCAAATTTGATTTGAAGATATCAAGGGTCAAGATTTTGGAAGTTGGAGAAGAGGTTGGAGGAAGGGACACTTGTCATCTCTATGGTGACAAGTGTCAAAGAGCGTTGCTCATGTGAGGGTAAGTGTCCAAGGGAGGAGACATGTGGCAAACGTGCCATGTGTCTCAAGGGGAGAATATCCAACCCATAAGAGGTTAGGATAAAAGAGGTTAGGATGTGCAAGAGGATAGGGTTACTTAGACCCTAGGATTAGATAAAATGGGTTAGGTTAGGGGATGGTTAAGTTAGGTGGTTAAAAGTTAGGAGCCATGTGCTCATTTGAATTTAAAAATTAAAATATTTGAAAAAGATAATTAATCTCAACAAATCATGATTTGATTTGTTTTAACTAATTATGAGATTAAAAGAATGAATTTAAATAGGGGAAGGATTAATTAATTTAGATTAATTAATCAAAAGGGGATATGAAATGAACTTAATAAATAAATCCTTAGACTAATTTATAAGTAGATGAATGGGGAAATTAATCAAATTTGCTTGTGAATTCGATTAATTGGGAAGGGGGATTAATTAAATAACTACGTATTTAATTAACTATCTTTAGACCAATACATTTTACCCCTCTTTGAAAACTCGATTGATGATGATGTTGATATTCATTTCGATAGGATGCAGATTTGATCTTGATTTCGATGCGGATTCAGTTTCGTTATGATACTGATTTGATTTGAGATGATAAATCTCGATATGATGCCCCATATGCTGACTGATAGATTTCGATGCAAGGATGCCCCCTCAGGAGATAAATCAGATAATTTCCCAACGTTTCTGAATTTATCATGATTTTTTTTTATAGTTTTGAAATTTTTACAATTTTTAATGATTTTTCGATTTTTAGATACTTTCAGAGTTGATCCAATTCATTTCCCGATAAGTTGAAAACATTGCCCTACCAGGTTGATTAGTTGATTAAATGATTGAAATTAAGTGGAATAAAAATCCCACTAAAATGCCCCACTTTGGGTTTAAAAAAGTGAATTACTTTTACCACTCTTCATTTGTGCACATGAGTTGTTTGAAAAAAAAAGCTCTAGAGAAAATAATGGTGATCTCATATCACCAGCACAAGTTCGAGAGAGTTTGGCGACATGAGCATCCTCTGGCCTATGGTCCACCTGTATGCACTTCGAGAAAACCCATCTTTGTTAAATTTTTAGTTTGATTTTTTGAAAAATTAGCTAGTTTTAGAAAACATTATTTTTCTCAATTTTCGCCATGTGGGTTTTAATTTTTTTTGCATTTTTGATATGGGTTTTTTGCATTACAAAATGGGTTTTTTAAAATTAAAAAAAATTCACAAAAAAAAATAAATTTTATGTAAATTTTGCATTTGAGGGGGTGGAGGTGGTGCCCCGGCGGCACCACCATGGGCACAATAGCGGACGCTGTTGGCGCCACCGTGGGTGCCACGAGCGCCTTGGCCAGCGCTGTTAGCACCACCGCAGGCTACTGTGGCTATTGCGGGCGCCGCTGAAACCACCGTGGGCGTCGTGGCCGAGGCAAGGGCATCGTCAATGGCCCACTTTGCTGTAATTTTTTTTTCTAAGGTTTTTCGATTTTATGATTTTTTTGTAAAAATAAATTGATTTTTTGATATTTTGATTTTTTCATGATTTTCGTGAGATTTTGTCCAATTTTTGACATGTTTTTTCAATTTTCGATTTTTGATTTTTAATTTTTGATTTTTGCCATTTATGACTTGATTTTTTGATTTTTGACAAAATGATTTGATTTTTGACGATTTTGCGGTGTTAGATTTTTCAATTATTGAATTTGATAACTTTTGATGACTTGATTATTTGAGTTTTTGATTGCGATTGGATTTTTGATGAATTTAGATGATTTGATTTAATTTTCGAATGAATTATTTTGATAAAAAAATTGTTGCTCCTCTGACCCCCAAACATCATGATTTTCTATAAAGATGTTGGAATGCTGTCAATTTGATTTGATTTTTGATTTCAATAAGGTAAGATAGATTCGATTAGCTATCTAATTGATGAAATTTGATGAGCAGTTTTGATTATCTTGATTTACGTGTGAGATGAGATAGGATTGATAATGACCTCATGATAGATGAACGTCATTGATAGGGGATTAACGAGATTTGATAGAAATCTCAAGTGAGCAAGATAGATTGATAGATAGATTGATTGATAGATAGATTGATTGATAGATAGATACATCAAGATACTGATTTGATGATTTGATTTGATTTGCAGGAGTACTTTAGTGTCCTCCAGTCTTGGGAGCACTTCCCAAAGACATGGATGTTGATCCCCACCTTAGCCAAGCGGAGAGAGACCACATTGATAGGTGTGGTTTATCTTCCCTTCTTGACATGCCCCGACCTTTGATTAACCGAGGATTATTGACAGCCTTAGCAGAGCATTGGCATAATGAGCACAATACTTTTCACTTACTGATCGACAAGATGACAGTGACACCTAAGGATGTATACTAGATATTGCGCATCCCTGTGATGGGCGAGCTAGTGTATTATGATCTTAGTGAGCAGGGTGGGACAAATGCACTTTGCAAAGTGTTTGATGATGATGAGATTGGTGGATATGACATTGCGTGGCAGGAGATACTAGAGCTAGGTTATGCCACACTACCCATTGTTCTCATCGGATTCATTGGGGGTTTCCTTTGTCTTGATCACAGGTCAAAGGGATTATCTGTTGGATGGAGTCACCTTGTTGAGCAGTTGGCGTCATAGGGGACCCAATTTGTGTGGGGGTTATGCATGCTGGCTCACTTGTATTATGACTTGCACCAAGTAGTGTACCGGGGATTGACCAGATTATTAGTAGGGGTGACAGTTCTCCAGATATGGCCCTGTGAGCACCTACCTATCACACGACCATTGGCTAACAAAGATAGACCTATAGGCAGGCCCTATGCTGATGAGTATCCAGGCACCATTTTCCAATGAAATTTGGGCAAATTGGAGTATTGGTGATGAACACTAGATGATCTAGATACTGTGATATGGAGACCGTACAAAGATTGCAAGATCTGGCCCGAGGATTTAGTGGAGATGTCATATGTATTCTTGACTCGATACCTAATTGGGTCTACACCCTATGTTATTGAGTGATTCCTTTGTATGAGGGTGTTGAGACAATATGGCATGATATAGGGGATACCATAGGGTACAACTCATTATGATCGCAGGAGACTGGATGTGGCTACTTGGGGGCCCTCTATTTCATATGAGAAAGCGTGCACAAAGTACTTATCATTGGGGCCACTGGATTGGGATTATCTATCATGTATGATAGATAGCGGGATGACAATTGAGTACACCGTATATTTTATTGCACATAGGTTTCCTAGGTTGACATGTCTGGATGAGCCAGAGCCAGTTCTAGATGAGGACGACGAGAGGCCATGACATAGAACTCCTAGATGACTGAGGGATGGTGTGGGGAGAGGAGGTGGGGGCAGAGATGAAGGCGGAGAGAGAGGGGATGATAGAGATGGGTACAAAGGAGATGTAGGAGATCATGGTGTTGGAGATGATGATGGAGGAGATGATGATGCAGGAGATGATGATGGGGGAGATAGGCAATGTCCAATGTACTCAATCACGTAATAAGAGAGATAACACCATGTCGAAGCCTTTGGTCTTGGAAAAGATGAGCTTTTGTGATCCCATGCAAAATGAAATGCAAATCTACTTTAAAAATGTAAATGCAATGCTGTGATCAGTCCGATCATGTGGTCATTGCTTTGTTTCATCATTGAGCCTTTAACATGTGGGAAGTGAGTGCAAACATTGATGGTATAATTGAACCATGATGACCTAAGCACTACTTTCCTAGGTTTTGATATTGCAAGTTAGCACAAACATCGAGGTATAATTGAACCAAGATGACCTGAGTGTTGCTTGCGTAAAACAGATAATATTAACCATTTCTATATGGAAATCCGAAATGTCTTCGATGATACTCTAATGATCATGTCCCAAGATAACTTTGTACATATTAACGATTAATTTATAGATAGTAGACAAGAAAATATCATGTTCCTTCCTTGTTCCTCTAGTCAAAGACATCTTGGAGTTACTCAGAAATCACAATAGAGAAAAACCAAGATAAAATAGTTAAACCATTATTGTCAAAGTGTTAAAATCATTAGTCAAAAGATATCATCCATTGATATGTGTTTGTCATGTTTAGACTAATAGTTTATAGTTGATGGTTGACAATTTAATCTTGTGTTCAACGTTGGATGTGTCTAAATTTTCACTTGACAAGTGTTGCCTAACCATTGTCCTACCTGTTTGATTAAGCTCAAAACGATGATTTTTTTTGCTCCCAGGTAGGTTCAGGATTTTGTCCCCAGTCTAGAAACAAACTTTATTATGATATAAATGATGATCCAAACCATGGTGAGAAATCACCTGCGATGCTTGCGTATGTACAAAGGCTTTATTATAGATATGAACAACACTGATGGAAATGAATGCAAGCAGAAGGGTGCATGAACCAATAGATGGAAGAGCTAGCTAACAGATAGCACTTGTTTGCCAGGTTTTCACCATCTGTTTTTATTGCACTTTTTCTCATATTTGATTTTTTATTTTTCACTGTTTTCGCTATTTTTGTATTTTCTTCTTTTTCACATTTTTTTGGATTTTTTTTGCTTTTGCACTTTTTTTTTTTTTTTTTTTCAGATTTTTCTTCTTTTCCCATGTTTTTGGATTTTTTTGCTTTTCCACTGTTTTTGGATTTTTTGCTTTTCCACTATTTATGGATGTTCTTGCTTTTCAATTTTTTTTGGATTTTCCTCCTTTTTCAGGCATAAAACTTCTTCAAATGGATGCTATTGATGGGTTCCTCGAGGTGATCCCCATCCCGCATTGATAGTTGATATGCTCCTGACCCAAATACTGTTGTGACCACAAACAAACCTAACTAGTTTGGTTTGAACTTCCCTTTCTTTTCTCTATCTGATGGGTTTCGTGTATTTTCCTTTAGTACTAGTTCCCCAACTTGAAAAAATCGTGGTTTGACCTTGTGATTATAACTTCAACACATTCTTTGCTAATACACCTTTAAATGATCAAAGGCATTTTGTCTTTGTTCATGGATCAATTCTAACTCTTGCAATCTAGATACTCGTTGTTCTTCATCTAGGATAAGGCCTTTTAATGATACTCGTAGAGAAGGTATCTCTACTTCTATTCGTAGTATTGCTTTTGATCCTTAGACAACGCCTGTTGGTGTATAGATACTAGTACGGTAGGCCCATAGAGTAGGGTTCAATTGAATATGCCAATCTCTACTAGCATCATTCACTGTCTTTTTGAGAATTTTCAGAATAGTTTTGTTTGATGCTTCTTCTTGCCCATTCCCTTGTAGATAGTAGGGTGTGGAAAATCTCTATTGGATCTAAAATTTCTCACAAAGCTCTTTTACATCCTGGTTCTTGAACAGTCGCCCATTATCAGTGATAATGGTCATGGGTATGCCATAGCGACATATGATGTAATTAAAGATAAATGCAACAATTTGTTTTCTTGTGATATTTGTGAGAGGTACTGCCATTTTGTAAAATATTCCATAGCTACAAGGATGAAATTGTGACCATTGGATGAAGGAGGATTGATCTTTCCTACTATATCAAGACCCCATTGGCAAAAAGGCCAAGATGTTACCAAAGCATGAAGTTCTTGTGCTGGTGCATGAATTCAATTTCCATGGATCTGACATTGTTTGCATGTTTTAGCTATCTGAAAAGAATCTCGTTCCATAGTTGGCCAATAATAGCCCAAGCGTATGAGTTTTTTCAAAAGGGTAAGACCACTTGAATGAGTGCCACAAATGTCATTATGGACTTTATTTAAGGCCTTCTTGTTATGCCTTGCATATCTATTTCCCCATTAGTCTCCTTGCGTCGAAATTTGGGTCCCTTTTGTCTTTTCTTTTTTTTTTTTTTTTTTTGACCTCGAAACTTCGAAGTCTCGGAGTCCTGAGGTCCCTTTGTTCTTCTTTGGTTTTTGACCTCGAAACCTCAAAGTACCGGAGTCCCGAGGTCCCTTTGTTCTTCTTTGGTTTCAAAACCTCAGAACTTCGGAGTCCTGGAGTCCCAAGGTTTTGAGTCTTTTGTCTCGGAACTCAGGAGTCTCGGAATCCCGATGTAGAGACTCCTTCTGCTTACCTTCAGAACTTCAGATCCTCGGAGTTTCGGGGTGGGATGTTTCCTTTTTTGTGTCGAGCTCGGAACCTCGGGACCCCAAAGTTTGGAGGTCATGTTTAAAGCCTTTGTATAGAAGGGCTTGGGAAGAGGTATAAATAGGGATGATGAACTTTTAAAGTTCATTTGTGCATTCAGAACTCCCCCTCCCTAGATCCAAGCCGCGAATCTTCGAACTTTCAAGCTTTCCTTGGTGTTTTTGGGCATTTCGATTCACCAGGTTGGTGATTTTTCTTGCCCATTTTGATGGTTTGTAGATTAGATTTTCTTTCCTCGTTGCTCTTTTTGTTTGTTTCTTGTTTTCTTTTTTGTGTGCCCTAGTTTTCCCGCCCAGAACCTTGGACCCCCGGAGTCCCGGGTAGTTGGTTTTCATGTGCCTGGAACCTCGAATTTCTGGGTAGTTGGCTTGACCTGACCCCGGAACCCTGGAGTTTTGGGTGACTCCCATTCACCTAAATTGGAACACTGGAACCTTGGAATTTCGGGTCAATCCTGGTTAATAAGCCCGAAACCCCAGAAACCCAGGGTTCCGGGTGGTTCCCGTTCAATGAACCCGGAACCCCGGACCCCCAGAGTTGCAGGATTCCTTTTGCATACAACCTCACCCCGAAACCTTGAAGTTCCTGGCCTTCTTCACTTGTGCCTAGCCCGAGACCCCAAGACCCCGAAGTCCCAAAGTAAATCAACTTTTATGATTATTATCAAAGACTGAGGATTTATTTTTTGCTTGCAGGTTCGAGTGGTTACATGGACTCGTCCTTCAACAAAAGAGGCAAAGAAATTGATAGACTCCCAACCACCATGAAATATAATTATCAAGGACAGGTCTATGTTTCAAAGTTAGATGATCAAGTCATATGGGTCGCAGATACTGAAATCGGCCATATAGAAATTGAGGATATCAAGGCTCAATTAGACAAACCTAGTCTGGAGGCCCTCCATAGGAATCAAGAGATCGGGCCTATTTGAAGCTACTGCCTTTCCACAATCATTGTAGGCACCATAGTTCATAATGACCATTGCTCCATTTTATAACCCATAGACTAGAAAGTGCACGGATGCACAAGGAAAAACAATCATAGACTTGTCTCTTGACATGCTCGGGTTGGTTTTTGGCATCCCAACTAGGGAGGAGATATTTCTATTAATCGAAGAAGAGGCCTTAAGGGCATGGAATGACAAAATATCAGCTAGTAAGAGGCACACGAATATAAACTGGTTGGAAGAAGAAAGAAAGACAGGTCTCAAGGCAACGAAGATCTTGAGGGTGGATTTCAAAGAGCCCCAAAGAGACTTAATTATTATGCTTAGCAAGGCCTTTGGCAAGCCGGATTGCAAGCATTTTCATCCTTGGATGTTCCAATTCATGAGCACTATTTTAATAGGGAAACAATACTTTGATTGGACATAGATCCTCTTTGACAATATCTGCAAATAGATGAAAGAAGTTCAACATACCCAAAAGTTCTTTTTCACATCATACGTCATCTGGGTAGCTGCTAGAGCTGGAAAGTTTCTAGGGCTATAGGTACAAGGTCAATTGGGAGAGGAGGAAGGACAAAAGAAGGTATGGGAGTATTATTCCCAACTCACTCTAGCCAATGCAAAGGCTCATTTCAAGAGAGTTAATGATGCTTTCTTTTTTCTAATAATAATCAAATTAACAAGAGATGCAGGATATCGAATTAACCTGGAGGCCATGGCTATCATCCGAGAATGGGCATGTTGTTTCATCCAAAACTCACGCTCCACTTATATCAGAGTTAGCGGATTTAAAGGGAACCCAATGTTGTTGCCTCGATACTAAAATGATAGGATAATTTTGCTAGAGTATGTAAGGCAGCTTGTGGGCCTCTAGTCACTTTTGTCATCAAAACACAAAGCAGGTATCGATTTCTCAGTATGTATTGGGTACTTTGCATGTTCTAAGATACAAGTAGCAAAATTAGTAGAACAAGAGCTTCAAGATTTGAACTTGAAGGAGTATGATCATGCTAGGGAGTTTTATGATCCCTATGGGAAACTTAAACAAGCTATGCCTAGGGCATTTGAGGGGCACAAGCCCAGCTTGGAGGAATTTTGGGCCAACCTACAAGATAGTTTTGAGGTTGGGGAGAAGAGCTATAATAGGTTATCTGTGCCACAGGTAAGAGATTTCGGAATTGAGACTAATCTCCCTAAATACCTTAGGGATGATGGGGACTTACTTGATCCAATTTATAGGGAATCAGGGATAGATAAAAGGCCCCTCTCCCCAATAAAGTGGTCTACAAGGGAAGACACAAATATGGAAAACATTTCTCAAGTGGTCATCAATAGGACCAAGCAATGGTTAGGCCAAAGGGTAAGACCTAGTGTCTCAAAGGTGAAACAAAAGGAGTCCACTTCAAGCATACCTCATTCAAGGGGCCATAAGGAGTACGCTCGGAAGACAAGGTCAGCCTCAAGGCAAAATACGCTCACCAATCCAGATGAGGAGGACAAACCTTGAGAAAGTACTGAGGACTTATTCAAGAAACTCCAAGAAAAGATGAGGGAGTTTGAATTGATAAAGATGGCAACGGACCTGGGATTGACCGATGGATTGGGAGTGGTACCACTTGCCAAAGTTCTCCCACCAAGGACGACTATAGGGTAGATTGCACGAGAGGGTACCCAAGAGCAAGAGGAAGATATAGAAATTACTGGGGATATACATACTCAACCACCTTCAATAGATGCCACACATGCTCCAAGCACCAATGGCCTTGTAGCACCACTAGCTAATATTCCCATAGGGTAGCCTAGAGTGCAAGGCTTCAGGTCTACCACTGAAGGAATAAAAGTTAGAAATGTCGAGTCGGATTCAGATCAGGAGGAAGAAGATCTTGAAAAGCAACGACCGCTAGGAGGTGAGCAAGAAGGGGATGAGGCAAGAGACCTATTGGATGAAAGACTAGTTCTAAACCCTCAAGATCAAGAGGATCTCCTCAAGGATATAGCGGCCTGAAAAAGGGAAATAGAGATAGGCGAGAAAGAGATGAAATTTAATGAAGAGGTCAGTGGAAAACTGGGAGAGTTACATAAGCAACAAGATCTCCAAACCAATCTAGCCCGCCAAGTTACCTCACCTCAAGATCTCGGACAAATAGAAATAGAAGTGAGAGACGAAGCAGAGGAGCAGGCAGAGGTCCATGTTATGAATATGGATATAGCGTCACATCAAGGTGACAAGGATGAAGATATACCGCAATGGTTGGAGTTTACCTTTAGGAGGAAAAAGAGAAAAGCAGAGTTCCCTAAGGTTACTCTACAACAAGTAATCACTGAGGATCCACCAAAGGGTAAGAAGCTAAAAACTATTCATCATCTATCAAAAACTGGTTTTGGTGAAGTGATTGCAGATGTGGCAGTTCCATCCCAAGCCGAGGGACAAGCTTCCCCCAAATACCAAATATCCCATATAAATTTGGACAAACAAACCAAGTGGGGGGAGCTAGATACTCTGGAGTTAGCCACGAGCATCGTTAGAGGGTGTGTAGAGAAGGAGCATACTTCCATCATGGAGCTCAAAGTGCAACTAGGGCAATATAAGCAGCTACTAATCGAAATGAGCAAACCCCTAGACTCATACAGAGCTAATGACCTAGCTTCTACCTCATCGCTACCGAAGGAAGAAGTAAAAGCATTAATCGAGGTGAGACGGGTGTCCGCTGCAGCCAATTTATGGGCCCATGTAAATGCAGCCAAGATAGGATTATTTTTGTAAAATACTCTGGAGATATATCGCAAGGCGGTACAAGCAGGCGAAGCTTTGGCTTCCTGTTCCACACAATGAGAACAAAAGTCGAACCTTTCCAATAAACAGTTCCAAATTTTGAAAAAGATATTGCAGCTAGGGGAAGAGACAGTAACAGAGGAGGACCTTTTAGGGGTGACAGTTACAAAAACTTGCAGTCATATGTGTACATATTGGAGCTTAAGATTGAAATGCTTCAGCAGTATATCAAGGATATGATGGAGATTCGGGGCACTCTCCTTAGGGAAACTTTGTCATATGAAAGTTTTGTAAAGGATATGCTAGGACCTTTTGGCCTCGGATTAGCTAATATAGGAATAATGGAGCAGCAATAAGTTTTGGATCAGTGGGAGGCATATGAGGCGCAACATCTAAGACCCTCGACCTAGTTTGATATCACCCTCATGGATAGGTATACATATTTGATTACTCAGTGTCAGGAGGTGGCAGACATGGTGAAGGAGTTAGAGGAGGGGAGAATGCATGCGGATGAAGTTTTGAAGAAATATAAATTTAGAGTTAAGCATGTAGCTGTTCCTCCAGTTCAAGCAGTTGCATGTATAGTTGATAATTATAGAGCTTTTACCGAGAAATAAGGAATAAACGCATAATTGCTAAAGATGGCAAAGCTTTTTCATAAATCCTTAATATTATATTTTTCGCTGCAACTCCTAATCAAGTTCCAATTTTGAGAGAAATTTTGCATAACTACGAAAACGTGGCTCACCCACCAGGGTCTTCATAGTGCTCATGCAGTCCCCATTTAGTAATTGTTAAGTGGAGTGTTGAGGCAAAAACTTGCAAGTTAATTGGGACTCCTAGTTTCAGTTCTTAATTTAGGGTAGGTTTATTTCCTAGATAATAGGGCAGAGAAATTCTATAAATTGAGAAGTTGGAATCAGTTGTAAGGGTCCCCAAATTGATGATTTGTGGCCCACTTAGAGATTTTAGAATATTTTGCAGATTGTTAAGAAGTTTGAGTTATTTTTGTTTTAAATCCATTGAGATTAATATGAGAAGCAATTTGTAGATTGCCTGATCTACATCTATATTCTACCAAATTGTTCTATGTAATCTGGTAATGTCTATTATTTGGAGTTAGCAATGTGGTTTAATCTTTTTGTTTATCAATTAATGAATCATATTGTGCACGTTAGTGGTGTATGGGAATTATTGTGATAGGCCATATTGTTGATGATTTTATTTCCATAAATTTGTGAAATTGATGATTTTGCAGGTTTTCTGGAGGTCCGTTGTTGAATGCTAACTTGGATAATATTTGATAATTTTTTGGATTGCAGGGAACTAATTGAGTAGCTCATCAAGTTGTTATTATATTGGTTTTTATTATTATTTTCTTGTTCCCATTTACGCTTTGCATTTTATTTCCCAGAGAATCTTAAACTATAAAAACACAAAAAGAAAGGAAGTGCAATTATCCATAACCAACGAGATTTAGTTTCAACCAGTTGGCCCCTTAATAGGTACAACCACATCAACCATTGGGATACCCATCACCATCGTGACTTGACTATAGAGACCTTGGGGTAGTGAGTTTTCCCAAATTCATTGCTTTTCAGGAGAGGTGGTGAGTGTTCACATTGGCTACCTGACTGTTGGCGGGTGTGTCAAAAACAGTCATCAATAGAAACTGGCGCTAGAAGGAGGGCCTAGACTAGTCCCCTCATTGGCTAACCACATATAGTACTTCCAGGGGATAGATTGATGCCCTTTACCCAACCTAACCTCAACAATGAGCAAGACGACATTCTTACCCAAATATATGACTTTGCTTGGGACAGTACAAGAGATTATAACGATTGGTTACGAGCACGAGAAGTCTTGGACAATGAGAGACAAAAGGCTATACGTATAGAATTAGAGGCATGAAGACAAATTAATCCTTAGGTGAACCCACAATAAAATCCACAACCACCTCCTCAACCAGAGAATTGAGGTACTAAGCTGGATCGTATATCATCTTTCTCTCACGAGAGATTCCACCGAGTCCTTAGGAGTGGTTCTTCACCATCTGACTTAGTAGAGTTAGGACTTGCCACTAGGAGAAAGAGGAACAAAGCTAAGAAAAAACACTCAACAACCTCACCAGTACAATCATCCATACTCAATGTAGAAGATCAACTGATTCCTAGTCCTCAGCCTATCGCTGCACCTTTTGTGACTCAACGTCCACCAACACTACCTTCAATGGCCTATTTTAACCAAGACACCACACCACTAGGAACCATACCAGGGGGTATACATGACAAACCTAGAAACTTGGATAAATTTTGCACAAATTTTACTATTTAGGGGGATGAATGGCTGATGAAAATATTGAAGCATTCAAAGATGTGGGCATTCGTAATCATATTAAACACCAAGATGTAGTATGTAGACTCTTCCCATATTCACTTGGGGAGAATGAATACAATTGGTACTTAACCTTACCTGCAAACTCTATCATAGGCTGGGATGTCTTGGAGAAGGCCTTCATTGATCAATTCTGAGTGTACGTAGACCCCAAATAAGCCATTAACGACTTTTAATACTAGCTTCCAAAGGGCATTCAAGAGGCTACAAGCTCCTTACTAGGTAGCGCCTAACATAGACATCGACTCATATCTAAGAGCTATCGACCCTTGGACTGCTATGTTTATTAAGAAGAGTGTTCCTCAAGATCAAAGGGACACCTTGGCAAAAGTCTTCACATTAGCAATTAGCATGAACCATGAGTTAAATAAAACCCTGGGAGGGATCGGATATAATCTACCTATAGGGGTGAATCAAGGAAATTGCAATCAACTCCCAAGTATACCCTCGTCTCTACCTATAGGTGCCCCAATGATGAACCCTGTGCCAATCTATGCACCCCAACCTTAGGCAAATCAACATTTTGTTGCCCAAGCTTTGACTTGGCAAAATGGTACCAATACCGCCCCCACTCAAACACAATATGCTGGTCAAGTGCAAGTCGGAAATCAACAATTTGACAATACTAATTTAGCAAACCAACCTCCAACTATGGCGCCTAAGAGTCAAGGATCTCACATATCTACCGAAGTAGAAGCCTTGAAGAAAATGATCTCACAAGTTACTTCAGACTTGAGCCAGCTAAAAATGAATCCTCTGAGAGGGTATAATCAATCACAACCATATAATAATCAGAGGAACTACAATAACTAGAACCAAAGGTATAACAACAAACCTTATAATAGGTAGTGGAATATAGGTCCGAATAATGGTGGGGTGAACCATGATCACCCCGACGCACGAGATAACCCAAACCACACATGAAGTGTTAACCTTGTGGATATGAATTTTCTAACAAATTGGTGCAGGTTGCATGACACAGCTGTGCATTATGAGGTTAATTGTGCTCAGTTCAAGAAAATCATAAGAATTGCTCAAGCCGACTCTTAGCCAAACTATTGTTCCAATGATGAACTGGATAAGGTTAATACTGCCATGCTGGTCGATAGCTTCCTGTGCAAAGAATTTCAGGCTGAGGCTGAAGGTGAACCATGTGTATACGATGCTCAGGCCTTTCAGACCAGAAAATACAATCTTAGGAGTCAAGGCAAAGCTCCATTAATGGAGCCACCTCCCCTGACGGGTGGGTTTGTAGCTCCTGATGCAAATGCAAGCAACAATCCTCGCCCTCCTCAGGGTTTCCAAGGAGCACGCCCTAGACAAGCTCAAGGGCAAGATTATGTTCTGAAAGGATCATTTGACGTTACTAAGGAGATGGGAAGGACTGCTACCACTGTTGGCATATGCACACTCCAATGAGACATTGTAGGTGATTGAAGGTTTTGTCATTGATGACAACCTTACAATCCCATGGCACCGGCAAGGCATTACACCAGAAAGGCATTACACCAACAAGATAGTTCACCAGCATCAACAGATCACACTCTACACCAAAACTTAGACCATCGACACCGACACAGAGAAAGGAAGCATACCAGCACAGAGGCCGACATGATTTTTGATATATTATATTTTGTTTATTATTGTAAAAACTTTGTAAGCTGACTTGTCAAGTTGTAAAATGACTCTTATATATAAGAGAGATCATTGTAGACATTTTGTAAGCGAAAAAAAAAGGAAGATATTGGGCAGACCTATTATGCGAAATATAGGTTAAAGGTTTTATGTAAAGAACAGAGCAGAAACCGGTACTGGATCTAGCATTATAGATGCTATTGTAAAGCAGTACATGATATTGGATTTGTATAATCCACATTGTAAGTCAGTGAGACTTCCCATTGAGCAGTGAGCTCTAGGCAATTGGCCTTCCTGCATGTGCAGGCCTCTCTTGTAAGTAATGTTCTCTTATTGGCTAGTAAGTGAATATTGTGGGTCATAAATCCCACCGAGGTTTTTCCCACACTGGGTTTCCTCGTTAAATCCTTGTGTCATGGTGTGTTTTTCATGTGGATGCTTTTAATTCTATTTATTGCATTATTTCTTGCATATCGGTACACTGTTATAATATGTTCTACATGTTTTAAGTTAAGATATTCAACTCACCAATTAGATACTGATTCACCCCCCCCCCCTCAGTATCTGTGGGAATCCTAATAATTGGTATCAGAGCCTGGTCCTCCATTTTCAGAAGCCTAATAGCTTGAGGAAGATCTTAACACTAGTAGAGATGGAAAATCTGATGAAGCAACTTGAAGTAGCTCTTTTAGACTATGATACAGAGAAATTGAAAAATTTCAAACTAGAAGATGATCTAAAAGCAGCTCAGGATATCATTCAAGCACTTCAAGAGAATCTTACTATTGCAAGAAATAAGAGAATAGAACTTTGTGAAAAGATGCAAAATGAGAATGATGAAAAGGAATCACTTAATGATATGATAAGCAAGCTAAAACTGGAGAACATGACAACAAAGAATGAGATGCAGGATATGACTATGAGATTTTGTAAAGAAATTGAAGATAGGAAGAAGAATGAAGAAGAATTGACCAGAAGACTAAGTGATGTAGCAAATGAAAACACAAGACTTAGCTATGAAAATGATTTATTGAAGACAAATCTGATGCACACTCAGAATGACTCCAATGAACTGATGAGGCAGAAAGAAGTCTTAGAAAGAGAACTAGAAACTGCAAATCAACATAAAGAAAAATTCAAGAAAAGCTCAGAGGAACTTGGTAACCTGCTGAAGAATCAAAAAACCTAAAGGTGACACCTCTGGAATTGGCTTTGAAGTTGGTGAAAGCTCTGGTACTGCAAACACACAAGATCACAACAAACCGGTAAGACAACCTAATGCTTATAAATTCAATGGAAAATGCTTTAACTGTAATAAGTATGGTCACAGAGAAAATGAATGTAGATCTAGAAATTATCAGAATATCAACACACCCACTAGTCAATGGTCAAAATGCAACAAAGTTGGTCACAACTCTGAAAATTGCAGAATGAATGTGAGATGTTATGTTTGTGGAAGATTTGGAAATTTATCTAATCAATGCAGAACACAAACTAGCATAGGTTATGGGAAATCTATTCAAAAGAATAATGTGACTTGTTATGCATGTAACAAGATTGGGCATATTGCAAAATTATGTAGAAGTAAAGGATCATCAGTAGACAACAAAAGCTCTAGCTTGAAAGGTAAAGAAAAAGTTGAAGAGGTTAAGCAAGAATTCTCAAAACAATGGATTAGAAAAGCTGATCTAAATGTTGGGAATACTTCTCCACTGGTAGAACCAATCAATGCTTCACCGACAGGACAGAGTGATGCTTCACCGATAGGACAAAGTAGTGCTCCACTGACAGGAAGTTCTTCATCAAATTGAAGAAATTTCCTTGAGGGTTTGGCAATCTAATGACACATGTGCTATTATTCCCTCAGTTAGAAATGAGAAGTTGGAAATTACTTCATTACCGATAGACAATGTTAAGTGAATACTTAACCAACATGCATTAAATGTGGTAGATGGCAAATAAACACTATAAATTTGTGGTTTTTGCTCCATTTCATTTCACCGTGATTTCAAACATTCATAGAGCGCAAAATTTGCAGAGCTAAGGGATTTAAAGCAAAGAGGCGAAGCACTTCAAGCAATCAATCCATCCAAGATAGAAAAAAGGTATTTATCATCATGGCATCCACCTCTACACTTGAATATATAGAAAACCCTACTATAGTCGAGGCTATAAAACACCCTAGACCCATATTTCAACTAGTTCCCGAGGTAGCAAAGAAAGATGACAATATAGGTGCTTTTTCTCAAATACCAAAAGGAGTTGTTTATGCTGAAGACCCCAGAATTTACATTCACTATAACATAGAGGAATTGGGAGATGAAGAGATCAAAACAATGTATAAATCTATCATATGTGATAATTCCAGAAATGTGAAACTGGAACATAAAATCATTGAAACCCTAGGATTTACTGAAATCCTCTGCATTCCTGAATTTCCCAAGGATGTGATTAGGATAGTCTTAAGCAGGGTACATGGTAAATTTTTTTGGTTAGATGCAATTCACAAAATCACCAGGGAAGTTGTGAAAGCTGTCACAGGGTTACCGTCCACCGGTAAAAGACCAGACAAGACTAAAAAGGTCTCCAATGACCTAGTAACTAAACTAACTGGTGCAACATCTGACAGAAGGTCCTTGAGGGTAAATGATGTAACAGATATAAATGTGAGATTTGTTAGCATGATTTTAGGGTATAAAGCTACTCATGCAAATAGACTCAACTCAGTTTTAAGTTTATGCATTAAGAGTGCTTATGACATGATTACAGACAATGTGAAAATTGACATATGTGAATGGTCAAAAGATGAGTTAATTGACAATTTAGGCAAGATAAAGAAAGATAAGAAAGGAACTTTTAGGTTTGGTAATTTGCTTGTATGCTTGATGCTACACATAACCAAACAGGTTCCCGGTATAGGCTATAAAGTACTTGGATTTTATATACCGGTAGGAAAACAATTGACAGAACTATTCAACAACATGGGTGAAAACAAAGAAAAGAATATCCATGAATACTTTCAAGCACTTAAGGCCAAAATGAAGAAGAGAATCAGATTATCACATAAGATTGTTGACAATTATAAGGATGATATATGTTTTGTAATAAAAAAGGATGAGATCTGGATGGAAGCAGTCATCTCAAGAACAATCTGGGTAACAGAGATGGGCTATGAGACAGATGATCATATAGTTGAGACTTATGCTAAAGCACTTCTGGAAGCTCCAAACGAACCAAAGGAAGAAGTATTTGGTAGTGCTGAGACCATAGAAAAATAAATACAATCTAAGAAGAGAGTGAAAAAGGTTGAGGCAGTTGTGAGAAGAGGTTCTAGACATGAAAAAGTTATTAAAGAAAATGTATTAAAGCAAACCGGTATCACTGAGGATGAGCTAGGAACTCTATAGCCTGAGACTCACCTATCAGTGGTAGGCACTTCTTTGGAGAGTGACATGCCTGCAACTTTCAAAAGAGTTGTAAGGAAAATAGATCCTTCACTAACAACCACACCCTCACCTAGGAGAACTAGACATAAACAACAAGCAGTAAGATCTCCGGTTAAAAAGACTACACCAAAGAAGAAACTGACACCCAAGAAGAAGAAGAGTACAAAAAAAAAATTGGCCCCTCTTGAAATATTGCTAAATGAAATTACAGAGGAAGGGAAACTCAAAAACATAGGAAAGGTCTATGACACTTTGACAACAAATGAAAAAGAACAAGTGGAAAACAATGTTATTTTGCACATGGACATGTATAAGAAATTTTTGATGGAAGTCGTAGATGAAGTACCAGATGATCTATTCAAAAGATTGGAAGCAAGAAGACAAGCTGTTATAGAGCTTGATAAGAAAATCAAAATTGAAAAGTTACTAGTTGTTTATCCAGTAAACTCACGTAAGGAGATAGATGACTTAATTGTTGAAGCCAACCGGTCAGTATTCTCTACTGCACACTGGTATATTGCTTTAATGGTTAGAAGAGTTAATGAGGTGACTGAAGAAACAAAAAATGCATTGGACATATTTCTTGTTGAGAAAGAAAAATAGGAAGAATACAGGAACCCCAAACCAATAAAGGTATATCAGAAGGAGAGAGACAAAGGAAAAGGAAAGGTTGGTGAACCTTCGAGTATCAAAGTAAAAGACAACTTACCCCCACCTCCTTTTACATCACTAGTAACAACAACTACAGAAGATCAACTGACAATTGAAAGTATGGATGTAGAGGATGTCAATCCTCATCCTGAAGTCTTATACACAGTAGATGTTGATACACAAAAGATCAACATTGTGGTAGATAAAGATACAACTGGTAAGACAGACATGGCTAGTGAGCCACCGGTAACTGAGGAAACTGATCAAAAATAAGAGAAATCGGTAGATGATAACATAGGAGAATAGACAGAGAAACAAGAAGAGAAAAAGGCTCCGGAATAGGAACAGGTACAAGAACAAAGTCATGAGGAAACAGTACAACCGACAATAGGAGAAGTACACAAACCATTTCTTAAAGAAATACAAACACAAACAAACCTACCAGAGGTCACAACAAGCTTGGTTACTTCCTCCACCGACGGAATTCAGTATGTTGGTTCCTCCTCAGTAGGCCACAAATCAACAAATGTAACTGAAGTACTTTTGGATTCAATCAAAAGGATAACAGATTGTAGTTCATAGGCTTATAAAGCTATAGATGACAAAATCCCAATTTTGAAAGTAATTGCTCCTAACTGTAACATAGACAATAAAGATTCTTTAGGACAACTTGATACTTTGTGTAAATACATCACTGAGAACATAGTGACTATTGAGAAAATAAAGGAAGAGACTTTGAAGAATAAGGTAGAAATTGAAAAGAAAAAATTCTTTGAAGATCATATAAAGAAGTGTACTAGAGAATTTGACACACTTCTACTGGAATTGTGTAACTTATTAAAGGAATACAAAACTCTGTACAAAGACACCTGCAAGACAAACTTTTTGACAGTACACATATATAAGAAGATGAGCAAGGTACAGGATGAAATCAATAAACTTGTAGATAATTTTGTTAACTCACCTAATACATTATCAGTTTTTGAGCAAAGGATAACAAATTTTGAGGAAGAGTTACTTAAGATAGAAAGAGAAAAGGAGAGAATAGTGAATAAGGCAAAGAATTTGGGACTAAAACTGAGTCCAAGATTGGACTATCTAGCATCATTGCGGAAGGAAATATCTGAGGTACTGATACAGGGACAGAAAACACCGATAGAGCATATGCAGCACCTCACCGGTACAGTTAAAAGAACAAAGACAACAATAAGAGACAGTAAGAAGTTTATGGAGAGTATAAACTTGATTTTGGCGGATCTATTTAAAATTGTAACTACCCAGTTACAAGGTTTTAGACTACAACTCTATTGCACCTTGACAACCTTTGTCATTGATGCCAAAGGGGGAATAGTAGTATGAGAAAATAACCAGCAAAAGACTTATTTACTCAGGGGGAGTTCTTATATTTTTGGTAACATATTTTTGGAAACATTTTTAGATTAAAGTTTTGGATACACTTTTGAATTTTCTCATGAGTGTTGCCATCAATGCCAAAGGGGGAGATTGTTGGCATATGCACACTCCAATGAAACATTGTATGTGATTGAAGGTTTTGTCATTGATGGCAACCTTACAATCCTATGGCACTGGCAAGGCCTTACACTGACAAGGCATTACACCAGCAAGATAGTTCACCGACATCAAAAGATCACACTCTACACCGGCACTCAGACCACCGACACCGACACAGAGAAAGGAAGCATACCAGCACAGAGGCCGACAGGATTTTTGATATATTATATTTTGTTTATTATTGTAAAAATTTTGTAAGCTGACTTGGCAAGTTGTAAAATGACTCTTATATATAAGAGAGATCATTGTAGACATTTTGTAAGCGAAAAAAAAGAAGAAGATATTAGGCAGACCTATTATGCGAAATATAAGTTAAAGGTTTTATGTAAAGAACATAGCAGAAACCGGTATTGGATATGGCATTATAGATGCTATTGTAAAGTAGTACAAGATATTGGATTTGTATAATCCACATTGTAAGTCAGTGAGACTTCCCATTGAGTAGTGAGCTCTAGGCAATTGGCCTTCCTGCATGTGCAGGCCCCTCTTGTAAGTAATATTCTCTTATTGGCCAGTAAGTGAATATTGTGGGTCACAAATCCCACTGAGGTTTTTCCCACACTAGGTTTCCTCGTTAAATCCTTGTGTCATGGTGTGTTTTTCATGTGGATGCTTTTAATTTTGTTTATTTCATTATTTCTTGCATACTGGTACACTGTTATAATATGTTCTACATGTTTTAAGTTAAGAAATTCAACTCACCGGTTAGATACTGATTCACCCCCCCTCTTAGTATCTATGGGAATCCTAACAACCACTATGTCCTTGATGGAAGTATTGAGATATTGCTCTGAATAGAAGAGGGCTCTCCTTAGAAAGTTGGAATTGTTAGAGTCACAGAGCAATGAGGTTAAGATGGAAGACCTTAATGAAGTCAACGCTAACGTCAGCAATGATGCAATAGAAAATCCACCACTTTTACTGAGTTTAAGGATATATGGAAATAATTTACACAACTGTTTGGTAGATTCAGGGTCTTCAGGAAACGTAATGCCTTACTCTATATGTCAGAAGCTCAGACTTCAACCAGTACGTGCAAATATTAAGGTGGTACAACTAGACAAAACTGAGATTAATGTAATCAGAGAATTGAAAGATATATACATCTAATTAGGTGCTGATCCCTGAATATCTCATTATATTGACATTCAAGTATTGGATATTCCAGAAGTATATGGGATGCTCCTTAGTAGGGATTGGTCAAAGACTTTGGGAGGATATTTATTGACTTATTTTACATACTTATGGCTTCCCTGGAAGGGGGTAAGCAACCATATCCGAATCGATAGTGAACCTAAGTTGAAGAAGTTGGTAACGAATTATGGTGCTCCCAATGAGGTGGTGTTTGCTGAAGTGAGTCCAGGAGTTTACAGGGTCAATGAGATTCTCACTTTCTCTGCATCGACTCCTCTCTAGTTGTTTCGAGCAGATATGACCTCATATAAAAGGTGAGTCAAAGGTTTCATTATAGAAGTACAACAAGGAATGTGTTTATTGGGGGACACTATGAAGGTACAAAATTTGTTGCTTCTGAAATGGTGTCGGATACATCATGAGGAGCACTCAGAGATTTCATGTATCCCATGTCAGAATGAGATTATGAAATTGATGAGTCTGGCTCCATACGAAGAAGATGATCATACTATCAATATGGAATAAGTTCAAGGTCTAAGTCGTGAAGGATTAGAACCCCAAATAATAGATACTATAAGTAAGACTACCCAACCTAAGGATTACAACCAGGAGATTCTTGCAGTTGAGATTGTCAAAAATGAGAAGGAAGGTATCCTTCTTGAGCAAGAGAACGATGAAACACAATCTCAACTTCAACCTCAATCGGAATAAATTATTCTTAACACTGCTAAAGCGTTCATACAACTAGAAATTGAACAATCTCAATTATCACAAGACTTTGAGTCAGAGGAGAAACAATCTTCTTCGGAAGCTAATATGATTATTGACCCTAAGGTGAAAAATGTAAAGAGACCAAAAGATGAAATATGGTTTTTAAAGTTTGATGGGTCAATATCTAAGCAAGGCAGTGGAGCAGGCATAGAGTTAACCAACCCGAAAGGGAAAACCTAGCTTCTTACCAACTCCAATTCCCTTGTACTAATAACATGACAAAGTACGAGGCCTTAGTTAGAGGATTACTACTTACTCATAAGAAGGGGCAGAGTGTTTGAAGGTGCAAGGAGATTTTGAGCTGGTGGTTAAACAAGTGTGAAGCCAATATGCGTGCCACGATAAAAGGTTAGAAGTGTATCAGAATAGAGTGTGGGATCTGATTGAGGATTTTGATGCTTTCGACATTCAGTTGGTACCTAGGAAAGTAAATGGAATACCTGATGCACTGGTCGTAGCTACCAGTACATTAGAACCAGTAAGCCAATCCCCTTTGAAGATGTTCTCCATGGAATTAATCTCTATACCTGTTGTACCTGATAATATTAAACACTTCCAAGTCTTCCGGGATGATGCCCACATTCTATCCTTTCTTGCTAATTCAGGGGCTTTCAAAGAGAAAATTATTGATGAGGAAGATAAATCGGATGATCTTAATGTCAAAAGTAATGTCGATATTTTGGATTTACCAACTAACATTATTCCTAAAGGGATGGTCACCTTAGAGAGACTTTTTGATTCTGACCCTAGAGTAAAGGAGAGACCAACAACAGATTCAAATGCCAGAAAGTATGAGCTCCATAATATCGGTCCAGAAGGACAAGAGAGGATTGTTTATATTGGGAAGATTTGCACTCAAAATGAAAGAGAAAAACTGATACAAATCTTGAAAGAGTTCATTGATGTAATAGCATGGGGGTATGAAGATTTAAAGATATTCGATACAACAATTATCACCCATGTGATCCCCCTAAAACTAACATAAATCCATTCCGGTAAAAGCAACGACCGCTCAATTCACTAATAGAACCCTTGATTTTCAAGGAAGTACAAAAGTTACTCTCCGCCAAGATTATTTTTCCAGTACGACATTCTACTTGGGTTGGTAATTTGGTACTAGTACGAAAAAAGAATGGAGAAATACGAATTTGTGTGGACTTTCACAATCTCAACAAAGCCTCCAAGAAAGATAATTACCCGCTTCCTTCTTTGGATGAAGTACTTCAAATAGTAAATGGTTAATAAATGATGTCGTTCTTAGATGGTTATTCAGGATATAACCAAGTATTGGTGAACTATGAGGATCGTATGAAGACAACGTTTACGATGAAGTGGGGAATGTATATGTACAAAAGAATGCCATTTGGGTTGATTAATGTTGGGGAGACCTTCCAACGAGTGATGGATATGGCTTTTAAGGAACTGGTTGGAAAATGCATTATTATCTATATGGACAACTTGATGATATTTTCCAAGGTCAGAGAAGACCACCCAAACCACCTCCAAAAAGTATTGGAAAGATGTCGGAGGTATGGGATTTCCATTAACCCCAAGAAATGTGTGTTTGGAGTGGCTAAAGGAAAGCTACTTGGCCACGTAATCTCTGAGAGGGGGATATCTATAGACCCAAATCAGGTAGAAGTGTTATTGAAGTTACAAATGCCCGGCAGTAAAATGGTGATGAGATCTTTCTTTGGGAAGATCAATTTTGTTAGAAAGTTTATTACTGGGTTTGTAGAGATAGTCAAGCCATTGAATGAAATGATGAAGAAGGATGCTAAGGTCAAATGGACAACTAAAGCAAAAGAGGCCTTTGCCCAGATTAAGAAAGCCATCGCCGAAGCTCCTTTGCTAACTAGCCCCGATTACACTCTACCGTTTTACATATATTCTTTTTCTTTGCTACACTTAGGAGTGACTTTTTTTGACGTAGAGGTAAGCAGGAGATGAGAAACCTATTGCATTTATGAGATCTCCTTTCAAAAGTGTTGAGGTTAGATATTCTACTCTTGAAAAACATGCCTTTGCATTGGTAAGAGTAGTCAAGAAATTTAGGCATTACATCTCGAGGAGTAAAATTTATACGATTGTCCCTAATCAAGCAGTAAAGTCACTACTCATGCAATTCGAGCTGGGAGAACGTCAAGGGAAATGGATGGCAATATTGCAAGAATTTTATTTAGAGATGCATCCAATGAAGTTGGTCTGAGGCCAAGAATTGTCTCAGGCCATGGTGACTGACATCCCTCAAATCTAGTGCCAATAGTATACGTTGGAGTCATTCACTCAAGACCCCTGGTACATGGATTTGGTATTTATATTGCTGAATAATAGGTGTTCTGAGGGGTTGACAACCATGCAAAGACGAGCATTAAGGCTCAAAAGTGCCAATTATATGATCAAGGATTCAACACTTTATAGAAATAATTATGAAGGTATTTACCTTTGGTGTCTTGATCATCAAGAAGCCCATAACATGATTGAGGAATTTCACGGGAAATATGGTACAAGTCATGGGCCGGCGGATGCCACTGCACATCAAATCTTGAAGGTTGGATATTATTGGCCTAGCATATTTAAGGATACTCATGAGCATGTTCATCACTGTCATACATGCCAAACTGCAGCCTCCAGAGAAAGAAATCCCGCCATGCCTCTCCAACCAGTGTTTGAGGTAAGACCTTTTGCTCAATGGGCACTGGATTTTGTAGGTGTTATTAATCCTAACTCATCTACAAGACATAAGTTTATTCTTACTGCGATGGATTATTGCACCTGGTGGACAGAAGCCATTGCATGTCGGAATGCTATTGCTAAGGTAGTCTTGAAATTTATTGAAGAGCATATTGTCACTAGGTTTGGTATGTCGTTCGCTCTGGTATGTGACAATGGACCTACTTTTACTTTTGCACAGTTGATGCAATGGTCTTATGAATATAAAGTGATATTAAAATTTTCATCCAACTACTACCCGCAAGGTAATGGAGTAGCTGAGTCTACGAACAAGAACTTCCTAGATGTCATTAAGAAGCTACTTGAGAAAAACCCCAGGGATTGGCATAATCAATTGAGATATGCCTTATGGGCTGATCGAACCAGAGTAAAAGCCGCCTTGGGAACTTCTCCATATTACCTTGTCTATGGCCAGACCCCTGTCTTCCCAATCAACTTACAAATACCGATCCTCCAATTAATGAAAGAACTTGACATTAAGGATCAGGTAGAGGTTCGCCTCTTGAATTTATTAAGACTTGATGAAAAAAGGATTAATACTCTACAACACTTTGCCAAGCACCAAGTTGTTGTTAAGCGATGGTTTGATAAGAGGGCCAAGGTGAATTTTTTTTTAATCTCTAACCTAGTCCTGTTATGGGACAAGGCCAAGGAGAAGAAAGGTGATCACCACAAGTTTGAATGATTGTGGTTAGGTCTTTACCAAATAGCTGAAATTTTGGGCGATAACACTTTTAGGTTAAGTTCTTTGACTGGAGAACTTGTACCATTTCCCATCAATGGTCAGTTCCTCAAGCATTACTTTGATTGGTCCTCAGTGAAGCTTGACTTGTGTATATAGTAGATTAGTTGTTTCTTTTTGCTTCGTTGTTTCTTTGGGTTTTTGTTTGTTTGCTATGTTTTTGTTTTGCTGTGTGCTTGTTTCCCTTTTGTTTTATTTTTTTGTTGAGTCGGGCTATACATATTTTTTTTGTCAAAGATTCTAAAAGGAAGGTATCCTTTGCATAACATCTTTCCAAATCCTGAGAGACTTCGACTCTCTTTTATTTATGTGCAGGAGCACTAAGGACTTAGGCTAGTAGTTTTCTTAATTTTGGCTTGTACTGACCCTAGCCAAGGTAGGTAGTGAATAAGGACTCCAAGAGGGTCCAAGAGTGAGTGTGATGAGTCAAATGTAGGCCTAGTAGAGTTAGTTTCTTCCTAGGTTTGCATTTTGTGCATAAATAGTGGTTTGAGTAGGTAGTTGACCTTCTTGATGGTCAAAAGTGTCAATAATTGGTATAGGAATTAGCGAGGGTTAAATTAGTCTTAGAAATGTTTTAAAAGTCATGTGTGATGACTTAGAATAGGTCTCATAGGTTGAGAAGGCCAAAAAGTGCAAAAGTGCAAAGTTGCAAAAAGTTGTCATGACAACTTTTGTTCTAAATTGGTTAGCGATGGAGTTAGAGATTGTCCAAAACCCTAGAAAGACTCCACATGTGGGGAATACTATAAGAACCCTCTCTTGCATGGTTACCAAGGTTGGAGCTATTATTATGTAAGATCAACAATCTGAAACTACTCATTTTCAGACTAGTTGGCAACATTTTGGCTTGTTTTGTTCATTTTGTAAATGCAAATAGATTGAATCCATTGATCCAGTAATGGATTGAGTTTATTTGGTGTGTTAAAGAGTTGTTAGTTCCATTTCAAGCTTTGTAGATAGTTTGTATTAGGTTTTTCTTGTTTTAGTTTGCAAGCAGCCATTTTTGGCTTGTATGTAGTAGTTTTATGTAAAGTGGTTGCTCCATGAATTCCACACGTGCTACCATCATGGCCTATTGGGAAATGAAGGGAAACAACTTGTAAAGTGTAAATATGTAGGGAAAAGTTCTGGAGATGACATTTGATATGACTGTCACCTTGTTCTAGGTGAGTCTAGGAGCAACCCGACTAGAGGAGACAGGGCGAAATTGATGTGCAAAATGCAGGGGTGAATTCCAAACCACCATCTAAGATTTTGGAGGGGTTCTTGAAGTTATTAAAAAGTTTCCAATGCAAGGTGAATCCTTGAAAAAGTCATTTGTTTCCCAAACACCAACTTGACTAGTCATTGCCGGTTAGAAGGTCTAAAAACCCTTCAAAACCCTCATTTTGGGGTTAGGACATTGTACGGTGGAGTAAGGAACCAAAAACACAAAAATAAATTGAGTTTAGGTGAGTAATTGAAGAAAATCCAAACTTGATATGGGGTCTTTTGGACCGTTTTCCCTCAAGCCCTAGAAAACTAGATTTTGGAGGCCTAATAGGGCTAATTCCTTGAAGCCCTTTTCTAGGCAAAATGGTGAAATCGGTACAGATGGAAATGATTGAAAACCTTAAATGGAACAAAAATCTATTCAAAACATGTTAGAAGCCACCTCCACACCTCTACATCAACTCATAATAGTAGGAGGTCAATTTGACAAGTTGAAGCCAAGACAACCATGATGAGCACATGGGAAGCATTGTGAATTGGTAGGGTTCCTAGCTAAAACACTTGAAGAAAACACCTTGGAATGGTTAAGAAGAAAGCCCTAGAAGAGATTGAGAAGGAATTGGAGGTCTAGAGTGCAATTAGGTCTGGAGATTTGGTGGAGTCGAGCAACACCAACTAGGTGAAGTGTTAGCAAACTAGGTGAACCCCACAAATTGGTATCAGAGTCTATAAGATTTGGGCTAGGTGAGTAGATGTCCTCAGTGGAATCTGTAGGAGACAACAACATGGTGACCAATGTAGAGTTGGTAAAGAAAGTGGATGATCGGGTGGAAGAAAATAGACTCCTGAAGGAGAAGTTACTAGAACTAGAGAGTAAGCTTGATGAGGTAGAAACCAAGGAAGATGAAGTGTTGGTAAAGGTAGAAGGAGAATAAGGGAAGGGTAAAGAAGTGTTAGAGATAGACAAAGTACCTGAACCGGATCCCATCCTAGAACAAGAACCTTTTTTGAAGGTATTGAAGGCATTGAAGGCATTAAGTGGTAAATCACTAGAAGGATTGCCATTGTTCACTGGTAAGATGGAGGCAGAAGTGGTCCTAGAATGGATAGAAGGCATGGTTTGAATGTGAAGGAATAATTGAAGCCTAGAGAGTCAAGGTAGCCAAGTCAAGGATGAGAGGAGTTGCTCTCACATGGTGGAAATTTGTGTAAGATGAGAGGAAGAAAATGGGCAAAGCACCCATCTCTTCTTGGAAAGGGATGTTAGTCAAGATAAAAGAAGTCTATCTCCCTAATGAATATGAAGTGCAAATTCATAGGAAGAGGCAAAAATTAAGACAAAAAGACCTTGATGTCAGTAGTTATATGGAGGAGTTTCATAAAATTAGCCTTAGATCCCATGCAGTTGAAGAAGAGAGTCTCAAGGTTGCTAGGTACCTAAATGGTCTGCGGTGGAACATCCAAGAAGAAATCAGTCTAATGAGCCCCAAAATAGTCCATCAAACCTATCAACTTTACCTTAAGGTGGAGGAAAAACTGAAAAGAAGACATGACTCAAGTAGCAATAGGGGCAGAGGTAGAGGAAAAGACAATAGAGGCCATAGGGGAGGCTTTAGAGGAAGAAGTTATGAACAAAGAATAGAAGGAGAGTCTAAACTCACTGAGAAGCAAGAGAGTGGCACTAATAGAGGAGGATTCAATAGAGGAGGGGGTCCAACAGTTGTTTTAGAGGAAGATCTAGTGGTCAAGGTAGAGGTTACTCATACTTTTCAACAATGAAGTTTTACCATTGCAACCAACTTGGTCATCCAGCATATAGGTGTCCAGAGAAGGGATCATCATCACATGGTGGTGAAAGAAGAGTGAACTATCTTCAAGAAGAGTCTTCAAGTATCATGACTTTAGAGGTTGCTTTAGAGTCTGAGGTAGCTAACAACTTGATGATAAGGAGAACTTTGACCAAAGAACCGATGAGAGAAGAGCCAAGCCAAAGAAGGTCCTTATTTAGGATCAAATGCAAGATTATGGAGAAAGTTTACAAAGTGATCATTGATTCAGGGTCAACAGACAACATTGTGTTAGAAGAGGCAGGTTGTAAGCTCAAATTGAAAAGGATACCTCACAACAACCCTTATAGAGTCACTTGGTTGAACAAAGGCCAACATGTCCTAGTCAATGAGAAAGCATGGGTGGATTTTACCATTGGGAGGTATAAGGACAAGGTGTTATGTGATGTCCTACCCATGGATGCATGCCATATTCTATTGGGAAGACCATGGCAACTTGATAGACAAGCTATTCATGATGGAGCCAGGAATGCATACTCATTCAAGAAAGATGGAGTCACATTCAAGATTCATTCTATCCTTGAGGAAGGTGAAAAGAGGGTAGCAGGTTCTAATGTTCTTTTGGTAAGTGAAAAGAAATTCTTGAAGACACTTGAAGAAGGTGAAGGTATAGGGTTTGCACTGGTAATGAAGCCTAAAGAGGAAGACAAGAAAGAGTAGCCAAATTGGCCAATAGAGGTGCAAGATTTGTTGAAGAAATTCAAAGACATAGTAAGTGATGGACAACCAACCATCTTACCTCCTAAAAGAAACATAAGCTATCAAATAAACTTCATTCCCGGAGAATCCTTACCTAATAAGGCAGGTTATAAAATGATTCCCCAACAAAATGTTGAGATTGCCAAGCAAATCTAAGAGCTCTTAGACCAAGGCCTAATTAGGAAAAGCATTAGCCCTCGTGTTGTCCCTACCATGTTAGTCCCAAAGAAAGGTGGTACTTGAAGATTGTGTACTGATTCTAGAGCTATAAATAGGATCACCATCAGATATAGGTTCCTGATTCCTAGAATAGAAGACCTAATGGATTTTTTAGGGGAAGCCAAGTACTTTACCAAGATTGACCTTAAAAGTGGATATCACCAAATTAGGATTAAGGAGGGTGATGAATGGAAAACTGTATTCAAGACTATAGAAGGTCTTTATGAATGGCTTGTAATGCCATTTGGATTATCCAATGCTCCAAGCACCTTCATGAGACTCATGAATGAGGTGATGAAGGAATTCATAGGTAAATTTGTGGTGGTATATCTAGATGATATTCTCAATTTTAGTAAGGATAGGGCAGATCATATTAATCATTTGCAAGATGTATTACAAAGATTGTATGATGAAAAGCTAACCATGAACTTGGATAAGTGTGAGTTTGTTAAGTAGGAGTTGGTTTACCTTGGGTTTGTTTTGTCTCAAGGAAACCTCAAGATGGATCCCAACAAGGTTGAAGCCATTGTAAATTGGCCTACTCCTAAGTCAGCAACAAAGGTGAGAAGCTTCCATGGACTAGCTCAATACTACAGGAAGTTCATTAGGCAATTCAATACTATATGTGCACCAATGTTAGACACCATTAGAGGTGGAATAAAGGCAAATTTTTAGTGGGGTGAACAAGAAAAAAAAGGTTTTGAAACCTTGAAGGAGAAGATAGCTACTCAACCAGTGCTAGTGTTGCCTAGTTTTGAGAAACTTTTCATAGTAGAATGTGATGCAAGCAATGTTGTAGTAGGTGTTGTCCTAAGCCAAGAAGAAAGACCAGTAGCCTTCCATAGTGAGAAGCTAAGTGATGCCAAGAGGAAATACTCCTCTTATGATCTTGAGTTATATGCTTTAGTGTAGGCTTTGAGGGAGTGGAGACACTATCTCCTTCCTAAGGAATTTGTAGTCTATATAGACAACCAAGCATTGAGTTTCCTAAACTCACAAGACAAACTCAGTCTTAAACACATGAAATGGGTGGAGTACATGCAGGCTTACACATTCACAATTAAGCACAAGAAAGGGTAATTAAACCGGGTTGCTGATGCATTAAGTATGAGACTTTTGACAGTCCAAGAAATCCAATTGACAAGCATAGGTGTTGACAGTTTTAGAAACTTATACCTGGAGGATGAAGACTTCTCAAATGCCTACAAGGTGTGTAAGGAGTATCAAAATCACTTCCATAGTGAGCATTCTAATTTTACCTTGCAAAATGGACTATTGTTGAGAGGTGGGAAGCTTTGTGTGCCTAGAGGCTCAATGAGAGAAAATCTCATACAAGAGAAGCATAATGGCAGCCTTAGTGGAAATTTGGAGTCAATAAGACTCAAGAGTTGGTTCAGAGGTATTACTATTGGCCAAGGATGAATCAAAATGTGAAAAAGTATGTGGAGACTTGCATAGTTTTCCAAAAGGCCAAAGGTACTTCTTCAAATGCCGGTTTATACCAACCTCTTCCCATACCAAATAGACCTTGGGAATGCATTAGTAGGGACTTTGTAGTAGGTTTACCAAGGAAAAAATAGGGATTTGATAGCATTTATGTCACTATGGACAGATTTAGAAAAATGGCTCACTTTGTGCCTTGCAAGACTACTCATGATGCATGCCAAATAGCTCATTTGTTCTTCAAAGAGGTAGTAAGGATGCATAGTTTACCCACGAGATTTGGTTTAGATAGGGACTCAAAGTTCATGAGTCATTTTTGGAAGACACTTTGGCAAAAGCTTGGAACCAACCTCTCTTTTGGATCAGCCTATCATCCTCAAATAGATGGGCAGAATGAAGTGGTGAATAGAAGCTTGGGAAATTTATTAAGGTGCCTTACTAAAGAATATGGTCAGACATGGGATCAAGTACTCTCACAAGCTGAATATGCATATAATGACACCATAAATAGGACTACTGGCAAGATCCCTTTTGAAGTGGTTTATGGTGTGCACCCAAGAGGTATTTTAGAGTTGAGAGACTTAGGTAGTGCAACAACAAGAAGTGGATATGCAGAAGACTTTTCTCAATCAATGAAGGAGGTACATGAATCAGTCAAGCAAGCCTTGATGGAGAACACAAGAAAAATAAAACAAAAAGTTGATGAAAGAAGGAAGAACCTACAATTTCAAGTGGGAGATCTTGTCATGGTGCACCTAAACAAAGCAAGGCTACAACAAGGAGTTCCTAACAATTTGCAAATGATAAGGCTAGGTCCATGTGCCATTCTAGCCAAGTATGGAGAAAATGCATACAAGGTGGATCTACCTAGTGACATAGGATTGTCACCGGTTTTCAACATAGTAGACTTAGTTGCATACAAGGGACCAATTCAAGGTTTAGATTGTAGTCACTTAGAGGTATTAGATGATGTGAACAACCTTCAACTACCAGCCAAACCAATTCCAAAGGCTGAGAAGGTGTTGAGTTCGAGGATTGCTAAGAAGACAAGGCATCAAACCTATTGGGAGCCCCTAATCAAATGGTAGGGTATGGATGATGCTGAAGCTACATGTGTACTTGAAACAAAGTTTAAAAAGCCAGGTATTGATCACAATCTGATTCCCAAGGAGGTGACATGATTTTATTTTGTTTAGGAGAATGGTGTAGGAGCACCTAGGACTCAGGCTAGTAGTTTTCTCAATTTTGGTTTGTACTCACCCTATCCATGTCAGGCAGTGAATAAGGACTCTAGGAGAGTCTAAGAGTGAGTGTGATGAGTGAAATGTAGGCCTAGTAGAGTTAGTTTCTTCCTAGGTTTGCATTTTGTGGATAAATAGTGGTTTGAGTAGGTAGTTGACCTTCTTGATGGTCAAAAGCGTCAAAACTTGGTATAGTAACTAGGGAGGGTTAAATTAGTCTTAGAAATTTTTTAAAAGTCATGTGTGATGAATTAGAATAGGTCTCATAGGTTGAGAAGGCCAACAAGTGCAAAAGTGCAAAGTGCAAAGTTACAAAAAGTTGTCATGACAACTTTTATCCTAAATTGGTTAGCGATGGAGTTAGGGATTGTCCAAAGCCATAGAAAGACTCCACATGTGGGGAATACTATAAGAACCCTCTCTTGCATGGTTACCAAGGTTGGAGCTATTATTTTGTAAGATCAACAATCTGAAACTACTCATTTTTAGACTAGTTGGCAGCATTTTGGCTTGTTTTGTTCATTTTGTAAATGCAAATGGATTGAATCCATTGATCTAGTAATGGATTGAGATTCTTTGGTGTGTTAAAGAGTTATTAGTTCCATTTCAAGCTTTGTAGATAGTTTGTATTAGGGTTTTCTTGTTTTAGTTTGCAAGCAGCCAATTTTGGCTTGTATATAACAATTTAATGTAAAATGGTTGCCCCATGAATTCCACACGTGCTACCATCATGGCCTATTGGGAATTGAAGGGAAACCACTTGTACAATGTACAGATGTAGGTAGAAGTTCTAGAGATGACATTTGATATGACTATCACCTTGTTCTAGGTGAGTCAAGGAGTAACCCGACTAGAGGAGACAGGGTGAGATTGATGTGCAAAGTGTAGGGGTGAATGCCTAACCACCATCTAAGATTTTGGAGGGGTCCTTGAAGTTATTATAGAGTTTTCAATGCAAGGGGAAGCCTTGAAAAAGTCATTTGTTGCCCAAACACCAACTTGACCAGTCACTATCGATTAGAAGGCCTAAAAACCTTTCAAAACCCTCATTTTGTGGTTAGGACATTGTATGGTGGAGTAAGGAACCAAAAGAACAAAATCACTTGAGGTTAGGTGAGTCATTGAAGAAAATCCAAACTTGCTATGGGGTCTTTTGGACCATTTTCCCTCAAGCCCTAGAAAACCGGATTTTGGAGACCTAATAGGGCTAATTCCTTGTAGCCCTTTTCTCGGCAAAATGGTGAAGTTGGTAAGGAGGGAAATGATTGAAAACCTCAAATGGAATGAAAAGCTATTCAAAACATGTTAGAAGCCCTCCACAATTGTGCATTAACTCATAATAGTAGGAGGTCAATTTGACAAGTTGAAGCCAAGATAGCCATGATGAGCACATGGGAAGCATTGTGAATTGGTAGGGTTCCTAGCTAAAACACTTGAAGCAAACACCTTGGAATGGTTAAGAAGAAAGCCCTAGAAGAAATTGAGAAGGAATTGGAGGTCTAGAGTGCAATTAGGCCTAGAGAGTTGGTGGAATTGAGCAACACCAACTAGGTGAAGTGTTAGCAAACTAGGTGAACCCCATCATATTTACAACTTCATTGTCATTTGGTTAATTTTGAAACTTTTGTCTATACTAATTCAAAGTGGTATATAATCATTTAAATATGATTTGATGTTTTGACTTTTAATTGGAAAAGACTAGCGTTATAACTCAACACAAACGTCACATTAAGATACATCAGAATGTTTTGTAAGATATCAAATAAACTGGTTTTCAAGTGAAAAATCCAAAGTCAGGGTGTTTCACATTATCCATTGTGGGTCCCAAACCAGTTATCAAACTTGAATGTTTGAAAGTTGCTTAAAAGGTTATTGAAGAAACAAGTCATTTTATATCCTATAATGTTTTCAAAAAAAGAGAGAGAGAGAGAGAAAAGAAATAATCCCCTTAAGCAACTCAAATGGGTGTTTCAAGTAACCTCCACCAAGGCTATGGACGCCTAGCTGGCAGTGGAGCACTGTTTGACAAGAACCAGACGTATCTCTATCAGGGCTATAGACGCTTGACTGGCAGTAGAGATATGCCTAGGACGACCTTACACAAAACATGATTGATGACTTCATCTACGTAGCTTGCACCCAGTTTCCTCTGATTATCTACATTATTGAAATGATGGAGTAATAAATCATATGCACACACTTAAGAGTTAATCATGTCTATTTCTCTTCTTGGTTGTTTGTTCAATGGTTCACTCATCTTTTTCTCTTATACATCCTTTTGAATGATAATAGCCTTAGGCATCAGGTTAACTAGAGATTTTGAAAGTCATTTTTCCTAGATAGTCACCATTTGTTATGCCTTGCATATCTATTTCCCCATTAGTCTCCTTGCGTCAAAATTTGGGTCCCTTTTGTCTTTTCTTTTCTTTGCTTTTTATTTTATGTTTATTTTTATTTTTTTCCCTTTTTTAGCTTTTTGACCTCAGAACTCTGGAGTCCTGAGGTCCCATTGTTCTTCTTTGGTTTTTGACCTCGAAACCCCAAAGTCCCGGAGTTCCGAGGTCCCTTTGTTCTTTTTTGGTTTCAAAACTTCAGAACTCCGGAGTCCCAGAGTCTCGAGGTTTTGAGTCTTCTTCCTTGGAACTCCAGAGTCCCAGAGTCTCAAGGTTTTGAGTCTTCTGCCTCGGAACTCCGGAGTCCCGAGGTAGAGCCTCCTTCTACTTCCTTCAGAACCCCAGATCCCTAGAGTTATGGGGTGGGGTGTTTCCTTTCTTGTGTCAATTTCGAAACCTCGGGACCCTGGAGTCCCAAGGTCGTGTTTAAAGCCTTCGTATGAACGAGATTGGGAAGAGGTATAAATAGGGATGATGAAATTTTAAAGTTCATTTGTACATTCAGAACTCCCCCTCCCTATCTCGAAGCTGCGAACCTCTGGAATTTCAAGTTTTCCTTGGCGTTCTCGAGCATTTTGATTCACTAGGTTGGTGATTTTTGTTGCCCATTTTGATGGTTTGTAGATTAGATTTTCTTTCATCATCACTCTTTTTGTTTGTTTCTTGTTTTCTTTTTTGTGAGCCCTAGTTTTCCCGCCTGGACCCCCGGAGTCCCGGGTAAATGGTTTTCATGCGCTTGGAACCCCGAAACCCCAGAGTTCTGGGTAGTTGGATTGACCTGAGCTCAGAACCTGAGAAAATTGGAGTTTTAGGTGACTCCCATTCACCTAACCTAGAACCTCGGAACCCCAGAATTCTAGGTCAATCCTGCTTAATAAGCCCGGAACCCCAGAGTTCTGGTGGCTCCCGTTCAATGAACCCGGAACCCTAGGCCCCTAGAGTTTCAAGATTTCTTTTGCATACAGCCTCACCCCGTAAACCTAGAGTTCTGAGCCTTCTTCACTTGTGCCTAGCCTGGGACCTCGAGACCCCGAATTCTTGAAGTTGATCAACTTTTATGATTATTATCAAAGACTGAGGATTTGTTTTCACTTGCAGGTTCGAGTGGCTAGATGGACTCATCCTCCAGCAAAAGAGGCAAAGAAATTGATAGACTCCCAGCCACCATGAAATATCATTACCAAGGATAGGTCTATGTTTCAAAGTTAGATGATCAAGTCATATGGGTCATAGATACCAAAATCAGCCATATAGAAATTGAGGATATCAAAGCTCAATTAGACAAACCTAGTCTAGAGGCCCTCCATAGGAGAATCAAGAGATCGAGCCTAGTTGAAGCTACTACCTTTCCACATTCATTGCAGGCATCGGAGTTCATAATGACCATTGCTCCATTTTATAACCTAGAGACTAGAAAGTGCACGAATGCATAAGGAAAAACAGTGATAGACTCATCTCCTAACATGCTCGAGTTGGTTTTTGGCATCCCAACTAGGGAGGAGATATTTCTGTTAACCGAAGAAGAGGCCTTAAGGGCATGGAATGACAAAATATCAGCCAGCAAGAGGCACATGAATACAAACTGGTTGGAAGAAGAAAGAAAGACAGGTCTCAAGGCAACAAAGATCCTGAGGGCGGATTTCAAAGAGCCCCAAAAAGACTTAATTATTATGCTTAGCGGGGCCTTTGGAAAGCCAGATTGCAAGCATTTTCATCCTTGGATGTTCCAATTCATGAGCACTATTTTAATAGGGAAACAATACTTTGATTGGCCGCAGATCCTCTCCAACAATATCTGTAAATAGATGAAAGAGGTTCAGCATACCCAAAAGATCTTTTTCACATCATACATCATCTGGGTAGCTGCTAGAGATGGAAAGTTTCTAGGGCTACAGGTAGAAGGTCAATTGGGAGAGGAGGAAGGACAAAAGAAGGTATGGGAGTATTATTCCCAACTCACTCTAGCCAATGCAAAGGCTCATTTAAAGAGAGTTAATGATGCCTTCATTTTCCCAATAATAATCAAATTAACAAGAGATGCAGGATATCGGATTAGCCCGGAGGCCATGGCTATCATCCGAGAATGGGCATGTTGGTTCATCCAAAACTCATGCTCCACTTACATCAGGGTTAGTGGATTTACAGGGAACCCAATGTTGCTGCCCCGATACTGCAATGATAGGATAATTTTGCTAGAGTATGTAAGGCAGCTGGTGGGCCTCCAGTCACGTTTGTCATCAAAACACAAAGCAGATATCAATTTCTTAGTATCTATTGGGTACTTTGCATGTTCTAAGATACAAGTAGCAAAATTAGCAGAACAAAAGCTTCAAGATTTGAACTTGAAGGAGTATGATCATGCTAGGGAGTTTTATGATCCCTATGGGAAACTTAAACAAGCTATGCCTAAGGCATATGAGGGTTACAAGCCCAGCTTAGAGGACTTTTGGGCCAACCTGCAAGATAGTTTTGAGGTTAGGGAGAAGAGCTATAACAGGTTATCTATGCCACAGGTAAGAGTTTTTGGAATTGAGACTAACCTCCCTAAAGACCTTAGGGATGATGGGGACTTACTTGATCAAGTTTATAGGGAATCAGGGATATATAAAAGGCCCCTCTCCCCAATAAAGTGGTCTGCAAGTGAAGACACAAATATGGAAAAAGTTTCTCAAGTGGTCATGACTAGGACCAAGCAATGGTTAGGCTAGTGGGTAAGGACCAGTGTCTCAAAGGCAAAACAAAAGGAGTCCACTTCAAGCATAACTCATTCAAGGGGCCATAAGGAGTACGCTCTGAAGACAAGGTCAGCCTCAAGGCAAAATACGTCCACCAATCCAGATGAGGAGGACAAACCTCGAGAAAGTACTGAGAAATTAATCAAGAAACTCCAAGAAAAGATGAGGGAGTCTGAATTGTTAAAGAAGGCAGTGGGCTTGGGAGTGACCGAGGGATTGGGAGAGGTACCACTTGCCAAAGTTCTCTCACCAAGGATGGTTATAGGGTAGGCTGTAGGAGAGGGTACCCAAGAGAAAGTGGAAGATATAGAAATTACTAGGGATATACCTACTCAGCCACCTTCAACAGATGCCACACATGCTCCAAGCACCAACGCCCCTATACCACCACCAACTAATATTCCCACAGGGTAGCCTGGAGTGAAAGGCTTCAAGTCTACCACTGAAGGAATAAAAGTTAGAAATGTCAAGTCAGATTCATATTAGGAGGAACAAGATCTTGAAAAGCAAAAACCACAAGGACGTGAGCAAGAAGGGGATGAGGCTAGAGATCTATTGAATGAAAGACTAGTTCTAACCCCTCAAGATCAAGATGACCTCCTCAAGGATATAGCAACCTAGCAAAGGGAAACAAAGACAGACAAGGAAGAGATGACATTTAATGAAGAGGTTAGTGGCAATCTAGGAGAGTTACATAAGCAATAGGATCTCCAAACCAATCTATCCTGCCAAGTTACCTGACCTCAAGATCCCGGGCAAAGAGAAACAAAAGTGAGAGACGAAGCGAAGGAGCAGATAGAGGTCCATGTTACATCTGCAGATATAGTGTCACATCAAGGTGACAAGGATGAAGATATACCGCAATGGCTGGAGTTTACCTTTGGGAAGAAAAAGGGAAAATCAGAGCTCCCTAAGGTTACTCTACAACAACTAATCACTAAGGAGCCAGCAAAGGTTAAGAAGCCAAAAACTGTTCATCATCTATCAAAAACTAGTTCTAGTGAAGTGATTGCAGATGCAAAAATTCCATCCCAAGTCGAGGGACAAGCTTCCCCCAAATACCAAATATCCCAGATAAATTTGGGCAAACAAACCAAGTGGGGGGAGCTAGATAGTCTGGAGTTAGCCACGAGCATCGTCAAAGGGCATGTAGAGAAGGAGCATACTTCCAAAATGGAGCTCAAAGTGCAACTAGGGCAATAAAAGAAGCTGCTAATCAAAATGAGTAAACCCTTGGACTCATGCAAAGCTGATGACTTGCGTTCTACCTCATCCTTGCCAGAGGAAGAAGTAAAAGCATTAATGAAGGTGAGATAGGTGGCCGCTGCAGCCAAGTCATGGGCCCAAGTAAATGCAGCCAAGATAAGATTATTTTTGCAAAATACTATGGAGATATATCACAAGGTGGTGCAGGCAGGTGGAGCTTTGGCTTCCTGTTCCACGCAATGGGAAAGAAAGTCGAACATTTTCAATAAACAATTCTGAATTTTGAAAAAAATATTTTAGCTAGGGGAAGAGATGGTAATGGAAAGGACCTTTTAGGGGGTGACAGTTATGAAAACTTGCAGTCATATGTGTACATATTGGAGCTAAAGATTGAAATGCTTCACCAGTATATCAAGGATATGATGGAGATTCGGGACCCTCTCCTTAGGGAAATTTTTTCGTATGAAAGTTTTGTAAAGGATATGCTAGGACCTTTTGGCCTTAGATTAGCTAATACAGGAATAATGGAGCAGCAACAAGTTTTGGATCAGTGGGATGCATATGAGGTGCAACACCTAGGACTCTCAACCTAGTTTGATATTACCCTCATGGACAGGTATACATATCTGATTACTCAGTGTCAGGAGGTGGCAGGCACAGTGAAGGAGTTAGAGGAGGGGAGAACGCATGCAGATGAAGTTTTGAAGATATATAAATTTAGAGTTAAGCATGTAGCTGATCCTCCATTTCAAGCAGTTGCATGTATAGTTGATAATTATAGAGATTTTACCTAGAAATAAGGAATAAACGCATAATTGCTAAAGATAGAAAAGCTTTTTCATAAATCCTTAATCTTATATTTTCAGCTGCAGCTCCTACTCAAGTTCCAATTTTGAGAGAAATTCTATATAACTATGAAAACATGGCTCACCCAACTGAGTCTTCGTAGTGCTCATGCAGTCCCCATTTCATAGTTGTTAAGTGGAGTGTTGAGGCAGAAACTTGCAAGCTAACTATGACTCCTAGCTTCAGTTCTTAATTTAGGGTAGGTTTATTTCCTAAATAATAGGGCAGAGAACTTCTATAAATTGAGAAGTTGGATTTAGTTGTAAGAGTCCCCAAATTGATGATTTGTGGCCCACTTAGAGATTTTAGAATATTTTGCAGATTGTTAAGAAGTTTGAGTTATTTTTGTTATATATCCATTGAGATTAATATGAGAAGCAACTTGTAGATTGCCTGATCTACGTCTATATTCTACCAAATTGTTCTGTGTAATCTGGTAACGTCTATTATTTGAAGTTAGCAACATGGTTTAATTTTTTGGTTTATCACTTTATGAATCATATTGCACATGTAAGTGGTGTATGAGAATTATTGTGATAGGCCATATTGTTGATGATTTTATTTCCATAAATTTGTGAAATTGATGATTTTGCAAGTTTTCTAGAGGTCCATTGTTGAATGCTAACTTGGATAATATTTGATAATTTCTTGGATTGCAGGGAACTAATTGAGTAGCTTATTAAGTTGTTATTATATTGGTTTTTATTATTATTTTCTTGTTCCCCTTTACGCTTCACATTTTATTTCCCAAAGAATCTTAAACAATAAAAACACAAAAAGAAAGGAAGTGCAATTATCCATAACCAACGAGATTTAGTTTCAACCAGCAGGCCCCTTAACAGGTACAACCACATCAGCCATTGGGCTTCCCATCACCATCGTGACCTGACTATAGAGACCTTGGGATAGTGAGTTTTACCAAATTCATTTCTTTTTAGGAGAGTTGGTGAGTGTTCACATTGGCTACCTGACTGTTGGCGGGTGTGTCAAAAATAGTCGTCAACACTTCTCAAATTCTTCTTGCTCGAGAAATCTTAAAAGAGTACCATCCAGACCTTGTTTAAAAAGGGTATCCACGACAAGAGTATAATGGAAGGTTTTGCGGATGAAATCTCTCTTTTGGTTTTTTGACAAGTCAAGAGGGAGGATATTATCTTTTAGGTATGTATAAGTTTGGCCATAGCAGGAGGAATTATGCCCAATAAGGTTGCAGATAGTTTGGAAATTAGGACAATTATGAGCAGGGTAAAACAACTCTTCCATCGGGAATTTGTAATGCTCTTGATTTTCCTGTGTCTAAAGTAGAGAAGCAAGTGTTGCCATGGCATCTGCTTCTTTGTTGTCATTCCTTGGAATCTTCTCAAAAGTTATTTCGACAAAGTATTTATTGACATCATCAACCATCTTCTTATAAGGTATTAGCTTTTCATCCTTTGTTTGATAATCTTCATTGATTTGATTGATGAGCAGCTGAGAGTCTCCAAAGACTTGAAGTTGTGTAATTTTCCACTCTACGGCCATCTTTATTCCTATGACCAAAGCTTCATATTATGTTGTATTATTGGTGCATGGAAAGCTTAATTTGTATGCCTTTGGAATTGTATGACCTTGTGGCGTGATGAATAGAATGCCTACTCCTGATCCACATTATGTATATGAACTATCAAAGTAAAATTTCCATGTCTTTGTGGTGATCGTTAGGATATCAACATCTGGAAATTCAATGTGTAAAGGATGATCATCTTGAAGCGGTGCCTCTGCTAGTTGGTCTGCAATGACTTGCCCCTTGATAGCTTTTCTATCCACATACTCAATATCAAACTCACTTAGGATCATGATCCATTTTACTAATCTTCCTGTTAATGTTACCTTGCTGAGAAAATACTTCAATGGATTGATTTTAGCAATCAACTTGATAGAGTGAGATAGGAGATAGTGTCTCATTTTTTGAGAAGCAAAGACTACCACCAAGCATGCTTTTTCTGTTGGTGAATAGTTGAGTGCGTATCTCACTAGTGTTCTGTTGATGTAGTCAATAGCTCATTATTTTCCTTCATTATCCCGTTTTGTGAGTAGAACTCCTAATGATACTTATGTGGTTGATACATATAGTAAAAATGACTTTCCTTGAATTGGTGACATTAGGTCTGGTGGTTGCATGAGATATTCTTTGATTTTGTTGAATGATTCTTCACATTGATTATCCCATTTGAAATGGACATTCTTGTGCAACATATGAGTAAATGGGTGATATTTATCTGCTAGTTGAGCAACAAATCTTCCAATTGACTGTAGTCTTCCTTGGAGTGATTTGAGTTGACTGATATTCCTGGGAGATGCCATTTCCATGATTGCTTTGACCATGGCTGGATCAACTTTCATACCTCTAGCTAAAACAATGTATCCCAATAGCTTACCTTAAGTGAAACCAAAGGCACATTTCTTGGGGTTGAGTCGTAGCTTGTACTGTTCTAACCGGTCAAAGATCTTTTCCAGTATTTTGAGATGTTCTTCTCTGTTGTATGATTTTGCCAATATGTCATCAATATAGTCTTCCATGAATGTATGCATCATGTCATGGAATATCATTGTCATGGCTCTCTAATATGTAGCACCTGAATTCTTTAGTCCAAATGGCATGACGTTCTAGTAGAAAGTACCCCATGGACATGTGAAAGCTTTCTTTTCTTGATCTTTAGGAGCTATTTTAATCCAGTTGTATCCTAAGAAACCATACATGAGAGAGAAAATGGAATGTCCAGTGGTTAGATCAACAATGATGTCAATATTTGACAAAGGAAAGTCATCCTTTGGATATGCATTATTAAGATCTCTGAAGTCTGTGCATACTCTAATTCTTTTATTCGGTTTATAAATAGGAACTATGTTTGATACCCATTGAGGATATGCTATAGGTCTGATGAATCCTACATCCAGTAATTTCTTTAGTTCCACTTTGACAAGAAGAGTGATATGAGGATGCATCTTCCTTAATTTCTGTTTAACTGGTTTGGCTCTTGGACTGACATTTAAATGATGCATAATAAGATCTAGATCCAACCCTGGCATGTCTGCATATGACCAGGTGAAATTGATTTTCCGCATTTTGAAGAATTCCATATATTGTTGCATTTCTTGTTCTGATAGAGAAGTTGTTGGATGTAGAATCTTAGGTTGCTCTCTTGTCCCAATGTTAACTACCTCTGTTGGTTCGATCAATATGGATGACATTTCTTGATAGTATTCTGGTAAGGTGTCAAATCTCCCATCTTCCAGTGCCTCGAGGAGGTTTTCACCATTAGATGAGTCCTTTCTTTTTACTTTTTCTTTGTCTAATGTTACCAATAAATGGTTTTCAGCATTAGACTTGATATTATTTTCTTATTTTCACTTTTGCGACTGGGAGATTTTGCACCCACTTGACTAGAAGATGCCAGTTGAAATCCTTGGTGAAAGTTGTTGTGGGTTCCATTGCATTAAGATATAAGGATATGGCATGGTCATTAGGAAAGGTATCAATGGCAATATGTCTTTCATTTTCCCAGTCAATAAGTTTAGGATGGATTAGAGGTAAGGGGTCCTGAGGTTGAAATGCTTCAAAGGTATTAAGGGTCATGATAGAGATACCAAAGTTTTTCATATGTATTTCAATGTCTAGAATGATACTCTCGTCGGAATAACCTCTCACAAGTAGCTCCTAATCATCCTCGATTAAGTCCAAGTCAATCGAATATGATTCTAATTCAAGTGGGCTAGTTCTTAACATTTTGCCCGCATACACATGGACTACATCAACACCTACATCTTCTTCAAAGCAATTTTCTTCAGCTGATTGTTCAGAATGATAGGAATCCCATTCCCATTCATTGGAATTTGTCTCACTTGTAGCTTGCAATCTGCACATTTGTTCATATAGTGTTTGATTTGTTTCTTCTATTTTTCTTGATATATCTTTTCTTCTCTCATATTTAGCTTCCTCTGGGCTGATATTGAGTTATATCAACCTTTGTATCAACTCTCCTTGATTTGTACCAGCTTTTGGTTTGTGTTGATTATGAGTTAAAGTTGCTTGGGAGGTGTCTTTAGTTTGTTTTTCCTATTGATTAGAAGCTTGCTTCTTTTTCCATTTCATGTTTGTTTGTTCTCTTTTCTTGGTAGTTGTTTCTTCCCTTTCAATTGCAAGTTGTTCTTTTATTTTTTCGTATTCATCTTGTTGTTGGCTAGAAGATGTGTCCTTTGGTAGAGTAACTTATCCATACCCTAAGCCTTATTTGTTTGTAGCCTGCTGAGTATGAGGTTGGATAGGTTTTGATATAACTTCTTTTCATTTTCCTACAGGACCTATTTCAATGTATCCCATTTTTTGAAGGATGTTAAATCCTTTTCCATACTTTTCTGTAGGTGTTCTGACATTGTTGATCTTTTGTTGGAATTCTTCATCCTTGTATAGCCACTGGAGCACATCTTTGTCTCTAGTTTCCTCTGATAAGGTCCCAACACTAACAAATGCTCTATCAAATATTGGAAGATGTTTCAAAATTGGTTGTTGTTTAGAGTTTGATGGTTTTCCATAGGATTTAGGAAAAAGTGGTAATTGTGATAGCGAATATTCTCTATTCCATCGATCTCTTAGTTGCATTTGTTTTTCCATACTTGACAAAATTGAGGCAAATAATTTTTCTTTGGATTGTGTGTTCGAAGATGATGCCTCCCTATTATGAGAAACAATGACCTCTTGCATTGGTTTTAGATTACTAGAATACTGAATAGGATTTGAATACACTGAGATCATGATTTCCTACCCATTGTAGGGAAATTTCAAGCATTGATGATATGTAGATGGAATAGCTTGTATGTCATGTATCTAGGGTCTTCCCAAGAGTATGTTGTATGATAGATCCAAGTCTAGAGCTTGGCATGCCATGTATTTCTACAAAGATCCCACTCTGATGGGTAATATCACAATTCCTTTAGAGGAACGCTCTTCTTCATCATATGCTTTGATTGTGATCTTTTTCCAGGGATCAATTGCATCTTTAGAATAACCTAGTGCACAAACAAGACTCAATGAGAAAATGTTTAAGTCAGCTCCCCCATCTATTAGGACACGTTTAACGTGCATCTTGTGAATGAGGAATTCAATATGCAAGCGAGTGTTATAGGGATGTTGCAAGGACATGTCATCTTCTTCAGTGAATGATAAGTAGCGAGGGGTTGTGAGGTGTCCCACCATGGTTTGGAATTGATCTATATCAAGATCTTTGGACACTATCATATCTACTAATGCTCTTTCAAGAATTTCTTTGTGTTTAGGTGAAAGCCTTAAAAGTTCTAAGATGTATATTTGTGCGGGAGTTTTTTGTAATTGATCCACTAGACTGTACTGTTTTGAAGTGGATGATGTGTTAGTTATAGGACCCAACAAAACAACTTTGGCTTTGCTTCTCATGATAGCATGACTAGGTTCTTGATGTTGTTTCTCTTTAACCACAATCACATTTACCATATTGTCATATGCATGAGCATAGTTCACGTTTGCTTTACCTTTACCGTTATGCACTGCTAATGATTCACCCTTCTCATAGTTAGGAAGCGGAGTTTTGAAAGTTGTGTGAGATTCATTTGTCGTATGTCCATCCACAGTTATCACTCCATTATCAATCAAATCTTGGATGACATGTTTTAACCGTTGACAAGCATCTATTTGGTGTCCTTTGTTTCCATGAAAATCACAATAATGGTTGTCATTTCCACCAAGAAGGTTTTACCTTGGGTTCAAAGTTTCTTTCTTTTGGCAAGGTAATCAACTTGTTTGTGAGAAGCGTCTTTAATGCTAACCCAAGTGGTTCACCAATGTTTGTAAATTTCCTTTGAAATAAATTGTTGAAAGTTCATTTTTGGTGATTGTTGTTTTGTTGCACTGTAGTTGAGTGATTGAATAAATTGAAAACCAGTTGCTTTGGTTTTACATTGTTGTTATCAACTATCCCATCATTGACGACATTTTGATTTCTATTCCAAAATTTGGGCTTATCATTATTGTCATTGCTAGTATTGTTGTTAGGAGGATTAACTCCTTCTTTGCATAGCTTCAACTCACCCTTCTTTATCATGGCTTCCTCCATCTTGATTCCGTTATCAATCATCTTTTCAAAAATTTGATGACATTGCATTTTTAGATTATAACTCATTTGATCATTTAGATTGTCAATGAATATGTCCATTTTCTCATATTCTGGCACTGTACAAGGATATCATGAAGCTAACCGTCTCCATCTCTATAGGAACGTCATGAAAGGTTCTCCACTCTTTTGTTTAGTATTACATAGGTCTAGCATTGTGACCTCATGTTGTATGTTGTAAGAGTATTGTGAAACAAACTTATCCACCAATTCTATGAATGATCTAATTCCAAGTAGAAGTTTGGAGAACCATTCCATAGCTAGTCCACTTAAGCTCTTTGGAAATAATCTCATTAGGTATGTTTCCTCATGTGCAAACTCCATAATCATTGTGCAAAATTATCGTATATGATCTTGGGGATCAATGCTTCCATTATATTTATCATATCTAGGAGTTTCACAACCTGAAGGAAATGGTATCATGTTTACATTTCTGTCAAATGGGTAAGGACATATTTCCTGAAGTGAATACTTCTTAGTGGTTCCTCTTTGTATATCATGGATTTGCGTTTGGAGATTTTTTATTTTCTGCGTGAGAGCTAAGAGAGGATTATCAACATGATTTCTCCTTGCATCATCATAAGTTCTTGTGTGATCATGATCTCTTCTTGTATCATCACGATTCCTTCTTGTATCATCATGAGTTCTTCATGTGTATTCATTGGTTCTTTGTGCATCCTCATGAATTCTTGTATCCTTGGGAATTATTGTGTCATCCTTTTTGCGACTGAATTTTTTTTCATTTTTCTCATTGTCACCACAAGTGTCACTTGATCCCCCCTTTGTCTTAAATTGTTCACGTCTAAATCTTGGGGAAGTTTAGCACCAAACTTTGCTAACATTAGGAAGTATTTTTCTTTTTCGCCCTCCAATATTTTCTCCATGAATTTATCAAATTTAGGATCTTGTTTGATTTCTCTGATGTGTTGATCAGTTACCTCCTCTTCTTGTATTTCATTTCCTCGTGCCATTTCCTCATGATCTTTTGCCATTTCAAGTGTTTCTATTTCCGTTTCTTCAATTTTTCATCTCTGAGCCCTGGTTAAAACGGGCATACACGTGTTCAGAATGCTTTGTGAGGTTTAAATTATCTATAATGTGTCATAATAAGTGATCAATTTTTGAGGTAAATATGATAGATTGATAAGACATGAAATGGTCATTTAAGTATTTGCCAGTTTGCAAGTTTTTCGATCTTAGTTTGGAGTGCAAATTTTGTGATTTTTTATATGACTAGGTTCAATAAGAACAATATATGCTATGATAGAGAATGAGGTTAATCTGATTAAGCATTGTAGTTTCATGATAAATGATGATAGATCCTGATGAGAAACTATGTTTGAATGACCAATTTATCAAAGAAAATGTGATGTTGCACTTGAGATGTTAGATCTTGAACTTGTTAGGAATGAATACTTAAGAACCTTTAGTGTGTCTAGTCTTGAATTTGTTTTGACAGAAGATAACCTAACTAAGTGACCTGAGAAGATGACCTAGTCTCTATGTTTGACTATCTGAGAAATGGGTTTTTTTATTTTATTTTGGTGCAGTTTTCCAGAAACACTAACAAAGTGACCAAAAACGCTGCTATAATAACTAGGAACGCTGACAAACTGATCAGAAATGCTGAGGAACAGACCAAAAATGCTTCTATACTAACCAAAAATGTTGACAAACTGACTAGAAATGCTGACAAACTGACCAGGAACGCTGCTATACTGATCAAAAATGTTGAGGAACTTACCAAAAATACTATTCTGCAATGCGGCGACTCTAAAGTTCAAAACAATGATGTTTAGACTCAACAAATTGGGTGTTTAAACTTAGGAGATTGCTATTTTGACCCAAATTTTTTATTTTCAGACTCAGATAACTGATATTTAGACCTAGCAAGTGCAAACTAGGAGATCTAGTGTTGAAACATGAACAATTTGACATTCAACCCAAAAGAGTTGTTGCTTAGACCAAGAGAGATGACATTTAGACCACGAGAGCTACTGTTTATACCAAGAACTATGTTATTTATACCAGGAACTCTATTGTTTAGACCAAGAGAGTTGTTGTTTGGACTAGAAACTCTGTTGTTTAGACTAGAAACTCTATTGTTTAGACCGGGAACTTTGTTGTTTGGACTAGAAACTCTGCTATTGAGACCAAGAGAGCTATTGTTTGGACTAGAAACTTTGTTGTTGAGACCAAGAGAGCTACTGTTTGGACTAGAAACTCTGTTGTTTAGACCAGAAACTCTACTACTTAGACCAAAAACTCTCTTGTTTAAAATTAAGATGTTGGAACTTAGACAATGGTTGTTTTGACTCCAAGAGTTGATGTGTAGACTGAGAAAATTGATGTTTATACCTAGCAAGCTCAGCCTTGGAGAGTTAATGTTGAAATATGAGAAAGTTAACATTCATACCAAGAGAGCTGACGTGTGGACTGTGAGAGCTACTGTTTGGACCGTGAGAGCTATCGTTTGGACCAAAAAAGCTACTATTTGGACCGTGAGAGCTACTATTTGGACCGAAAGAGCTACTGTTTGGACTAAAAGAGCTACTGTTTGGATTGAAAGAGTGACTGTTTGGACCATGAGAGCTACTATTTGGACTAAAAGAGTGACCATTTGGACTGAAAGAGCAACTGTTTGGATCGCGAGAGCTACTGTTTGGACCGAAAGAGCTAATCTATTGTGAAACTTGTAAATTTGACAATTTGAAGTTTGAGTTTGCAATTTTTTTTGTATTTCAATGGATGATATCTTGACTTGACTTACAAACACAGAGTTCAGATTGTATTTTTGTCCCAAAGGACACATAAAGTGTATGTTCAAGAAGCTTTAAAGAAATCCCAAGTTTTCACGGGTTTTGAACAATTGAAAACACATCATTCAATCTATCCTAAGGAGATTGGCTTCATTATTAGTTCTTAGCCCACACTTGGTACCCTGTCAGCTCACACAACCTTGTCACCCCCTAAAGGGCACTCGTGTTTTTGCCTTTGCGAGAGCTAGTGGAGTCCCGTTATGAGCTTAGCAATAAGGTCTCAAAAGAGGAGTTCACACATACACTCAAGAGGGACATATGGTGAGTGTCTTAAGGAGATACTCTCCCCCCTCCATGCACTAAAAATTTAATAATGTTCGAATATAAACCAGGTAGCTTCTAATTTTAATTGGAACTAGTAAGGGATCCGTTTGGCACGTCGAGGTATAAACTCAATTAAGAGGTCTCCCAACCTTGAAAACTAAGGTTTGATATACCCAAAGGTACGAAGGAGAGCTATTCCTGAGCACTGCTGTTGACTTGATTTTCATCAAATCATGTTTATTTTATAGTGGGTTGGAGTACTTGGTGTTAGCCATTCCCACTTGGTTCATTCCCCTCTCACTAAACTTAATGGCTTTAGCCTTATAGACTCCTCGAGAGGGTAGACCCGCAAAAGATATGCACTATTGAAAAGAAAAGATGAGTCTAGATTTCTGATCACCTAAGAAATCTAGACTCATCAAAAACACATAAGACATGTTTGTTCATTTCCATTATAATTAGTCTATGTGCCTAATTTATCAAAAATAAGTGCAAACTCCCATGATCACAAACAAAGTTAGTAGTTTATATTGTAATCTTTGACGGTGAAATGGTTTATGACTCCAGTCTTTCATAACAAAATAAGTACCTACAAAACCAACAAAATGCAAATTAGGTTCCGGAAAATGACAGTCTAGAAGTAGAAATGAGAAATGTAGAATACAACATTAGAAAAATACATGAAAAACTGAAAACCCTATCAAATTGACCAAGAATGCCATCAAATGATCCAAGAACGCCATAAAATTAACCCAAAACGCTATTCTGAACACCAGAGACACTGCTGAATTAAACAAAAATGCTGCTGAATTGATCGAAAGTGCTACAAAACAGACCAAAAGTAATGCAGAACAAACTAAAAATGCTACAGAACATACTGAAAATGCTAAGAGATAGACTAAAAATGCTAAAGTACAAAAAAACATAAAACAGAGTTGAGAAATCTCCTAGAAATGCCATTTGAGGTGTTGGGACGCTACAATGGAGACCAAGAATGTGAACCAGGAGCTTGAGAGATCTAATCTGCCCACTGAAAGAGCTAATCAATTTGTCAATGATATTTCCTCCAAGAAAACCTGTTAAAGATCAAAGGAGCTAGGCCCCATGGTGGGCACCAATTAATGTGATGCTAAAGATGTGGTTAAATGAAACAAGCATACACATAGATGAGACAATAAAACATTAGGAGGAAGCCAATACAAGATCTAAATTAAAGATGCAAACCCATAGACTCCTTTGAAATGTCCCATCTTCCTCTATTCTTGAGGACCTTGAAGGTTGAAGAATTGTTGGCTCTCAGCGGAGCAATGACCTCCAAAGTGGCAACTCTAGAGTTGAGTAGCTACTTCATGATTGATTGTGGAAATTGTATGAAATGCATGATGACTGATAAAATGAAACTAGATTAATATGAAAATGAACTATGATTAATTTAATTAACAATTAATGCTAGATGATATGATGTAAAATTCCTATAATAACAATGCAAAAACTAGGAATGCAAGGGATCCTTATTGCTCCAAAATGAGGGGTACTTATAGGAACTCCAAGGCCAAAGCTGAGGCGGTAGGAATCGACAATCCAGATTTGATCTGAAGATATCAAGGGTCAAGATTGAGGAAGTTGGAGAAGAGTTTGGAGGAAGGGACACCTGTCATCTCTATAGTGACAAGTCTCAAGGAGCCTTACTCATGAGAGGGAAAGTGTCCAAGGGAGGAGACATGTGGCAAAAGTGCCATGTGTCTCAAGGGGAGAATATCCAACCCATAAGAGGTTAGGATGTGCAAGAGGATAGGGCTAGTTAGACCCTAGGATTAGATAGAATGGGTTAGGTTAGGGGATGGTTAGGAGCCATATGCTCATTTGAATTTAGAAATTCAAATATTTTAAAAAGATAAATAATCTCAACAAATCATGATTTTATTTGTTTTAACTAATTATGAGATTAGAAGAATGAATTTAAATGGGGGAAGGATTAATTAATTTAGATTAATTAATCAAAAGGGGATATGAAATGAACTTAATAAATAAATCCTTAGACTTATTTATAAGTATATGAAATGGGAAATTAATCAAATTTGCTTGTGAATTCTATTAATTGGGAAGGGGGATTAATTAAATAACTTTGTATTTAATTAACTATCTTCAGACCTTTTTTAGGTGTATACAGTTGTGTTGTCCAAAAGGATGCCAAGAGTATGAGGTAGAGGTCATGGAAGAGGCCGAGGTAGAGGACCTGGCAGAGGGGTTGCATCTGACAACACCTCTTCATAGAGTTCCCAAGGGGATGTTGGAAATTAAAATCATGAGCAATCAACTTCGACAGGAAATTAGTTGCAACTTTTACTTGAGCAACTCCTTGACTGATTGGGTCCTCGCCAGGAGAATGGAGCTTGTGAGAGGTCTCCTATGAGGCCTCTTAATGAATCGATAGAGCTTTAGGCTTTATCCATGAGGGATTTGATGAGGAACCAACCTCCTAAATTCAATGGTGCCAAAACTAGTCTGAAAGCGGAGAATTGGTTGGTAAAGCTAGACTAATGTTTTGCAATGCATCCCTTTAGTACCAATACTAAGGCAAGATGTGAAATTATGCATCCAAGGGGTTTTGCATCCACATGGTGGAAATTAGAAGAGCATAAGCTTCACCTAAATATTAACACCATTTCTTGGGAGTTGTTTGTGGAACGTTTCCGAGCTTGATTCCTATCTGATCATTGGAGGCAATGTAGAGCAGATGAGTTATGTGAATTGATACAGTTAGCCATGTCATTTGAGCAGTATGAGCATCACTTCTATGAGCTTAAGAGATATGCAGGAATCAGAGATAATGAGACCATGTTAGTCTAGTACTTTGTTAGAGGTCTCAATGCTCGGATCAATGGAGGTGTATGGGTTTTTGAACCTAAAACCATGGAGGTTGTCATTTAAAAATTTCAGTTAGTAGAGGAGAATCTTGCTATGAAAATTTGGGGTCACACTTTAGTGTAGATTGGTAGTACACATGTAGGTAGTCAGGGTTCTAGAGAAGCACAGACTAAGGGAGAAAGATCATCAAGTGGTCAACAACAACATTTGTCAAAGCGCAAGAACTCTTTTTATCAATAGGGTGAGGGTTCTCAGTCTGGAAAGAACAGAAATTGGAAGAGGAACAAGCAAGATCGCAATGACCAAATTGCTCACAGTACACAATCAGCAACTAGTAAAGGTGGTCATCAACAGTTAGTGTACCCTCTTGTGGTGGTGGTTTTGGTCGAAGTACAAGATATTTTTCATGTGATCAACAGGGACACATTGCTAGGTATTTCCCTTAGAAGGGTACACACGGGTCCAGTCGTAGGGCAACTACTTCAAAGCCTATAGTTGGAGATGTAGGAAGGAGCCACAAGATTCATGCAGAGGTTGACAACCACCAAGCAGAGCATTAGAGTACCATGGTGGAGTCATCAGGTGTGTTGCATGGTACTACCGTGTCAGTTTTATTTTATTCTTGTGCATCTGATTCTTTTATTTCACCTTCTCTTGTTAAGCAATGTGGACTAGAGATAGTTGAGAAGGGAGTTAGGTGGCAAGTGGAATTATCTTTAGGGGTTAAGGTTGTGGTAGAATCCTTGGTTTGTGGATGTGAATTGCAAATTGGTACCCTCCATACCTCTGTGGATCTGTGTATTATGCCTTTGGGTTCTTATGATATTGTCTTGGGCATGGATTGGTTGTCAGCCAATCAAGAAGTCATAGATTGTCAGAGTAAGTCAATGAAGTGTTTGGACCATTTTGGTAGTTTGGTGGAAGTGGTTGGCATCCAGAGACCTATTTCTTTATGCATGATTTCATCTATGCAACTAAAATGATGTATGCATCAGGGATGCCAGTTGTTTGCTATGATAGCAAATGATTTGGAGATGGATGAGAGTCAGGATGTGTCCCTCGATGATCATCCTTTGCTAAAGGATTTTGTGGAAGTCTTTCCAAGTGAGATTCTGGGAATGTCTCCTAAGAGGGACCTTGATTTTAGAATTGACTTAGTACCCAAAGCTGAACCAATCTCACGTACACCATATTAGATGACAACTAAGGAACTTGAGGAACTCCATTTGCAGTTAGAGGACTTTTTGGCGAAAGGGTTTATATGTCCTAGTGTTTCCCCTTGGGAAGCACTTGTCATATTTGTGAAGAAGAAGGATGGGTCTCTTCGCTTGTGTATTAACTATTGACAACTAAACAAGGTTATAGTGAAGAATTGATACCCATTGCCACAAATTGATGATTTATTTGACCAAATTAAGGGTGCAAAGGTATTTTCCAAGATTTATCTTAAGTTAGGCTATCATCAGTTGAGGATTATGGAGGCAGATATGTTGGCAATTAACACTCTATTGGTTGGTTTTACTATGTTGTCATTGATGGCCACATGATTTTGTGTTCCGGCTTCATATGGTGTACCGACAGACACTTCACAGATTCTACATCAACACCGACACTGGTAAGTTAGAAGGATTTCCTTCGTCACTGACAATACAGGCTGACATGGTATATAAAAGGTTAGCGGTATTGGAGGCTGACATATCTTGGATCCAACATCGGTAATTTATTTTAATGTTTATACATTTGTGATATCTTACTGACATGTAATTTGATATTATATATATCTTTGTAAGCTGACATAAGGCATAAATTTGTATAGGATATTTAGGGCAGTTTGATTAGATCATTTTGACATATAGAGAGGTAGACATAATACGAATGTAATGGAATGGATATGCAAATTTAATTATTCAAAGAAATTATGTATGTGAGGAATTTATTGTAAGGGTTATTCCGGTAAAGGGGTTTAGTGTTTCAATCGAAATAGACAGAGCTCAAACCGGAACTGTATTCTAGCATAGAAGATGCTATCTTAGTAGTTCACACTTCTCCAGATTGTTGTTTAGAATTTTATGTAGTCAGTGAGGCTCCTATTGTGATTGAGCAGTGTGCTCTAGGCTGTAAGCCTTCTTGCAAGTGTAGGCCCATCATATATTGTAATATCTCTTCATATGGCCAATGGATTGATATTGTGGATCACAAATCCCACTGTGGTTTTTCCTCATTGAGGTTTTCCATGTATAAATTTGTGTATTATGGTTCTCATGTATGTGTTTGGCTTATTGGTTGCTTTACTTCTTTCAATTTTGTTTATACCGATATACCGGTTGGTGTATGAATGTTTTGTTAAGGCTAAAATCTATTATTCCAGTATAATGTTAATTCACCCCCCCTCTCAGTACTATTGGTTTCCAACAATTGGTATTACAGCCTTGTGTCTTAGAGGATGTTAAACAACTTGAGGAAGATCCTGGAACCAAAATCATTGAATATGGCTTTGGAGAAGCAACTTGAGATGGCACTTGAAGATTATGATGCTGAAAGGTTGAAGAAATTAAAGCTACAAGATGAATTGAATTCTGCTAAGGAATTCATTCTTGTCCTATAAGAGAGTCTATCATATGTTTAAGATAGGAGGAAGGAACTTTTGCAAATTCAGGATGATGAGGAGAAAAATGCACTAAAGGAGAAATTCCAGAAATTGAGTCAAGAGAACATGGTTATGAAGAATGAAATGTAAGTTATAACTATGAGGATGTTTAAGGAGATTGAGGACATAAAGAAAAAGGAAGAAGATCTTGTTGTATCCTTGAAAAACAAGTTTGAAGATTGTGGTAGGTTGGTTCATGAAAATGATATGTTGAGAACTAATTTGGTACAATCCCAGAGTAATGAGCAAGAGCCTAAGAGACAAATGATAATACTAAGAGAAGATTTAACTACTGCAAGTGAGTACAAAGAAAAATTCAAGATCATCTCAGCACAACTTAATTGGTTATTGAAAAGACAGAGGGAGATTGGAGATTCCAGTGGACTTGGATTTGAGCAAGGACAGAGTTCCAGTACTGCTAATGAAGATCAAAACCATAAGGCACTGATAAGGAAATTTAATTCTTATAAATTCAATGGTAGATGTTTTGTTTGCAATAGATTTGGTCACATGGCTAGGCAATGTAGAAACAGAGCAAATCAGAACCCTAATTCTGCTCCCAATAAATGTACTAAATACAATAAAACTGGTCATAAGAAAAAAGATTGTAGAATGAATGTTAAATGCTATGCTTGTAGAAAATTTGGACATATGGCTAATCAGTGCAAGTCAGACAATTTCACCGGTTTTAGAAAAGCAATTCAAAAGAACAATGTTACATGTTATGCATGTAATGAAATTGGACATATTGGTAAGTTTTGTAGAAGAATAAATCCATCGGTTAGTAATGGAGGATCAAATGAGAAAGGAGAAGAGAAGGTTAGTGAAATCCGACAAGATCATACTTAGAGATGGGTTAGGAAGACTGAAGAACAATCATTAGATGGGAATGTCTCGGTTACTTATCTAACAGAAGAGGTTGCTCCTACAATGATAGTAAGCTCATCCGGTAACTAAGGTAGATTCCTTAGGGGTAGGCAAAAATCATGAAGATGTTGCATATGTCCCGAGAAGAGGTTCTGGAAGATGTTCCAGACATTGGAGAGGATTACAGCATAGATATGTTCTAAGCAAGATCCGGTATCTTTCACCGATATTCATTTATGTCAATGGAAGATTAGGGTTTTTATCTCAAAGGATAAAAGGTTGAATACACTTCATTTTTAATCACCCTGCATTCAGAGCAATTTCAAAGCGACTAAGTGCGATCAGAGGCTATTTAGAGGCAATCAGATTTCTTCTTGAGCGATTTCACTGGTGTCTGAAAGAATTTGTCGAAGGTTTTCACCAAGAGTGAGCAAAGGCATTTATCTTTATACATGGAAGCAGGGTCATCTTCTATTCTTGTTTTTGTTGCAAACCCAATTGTCGTGGAGGTCAAGGACCACCCTAGGCCAATTTTCAAGCGGTTTCCACAAGTGGCATCCCAAGAAGATCCAGTTGGAGTGTTTTCTCGCATTCCAGAGAGAGTTGTGTATGTAGAGGATGTTAGGGCATACATCCACTATCATATAGAGGACTTAGGAACTTCAGAAATCAAGGGAATGTATATGAGTGAGCTAATGGGAGAATCTGGTAAGATTAAATCGACATATAAACATATTGAAGAACTAGGGTTTACAGACATTCTGGATATTCAAGAGTTTGCGGATGTGATAACTAGATATGTACTGAGAAGAGTACATGGGGAATTCATATGGCTAGAGAAACCTTATAAAATCACTAAAGAAGCCATCCAAAAAATTACTGGTTTGTCATCGATAAGGAAACATCTAGATAAGAAAGTTTCAAATGACTTTGAGAGGAAGATCACTGATGCTACATCTGACAAGAGATCCATGAAAGTGAGTGCCATCACTGACACCAACATCACCTACACTAACATCAAATTTGGAAGAATGCTTATCGGATATAAGGTAACTCAATCAAACTAACTAAATTCTGTTTCCAATTCATGCATTTTGACTACATATAAAATGATGAGAGACAATGTAAAGTTAGATCTTTGCGGTTGGATGCTTGATGAGTTGTTAATCAACTTAGGAAAGATTAAGGGTGAGAAGAAGGGCACTTTCTGGTATGAGAATTTGTTAGTCTACTTGATGCTATATTTTTTGAATGATACACCCGGTTCTGGTAGGAAACAATGGGCTTTTGACATTCCCGTAGGAAGACAATTGAAACTATCAATTGTTGCATTAGGAAACTAGAGAGATGATAAGATATGGGGGTATTTCAAGGAATTTAAAAAATATATGAGGTCTAGGGTAAGGGTACCTGAGCATATAGTAGAGAAATACTCTACTGACATTTGCTTCATGGTAAAGAAGGATGAGACTCTCATGGAAGCAGTTAAGCCTCGAAAGATTTGGATTGAGTAAATGGGCTATGAGGAGGATGCACAGATTCTTGATGCCTACGCAAAAATACTAATTGATGCACCAATAGATGAGGTAGAGAAGGCCCATGGAACTGCACAACATAAGACTCTAGAGGTTGAAATAGAGTTCAACCAGAAGAAAAGAGAGAAAAAATAAGGGAAAGCAAGTAAGTTTTTACAAAAAATCTCAAAGGATATTCAAGCACTAATTGATTCTGTCCCGGAGAAAGGTAGAAAGAGGAAGGATCTAGTAGTTCATATTGAACCTGTTACTGTTGAATCTAAATCAGTGGATGACACTCCGTTAGCATTCAAGAGGGTTGTTAGGAAGAAATTGGAGGAAACAAAAGTGGAAGGAAAAAAGCAACCAGTTAGGAAGGTCACAATCAAGCTACTGGCACAAAAGCAAGCACCTAAAACTACATCTGGTACTGTCAAGAGGAAGAAGAAGAGTGATATTGATTTAGCAATTGAAACTGGTAATGTAATTATCATACCACCCAAAACTTGTGCAAAAATTGTAGATGAAATTACAAAAGATGGCATGTTGAAGAATGTTAAATTTTATTATGAAAGCTTAGAGGATGATGAACAGAGAGAGGTAGAGGAAGTAGTCCTACTATACTTAGATATCTATAAGAAATCCTTAATAGAGATAGAAAATCAAATACCGATTGAGTTATATAACATGTTGGATGCTAGAACATTATCTGCTATGCAAGAGGATAAACACATTTAAATGCAATAACTACTAGCTATCTGCATTACTATAACTCTAGATGAAATGGATAAGACAATTGAGGTGGAAGACATAAAGGTCTTCAATAGTAAACATAGGATAACTAGCCTGGGGAGAGTGAATGAAGTAATAAAGGAAACTCAAAAGGAATGGATTAAATTTCTGGGAGAACACAAAGGATTCTTTACTTCACCAGAGACCAAGACAGATACTGTAGATACCTCAGTTGAAGGGAAAGGAAAGGGGATTATGGGTACTTCACCCTCACTTTTAAAAAATATTAAGATAGTGGAAATTGAGCCACCAATAAATAAAGATGTACATACAAATACTCAAATACTGGTTAATACAGAGAATGTTGTACAAGATACTAACATTGAGGACAATTGTCCTCCATATACTAATGTACAGGTTGAGGATATTGTTCCTTTAGAGGAACTAACAGTTACACAGACTGCACCAAGTGGCGAAGCCACTGGTGCAAGTGAGGAGGTAATAAAGGATAAAACATCAAAAGATAAAATAGGGGACTCTTGCAGGGAACCAGTTGTTGGCCATCATTATTGACAATTGACACTTCTCAAGTAGAAAAGAAAACCATCATAGAGATGAGTCCCACTGAACTAATGATGATGACTGCTCAGAAACTGATGGAGGGAACTACAAACAAGGGGATTATAGATCAATCAATCATTGTTCTACACAGATTGGTCCCAGAGTGTAAGATTGAAAATGAAGCGAGCCCTTCTGGCAAGCTTAAGGTAATCACTGAGCACATATCAAAAGAATTTCAATCCTTACAACAAATATCTAACTGACAAGCATTAGAAAGATTTACTCAGGCTAAGAGAGCCATTTTTTATCAAGTAATTGAGACAAAGAAGAAAAATATTGAGGAGAAGCTAAATCTAATAGAAAATTCTTTAAAACAATGTACAAATATATATAGGGTATGTTGCAATACTGAAATACTTACAGGAAATGTAGATAAAAAGATAAAGGAGATTCAGGAGAAAATTGCTAGTATTGCTAACTCTTTTGATGGATTAATTTAATTGACAAATTTTGATTTTGGAGAATCAAATTTGTGCTCTTGAGAAGGAAAGAGATAAAATAATTCAGAGAGCTAGAAGTCTAAGAGGCTTGGTGAGTCCAAGATTGGATTCACTCTGTGTACATAAGAAGGAATGCATGGATATGCTGGGAAAGCCCACACCAACAGAAGTAAATGAGAAAGAATCTTTTGCACATTTATTGAGTGGTCTTGTATCTATTTCCAACACATTCAAATCCAGTTGGGATACTTATGTGGAGATACTGGAGAAAGCTTATCTAGAAATTTTGAAGTTGGTCAAGCTTCGGTAAGACATTCTTGGAGGTATTCAATGTACAGTTCTTATTCTTTGACATTCTTTTTACAAATTTTTTTGGGTATTGATGTCAAAGCGGGAGTAGTATAGATGTGAAAAAGAATAAAGAGTTGCATACATTAGGGGGAGTTACATAATTTTGGAGTTTTTGGAGATATGGAGTATTTTGCATATTCAACATAGGGGAGCAGGGTAGGATGAAACCGACAGATGAAACCTTGACCATTTTTCAGATGAGTGTTGCCATCAATACCAAAGGGGGAGATAGTTGGCAATTGACACTCTATTGGCTGGTTTCCCTACGTTGTCATTGATGGAAACATGATTTTGTGTTTCGGCTTCATATAGTGTATCGATAGGCACTTCACAGATTCTACACCGGCACCAACACTGGCAAGTCAAAAGGATTTCCTTGGTCACCGGCAATACAGGCTGACATGGTATAGAAAAGGTTATCAGTATTGGAGGCCAACATATATTGGATACGACATCAGCAAATTTTTTTAATGTTTATACATTTGTGATATCTGGCTGACATGTAATTTGATATTGTATATATCTTTGTAAGTTGACATAAGGCATAAATTTGTATAGGATATTTAGGGCAGTTTGATTAGATCATTTTGACATATAGAGAGGTAGACATAATATGGAGGTAATGGAATGGATATGCGAATGTAATTATTTAGAGAGATTATGTATGTGAGGAATTTATTGTAAGAGTTATTCCGATAAAGGGGTTTAGGGTTTTAATCGGAACAGACGAAGATTCAACCAGAATTGTATTCTAGCATAGAAGATGCTATCTTAGCAGTTAACACTTCAGTGAGGCTCCTATTGTGATTGAGCATTGTGCTCTAGGTTGTAAGCCTTCCTACAAGTAAAGGCCCATCATATATTGTAATATCTCTTCATATGGCCAGTGGATTGATATTGTGGGTCACAAATCCCACCGTGGTTTTTCGTCATTGAGGTTTTCCATGTATAAATCTGTATGTTATGGTTCTCATTTATGTGTTTGTCTTATTGGTTTCTTTACTTCTTTCAATTATGTTTATACCGATATATCGGTTGATGTATGAATGTTTTGTTAAGGCTAAAATATATTATTCTGGTATAACACTGATTCACCCCCCTCTTAGTGTTATTAGTTTCCATTCCACACTCGCTATGGCCATTATGAGTTCAATGTAGTGCCATTTGGATTGACTAATGCACCATCTATCTTCATGAAACTTATGTTAGGCCCAATATGGAAAGCTAATGTACTGAGAGGGGAGGGGTGAATCAATACTTCAAATCTTTTCTTCAACAATAACTTTGCTGTTAAGAATAAACCAAAAACTGTTGTAACATAATATAATGCTAAAACAAATAAATAACAATCATATATGATTCACTCCATAACACATATATTTTGGATACGCAAAAACTCTTGGTTAGAGAGAAAAACTGTGGTGGGGATGACACCCACAACTTCACTACTACAATAATATAGGTTGCTCAGTTAGAGCTACATGTTTAGCTATTTCTAATAGCTTACCCTTTTAGGAGTATCAAGATCTTTAGATCTACCTTGCTATGGGATTTTACAACACTTATTCTAAATACTACACCTGGTTAAAGGCTTTACAATTTATAGACTTTGTTAGAGTCTTTTACCCTATTAAAGGTTTCTCTTACAATTCAAAATATTACAATCAAAATCTTTCAAAATATCTGTAACTTCACATCTGAAATGTTATAGTAGATTCTATGTGCTCAAAATGAAATTACCTTGCTTATAGCATACCTCGGTAAATCATAAATTAACTCGATAAACCTTCCTATTTACTCTCTTCCTTGACTGTTCTCTAAAATCCTTCTCGGTGACCTATGTGTATCTCTGTCAATCGTAACAGTCATAACACTTAGTGCTTTCCCATGATTTTTCTTTTCACATATGTCTTGCTTCACATGCATATTTGATCCTCGATTCATGTTGTATAAATAGATCTCTTATGATGGTGATCTTGTTCATGCTTCGATCTTACAAACATGATTCATCAAATGAATAACCATACAAATTATTTCATTGGATAGATGTCCTCAAAATCATACAAAATCTTAAGGTGCAATTTCCAATGTGTTAACGGTTTCTTGTTCCTCGATCTTTGTAACACGTTTCCCATATGTGTCTAGGTTCAATGAATCTGGTAACACATTTCACTCGGTGTGTATGAACTCGGTATACCATCTTTGTTGCTCGGTAGTCATAGAATGCTACTCGGTAGATAGCTCAGTGTATACTAAACGTTGTGACTCCTTTCTTCTATAACCGACTGCTTTGTGCTTATCAACTGAATATTTCAGTAGTAATAACCGACTAGAGTATATAGAATCACTTTGGACATAAAACTAATGACAAATTAGTAAATAGTAACAATCTCCCCTTTTGACATTAGTTTTGAAATGTTTGACAAAACTTCTTTCAAAGTCATAACTAAAAAAAAAATCTATATACTTACAAAATTTGACTAAACTGACAGTATATACAATTGTCAATAAAATAGTATACTCAGATATACTCCCCTTATCAATATACTGTACATAACTCTGATTATGCATGCGCTATGATCAATATTCTATATTCATTGCTCGGTTCACTGCTCGATGATCACTGCTCCCCCTGTCAAAATTATCTGTATACTCGAATATGCTGATCTACTCGGTATACTCCTCTTGGATACACTATACTCCCCCTTTTTGAAAAACATCAAAACTAGTTACCATTCGGTGGAGGCAACTGGTCAAAAATGGATTTATACTTTGTTCTTGCATTGGTGAGAGCAACAGAGAGTGCATCCTTGACACTATCCATGAATGAATTCTGAGCTGTAATATCAACTAATAGTGAAATCAGACCATCTAAAGTGCTTCCCTCTGATTGAGTGGATAAGGAGGTAGCCCTGTTGATATGTTATTGGACGAAGGACAAGTGTGGAATGAATAAGGTTTGAAGATTCATAATGTCCATCCTTATTTTGTGCTCTTCATTCCTAAGTTCCAATTGTTGAGCCATGAGCATTTGTAACTTGGTATAGAAAATCTGAATAGATTTTGGCTCAGTGGTCAATTTATTGGAGAGATCAGTGATCTCTTTCTCAATCACTTCTATTTTATTCTTGATATCTTTAATGAATAAAGAAAATGTACAGAGTTTCTAAAATAAATAAAGAATGTGCTTGAGTTGAGGGGACAACTCAGCAATAAATTTGACAAGTTTTACTTTACCGATAGCAATGGCTTTCTGTACCTCTTCAATCATTTTTGCAGTGAGCTCTTTGTCCTTCAATTTGCTCAAGTATTCAGATGTGTCTACTCTAGATGTCTTGATCTTATTGAGGAGTTCATCCAGTTGAATATGGATGGCTCAATCTTTTGTCACTGTAGCTTCAGGTAGCATTTCTGTTAATAGTGCTTTGACCTTCTGAAGTACTCTATTTTTCTTGTTTGCCTTTGGCTTTGCATAGTGCACCGAATTCAATAAGTGCTTGCCCTTTTAATTTGGATATGTCTACATTCGGCAACACAATTGGTTTTGACAAATCTAACTTGAAACTATGCTTTTTCATTTTCTTTTCTTTAGAGGAGGAGGCTTTCACCAGTTGAACTAATACAATGGCTTGGGAGGCTTGTTCACCCTTGGTAGGTTGCTCGATAGAGGCAACACTTTTGTCAATTTCTTTAGCCTCAGATGTAGCCTTCGGTGAATCCTTGCTCGGGGTCTCAGTTGTAACATTGTTAGTACTTGAAGGGGCTTGAGAAGTCTGTTCCCTTGTGGCCTGAGAAGTAGCTTCTCCTTTTGTAGACTGGTGACCCTCTTTTCCTTGTTTAGTATCCTGAGGAGTCTCGGTTGAAACATGTTGACTTATCGGAGGATAGGACTTGACTTGTTCCAAAATTGACTCACTTGATACCAGTTTGGCATAAGCATTCCCTTCTATCATTTCCTGTTCCTGTACCTTGGTATCCATGACATCCTCATCAGGTTGTATAGTTTCAATGGGATCTTGCTTGGTGATATTAACTAATTCAACTTCACTTTGCTCATCAACACTCTTGATTCAAAAAAATTCTTGCCATTTTTCTTTTGTCTCTTTCTCTACTTCAAGATAAAGGCCATTCATCAGTTTCAAGGCTCTTTGCTTGACTAGGAAGTTTGTGTGGTAGTTTTTCAAATGTTCACTTATCTCATCTATCGACATGTCTAGAAAGAGATGTACCAGACTTCTTTCTCTCATCTTCTTTTTTGAGTCCATAACATATTTCCACCTGTTATCAATGTGTAAGTACAACGATTTTGGAAGAGAATTAGTTACTTCCAATGGGACTAATAAGGATTTAAGAAGTGTACATACAACTGACTCTTCTATTTGCCTCTTTTCTTCTTCTGTTCGAGAGTCATATTTGACATACCTAAATGACCCAAATCCACCATATTGTTTCAAATTGGCACAAAAATTATCAACACTATGTACATCTTCCTTTTTGCTTTTGACAATCTGAAATTTATTTTTGTCTTCAGATTCGGTGTCACTTGACTCTTTATTTAAAATGAGTCTCCGAGTAGACTTCTTATAATTTTTTGTTACCTTAGGCATTGCAACATTTTTCTGCTTCTTACTCGGTGATACTGTAGATGATCTAGTGTTGGGGTGCTTCAATGGAGGAGTCGGTGATACCTGTGATGTATCATGTTTCTTCCTTTTCAAAATTTTCCCTTTTTTCAACTCGGTGCTCAATGTAATAGCTGATTCTTGGGCTTTAGATTCCTCCTCGGTGATAACTTGAATGCTCTTGATAGGAGTGGAGGAAGAACCTTCTCCAAATTTCTCCGTTAATGCTTTAATCATTTTTGTTGCTTTCCTTGTAGCCTTTGGTACTACAATGCTCATTTTGACTTTTTCTTTAACTTCTTCATATGTACCGTATTTGATCTTGATAGCATGCCTTGGCAGTGCAAGAAAGGCATCTATCTGCTGCTATGTAATGTCAAAATCAATCTCATAACCCATAAGTGGCAAAGATTGAGTTCTCGGTTCTATCGCATTGACATAGCAGTAGTCGGTGTCCACTTCAAAACATATATTGTCCTTATATTTTTCCACTAACTAGGGTAGTATCCTGTATCTATTATGCATCTTTTCCTGAAACTTGATAAAATAATCATCCATAATCTCATTGAAGTTATCACCTAGCTATTTGATGAAGTCATTGATTTGATGGGTGATTGGTCGGTGTAGCTCCCAAACTACATTACCGACTGATGGAAAAAATTTCTCAAAATAGAAAAACATGCATACCAAAAGTGATCCAAACTTTAGTGTGTTTGCCGAGTTGTTCTTCTTCGGCTTTCTTATGGTGTTGATATTTTCAAACAGATTTTTCAACAACACTTCGCATAGGTCAATCTTCATACCTTTCTTCACAATTTTATAGGGTAAATCAACAACAGCACATGGTACACTGTTTTCCCTTGCCAATTTAAAGAAACAATAACCTATGACTCTAATTGCAAACTTTAGCTCTGCATCTGTGACATTGTTCAGTTTCAGACCTCTGCAATCAGATTCAACTCTGGTTAAAGTGATCAATTCCTTCTATGAAATCATTTTCTGAGTTCGGGCATGGTAAAAAATAGGGTAACCGGTGATCAAGTGGATGATTTCCTTGGTGATCTTGAATGGTTACTCCTCTAACCACATAAAGTCATCATGAACTCTGCTCAAAACAAATTTAACCCATTGGGGTTTGAAGACTCGCAGGTAGGTTAGGGCTTCGGTCAATCCCTTGACTTTAATATGTTCAAACTTGCTATCCAGTTTTCCATCAGTACACAATTCATCATACGTGTCCTTGATCTTTGTATGACCTAGTTCCTCAATACGACACTTAGTGAAGAATTTGACATCCTCAACTAATAAAACCCTATCCGAAATGAGTGAAAATGCAGTTTTATCATCCAGTTTAGATGCTACTTTGGGAGGTAGTGAGTATTTCAGTGAGGGCTTCTCAATGTTCTCAACAACAATGGGTTTCTGAATCTTAGGAGCCATTTCAAACTTTGGATAATCACTAATGAAAGAGCCTTAGGTTTTGAAAACTTTTAACCAGTAGACACTTTCCACTTAGTAAATATAAGATAGATATTCAAAACTGATATGATTGGTTAACTTGCTTGACAATGTGTTGTTATTGATATAAATACCTTGAATTTCGCTTTGGAAGAGATTTGATCGCCTTTGAATCACTTCACTCTGCTTTCTGAAAACTTGGTAAGTGTAAAATGACCGCGCAAAAGCTTTAAGTACACATTTTACCTTATCAGGCTCTGTGCAGTTAGGTCAAAAAATATTAAATGCACTTGGTTCCACTAAACCAATTTACCTTCCTTTTATGCTTTTATCGAGTAGCTAGACTTCCTTCATTTACCGACTTGACAGGCTTCCTGCATTTACCGACTTGATAGGCTTCCTACATTTACCGACTTGACTAGTGCTCCAAAAGACTTGATAAAATTTCAAACTTGCTAATGCATCTTAGCTATGCAAATTTTGGAATTAAGTACATGATAAAATAGGAACTGTTTAAGATTTAACCTTGAGAGAATGCAGTCCCTTCATACCTTTACCAATTAATTTGGAATAGATGCACCTAACTCGGTAGGTAAGGTGCTTTCTTCATTTGACACAATTTCCTTCTTTTTCCAAATCATATGGAATTTGCTTTTTATTTCTTCAATATCTCCTCTAGGTTGATCTCTGCAATCTCTAGCCAAGTGTCCAACTTTGTGACAATGAAAACATGCCATACCAGGATTTCTCCATGATCTTCGGTTGCTCACTCCAAACCTTATAAAGCAGTTGGCACTTATATGTCCATATCTTCCACAAAATTCACACCATATCCTTGTATTATAATCCCATGGTACTGTAGTATACTGTCGATTAAGATCCATGTGAGTTCGGTAGCCTCTAGTATTTGTTCGGTGTGCAGACCACATATAGTTCTTCTGCTTAAACCAACACTTCTCGGTACTGTGTCCATATCTATTGCAATTTTTACAAAACCCTTTGAATTTTTCCTTCTGATAATTGCTAACAGACTTTGTCCTACATTGATTAGATGTGTGACCATACTTATTGTAATTGTAGCAATAACCATTAGACCTAGTGACATTCGGTTGCTTACCTTTTCTAATTTGGCAGAAGTTGGCAGTATGTCCTTGTTTTCCATAGTAGTTGCAAATAGGCTTCTTTCCTTTGATGTTCTTCTTGTTTCCAGCTTGTTTTGATGATTCTCCTCTCTCAGTGATGTGGATTTCTTTATCGGTAGAGTCTTTTCCTTTGTAACCGAGTCCTGCATCTTTGTTGGGTCTTCTTGTAGTTAGTTGCTCATCCAACATCCTTGATGCTTCATAACTTTTCTTTAGTGTTTCTTTTGACTTGTTTTCTGCTTCAAGTTCATTGGTCAATCTTGATAGTTCAAGTTTCAATGCTTGATTCTCATTTTCCTTTAGATTTGCTTCATGATGTGCATAACCCAATTGATCAGATAGATTACTTTGAATTCCAGTCATCTTTGTGATTTCATAATTCTTTTCAGACACTAATGCTTCAAGCTATTGTTTCTCTCTTTCTATATCTCTTATGTTATCCTCGACTATCCTCAATGCATCAAGATTTTCAGTCATCCGTGTGCTGAAATGTTCATGTTCTCTTTTCATTGCTTTTAGCTAATCAGTCAGTGCTTTGTTCTTTTCTTTCAATGCTCCAATCATTTCTTCAGTCTCTTCAAATATACTGTTCTCAAATGATGTCTCAATTTGTTCCACCAGCTCTTGAGAGTCCTGCAAATGATCAAACAATCTTCTTCTAACTTTCAAAGATTTTTGCATTTGTTTCTGCATGTCTGCAATCACTTGATTAGCATGATCCAATTCATTTTGAAGATTCACAATTCTCTGAGATTGTTTGTAGCCTTCCATTGATAAGATCTTTCTCTTTAGGCAGTTAAACCCTTTTCCAAGATTAAAGCTCTGATACCAATTGTTAGGCCCAATATGGAAAGCTAATGTACTGAGAGGGGAGGGGTGAATTAGTACTTCAAATCTTTTCTTCAACAATAACTTTACTATTAAGCATAAATTGAAAACTGTTGTAACATAATATAATGCTAAAACAAATAAATAACAATCATACATGATTCACTCCATAACAAATATATTTTGGTTACGCAAAAGCTCTTGTTTAGGGAGAAAAACTGCAATGGGGATGACACCCACAACTTCACTACTGCAATAATAAAGGTTGCTCAGCTAGAGCTACATGTTTAGCTATTTCTGATAGCTTACCTTGTTAGGAGTATCAAGATCTTTAGATCTACCTTGCTAAAGGATTTTACAACACTTATTCGAAATGCTGCACCTGGTTAAAGGCTTTACAATTTATAGACTTTGTTAGAGTCTTTTACCCTGTTAAAGGTTTCTCTTACAACTCAAAATATTACAATCAAAATCTTACAAAATATCTACAACTTCGCATCTGAAATGTTATAGCAGATTCTATGTGCTCAAAATGAAATTACCTTGCTTATAGCATACCTTGGTAAATCATAAATTAACTCAGTAAACCTTCATGTTTACTCTGTTCCTTGACTGTTCTCTGAAATCCTTCTCGATGACCTATGTGTATCTTTGTCAATCTTAATAGTCACAACACTTAGTTCTTTCCCATGATTTTTCTTTTCACATATGTCTTGCTTCACACACATATTTGATCCTCAATTCATGTTGTATAAATAGATCTCTTATGATGGTGATCTTGTTCATGCTTCGATCTTACAAACATGATTCATCAAATGAATAACCATAAAAATTATTTCATTGGATAGATGTCCTCAAAATCATACAAAATCTTAAGGTGCAATTTCCAATGTGTTAACGGTTTCTTGTTCCTCGATCTTTGGAACACATTTCCCATATGTGTCTAGGTTCAATAAATCTGGTAACACGTTTCACTCGGTGTGTATGAAATCAATATACCATCTTTGTTGCTCTGTAGTCATAGAATGTTACTCGGTAGATAGCTCGGTGTATACTAAATTCTATGACTCCTTTCTTCTATAACTGACTGCTCTGTGCTTACCGACTGAATATTTCGATAGTAATAACCGACTAGAGTATATAGAATGACTTTGGACATAAAACTAATGACAACTTAGTAAATAGTAACACCTTATGAATGACATGTTCAAGACTTATCTAGATAGATTCATTTTCATGTTCCTAGATGATATACTAATTTATTCTAGGACCATGGAGGAGAATGGGGAACATTTGAGGCAACTATTGCAATGTCTGAGGGAGAACCAGTTGTATGCAAATGTGGAAAAGTGTGAATTCTTTCAGACATAGATTAAGTACCTTGGGCATTTCATTTTTGGAGATGGTATTGTAGTGGATCCCTAAAAAATACAAGCTATTCTTGAGTGACATGAATCCACTAGGGATAACATTAAGAAACCCCCCTGGGTAAAGGTGTAAAATCCTGGTGAATCTTTCAATATTTTGGGGGAAAATATTAATTTTTTTGGCGATTTTTTTTAATAGGGCAAAAATATTAAATTCTGTTGGCATTTTTTTCTCAGTTGCGTAAGAATTGTATGAAAATTAAGGTGAATCATTCATTATTTTTGGGAAACAAAATTAATTTTATTGGCGATTCTTTTTCTTTTGCATTAATTTTTTTGAAAAATCAAGGCAAATATTTCACTATTTTTGGGGAAAAATAATAATTACATTGGTGATTTTTTTCATATTGCATGAAAAAATGTGGATAAATCAAGGCGAATCATTCATTATTTTTTGGGGAAAATAATAATTAAGGCTAATCTTCCATTACTAATTGGAGAAAAAAAAACTAATATAGAAAACACATCACATCTTAGCTTTAAGTGTCCTGCATATCCCTATGAAATATTTTAGAAAGCCGCTTTTTGGCACGTATGAAATCTTGATTGAGGATTCTCTGTTATCCTTTTACATAGAAAACTCAAAATACTGTGTTTGTCAGAGCAAGAAAAATACGAAGGATAACACATTTAATATTCAATGAGAAGCTACCAGTATTAATCTGTGTTGAGGTCTGTGAGTCATGTACAGGTGTCTGGACTATTGGAATGAAAGATTTCTTGTGGAATGAGAGAAAAGTACATATCAAACAAATTAATACAGTATGTGGAATAATCCAAAGTATAAACTTGACAATCAATTGCCGCCACTTAGAAAATCAAGAAATAGGGTAATTCTTCGCATGTCGCATTTCCAAATGTAGAAGATAGAAGTTATATCATTCGCACGTTGCATTTCAGAATGTAGAAGATAAACATTTTCTAGAGATAAGTTTTTAGGAAGTGTTGTTTCCTTGCTTGCAAAGGTTTTAAAATGAAATGCATAGAAGGTGCAGCTAAATTTTGGCATAAGGAGATATGGCTAAAGGTTTGCAAATTCCATGAAGTAAAGAAAATTGATGACTTACCTTGTAGCTACAGGGTTATTAAAATAGCCAAGGATAACCAAAGGGTTATTAAAAGGCTCGAATGCAACTGTAGGCTTCAGCTACAGTTGCAAATAATTTTGATCTCTCTTGCAACCATTGTGTCCCCCTTATAATGGTTAGAATGCATATAGAAAGCTGGGTGAAGACACATGAGATGTGGTTTTGGAGTCAAGCATCCCTGCTTGATAAAAACTCTCAAAGTTCTCCCCTACCAAGAAATGCAATGAGAATCTTGTATCCTAGTATTCTTTGCATCAATAACCACAAATGTGTGATAGTGGCATGGATCATAAGGTAGTTCACATTCATGGAAGCTTTTTGTGTCTCTAAACCAAAGCTTTCATGAATATTGACCTAGAGGTTTTACGACATTGCATTGTTGCAATACATGTTACACATTCTTGTAAAAGATCGATAGCTTGTTGCATTCCTTATTATTATAAAAGGAATATCAAGGCCATAAACAAGGATTCCATAATTTTCTCATCTCTGGGGAGAGTAGAACTAGAAACGAGGCTTTGTCTTGTCTAGTGTGTAGGATGGTTTCATGGTGAAAGAATGTACACTTTCTTTCAGTAGTTTTACAATTAGTTCATGAATAGACTACTATATTTATTATTGTTTCTAACATTGTCTTCATTTGTACTTTTAGATATTACATGAATGGTGAATCATAATATTAAGGATATTTTGATTTGTCTTGGAAATTTCATTGTCAATGTTTGACTATGTAGTGTGAATGTGGATTACCTTCAAGGAAGGAATTATATTATATTTGCAAGTTACTGTAAGTCTGGAGTAATGTAATGGATCTATAAGAATAATTTGTGCAACTACACATGAAGTTGTGTTAATGCTAGCCATTAATGCTCAAGTGACTCACTATTATGAAATTATCTATTGCTTGGGTTTGCATTCTTGATCTCATATTCGACTCCTATATATTTTTCAAAAATACATCAAAATCAAAGTGCAATATCCTTTGTTTTCAAAATACATCAAAATCAAAGTCCAATTAAATGTAGAATAATTAAGGCACATCTTTCACTGTTTTTTTGGAAAATAACCCATATAGAAAGTGTACTACATATCCATTGGAATTAGAAACACACTTTTTAGCACGTATGAAATCTTCATCTAAGATTCTAAGTGATATTTTTGCATAGAAAACACTCCTCCTATTAGAGGACTTTATGTTTATCATTTTGATGAAGAGTTACATGGGTACGGATGTTAGCTTGTTCTTGAAGAAAATATTGAATTGGCAGTTAAATAATTATAGTAGATTGATGAGTTTTGATTCTTTCATTAGGTGGCATGAAGAGTTGCATGCCAGCATGAAGAGTTTCGATTCTTTAGAAAGGCAAAAAGGTGAAAAGGAATATTTATAACTTCAAGGTTTTATCATAAATCAGTAGCAATTGAGTTGATCAAGGAACATTATAAATATTTCCCTCTTTTGTTCAAGAATAGTATCAGAAATGGAATGCCCATATGTAGATGTTTCCTGTGTGTTCATAAGATATAGGTTTAATGACATCGGGTGGAGAATAATTCAGGAAGGTTGTGTTTATAGTAGCAAAATAGATTGCTTTGTAGCTAAAGGGACTTTCAAATCAGAGGAGGTAGCCAAAGGGATTTTCAAAGGCCATCTGCAACTACATATGGCCTTTCCTTGGTTGCCTACATTCGACCCCTTGTTTCCTGAAGCCTAAGAGCGAGAGGGAGCGGGGAGGAGAACAATGAGGACATGGAAGATTCAACTCTAGAAAATAGCCTATTTAGTTAAAATTGATAACTAAAGTTGGACCCCTATTCTGATTACAATATCCAGCTTTGGAGCTCATCCAGTAGTTTTTATAGCTAGAATCTTGCATCCGTAAAACTCCCCCTCTTGTTTTTATAGTTAGAATCTTGCATCCATAAAGTTATCTACAATGTGATGGTGGTGCGACTTAAGCAGTTGAATTTCAACAGTATTTGATTCTTCACTGTGGTCCATGATAGTTTCATGATAGTTTTAGTCATATGGTTTGATAAGTTATCCTATTCTGTTTTAGGTTTCATATTGAGAATATATCATTTCCATGCATACAAAACAAACATATGTCAAATGATAACATGACAGTTGTATATAGCCCAAAGCTCATTGCATTCCTTACTCTTATAAAAGGATTTCCAAGGTTGTAATTAAGAGAGTTTTTTGGAGGGAATCTTGGTCAATTTGGAAAAGGGTATAGTAGTAGTGTCTAAGTTAGAATTTGGAGTCTTCCATAGTGAATAATGTATATACTCCTTCAACAATATTAATCAGTTTATGATTTGTCATGACAATTACTACAGATTTAGTCTCTACTTCTAGAATATAATTCTTGATCTCACATGAGTAATAAATTAATAATGTCAATGGCTTTGTTATTTGTCTTTGCAAATATCTTGTGAAAGTGAAATTTTGTTTGTGGGTTTATGTACTATTAATATATATTGCGCAAGGCAACTTATGGTAAGTGTGCATTTAATGAGACATTTATGCTAAAACTGATTGAATGCCTTTAAATTGGGCATTGGGGTATTACCGTGTTTTCACATTACATGTTCGAGTTGGAAACACTGAGGTGGGAGTGATTGAAATGCCAATTATGCTCAGGGCAACGAAACCACATGCAACATTTGTAGGTGAAGTCACAAATAAACGGTTAGGAGGGGTCTTGCTGAATGACCACCCATACATAATGCATGTGGTCAAGACAGTGCTAGGGTTGGAGTTTTTGATGGCGTATCATAGGAATAGGGTCAGTTCGGACATTCCGGCCTTTTTTCTTGTCATGTTGTTATATGTCAAGGTTTCCAAGGAGTGGGCAAAAAAACTCACCCAAATGGTATTTGAGCATGCATATTTGCATGACGTTGATGCGGTCATCGATAATGTGGATGATAACCTTCTCATTCCCCTCCCACAAAAATATTACATTAGAAGGGTTTTTTAATTTTTTATTATGCAAACACAAGATACACAGTTGCTGCAGGCATGAAGGAGTGATATACTATGCAGTATCAATTTCTTCATGTATGTAGCAAAAATCAAGGAACCTGAGGAGGACGATTGGCATTGAGACTACCTGACCACTTAAGGGTTGGTAGATGAAGATGAAATTAATTAGGAGGATGCGGCTGAGATTGTAGGGGCACTGGAGCTAGGGAGTGGAGAGGAATGGATTGAGGATGACAGACATGGTGTGGAGGAAATTTCAGCAGGCAAAGCTCATGCTAACTACAGACATGATTGCCTGCTCATATTACAAGCCAAGAAAGTCAAGGAGGAACGTGAAGCTGCGGAGGTGGCAAGGCAGACTAGGAATGTCTCCTATCCTTGAAGTATGATGCAGATGCTTTGTTCTATTTTGATGCTTGAATTTTATATTGTGGGTTATGGGTTGTTATGAGTGATCATTGGAAATACTACCGAGAATGTATTTTCGGCTACAAGCCAAATGTTATTGTATCTATTCTTTTAATCTTAATATAATGGGTGTTGGCCCTACCCAGCTATTTACTTATTAAAAAAAAATGTTCAAATGATTTATTTTGGCGAATCTTTCATTGTTTTGGGGGAATATATTATAATGGGTGTTGGCCTTGCACAACTATTTACTGTTAGGGTTTATCAGATTGTCATTTTTTGGACCTACCAGTAGGTAATATGATATTTTGTTGATATAAAGCTACAAAAAAGATTACAAAAAGATTGGACTCATCAAATAACCTCCATCCAATCCATCTATCTATACCAGCTGCCACCGAATCCAACTCTGAAACAAACCGTAATACCCATCTCCCATCCTCTTCTTGCGAGCTCTCTGCATCTAATATTAAACTACATTAAATTTTATCTTTAATTTTCTTTTGGCTATCCATATAATGAGCTGCAAGTGCTAGTAAACTATAAGTCTATAATTAATTAATCAATCAACTTAATGAGCATTGGATGATCACAGATCAATGACATAAGCTCTATTTCAGCTCGAAGTTCGGAAGGACAAAGGTTTCTTCAAAAAGTCACTGGAATAGAGATAGGTCTGAGCATTGTCTAATTAACTATTATAAATTCTATACTTAATTAACGAGGAGGATAGATTGGGCCAACCCATTTTGACATGTCCTTTGACTTCCATCATGCATAATCTTATTGGTCCACTTAAGAAGATCCTGACATCAGCAGAGCCCATGTGCCATGTGTGCGGCGGGGCTACGAAGTTAAGGTGAAAGAGCATCTTGATCTAAATGTGCAGTCGCGCGGAGGTCCAGACCGTTGATATCAAAGGAAGTGCACAACGAGGTAAATATGAAAGTCATTAATTTTAATTTTTATTATATTTATATTGTGAGTGTGATTCTCACCATGGGTTTTCCCACACTGGGTTTTCCAAGTAAAAATTATGGTTTTCATGTGTTTAGTGTTTTTTTGTTTCATCTTGCATTGATGTTTAATTTGTTAATGATAATTGATAAGTACTTGTGATTAAAGAAGTTTAGGATTTGGTTTAGACTAATTCACCCCCCTCTCAATCTTGTGGTGTTTTCAACGCAAAGGTTAGGTCATAATCCATAGCATCATATTCACAAGCATATGGATTAAAATTATTACATATAGGCATCATAAATATATCCATAATCGTCTATAACATCATAGTATAAAAAATTATATATATGTAACTATCAAATAATAGATACATACACATATGTATGCTAAATATTGACCTATTTGTAAACCCTAAAGATCCAACCACTAACCCTATATCTACAAACTAATTCAACAATTAACCAATAGAGAACTAAAATTACATGCAAATTAAATGAAATAAACAAAGTATAAATTTATTCATTACTTAGATTTATATATTAAATTAATCGATCTTAATGATCATTGGATGATCGCACATCAATGACATAAGCTCTTTTTCAGCCCGAAGTTCTGAAGGACAAAGGTTTCTTTAAAAAGTCACCAGAATAGAGATAGGTATGAGCATTGTCTAATTAACTATTAAATTGTATACTTAATTAACAAGGATGATAGATTGGGCCAACCCTTTCCGACGTGTCCTTTGACCTCCATCATGCATAATCTTATTGGTCCACTTAAGAAGAACCTAACGTCAGCAGGGCCCATGTGCCATGTGTGCGGCGGGGCTTCGGAGTTAAGGTGAAAGAGCATCTTGATCTAAATGCACAATCGCGTGGAGATCTGGACCGTTGATATCAAAGGAAGTGCACAATGGGGTAAAATATGAAAGTCATTAAATTTATTTTTTATTATATTTACATTGTGAGTGTGATTCTCACCATGGTTTTTCACACACTCGGTTTTCCAGGTAAAAATTATGGTTTTCATGTGTTTAGTGTTTTTTTGTTTCATCTTGTATTAATATTTAATTTGTTAATGAAAATTTATAAGTACTTGTGATTAAGGAATTTTAGGATCTGGTTTAGACTAATTCACCCCCCTCTCAATCTTGTGGCGTTTTCAACATAAAGGTTAGGTCATAATCCATAGCACCATGTTCACTAGCATATGGATTATAATTATTACATATAGGCATCATAAATACATCCATAATTGTCTATAACATCATAGTATAAAAATGTACATATATATATATATATATATATATATATATATATATATATATATATATATATATATATATATATATATATGTATATATGTATATGTATATATATATATATGCAACTATCAACTCGCATATATGTCTTAAATTTTAATTTAATCTATATAAAATACGCCAAGAGATATCCTTCTCAAGGCGCCTATTTTTAATCAATTTAACACCCTAAATTGAAATAGACGCCTCAAGAAGGATATCTCTCGGTGTATTTTATATAGATTAAATTAAAATTTAAAACATATATGCTAGTGGCAGTCGCGCGAAGCGACATGGAAAACATAAAATAAATGCAATATATAATTATATAGTATCTTTTTCTTGAGTTGAATTTTATAATAGTTGTAGACACCTAAAATTGTCATGTCTAATTAAATAAATATCTTTATTTATTTAATTATCTAAACTTAATTCTTCTATTAATTAAATAAATCTTTATTTATTTAATTAATTCATTTATCCTCTTCTAGCCTTATTTCTCATTTAAATAGATACATTTATTTATTTAAATTATCCTTTTCCTAAATTAAATAAATATCTTATTTATTTAATTGATCCCACTTCTTCTATTAATTAAATAAATCTTTATTTATTTAATTAATTCATTAACCTTTTCTACCCATGACACATGTCATTCATCTCTTAATTCATACACTACCTACCCCTTTCATTATTTTATTATTTTCTTTACCTACCCTCTAATCATAGCCGACCTCCTTTTACACCTCTCAATCTTATCCCTCCATTTCATATTGTGTCTTCTATATAAGGAGATGATTCCTTCATTATCAAACCCTAATCGTTCTATGCATTCTAATAATCTTTTATGCACTTGACTACACTACGATCCTACTTGCAACCACATTCCGTTCTTTGTTGAGCTCTTGTGCACATAAAATCTGAGAGAAAATATATCAAGCAAGATCAATGGAGATAGGAAGAATGGAGATCCAAACCCTATTGGACATGTGATGGTATAATCTTTGTGATTTCATTTGATTTGCATTGTCTTAGGTAATCTTCATATGTTATGGTGGATCTTTGTTGTTGTTAGGCTAGGGTTTTGTGGTTGAATTCATTTAGCCTTTCAATATCGTTATTATTGTTATCCATTTTCACCATATACATTTTGGCATGCCCGGTGGGACTCTTGTCCCTTTTGCATTTTAACATCCTTGTTGCAGATTTTGTATTTTGAAGTTGCAGATCTGACGTTTTCGGCAGCATTTTTGATATTTCCGCGTCTCCGTACTTTCAGATCGCGTTTTTGATTTTCTGGTGCGTCTGCGACATCAAGAGTCGCGTCTGTGTTATTGGCAATATTTTATTTTGTAGGTTCCAGGAAAGCGCATCTATGTTATAAAGTCGCGTTTGCGATGTTTTTAGCCGCGTCTGTGTCGATAAGACGCGTTTGTGTTCTGTAGTCATGTCTGTGTCTCATAGAACTGCGTCTGTGTCACCCAGTCACATCTGTGTTGAGGGTAATCATGTTTGTGTTCACCAGTTTCAAATTTTGGGTTTTTATTGATTCAGTTTTTGAGTTTTGAATTTAGGGTTTCAGATCTGGTTTATTTTGAGCTAACATTTTTAGATCTAGCTAACGAAATTGGTGCAGCTTGTCTTGAAAGCTACATCGTTTGGTTGAAGGCCCCTATTTTCACAAAGTCTTTTGGGTTTAAAATTTACCTAACTTGTGTGCTTGCAGGAAGGGGTGATCATTTGAAATAATCCAAACTACTAACAACTCTTTGTTGCAGGTCCTTGGTAAGGGTTTTTGGATTTTTTATTGTGTGCCTTGTTTTCATAGACTAGCAAACACTTCAATTGGTGCACTAAAATTGAATCATTGTCTTTTGTGTCTTGAGCAATAGGCTCTTTTTGTTTAATCTTTAGAGGGCCTGTCTTCCTGTGTGGTCATTAGGACTACTAGTGAGAAGAGAACGACCCAAGTGGTAGCGAGGAAAACCCACCGCTTCTGAACCACTATAAACAACTGTATTCATGGTGAAAACTATGAATAACGTGTGCTGATTAGTTCATACCAACACTATGTCTCCCCATAAACCCGTTTGATCAAATTTATTTGATCAGTTGTAGGGCGTAACCCCTACCGGTTGGGAGCCTTCTGTATTTACAGAGCTGAAAGTGCCGCATGTATGGCCACACGAGCAGATGCCCTTACTAGCACCTTTTTATTTTAGAAGCCCAAATCCTTCTAGTTGTTGGGGCAGGAGGTCAGACCTCTGGTAGCGGCCCACACAAATACGGTTCTTAGTAGAGATACAAAGTTTGCCACGGGGAGTTTTCGTGGGGACTGATGCTTGGTTGACCTAAGAAGTGAGTGTCGAGGGTGGAGCCAGTGAGGTCAAGCATCTAAGTATCCGCTTTGAATAGTGTAGCCTCGGGGGTAAAACTTCATGTGGGATCAACAACTATTGTCTTGGCCAGCCATAAGAATTGTGCTTGACTTATTTTAAACATTCAAAACATTCAAGACCAAACAACAAAACATTGTGTCTTTTGTTTCTTCAAGTGTATGCAAAACATTTTTACATCAAACAACACACTTTTCTTGGAGTCATTTTGAGTCTAGATACTTGCAAACATTGGGTCTTCATCAACATTGTGTCCTCTTGTCACGAAAAACAGTCAAACAGTCAGATTTGGTCACAATAAAACGACTTCACAGATTGGAAAAAATTGCACAAATTTTATAGAAACGCGTCTGTGTCGGACATAATAGCATCTGTGTTGTATAACCACGTCTGTGAAGGGCAAAATCGCATCTGTGTTCCAACAGTCAACATTACACTTTGCACAAAAAATCTCAGAAATGCGTCTGTGTTAAACAGAGCCGCATCTGCATCAAGAAACCGCGTCTGTGAAGTATACAAGCGCGTCTGTGTTCAGAATTGAAAAACTGTTACAGTCCAGCAAACAAACACAGTCAGTTTCAGAATTCTTGAGCTTCCTAGGTCATTTCTCCAGGGTTTCATTTAGTATTCAGCCTGTCCTTGGGTCTCACAAAATCCATCATTGCTGTACACTTTACATTACATTCACATTTGTCTAAAATTGAGTCAAAAGGTCACTTGCTTGTCCTCACTATACTTTGTCAACACACTACATACAACAACACTTTGCTAAGTGGTCCCTCATCAAGGTTTCTTACCTTTGGGTCTCATTTGGTCTTACTTAGAGTCAAGGTCAACTTACCTCATCAAGAGAAACTATCCTCTCTTTGGAAGTCATACCTACTCTACTACATACATACTTGGTCTTACACTTTGGACATTGCAAGTACACCTCAGATTAATTTACATTCCATCCAACTCTTAGTCTTCCATACTCTTTCCATTTTCATCTAGTCTCACACATCTTGGTCAATACCTAGTTCATGGTTGAAACCCGTCTTCAAAAATCTAGGAGAGAAACTAAAGAGGCTCAAGAGTCCGCAAACATGAGTTCTTATGAGTATGACAATGATATCTTTTTCAATTCTGATCATACTACATTACCTGACATGGATGCCTATAGAAACATTCCAAATGTTGAGAACATGGACACTATAAACAACAATGCTACACATAATGACAATATGGACAACTTTTCAGTACATTCAGCAAATGTGGAAGAATCCATTATGAATCCCCATTTCAATCGATTGGTTGAGGAAATAATGAGGAGGGATAGACAATACTTCTTACAAATGATGGCACAAAGTGGAGCCAAGATACCTCATGATTTTGACATGTCTCAAATAATGGAAAATCAACCTTTGCAACAACCTGACTCCAACATGGATCAAAGGAGACCTAATAGTGGAGGAAATAGAGGACCACATATGGTACCTGAATCACCATCAGCTTTGCTTCAAAAACCAGAGGTCCTACATACACATGGTCAAACATATGATACTCACCTTCGCAGACCATTATGGAAGTCTTATGGAGACAAATATGCTCAATCACATATCAATGCTAAGGATCAACCACCAAAGCAATGGGATATTCAAAGGCATGCTCAAAATTTGGACACAAGGAAACCCCGTGTCAAATTTGGGGGCAATACAATAGAACATGACATGCCTGTAGAGTATGGTATACATGCACAAAATAGATATGGTGTTCCTCAACATGAATCTATACCAAGTGGTCCACATACGCAGCATCATTACAGACCTCCTCCATATGAACATGTGTATGATCAATATCATCCATATATGCAACATGCTCCTCCTCCAATGGGTACCTCAAACATAGGATATGGTCCAAGAAATCGATCTCCACCTAAGAGCAATTTGGAGCAACAAATCAGGGACTTACAAAAGAAAATGGAGGACATAAATACACCAAAGCCAACATACACAATGAGAGACATATGTCCTTATCCATTTGACAAGACCATTCCAATGCCTCCTTTTCCTACACACTTTGTGATGCCTAAATTTGATAAGTATAGAGGAAAAGGGGATCCTAAGGCACACATAAGATAGTTTTTCAGCAGCAGAAGAGACATATTTGATGAGATTATTCCCATAGAGCTTAGGTAATCAAGCTATGGAATGGTTCTCTCAACTTCCACCTGGAATTAAGTCATGGGGTGACTTAGCAGAGGCATTTATCCAACATTTCTCCTACAACATAGAGACAAACATATCAATCACTACTTTGTGCAACACCAAGCAAAAAGAGGGAGAGTCTTTTGCATCATTCTTACAAAGATGGAGAAATCTAGCCAGCAGATGCTCTTGTGAAATTCCACAAAAACAAATGGTAGAAATGTTCACCCAAAATGTTAACAAAGACATTGGCTATGATCTAAGAAAAGCTTGTTTGTCCACCTTCAAGGACGTTATTGAAAAAGGCTTAGCGACTAAAAAGGTCCTAATTGAACAAGGAGTCATCAAGATATTCAAGGAAAACAAAGATGACTTTAAAGGAAAAGACAAGCCAAGATTTTGGAATAAAAACAAGAACACAGTCAATGATGGTGTTGTTGATGCCAACACAATGCGAACCAAATTCATCTTTTCGGGATCAAGTTCTACAAACAATCAAGTGAATACTCAAACAACTTCCAGACCACGAAGGAAGTACACCCCATTGGGAGAACCACTTGAGTTAGTTTTCAAAAAGCTTGTGGCAAACAAGGTAATCACAGTTCCAGATTTTCCTCCATATGAACCAAAGGTTAAACCAAATTGGTGGAATGATGATGAGTATTGTGAATTTCATAAGAGCAAGGGTCATAAGATAGGAAATTGTCATCGACTAAAGAACATCATACAAGATCTCATTGATAGAGGTGACATTGAGATTGAGGGACATTCCTCCAATCAAGAACATGAGATGTTTAAGGAACCATTCCCAAAGCATGACAAGGGAAAAGCTAAAGCCACAAAGGATCAAACCAACTATACCAGAGCATCTTACAACTATGATTCAACTATCAATCACATCTCAATGGACAATTATGTCTCTACCATTATCATCAAGGACAAAGCGTCTGAGAATTCTACTCTGAGACCCAGGATTGTCCTAAAAGGTGTTGGATCTTCTTCTGAATCTACCTCTGAATGTCATGTTACAACCCACTGAGGTAAAATCACTTTGCAAGGTGCTCCAACTAAAAACACCGCTTCTTCATCAACCAAACCTGAATATGACCTTGTAGAATAGTTAGGGAAGACACTTGTGCTCATCTCCATCCTTGAGCTATTACGCATATCCCCTGCTCATAAAACCATTCTTGACAAAATCTTGAGAGACACCGTTGTTCCTACTGATCTGAACGTGGACCAGTTTGAAGCCATGGTGGGATACCTTTCCATTCCACATTCACTTACTTTCATAGAAGCCGATGATGCCTCCGTAAGTTAGCCACATAATGCACCATTACACATTGAAGCCTTCATGCACAAACATCAAATAAAAAGAGTCCTGATAGATGGAGGAGCAGGTCTAAACATTTGTACATTGAGCACTATTAAACAATTGGGATATTCCAACAAAGTTGTGAATTCTAGAAACAAAATCACCATCAAGGCATATGACGATGAAGAGCATTCATCCAAGGGCACAGTCACCTTACCTCTCAGAGTTGGGCCAGTTACAAAGGATGTGGTTTGTCAAGTCCTAGATCTGGATCTCACATACAACATATTGCTAGGACATCCTTGGATTCATGAAATGAGGGCAGTCCCTTCTACATATCATCGATGTATCAAGTTTCCACACAATGGAGTTGAAGTGACTGTCAAAGCGGATCCAAATCCATTCATATATTGCAACAATTTGCAACCTCAATCAGAAATAACAATCTCAGTCAATCACGAAGCTGTTCCTTCATCGGCATATGTGGATCCTAAATCCTTAAAAGCTTCTACATCCAAACAAGCAGAGCTAAAAGAAAAGTTCAAGATTAAAGACCTAGGATGTGGTGAGTATATATTTCATGTTGATCAACTCCCACTATCTCTTAAGGTATTCAGTCGACAAGAACAACCTACAAAAAAATTGCAATGCTAAGGAATCGGGTGTGAACCACCTAGTGTTGTGGCTACTAAGTCTAAATGCAAATATCCTCTAGTGGTGCAAGCATCTCTTGATATCAATAGTCCTAAGAGTGGTTCCAGAGAAGAATCTATTGAGTGTATTGCCAGCCCTCTTGAGAAATCACATAGCTTTACCATTTCATCCACTCATTCCATTTCCACTCCGCTCCTAGACTTGGATCAACAAGAATTACAAAAGCCCTTACTAATCGAGGATCACAAATCAAGCTATGAAAAGAAAAATCTACAAGTCAAAAATAAAGAAAAATCATTCAGTCCAAATCAAAATCAAAAGCTACTAGACTCTGCAAAAATCAAGGTCAAGGATAAAAATCCAATGAAAGAAAAAGAGCAAGAGTTGATCTCCCCTAATATCAAAATAACTGGGGGCAAAAATTCTACAATTTCAAGTAAAAAAGAACACTTGTTGATCCTAAGTCTCCATCATGCCATCCTACTTTCACTTCTTTTCGCAATCATAAGCCTTCATAGCTCATCCACTTGTTCCACACATCATTTCCCTTTTGGTGATACATCATGGACCTTTAATGGAACTTTCTTGAAGGACTTTGTTATTAGGGATGCCCAAACTTCTTCAGGTGACACGCATACAGGCCTACGTAGTCCACACACTAGTAATTCTATCTCAATTCCTTCATCAAGGAAGACAGACACTCAAGCTACACATCATTTAGTCAAGGAACAATGCAGCTACAATCACAAAGTCAAGCCTTGCACATTTGAGGTAGGTGACTTAGTTCTCAGAGAAAATCCCAAAAATCAGCAAGACAAAGAGAAGAAGGGAAAGTTCGAACCAAATTGGCTTGGTCCTTACATCATTACAGCAGCATATGGATCTGGTGCATATCAGCTCTCAACTACAGAGGGTGAACCTTTGGAGGATCCTATCAACAACATGCACCTTCATAGGTTTTACACATAGCTCTTCAAAGTATCCTAATTCAAAAATACAAAAAAAAAAATTCAAAAAAATTCAAAAATACAAAAAAATAAAAAATCATAAAAATAAAAAATCATTACTTGGTGAAAACCTGGCAAATAGGTGCCTTGTGACACAAAAAACATTGAAAAATAAAAAAAAGTAAAGAGAAATAATTTCGTCCAACGGTGAAAACCACTTCGATGGCACCCTGGGCAAGTACCATGGTAAAAACTGGGTCACCAGTGCCATGCGTAGAGACATTGCTCCTCCCTCCTTCAGGATTCACTTTCATCCTTTCACTTTGCACACACTCACGACCAATTCATCCATAATAAACTTACCCATTCCCATCATGGCTTGTTATTGATCTACCCAAGATTGGTTAGCCATTCATAATAAACCTCCCTTTCCATCCATAATAAATCAACTCCTATCTGTGGCTAAGGAAAAATCCTACGTCTAGTAATGGGTGTGGAACTGAGAACATCACATGTTTCGAGGAGTACAGTTTCTTCCAGCTTCCTTCAGTCTATCTGCGCACAATTCGCAATAAAGCAACATTTGCATCACAGATCCGCAATAAAGTTTCATCTTCTCCACAATAAAGTATCAGTTTCATGGATTCAGTCAGTTTTAGATGAGACACAACAACAATAATGGGCTTCAACAAATCAAATCTTTCAACAGACTCAGACAACATTATGGTTCAGTGCTATCTATCCATTTTGTGAAAGTAAACATTGTGACCACAATCAAATAAGACTTATACAAGTGACAAGAGACACTAAACTTGAGGGCTACAGTGGATGTTGGTGTCGAGTCTTAGTTTTATTTTGATTTCATCTTTTTTGGTGACATGTCTTTTAGCTTTTCCGGGATGTCTCTGACTAGAGATTCTATCTCCAGGATGTCTTTGACTAGAAAGGCGAGGATTGGTATCATCACCTATTTGTATTTGCTGTCTGTGGATTGTCTCTTAGTAATGCTATGACTTGTCCAAGGATATGAGGACACTGTGAGTCTAGTATGAACTAGGGAATTCCTTGTTTGTGACTATCTTATCTCCATGCAAATAGGTACAATGAATTTCTGGGTCAAACATATGCCTCGATTGTCATAACCTATTTGCCATAATAACACTCAATGATGATAATGCACAAGAAGCTCTTTCACTTTCATATCTTCTGTCTTCCATCCCCCTTTCTTGATTGACTTCCATCATCCTTCTCGAGTTTGTGTAGCTTGCTATCACATGACTGAGTATAATGACACACCAAAAATATTTGCATTTCATGTAGTTGCACCTGCATTACCACATATAAGCATTTCATACATACATATAGATATCACAACTGCATCACATCCTGCACACAACACGTGTTAGCACAATTTACATTTGCATTATCATATTCATCTGCATTACATACATTCACATTTGCATCATGCATACACATATAAAACATAAAAGACAAAAATATTGCATTGCATCATATACATATTTGCATCCATAACATCGAAACATACATCACATAGGTACACATGCATATAGCTACCACAAAGATGAATCATCTCATATATATATATAAAGTGTCATAATACAATGATGTCAAAATCATATGGCTACAAATCACCTGCAGGTGTCTACATCATCATACAAAATGGTACAAAACTGATACAAAGGAACCCACTGATAACTTCTGCCTACCAACATTGTTGGTAGTGCTAATCATGTCCATGTCATGGTATCCCATGCCACATGTCCCACCCTCATCTCTAGTCCTAGATCCTAGAACACTCATCTAAGGGCATCCCTATCTCTATCTCGATCGTACAGAATCAGCTCCCCATCGATCGGTATCCACAAAATCCTGTATACATCCTCCAGGGTGACTGTCATCTCCCCCATCGGCAAATGAAAAGTGCAAGTCTCAAAGTGCCACCTCTCCGCCAGTGCAGTTAGCAATCCCATGTTCGCCCAAAACTCAGGCACATACAGAATATGTCTCAATCCTATAGCCTCAATCATAGCTCAGTCCTCAGCTGTCAACTCAGGTCGCAACCTCTAAGTCGATGGGAATCTCTCCCGTGACTCCAGCATAGGCAAATACTCCTGCAGTCACACAAATCAATCATCTCAGTCCTAGTGACACTCACTGTTCATCACAAAGTGTTGCTTATATCCTAGTGGTACTCCCTGTTCATCACAAAGTACTACGTGTGTGACACTCCCTGTTCATCACAAAGTGTTACTCACATTTGCACTCCCTGTTCATCACAAAGTGCTGCTCATACTCTAGTACTCCCTGTTCATCACAAAGTACTCTATCTTGGTACTCACTGTTCATCACAAAGTGCCTTGATCTATCCTAGTCTTCCCTAGAGGACCTACTTGAGTGTATCCTCTCAGTAGCTTATCCAATCGACAGCGTATGTTCATCACAAAACTGCCGATTTGACCTAGAAGATCAAAAACTTCACACAAACGCGCTTACCTGACATAAACGCGCTTAAAGACTGCACATACGCGCCTGAAAAACATAGACGTGCCTATGCTCTGCATAGATGTGCCTGGGCGACATAGACGTGCCTTATTGGCACAGACGCGATTGACCATCACAAACGCGGCCGCATTTGACACAGACGCGGGTTCAAATGCAGACGCACTTGGCACAAACACAGACGCGCCTCGCGAGCACAGAGGCACTTGGCACCAACGCAGACGTGTCTAGATGTTTTTGGACACTTTTTGGACCCTAGTCTAAGCGCATTTATTGCTCTATCTAGCATGCATTAATGACAATAATAAATGCATCGAAGTACGAGGAGGTTTGGTGGTACTCACTGGCTCTCCTGCCTTTGTTGGCCTCTGGAATTGGCGAACGCGGTTGAATCTATGAATGAAGGCCATTGCCGTTGACTGCTGCTGCTCTATTTTTGCTCTGCAATCTGTTCTTGTGGATGTGTAGATGACAATGAGGATGTATTTTTCCCCATGGTCTATCTTTATCCCGTGACTCTGTCACTTTATCCGGTCAGTCCATTCTATCCCGTCTTTCTTATCGAGAGATTGTCTGCAATCTTTTCAGACATTTTCATCCAATCTCTCGAGGGGGCATATCATTTCCATCTTGGGGCAACTTTGTATCAATTCATCTTATTTTCTTTGAAACAACGCGACAAGCCACATTGTCTCAAAGAGGGGCAAAATGTAGACACATAAAATTGTCATGTCTAATTAAATAAATATCTTTATTTAATTAATTATCTAAGCTTAATTCTTCTATTAATTAAATAAATCTTTATTTATTTAATTAATTCATTTATCCTCTTCTAGCCTTATTTCTCATTTAAATAGATACATTTATTTATTTAAATTATCCTTTTCCTAAATTAAATAAATATCTTATTTATTTAATTGATCCCACTTCTTCTATTAATTAAATAAATCTTTATTTATTTAATTAATTCATTAACCTTTTCTACCCATGACACATGTCATTCATCTCTTAATTCATACACTACCTACCCCTTTCATTATTTTATTATTTTCTTTACCTACCCTCTAATCATAGCCGACCTCCTTTTACACCTCTCAATCTTATCCCTCCATTTCATATTGTGTCTTCTATATAAGGAGATGCTTCCTTCATTATCAAACCCTAATCGTTCTATGCATTCTAATCATCTTTTATGCACTTGACTACACTACGATCCTACTTGCAACCACATTTCGTTCTTTGTTGAGCTCTTGTGCACATAAAATTTGAGAGCAAATATATCAAGCAAGATCAATGGAGATAGGAAGAATGGAGATCCAAACCCTATTGGACATGTGATGGTATAATCTTTGTGATTTCATTTGATTTGCATTGTCTTAGGTAATCTTCATATGTTATGGTGGATCTTTGTTGTTGTTAGGCTAGGGTTTTGTGGTTGAATTCATTTAGCCTTTCAATATTGTTATTATTGTTATCCATTTTCACCATATACAATAGTATTTTAATATTATTATATTATTATATTATTATATATCTAGGTATATGAAATATATCCATTTAGACTATTTTTAATAAATATATATGTTTTACAAGATTAAAGCATATACTAAAATGTAAGATATATATTGGAATTTATTTAATGATAATATTAAATATTATTTAATGGTCAGTATTATGGTTATGGATAGGGTTAAGATTAGTATTATGGTTAGAGTTAAGGTTCATTGTTAGGGATACGATAAGGGTTCACATCAAGGTTAGGAGTTGGTTTAGGTTTAGAATTATGGTTAGGGTTATGATTTAGGATTATTGTTAGGATTACAGTTAGGGTTAGGGTTAAGGTTAGTATTATGTTCAAGGCTAAGGTTTACATCATTGTAGGGTTAGGGTTAGGGTTATGATTAGAGTTAGGTTTTAGGGTTAAGGTTATGATAATAGGGTTTATATCATGGTTAAGGGTAGTATCAATGTTAGGGTTTGGTTTAGGTTTAGGATTATGGTTGGAGTTAGGCTTGAGGATTATAATTAGGGTTAGGATTAGGGTTACTATTATGGTCAGAGTTAAGGTTTACATCATTTTTAGGGCTATAATTAGGGTTCTAATCAAGGTTAGGGTTTGGTTTAGGTTTAAAATTATGGTTAGGGTTAGGATTTAGGATTAATGTTAGGATTATGGTCAAGGTTAGAGTTAAGGCTTCTATTATGGTCAACACTAAGGTTTACATCATTGTAGGGCTAGGGTTATGGTAAGGGTTAGGGTTATGATTAGGGTTAGGTTTCACGGTTAAGGTTATGATAATGTTTAGGGTTTATATCATGGTTAGAGTTAGCATCAATTTTATGGTTTGGTTTAGGTCTAGGATTATGGTTAGCATTAGGGTTAGGGATTAAAATTAAGGTTAGGGTTTGGGTTATGTCTAAGGTTTAGTGTTAGGGTTAAGTTTATGGTGAGGGTTAGGATTTATTGTTAGTGTTACAATTCTATTTAGAGTTTATATCAAATTTAGGGTTAGGGTTAGGGCTATAATTATAATTGGGGGTAGGGTTAGGATTATGATTGATTTATGATTATTTAATGTATGTTTAGCATTAGGATTAGGGTTTATTGTTAGGGTTAAATTTAGTATTATGCCTAGGGTCAGGGTTTACATCATTGTTAGGGTTTGATTTAGGTTTACGATTATGGTTAGGTTTAGTGTTAGGGTTAAGTTTATGGTCAGGGTTAGGGTTTATTAATAGTGTAACCCTAATTATAGTTAGTGTTAGGATTATAATTGTAATTGGGGCCAGGATTAGGATTATAATTTGATTTAGGATTGTTTGATGTCACACATATTAGAGAATCATGTATATTACAAATAAATAGTAGCACAAAATATGTTTTGAAAATTAAAGATATTAGTAGTGGAAGTTTTATACGTTACCACACACCCACTTAAAATTTGTTTTAAATGGTATTATTTCTTTTATATTATATTCTAATTAAAAAAAATGGTAAATCTTTCTAATTTACATGTTAAATATTATAAAAAAATATTTTTATTTTTTTTTATATTTAGTTGCTAAAAATTTAACATTTCATATATATTTGTTAAACAACCATTTAAAACATATATTTAAAGCCACACATTTAGAAAACCACACGTATAACATTTAATATTGTTGTCATTTCAAATCTCATATAGGAGAAAAAATGCATGCTTTGCTACAATGAACTTGAATAAGTGAGAAGTGGTGAAGTTCAAATAAGAAGTAAATACATCATGAATTCTTCAATGATGAGAATGGTATTACGTCCTTTATTTACAAGATGATCAAAATATATTTCATTCACAATATTTAGAAATCTAGACACTACTGCAAATGCATCACGAGCTTTTTTAGCAACATCTTCCATTTTTAATATTTCAAGTTCTTCGACATCATCGATAATTAAGCTCGTGTTTTTAATTTCTTTGACAATTTTGTTGCAACATTCTAAAACAATTCTCGCACATTTGTCAATAGGAGTTTCAACAAAATTGTTTGAGTTTACAGATGTAGTTGGAATTTGAACAATGATTTCCAATTCGTCTTGTGAAACATCCATACTTCCAATTATTTGCTGAAAATAAAAAAAATAGTAAAATTAGGGTTATCATTCAGGAACAATGATAATAAAGTATTCATAATTTGTGATAAAATTATAAATCGCTATATTTAGAAGCACAAACAATGTGTGAAATAAATAATGAAAACATTTATTTGTAATTGAAGCAAATTAAATCATTAGAATACGATATTAGTTGGCTTACTATGTTTAAATGTCACTAAAAACATTTAAAATGAAATCAAAAATATAAAACCATAAGAAAATGATGTTAAATAAAGGAAATTAGCCTTTATATTTGATTAAATTATTAAATTGAAATATATTCAATGACTTACTAAATGTTGAGAAATTTTGTAGAGAATGATTGTTTGTTTAAATTAGATAGGAATAGTCATTCATGAATGCATCCATTTTGCTTTTCAGTCATAATATGTAGATATATTATCATATTGATTTTACATAAAACTATTTACATCTCATGAAAAAATTTATTTAATAAAATATATTTTAGTCTAAATTAACCTACAATATATGATTAAATAAAAAAATTAATAAAAAAATAAATCATCAGAATAAGATATTTTGTTTTGATAGGCAAATTGTTGGATTGGGTCAACTCCCTTTATATTATATCCAAAAAATATAGTACAAAATAGTGTTTGCTTGCGAATACAATCTTGCCTGCTATCTCCTTATCTATTTGTATGTTAACACAAAAAATACAACCATTTGTGGCTACAAAACTGCTGGTTTGTATGATCTATTACATTGTATATTCTGGCTAATATAACTAAATAAATTGATAAATACACAGACAATAAAAAACATTTTTTAGGAAACCCAGCCTTAGTAGAGTCGTCCATGCTTTGCATCCCTCGGTCCACATAGCTCAATGAATAGTGGATTATTTGGGTCTAGTGACAACCCCCATTTTTCTGCTTCTTTCTTCATCCTCCTAGAATGGGTTGCTCGCGAAACTACCACGCAATCCCCTTTGCATCTTTTGTGCACCATGCCTCTTGCTATGTCTTCTACAACTCTAACATCATTTGTCATCCAATCCTCTCCACAATCTGGTAGAGTTGGCTCATCCAGCCTATCCTCCTCCCTATTGCTTTCATCTGGTACGCAGTATCCTTCCCGTTGTTTGTACATCTTCATCCATTCTCTGGTCAAAGGAGGAAGGATATCGGCTGCCCTATGTAGAAATTCCAAATTTCTTTCCATGTCAGTCCTCCTACTTCTCAATTCTTGTGGCTCCATCATGGTGACCAAGGGAAACTTCTTGACCTCTCCCATGAAACCCCAGTCAGTCCCTAGATAGTACTGTTGGGGCATAGGAACCATGTTTTGTGCATCCACATTGTCAAGCACTGCGTCTATATTCCCTAGGTATTTGTGCTAGAAGAGTCTTTGGCACAAATTTTTTCCCTTAGATTTCACCACACCTATTTTTAGGGCTAATGCCAAGAACATGGATGTGATAACTGTGTTGACCCTGTACTTGTGGTAAGCCCACAGCAACTCTGTCGCCAGGACCTCTTTAATCGCATGCAGGATAAGCGGGTGCCTCACTGAAAGCATTCGCAACAACCTCGGGTCTGTCACATCGCCAAAAAGTGACAACATGCTCCTTGTGGATTGTGGAAAAATAGGGGCATCCATCCCGATCAGAATAAGATATTAGTTGGCTTAATATGGTTAAATATCACTAAAAACATTTAAAATAACATAAGAAATATAAAACCATAAGAAAATAATGTTAAACAAAGTAAGTTAGCCTTTATATTTGATTAAATTATTAAATTGAAATATATTCAACGACTTACTAAATGTTGAGAAATTTTATAGAGAATGATTGTTTGTTTAAACTAGATAGGAATAGTCATTCATGAATGTGTCCATTTTGCTTTTCAATCATAATATGTGGAAATATTATCATATTGATTTTACATAAAACTATTTACATCTCATAAACATATTATTTAATAAAAGATATTTTAGTCTAAATAAACCTACAATATATGATTAAATAAAAAAATAAAATTATACACTTTTCTCCTCAAATAATTAATTTGCATCAATCAATGTGTTTCAACTACCAAACTCTTTGATCAGAAGTATGCAGATGAAGCTTTCAAAAACTTCCCGAAGTCGGAGGATGAGAAGGGCAAGCTTGCGAAGAAGGACAACATCTCCTACTACACTCCCCAGCAGGTAAAGCCAATCTGGAAAAAAGTTCTTAGGGTTTTAATGGAGTATTTGACTGTGGATGGCAGATTTACAAAAAATTATAACTGTCATTTCGCTATTCTGAACCATTTCTGTCATGGGGCTAAAATATCCCTGCCCTTCTATTTAGCATCCTCCCTAAATGAGAGCCTTGCAGACCATGCTAAAAAGCCTAATTCATACCCTTTAGCCCACCAGGGGCTCATTCTGCTAATATATGAACATCTTAAGGATAAGTCTAGGGCAACCAAGGATGATCCTTTGATCATTAATGCTCATATATCTGAGAGCTGCAAAGACTCTGACTCAAATGGGGATTAGCCCAACACCCCTACCCACAAAAAAAGGAAATTTGAAACAGAGCATGAGGAAAAGGAGGTGCATTGTGATGAAGAAGAGGAAAAGGATAAGGACACTGATACTAAAATGGAGCAAAATAAGGATGAGAACTATGGTGAAGGGGAGGAAGGGGGTAATTTTGAAAACCCTCACTCTAACCCTAAGGGTACAGAAAGTGAGAATGATGCTCTGAATCCTAAGGAGTATGACAACCCTAACTCTAAGGAGACTGAACAGGGCAAGGACTCTGCGAACACCATCTTGGACACCGCCTGCAACTGCACTCTGGAATTCTTCAATTTCCAGAAATGGGTTGTCGAAAACATCACCAGTATGCAGGGTAAGAAAAGGGAGCTGGAAGATAAGATTAATAAGCTGATTAAGATGTCTGACTTTGGGAAACAAAATGAGGATACGGAAAATAGTGAAGATGAGGAGGAAATGGAGATGGAGGACTGGTTGGAGAAAGATCTAATCAAAGGGGACCTGAAACATTTGGAGGATGTTATTAGAACTCTGAAAGAGTAGGTGGAGGAGGACAAAGACAACGTCAACACCCGGATCGCCTGTAATGAGAAGGCTTTGAAAAGCCTTATGAACCACAATCTCCAGGTCCTTAAAGTTTCTTCCCAGAATATGAACGCATTGGTGGATCATTTGGAAAGGAAAAATCAGGATAAGAACCTGGTAATTATAGAAGATGCTCCAACTTCCAGCCCCACGCACCAGAACCCTAGGCGCAAAACTAGGTAGACCACTATTGGGAAGGACACCAAAATGAAAGAGAGTTAGCTTGGACAAGAAAACAATGACCTGAGGGAAGTGGCCAAGGCGATGATTCTCTTGGTACAAAATGCTAAGGAAACTATGAAGAGTTTTTAATTAACTTTTAATGTTGGGCTTGGGGCCAATTTCTTGTTGGGCTTGGGGCCAATTTCTTGTTGGCCTCTTGCTGTCCCTTTCTCTGGTGCTGGTTTTTTTGTTGGTCTTTTGCAGCTGTCTTGTTTTGTTTCCTTCTTGAATATATTTCAAATGTAATCGGGTTTCGAGTCCCTTAAAACCTGTTTTTACTTAATCAAAAACTACCAAACTCTTTGAATATCCAATAAATTGAAGCAAGTGTAGATTCTTATTACCAATCTTTTGGGTGAGGAGAGAAAGTATCACTATTATAAGAGAAGAGATAAGCAGCATTGCTAATTTTTGAAAGTATAAATTTAAATAATTTTGTTAACAACATTTATTAGATCAAATAACTTCTAAGGATTTTAGCCTGCTTTCTTCTTCCTTTCTTCTGGTAACTTGTTTTCCCCTCTTCATTTTTTCATATCTGTCATATGTGAAGGGTGGCATAATTTGTAGTCCTTGCAAAGATTTGACATGTGATATTGCTACAAATGTGAGACCACTTCTTTCAATGGGGCCTATATCAATAGTGGCTTTGTCTAGTGTCAACCCTTGTGATTTATGTATGGTTAAAACCCAAGCCAATCTCAATGGAATTTGCTTTGTGATAGCTTTGTCAATTGTTGGAATTGGAACTCTTTGGGGATGATGATGATCAAATAGAATTCCTGAGTAACCATCAAAATCGACAAGTACATATGACGGTGGCAAAGGTGGTGCACTTCCAGGTCTATATACAATACTTTGAATATATCCTAGTGCTCCATTGACAAGACCCGCTTCTATCCATAAGTTTGAAGATAACATCACCCTTGCATTTTTGTTGAGTAATAGTTCCATGTCGAACTCATCATTTCCATTGCCTTCTATAGAACTAAGTGTTTTTTTTTACAGCAATGCTTCGTGCAATAGGGTTTTTTAATGAGTACAATTTTCTCTTGTTATGAATGTGCACATTATCATTTGTTGAGAATAAATGAACATTATTTTTGAACTCGTCATTTGTTGTAATACTCATGTTATTATTTGATCTTGACATAAGTAACATCCAATCATCTATTGTCGGGTTTGCATCCCTTATGTTTGTTAGAAGAAGATGAAATCTTTCTTGTTCATTGCTTTGTCCATCTTGTCTGAAAATATGGCTCAAAGTAACTATGGTTTTGAATTCTTCCCACAGTATCCTTGCACGCCTTCTACTTTCATATGCCGCTCTATCTTTGATAGGAGGCAATTGTGCCAAATCTCCGATCAATATCATATATATACCTGAAAAATATTTTAATACACATATTGAGCAATAGGTAAATGTGTTAAAAATGTAGATCTATTATTCTAAGAAACTTAAATGTTAAACATACCTCCAAAACTTTTATGACTATTTTCTAGAAATGCTTGTTGAAGATGAGAGTCTATGTTTTCAAGTAACATCTCTCCCAAGAAGCTCATTTCATCTATTAATATGTACTTTATGTGAGAAATTTCTTCTTGGAAAGTTGTAAGTCTTGTCCCTTGTAGCTCACTGAATTCTTTTATTGCAATTCTCAACTTAGAATGAATCGTTGATGCTCCAATGTTGAATGTTGCAACTCCTGTTGGTGCAAGTAGAAGTAGAGGAGAGCATTGTGGAGAGGTTGCATTTTGTAATGCTTGACTTATTGCACTGATCAAGTATGACTTACATGTTCCTGTCATGCCTTGGATTATCATATATAAGGGAGATACATTTTGATATGTATCATAGTGGGACATTATAATGTTGACTACTTTTTTTATTTGTCACTAAGGTTTCCATAGTCCACACATTGTGGTATGCCATCATGAATAAGACAACCACTATTTCTCATTATGTTAATGAAATTTGTAGCTTCATTTGTGTATTGTTCACCTTGAAATTCTTGACACCAATCTGTCTATCAATCTATATCTCTTCTGCCCAACATATCTATTTCTGAAACTTGCATAATCTATCCATGATGAAGTCTAGATAAAATTTCCCATTCACTCTGTGGTAGTACCTTGGACATTTTTGTCTTCAGATTTTGAATCAACCTCATTTTCACTATTTTCAATATCTCCTCTCCTTTCTAGGTGCCATTGATTATATCTAAAGTTATCCCATGTTGCAACTATTGATTCATCATTGTGGCCAATATCTGTGTGAATTTCATGAAAAGGCTTATAGAGCAACAATTCTGAAGAGCACAAATCAATCCATTTTTCTAAGTGACATGCAAGAATTGATTGAAATCTAGGAAATACTCTTACAATAGCAGTGACTTTCCTTGGACTCCATTTGTTCTCTCCTCTTCTTTTTTGGTTATATATCCATGATTTTGTACCATCAATAAGGCACACAACTTCCAAACATTGTGGCCTATTCCTATATGCATCAATGAAAGATATGGTATGTTCTTCATTGTCATCATTAGTATTTAAGTCTATGCATTTGAATACTTCCCTTGAAACATTTAAGTCGACAAATGCTCTACTACTTTGTACCAATGGAAGTTCTAGTAGCATGTGACTTGTTTCTTGGGCTCTAATATCCCTTTCTATTAGTGTTTCGGTAAGAAGCCTTCTATATGCTTTTGAAGCTAAATCATCAAGATTTTCTATATTTGCTAACCATAATAACATCTTATGGTATGTTTCTAAGCTTTTTTCAGCTTTGGTTGCATACTTTGCAATATATTTAGTTACAACATGTTTTAAAATAACAAGTTGTCAATCAATATTTGCTCTCCATAGTTGGAGTATGTATCAATTGTATGAGTTAGCTCTGTCATCATTTCTGAATGGCTCAAATTTTATTTCAGCACTTTCTAAGTCTTTATAGATTCTAAAAGCTTCTAAATTTAATGGCCATGGGGCATTATAGCTATATGTCATTCACATATTTTATTAGTAAACAAAGTAATATATTCAAGATAGACAATATTTATATTTGAAATGAATAAAATTGGTTAGGAAATATTTACCTGCAAACCAATTTCCCTCTTTTTTTGCGTAGACATGCACCCTCTCGACACATTGTGTGTCTTTGAACAGTATTCAAAATCTCATCATAGTCATCATGGAGAGAAGTTTCTACCAGTTGTTTTGTGTTTTTTAGACATGGGTGTACATTGAAATTTCAATATACCTAGAATGTGGATTAAAATTTGTCAATCTTTATTTATACTTATTTTAAATTGTGTATAATATGAAAAGGGCTTGATTTGCTAATTTATTGTAATTGTACCTGTATGTTTCGGAGGTGTGTGTCTTGTAGAGGGTTACATGCATGAACTAAATCATGTAGATGTGATTCAACATAGTACAATTGATTTGGATTATTCCAATCAATATTATTCATATTTGGTGCTCCATTTAACCATATGAAACCATGCACATGTGCGGATCCCCTATGTTTCCATTCGTATCTACACCAATAGTCCTTGACATTCATGCCCTTCTCGAGGATCTCTTTCCTGAAAGTTGAGTATCGCAAATGAATGTATTGTGAAACAATGTGAGGGTAATCGATGACATTTTGTTTTCTCCATGGTTGTGCTTCTTGTGGAGTGCTTGGTGGTGTTTCGGGCATCAATGCATGCAAATCTGGCCAGTACAAGTCTATTGCACTTAATGTGAAAAATATTGTTGGTGTTCCAATTTGGTGAAGCATGTTTGTTAATTCTTCTTGACACTTTTTCCAATAAGATCTTGTTCCCCTTAAACTGGTTCCAAACCGCATAAATCTATCTGCTAGATGTGAATGTGGTGTGTTTTCCATGTGTTCACACAACTCTTGTATTGTGATTGGCATTTCCTACAAACTTCTTTTTACACAAACAGTTGTGGAGCTATGTGCTTGATGTCTCATAGTCATATTCATCATATAATAATGAAATCTTGGATGCTTATGGAATCTATTATCTCTATATCATAGGAGGTGCTTGGCAAATTCATGTAGATGCAATTTCCTTAGTCTTAGTTCCAACCAATCACATTTACAATTGGGAAATAAAGATGGGAAAGTAATGTTGATCAATCCTGACATTGTATATTCATTTATGGGAGATGCACCAATCATGGGCCAATCCATCAATTTTGTTGGGTCTACATTAGGATTGTTGACCCATGCATGGATCAACTCCATTTCCCTTTGGGCATTTGGTGGTTTGGATGCCATCGATGTTGTGTGCTCTATTATGTTTCTCTCATATGTCTCCATAAGGGGGCCCACAAAAACAACTTCATTTCTATCAAAATCAAACTCCATATGCACAGTTCTTAACTCATTAAAAACATTACGATCTAAATTTGGCGGTATATTGTCTAGAGCATTTTCATTTGTTAGGATTCCCAAAGATACTGAGAAGGGGGGGGGGATCAATATCTTGTCAGTAAATGGATTTTCTTAACTTATTAAATGAAAAGCATTCCAAAACTATGTACCAGTAAACCAAAATTAATGCAGTAAATAAGAACAACAATCACAACATGAAAGACACACCATAACACAATATTTTTAACGAGGAAACTTGGTGTGGGAAAAACCTCAGTGGGATTTGTGACCCACAATATTCACTTACTGGCCAATAAGAGAATATTACTATTACAATAGGAGCCTGCACATGCAGGAAGGCCAGCTGCCTAAAGCTCACTGCTTAAATACAAAAGAGAAGTCTCACTGACTTGCAAAAGTGGATTATAAAATTCCAATGTCATGTACTGCTACAAAAGGGCATGTGCTATGCCTGATTCAGTACCGGTTTAAGCTCTGCAACTTCCAAAAACTTATTCCAAACTCTGCCTTAGTATTCGCACATAATATCCATCATATATATCCTATATATAAATGTTCTCTAAGATCTCATACTTATATATGAGCCTTATTACAATATGCTTTGTCGGCTTTCAAAAAGATATTACAATTAATTACATTTTGTAATAAATAAAATCCTGTCGGCCAGGGTGTTGGTAATCAATCTTTTTGGTGTCGGTGTAGAGTCTGTCGATGCTGGTGCCTGTTGATATCATATGATTGTAAGGTTTCCATCAATTATAATACCTTCAATCACCTACAATTTCTCATTAGAGTGTGCATTTTCCAACAATCTCCCCCTTTGGCATTGATGGCAACACTCATGAGAAAAATCTTAAAAAGGATTGTCCAAAAAAATGTCTTACCAAAACTATCAAAACTGTGTGCTCTACGTGCTCCCTCTGAGCAGATGATCTCTTCTGTTAACTTTTTCTCATCCTCAACTACTCCCCCTTTGGCATCAATGACAAAGGTTGTCATTCAATGTCAATTGAGTGTAGTTCCTGCTTAGTTCCCTGTAATGTGTTGATTACAATTTGATAAATTTCTGCTAAGGCAATATTCAAATTGTTGTTGAACCTCTCACTATCCTTTATTGTTGCTTTTGTTCTCTGAATTGTACAAGTGAGAAAGTGCATTTGCTCTTCCGGTGTCTTAAGTCTTGGAACAAGAGCCTCAAAAATCTCTTTTCTCAAAGAGATGAGGATATCCAGTTTAGGACTTAGTCTGCACTTAAGTTCTTTTTCCTTAACCTTTATCCTTTCTTTGTCTTTCTCAAGCTTTTCTATTTTCTCTTCAAATCCTGCAATTTCCTGTTCAATTACTGATATTGATTCTGATGAACCTATCAAGTTGTCAGCAATATCATTTATTTCCTTCTGGGCTATGTCGATCTCTTTATCTATGTCTTTTGTCAAAATGTCTATGTTACATGTGTCTATATACAATTTCTTGAAGTCCAAGATTGATTTTCCTAATACCGGTAATAAGGTTTCTATATGTTCCTTATTATTCTTTACTGTCTCCTCAAAGAATTTTTATTTCTCTTCATTCATTTTCTCTCTAAAGGTGTCTTCATTTATCTGATCCAATGTTATTAGGTTTTCGGTTATATACTTAGACAATGTGTCTAATTGGCTCAAGGAATCTTTATTTTCTATGTTGCATTTTGGAGCTATCATCTTCAAAATTGGTAAAGTGCCATCTATAGCCTTATAAGCTTGTGCATTGCACTCAGTTATTTTCTTTATTGAATCTAATAGTACCTCTGTTACATTTGTAGGCCTAAATTTAGTCATGGATGTTCCGGATGACTGTCCAACTATTTTTGCAATCTGTAATCCGTCGGTGGTACTGATAGCTTTGCTTTCCTCTTTCTCTAGAGAATCAATTTGAGTTTGCATTTCTGCTACCAAAGGCTTGGGCTTGTCAGATGTGGTTGGTGGCACTGTATATGAAGGAACCTATTGCTCTGCCTATTTCTCAAAGTTTTTCTTTGTATGGACCTGTTGCTCTACCAGTTTCTTAGTGTCTTCTCCCGATGGTGTCTCTGTTTGTGCCTCTGAATATTTTACCATGTGTCCACTGCCGGTTTTTCTTTGTTTACATCTGTACTATCTACTATTGGTGACTTGGTAGTTTTTTCAATTTCAATAGTTGTCGGTGGCTCAGTAAATGCATCAGTATGTGTATGCGGGAAAAGAGGGGCTATGAAACTCAAAATGTGAAAAATGAAGCTCCAAGAGGCTTGTCCACACACCCACAGGACTTCTTGGTGCAAGTTATGGAGTCATGAAGAATGACTCAACTTCCCAAGGATGGTTTCATGGTTCTCTATCTCACAAGGTCCCTCAAGCCAATGCCTTTTCTCTAAGATCAATGAGAAAAGTGGCTTAGGGATGACAAATGCAAGAACGAAGGATGCTTTTGATTGATTTTAACATGAGAATGCATCCTATCTATGCATGATCCTACAAATGCAATAAACTAGATTATAAGATGACAAGATTAGTAGTAATACTATCCTAACATGATATACTAGTTATGTGATTTAAGCTAATGATAAAGGAAGTAGTCTAAAATGTTTATTAGATTAATTCCTTTCACAAAGAGAGGCTAGATGTGCTAAAATTGAGCATAAATGAGATACTAAAGCTTGCATGGATTTTAGATAATAGATTTCTTAGACTCATGGATTCCCAAAATGGAGGAAGGAGAGCTCTATTTATAGCAAAAATAGGGCAATGGATGGTCAGGATTGAAAGAGTTAATCAAGGGCCAAGGTTGAAAGTTGTCAATCCATGTTTACAATTCTCACCAATGAAATGGTGACAATTGTCAACATAAGGCTGGTTGAGAGGAGATGTAAGAAGCATTAAATGCTTAAGAAGACCTCATGGTTACCCTAGGGGGTAAGGGTTAAGGTTAGGTTAAGGTTATCCATTGGATAAAGCTTTTACCCAAAGGATAAACTCTTGTGCAAGGGTTAAAGGAATAACCATGGTCAAATCAATAAATGCTTGATGAAACCCTTAGGTTAGATGGAGGTTAAGTTAGGCAAAAAGTCTCTAACCATGCCACTAAGGATTAGTTAACCATTAATGGTTTGAAGACTTTGGGGACAAATTTGTAAGAGTCCTTCCAAATTTTGGGGCATTCAACAAGTTATCTTGTTGAATGGATAAAGGCTTTAATGCATTTTGAAGACTTTACTCCAATTTTGAGAAGTGACCTCCTCAAATTTAGGGAAAGGGGATAATTGATGGGTTTGGGTTAATTGATTAGGATTAGATGGATTCTAGAAGAATTTAGGAATAGGGTTTAGGATGCAAGTGGGAGATGTAGGAAAATGCAAGTGGGTGAGGGAAAATAGAATTAATTAAAATAAATTGCTTTATTTCAATTTGGTTGCAAGTTGGGGATTTAAATAAATTAGATTTATTTAATTGGGGTAAACTATTTAATTAAATGTGAACTTAATTAAAAGGTAGAGAGGAGGGTTTTAATTAAATAAAATGATTTATTCAATTAAATGATGCAAAAAGGGCTTTAGTGAATTTAACTAAATAAATTGAATAATTTACTTAATTAAATAGAGGAATGTGGGTGATTTAATTAAATTGTCTTTAACTAAATAGAGGAATGAACATGAAATATTCATTTGGGAATATGGTCATTTTTATACGTCTACATTTTGCCCCTCTTTGAAGTGACGTGTGTGCACATGTTGATTCAAAGAAAATGATGTGTCATCATGATTTGTTTGTGATCCATTTTTATGTCGTTTTGAAATTTTCACGTCGTGCCCCAGATTTGATAAAATGATGTTGATAATGCCCCCTCATGAGATGAATCAAAAATTTTGAAAAATTGATTTGATTTGGATAATTTTGATAGCATTGTAAATTTTGGTGTATGTTGAATGCGAAAATTGATTCATCTCCCGATAATGATGTTGGATAGGTTGGCATGAGACAGTACGAGTGATTTTTGCGTTCCTCCATGTAACCCTAATTTTGATTTACCCTATATAAAGGGAAAAAGTGATTTCTTTTGTCTCATTTGTGCTTGTTGACTTTGGAGAAAGTGACACTTGGAGAGAAGTCAACATGCCAATTCCGTATTCTTCTCATCGATTCGAGCGCGTTAGGAGGTATCGGAGGCCTGCCATGTATGGACCACTAGTAAGTCAACCTTTTTGACCCCTGTTTGATTTTTGATTTTGTCGTTTTTGGTCATTTTTTGAATTTTTTATGTGGATTTTTAAGTTTTAGCGCGTCGGGTCGAAAGGGTAGCGCATATGAAAAATTTTGTAGCACGTAGGTTTTAACAATAGAGGATAGCGTCTGAAAAGTTTAGGCTAGTGCATCGTTAGGTTAGGCTAGCGCATAGGATTAGGTTAGCGCATCGGGGGTACAAGGTAGCGCTTTGGGTAAAACGGGTAGCGTGTAGGTTTATGTTAGCGCATAGGGCTTCTAGGGGGTCACATGGGTAGATCTAGATAGTGCGTAGGTGTGACCTAGCGCATAGGGTTAAGTGTGTAGCGTTTAGAGAAGATAGAATAGCGCATAGGGTAGGTTAGGTAGCGCTATGGAAAAAAAGGGTAGCGCGTAGGTTTCTGCTAGCACCTAGGGTTTATTGGGTAGTGCATTAAGAAAATAGGTTAGCGCATGAGAAGTAGATTAGCGCTTAGACAAGATGTTTTAGCACATGTAGGAAAATTTCTGGTATAGTGGGATCTGGGGATGAAGAAAATGGGTAGGGTGATGCCAGTTCTACCGAGATAAGTGTGTTTTGCTAGTCTTTGTGTCTGGTGCCATTGGTATGATAAATGTTTCCAGTATGAGTTCTAAGATAACTTGATTTTATTTGCAATGTTTCAAGTTGATATAGATTTGATGTGATTTTGATATGATGTGGAACTTGATTTAAATTGTTCAAAGTTTTCAATTTTTTGATATGAATGTGTGTGATATGAACTGTGGAGCTTGAGTTGTGTTACAAGCTGATATGGATTGTGGAACTTGAGTTGTGTTACAAGTTGATATGAATGTGAAACTTGAGTTTTGTTACAAGTTGATATGTTTTGATGGATTGATATGATGTGGAACTTGATTTAGATTTGTTCAAAGTTTTCAAGTTTTTGATATGAATTTGATTTGATTTTGATATCCATGTGTTGATGACGGAACTAATATTGGACTTACGTTACTTTTTTTTTTACAGTAGCGTCTTGGAGTAGTATAGTCGCGTGACCGATTTTTGAGACCGTGGTCCTTGATACCACAATTAACATAGGCTAACATAGACATTATTGAGAGGTGTGGTTTGACCTCTTTGTTAGATATGCCTTGGTTTATCATAAATCGAGGTTTATTGACAACATTGGCAGAGAGGTGGCATAGCGACACGAACACTTTTCATTTGGCGATAGGCGAGATTACAGTGATGCCTGAGGATTGCTATCGGATTCTACAGATTCCCGTAGTAGGTGCATTGCTACCCTACGAGCAAACAGGGGAGGGTGGGACTGAGGCACTCCGCCATATTTTTCAGGATGACACTATTTGTGGGTATGAGATCCCCTGGCAGGAGTTTTTTGATTTGGATTACGTGCCTCTACCATTAGTTTTGGTAGGCTTTATAGGTGGTTTCTTATGTCCTGACCATAGGTCAAAGGGACTGTTAGTGGAATGGGGATTGATGCTAGAGGACATGGTGACGTAGGGTCACCGATTTGCATGGGGGTCGGCTATGCTGGCCCATTTATACAGGGATTTGCATGAGGTAGTGTATTTGGGTTACGATAGTCTATCAACCGGAATGACACTCCTACAGGTATGGGTGTGGGAGCATATCCCCATAGCTAGGCCATTAGTAGATAGGGATAGGCCTATTGGATGCGCGTACGCATATGGGCACAGAGGGATAGTCATCCAGTGTAAGCTAGGCAAACTAGAGCATTGGAGGAGAGCACTGGATGATATTGATACAGTCATCTGGTGTCCATATACAGGTTGCGAGGTATGGGCTGAGGATGGGATGGAGATGCCCTATGTCTTCATGACTAGATATTTCATAGGGCAGACGCCCTTTGTGATTGAGAGGTTTCTGCATAGTCAGGTGCTGCGACAATATGGTTGACAGCAGGGGATGCCACAGGGAGCATGTTTTTATGCTCGACGAAGACATGATATTCTGGATTGGGGATTGATGTTTGATAGTGGGATGGCAGTGGAGTAGTTCTTTCATGCAGCTGGCTAGATTTGGAATTATGCCCCAGATATCGTGGATGCAAGGATGATTGACAAGTTTGCAGCACTCTTCGCAGCACCGACAGTGGCCAGGATATCTGATCTAGCTGAGATGATTCAATCTTTTGATGATGAGGAGGAGGTAGATGAGGGGGGGTGATGGAGGAGGAGGGGATGGAGGAGATGGTAGAGGAGGTGGTTGAGGGCGGCAAGGGGGGAGGAGGAGATTGGATCGAGGGAGACTTGATCGGGGAAGGAGAGGAGAGAGAGGTGGAGATGGTGGTGCCAGAGGGATACAGGGTGAGAGAGTAGGGTGGCGGTGGCAATGGATAGGGGGAGAGGAGTCTTGGCTATCAGAGCTGGAGAGGACGAGCGGGTTGGCAAGGTGTTAGTGGCAGTGGAAGGGTATGATGATTTCAGACAACCAGCCCAGAGGAGGAGGTCAGATGTTTTACCTCCACCAGCACCAAGGACAGTGAGAGGGACAGGGGGTACTCCTTCACAGGTACCCTTGCAGGTGTGGATTCTAACACATACGGAGGATGCACAGATTAGATCATTGTAGTTGTCCATGCAGCAGTTACAGACACAGATGTTGGCACAACAGCGTCAGATGACACAGTTGACCATAGAGCGGGATACTGCCTTGGAGTAGTTGGGTCAAGCCGAGGCTCGAGCAGAGGCTTTGGAGAGAGCAGCAGCATGTGGCCCAATGAGAGACACCTTGAGAGAGTTGGCTTTGAGAGCCAAGGAGGTGGAGTATTACAGGAGACATTATGACTATGAGGTGCCTAGAGAGTGTCGAGTGCAGAGTTTTACACAGTCGAGATCTAATCGATCTCGAGAGACTGGGTCGAGGACAGAGAGCAGAGGCGTGATAGGGCCTCCTAGACAAGATCCACCTGGAGATCCAGGTGCTGGGACATCTTCATCAAGACCATCTCCCTCAAGAGATAGTCATATGTGAGAGACGTTGTCTCTATCGTATTTTGATCATTGTGTTGTATTGGCACAGACATGACATATTTTGTACATTGATCATTTTTTGATATATATATATGACACCATTTTCTTTGATCTTCATGTGATGTGTTATGGATGATGTGTTCTATATGTTTTTGTTTATTCTATGATGATGCAATGCTTAGATAGGTGTATGTGATGCAATATTTGATGAATATGATGTGATAATGCATGATGTTGTGAGATGTATCTTGAAAATGAGATGTATGATATGATATGCAACTAATTGATTTTGATCATCCTCATTCTGCATTCATCATCCTTGTATAGCCACATGTTGTTTTCTTTCTTTGTATGTATCATCATTGAGCATTGATTTGTTGCAGGATATGTTGAAAATTTATACAAGCATAATGGTATGATTGAACCAAATGACCTGAGAAAAATTTGCATGATTTTTTATTTTGCAAGATATCAAAAGCGTCAAGGTATAATTGAACCAGGACGACCTGAGTGCTGATTGCGTATAAATAGACAAGATTAAATCATTTGTATGCGTAAAGTGGAATCATGTCTTCGGTGATATGTTGTGAATCATGTCTCAAGACAAGTATTAACACAGTACAGATGATCACCTTACAAACAAAAAACTAAGAAAAATATTGGAGTCCCTATGATGTTCTCTAGCTTTGAACCATTGTTGAGAAAATTTTAGAGGATCCAATATTCAAAAAGTTAAAGTGCAAAAATAGTCAAAACTTTATGCAAGATGCAACATTTGATATTTCAGAAAATCATCCATCATATTTTGTGAATCCTATTAAGTGGTCAATGTTTTGCTTTGCGATTGTACGAGTGTTGTTTTTCTGGATATGAAGTTCTGAGTTTGCGGCAAGTTTTGACATTTTGAACGTGTTGCAAGTTTTGATTACTACCCCTAGTCAAGTGTACTTCTTAATGTGGATATGTACAGTGATTACCAAACCATGGTGAGATGCGGTAAAACGATATGCGGATAAACCAGGATAGTGACTACGCTAAGTATGACCTGGATGGATATTGTGCTAAACATGTCAGGCGATGGCCGATAGTGCTTTACTATGGAGATAATGGTATGGATAGATATAGAGGAGCTGTCCTCTCACAATAGTGCCTGTTGCCAGGTTTTCAACAATTGCTATTATTGTACCTTTTTATTGTACCTTTTTCTTGATTTTTTGATTTTTTGACTTTTTCGTGCATTAGATTACTCAAGTGTAGTATTTCTTCAGATGAATGTTGTTAGTTGGTTCATCGAGCACATCTCCTTCTGAAGTTGTTAGCTGATAGGCGCCTGATCCATAAGCTGATATGATGACATAGGGACCTAACCAATTAGGTTCAAATTTTCCTTTCTTTTACCGATCTTGCTGATTTTTAGGATTTTCTTTGAGTACTAGGTCACCAACTTAAAAAATTCTGGGAATAACCTTGTGGTTGTAGCTCCTACACATACGTTGTTGATATGCTTTGAGATGAGTGTAGGCACATTGACGTCTTTCATCTAGAAGCTCGAGCTCTTGTAGTCAGTTAACTTGATACTCTTCATCTGATATTAAGCCTTTCAAAGAGACTCTGAGAGATGGAATATCTACCTCCAAAGGTAAAATAGCTTCTAATCCATATACCAATGAATAGGTTGTAGCTCATGTAGGTGTGTGGATGCTGGTTTTGTAGGCCCAAAGTACCGGATTGGGTTGTACATGCCAATCTTTGCCTGCATCATTCACTGTTTTCTTTAGGATTTTCAATATTGTTTTGTTGGATGCTTCCGCCTAACCATTCCCTTGTGGGTAGTAAGGTGTAGAAAAGCAATGTTGGATTTTGAATTTTTCACATAGTTCTTACACATCTTGGTTCTTAAAAGGCTGTCCATTATCTATGATGATGGAACTCGGAATACCATATCTGCAGATCAGATAATTAAGGATAAAAAAGGCAATTTGTTTCCCAGTCACTGTGGTCATGGGGACTGCTTCTATCCATTTTGTAAAGTATTTCGTTGTAGTTATAATGAACTTGTGTCCATTTGAAGATGAAGGATAAATTTTTTCGACCAAGTCTAGTCCCCACTGACAGAAGGACAGGATGTTGTGAATGGCTGCAGTTCCTGTGCCGGTGCATGTATGAGATTGCCATGGATTTGGTATTTAGGACACTTTTTTGCAAAGTGATAAGAGTCTTTTTCCATTGTTGGCCAGTAATATCCCATTCTTAGAAGCTTTTTAGCAAGAGTAGTACCACTTGAATATGTGCCACAGATACCTTCGTGAAGCTCATGTAAAGCGGAGTCAAAGTCATTACGATCAAGAAAACAAAGAAGAGTACCATATAGACCTCGACAGTACAAAGTATTAGCAGTAAGAGTATAACGAGCAGCTTGTCGGATAAAGTTACGCTTCTGGTTTCGGGATAGGTCAATGGGTAGGATATTGTTCTTAAGATAGTCATAGATGGGTCCATATAATGGAGAGTCAGAACCAGTCAAGGCATAGATAACATGGGATTCTGAATGTTCATAGGCAGGGGAGAACAGTTGCTCTACCAGGAACTCGTAACGATTCTGTTGGTCTAGAATTTGTAGTAGTAAAGCGATAGTAGCCATGGCATTAGCTGCTCTATTATCCAACCTTGGTATTTGTTCGAAGGTGATGTGTACAAAATATTGCTTGAAGTCATCCACCATTCGCTTGTAGGGCAGCAGCTTGTCATCCTTTGTCTGATAGTCATTATTGATTTGATTGATGATGAGTTGTGAATCTTCATAGACTTTTAATTCGGTGATCCACCATTCTACGGCCATTTTGATGCCTATAACCAATACCTCATATTCAACAATGTTGTTGGTGCATGGAAACATAAGCTTATATGATCTCGGTATAGTGTGTCCTTCGGGAGTAATAAATAGAATGCCAACACTTGAGCCATGTTGTGTGTAGGATCCATCAAAATATAAGGTCCATTGTTTGGTGAAGATAGTAAGAACGTCTCTGTCTGGAAATTCGATCTCCATAGTTTGTTTTCCAGGTAGTGGTGCTTCTGGCAGTTGATCTACAATTGCTTGTCCTTTGATATCTCTTCGTTCTATGTAGTGGATATCAAATTCACTAAGGATCATGACCCACTTAGCCAACCTACCTAGAATAGCTGCTTTACTGAGTAAGTATTTGAGAGGATCAATTTTTGCAACCAGCTTAATTATGTGAGCAGCATGTAATGTTAGAATTTTTGAGAGGCAAATACTACTGTTAGACAAGCCTTCTCAATGAATGTATAGTTTAATTCATATCCGTTCAATGTCTTGTTGATGTAGTATATAGCTTGTTCCTTGCCTTGTTGATCTTCTTGTGCTAACATTGCCCCTAGTGATATATTTGTTGTTGAAATGTAGAGAATGAGGGGCTTTCCTTTTATTGGTGGTACTAGAACTAGTGGGTTCATTAGATACTGCTTGATTTGATAAAAGGATTCTGCACAATTGGCTTTCCATCTGAATGGTACATTTTTATGTAGAAAATGATTAAATGGGAGACTCTTATCTACTAGTTGAGTGATGAATCGTCTGATTGATTGGAGTCATCCTTGTAGAGATCTGAGTTAGCTAATGTTCTTTGGTGGTGGCATCTCCATAATGGCTTGTACCTTTGCTGGATCCACTTCAATACTTTTTGTTGAAACTATGTAGCCTAGTAACTTTCCTGATGTAACCCCGAAGACACACTTCTTAGGGTTGAGCCGGACTTGGAATTTTTCCAATCTATCGAAAATATTTTCTAAGATGCTTAGATGTTCTTCTCTGATGAAGGATTTAGCTAGTAAATCATCTACATAGTCTTCCATGAAGGTATGCATCATGTCATGAAAGATTCTTGTCATTGCTCATTGATAAGTTGCTCCTGCAGTCTTTAAGCCAAAAGGCATGACATTCCAACAGTACGTTCCCCATGGACAGGTAAATGTTGTTCTATCTTGATCTTCTGGAGCTATCTTGATTTGGTTATAGCCGGAAAAACCATCCATTAGTGATAGCATTGCATCCTGCTGTGAGGTCTACAATTATGTCGATACTGGGTAAAGGAAAGTCATCCTTTGGACAGGCTTTGTTGACATCTCTGAAATTAGTGAAGATTCTGATGCTTCCATCTAGTTTTGATACTGGTACAATGTTGGAAATCCATTTAGCATAGTCAATGGGTCGAATAAATCTAACGTCTAATAGTTTCTTCAATTCAGCTTTAACCATGAGTGCCACATGTGGATTCATCTTTCGTAGTTTTTGCTTGATTGGCTTAGCTCCTGGAGTAATGGACAAGTGGTGCATGATTAATTGTGGATCAATCCCGGGCATATCTGCATATGACCAAGTAAAATTGATTTGCTTTTCTTTAAAAAATTTGATAAATTTTGATCTTTCTGCTTCCGTCAGAGATTCTGCAAGGTGTATAGTTTTGGTTGCTTCTGTAGTACCAATGTTGATTGATTGAGTGGGCTCAATCAATATGGGTGATCAATCGTGATAATGTTCAGGAAGAGTGTCAAATCTCCCATCCTTAGGTGCCTTAAAAAGGTTTTCACCCTCAGAAGCGTCCTTTATTTTTACTTTTGTGTGATCTATTGCTGCCATTGACTGGTTTTCAGCAATAGATCTTTTATTTGGTTCATTTTTGCGACTGAGAGACTTGGCACTCCCCTGATTGTAGACATCGTTACTTTGTTCACTGGTAGAGTCTATTTTCGGGTTGATAGTACATAAGTAATGGATAATGGATTCGTCATTTGGGAAAATTGGTATATCATGAATTTCAAGTTCATCCCAATCTATGAGGTCAGGAAAGAAAAGTGGTAAGGAATCATTTGGAGGATCAAGTTCTACTATTGTGATTGTCGGGATAGAAGTATCATTGTGATTGGTCAGGGTGTTAAAGAAGTTAAGGATTTTCTTGAGGTCTTCAATGGTATCATCTTCCGTATAGACTTGAGCATAATGTTGTTACTCATTTTCCTTCACGTCATAGATATTTTGTGGACCAAATTCAAGTGGTCTAGATTATGTGTCGCGTTCTTCTTGAGAGATGGGTGTATTACTGTCATTTGCACAAATATCTTTAGTAATATTAGAATAGCTGCCCCATTCATATTCATTGGAATTAGTCTCAGAGGTATTATCCCAGATTCTAGCAGTGCTATGAACTGGAATGTTGTAGGGTGAGAACAAGTCTTTGATAATTGAGACAAGTTTGATAGTTTTCTCTAATTCTGTGTCAGATCTTGCTTCCACTCTTTACATTTGTTCATATATTGTCTCTCCTCGGGGAGGAATGATGTAATTCGGAGGGGAGTCTTCTTTATTGGATATTGGTTCTTGAATATGATGTGCTTCTGTAGTAGATGCTTCCTTCTTTTGGTTGATAGGTTGCTTTTAACTTTGTTCTCATTCTTGATGTTCACGTTCTTTACTTATCATCTCTGTTGACTCAAATAGTGCCTCCTACCAGGAGTCTTCCTTGTACTTCTTCTTTGCTTTCCACTGAGGTTTTTGATATTTGCACGGTACCTTCTTTGGTAGTAGAGTGAGTTCAAAGCCCAATCCCTTTTTGTGATGCCTTCCTCGCACTTACCAATAGGTCCTTTTCCATTGTATCCCATTTGTTGCATGATTAAGTAGCCTTTTCCATATAGGTGTGTGGGTACAGCTACCTCCACAATAGTTGCTTTGTCTTCTTCCTCATCTTTGTGTAGCCAACTAAGGATATCCTTTTCCTTGGATTCATGTGCTAGAGTGCTGAGTTGAATGAATGTGCCATCAAAATTGGTGATGGGTTGAGTTTCTTGATGTGTTGATGCTGTAGGTAATCCATGACATCTAGGTGATGTTAGTAAGTTGGCTAAACACATGGGTTCCAGAGTGTATTTTCCCATGCCTTGTTCTTTGATCTTCATTTTCTGCTTGAAATCTCTAGGTAATGATTTAGACTTTTCTTGTTGAAGATCTTGTGCTAATGAATTTTGTTTCTCTCTGTTATGTCAAACCAAGCTGTCTTGGGCTACCCCCATAGCATTACAATGCTGAAATGGATTATGATCAGCTGATATAGAAACCTCCTGGCCATTATAGGGAAATTTGACACATTGGTGATATGTAGAAGGCAATACTTGCATTTCATGTATCCAAGGTCGACCTAATAAGATATTGTATGTGAGATCTATGTCTAAGACTTGGCACATAGTATCCTTTTTGTATCAGTCCTACCTGAATAGGAAACATCACGGTTCCTTTAGATGATCTTTCCTCATCATCATATGCCTTTATAGTGATCTTCTTGCATGGATCAATAGACTCTTTAGAAAAGCCTAATGCACGGATAAGTTTTAAGGTACAAATATTAAGTCCAGCTCCTCCATCTATCAATACTCATTTAACTTGGTGTTTATAGACTATGACTTCAATATAGAGAGGAGTATTATGTGGATAGCTCAATGAGATATTATCATGGTCAGAAAAAGTGAGGTTATGAGGTCCTGTCATATGAGCCACCATGGCTTGGAATTTTTCAGCATCTAGATCTTGAGGTACATTTGTTTCGAGCAACACTTGTTCCAATATGTCTTTGTGTTTTGGTGAAAGTTTCAACAACTCCAGTATAGATATTTGAGCAGGAGTTTTGCGTAGTTGACTAACTAGATCATATTGAATTTTGGGTACGATTTTTGTTGTTGGCATATGTCCCTTCAAGACATATTTTTGAGCTCTGGTTGTTACGTTGACGGATTCATGTTCATGTATGTCTTTGATTGTGATGACATTAACTTGATTGTCTACAACTGATATATGATTGATGGTGTTATTGTAGATGTGATTGACACGAGCCCCACGTGTATCGTTTGAGGTTGAAGCTCCATCTTTGTTGTAGTTCAGAAGAGGATTATTAAAGACTCCATGGTCACCATTTGTCTTGAGACCATCTACCGTTAAATCACCTCTGTCGATCATGTCTTGAACAATGTTTTTCAGTCTCATGCAGTCATTTGTTTGATGACCTTTGTTACGATGAAAATCACAAAAGTGTGAGTCATTCCACCAAGGTGGTTTGATTTGTGGTTCATAGTTGTTGATTGCTAGTAAAGAGATAATTTTGTTTGCTAGGAGTTCTCTGAATGCTGACTCCAGTGATTGTTCGAATGGTGTGTAGACACATTTTTGAAAATTGTTGGTGTGACCTCATGAATTGTTATTAGGCCCTCGATTTGTGCGATTGTTTTGGGTATTGTTGGTGTTGTTTGTGTTGAGTTGATCTTGATTGGTATGCAGTGCATAAGCGTTAGTGCCTGGGTTAGCACCTTTGGGATTCTTTGTAGCTTGAGGGTTACCTGCTAATGCGAGCATGGGTTGTTTTGATTTTGGATCATTTGATTCATTTCCTCCTTCATTGTTTTTGTTTCTGGTCTAGAATCTGGATTTGTCCAAGTTGTTGTTGTTTTGTTTATTGTAATGCGATGAACTTGTTCCTTCTTTGAAGATTTGTAGTGTTCCTTTCTTGACACATGCTTCTTCCACTTGAATGCCATTTTCAATCAATTTAGCAAAAGCTAGTATGCATTGGAGTTTGAGCCTGTAACTCATCTCACTATTTAAGTTGTCGATGAAATTTTCCATTTTCTCCTTTTCAAGAATATCTCGAGGATATCTTGAAACCATACACCGCCATCGTTGAAGGAAAACCATGAATGTTTCATTGTTTTTCTATTTGGTGTTACAGACATCTAACATGCTGATAGCATGTTGAATGTTATAGGAATATTGAGTTATGAATTTGTTGACTAGTTCATGAAGTGATCTGACGGGAGGTGTGATTTTGGATAACCATTCCATTGTTTGCCCTCCCAAGCTTCTTGGGAATAACCTCATCAAATAGGTATCATCATGAGCAAATTCAAGACTCATCGTGCAAAATTCTTGAACATGATCACGGGGATCACTTTTTCCATCGTATTTGTCAAACTTGGGAACATCTGAGTTTTGAGGAAAAGGCGCCATGTTCAATCTTCTATCAAATAGATAAGGAAAATTTTCATTTAAGGATTACTGTATTGTTGTACCTTGTTGCATGTCTTGCATTTGTCTTTGTAACATTTGCATTTGTTGAGTAAGAGCAATCAAAGGTGCATTATTTTACCGAGGGAAGAATTCTTCCCTTGCATTAATTCTAGGTTGAAATGGTGTATGGAATGATATGTTTTGCTCGGGGATGTTTTGCACAGGTATATTTTGTTCTTGTAGATTTTGTTCAGGAATATCCTACTCAGGGTCACGTGTCTCTTCCTCTCATTGTCGTTCTTGATATTCGTAATGTTGAGATTTTGTTCTAAAAATATATGTGTGAAAGTCTTCAAGAAGTTTAACCCCTTTGCTTGTGAGCATGAGTAGGTATTTTTCCTTATCATTTTCCATGAGTCTTTCCACAAGTTTTTGAAATGAAGCGCTTTCTTGACATTCTTGAAGAAGTTATTCAGAAATTTTGGCATCCTCTAGATTCAGATGCTCGAAAGAATTTGATAATCTCCGATTCATGCTAGATTTTGATTGCATCTCGCTTTGTTTGTTTCATTTAGAGTGAGTAACAATAGACATCTAGTAAAAGCTTTATGTGACAAAAGGGATAAACTCTTCTTCAATGTTTTGTTCAGGAGTTGGTGCTTCAAATCGGGGGATGTTGTAAGTGATGCACTCGTTGGGAAAGAATGCTAGATTGATCTTTCCTCCATGATTTATTTGTTGACTGAACGCGGATTTTTGACAGAATTCTCTAGTCTTCAAAGGTTCCTTGTCAAATTCATTTGATTTGTTCTGAATATATAATCGTACATGACGAAGGAATGTTCGATGAGATTTGAAGAGTTGACGATTGATGTATAAAAATTTATTTCTTTTGGCAAGTTTCAAAGAACTTGGTTGCTGTTTCTTCAACTTAGTGCTATGATAAATATTCTTTCTTCTCAGAATATGGGGATTAATCATGCACAAGCGATCAATGGTTTCCTTTGAGTTGTTTTGGATTCAGTTTATTTTGTTTTGGAAACTTAAGTTTTACTTTATCAAAGTGAAGGTTTAGATGCCCCCTCATGACAAAGTGTGTCAAATGATATTAAATAGAGCTTTCCTGATATGGAAAATCGATTTGACAACTTAGAGTATTAAACAAGTGTGTTTTGGGATAAAAATCCGCGTGATAAAAAGGACCTATTTGCCACTTGTGATGATGTCTCCTGATTTTGATAGGATAGATATGTTTATTGTGCGACCAGTTTCAGATTTGGACAACTTTTGTTTGATGGAAATTTGCTTGGAAATAGCTTTTGATACTCTGTTTTTGGTATTTTGATTTGATGAAGTTAAGGCTGATGAAAGGAGGTTTCCGAAAATGTTTTCAAAATTTTCCAATTTGACCTCTATTTTGCCCCCTGTTTTTCTGGTTTTGACCATGCGCTGAAATAGAGATGCTATACACTATAGAAAGTTCTCAAAGTGCTAAGAAAAAGACCCCACGTGCTATGCTGCCCCCTTCTACATGCTAACTGGTTTCACTGGTTAAATTTGCTTCAACTTCGGTTTAAAAGATCATGCGCTAATATGAGTCGCTAACATGCTACTATTTATACTCTATGTGCTAAAGGTTGACTTCCACGTGGTAAGTTGATGCTTCAATGCGCTAAACTATTTTTCAAAACACACTAACTGCTGCTGCTGATTTTAGATTCTGGTGAAGCGCTACTATTAAGACTTTACACGTTAAAGATAGGATTTGATGCACTAAAGTATGGTTCCGAAGTGCTAAGATGTTGCTCTTATGCGCTAAACTGCCCTAACTTGATTATTTTTTGCAATTTTGGAGTTTTGCCTTGAGTTTTCAGTGATGGATGATTTTCTGAAGTAACAAATGAAGACACAGCATCAAAGAAGCAGCCATTTTTGCTTAATCTAAACAGTAAGTGTATGTTTTGCGAGGATGTTATCAAATCCCCAATGTTTCAATAGGTTTGGATACAAAGAATACACTTCAAAAAGACTCTTTATTCAAGGGTCATAAGTACTACCATAGCCCACTAGTCTTGATACTCCGTCAGCTCAAATAGTCATGTCACCCCCTAGAGGGTGCCCGTTTGTTTGCCTTTTACCAGAAATTAACTCAAAGTGAATTGCTTCACAATTGAATAGTTATCTTGGGAGATATATGGTGAGCGATATTGGAGGCGGATTCTTCCCCACCCTTGCACTATGATATTACAAATGTCTGGTTACTAACTCGGCTCAAAGTTTCTATGCTAAGGTTCATAATCAAGCTTCCTGTTTGGCCGTCAGTGATAAACTCCCTCAAGAGGCTTCCCAACCTTTAGAACAAGGCTTTACGTATCTCAAGGATATTGGGGGAAGGCTAATCGCTGCGTGCAACCGTTGAAAAGGACTTTCGTCTCTTTTCACTTTTGATTATAGTGGGTTGGAACACTTGGCCTCAAAGTTATTTCCCACTTAGGTCGTTCCCTTCACACCGACCAAAAATGACTAAGAGTTTTTCAACCCCTCAGGAAGGCAGGCCTGCTAAAGGATTTAAATGCGATAAACATTGAAAGCGTAAGAGTGGTCTGGATTTTTGATCACCCAATTAAGGGGAGAGCATATTCCTTCCACTTTCATAGCAAAGCAAACAAGTGTTCTTTTTAACTCTTCATTGCAATGATTTGTTAAAATCTATATGGAGATGTTGCTCCACAAAAACATGGTGTTTATTTTATTCCTTCAAAGTGATGATTTTTTAATCTAGGAAAAGAACTTGGTCAACTAAGCAGAACTTTGATCTTGGTGGTCAACAAAAGAAATCGATAAAAGGGGAAGGACTTCCCTCTTTGAAAACAAAAATCTGACAAATGTGGTTTCTTTTACTTTGCAAAAATTTGAAGTTGATCCTTTTAAACACCAAAGGATGGTGAGGTTGTTTTTAAAGCTTTTTGCAAAATGAAAGATTGTCTTGTTCATTTTAATAACCCAAAAAGGAAATTTTTTCTCCTATGAAAGCAAGAAAGATTTTGATTGTGGTTTTTTTTAGGTACCCAATCGAAATGTGAGTTCAGTTTTAAGAAAAATTTAAAAAAGTTCAAATTTTAACTAACTTATCTAAGTTAGTAAAAAATCTAAACTATCTTAATGATCCTAAAAATGGAGCTCCTATCTGTAACAAAATTGTTAGAACCCTGCAAAATAACAAGCAAAATCGTTAGATAATCTAAGGACTTCAACAAGTCTAATTTCGCACTCAGTTACAACTTTTTTTTTTTTGTGCCTCAGTTTGTGATGCGCTACAGAACAAACTGTACGCGCTATAAAGTAATTCGGATGCGCTATCGAAAAGGCCTGACGCACTGAACTATGTTTCAGATGCGCTACTTTGTTTTTCTTCCGCACTGAGACCTACAAGAAAGTATTAGTGGGGACGATGCGCTAAGGTAAAGACCGCACGTGATAGAGAATAGACCCCATGCGCTAAACAGTGCACTGGATGCGCTAAAAGATCCACCAAATGTGCTAAGGGATGTTCCCTACACACTAATTCCTATTTCCCGCATACCTGCAAAAGTGTTTATTTTTGAAAACTGATTTGATTAATGGGGTAGTGCCCCATGGTGGGCGCCAGAAATGTATGCGGGAAAAGCGAGGCTATGAAACTCAAAAATGTGAAAAATGAAGGTACAAGAGGCTTGTCCACACACCCACAGGACTTCTTGGTGCAAGTTATGGAGTCATGAAGAATGACTCAACTTCCCAAGGATGGTTCCATGGTTCTCTATCTCACAAGGTCCCTCAAGCCAATGCCTTTGCTCTCAGATCACTGAGCAAAATGGCTTAGGGATGACAAATGCAAGAACGAGGGATGCTTTTGATTGATTTTAACATGAGAATGCATCCTATCTATGCATGATCCTACAAATGCAATAAACTAGATTATAAGATGACAAGATTAGTAGTACTACTATCCTAACATGATATACTAGTTATGTGATTTAAGCTAATGATAAAGGAAGTAGTCTAAAATGTTTATTAGATTAATTCCTTTTGCAAAGAGAGGCTAGATGTGCTAAAATTGAGCATAAATGAGACACTAAAGCTTGCATGGATTTTAGATAATAGATTTCTTAGATTCATGGATTCCTAAAATGGAGGAAGGAGAGTTCTATTTATAGCAAAAATAGGGCAATGGATGGTCAAGATTGAAAGTTAATCAAGGGCCAAGATTGAAAGTTGTCAATCCATGTTTACAATTCTCACCAATGAAATGGTGACAATTGTCAACATAAGGCTGGTTGAGAGGAGATGTAAGAAGCATTAAATGTTTGAGAAGACCTCATGGTTACCCTAGGGGATAAGGGTTAAGGTTAGGTTAAGGTTATCCATTGGATAAAGCTTTTACCCAAAGGATAAACTCTTGTGCAAGGGTTAAAGGAATAACTATGGTCAAAGCAATAAATGCTTGATGATACCCTTGGGTTAGATGGAGGTTAAGTTAGGCAAAAAGTCTCTAACCATGCCACTAAGGGTTAGTTAACCATTAATGGTTTGAAGACTTTGGGGACAAATTTGTAAGAGTCCTTCCAAATTTTGGGGCATTCAACAAGTTATCTTGTTGAATGGATCAAGGCTTTAATGCATTTTGAAGACTTTACTCCAATTTTGAGAAGTGACCTCCTCAAATTTAGGGAAAGGGCATAATTGATGGGTTTGGATTAATTGATTAGGATTAGATGGATTCTAGAAGAATTTAGGAATAGGGTTTAGGATGCAAGTGGGAGATGTAGGAAAATGCAAGTGGGTGAGGGAAAATAGAATTAATTAAAATAAATTGCTTTATTTCAATTTGGTTGCAAGTTGGGGATTTAAATAAATTAGATTTTTTTAATTGGGGTAAACTATTTAATTAAATGTGAATTTAATTAAAAGGTAGAGAGGAGGGTTTTAATTAAATAAAATGATTTATTCAATTAAATGATGCAAAAAAGGCTTTAGTGAATTTAACTAAATAAATTGAATAATTTACTTAATTAAATAGAGGAATGTGGGTGATTTAATTAAATTGGATTTAACTAAATAGAGGAATGAACATGAAATATTCATTTGGGAATATGGTCATTTTTATACGTCTATAGTATGCACATTTGTGGTCTCTGCCTTTCTTGTGTCCAGGGGTTCATTTGATTTTTTCAGTTTGTTGTTTTGCCCCAATTCCAATGTTTTCAACTGCAATATTTCTTGTTGGTGGCTTAGTTGCCACATCTCTTTTGTCAATTGTTTCCTTATCCACCACAATATTGACTTCCTGTGTGTCAATGTTCATTGTGTATAGCACCTCAGGATCAGGATTTGTATCCTCATGTGGTGTTTCCATACTCTCCATTGTCAGTTGTGTGTCAACAGTTTGTACCAGTGGAGTATCAGAAGGAGGTGGGGGTAAGTTATCTATCACCTTTATGCTTGGAGGTCCACCTACCTTACCTTTCCCCTTATCCTTGTCTTTTTATTTTTGATAGACTTTAAAAGTCGTTTGTCTCTTAAGCTCTTCTTGTTTCCCCTTCTCAACAAAGAATATATCCCACTTGTCTACAGTTTCTTCTGATATTTCATTTACTCTGCCTACCATCAGTGCTATATGTCGGTGACCGGTTGAGAATACTATCCGGTTAGCCTCACTGATTAATTCATCTATCTCTTGAGTTGAGTTCACTGGGTGAACTGCAAGTAGTTTTTCTATTTTTATCTTTTTATCTAATTCCATAATAGCTACCCTTCTAGCTTCTAATCTTTTGTACAAGTCATTTGGTATATCATCAACCACTTACATCAAAAATTTCTTGTAAATATCAAGATATAAAATAACACTATTTTCTATACTTTCTTTTTCATCATCTGATAATGTGTCATACAACTTGCTGATGTTAGCCAATTTCCCATCCTCAATTATCTCATCTAGAAGTATGTCCAAAGGTGGAATAACCTGTTTTTCTTTCCTTTTCTTTGGTGTCAAATTCCTTGCCGAAGCCCTAACTGCCTGTTGTTTTTGTCTTGTTCTTTTTGGTGTAGGAGTAGGTGTCAAATTCTACTAGTATTTCACTATCAGAAGAGGTAGCAATCGGTGAAATATGTGCTTCCGGTTGTAGTCCTTCCATTTCACTCTCCTTAATACCAATTTTGTTTAATACATCTTCTTTTATTGCTTTTGCCTATCTTGTTCCCTTCCTCACTATCTGTTCAGTTTTCTTGATTCTTTTCTCAAATTGGATTTTTCTTTCTATGGTCTCCACATTGTCAAAAACTTTCTCAATTGGTTCCTTAGGTGCTTCTAAGAGGGATTTTGCATAGGTTTCAACTATGTTGTCATCTGCCTCATATCCCATCTCTGTAACCCAAACAGTCCTAGGGATAACTGCCTCCATCCAAATTTCATCTTTCTTGATCATAAAGCATCTCTTTTTGATACTTATCAACAATTGCTTGAGATAGCCTTATTCTTGTCTTCATCTTTTCTTTCAAAGTTTGAAAATATTCATTTATTTTTTTCTCCCTATCATCTCCCATGTTGTTCAGTATGTCTAGAAGTTGTTTTCCTACCGATATATCAAAACCAAAGTCTTTCCTACCAATACCAGAACTTGTTTGGTAATTTATAGCATTAAACACACAAGCAGGTTGCCAAATCTTAAAGTTCCTTTCTTATCACCTTTGATTTTTTTCAAATTGTCTATCAGTTCATCTTTTAGCCACTCACATACATCAATCATAGCATTGTTATTCACCATGTCATATGCACTTTTGATACATAAGCTGGAAACAAAGTTTAGTCTGTTTGCATGTGTAGCCTTATAACCAAGAATCATACTGACAAATCTAACATTGATGACCTTCACATCGTTGGCTCTTAGGGATCTTTTATCAAATGTTGTGTTGGTTAGGGACATTACTGTGTCATTTGAAACCCTTTTAGTTTTGTCAGGCCTGCTACCGGTGGAAGGTAAGCATGTCACTGCCCTAACTGCTTCTTTGGTAATCTTATGGATGGAATCCAACCAAAAGAACTCCCCATGTAATCTGCTCAAGGCAATCCTTATCACATCCTTAGGAAAATCAAGGATATTAAGAATGTCCACAAAGCCTAGGGTTTTCACTAACTTGTGTTCCGATTTAACATTTCCATTTTCATCACAAATTACAGTTCTATATATGTTCATTATTTCTTCAGCTCCTAGTTCTTCAATATGACAATGTATATACATTCTAGGATCCTCAACATAAACTACTCCCTTAGGTATTTTTGAGAATGCTCCTAGGGTATCATCTTTCTTTGCAATTTCAGGAATAAGTTTGAACACGGGTTTAGGGCGCTTAATAACTTCAATCACAGTAGGGTTTGCAATGAATTCAGGTGCAGAGGAAGAAGCCATAGTTATAAATACCTTAATCTGCCTTTAGGATGATTTGCTTCACTTTTCACTATGGATGCCTTCGTTCGGGAATTTTGCGCTCTCTAGAGATTTGAATGCTTGGTGAATGAAAAAGGGCCAAAACACTTGCTTTATAATGTAATATCCTTAAACTACCATATTTAATGTCTGCTGGTTAAGTCAAAACTTAACTCATCTGCCGGTAAAGAAGTAATCCAACTTCTCACCATCAACTGAGGGTAAACTAGCATGTTTTTCAATTTGTTGCTATACCCCCAAAAGGATTATTTCTCAATTAGATGAAGAATCTCCTACCAGTGGAGTGATACTTGGTTCTACCGATGAAGGAATAGCTTCACTAACATTCATCTCAAACTTTCTAATCCATTGTTTTGAAAATTCTTGCTTTACCTCTTCAACCTTTTCTTTACCTTTCAAACTGGGTCCTTTGTTATTCGTCGGTGATGTCTTACTTCTACAAAATTTTGCAATATGTCCAATCTTGTTACAAGCATAACAAGTCACATTGTTTTTCTGAATATCTTGTCCATATCCTATGCCAGTATGTGTTCTACATTGATTAGATAAGTGTCCAAATCTTCCACAAATATAACATCTTACATTAATTCTGCAGTTTTCCAAGTTATGACCAATTTTATTGCATTTAGAGCATTGACCGGTGGGTGCGTTATTATTCTGATAGTTTCTATATCTACATTGATTTGCTCTATGACCATACTTGTTACAATTCAAGCATTTTCCATTGAATTTGTAAGCATTAGGTTGTCTTACCAGTTTACTATAATCATGGGTGTTTGCAATACCGGAGCTCTCACCAACTTCAAATCCAAAGCCATTAGTGTCACCATTAGGTTTCTAATTTTTTAGCATGTCATCAAGTTCTTTTAAACTTTTCTTGAATTTCTCCCTGTGTTGATTTGCAGTAGCCAACTCATATTCCAAGAAATCTTTCTGTCTCATGAGTTTAGTTTTATCATGTTCCAAGTGTATCATATATGTTTTTAACATCTTATTCTCATAACTAAGTCTTATATTTTCATTTGTAGCATCATTGATTCTTCTAGCCAAATCATCTTCATTCTTCTTTCTATCTTCAATGTCTTTACAAAATCTCATGGTCATATCTTGCATCTCATTCTTCATTGTACTGTTTTCTTGTCTCAGTTTGTTCACAAGGTCATTAAGAGTTTCTTTCTCATCATCATCACTCTGCATATTCTCAGAAAGTTCTCTTCTTTTATTCCTAGCAATAGTGAGATTTTTCTGAAGTCCTTGAATGATTTCTTGTGCAGCCTTCAGATCATCTTCAAGTTTCATATTCTTCAACTTTTCTGCATCATAGTCTTCAAGAGATTTTTCTAGTTGCTTCCTCAAGTGTTCCATCTCTACCGGTGTCAGAATCTTCCTCAACTTGTTAGGATTTTGAAAATAGAGGACCAAGCTCTTATACCAATTGTTAGGATTCCCAAAGATATTGAGAGGGGGGGTGAATCAGTATCTTGCCGGTAAATGGATTTTCTTAACTTATTAAATGAAAAGCATTCCAAAACTGTGTACCAGTAAACCCAAATTAATGCAATAAATAAGAACAACAACCACAACATGAAAGACACACCATAACACAATATTTTTAATGAGAAAACCCGGTGTGGGAAAAACTTCGGTGGGATTTGTGACCCACAATATTCGCTTACTAGCCAATAAGAGAATATTACTGTTACAATAGGGGCCTGCACATGCAGGAAGGCCAACTGCCTAAAGCTCACTGCTTAAATACAAAAGAGAAGTCTCACTGACTTACAAAAGTGGATTATAAAAATCCAATGTCATGTACTGCTACAAAAGGGCATATGCTATTCCAGATCTAGTACTGGTTTAAGATATGCAACTTCCAAAACCTTATTCCAAACTTTGCCTTAGTATTCACACCTAATATCCATCATATATATCCTATATATAAATGTTCTCTAAGATCACATACTTATATATGAGCCTTATTACAATATTCTTTGTCGGCTTTCAAAAAGATATTACAATTAATTACATTTTGCAATAAATAAAATCCTGTCGGCCAGGGTGTCGATAATCAATCTTTTCAGTGCCGGTGTAGAGTCTGTCGGTGTCGGTGCCTGCCAGTATTATATGATTGTAAGGTTGTCATCAATGACAATACCTTCAATCACCTACAATATCTCATTGGAGTGTGCATTTGCCAACATCATCAACAATTACATCAGAGTAAAATTTATCATGTTGAATTTTGTATCATAGGGTTGTGTAGACATGATATTTATTTACTATGAAATTATAGCTTGTCCCATGTTGATCCTTTCTGCGAACTACAATCATTGGAAGATCTTTAACTCAATGTGGCAATTTTTTGGCCATATTTTCAATGTTATGTGGAAAGCTTATTGTGTGTCCTTTGTATTTGAACTGACCACCAGTTGCATGTGTCACTTGTAAAATTGGGCTAACGCATGCAATTAGCATTTCTTCCACTTGAGATAAATTTGCCAATTTTGTTGGTTAGGGCCCGGGATCCATATTATTTTCAGATGAAAATATGTGGTTGCCTTTTTCTTGTCTGCATCTAGTACAAATAGGCCCTTGGGGACTACAAGAGACACTGATTCCAATGTAAGATTCTTGACAAATATGGCACATTGTTGGTGATGCCAACCTATCTAATTTATTATGAAATGCAATTTGAAATTTCATGAAATTAGTCTATAGAAATTTACTGGCATTTGGGATGTCATCTTGAAATGATTCAGAAGTGAATTGTTGTCCCTGTTGATTTACATTTTCAGGTGTTTCTGCAACACGTTATGTTAAACTTGGCCCTTCCTCTTCTACATTCCTTTGAAAAGCTTCTTTGTGCACATTCGTTTCGATATTTTCATGATCCCTGATTTGTTGTGTTTCCCCTAGTTGGGGATTACTTTTTACTCTCGCCTCATTATGTATAGGACACACCTCAACATAATTTTGATCTCTTATGACTTCCTATGAGTGAGCCTCCTCAGATATGTGTTGATGTGTATTTCTCTTTATGTTTCTATGTTGCTCAAAATGAGAGTGATGCTCATGTATTTGATTTCCTATATTCCTATTAACATTTTCTTCTAGTACTATTTCACCTTGTAACTGTTCATTTGTCATTTCTGCTATACATTTAACGTATCTTTCTCTATCTTCTTTATTTATTTAGCTTCTAGACTCATCCATTTGAGCATCTATCATTTGTTGCATACGTCACCTACGATATTCTCGTTGCTATTCTCTTTGTTGTTGTTTTATTTTCTCTTCGATCTTGAAGAAGTGTTTCATTGGTCGAACCATAGCTAATGTATCAAACACATAGAGAACTTAAATAAATGGGAAATATACAAAAAGAGATCATTTGATATTATTAGAAATAATAAATTAAAACTAAAAATTCTAAAAGGAGTGAAGACAAAAATATATGAAAAATGCATACTTTTATTTTAAATGCTGGAAACATAGCTCAATAAAAAATAATTAAATGGGTCTACAGGCCTATTCCTCTTTTGAGTAATATCAAATTAAAGATTGAAATAATGTGCTTATCTCATTATAGATTTAACTAAATAAGTGAAGAAAACACTTAATGTTTAAAACTAAGTTGTTAGACTAATTTTATGTTTCGTGAAGTTGATAAATCCACCCTTACATAACCCTTGTACGTTGTTCTTTGTACTAAACTTCTAATTATAATATCCATAATTTCGATTCCATCTAAACCTTCTGAGTGAGTAGTTGTTAGAGTGTTATCCACATCTTCTTCTACCCAATTTATATTTAAATTCAGTGGATTCCTTCATCCACTATTCCAAGTTTTTTTAATGTCAGCAATATTTTATTTTTCCCACAATGAATATGATAGCTCATTAAATAAATATTCACTATCAAAAAATGTATTTATTAATTATCATTGTTATAAACTCACAATTTTGGTATTATTTTTTAATTTATGACTTATGGGTTGATTTTTTGAGTAGTAACGTTAAAGAGTAAATATGAGTAAGTGTAATGCATTTTATTAAGAAATACAATATCAGATGAAATATAATATATTCATACAAAAATTTATTTTTATATTTAATAAATACAAAAAAGTATCTTGTATATTAATAAGTACAAAATTTTATTTGTATTTTAATAAATACAAAATCTTATTTGTATTTCCAATACAAAATTGTTACTTTCAAGCTACTACAAACATTTTCGCATTACATTTCCTTGAGAAATTGTTGAATGTGTTCGACTTGTTGAGTAGAGCAACGCATATCATATTGTTCGCCATAAAAAAAATTCTTTAACAAAGGCCCCAAAATTGGCATATTTGACAAATGTGGTGCGAAAGATATCAACGGTTTCTAGAATTTTGGTAACATCTTCGCCTTCAACAACATGTATACGAGAGCTTGTGAGTATGAGCCTCTCGATGAATTCATTACATTGGTTCTTACATCTCTTGTCAATTTTTGGAGTTCCGTTTCATTGATGTCATTGGAATTAACACTTGATAAAGTGGGACTTGTAACGGAGACCTCAGACTCAAAATCTAGAACATCAATTATTTCTATTCCTTGTAGGTTTTCCATGACCTAAAATGAAAAATCAAAGAATTATTGGTAGATGGGAACAACTAACACTTAAACTTATTGAACTATAATTCTAATTGTCAATTTCATTTTCTATCTATTTTTTTCATTAAGTTAATAATTTTATGTTTTTTGAGAAATTTGTCAATTTTATTTTATTTATCTTTATAATAATTTTTATTATAAACTTACTTTAGGAAAAATCATGCAACTAATACCTAAATTGAAATGGTGAAGTCAGTAAATCATTGTTCTTTGATGGCGCTATATTTGAGAATAAGTAAATAATGTAATCTAACTAAACGAAATAAAATTTAGTTTAGTTTTAAATTTATTTTGGAAAAGAAATAAAATATTATCAAAATGCATGAAATTTGGACAAGAACATATAAAAATAAAAAATCTATATATTCTTGTTCCAAAGTTTATCCATCTTGTTAATATTCAACTATAATCGTAATTGTTAATTTCTTTTTCAATCTACATTTTTTATTTAGGTTTCTTGGATTAGATATCATATAAACATTACATAGCATCAAGAAAATTTGAGTTCAACAGTATCAAGGCACCAAGGGAAGGTGCATACACAAAAATATACAATTAACGAGCACCTCCACTATAAGAAGATGATTACATTAGATATACTTATTTGTAACCAAAAAACATTAGAGAACTAGGTAAATAAGATTTCAGATTTCGGTGAAGAGTTGGCTCCTAGTGGGGGGATCCAAGCCACCCGCCCCAAGTTTCCATCCTGCCACACTTCCACCCGACCATCAAGTATGGCCTATTTGTGGGGGTGAGAGGTGCGTTCATGAATCAGGTCATCTTCCTCCCAAGTGATCTCCATGTGTATCTGTCTACACTCCATGTGCCTCATAAAGGTCATTAGTGCTTTCTCAAATGCGGCCTTGCCCGGTTCATCCCTCTCCCAAGTGAAACTTTGAGATAACTCTCGGATGTAAACAATAGTAGCCCCTTCCTTGATCCATCTGTCAAATTTGTCCGAGTCCAACTTAATTACGACAGTGACCTGCATAGAGATAGAGTAAATAATGAGTCTCCTAAGAGACTCAGTGAGGTGTCTGGTGTTGTTATTAAAGATGTCATCATTACGATACTTCCAAAAGAAAACAAGACCAAAAGATATTTGCAATTTTCCTACAGCCCTTGATATAGCCTAGAACAACATCTATGAATTCAACAGAATTAGATTCCAAATTTAAGCCGAACAATCTCCATATTTCTTTTGCAAAATGACATTCAAACAATATATGTTTCACAATTTCAGGTACTCTGCATATGTTATAGTTTAGGCAATTACCCTCCTTATCTTTTATGGGGAGTTTATTTAACAGCAGGTGCAAGCCAAAGAATTGTTTTTTTTGGTTCATTATGGGCCATCCAAAACTTACACAACCTATCTTTCCAGTCCTTTGGTTCCCAGTTTAGACCCCAACAACTATTAAGGTGTAGAAAAATGGTATCAACCTTAGTAAGTGAGGAATAGATGCATTTAGCTTTAAGGGCAGGGAGAGGTGTGGCATCGGCCCAACAAAGTGCAGAGAAGGGGGAGTGGAGGAGAGGGGGGAAGAGCAGAAGATAAAGCCATTTTAGAAATGTTATAGGTCCTGTTCTGGGATGTCGACATAGAGAAGGTAAGTTTTAGCTCCTCCCATGATCTCAATTGTCCATTCTCAAATAGCTTCTCAAAATATTTAATTCCCATATTGTGCCATTTCAGTGCAGAGCAGCCTTGGAGAGCACCTAATGATTTCCCATTATGAAATAGATTCCACCATATTGATCTATTATTGGCAATATGCCACTGTATAGTGCCATTCACCTTGATATGTACCAAGTGCTTCACCTGTTCCCAAGATTTCCATAGGGACTTAAAGACATCAGAACCAGCTAGGGATACCTCAATCTGTCCAAGAAGAAGGTCAAGAATGGGGAGGTCTTTCCATTTCCTGGCTTTCTTAGGGACCAAGGATACAATATTATTTCTTAACAGAATTTTCCATGGCTCATTACCTTCCATGGCCTTAAGAATCCACTTGGAGGCGAGGGCAATTCCCTGTAGTTTCAGGTCTTTCAACCCCATCCCACCAAATATCTTATACATAGTGCACCACTCGCATTTCACTGCATGCTGCTTCCTAGTACCCTTTCCATCTGACCATAGGAATTCCCTAATCTGCTTTTGAACATGATTGAATTAGTAATTTCTAAATAGCCAAGCAGATGAGAAATAGATATTATATGATGCCAATATCTTTTGACACACCTGAAATCTTCCAGCCAAGGAGAGAAAGTTCATGTTCCATTTGGAGAGCTTCTTATCAATCTTATTCCTTACCCATTCTCACATTTCTTTTAGATTTGGAAGAATAGAGAAAGGGATACCTAGGTACTTTACAATTTGGGTAGGGCCCAACCAATTGAGAGAGAGTTTTGAAAGCCATCCCGGGGGGTTGTCCTCCCAACCAAGGAGATTGGATTTGTGCATAGCAATCTTACTGCCAGAAGCTAGGCAAAATAGATCAATACTTTTCAGCAGAGCAACAAGGTTTTCTTCCTCGAGTTTAATTAATATTGCAGTGTCGTAAGCAAATTGGACATTACAAATTTCCTTTTTGTTAGGTAAGGATATACCTTTGATAGGAGGAGTGATAGAGGAGTCCTTAAGTAAGTAGAACATTGCATCAGCAGCTAGGATAAATAGGGTTGGGGCTAGAGGACATCCTTTCCTGATGGATCTAGTTAGTGTAAAATTGGAAGACCTTATCCCATTTACTTCAACTGAGGCATTGGCATCACATAATAGAGTTTGGACGAGTTTACAAAATCTAGGGGGGAAGCTTAATAATTGAAGCATCTGAATGATATACTCCCATTCAATTCTATCATAGGCTTTCTCAAAGTCTATGAGTAACATGGCTCCACTTTGCCCTGATTCCTTAGCCCAGTGGAGTGATTCCCAACAGGTAATTAGGTTTTCCAGTATATACCACCCTTTAACAAACCTTGTTTTGAGTAGTACTAATAATCTTAGGCAGGATTTTCTCCAATCTGCATGCAGTCAACTTAGCTAAGATCTTGTATGACACATTCAACAGTGTAATAGGCCTCCAGTTTTTAAGTAGGGTTTTGTCACCTTCTTTAGGAATAAGCTTGATCAGACCTTGGTTAATATTTTTTTCCCAAGGATCCAATGTGTATAGCCTCAGTGTATAGAGAGTGAAGATCATCAACAATCCATTCAATATTTTCTTTATAGAATTCTACCAGAAACCCATCAGGGCCAGGGGATTTATCATTATTGAGGGTCAATATAGCATTCCTGATTTCTTCTTTAGAAATAGCCATTTCAAGCATCCTACTATCTTCCTTATCAATAAGTTTGGGGACCAAAGACATGACTATCTTCCTATCATTTTCCTATTCCTCCCTAACTCATTCAACATAGAATAGATCCTTATAGAACTGAGCAAAGCACTTAAGAATTTCAGTTGGTTCAGAGAGGTTCTTATTTTGTTCCCATATGGTGTATATTTTCTCTCTTGCTTGTTTCATTTTAAGAAGCTAGAAGAAGAATTTAGAACCTCGATCTCCAGTATCTAACCAATTTAATTTAGCCCTAGTTCTCCAGCCTTTGATTTTCTGATTTTGCAATCTTCTAAGATCAGTCTTGGCCTTAATAAGTTGATTGGTGAGTGATATGTTCTCAGAATCCCCTTGAAGATCAAGCTCAGCCACTTGGAGGGCACTATGCAATTGTAATTTAGAGGCTCTGGTATCCTTAGCCTTCTTTTTACCCATAGCCTGGCAGAGTGAGGTCCAGGTTTTAACATTCTTGTTCCATCTATAAATGTTGGACAATTGGCTATTTCTATACTTATTAAACATTCTGACAAGACACAGGGTACATTTTAGGTCATCATCCATTAGTAGACTAGCATTCATTCTAAAGTTCAAACTAGGGTTTGGTGGGGCCACTCTACTATCAGTTATCTTTAACCCAACCATAATATGATGATGATCCGATAGTGTATATGGTATGACAACATATTGAATACCTTCCTCATTTTTAACAGTTTCGAAGAAGTCTTTGTTGAAATAAAATCTATCAAGTCTATAATAGACTCTCTTATTATATTCTTGGTGATTACACCAGGTGTACCATATTGATTTATATTCTCCCTTATTTCTTGCTAAAGGGTCAATCTGTCTCATCTTGTTAACCATCCTTTCCCACTATATTCTCTCAGCACCTTTCCACTCAGCCTTGTTTTCTCCCTGTTTATCTTGTGCATTAATTACCATATTGAAGTCTCCTCCCAAGAGCCAGGGGATGTCTTCCAAATTTGTAAGCCATTCCCACATAAACCCTCTTTCTCGGTATTCATTGGAGGCATAGATTGAGCAGATGCCAAAGGTGGAATTGTCATTCTGTATGATAGCCCATACTGCCCTTTCACAAGGGGATTGTCCCCATTTAGTGACCTTATTCACCCATTTAGGGTTTAATAAGATTGTAGCTCCACCTTTTCCTTTAGGGTGATTGGTGTAGAAGGGAGTGGCCTCCCTCTAGATGGATTTTAGACCAACTTCTAGGGTAAATACCACTGATTTTAGCTCTTGGAGCATAAGGCAATGAATGTCCTTGTGCATATTTAGAAATCTTTTGACTACATATTTTCTGTCAGGGGCCTCAAGTCCCCTGATGTTCCATGAGATGGTTTTCAACATTAGGAGGTTAATTCAGGAGTGTCCACCAGGGATTTAAACCCCTCGAAGCACTTAGGCCATTCCTCGGGTTTAGAAAGGTGACTGGCATTAAAGGCCACTGTTGAGAGTGCTCTACCTCTTTTCTTCCTAAGTTCAAAGAGCTACTTGGGTCCCAATGAGTCCTTCCTAATTGAAGTCTCTTTAGCGGCCTTAGGAGATCTTTTCCTCCTTTTTTTCTTAGATTTATTTCCAGCTAGGTCTTCTCCCCCATTATTAGTTCCAAAATCAAAAGATCTAAGATTTGGGGAAAATGGATTATCCCCATCATTATTGGTAATCACAACTTCGTCAGACTTCAACCCAAGTCTAGTACCGTGATCTTTCTCTAGAGGTTGGTCAGAAGGGGGAATGGTAAGCCCCATTTCCCCATCAATGTTATCAGATGTCAGCTCAAGGGGTTTGGTGGGGTGTGGTGCTTCCTCACCCCCATCCTTGGTCTCCAAGGGAGTATTTGATATTGGAGGACTGCTCATCTCCCCAAGAAGGTCATAATTACCCCTACATTCAGACCCCTGAGGGGATTGACTAACAACACCGGTAGCATTGGTGGTATCATGAGCACCACCATCCTCCCCTTCGATCAACTCTTGGAGGAAGGGCATGGTAAAGGATTCAATCTCCTTTTTTTGGTTACTTATTGATAATTCAAGTTGTTTTCTGTGTTTTGCAGCCATTTCCATTTTTTTGAGGACAATTTGTTGTGCATTTTGAGTTCTGGGTCCACCTTTATTAGTGGAAATTTTAGCTATATCAGATACCAATGGATTAGAATCACTGGTAGCCAAATTAGCCTCTTTCAGTGCCATCTGATACTTGAGTAAAGATTTGGCAATCAAGGGAGGAGCACTGGATGGATTAGGGCAATCTTGTGGGCGACATGGTGAGGAATTAGGTTCGGGTGGAGGTGGCGGGTCGATAGAGTTATGCTATGTATTGATGGATGGGCTGAGAGATGAAGGTTCAGGGTGTAATGGGTGGGGAGTAAGGGCAGTCTGCTTAGGGTCCGAGGGGTCTTCCGAGGCTGAGTGTAGATGGTTTCGAACAGAGGTTCTCTTGGAAGAGGTAACATTTTTCCCTCCTATCAGAGGGCAATTTTTAAGGAAATGTCCACTTCTTCTGCATTTATGACATGCATTAATTCCCCCCAAATACTCTAAGGGACATGAAAATAACTGGTTTTCAATACACATATCTATTCCAGAGGGGAAAGTTGAGCTAGGATTGAAGGCAATGAGTACCCTCGCATCCATATGGGGTAATAAGGCTGCAGAAGAGTCAATTTTAATTATTTTGCCTAGAGGTTTCATAATTTTTGTAATATAGTTCCATAAGAATGGGGGAACATTTTTAGTAACTACCCATTTAGGGTTAGAGAGTGCCATGATTTCCTCATTACATGCAAGAGGGGTCCAAGGAGTGACCCTAAAATAGGTATTTCTTACATTCCAAAATTATTTATCGATAACTTTCCTCTACGTTTCTTTATCATTAAAAAAAATAAGGAATAACCCTTTTTGCAACATTCTACAGAAAGAAAAATGAATGCCAAGTTTTGTACACCAAGTATCTTGAAACCATCTATTCAAATACTGCCTAGACGACATCCTATCTACATCATGGGCTGCTAAAAAAATCACAGAATCCCTAAGCCTAGAAATTTCCTTAGAAATGCAATCAGTCATGGAAGAGTTAGGTTTAATGACAACTCTTGAAGCCGAGGAAGCCTCACCTTCTTCGCGGGCTTGGCTTGCTGTTGCATCATGAGGGACCTCTAGTTCAAATTTTGCCTCATCTGGGAGTGTCATGCAGAGCCCTTGAATGGCTTAGCGGAATGTTTTTTTCCCACTGTTAATGCTTTGGTTAGTATTAATTCCAACCCCATTGCTATTCATCTCCATTAATGGAGGGACGAGCAAGAGTAAATGTAGGGGCTTCCCACTAGGTTTGGGAGCCCTCAGACGGAGTGTCGACCTACCGCCAAGGACCATTCAAATTCGTCCTTAGTTGCAAAGCTCCACCCACCGAGTTTTGTCTTCAATTTTTTTTGCAAAAAAAAATCAATTTTTAAATTTATTTAAGTTAAAATAATGTTATATATTTTTATAAATTCTGTCAATTTTATTTATCTTTATAAAAAAAATACTATAATATTATAATTGCAATTTATCATTAGTAGTAAATTAAATATAGAACTAATTATAACACTAATTGAATTATTCAAAAACCCTAATTGATTTGTGATAGTAATCCTAGTCCTAACTATAATTATCATCTTATTCATTTGACCATTTTAATAAGAAATAATTCTAGTCCTAACTCTAATACAATATAAACATAAAAACAATGACAAAAATAGCCATAATAGTAATCATAATGATTAAAAAATAAATTCATTTGAGTTCCTTGTAAAGCCTCTCCATATCATTTATTAAATAGTCTGAATTTCTACTTTTAAAACCATCTTGTTGCTTTATTGTTTACAATATTAATTCTCTTTCTACAAATCCATATTCTGAACACTAAGACTTAAACCTTACTTATATATAAATATGGTCGAAAAAAAAACCATTTATGAGACCTAAGTTCTTTTTCCACAATTCCCATCTCTTACACCTAAAGGAGGAAGACAAACAACTTCCACTAAAGCTTAAAATATGGTAGTAAAATAAAATAATTCATGTGGTGGCATTGCCTTCTATATAACACAATTATTTTCATACGGTGGCATTGCCTTCCATATAAGAAATAAACATTCCATTTTTATAAATTCATTCATAGAATTACAATAACATCTATCTGAGGGCATTGCCTTTCAGATAAGGAATAAACATTCTAATTTTATAAATTCATTCACAAAATTACAATAACATCTAACTGGCGGCATTTCCTTCTAGATAAGGAATAAACATTCTACTTTTATAAATTCTTTACAAAATTGCAATAACATCTAATTGGCGGCATTGCCTTCCAGATAAACTATATAATTTTTTTACTATAATGACATTTCATTGCTATGAGATTTAATTTGTTATATCTCAATGTGGAAGTGCACTATAATAAGGTAATTAAGAAATGTGGAAATTTACTTGACAAATTCTACATGGCTATTGTTGGGTATGTAAAACTTAAATTGAGCCTATATGATGGCATGCTCTTGTGGCTCTATTGATATAGCATCTTAATCATCAGAGTTTATAAGGACATATTTGCATGCATTTTGTACACATAGTTGAAAATAGTATAGACAACATTTACCACCGATGGTGTGCGGAATAGATAATTTGCAATTCTAGGTTATAGATGCAAATATGGATGAAACAATTTTTTGGAGACCCCATGATACAATTTGAAGTAGTACATTACTTTATAGACACACATGTTTCTGTTCAGTAGTGTCTATGATGATGATTGCATATTTTTGAGATTGTAGTTTCGAATAAGTGTATGGTAGATGCTTAAGAAAATTAGTTGTAAAAACATTACAGTTATTTTATTCTAGGAAAAAATAGCCTAGAGAGTGAAGGGGGTTGAGACTATGAATTAAAATAGTTAATTACAAAATACAATGGGTAGATATGCATACAGCCCATGCATTTGCTTCATTTCATCTATTCCAAGGATGATAGGTAAGCAATATTCTCTAGTTTGGGAGTGGATAACTATGTTATTTGTGTATTATCCTCTAATTAATTCATTATAAGTATGTGAATGCATTAATCTGTTACCATAAGTGTAGAGATGGAGAAGCCAGGGTATGCAGTCCTTGCTTTATTGTTGATCGTTGTTGCTTATGGTATAAATTTGTGCATTTCTCCTCTTTTAATTATAAAGTATTCAATTGATTGAAAAGACCTAACACGAAATTAATTTTAATGCTCGCTTTTGATATGTTTTTATATCTGCAGAAATACATGGTGTTGAAAGTCTCTGTAAACACAAAAGCAAAACATGGACAGGAGTATGCTAAAAAATCAAAAGTTGTGATAACCAATGTAATACATGGGAACATGCATGCTATGGAGCTTGCCATCGAGATGGATGAGGGTTTGCATGTTCCTGCTACTTCCCTGGGATATGACTAACAGACCTTGGAGTATCTACAAATCACGTTACTTCCATCGAAGGACTTAACAAACTTCAAAGAGTTTGTACTAGCGTTACTTCCATCGATATACAAAATTGTAAATAGAAAGAGTTTTCACATACTATAAGCTACTTTAGAGAGGATAGATATCAATCAAGACCATTTGGCAATAGAAACATCAAACCAAAAGAGCAAAAAAGGAGACATTTTTCCGTATAAATCAAAACTGGAAGCAAGGCTGCCATATATTAAGCTAAGATATTGGCACACAGAATGATGGCAGAACTCTAGCCATACTTTAGTTAATTTTTAATAAGAGGAAGAGTTAATGGCCGTGAAAGAAATAAAAGAGAGTTTTATTGATTTGATTATGATCATCAAAGCACGCAAGAGTGAACAGGTTACTCTGATGGTGAGTATCAATATAACCATGGACCTTATGACCAATATAAACACAGAAGATATGATCATGTTGGGCAGAAGAAACTTATTCCTTTTGATGGTTGAGCTACAAACTAGTTAATTCTATGGGAAAGGAGTTCATTATCCAATGAAGATATGTAGAACAAAACAATATTGGTGATTTCAGCACTGCATTTCAAAGCATAGGAAATTTGGCTCAACTAAAGTAATGTATAATTCTCCAAAAAGGCAAGCATTTGGGAGAACAACATGGTGATTTTCATCACTGCCATAGGCTATGGGATGATGAACATAGACATCATGATGTGACATACGGGGATCTCCAATAGCTATGTTATTTGAAAACCACAAATCATTAAAAATGATAGATGAAACAATCCACTAAATGTACAATTAATAATTTTTTTTGCAGTGCCAGTCAAAGGATGCATACCTTGTTTTCACGAAACTCCAAGGTATATAGTAGACACTACAACTATTCCACAAAGAAAATATAGAGGAAAGAGAGGAAACCCCAGGATATGATGCACTGAAAGTAAGAAAAATACATTCGTTAATTCCTCTCCAAGAAAGGAAAACTGAATTTAAAATAAATTTTTTTTGTAAATCCACCTTACCAACAACGTACTCTTCTTCAGCAAGATAACCCAACTTATGGACTACAATCTGTATTTCAATCTTTGCAAACAAATATTTTGGAAACAAATCACTAGTAAGAGGAATTCCAAATATCTTCGAAATAGATGACTGGCAAAGAGAATGCAATTTCATTTTAAAAGACTGATAGTGAAGACAAAAAAATTGGCCTTTCACTGCATTATAGTTCTGAATGAAACAGTTGGTTCCACCACTGCTATAGTAACAGATGAAATTGATGGTCTTCCACCGTCGCTATAGCTACGAAAGCTGAAACAGCTAGCCTTTCCATAGAATGAATCTACTGCAATTATGAATGACAACCACTTCTTCTTCCATTATCATCAGTTTCAATTTTATTTTTTTGCCTCCCTTCTCATCGGGGTTTCAAAGGGGCTGCTACCTGGGGCTAGCATTAAATAATTTGTTTGGATGATGACAGCTCGAGTTGACAGCATCGATGGTGACAGCTCACGTTAATTTTCACTTCCCCAGGAATACAAAGCACTTCTTTTTCTTACACCGTTACTGGTGATGACCCCTATATGATGCCATTGTAGGTTACGCCTCTCAGCATAAATAATAGATATACATCTATGTATGCTAAATATTGACATATTTGTAAACCCTAAAGATCCAACCACTAACCCTAGATCTACAAACTAATTCAACAATTAACCAATAGAGAACTAAAAATACATGCAAATAAAATGAAATAAACAAAGTATAAATTTATTCATTACTTATATTTAAATATTAAATTAATCAATCAACTTAATGACCATTGGATGATCACAGATCAACAACATAAGCTCTATTTCGGCCCGAAGTTTTGAAGGACAAAGGTTTCCTCAAAAAGTCACCGGAATAGAGACAAGTCTGAGCATTGTCTAGTAATTAATTAACTATTATAAATTGTATACTTAATTAACTTTAATTCTATACTTAATTAAATTTTAATCGATGACATAAACTCTATTCCGGGCCGAAGTTGTGAAGGACACAGGTTTCATCAAAAAGTCCCTAGAATAGACTTAGAGACATGTGTGGGCACTGTCAAGAATGAAAGGTTTTAATAAATCAATATTTTTAATAAAAGAAAGAAAGAAAAAGAAACAAATTTTAACAACGGTTTTTTCCTTTGAGGAAGCTATTGAAATTAAGGGAGATGAGTGTCATGGAGGGTGGAGATTCATCTCCACTTCCAAGGTAGGGGATTGGTTAGCATCAACCATCCATAGTTATTTTCCCCAAAGGATATGCTCTAGTAAAGACTTGAGATATCATGTGGAAATGGGAGGATCGTCTGGAGAATAGGATTGGTGGAAGTCATGCAGAGATGATCGAGCATGCTTAGGAGTTGGATAGGGGATTTAGTTAGATAAGGAATATTAGTACCACTATGGCCTTTGTTAGTTTTGACAGTTGTATCACGAAGTTGATTATGGGCGATTTGGAAGGGACATCTCTATTAGTTATGATACTAAATGTAAAGTACAGATGCCAATAGCTAACAAGATGAGAGGGGGGGTGAATCATACAAACTTAAACTTCCATAAAATCAACAGATTCAACCTCAGTAACTTATACTTCAGTGACTTAACCAAAAACTGCTAAACATGCAAACTTATGAACACATAATCATAATAAAACTCATAACACCAGATTTAACATGGAAACCCAAATAGGGAAAAACCATTGTGGAATTTCAGACCCACTAAGAAATATACTCTTCTAGAGTATGCTCGGTTAAAAGCAAATCCTGTTAAAGATTACAAACACATTACTAAATGTGACCCGGTTAAGGGATTTCCCTCAAATCTGTTAGGATCTTCACTTTGTTAGAAGTGACCTTGTTAAAGGATTTCAAACACTCATTTAGAATGTTACCTTGCTAGAGGGTTTACAAATAAGACTGTCAAGTCCACTCGATTAAGAGATTTTTTGTCACTTACAAAATAACAATAATAAAATCTATCTACAACTTCACATCTAAAATGCTAAAGCAGATTCTTATTTGCTCAAAACAATCTAGTCATAGGACTTATCTTGTCCCTCTACTAGGCTTTCTACTCTGTTATTCAAAGATTTCTTCAAGCTTCTGTGCTCGGTAATCACTATGTAGCATCCCTATGCATACACTTGCCCGCATACATTGTTTATTAATAATTCCTTATTTATAAACAATTGCTAACCGCTAAATCTCCTTGATCACATTTCCCATGATCAATCTTAGCCATCAGATCTTCAAACTTGACCAGGTTCAATGTATCCTTTCGATCTGAAAATGTTTTACCTTACCTCAGGACTTGCATTCCTATCTTGGAACTTTCACAAGGTTATTGCGGTTCAATCTACGCTATAGATCTTCCTGTCAATTTTCCTTTGCCATAGATCCTTAACAGACTTCATGCACGACATACCAATCATTTATACATCTCCAGCTAATCATTGTCCTTTATCAAATAATGTTTTTATCCATCTCATGCGCACTATCATAAGTCGGTTGTAACTCGGTAAATACTAAACTTTACTCGGTAGACATTTCGCCTTCATTAACCGATATCGATAACCTTAGGGTTTACTGACTAGGTTCCTTAGGGTTTACCGACTAGCTTCTTTGCTCAGTAACATAGTATAGTATTAACCTTACAATCAACAACATGTGTAGGATATCAAAACAATCTAAACATAATGATCTCATCATTTTCTAACTCGGTAATAGTTGCCCATTGAATAATTTATTCCTCCCTTTATTCATCACATTCTTTCTGTGTCTTTTACCGACATCTTAATTCTTTTCTAATAAATCTTCTCAAGATATGGCAACATCATACTGAATCAGATAATCAATTTCTTGACATCAATGAAAAAATAATGTTATAAAGATAGTTATCATCCGTCTTCAATTATATCAATAATCTTCAACAACCTTCTCAATATCCTTATTGAATATCAAAAATCTTTCTTACTGTAATGTGAACAATCTCCCCCTTTGGCATTGATGGCAAAACCAAAAATTAAATGGTAATACCAACAAGATATTCAAATTGTTTCAGATTCAGATTGTTGTTGGACTTCTCCATTTATCCTTGATCTATTGTCTTCTAAAGTCTTCTCCATTTTTCATTAGGCTTCTGAGCTGTTGACTTGCATTTAGTCTTCTCCATTTTTTTTGCAATCTACTCCCCCTGTCATTAGTCTTCTTTTATTTTCATCATTCAGGGCTTTACCATGCAGTCAACCATTTAGTCTTTCAACCATTTAGTCTTCTCCCCCTTTGACAACAATGCCAAAAAGTAAAACAACTAAATCATGATTTCTTCCTCTGTGAAGTGATTTGCCTTGCTGTGTAACATCTCAGTCTCTATCAGATCAACTTGTCTCTATTCACTTTTTCCTGCACAACTTTAGGTGACCTCCTAAAGTGCGTAAATCAGCATCAATCCACACATAATGTTCTATAGATTCATCGAATTGATGCTTTCACTGAACTCGGTCAGTGAGTAGAAGATAGGGGTAGGACCCCTAACTTGCTTCTGAGATACTCAAAAGTGTCCCTTGGCAGTAGCTTTGTGAAGATGTCTACTAATTGCTCCTTTGAACTGATATATTCCAGCACAACTTTCTTCTCTTGAACTTCTTCTTTGAGATAGTGATACTTTATAGATATATGCTTTGTCTTAGAGTGCATCACTGGATTCTTTGAAATGTTAATGGCAGTAGTATTATCATAGAATATAGTTACTGGCTCGGTAACTTTCTCATTTATACCTTCCAACAATTATTTGATCCATGCTATATTGGTACAATTCAATGCTGCAGCAACATATTCAACTTCTGTTGTAGATTGAGAAATACATCCTTGTTTCTTGCTAAGCCAACTTACTAGTCTTTCTCCCAAAAAGAAAGCTCCACCACTTGTGCTTTTCCTGTCATCTATGTTGCATGCCCAATCAGCATCAGTACAAACTTTTAAATCAAAATTATTCCTCTTTTCATTTACTAAGCCATAATCTTCAGTGCCTCTTAGGTATCTAAAAATTCTCTTGATTTTTGTCATATGGGTTTCCTTGGGATCTGCAGAGAATCTTGCTACAATAACTACTGCATGTGCTATATTTGGTCTACTATGCACAACATATTGCAATTTTCCAATCATAGATCGGTAAAGTGTCTCATCAACATATGCAGATTCATCATTCTTTGATAATTTACAGTTAGTAGTCATAGGAGTACTTACTAGTTTAGAATCCTCCATTCCAAATTTCTTCAAGATTTCCTTTATGTACTTGGATTGAGTAATGAAAATGTCATCTTTCATTTGCAATATTTGTAAACCTATAAAATACTTTATCTCACCAATTAGTGACATCTCAAATTCTTTGCACATTTCATTTCCAAAGTTCTTTCATAAGGAGTCATTACCACAAAATATAATGTCATCAACAAATATGGCTGAGATCAGTATTCCATTGTCCTCATCTTTCTTCATGTACATATTGCTATTTTCACTTGTCCTTATAAAACCAATCTTGATTAAATAGGAGTGCAATCTTTCATACCATGCTCTAGGTGCTTGTTTTAGACCATATAAGGCTTTGTTTAGTTTGCATACCTAATCTTTACTCCTATCTTCAACAAATCCTTCAAGTTGTTCAATGAAAACTTCTTCTTCTAGTATACCATTCAAAAATGTAGATTTAACATCCATTTGATATACCTTAAAATTTTTGAAAGCAGCATATGCCAACAATGTTCTTACTCCCTCAAGTCTATCCATAGGTACAAGAGTCTCACCATAATTTATTCCTTCTTCTTGAGCATAACCTTTGCAAACTAGTCTTGCTTTGTTGCGAATGACCTCACCTTTTTCATTTAGCTTGTTTCTGAAAATCCACTTAGTACCGATTACATTTTTGTCCTTTGGTATTGGGATTAGTTTCCATGTGTCATTCTTCTTGATTTGATCAATCTCTTCTATCATAGCATTTACCCAATCTTCACTATTAAATGCCTCTTTCACTATTCTCAGTTCAAATTCAGAAATCAGACATGTGTTCTATCTCAGTTTGTTTCTTGTCATCACTGGATCATCTTTATCTCCTATAATCTGACTTGATGCATGATGTCTTCTGACATATTTGGCTAATATAGGCTCGGTAGGTTCTGTATGATCTTCTTCATCACTCGGTAACTAGACATTATCATCATTTTCTTCAGCGGCATTCTCGGTAGGACTTCTCGGTTGAACATAAACAAATTCTTCATAATCTTCTGGTTCTTTGGAATTTCCTTCATCATTTCTTTCTGCAAATTCATCAATTTTCACATTTGCGCTTTCCACTATTTTGTTAGATGATTTGGTCAGACATTTAAATGCTTTTCTTCTAGAAGAATAACCAAGAAATGTTCCTTCTTCACTTTTCTGATCAAACTTTCCATTTCTGTCATCTTTGTGAATATAACATCTACTTCCAAAGATTTTAAAGTAACTTACATTAGGTTTCTTGTCATACCAGATCTCATATGGTGTCTTTATAGTTCCTTTCTTCAGTTGAACTCGGTTCAGGGTGTAAACTGCAGTGTTGATTGCTTCTCTCCAAAATGTTTGAGGTACCCTCTTTTCTATCATCATGGTTCTTGCACAATCCACAATTGATCTATTTCTTCTCTTGGCTATCCCATTTTGCTAAGGTGTTCTCGGTGCAGATACTTGCCTCTTTATACCATGATCATTGCAATATAAGTTAAATTTATTAGAAGTGAATTCTCCTCCTCTATCAGATCTAAGACATTTCAGTTGTCTTCCTGTTTCATTTTCAACTCTTGCCTTGTACCATTTGAACATTTGAAAAGCTTCTGATTTTTCTTTTAAAAACATAACTAACATCATCCTTGAGTAATCATCCACAAATAATATGAAATATTTATCACCATAATAACTTTGAACTTTCATAGGACCACAAAGATCAATGTGTACTAGATCTAAAATTCCTTTAGAAGTGTAGGACTTACTTGTAAAGCTTGATCTTGTCATCTTACCCATCTGGCATCCTCGGCACATAGCATTCTTAGGTTTTTCAAGACTCGGTAGACCTCTTACTCGGTGCTTCTTACTTATTTTGATCAGATTATCAAAATTTACATGACAAAACCTGTTATGCCATAACCAGGTATCATCTATCTTTGCATAAAGACACTTGTTCCAAGTTGAGTCAAGATAAAATGTATTACCTTTTGTTTGTGTCCCAGTAGCAGCTAACTTTCCATGCTTGTCGTGAACTTTGACAATTCCTTTCTGAAATTATATTCGGTATCCTGTATTGTTTAGTTGTGCTACACTCAACAAATTGTATTTCAAACCTTCAACCCAGTATACATCATCACATTTAGCATTGTCAAGAAGTGTTATAGATCCTTTACCTTTCACCGGACATGGTGCATCATTACCAAATCTTACATACCCTCCATCATAGTCTTCTAATTTAACAAACTTGTGTTTATCACCTGTCATATGATGTGAGCATCCACTGTCTATGATCCACTAATCATTATTATTTATGTGAGATATTAGGGCTTTTTCTTCATACCTTTCTTCATCAGATCCATCTTTAATATCCACATAAACAACTTCCTTAGTATCAATTTCATCGGATTTGTCATTGTTAGATTCCTCATCTGCTACTAGACATGTCTTTCTATCTCTCCTTCTGAAGTCTCGGTGTCCTCTATATTGGTTATCTTTCTATTCTCTCTTTTCACTAGATTCTTTGTCAGGGAAGTTAGAAGTTGTATGTCCTTTTTTATCACAATTGAAACATTTTAAAGGTAGCTTTCCTTTATACTTACCTTTTCCTCTTGGTAACCTTCTGGCTAATAATGCTTCAAATTCTTCTTGCTTCTTGATTTCCTCATACAGTTTGTGCACTTTTTCCATGTTCATGTGAAATCTTTCACTTGCTCCACTATGATCCCCTTCAGATTACTTACTCATTCTATCATTGTAATCATCAGATTCACCGATATGAAAAGAACTGAATGCAGATTCTACTTTATTTACCGAAGACCCACTGTTATCAAAATTACTTAATTCAAATGCATGTAGCTTACCAATAGTAGCATCCAAAGAAACTAGCATGTTAGGTATAGACCTCAATTCATTGATTGCAAAGACTCGAATAACATAAGCTGGTAGAAGGGTTCTCAACAACTTACTTGTTATATCCTTTTCTTCAATAGCTCCACCTGCTCCATTAATTTGATTGCCAATCTCCTTTGGTCATGTACTATATTGGGTTATGTTCTCACCTTCATTCATCCTCATGGATTCAATTTGTCCTCTTAGACTATCTACTTTTGCTCTTTGAACATGTTCATCACCTCCATACACAGATATGAGCTTAGTCCACATTGCTTTTGCATCATTACAGCCTTCTAGATCATTAAACTCTGAGTCGGTCAATGCTGATGTTATTTCAATCATAGCTTGAATATGTTCTTGCTTTGCCTTAATCTCTACCAAGGTTATAGGGTTGGTGCTCGGTGCAATGTAATCATTCTATAGATAATATGTTGCATATTCTCCAATTCCTGATAAATGTAGCTTAATCTTTTTCTGCCATGTGGAGAAACTTGACTTGTTTAGCTTCGGTGCATCCCTTTTATACATCTTCGGATCTTTGCCTCAAGTACCTTTAAAATTTTTCTTCCAGAGTCCAAAGCTCTGATACCAATTGTTAGTTCTAATACTAAATGTAAAGTACAGATGCCAATAGCTAACAAGATGAGAGGGGGGGGCTGAATCATACAAACTTAAACTTCCATAAAATCAACAGATTTAACCTCGGTAACTTATACTTCAGCAACTTAACCAAAAACTGCTAAACATGCAAACTTATGAACACATAATCATAATAACACTCATAACACCAGATTTAACATGGAAACCCAAATAGGGAAAAACCACTGTGGGATTTTGGACCCACTAAGAAATATACTCTTCTAGAGTATGCTCGGTTAAAAGCAAATCCTGTTAAAGATTACAAACACATTACTAGATGTGACCCAGTTAAGGGATTTCCCTCAGATCTGTTAGGATCTTCACTTTGTTAGAAGTGACCTTGTTAAAGGATTTCAAACACTCATTTAGAATGTTACCTTGCTAGAGGTTTTACAAATAAGACTATCAAGTCCACTCGGTTAAGAGATTTTCTGTCACTTACAAAATAACAGTAATAAAAATCTATCTGCAACTTCACATCTAAAATGCTAAAGCAGATTCTTATTTGCTCAAAACAATCTAGTCATAGGACTTATCTTGTCCCTCTACTGGGCTTTCTACTCTGTTAGTCAAAGAGGTCTTCAAGCTTCTGTGCTTGGTAATCACTATGTAGCAGTGCATACACTTGCCCGCATACATTGTTTATTAATAATTCCTTATTTATAAACAATTGCTAACCGCTAAATCTCCTTGATCACATTTCCCATTATCAATCTTAGCCATCAAATCTTCAAACTTGACCAGGTTCAATGTATCCTTTCAATCTGAAAATGTTATACCTTACCTCAGGACTTGCATTCCTATCTTGGAACTTTCAAAAGTTTATTGCGGTTCAATTTGTGTTGTAGATCTTCCTGTCGATTTTCCTTTGCCATAGATCCTTAACAAACTTCATGCACGACATACCAATCATTTATACATCTCCAACTAATCATTGTCCTTTATCAAATAAGGCTTTTATCCATCCCATGCGCATTATCATAACTCGGTTGCAACTTGGTAAATACTAAACTTTACTCGGTAGACATTTCGCCTTCATTAACCGATATCGATAACCTTAGGGTTTACCGACTAGGTTTCTTAGGGTTTACCGACTAGGTTCTTTGCTCGATGACATAGTATAGTATTAACCTTACAATCAACAACATGTGTAGGATATCAAAACAATCTAAACATCATCATCTCATCATTGTCTAACTCGGTAATAGTTGCCCATTGAATAACTTATTCCTCCCTTTATTCATCACATTCTTTATGTGTCTTTTACCGACATCTTAATTCTCTTCTAATCAATATTCTCAAGATATGGCAACATCATACTGAATCAGATAATCAATTTCTTGACATCAATGACAAAATAATGTTATAAAGATAGTTATCATCCTTCTTCAGTTATATCAATAATCTTCAACAACCTTCTCAATATCCTTATTGAATATCAACAATCTTTCTTACTATAATGCCAACAATCTCTTGGGTCTAGAATAGAGGTTTAGGTACTTTTTCCTTTCCCAGTGGTATCCATGGAAGAATCCAGAAGGAGCTGGGCTATAAATGGGAGGGAATATGGATCTGAAAGTTATCTAGATTGGTTGGGAGAGCCACATTGGAGGTAGACATCGAAAAGCTTGTTGTAGAGAAAAGGAGTCATCATAGGGGAAGCATGGTTCATCATTTCGAGGTGACTTATATGTGTAGAGATGAAACTCTATGAATGAAATGCAGATGGTTATTCCATAAGGATGAAAGAGTGTTTGTCACATGTAAGAGCTTAGTCGAATGCATGCTTGGTGTAGGCAAACACTGGTGTGAAGGATTCATGTATGAGGCTATAACTAGCCCATTGGTAGATGTTCTAGATTCCAAGGAGGTGTGCATCTAGAGGATTAATGGGTTCATTTGGGTAGTTTATGGGCATGCAGTAGCCAATGCCATTCTGGAGGAGACTGAATTGGGAGCTAGCGTGTTTCGCACCTTTTTCAACCCTGACAACTATGTTTTGTTGGACTCCGAGGATGATCTGAAGGACGATGCGTCTGTTGGGTCCGAGGAGGAGGACGGGGAGGCTATTAAGCATAAGGCAAAAAAGATATAGAAAAGATTGTATACTGAAGAAACTTGGGAGGATTATTGAGTAGGAGTGATAAACAATAACTTGGCTCCATTTCAAAGGATGATCGATAGGGGGGATAGCTGGCTCCCGGAGGCTTCCACTGGAGCTGTGATGGAAAGTGGATTGCAGTTGGCCATCATTCTGCAATATATCTAAGGGGGATGAGGATATGAGTTTTTCTATGTTTTGGGAGGGGGTGGTCTCTAGCATAGGAGGGTTTGTTAATAATGGAGGTCGGATGTAATGGGTAGTGTGTTAGGAAAATATGATGTTAATCTCTATGTAACTTGGTTTGATTTTAATATAGGGAGTAAGAAAGTCATTTTAAATTCAAATTTTTTGAGTAAGTTCCTAAGAGAAATATAGAATGAACTCAACAATGCAATAGATAGAGATGAATTCAGAATAATATTATAACACTTCGAAATATGAGCACTTACCTTTAGGTCACTAGCAGTCACCAATGCAGTCAGTAGCAATGGTTGTTCTTGGTCTGAAACTTCGCTAGTGATCCAAATTGAGAGCTCAGAACCGACCAAATTATGTAGAGATAAATTTGATCTTTGACTGTATTTATACCAATCCTTATTTGGCGAATTCGGTGGGAATTTTATATGGCATACAAATATTTGGCAAATCACACTTAACTATAACACCTTATGTAATTTTAGAGGCAATTATGGGTTATCCAATTTATTGGCAATTATAATAGAGTTAGCAAAAATTGGGGCAAATTGGGTCCTCCTGGCCAATAAATCTTTATATGGCTATTGGTGAATTATGGCCATCTATAAAGACAACCTCAGAAAGTGTAGGCAAAAATATTGAATTTACCATGTGGAAAACATAGATTCTATTGGCGAAATCTTGAGAGAGATATAATTAATTACATAAAACAATGGGCGATTGGGTCGTACATTTGATGAATATTTATAAAGTTTGAGCGACATGGCCACCCTCGATTGGTACAATATATTCATCATTTTCTAGATCATCGATGTGAAATATTCGCCACTAAAGTAAACCCTGGCACCCACGAATGCCTCTAAGGTTTGTAGTTTCATGGGTTTGGCAAGTTATTATCAAAGCTTTGTCCAAGGGTTTTCTAGGATTGCTCATCCTATCACTTCCCTATAGAGAAAAGGGAAGAAGTTTGTATGGTCAGAGAAGTGTCAGGAAGCTTTTCAGGTCCTCAAGGAGAAGTTGACTAGTGTGCCTATTTTGGCAATTCTTGACCCATCCGGTGATTTCATGGTTTGTATAGATGCATCCTTGGAAGGGTTAGGAGCGATTTTGATTCAGGATGGGAGAGTGATTGCTTATGAATCTCGTAAACTCAAGAACCATGAACTCAATTATCCTACGCATGATCTTGAGCTGGTAGCCGTTGTGCATGCTTTGTTTCATTGGAGACACTTTCTCTTGGGGCATCAGTTCGATTTACATATAGATCATCATAGCCTACAGTATATATTTACGCAACTGAACCTGAATGTTAGATAGAGGAGGTGGATGGAGTTCTTGTGTGAATATGACAATGAGGTTAAATATATTCAGGGGAAAGAGAACATGGTTGCAGATGCCCTTAGTCGTCGTCGGCATGAGATCTCTGTGATATCTATGGGAGTGGATTTCAAAGGATAGATTGTAGCAGCACTCCTTGCAGATGCTTTGTATTAGGATTTTCATTCTAAGGTGGAGTCTGGTAGAGCTTTGGAAGGTAGATTTGCAGGTTATTCCCTCGATTCTGATGGTCTTTTGCGATATATGAGACGTATTTATGTTCCTTCTTCTAAGTATATCCATGCTTTGATTCTATTTGAGTCACATCGACCACCATATTCTGCTCATCTTGATGTTAAGAAGATGTATGTGGATCTTCAATAGTTGTACTTTTGGTCGGGTATGAAGATGGATATAGCTGATTTTGTAGCTCGGTGCTTAGAGTGCCAATTAGTGAAGGTAGAGCATTGGCATCCGACAGGCCTCTTGCAACAACATCTTGTTCTAATATAGACATGGGACATTATTTATATGGATTTTATTATGGGATAACCTAAGTCCTCACATCGTCATGACACTATCATGGTCACTATGGACAGGTTGACCAAAGTTGCACATTTCTCACCTGTCTGACCTTCTTATAATGCAGCATCAATGGATAGAATTTTCATGGAGAGTATTGTTAGACATCACAGCATTCCACAGAAGATCATCCCTGATAGAGATCATGTATTCACTTCAACCCTTTGGAAATTTCTTTAGTAGGTATTAGGGACTTAGCTGAACCTCAGTTCAGCCTATCATCCTGAAACTGACGAGAAAACCTAGAGGGTCAATCAGGTGTTAGAGGACATGCTTTAGATGTATGTCATGGAACAACAGTCTCGATGGCAGGAATACCTATACTTGGTGGAATTCTCTTATAACAATGGATACCACAATATCATGGGTATGGCTCCTTTTCAGGCATTATATGGCCGTCCTTGTCGGACTCCCTTGAGTTGGGACTTATTAGAGGACATAATACATCTAGATCTAGATATGCTTTGAGATATGGAGTAGCAAGTGGTGAGGATCAAAGAGAATTTAGTGGCGGCACAGGATCGACAAAAGAAGTATGTCGATGCACATAGGGTGGATCATCATTTCTTTGTTGGTGATCGATTGTTTCTACGTGTGCCTCCGTGAAAGAGTCCAATCCATTACAGAAAGGGCTCTAAGCTTGCACCATGTTTTATTGGTCCATTTGAAGTTCTAGAGAGGATCGTTCCAATCACCTATCAACTTGCACTGTCACCTAGTCTCTCGCGCATTCATGATATTTTCCATGTTTCATTTCTTCATCTGTATCATCCTGATATTTCTCACATTCTTGATTGGACTGCTCTACAGGTCGAGAACGGGCAACTAGCTCTCGAGCACGTGGGCATTCTGGAGCATAGGCATCGAGTTCTCTAAGGTAGAGATATTGAGCAGGTCGAGATCTAGTGGGATCCTAATGATGAGTATTCTGCTACCTAGGAGGAGGCTTCTCATATGCGTGAGCTCTATCCTTTCCTCTTTGTAGGTTTCTAGGAGTAATCTTGACACTAGGGGAGGAGGATGCAATGCCCACTCTCCTTTTGGCTTGTCAGACTCCATGGCTTTAAGTTTCTATGTGGCTTAGACCCTTTTGGTGTTGGTCAATTTTGACATTAGATTTAATGCTTATTATATCTTTTGGATTTATATATGATATTCATGCTCTATGCTCTATGGATTGTTGGAATATTGATGATTTACATGATGTTGACTATGATGTGAGTACATGATGTTATTTATGTTTAATTAGTCAGATGATAACTATAATGGATTATACATGTGTTGTTATAATTGAAAATCATTATGCTTATTGATACTTATTGATCTAATGTACATTGATTCCTATCTTTGATGTGCTTGGGTAAAAGGGAAAATCATCGCACTTCTCTTTATGAGCAAGCTACGTCGCTTTCATTCACTTTTCACGGAATGATATTATATGGATTATATGTATATGCTCAACACTTTGTTTATGTAGTTGTAGGTACCAAGCATTGACTCCACCTGAATCTTTAAGTCTAAACATGCTCTATGACCCAATGGTAATGTGGAAAATATGGAGTTATCAGTCAGACCCTTAATGTGACCATCGTCCCTATGGGAACGATATTTTTGTCAGGTAGCCCTGTGGTTGTCCGATTATGTTTTGTGAGTCTTCATGTTTCGTTGGTTCTCAATTTGACACCCTTGAGAGTAGCTTTATGTTTATTTAATTTTGGGGTTAAAAGGAAAATTAATATTAATACATTAAATGAATTGATGAGCTTAATTTATTAATGTTAGTAATAAATGGAAAATTTGTAGCAACGTTATATTAAGTTAATTTTTTGAGCTAAATGATTTAAATTATTTAACTAATTTTGAAAATGACTATATAAATTGGGAAATAAGATATTTAATTTGGTATTTTAATTGTGCTCTTGAAATATATTAAACAAAACCAATTTATATTTGTATGTTTTAAAAATAAATTATTTGAATGTGTAAAAGGGAAATACGAAATATAATTAATTATTGGTATTAGTGGGAGGAATCTTGTGTAGCATCATAAAATTGTGAACCTGCAATTTTTTATTGTATTTGGGTCTTCGCATTGGCAGACGAATCCCTAAGCCTGACTGGAGACCCAAGACATGCTCATACCACCTAAAACTTGCATTTTATTGCACCCTGCACTGCCTACTCTCACTTCCTATCCTGAATTAGGGTAGGATAGGGGCGTGGCACCCCTATCCCTTCCCTATTGTGGGCTCCCTTCATTCAAATTGTGCATTGGGCTTGTCAATCATGAGTGGGAATTTTTTTCCTATGTTAGCCTAAGACGAAAAATCAGTTAAATACCCCTAATTGGCAAGTATATAAGGAGCATTTTTTCCCACCTATTTAAGTAAGTCTGATAAGCAAAAATAAGGTGAACAAGCATTATCATCATTAAACATTCAAGAATTTAAGCATCTAAGAATCCTTTCAAGTATTAAGCATTTCAAGTCTCCTTTCAAGGCTAGGTGTTGCATTCAAGTAAAGGATTCAACCATTGAAGAGGAGATCTCTACCTATCCTTTCAAACAACTCTATCTACATTTCAATTGCATCCTCTCTTGAGGTGAACTTTACTTCAAACATTTCCTTTCATTTACTTGCAAGTATTTTTCATCATTTGGTTAATTCCAAACCAGGGTTTGACTTGAAGGCAAACCCCCAATCCCAACAACATTTCCTCTCTTTTCTATGTGTAGGTTGCAGGTGCCCAGCTATAATTGCAGGTTTAGGCTTCATTTTCAGAGATGGAAAACCCCTTTTCGGTGTGCGGATTTTTTGGAGGACCAAGTATACTTTCAACCCAGTCCCAACAAATTTCGCTCAAATTTGCAGGGGAGCTTCGTCTCAATATTATACTACTAATTCCAAATGCACAACTTCATCCCGCATCTCTATCTCAAGAAATAATCTTTTCTTTGTCATCTTTACACTTAGTCTCAATTCGCTTAATTTGACTTGTCTATTTTAAAATCTAGGGTTACTTTACTTTCCAAATCATTGTCAATTCATTTAGCATTCAATCTCTCTCCATTGAGATTGGATCTAGTGAATTCAACCCCCCCTCTTTTAAATGTAATGTACGTGAGAAGTTGAAGGGAATCCTTTGTGAAACTTTCACTCCTTTCTTGAGGAGGGTAAATCTTTCCACTTGATCTCCTCTCATCACTTTTCACCACATTATATCTTGCATGTAGGCTTTAATGGGGAGTTAATTTTTGAAAAGGATATCTCAGGATTTTTTTTTTAAAGCAGGACAAGGAATTCTAGAATTCCCCTGAAATTTTTTCTTGAGAAATGTTGGGTATGGGATGTTGAACTAGTTTTTGGAATAAAATTTGGGGTTTCTTTTGGGGATTTGAATATGCTATTGGATTGAAGGTCTGGGGAAGAGACTCTTGATTTTGGGGCTTCTTGAGGAAATTGAAGGATCACTTGCAACGTCAAGGATTCTTTATCGAGCGTAGGACTCCAAGTTGGATTTATTCTAGTAAATTTCCATGATGAATGTTTACATTCAAATTGTGTTTTCAAGTTTTCTTTCTTTTCTCTCTGAACTTCTTCCTTGATCCTTAGCTCCAACCAGGACTAAGAATTTTATTGCTCTGCTTATGTTGTTTTGATTTGAATTCCCTTATTGATATTTGTTTGTTCAATATTTTCTGAGTTTAAATGTCTTCCTGTAAGATTCAGAATTACCTTTGGTCATTCTACTTGAATCGTAGGGATCACCCTCTTCAACCATATGATATATATCGGTATGCTTTCATTGTAATACTATTCCCTTGCTATTAGATTATCAGCCTGCTAGAACTGATCATCAAATCACTATGTTCCTTGATACCAATGATTAATTGGTTTGCAATCCTTTTTTGTTTACTGATCCAAACTCTACCGCCTTCTGTCGAGCCCTAGGATAGGCACACATTTCTTTCCTTGAAAATCATAGTCATAACGATTATACCTCAGTGTCTTCTTATTGTTCTGACAATTTTATTGGTTGATATTTCAATTCGCTTGCAATAATATTATCTATGTTTGCATGCTTCACTACTAATCTCGTAGCCTATCATTTATTTATCGGTTGCAATGTTGTCGACATGTTCACAGTAACCGATTATTAATTCCAAATGTAATCATTTCAATTATGTTGATTCACTGAAAACGGTTGCCCATTCTTATTGTTTCTACCTTGTTACGTGATACGGTTGTATTGTATTGTTTTCTCACCATATTAGTTTACAGTCTGCAACTTTTCATAAACCATGACTATTACGGATTGCACTGTCAAATTTACCTTATGTTTATTTCGACATGCCTTGTTTTTTGAGTGATCTATTTCGATGTCTTATTGGTTGGTGTTGATTTGGGGCTTCGACCCCTATGTTCATCCACCGATAGTTATCGGTTTGCTTCGACTTCACAACCTAATCTTTGTTCAGTGTGTCTCATTGTTACCATGGTTATTTCGATGGTCTTTTAGTAGGTTATGTCAATTCATTCAGCCGGATCCATCCCCCGATCTCCATTGTCTCTCTGTGTGTGTGTCATAGTAGTATTTAGCCTTTGGTCTTGTGTATTAGTCTATCAACTGATCTAGTCAATACGATGTTTCTATCAGTATCTCTTTATCTATTAGACTGTCTTTGCATAGTCATATCCTAAGCACCGACCCTCCCTATCAAATATGAGTCAAGCAGGTAATTCTCTTTGGCTACATTTCCCTATTTGTTGTTTGCTTATTTCACGGTAATTGTGCATTATTCAGGTTGGGTGATCAGTACCCACCATGGCATCAATCCTGTGCGGGTCTGCATATTTCACTAGTTCCTTCGATGGCTTAGTTCAGTGAAGTATATATATTTACATTCATAAGAACTTTTACACTTCTTTATGTTGTTGTTTCGTTATTCAATAGTTTATTCTATCAATTAGAGATTTTATATATATGTATATATAAGAACATATTTAATCATTCCTTTTTGCATATATTTATATGTATATAGGTATAAATGTATAAATGAACATAATTATTTCTTCAATAATTAATAGCTCGTTCATAATTTTGATAGTCTAGAATTGTATGAATAGATTATGTTTTCGTAAAAAAGGCAAATTGTCAGCTTTATTGTGATATTTATAATGATCAAGTGGACCTTAGTTTTTTTCTATTATTAGTTCAATAAGATTAAATGTTGTAAAGCGGAAAAAGCAGAAAAATCAAACCCTGGTCGTTCTCCCCTCCCCAACTCCAAGGCGAGAGAAGGGAGAGTCACTAGGGTTGATGGTTTTCACTTAGGAGGGACTTTACATTCAAAAGAGGGGTTGAAACCCACAAGATCCAATCCCGCGCAATGCAAGATTGGATTCTATATGAGTTTCAAGGGTTGTGATAGCAAGGATACCCTCTTTTGTAAAGAATGTAGATAGAAAGATTGAACTAGGAATGCATGTAGAAGCAAGAAAGATTTACTTATAAATAGAGATAGGGATATGATATGAAGCTGCGGACCTGGAATTAGCATTAAAATGTCGAGACGGCGCTGTCCTGCAAATTTGAGCAAAAGTTGACGGGATGATGGCGCCCGGCGTGCACACGGTCCTCCGAAAAATCCGCGAAACGAAGGGGGATCTGTTCGTCTCTGCACAAGGATTCTAGATCTTCAATTTCAGCCGCGTACCTGCAACCTACACACAGAAAAGCGAAGACGATTGGGGGGTTAGGGATTAGGGGTTTGCCCTTAGGTCAAACCCTGGTTTTGGAATTAACCAAGAAGTGAGAAATGTTGTAAATGTAAATGACTGTAATGTAAAACAAGTACTAGTACCTTGTTGTAAGGATGTTTGTATCCTTATATGCGAAGGTATAGATGTTGTTGTATGTTGTATGTTGTATGTTTTAGTATGTGATCTCCTCTTCAATGGTTGAATCCTTGTCTTGAATGCAACACCTAGCCTTGAATGGAGACTTAGAATGATCAATTGCTTGAAGGAATGTTTGAATGCTTGAATGCTTGAATGTTTGAATATCGTTTCCGCGTCTTGTACACATATGTCCTTCCTCCCTAAAATGGGAGAGGAAATGTAGTTTATATACTTGCCAATTAGGGTTGATAGACTGATTTTCCCGACCTTAGGCCGACCAGGAAATGTTATTTTCCAATTTGCAAACAAAAAGGCTCGAAGTCCCATAGGAGACCGGGCCCAAAATAGGGCCAGGGACCAGGGCGCTGGGACCCATGGTCCTGGGGGACCAGGGCACTGGGTGCCCTAGTCCTGAAGGACCAGGGCACTGGGCGCTCTGGTCCCACCTCCCGGGACAGCAGGGTGCAAGGAGGGATCAAGCAGGGTGCTGAAAAAATGCAGTTTTTGATGTCATGAACAAGTTTCGGGGTCTCCATTCAGGTTCCGTGTTGCATCGCCATCGTGAAGACCCAAATGCAGTCGAAATTGCAATTGTTGCAATTTTAGCACGCTACATTTAGCCCCCACTTTAGCGGGAGTATAAGCATACGCCAATACTTCCAGTAAAGTACAAGGAAACAACATTGAAAAACTTTCACCACGTCAAGGAGGCAAGATACACCAAGCCCCCAATGGACTAAGGATCTTACGACTTCGATTGACAAAGTAAAAGGGAAGATCATGAGGGAGAACCATGACTGTCAGTAGTAAGGTTCCCTCACTATGAGTCATGCAAGAAAGATATCAAAAAATTTCAAGGCAAAGCTAAATTTGTCAAGAAATTTTTAAGTATCTTGAAAAGATATGAACGGGATGTATGCCCCCCTATGTTAAAGCGATCGCACACGCCTCACCGGGGGTGATTGCTTTAAGGTAGTGATACATATAAGAAATGAGAAAGGAGCATGTTATCACAAGGATTTAGCCCCCAAGTGTGAGATAAGCCCAAGGATACTAGGCACAAAACACAAAGCACAAGGTGAATTCGCTTTCCTCGGGGTCAGTATGCTATATGATAATTCATGTATATCATATGTATGTATGCATAATTGTTCTTCATTCCCCAATCAAGGAAGGTCACCTAGAAGAAGGGAACACATGTGTCTTTTGAGTCAACATGAGAGAGACCAAAAGAGATCTCAATGTTTTGCATCATCCTCAAGTAGACAACACTAAGGACAACAAATAGAAGAATGAGAATAACACATAGAAGAAGTAACAAAAGAGAGGGGGAGAGAATCTGCTATGCTAATGAAACTAGTCTAGCACGTCATCTACCCCCCGATCTTGCTGATCAATGTTTCGGGAAGGTAGGGAACACGCTAGAGGAGGAACATCCAACACAGTAGATGGAACTATCACAAGATCCAAACAAGGGCTATGTTCATATCCCAAGCCACGGTGTTCTTGTCTACGAGCTAGGATAAGTGCTTTAGAAAATTCATTAGATAAATGGTTATCAATATCAACAAGTTCATATTCACTATCAGAATGAACAGGAGAAGTAGCATTTTCATCATGAATAACATTTTCATCTATATCATCATCAAGATTTATAAAAATAGGATCTTTAACTCACACAGGATCAAGACCATCATGCATCTTATGTTTAGGAGATTTCGGCTCAATCGTCGGCTGAGGAGAAAATGGAATAATGCTTGTTGAAGGTGTTTTTGGGGATTGCAAAGTTTGAGAGGCAGCTGCCTGAGCTCTAAGATGACGCTTTCATCGGCGTTCACATGCAGAATGATTTCGTCTAGTCATAGTAGGAAGTTGAGAAGATTGAGGAGGAGGAATGTGCTCATCCTTATCACTTGGGTGTTTAGGTTGTGGTCTCTTAGGTTGAAGAATAGGAGAAGAGGAAGGTCTCTTCTCTCCATAAGAGGAAGGAGGAGGAACTGCTCCATATAAGGGAGGAATATTTGGTTTAGGAAGGAGACCAAGTCCATCATGACAAGAAGGTATAGGTCTACTCTTACGAGGTTTATTAGATATAGGCATAGTCACATCCATAGGAATAGGTTGGGAATCTTCTTGAGGAAAGACATTAGTTTTATCTTTCAAAGGAAGGACTTCCTTCTCAAGAATGATAGGAATGTCAAGTTTGGGTGTTCTAGGTTCACTTAGAGAAAGGATCATATCTTTTTTCCACTTTTGATAAGATTTGAAAAGATGATCACTTCGCGGAGGAAGAGATTGGAATTGTTTAGGCCAAAAGTAATCAATAGGAACACTAGAAGTTCTTTCAGCTGCTTTAAAGAGACTATGATTGACAGTAACAACTTCACCATTATGGGGAAATTTCAAACACTTGTGAATAGGAGAAGCAATAGCTTTCATGGAAGATAGCCAAGGATAGCCTAGCTTCACACGAAATTGTTCAGATGATGGAATAATAGCAAAGTCCACATCAAGGGATTTGTTATGGACCTCAATAGGTAATGTAATAGAACCAATTGCAGGAGAAGAAAATGCATCAAATAGTTTCACAACTACATTTGTTTCGTCATAGATCACTTGATTCAATTGCAAAGTAAAAAGAAATTCTTCGGTAACGACATTAACCATACAAGAAGGATCAATAAGCACTCCACGGCAAGGTGTATTCTTGACTTTTGCAACTATATATAAAGGACCATCAGGTGCCCTGATAGTTTCACTGGAATCAAATGTGATGGAAGGTTCTTTAGGGATTTTCTGTTGCTCCACAAAGTTAATCACATTCAGAGTCATAGACACAAGATCATCAGGTGAGACAGAGGAATCAGTAGTATCAATCACATTAGAGGTATGAGAAGGCAATGGATCAGTGAAAATCTGAAGATTTTGGTTGGGAGGAGCTACAGATGTATTGCCTTTATCATTCACTCCAGAAACAGAGATAGTATTATTATCAATCAAATCTTGAATTTTACCCTTTAAAGCAAAACATTTTTCGGTATCATGCCCAGGTTGATGATGAAATTGACAAAAAGATTTGTTATCAAAATAAGGTGAAGTAATCTTTGCAGGATCAATTTGCCTTATAGGAGGAAGAGTAAGCACATTTTGTTCCAATAACTTACTCATAATACTATGCAATGATTCATTCAAAGGAGTAAACTTTCTTTCTTTCCTGAAAAACTTAGAAATAGGAGACACACCTGATGCTGCATTCACATTGTTGTTGATGATGTTTTCATTGAATTTAATGGACTCTCTGTTTGGTTTAAACTTCCCAAATGGTTGTTGACTACTATCACCCTTTTCACTCGAAGCCATAGGATGTGATTGTTCCATTTGACTCACAGTCAGTTGATAATTGTGAAGAGTTGCGCACAACTGTTGGAAAGAAGTAAACTCAGAAAACAGGAGTTTTTCTCTAATATCTTTTTGTAAATTAGAAATAAAAATTCTTTGAATATCATTGTCAGGCATTGGAAAGGAAATTTGAGCATACAAATGCTTATATCTACCAATGAAATCAGTCACTTTTTCTTTAACACCTTGTTTACAATGCATTAAATCAATCAAAGTAACTTTAGGACTTATATTGTTTTGAAATTGTTGAATGAAAGCATTTGCAAGTTGTTCGAAAGAAGTAATAGAATAGGAAGGCAACGAGCAATACCATTATAGGGCTTTGTCTCTTAATGTTCTAGTAAACAGTTTTGCAAGCAACCTTTGGTCATAAGAAAAATCAGTACATATTGTTTGAAAGGTCTTAACATGTGTTAGAGGATCACCCTTACCATTATAAAGCTCCAAATGCGGAATTTCAACATGTTTAGGGGGAATAGCTCAAACAATGTCAAAAGAGAGTGGACTCGCAACATCAAATGTGGGCACACTAAACTTAGATTGATTCATAGAGGCAATTTGTTGCTGTAAAGAAGAGACAGTTTGTGCAAGATTGTTAATGGTCGCTTCAGTCGAAGAGTTCATATTAGACGTGTTAGATTGTGATGGAGGTGTTATGTTATTGAAAGAAGGTAGAGAGTAAGGTGGTGGGACACTATGATAGTTAGTCATAGGAGATGATTGGACAAGAGGAACACTACAAGGAGGAATGGAATGGTTAAATGAATTGCCCCCTTGCGTCATGTTCATTTGTGGTGATATAATAGGAACACTCATTGAAGGAATGAATGAAGAAGTTGGATTGAATGAAGGAAGAGGGTTAATTGAAGAAGAGGGATTGCCCCCATGACTGGTGATCATAGGGGGAATGTCTTGTGTTGAAGTAGTCATTATGTTTGATGTAAAAGTAGGTATACTAGCAATAGGAGTCGTCAAAGGAATAGAATGATTGTCTTGAGTAGGAGGTTGTGTATAACCTAAGGTTTCAGCACAACTCTTCATAGGCATCACATTTGAATCCACAATGTGTGCAATACCACGCAAAATATCAATTCCATTCTTATCACTTTGAAGCATACGTTTTAGACCCTCAATCAAAGGAAGAGCTTGACTATCAGGGTATTCTTGAGACATCCATTGTCGAAAATCATCAAATTGGTTATCCAATTTTGAAAGTTGTTCTACAGAAACCTCATGGAGAGCTTCTTCATCATTAAGAGGATTAGAGGAATTACCCATGTCCTCGTTAAAAAGACCATTCAAATTAGGTTCCATCTCCTCAGTAATTAAACCTTGGAAGGACTTAATTCTAAGGCTTCGTCTAATGGGAATAGTGTAAGTAGGGCTTATTGTTGTAAAACTCATGCACTAAAGAGAGAGAGAAGATTTTGAATTTTAGAGGTAGCAAATTTCAGTAAAACCAGCCAATCTTCTAGATTTAAGCTGTTAAATACAATCAGGACAATCTCCCAAAATTTCAGAAAAAATCTCCGGGACCGTGGCGCTCGGGGTGCACACGGTCCTCGCAACTTTTTTTGAAATTTGCAGGGATGAAAGTTATGATGATTTTACAGCTAACCTGAAAAAATTGAGTGATTTTGCGATCTGTAGATAGGCCAAATTAAAGTTGCAATCTCAAAATTGAACCCTACCAAGATTGTCGAAAAATGCAAAATTTGAATTTTGAAAAACAGAGGGAACCTGAAATTTTGAATTTTATGATTTTAGAGGGAATACCAAAAGCAATGCAAGTTTTGAAATTTGAAAGTTGACTCAATTTCATGCAAAATTCAATTTTGAAAGCGGAAATCAAAGTTGTTGTAATTAAGCACTTAATTTCAAAAGTCACAAATTGCAAAAATTTGGATAAATCACTGAAATTTCGAATGGATGATAACACACTTTTCAGATTTAGGACTGTAAGAAACACAATTTTGACACAAATTTCAATTTCAACAATTTTTGAATGATTAGAAGCCTCAATCCAAGCAATCGCTAGACCAACTTTGACTGTAATTTTGAAGGTGTTAAAATTGATAAAATCAGCCAAAATTCTGGATTTTAGCAGAAAAATACAGTAAGATCTAGCTTCCGAAATTTCAGAAAAAATGTCGGGGATGATGGCGCTCGGGGTGCACACGGTCCTCGCAACTTTTTTCCAAATTTTTAGGGATGAAAGATATTGTGATTTTATTGTGGAATCCAAAGTTACAGCCGATTTGGAGATGTTTTGATCAGTGAAATTGTCGGACAAAGGTTCAATCAAGAGGGTTTCAAAAATTAGGGTTTTGACACTTAACCACTTAATTTTCAAAATTAACGCACAAATATGAATTGATAATTTGTAATAGAAGGGTAGATCTGAAACAAGCATTAACAATTAAACATTTCACAAGTTTAATTACTTAAAAAGAAAATTTAGGGTTTTTATGCAATTAACCTCTAAAATTTTGCAAAAGATCAAACATGGAAATGTAATCAAGGAATCCAATTTTCAGATCTAACTATGAATAATCAGAAAGGATGTTCACGTTGGGTTCACCAAAATGTAAAGCGGAAAAATCGAACCCTGGTCGTCCTTGTTAGTGTAGATTTTTTTATTTTCCTTATGTTAGGGGGTATTTATTTTTCCTACATATATTATTAAGCTTGCTTAGGTTATTAGGTGTGGTTAATATGAGGACACATGGTGGAATACATTAGCTACATGTGTAACTCTCCACCTCACATGGGTAGTTGAGTTACACACCCTCTTTTGGCTTGTTGTGCCACCTCTCATAACCACTATTTTGTCATTTCCTAAGTGGGTTATGGGGTAGTTGGGCTTCTCACCCTCTTTTGGCCTTATGTGCCACCTCTTATAACTCCTTTTTTGTTTTCATGTAAGGAGGTTATGTCACATGTTTTGGCATTTACCAAGTAGGTAAAAACCTCCCACCTTTTATGGGGTAGTAGGTAAAACCTCCCACTTTTTATGGAGGTGGGAGTTAATGCACCTCTTGGTTGTATATGCTATTATTTTCTATATAATAAGCAATATACTCTCACCTTCACAAGTCAAGTGATAGCTCGATGAGAGTCTTCTCTAAATTCTCTTCTTTATCTCTATTTTTCTCTCATATCAGATTTATCTTCATTCAGCTATTTTGATCTTCGATCATCCGTTGCTTGGAGTTGCATGTGATCTATGACCGACATCAGATCCTGGCTCAATTCTTGCTTCTCACAGAATTTAACATGGTATCAGAGCCGTGTTGTCTGGTATAGCTCATTGCTTTTCTGATTTATTTGAGAGATTTGAGATTGTTAGATAGCTAATATTTTTCTTAAAAACCAAGTATGCTCTTCTCCTGCATTTTCGTGTGATCTGGAGAATCAGAACAGTTTAAAGGAAAATAAGCTTCTAGTTAAATCTGGTTTTATATATGTGTTCTTTGAGAACTGGGTGATTGCAGCATTTTTGGTAATATTGGAGGCTTCTTGAGCATTTCCAGAGTGTCCAGAAGGCTTGTGAAAATCATAAGTGACTTTTATTTCACCAAATTCAGAGTTTGGAGAACACAGTAAAAAAAATCAGAGTACTTGACGGAAAGCTGGAAATGAGCACTCTTCATAATTGCAGGTCTTATTGAAATATTCTACCCTTCTTTTTTAGATATTGCAGGTTGAATCAGCTGCATTTTTTTTTCCCTTCTAGAGATCATATCTTTCTTTTCACAACTCTATTTTACAAAAATGAATAGTTGTTGGAAAGGTATTAAGATACATTGAGCAGCAATAAGGCTAATTTTTTCAGATTTTGTGTTAAATTTATATGTATTTAAACTTTCTATTTTGGCCATTAAAGCCTTAGAAAGCATTGTAATCTGATAAAAGTCTTGTAAATGCACTAATTATAAAGTGCCAACCTTGTAATATTTGGGGGGATGATTTCAAAGACTAGTGAAAAGGGGGGGTGTCTCTTGTGTCTTCTTTCTTGCACTCTTCTTGACTCTTTGCAATCTTCTTTTCTGCTATCATGGATGCATCTACAGTTCCACTTTTAACACCATATAATTACTTTGAATCGAAATCTAAGATGATAATATATCTGAAAAGACATGGATATCATCGTGTTACTATGGGACTTGAAACTGAACCTCAAGATGCTGCAGAAAAGATTAAATGGTTTAATAAATGTGATGAAGCTTTTGGTACATTGTGCATGTCAGTCTCTCCTGACCTTCTTTTTCACATTGAATCTACTACTACACCAAATGCAGTATGGACTACTTTGGGAAACCTCTTTGGTAAACAGGATGAACTAAGAGGTCATCAATTGGAGAATGAACTCATAGGGTTGAATCCAGCCAATTTTGATACTATACAAGACTTCTTCACTAAACTTAAGTCTATAAGATTGCAGTTGGAATAGTGTGGAACTAAGAAAGATGATAAGCAACTGATCTTGAGTATTCTTTCTAAGCTTGGTCCTAATTATTCAGTGTTTGTTTCTACATTCTATGCTACCAAATGTGCCCTAGGTACCACATTCAAAATGCCTTCTTTAGATGATTTTGCTGCAGAACTCACTAGGGAGCAGGACAAATTGGTTCAAATGGGTACAATAAAGCCCTCTAAGTCACATGCCTTAGTTGTAAATCAAGGCACAAAAGAACATAAAGGGTCTAGTAAGCAAGATAAGAAACAAAAGAACCAAGGAGAGAAAAAGAAAGATCAGAAATCTGCTACTTCAAAAGCAGACAATGAGACCTCTTCATCAAAAGGTGAACAACCTAAGAAGGAGAAGGTCAAGTGTTCTTATTGTAAGAGGCCTGGTCATGATGAACATAAGTGTTTAAAGAAACAAATTGATCACCTTTCAAATCTTCTTGAAAAGAATAATATCAAGGTTCCTGATTTAGTCAAACAGAGTTCATCAGAAGGATCTTCTAAGGACATAGATAAGAGTAAGGGGAAAGGAAAGGGTAAGGCCCTAGTTGCTATTGCTTCACAACCAAATTCTTGGATAATTGACTCAGGTGCTTCACACCACATGGCTTCTTCAGAAGATGATTTCACATCTTTAGAGCCATGTTCTATGCCTTCCATCCTAATGGGTGATGACACTCCTGTTGAAGTGCATGGGAGAGGGTTTGTTGATGTGGGTGAAGGAACATTTCAAGATGTCCTTTGTGTTCCATCTTTATCAACTAATCTCCTATCTGTTTATCAGATCACTCACACTGGTTCTGGCAAGCGAGTTGAGTTCACACCAGATGCAGTGGTAATCAGCGAAATGCATAATGGGTCTTCTGTTGCTGTGGGAAAAGAAGATCATCATTCTAGATTATATCAGTTTTCTCACTTTGTTCCTAACTCTCCTTCGACAGTTTTACTCACTCATGCAGATGAGGTGAGTTGTTTGTGGCATCAACGGTTTGGCCACTTGAACTATCGTTACTTGCAACAACTCAGTCAACAAGAAATGGTTTCAGGGTTGCCTTCTATTCAATTTTCTGATGGATTTTGCCAGGGGTGCATTCTTGGTAAGCATCCAGAGGAGAAGTATGATAAAGGTAAAGCTTGGAGAGCTACACAACTATTGGAGTTGGTACATAGTGACTTGGCAGGACCATTTCCACAACCATCTTTCAGCAAGGCTAGATATGTCTTGACATTTATTGACGACTTTTCCAGATATACATGGGTTTACTTTCTCAAACAAAAGTCTGAAGTCTTTGAAAATTTTCTAGATTTCAAAGCTTTTGCAGAGAAACAATCTGGGAAGTTCATCAAGATTCTGCGTACAGATAATGGGGGTGAATATGTTAATAATCAATTTGAACAGTTTTGTGCTTCAGAAGGTATCAACATGCAGCACACAGTTCCATACAGTCCTCAACAAAATGGTGTAGCAGAACGAAAAAATAGGTCCTTGAAGGAGATGGCTAATTGTATGATTCACTCCAAGTCTTTGGCACCTCAGTATTGGGCAGAGGCCATCAACTGTGCGTGTTACATCCAGAATCGAGTTCCTCATAAAGCTGTGAAGGGGGTAACTCCCTTTCAAGCTTGGACTGGTCGAAAACCCATAGTTAAACACTTTAGAGTGTTTGGTTCTCTTGCATGGGCCCACATTCCAGCTGAAAAACGCAAGGCTATGGATCCGCAGAGTAAGCCTTGCATATTTGTTGGATATCCAGATGATGTCAAAGGGTATAGGCTTCTCCATCCTACTACTCATGAGTTGTTCATTGAGAGGAGTGTTCGTTTTGAGGAGAGTTCTTCTAGTTCTTCTCATACCACTTCTCCATCCACTATCACACTGGAGAAATTGCATTATGATGACAGTTCTTCAAAGGATCTTAATCCTCCTAATCTTGATGAAAAGTCTTCTTCCTCTACTTCAGATGGTGACAGTGATGATGAGGATTCACAATCCTCTCATAGTCATCATTCAGAGGTTGATGATTCTCCCCCAGACTCTCCAGCCTCAGTGCCTCTTTGGGCTCGACAAACTTTTGAGTCAGCAGGAGATTGGCTTGGTGATCCATTAGATACTAGAAGAACAAGGTCACAATTTCAGCAAGCTCCACATCTCTTCATTGCTTCAGCTTCTGATCCACAGTCCTTTCGAGAAGCTTCAGGTGTTCCTGAGTGGGACGCTGCAATGCAAGAAGAGTTCAATTCCTTGGAAAGGAATCACACATGGGATTTAGTTCCTCTTCCTAAGGGAAGGAAACTTGTTCGATGCAAGTGGATCTATCGAACAAAATTTGTAGCGGATGGGTCGGTTGATAAGTATAAGGCTCGCTTGGTAGCAAAAGGTTTTTCCCAAGTTCCAGGGGTTGATTACTCTGAGACTTTTGCTGCAGTTGCTAAGATGAATTCCATCCGACTTGTTCTTGCTATAGCTGCAGCCCATCGTTGGGAAGTTTATCAGATGGATGTGAAGAGTGCATTTCTTCATGGTGACCTTCAAGAGGAAATCTACATGGAGCAACCACAGGGGTTTGTTCAGGATCCTTCACTTGTGTGTCGACTTCGAAAGTCTCTCTATGGCCTCAAATAGGCTCCTCGAGCTTGGTATGCCAAGATGGACTCATTCCTTCTGACAGTTGGTTTCACTTGGTGCCATTCTGATCCGAACGTATACATTCTGCAATAGGATGAAACTCTCACATTTTTGGTTCTCTATGTTGATGACTTGTTACTCATAGGGAGTCACTCATCCACCATCAAAGCAGTGAAAATTGCTCTACATGATAGATTTTTGATGTCAGACTTAGGTCTTCTGCATTACTTCTTGGGAATTGAGATCACTCAATCATCTTCAGGAATGTTCCTTGGACAACCCAAGTATGCACTTGATATGCTCTCTAGATTTCACATGGCTGATTGTAAGCCTGCACCTACTCCATTTTTGTCAGGAGTCAAACTTGAGGCTAAGTGCTCTTCACCCTTGGTTGATGGCACTTTATATCGACAGCTTGTTGGAAGCCTCATTTATTTGACTCATACGAGACCCGACATTTCTTATGCTATGGGCATGGTCTCTAGATTCATGCAGGAGCCACATGAGTTGCATTGGAAAGCAGCTAAGCGGATCCTCCACTACATTCAGGGTACTCACAATTATGGAATTCAGTATGTAGCAGGTATGAATATTGACTTGGTAGGATATACGGATTCAGATTGGGCAGGTGATTCTCAGGATCGCAAGTCTACTTCTGGGTATTGCTTCTCACTTGGTTCTGGTCCAGTTTGTTGGTTGAGCAAGAAGCAGTCTGCAATTGCTCTTTCATCGACAGAGGCCGAGTATCGAGGGGCAGTCAATGCCACCACTGAGGCTATTTGGCTTCAAAATATTCTTACTGAGCTTGGTATTCCAGTTAGAAAGCCTACCATCATCTTTTGTGATAATCAGAGTGCTATACAGATCTCAAGAAATCCAGTTCATCATCAGAGGACGAAACACATTGAGATACATATGCACTATATTCGGGAGCTCATTCAGGAAGGCATCATTGATCTTAAATATTGTTCTACATCGGAGCAAACTGCGGACATCTTCACCAAACCTTTCACCGAAAGCAAGTTCCTTCATTTGCGATCTTCGCTTGGGATGCAAAAGGTGTCTACTTCAAGAGGGGCTTCTTAGTCCTTCATTCTTTCTCTCTCTATTTAGGGGGGGGTCTATTCCTCTTATGGGGGGCTTCTTCTTTTGGGGGGGATATTTATGTACATGGGTACCTAACATGGCCTCATTTGCCGGGACCCATCTTTTCACCCACCTAAGCTACGCTTAAGGGGGGGTGTTAGTGTAGGTTTTTTTATTTTCCTTATGTTAGGGGATATTTATTTTTCCTACACATATATTATTAAGCTTGCTTAGGTTATTAGGTGTGGTTAATATGAGGACACGTGGCGGAATACATTAGCTACATGTGTAACTCTCCACCTCACATGGGTAGTTGAGTTACACACCCTCTTTTGGCTTGTTGTGCCACCTCTCATAACCACTATTTTGTCATTTCCTAAGTGGGTTATGGGGTAGTTGGGTTTCTCACCCTCTTTTGGCCTTATGTGCCACCTCTTATAACTCCTTTTTTGTTTTCATGTAAGGAGGTTATGTCACATGTTTTGGCATTTACCAAGTAGGTAAAAACCTCCCACCTTTTATGGGGTAGTAGGTAAAACCTCCCACTTTTTATGGAGGTGGGAGTTAATGCACCTCTTGGTTGTATATGCTATTATTTTCTATATAATAAGCAATATACTCTCACCTTCACAAGTCAAGTGATAGCTCGATGAGAGTCTTCTCTAAATTCTCTTCTTTATCTCTATTTTTCTCTCATATCAGATTTATCTTCATTCAGCTATTTTGATCTTCGATCATCCATTGCTTGGAGTTGCATGTGATCTATGACCAACATCAGATCTTGGCTCAATTCTTGCTTCTCACAGAATTTAACAGTCCTCCCCTCCCCAACTCCAAGGAGAGAGAAGGGAGAGTCACTAGGGTTGATGGTTTTCACTTAGGAGGGACTTTACATTCAAAAGAGGGGTTGAAACCCACAAGATCCAATCCCACGCAATGCAAGATTGGATTCTATATGAGTTTCAAGGGTTGTGATAGCAAGGATACCCTCTTTTGTAAAGAATGTAGATAGAAAGATTGAACTAGGAATGCATGTAGAAGCAAGAAAGATTTACTTATAAATAGAGATAGGGATATGATATGAAGCTGCAGACCTGGAATTAGCAGTAAAATGTCGAGACGGTACTGTCCTGCAAATTTGAGCAAAAGTTGATGGGACGATGGCGCCCGGCGTGCACACGGTCCTCCGAAAAATCCGCGAAACAAAGGGGGATCTGTTCGTCTCTGCACAAGGATTCTAGATCTTCAATTTCAGCCGCATACCTGCAACCTACACACAGAAAAGCGAAGACGATTGGGGGGTTAGGGATTAGGGGTTTGCCCTTAGGTCAAACCCCGGTTTTGGAATTAACCAAGAAGTGAGAAATGCTATAAATGTAAATGACTGTAATGTAAAACAAGTACTAGTACCTTGTTGTAAGGATGTTTGTATCCTTATATGCGAAGGTATAGATGTTGTTGTATGTTGTATGTTGTATGTTGTAGTATGTGATCTCCTCTTCAATGGTTGAATCCTTGTCTTGAATGCAACACCTAGCCTTGAATGGAGACTTAGAATGATCAATTGCTTGAAGGAATGTTTGAATGCTTGAATGCTTGAATGTTTGAATATCGTTTCTGCGTCTTGTACACATATGTCCTTCCTCCCTAAAATGGGAGAGGAAATGAAGTTTATATACTTGCCAATTAGGGTTGATAGACTAATTTTCTCGACCTTAGGCCGACCAGGAAATGTTATTTTCCAATTTGCAAACAAAAAGGCTCGAAGTCCCATAGGAGACCGGGCCCAAAATAGGGCCAGGGACCAGGGCGTTGGGCGCCATGGTCCTGGGGGACCAGGGTACTGGGCGCCATGGTCCTGGGGGACCAGGGTGCTGGGCGCCCTATTCCTAAAGGACCAGGGCACTGGGCGCTCTGGTCCCACCTCCCGGGACAGCAGGGTGCAAGGAGGGATCAAGCAGGGTGCTGGAAAAATGCAGTTTTTGATGTCATGAACAAGTTTCAGGGTCTCCATTCAGGTTCCGTGTTGCATCGCCATCGTGAAGACCCAAATGCAGTCGAAATTGCAAGTGTCGCAATTTTAGGATGCTACAAATGTAATGAAGTAAGAAGCTAAGATTAACTTATTGTATAAATTGTGTTTTGGTCCCTATGTGTTTGGTAGATTTTGACCTTGTACTTGCCTTTGAATCTACACTATCTAATGTTGGAAAATTTGGGATCGTTGGGATAGTTTTATGTTTACTCCAGAGGCTTCAAGGGGGGGGTGATTGAATCCTTGATTGTGTATAGATATTCTTCATCTTTTTGTGTTATTGTTTCAGTGTCTCTGAATGCCCTTGAGTGCTAGAGGATCATTCCTAGATTTCCTTCATTGCTTCTTGTTTGTAATCTTGTTCTAGCAAGTGAGATAAGCCTTGCTATGATCGGGACCTTGTCATCTCGAGTTTCTGAGTGTCTTGGGTCTTGTGTTGCATTTTGAATTCCTAGGTGCAAGTTAAGGGGGAGTGACTCTCATTAGGGGTTGGGACCCAAAGAGGTTGCTAGGGTAACTCAATGAGGGTTTTGTAATCAAATGGAAATTTAAAATAAATAATTGGGTGGGTAGTTAGTTCAAATTAATAAGACTAATTGTTGCCTCTCTTACTCTCGAATTCTTGTTTAGGTTTGGGGTAAGTAGAGAAGACCTGGAATGGCATCCACCAAAATTGTCTTTTCGAAAGGTTGGTGTGGTCCACTAGTGTTTGTATGGGAGTTGGGGGTCAGTAGAGGCCACCAGGGTAACCCAGGATGGGGGCCAAGACCTAGTGAAGACTCGCCAGGGTAACCCATGAAAACTTATTGATGACAATCTTTCCTATTGCATACCTAGTGGTCTCTTTTTTTTTGTTGCTTTCCTTGGAATACTTTGGGCCTCTAGACTTTGGTTGGTTCTTATGAGTCTCTTGTGATAGTAGCCTTCTGAGTCTCATGTGAGTCTTGTATGTATCCTTGTTATCTTCTTCCATCTTGTAGGTCTGGTTGATACCTCCTAGCACGAGGGGTGGACTTGATGGTACCACATGGTTGGGTGGAGTGCCTTTTTGCACCCATTGGGTTTTGTTCGTTCTTCACCATGTCGTGGTGGCTCGAGTGCATATTTGAAGAATTTATTAATGATCCAAATCTATGTAATTTCTTCTCTTTTGTACTCTTGGAGATTATATCCTTATGGATACATTGTAATGTAATTGATGACCATATGTATATTCTCATGACAATATATTATGTATCATGATCCTTTTTATCAAATGATTTTTTAATAATTAATGATGATTCTTATGGTCATGCATGTTGGGTTTATTGTTATTACTTGAGTAACAATGTAGTGGGGCCTTGAGGACTATTGTTAGTTGTGTTTTTTTTTTCTTAATCATGTTGTATGTAACTCAATGCATATGTACAATTTATCCTTAAAAAAAAAAATATTCCCATTTTCATTGATTTATTTGATTGAGTCCTCTAGACCTCATAGCGGGGCCTTACAGATCAAACCATCATAATCATTGTACCCTTGTGCTTGTAGGTTTCTTTGTATGACTCATCCCTTCTAATGAGAAAGAAAATTTTAAATCCTGACACCTTCAATTTGTTGTGCGATTAAAAAATAGTAGGCAAAGTTATGGACCTTCCTCTCATAACTCAATCTTTGAATGAAATTCAATCAAAAGGAATTCCACTATATAATTCAAACATTAACACCAAAAAATAAGATAAATAAAAAAAATTGAGACGATATTATGTTGGAACCCAAGAATACTGAGAGGGGGGGTGAATCAGTGTTCTATCAGAATGAATGATTTTAACCTTATTAACACAATAACTTAACCGGTATGCATAAAAGAAGATAACAATAAGTAATAATGTAATCACAAAGATGAGCACCATAACACCACTTATTTATATGTGGAAAACCTCAATGAGGAAAAACCACGGTGGGATTGGAGACCCACAATATCTATCCACTAATCAGATGAATAAATATTACAATAAGGGTCTACACATGCAGGAAGGCCAATAGCCTAGAGCGTATTACTCATCACAAAAGGAGTCTCACTAACTACAGAAGACTTTGGACTATAATTCAGAATGAAGATTGAACTACTAGAATAGCATCTCCTATGCCCGAGTATAGTTCCAGTTAAGATCAATACCAGAGGTGTTAAACCTCTTACACAAACCCAATTCGACTAGCTATGATCGAACAAATCCTCTGCATATGATTACAACTTTATTCGTACACAGATAATCGCATAACCCATAACCCATGCCACGATCTACAAAGAGATCTTACATGGTATTTATACCAACCAGACACCTAAACAATTAAGTCGGCCACCTAAAAGATAATACAATAAATCCATTACATAAACCCACAAACCAATGATAAATGAAGTCAGCATAAGACTGAAACAACATTAACCAAACAATAAATCCAACTGGTAACACATCAGGAGCATCCATCAACATGTTACAAATACAGTCCATAACCTAACAGAATAGCATAGAATAGGTTCAGTGCTAAATGCAACACCACCGATCAACTAGAACACAAACATGATAACCATCAACATCCCGAAAACCTTCTAGATGCCACACCAACACCACTTATCGAATCCATCAAAAGATCTTCAACAAAGCTCTACTGGTAGAACCCTTACCGGTAACCAAAAGGCTTACTAGAACATATGATAGCTTCCGGATCACCAAATCCGAAACCAACTGAATGCGACATGTGTCTAAACGACATGATAACTAAACCAAACCAATTCCACCAATCAGAATATATCGAAGACAAATCTCCTAATCATCATCAAAGTCCAACCACTCTACCGGATCCTAGTAGACAACCAAAGAAGCTAGTGTTGACATCAATGCAACACATAATCAATTCCTCCAAATTGCCAACAATCTCCCCCTTTGGCATTGGTGGAAACACTAAATGTGAAAAACATCCAAGTGCCAAGAAGTGCCAAACAAGTCTCCCCTAATGGAAGACATCCAACAAATGATATATCAATGAAGTTTTGAACCAAATAACCAAAACATAGACTAGACTCCCCTTGTGATTGATATCTTTGTTAAGCTCTATTTTTCACATGTATACCTCTCCCCCTTTGACATCAATGCCATAAATCTAACATAAACATCAAAGAAAAACTATAGAACCTCTGAACCACATAGCTGACTACCCCCCTGAGTAGTAGCACCATCTCATCAATCCAAAATGAATGATAGTTTTGATAATGCATACCGGATTGATGTCAATCAACATCACTCAAGTCTCAATCAGAGGAGCAGAGACCCCCAATCTATCTCTAAAGTACTCAAATGATTCCTTGGGAAAAGGTTTAGTGAAGATATCTACAATCTGCTCTTTAGTGTTCACATAAACAATTCTGACTTCATTTGCTTCCACCTTTTCCTTAGAAAAGTTATACTTGATTGATATGTGCTTTGTCTTAGAATGAAATACTGGATTCTTTGATATGCCAATAGCAGCAGAGTTATCACAGTGAATAACTATCAGTTCATTACAATCTACCCTTACATCTTTCAACATTTGCTTCATCCATAGAACTTGTGTACAACTAGTAGCCGCAGCAACATACTCAGCTTCAGTAGTAGATAAATAAGTACATGATTGTTTCTTGTTGATCCATGAAACAAGTTTCTTTCCAAGAAAGAAAACTTCACCAGATGTGCCTTTCTGGTCATCTATATCTCCAGCCCAATCCACATCTGTATATGCATAGTGTAAAATCATCATAAACTATAAACCATACCTAAAAATCCATGTTACCGAAGCAAAAGGATTCATCATAATCAATTCCTTCCTTCTGAAAAATATCCTTTGCAAACCAATCAAGCCTTGTTCTTCACAACTTGTCCATCTTCATTCAATTTATTCCTAAAAATCCATTTAGTTCCAATAACATTCTTATTTTTAGCTCAGGGAACTAAAGTCCATGTGTTGTTCTTTTCTATCTAATCCAATTCCACTTCCATAGCTTTCATCCAGCATTCATTCTTACATTCTCCATCTACTAATGTCGGTTCAATTAAGAATTTAAGCATACCTCTTTAGCTACCAACCTTCTCCTTGTCCAATTATCTGATCTTCTGAATGTTTCAACCTTACATACCTAGGAGTCTTTTGACTTTCTGTTTCTCTGCTCTGATCTTCAGTTACTGTTGAATTTTCCGATACTGTCGGGGTAACTGGTTCAACATTTTGTTCTGGTATAGGTGTTATCAGATTAGTTATGATCATTTCCACTTTTGGTTCTCTCTCATAAGTTCATATTTGACCTTTGTACTGCTCATCCATTTTGATATTAACACTCTCCACAATTCTCTGCAATCTTTTGTTATAACATCTATATGCTTTACTTTCATTTGAATAACCAAGAAATATTCCTTCATCACATCTATGATCAAACTTTCCAATTCACTACCAAAGATTTTGAAACGCTTAATTGTAGGTGTATGACCAAACCATAACTCATAAAGTGACTTACTCATAAACAAAACAAGATCCAAGATCCAACAAATCTTTATTGGAAAACTGACTACTCCAAAATCTGAAACAGGCTTTCAGACCACTACCAGGGACAATGCAAGATCTATCATTAATTTGTCTCCCCCTAAGGTGAATGCCTTAGTTACAGAATGAGTTTCCTGCAAGTGAAAGCACATTCTGCTCTGCTAGTTGAGTAACCGGGGTATATGCTTCATTCGTATGAACATATAGAGCATTTGATCATGTGGGTTGATCCTCAAACTTCATAACCCATTTATTCTCATGCTCCTTCCAAATATCATCAACCTTCTGCTTTCCTTTCTCATTGGATTTTCATTTCCTACTGGTAGGGTCTTGCTCCTGCAAAATTTAGCAATGTGTCCTACTTTGTTGCATCCATAACAAGTGATATTATTCTTTTGAATTTCCTTGTTGTAACCTTGATTATTCCTTGACCTACATTGATTAGAAATATGTTCAAAATTTCCACATGCATGACGTTTCACATTAATTCTACAATCTAGTTTCCTATGACCATACTTTTTGCAATTGAAACATTGAACGGTACTTGAATTATTATTCTGATTGACTCTATTTATGCATTGACTTGCCATATGACCAAACTTATTGCAAATAAAGTATCTACCATTAAATTTATGTGCATTGGATTGCCTTACCGATGACCTTTGATTCTGGTTGACTGGTGAGTTCTCCTAATTGTTCTTCTGACCGGATGTATCATCCTAATTTGCAGTACCAGAGCTTTCTCCATGCTCAAATCCAAGACCTCTAGTGTCTCCACTATCCCTTTGATTCTTCAATAAATCATCAAGCTTTGTAGAACTGACCTTGAACTTATCTTTGTATTCATTTGCAACATCCAGATCACCTCTTAGGACTGTCATCATTCTTTCCAACTCTTGCTCATTGTTCTGTGATTGTACCAATTCAATTCTCAATATAGCATTCTCATGCGCCAACCTAATGCATTCTTCATATCTATCTTTCAGAGATTTAGCAAGATTTTCTTCATTCTTATTCTTGTCTTCAATCTCCTTAGACATCCTCATAGTTAGGGCTTGCATTTCATTCTTAATTATACCATTTTCCTGACTCAGCTTTTGACATAGTTCCTTTAAAGTATTCTTTTCTTCATCATCCTGATTTTGTAATTGATCACAGAGTTCCTTCCTTTTAGCTTGTGCAGATGACAAACTCTCTTGTAGAGTAAAAATGAATTCCTTCATAGATCTCAGCTCATCTTGCAACTTCATGTTCCTCAACCTTTTAGCATCATAGGCCTCAAGAGATATTTGAAGATCCTTCCTCAAACTTATCTCCACAGATTCCAGATACAGGATCTTCCTCAAGATGTTAGACTTATTCTGAGGCACCAAGGTTTGATAACAATTGTTGGGATCCAAGAACACTAAGAGGGGGGGTTGAATCAGGGTTTTGTTGGAATGATTAATTTTAACCTTATTAACACAACAACTTAACAACTGGTATGCATAAAAGCAAATAACAATATAAGTAATAATGCAACCACAAAGATGAACACTATAACACCATAGATTTATATGTAGAAAACCTCAATGAGGAAAAACCACGGTGGGATTGGAGACCCACAATTTCTATCCACCGATCAGATGAATAAATATTACAATAAGGGGCCTGCACATGCAGGAAGGCCAACAGCCTAGAGTGCACTACTCATCAAAAAAGGAGTCTCTTTGACTACAGATGACTTCGGAATACAATCCAGAATGAAGATTGAACTACTAGAATAGCATCTCCTATGCCTAAGTATAGTTTCGGTTAAGCTCAATACATGAGGTTTTAAACCTCTTACACAAACCCAATTCGATCACCTATGATCGACCAAATTCTCTCCATATGATTACAACTTTATTCGCACACAAATAATTGCATAACCCATAAACCATGCCATGATCTACAAAGAGATCTTACATCATATTTTTACCAACCCAGGACCTAAATAATTAGGTTGGCCACCTAAAAGATAATACAATAAATCCATTACATAAACCTGCAAACAAATGATAAGCCAAGTCGGTCTAAGACCGAAACAACATTAACCAAACAATAAATCCAACTGGTAACACATTGAGAGCATCCACCAACACGTTACATAAACTGGTCCATAACCTAACACAATAGCATAGAATAGGTCTAGTGCTAAATGCAACACCATTGATCAATTGGAACACGAACATGATAACCATCAACATCCTGAAAACATTCTAGAAGCCGCACCAACACCACTTATCGAATCCATCAAAAGATCTTCAACAAATCTCTACTAGTATAACCCTTATCGGTAACCAAAAGGCTTACTAGAACATATGATAGCTTCCGGATCACCAAATCCCAAACCAACTGAATGTGACACGCATTTGAATGACATGAATAATCAAACCGAACCAATTCCACCAATCGGAATATACCGAAGAAAAATCTCCTGATCATCATCAAAGTCCAACCACTCTACCGGAACTCGGTAGACAACCAAAGAAGCTAGTGTTGACATCAATGCACCACATAGTCAATTCCTCCAAATTGCCAACATTTTATACATACATACAAGTTTTGTTCTCAATCAATTTTAAGTTTTGTTTTTTTCCCTATAACCTGTTGTGAGGACATAATACATTGTTGTACCATGATAATGTTGGTGTGACAAAAAATATGTAGCTTTGAAGAATAGTTAGATTGTAATTAGTTGTGCCATAAATAGATAGAAGAGTACAAATAGGATAGGGATTCCAAAACAATTGAATGGTAAGATAAGGAAGTTATTTTTTATAAATATAATTTAGATTTTTGGTATGTATCAAGAAGAATGTTTGGATGTTGTATGTGTTAAACATGGATTAAAGTTAATGTGGAATTATTGACAATTTAAAGTAATCTAATAATACAATTTTTTCATTAGAGAAAAAATTATATTTTTTTCATAATGGTAAGTTTTTATTATTATTGAATTATTATAGTGAAGTTCTATTGGATTTGGTGCTCAATGCCTTTTTCTCTTGTGCATGTATGTTTGTGATATTTTTTATTATTTGACCAACAATACAAAAATCTAATCAATTATGATTTGACTCTAACATGTCTCAAATGAGGGTACGTGACTATTTAGCCAAAAAATTTAATGTATGCATAGGTATCATGACTAATACTCTCCAATTTTTATGGGAAGGAACCATACAATCATAGGTTAGAAATTGAGAGATACTACCAACCTCAAGAAGGCTAACTAAAGATTATAATTCTCTAAATGAAATTTCCCTTTCACTCCTTCCCTTTAGGCCTCATGAGAGGAAGCACATGTAGAAACTACTACTAGCTTAGTCATATAAACTAGAGGCCTAACAAAGCCTAATGAAAATCCATCCCTATCTAAACTAACCTTTTCTAAGCTACCCATTTCTTCTACATCCTTTTTATTTTTCTTCTAGTGTCTAAATCATTCCCTCACTTTGGGCTGAAAATTTAGTTGAAAAAGCCATTGATTATGCCTCTAAACTAAGAACTCTTTCCATCCTCGTAAATCGATTTCACCTTCCAAACTTATGTAGAGGATTTGGAGAACTTTGAATATTTGTATGGAATGTCTTTTTTGAATAATTTTGGCAACATTCTCTAACAATACAACCCACATTACCAAGAAAAGTATTGGTGAAGAAAACCTTCAAATTCTAAATCCTAAACTTTATTATTCTATGGTAGAAGAAAGAAGAATATTATTTAGAACATGATAATCTAGATTCCATCAAACTTTCACAAGGTTTTTTTTTTTTTTTATCAATAAGGGGCCATAGCGAAGAGTATTAATATTAAAATAGAAAGAAAATACATACAAAGTTTACAAGTCTGAAGGTCCAACCAAAGACAAAATTATTACAAAATTACCTTGAAATTGTAATGGGCAAATCCAAAAAAAATCGAAAGTCTAGAAATCAAAATTGGAAAAAGCTTGAATGAAAAGATTTGACTACTAACAAAAACAAGATCAAGCTTCTTGACCTGGTCAAAAATTTAAAAAAAATCATAGGAAGAGGTCATCCGGCAATGGAAGGAGAACCTAGGAGAAGGGCAGGAACATACCGTTTGATTTTGATTGGGACCCATTTTCCCCAATCCTTTTGCTCTAGTTTGTGGAAACTTTCTATCACATCCACAAGTTCATCATCCCCATGAGCCCAAATCTCAAGCCTTTTTCACATTTACAAAATTTATTCTCTAAGCATCACTCTTCTCTTGAGCACAAACAAGCACTCTCTATCTCATCTTTTATTTTATAAGAACACCATAATTGCTTACTTCTATCAAATAAACAAAGCACTAGTGCCTATTCCCATTAGCCTATCTTGAACTTGTTTAAATAATATGAAATTAATCAAAGTTTTTTATGAAAACTTCCTTAAGATTATACTTTAAAAAATTCATTAAAATACTTCTCTAATCTTAGTTTTAGTAAAATCCATGTGATTTAAAATTCTTTTAGGAAATACAAATTGATTTGGAAAGTCTAATATGTATTCTAGTATAAAAAACTTAAATGTTATATTAAAAGATTTAGAATAAAAAATACTTGCAAGGATATCAGTGGCAAAAAAAAAAAAGTACCCTTCTAGAAAGGCTCACATAGTTTGGAAAGGTTTCTAAATCATAAGTTACAACTTCACATCGCACTATCAATATGGACAATTTCAATTGGGTATGGAATAATTCTAGTTATGATAGAATCCTCGTCAATCATAGTAGAAGTAACTTCAACAAGTTACAAAAAGAATGATGTTGATAGCTTTTGAATGTTGTACAAACAATAATAAAGTAGAAAAAGGTACATTAAAACTTGAGAATAAGTTTCTAGATCAATCTAATGGTTTACATAGTATGTCAAACAAATAATAAATAGAGTTATAAGTTGTCACTTAAACAATAGGTCAAATAGTCATGGTTGTGGAATGTCATATAAATATCATAATTTTATTAGATTAAAAAAAAACTTATATCTTGTACTAAAAGAAGAATAAAAAGTGATGAAGCATGGATGTGTATTTTATGTGTATTAAATAAGGGCTTGACATGCTAGTTTAATAGTAAATTCCCTTGTATTGAGGTGCCCATTTATGAAAAAATTGTATTCCCAAAGAGGAAACTTTATTATCTTTATATTTTCCTTGGAATGTAATCTTACAACACAAACATTCTTACAAGTAAATAAACACTTCTTACTACTAGTTACAATTTTTAGTATAGATCAAGGAACAAAGTACATGGGATTAGGAAGTTTGAATGTGCGATTTCCCACATAATCCCCTGTAATATCACTCCATTGATCACCTACATTTCCCCAAATATAATATCCATTCTCTATCAATTCTTGCCTCTTATGCGACTTAAACACTACCGCACCCTTCCCTTTTTCAAAGTGGCCTCTGCATTAACAAAGAAATAACGTAAGTATTACTCTTTTTTGTGTTTAGTTCATAAGTATAAAAGGAAAAATAAAAGAGGAAAACTAATTGCACCTTAAGATCAGACCATCATAATCATTGTATCCTTGGGATTGTAGGTTTCTTTGTGTGACTTTTCTCTGGGATTCATCCCTTCCAGTGAGAAAGAAAACTTTAAACCCTGACACCTTCAATTTGTTATACAAATCCAAAATAGCAGGCAAAGCTACAGACCTTCCTCTCATAGCCCAATTGTTGAATGAGAATCGATCAAAAGGCATTCCGCTATATAATTCAAACATTAACACCAAGAAACACTTAGATAAATAAAAATATATCGAGACAATATTATATATATATATATATATAGACTATATATTTAAATTATGTCTATGCTCAATTGGCCACCATATTTTTAAATTTTATTAGAGATACTAAAAATATGATCATGCTTGCATTTAAATTGAGAACAAATTTTAGTATCTTACCAATTACATAAAAAAAAAATCATGATCATGCAAGAAAAGTGTATTTTCTCAAACCTATGTATATTACCACTTCAATAATATGTCTATTTGTTAAGGATGTAAACATAATACTTTTAGCTTGATTATTGCTGCCATACCATCATTTTTTTCACGTGCAAATCAATTGTATTATAAGTTAGTCTCTTCTTCTACAACACACAATTTAGAAAGTCATTGTCTTTTATCACAATATATTAATCTTATTTATTAAAAAATATTTATTCTATGTACTAATTAAAATAAATATGAAAAGAAATACTAAAAGATTATTTTCAGAAAAAAACAAAAAAAATTATAATGATAATAATTCTATTATTAAAAAAATGATATTAACATATGTGAAAAAAAAAATTCATATAAAAAACAAAAAATACGTACAATGGATAAAACATATTCAAACAACCATTAATCAATACCACAACAATAAAAACAGAGTTTTCTATAGGGACCATTCAAGACAAAGATACAAAGTATTTTCTATCAGTCAAACTCACAAATCAATAGATATAATGAAAAACTAATATAGCCTGTATGAAACCACGTAAAACTGGACCAAAATATATCTTCTATTCAATCTTAGTCAGCTAATGTTTGGAAAGCATGGCTGAAATTACTGAGACTCTGATGTGTCCATAGCCACTATACAACCTATAATAATTCAAATTTTGTACGAATTTGAGGAGATATTTTTCATAGTTTGGATAGGTAGAAGTCTTCTGGAAATCATGAAATATAGTTGGTACGAATTTTTTATATTTCATGAAATTATATGTATGATAGTTTTTGGTTTTAATTATGTATATTTTTCAATCGACATTTTGGTGAATCTCTTCTTGATGATGGATCACACTCAGTGATTTGAAACGTCAACTGAAAAATATATAGAGCTAAAACCAAAAAATATCATACACCATGAGATATATAACTAAGAACTTTTTCATAACCTTTTTTATCTTGCAAATCAATGTTTTGAATCACCCTCAGCGACTCTCTTCTTCTTGATGATGGATCGACCTCAATGATTTGAAATGTTGACTGAAAAATATACACAATTAAAACAAAAAACTATCATTCATCATAAAATATAACTAAAAACTTTTTCATGATCTTCTGATCGTGAACAACATGAAGTTGTAAATTTTCATGTAAACACAAACACTTACAATATAAAACAAATATTAAAAAGTGGTTATGACCACTTCCTCTGATGAAAACTATGCATCAACATGACAGAAGTAACCATTCTGTATAATAACAAAAGTTATAAGAACCAGGCCAATGTGTTGATACAAGTTAATCAATCTTTTGTCAGAGTGTATAGCATTAAAATAGGTTCATTTATGAGAAATCTGCAGAATCAGCAAAGAAAATACATCTTAAAAGAAGAACAAAACCATCTCATGCCTTCCAAAAGTGCACCTGCAGCTTGTCACAACAAATTAAAAAAATGACCCACTAGAAAGAATGAATGCACAGATAATTACCCAAATTTTCTTCCTTTGTAGTATTCAAGATTAGACAAAGCAGTATCATCTACATCCAAGACCCATGCATCCATTCCATCACCTGCCAGCTCAATCTTTTCCATGTAGGAAGTAATCAGGTCCACTGTAGATTGAAGATCTTTCTCATACTGTCCACCCACCATATACTGCTTAACATATGCCAAGCAGTCCTCTGGAACTGTCCACCAATTCCTTACATTATTTACTTCCACACTCAGCCTCCAGCTCAAGCAATCTGTGCTATTATCTGCTTCATACTCAAGTTCAGTGCATTGACACCATGCATTGCTGAACAACAATGCCAAAACATTGAACAACAGAAGGGTATTGTACATGGTCCTCATCAGATTAGTCTCCAAAATATGAAGTTGATAACTTATAAACAGAGGAGTTTGCTAACTTAGAAAGAGAGGAACGTGATAACTTATAAACAGAGGAGCTTGCTAACTTATAAACAGGGGCTTGCTCACTTATAATCAGAGAATTGCTAATAGATCATCTGCTTAGAGTCCTTATAAATGCTTGTCCTGTAGAACAAAAGATGTAAGATACCAAGCTACTTAGAACATAAAGGCCAGAACATACCTTGACATGCAAGTAGAATATACTAAGTCATCTGTTGCACAAATTGGATCATGAATATATCTATTTCACAATGGAAAAACTAAGCAAGCAAGCAAAGAATACTAAGTCATCTGTTGCACAAATTGGGCCATGAATATATCTATTTAACATTGAACAAGAGAAGGATATTGTACATGGTCCTCATCAGATTAGACTCCAAAATATTAAGTTGATAACTTATTAACAAGGGCTTGCTAACTTATAAACAGGGGCTTGCTAACTTATTAACCCTAATAGATCATCTCCTTAGAGTCCTTATGAGTGCTTTTCTTGTAGAACCAAAGATGTAGGATACTGAGCTATTTAAAACCTAGAGGCCAGAACATATCTTGACATGCAAGTAGAATACTAGGTCATCTCCTTAAAGCCTTATTAAGTGCTTTGTCTTGTAGAATCAAAGATGTATGATACCAAGCTATTTAACACATAAAGGCCAGAACATACCTTGACATACAAGTAGAATACTAAGTCATCTGTTGCACAAATTGGGTCATGAGAATATCTATTTAACAATGAAAAAACTAAGCAAGCAAGAAAAGAATCTTGTTTAAACAAATGAAAAAATCCTAAAAGTCATGGATGCATAGCCCAACCGTGTGAGAGTAAAGGCCCACAAGCTCAAACACTTTGTTCCCCACTAATTCTGAACAATCATCCCACCCTACTGTTGGATTGATTCCTTCCACAACTTGCAATTTTGCTCCTTCCACTAGTGCCTTAGTTTTGGAATAAAACACCATTATTGAATCTTTCTGTCAGTATTAAAAGTGCAGGAATCATTGGAAACCACTGACTCTTGACTTGGATTATTTTAAAAAGAAACATGATTTGATGCATTAGTGATGGACTGAATTTGAAGGTAAAAGTTAGACACAGGGAGAATTGATTTATGCTGAGTGGGTGGAATTGTTCAGTACGGAATTTGAAGTGGGTAAACATTAAGCTCTTCCAGGGAGTTTTCAGGGTTTCAAAAGTCAAATGTCCTTTGGATAATCAAAAGCAACATATTAGGGTTTCGAAGTGGAGGTTTCCAATAAGAGAGTCAGTGCCCACAAAAAAAGCACATTGTCGGACAAACTCATCACAGGTCATCTTCTAAACCAAAAACACTATGGCTAGCTACTCAAGTGGCCTATTAAGATAATAAATAATTGTACAATGGTATAATGAGTCATCTAATAATTAGCAACAACCAATTAAAATTATTCTTATACTAAATTATTCAGCATTTAGTAAAACTTAATGTTCATTTTTCTACAATTTGTTGATGTGTATATATACCAATACATTTTTTCAAAATAAGAACAAAATCAAATGGGAAATGGTACGTGTATGCATATGTTACCATTACATTTTGTCTCCACTTTGAGTTATGTGTATATCTTAAATGATCATGCATCTAAAATATATAGCACTCACAAACACATGTAAAATAAATATTTAGACATCAAAGGATAGGAAAGGAGGTCCATATAAAATAATGGACTTTGGAAGGTGTCATCATCTAAATGTGTCCTTTGGTATACATTCTCCATGAAAACCTATACATAGAGGAAGAATATGCAATGAGTGGCTCATGTCTTGAGCACAAATAGAAAATAGGTACAAAATAGGAGCTTGCTTGATTGTTTACGAAATGAGTAGAGAGAAAATTTTGCTTGTTTAAGAAGTGGTAGTGGAGCATTTGGCTTAGTGTCTATTGTATACACTAAAATGTGGTCTGGAGATAATTATTTAAATACAAAGTGATTTAATAAATTAACCTTTTATTCTTCTGCTTATAGGATTTATTTATATAGTTCATTTTCTAATTTGTCCCATTCTAATTCATTTATGCTATTTCCCTAATTAAATAATCAAATTTAATTATTTCATTTTATTTAATCATCCATCCTCATTAAATTTGAATTTTAAATTAGAATTTGGACATGTGTCCTAATCCTTAACCACCTAGCCTAACCATATTCTAACTTAATTCATCCAACATAGCCATGGGTTTAACCAACCCTATTCCTTCTAACTTCCTCATCCTAACCTCTTGTGGGTTGTTCATCCTCTCTTGAGGACACATGGCACCTTTGCCACATATCCTTTATCCCCTTGACACTTGCCCTCTTGTTGGCATTTGTTGAGAAATCTTTGACACTTGTCTCCCCAAGAGATGACAAGTGTCCTATATCAACCTCCTCTCTAACTTCTTCATTTTCAGCCCTTGATATCTACAGACTGAATCTCAATCGTCGAATCTTGCCACCTCAGCCTTGGTCTTGGAAAATCTATAAATGCATCTCATTTTAGTCAATCATCCCCCTTCAGCTTAGCTTAATTATGCACTTTAATCATCTTGAAAGCTGCATTTTATCATTAGCAATTAACATAGCATTTTTAGCATAATCTTTAACATAGCATCACATATCATATCAATCATGCATTTAGTTTGCATCATGTAGCTACTCATATTTCAAGTAGTCATTTTGTCAGTCATGCTGCTGCTGAGAGCCACATCAAAAAGATCTATAAAATCCTTGGAATTAGAGGAAGATGGGACACCATTTGGAAGGCTAAGTTTGTATTGCTAATTCTTAATTTTCTTTCCATATAACTGTCTCATTTTGTGTGTTTTAAGATTGTTCAATGATTGACACATATTTTACACATACATTTTTGGCACCCATTGTGGGGCCCTACCCCATTTTTTAATAGTTTCTTGCAGATTTTGCTTGACAGGTGAATTCAGAGAACCAGTTTAGCGCTTCGGGGAGGAGTATTAGCATTTTCAACTTCCAGATTAGCGCATCAAGACTCTGTTCCAATGCATACGTCATCCAAATTAGCATTTTTGTTCCCCAGATTAGTGCTTTTCTTTCATAATTTAGTGTTCTGGTTTGACAGATTAGCGTTTTGCTTTGATAGTTTAGCATTCTAGTTTCACATAATAGTGTTTTTCTTTCATAAATTAGCGTTCTCGTTTCACATAGTAGTGCTTTGCTTTCACAAAATAGTGTTGTGGTAACCCATAATAGCACTTAGATGAGTTTCATTAGCGTTTTTCAGCTATGCTTACAAAATTCCAATTTCCAAAAACTAATTTTCACCTTTCTATTTTGCAGGTACTTTTTTTGCTATCAGGGACTAAAATTGTGAAACATTACACAGTCAAAGACGTCTAATTGAAACTATTGACATTGTTTGTAGCCGCTAGAGTATTGCATTTCTTTGTTTAATTTAGGCACATAGTATAACTAGGGGATCAATAAACATCATGTCTTATGTGTCTAAGATGGTAGGTGTGTATGCTCTCCCCTTCAGTGAGTGATCAAAAAACCAGACCCACCGAATCTTTCTTTTCAAGTAGTGCAATAACTTTAGTAGGTCTGCCCTCCCCAACAGCCCATAAGGTTGGGTGAGAGGGGAACGACCCAAGTGGGAACGACTAATGCCAAGTTCATCTAACCCACTCTAAAATAAAAGTGATTTTGATGAAAATCAAGGTCAACGATAGTGCTTGGGAATAGCTCTCTTCCATACCTTCGAGTATATCAAACCTTGGTTTTCAAGGCTAGGAGACCTCTTAATTGAGTTTATACCCCGATACGTCGAACGGATGCTCTTACTAGCACCTCTTTTAGGTAGAAGCTACCTATTTAACCTCTGAACACTTATATTCTTTCAGTGCATGGAGGGGGAAGAATCTCTCTCGAAGACACTCACCATATGTCCCTCTTGAGCGTATGTGTGAATTCCCCTTTTGAGTACTTATTGCAAGGCTCCTAATAGGATTCCACTATCTCTCGCAAAGGAAAAAACATGGGCGCCCTTTAGGGGGTGACAAGGTTGTGTGATCCGAAAGGGTACCAAGTAGTGGACTAAGAAATAGTACTAAAGGTAATTCTCCTTAGGATAGAACTGATTGGTGTGTCTTTATGTTATATACTCATGGAAACTTGGGCTTTATTTGAGCCTCAAACATACACTTGATGTTATACTTTGAGACAAAGATAATCTGTTGAAAATATGGCTTCTATGTTTTTTAATCAAATTAGAATATCATCCACTGAGACTCATCAAATTTCAACTACAAACATCAAACTATCAAAATACCCAAAATACCCATCACACAATAGTTTAGCATTCCTAGGTGACACAATAGTGTATTAGTTCATAACTTTAGCTTTGTAGCACTCTCGGGTCATTTTGTAGCACTCTCGAGTCATTTTGTAGCACTCTCAGGTCATTATGTAGCGCTCTTAGGTCATTTTGTAGCATTGTTAGGTTATTCTATAGTGTATGAAGACTATCCAATAGTGCATCACAGAATATAGAAAATACAGAGCAGAATAACACATTTACACATTGCAACCCCAAATTAGCATATCTATAGGACAAGTTAGCATATCAAGAGGACAACATAGCGTATCCAGCGTCCAGAGTAGCGTTTCGGGTGGACAGTGTGACATTTTCATACCTTCTTTTAGCGCATATGTGGATTTGCATCATAGACAAAGAGTAAAATACAACTTTTCTCAGAAACTTAAACACAATTCTGGATACCCTTTTCAAAGTACTTCTCAGGTTGTTTCTATCAGGACAATTTGAAACGGAGAAAACAGGTTTTACAAGTACATAATTTTCAACCAAGTTTAGGATCCAAAAGTCTTAAGTGTAGAATCAACATCTTTGATATCCGATCTCTCAGTCATAGTTTCTTTATCAGGATTCATCATCCTTTATCACGAAACTAAACGTTAGATCAGATTAACCTTGTCATTATCGATAGGATAGATCTTTCCTATTGGACTTGGTCAAATCACAACAAACTTGCATTTCAAACATGGATCAAAAACTTAAAATTCCTAATTACTTGTATGCCAGTTTTGACTAGATATCAACAAAAGAAACTGAAACAGCGAAAACAAAAACAAAAATCTATGATGGTTGAGGAAAATCCTTTCTATAGATCTCGCAATCAAGATGATGATGATGAGAAAATAACGGAAGAAACTATCAAAGAAGTGCAACAAGACCTAAAATCTGGTAAATTCATGGAAAAGGTCTTGGAAATGAATAAAGAGAAATGCTTCCTCGTGTTGGCACATCAAGGTGCCAAGTTGCCTCATGGCTTTGATGTCACGTGATTGAAACAAAGTGAAAGAACAAGCGAGACTCGAAACGATACTAGAGAGACACATAATGAAAGAAGTCGAGACAATGAAACAAGGAACAATGTGGATAATCCCCTTTTGGATCTCACTCAACAAATTCAAACTCTTCAAACACAAATTCAAGATATGCAAAGGGGAACCACAAGAGGTACTCGCTACAAGATATAATTTGCTCTTATCTGTTTGACAAAAATCTAAACATGATACCCTTCCCTCCAAATTGTGAAATCCCTAAAAAAGAAAAATATAATAGTAGAACCGATCTATAAGACCACGTGAGAGAATTTTGCATAATGAGCATGGATTTTGCCCATGAAGACACATATCTAATGAGGTTATTCCCAAAGAGTTTAAGCGGACAAGCCATGGAGTGGTTTTCTAAACTTCCACCTGGTATTAAAATGTTTACGAAATTAGTGGACAAATTTGAATCTCAATACTCATATAACATCCAACATGAGATAACCATGCTTGATTTGTGTTATACAAAACATAAAAATAGAGAACCATTCATGACATTTTTACAAAGGTGGAGACGATTGTTTGCAAGATATCCTCATCCAGTGCTTGATAATGAAAAGATGGACATTTTCATTGATAATATAAATGAGGAAATGAGCTATAGACTCAAATTCCAATGTCCACCAAGCTTTGACAAGATGATTGAAAATGGAATTAAGATCGAAGAAGCTCTGGTTAAGAAAGGAGTGTTAAAACTTTATCAAGACGAAGCTAATTCTTCCAACAATACTAATAACAACAATGACAAACTTGAGTTTTGGAACAGGAATAGAAATATTGTCAATGATGGAATAGTGGATGCTAACCATTTAAAACCAAAACAGTTCATATTCAATCTATCAAGTCACACAGCGGTGGTTAATCAAAAAAATAACAAACCTAAACCACATTTCACCAACTTTCGTAGAAAATTTAGTAACATTGGTGAACCACTTGAATCATCATTGAAAACACTTCTTGTAAATAAATTGATTGCCTTACGAGAAGTAAGTGATTTCGAGCCAAAGGTTAAACCTGCATGGTGGAATGACAATCATTATTGTGAGTATCATCGAAGTAAGGGACATCAAACAAATGATTGTCAACAATTGAAACATATCATTCAAGACTTAATAGATAATGAGGTTATAACTGTAGATGGGCATAAAACAAATGAATCCCACACTGCGTTCAAAACCCCACTCCCAAATTATGAGAAGGGTGAAGCATCAACAACACGAGATGGCAAAGGGAAAAAAGAAGTCAACTATGCTCATGCCTATGATAATGTGGTTAATGTTATTTTTGTTAAAGAGAAATCACAACCAAAACCAACACATACCATCACTAGGAGTAAGGCTAAGGTAACTTTGTCGGGTCCTACAACCAACACACCATCCACTTCTAAACAATATAATATAGCTGACCAATTACAGAACACCCCCGCACAAATATCAATACTAGAGATTTTAAAACTGTCACCCACACATAAAGAGATTTTAGAAAAATATCTAATAGATACCATAGTCCCCAAAGACCTAGGTGTTGATCAATTCCAAACCATGGTGGGACACCTAGCAATGCCTCATTTCCTGTCCTTCACTGAATATGATGACATGTCTTTGCAACATCTGCATAATGTTCCCTTGCATATTGAAGTTACCATCCATAAAACACATGTTAAATGTGTCCTAATAGATGGAGGAGCTGGCCTAAATATTTGTTCATTAAGTCTTGTTCGTGACTTAATTTATTCCAAATATGTAGTTGATCCCTGCAAAAAGATCACAATAAAAGCATATGATGAAGAAGAGCATTCGTCCAAAGGAACTGTAGTTTTGCCAATCAGAATTGGACCTGTACAAAAATATATAGTGTGTCAAGGTTTGGACCTAAACTTGTCTTACAATAGTTTTTGGGAAGACCATGGATCCACAATATGCAAGCTATTCCTTCAAATTACCACCAGTGCTTGAAGTTTCCCTATAATGGACATGAAATCACAATTTCAGCAGACTCAAATCCTTTTCAATATTGTAGTAATTTGAAACTAGTGCAAGAGGTTATTGCTCCACACAACTGAGAAGCATCTTCTTCTAATGCACCACCCAAAGAGAAAGTGTTTGCCTCAATCTTGGCAAGTTTTGAGAAAAAGGTTCAACTGAAAGACAAAGGGGTAGGGGAGTATTCATTACTAGATTTACCACTCTCTCCAAAATCATATGGAAAGCCATTGGCATCAAAACAACAACCAGCCTCAAAACCACTTAAAATACTTGATGGATCATTTGTCAAAGTAGGGACATTAGCTGAGGAAACTAAGGATAAAGATGTTTTACAATGGATATACAAAGATGAAGAAGAAGTTCAACCAAAGGTTAACAATGTCAACATCCCAGTTGAGCAGTATGGAAAAGGATAAGATATCATGCGGAAAATGGGATATGGCGGTAGTAGCCCTGTAGGAAAAAGAAAAGAAGGTATCCTAGAACCCATACAACCTCCTTCTCAACATGCCAAGGAGAAATCAATATTAGGCTTTGTAGCACATAGATGACAAGAAGAGGAAAATGAGCGAAGATAGGAAGAACTTGCCATTAAAAGGGAAAAAGAAGTAGCTCGCAAGTAGCAGGAAGAGGCAGAGAAAAGAAGACTAGAAGAACTTCCTATAAAGAGGGAAGAAGCTATCCACAATCTCTATGAACAAATCCTTAGATTGAAAGCTTCTAGTGAAACAGATTCCAATGAGTGGGAATGGGATTCCTACAATTCCAGACAATCTTCTAAAGACTCATGTTATGCAAAAGATGTTGGCATCGATGTATTTCACTCATTTGAAGGACAAACATCAGAGTACAGACCACTTGAATTAGAATCGTAGTCTTCAATTCTAACTCCATTCAGGATGATCAAGAACTACCCACGAGAGGTTGTCCTGAGGAGGGTAACATCCTAAACATAGAAATGATCATTGAAGATTTCGATATCTTCATTATGACTTTAATGCCTTTGACACACAACAATTTGATGATCCTTTACCTTTGATACAACCAAAACTTATTGAGTGGGAAAATAATGGACCCATTGAGATAGATACCTTTCCTAATGATCATGCCATTTCCCTAAATCTCAATAAAGTAGAACCTAAAACAACTTCCACCAGTGATTTTGCTAAAGCATCTTCTAGTCGAGGGGGTGCCAAATCTCAGTTGCAAAAGTGAAAATAAAGAAACAAATATTAGGTCTAATGTTGAAAACCATTAAATGGCAACATTAGATCGAGGAAAAATAAAAAGAAAATATGCATTCGATGGTGAAAACCTCCTGGAGGCACCAAAGAATGGTAGATTTGACACTCTTCTCAAATATTATTAGGAAATATTTTCTATATTGATTGAACCAACAGAAGCAGTTAACATTGGTACACCAGACAATCCAAAGATTTTGCATCCAACAACATCATTGTTAGAGCAAGAGAAACATAACTACATTGCGTTTTTCAAAAAGAGACAGATAAACTTTGCCTGGTCCTATGCAGACATGTCAAGGTTGGATCCTGATCTCATAATGCATCATTTGAATGTTTCACCAAAGGCCAAACCAATAAAAAAAAGCTAAGAAAGATGCATCCTCACATAGCCTTACTTGTTAAAGCAAAATTGAAGAAACTACTGGATGTGGGGTTTATCGGGCCTATAACATATCCATAGTGGATATCAAATATAGTTCTTGTTTCCAAACCAGACAAAAGTATTAGGGTATACACAAACTTTAGAGATCTCAATAAAGTATATCTAAAGGATGACTTTGCCTTACCAAGCATAGACATCATTGTAGACTTAACAGCTGGACACACTATGTTTTCTCTAATGGATGGCTTTTCAGGGTATAATCAAATCAAAATAGCACTTGAAGATTAGGAGAAGATAACTTTCACATGTTTGTGGGGTACTTTTTGCTAGAATGTCATGCCTTTTGGACTGAAGAATGCAGGTACTACATACCAAAGAGTGATGACAATAATTTTTCATGACATGATGCACACATTCATGTAAGATTATGTTGATGATATATTGGCTAAATCATACAATAGAGATGAACATATTGAGATCCTGGGAAAGATCTTTGACCGATTAGAGAACAAGCTACGACTAGATCCAAAGAAATGCGCTTTTGGCATCACTTCTAGCAAGCTTCTAGGATACATTGTTTCAGCTCGAGGCATAGAGGTGGTTCTAGCTAAAGTAAAGGAAATCATGGAAATGGAATCACCTAAGAATATCAGTCAACTATGTTTTCTTCAAGGAAGATTACAATCCATTAGAAGGTTATTTGCTCAATTGGCTGACAAATGCCATCCATTTACTCATTTGTTGCATAAAAATGTTCCATTCAGATGGGATGACAAGTGTGAACAAGCATTCGACAAAATAAAAGAATATGTAATGAATCCACCTGTGTTAATGTCACCGATCGAAGACAAGCCATTGTTTCTTTACATATCAAATACATATGTATCATTGAGAGCTCTTCTCGCACAATAGGATCATGAAGGAAACGAACTAGCCATCTATTATATTTGCAGGACCTTAGTTGGATATGAGCTCAACTACTCACCAATTGAGAAATCGTGCTTAGTTGTAGTTTGCATCCCAAAAGTTATGACACTATATGCTAACACACTTAGTCAAACTAATGGCCAAAATAGATCCATTGAAATATCTTCTCAACAAGGCAACATTAACAGGAAGATTAGCAAAGTGGGTAATGATCTTGAGCGAATTTGATATTGAGTATATTGACAAAAATTCCATTAAAGGTCAAGTAATTGTTGAACAACTAGCAGAAGCACCACTTCATGATGATCATCCATTGCACATTGAATTCCCAGATGTGGATGTCTTCATAGTTACCAAGAAAACCTGGAAGTTATATTTTGATGGTTCTTATACACAACATGGATCAGGAGAAGGAACACTGTTCATCACACCTCAAGATCACACCATTCTGAAGTCATACAGATTGAGCTTTCCTTGCACCAACAATATGGATGAATATGAGGCATTGGTCACATGAATCAAGATGGTTGTAGAATAGAACATCACATAGTTACATGTTTATGAAGATTCTCAGCTGGTAATCAATCAAGTCAATGATGATTACCAAACAAAAGATGATAAACTAATGCCTTACAAAAATATGGTTGATGACTTCAAAAAGTATTTGGTAGAACTCTCTTTTGAGAAAATTCCAAGGAATGACAATAAAGAAGGAGATTCCATGGCTACAATTGCTTCTTTTCTATAGACACGGGAAAATCGGGATCATTACAAATTCCTGGTGGAAGAATTGTTTTACCCCGCACATGACTGCCTTGATACCCAAATCATCTATCACATATTCGGACCTGATTCCTCCCACTATGGACAAATACATACATAATTGAAAGATAACACTCTCCCGCTCGACCTATCAAGGAATTAAAAGTGAAACTTCATTTGACAATCTGCTCGTTACACTATTGTCGTAGATACTCTTTATAGACGTGGTTTGGATGGTACTCTCCTCAATTGCCTTAAGCAAGAAGAATTTGAGAATACCTTAAAAGAAGTTCATAATGGTATATGTGTCACTCATTCAAGTGGTCTTACTCTAACTAAGAAACTCATATGATTGGTCTATTATTGGCCAACTATGGAAAAAGATTCTTTTCAATTTGCTAAGAAGTGAAAACAATGTTAGATTCATGGTAATCTCATACATGCACCAGCTCAGGAGCTTCTTACTTTAGTGACTTATTGGCCTTTTTTACAATAGGGTCTTAATCTAGTAGGAAAAATTCATCCTCCTCCATCCAATGGCCACAAATTCATCCCCACAGCTACCGAGTACTTCACAAAATGGATTGAGGCGATACCTCTCATAAATGTCACAGGGGAACAAGTTGCTACATTTATACTCAACTACATCATTTGTGGCTATGGCATTCTTATTTTTATTATCACTGATAATGGAAGAGATTTTAAGAATTAGGATGTCAAGGAACTATGTGAGACATTTCAGATCCATCATAGATTCTCTACACCATATTATCCGCAAGAAAATGGTCAGGTAAAAGCGTCCAATAAAACAATTTTGAAAATACTGAAAAAGACAGTCAATGACGCTGGTAGAGATTGGTATGTTCAACTGAATCATTCTCTATGGGCATATCATACCAGTATTTGCACACCTACAGGTTCTATAGTATACTCTCTGGTTTACGAATCTGAAGAAATCTTAGCGATTGAAGTAGAGATACCTTCTTTACGGGTGTCACTCAAGGGTCTTTTTTCTAGGTGAAGAACAATGAGTGTCTAGGCTACATGAGCTAGAATTGTTGCAAGAACATCACCAGAATGCCTTTGATCACTTAAGAGCATATCAACAAAAAATGTGAAGAAGTTACAATCACGAGGCCGTCAAGCCTAGGGAATTTCAAGTTGGAGATCTAGTGTTGAAGGAGAATCCACACAATCAATAGGATTGTGAGAAAAAGGGGAAATTTGAGCCAAATTAGTTGGTTCCTATTGTTGTGGTAGCTAAATATGGGTCTGGTGCATATCAATTGTCAACACCAGAAGGTGAATGGTTCAAGGAACCTATCAACAGTTTTCATTTGAAAAAATTCTGTGTGAAAAAGCAAAAAGAAATCAAAAAAGTGAAAAAAATCAGAAAAGGCAAAAAAACAAAAAAAAATGAAAAATGGGAAAAAGTGCAATAAAAACAAATGGTGAAAACTTGGAAACAAGTTCTATTTGTAACCTATCTCTTCTATCTATTAGGTCATGCATATTTTTGCTTGCATCCATCTATCACCATTATACATATACATAATAAATCCTTGTGTACATACGCAAGCATCATATGTAAATTCTCACCATGGTTTCGATCATTGAACATATCTGTAATAAAGGTTTGTTTCTAGACTGAGGGAAAAATCCTAAACTTATTTGGGTGCATTCCACACTTGAGCTAAAACAAAACAGGAAAACAACAATGAGATGACATTTGTAAAACCAAAAATCTCAAAATCCAACGATGAACATTAAGCACGAATATCCAAATCAAACTCAACGTAAAACAAACAAATATCAAGGGATGATATCATCAAGGATATTTTGGATTTGTATAGGAAGATGATTAAATTTTGTCTGTTTGAACGCAAGCAACACTCAGGTCATCTTGATTCAATTATATGTCAATGCTTGTGTTAACTTGCAATATCAAAATCCAGGTAAACAGTGCTCAGGTCATCATGGTTCAATTATACCATCATTGTGTGCACTCACTTGCCACATTTTAAAGGCTCAATGATGATAAAAAGCATGATAAAATGACCGGTCTGATCGCACTATTGCATTAATTAATGTTCTAGTTGATTGCATTTCATATTGCATTTTGCATAAGCATGCTAGCCATTCCACTTTTCCAAGACTGAAGGCTTCAAAAGGATGTCATCTCTCTTATTAAGTGATTGAGTACACTGGACATTAATAAAAATAAAAGAAAATCATTCATATTGCATTGTTCATCAACCATTGTATTTCATATCATTATCCTTGTACAACATGCCATTCATTTAGTTAGTCCATTCATTGCATATGGCATTCACATATCATTCACATTTTATAAAATATTACATTTCACATTATCATTGAATCATTAAGTATAAAAATAAAGTCATACATGCATAGAGGTAGAAGGAATCATATCAATAAACATCTCATATCATACATACATTGTATCATCATCCTATGGTATCATTATAGTACATAACATCATCATTTCATTGAATGTGCATAGCATAGTACATAAAATCATTGCATCATTCATAAAGCATGATCATATAGATTCATTATCATCCATTTCATAATAAGCATAAATCATCATAAGTAGATCCATCATGCATTTCATCTCATCATCGATAAAACTCATAAGTTGCATACATCATATAGAAACTAGGCATAATCATGAAAATAAGTGCATCCATTGCATCATGAACCATGTAGGGAAATAATATCAATTGCATCTAATATAATCAAAAGAATCGATGTCTAATGTATAATGATAATCACAAAAATATTGGAGATACATCACAAAAGTACATAGTAGGAATCATCATATATCTCATCAATAGTGTATACAAAAATTGGATCAATGGTTAACGTCTCAATATGTCAAGTGGGGCGATGAGCTGAACTCTCCCCATAATATGTAGGTCTGGATGCACCTGTAGCTGTTGTGACACCACCTAAGGGACTTGCTCCTCCTACACCTCCTAGGTCTCTCCTTGGGTTTGTGACGCCCCAACTCTTTGTACCCTGATGTGATCCCCCGTGCCTAGAGCTTTGTACATAATACTTTGCTTTTCTCTCTAGGGGCATAGCCTGGAGGTAGAGACCCTTGTAGTAATCTGCTCGTCCAAAGTGATAGATGAGATCTCTCATGGTATCACTAGTTAGTCCCTGGGTGGTTGTTTGTACTAGCTCCTCAACTTGACAATATCTTTGTATGGCAGCATCTCTCTCTGTTGTCAATGTGGCATTTTGAGCATGCATTTGGGCATGTGTTTGTGCCAGCTAACCCTGTATCTTTGTCACCTGCCCTTGCAGCTACTGCACCTGACCCTGTAAGCTACTAATATGTGTCTACTACTATTGGGATGGTACTCTAATGAGTATCTATTTGTGATGGTCCCTGTGCCTACTGTGCCTCTATCTAGGGTGCCTGTTGTGGTGTCTGTTGCACCTGTCCTGTTTGTCCCCCTGATCTCCTCCTCCTAACAACTCATGTCTCCTAGTCACTAGGTAGCTCTCCAGGAGGCCTAGAACTACTACCCCCTATTGTCCTTGTTGTCACTGCTAAACTGATAGCTACACCACCACCACCACGAACCCCTCTATCACCTCCACCACCACCTCCTCCATCTTCGCCATCACCTCCTCCATCTTGTCCTCCCTCATCTCCATCTCTCCTCCATCTCACAACCTTGCGTGGTGGTTGCTCCTTCTCATCATCTAATGTTGGCACTGGCTCATTAGGACATGATAATCTCGAGATTCGATGTGCCATTGAATACTATATATACTCTGGAGTAAAACCCCCATCTATAGTGCCTTGCAAATAGTTCTAATCCTAAGCCCTAAGTGATAGATACTTTGAAAAGGCCTACTCATAAGAAATAGTAGGCCCCCAATCGGCCACATCCTGACATCTTCGTGCTTAATGCGTTGTGCCCTACTGAATCCCCTCTACTTGGCCATACTACCTACATACTTGAGTAACAATGAAACACTTAATCACAAAGGGAGTGCATCCTATCAAATATCGAGAAGAAAACACATAAGACATCTCGAGCGCATCCTCTGGCCATGGCTCACAATCTTGGTAAGGCATACAAATGATTGTATCCAAGTCATACAACACCCATCGCTAGTACTCTAGTTTGACCAACTTACATTGGACAACAACACTTGCATATTCACAAACATAAGGTCTCCTCATTGGACAATCCTTGTCTCCCAAAGGGCGTGTAGTGGCCAAGTGCTCTAGGTTTATTTTAGTGGTGAATATTTCACGTCGGTGACCTAGAAAATGGCGAATATATTGTACTAACCGAGGGTGGCCATGTCGCAAGAAATTTATAAATATTCGTCAAATGCACGAGCCAATCGCGAATTGTTTTATGTAATTAATTGTATCTATGTGAAGATTTCGCCAATAAAAGCCACATTTTCCATACGGTAAATTTAAATTTTTTGCCTACACTCTCTGAGGTTGCCTTAATAGATGACAATAATTCGCCAATAGCCATATAAAGATTTATTTGCTAGGAGGACCCAATTCGCTTGGCATTTTGCAAATGTGTGTCTCCATTCGCCTTAATTTTTGCCAACTCTATTATATTTGCCAATTAATTGGACAACCCATAATCACCTCAGAAATTACATAAGATGTGTTATAGTTAAGCGGAATTCACCAAATATTTGTATACCATATAAAATTCCCGCCGAATTTGCCAAATAAGGATTGGTATAAATACATTCAAACATCATATCTATCTATTATAATTTCTCAAAAACTCTTGGCCCAACACCATCCTCACAGCCTCATCAGTGAGCATCCTGACCTCCTTACAAACTAATTGCATGGTTGGGTCTTTGACATAGCCCAAAAAGCCCCTCTGGTCCTCCTCAGATGTACTTCTCTGTCGAATAAGAGTGTCCATCTTCATAAATCTGAATACCAAATTATACAGCCTAAAGACCTAAACTAGAGGCATGTTGTCCTCGATTTCAGCATGGCCAAAATCGTGTGGTAACCCTATGAAACTGGTCCATTTCGTACCTTATGGTCTTTGGGAGAGCTTAATCAAATTGGTTGGTTAGTTCATTTCGTTCTTTGCTTTTCATTTTGACTGTTTTCCTTGTTTCTTAATATTGCAGTTTTCCCTACAGTACGAACTTTAAAGTCTGAACTGTAGGATTCTCTTGGTAAAATACATTTCGAACTTTAAAGTCTGGTGTGTATTTGCAGGCTTCTTTGCCTGCAGTTCAGACTTTAAAGTCCGAACTGCAGGAGGCCTTTGCCTACAGTTCGGACTTTAAAGTCTGAACTACTTGTGGTCTTAGATTGCAGTTCGGGTTTTAAAGTCCGACAGCTATTATCCTCGATTTCAGCATGGCCAAAATCATGAGGCAACCCTACAAAACTAGTCCATTTTGTACCTTATGGTCTCCTGGAGAGCTTAATTGAATTGGTCGGTTAGCTCATTTCATTCTTTGCTTTTCATTTTGATTGTTTTCCTTGTTTCTTAAGATTGCAGTTTTCCCTCCAGTACGAACTTTAAAGTCTGAACTATAGGATTCTCTTGGCCAAATACATTTCAGACTTTAAAGTTCGGTGTGTATTTGCACCTGTAGTTCGAACTTTAAAGGCCGAACTACTTGTGGTCTCAGATTGCAGTTCAGGTTTTAAAGACCGAACGGCAGTTTGTTTTAGCCTGCAGCTCGGGTTTTAAAGTCCGAATTGTAGTTTGTTTTAGCCTGTAGTTTGGACTTTAAAACCTGAACTGCAAGTTCTTTGACCTCACTTGCATGTCGAACTTTAAAGTCTGACGTGCAAATGTTCCTAGCTTGCATGTCGGACTTTAAAGCCGGACATGCAACTGCGGGTTGTAATTAATGGCGCATTAATTGATTTTTAGGGTTAGTTAAAACGCTTTCTAAGTTAATTTTTCATATTTTATTGTTTTCATTTTTTCCTTTTCATTTGTTGTTTTCGGATCTCTATCCGAAGGACAATTGGATTTTGAAGTCCAATTGCCTCCTTTGTTCTGGAGAACAATCGGACTTCAATACCCGATTGTCCTTCGGATCTCCCTATCTAAAGCTGCATACCAGACTTTAAAGTCTGGTGTGCAACTGAAGATTTGTCTCCCCGCATATCGGATTTTAAAGTCTAATATGCAGCCTATTAACCTTCACATATCGAACTTTAAAATCCGATATGCGGAGGGGTATTGGTTGAAATGTCGGGTTTTAAAACCAGACATGTCAACCAATCGTCCTTCCCTATTAAAAGCACATCAGACTTTAAACTCCGATGTGCCTTTGATTTTTTTAGATTGCACATCAGACTTTAAAGTCCGATGTGCTTATTTTGAGTTTTTCCTAGCACATCGGACTTTAAAGTCCGATGTGCTAATGATTTCCCCCAAGTCTGCACATTGGACTTTAAAGTCTGATGTGCAGGTTGTTTTTCCAAATTTGCACATCGGATTTTAAACTCTGATGTGCTATTAATATTCCCTGAAATTGCACATCCGACTTTAAACCCCCATGTACAAACTTTTTGTTTGTAAAAGAAGTAGAGCGGACTTTTTTCTCCGACCTGCTGTTTTTGGCATTTTTTACTCAGCCTATTTTGAGTCCCGTTTTTTGATCCGTTTGAGAAAAATTGATTTTGATTATGATAAATAGCTAGTCATCAATGTTGAATGCAGTCATTGTGCACGAATGTCAAAGCTCTCTCACAACAAGCCTGAGTCTTCCTCAAGACAACCGTCTCCAAGTAAAGCATCATCAAAAAAGATGAAATACAAGTATGACAGGTACTTGAATATGTACCCTGAGAGTTTAGTGGACTCAAACATTAAGGAGATCAGGGACACTGAAATTGGGAATGTTGACATACAAGAATTTGTTGACCAGGTTCAAAATGCTCCTGCACGACTAACTAGTTTAATCAAATCTGAGCTGCATAAGTATGCATCTTTCCCAGTTGCGGCCCATGATCCTGAATTTTTTCTAAAGTTGGTGATCTCCCTTGCTATTTATCTGATAGCGATCAAAATCTCGTCACTGCTGAAGTCGTCACACAGGAATCCCTTTCCTTGATGGACCAATGCATGAGACAAGATTTCTCGCTTGATATCTTTGATAAATTGTTAGAAATTCAGGTCAGTTTCAAGTCCTCGCATCCATGTTGAAGGATGTTAAAAAGAAATAGGTGAAGATTCAAGATGCCATGTTCCCGCGTCTAGATCATCACAAGTTTTACCTTGATGTCGAGCGAAGCAAAGGTCAAAGCCATCCTTGCTAAATTTGAAGCTTTCCAGATATCCAATGAAGAAGAGAATCAAGAATGAAGTACCCTCTTTTGGCACTCTTTCTTCATGTAGCTGCACCAATATATGTTGTAAATTTTTATGCAGCTGCACGTTTTCTTTATGTAGTAGTTGTGTTAAAATGGGACTGTGTAGTTGAATAAGTCAACTATGCCCACCTTTCTCTCAACTTCTTTTCCTATATAAGGAGGACCTTTTTGTAAATATTTTATCTTTTTCATGCTTAGCAAAACTCTACTGGATTTTTATCCCAATTAAGACTTTGAGCTTTTGTGTTGAAAAGTCAATCAAACAAATAAAGAAAACAGTTTTGTTGATTGCAAACTTTATGTTGTATCAAGAAAGTTGTTTATATTATTTAATATTCCTATGTTCATTGAATACATATTACCTTTACTTCTTTGATCTTTAAGATATTGCTACGTGGTTAGAGAGCTCTCAAATCTTTCCAATAGACTTTGTGCTCTTAGCATACTTGAGAAATCTGCTGATAAATTAAATAACTTGTAGTAAGCTTTGTATTGCTGGGGTTATTTGTAGTTTAATGGATTAGAAATCTACACTTGAAGACTTTGAGCTTTAAGCTAAGTTTCTAATTGTTTAATTTGTAATGATCAATGTAAATTAGTGTTACCGTAAAGGAGACTTTGTGCTGCTTAGAAGTAACTCTTTGTGTAGTTTTTTAGATTAATAGTTCTTTTCTTTGAATAGCTGAAGAGGTAGAGAAATTGTAACTAGGTGAAGGGAGAATACATAAACTCTGAAAAAAGAGAGCTATATGCCCAACGGCAACCCACCAATTTAATTTCTTATTAATTAGAGGAGAAATTTCATAGGGAACCTCCCCTTGATGAGAGGAGAGATTAATTTCTTAGCATAGCGTTGTGTGAATTTTATGTTTTGTCATTAGTACGCTGGTGACAAAACATTCACCCAACAGTTTTTTGGTGACTCTACTGGGGAAACGACGTGCAACTAGTTTGTCTTTTGGGTTGCAGTGCATTTTCATTGTAATTTTCATAATTGTTGCTTCTCTCTGTATTCTAATCTGGCTGATCGACATTACACTCGTGGGCAGCGGTTAGCAGGAATTGTTGATCCTACCTTTCAATTATTGCAGCAATTCAATTTTCCCTTTGTGACACCTCCACAGACGTTTTCTCCTTTGCAACGGACGCGAAGTTTTCCTCCATCTGCACGGTGATCTCCTGTACCAAGTGAGGCATCGAATTTGCAAGTTGCAGTTGTTCCATTTGCAAATCATTTTGTAATACCACCTTATAATCCATTAAGGATGGTTGTTGCTGGCCCTTGGGGTACTTCTTCTGGTCCTCTGAACTTGACCACATCTTTGCATGAATTACCCAAAGGTATGTGAAAACATTTACCCAAATTTTTTGGGGATGGTGCTCAACACCCAGACGAACACTACCTTCTACATCGCTTGTGGAGTTCTTGGTGTTGAACACGAAGATGTTTCAGTAAGATTATTCATTGAAACGTTGCATGGAGTTGCTGCCAATTGGTTCTATCATCTACCCAATGCTTGTATCACAAATTGGGCATCTCTCATAACGTTGTTTGAGGCGAGATTCAAGTTTGCTGAAGATGATCATGCTTTATTGGCACAATTAACTCAGTTGAAGAAAGAGCCTTAGGAACCCATGCGTGAGTTTGTAGCCAAGTTCAACAAGTTGCATAATCGTATTCCAGTTGCTTCAAGACCTACTGTTGGAAACTTGAAATGCTTTTTCATCAACTCCCAATTTCCAAAGGTGAGTTTCCTTTTGCGAAGGAACAATCCTACAAATTTGGTTGCAGCTCAACAAATGGCCATATCGGTTGAAGATGATCTTATCCTTGCTGGCAAGATAAGGAGAGATCCTAACAAGGTTAGGAGTAATCAAGTTGTCGATGCATCTCTTTCTTCAACTAGTTATGTTGATCCTATGATACAGAAGCTAGCAAATGAGTTGCTAGCGCTTAAGAAGTTGATTTCCTCACAAGGAAATACTTCTTATCAAGACGTTCCAAGAAGGACTTACCCAAACAATGCTTCCAATTACGCTATGCGTAATTAGAATAAATTACCTCCTGCTCGAGAGAGGCTTGCATTGGAAGCACCAACCCAAAGTTCAGCTATTGGATACTATGAAGCTAAACAAAACAATCTTCCTCCTTTTGGTGAAGAAGATGCTAATTCGCATCAAGAAGGTGATGCAGATTTAGCTGGTGACTCTAATATCAGTTTATGCAATATCGAGAAGATGATATGCCAGATACATATGATGGATACGTCTTTGCAGTATTCACCCATTCTCAAGCACGGGCAGCTTAGCCGCCTGTCATTACGAAGGGTGATGATTCCACTCAAGTAAAGGACTCTCAATGTTTGCCGATTTCTATTGCAAAGCGTGGGACTCCTATACCAAATCTTGTTAAGGACAACACTATCTCAATGGATGTTGCAAAGGATAAAAATGTAAGTGATTCTTCGACTGCTTTCAATTTTTCTGCACCTATCAATTCTTCTGCACATGCACCGAAGACTAGTGTACCAAATATTTTAAATTCTCAAAATCAGAATCCAAATCCATCTTTGGTGATGAATTCCTTTCAATCATTTGATATTTTAGATCATGCAAAGAAAACCAAAATATAAATGTCTTAAGTTGAATTTTTGAGATCTAACCCCGATCAATTTGACCGTTTGGTCAAATTTATTAAAGAAAAAGATTCTACCCCTAGTAATCTTCCAAAGTCAAACTCGCTTCAAAACAACCTAGTAACTTCCCCTTCTCCTGTTGAGAAGATAGAACCATTTTACATCTCTTTGTTAATTAATGGTTATAAGCTTAGTAACTATGTAATTGATTCTAGGGCATCTGATAATGTTATGCCGTCAAAAGTTGCCAATGCTCTTGGTTTGACTTTGACCAAAATGTTTGGAAGGTGTTTCTCCATGGATAATAAATAAGTTCCCTTGATTGGTCAAATCAAGGACGCACAGTTTACTTTTGCTTCGTTCCCAGAGAAGAAAATTAAGATGACAGTCATGGTAGTCGATGTACCGGCTTCCTATGGGATACTATTGGGAAGAAACTTCTATAGAGATGTTGGGGGTGAGTTAAACATGGATATGACTGAGGCTCGTATCCATGTTAAAGGAATTGTCCAAAGGCTACTTCCAGAAAAGGAATCGAAATATACCGTTGTCAAGTCAGATGATCAACGTGTTCGCATTTGGCATTATAACAGACAAGGAGAGATTGTTGGCATTTCAATAAGGATATTGAGAAAGTTGTTGATGATTATGGATAAAACTAATTAAGGATGTTTTACTGTCTTAATATTATTATTTTGTCATTGATGTCAAGAAATTGTTTTTCTAATTCATTATGATGTTGCCATATCTTGATAAGTATAAAGATGTCGGTAAAAGACATAGAAAGAATATGATGAATAAAGGGACGAATAAGTTATTCAATAGGCAACTATTACCGAGTTAGACAATGATGAGATCATATTGTTTAGATTGTTTTGATATCATACATATATTATTGATTGTAAGGATAATACTATACTATGTTACTGAGCAAAGAACCTAGTCGGTAAACCCTAAGGTTATCGCTATTGGTTAATGAAGGCGGAATGTCTACTGAGTGAAGTTTAGTATTTATCGAGTTGCAACCGAGCAATAACAGAATGCACTGAATGAATAAAAGCATTATTTAATGAAGGAAGTTGATGAGCTGGCTATGATTAAATGATTGGTATGTCGTGAATCAAGTTTGTTAAAGAAGCTATGGCAAAGGAAAATCAGCAAGAAGATCTACAGCTCAGATTGAACCGCAATACCCTAGCACAAGTTCCAAGAAATATATGCAAGTTCCTAAGCGGGGTAAAATGTTTTCAGATCGAAGGATACATTGAACCTGGTCAAAGTTTGAAGATCTGATGGCTATGATTGATCATGGGATATGTGATCAAGGAGATTAAGCGGTTAGCTATTGTTTATAAATAAGGAATTGTTGATAAACAATGTATGCGGGCAAGTGTATGCACAGGGATGCTACATAGTGATTACTGAGCACAGAAGCTTGAAGACCTGTTTTGAATAACAGAGTATAGAGCCCAGCAGATGGACAAGATTAGTTCTATGTCTATATTGTATTGAGAAAATAAGAATCTACTTTAGCATTTTAGATGTGAACTTGCAGATAGATTTTTATTACATTTATTTTGTAAAGTGATAGAAAATATCTTAACCGAGTGGACTTAACAGTCTTATTTGTAAAACCCTCTAGCAAGGTGACATTCTAATTGAATGTTTGAAATCCTTTAACAAGGTCACTTCTAACAAGGTGAAGATCCTAAGAGATCTGAGGGAAATCCCTTAACCGGGTCACATCTAGCAATGTGTTTGTAATCTTTAATGGGATTTGCTTTTAACCAAACATACTCTAGAAGAGTATATTTCTTAGTGGGTCCGAAATCCCACAGTGGTTTTTCTGTATTTGGGTTTCCACGTTAAATCTGGTGTTATGAGTGTTATGATGTTTATATGCTTTTGAGTTTGCATGTTTAGCAGTTTTGGTTATATTACTGATGTATAAGTTACCGAGGTTGAATCTGATGTTTTTATGGAAGATTAAGTTTGTATGATTCACCCCCCCTCTCATCTTATTAGTTTGGCATCTATACTTAACATTAAATATCAGAACTATCAATTGGTATTAGAGCTTTGGACTCTAGAAGAAAAAGTTTAGAGGCACTTGAGGCAAAGATCCAAAGATGTATAAGAGGGATACACCGAAGCTGAACAAGTCAAGTTTCTCTACATGGCAGAAAAGGATGAAGTTGCACCTATCAGGAGTTGGAGAATATGTTGTATATTATCTGGAGAATGATTTCATCACACCGAGCACCTATCCATTGACAATGGAAGAGATGAAGGCAAAGCAAGAACATATCCAAGCAATGATTGAAATAACATCTGCATTGACCGATTCAGAGTTTAATGATCTAGAAGGCTGCAATGATGCAAAGGCAATGTGGGACAAGCTCATATCTGTGTATGGAGGTGATGAACATGTTCAAAGAGAAAAAGTGGACAGTCTAAGAGGACAACTTGAATCTATGAGGATGAATGAAGGTGAGAACATAACACAGTACAGTACAAGACTAAAGGAGATTGTCAATCAAATCAAAGGAGTAGGTGGAACTATTGAAGAAAAGGATATAACAAGTAAGTTGTTAAGAACCCTTCTACCAGCTTATGCAATCTGAGTCTCTGCAATCAATGAATTAAGGTCTATACCCAATATGTCAGTTTCTTTAGATGCTACTATTGGTAAGCTACATGCATTTGAGTTGAGTAATTTTGATAATAGTGGGTCATCGGTAAATAAAGTTGAATCTGCATTTAGTTCTTTTCATCTTGATGAATCTAATGATTACAATGAAAGAAAGTATAAGTACTATGAAGGAGATCATAGTGGAGCAAGTGAAAGATTTCGTAAGGACATGGAGGAAGTACACAAATTGTATGAGGAAATCAGAAAGCAAGAAGAGTTTGAAGCACTATTAGCCAGAAGGTTATCGAGAGGCAAAGGTAAGTATAAAGGAAAACTACCTTTGAAATGTTTCAATTGTGATAAGATAGGACATATGGCTTCTAATTGCCCTGACAAAGATTCTACTGGAAAGAGAGATTATCGAGATGACAGACAGAAAGATAATCATTATAGAGGACACCGAGACTTCAGAAGAAGAGATAGAAAGACATGCTTAATAGTCGATGAGGAATCCAATGAAACTGATATAGAGGAAGTAGTTTATGTGGCTATCAAAGATGGATCAGATGAAGAAAGGTATGAAGAAAAATCCCTAATATCTCACATAAATACTAATGATTCTTGGATCATAGATAGTGGATGTTCACATCACATGACAGGTGATAAACACAAGTTTGTTATGATAGAAGACTATGATGGAGGCTATGTTAGATTTGGCAATGATGCACCATATCCAGTAAAAGGTAAAGGATCCATAACACTTCTTGACAATGCAAAGTGCAATAATGTTTATTGGGTTGAAGGTTTGAAATATAATTTTTTGAGTGTAGCACAGCTAAACAATACAGGATACCGAATAGAATTTCAGAAATGAATTGTCAAAGTTCATGACAAGCATGGAAAGTTAGCTGCTACCAGGACAGACACAAACTAAAGGTAACACATTTCACCTTGACTCAACTCGAAATAAATGTTTGTATGCAAAGATAGATGATACCTGGTTATGGCATAAAAGGTTTTCTCATGTAAATTTTGATAATCTAATCAAAATAAGCAAGAAGCACCGAGTAAGAGGTCTACCGAGTTTGGAAAAACCTAAGAATGCTATGTACCGAGGATGCTAGATGGGTAAAATGACAAGATCAAGCTTTACAAGTAAGTCTTATACTTCTAAGGGAATTTTAGATCTTGTGCACACTGATCTTTGTGGTCCTATGAAAGTTCAAAGTTATTATGGTGATAAATATTTCATATTATTTGTGGATGATTACTCAAGGATGATGTCAGTAATGTTTTTAAAAGAAAAATCATAAGCTTTTAAAATGTTTAAATGGTACAAGGCAAGAGTTGAAAATGAAATAGGAAGACAACCGAAATGTCTTAGATCAGATAGAGGAGGAGAGTTCACATCTGATGAGTTCAACTTATTTTGCAATGATCATGGTATAAAAAGACAAGTCTCTGCATCGAGAACTCCACAACAAAATGGAATTGCTGAAAGAAGAAAGAAATCTATTATGGATTGTGCCAGAACCCTGATGATTGAAAAGAAAGTGCCACAAACATTTTGGAGAGAAGCAATAAGCATGGCGGTTTACACCCTGAACTGAGTACAACTGAAGAAAGGTACTTTGAAGACACCATATGAAATCTAGTATGACAAGAAACCTAATGTAAGTTATTTTAAAATCTTTGGAAGTAGATGCTATGTACACAAAGATGATAGAAATAGCAAGTTTGATCAGAAAAGTGAAGAAGGAACATTTCTTGGTTATTCTTCTAGAAGTAAAGCATTTAAATGTCTGATCAAATCATCTAACAAAATAGTAGAAAGTGCGAATGTGAAAATTGATGAATTTACAGAAAGAAATGATGAAGGAAACTCCAAAGAACCAGAAGATTATGATGAATTTGTCTATGTTCAACCAACAAGTCCTACCGAGAGAGTTACTGAAGAAAATGAAGAGAATATTTAGTTACCAAGTGATGAAGAAGATCATACAGAGCCTACCGAGCCTGTATTAGCCAAGTATGTCAGAAGACATCATGCATCAAGTCAGATTATAGGAGATAAGGATGATCCAGTGATGACAAGGAACAAACTGAGACAGAACACATGTCTAATATCTAAATTTGAACTGAGAATAGTGAAAGAGGCATTTAACAGTGAAGATTGGATAAATGCTGTGACAAAAGAGATTGATCAAATCAAGAAGAATGACACATGGACACTGATCCCAAGACCGAAGGACAAAAATGTAATCGGTACAAAGTGGATTTTCAGAAACAAGCCAAATGAAAAAGGTGAGGTCATTCGAAATAAAGCGAGACTAGTTTGCAAAGGTTATGCTCAAGAAGAAGGAATTGATTATGGTGAAACTTTTGCACCTGTGGCTAGACTTGGAGTAAGAACATTGTTGGCATATGCTGCTTTCAAAAATTTCAAGGTATATCAAATAGATGTCAAATCTGCATTTCTGAATGGTATATTAGAAGAAGAAGTTTTTATTGAATAACCTGAAGGATTTGTTCAAGACAAGAATAAAGATCAGGTATGTAAATTGAACAAAGCTTTATATGGTCTGAAACAAGCACCTAGAGCATGGTATGAAAGATTGCACTCTTAGTTAATCAAGATTGGTTTTATAAGGAAAAGTGAATACAGCAATATGTACATGAAAAATGATGAAAATGGAATAGTGATCTCAGCCATATTTGTTGATTATATTATCTTTTGTGGAAATGACTCTTTATGCAAGAACTTTGGAAATGAAATGAGCAAAGAATTTGAGATGTCATTAATTAGTGAGATAAAGTATTTTATAGGTTTACAGATACTGCAAATGAAAAATGAGATTTTCATTACTCAATCCAAGTACATAAAGGAAATCTTGAAGAAATTTGGAATGGAGGATTCAAAACCAGTAAGTACTCCTATGACTACCAACTACAAATTATCAAAGAATGATGAATCTGCATCTGTTGATGAGACACTTTCCCGATCCATGATTGGAAAGTTGCAATATGTTGTTTACAGCAGGCCAGATATAGCACATGCAGTAGGTATAGTTGCAAGATTCTCTGTAGATCCTAAGGAAACACACATGACAGCAATCAAGAGAATTTTTAGATACTTGAAAGGCACTGAGGATTATGGCTTAGTATATCAGAAAGGGAATGACTTTGATTTAAAAGTTTATACTGATGCTAATTGTGCAGGCAACATTGATGACAGGAAAAGAACAAGTGGAGGAGCTTTCTTTTTAGGAGAAAGACTAGTGAGTTGGCTTAGCAAGAAACAAGGATGTGTTTCACAGTCAACAGTAGAAACTGAATACGTTGTTGCAGCATTGAATTGTACCAACATAGCATGGATCAAACAACTATTGGAAAGTATAAATGAGAAAGTTACCAAGCCAATAACTATATTCTGTGACAATACTAGTGCCATTAACATTTTAAAGAATCATGTTATGCACTCTAAGACAAAGCACATCTCTATCAAATATCATTATCTTAGAGAAGAAGCTCAAGAGAAGAAAGTGGTGTTGGAGTATGTTAGCACAAAGGAACAAAAAGCAGATATCTTCACCAAGCCACTACCAAGGGACACTTTTGAGTATCTCAGAAGTAAGTTAGGGGTCCTACCCTTATCTTCTACTCACTGACCGAGTTCGGTGAAAGCATCAATTCGATGACTCTACAGAATATCTTTTAGGAGTTGATATTGATTTACACACTTTAGGATGTTTTCTAAAGGTGTACAGGAAACAATAGAGGGAATGAGAATTCACTTCTCAACAGAGGAAATTATGTTTTAGTTCTTTACTTTTTGGCATTGTTGTCAAAGGGGGAGAAGACTGGAGAAGACTGGAGAAGACTGGAGAAGACTAATGTATGGGAGAGAGTTCTGATGACAGTTGGAGAGCATTTCAGCATTTCAGAATCTCACAGCAATCCGAATCAATTAGGTCAAATCAATTGGTTTTTCCATCAATACCAAAGGGGGAGATTGTTGGCATTTGGCATTATAATAGACAAGGAGAGATTGTTGGCATTTCAATAAGGATATTGAGAAGGTTGTTGATGATTATGGATAAAACTGATTATGGATGTTTTACTGTCTTAATACTATTATTTTGTCATTGATGTCAAGAAATTGATTTTCTAATTCAGTATGATGTTGCCATATCTTGAGAAGTATGATTTGATGAGTATAAAGATGTCAGTAAAAGACACAGAAAGAATATGATGAATGAGGGGAGGAATAAGTTATTCAATGGGCAACTATTACCAAGTTAGACAATGATGAGATCATGTTGTTTAGATTGTTTTGATATCATACATATGTTATTGATTGTAAGGATAATACTATACTATGTTACCGAGCAAAGAACCTAGTCAGTAAACCCTAAGGAACCTAGTCGATAAACCCTAAGGTTATCGCTATCGATTAATGAAGGCGGAATGTCTACCGAGTGAAGTTTAGTATTTACCGAGTTGCAACCGAGCAATAACAGAATGCATTGAATGAATAAAAGCATTATTTAATGAAGGAAGCTGATGAGTTGGCTATGATTAAATGATTGGTATGTCGTGAATGAAGTTTGTTAAAGAATCTATGGCAAAGGAAAATCGACAGGAAGATCTACAGCTCAGATTGAACCACAATACCCTACCACAAGTTCCAAGAAATATATGCAAGTTCCTAGGCGAGGTAAAACATTTTCAGATCGAAGGATACATTGAACCTAGTCAAAGTTTGAAGATCTGATGGCTATGATTGATCATGGGAAATGTGATCAAGGAGATTAAGTGGTTAGCTATTGTTTATAAATAAGGTACTATTGATAAACAATGTATGTGGGAAAGTGTATGCACAGGGATGCTACATAGTGATTATCGAACACAAAAGCTTGAAGACCTGTTTTGAATAACAGAGTATAGAGCCCAGCAGATGGACAAGATTAGTTCTGTGTCTATATTGTATTGAGAAAATAAGAATCTACTTTAGCATTTTAGATGTGAACTTGCAGATAGATTTTTATTACTGTTATTTTGTAAAGTGATTGAAAATCTCTTAACCGAGTGGACCTAACAGTCTTATTTGTAAAACCCTCTAGAAAGGTGACATTCTGATTGAGTGTTTGAAATCCTTTAACAAGGTCACTTCTAACAAGGTGAAGATCCTAAGAGATCTGAAGGAAATCCCTTAACCAGGTCACATCTAGCAATGTGTTTGTAATCTTTAATAGGATTTGCTTTTAACCAAGCATACTCTAGAAGAGTATATTTCTTAGTGGGTCTGAAATCCCACAGTGGTTTTTCCCTATTTGGGTTTCCACGTTAAATCTGGTGTTATGAGTGTTATGATGTTTATATGCTTTTGAGTTTGCATGTTTAGCAGTTTTGGTTATATTACTGACGTATAGGTTACTGAGGTTGAATCTTATGTTTTTATGGAAGATTAAGTTTGTATGATTCACCCCCCCCCCTCTCATCTTATTAGTTTGGCATCTGTACTTAACATTAAGTATCAGAACTATCACAGCAGTCCCAGATTCTTTTTGAGTCATCGGGCATGGTTAATTATTTCATGCATGTTGATGATGGTTTAAAGGTGACTCTTGAGAGTGAAGGTGACATTTCACTCAATAATTTCCCAATTGATTGTGAAGCTAGTCGTGAGAGTAGTGTTATGGAAACAGAAATACCTTCAACTTCACAACAAGAAATTCCCAATTTTGATGCTATCAACATTGGTACTCCAAATGATGTTTCGACACTGGAGTTTGATGGTAGCTATTCTTCTACCAGATTTGGAGCCGGTATTGTTTTGGTTTCTTCTGATGGTAATTTTTTCCCTTTCTCCTTCAAATTGCAGTTCGATAATACAAATAACACTGTTGAGTACGAGTCACTCCTTTTGAGAATGAATGTTGCTTAGAAGAAGGGAATTAAGAACTTGCATGCTCAAGGAGATGCCGAGTTAATATTCTGTAAGGCTAGGAATATATATCAAACAAAGAGTGAAAGATTGCGACATTACCGCAACCTTGTCTGGAATTTAATAGAAACTTTTGATGCTTTTGATATATCTGTGGTCTCTCGTGAATTCAATAACAAGGCTGATTCATTAGCAGTATCAGCAACATCTTTGGTTCCTCACAAAGATTTCTCCGGATCAACTTATGTTGTTGAGTTAGTTTTCTGGCCAAGCGTCCCTGACAACTCTGATCATTGGTAGGTATTTAATGATGATCATCATGTAATAATTTTTTTACAGACATCTGACAATTTTGATGATTTGTACTTTGAAGGTAGTCACTTCCCTTCAAAGGATGCAATTGAAAGTGTTGACGCAGAAACAGGAGAGAAATTTCTGCAATTAAAAGGAAACAAGATCCCCAAGGGTCTAGTTCCGCTAGAAAAGCTTTTTGACAAGCATGATCACTATGTTAAGAAGCAACAAAGGTCAACTACAGGGTCAATGGAATATGAACAAATAAACATTGGGATTGAAGACAATCCAAAAATGATCAACATTGAAAAGTGTTGTTCACAAGGAGAAAGGCAGAAATTTGTTGCATTATTGCAGCAGTGTGTTGACATCTTAGCATAATCCTATGAAGATCTAAAGTCTTTTCGTCCCGAAGAGCTCTGCCATGATATTCCATTGAAACCAGGTATTATGCCTTTCCGACAGAAGCAAAGGCAATATAACCCAAAAATCTCTGACACTATCTTTGCTGAAGTACAAAAGATGTTGAAAGCAAGGATAATCTTCCCCATCCACCATTCTTCTTGGATAGCCAATATTGTACCTGTTCATAAGAAGAATGGCAAAATTCGGATATGTGTAGATTTTTGAAACTTGAATCAAGCATCCTTGAAGGATAATTATCCTTTACCTTTCATGGACCATGTCCTACAAGCTGTTACTAGAGCAGAAATGATGTCCATGTTGGATGGGTTTTCAGGTTATAATCAGGGAGAAGTGCTGGAGCAAGATCAACATAAGACCGCATTCACTACACCTTGGGGTAACTTTTCATATCACAGGATGCCTTTTGTATTAATAAATACAGGAGCAACTTTCCAACATGCAATGGACTTGGCCTTCCAAAGTTTTCTTGGTAAGTTCATTGTGGTCTATTTGGATGATTTGACAGTTTATTCTAAGGAACGTCAAGATCATTTTTCTCACTTGCAATGAGTCTTAGAAAAATGTCGTCAAAATGGAATTTCCCTCAATCCCAAGAAATCTGTTTTTGGGGTCACCGAAGGTAAATTGCTTGGGCATATTGTTTCAAAGGAAGGTATAACAATTGATGTAGAAAGGGTAAAAGCTATTTGTGACCTTTCCTTGCCAACAAGCAAGACTGTCGTTCATTCTTTCTTCAGAAAAGTTAATTTCCTGCGAAGATTCATTCCAGACTTCGCTGAACAAACTCATCATATAGTCAATATGACGAAAGGTAATTCTCTCTTCAAATGGACTCCCAAAGGGAAGCAAGCTTTCCATCAGATCAAGGAAGTCATGGAAAATGCTCTAGTCTTAGTATGCCCAGATTATACTAAAGAATTCATTATGTATAGTTATGCATCAGATTATACTTGTTCGGCTATACTAATGCAAAGAAATAAGGAAGGTGTGGAATCACCTATTGCATTCATGAGTTATCCACTAAAGGCTCATGAGTTGAAATACTCTGAAATGGAGAAGCATGCTTTTACCATGGTCAAAGCAGTTAAACATTTCAGGTTTTATATTTTGACTTCGCATGTCATTACTCTTGTTCTTGATGTTGTTGTCATGTCAATTCTGACTCAACAAGAGTTTGGGACCAAAAGGGGCAACTGGGTTGCCAAGATTCAAGAATATGATATGGAAATCAAGCCCACTAAGTTGGTTTGTGGAAAAGGTCTATGTCAGTTGATAGCTGACAACAAATCAATAGATGTAGTGGTACTTGAAAAAGAAGGTATTATTCAAGATCTCCCTCATGTTCTATTTCTTAGCACTACTGATGAGTGGTATTCTGACTTGGCGTATCTCTTGACATATGGAGATTGTCTTGCACACTTGTCGAGGAAAGAAAAGTGAACCTTAAAGCTCAAAGTAGTGAATTTTGTCCTATGGGATAATGGTTTGTACAAGAAGGGTCTGGACAGCAATTTCTTGCGCTGCATGGATAAACAACAAGATTACTTAAAGCTTTTCATGATCTTGCTTGTGGAGGACATTTTTTTGCCCCTGTTACTGCACACAAAATCTTGCATGCTAGGTATTACTGGCCAACATTGTTTAAAGATACATACAGTTGGGGTCGCAAGTGTGAGCAATGTCAGCAATTTGTTGGCAAGCCTAAATTAGCTGCTCTCCCACTAAAGCCAGTAATAATTGAAGAGCCTTTCAAACAGTGGGAATTGGACTTCATTGGACCTGTCAATCCAACATCAAGTGTAGGTCACATATACATCCTCACAGCGATGGATTACTTCACCAAGTGGGTGGAAGCAATCCCAACTAAGCAATCTACCTCGACGATGGTTTGTCAATTCCTAAAGGAAAACATCGTCTCAAGGTTTGGCGTCCCTCATAAGATAGTAGCTGATAATGCTTCATGTTTTTCATCTTATGAGATAATTGACTTTTTCTTTGATCATGGTATTACTCTTTCACACTCATCTGACTATTATCTGCAAGGAAATGGTCAGGTTGAGTCAAGTAACAAGAACCTAGTTACTATTATGAGGAAACTTGTTGATGAGAAACAACAGACTTGGCATAAAGCTCTTTATGATGCGCTATGGGCGGATCATATAACTCCAAAAAGAGCAATCGGTATGTCACCTTTTCAACTTTTGTATGGGTTGAATGCCAAGATTCTGATCACTGTGGAACTTCCAACACTAAAGCTCACCAAGACCATTGAAGACAACACATATCAAGATTCACTGGATAAGCGAATCATGGTTCTTTCTCAGCTGGAAGAAACAAGGGCTGAATTGGTGGATAGGATTGCTGCACACCAAAGCCAAGTGAAGGTGTTGTTCAATAGGAAAACAACTTCCTATGACTTCTCAGTTGTTGATCAAGTCTTGTTATGGGACAAGAGGAGGGAACCAAAGGGTTTGCATGGAAAGTTTGATTCCTTGTGGAGAGGTCCCTTCACTATTCATGAAGTATGTGGTGAGCATAGCTACTTACTTGCATATGCAGATGGTACTCCATTCTCACTACCTCATAGTGGAGAACATTTATAGCTCTTTACTCAATGAAGAGTGACGTAAAGGAAGTTGCACTTTCATGTAAAAAATGTAAAATCTTTTCTTTTCAGTATTTTCGTCGCCTGACTCTATAGCCCAATGGATACAGGCACTCGGAGTTCTAGATTCTACAAGCTCTAAGTGATACAGCTTGTTCCCCAGTCAGAGCCAACTATTGTCCTCGATTTCAGCATGGCCAAAATCCTGAGGCAACCCTATGAAATTGGTTCATTTCGTACCTTATGGTCTTCAGGAGAGCTTAATCAACTTGGTCGATTAGTTCGTTTCATTCTTTGCTTTTCATTTTGATTGTTTTCCTTGTTTCTTAAGATTGCAGTTTTCCCTGCAGTACAGACTTTAAAGTCTGAATTGCAAGATTCTCTTGGCCAAATACATTTCAGACTTTAAAGTCCAGTGTGTATTTGCAGGCTTCTTTGCCTACAGTTCAGACTTTAAAGTCTGAACTGCTTGTGGTCTCAAATTGCAGTTCGGGTTTTAAAGTTCGAACTGCACTTTGTTTTAGCCTGCAGTTCAGACTTTAAAACCTGAACTGCAGGGGGTTTGACCTTACTTGCATGTCGGACTTTAAATTTCGACGTGCAAATGTTCCTAGCTTGCATGTTGGACTTTAAAGCCCGACATGCAATTGCGGGTTGTAATTAATGGTGCATTAATTGATTTTTAGGGTTAGTTAAAACGCTTTATGAGTTAATTTTTTGTGTTTTATTGTTTTTCATTTTTTCCTTTTCATTTGTTGTTTTCAGATCTCTATCCAGAGGACAATCAGATTTTGAAGTCCGATTGCCTTCTTTGTTCCGGAGAACAATTGGACTTCAAAACCCGATTGTCCTTCGAATCTCCCTATCTAAAGTTGCATGTCGGACTTTAAAGTCCGGTGTGCAGCTGAAGATTTGTCTCCCCACATATCGGATTTTAAAGTCCGATATGCGGCCTATTAACCTTCGCATATCGTACTTTAAAATCCGATATGCATAGGGGTATTGGTTGACATGTCGGGTTTTAAAACCCGACATGTCAACTAATCTTCCTTTCCTATTAAAAGCACATTGGACTTTAAACTCTGATGTGCCTTTGATTTTTTTAGATTGCACATCAGACTTTAAAGTCCAGTGTGCTTATTTTGAGTTTTTCCCAGCACATCAAACTTTAAAGTCCGATGTGCTAATGATTTCCCCCGAGTCTGCACATCGGACTTTAAAGTCCGGTGTGCAGGTTGTTTTTCTAAATTTGCACATCAGAGTTTAAACTCCTATGTGTTGTTAATATTCCCTAAAATTGCACATCAGACTTTAAACCCCAATGTGCAAACCTTTTGTTTGTAAAAGAAGCAGATCGGAATTTTTTCTCTGACCTGTTGTTTTTGGCATTTTTTACTCCTTAGCCTGTTTTGAGTCTCGTTTTTTGATCCGTTTGAGAAAAATTGATTTTAATTATGATGAATAGCTAATCATCAGTGTTGAATGTAGTCATTGTGCACGAATGTCAAAGCTCTCTCACAACAAGCCCGAGTCTTCCTCAGGACAACCGTCTCCAAGTAAAGCATCATCAAAAAAGATGAAATACAAGTATGACAGGTACTTGAATATGTACCCTGAGAGTTCAGTGGACTCAAACATTAAAGAGATCAGGGACACCAAAATTGGGCATGTGGACATGCAAGAATTTGTTGACCTGGTTCAAAATGCTCCTGCACGACTAACTAGTTTAATCAAATCTGAGTTGCATAAGTATGCATCTTTCCCAGTTGCGGCCCACGATCCTGAATTTTTTCTAAAGTTGGTGATCTCCCTTGCTATTTATATGATAGCGATCAAAATCTCGTCACTGCTGAAGTCGTCACACAGGAATCCCTTTCCTTGATGGACCAATGCACGGGACAAGATTTCTCGCTTGATATCTTTGATAAACTGTTAGAAATTCAGGTCAGCTTTCAAGTCCTCGCATCCATGTTGAAGGATGTTAAAAAGAAATAGGTGAAGGTTCAAGATGCCATGTTCCCGCGTCTAGATCATCACAAGTTTTACCTTGATGTCGAACGAAGCAAAGGTCAAAGCCATCCTTGCTAAATTTGAAGCTTTCCAGATATCCAATGAAGAAGAGAATCAAGAATGAAGTACCCTCTTTTGGCACTCTTTCTTCATGTAGCTACACCAATATATGTTGTAAATTTTTATGCAGCTGCACGTTTTCTTTATGTAGTAGTTGTGTTAAAATGGGACTGTGTAGTTGAATAAGTCAACTATGCCCACCTTTCTCTCAACTTCTTTTCCTATATAAGGAGGACCTTTTTGTAAATATTTTATCTTTTTCATGCTTAGCAAAACTCTACTGGATTTTTATCCCAATTAAGACTTTGAGCTTTTGTGTTGAAAAGTCAATCAAACAAATAAAGAAAACAGTTTTGTTGATTGCAAACTTTGTGTTGTATCAAGAAAGTTGTTTATATTATTTAATATTCCTATGTTCATTGAATACATATTACCTTTACTTCTTTGATCTTTAAGATATTGCTACGTGGTTAGAGAGCTCTCAAATCTTGCCAATAGACTTTGTGCTCTTAGCATACTTGAGAAATCTGCTGATAAATTAAATAACTTGTAGTAAGCTTTGTATTGCTAGGGTTATTTGTAGTTTAATGGATTAGAAATCTACACTTGAAGACTTTGAGCTTTAAGCTAAGTTTCTAATTGTTTAATTTGTAACGATCAATGTAAATTAGTGTTACCGTAAAGGAGACTTTGTGCTGCTTAGAAGTAACTCTTTGTGTAGTTTTTTAGATTAATAGTTCTTTTCTTTGAATAGCTGAAGAGGTAGAGAAATTGTAACTAGGTGAAGGGAGAATACATAAACTCTGAAAAAAGAGAGCTATATGCCCAACGGCAACCCACCAATTTAATTTCTTATTAATTAGAGGAGAAATTTCATAGGGAACCTCCCCTTGATGAGAGGAGAGATTAATTTCTTAGCATAGCGTTGTGTGAATTTTATGTTTTGTCATTAGTACGCTGGTGACAAAATATTCACCCAACAAGGCAGAATTTCAACTACCATCAGCTCCGACAATTTATCTACCAAAGGCGAATTGAAGAAGAAAGAAGCAGAGGTCCTCTATAAATATCTCTTGATACTAGTAATACCTTCACCAACTGTATGAATTCCTTTGTCCTTTAAAATTTTATAATTCTTTCATATCTCTCAATAAATATTTCTCATAAATGCATGAGTGTGCGAAATTGGAAACAACTGTAAACTACTACCAATTACCAGATTGGAAGTCGTGCATGGTGAGTGGATCGTAGTTAGACAATGTCAGTGACAAGACATTAATAAATGTCAATACTTGATTAGGATAAGATTTGATACGTGTCTATTGTCTCCAATTCCGTTCTGGGGACTTTCTGGAGAACTACGGTTTCTTTAGAAATTTGGACCGAAATAAAACTTCAGCCATTGATCTATGATCATCGAACAATTTTAAATCATTGATGGATTTTAGGTATTTGTGACGTGTCGATGAGGTCGTGTTTATCGATACATCGTGCTGAGTCCGGAGTCAACGTGATGTTGCATTAATTAGATAACAAAATGGCTATTAATAAATAACGAAAATGGCAATGAATTTACGAAATCGCCAATAAAATATTTATTTTTCCATAAATAATGAAATATTAGCCAAAAAAATTAAATAATTTTCAAATGGTAGATAAAAATCGCCAATACACTTAAATAATTTTTCCTTCAAAGTATAACTTTTTGCCCATACACTTATATATTTTTTCGTTTAAACGAAAAACATTCGCCCCCTACATTATATATTTTCCCCACACAATAATGAATTATTCGCCAGGATTTTATGGAATTTTATACCCGAAAAAAATTACCAATATAAATTAATTTTTTTTCAAATTTGAAAAAAAATTTATCATCAATCTGAAATTTTCCCCCAAAAAATAATGTCTGATTTGCCAGGATTTTACACTTTTGCCTGGGGGGTGGTTTCTTAAAGTTATCCTTGAAGTTCTCCCAACACCAAATTCACAATAGCGTGACCCTTGTCGATAGACTAGTAGCTCCAAGCTAGACCACTCTATGTAGATCATGATACAAGTGTGCAAGCATACAAGAACCCCAAGAATATTGTGTCCCCTGTGTAATTATTTTCTCTAGCACATGACCCCAGCCAACCGATAATCCCTTTGACCTATGGTTAGGACAAAGGAATCCTCTAACAAATCCAGCAAGAATAGAAGGTAGTGGAGCATATGATAAATCAAGCATCTCCTGCCAAGAGATGACATACCCACAAATGTGCTCGCCATGAAATATCATCCTCAATGCATTTGTACCACCCTGCTTGGTCATGTCATAAGTAACAATGTCTCCAACAACAGGAATGTGTTAATCTTTTAGACATCCTCCAACGTCACTATCATCTCACCGGTAGGTAGGTGGAAGGTGTTATGCTCTCTATGCCATCTCTCGGCTAGCGCAATCAACAAACCCTAGTTAATCCTATACCGGGGCATATCTATTAATGAGGATAATCTGCATCGGTCAATAGTATCAAGCTCAACCTGTCTAAGGTGGGGTATCAAACTCTGGGTCTTTGAGAAATGTTCCTGAGATTGGAGAACACCTAAATTGACTTGCAATCATATCGTATCAACATATCAACATTTTGATTTATCAATCTATCTATCAACATGTATCAGTCATGTGAGATTTTGATCAAATCTCGTTGAGAATTTTATCATCGACTCTCATTCATCATGAGGTCGTTATCATCTATCCTATTGAGCTTCCAAATCATGATAATCAAAACTTATCAAAGACAAATCAAACAGGCAAAATTAAATCACATTTTAATCATTCTAATCTCAAAACACTAAAAGAGTACATGGTAGCACTAAAACAATCAGAACGCAAATCTACATGATCAAAACACTAAATCTTGGCACCAAAACTCCAAATACATGGACACACTAAAATATCTACTCATGGCACTCAAACATTTGATCAAAACGCTAAAACTTCTACCCAAAACACTAACAAATTGACCTAAAACGCTAAATCTAAAGCTCTAAAACCAAAATGCTAAATCTAAGCTCTAAAACCAAAACGCTAAAAGAAAAACCCTAAGCGCTAAAACTCTAACCCTAGGCACTAAAAGGTCAAAATCACACAAAAAAATCGAAAAAATGAGCTAAAATTTTGAAAAATTGAAAAACAAGAAGATTTTTGGGTACATATTGGGGGACCGTACACTGGAGGTCACTCACAACACCGGACTTGCTTGAATTGGTGCTCGTGATAGAGAATTAACATATTTGTTCTAGAGCTCCAAATTTTAAAAATCAATGTTTGCAAATGGAGTAGTAAAATGATTTTCTCTTTTACCTTAAAAGGGGGTTAAAAGGGTTAATTAAATGGGATGTTTTTTCCCATTTATTTAAAAAAAAATTAATTTAATCAAATGGCAGGGCATTATTCAATTTTTTTTAGAACATGAATTGAAAAACTTAAAAGTCCTAAAAAATTTTTAAAAATTTTAAAATTCCAAAATTTCAAAAATTGCTAAAAAATTCAAAATTCAAAAATTTATCTGATTCATCTCTTGAGAGGGCATCCTCGTATCGTTATCTGATAATCCACGTCTAGGGAAAAAATTCAAATCATATCAGCATCAAAGCAAAAATTTCTTTGAAGTAATGTGTCGCAACACATTGCTTCAAAGAGGGGCAAAATGTATACACTAAAATATGGTATGGAGATAATTAATTAAGTACGAAGTGATTTAATTAATTAACCTTTTATTCTTTTGTTTATAAATAAATAGTTCATTTTCTAATTCTTCCCATTCTAATTCATTTCTTCTATTTCCCTTATTAAATAATCAAATTCAATTATTTGATTTTATTTAATTATCCATTCGCATTAAATTTGAATTTTAAATTTGAATTTGGACATGTGTCCTAACCCTTAACCACCTAGCCTAACCATATCCTAGCCTAACTCATTCAACCTAGCCATGGGTTTAACCAACCCTATCCCTTTTAACTTCCTCATCCTAACCTCTTGTGGGTTGTTCATCCTCTCTTGAGGACACATGGCACCTTTGCCACATGTCCTTTATCCCCTTGACACTTTCCCTCTTGTTGGCATTTGTTGAGAAATCTTTGACACTTGTCTCCCCAAGAGATGACAAGTGTCCTATCTCAACCTCCTCTCTAACTTCTTCATTTTCAGCCCTTGATATCTCTAGACTAAATCTCAACCATCAAATCTTGCCACCTTAGCCTTGGTCTTGGAAAATCTATAAATGCATCTCATTTTAGTCAATCACCCCCCTATAGCTTAGCTTAATTCTGTACTTTTATCATCTTGACATCTGCATTTTATCATTAGCAATCAGCATAGCATTTTTAGCACAATCTTTAGCATAGCATCACATATCATATCAATCATGCATTTAGTTTGCATCATGTAGCTACTCATATTTCAAGTAGTCATTTTGTTGGTCATGTTGCTGCTGAGAGCCATGTCAAAAAGATCTAGAAAATCCTTAGAATTAGAAGAAGATGGGACACCATTAGGAAGGTTGAGTTTGTATTGCTAATTCTTAATTTGCTTTCCATATAACCGTCTCATTTTGTGTGTTTTAAGATTGTTCAATGATTGACACATATTTTACACATACATCTATGAGATGACAAGATGCTTGGAATGCATGGCATGCCATGTGGTATTGATTTATATGGACAAAATGATGAGTCATTACATTGCTTGAAAGATCAATATATGATTGTTAGTGACAATATATGACACTCTTTTAATTGCTTGTATCCATAGAATGCAAGGAATTGAAGGAGAAGAAAATGTGTACATGAAATTAAATGTAGTATATATAGGCATGCTGTAAGGAAGTTAAGTAGCGGAAACAACTTCCTACACTAACCTTGAGAGGAGGGTAATGCAAAACTTTTTCAGATCATTACAACAGTTACAGAAAATAGAAATAGATATAATAGCAATCATACCACAACACAATGATTTACGTGGGGAAAACCCTTTCGGGAGAAAAACCCCACCCTCCAAAAGCAGCTCAATATTTTATTCAGCAATCAAAAACAGATTACAAAATACTTGCAGAGCAAGCTCTTCGCAGGAGTACCACTAATCAGAGATTCAGAGGCAACTCAATAGCCATAAGACTCTTACACACAACCTCTATCTCACACACCTCATAAATAGGAGATACAATACAAGAAACCGTCAAACGGTATTACAAAACCATGGGCTAAAACCACCCAATAAGGTGTAGCCGACCTTATCTCCCTTCTAGATGCCCTATGACATGTTAAAGCACACATCAACACGTGTCGCTCCCTTTTACAGCTCATTTATGTATTCGATACAAATTATTTTTCCTATTTCAGGAGTACAAACTTCCGGAGGCCATAACTTGAGAACCGGGTGTCCGATTGACGAACCGTTTGAAGCGCCGGAAAGCTCGCGAAGTGCTCTATCACCTCGTAACCTGCTTCGCTGGTTACGAAAACTTTTCAGGGCATTTTGGAGCCTCTAAAGTCCCCAAAATTAAGTTTAAACATTTTATTGCACCCCTCCAAGACGAAAACTTTAATATCTTCAAAACTAGCTGTGACCTTGCGACGCAACTTTACCGGAATGCTTATCTAGCCAACCAGAAGCTTCAGGGAGAGTTTCACACCATTTCGTGCTCAAATAAAAACTTACTATAAATAGTAACCTCGCATAAATGCAAGGTTGAGACACCATTTTTCCCAACACATGCGAGCATACAATAGTGTTAAGTAATAGAAATGACAAAGGCATCATGTAATTTTTACAAGTCTGGTTGTCATTGCACCAAAAGATCAACCTGTTAACGCCCGATACAACCACTAGACTTATAGAATCCAAATGAGGTGGTTAAACCATGTCACAAACACGAACACTACACTGCACAACACAAGGAGACCAAGGGTGCACACCTTGCAACAATCCCCCCTAGCACAAGCAAGGGGTTTGAACCTATGACCAAGCTTTGTTACCACTCTATCTTTGAATATTTTGAATTTCTCCAGTGCTTCATATTTCTCCCTTAGAAAAGTGATCCACATCATCAATCAGAAACATAAAGTATCTATCACCCTACAAGCTTCTCACCCTAGAAGGACCACAGAAAACAGTATGCACAAGATCCAATATCCCATTAGATGTATATTGTTTTCTCTTGAATTAAATTCTTGTTTGTTTTCCCAATTGGCATTATTTACACACTGGATTAGTATGCTTCACTATATTAGGCAGATCTCTAACAGCTTGAGTAGAACTTATCTTAACCATGTAGTCAAAATTAACATGACACATCCTCTGATGCCACAACCAACTCTCATCAATCTAAGCAATCAAACAAATTTTCTCACTAGCATTCAAATGAAAGATATTACCTTTAGTTTTAGTTCCTGAGGCAATTTCTATACTGGAGCTATTCAAGATCTTACATTTCTCATTCTTGAATTGTAAATCATATCCCTTATCATCCATATGTCCAACACTCAAAAGATTATGCTTCAAACCTTCAACATATATCATCAGTATTATGCTTACCATCAAGAGAAATAGAACCTCTACCACGGATTACACAAGCTTTGTTATCTCTAAATCTTACTATACCGCCATCATACTTCTTCATATTCACAAATTTACCTTTATCACCTGTCATGTGATGTGAACAACCATTCTCAATCACCCATTCATATTTCTCTTCAACCTTAGCATCCAAGGCTTTCTCTTCAACAATGCAGCTCGTAGAAGCAATAGGTATCGGATCATCTTCCTTGATAGCAATGAACACAAATTCATCTTCCAAATTCCCTTTCTCAAACTAATCATTTGTCACGCCTTCATCAGCGATTCAGCAGCATAATAACACTTCTTCTATTATCTATACTTGTGTTTAGGCTTGTAAGGCTTATCATACTTTGACACTCTTTCAGCTCTTTCAGGACACCTAGAAGCAAAATGTCTTATCTTATTGCATGAAACACATTTCAAGGGTAACTTCCCTTCATACTTACGGGCTCCCTCATGCAATCTTCTGGCAATAAGTTCTTCAAGCTCTTCCAATTCAATTTCATTTTCTTCCATCTCTCTCATTTCTTTTTCATATATGGAAACCCTAGTTGAACTCTCTCCTAGATCATAAATGCAGTCTCAAATTTTCAAAATGATTCTCCAAGTTCACTCAATTCAAAAGTAGCAAGCTTACCAACCATCATGTTTCTTGTCACAGTTTTCACAGTCCAGATCTCATCAATAGCAACAACTTTGTGTTTGAAGTAGGAGGCAAGGATCTCAACACTTTAGCTACAATCTCATCTTCTTCAATGATTCCACTGACGCATCTGATATTCACCACAAGATCATTCACTTTAGCCATAAAGGATGAAATATTCTCATCTTCTCTCATTCTCAGCAACTCATACTTTACTTTCAAGCTCTACAACTTAGCAACTTTCACATGTTTATCTCCTTCATATAGGGTTTCTAACTTCTCCTAAATCTCATGAGCAGTTTGCGATCCCATCACATTAGTCATCTCTGAATCAATGAGGGCACTCAACAATGCTTCTTTGGCTCTTATGTTATGTGCAACATCCTTGATCTTATTTGTAGTAACAAGACCATTTTGAGGAACATTGTAGCCACTCTTTGTGATCTTCCAATAATCTTCTCCAAGACAATTCAAGTGACACTCCATCCAATTCTTCCATATGGTGTAATTAGTTCCATCAAGCCTCAGACTCTCCTTCTTGAAAATAATAGTTTCCATCTCAGATCTCCTCAAATGGTCAAGGTTCTTCCAAAGGATCTATCTTTGATACCACTTGTTACAAGTGCGATTTTCATTGCACCGAAAGATTGACCTATTAATGCCCGATACAACCACTAGACTTATAGAATCCACATGAGGCGGTTAAGCCATGTCACAAACCCAAGCGCTACATTGCACAACACAAGGAGACCAAGGGCACACACCTTGCAAAAGTAATAAGCATACATAACATATAGAATTATAAGGCATGATAAGTAAATATGGGGTAAAGACATAACACTAAGATGTAAGTTTGCACATAGCATGAGAAAAATAGTAAAATGGTCATGTAGTCTTCAATACCCAAAAATATATTTGTAAATCTATATGGCACTTTAGAAGAATATTTCCCTAGTGTAGAATCCAAGAGCTAAGTATGTAATGGTGTAGGTATGGTGATAGACTCTTATTGGGAATATGTATGAAAAGGTAATATATTTGGGGAGGGGTGACACCCTTGGTATATACAAATGGAAAGAAGCTATGTCATTTCAATAAGGGGAAGACATGACATCCCTAATATGAAAGTGTACCTCAATAGTATCGAGAGGGAAGGTATAATTACATATATATGAAAAGTATGTCAATGAAAGATAGATAAATAAGGTGCAAGGCATACTACCCTTGATGCAATTACAAATGCTAAAAATACGTCAAGATGAATGCACAAGATGTGGGAAGGCATGATGCCTCGAAATATAAGGATATGATAATATACATATAAGATATAAGAGAAAGATATGCAATCTCCCAATGAAAAGATATAGTGATGGAAGTTCAATGTATGATGGGAAAAGGCATGATGTCCCTATGTAAGGGTAACTCTAAAAGAATGTCATGACAATGTAGGATCAAAAGCTAATGTAGGCTCAATATGTAAGCTCTAAGAAGAGTGGCATGGAAATTAATGTATGTAAAACTATAGACAATGATAAGGTGCATGCTTCAAAGTAAAATAAGTTTCATGATAGGAAACATACGAGATATATGCAAAATATAACAAACATGAAACTTATTACAAGTTTAAAATGGAAGGATAGTATGTCAATATATGAAAACAAATCAATAAAAGAAGTAATATAAAAGTCAATACTTCCTAGCAAAAAATAAAAAATGAAAAAGGTTCAACCCTAGTGGGGGAATAAAGTAAAAATGTAAAAATATTAAATTTCATATTATAATTGAAATTTCTCGCTATTTATGATGGGCCATAGTAATTTTTTGTGGAATATCCTAATGAAAAGGTAATCATTGGTGAAAAAAGAGTCGAGTTATGTAGTATTTGACCCAATATTTACCACAAAAGTGTGACCATGTGGTATACCTAGCTTGTGTTCCACATTTATCATTATCATCATGTGCCTCAATAGTATTTGAATAATCTTAAAATGGACTGTTGTATATTTGGAATCAATTAGTAGTACGTGAAATGATGGATTTCTATTATCATTAACCCCTTCAACTTTGATTGTACTTGTTGATGGTGGTGTTATCACAACTACCTCTAAGTAATAAAAAGATCACTTACTCCTCTTGGAAAGAAAGAATCCCCACTCCAAGGTTTCTTTATAGCCATCTCTTGATTGTGTCGAATAACCTAGTGGTCAATGTGATCAATTTAACAAGGGTCCTTTTGTGATAAACTAAAATCCAAATCCATATAAGCTTATATCCATTCATATTCAATTGATTTATTATCCTTGATAATACATATATGTTCAAATACATATCATTCAAAATAGTTTAGTTTCAAATCTATAACATTTATTCATGCATACCATAAAATTCAAGATCAAAACATTTAACTTTCTCTTTGATAATTCAAAACTATTTTTAAATGATTACATTTTTTTTTTAAAATACAAAAAAGATTAGGGTGGCAAGGAGATGAGATGATTCAAAAAAAATAGACATAATAGGTTTCATTCAATTCATCATATCTGAAAGTTTAGGTAGAATTAATAAAATCAGTGCTATAATGATCAATATTCACACAACCATACATAGCATCAATGCAATCATCAAAGGAAAATAGGACGTTATTTTTCAAGTCACATAAGATCAAATCACAATTGTCATGTGTTGGTTTAAGTGAAGTCTTTTAGCTAAGCAATAATAAAAATTTATTCTACCAATTTATTCAATTTAGACAAATATAAGGAAACATACCATCATCAAGATCAAAATACCATTTGATAATACAAGTTATTACCCTTCGATAAAATTATAGAAAAATTCACAAAGTCCAATAGAATATTCACATTGAAATTTGTATATGTTTTGGTAATGCAAATGGTTTCTAACATCTAAAAAAGTCACTAGAGGATATATGAATAAGAATCTAAGCTCCCAAAATTTATGGATCTGACAAGTTTTAACTAACAATGGAATTGGATGACTAAACACTAAACTATAATTAATAGCTAGTTACATAGAGCAAGTGGGAAATTCTAGTGCCACTTTTCAAAACTATCAACCTTTGTTGATTTATTACATCCAACTTAAATAAATAAATGCAACAAAATGGAAATAAACACCTAAAATCACTATGATGTTGGAAAAATTCTAAAGAAGGCATCAATGACTTCATTTAGGTTGCTCAAATATGGTTCCTTTTGATATTCCAACTAAACCCCCTGTGAGAAGTTTGACTTTTCTAGCCTTTCTTGTAGTTCATCAAAATTAGTTAATTCTTCCTAAAATATTTGAATCAATGCCTTCATTTGAATCATCTAGTCTATTGATTCTTCATACACTAATTTATGAAAGTGACCTATAAATTCTTTAATTGTTTTGGCAAGTGACCTAACCAACGAAGGTGTTTCCTAAAATATGCATGAGAGGTCTTCAATAAACTTGTTTGCCTTAGTCATTTTTTTGTTAGGTAGGTTGTAGAAGTTGATGATTCAACCTTACAATCTCATAAATTAGTTGCAAGCACACCACCTTTCACAAAGAAAGATCAAGAAAGGATAATTTGCTCAACACAACCTAAGAATTTTGTATTGATTACACAAAAAGATATGTTACAAATGAATGAATAAATCCTTATGAAAGGATGAATGAAACCCTAGGCTAAACCCTAAAGAAAGATTAAGTTAGCTAGTGCCAAGTGTCGCAATAATAATTAATGAGACAACTTAAGCTACTATGAGCCTAATTAAATAAAATAAAAAAGTCCCTAAGTTTATCTTAAGTTAATAAAGTAATTGAAGGACCTAATTAATTAAGAATTAAATAATTTCCTACATACTCCAATGCTCCCACTCCCCCCCCCAACCTTAAGATGAACTTAGGGGGTAGTTAAAAATCTAAAAAATATAAGATGAATGCAAAATGTAAGCATGAATGGGTCTCAAAAACAAAGGGTTGATTAGGAACCCATTACAAACTAATGCAACTCTCATAAATGGAGAAAAAGAGGAAAAAATAGTGGAGAAAACTCTTCTCCAAAAGAGAAAAAGAAATGAAAAATGGTACATGTGACTAAGCATGAAGGACTCCAAATGTCACCCCAAGTATTGGATCGATCACATAGGTACAATCAATATCCCCCCATAGGAAAGAAAGAAGAGACAATGTATCCCCCCATAAGAGAGAAGCTCCAATGTCAAAGAGGAAGGCTCAAGAACAAATTTTGATGAAGATCCAAGAGCGGAAAACCATGTTCCTCCCCTTGGGAAGAAATAAGTCCATGGCCAAGGTAGAAACAAATCCATGAAAGAAGGTGGAAGGAATAGTCTCGTGATGTGTGCTATAGAAGACTACACAATTGTCCAAATGTCTAAATCATGATATGCCAAATCAACTAAAGCAAGATAAAATAATTGTGAAGATACTTGATGAACAACCTTGGGAGGCACTAAATATGGGATGACAAGAATTTTGAAGCTGTCATCAAAGAGGAATTGAATATCCTCAATCATATCCCTAATTTCCAGAGTGTGTGATGTATCAAACAACCGTGCAATATTTGGAAAGTACTCATCCCACATTTCTAAAATTGGAAGAGAACAATCAACCTGCTAACCTGAACTGATCACTAAAGAAGAAGTAGGTGGAGGAGGAAGCACAACACAAGTCTTAGGAACCATTATGGATGATTGAAGCACACATAGGTTCAAGGGACCAAACCTCTCCTCAAAAACCTAATCCACTCTAGATGAATGAGAGTTAGGACCAGCCAATGGAATTACATGCTCAATGAGAGAAAAATGTGAGAACTCATATAATCATGGTGCATGATCAACACTAACAACTGCAATAAGATCTCTAAGTTATGAAGATCTTTGATAAGAACTAAATTAGGTGTGAAATCTACTGTCTTACCCTATCCACTGTGAGTAATCTAATATATGGAAATGAGATTGGATGATAAAGAAGGAACACATAGTACATCATTAAAGGTGCCACCATCAACCTCAATAGACCCCCTTATAAGAAATTTAAATAGTTGAACAACTTCCTACACTAACATTGAGAGGAGGGTGATGCAAAAGTTTTACAGATATTTACAACAGTCACAAAAACCTAACATAAATAAACATGAATATCATGCATACCACACCATAATGATTTATGTGAAAAAAAAACCATTTTGGGAGAAAACTCCACACTCCAAAAGTCACTCAATATATTATTTAGAAATCATCATATTACAATATACTTGCAGAGAAAGCTTCTCACAGGAGTACCACCCATAGATATCTAGGGGAAACTCAATAGCTATGAGACTCTTACACACAACCTCCATCTCATGCAACTAATATATAGGAGATACTATATATGAAACCATCAAATGGAATTACAAAACCATGGGATAAAACCACTCAAGGGTGGTGCCCATCTTATCTCCAATACAAGATGACCTATGATGTGCCAATACACACACCAGCATGTGTAACTCCCTTTTACAACTCATTTATGTGTCCAACATGTTTTAATATTTCATATTTTAGGAGACCCAACTTTCGAAGGCCATGACTTTTGAACCAAGTGTTCAATTGATGAATTGTTTGAAGCATTGTAAATCTTGTAATGCACTCTGTCAATCTATAACTAGATATGTGATATGCTAGTTATAGACACATTTGGGTTGTTTAAAAGCCTCTAAGTCCCTCAAAATTGACTCCAAAACTTTTGTTCACAACTTAAAAAGCTGAAAACTTTAATATCTTCAAATTTAGAAATGATCTTGCAACAAAAATTTATCAACGTACTTATCTAGCCAATTTGAAGGTTTTGGAAAAAATTTGGACCAATTTGTGCTCAAATAAAAATCTACTAAAAATAGTAACCTTATGTATATGCAAGGTTGAGACATCGTTTGCCTAAAACCCCTCCCAGTAACACTCATATAAGTGTTACCATTCAAGATGTGTGGTAAATTGCAAGTCTTGTATGAAGATAGCATACCTATAATGGAATCCATGTGATGAAAAGATCCTAAATCAAGAAGCCATATGTCATACTAAAGGTGTGTTGATGCAAAAAGAGCATGGTCTTTCATCACGTCTTCACAACATGTTGATAGTACATGACCCGTAATGTGTAGGTACTAAAGTGGAAGAAGAGGATGAACTAGATGATGGTGCTTGAATATGATTTCTCTAAAGAAGATCATTCAGCTCATCTATTTTCTTTCCATAACAATGATGTTTGTCATGTCTTGTCTTGGTGCAATAAGAATACTTAAGCTTGTCCTTCCTAGATGAAGACCTCTTGAAAGACAAGGAAGAATCTAAATCTTGTGTATGAGACTTTGAAGTTGGTTGAATAGACTGTGAACCTTTGTGTTTCTATTGTTAGAATCAAGGAACACTAAGAGGGGGGGTGAATCAGTCTTCTGCAATTTTTAACTTTATTAAACTGTGTTGGTCATTGTTGCTGCTAGGATATGTTGTTATCATTGATGTCATCATATTCATGTGATTTATTGCTTCAATGATTGAAGATTGGTTTATTGGGATCATGGTTTGGTGTATGGAGTATTTCTAGTGTCATTATATCTTTTTTTATTGTTTTTGGTGATTCGGTAAGCTTAATCGATCATATCATATGATCCGGTTTGCAGTTTGTTTATCTGATTAGTGCTTTGTAGAGTTTGTTATTTCCTCTGGTATATTTTGGTGTGATCAGATCTTGAGCTAATTTCTTGGGAGATTGTTTGGGATGGTATTGTGTATCTTCATTTCAGATGGTTCATGATTTGGTGATCTGCAAGTTATCTTTCTTCGTGACAGTTGTTGTTGTTGTTTGAGTATTCTTGAGTTTCAGATGTTGATCGATGAAGATTTGAATAAATGGTATTGGTGTAGTTGTTATTGATGATTCTAACGTGTTTGTTGGTGTTTTCTAATTGTGTCCTATTTGTTTTTATGATCCGCATTGATCATTGTGCAATTTTTTGGTGATTTTTTTGATCCGGTGATGTTCTTCATGTTATGTGGTATTCCTGGTGGTGTAGCATGTTGTGGTTGATCTTAGCGTGATTACTGGTGGTGATGAGCATTTGGAAATTTTATTTAGGTTCATGTTATATCATGTATATCATTATATTGGTCCAGTGGTTGATCTTTGTATCGTGTGATGTAATTTTGTAACTGTGAGTTGAGGGTTTAGCCGACCTCTTTGTCAAGGTTGATGAATTGTATAAATAGGTGATATAGTCATGTAATTTAGGTATCAAGGTTATGTATGCATTATCAGAGAGTGATGTATGTGCAAACAAGGGATTCATCTTTCGGTGTGGTGTATTAAGTAGAGATTGGTGTTGCAGAGAAGACAAATGTGCTTAATTGGAACTGTCATCAAGCATTTGCAGATGCTATTATTGCAGTTCATTCCTTTCGGATTGTAGTCTGAATCTTGTTGTAAGTTAGTGAGACTTCCCTAAGGCTTGTAGCCTTTTGGGTTATTGTATCTTGAGTTGTAAGCTCTAGGTAGTGTGCCCGAATGTTGGTGCATTCCCCATTGTAACTCTTTTCACATACTACTGTAGAGTATCATCCTATTATGGGTAGGTTCCCACCGTGCTTTTTCCCTTAACCAGGTTTTCCACGTCAAAATATTGGTGTTGTGTGTTGTGCTATCAATTTGCTTATCTTTGTTGTTGTTGCAGTTTATCAAATTTTTGATTGTGGTTAAGTTTGTTAATCTGGTGAAAACTGATTCACCCCCCCCCCCTCTCACTTTTCCTTCATTGGTGTTGTCAGCAATTGGTATCAGAGCTAGATCCTCTGAAAGAAGCTTGATCGCTTGAGGAGATTTGGGATGGCAACTGGAAGTGGAAGTGTTATCTTTAAGAAGGAGAGTTCAAGATTTGATGGAAGTAACTATGCTATATGGAAGAACCAGATGGAGGTGCACTTAAGATGTCTTGGAGAGGATTACTGGAAGATTACCAAGAATGCATATTTTGTTCCTTCAAATGGACCGGTTACTATCAATGAGATCAAGGAAGCTGAAAATAACATTAGAGCTAGCTGAGTGCCTTGACTAATTCAGAGATGACTAATGTAATGGGACTTTAGACTACTCCTGAGATCTAGGAGAATCTTGAAACCTTGTATGAAGGAGATAAACAAGTCAAAGTTGCTAAGTTGCAGAGTTTGAAAGGGAAGTATGAGATGTTGAGGATGGAAGAAGATGAGAACATAAACTCCTTTATGGCTAAGGTGAATGAACTTTTCCTAGGTATCAGATGTGTTGGTGGAACCCTTGAAGAAGATGAAATTTTTGCTAAGGTGATGAAATTATTGCCTCCTGCTTATAAGCATAAGGTATCTTCTATTTATGAGATCCGGAGTGTGACTATTGTAACAAGAGACATGCTGGTTGGAAATTTTGTTGCATTTGAACTTAGTGAGTTTGGTGAATCACATGGAAAGTTTGAGACAACATTTAGAGCATCTATATCCAGAAAGCAGAAGTATGACCCTGAAGAATGTATAATAACTAAAAGCATTGATTGTCCAGAGATTGCCTAAGGGAGATGGTAAGTATGATGGAAAATTGCCTCTGAAATGTTTCTCTTGCAATAAGATAGGACATTTTGCTTCTAGATGCCCGAAGAGAATGTCTAAATATGATAAGGATGATAAATTTGATATGAATGATAGATATGAGAAGCATCAAAAATATAATAAGCCTTACAACCCTAACCGAAAGTATAAGCATCAAAAGAATTGTTATTATGTTGTTGATGAAGGTGTTATAGATGAAGAATCAAAAGAGGATGAAGTTGTGTTTATTGCTATCAAAGAAGATGTATCGGTACCTACTGATTCCATAAGTTGCACTATTGAGGAGAAAGCTCCAGCTGCTAAAGTTGAAGTTAAATTGACAGTGGTTGTTCACATCATATGACCGGTGATAAAAGAAAATTTGTGAATATGGAAAGATATGATGGTGGAATAGTAAGATTTGGAGATGACAAGCCTATGTAATCTGTGCTAGAGGTTCTATTTTATTTGATGGTAAGCATAACACTGATGATGTCTTGTACGTTGAATGTTTGAAGCATAATATTTTATGTGTTGGACAGATGGTAGACAAAGGTTATGCTTTACAATTCAAGAATGGAAAATCCAAGATCCTAAATGCCTCTGGTATAGAGATTGCATCAGGAACTAAGACTAAAGGTAATATCTTTCATTTGAATGCTAGTGAGAAAAGTTGTTTGATTGCTCAAATTGATGAAAGTTGGTTGTGGAATAGGAGGATGTATCATGTTAATTTTGATTTGATGATTAAGATTAATTCTACACAAGCTATTAGAGATTTGCCTAAAATCGTCAAGCCTGATAATCCGGTATATAAAGAATGTCAAATGGGTAAGCAAACAAGAATTTCTTTCAAGAGCAAGTAGTAAACGTCTAATGGATTGCTAGATCTTGTGCATACTAACCTATGTGAACCTACAAACATTAGAAGTGTGCAGGGTGACATATATTTTATGTTGTTGATTGATGATTATTCAAGAATGATGTGGGTTATCTTTTTGAAGGAAAAATCAAAAGCATTAGATAAATTCAATATATTCAAAGCAAAGGTTGAGACTAAGACAGGATGACGATGAAATGTCTGAGATCTGACAGAGGAGGAGAATATTTTGTTTCGATGAGTTTGATTCATTATGTGAGAAGCATGGGATTAGAAGACAATTATATGCTCCTAGAACCCTACATCAGAATGGAGTTGTTGAAAGAAAGAATAGGACCAACTTGGATGCTGCAAGGACTACGCTAATTGAAGGGAATGTTCTGAATATCTATTGGAGAGAAGTTGTTAGCACTATTTTTTACACATTCTACCCAATGCATATAAAAGGTGATACCGGTAAGACTCATTATGAGCTATGGTTTGGTCATTTTCCTACTATGAGATACTTCAGAATTTTTGGTAGCAAGTGTTATATCAAGAGAGATGAGGATATAGGAAATTTTGATGCAAGAAGTGATGAAGGAATTTTCTTGGGATATTCAAGAAAGAGAAAATTCTACCGGTGCTACAATAAGAGACTGAGAAAGATAGTGGAAAGTGCAAAGGTGAAGGTTGATGAGAACTGTCACAAAGAAATCAGAGCATACAGATATGATGATGGTCAGCGTATTTTTCTAACACCTATTCAAATTGAAGAATTGAAGCAAAATGATCTGGTAGAGATAGTTAATCTGGATATTGCTATTGTCGATGGAGAGGTACAAGAACCTGAAAGTCAGAATAATCAGAAGACTCTAAGGTATGTAAGATTGAATCATTTTGAAAATAAGATTATTGGTGATAAAAATAAAGGTGTGATGACTAGAAGCAAGTTAGTTGTTGAAGAGGTATGTTTGATTTCTTAAATTGAACCTAAAGATGTTGTTGAAGCTTGCAAAGATGAAAATTGGACAAAGGCTATGGAAGAAGAATTAGATCAGATTGAAAAGAATGACACGTGGGAGCTTGTGCCTAGACCTAAAGATAAGAATGTGATTGGTACTAAATGAGTATTCAGGAACAAATTGAATGAAGTCGATGAAGTCAAAAATAAAGCAAGACTACTATGCAAAGGATATTCACAGAAAGAAGGGATTGATTTTGAGTAGAATTTTACTCTAATAGCTACACTTGAAGTTGTTAGACTATTGCTTGCCTATGATGCCTATAAGGATTTCAAGGTATGTCAGATGGATGTCAAATCAGCTTTTTTGGATAGTAATCTTGAGGAAGAAGTCTACATTGAGCAACCTAATGGTTTTTCATTATCAGATGATGGTGACATGGTATGCAAACTGAAGAAAGCTCTTTATGGATTGAAACAAGCCCCTAGAGCCTAGTATGCTAGATTGGATGAGTATTTGTTGAAATTGGCATTTAATAAAGGTACTGCTGATAGTAATCTATATTTTAAGATTGAGAATGATAACATCTTAATTTTTGAAGTCTTTGTTGATGATATTATCTTTGGAGGAGATGATAACTTGAGTATGAAGTTTGACGGTGATATGCAGAAAGAATTTGAGATGTCTATGATAGGAGAGATGAAATTTTTCTTAGGATTGCAGATTTCACAAACTGGAAAAGGTGTTTTTATATCTCAAGCTAAATATGTGAAGGAATTGCTGAGGAAGTTTGGGTTAGATGACTCCAAACCGGTTGGAACTCCTATGGTGACTAGCTACAAATTATCTAAAAATGATGAATCTCAGAAAGCTAATTAGTCTTTATATAGATCTATGGTTGGTGGACTGCTATATCTTACTTAGACTTGACTAGATATTATGCATGATGTGTGCATGGCTGATAGATATCAAGTTGATCCAAAAGAGAGTCGTGTCACTATTGTAAAGAGGATATTCATATACTTGAAAGGAACTATAGATTATGGTTTGTGGTATCTGAGGAATGATGATTTCATGTTATGTGCTTACACTAATGCTGATTGGGCTGGTGATGTTGATGATTGGAAGAGTACCTCTGGTGGTGCTTTCTTTTTGGGTAAGAAATTGTTTTCTTGGGAAAGTAAGAAACAAGATTCAATGTCCCTATCTACTGCTAAAGTTGAGTACATTGCTGCTACTAGTAACTACACTTAGGTAGTTTGGATGAAACAATTGTTAAAGGATATCAGAGTTATTTATGATGAGCCTACTATCATATATTGTGATAATTCTAGTGCTATTAATATGTCAAAGAACTCGGTGCAACATTCAAAGACTAAACATGTGTCAATCAAGTATCATTTATTGAGAGAAAAAGTCAGTGAAGAGGAAGTGAAGATAGAGTATGTGTCTACAAAGGAACAAATTAATGATATTTTTACCAAGCCTTTGCTTGTAGATGCATTTGTCTATTTAAGAGACAAGTTAGGGGTATCTACCCCTCCTTATGAGAACTAGATTCATTGAGTTGCATCAATCTGGTGGACTTCAGAATCTTATCTTTTTGTCTAGATTGATGAGTTGGTGTTGCTACTCTGATGGAGTAGTCAGTGTGTTTATGGGGGAGAGTAAGTTTGGTTTTCTGTTTTGAAGACCTATGTCATTGATGTCAAAGGGGGAGAGGAAGCATGTGAAAAACTATTTTATCTACTTGATCTTAGGGGGAGTTCATTGGAAATGTCTTATTTCTTTGCATTGATTGTTTTTCACATTCATGTGTCGCCATCAATTCCAAAGAGGGAGATTGTTGGGCATTGTTGTTGCTAGGATATGTTGTTGTCATTGGTGTCAACATATTCCTGTGATTTATTGCTCCAGTGATTGCAGATTGATTTATTAGGATCATGGTTTGGTGTATGGAGTAGTTATAGTGTCATTATATCTTTATGCATTGGTTTTGGTGATCTGGAAAGATTAATTGATCATATCATATGATCTGGTTCGCAGTTTGTTTTTTTATCAATGCTTTACAGAGTTTTGTATTTACTCCAGTATATTTCGATGTGATCAAATCTTGAGCTAAGTTCTTGGGAGATTGTTTGGGATGGTCTTGTGTATCTTCATTTTAGATGGTTCATGATTTGGTAGCTCTACAAGTTATCTTTCTTCATGACAGTTGTTGTTGTTTGAGTATTCTTGAGTTTCAAATGATGATCGATGAAGATTTGAATAAATAGTGTTGGTGCAATTGTTATTGATGATTCTAACATTTTTTCTGGTGTTTCCTAATTGTGTCACATTTATTTTGATGATCCACATTGATCGTTGTGCGATATTTTGGTGATTTTGCTGATACGGTGATGTTCTTCATGTCATGCGATATTCCTAGTGGTTTAGCGTGTTGTAGTTGATCTTAGCGTGATTATCGGTGGTGATGAGAATTTGGAAATTTTATTTAGGTTCATGTTATATCATGTATATTATCATATTGGTCTAGTGGTTGATCTTTGTATCGTGTGATGTAATTTTGTAACTGTGAGTTCAAGGTTTAGCCAACCTTGTTATCAAGATTGATGAATTGTATAAATAGGTGATATAGTCATGTAATTCAGGTATCAAGGTTGTGTCTACATTATCAAAGACTGATGTATGTGTGAACAAGGGATTCATCTTTCGGTGTGGTGTATTGAGCAGAGATTGGTGTTGTAGAGTAGACAAGTATGCTTAATCGGAACTATCATCAAGCATTTGCAGATGTTATTATTGTAGTTCATTCCTTCTGGATTGTAGTCTGAATCTTGTTGTAAGTCAATGAGACTTCCTTGAGGGTTGTAGCCTTCTAGGTTATTGTATCTTGAGCAATAAGCTCTAGGCAGTGTGCTTGAATGCTGGTGCATTTCCCATGTAACTATTTTCACATACTATTGCAAAGTATCATCCTATTGTGGTAGGTTCCCATCATGGTTTTTTCCTTAACCGAGTTTTCCACATCAAAATCTTGGTGTTGTGTTTTGTGCTATCAATTTGCTTATCTTTGTTATTGTTGCAGTTTATCAAACTTGTGATTGTGGTTAAGTTTGTTAATTCGGTGAAAATTGATTCACCCCCCCTTTCAGTTTTCCTTCATTGTTGTTGCCAACAAACTATTCATTCAACTACTTAATGCATATGAAAAAAAGAAAGATGCAAGAACTTAAAGCAAATAGCCACAACACCATAACACCAAGATTTTTGTACGTGGAAACCCGATACAGGGAAAAACCACAATGGGGATGAACCCGCAATATAAATATACTCTGCAAAAGTATAGAAATATTACAATTTGTAAATGCACATGCATTCAAACACACTGCCTAGAGCTCACTACTCAAAAACAACAAGAGCTATAGCCCAGGGAAGGCTCACTACATTACAAATCTATTACAATACATTACTGAAGTATTTGAACTACAGAGTAGCATCTACAAATGCCCGATAATAGTTTTGGTTAAGCTCAATAATCACACTTTTCACACTTATCTCAATTTTGTCTGTTTCATTGTTTTGTCACAAATCCAGAGCATAGATCTCTGCCCTGCACACATGAAACTGCGAACAATCAATCACTAACATCTTTTGTACACCCACCGATATACAAAATGATCACAACAATCGATCTTATATATCCGCAACATTAAATCATATCGACTACATGTCGACTCAAGAACATTTAACATGTTCACCAAATGTGTACACCTTGTCAGCAAAATTCGATCTCATATATAAATGCGGAGCAAAAAGAATTGTCCACACACTTCCCAAATGTTGGCTAAACATCCTTGATCAATTATACATGTCGGCCATACTACATTGTTCAACTCAAAAACCTATATACCATATTTTCCTAACTTGCACAACAATTATCACCGAAGACTTAAGTCATGGAATAAGTTACTTCAGACATCTATCAAGCTTCCCTTAGCTCCACAACACAAAGTATTCAACTAAGATGAAATACCAATCATGATAGTGTACTCTGTCAGATGCTCTATTCTAACTTACTGGACTTAACCAAATCTTCAAAATTGAATTATGGTATAAGCAAATCATGCACTGCGGATGGAATCACAGACTTGAGTTGCATCAATGACAACATCTGACTAGTTGTACAGTGTCTCTTGCCAAAAATCTCCCCCTTTGGCATTTATGGCAACACTTAGTGAAAAATGACTAAGTGTCGGAATTAGTACCAACATATGAATACACTACAAAACTTAGCATCAAACTCCAAAACTCAAAATTTTGGAACTCCCCCTAAGATGAATACAATATTTTTCACTTCCCTACACTCCCCCTTTGACATCAATGGAAAAGGTAGGGATCCACATGCAAATAACTCACACAAAAATTCTATATACAATACCATATGTACACACAGACCTTACTGACTTACATAAACTTAAAGATATCTAGAAAAGTGCTCTTCAATAAATTTAAGTGACTATACTAACCTTTCTTGGGACTTTCCAAAATTGAGATTAGGCCACTGAAAAGATATGCTTGCATTTCTATCGACTGAAGATTTGAAGGATCATTTATGGCTATAGCATCCTGAGCTTCCTTCAAAGCACTGAGCATAGTGTCTAACTTTGGAATAATTGGGTTGCGAAGCTCACCAACTCTACCAATGATCTTCTCCATATCATGGCTCAAGCTCTTAATTTTTTCTAGCAATGATATGACCCAACCTTCTTGACTGGCCGCAGAGACAGTCAATGGATCAAATGACTTGGATATATCATCTAATTGTTTCTCATTCTCCTTTAGTTGCCTCTCAATGTCTGCAACAAACTTAGAAAGTGATAGACAACACTTGTAGGAATTTCCACCTTCTGATAAGGCAGCTTGAATTTTTTTCACATGTGTCTAACAAGCTTCTATCACGAGTAATCATTTTCTTCAACTCAGTGAATCTTTTATCATTGAATTCATTTCGGACCTTAATCTTTGTTGACTTCTCTAATGATTCAAAATGAGTACTTAAAGAGTTAATGAGACTCTTTAGCTGTCCGGATAGAGAATTTGATGTGTCCTTCACATATGTAGGCATTATCTTTTCTAGAACACCGGAAGCAAGATTCAACAGTTCACTGTCCTTAATGTGAGATTTAAGAATCTCCTCTCTTGCCTTAGCCTATGCAAATGTTGCTAGATTTAATTTAAGAATGGGAGAGAGAGTATTCAAGTTGATTAGCCCTTGGGATAGTGTCGAATCATCAAAGATCTTCTTATCCTTCTCAAGAAAATATTTTACACCCTCCATAGTGTCTCTTGCTTCAATATTTTTATCCTCAGTATCAATTTCTGCCTTGACTTCCTGTGAACCTCATCATCAATTGGAGCTTGAGTCTCCATAGATGGCATTTTCTGAGTATCCTCACTCTCATTTCCTTTTCATGCCTCCTCTTCACCCTTATTCAACTATTCTCCCTTTTCTTCATCCATACCTACCTTTTCAAGAAAAGAAGAGACATTCACCTCAGCTTGATCAACTTTTGATTACTCTTTTTTTACTTTCGGAACTGATGAAACAACATCATACTGACTCTTTTCTAGAATGGGCTTCAAAATTTTCTCAGTGTCTTTTATTACTCCATCTATTTGCCCAATCATGAGTTTTTTTATTCTTGTTTTGCTCCTAAAATGCTTTTGGAGTTGTTCAAGTATTCTATTTACTTCCTCTATAGATATTACTAGACATAGATCAACTATCACAAATTCATTTAACCTATCACCTTCTGCCTTTGCAGTGCCTCTTCTCAGCTCTAACATGTTATATAAACCTTTAGGGATCTTAGACATAATTTCAACAAGAGTTCTATTGAAAAATTTTAAATACTTAACTGTAGCTTCCTCAAGAGTTCTTTTGTCGGCATCATCAAATTTGTCATAAAATTATGAAAGAGGTTTCAAGTTGCCTTGCACAGATTTCAATGTGGGAAGATCACCGAATGAGCATAGACCAATTATGGACCTAAAGGTATTCCTGGTAATCTTGAATGGCTTGTTTAACCACATAAACTCATCATGCATCCTTCTTAGAACATACCAGACCCACTTGTGTTCATTGAGCAGTGGGAATTTGAAAAATTGCACAAAATTCTTTTCTTCCAGCACTTTGAATTTTGGTTTGAGCATGAAATTCTCATCCATCAACTACTTGTAAATATTTAGCAAGTGTGAGCTTCCTAATTCCTAAAGATTGCAATGAGTATAAACCCTAATATCTTCGATCTGCAAAACGTCATATGGAACTGATGAGAATGCACCTTGCGAGTCAACTTCGACAAATACAAATGGTTGCTTCTTAAAATTGGGTTGGGCTCTTTCAGTAATATCGACAACTAGAGGAGTATCCATTTCTAAAATTCTTGATTTGATTTTTTTTGCAGAAAATACCTTACTCGCCATATTAGGGTTTCTCACGGGAATCTTCTTTATGCTTTGATCTCTCTAAAAATATTCTTACAAAGGGCTCTCCTCTCGAATACAAAGTGACAAAAGAAGAAGTAAAGTTTCTTTTTTATCACTTGCATATCTAACTTTTAGGGTGCAATAAATGTGTTTTGTCCTAAACCTTCTGGATACTCTGCTTTCACATACTGCACTAAAAATTTCATCTGCAGATCTTAGTTATTGCTCAAATTCTTTGGAGATCACCTCAAATCATTTGCAATTCCCTAATATAGGTTTTTCAATATGTCGAATTCAGGTATCACCTGCTACAGGGGGTATAAGATTTACATGAAAACTCCCCCTACGCCAGAGGCCTTAAATCAACTTCGGGATGGATTTCCAGCACCGGATTCAGGTGCAGATCCATTCCCTACATCAATATCACTCTTCTTCACCCATGTCTTCTTCATTTAGTTTATGATCTCATCCACTTTCAATTTTCCTTTATCATTTGCCTGCACATTCTTGTTCCTGCCTACATGACCATACCTATTAACATTTTGCTCTTGCAAAATCTTGCAATGTGACTAGATTTGTTGCAATTATATTATACAACTTCTTTGTCCAAACTTGTTATTCCCTTGTGTTGGCAATATTGCTTTATAACAGATAATGAAAGGTTGTTGGCATTTCATAAAGATATTGAGAAGGTTGTTGATGATTATGGATATAATTGATTAAAGATGTTTACTGTCTTGATATTATTATTTTGTCATTGATGTCAAGAAGTTGATTTTCTAATTCAGTATGATGTTGCCATATCTTGAGAAGTATGATATGAAGATTATAAAGATGTCGGTAAAAGACACAGGAAAGAATATGATGAATAAGGGGATGAATAAGGTATTCAATGGGCAACTAGTACCGAGTCAGACAATGATGAGATCAAGATGTTTAGATTGTTTTAAACATCATACATATGTTGAAAATATAAAGGTTAATACTATACTATGTTATCAAGCAAAGAACCTAGTCGGTAAACCCTAAGGAACCTAGTCGGTAAACCCTAAGGTTATCGCTATCAGTTAATGAAGGCGGAATGTCTACCGAGTGAAGTTTAGTATTCACTAAGTTGTTACCAAGTTGTAACCAAGCTATAACAGAATGCATTAAATGTTTACATGCGTTATTTAATGAAGGAAGTTGATGAGTTGGAACTGATCAATGATTGGTGAGTCATGAATGAAGTTTGTTAATGAATCTAAGGCAATGAAAAGTCGGCATGAAGATCTACAGCTCAGATTGAACCGCAATACCCTGGCACAAGTTCCAAGACTAATATACAAGTTCCAAGGCGGGGTAAAACATTTTCAGATCAAAAGATGCATTGAACCTGGACAAGATTGAAGATCTGGTGGCTATGATTGATCATGGGAAATGTGATCAAGGAGATTAAGCAGTTACCTAATTATTTATAAAAAGGAAACTGTTGATAAACAATGCATGCGAGCAAGTGTATGCACAAGGATGCTACATAGTGATTACCGAGCACAGAAGCTTGAAGACCTGTTTTGAATAACAGAGTATAGAAGCCCAGCAAATAGACAAGATTAGTTCTATGTCTAGATTGTATTGAACAAATAAGAATCTGCTTTAGCATTTTAGATGTGAAGTTGTAGATAGATTTTATTACTGTTATTTTGTGAAAGTGACAAAAAATCTCTTAACCGAGTGGACTTAACAGTCTTATTTGTAAAACCCTCTAGCAAGGTGACATTTTGATTGAGTGTTTGAAATCCTTTAACAAGGTCACTTCTAACAAGGTGAAGATCCTAACAGATCTGAGGGAAATCCTTTAACCAGGTCACATCTAGCAATGTGTTTTTAATCTTTAACAGGATTTGCTTTTAATCGAGCATACTCTAGAAGAGTATATTTCTTAGTGGGTCCAAAATCCCACAGTGGTTTTTCCCTATTTGGCTATTGGATCTATACTTATATTAAGTATCAAAACTATCACCTTGATTTCCTCTTGATCTGCCCTGATTAGCAATGTGTCCAAACCTACCACATACATAACATCTAATATTCCTTCTATTGAAAGAGTTGTGCATCATACATTTGCACTCATTTGATTTATGTCTATATTTATTACATTTGAAACATTGACCGGAGAAAGATGGACCATTATGATTCATCCTATTTCTGCATTGAATAGCTTTATGACCAAATTTATTGCAAACAAAGAAATTACCATTGATCTTTTGAGCACTAGGTTGTCTTATCGAAGAGCTTCTAAGTTTGTTCTTCTGATTTGCTGACTTAGGATTGCTTTGACCAAATCCAAAGTTTTCACCTTTCTCAAATCCAAGACCTCACTTGTCATCTACATCCTTCTGGCTTTCAAGAATCACATTGAGCTTAGCTAATATGATCTTGAACTTCTCCTTGTACTCATTTGCAATAGCAAGTTCATCCCTAAGAATGACAATCTGTCTTTCAAGCTCTTAATCATTGTTTTTGGATTGTTGCAGTTCAAGCTTTAGCTGATCATTCTCACAATTAAGTCTACAACATTCATCAGATCTAACTTTCAATGACTGCGCAAGATTCTCCTCATTCTTCTTTGTTTCTCCAATCTCCTTTGTCAACCTCATAACAATAGATTTCATCTCATGCTTCAAGGTTGCATTTTCTTTTGCAAGTTTCCCACATTCTTCTAATCTCTCCTTTAGGGCTTGATTCAAGTGACCATCTTCCATGCATTTTCTTTCCTTCTCTTTCAGCTTATCATAAATTTCCTTTCTCATTTTCCTTGGTGCAGTCATGGTAGGAGGGTCCTCAAAGAGAACAGTCTGCACCGTGCAAAAAGAGTTAACACAATAGAAGTGACACAATGTGATGGAGGAAATACAGTATAGACTTAATTATATCATGAAAATAAATTACAAACTGTTGGCAACATGCGGGCTCAAATGATTCGGCTCACAGGCATGATTCAAATATGCTCAATTACAATATCCGGGCTCAAGCAAGAATGTGAGCCAACTCTGAATCTCCTAACCTATGACTATTCTTCTATGTTCTCATAACTAATTTCTAATTGCTTAATTACATTGATTTATATGATCAAGTATGATCCGCGTCGACCCAAGATGAAATAAATGTCGATGAACAAGATGTAATGTGTAAAACAACAAGGTCGGCCTCCACCAAAGAGATAGTTCCGAAAAATCCATGGAATGAAGTGCAGACCCAAGGGAAGGTCGGCCACATGCCAAGGAATATTGGAAACAATGAATTGAAACTCAGTAAGCTACAAAAGTGATCCGCAAGATTCGCCAATAGCAAACAGGTCCAAGCGATTTCGGTGTTTCAAGCCATAAAATTGTCTCCAATTCTAGAAACGATAACTTGTCGAACAAAGATCCAAATGTCCCACAGACTTAGGATAAGGTAGATGAACATGTCCATGGAAAATATCCATCTCCGCATGATCTGATGAGTAAATGCAAAGAAACGTAGAAAGAAATGTTGAAACTGCAAAACAGGAAACAAACTAAGAAGAAATATTTTTGGTTGATGCAAGATTGCCATGAACCAGGGATTCTCCTGCATCATCCCTGGACTTGTTCAGTTTCTCTTTTAATGATTGAATAAAATTTTCAAGATCCTTAAGACTTCCTTGCAATTCCCAGACTTCAACTTTGGACTGATCAAGATCATCTAGTGCAACTAGTATTTGATATTGAAGACCACCAAAATCCATTGAATCCCCTTCCCAGATCTTCCTCAAGCTATTAAACTTCCTCTAAGGAACTAGGCTCCGATACCAATTGTTGTAATCAAGGAACACTAAGAGGGGGGGTGAATCAGTGTTTTGTAATTTTTAACTTTATTAAATTGTTCATTCAACCACTTAATGCATATGAACAAAAGAAAGATGCAAGAACTTAAAGAAAATAGTCACAACACCATAACACCAATATTTTTGTACATGGAAACTTGGTTATGGGAAAAACCATGGTGGGGATGAACCCACAATATAAGTATACTTTGTAGAAGTATAAAAATATTGCAGTTTGGGAATGCACATGCATTCAGGCACACTACCTAGAGCTCACTGCTCAAAAACAACAAGGGCTACAACCTAGGGAAGTCTCACTACCTTATAAATCTATTACAATATATTACTGAAGTATTTGAACTATAGAGTAGCATCTACAAATTCCTAACAATAGTTCCAGTTAAGCTCAATAATCACACTTTTCACACTTATCTCAATCTACTTTGTTTCACTATACTGTCATAAATCTGGAGCATAGATCTATACCCTGCACACGTGAAACTATGCACAATCGACCATCAACATCTTTTGCAAACCCACCGATATCCAAAATAATCATAACAACATGAAATCATATCGGCTACATGTCGGCTCAAGAACATTTAATATATTCACTAAACGTGTACACCCTATCGACAAAATCCGATCTCAAATAGAAATGCAGACCAAAAATAATTGTCTAGACACTTCCCAAATGTCTGCTAAACATCCTCGATCACAAAAACAATCATTAAAACTACTCCATCAAATCTGTACAACGATCAATTATACATGTCGGCCACTGCACTGTTCAACTCAAAAACCAACATTGTTCAACTCAAAAACCAATATATCGGATTTTCTAACTTGCACAACAATTATCATCAGAGGCTAAAGTCATGGAATAAGGTACTTCAGAAATTTATCAAGATTCCCTTAGCTCCATGACACAAAGTATTCAATTGAAATGAAATATCAATCAAGATATTGTACTCTGCGGGATGCTCTGTTCTAACTTACTGGACTTACCCAAATCTTCACTCTGACTTCCGGTATAAGCAAATCATGCACTGCGGATGGAATCATAGACTTGAGTTGTCATCAATGAAAACATCTAACTAGTTGCACAGTGTCTCTTGCCAACATCTACTTCTCCTTTTGTTTCTTTGTAGATAACTGAGCAACCACACCTTGTCATTTTAGAACTAGAAACTGAATCAATTGTGTCAATTTGGTTTTTTGGGGTGTTAGGTGCTCACAAAACACCTAAAATAAAGGTATAGTGTGGGTAGAAACCAAAGCATCCATGGTGACATAAAAGGATGAAGCAAAGAACAAAAAGGGGCCTCAAAGCTTTGACAAAAATAGAAAGATGCACTCTATGTTATTCTTGTCCTTGTTGCAACCCTATAAAAGTGTTTTGATAGATTTGAATTTCTCCAAAAATTCCTCAATAGAGGGAAAAGAATTAGGTACAAATGGTGTCAAATTTCACTCAAGATGAACTACAAAAAACTCATTAATACCATATAAAATCTCTTAAAATTTGAGCCACATAGCCCTAGGACTATCACAAGACTAAATATGAAACTAGAGACTATCTAAAACATGTAGTCCAATCAAACCCATAGCCTCATCCATCTTGTCCCGATGTTGAAGGATCTCAAACTAATATGTCAAATATGGTTAGGTCTCATCTAAACAGGACCATAAACCCCTAGATTGAAGAAATCTAGTTATCTTGGTCTTCTATCTATGATAGTTGTGGGGTGTAGGTTTCTAAATAGAGGTTATGCCATTGGAATAGAGGGATAGGCTTGTACATGAATATGAAAGATGATGATTCTACCCCCCCCCCCCCCCCCCCCCACCCACCTCCACAACAAGAAAAACTAACCCTTTTGCAACATTTTGAGCCGAGAAATGACAAAATCAATAAATGAACTAAATTGAGATCTATGAGTACCTCGTGTAAGTTCTAAAAAAATGGATGTAAGATTTGGGTAGAGCACAAAACCAACTTTCCAATGCCTACTCATTTGGAAAAAATGAAGTCCATTTGTGCAAGAAATGGCCCTAGAAGTGAAAAATTAAAGATATGACTTCATAAGACTAGTACCAAAAATTAGAGCAGAATCAAAAATCAAGACTAGCACCACTAGATTAGTCTTGGAACCATATTTTTGATGATATCTCATTTGCACAATTTCAACTTTGTATGACCAAGTTATGACCAAAAAACTAAGCATAGGTCAAAATGAAATCTAAAGGGTTGAAAGGGCATGCAAATTGGGCCATATTTTTTATGTCAACATCATGAGCAAAATTTCTTAGAATATTCCTTTGCCAAAAAAATGCCCTTCGCTAGATTATTACTTGGAGATTATCTAGTTCGCTAAAATATTCCTTAAATATTCTTTTATTCGCTAGAATATTCTTAGAATATTCTTCTAAGCAAGCAAACTATTGATTGGAGGCTCGTACGAATGGTGACATCAACATACAATTTACACATGCACAATAATGTTTTCTAACATTAGTGTGTGCTCATATGTGTAGGCGAAGTATGATTGCCCCCAAAAAATAAAATCAAATATTTATGAAAAAAAAGTGCAAAAGAAAATTGATTTCTTTGTGTGCCTATGCATGTTTTTTCTTGACGTTGATGTAGGAATGATACTGCACAAGTCTATATGACTATATTGATTAGTACAAAAATTCATACCCACCAAAAAATTGCTAAGTTTTTTTCCCAACTCAAATTTTGACTTTTGGGGAGGCATTCTTGGGGTTTTTAGCCTCTTTAAGCATGATGGTGAGGTCAAATTCACTCCATAATGCCCAATTTTTTTGTTGGTTGTGGAGCTTGCCTCAATTTTCATGCCCTCAACAAAATTTGCCCAAAATTTAATTGCTTGGATTTTTCAAAATGACAATCAATCTATAGGTTTTTGGATGTTGCAAATGTGATGGCAACCTTCGTTTGAGACCAAATGGCACATGAGATTATATCTCAAGGCTATATCCCAAAAGATATGGATAAGAATTTAGCAAATCTACTGTAGAAGTTGATGATTCAACCTCACAATCCCAAGAATCAACTATAAGCACACCATGTGTCACAAAGAAGGATCATGGAAGGATAATTTTCTCAACACAACCTGAGAATTCTATAATGATTACACAAAAAATGTTACCAATGAACGAATGAATCCTTATGAAATTATGAATGAACCCTAGGCTAAACCCTAAAGCAAGATTAAGTTAGCTAGTGCCAAGTATCACAACCATATTGAATGAGATGACTTAAGCAAATATTAGCCTAATTAAATAATAGAAGAAAATCACCTAAGTTTAGCTTAAGTAAATAAATTAATTAAAGGACCTAATTAATTAATAATTAGATAATGTCCTAATTACTCCAACATAGGTTCCTATTTTTTCAAATATTATCCTTGTATCTTTTAAGAACTTTGAACCTTAGCTAACTTTCCTTCAACCACTCCTTTATCTCATCTTGGTCATCTTACTCAAAAATAGTTGCTTTGATTGGTTCATCAAAAGGATTTGGCCTTATTTTTTGTAACACTAGGATATAACCATCTCTCATCATTGAATCTTCATCAACATCTAACTCCTTTTGGTGAGCCAAGCTAGCTTCATCACTAATTATGTGATAAAATTTGATCACCTTCTTTATTACTCTACTACCAAGCACTTGCAAATTCTCTCTCCAATTCTTTGTTCTTGAGAGAAGGCCCACAGGGTTCAGATGCTAAGTTTCTTATTTAATGTTGCCTATAAAATTAGTTTAGGCACAATAGAATCAATAGGTCCAATTAAATGGTTGACATATGTAGTAAAGTATGCCACTTGGGCTTTTAACTCTTCTTTCGTGTTCTCATCATTTTGCATATATGTTAAAATGGTAAAAGTTGCAAGTTGTAGGGACTATTGTTATTACTCTTAAGTTTGAGTACCCAAGTTGACTTCTTGAATTTGATAGTCCCTTGGTTTCATATCTGCTTTAGTTTATCCATAGTAGGAATGACAAGTTTTGCGATCCTTTTTCCTCTCTCATCCACCATCATAGTGGAGAGCCTTCTTTCCCTTTTCCTTTTTATAGTAGGTTTTTGGAAAGCCTATGTGAGAATAGAAAAATATTCCTCCTCAATTCGGACATATATCCTTTTCCTCTTTTATATAGTATGGTTGAGCCATGTTGGGAGGCTAGATATACCACTTTGTTGTTTTTAGGAAGAGATGGAGGAGATTCTCTAACTTCCTTCAAATGCACTTCTTTCTCTTCTTGATGTCATGGAGAGAGGTATGGAGAAGCAATATGTTTTTTCCTAGTCATGTCTTGAGAACCCTCAAGGTTACCACCTCTATGCTATTGAGAGACTTCAATTTCATCCCCATTCTCCATAGTTCCATTTTCTAATTCAAGTTCTATTTGGACTCTATCACCACCTTATGTATCTTCTTATTCTTGATGAGGGGGTAAGGGAATGTTAAAATATTGAGGCGTGGATGAGTGAGATTTGCTTATAAAGTGGTCCCTACTCAAACATGTCCCATTTTGATGACTTGTAGGTTTGAATATTGCATGGAGAACACTAATTGGCCATGAATTTTTAAGACGTTATGCAAAATATTCAAAACTAGTTAGGCTAATGATCGTTATTGATCTTTCTAGTGAAATTTAAATCAACATCAAGCATTTAAATTTGAAAATTCAAACACTATCCAAGCTCTCACTTCGCAGGCTAAGGCCACTAGTGTAACTTCAAGACACTATGATTTCCATCAAGATTCGGTAGCTTATCCACCCACCACTTCTCAGACCAATTATAAAAGGTTATAATATATACTCTTACACAAATTCAAAAAAGGGGAACAACACCCATATTGCCTTTAATATTTGTAACCATCCTTTCACTAGAAACATTCTCCAAATTTCTAATTATGCAAGAGATTTCATTCTGCAATGTACTCAATCTTTAGAACCATCAATAATAGACATGTTGACTTGTAGGGGCATATAGTCATGCATCCAGTCAATAATAGATCTTATTTTGTGTATGCATCTATCCTCACATAAATGATGGTGATAGAGGTTAGAGTTTATTGATATTTCCATGCCCTAACCCCCCTAATGCTTAACACAAATATAAAATAAAATCAACTTCATTATAATAAGGGGTGGGACAAAGAACATAGGAGAGAGTAGTGGTAGAGCCAATAAAGAAATGGTATGATATGAAACCTTAGGGTTTTGATTTCTTATTTTTGATAGAGGTATTCTGAAATTATAATGATTTGGGTGTTATCCCAAATATGTAATTTAAGAATTTGTAACCATTTTAGTTTTCTTGATTAATGACATAATAAAACTTAGTTGAATGTCTCCTTGATTGTTTAGTTGCATTTCTGATGTATTTTGTTTAGTTTCTCAGCCAAAGGATTGTAAAATCCTTGCAATGATATTGTATGATATATTTTCAACTAATATGGAAGTGCATATGTATGCTCAAGGACTAATAAATAGACTCAATATTTTGCAACTATTTGTTACTTTCCTGAGAATATATGTAGAGCCTAGCTTTCTTGTGTTCTCAAAACAACATAGTGTTTTGTGATATCTTGATTAAGGTATCACCTTGGTTTCAATTATTATATGTTTTATGTGATTCTAGAGTTTCTATTGCCCAACTAGATATAAGGCACTAGTCTATTAGTTGTTTTCTCTTTCTCACAAGCCTCAACACACTCAAAAGTTCAATGAAATGAAAAATCTTTCAATTTCATTAGTTGACTATGTCTTACTACCATGTTTGAATATTCATAATAACATAAGGGGTTATCATAAAATTAATTCTCAAATGCTCATGTGGAAGTATGTTTACTATCTAGATGCTTATCCTTATATGTCCAAACTAGAAAATAAGAATATTATGATAGGAGTATTGAGATACATTGTGCTCTAAGTATAGTTTTAATTAAGGGAGAATTTAATGTGTTTATCATCAACCTATACTATTAGGGACCACCCCTTGGTATTATAGAGCCAAAATTGAAGAAGGTTTTACCCACCTTAATCATTTATCCTTAGTTGCCCAACCTAGAGACATGTTTGTGTATCTTCTCGAGGTTGACACCCATAGCACTTGAGATATTACCAAGCCTTAAATATTTGGTGCTCACGTCTCAATTTACCAGTAAATCAGTACCATTATGAGGGATCACAAAATTCAAGAATCAAATTTGAATGCCTAGGCTACCTAGTGACCATAGTATAACTAGTAAGTTATTGGTTATTGGTTTTAAGAAATCAAAAGTTTGTTGATTATGATAATTTTATCCTTTAAGGGAGTCGAGATTGTCAAGAAAGAACTAGAAAGTCATATTAGAAGATAAATATGGAAAATGAGAAGCAAGTCAAAGGTTGGGATTTTCCTAAAGTTCAGCCTTATGGTGCAAGAAAGAGACAAGAGCAATAGATATCTAAAAAAATGGGTAAATCGCCTTTGCATAATTCAAGAAATTCTGAAAGAGTAGGTACTTTGAGAAGAATCTCTACATCTAGAAATTATGATCAATATGTACCTCAAATGATTCAACTAATAATAGGGTATGAATTAATAGGACAAGCATTATGCATTATTTTTCCATATATGGAGATGAAATAGATCCTGGTTCTTAAAATATAAATGTGGATGATGTGCTTCCACTTTTGGGAAGTCAACAAGCTGGCCAACATGAGACACCTCAACATTATGAACAATAAAATGAGCTCCTAGTTTAAAATCTCGGCCCTATTTTCTAATTGGAAACTAAGCATGGAGAAAGATAACTTGGTCAACACATTAATATTATTGACCACCTTACAGAAAGGAAGTGTGCAAAACAAGCACAAATTACAACTCAATTTCAATTAGATCAACAAGTTCTACTACTAAATCAAAATCAAAACCTTTTTCAACAGACTCAAAATATTGCACAACAACAGAATGTTGTTCGACCACAAAATGTTGCACAATAATAGAAATTTTTTTGACCACAAAATGTTGTACAAGTTGTTCTAAATTAGTAGAACCCACAAGAACAAAATTTACAAAATGTTGGGGTTAATCCTAGAAGATAAGATTGAATAATTTCTCTAGGGAGGCCTCCGTTATGATTGGAAAGGTATAAGAAACTAGAATTTTATGGCATTCCAAATAATCCTAATCTCATTTCAACAAATATTAGGGGAAAGTACCAAAGTTAAAGGTAACAATACAATCCCTGGTGATGACCACTTGAGACATTTCATCAATGTCATTGATGAATATGAAATAGAGCATGAAGATGTCATGACAAAGGCTTTTGTGCAGTCACTAGAGGAAAGAACAAAAGAATAGTATAAGAACCTTCTAGATAGAAACATAGACTCATGGGATGATTTTATGAGAGTATTCCTATTGCAATATGGAAAAGAGTGGACCAAAAGTTTGTAATCCATTAATTGAGTACCATTAGAAAGGGGTGAACAAGCTAGTTGATAATTTCAACAATAGGTTTATTATAGCAATGAATAAATTACCTCCCACAATAAGACTAAATGAGACTATGTACCTTGTTTTGTACTACAATGTATTTGATTCAAAGTTGGAATATATTTTGATAGATAAAAACCCTCAAACGTCAAGAGAGGCTTATGTGTGGGTAATTACAATAGAAATAAATCTGAGAGCATCTAGTAAAGACATCAAAAGGGTAGAAGTAAAAAATGAAACTAGGAGCAACAACTCCTAGAAAGCCTCTCACTATAGAAGAAAAGTTGGATAAGTTGATGGGAGTTATGAACGATACCTCATACAAATTTGAAAAAAATGAAAAAGATATTTCGTCTAATGTTGCCCCTACACATTTTAATGAGGGTGATAGGTTGCATGATTACAAACAACTGAAGTTCGATGGCACAAATTACTCATATTAGAAAGAAATGATGGAATACCATTTGGAATATTTGTCAAATGGAATATAGGATATTATCAAGACTAGGTATACTGCTTCGACAAATGGTCCTCAGACTCTGATGTTAAGGCGCATTAGAATAATACAAAGGCTAGAGTTGCAATTATTATTTTCTTAAGTGTAACTAAATTTGTCAAAGTTATGGGGTTGAAGTCTACCAAACAAAATCCGGGAAAATTAAAGCAGTGTGTATGAAGGTGATTTTAAGCAAACAAAGTCAAGTTGACAAATCTAAAGCACAAATTTGAGAACCTGGGGATATCTAATGATGAGAACACTGAAATCTATCTACACTGAGTAAATGAGATTGTGAGTGCAATTAGGGGTATTGGTGGAAACCTAGAAGAAAGTGAATTTGTGGGAAAAGTAATGTTAACACTACCTAAATGCTAAAAAGATAAGTATGTTATTAAAGAAGGTCATGATATGGACAAATACACTTTGGATTAACTCTATGACTCGCTCTTTGCCTTTGAGATTGTTGAGCTAGATGATTTGTGGAAAGAGAAGAAAGAAGCAATGTTCAAAGCTACCAAGAAGATTGAAGATGAACTTGAAGCAAGCAATGATATGGACGAAATAGAAACAAACTTTGGGAGAAGAAAGAAGAAAGGATGAACTTGAAGCAAGCAATAACATGGACGAAATAGAAGAAAACTTAGTGAGAAGACTGAAGAAAGGATCCGAAAAATACAAAGGTAAGTTACCCTGCAATTGTTTCAATTGTGAAAAAACTAGTCATTATGCTTCTAGATGTACTTATAACGAAGATTATGGTAAAATATCTATTGATGATAACAAGGGAAAAGATAGATACAGATGGAATACTAGAAATAAGAGAGAATAGAGGAGAAGAATAATGAAAGGTCTAGTAATCTGGAAGGTGTGGAGAATAGTGAAAAACCAATGAGTGTGAAGATTGCAGTACATGCAAAAGTAGAGCCTAAAGCATGGATAATTAATTCTGAATGTTCAAATCATATGACACATGATAAAGGAAAGTTCATTGATTTTGAAAATTATGATGGTAGATTTATAAAATTTGTAGGTGAGGAAGATGCACCTATTTGTGGTAAAGGTATTATTTCCACTAATGGTACTTGCATAAGGTTGATGATGTTTATTATGTTAAGGGTCTGGCATAAACTTTTGAGTGTAAGTTAGATGTGTAGTAAGGTCTATAAGCTCATATTCCATGGGTTTGAATGTGAAATCAAGCTAAAATACTTTAAAATTTGGCAATTTAAATAAGACTAAACTAAATTTTTGGGAAAATGTGGTGATTTCAATCACTTTAAAATGTGAACTGTTAGCCAAATTTTATTCCCAAATTTCAAAAAATATCCAATTGGTGAATATTATCCACTAAAAAAATAACTTTATTCAAGTCTATGGTTGAAAATCAAGTGGATGCTGAGATCACATTTTTAAGATCTGACAGAGGAGAAGAGTTTACATCAAATGAATTTGATAGATTCTATGAATAACATGGTATTAAAAGATATTTTTCTATTCCCAAGACCCCTCAACAAAATGGGGTTCTTGTAAGAAATAATAGGATTGTTGTTGAAATGGCTAGAACTATGTTGAAGGATGCTAACCTACCTAATATATATTAGAAACAAGTTGTGCATATTATTTTTTATATTCTTAATAGGGTAAATATAAGAATGAATTACACAAAGACACCTTACAAACTGTGGAATGGAAGACCTCCTACAATCAAGCATTCAGAATCTTTGAAAGCGGGTGCTACATAAGGAGATATGAATAAAATCTAGGGAAGTTTGATGCAAGGTCAGATGAAGGAATATTTTTGGGATCTAATCTACAAGGAGTAAGGCATATTGGTGTTATAACAAGAGACTAAATAAGATCGTAGAAAGTGCTAATGCCGAAGTTAGTGAAGAATGGAATAAGATTGAGATTGTACCTAAAACTAAGATTGAAATAGAAGTTGTCCATGTTGTTGCAGAAGAGAAGGCTTCTCTAAAAGATAAAGAAGAGACAAGTGCGGAAGAAAAAGAACTTGAAAAAACACCCAAGACACTAGCAAATTATGTGTAGAAGAAACATTTAAAGGAATAGATCATTGGAGACAAGAAAAGGAGTTTAGGCAAGAATCTAAGACTTGCAGAAACTAGTGAACGTGTGAATTACTGTTTCTTATCTCATGTAGAGCCAAAGACCTATGTGGATGCAAGAAAGGATGAAATTTGGATAAAAGAAATGGAAGAGGAGCTGAATCATATGGAGAAGAATCAAACATGGGAATTGGTACCTAGATTGGTGGATAAGAATGTGATAGGAACTAAGTGGCTATTCCAGAACAAGTTAAATGAAGATAAAAAAAAGTCACAAGGAACAAGGCAAGATTGGTGTGTAAGGGTTATTCACAAGTTGAAGGCATATATTTTGATGAGACGTTTACTCTGGTAGCAAGGATGGAGGCTATAAGGATGATTCTTGCATTTGTTGCATATAAGAACATTAAGGTATTTCAAATGGACGTCAATTCAACATTCTTGAATGGAGAACCTGAAGAAGTATACGTTGAACAATCAGATGGGTTCAAGCTATCAAAAGATCTGGATATGGTTTGCAAACTCAAGAAGGCACTTTATGGACTCAAGAAAGCTCCTAGAGCTTGGTATGCAAGGATGGATAGGTATTTTTTGTAGCAAAATTTCAAAAAAGGTACTATAGATAGCAATATTTATTTCAAAGTTCAAGGTAATAAATTGTTGATGTTGTTGTGTATGTTGATGATATCATATGGAGGAGATGATGATGCATGTAATAAATTTGTAGAAGAGATGTAGAAGGGGTTTGAGATGTCTATGATAGGTGAATTGTCATTTTTTCTTGGTCTTCAAGTTACACAATCAAAAAAAGGTATTTTCAATTCTCAAGCCAAGTATATCAAGGAGATGTTGAAGAAGTTTGGGATGAAAAATTATAAACAAGGATTATGGATCTTTGGATGTCGATGAGAAACAATATAGATCTATGATTGGAGGATTGTTGTATTTGATTTCTTTCAAACCAAATATTATGCAAGTTATCTATTTGGTTACCAAATATCAAGCTAATCCCAAGCAATCTCATGATCAAGCAGTTAGAAGGATATTCAGATATTTGAAAGGGACTCCAGATTATGGATTATGGCATAAGAAGGATGATGATTTCACTTTGAAAGCATATAAAAATGTTGATTGAGTCAAATGTGTGGATTATAGGAGAAGTACAATTGGTGGTGCATTTTTATTAGGAAACAAATTGGTCTCTTGGTTGGATAAGAAATAGGATTCAATGTCATTATCTATTATAGAACTATAATACATTGTAACAACATCTTGATGTACTCAAGTCACATGGATGAAGCAAACTCTTAGAGATATCAAAGTGAAGTATGATAAGACAATTCCTATTATATGTGACAATACAAGTGCAATTAATATTTCTAAAAATATAGTGATGCATACAAGGATTAAACAAATTTTAATCTAGTATAATTTTTTAAGAGAGAAAGTTGTAGAGAAGGAAGCCAGATTGGGGTATGTACCTACTAATGAATAGATTGCAGATATCTTTACTAAGACTTTTGGTGAAGGATACCTTTGAGAATTTCTGACAGAAGATAGCGGTTATTGCCCCTCCTTTAAATTAGATGCATTCAAGTGGTGCATCTATCATGGGGGAGATTTAAATTTCATATTGTGTCTCTTGGATTGATGCAGTTGCTTCTCTTAAGGAGAGTAGTATTGTGTGTGGTTGCAAATGGAGTTGTATTTATTAGAGTTTTATCTGGAAGAGGGAGAGAGAGAGAGAGAGAGAGAGAGAGAGAGAGAGAGAGAGAGAGAGAGAGAGAGAGAGAGTATTGGTAGTTTTTGCACCATTTTGCCATGGTGTGAAAGGGGGAGAGAGATATTGTTGACAGAAAGAGATACAAAGTTTTATTTTTTTTTGGTGGTATAAGTGTTGCCATCAATGACAAAGGGGGGGGGGGGGGAATGTTGGAAACTTGAGTTATGTTTCTATGTGTTTTCATTGATGTCATTGTGTGTTGTACATGGTCCAAAAGTGAGTGTTCTGATTATTTTTGTGTGGTTTGATGATGATGTTGAGTTAGTATGAGGTGTTTCCAAAATACTAGTGTAGTGGAAGTTTCAATATGCAAGAAATAATATCTATACATAGGAAAGAGTAGTTAATGTCCTAGTGGAAGAATTCTTTGCATTCCTTCAGTTTGTGAAGATTATGACTTGTATTTCTAGATATAATGTTTATGGTCATTGTATATTTCACTAGGAAGTTTTTAGGTCCTCTATTTCTTATATGGTAGAGTTGGTTGTTGTTGTTCTTAACAGAGAGGTGTTTGTCAAAACCAGTTTGGAGAATGCTTGGTAGTTCTCTGATATGTGAATTCAAGTGTTGCATCTTAAGGGACATGTTCAGTTGGTTTGTACAGTGCTCTAGCAAAGTTTCTAGTGCTAGTTTGATTGGCAAGCGAAGTTATGTTGTTCGGTGTTCAGCATTATCAGCTGATTTGATTTCGAGTTGATTGAGGTAGTGTATTTTATTTGAATCATGCTCTTTTGGTCTATATATGCATTGGAGGTTGAGTTAAGATGTTGATATGGGTCTCATTGTGTTATGCATAGATCTATAGTGTGTATTTTACATTGGAGGTGTGTTGGATGAAAATGGAATCAGGTAAACTAGGACCTAATCCCACTCTCATTCATACATTGGAATATGAAAGAGCCTAAGGAAGTGATTCACTTTCACTAAATATTGTGATAGAGTCAAGGAATACTCTTAGGGTTTCTATTACTTTGCTGATATGAAAGAGGAGTGAGCAAAATGAAGGATGCAAACAAACTAAACTAGTAGGAGTAATGAAAACAATTAAAATAACAGTAAATAACAGACTGATACAAAAGTGACACTGAGACACAGAGTATAGATCTAAGAGGGGAATTTTGATGTGCACCTGATATTAAAATCTAAGCCTGAGTTGGTAAGATCGGGCATTGGGTGCTCTAGTCCTAGTGACTGTATTAACCTGCAAACTAGAAATTTGCAAATTGAACTGCTCTAGAGTTGAATCGCCAAAAATTGTAACGGATTGAGGAGGACCAGGGCATTGTGTGCTCCAGTCCAAGACCAAGGCATTGTGCACTCTGATCCAGGACCAGAGTGTTGGGTGCTTCGATCCTAGAGGTCTGAGACCAAATTCTGCAAATGGACCTATGCCTACTTGCTGAGACTTCCCAAAAATTGCCCTCTCCGACGAAAACCTGCAAATGTACCTGCAAGTTGGAAGATGGTGTATGGGTGGCTATATAGGGCTTTGCCTTAATCAAACCCCTTATTTTGGTGATTTACACCTCCACAAATAGTCGATAATGTATTGAAAAGTGTGTGTGTCCTAGAATCTCATGTGTTTGTAAGATTCTTATGATCTAGAATGTAAAACTAGAGTTCTACCCTATGTTTGGAGTTAAAACCCTAAATGAACATAATGTAAATGCTTCGAATCACAAATGCAATATGGATTTAAATCAATAATGTACAAATGTGAAAATGAATGATATGTAGATTTGAAAACTCGCATAAGGATATGAAAATAACATGAAATCATACCAAACCCTAAGAGAGAGGTACAAGCCAATCAACAATCAGTGATCTCCTTATTATTCTTCAATATCTCCTAACCTTCCATGATTGATGTAAAAGGTTGATAAAGACTTGATTGATGATGAATTTTCTATTTGAAGACTTCACATAAAACTTGCACTTTCACTTCATAAGAGTCTCCTTCAATTGCTAGTGAATGGATCCTTCAAATGAGGAAAGGAAAGGTTATATATATAAAACCCTAACTTTAATTTTGATCATAGGTCGACTTATAATTGTAAGAATTCACAAAGTAGGATTTTCAAACATTATAATACCACCAAAACATGATCTCGAAATTCGGGCAGAAAAAGTTGGGACAAGGATGGTACCATTCTGGACTGGCCAACTTTTTTCCAAATTTTTAGGGATGCAAGGTATCATGATTACAAAGTCAAATCCAGCTCGGTGCATCAATCCAAGGTGTTTACATATGTGAAAATGTGCCTTGAAGATGAAAAATGGGACTTTATTAGGATTAATTATTTAATTAAAGTAAATAAAATAAAAAGGGGCACACTTAGGGTTAAGGGCCCAATTTTATAATATGTGAGTTGACTAGAGAGGACCTTAGATTTAATTAAATTAATAATTAAATGCTTAAAGGAACCTTGAAAATCTAAAATGCAAATGAGACACACTAAGGTAGGTGCTAACATAAGCATGGAATTGTACAACCATAATTAGGGGTGTACAATTTACGATGCTACATGAGGATTTTTTGGACCAATCGGCTAACGTGCTTTATTGTTTTTCTATACATTTCATTTAATTTCAATATTGAAGGACGTGTTAGTGTGTGTGATTCATTGGAATCATTTTAAAAGGATGTGTTGTGATGTTTTTGGTTCCCCTCTATCTCCTAGAGTGGACCACATTTGGTATTATTGGTCTAAGCGGGCTAATTTATGCAAATTTGTATATACTATATGTGGCCAACCTAGTTGAGGCTTCTAATGAATGATCTTGTATATATAGATGTGTGGTTGTATTCATGATTTGGTGTATGGAATATGTGTGAATTGATGTGAAGTAGATGTGAATAATCTTCAAGTAGATTTGGTGTGAAATTCAGTTCATGAAGAGCTTCGATGATGATATTTTCAATGTGATAATATTCTAAGATAGTAGTTGATGTCAAATGTGTCTACCATGATATTGGTCACTTGACATAGTGGTTCAAGGATATTTTCACAATTAGAAGACCTTGTTCATTTCAATTCATCTATTCCTTGTATATGTCGGAAGACTGTGGTCCTTTTGGCAATTTGTATAGTTCGTTGTATCCTGCTCTAAGACAGTAAGTCTCAGTCTTTCAATTCATTTGTATCTTTCCCTAAGGTTGTGTGCCTTAGTCTTGCACTTGAGCCTAAAACATTATAATCAATTATTCATATCATGAGTTTGATTCTCACCATGTTTTTCCCTGTTTAGGGTTTTCCACATAAATTTGGTGTTCATGTGTTTATTGTGCTTTGTGCTTTCACGTTTCAAAATTGTAGTAATAAGTTAATTATGGTTTGAAGTTTTATAGATCAAAAGTAAAGTATTTTAATGTCGAGACTAATTCACCCCCTTGTTAGTCCTATGGTATGTTCAACAATAATAACTAATTAGAAAAATATAACACAAACTTGGATTGAATTTATAAAGATTAAAAGTCAATTCCATGCCACATACTAAACCAAATTTAAACAACTAAACAAACTATAAATAATATTAATTATTGAAAATATATAAAAATATAAATTAAATATACCAACTTTCAATATCAAAGTATTCAAGGAGAATTTTCTTGGCGGCTTGAGAAATGTCCTAGAGAATATTGATGACAATTTGACCATGCCTTAGCCAATTGATTTTAATGTAACAATCAGGAATGGGAAACCTCCCTCAAGGTTTCCCATTTTATATTTGGAGGATGAAAAGATGTTTAAAGCAAGGTATTTCATCATAAAAGAGAATGCTAATTTCCTTTGGGCAATATTCAAACTAACTAAAACCCCTGAGGAAAATTGGATGAGGAAGTATCTAGAGTTCCATGGGCTGATTGAATTAGCTCCAATTAAGAGGGTGGATGAATGGGAAGCAGAAATGAAAGAATTATTCGCTCATGGAGGTTCTGAGCCAATGGAAAAGATTGATTGCTTTCCAAAACCTCTAGAACTAAATTGGGGTAGGAAGATTTCGACAATTGTCCGCTGGGTGGACACTTCAATAGTTCTTGGTTCTTCCTCCTCTGCCTCAAGCCTATCTTCTCCCTACTGAGGTTCATCATGGTCGAGTTTCGCTAAAATAGCTTTCTTTTCTTTTCAATTTTTGTGTTAGAACATCCTCTGGTTATCTGTCAGACTCCATGTTTTGAAGTGGGTATTTGGTTTATGCCCCTATTATTTATGAGCAATTCATGCATATTTTCTTTTAGGCATATTTTATCAGACAACCATTAAGACTTGTATTATGTATTTTTTGCTTATTTAATTATAATATATCTGACCTCGACTCTTTGTTGATTAAAAAAAATATCAAAATACTCTCTATATATAAAATAATCATTACATAAAACCAAATCTTATAAAATACACACTTTGTATAATATTCATTATATGAAAACTATTACAAAATAAAGTTAACCCAAAATAATCATTGCATAAAACCAACTCCTACAAAATACACACTTTCTATAATATCCACTACATAAAGATTATCACAAAATAAAGTTAACCCAAAATAAATTAGAAAAGTACAAATCATGCAAAATATTCATTACATAACAAAATAAAGTTAAACCAAGTACAAAGTATGCAATCTTCATAGTACATCCATAAAATTGACAACATTAAATAATTGAGATTTGGTCCATGAAAGATCATATAATAGAATGTTTAATTGGAAGGGCATTACCAGTAGATATGAAAATATTGGGGATGCATGATATCTATTATAAGTATTAGGAAAGAAAATCTTCTCACTGGCATCTTTGAAACTTAGAGCAAATCACATCATATGGAAAATCTCATCCTCGATGCTCACTTAAAAATCAATTATTGTAGATTTTGAAAATGCCTTGAGTAGCTCAATCATGATGTCAACCAACATTTCAAATCCACTTATATTGATTTTTGAACATATATTGAATCCCATTATGAATAAAAGTGTGAATGTAATTTTCATTCTTGAACATATATTGAATTCCATAAATTTGACAATGTTGAATAATTGAGCTTTGATCCATGAAAGATCATTAGAATGTTTGATAGGGATGTATGGTGCCCATTTTAAATATCACGAAATAATTTCTTTGCATTGGCATCTTTGAAACTTAGAGCAAATCACATCATATGGAAAGTTTGATCCACAATATTCTCTTAAAAGTAGATAATCAAAGATTTTGAAAATGCTTCGAGTAACTCAATCATGATGTCAACCAACATTTAAAATCCACTTATATTGATTGTTGAACATATATTGAATCCTATTATGAATAAAAAGTGTGAATATGATTTTATTGTTGAACATTTATTGAATCCCTTCAATTGTCATAAAATTATGATGATTGATTATCATTATGCATAAATTATGTATGTTGAGGCTACATAGTTAGACAATCCTTAATGGAACCTTAGGACCTTAGGGCAAAGGATAATCACTCAAGAGGCTTTATTGGTCCTAGAAAGCTTGTTATATTTAGTTCTTCATTGGATTTGGAATCATGAACCCTATCCTGGTATTCTAAAATAAAGATGCACTATAATAGGAGGTTCGGTTAATTTGTGAAGGGATAACAAAGAGCAAGGAAAGATCTAAGGATGAAGTAGAATCCAATAGAGCTAAACAAAACTTAGATAAAAGAGATTAACATAAGTAAGCCAATATTTATGGTCAAACTAATGTGAAAGTGCAAAAATTGTATTATAAGCTAAGATTGAGGTCTAGAATTTTGTAAGCCCGTTTCAATAAAAACTATGAGTATGATATTGATTGTTGAACATATATTGAATCCAACTTACTATCATATATTTTGATTGACTATCATTTTACATCGATTGTGTATGATTATATTGAGGATACATAGTTAAATAAATCTTAATTGGACCAAATTCACTAACTCCTTAGTGGTGTTCCTATCAACAACTAAGCTTCACCTAACCTAAATTTAATTTGACGGTCAACTTTATCTATCAAGCAATTTTTTTTGTGATTTTCTATTTCCCTTAAAATATTAAAATATACTTAATTTTTAAAATTAAAAAAATGCATAGGAGTGTCAAATGTAGAGATGACCAATTTCACAACCTCCTTAGTGTTGTTTCTACCATAGTTCATTTCCATGACTCTTGCCTCCTTAATATATCATCATGAATGATCAAATAAAAATCTCTTACAAAACCTTTCATGATTACATGATTCTATGTGAAGGAATTAGTTATAAGATAAGGTATCTAAAGGCCATGTAGTGCATGGGTTGCATGGTGTTCCACCTTGAGCTATTTTTGATTGATTAACGCATATGGAATCAAAGGATGAGTGCTCTCATATTATAGGTTGTGAGTAGTTGTCTTCTAGAGGTGTTACATATGATCTTGGTTTATAGAGTTGGTTATTTTTGGTTACTTATGTCTTGGATGTTTTTCTATATATTTTTTATTAAGTACATTCACATTATATGTGTTGGAATGGGTTATAGTAAAATAAGCATCGTGATTATTTGTATTACTTATTGTATGGAATAAACATGTAAATGATCTAAATAAGATGATCACCTATTACTTCATGGGTTCTTGGATTACATTTGTTACTTCCAAGCTCCATTCATGGATGGGGAGGATAGGATTTATTTGATGGGTGCGATAAAAAATGTCTTCCTATACACAACAAGAGCTTGGAGAGTGTTATTCACGGTTGGGTAGAGTTAGATTTTCTTGGTATTGCTATTGTGGATATATATATATATATATATATATATATATATATATATATATATATATATATATATATATATATATATATATATATATATATATAGTAAACCACTATTGCATGTTAGCATATTAAACCACTATTGTATATTAATTAGATTGTAGTAAAATAAAATCCACCTTTGGATACAACACTTAGATTGATACTAATAAATAAATGCATGAATTTAAATAAATGAAAGAATAGTTTTCAGCTCTAATTCCAATGCCAATATGACTATAAGAAAACGTGTTAGATGAATGCTTAGCATGTTAAACAAATTGCTTCCAAACTAAAATATTGGTTATTAAAATTTGTAGATTGATTTGGCATCATATAGAATGAAAATGTGCCATGAAGTTGACTTGGATCATGCGAAATCAACCGACTAAGCTCAATGATCTAAAAAGTAGTTTTCTTCCCCTGTAATATGTAGATCTGCTAGAGATATATGGGTGGTGCTTCTAAACACCTTTGAAGATCTTATTAAATGAAGGCCACATTATCTTAATCAAACACCTTGACAAATTAATTTAGCAACTAACAAGAAACAATGTTATATGTCTAGCTTTTGCTAAGTATGCAAATGATGTAGCAATAATGCTCAAATACAGCTTTTTGAATTATGTAACAAGTAGTGAATGAGAATTAGATGGATCATCCATTCTGTTTAGATGTGGTAAAATGAACTATAATTTGTCATTTTATATAAAACTATAGAATACATTTTGAAATATTTTGTACTTCAAATCAACAAATAATAACTAATTAAAAAAAGATAGCACAAACTCGAATTGAATTTTAAATTTTATATAGATTAAAGTCAATTTCATATCACAAATCAAACCAAATAAACAACTAAATAAAATATAAACAAAATCAATTCTTTTTTTAGACAACAGAAATCAAGAAGCCCCCCTATAAATTGCAATGCACCGAGTAAAACTTTTTAACATGACTAGTGATGCTAGCACAGCGCGTCCTCCAACGCAACGTAGGTTGAAGCTTTCACCAATCAAACTAGTCCACAACCCAAACAAAATCAATTCTTAAAATAATATAAAAATATAAATGAAAATATACCAACTTTCAATATCAAAATATCCTCTCTATATAAAATAATCATTACATAAAACCAATTCTTATAGAATACAACTTTATATAATATTCATTACATAAAAAATAAAAATATAAAATAATCATTATATAAAGCCAACTTTTATAAAATGTATACTTTATATAATATTCATAAATTAGGAAAGTACAAAGTAAAATAAAGTTGAACTATGCAAAGCATGCAATCTTCACTAGTACATCCATAAATTTAATAATTGAGATTTGGTCTATGGAAGATCATATAATAGAATGGTTGATTGGAAGGTCATTACTATGCTTTACTATTAAAAGAAAGATACGAAAATATTTGGGATGCATGATACCTGTTTGAAACATTAGAAAATCAATTCTTTTCATTGGCATCTTTGAAACTTAGATCGAATCACATCATATGGAAAATCCATTGCCCTCTTAAAAATAGATTATTGTAGACTTTGAGAATGACTCGACTAGCTTAAACATAATGCCAACCAAACATTTCAAGTGTCTCCACTTTCTTTTGTCACACTAACAGTACAACATTCCCTCGCGGTTTAGCGGTGTGAATTGTTTTTTACTTTTTGTATTCTTATGTTATTTTACTCTTTTATATGTGAAGAATATTGTGATTGTCTCTACTTTCTACATTTAGTTTGTTGAAGGATTTATTTGAAATGATTAAATAAGGCATATCTAGAAATAAATAAATAAAATTTAATTATTTTTTAAAATGTCATTCATGAAAGAAGATACTGGTTTAAAAGTAGTATTGTTAATGTAGTCATTAAGGTTCAAATGTTTATTGGATCATTGTGATGGTGGGTGTTTTTATTAATGCTTTGTATTTGTGATTTAAAAGTTGACTATTGGTATTCAAGTCATTGGCTTCATGTCCCAAAACTTTCATTGGATTGATGTGCTCAAGAGCTTTATATTTCTATTGGACTATGGTGCTCACAAACTATTCACATTAATGCACTACAATCATGTTGGATGAGATCTACTATTTGTGGCCCAATTTAGCTTGGGTCAAAATAAAAAATTTCAAATAATTGTTAAAAAAAATTGAATTAAAAAAACATTTAATTGTTTGAATTATTTTGTCCAAATAAGATTTTTAGAATTTTTTATAAAAGATGGATAAGTAATACATGTAAATATTTATTTCTATTTTAAAATATTTTGATTGTTTACTACTTTTAATTATGTGTGAAGCAAATGAAAAAATTGTAAGTTTTCTGACTCAAAAACAACAAATAATAGATTTGAAAATCTCCTTTAAGACTTAAATTTGATGGTAGTCTTATATAAGCAAAAAAAAATTAATGATAGTTATCCATTCAAAATTAACTTCAAAATGGTAAAATATAGATGCAGTAAGTATCTGATTTAAATTGTGTCACACATAAAGTGCATGTCTATATAATATACATATTAATTATATACAAACATAAATACTTTATTATAATATTTTATTTATATGTAAGTATTTGTGTTTTTATTTTTAATTTATATATTTATATTTTATTTTTTTGTTGAATTTAACTCTATTGCATAAACATAGTCATAAAATTTACTTATTGATCATTTTGCATAGTTGCGTGTGTGTTCATGTTTATGTTTATATACACAAATATACTTATGTAAGATACATTCTTTAATATATACTAAAAAAAAATAAAAAAATCTGTTTATGTATTTTATGTGTTTGTACATATATAAATCTTAAATGCTGATTTGTGTTTGTATAACTCAATTTTCTCTTACTCTTTCCTTCCTTGTTTCTTATGTTAATTTTATTCTTTTCTTTTTGTTCTTTAACTTAATTTTACTTGATTTTTAAATTTCTCCTCTTTCTTCTCATCTCTCCCTCTTTTTAAGGCCATTTTATTAATGCAATTCAATTTTTCCTCTTTCTAATGATAGATCTTTAAGTGATCCAAAACATAATTTTACATTTAAAACAAAAAACATACACAATTTAAACTACAAGCTTACTGCATCTACTTAATGGGATGTGGAAAACTCATACCAATTAATGTTGAAATATATTTTATTACAAATAAAATAAAAGTAATATAGCTGTTGATAAAATAAATGTAATATAATTGTTGATAGTTTGTCCAAAATCTCCCTTTTCAATCCAATCTTGAATTCTAACTTTTGAATTCAACTCCTTTATTTATGACATCAACATTTTGAATAATTATATAATCCACCATAAAAATAAAAATAAAATAGTAAAAAATATTGAAACGTAATTACTTAAATAAAATTAAAGAAATACAAGAATTTAAAAAAAAACATAAGCCCAACCCAAAAAAAAAAAAAGAAAGAAGTGACACAATTTCCTCTAAATTTTGATTATATTTTATAAAAAAAAACAATACGACCATAGGGCCATCAAATGTAAGCCTGCTCATCTTTCACCGTACAAAATTTGAAAGAGAGAACCAGTGGATCTTTAGGAAGTTTTAAAACATGAGAGCTTCAAATTTTATTGAATTTGCTCATAGAAAAATGCTGAAATGGAGACCTTTTTGCCTGAGCGGGATTAATCCCTTGGTCTTATGATAAGCCCTATGCAGGGACCTGAAGCCCCCTTCTGCGTTTGCGTGATGTAGAGGACTGTTTGAATATTTCGTTTACAGACCGAGTCCGGGGTCTAAGCCGCTCGTCTATATCGACATTAAACGTGTTCCTTATTGCTCTGTGCGGAAGTAGAGTAAAAGGACAGGACTGCCGGCTATCAGATATGGCGGAAGATTCAATCCCCTCTGCAACAAAAGAATTTGAAGTCTCCTCTGCTAATGGGAGGCTTTGGCTGCTTAACTCCATCAGCTGAGCAACAGCCTCCAACTCTTCATCTGTCAAATTTTCTTCAATTAACTCGCCTTTCAACCATTCATCGCCTCCACAGCCATAGGATTCCCATAGCAGCCTTATACATACCAGAAAATTTGAAAAAAAACATCACCTATAAGGCATTTGGAAGATTTAAGGAAAATACTGCTGGCATTAAAAAACTTTTGATTTACATGTAATAAAAATAGTATTTGTTTAAAAAAATTAAGTCTGAAAACCTGAATATTTGAGCTTAATACCAAAAGAAAATAAAGAAAGATATTTTTTTCTCAGTATTTCAAATTTCCTTGACAGATTGAAGCTGAAATCGATATCTGAACCTAAATTAAACTTCTTTAAAACAATTAAGTCTCAAAACTTAATTTTTGAGCTTGATTCAAAAACTAAAGATAAAAATTGAACCTAAAATAAGCTCCATTTGATAAAAAATTAATCCGAAAACTTTAAGCTTGATTCAAAAAATAAATATAAAAATTTGAACCTAAATAAACTTCATTTAAAAAAACCAAGTCTGAAAACTTAAATATTTGAGCTTAATTCAAAAACTAAAGATAAAAGATAAATTTTTTCTCTGCATTTCAAATTTGCATAACAGATTGAAGCAGAAATCAAAATTTGAACCTAAATTTGAAAAACAGAGACAGAAAAGGACGGATCAAAGGAAGACAGATCTGGAATCCTTACGAAGTCGTTTAAATTTTTAGCAGAATGTGAATATAGAAATGGATAACCTAAACATTTAAAATTATTAAATAAAATGTGACATTGTGATTTCAACATTCAAACAGTGGAAGCTTCAGAGAAAGAGGGAAAAGACGAAATACCTGAGGTCGCGGTGATAATGATGAGGACAGAGATCACAAGGAAGGACGACTGCTAAATGCAGATCTTCTGCAATAATGTCGTTCTGTTGAAGATGATGTTGTTTAGTGTGTATTTGAGATTCTTGTGGACAGGTATCGTGATGAAACCCCTGGTACACTGGTCTTCCCAGCAGCAGCATTCTTTATCAGATCTTTCTTCTCGCGATTCAACACAATATTCGTGTGAAAATGCAAGCAATTGTAACAGCTCACAAAATAGCAGAGGCCAAAATCAATGTGCAGGTTACTCGTAGATTTCTTTCAAGTCTGTAGCGGGCTACTATAGCGTTATACTCCTGTTTTCTCCGTTTAAATCCGTCTGGCTCATTAAAGTTTTAAATTGTTTTTCTATGCAATTTTTTTATGTTCAGAATTGTAAATTAAAATTATCTACGCTAATTATATAAATGCAAACAATTAAGCAAAATTAAATCACATTAGTTTTTAGAGTTAGGTCTCACAATAAATATTTAGAAAATATATAGGAGGATAGATGTATTTTGAGAATAACATGAAATAATGGTGATTATTAAGCTGAAATTATTTATCACTGGTACAAAAATTGATGTTCAATCTATTTGTATAAGTCTTCCATGTTTTTCAATAAAAGGGCTCTACCCCCACAATGGTAGAACTTACCCTTAAAAAAAACAAAGTCTTCTATGTTTGAATTTTATAAAGGTGGTGCTTACAAAGACTTTTGGGGAGATCGTCAAGTCATTATGGTCAAGTTATGTTAGGCATGCCCATTAGATGAACCTACTTTTAAATGTTGAGTGAATAATCATAGACATGCAGATGACCTATTTAATGCTAATGTGATATGTTCTTTCTAAGCGTCAAATTCAAATGTTCCTAGAATGATTGGTCCTTGTCTCTTTACGCTCCAAATCTAACTTGCCACTATTATGCATAAATTAAAAAACGGCAAGTTTGTGTTGCACATTTGTGGCTTGCATATGGACATATCAATTCCACTCACACGACAAAAACTCTAGCATGAGTTATAAGGTATCATAAGTTTTCTTGTCTCTAGCATAAGGTATCATTAATCCCCAATCCCCAACATGCCTAAAAATCCAAAACTCTTGTGTTGTGTACTATTCATCCCTACCTACCTCCTTATAGCATTAATGGTCAAATTTGACATTGCAACTACTCCAAAGGGGGTTTTCTACCCAAAAATAGTTGTCCATCTCAAGGGAACAATTTTACATGTACTTTTAGTGATGTAGGATGAAGATGAACAAGCTACCATTAATGTAGTGGTTGAGCTTTAGCTCTGGTCTTCTCACTTATTCAAGCCATCTATCTCATCAATTTTATGGGATCTAAGCTTTCCCTACATGCCAAATTCATCTACAGTTTGAAGCAGTCATCGGTGAGGAGGGACCTCAAGGAGATCAGTCCAAACCGGTCAGCAAGAGTAAACACAACGGAAACACACAGATATGATGGAGGCAATGCAGAACAAATAGTTTTATTGCATGAAATTTGATTACATCCAACCGATAACAACCGAGTTACAACATACCGACACACAGGCCTGGTAGAATAGGTCACAACCGGGACCTTGAATCGAAAGATCTATCTTCTAGGCACAGTCTATCTCTGATTGATCCTAATTGATTTTCTATTGATTTTATTCCTTACATTCTAAAGCATGATTAAATATATATATCGATCCAAAGGATCCAATTGGTCCAAAAGGATCAAAACCCGAAGAACAAGACCTAACGTGCAAAATGAACAAGGGCGGCCTCTGCCAAGAGATTCCTCCAGAAAATCCAAAGGATGAAACGTAGAAGGTTAGCCACACGCCAAGAAACATTGAGATCAACATCCAAGGCTCTGCAAGATTCGGAATGGGTTCCGGTAGATCACCAAAATAGGTCTCAAGCAACCTGTAACAAAGGAACAACCAGTAACAAGAAACTATCAAGGAAACCTGTAGTAATATCTTGTTAGAAAGTGATCCAAATGAGATGTGGTTTGAAAGCAAGAGAGATGATCAATTCTTCAAGTAGAATCCAACTCCACAGGATCCGGTGAGCCAAAACCGGGATACACAGAAAGGAAAAACTACTACTGCAAACAAAACAGAAAGGAAATGTTTTTGGTTGATGAAAGATTGTTGTGAACCGGGGATGCTCTTGCATCAGACATCTGGGGTTAATGAAAAAGTGAGTCTCTCACTTTGTTGGGGCTAGAGGGAAACCAAGGCGGTCTACCTCTGCTTGAGAAATCCAAGATGAATCTTTGACTGGTCTGCTCTTCCACTTCACAAGATATTCTTTGTACAGACTGTTTCGGGTACTACGCCCAATCCTACTATTCAAAATCTCTTCAATCTGATATGGTTCCTTCCAGAGCAATTATTTCCTAAGGTCTGCAACACTATCCTCATTGAATTCTAGTTCATGGTACTCATAAAGATCTACAATGTTGAATATAAGTGAAATACTTAGACTATCTGGTACCTCCACTTCATATGCATTTCCAGAACTAAACTTTCTCAAAATCTTACAGGGTCCAAACTTCTTCATCTGCAACTTATTATAAGTTCAAACTGGGAATCTCTCTTTCCCCAAGTATACCATCACTTCATCGCCAACTTCAAATTCCTTATGTCTCCTCTTCTCACCTGCCTTCTCCTTATATTTGTTATTCAAGTCCTCCAAATGTTTTTTAACCTGAATATGCAATGCTACCATGTGATCTGCAAATTATTTTTCTTCTGAACTTTTCTGGTCTTCACTGCTAATGTCTCTCAGTTCTGCTATTCCTCTAGGATGTACTCTGGTAGTAATCTCAAAAGGTGTTTTTTTGGTACTTCTATTCATTGAATTGTTATAGGCAAACTCTGCTTGTGCAAGGATCAAATCCCAACTTCCGATTTTATCTCCCACTAAACATCTCAACAAATTTCTCAAACTTTGGTTAACCACTTCTGTCTGTCCATCAGTTTGTGGATGAAAAGTAGAACTGAACTTCAAATCTATCTTCATCTTCTTCCAAAGTGTTCTCCAAAAATAGCCAACAAACTTAGTGTCTCTATTTGAAACTATGCTCTTAGGTAATCCATGCAATCTCACCACTTTCTTGAAAAATAGGTCTACTACATGCAACGCATCTGATGTCTTCTTACAAGGTATGAAATGAGCCATCTTTGAAAATCTATCCACTACCACAAATATAGAATCATTCCCTTTCGGTGTCTTAGGTGATCCAAGTATAAAATCCATGCTTATATCCTCCCAAGGTCTTACCGGTACTGTCAAAGGTTTATACAATCCCACATTTTGACTACTACCTTTTGCAACTTGATGAACTCTACAACTCTACACATATCTCTTAACATCCTTATGAATCTGGGGCCAAAAGTACTGCTCACTCACCATTGCAACTATTTTATCGATGCCAAAATGTCGAGCTAACCCTCCACTATGCTTCTCTTTTATTAGGTTCTCTCTCATGGAACTCTTAGGTATTCATAATTGAACTCCCTTGAATAACATCCCATCCTGAATGAAATAATCCAACCATTTGCTTCTATCAACCATAACCGGTTCTCTACATGCTTTCCAAGGTTCTGCAAATTTCGGGTCTTCATCATACAAGGTCTTCAAATCTTCAAAACCTAATACTGTCACTCTCATCTCTGTCAGAAAATTCCTTCTCCTACTCAATACATCAACAAATTTGTTAGATTTCCCACTTCTATGCTTCAACACAAAGGTTTAACTCTGCAATAATTCTACCCATCTCATATGTCTCTGATTCAACTTACTCTGACTGTTCAAATACTGCAAAGCTTGATGATCTGTATACAACACAAACTCCTTAGGAAACAAGTAGTGTCTCCATTTCTTCAAGGCTTGAACTATGGCATAAAATTCTAGATCATACATTGAATATCTCTTCTGGGCATCATTCAATTTCTCACCAAAATATGCTACCGCTCTCCTTTCTTGACTCAAAACTGCTCCTATTGTTGTTCCACTTGCATCACAATCCACTTGAAATACCTTATTGAAATCCGATAAAGCCAACACAGGTTGCTCAGTCACTTTTTGTTTCAACAATTCAAAACTTTGTTTGCTTCAGTGGTCCACTTGAATTCCTTTTGATCCCCTTTCATAGTCTCAATCATAGGGTTACAAACTGAACTAAAATTTATGATAAAGTTCCGATAAAAACTAGCCAATCCATGGAATGATCTTATGATAGGGTTCTCCTAGTTTGCTCACACTTCTCCAATTGGTGTTGCTCACTCCACCAACTCCACCAGGCCTTGTTATGCCTCAAGACCTCCTATTCCTTCCCAAACTCTTCTAGAACTATTGCTTTGTCCACCTTAAGGTGACATTCAACAAGTGTCTTCACTAGGAACTCTACTAATTCAATGTTCTTCACTAGCTCTCCATCCTTCCAACTGACATTTTGTCACTCTCACCCCCAATGTTGTCATGTGTTTTGCAGAGGTGTGGAGGTGCTCATTCAATGTGGGATTTGGTCAAAAAGAACCATTTGTTCTATTGCCAAACTCATCTTCCTTATTGATTTCAAGAAAATGCTCAAAAGAGGGCTACTAGGAAAGAGCCCCAATTAGGCCTCCAAATCCGGGATTTTTAGGATTTCTTGGTCATATGGTTAATATGACCCTGCAAAGAGTTTTATGATTCTTCAAACACTCATTGAACCCCAAGATATTTTGTTGGTTTTAGACCCTGTCCGTACAATGCCCTAACCCAAAAATGAGGTTTGCTAGGGTTTTAAAGGCTTCTAGGACTGTGACTGTTCAACTTGGTGAAAAGGTCATCAAATGGATTTTTCAAGGATTCTCCTTTCATTTTCAACTCTGTATGGACCTCATAATCAATGCCAAATTCTTAGGTTAGGTTTTTGGTTTCACCCCTGCATTCTTTCATCGTTTTCCACCTTGTCTTTCCTAGTCGAGTTGCAACAGGACTCGCCTAGGGCAAGGTGGCAAAAATAGAAAACTTCATTTTCAGAACTCCTTCCATATTTACAATGTACATTTGGTTGCCTACCATGTACCAACAAGATATGATGATTGCACAGTGGGATTTTATGGGGCAACCATTTTTCCAAGGTATACTATTTACAAGCCAAAACTGGCTGTTTGAAAACAAAACATTAAAAGAACTAATAAAATCTATCTACATAGCATGAAATAGACTTAGTGAAACTAGAACACACCAAATAATAGCTATCCAAGTTTGGATCAATGGATTCAATCCATTTGTATTCACTCTTTAATGCAAAATGAGGCAAAACAGTAATAACAGTCCGAAAATGAGTGGTTTCAGATTGTCATTCACAAAAATCAATTCTTCCAACCTGGTATCCATGCAAGAGAGGGTTTAAATAGTCTTCCCCATGTGTGGAGGTATCTTAGGTCAATGTTTTAACCCTAACTCCACCGCTAAGCTCTTTTAGGACCAAAGTTGTCATGACAACTTGAAAAGTTGTCATGACAACTTTTACAATTTTCCACATCTTGCCTTTCCCACTTAGGCAACCTATTACAAGTCATTACTAACTTCTATTTCAACATTTATAAGGCTTTTTTGAACCCCTCTAATACTTTAATCAACCTATGCCTCTTTTGACCATCTAGAAGGCATCATTGACCACTCAAACCAAGAACAATCCACAAAGTGCAAACCTAGAAAGAAACTAACTAAACTAGGCATACACTTGACTCAACCTAGACTCTAATCACACACATTGGTCCCTCTTGGATTCCTTATTGGAAATCTGACCTCGCTAAGGTCAGTACAAGCCAGAATTGAAGAAGGTCTATTTAGCCTAAGTCCTAGGTGCTCCTGCACCATCTTACCTCTCCAATGTTTTCTGGTGTAGGCCACTCAACAATGGCTTTCACTTTCTCAGGGTCCATCTTCAAACCATCCTTAGATATCAAAAATCTCAAATATACTAAGTCATCCTTCATGAAAGTGCACTTCTTGATATTGATCAACAACTTCTCTTCTCTCAACCTCTGCAAAACTTGTCTTAACTGCAACAAATGCTCTTCTTTTGTTCTACTAAAAATCAGAATGGCATCCAAGTACACAATAAAAAACTTACCCAATAATTTCTTCAATACCTCATTCATCAGCCTCATGAAAGTACTCGATGCATTAGTCAATCCAAAAGGCATCACCAACCATTCATATAGTTCTTCATTTGTCTTAAATGTTGTCTTCCACTCATCACCTTCTCTAATCCTGATATGATGATATCCACTCTTCAAATCTATCTTTGTAAAGTGTTTTTCTCCACTCAAGCAGTCCATTATGTCATCCATCCTAGGCAAAGGAAATCGGTATTTCACTGTGATATTGTTTATTGCTCTTGAATCGGTACACATCCTCCATTCTCCATTCTTCTTAGGTGCTAATACTGCTAGTACTACACGAGGGCTCGGACTTTCCCTGGTCAAAAATTTATCCAACAGCTCCTGCACTTGTCTATTCAGTTCTTCATTTTTTGTCGGTGTCAACCGGTGTGCAACTTTGTTAGGCAAACTAGCTCTAAGAACCAAGTCCATGCAATGACTAATACTTCTAACAGGTGGCAATCCATCAGGTACATTATCGGAAATGATGTCCTCATATTCTGTCAGCAAATCTCTTATATCTGTTGGGTGTTCTCCTTCCGGTTCTAGTCTCTCAGTCTTCTTAGGAATTAAGGCAAAACACACATTCTCATGTCTCAGTCCATCCATGAATTTCCTTCCATCTACTAAACAGATTATGGTATTTGTACATACTTCACTCTTCAAAGGTTCCTCTAAAGGTAACAAGGTTTGCTTCATCCCATTGGCCACAATAGTGTATGTATTTTTCCTCCCATCTTGTATTTTTTGTCTATCAAACTGCCAAGGTCTTCCCAACAAAAGATGACAAATATCCATAGACATAATATCACACAAAACTTCATCATGATAATTCCCAATTTTCAAATTTACCAAACATTGTTCACTTACTAACAACTTATGTTCATCCTGAATCAATGCTATCTGATAAGGCTTAGGGTGTTTCAATCTCTCCAATTTCAACTTATTCACCATCTCTTCTGAAACAAAATTATTTGAACTACCACTATCAATAACAACTTTACAACACTTACCAGATACCTTACATCTGGTCTTGAACAAGTTCTTCCTCTACAAGGGTTCTTCATCTCCTCCGGTATGACACAAAGCTCTCCTCATCATCAACAGTTCTCCATCTTACGACTTATTGTGTGATCCGGTGGGGTTTTCTTCCACCACTGTTGCTCTTCTGGAAGCCTCTATCTTCTTTAATTCAAATGCACAGTGTCCTTCTCCTCCACATTTAAAGCAGGTTCCTCTAAATGTCCTCTTGTCTTGTCTTCCAAAGTTCTCATTCCGATAACCATGTGGTTCTATCCTCCGATAGAAATTTCTATCATCCTTCCGGTATGAATTACCTTCTTTGCTTACTTCCTTGTCCTTGTTCTGATCTGTATTGGTTCCTATTCCTCCGGTATATCCTCTTCCTCCTTGAAATCTTCCTTTGGTAAACCTTCCACCTCTACCTCTTTGTTTATGCTCATGTCTTTTATTCAATTTCTCTTCAGCCTTTAGTGCATACTGGTAAGCCTCTTCAACACTCTCCAATTTGATCATACTGAGTTCATCTTGTATAGACATCCACAATCCATTCAAATATCTTGCAATCTATTCAACTTCATCATCAACATGTCCAGATCTGATGTTCAATTTGTAAAATGCTTCGGTGTACTCCTTCACACTAGATTCCTCTTGTCTCAGATTCTGCAACTTCCAGAACAAATCCACTTGATAATTTGTCGAGACAAACTTTGATTTTAACTTAGCAATCATCCTATCCCATGTCTTAGTCATTTCTTTACCTCTTCTTTGCCTATCAACTTGTAAATGCTCCCACCAAAGAGATACATGACCTTTCAACCGGGTACAGGCATATCTCACCTTCCTCTCTATTGCAGTGTTTTCAAAATCAAAATACTTCTCCATCTCTAAGATCCAATCCATTAATTCATTTGAATCTAACTTCCATCATATTCTAGTGGGGTAAAATGAGGTTTAGTGTTTGCCCTACTCAAAACCCTTAAAATAATTTCTTCATCTAGATCAACTACCAGTAGGTTCACTTATTCTGTTGGGGCTTATTCTCCTTCATCTTCGCTCACATCCTCAATATGTCGACCTCTTCTCTGGGTTGTCTCCACGGCTTCTAACCAGGCTACTATTCCTCACAACATCTCCATCATAGTAGGGTCTGCATTCCCACATGCTCCACCATTCCTAGTTCCTCTTCATGCCATTGATTCATGCTAGTCCTTTGCAATTGCAAGTCGGATCTGCAATCCCCCACCATACAATGAAATTTTAGGACACGTAACCTCTGGAATGAAACTTCGCTCTGATGCCACTTGAAGCAGTCACTGGTGAGAAGGGACCTCAAGGAGATCAGTCCAAACCAGTCAGCAAGAGTAAACACAACGGAAACACAGATATGATGGAGGTAATGCAGAATAGATAGTTTTATTGCATGAAATTTGATTACATCCAACCGGTAACAATCGGGTTACAACATATCGGCACACAGGCCTGGTAGAATAGGTCACAACTGGGACCTTGAACTGAAAGATCTATCTTCTAGGCACAGTCTATCTCTGATTAATCCTAATTGATATTCTATTGATTCTATTCCTTACATTCTAAAGCATGATTACAAATATATATCGATCCAAAGGATCCAGTCGGCCCAAAAGGATCAAAACACGAAGAACAAGACCTAACGTGCAAAATGAACAAGGTCGGCCTCCGCCAAGGGATTCCTCCAGAGAATCCAAATGATGAAACGAAGAAGGTCGGCCACACGCCAAGAAACATTGAGATCAACGTCCAAGGCTCCGCAAACTTCAGAATGGGTTACGGTAGATCACCAGAATAGGTCTCAGGCAACTGGTAACAAGAAACTATCAAGGAAACGAGTAGTGATATCTTGCCAAAAAGTGATCCAAATGAGATGCGGTTTGAAAGCAGGAAATATAATCAAATCTTCAAGTAGAATCCAACTCCACAGGATCCAGTGAGCCAAAACCGAGACACACGGAAAGGAAAACTGAAACTGCAAACAAAATAGAAAGGAAATGTTTTTGGTTGATGCAAGATTTTTGTGAACTCGAGATGCTCCTGCATAACAGTTCTTCCTTCATTTTGAAGTGACATAGTAATCAACAAAATGCTATATATGTCAATTCTTTTTCTAGACTGAAGATCCATATGTCTACATGAGTACAAGTGTGAGGGAGTTTCTAGGGTTTTAACTCCCACGTGTCTAATCCCTTAGAGAGCAATATATTTTATAAATCTTATAGATTTTAAATATTGTCAATGATATCACTCAATAGAGGTCTCTGTAGCTCTATTTGTATATCTTTAGAGGAATTCTAGATTAGGGTTTAGGAATGTAACTATAATCAGATGAATTTGAGATATCATTCTAATTTATTTCATTTTATAATGGTATTTACCTTATTATATATGTGTTTTTTGTAATTTGGGGATGGATAACTAAGAATGTTTAGTTGTTTGATACCATATTTGTGAGGTACGTTCATGCACAACTCATATTCCTTCTTATTGTTAGCGTGTTATCTTTCTCGGTGTAATTTCTCTGTAATCCAATGGATTATGCAATGGTCTTGAAAGTAACGACTCACATGTGCTTATACTATAAAATAACATACACAAGTAGTTTAGGAGTAGGACGTTAGTTTGTATATACCTCATTATTTAGTATTATAACCAAGACAAACATCCTCAATATATTTGTAAATTGTTATCATCTCAGAGATTCATGGTGTTCATACCCACATTTTTTGTTGGTAGGTAGTGACATACTTGTCATTGTAATAGAGATTATAGTAGTATGTTTCTCCTTGACCTAGTGATAACTGTTGGGGTTAGGCATACATTGGATAATACTACAACAATATATCCATTTCACTATTTTTAGTATTAATTAACCATATTTAGAATAACTCTAAAGTTGAAAAAGGTCTTACCCATCTAAACGAATTGATCAAAAGTTGCCCTACTTGATCATAAACTTTAAGGATTTTCCCTGAGTTTGACACTCTTAGCACTCAATAATAGGCTTAGCTATAGGGATTTGGGTACCAACAACTTTGAGCAATATCATAATGGTTCTTGTCTTTCATCTATAACTTGAAAGATATTTTCAGCCAATGGATTGATTAATGGGTAAGTTAATTGCATGTTCACTTATACCAACATAATTGTCATTATCAAGGATGACTGTGTTTGAACATATTTTCTAATATCTTCTTTCTCCTACTTGAAATGGACTAATTTTATAATAAATAAAATTGTGTAAATATTCTCCTATCTATAGATCATCACCTACATATATCATTTATTTTTTATTGTTTTAATACATTTATTCATAATTTATTCATGACAAAAATGATACAATTATAATCGTGTGTATTCATCTATTAGATAAACTTAATGGAAAACACAAAAACTAGGATGGTATCAAGCAAATAATACATGGGAAAAAAAATAATACAATAAGTTTACTCTATAGAAACCTTTAAAAGATTAAAAAATCTAATGATTCCATTAATACAATCCAAAAATAGATGTCATGCAATTATTTTAGAGATATTACATGTCTTAAAATTATCATAAGTTCACTCCTTACACCTTTATCATGCCTCTATAACTTATAAGTCCTCATTCTTACACTTCCAAACATAAAATAAATTTGAGAATGAAGGACAAAATTAGAGGAAACCCTTCAAACTTGATTTAAACGTTGTATGGCATTCCTCTATCTTCCCTTAGCACCAAAATAGAATAAAAAAAGTCAAAATATTTTATTAAAGATGAAATCCATCACATTCCACATTCTATTTTTATAATGACTAAATTATTGCTTTTCATAAGTGGAAACAATAACTTTTTTGAGGTCGTGGTGAAATTGAAATGGTCAATTATGAAATCACCACTTGCACAAATTAGGGACCACCAAAATTAATTTTCTAATTTTCATTTTGAATGTTGCACCCTTATTTCAAGTATCATCCAAGATGCTCTACATCGCCTTAGATGCCCCTACTTTCTTCTACATATCGTGTTAATCTTTTACTAACGGGCCTACTTATAGGTCACTTGACAACACTCTTAACTAAAGTGGATATCCGTGACCCTAGTGGTCCCAAAAGTTTGCACCTAATTTTGAGATTATGCATCCCCCTATTAGGAGGATTTTTGTCCAAAAAATTCTTCCCCACCATCTTTATCATACCATTTTTTTTTGCCTGTAACTTTACATTTGAACGCTAGCATCCATGTCATGTTCTCACCTCTTCTTGATCTTTTCATTTTATTTTCTATAACGATGTCATCTTATAGTTCCTCAGTTCCTCATATCCACTTAGCTCAAAATTATCCACTCAGGGTAACATGGTATCTTGTTTTCATCTAACATAGAAGGCTCAAATAGTTATATAACTTGTCTACATTGAATTCTCAATTGATATTTATGTACGAAGGAAGATATAAAACTTGTTTACTCCTTGAAGTCACCCCCTCCAAATTTAAGTGAAATGTTGTCACCACCTTAGAACTTGTGATCCACTCTCTATTAATCGGTTATATTTCACTTAAGGTGCTTTGATTAAAATTTTATAAATGGAATGTATATTCCTCACCTTGTTTATAAATTTCTTGGACTTTTACACCTTTCAATCACTATTTCTTAGTTAAAATTTTACTATCCCAAAAAAACATCAAATGGGATAGGCTTAGATAATTAAAACATGCATCAAATGAACAAATAAATATAGTTTTATAGATGAGTAACATATTGTATCATACGAATGTTGAATTTATTCCATGTTTTCATTTCAACATTTTGGAAACCTCTAATTTTAGAAAAGTAATAAAGATGCCAAATTCTTATTTATTGTTTCTATTTGTACATTTATTTACGTATTAAAGGGAATATACCATTCCAACCTTGTATCCATATTGTCTAATAATGTGTGTTGAACACAAGGCAGGACTGAGAGAGGATGGGGTGAATCAGTCTTAAACCAAATCAATGCAACACATAAACAATTAATCTACAACATATATCCAGCACATAAACACCAAAATTTTCTACGTGGAAAACCCAAATAGGGAAAAACCACGATGAGCAACCATAAAATATATCCACTATGTATATCAGATTACAATGAATGAGCTCAATGCTCCAGACTTGCAAACCAAGGCTAACTACTCTTGGGGCAAGATACAAAAGAGGACTTGTAGACTTAAAGCTAACTGCAATAGGGCAAGATACAAAAATGATTCAAAAAGAAGGATATCTTGATCATGAAGCTATCCTTGAACTCTGCATCAAGCAACCAACATCAACACACACAACTCAAACCTCATTTGTCAACACTATATCTCGTACCTCTGCCATAGTCTCAAATAGGTCGCATATCATTCTGTAATACCCTAAAAATGGTCACTTAAACCATGGGCCCCTAATCTTGACAACATCACCAAGGTCCTAACCAAAGGCAATTAAATCAACTTTGAGCACACAATTAATTAATTCTTCAATAATTAAATGTCACATGGCAAGTGAATTATTCTATATTAATTAAATCATTCCAAGAAAATAATTTTGATCAATTATCCTATTTAATTTATTAAATATCTTAGCATATTTAATTAATTAATAAATTTGCCATTAATCATAAAAAAGGAATTAATTTATTACAAAAGAGGAATCAATATGCAAAGCAAGAATTAAATTGAAAATAAAATAAAAGAATTGAATTGAAAGAGAAATCAAACTTGAGATATTATTTCTTCTTCTAAATTGAGAACTTGAAATCAAGAAAGCGATTAAATGAATTTAATCATTCTCTAAAATTGGAACTCAAAGCTTTTGAGAAAAGGAGTTCAGTTGCATTGAAAATACTCTTTTCTTGAATAAATCAAAGAATATGCATAGAATTACCTATTTTTATCTCAAGTGCATGGAATTAATTGAATTATATCTCTAATGCAAACTTGAAATTATAATCTGAATGCATTTCAATTCAACTATAATTGGAATCTATCTCAAGGTTAACTGAATCCGATCTCTCAATTATTTCAATTATCCTAAATTGTGCTTTTTCTTGATCTCTCTTGTGATTCTCTATAAATTGAGCCTTCATCTCTCATTCAAAACACTCTGGAAATTTATTGTTATTATACAGTTTTTGCTCTGGAGTTATTGAAGATATTGTGCTTGCTTTTTGAGTTTATTGCATCTTAGCTTTTCTTTTTGCATATTTAGTTCAATTATGATTGCTTGAATTCATATAGCTTACTATTCATCCATCTAGCATAATCTTGCATCCATTTAGCTTAACAACATTCTCATATAGATTAAATCCTTCGTCTTGGTGTAGTTTAGTCACTTGTATTGCTTATACAAATCTAAAAGCAAGTCTATACTCGCATCTTTTAGAAGGCAATTGGTCGATTTGTGATGGTTTTATTATTCATACTTATATCTGCCTAACCATACATGTAATGACTTAATTGAAGTGTTGTGTCTTACAACTTGTAGATACTTATTCCACTTTTCACACACACACATTCGAACACAACTCTTCTTCTCTATTGTGAATTTCGCCGATTATCTTCACATACTTCTTCTCATCCTCTTACTTTCCTTATGTCCATACAACTTAATCGCATATATCATTTATATACAAGATAGATCATCAAAGCTTGAACCAAGTCAATTTGAAACACAATACACCTTCTGGACTAAAAATACGCACATTGATCCACTCCAGGAGAAAGAGGGGACCAGTACACATCTTCCAAAGATCAATCCACTGATCCGCAATTACAGAAACAAAAAATTCAACATCCCAACACGCAACGCATCCATATAGACAATTAACAGTCAAAACAAACTCTCCAATGCAAATTAATCTTACTCGGATCTCCACACGTTATGGTGAGACCCATAACATATCAAATAACCTTCTACTGTGAGGATATGCCAAGATCTAGAGGCCAATTGATAACACAAACAAGAGAGAATAAATGTGACAAGAATAAATTATATTACTATCAATGATGCAAAATACGCAACTAATTGAGTTGATTGAATTACATACAATGTAAATGAGCATGCTTATAAAGGAAAGGCTATGAGAGCACACAATCATGACATGTGGCTCAATGAGATACAAGGGTAGGTAGGGGTGGATAGGAGAAATAATAAAGTATTCCACAAGAGGTGCATCACCCACCAAAGATGGAATGTGACAACAAGATAAGACCACAAAAGGTGGAATTTCTCCCACAACCATGTTCCCTAGATGCACACTTCCCTAAGTGTCTCATATGCAAACTATAATGAATGCATTATCCTAAGTCAACTTAAGTAAAGTGTAATTATAAGACATAATTTACACCAACACCCCCCCCCTTAAGTGCAACTTAGGGGAATGTAGACTCAAGCTAATAATGCAAGATGAGTCTCAGCTACTAGGCCATGTTAGGTACCCATGTACAAATGTAATGCAATCTCTCACAAATGGAAAAACAGAGAAAAACACAATGGGAAAAAACTCCCCCCCAAATGAGAGATGAAAGCACATAATGCTCTCAATGATGTATGAAAAGAACAAAACCTCATGTGAGGAAAAAGTTCCCCCATTAGAGAGAAGAAGAGAAACCATGAAGCCCCCCCTCAATCTAGAATCTCCTACAAAGATGGTCCAATGATGATGACCAATGTTCCTCCCAATGAAGAAATAGAGCCAATGTTGCACCAAGAATGTCAAAGTGTGACAAAACTGGGTACCAATGTTGATTAAGAATGACCAATGAATCGCTCATTGCAACAAAATGAAGATCAGGCATGGAGACAGCCTACTTTGAGCATCAGCTAGATACTCATCAATGGCAGATTGGTACAATCGAAATCTCACTAGAGCTATGCACAATCTTGTACAATCTAAGTCTCAACTAGAGCCATGCACCAAATCTCACAATATATTTCCTAATATACAAAGTACAAGAGGATTACATCAAATATGTCATCAAGTGACAAAGTAAAAAGAGGTGTGGCACTTTATTTTAGTGTGTATACAACATAGCTCATGCAAGAGAATGTGACATGGCATAGTGCAAATATGGAAACATGAAGATGATGCCACCAAAAAGATGCCCTATAAAATACTGCGGATGAAGATGTCTCTGATTGGGATGTCGCCAAAACATATAAAGGAGAAAACTGACCTCCCCCCCCTTAATTGTTGGTTGGAGACTGCAAGATAAGTATGATAGACAAAAAAAAAGTGCTCCCAATTTGCTTATTTAATGACATTTTGTTTTTAAAAGATTTTAAAAAATGTCAATAAAAACATTTATTAAATGCCCCGTGAATTTTTTTTTTTTGAATTTTTGAATTTTTGAAAAAAAACTTTATTAAAAAGAAAACAAAAATCAATTAAAAAAACCTTATTAAAAATAATAATAAAGAAAAAAAAATTTAACACTTTAAAAAACTTTATTAAAAAACAGTTTTAATAAAAAAAAAAATTATTATTTTTTAAATGGACCTGTGAGCTCGCACTGTTGTACGCAATGCGGTACCCGCAGGTGCCTCTACAGTAAGAATTTGTCAAAAATATCCAAGATCAAGAGCTCAATGAATAGCACAATAAGAGAGACAAAATATTGATAAGAATAAAATGTATTCCTATCAATGATGCAAAATACCCAGCTAACTAAGTTGATTGAATTTGATTGAATTAAATTACATAGATTGTAAATGAGTCTGCTTATAAAGGCAAGGCTATGAAAGCACACAATCATGACATGTAGCTCAATGAGATACAAGGGTAGGTAGGAGAAATAATAAAATATTGCACAAGAGGTGGATCACCCACCAAAGGTGGAATGTGACAACAAGATATGACCACAAAAGGTGGAATTTCTCCTACAACCATGTTCCCTAGATGCACACTTCCCTAAATGTCTCATATGCAATGAATTCATTATCCTAAGTCAACTTAAGTAAAGTGTAATTATGAGACACAATTTACACCAATATCTACAAATCATATTTAGACCCAAAGATAGGTTTAACATAGAATATCACAACCTGCTATGAAATATACCATGACTTCTAGAGAACACAAAGATATTTTCGGACCACAAAAAAAACTCATCCATAATGCCAAAAACATAACCAAAGAAGATAACAACATCAAAAACACTCTCCAGACCTAAACACTTCTGGAACAACCAATAGAACAACTGCAACCCCCAACACAACAAGATATCTCTGCACCACAAACATTTCAGACCAACAACTATCCATAACAACAAGTTTGATATCAATGACAAACACATCAACACATACTTCCAACAATCTGTACCATAACTTTCTTAAGAAATAACATCCGTAATTGATATGATGTTTTTTGGAATTCTAAAGTGTACACATACATACTTAAATGAAATGTTTATTGAACAACTTCTAGTCAAGGTATTTTTATAAGTAATCAATATACACATCTTACTAAATTCATCAACCATAAAAAAGAGATAGTCATGCATTGACATTAGAAAGCTACCTAGGAAATCCATGGAAATCCTCTCCATGCTCTCATAGGTATGGGAAAATGTTGGTACTAACCAATATTCCTATTACCTGGATTGATTATATTACATATGTTGCAAGGTGTGCGCTCTTTGTCTACTTGTGTTGTGCAGCGCAGCGCTTGGGTTTGTGACATGGCGTAACCACCTCCTATGGATTCTATAAGTCTAGTAGTTGTATCAGGCACTAACAAGTTGATCTTTTGGTGCAACGGTAACCACACTTGTAACAAGTGATATCAGAGTTTGGTCACAAGTTCAAACCCCTCGCTTGCCCTGAGGGGGGATTGTTGCAAGGCGTGCGCCCTTGGTCTCCTTAGCGCTCGAGTTTGTGACATGGCTTAACTGCCTCCTATGGATTCTATGTAGTACCCCTACCCTAATCAATTTCTAATCTTGGTTTAATCTTGGTTAGTTTATCATAATATAATGATTATAGTTAGATGTTTTGATTTAGTGCATAGCTGATAATGTGGTTTTCGCACCAGTTTGTATGCAAGTTAATTAATTCTCCTATTTTGTGTTATTATATTAGGCTAACGCTTTCATTAAGTTTATATATGTATGCATGTATGACTCTTGGTTGCAGGAGATTTCAGGTACCACGCCGCATGAGTGCGAGGTTCATCTTCACCTGGATTTGCAGGTTTGAGTGTACCTCTTTAATCCTTAGAGTTGGATTAGGTGGTCGTAAGACCCTAGTTGACCATAGTCATGCTCAAGTGAGCATCGTCAGTCGTCGTCGGTATTCCCTTTTGTTTGGGTTTGTGAGTCGTCTATCTGGTTGACCTTCTTGGTTTGCGTGTTTGGTGTGTATGGTTAAATTGAGTAATTTAGTCCCTAGTATTTAATTTGATTAAATATGTGTTTGTGCATTAAAGATTAATGGACTAAATTAAACGGGATTTCTTTATGTGATTTATCGTTAATTTGAATTGCTCGATTTAAATTGGGAGCAAGTTCAATTAAATGGTTAAATTTAAATATTAAATTGGTTATGTATATGATGTTGAAAAAGAAAGTTTTGAATTTAATTGCAATAGAATTAATTGTATTATGTTGGCTTCTTAAATTAGAAAGGTTAATTTCAGTTAATTGAAGAAATCAATTTTAGATTGAAAATCAAGTGAATATATTGATATAGTTGGAAAATAAAGATTTTTGTGATTTATTTTAAATAAAAATTTTAAATCCAAAAATGAGATTTTTGGTCAAACTTTTCCATATAACCTAGACTTTTGGAAAATATTGGGGATTGAATTTTTTGGAGAAAAATATATTTTTGGAAAATATTTTGGATGAAAGATTTGGGGATTTTGGAAGGAGAAGGATTTCTTAAGCTGCAGGTTGGGGCTCTTCATCAAATCCTTTCCAAGAATGCTTTCTAAGGTAGGAATTCTGGTTATCAATTAGTTATTGTTTAAATTTTAAAAAAAAAATGGGCATTGGATGTTCTTCATGCTATTTGGTTTTAATTTCTCCATTGATTGCCTCAAGGTTATGAATCATTGTGGAATTAGTTGGTATTGGTTTATTGCTTGCATCCTTGCATGGAAAATGAGCTTTATTATGCCCAAAAGGATTATCCTTTCAATTTTGAAAACCTCTCATATTCTGGAAATTTTTGTGTTGTTTTACAAAAAAAAAAATTATTTGTTTTAAGTCTCTGGGAGACTGACTGTGTTTTTTATTCATAGTAAATAAATTTAAAAAATAATAATAATTCTTTTTAGTTTCTGGGAGACAGGTTTATTAGACTGTGTTTTACACAGTAAACAATTTAAAAAAAAAAAAAATGAAAATAAAAAAAATGTTTGAAACCCCAACCACGTGGGAGAGTTCCCCACCACGTGGAGGGGTGTTGCGTGTCCCTTTGGGCAGCAGCGCTTCCCATGGGGGCTGCGTCCTCCCTTTGGGAACAGCAGCGCTCCCATGGGGGCTGTGTGCTCCCATTGGGAAACAGCGCTTCCCCAAGGGAAGCGTGAGCTCCCAAGGGGGGGGCCCACGTGGGTACCCTCCCCCATATAAATGCTTTTTTTTTAGTTTTTAAAAAATGCATTTTTTTTTATGTATTTTTTTTATCAAAAAAAAAATATAATATTTTAATATTATTTAATGTTAATTTTTAATTAAGTTTTTAATTATGATTAATGTGGCATAAATTATAATTCATGATTAATTTGATATTAATTAATTGTATAATGGAATATATACGTTAATTAATATTCAAATTTCATTTTATGATTAACGCATTATTCTAATTAAATTCTAGAATTGCTAATTTGGCAATTAAATATTAATTGGTTATATTTTATTAATCTTGGATTAATAAATATATACCTTAATTAATAGTTAATTTGGGTATTTGTCTAATTGAGGAAGTATTGTTTTAAAAAAAAATAGAATTTTATTTTATTGGGAAGTTGTTGAAATAAAATATATTTATTAATTGATTATTTTTAAATAATATTTTATTCAAGAACATATCATTTAAGTAATTGAGAAGTAAATGAAATATTTTATCAATGGATATTTAGATCATTTAAACGATATACTATTGAAAATTAATAATGTATTGTTTGGAATGTTGGCGAGTTAATGGTATTTTCAATTTGTAAAATAAATGGTCTAGTTATAATCTTCCTCTGTTTTGAGACATAAGCGAATGGACCATTGAGATTGTGGTATTGTACTCACCTAGTAACGGTGATTTTTCTGTCAATGCTTTTTGAAAACATAGATCAATTAGAGAATTGGATCAACTTTTATGTTTAAATCAATATGGGAAAATATTGTCTTTTCCGGTTATTGCCTATGCGAGTTTAATTTTTGTATCCGCTTTTGCTTAAGTAATGGCAAGTTTTGATTTGTTCGATTGGACCCTGTCATATGGATTGATTTGGGTACCTGTTCTAGTTCTCGGTTTCAAGTTTGACTATTGTTTTGTGGTAGTGTCGTAATTGGTAATATCCTTTGTGTGGGTGTCGAATGATGATTCATGGTTGACCATAGTTTGTCAGATCTCTGGTTAGAGTACTGTCAGTAAGTGTATCTCTTGGAGTCGTGTTTGACCAAATGGTGGATTTCTCCATTTTGAACTTTGTTCATCTGACCATGTGTATGTCTTCATTTTGAGTTCGTTTGAGTATAGTCTAGTGTCGTATGGGAAAGTGGCTTTTGATTGGAGGTCGCGCCCAAAGTGGCTGTTGGGTAACCCATCGAAAGTGAGTCTAATAAGTGATAACCTAATAGTAAATTAGAATGTTAATCTCTAAGTAAGGTAATTGTGCCTCACACATGGGATGAGTGCTAACACAGACTCCACATACTGTGAGAAGGCCTGAAATGGCAAACCATCATCCTTGTCTTCACGAAAGGATGTGTGGGTCCACATGAGGCTTGGATGGGCCAGAGGCTTGGATTAGGTTGCCAGGGTAACCCAGTGTATGGGGACGGAACCTATGAAGACCTGCCATGGTAACCATACCAGGTTGTGTGATGACACTTGTCCCTACGTTCGCTGGTGTGTTATCATTTTGTCCTGTTAGGAGCACGTTTGTGGGTCATCCTATTGTCTATGGCCTTGTGAGTACCTGGTTTCATGTTAGACCTTGGGTGGTGATGACTCAGTTTTATGGGTGCTCTAATGGACCTTTTTATTAGCTTTGATTTTGTTTAGCTGGATCCTTTCCTTTTCAGGGATCGTTTATGTATTTATTGACCGATGTGGTCGCTTGTATATTGTTTATGTTTTGCCTTGATGGCAGGATTGTAAATGGTGTAACCTATTGTATTCTTAACTTTATTAATTATCAAAGGGGTCTTGCAGTTGAGCAGACCCGGAGATGTAGCCCTTTAGGGGTGAACTCTGAGATCATCTTGGTGTTATGTGATGCTTTTATTCTTATATTTCATGTTTAGTGTTAGCATGTATGAATGTCATTTTGATCGAATGCATAAGTGGGTTAGATGAGATTTATTGTAGATACACGTATGCAATCGTCTTTTAAAATGCAGTAAATTGGAATATGAAAGAACGTAACTTAGAGTAATGGAATCTATTCAGTGTTGTTAAGGAAATTAAGTATGCATGAAAAGATCTCATAAGTTTATGATGAAATTCTTGTGTGTTAGAATATTAGATCCATGACTTATATTTTAATGAAAAGCTTGAATGTAAAGTATGAATGAATCATAATGGATAAACATTAGCATGTGATTTATATTTCCATCTTTTGAAAGAAATTAGCCCGGTTAAGAATTATCTCGTTATTAAGATAATCAACTTATGGGATTAATTGTGTGAGTTAAGTGAATTGTGAAATTTAAGTAATCTCGTTGGGAAACTCTTTAGGTGTTAGTTGATGTCTTCCGCTATGTAATCTGAATCTTTGATATCTTGTTGTATCTTAATGTGGTGTAACTTTTTTTAAAAAAATTTATTGCACTCCATTCTTGAGTTATAGCTTAATCCCTTCGAGGTTTCCTGGCGGGGCATTACATTTGGTATCAGAGCCCATGTTGCAAACACTGGGATCTCTGGTTTCGTTGTGCCCTTAGTTGTTGTGAGGTGTATCGACCTTACGTGCATGCTTGTCCTCCCTTGTGTATGTGAGTGATTGAGCAGACCTTAACTTGTGTGTAACGTGTGTGTTCACACCTTGTTCTCACCTTCTTGGTGTTGGTGTTTTTGAGTGATCATATGTGCTTTATGTGCTTATTGATGTCTTGGTCTACGATTACTCATATTCTGAAAGAGAGTTGTATGAACCTTCCTTATTGATTCTTGTACTCTTTAGACTAATCCATTTGGGTTGGTCAGTGCTTGTCTTGAATCTGAAAGTGTGAATCGTGCTTGTTTAAGATTATGATCTAGCTTAGTGTTGTTCGCTTGAAGGACTAGTATGGTAGTTATTGAATGCTTATTTTGTAGCAAATTGAATGATTATCACCCTTCCTCCTCTCTCTCTTTCTAGAAATTAAAATGTTTGGGATATGTGTAAATTATCTCTTATATGAGGTTTCTTTTTGTAAGAGAAGGTGTGACTTCTTGAACCCTTGTGTGAACCCTATGACGCTTATGTGTTTTTAAATAATAAAAGGGCTTTGGGTTGAAAGTTAATATTGGTTGTTGGGAGAAAACTATATGTTTACATTAAAGAATTCTCTATGTGTTTTGTAGGAGTAACATAATTAAATTTTATCTTAAGTAATGTGCATTAATATGCGGATAGTTGTTATGTGAAACTGCTTTGTTTGTAAAAGATGTATAAAAGGGAACATGTTATAGTAGCTTCGAGAGTGTATTAATGTGTTCCACGAAAGATTGTTTGATGTGTTTCAGTAAACCAAGTTGATCGAGAATTTATTTTAGCAATGCTCCATTGAACTTGCTTTTGGGTATATGTAATTACCTTATTATGTTTGGAAAGTGCAAATGAAAAGCTTGTTTGATGTGCATGCATTAGTATGTATTATTTTGTTGATAGCTCCTCGCTTACCTTCTAATCGTAATTCGATTTTCTATAATAGGTTGCAAATTATGACATGTGTCTGTATTGTAGTATAATAGTGAGTGTTCTCAAGAGGTCTTGTATTATCGAAAGATTGCCTGTTTTGATCTCTGTTGTTTGGAAAACTAGAACATTTTGTTGCAACCATAATGATTGGAAATGTCATGTTAGGTTGTTTGGCATCCTTCTAAAATGGTAACGAAATGAAAACCGTGCAATTGAAATGATAGGCCTTCAATGAGAAATTTTATATTATAGTGTGATCTTGTTGATCTTGTGTCTTTGTAGGAAATAGTTTGGTTATCCAACTCTCTTTCCCTTCTCTTTGCCTAGGGTATCAGATTTTTAGAAATGGTATTAAAGAATGCATTGATTTAAATAGAATGTTTATAAAACATGTGAAATTGTACTATTGCATTTTGGCTTCATATTGAAAGATGAAAGTCCTCTTTGGGAAAAGAATTTGCATAGCTAGTAATTTAGTTACGAATGCTTAGTGAGATTCAAGAAAGATATAGGAATGATGTTATTTCCTTATGTAATTGTGAATTGTTAATAATTTCAGTACCTAAATCTAGAGTAAACTTTATTCAATTATTCATGTGGAAAGCATAATTAAAATCTTCCTTGAATAGATGTTAGTGTACTGAAAAGTACTCCCCGTAAATGTGACTAAACCAGTACTGGTGTAATTGTGTGTAGTGTAAGAAACCGGTGCTTATTATATGTACCCATGGATTGGTGAAGTAATCAACCATGGAGGATATGTTGCTTATGAGTATGGAAAACCATACTGTTCATGTGATGTTGCTTATTTGTGTCCCTACTGAATACCAAACCTCAGGTTGTGGGTAATTCAGTATGTTAAGGGGTAGTATTAGAAGTCACCATTCCTTGAATAGTATGGATTGGCGTACGAGTAAAGTCGGCGCGAAGCAACTTTAGCTTCTCTATTTCGAGGAATGATATAGTTGTACTATAAAACTGTATCAAAGGTGTACTCAATACTTTCCCTTTTGATGAATCTATTTATAGGTTTATGTGTGATAGCCTATTCCCCTCCTTTATTTGAGCATATTGATGGTGATTCTTGTGTATAGTAATGGTCTGATTTGGAGGATCCTTTGCCTTGTCTTCATGAAAGGTAGGTTTATTCACATGTGCTGCCAGTTAGTACGTGTTGGTGGGCATGTGGGTGGACCTTAGTCATGTATACCTCTGGCTACAGCGAGTATCCTTCTAGATACGTCGCTATGCGGGACGTGACCTGCGCGTGCTTGTTTCCGCGAGGTACACTACCATGCAAGATATGCCCATTGCTTGTCTTCTCCACTTGGGGTATTGCCATGCCGCATGATGACGTGATGCAGGGTGATGTCGAGGTGCACACCGCCATGCCATGTGGGTAGTGTGACTATATCGCACCACATGAAGAGCTATTGCAATAGCTAGACAATTGTTCCTTCCTTCCTCGTTGGTGGCTAGACGTTAGTCACATAGTGATGTTATGTGCAGTTGTGATATTCTTTGTATTTCTTTGGGGACCAGCAATTTATTTTTACTTTGACTTTGAAGGTTTAGCCATGATCTTGTGATCTTTTGCACTTTTGATTTGGTGTTGCAATTCCAGATTATTTTATTGTCTTACTGTTGGAATTGATGATTTATTATCTTTATTCATCTGTACTTTGGTGGCTAAACTGATTTATCCTTATTGTTTTCATATGCTGGTCTTGTGTTGAAATGTGAAATTCCTCTCCAAGGACGTATGAGACGGTCTTGGTTGAGTGTACGAGGAAGTGGACGTAAGGAACCTTGAGGATGGGGGTATGTGAGGCTGTGATGCAGCTAGGATCCACTACCTACCTATGTGTGGTGACTATCTCTTGGAGGCTAACCACCTTACTCAACAAGGGATGTTCATGAAGGTCTTGTATGGAAGGTAGCACCGCTATGGTGTGCCTAGCACCATTGAACCTTTGAGTGAGATATTGGATATTTATGATCATATTGTTGTTCTGAGATTAGGCATAGAGATGTTGATCATGCATGTTATCTTTGACCGAGCATTAGACATGCTCACATGTGGCCTTTTGAGTTGTGCATTCCAGTTATGTGGATGGTTATTATGTGTATCATGGAGTAAATTGTGCTAACTTGTCACTATGTTATGGGACAGTCTTTGGAAAGGTTTTTGTGTGCCTGGAAAGTGTAAACAATTGAGTTATCTGTGTTGCTCTTAATTCATGAAAGTTAACTTGGTTGTAGAAATTAAAATTTTGAACTAGTTCTATGCGATAAAGTTTTGTGAAAAAGATGGATTGGTAAAAGAAATTGATCATGATGGCATGTTTTCTTGTCATATTTGGTAGATGAGTATGGTAATTGTTGCTTACCTCTTTTAATGCTTTAATTTGGTGTAATGAAAGGAAGAAAATTCTTGTTTCTCTGCTATGATTGTGGATAACTCCTAGAATGTTATAAGAAATGTATGGATTTAGATGTACCTTGCCAATGGGTAATGGCATTCGTAAAGGATTTAGCAATAATATTTCATTTATTTATGGAAAGATTCCTATGTGCAATTTGATCTTTGTTGAATGAGTTTCAGGGCTGATGCGTGTGACATGTTCTCCATCTAGCCTTACGACTTCCAGGAGTAAGTCGGAACCTAGGGGGGGAGAATGTAGTACCCCTGCCCTAATCAATTTCTAATCTCAGTTTAATCTTGGTTAGTTTATCATAATATAATGATTATAGTCAGATGTTTTGATTTAGTGCATAGCTGATAATGTGGTTTTCGCACCAGTTTGTATGCAAGTTAATTAATTCTCCTATTTCATGTTATTATATTGCGCTAACGCTTTCATTAAGTTTATATATGTATGCATGTATGACTCTTGGTTGCAGGAGATTTCAGGTACCACGCCGCATGAGTGCGAGGTTCGTCTTCACCTGGATTTGTAAGTTTGAGTGTGCCTCTTTAATCCTTAGAGTTGGATTAGGTGGTCGTAAGACCCTAGTTGACCATAGTCGTGCTCAAGTGAGCATCGTCAGTCGTCGTTGGTATTCCCTTTTGTTTGGGTTTGCGAGTCGTCTGTCTGGTTGACCTTCTTGGTTTGCATGTTTGGTGTGTATGGTTAAATTGAGTAATTTAGTCCCTAGTATTTAATTTGATTAAATATGTGTTTGTGCATTAAAGATTAATGGACTAAATTAAATGGGATTTCTTTATGTGATTTATCGTTAATTTGAATTGCTCGATTTAAATTGGGAGCAAGTTCAATTAAATGGTTAAATTTAAATATTAAATTGGTTATGTATATGCTGTTGAAAAAGAAAGTTTTGAATTTAATTGCAATAGAATTAATTGTATTATGTTGGCTTTTTAAATTAGAAAGGTTAATTTCAGTTAATTGAAGAAATCAATTTTAGATTGAAAATCAAATGAATATATTGATATAGTTGGAAAATAAAGATTTTTGTGATTTATTTTAAATAAAAATTTTAAATCCAAAAATGAGATTTTTGGTCAAACTTTTCCATATAACCTAGACTTTTGGAAAATATTGGGGATTGAATTTTTTGGAGAAAAATATATTTTTGGAAAATATTTTGGATGAAAGATTTGGGGATTTTGGAAGGAGAAGGATTTCTTGAGCTGCAGGGTGGGGCTCTTCATCAGATCCTTTCCAGGAATGCTTACTGAGGTAGGGATTCTAGTTATCAATTAGTTATTGTTTAAATTTAAAAAAAAAAATGGGCATTGGATGTTCTTCATGCTATTTGGTTTTAATTTCTCCATTGATTACCTCAAGGTTATGAATCATTGTGGAATTAGTTGGTATTGGTTTATTGCTTGCATCCTTGCATGAAAAATGAGCTTTCTTATGCCCAAAAGGATTATCCTTTCAATTTTGAAAACCTCTCATATTCTGGAAATTTTTATGTTGTTTTAAAAAAAAAAAAAATTATTTGTTTTAAGTCTCTGGGAGACTGACTGTGTTTTTTATTCACAGTAAATAAATTTTTTAAAAAATAATAATTCTTTTTAGTCTCTGGGAGACGGGTTTATTAGACTGTGTTTTACACAGTAAACAATTTTTTTTAAAAAATGAAAATAAAAAAAATGTTTGAAACCCCAACCATGTGGGAGAGTTCCCCACCACGTGGAGGGGTGTTGTGTGTCCCTTTGGGCAGCAGCGCTTCCCATGGGGGTTTCGTGCTCCCTTTGGGAACAGTAGCACTCCCATGGGGGTTGCGTGCTCCCATTGGGAAGCAACGCTTCCCCAAGGGAAGCGTGAGCTCCCAAGGGGGGGACCCACATGGGCACCCTCCCCCATATAAATGCTTTTTTTTTAGTTTTTAAAAAATGCATTTTTTTTTATGTATTTTTTTTAATCAAAAAAAATATATAATATTTTAATATTATTAATGTTAATTTTTAATTAAGTTTTTAATTATGATTAATGTGGTATAAATTATAATTCATGGTTAATTTGACATTAATTAATTGTATAATGGAATATGTACGTTAATTAATATTCAAATTTCATTTTATGATTAACGCACTTTTTCTAATTAAATTCTAGAATTGCTAATTTCGCAATTAAATATCAATTGGTTATAATTTATTAATCTTGGATTAATAAATATATACCTTAATTAATAGTTAATTTGGGTATTTGTCTAATTGAGGAAGTATTGTTTAAAAAAAAAAATAGAATATTATTTTATTGGGAAATTGTTGAAATAAAATATATTTATTAATTGATTATTTTTAAATAATATTTTATTCAAGAAAATATCATTTGAGTAATTGAGAAGTAAATGAAATATTTTATCAATGGATATTTGGATCATTTAAACGATATACTATTGGAAATTAATAATGTATTGTTTGGAATGTTGGCGAGTTAATGGTATTTTCAATTTGTAAAATAAATGGTATAGTTATAATTTTCCTCTGTTTTGAGACATAGGCGAATGGACCATTGAGATTGTGGTATTGTACTCACTTGGTAACGGTGATTTCTCTGTCAATGCTTTTTGAAAACTTAGATCAATTAGAGAATTGGATCAACTTTTATGTTTAAATCAATATGGGAAAATATTGTCTTTTCCGGTTATTGCCTATGCGAGTTTAATTTTTGTATTCGCTTTTGCTTAAGTAATGGCATGTTTTGATTTGTTCTATTGGACCCTATCGTATGGATTGATTTGGGTACCTGTTCCAGTTCTCGGTTTTGAGTTTGACTATTGTTTTGTGGTAGTGTCGTAATTGGGAATATCCTTTGTGTGGGTGTCGAATGATGATTCATGGTTGACCATAGTTTGTCAGGTCTCTGGTTAGAGTACCGTCAGTAAGTGTATCTCTTGGAGTCGTGTTTGACCAAATGGTGGATTTCTCCATTTTGAACTCTGTTCGTCTGACCATGTGTATGTCTTGGTTTTGAGTTCGTTTGAGTATAGTCTAGTGTCATATGGGAAAGTGGCTTTCGATTGGGGGTCGCACCCAAAGTGGCTGCTGGGTAACCCATCGAAAGTGAGTCTAATAAGTGATAACCTAATAGTAGATTAGAATGTTAATCTCTAAGTAAGGTAATTGTGCCTCACACATGGGATGAGTGCTAACACAGACTCCACATACTGTGAGAAGGCCTGAAATGGCAAACCATCATCCTTGTCTTCACGAAAGGATGTGTGGGTCCACATGAGGCTTGGATGGGCCGGAGGCTCGGATTAGGTTGCCAGGGTAACCCAGTGTATGGGGCCGGAACCTATGAAGACCTGCCATGGTAACCATACCAGGTTGTGTGATGACACTTGTCCCTACGTTCGCTAGTGTGTTGTCATTTTGTCCTGTTAGGAGCACGTTTGTGGGTCGTCCTATTGTCTATGGCCTTGTGAGTACCTGGTTTCATGTTAGACCTTGGGTGGTGATGACTCAGTTTTATGGGTGCTCTAATGGACCTTTTTATTAGCTTTGATTTTGTTCAGCTGGATCCTTTCCTTTTCAGGGATCGTTTATGTATTTATTGACCGATGCGGTTGCTTGTATATTGTTTATGTTTCGCCTTGATGGCAGGATTGTAAATGGTGTAACCTCTTGTATTCTTAACTTTATTAATTATCAAAGGGGTCTTGCAGTTGAGCAGACCCAGAGATGTAGCCCTTTAGGGGTGAACTCCGAGATCATCTTGGTGTTATGTGATGCTTTTATTCTTATATTTCATGTTTAGTGTTAGCATGTATGAATGCCATTTTGATCGAATGCATAAGTGGGTTAGATGAGATTTATTGTAGATGCACGTATGCAATCATCTTTTAAAATGCAGTAAATTGGAATATGAAAGAACGTAACTTAGAGTAATGGAATCTATTCAGTGTTGTTAAGGAAATTAAGTATGCATGAAAAGATCTCATAAGTTTATGATGAAATTCTTGTGTGTTAGAATATTAGATGCATGACTTATATTTTAATGAAAAGCTTGAATGTAAAGTATGAATGAATCATAATGGATAAACATTAGCATGTGATTTATATTTCCATCTTTTGAAAGAAATTAGCCCAGTTAAGAATTATCTCGTTATTAAGATAATCAACTTATGGGATTAATTGTGTGAGTTAAGTGAATTGTGAAATTTAAGTAATCTCGTTGGGAAACTCTTTAGGTGTTAGTTGATGTCTTCCGCTATGTAATCTGAATCTTTGATATCTTGTTGTATCTTAATGTGGTGTATCTTTTTAAAAAAAAATTATTGCACTCCATTCTTGAGTTATAGCTTAATCCCTTCGGGGTTTCCTGGCGAGGCATTACATTCTATAAGTCTAGTGGTTGTATCGAGCATTAACAAGTCGATCTTTTGGTGCAATGGTAACCGCACTTGTAACAACATAACTTGTAGCCTCTTGTAAAATTGGACACATATACAAGTGAATGTATAGATATTATATGTGTTAATGTTGGTTGGACACTATCTTTGCCACTACACAATACCTGGAAAATTATGAAGTATGAGATTGGCTCATAAAAAACAACCTTCTCCTTTTTTTGATCGGTAAATGTTTCTCATTTTATTCAATATTGGATTGTACCTGGCCCGACCAAGTGGGGTTTACAGCAAGGGAAGCCCTTCCCCATCACATGTGTATGACCCATGGACAGGTCTATCATTACACTACAATTTTAAACTGCCCTTAACATTAGAACAGGGAGGAACATTAGGAGGGATTTTCTCCATGCCTCTTTTATCTTTTATCTTTTTCACCTTTGTCCAGCCCACCTCCGAAGTCCTCGCCCCATGTGTCGCCATCTTGGATGCAACCGAACAAGGCGCATGTCAATTCACAAGAGCCTATAGCTCATTTTCCTTCTTCCTATAACAATCTGACTTGGGACAAGACAAAATCCTAACACAACTGTCCTCATTGGTTGTGACACTCATGCATCCAGCATCAACATTGGGTTTGGTCAAAACCCCAAGCTCAGATTTAGGAAAAAGAGGGAGGTAATCACCCCCAAGGGTGTGGCATAGTCTACCTCATGTGGGGAGACTTTATTATCATCTCGTTCCACCACATAAAGGGCATCAGATACATCTTTCCCCCAAGTGCCCTGCTTGGATGATTTTTCCCTCTCACAACTAGCAGCAAGATGACCCGTATGGAAGCATCGGCAGCATCTGAAAGGGATTCCCTCATAATCGATTACTTGCAGCTAGCAACCTTCACCAAGTTTCATTTTAAGATCCCCTGGAAGTCCCTTACTCAAATTCATCTCTACCAGGATGCAAGCAAAGGAAGTGTGATGAATACCCACATCCACTCCCAAGAATTTACCCAAGGAATCATCGGTGGCCTCAAAGCAGGATTCAAACTAGAATTGTAGAGGCAGGTATGGGAGTCTGACCCATAAAGGAACATAGTCAAAGGATTCAGTTGTAGGTCTAAAGGATGGGTGCCACAATTTTAGGATTAGCAACTATTTATCTTTCCAGCACCATTTATTCTCAATAAGGATCTGATTCCTATCTGTCACACTATCAAAAACCATCACAAAGAAGCCCCGGGCCCCTGGAAAAATATGGATGTTCCCATAAAGAATGGGTTTCCAGTGAGAAGAGATCCATGGAGATAAGGCAAACTGGTCCAAAAGCCCCTAAATCTCCCAATAAGACCCATTTCAGAAAAAATGTTTTTCATTACCCTTTACTTCTGCCACAATTTCTGCTCCCAAGTGAACAATTGGACTAACTGCAATCAAAAAACAGTGAGCAGTAGTCTTACCCAAGTTGAAGGAGCCAGCCCTAACTCGATCGCCTGGGGTGTTGCCTTTCATAAACCTATTAATCTATAAACTCGCGTCCCGAGAAGTCTCCCAAATGCTAGATTTTTCAGAAACCCCACACCCGGCACGAGAAATGTCATTGTCTTTGGTCAGATGGGGCCGAGACCTCCTAAAAGCACTATCGTCGCCATGCCCTAAACCGCCACCATGATTTAGGAGGGAGGCTCTGCCTATCGACTGACACCGCAAGCCATCCCTGCAAACCCTAGCATAGCTCGCACCCCGCTTTGCCTCCATAATGATCCGTATATAACTTTTAACAACCTTCTCCTTTTAGGTACACATAGTTTTCCTACTTTTAAAAGAAGACTAGCTTTAACATATTAGTATTGTTTTGGATCAAAATTGACTATCATCTCCCTTTTGCTTTGTTAATATATTTTTTTCTAAAATCTTCATCATGTACATAAACTTCATTTTGGAATTTTTTTGACAATGAATATTTACTTACTACTTAGAAAAGAGGTGGTCTAGAGTTAGAAACCTCAAATAAAATAATTGAAATACTTCATGGCATTCAAAAATAAATTGAAAACCCTTTAGGTTGAGCCACATCATACAATGCTTCTTATTAGAAGAAACCACTCCACACAATATCCCAATATGAGATCAAAACACATGCAATATAGTGAAAGTTCAAAGTCGTATCACGCTTTTACAGTAATGGCCAACATTGATATAAATTTTTAACTTAAATCACTATAAAGTAACATGTATTTTAAATCTTGAAATGATGTAAACTAATCAAATATAGATTTTTTAATATATATTTTTTTTGAATCTTTTAAAAAAATAAAGAAATTATTTGAATGTAATATTTTACAAAACTGACACTATAATTCAGTTGTTAATAAAATACTAAAAAAGAGATTAAGTGGGATACCATTCTTTATATACTAAATTTTATTTTTATTTCTTCATTTTTTCTTTTGTATTTATAACTTGAAACTTTTTCAAGGAATAATTCTTTTGTAGTGTACATGGATTAATTTTTCTCCATTTTAATAAATATATTTTTAAAATAAATATTAAATTATTTTTACTAAAAAAAACCTATTTAGATTGAACATGACATTTTTTCTTAACTATTTATCCAAAATAAATAAATATATACATATGTGTGTAGGTACATATATATATGTACATATATGTATGTATATACATACATATACATATACATATCCATATACATATATGTATATGTATATGTATGTATATACATACATATACATATACATATCCATATACATATATGTATATGTATTCTTGACATGGAATCTCTTCTCTAGTAAATCATATTTTTTAATTTTTAAATGAAGTTTAGTATTTTTCTTCAAGAAGATAATCAACCTTATATTTTATTGTTGATAACCTACTTTTAGTTAAAATGAAAAAATATAAATAGTAATCAAAATATTAATATTATATATTTTTAAAAACTACTCTCTAGATCTAAAATTTAGCACTTATAGAATTTTTAAAAAATATTATTTACATGAGTAGGAATTGTGAGAACATCAAGTTTTTATGATAGTTATATATTTTAGTAAATTGAATCCAAATTGATGCTACATATGCATTTAGTGGACACTTGTAGTTGTAAAAGTTATATCTTACATCTAATTTAGCTAGAATATACCCAACTAGATCACATGTTTGATTAAAATCGACTGCCAATTAGAATTGCTTAAATTCATGTATTGATAAATTGGCTTAAATTATGACATAGCTTTGAACTTTCACCCAATACTCTCTACATATCTCACATGACTCTTTCTTATAATATATAGTACACAATTGCCTAACACTACCACTTACCCTCACACATTTGATAAATACTCATATTCAAGTTAATTGGTGAAATGTGTTACAAAACATGTGTAGCCATAGCTTTATTTATTACTACCAAATACACCATAAAACTATGCCCTTAGGTACATGACATTCCATCACCCTTAACATGTTTCATCCTTGAAACATAGAAGAAAACAAACATAAAAATATTATAATTCAATTAAAAAATGTCATGCCCTATCATCGAACCATTCATTTGTAATATTGGTATCTAGGATTTTGTTTGATTATAATTATATCCCAACTTTGTTCCATATTTCATTATCCTACTATAATTATATTTGTTTCAGACTAACTCCTTTTTTTTAATCTTGAATAGCCATTACTTTTGTGATGACATTAATTTATATAGTTTCCCTTTGATTCTATGTATATCCACAATAATTAACTCTATAATCCAAAGAGTACCATGCCACCATGATTTTTTCCTCTCACAGTGTTGTGGATTTACATATGATGCACCTTTTTCTAATCGTATAACCTTCATATTCAATTTTTCAAGATTCTTTGTCACATATTTTGTTGGTTCATGAAGAGAAATAGTATTTGTCTCCTTTTTATTTTTTTATTCTTTATCATTTTCTTCCTCTAATTAGTTAATTTATTCTTCATTGTATTCATAGACTTGTTCTACCTTCACATTTTTTGGTCTAAACTATACATAATATCTTTCCATGTTACTTTTTCATTTCTATAATAAATCTTCATGAATGTATTCTACACGCATATTGTTAACAAATTGTCTAACCAAGGATATCCCAGAATAATAATTTTACTCACCCATATCTAAAGTATTAAAACTTAAATGCAAAATATATTTTTCTACAGTGAGCTTAAAATATTCAAAAGAAATACAATGCTTACCCTCTATTTGAGCATCCTTAATTTTATTTACTTAGACTTGAAATTATTTTTTTAATACATGATGAAATTATACTTGTTATGATTTGCATATACAATAACCTTAAATTTTTTAATCCATCCATATTGAAACTTCTTTATGTGGAAAACTTTATGTGCTCATATCCTCTATATCCTCTTCATTCTTTTGCTAATATATCATTTTTCTTGTCATCACCCAAACTTTATAGTCTTTCTTCTTCATCCTCATCCTCATCCTTCTATTCCTTATTAATATCCACATCAACCATCACTTCTTTTGTTACCCATCTATCTAAGAAAAAAATCCATTTCAGTGAAAGAATATTTATTTAGACACAACAAACAAAACCATGAAAGAGTGGCACCTCTTAAATTTACATGATTTATATTGATTATAATTATTTTTTAATTGGACCCACCATTCTATTGTCTTGGAGATCCCATTAAACTTAGGAAATGTCATGAAAATAGGATTTCAAAAACAATCTCTCATTAGATCATATTTCCACCTTATATATATATATATATATATATATATATATATAGGTAGATTTCAAATATTTCCTCCCACTTCTAAATAAAACATTTGATTTTATTAGATTGTAGATACTAAATATTTTCCTAAAATCACAAGAAAAAATTTTATAAATCAAAATTGTAGAATCAAATTCAATTTTGTATAGCGTCCTTGATACTACTCCAAATCATTAATGTGACTAGTTTTCAAAAATATCTCAAAGTCCTCTTTCCAACAAGTCCAAAATCACTTTTTTGAAGACTTGTTCAAAAAAAAATTGGCCCTTGTTCAAAAAAGTAGCAAATTTCAACCCATTTTTTTCAAATTATAGTTTAGATACAAATTGTTAAAAATCTATAATTAATTAATATAAATACTCTAATATATTCAAAAATAGATAAGACACTTGAAGTTAGGCAGCATAATAAATGTCTTCTTATTAAAAGAAGTCACTCAACATGATATCCTGATTCAGACACATACATTACTTTTCACATATCTCATGTGACTTCTTCCTACAATATATAACTATCAACTACCTACCAATACAACTTAACTACACATGTGGGATAAATAATTTTGTTCTAATTAACTAGTGGGATGACTTACAAAGCATATGCATCCACAACTTTATTTGTTACTACATAATAAATCATATTATATAGCCTTAGGTGCATGACATCTACAAAGAATATTAGCCACCTTATTAGTCACTCCATACTTCTATTTTATCATAAGATGGAATTTTTGAAAGAATCCCATCTAATTATAGCGATGGAATGATCAAATGTACTTTGTTGTTTTATACCCCAATGATTTATTTTTTCTATTTCATGTAACAACATGCAATTGAATGGTGATGTATGAGAAATATTAATGAAATTTATAGAGGTATTAGACTACCCAATGAAGCTCCTAGTCTCCAACTTGGATGCAGTCATTGGCCAATATACCAATGCCTCAATATTTTCATTTGGATCAATTATTGTCTAACCATTCCCCACCATGTCTACAAGGTACACGTTGGAGCCTTTTCAAATTTATACTTATTTTCATTAAACAAAGTTTTGTTCTTATTCAAGAATTGACATACTATTCTAAGATTGGAAACATGCTCTTCATATGTCTTGCTAAAAACCAAGATATAATCTAATTAAAACTTTCACAAGAGTTTATGATTGGTCTTAATGCCTCATTCACAAACTACATGAAAATTTGATAGAGAATTATACAATTCAATTCAAAGGGTAGAACAACTCCCTCATAGAGACCTTGATTGGTAAATGTTATTTTTCACTTGTCTTCTTATTTGAAACAAATTTGATGACACTCTAATTTTAAAATTAATTTGTTTAAGAATTTTTTTTTTAAATTTGATCAAGAAAATCATCTATAAGGGTAGTGAATACATATTCTTAGTGGTAATTTTTTATAGCCTAGTAATCAATATATATGTCATGTTTAATATTTCTTCTCACTATCACAATTTGATAAACACAAGATGATGTGTCTGGCCATATTACACCTTTTATCGTCGTCGACTACTACTCAACTTAAAGAGTCTCAAACAATCTTTTATGGTATAGTCATATTTTTACAATAGAAATAGGTAAACAATTCAATTTCACTATCTATAGCACACATATGCAATAACCTCTTTGACTTAACAAACTGACTTATTTCTAATAGTTCTTGATAACATGTAATCCATATAGTTAATCTCAACCCCATCTTGCACTCTATAGAGAGAACATCCCACTTGCATTGATAAGATTATTTGTTTAATATGCACTAGCCATAATTATTTCTTACTTTCTTACATATGATTTCAAGGCATAATCCTTGTCATTATAATAGAATCTATACTATTTTTTCCTCCTAAAATAGATGGCACCAAACATGTATATTTACAGATACCAAAAAATGTCTCCATATACATCTAGTGGGCTCATGTTTGCAAGGAATTCATCCTTAAATTCAAATTTCATGTAGAATTCACCTTACATTCTTCTTTACTAAGTTAACTACTTGTTCTCAACTCAAATTTTGACATGACAAAAAAATTTGATCTCTTCTTCCTCCTTGTAAATTTCACCCACCATACATCCTCCCTTATAAATCATGACAAAAATTTGCATCCACCTCATATCTATACTATAGCTCATTTCCTTTCCTCACATAGGTGGTGTTTTTGTCACTCTTTTTATTGCTCAATAGTGATGCTCATTCAAAATGTAGTTTGAAATATCTATCATCTATATGTACATCCTTTTCATAATGAGAATAATGGAAATATCTCTTACTATTTCCCTTATCTCTTTCTTCGACTATGTTATTTACATTTTTCTTATTCTTGTCCTTATTCTTCAATACAATATTATTGTTCCTTATCTCTCCATATTTTCTTTAAAGAAATGGGTCTTCTTCCTATATACCTCAGTATAATGTACTTTTTTACATGCTTCATCAATCTAATTAGGTTTTTCCAATGATGACCTTGCTACTACAATTCTAAACACTTTTCTCTTGTATTTTCCATAAATAATTTCATATAATCAACCTCTATTTCTAAAAAAGAAATAGTGTGTAATTACTTCTTTAATAGCCCTTTGAATTATTCCCACTCGAAATAGATAGAAAATTACTAAATTCTAAATTGAGTGGGCATAGCTTGTGTACCACATTAGAGCATACCTGAAAAATATTTAGTCTTGCAAATGAATTTTTTTATATGGAGCCAAGTTTTTTTTTTTAGATTACAGGAATTGGGTATAGCACCCCCTTATAAATTGCAGTACATCGGGTAAATTGTTTAACGTGACCGATGACATTGACGCAACACGTCCTCCAGTACCACGTGGGTTGGGGGGAGACTAGACCTCGTGCTTCACCACTGTAAGCTCTTGCCAATCGAGCGAGGCCCCCAACCCTATATAGAGCCAAGTTTTAAAATCTAAAGTAGATTTTGATTTGATGAATCCATTATAAATTCTTATCACTTATCTCTCCTTGAATGTCTAAATTAGATTTTAATTTGAAGAAGCCTCAAGGACACGTTTATCATTAATAATACTCAAATTTATTAGGTTGTTTTCTTATGCATGAGGTCAAGAGAAACCAATCTTCATGGTCATTGCTAATACAATTATCCCTAAACCATCAACCTTCCTATAGTGTCGCTCCCTCTTTTGGCTTGTCAGACCTTGTGATTTGTGTTCCATGTGGTTCGACCCTTATTTTGGTGTTGGTCGATTTTGGTTTTGGATTGTGATGCTTGATCATGCTTCCTAGATTTCTATGTGACTATGATATTTCATGTTATGTGGATGATCATAATAATGATGTTTGGAGCTTGTGATATTAGATGATGTATCTTCGCTCTGTGTTAGATGATTATAGATGGGATATTTTTGTAATGTTAGAATTTTATCTTGATTCTCTTAGATGTATATTTGCCTTGATCTTACATTGCTTATTATATTTGATGTCGTTATGTGGTTGTGATTGATAATTTTATGTCAATATCTTTGATGGAATCATATGATGTAGTTTATGATTTGATTATTAGATGCTATTCATATACAATAGTTCAATATTGGGCTAGATTATTTATGAATTTCTTTACTTTTATCAATGTATGATGCCTTGATGTACACTGCTTCTATGTTTGATGTGATTGGGTGAAAGGGAAAAGTGTCGCACTTCCCTTTACGGGCAAGCTATGTCGTTTCCATTCCCTATTCACGGTATGATATTATGTGGTTTATATATGTACATGTTCAACAGTTTGTTTATGCAGTTACAGGTACCGAGCATCGACTCCACCTGAATCTTCAAGTTTGAGCGTACTCTCCAACCCAATGGTAAAGTGGACAATGGAGATATCAGTTAGACCCATGTCAAGCACCCTAGTTCCTTGTTCGTCAGGTCTTGTCAGTCGTCACCCTCTTTTAGCTCATTGTGTTTTGAGATTGTCGTGATTTGTTACTCCTGCTTATAGTATAATAATTTTGTGGAGTGATTAGTATTCTATCCCTCTTGGTATTTGGGATATGGTTTTTTAATTAATTAATAAATAGTGATTGTGGTACTTAAAGTTTTAAAATATTTAAATTACTTAATTATTTCGAAAAGAGTATTTATAAGGGAATTAAAAATAACAACTATTTATTTAAAGATTAGTTGATTAATAATTCATTATAGTTGTCTCATTTGATCTATTATAAACATTTAATTAAATATTTTGTTACTCATGTAATAATCTATAAAAAAAAATATTAGTATCACTTATTGTTTTAAAAATTAAATCTAAAAGAAAATAATTGTTATTTATTTTAATTAATATCTTGCATGTGTATGTGGGGGTTAGAAAATGATTTAATTAAATGGGGAATCTTGCATGTTGGAGTTACATTGGAAAAAGGGTATTTTTATTATGTTTGTTGGCTTTTTGAGAAAACGAGTTTTGTCGTGAAATTTTGTTCTACATTTTTTGGCATCTCTCTAGTTTCTAGTTTTTTTGGGGTTTTGAGAGGAATAAATTGGGAAAAACAATCTGCTCTTGAAAGAAGAATTTGGGGAAAATAGTGAAATTATGGTTCAGGTTGCGAGGATTATTGAAGGAATTTGATAGATTTTGTAGAAGTTTTCTGAAATAGTGAGTGTTGTCATGGATCTCTTGGAAAATATTTTCTTCATCCTCTATGATTGCCTTCCAGATAGAGTAAAGAGGTAAGGAATTTGTCTCTTCCTCTTTTGCATGCTAATTTTTCTTTTTGATTGAATATCTTTATGAAGTTTTACTGATTTGAGGAAATTTAAAGATTAATTTGTTTTCATAGGATTGTGCTGGTTAGATCTTTGAATTTTGAGTTCCTATACAAAAAATTTATATTTGAAAAAAACATATGGGGCTCTGATTTTGTTATGTTTTCTATTGTTATTTTTTACTATAATTTTTATTGAAAAATTGGGGGGTTGAATCAATTCATAATGGAAATCTGCCATTCTTAAATCTGGAATTTGAATTATTAATGCAGATCATACCTGTGATATTGTACTATTATTTATGAACCATTAGCATGATATATATATATATATATATATATATATATATATATATATATATATATATATATATATATATATATATATATATATATATATATATATATATATATCATGTTAATCGTTGTCTTGGAATATCATTGGTAGCACTTAATAACTTTGTATGTGTTTTATTACATTGTTCGGCATGCGGATTTTAATGATACCATTGTGCATTTCCTTGGGGGCCCGTGGAGAAACCACCCATCGACCCATAGCGTGGGCTTCCCCTCATTGTGGGGAGTCATCCCCACTACCGTGGAGTGGGGAAACCCCATGGCACCTATGTCATGTCGTGGTATTATTCTTGCTTGCGTTGTGCGATGAAATCGCTATTTTCTCTATCTATATATATTGTTATCAAAATCGATTTTATATAGTGTATGATAAATGTGTGTGTGTGTGTGTGTGTGTTTATATACAAAAAAGATTAAAGTATTTTCGTTTATGTCTTAGATTTTGGAATATAGCAGTTTTCAGTAGCTGTGATTAAAATCCAGTTTTGTTTAAGTTATAATGTGATTGTATATATATATATATATATATATATATATATATATATAATTCTTGAGCTCTACATTCTTTCTTATTGTTATTGATCCAATCAGGATTGTGGATTGGTAAAAATGTATTCAGTTATCGTGTAGGATTGATCATTGAAATGTTAGTTTTATTGTGTAAATGAGAATCGAAAGAATTTTAATGTTTTGAATTTTGGAATATTGGGAACTTAATGTTAAATTTGAATTAATGAAGTTATAGATGTTATCTTGAACTCCTTGGTTTTATAGTAGAATTGTACTCGTTACGTTTGGCTTTATGAGACCATGGTCTCAGTCTATTTTTTCCATCATAGTTGGATACTCAATAATGATGTTTTAATTATATTTAGCTTCTAGAGGCTTGGTCAGTGTTAGAGTTTCTTTTGTGCATGTTTCTCATTGTCCATGAATGTTATGAGATTGGTGTCATGCTAGACGTCATTGTTAATCGAGCCTTCATTGTTGGTCATTGATGTATTGTTTCTCTTGATATTTTGAATTCAGTGGATTTTTGTGTGCTAGATGGTCATTCCTAGCCTATTGTTGTTGTTACTCTTTTTTTGGGATCTTTTGTAGCATGTGAACTCAGCCATGCTATGGGTGGAATCATGTCACCTTGTGTTTTGGATATCATGGCCTTGTGTTTATTTTGATTCCTAGGTGCAAGTAAGGGGGAGTGGCTTCCATTGGGGGTTGGGACCCAAAGTGATCGCCCAGGTAACTCAATGGAAGTTTTGTAAACAAGTGATAACCTAATTAATAAACTTGGGTGGGTAGCTAGTTCACATTAAATAAGATATTTTTTTATCCCTCTCTTGCCTGCAAATGCTTGTATAGGTTTGGGGGTAAGTGGAGAAGGGCCTGGAATGGCTTCCACCAATCTTGTCTCCTCGAAAGGTTGGTGTGGTCCACTAGTGTACGTATGGGGGTCGGGGGTCGAGAGAGGTCACTAGGGTAACCCAAGATGGAGGTCGAGAGCTAGTGAAGACCTACCAGAGTAACTCATGACATCCTAGTGATGACACTCTTCCCTTTTGCTACCCAGTGGTAACTTGCATCATTTATCCTTCCGTGTATTGTTGATCTTCTGAATGTGGTTGGTTTTCTCATGTTTGTTATCCTTATGTGGTTTTCTTTAGGCCTATGGAGACTGGTTGATACTTTTGTGTTTTATGTGGTGTTCTCTTGTGAGCCTCATGTACATTTAGACTAATTGATTCTTTGTGTGTATTGTCATGTTGTTTCTCTTGTGAGTCATGTCGGTACCCTTATGGTCTTGCTTCCACCTAGTGGGTCTGACCGGTACCTCCTAGCACGGGGGGTGGACCTTATGGTGCCACATGGTTGGGTGGAGTGTTTTTCCCACCCATTCGGTTTGGCTCCTTCAGCTTCATGATCGTGATGGCTCGAGAGAAGATTGAAGACTATTAATGTTGTACCAAATTCATGTATTCTTCCCTTCTTGGCACTCTTGGAGATTTGTGTATTGAGTTTCCATTATAATGTATATGTAGTTCTTATGTAAATTCTCAAGTAATGCAATGAAAATCTTGTATCCATGTAATGATCTATATTGTAATTATATAGCAGTTCTTTGTTAAAGATTTGAGATGATTGTAATAACCCACCATAATTAATTCAACAAAATTGAGTATTCTTTTTTTTTTGTATGTATAATTTAATCATTATGTTTTATTCAATTGCATACTCTGGGCATCCATCCATTAGGATTAGGCATTCATCCATCTGGGATGAGCATCTAACCATACGGGTTAGGCAATTGTCCATACGGGACATAAGATTTCATATATCCAATACGGGATAGGCATCTACCCATACGGGGTACGCATCTATCCAACGGGATAGGAGATGCTCTGGCCAGAGACTTAGACTCATCGGGACCATTCGGGTCCTGAGCCACTCACTAAGTACTACACTCTTTTAACAAAAGTGCACCGAGGTTGCCGTCCTTAGGAGTAATTAATAACATAATACAAGCTTGAATTTTGCCTCGAAATTTGGCTTAAAGCCTCAGGAAGTCAAGCGAATCCATATGGGATTCCTTCCGAGTATGCATTGAATTACCTTTTTCCAATTTAATTATCTTATCTTTCAAAATAGGATTCTTACTCAACCTTTCTATACCAAGCCTAGACCCCACCCACGAACGTCTGAGTACGAGGGACAACTACATCCCAAGACTGCCTACATACCCACTTTGGCACGGGATCAAGGCGTAAAGTATGTAGTTCTATTTTCTATTCTATGGTTTGATGTAAACTGATTTATGGGTACGCAACCCTTTCTAGGGTCAATGTCCCAGATAGTTTCTCTGCGGTTGCTACCCACGGTGGTAGCACTTTAAACAAAGGCTCAAGATGGCCTATTGTTTGTGGCCTAACAACTACATCTAACACCTATCATGAGCGTCACCCTTGACCAAATTATCAAACACCAAAATTCCTTCAAGATAAATCAATTTCATAAAAAGCATTTCATTCAACCAACCCTAACAGGGTTTACTATGGTTTAACTCAACAGATGAAAGATCATTTAAGGATTATCTTATTAAATTATCGATCCAAGGGGGATTACCCGCCCCTCGGATTTTAACTTCCAAGTGTCCCTTATTACTCCCCGATGATTTATAGGGACAATGCCACAGACGTCGTTGATGCAGCTTTATTAGGTGTTAAGTGCAGTAGTTCAACACGACGGCATTACCCATAAGAGTGACCTAGAGGCACTGTATATATCGAACTCTGCTAGGTTTTGGTTTTCCAACTTCCTTGTTTAGTTGTCTAACTAGGAATTTAACTACGAATTCATGAAAACTTAAATATTATACTAAAACAACTATGAAAAAGAAACTTTTATATGCAAGGAATACTACTTGAATTTAAAATACTAAGATATAAGTTTTACATGCTTGACGATAATGGAATAAACAAACTAACCACTTTGAAAATAGTAATTTCTTGGAAGAAAACTATGATAATAATTAGAATTATAAACCTTGAACTAAATACCTGCAAGTACTAATCGCTTGAAAGCTATGATACTTGTAAGAGATAGCTTATGAAAATGATTTGAATTACTCGCAAGATATAAATGTTGGGGACAAAACCATTACAATTAAGTATGAGTCCTAATACTTGGAAGGTACTAAAATAAATGATTAGATAGCAAGACTTGGAAATGAATTTACCACTTAGTTGTTTGAAGCGAAAAAAATAACTATTAATAATAAGCCTCATTTGATAACCAACTAATTCCTCCATTTGAAGTAACATAAATTTTATCTTTAATTATTTTCTACAAATGAAAACCTTACTTTAAATACGAATCCTAATACTTGAAAGGCATTAAATTGCTTGAACGACCGTAGAAACGAATTTTAACACTTATCTTTTGTAGGGAAGAGCTATTTAATAATAAGCTTCAAAATATCCACATCATTTTTAATTACTAATTGTTTTGAAAAAGGAGATTTGAAAAGAGTCTAAACAATTCCTAGTTAATCAAGGTAAATAATACTAATTCTCTTAATAAATAATTCTAATCAATCTACATCTAATTGTTTTATTTGATATACTTCTCTCGATTAATATTTGAATATTTTCAAATTATATAAAATAATCATTTTAAAATAGGTTGTACGCTCTACAATGATTCATTTATTTTATTTATACCTATCATGATTACAAAAAGATCAATACTTTTCCCTCTATATTCAATTATAGATTCATGAGTTCTAATTGCAAACATTCCTATTAATTGGCTCATACGAGGGCGGATAATAACAATATGCATAATACTCCTAATGATTCTCCTTCAATTTTATTCAATTATTTGCTAGAATACTCATGCCAATAATCTACACAAGAGCTAACCAATTCCTTTACTATGTTTAAATCATCATAAACTTTATAATCCTATGACACGAAAGATATATGGCATTTTTAATTCCCCCCGACAAAAAAAAAAAAATGAAATCCTAACTTTGTCATTCTATATTTACTTTCCAGGCTCATAATCATTGATACACATACATGTTTATAAATCTTCAAACTTAAAGAAATAAAGCTAAAATTGAATTCTACATCCAATAGTAATAACAAATTCCCTTTATAATTTAGAAAAGAAGTTAACTCTTTTTTTTTTTTAATTAGATGTACTAATTTCCCACTAATAAAAATTAGTCCTTCATTCTTATTTATTAATTTAATTCCAAAGTTTAGACTAATGTGGAGGAAGAAAAAAAAACGTTAGTAACTCTTAAGGAAAGCTAAGTTTAGACTCCTCTTTGGTGAAAGTTTTGAGTGGGACCCACCTATCACTTTAATTAAAACATGTCTCTCCCACCTAAGAAAAGAAGCACAGCCTTTATTCATCACAAGGATAAATAGTGATCTAAATAGTTCTTATTTCTAACGGTGATCTCTTCCATAATGATAAAATAGGAATTAGCACGAAGTTCCACGGAACATTTCCCTAACATTGCATTTTATATTTTTAAGATAGCTTTATTAGGCATTATCCATAGTTCTAAAGATGCGTGAAAATGACTTTTCTTTCCAGGTGATCATTTCCATAGAGGTGATTACTAAAGTGTATTGGAATACTTCCTATGCAATAATTCAATATTAATGTGTGCCAAACTTAAGGCTAGATGACAGTCCAATTTTATAGGAATATCAAATTGTTCTTATTTCCACAGCTATACATCTTACATAATTACTTGTACGTTAATTATTTTGTGAATGCTACTGGCATTGTTAAAATGAATACAAATCAGTTATTCGGTGAAATAAATAAACAGATATTCCTCAATGCCTAACTTAAGGATAAATGCACGCAAAACATGGATGCTCACACTTGGCAAGCGGTCTGCAATACAATGACAACAAAATGTAATGCAGTGTTACAGAATGTGCTCCCAATGAATTTTAAATTAAAGGCTTCCAAAACTTTAAAACAAACACGAATCACAGGTGTAAGCCCAAATATTACCAGGATTCTAATGGGGTCTTTGAACAGGGCATCGACATCATTCAGCTAAATATTGTGGGTTTTTTTGTTTTGTTTTGTTTTTTAAATGATCTCAGGAATGTAAACCGTTTCCATCATTTTAACCTGGTTCTTATGGAGGTTACTGGAGATACAGAATAAAACAATCTGGATATTAGGCTTGCACTATATGGCGTGCGTTGTGCAGATAGCCAGTAATAATGAAGGAAGGTCTATCTAAGCACAACATAAGGGAATATAATGCCCAATGCTGGAGATACAGTGCCCTGCTAAAATAAATGTAAAATGTGAATGCTCAGATAAGGCATGCAAACTGTTTGACAAAAAACCTCAAGATCAAATGCCATCTCATGGAATGGAATGATTATAAAATATGAACAAAACAATTTCAGTGTAAAAATGATGAAACTGCAATCGTATGCAAGGTATGGAAGCACACCCAAGGCGTGAGTACTGGTTGGCAAAGAAAATACTTTTAATATATCGCAATCGAATATAATGCAAAGATACAAGGAGATGCACATGCAAGCATGTGAACTAGTTGACAATATTCTACAAAGGAATGCCATATCACAGTAAGCATTGATTTTAGGTTTTGCGGAAGATGGTTTAAAAAGCCATTAACACTGAGATCCAGGATGTAAATAAACCCCAACAAGTGGAGCATTTTTTCCCAAAAAAATTCTACGGAGAGCTCCAAAATAATAAAATGTATAAAGTGCACAATGAGAAGAGAGAAAAATAAATAAATTACAAAGTTGTGCATGTTCAGCCAGACTTATACCAAGGCAATCATCATTGCAGATTACATTCAAAATGGAGAAAACACAACATTTCACACCACTTTTAATGCAATCCAATTGTCTACACCTATGAAAGAGGGATCAACAGGAAACTGGAAAATTTCGCTACTCTTCTTCTCACTATCTCTTCCTCATCTTTGTGTTGTAGTTGCCTCCTGGTCTATTCGTTGGAATACTATTGCTTCGAACAGTGTCAAAGATCGATGTTTTTCTTCTGTAGCTTCCCGATCATGCTCCCCTACATCTTCTAATGGTAGCCCCCATTGATAATCTTCACTGATTCACCCTTCACGTTTCTTGTCATGCAAAGATCACGCAACAATTGTTTCCTTGTAATGCAAAATTTCTACAAACTAGCATGAAAGAATTCAAGACTACTTTTCCAAAAACAATGAACTCCCCCCCCCTTCGAAAATCTTGTATTCAATATATAAAAAAAAGATGAGAGCCATTTCCCACTACAAAAGAATTAAATGATTCATATATTCTTTTTCCCAAAATAATTCCATGCAGAAGTGGGGGTTACATGCATATTAAATTTGATTTTGAAATATTTTTTCATGCAAGACATATTCCTTACAACGTGTCATAGTGGCAGTTACAATTGACCATGCATTTTGAATTCGAAATTCACTTCTAGAATCTTCTTATTTCTCCTACACCATGTGCTCAATTAGTATATTGGGGAAAATAAGTAAATTATGACCTCATGTGCGAGTCACTAGTATTCATTCTTCTTTTTAAAATAATTCCATCCTTATTCAATTTCTCATCTCCAACTAACATTGCTCATAAAATTAAATATTAACAATGGTAGTGGTGATAATAATAATAAATATAATAATAGTAATACTAATAATAATAAGTCTAATCTAGGTCTTATAAAGAGGGTTATGACAATGATGTTTAACCTCGTGTTGCATCGTTATGGGGCCTTGAGGATATTTGTTAGTTGTTCAATTGTGCTTCATTATGTATCTCTTAGCATATGTATATGTTATTAAAAAAAAATCGCATTTTCTTGTTTATGGTTGTTTTGTCCTCTGGACCTCATGGCGGGGCATGACACTTCCCTTCACTAGAAATTATTGCAACATGTCATTCTATAACTTATTGAACTAAGCATCTCCATATTCTTCCCTTGACATTGATCTAGTTGTCTTTGAGCATTCATATCTAGTTCCCATTTTAGGATCAAAAGAGACCAAGTTTAGTCTACTAAAACACTTTTGATATCCTCATAAATAAGTTATAACATAACTTGATTCATTATTTATTCACCTCATTAGTTGTCAACTCTTCTAGTACCTTCATTCACTATTTATTCACCTCTAAATGGATGTGATTGTAGTCATATATGTTCATTTATCAAGTGAAGTTATTGGATAACACAAAATAAATATCATATGATCAAGCAAAGACCACACAAAATGAAGAATACAATGCATTTACCTTAGGTAAACCATAAAAGGGTGAAAAATCAAACATGTGAGGGTATTTTGGCCTTTATTTCTCTATTGAAATCCAAGTACATTTTTTTATACAAACCCTCTAAGGCTAATAAGAATATTTATAATGTTATAAATTATCATGTATCATACATGTAGTGTGTATCTATAATTTTGAAACCCTTGTTCTTACACTCCCAAACACAAATTGAGTGAAAGAATGACAAAAACCAAGGTTGTAAAAAAACCCTAGCCACTTATAACATGTTGGAGCTTAATTATAATTTTAATATTCAAAAATACATGCATCCACAAACATTTGGTATAATCAATGCATAATGATATTTTTGGGTGATAAAATAGAACTTGTTTATATACACCTATAAGTGATGATGTTTAAGGTGAGTTAACTATTTAAGAGCATAAAACCCCACTATAATTTTTATCGTAACAAAAATAAAAAGGTCTTTATATGAGATATTTAGCTAATACATCATCGCATTCAAGATTATACCTTTCCATAGACAACTTCAATAAGAATTGGCTTTCTTTAAACACAATAAAAAAATTATAAATATACATGTTAAATATATATTCAACTCAAAACCAATTTTCACTAAATTAAGGTGGGAAATGCCTCTAGGGAATTTTCTACATCTATTTATATAAAAAAATGTTTGCCTAATCAAATTAAATTCATTAAGAAAGATCAAGGTCATCTAATTACTTTATCTAATATTTCAATAGATTTTTTAGACCATTGAAAAAATTTCATTCTTGTAAGAACGAAGCTCTAAGTAAGCAAATGTCATGTAACAATGACTTTATATGGTCCTCTGAATTATTTGTGTCTATTATGAGAGTGTTTATTATTACACTCATACATTTAAAAAGCTTCATGCCTTCTTTATTTAAATAGACACAAAAAAAAGGCCCCGAACTAGACTGGACATCTTTCTTTGTAAATTTTACAAATCTAGCATTTATTTTGTTGGTCCAAAATTAGTTTACTTTTATAAAGAAGCAATATCTTTACAATCAATAAATTATAAGATTACATATGGAGGTAGCCACCAAAAATAAAGAAAGATAAAGACAACCATAAATAAATCGAAAGATCAAAATCATAGGATAATGCTATTTTATTCAAGGAGTAATATGTAAAAAAGATATAAAAGAGGTGTGAATGAGCTACAAACAAGTATATATTGGATGTACACCACTAAAATATGTAAATATAAAATCAATGTGGGATTATAGTAGATATAACCACATGTGTACACAACATCTCCACCAAACTAAGAAAGTTCAAGTCACAAGATGTGAGTACAACCTACGTACGTAGATACCTACCTAAGCAATAATATCCTATCATAGGTGCATAATATGAAATAAATAAATTAACTAAATGTAAAAATAAAATAATACACCAACCCCCCATAAATAAAGCCTAGATGGGTAAAAAGATTGATAAATATGTCCTAACAAATGTGTAGGTAGCCATGTTAGATACACATTGACAAAATAATTCTCTTAAAAGGAGAAAAACTATAAGACAAAATACCCTCCACCCTCAAGAAAGGATGAAGATACCAATATACATGATCCCACTAAAAACATCTAAGAAGTAAAAATCCCATGTGAGGAAACGCTCTACCTAGAATAGAGAGAAGAAGAACTGCCATATAGCTCCTCTCAAAGTGTAGTCCCTTGTCTTGATGATGGAAGCTCAACTCTAAATCTTAATGACGATTTGATATCACCAAAAAACATTTCTCCCTTTAGCAAGAAGAAAGCGCAAAGGTGAATGCAAAATATTTTCTCATTCTAGAGAGGATTATGAGGAGATAAATCTTGTAATATATCTTGAAGTTGCTCAAATGACACCATGCTAGTGTCAAAAGTTAGTCACAATCAAATTAAAATTCCCAAGCCTAACTAAAGATAATGGAAATCCATAACCTTGTGGAAATTGATGTAGAATAGGAACCAAAGATGTGGATGGCGTCTCCTGAAACTATTCAAGAATCTCTAATCAAATTCTAAATTATGAAAAATGTGGATGATATGAATTAAGCAACATAAAATATTTAAATACAATAACCATAGATTTTTCAATTATCATCATAGGTAAGAAACCTAAATCGATAAGAATATGATACCCTTATAGGTGGTGTGAACATGAATGATGACTAAGTAACATATGTAGAATAATGAGTAACTATAGAATCTATCACCATAAAAGTAGATGGAGGTGGATAAGAACATGTCACCTCAAATGTGCCTTCATGAAATCTAAAGTAAGATAAGCAACTTCATGTGTTGTCATAAAAGAGGAGATGAGAATCCTCAATAGTGTCATCAAGATCGTCAAGGTAAGAATCCACATATATCGTAAATGTCTAGTAATTAATCATCCTAATGAGATATATTAGGAAGAAAAATATGATCCTCATGTACGAAATCTCAAGAAGTTGTGGATGAAGCAACACTAGACTTTGATGGACCATCATGTGATGAGGGAGATGAAATTTTAATGCATGTCATCTAACTAAACTACTCATCTAAGGATGGTGTCTCCACACTAGATGTTTGGGTATGAACAACAAATAAACTTGCAAATTCTAAAGTATAATGATTTGGCAAACTAATGTATTTTTGCTAAAAAAATCATTTTAGTTCATCAATCTTCAAAAAAAAACATTTTTATAATGATTTTTCTTCTTAAACACATTTGACCTTACACAATTTGGAAGGCTTTTGAAGAATACTAAAATGGAAAGGATAGAAATTAAGATGTGTGATTAACTCCATAAGGTTACTCAATCATGAAACAACAAAAGCAAGTAAACAACCATAAGATCACCCACTCAAAAATTACATAATCATGAAACGCCTAACACAAAATGATTTGGCACTTTATATTTAGTGCATATACAATTCCACTTGTCAAAGGGTGCAAAATGATCTTGATATTGATGTGTTATAGAATCCAAAACAAGGTTACAATGTTTAAACTAAAGATCTACTTCAACTTGCAATATATAATAAGATAAAGCAATTTTTTGAAATTCGTGAAAATTTTGTTAAAAATTAGAATTATAAGTCAACTTTAGAGCATCATATCTCACTCAATAATGCTCCAAATAACTATTGTGACCACTTGCTAGGAATATCTTGAATTCATCTTCCAAATGCATCCAAATTTGTCTTTTTTCATAGATTTATGTGAGGCATACAACCTTCTACAATTAAACAGATTTATTTATTTATTTATTTATTGCGGGGGGAATCAATAAAAGAAATTCTTCGAGGGTCTTGGTTCAAGTGCTCTATTTTTCTCAAAAGTATAATTGCTCTATGATTTTTTGGGCCTTATGGATGTGGTGGTAGAGTCAATTCAACCCAAATTGATGACAACCTGTTGTACCAAGTACAAGCACCTCCCAAATAAATCTCTCATAGATATAGCATCCAAATTCTAATTTAAACATATCTAAAATATATATACTATCTCAAACACCATGGACCTAATGGTGATCTCAAATTTACTACATCAAGCTCCAAACAATGCATGCACTATAAAGCCACAAAAGGAGCCCCCAAGAATCTATTCTCTCAAGCTTTTCTAATTCTTGAGGTCATCATTCAATGCAAGTGAAGAGAATACTTAGCTAGTGAGAAAAAAAAGGATCTCAAATCTTAGATCTTCTAAAACACCAACCTTAAAAAACTCTCATACTCTAATACCAACTAAGAGCTAGCTATGAAGGTAGCCACCCATGATCAAGAAACCTAAAGACAAGCACAAAGAGATGTGGATGTATATAAGAATACACGTGGGCATATACAAGATACATCACTAAGATGTGAATATAATTGTGATAATAGATGTCATGTGCGTACACATCTACACCAAATCAAAAAAGTACAAGTCACTCAATGCAAATACAACCTAGCTAAGAAATTTTATCCTATCTTAGGTGCATAATTTATAATTAATTAATTAATTACAAATGTAAAAAATTATTAGCACCAACATAAATAACGTTAATCAAGGAAATATAAAATTTAATTGTAAGATTAAAGATCCAAAGAAAATAACTATTAACACCTAACCACTCTAGTAATTATCTTACAATTATCTTACAAAATTGTTCCCTCCAACTTCATTACTTCCTTTATGCAATTATCATGCCTTAACAAATGGATTTTATTAAATGCACACTCTAGACAATTACATTCTATTTTCCAAATGGATGAAATAGGTAACACATACCCTTGTTTAAAAATGATATGGAAATCCCAAAGACCAATCCAAATGGCCCTTTATTTTTTTTGTCATTCAAACTCATTTTTCAAAGGTGTGTCTTGTTCATCTATGAATGGACATAGATTGAGAGGTTTAGGATTTTTTACTTTGTTAAGAAGGGATTCACATCAACTTCATATGTGTTCTTACAACATAAGATTTTGCAAACTTACTCCAACACATATATCTATTCATCCTTGTCAAATTTATGAATGTATCAAGCTCCCTAATAAGAAAGACAAATTTCTTAGTAATCATTTTGTAAATAATTATTTTCATATCTTGCAAAGAATGAATCTTATTTTTATGAAGTTGAGTCTTTTCTTAAAAAATTTCAAAAGGCCATTGACATGAGGACTTATTGAGTAAAACAATACCATGTTGTGGTCGTATAAATGATAAGGACCTCTTCTAATATTTCTATGATTACTAATTACTTTAGAAAAGATTAATCCCTTCTTCGTGCAAATGGGAATACACAAAGGCCTCAAATCTAGATACCTTTTAGTGAAAGTTTTGTAAATACATCAAGTAGTTTTTTGGTCCAAACTTACTTTACTTTTATAGAGAATCAATATTCCACAATCAAGAAATAGCATAAATTGAGACAATATTATAATTTTTCCTTAGGTTAGAGATCTAAGAAATTTATTAGCTACAACCCAATCAATCTAGTAATTCTCATAAAAGATTATCTTTGAATCTCCTTCCACCCAACTTAATTCTTTCCTTTGTGCAATTATTAGACCTTAATAGATATATACGACTGAAACCATATACATTCTAGATAATAACATAGCTTTTGCAAATTCGGGGAGTGGGATTGGTCTCCTAGGCAACATGTTCCATTCTTTAAAAATGATATGAAAATGCATATGACCAGTTTGAATTTCCATTTATTCTAGCCATGAGATATTTGAATTTTGTGAATTCCTTTTTCTGTCATTCAAACCCAATTTTTAAAGGTCTTGATTTGTTTGGCTAGTAATAGCAGTATATTTAAGAACTTTAGCATTGCTAAGAAGGGATTCACGTTACCTCCCTAGATATACTTACAATAAAAAGTTTTGCAAACATACTAGCAAGTAGAAATTTTCTAGTCATGAACCACCCTAATAAGAGAGACCATTTGATTGTAATCATTTTATATAATGATTATTTTTTAAATTCTTGCAAAGAATAAATCTTATCTTTATGAAGACGTGTATTTCCTTGACACTTTTTTTTAGGTCGTTGACTTGAGAATTTAATGGAGTAGGACTTAGTTTTTGAAATTAAGTATGTTGCATATGTTTGAAAGGATTCAAAGATTTTACTAGATGTGGCTTATAGTGGTATAAATGTTTAAATTTAGGGATCCTAATTTTTCCCTTATAAAGTATCTCTATCACTCTTTCAAACTAAATTCCTTAGAAGATAGAGAATAAAGTTATGTACTAGATTACTAAGTCAATAAATTTAGTAGTTGAATTCTAAATGTAGGCATCTAAAAATAGTCAATGCTTGCGGTGTCATACTTTAACATGTCTGCGTGATCTTTTAGGGTTTTTGCATCTTGCTAACATTTCCTCTGTGTCTCGCATTTGATTTCTATCATTTTTCAACATCATATCATTCCTCTGCATTATTTTCCTATTAGATTTCATCTTCTCAATTTGAGCTAGGTCTTGTCAATATCAATCTTGACTCTCAATTAGTGATCGTGATCAACTTGTCATATCAATTGGACACTATTTTAACCCTAATCGGTGTCAATTAGGGTTTGTCCTAAATATTTTTCATTTGCAATATCAATCAACTATCAATTTGGCTCATTTTGGATTGTTTCCAATCTTCAATTATCAATCTCTTTGTCAATTTTGATTGATTTGTCATCGATCTTTGTTAATCTTTATCGACTCAATCTTTATCAAATCAACCATTTTGTCAATCTTTGATTGATTTGTCATCAATCTCAATCAATCATCAATCCCTATCAATTTGGATCAATTTGTCATTGGTCTCTATCATTATCAATTCAATCAATCTCAAGTTCATGTCGGATCGCAGTCGTCATCATATGTTTATAGCTTTAATTGTGTCATGACCTAATTCATTTCCTAAGTCATCTCCTAGGGTTTTGTGATTTAATCATTAAATCCTACTAACACCCCTTTTAGGTTAAATGTGTTTATTCATTTATCCTAAGTGTCTTTTTGAGTCACAATTAGATTTTATTTTTTTTGGCTAATTTGTCCCTTTTTGTGAGAGAAATTAATAAATAAAAATTAATAATCTCTCCAACTTTTCTCTCCCCTAATTTCTCCTCTTTTTGTGTTCAATTTTGTCATAATCATGAAGCTATTTTCTCTATAATTTGTCATAGATTTGCATAGCAATGTGTCATGAAATTTTCATAGCAATTTGTCATACCTTTGCATAGCAAGTTGTCATATTATTTGTGTTGAGACATGGACCAACTAGGACTCGAACCTAGGACCTTCCATACGTTGTTGGAGTGCTCTACCACTGAGCTACTGGCCCCTCTTGGACCAGTCCATCGTCGATCTGGATGTGGCTTATTTCCAACACCAACACCCCCCATTAAGCCACACCTCTCGTGTGCTTGGGGCTCCTAGCTTGGACCTGGCTCTGATACCATGTGAGATTTTGCCAAGATCAAGAGCTCAATGAAAAGTACAAATTAGAGAGACAAAATATAGGACAAGAATAAACTGTATTCTCATCAATAGATAAATGATCAATAGTTCAATAGTTCTTGCATACAATGTAGATGAGCCTGTTTATATAGGCAAGGCAATATGGATATGTGAGCACACAAACATGACATGTGGCTCAATAAGAAACAAGGGTAGGTAGTTAATAGGTGTGGTAGATAGGAAAAACAATAAAATATTCCACATGAGGTGGATCACCCACCGAAGGTGGAATTATCACTCCACAATAAGTGGATATGATAGAGTAGTAACAAGATCAACACCATAAAAGGTGGAAATTCTCCTACACACACTATCCCAATGTGGCACAAACACCCAAGTGTCTCATACCCAAACTACTATGAAATGCATTATCCTAAGTAAACTTAAGTAAGGTGTAATAATATCCATGATGAATAATTATTTACACCAACAATTTGCATAGCATTTGTTATATCTTGTCCCCCCAATCATGCTAATTTCAAATCAATTGCCTCTTTTGAATCATCCATGCCAATTTGATATCCTCATTAATTTCTCTATAAATTAAGCACCTCTCTCATTAATTTCCAACCACGCTTCTAGTATCCTTACGTTGTCACTTTCGAATCCATCTTTTGCAATTCAACTTACTTTCAATCACTTGCATTTGTAGGTGACATCCACATAATTTGAAGGATAAAGAAGAACAATGGAGGTCAATGAAGGGAACATCTGCCTGTGGTTTGTGTTATTTTGAATGTTTTATCTTCATTCCTTTATTGAATGTGTTAGGAGTTGATTTCATTTCATTTTAGGTTTTGTTGTTGACCTAATTGATTGTTTTGATGTCTTTGCCTAATTTCCTACCTCACACTAAATATGTAGTCAAGATCTTGCTATAACTCATTAGCAAGATCTTGTTGGCAATTTGGAGGAATTGATTATGTGTTGTATTCATGTTTTGTCATTGATGGCAACACCAGCTATTTTGGTTGTTTACCGGTTTCCGATTGGTTCCAGTAGAGTGGTTGGATTATGATATTGATTTGGTATGCTCCGGTATGCTTTGGTTTGTGGAATTGATTTGGATTTGTCATTCATTTTATTCATATGTGTATCATGATCAGTTAGTTCGGTATTTGATGACTCAGGTACTATCATTTGTTCTAGTAATCCTTTTGGTCACCGGTAAGGGTTTTACCGATAGAGATTTGTTAAAGATCTTTTGATGCACGTGATAAGTGGTGTTGGTGCGGCTTCTAGATGGCTTTCGGGACGTTGTTGGTTACCTTGTTCGTGTTCCTATTGATTGATGGTGTTGGATTTGGTTTATGGCGACCTGTTTTGGGTCTGGTGCTATCTAGGTTATGGACCGACTAATGTAACGTGTTGATGTGTGATCCTGATGTGTTACCGAATGGATTCATGGATTGGATTATGTTGTTTTGGTCTTAGGCCAACTTGGTTGATCATTGGATTGCGGGTTTATATTATGAATTTATTGTATTATCTTTTAGGTGGCCAACCTAATTGTTTAGGTCCCGAGTTGGTATAAATATGATGTAAAATCTCTTTGTAGATCATGGGATTATGGTTATGGGATGTGTAGCGTCCTAAAATTGTGACACTTGCAATTTCGACCGCATTTGGGTCTTCACGATGGCGGCGCAACACTGAACCTGAACGGAGACCCCGAAACTTGTTCATGACACCAAAAACTGCATTTTTCAGCACCCTGGCCTAATCCTCCTTGCACCCTGCTGTCCCTGGAGGTGGGACCATGGTGCCCAGCGCCTTGGTCCCCCAGGACCATGGCGCCCAGCGCCCTGGTCCCTGGCCCTATATTGGGCCCGGTCTCTTTTGGGGCTTCGGGTCTTTAAGTTTGCAAATTGGAAAATAATATTTCCTGGTCGGCCTAAGGTCGGGAAAATCAGTCTATCAACCCTAATTGACAAGTATATAAACTACATTTCTTCTCCCATTTCGTAAGATAGAGAGAAGGCGAAAGCGATATTCAAACATTCAAGCATTCAAGCATTCCTTCAAGCAATTGAGCATTCTAAGTCTCCATTCAAGGCTAAGTGTTGCATTCAAGACAAGGATTCAACCATTGAAGAGGAGATCACTTACAACATACAACATACAACAACATTTACACCTTCGCATGTAAGAATACAAACATTCTTACAACAAGGTATCAGTACTTGTTTACATTACAAACATTTACATTTACAGCATTCTCATTTCTTGGTTAATTCCAAAACCGGGGTTTGACCTAAAGGCAAACCCCTCATCCCTAACCCCCCAATCGTCTTCGCTTTTTTGTGTGTAGGTTGCAGGTACGCAGCTGTAATTGAAGATCTGGAATCCTTGTGCAGAGACGAACAGATCCCCCTTCGTTTCGCGGATTTTTCGGAGGACCGTGTGCACGTCGGGCGCCATCGTCCCGTCAACTTTCGCTCAAATTTGCAGGACAGCGCCGTATCGACATTTTACTGCTAATTCCAGGTCCGCAGCTTCATCCCATATCCCTATCTCTGTTTATAAGCGAATCTTCCCTACTTTACATGCATTCCTAGTTCAATCATTCTTTCCACATTTCTTTACAAAAGAGGGTATCCTTGATGTCCTAACCCTTGAAACTCATTTAGAATCCAATCTTGCATTGCGTGGGATTGGATCTTGTGGGTTTCAACCCCTCTTTTGAATGTAAAGTCTCCCCTAAGTGAAAACCATCAACCCTAGTGACTCTCCCTTCTCTCTCCTTGGAGTTGGGGAGGGGAGGACGACTAGGGTTCGATTTTTTCCGCTTTACATTTTGGTGAACCCGACGTGAACATCCTCATTCTGATTATTCATGGTTAGATCTGAAAATTTTGCTTTCCTAATTACATTTCCATGTTTGATCTTTTGCAAATTTTAGAGGTTGATTGCATAAAAACCCTAAAATTTTCTTTTTAAGTAATTAAACTTGTGAAATGTTTAATTGTTAATGCTTGTTTCAAATCTACCCTTCTATTGCAAATTGTCAATTCATATTTGTGCTTTAATTCTGAAAATTAAGTGGTTAAATGTCAAAACCCTAATTTTTAAGACCTTCTCGATTCAACCTTTGACTGATAATTTCACTAATCAAAACACCTCCAAATCGGCTGTAACTTTGGATTCCACAATAAAATCACAATATCTTTCATCCCTGAAAATTTGGAAAAAAGTTGCGAGGACCGTGTGCACCCCGAGCGCCATTGTCCCCGACATTTTTTCTGAAATTTCGGGAGCTAGATCTTACTGTATTTTTCTGCTAAAATCCAAAATTTTGGCTGATTTTATCAATTTTAACACCTTCAAAATTAAAGTCAAATTTGGTCTAGCGATTGCTTGGATTGAGGCTTCTAATCATTCAAAAATTGTTGAAATTGAAATTCATATCAAAATTGTGTTCCTTACTGTCCTAAATCTGAAAAGTGTGTTAGCATTCATTCGAAATTTCAGTGCTTTATTCAAATCTTTACAATTTGTGACTTTTGAAATTAAATGTTTAATTGCAACAACCTTGATTTCCACTTTCAAATTTGAATTTTGCATAAAATCGAGTCAACTTTTAAATTTCAAAGCCTGCATTGCTTTCAGTATTCCCTCTAAAATCATAAAATTCAAAATTTCAGTTTCCCCCTCTTTTCCAAAATTCAAATTTTACATTTTTCAACAATCTTGGTAGGGTTCAATTTTGAGATTGCAACTTTAATTTGGCCTATCTACAAATCGTAAAATCACTCAATTTTTTCAGATTAGCTTTAAAATCATCATAATTTTCATCCCTGAAAATTTCGAAAAAAGTTGCGAGGACCGTGTGCACTCCGTTCGCCACGGTCCCGGACATTTTTTCCGAAATTTTGGGAGATTGTCCTGATTGCATTTAACAGCTTAAATCTAGGAGATTGGCTGATTTTATTGAAATTTGCTACCTCTAAATTTCAAAATCTTCTCTCTTTCTTTAGTGCATGAGTTTTACAACAATAAGTCCTACTTACACTATTCCCTTTAGACGAAGCCTTAGAATTAAGTCTTTCCAAGGTGTAATTACCGAGGAGATGGAACCTAATTTGAATGGCCTTTTTAACGAGGACATGGGTAATTCCTCTAATCCTCTTAATGATGAAGAAGCTCTCCATAAGGTTTCTGTAGAACAACTTTCAAAATTGGATAACCAATTTGATGATTTTCGACAATGGATGTCTCAAGAATACCCTGATAGTGAAGCTCTTTCATTAATTGAGGGTCTAAAATGTATGGTTCAAAGTGATAAGAATGGAATTGATATTTTGCGTGGTATTGCACACATTGTGGATTCGAATGTGATGTCGATGAAGAGTTGTGCCGAAACTTTAGGTTATACACAACCTCCTACTCAAGTCAATCATTCTATTCCTTTGACGACTTCTATTGCTAGTATACCTACTTTTACATCAAACATAATGACTACTTCAATACAAGACATTCCTCCTATGATCACCAGTCATGGGGGCAATCCTTCTTCTTCAATTAACCCTCTTCCTCCATTTAATCCGACTTCTTCAGTAAGTGTTCCTATTACATCTCCGCAAATGAACCTGGCGCAAGGGGGCAATTCATTTAATCATTCCATTCCTCCTTGTAGTGTTCCTCCTGTCCAATCATCTCCTATGACTAACTATCATAGTGTCCCACCACCTTACTCTCTACCTTCTTTCAATAACATAATACCTCCATCACAATCTAACACGTCTAATATGAACGCTTCGACTGAAGCGACCATTAACAATCTTCCATAAACTGTCTCTTCCTTACAGCAACAAATTGCCTCTATGAATCAATCTAAGTTTAGTGTGCCCACATTTGATGTTGCGAGCCCACTTTCTCTTGACATTGTTCGAGCTATTCCCCCTAAACATGTTGAAATTCCGCATTTGGAGCTTTATAATGGTAAGGGTGATCCTTTAACACATGTTAAGACCTTTCAAACAATATGTACTGATTTTGCTTATGACCAAAGGTTGCTTGCAAAACTGTTTACTAGAACATTAAGAGATAAAGCCCTACAATGGTATTGCTCGTTGCCTTCCTATTCTATTACTTCTTTTGAACAACTTGCAAATGCTTTTATTCAACAATTTCAAAACAATATAAGTCCTAAGGTTACTTTGATTGATTTAATGCATTGTAAACAAGGTGTTAAAGAAAAAGTGACTGATTTCATTGGTAAATATAAGCATTTGTATGCTCAAATTTCTTTTCCAGTGCCTGACAATGATATTCAAAGAATCTTTATTTCTAATTTACAAAAAGATATTAGATAAAAACTTCTGTTTTCTGAGTTTACTTCTTTCCAACAGTTGTGCGCAACTCTTCACAATTATCAACTGACTGTGAGTCAAATGGAACAAGCAAATCCTATGGCTCTGAGTGATAAGGGTGATAGTAGTCAAAAACCATTTGGGAAGTTTAAACCGAACAGAGAGTCCATTAAATTCAATGAAAACATCATCAACAACAATGTGAATGCGGCATCAGGTGTGCCTCCTATTTCTAAGTTTTTCAAGAAGGAAAGAAAGTTTACTCCTTTGAACGAATCATTGCATAGTATTATGAATAAGTTATTGGAACAAAATGTGCTTACTCTCCCTCCTATAAAGCAAATTGATCCTACAAAGATTAATTCACCCTATTTTGATAACAAATCTTTTTGTCAATTTCATCGTCATCCTGGGCATGATACTGAAAAATGTTTTGCTTTAAAGGGTAAAATTCAAGATTTGATTGATAATAATACTATTTCTGTTTCTGGAGTGAATGATAAAGGCAATACATCTGTAGCTCCTCCTAACCAAAATCTTCAGATTTTTACTGATCCATTACCTTCTCATACCTCTAATGCGATTGATACTAATGATTCCTCTATCTCACCTGATGATCTTGTGTCTATGACTCCGAATGTGATTAACTTTGTAGAGCAGCAGAAAATCCCCAAAGAACTTTCCATCACATTTGATTCCAGTGAGACTATCAGGGCACCTGATGGTCCTTTATATATAGTTGCAAAATTCAAGAATACACCTTGCCGTGGAGTGCTTATTGATCCTTCTTGTATGATTAATGTCATTACTGAAGAATTTCTTTTTACTTTGCAATTGAATCAAGTGATCTATGACGAAACAAATGTGGTTGTGAAATTATTTGATGCATTTTCTTCTCCTGCAATTTGTTCTATTACATTACCTATTGAGGTCCATAACAAATCCCTTGATGTGGACTTTGCTATTATTCCATCATCCGAACAATTTCGTGTGAAGCTAGGCTATCCTTGGCTATCTTCCATGAAAGCTATTGCTTCTCCTATTCACAAGTGTTTGAAATTTCCCCATAATGGTGAAGTTGTTACTATCAATCATAGTCTCTTTAAACCAGCTGAAAGAACTTCTAGTGTTCCTATTGATTGCTTTTGGCCTAAACAATTCCAATCTCTTCCTCCGCGAAGTGATCATCTTTTCAAATCTTATCAAAAGTGGAAAAAAGACATGATCCTATCTCTAAGTGAACCTAGAACACCCAAACTTGACATTCCTATCGTTCTTGAGAAGGAAGTTCTTCCCTTGAAAGATAAAACTAATGTCTTTCCTCAAGAAGATTCCCAACCCATCCCTATGGATGTGACTATGCTTATGATTAATAAACTTCCTAAAAGTAGACCTATACCTCCTCGTCATGATGGACTTGGTCTCCTTCTTAAACCAAATATTCCTCCTTTATATGGAGTAGTTCCTCCTCCTTCCTCTTATGGAGAGAAGAGACCTTCCTCTTCTCCTATTATTCAACTTAAGAGACCACAACCTAAACACCCAAGTGATAAGGATGAGAACATTCCTCCTCCTCAATCTTCTCAACTTCCTACTAAGAATAGACGGAATCATTCTGCACGTGAACGCCGACGAAAGCGTCGTCTTAGAGCTCAGGCAGCTGCTTCTCAAACTTTGCAATCCCCAAAAACACCTTCAACTAGTATTATTCCATTTTCTCCTCAGCCGATGATTGAGCCGAAATCTCCTAAACATAAGATGCATGATGGCCTTGATCCTGTGCGAGTTAAAGATCCTATTTTTATAAATCTTGATGATGATATAGATGAAAATGTTATTCATGATGAAAATGTTACTTCTCTTGCTTCTGATAGTGAATATGAATATGTTGATGTTGATAACCATCTATCTAACGAATTTTCTAAAGCACTTATCCTAGCTCCTAGACAAGAACACCGTGGCTTGGGGTATGAACATAGCCCTTGTTTGGATCTTGTGATAGCTCCATCTGCTGTGTTGGATGTTCCTCTTCTAGCGTGTTTCCTACCTTCCCGAAATATTGATCAGCAAGATCAGGGGGTAGATGACGTGCTAGACTAGTTCATTAGCATAGCAGATTCTCTCCTCCTCTCTTGATCTCTTTTGTTACTTCTTCTGTGTGTTATTCTCATTCTTCTATTTGTTGTCCTTAGTGTTGTCTACTTGAGGACGATGCAAAGCATTGAGATCTCTTTGGTCTCTCTCATGTTGACTCAAAAGACACATGTGTTCCCTTCTTCTAGGTGACCTTCCTTGATTGGGGAATGAAGAACAATTATGCATACATACATATGATATACATGAATTATCATACAGCATACTGACCCCGAGGAAAGCGAAGTCACCTTGTGCTTTGTGTTTTTTGTCTATTATCCTTGGGCTTATCTCACACTTGGGGGCTAAATCCTTGTGATAACGTGCTCCTTTCTCATTTCTTATATGTATCACTACCTTAAAGCAATCACCCCCGGTGAGGCGTGTGTGATCGCTTTAACGTAGGGGGCATACATCCCGTTCATATCTTTTCAAGATACTTGAAAATTTCTTGACAAATTTAGCTTTGCCTTGAAAATTTTTGATATCTTTCTTGCATGACTCATAGTGAGGGAACCTTACTACTGACAGTCATGGTTCTCCCTCGTGATCTTCCCTTTTACTTTGTCAATCAAAGTCGTAAGATCCTTAGTCCACTGGGGGCTTGGTGTATCTTGCCTCCTTGACGTGGTGAAAGTTTTTCAATGTTGTTTCCTTGTACTTTACCGGAAGTATGAGCGTATGCTTATACTCCCGCTAAAGTGGGGGCTAAATGTAGCGTCCTAAAATTGTGACACTTGCAATTTCGACCGCATTTGGGTCTTCACGATGGCGGCGCAACACAAAACCTGAATGGAGACCCCGAAACTTGTTCATGACACCAAAAACTACATTTTTCAGCACCCTGGCCTGATCCTCCTTGCACCCTGTTGTCCCTGGAGGTGGGACCATGGTGCCCAGCGCCCTGGTCCTTCAGGACTAGGGCGCCCAGCGCCCTAGTCCCTGGCCCTATTTTGGGCCCGGTCTCTTTTGGGGCTTCGGGTCTTTAAGTTTGCAAATTGGAAAATAATATTTCCTAGTCGGCCTAAGGTCGGGAAAATCAGTCTATAAACCCTAATTGACAAGTATATAAACTACATTTCTTCTCCCATTTCGTAAGATAGAGAGAAGGCGAAAGCGATATTCAAACATTCAAGCATTCAAGCATTCAAGCATTCCTTCAAGCAATTGAGCATTCTAAGTCTCCATTCAAGGCTAAGTGTTGCATTCAAGACAAGGATTCAACCATTGAAGAGGAGATCACTTACAACATACAACAACATTTACACCTTCGCATGTAAGAATACAAACATTCTTACAACAAGGTATCAGTACTTGTTTACATTACAAACATTTACATTTATAGCATTCTCATTTCTTGGTTAATTCCAAAACCGGGGTTTGACCTAAAGGCAAACCCCTCATCCCTAACCCCCCAATCGTCTTCGCTTTTTTGTGTGTAGGTTGCAGGTACGCAGCTGTAATTGAAGATCTGGAATCCTTGTGCAGAGACGAACAGATCCCCCTTCGTTTCGCGGATTTTTCGGAGGACCGTGTGCACGCCGGGCGCCATCGTCCCGTCAACTTTCGCTCAAATTTGCAGGATAGCGCCGTCTCGACATTTTACTACTAATTCCAGGTCCGCAGCTTCATCCCATATCCCTATCTCTGTTTATAAGCGAATCTTCCCTACTTTACATGCATTCCTAGTTCAATCATTCTTTCCACATTTCTTTACAAAAGAGGGTATCCTTGATGTCCTAACCCTTGAAACTCATTTAGAATCCAATCTTGCATTGCGTGGGATTGGATCTTGTGGGTTTCAACCCCTCTTTTGAATGTAAAGTCTCCCCTAAGTGAAAACCATCAACCCTAGTGACTCTCCCTTCTCTCTCCTTGGAGTTGGGGAGGGGAGGATGACTAGGGTTCGATTTTTTCTGCTTTACAGGATGGTTATGCAATTACCAGTGTGAATAATGTCGTAATCATATGCAGGAGTTTTGGTCGATCATAAGTGATCGAATTGGGTTGGTAAGAGAGGTTTAAGGCCTCTGGTACTAAGCTTAATTGGAACTGTACTCAGGCATAGGAGATGATATCTTTGTAGTTCACTCTTCTTTCCGGATTGTAGTCTAGACTTATTTAGTAGTCAGTGCGTCTCCTTTTGTGATGAGCAGTGCGCTCTAGGCTATTGGCCTTCCTGCATGTGCAGGCCCCTCATTTTTTAATCACATACTTACTGTAGAAGTATTATCTGATTGTGGGTAGGCTTCCCACCGTGGTTTTCCCCTTTACCGGTTTTTCCACATACAAATCTTGGTGTCATGTGTTATGGATGGATGGTAGCTATTCTGTGATTTATGTTTATGCTTAATTGCTATATCAGTTATTTTGTTATTTGCTTTATGCATTCTGGTATTGAGTTTAAGTGTTCCGGCAATAAGGATTTGAATGCTTTAAGTTCGATAATCTGTTGACAACTGATTCACCCCCCTCTTAGTTGTCCTCTGGTTATATGAGTTGTCTAACAGATCTTGATTACTTATCAAGGACCCCTATTAAGGCTACTTATAACAAGTTATCCCAACCCTTTAATTGTTTTAACCGATTCTCAATAAAAAAATGTGTTGTTTCACAAAGTGGCTTGAGAGATTTGTTTCAACCTATGGGAGAAAGGATTCATGTCTATTAATTATGTTCATAGATGAGGCTTACAATTTTTTTCAAATGGATTATTAGACCTTTTTGAAGTCCAAAAATGATAGGCCACATAATGGGAAGCTTAGGCTAACTTTGCCACATACGTGACATCTAGAGAAGGTCAACTCCTCTTTAATATACTATAATGCTATCCTATGCTAACATTCACAAAGAAATGGAATATAAGGAGGTAAGTATTTAGAACTAAAGGAGATGATGTGCCAAAAGTAGAAAATAAGAAACTTCATAAACAAATTTAGAACACATCCTACAAATAATATAGAGCCATAAACTCGCTTATATATCAAGGGAAGAGACAAATTATGAGACTACAACATAAACATCAGATGCCTAGAGATTACAATCAATCACAATAAGATACTCATAGATGGGAAGGGACCTCTTGCAACTAGGAACAAGGAGGCCAATATCAAATGCATGTGGTATTCATTCAGCAACAACAAGAGAACCAAGAACAAAATTTACAAAAAAATTGCCAAGAATATGACTAGTATTCTTTACCGATCCCACAAAAAATGAGTGGGATCTTCTTATTTGTATATCACCATAAAAGGGAAGGCTAATCCAAACTAATTGGTCTAACAAGAGATCCAATGGGCAATATTTTGAGAGTGCAATACTTAGCTTTTAACACATGTCCGCTTTTGCATAAATTAAGGAAGAGTGGTCCTTGTCATTATTGTTTTTATGATCTTCCTTGACTTGGGTAATCACAAGACTTTTTGTTTGAATTTGTTGATATCACATCAAGTTATATGTCTCACACTCATCATTGGGGGGAGGGGATACATTTATATAAAATATGACACATTAAAAATTATTCTTGCTAAACCTACAATGTGATCTACAAAGTTTTAATAGAATGGAGATTTTGTTAAAATTAAACTATAGTGAAATGTCCACTACAAAGCCATTGAGGGGTGTGACAAAAGGATGATGCATCACACATTGCATTAAATCAAGGGTTTCCTATAGAAAGAACATTGGAATGGCCTTGGCCTCAAAAAAATTCTCATTACACAAGCCCTCTTGTTAAAAATTATAGGGGTGTTTGTGGCTAAACATATGGAGGGACTTTGGACCTGTCAAATATTTCCTTCATTGGGTAGAAATGATTGAACCAATATGATATTTCCTTTTTTCAACTCTCTTCATCTTTAGTTCAAAAGAACTAGTATTTTCTAGTTGTGAAGTTATTAGTATCATATCTCTTGGGATATTTACAAAAGGTATATTCCCCATTAGAGATAACCTCCTTTATGGATTACATTTCTTTCACATGTTACCACCACAATGGTGTCTCACAACTTTTAACATCACCACCATTTGATGAATCTAATAGTTCATACTAGATGTTATCTTCTATAAGCTCATCTTTCAAGCCCCTTAAGGTGGTGATGTTATTCATATTGAACATGTGGCATGCCCTTAGCCATTGTAACTAATTATTAGATTCTCTACAATCTCTTTAAGTTCAGTTTATTTGGCCTTTGACGAACTCAATAGAGATAGATTCTTAAGTCCTCATTAAAAAATTAGCTTAACAAAATCAATTAGCTATGGGTAAAAGGATTGATCTCCAAAAAGATCATTTTATTTGGAATCCATTCATCAAGAGATTCATGTAGGATAATGGCTTCAACATGTTGCAATTACTAATCTTCTCTTTAATTTGATTGACCTATAGAAATTCCAATGCATTTGTTGGACTTTCCCTAGATACCATGATATAAAAAATTAGATCCATACCTTATCCTCTCCATTATATTCAAAAAACCATTCCCACAAGGTTCCTCTATTTGAATCAATTCTCAATGGTCCACTTGTACTATTTTACTTTATTTTTAAATAGGGTGTTTCAACTATGGAAACCAATAAATTATGTATTTTCTAATAAATAACCCATCAACAATATATGTCATTGTGAGGGAAGATCAACATGCTCAACCATTTTTTAGAATAGATTCAAACTCAGATATAGAACATGGCCTTGGATTTTCAATGCCTCCAAGAAGCATCAAGGGAGTAAACAAGCATCATGAGTCGAGTGCAATTGGAGTTGCCACCCAACATGGCTTCTATATCGGTGCCTTCATTCCAAAGCAGTTATTCTCAATCACCCCCTCGACGGCCTATTCACTTTCTTCTTTCTAGTTATGATATTTGTCCCCATCCTCTCATTTGGACAAGTTTGTCACCATTGCATCCTCTCATAGGTTTTCTCTTGCACCATCATAGTGTTGGGTATGGTTATGACTTTGGCTCTCATGGAATTTGTTTCACTAGATAACACTCATATGAGTGGGAATCTAGTGAGGATCCTTGGTCATAGGGATATATATCTTAAGTGAATTATCCTCTACCACTTCATGTGTTTGTTATTGCATTTCCATGATTATATGCATTGTTTTTAATTTTTATTGGGGTGTTACACTCTACCCTTGTAGCATTTAGACCTTAAGTTTATTTCTTGTCTTTTCTAGTGCATTTGTAAGCTTAGAAGTTTTAATACTTTTTATGCTACCTATTATGAGATGCCTTGTTGAAATATTTTTTAAACATGTAATGTGATGCCCTCTATAAACACATCATGTGCACCAACTAACCACTTACGCTATATGACCATCAATGAGCTTTTCAAATTAATTGAGTAAATATAAGTATACGAGGTAAAATAAAGAATAAATGGCACAAATTTCACTTTAAATCTAAAGGATGAAAGTATGAAACAAAAAATCCTTTACATTGTATTTTTTGTTTGAAGTAAAAGAAATGTTTGCATAAACATAAGAGGCATAAAAGCTATCATGATTACATGATGTTCAAGATGTCCTTTCTAAGACCAAAATTAAAAAAGAGCCACAAACATATTTAAGAGAAGAACCATAACCCAAGACTAGGTGTGGCAATGTAACTATGTATTTTGCTAACTACATTGAAACAAAACTAAACAATAAGCTCAAGGAATGGCTACAGAATGACGAATGGGACATTGAAGAAATTGCAATGAGTGTTGCTCATGATGCATATGGCTCTAAATGTCTAGTGGTGGCAAAGGCTTTGGATGTTCGGAAATTGAGAATATCAGGCGAGGACTAGTTGTGAATGCTCTAAAGTCTTAGCTAGTTTTATTTGTTTTTGTATATATTTTTGCAAATGATCTTTGTTGTCACCATTTTGCCTTCCGGTGACATGGATATTATATGGATATGGTCTCCAATTTTGTTTGGTGTAGATGAGCACTAGAAATATAGGTCTAGGAATGTGCAGACATGTATGGTAGGTCAATTAGAGTTAGGTTTGGGGTCAGTTCACTTTTTTGGAACTTGGCAATAGCGTCTAGTAGTTTAAAATAGAAGCATGGTTGAAGAACACTCTTTGTAAGTAGCAATGGATGTAAAATTCTTTATTATTAATACAATGGGTGATGCTCCTTAGCAGCGATTTAACTAAAAAAAAAAATACTAAACAATAAGCTTCCCATAATGTAAAATCGTAGAATTGTTGACATTAGAGGGCATAGTCTTAAAATAGCAATAGTTCAATAACTACAATGTGAGGGTATGCCAATAAGGTGTGAGATAATGACATAACTAATATTGAATTGTGCATCTAGTTGATACCAATATGTTTCAATTGTTCAACATTTATATTATGGTTGTTAAATTATAGTACAAAACAAATCTCCCTAAGACAACAATAACATAGAGTTCTTCAACATCAATAACTATGCTCAACCTTGCATTAAAATGTTCCATGTTGTCAATGCAATAGCCATTGTTAAATCAAACTTCTACAATAATGTAAATCTTAAATTAAGAGCACGAAAAGCAGGGTTTATACCAACTAGACTTGAAGACCGCCAATGTGTGAAAAAGTAGAGTATAGGTGGGATTCTTAGAGGTTGCACTTGAAATTGTTCAAGGTCTTCCATTCATACTCCAAGAAAACCATATAAAATCACTACACAATTGTTGTGAGTTATCTTGCATAATCTCAACTACTACTATAATTGATCTCAATAATATGTTATATCTTGAATTAGAATTTACTAGCCACGTGCTATGGACATTACTAAGACCCTAAACATGTGGAGCATATTCACCATCCCATCAAATGTTGCTTGGTATCTATGACATCATCAATGGCCTATGAAGCTAGTGAGATTCATCATGCTTGGAAATATAGAGGAGTTGTTTCAACATCCTCCATTACGACAAGTGTAGAGTTAATTATGTGAAACAAATATTGACAGTAGTTAACAAGGATAACAAAATGCAACAAATTTTGTAAAGTATTGTATCATGATAATGCATCCCATCTAATAACTCCTCTTAAATTACCTATGTCGATTCCATTTGTATATGTATCATGATAATGCATCCTATCTAATGAATCCTCCTAAATTACCTATGTTGATTTACTTAATATATCTACAATGGCATTAGATTGGTGTAAAAGTATAAGCCAATGCCAATCATATTATTTTGTGTATAATATCATAAAACCAACCACCATTAGTTAGTCATAATAGGTTTAATACATAGCACATGGACTCAATTATATAAATTAATAATGTGTAACATGTGAGTTAGTTTTTGAAAATAATGAAATGTAGTAGTAAAATTGGCTACCATATGATAACATGAGTTATTATATTGGGACTTCTTTCTTGGGTACCATTTGTATATAGTTTAATCCAACTTGAATAATAAGGTACATTTTTACACATGTAGCTTCTATTGTACACTTTTATTTTGATTAATATATTCAAATGTTTAGAATCTTAAATTGGATAAGTATTATATAGATTGAGAATCATTTTACTGGATAATAAGTATTATGCAGATTGAGAATCATTTTACTGGTCAAGCAATTTTCTATTTAGTGATCATAGTTGCGAAATAAGGCATGCATTTAAGTGGGACTCAAAGAAATTAGGTATAATTTTTTTTGTCAACTTTCAAGAAATAGGATAATTGTACTTCTATCCAAATAAGCACATTGGATGCCATTTCTTTAATCAAGAATGTTAACTGTAAAATCTATTGCCCATATATATTCAGCTATGTGATAGTAAATGGAGACCATACTAGTTGAATGGAAATCCAGTATGGAAATCCACCGAAAGAATTTGTTATGGAATCCTAGTTCTTTGGAATTTTTGACAATTAGGTGTGGCTATGATCTAAATTTTTTGAGGAACCACCAAATATTTATAACTATTCCATAAATGTTCTAACTTTTTAATGATAATAAGTTCGTAATGGACTGAAAACAAAAATCTCTAAGGAAGATGCAAAGCATTATTTTATGGACAGATATGAAATGCATCTTCGTGAGCCACAAGACAGGCAAAATGTGAACGAAGCAAACAAAGGTAAGAAGAGGAACAAATAGGATGACGATTGACGAGTACAAAACAAAAATAGGACATTTTGGAACCTTGGTGATTGATGATCCAATGCGTCCTTAATTTTACATTTTACAATACAAATGAAATTATCCTATATAGTTCATGTGAAAACACATCAGATAATTCCAAACTCACAATAAACTATTTGGAAATGAATCTCAGACAAAATGCAGAATCTTCGGAGATTAACTCATTTAGAAGTTATTTAAGTTCTTTACGGGATTGTTGAGAGGACCAGAGTAGCATACTATACACGCTGTAGTAACAATTACGAAACATGTTTAGGCCATGCCATTTTGTTAATTTAATATCCCAGATTATAATCGTTTTATATTGAAAAAGATAATTTGTTCAAAAGCATATGGCTCTAACAACCACTCACCAATAACCAATACAAAGTTCACATCAAGACCTAAAAACAATTTGTTGACCATCAACAGCAAAATAATCCAGAAAAGGTATACTACCGTGGCAACTCTCGGGGAACATTAAAAAAATTCCAGATTATTATTAGAAATTATCCACCCCATCTTGTAACATAGGATTCAAGAAAACTTCCATAAATGAAAAATTATCTTTAGAGTAGAAAGCTTTGTCAATTCACACCAAGTCTTTTGTTGGCATGTCAAGAAGTGGATAATGCAAATAAATTAGACTAGTTTATTTCTTTTTAATCAAAACACAATTCAGAATATTGCTTGCAAATATTACATGCTGCCCAGCTAAATCAGATGTAAAATCAAGTATTAGTATCAGTAACAAGTTAAAATACCCAAAACCACATTTATTAGTATCTGACCAAAAGTGGAAAATCAACTCCAATTCCATGTGCTTATGAATTCAAGCATGCCAACCAATAAACCAGATTATCCAAAAATCTAAAGACAAGTTAGAGATCATTTAAGGTTAATCTTCTTTTGTACATAACTCCATATAACATTTGACGTAGAAGATGAATAGTTTTCACTTTCAAGACATCAAAGTTAAAAAATATGACCTGAAAAGATAAGCTAACGAATTGACAATATTCTTATCAATTCAAAAATTATTCAAAGAAAATGCCTGAGACAACCGAAAAAAATTCTTTTAAAAACAAGCACAACAAAGCAAAATAAACCTGCTCGGCTCCCCAAAAGGTAAGCTGAAATTATAGAAGCCTGACAGAAGATGTCATCAATTAACAAAATGGAGACTTTACAGAACATCAGATAAGAGGCAGTTTCCTGTTGTGTACTTCAAGCTCAACATTGCAAAACGATTAAACTTGTCTTCTATGGTTATCCACTACTTGAGGACCAGAATCATTACTAGCATCATTTGTTTCATCCTTCGACTGCGATGAGTTATTGGAGCCTAATGCAGTCATGAAAAACTTCTTGTTTGGGATAACACCATTAGCATTCATGCTTTTCAGAAGTTTTTCTACCAGATGTGTCTCTTTGGCTCTTGTGTATGCTTTGTATAAGAGTTTATATGTTGAAGTTTGCGGCTCTATACCCATACTACTTGCATTACAAAACAATATATGTGCCTCATCCAATTGTCGATTATTACAATAGACCTCAAGTAAAGCATGTAAAGTAGAAATAGGTAGCTTTATATTTGTGCCTATCATGTCAGAAAATATATCTCTCGCTTTTGTAACATTACCACAATGTCCATATGCAAGAATCAAACATTCATACGTAACATGGCTAGGTTCATAGCCTAAGCTAGTCATCTTTTTATAGACTGATTCCACCTTTTCTATACGCCTAGCCTTTCCGTAGTTGGTAATCATTGAATTGAAAGTTGGCAATGAAGGTTTCTCCTTTGACCGTAACAAGCTTGTAAAAACTTCTTCCATTTTGTTAAAATCTTGACGCCTACCATAGGCATCTATGAGTAAATTGAAAGTAATTATATCTGGTTTGCATTTGTTTTTTTTCATACGACAAAGTTCTTGCTCCATTTCTGCAAGCATTCCATTTTTACCATAAGCATCCATCACACCATTGTATGTGTAAGCATCTGCTTCAATTTTACAAGTTTGGATCTCCCTAAACAATGCATCAACTTTATCCACCTTTCTAGCTTGTGCATAAGCTCTAAGAAGAATGTTGTAAGTTACAATGTTGGGTTGACATCTAGCTTTCTCCTTCATTTTCTCCAAATACCCAAATGCTTTTGCAAGGGCCTTTTCCTTATCTTTAGTATGCAAATGTGCTTGAATTACTGCATTATATACTGAGGTGTCAGGTCGACATCCACTCTTCCGCATCTCTGCAAAAAGCCACATTGCCAATCGAATTTGGCCCTTCTTTCCCATTATTGATATCAACTTTGAATAAACACCAGTGTCCACATGGTACCAATTTTGTTGTTGCATCCATCTGAATACCTAGCAATCAATGTATTGAGCTTAGTCCATTTATTATATATAAGCATAAGAAACATAATTTGTATATAAGAAACATAATTTGAATAAAAAAACAAACTTAAAATTATACAACCACTGGTCAAACACAAGCATGGGACAAGGGACATCAAAGTTTGGTGATAGTGTAACACATTTCGAGGGTAAAATGTTAGTTGCGATTATAAATGTAATTGAACATTATATATATGATTTGGTTAAAATCTGAATGTATTGCTCTCCAATTTATCGAAGGATGGATGTTGTTTCGGGTAAGGTGGAAAATTCTGATATGATACAGGTTTTGGGCCTTGGTACTCATGGGCCAATTGATGAATGGTAAGAAAATCTCATTGTGAACTTATCAGATCTCAGGTTAGATGCTCCAACTTTTTAACATTCTCAAGAAAGGATTGGGATTCGCTGTTACTCCTTGCTGCATCCCATCTGAAAAATTTTACAGCAGAAATTGATAATGCTTAAAGGTTTCTTCCTGTGGAGATCAAAGAGGAGTTAAGACAGGAAGCAGTAGCACTGAGGCATGCCAGACCACCAAAGAATAGTGTTTCCAACAATGAATGGTTCCCTTGAAGAGATCAAAAGAGAGGGATAACTTTTTGTGGTCATTAAGGAGGATAGAGGCTGAACAAGGTGAGTTAAGAAACCAAGATGGAAGACCATTGCATGGAAGCTACAGAAAAAAAATTCAATCCAGCCTCAGTAATAGTCAAAAGGGTGTAAAGAGCTTTCAAAAGATCCTGATTAGTGGACAATATAAAAATGAAAAATAACAATCAAGAAGGAGATTGTGCCAAGGATTTATGGAACTCAAAAATTATTTAGAACAGGGATTCCCTTGAGACCAATTGACAATAAATTATAGGACAGACTCTCCAACCAATAAAATTATAGTGTACTTGGCCAATAGGATCAAGCCCTTGGTGGGGAAGACCTCTAATGTCATTATGGATTATTGGAGCTCAAAAAATTCACAGAACAGAGGTTCCATTCAGACCAATTATCAAATAGATTATAGGACAAACTCTCCAACTTTAAAATTGTAGTGTACTTGGCAAATAGGATCAAACCCTTGGTGGGGAAGACCTCTTATTTCATTAAGGATTCTTCCTACCTTGTTGATGATGAAGACACAATCATGAGCTTTGACATGGTGTTGCTCTTCACAAAGGTACCAGTTGAAGATGCAATCAATATAACCAGGTCTCACACAAACAAGGAACTACTTCATTAGTCGGGTTATAATTAAAGTCTTTTCCATTCTTTTAGCAGCATCATCTATGAACTCAGAGAATGTGGCAATGGGCTCAATGCCCTCTGATTTGTAACTGCTCAAATTCAGCTTGAAATTAGTAGAACATGAAATTTAACTGCTGTTCTACTTGAACAAATGATAGTTTTAGAGGAACGAACATTTCTCAAAATCAGAGAAAAATGCAGAAAATAAAAGAGAAATTCAACACCAGAACTCAGATTTTTATCATAGAAGGGAATTCAAGGCACTGTTCTGCGTAAGGGACATTGTCAGATACCTGCAGCAGCTTCATGGTGGACGGCTTGTTGGTGATTACTTCAGCTTGAGGGATTTGACATCTTTACTTGCATCCACATATATTGAGGAGATAGGCGTTCTACTTGGGAGTATTTGTAGGGTGTGGAAAGCATTTTCTGAGGACCTTACCAGGTCTGTCATAAGGGTCGATCAAACCTGTCAGATGTCACATTTTCACTCATTTCTCTCTGCTGGACAATCAGAATTTTGTCAGCATTGGTGCATTGGGTTTGGGAATTTGAGACAATCATTTTAATAACTCATTGGGAGCTGAAGACAGTCCATTTTAATTTATCCTGAACCTGCAACTCAAGGGCATAAAGCGGCTAGCTGCTAGTGGGGGCGATTTCATCTTTGGAGCCTCCAAAAATCTTCAGAAAATTCCTTGATGTTCGCTGAGGGATACTCTCCAATTTAGCATCTTCAAATCAGGTTTTTGACCAATAATTGATAGCAATAATAATGGTTTTTCTGAGTATTAGTGTTCAGACTTTATGACAGCCATTAATAGGGTTTTCATTTGTCAATCATCCATGAAGAAATAAGTTGTTTTGCTTCTCTAAAAGATTGAAATTGTATTCAGAATGTTATGACAGCATTATTCAATATTCAGTTGCTTATTCTGAAACACGCATGACAAGTGTTTGTTGTAATGTTCATTCCATACTAAGATGCATTTGAGCTATATTACTTCATGTTAGTTTTGTTGTATGTCTTCCTACATCAATTGCAATCAGAATATATTAGATTTCAGCGTGCCTGCAAACTGTTTGACAATATTCCTTGAGTTCAACTACACCTTTTTACATCTACACTAGCAAGGGATATTACAATAGCAGTAAGCTTTTGGAAGAATTGATCAACATGTAGAAAGCTCATTTAGACAAGACTAGACTTGGATTTCAACCCGGTAAATGTTCAAATCAGAATGACAATGACAAAAGCAAAGAAGCAGAAGCAGAGAAGAAATCAAAAGATGCAAGCAAGACCCAAAATCAGAATACCAATGCAAGAAGACTACCAGTTGGTCAACAAAATGCACAAAGGTACCCATCATTTAGTGGCTATTGTTTTCAATGCAATAAATTTGGTCATAAGGCTGCAAACTGTAGAAGCATTCAGTGTTACAATTGCAAAAGGTATGGTCATAAGGCAAATTACTGCAGAAATCATACATGGCTATCGTCAGAATCATAATCCGATTGGAACAAATAAAGTGAATAATAACTTTCATGGCTATTGTCATACATGCAATGGTTATGGTCACAAAGCTAATCAGTGCAGATCTAGAACACATTCAAAAAATTCAGTGTAGAAGAACATCAATTGTTACAAGTGCAAGCAATTCGGACATTATGCTAATCAGTGTAGAAATGGAAATATGAAGGAGTCTATAGAGAAGAATGTAATGAAGGCTAATGAATCAAAGAAAAATGAAATTTTGGTTTGGAAAAAGAAGGAAGTGAACAATGGAAGTGAGCCTGGTGTACCGGAATCCGATGCAGGCACCTCTTCCTTCGGTAACTGAGCGTATTGCTTCGACTCAGGGGGAGTTCTTGAAGGAAAATCTTTGTTTCCCCCCTTCTAAGTGGATCATGTCATTGGTCTTGCATGACTATGTTGGAGAAGCTATCTATGCTTGAAGAGATTGTGAACAGTTGAAGAGCAAAAGAGTAGAGCAAATAATCATGGAAGCCAAGATGATCGTTGGAGAATCAAGCAGCGGAGACTTTAAGATTGTGGAGAAGGTATTTCTAGATGAATTTAACCCTAAAAAGATCAAAAAGGTGGAAAAGAGTTTGAGTGATGCAGACTTGCAAAAGATTAAAGAATTCAAGCATAAAGGATTGACTTTGTGGACTGAATTTCCCTAGTTTGATGATGAGGAGGTGATCAGAGTAATTCTTAGTCATGTGCAAAATAATTGCATCCTGGGATAAACCCTATCTAATCACAAAGGAGGTTATTTATGTTACTACTAGTTTGTGCGACAGTGGATCCGTTCTGGTTAAGAAATATATAAAGAATGAAGAAGTTGAAACCCTAACCAATGTGACGGGTAAACAGAGAGCATTGATTATCGACAAAATTATCAATCCCGTGGTGAAGTATGTTGTATATGGCATTTCTTACAAGATTTATTTCAGAAATAAGGAAAGTTCCACTTCGTCTATTGCTGTATACATGGCGCATATGCTTGTTATGGAAGACAGAATGTTCGACTTGTGTGAATTGTTAAGAGATTTATTGCTAGAGAACATCAAGATATCAAAAGAGCAAGGTTACCCCTTCTGGTTTGGATCACTGCTTGTATGTTTAGCTATGTATTGTCTGGGAACCCTTTCGGCTAAAGAAAATGTGATATGGGAATCTGGAGTCCCGGTTGCAAGGCAAATCTTTAGATATTTGAATGGATTAGATAAGAGAGAGGATGCATGCAATGTTTATTTCAAATCTTTTCTAGATATGCGAAGTATCGGTTCGGTATCCCCTGCTACCAATGATGCTAGAGAAGGTTCTTCCTCCGATAAGAGGAAAAGGAGAGAGTTTGTGCCTACCAATGCCCCGAAATCTAAGAAGCAAAAGAAGGGTCAAAAGGAGAAAGACATTGTTGTAATTGAAGATCTGATATCTCCTGTGGCTAAGGGAGAGTTGGTTGTTGTAGAGCAGGAAGTAAATGAATCTGATGATGAGTCTAACTTGTTGGAGATCATTGGTAGTGCAAATGGAATAAGGAAGATTGGAAAGATGTGGTTGACTTCTGTAGAGGCAGATAGGATTGAGGATGTTTTGATAAATCATTTGGTTCGGAACAATATCAAGATTGAAGATGTTAGTGATGTGCTTTTGGAATCCTTGTTTGAGATTGTAAAGGAAAAATTGATTGAGCAACTGTTGATGTTGAAGATTCAGAAAAAGAAGGTGATGATATGCAGAGTATGCTGAAGAAGTGCGATGATGCACAGAGAGCCCTGTCCGTATGCATTGATGAAATGCGAGATTGTATCAACACTGCTAGCTAGGAGAGTTTACAGGTACTGTCTTTCATGGCCGGTAGCTGCAGTGAAGCATAAAGCAAAAATTGATGCTGTTGAAGATGAATTATGTTCCTTGGGCAAATCATTTGATTTTCTGAGTGACAAGAATGGAGAGCAAAGGAAAAAGATAAATTCCCTTCAAGCTGAATTATTGTTTTTGCAAAGGCAAAGAGAAGATTTTGTGAGTGTTTTCTGGAAAGTGAAGGAGATTATTGAAGCAAAGTTGGAACATTTATCGGCATTGCTTGATAGTGCAGTTATGTATGAGTTGAATCCGCCTGCTTCGAACAACTTTTCTCATGTTGTTGATTTGTTGGTAGAATGTAGAAGTTTATCAATTAACATTAAATTGGCTATGCATTCTTGGGAGGTTCTTCTTTCGGAACTGAAGGAAAAGTACAAGCTAATATTTCAAAAGAAGAGTAGTTGAAAATTCTTTTGGGTTGGTACGCAATTTTGGCATCCTTTTTGCAAATTGAAAGCATTCATTTTTTCCTTTCTTTTACTTTTCATCAAAGGCATCCTTTGTCCTTGATGTCAAAGGGGGAGAAAGGTAAATGGAATAGGAGAAAGGTGATGGAGTAGGAGAAATAATGAGATATATGAGTTAGGGAGAGTCATATGCAGATATGTTTCTTTTTTAGATGTTTTGCCATCAATGACAAAGGGGGAGATTGTTAGACTTGTGTGAATATTGTCATTATTGTCATTGATGTCAAATCTGGTTATCCGATTAGGACCGGATGGTGTATGTTGTTGGTAGCAGTTTTGGTATTGCAGTTCTGGTATTGCTGAAAGAAAAGTTTGAGATATGATAAATGATCTACTGGAGTTATTTATGGAAGATCCTCATCTCCGAAATCCTGAGTTGTGCTTATCTTGGTTTACATTTTGTCCCGGTATCAGTTGTGTGGTCTGACATCAGTCATATCAGTTGTATCTGATTGTATCTATCATGTTTTATGTTCCGACATTTGTGGTATACATGGTATCTGTATTTTGAAGTTAGGAGTTGTGCTTGGAGTTTTGTGCTTATGGGTCCATATCTATGGGTCCGGTAGACCCCTGTTTTGTTCCGGTAATTAAGGGACATGCATCGGTAAATAAAATGTGTGAAGGAAGCGTGTAGAAGATCTTGTGGAGGCCGACTTTGTTATCATGTTTTTGGTTAAGGCTTAATTGGATAATGTGTTTTTCCAAGCAGCATATTACTTGTGCTTGGCCGACATATTATCCTAGTGTATAAGCTTTCCAGTATATATATAAACCTATATGTGTAATGTTGAAGCAGTGGAGTAGTGTGTGTGTGTGTGTGCGCGCGTGTGTGAAGCAAGATAGAAGAAGATTAGAGTGTGAATCAGCGGAATATGTGTTGTGAGGCAGAGTAAGAAGCGTGCAGAGTTGTGGTCAGTGTTGCAGTAATCCTTTATCGGATCTGCTGCAGGTATTTGTGGACAATGGTATAGTAATCCTTTACCGGATCTACTATAAGTTTTGTGACTTGTCAACTGAGCTAATTCTGGAACTGAACTCATACATTTGGAGATGCAACTTTCTTTAGTTCATTTGTATCTATTGCAGTGAGCATTCCATCAGTGAGCCGCTTTTGTATTTTGGCAGTGAGCCAACCCAATTTGTAAACACCATATAACTAGTTATATTATCTTGAGAGCTAACACTCTCTGTGGTTTTTCCCATTTGGGTTTTCCACGTATAAAATCCAGTGCTTCATTTGTGGTTGTGTTTCTTGTTTATTCTGTATTTGCTATTTCATGTTGATGAGCTTAATTAATAAAATTGATATATCGGTAAAAGGTTTAGAAATTGTGAGAAAGTTTTAGAATCTGTGGGAATACTGATTCATCCCCTCTCAGTATTCTGGTCCTTTCAACCAATCCAACGCCCTATGCTACATAAGAGATCAACCTTGCTTAACTTACATAAGTGGCCAACCTTGCTTAACTCACAGTATAGACCTAATTTGCCCTTGCATCATAAAAGTGGGTTCCCCTTCTTGAAGTGGACATCCTTTGCTAGAATCTTAGTTAGTATCCCTAAATTTATACAAGAAGGATCAGTATCTTTTCCATGCTTTTTTTAACACATTAATTCTCTTCATTAACCCATCTTTGCACCAGTTCCATTTCTACTCTTCTGCTGAAGTTTGTATTTATTTCATCTTTATTTGTTTGTTGGGCTACAGGCTGATTGAGGCATACTTGAACTGTGACACTAGCAAAAGGCCAACATGCACACTACTGCCAGAGATGTTGAGATGTCCCATCTCCAAGTTCCAATGAAGTGCCATATGCTTCTCTTTTGATAATTGTATCTCTATCCTGTCGAAGGTTGAATTGTAGGCATCTGACTTCAGTTAAGTGTGATACTGCCTGGTCAAATGAAAACTTGGCATTCTCTAATAATATATGGATAGCTGAGGTATAATTGTGAAGTCTTATGCTAAAACTATTTTGGGAATTTCTCAGTAAGAATCTCTTGTTTGTTAATTGGATCAAAAACTACAATTTTTGAGATGAAGGGAAAATCAAGAGGGGAACATCAAAATTTCCACAAATTTTAAAAGAGACGTTCAAGCAATAAAGCACTACTGAATCTTGCACTCAAACTATGCATGCTATTTGAATTTGAATTCCATAAATAAGGTAGTTGGTTAACTTGCAAAGTTGCAAGGCATTTACTTTGACAGTAGCATTGCTTCTTGTTATTGTTTCATTGGAGTCAATATGGACCAACTAATTTGAGTTGTCAAATAAAACAATTGTAAATTTATATGTTAATATGCGATGGAAAAATTTGGAATTGAAAAACACAATGAATTCATGTCCCAATCATCACTACAATTCATTTGAGAGTTTTTCATGGTTGTGCTTGTCACCACCAAGTATTCAATTACTCAATTATTTCAATGCATAAGCCAAGACGAGTTTGACACCGTTTTCCTTTACTGATATCACTAATGTAAAACAACGGCTTTCTTCTATGTCACATGGCTGGAGGAGAAAAACACAAGGATTTAAATTCATTTTCAACAATGCATAAGCAAATGCAAAGCGTTCAACCCTATTCCAAAAAATTGAGCTTTTTGTATAGCATTAATGTAAATAAAGAGACATCAGAAGTTACCTCCAAAGCCTCGAGCCATTTATCTTTTCTACCAAATATGTCAAAGAGAAGAAAACATTCTTCAAGTCGCACCAGTCTGGAGTGTTTTTCCAGTAATTTAGCTAAAGTTGCAACTCCCTCTTCAGAACACTTCATTATCAACCGAACCACATGCTCAGGACTGGTAGGTGTTTTCTTTTCACCTCTCCTTTTTGAACGAAATACAGTACCACACTGTGCTAGCACATGGAAGTTCTTTGCTTGTGGTACATAGCTCCAATCATATTTTATACATTTGAATTTAATACAATGACTGTGGGATTGGATGGTGACTCCTCCCACCAAAAGGGACGGAATTGACACTATTGAGGATATCATTAAAAAATATATATAAACAAGCTCTTCTTCAGAATTTAGCTTTCAATGTGCTAATTCTGCTTGTACCATGCTAATATCAGAATTTAGTTCTTTCATCTCAGTTCTTCTACACCTGCACCAGGAAAATCCTTTGTTATGGCATCAAAAGTTTCTCTTAAAAGACAAAACAACAAAGATAAAGGATAGCTGTACAGGAATGTATTTAATATTTACATTTTATTAGATTGCATCAATAAGTGACCTAAGGTAGGATACACAGGAATTTATAGAGATAATAGAGAAAGTTTGATAACGTTTTATAAAGCCCTTGGTCTAATAACTAATCATCAAGCTGAAATAGACCTAAATATAAGGGATTCCAAATTTTCTTTTCAAACAAGATATATGAAATTGCTTGTGAAGGTATTATCAGAAATCAGTCAACCTATCACCACAAAAATCAATTGAGATGAAATACTTGAGAGACTATTTTTTTTATATAGAGAGAATTCAACGGATAATATTGCTCATTATTTAACTGATTGAGGTGCTAAAAGTTTTAATTAAAAGACAAAAAATGTAATATACATGTATTCAACCATGTTCCATAGCATTTCGGAGACAAGGATGGCAGGAGACAGCAGTCTGGAGGGCCATTTTTTGGGACAACAGGGGACATATATAAATTCAAATTTTTACAAGTTTTGTTATACATGACATCAAATTTCAAGATCAGACATCCATATAATATTATAATGTATCAAAGTCAACATTCAATGTAACATATTCATTGATTCAAGTATGGCATCAATAAAAAATAAAAAATTCTGATCTCATTTCTCAATGTTTTCATCATGAAATCAGCCCAAAGACAACATATGTTTCTTAAACTGTATGCTTCCATTCGACATATGCATGATTTCACTTTGATGTGTATGCTTTTGCTCATTCTGCACCTGTATGCTCTCATTTTATAATTGTCCACTCCTCTACAGCTGTATGTAGCTATACAATTGCCCATTGACAAAAAGGGTAACAACTGTATGTTGCTATTCAACAGGGATGCATTTATATTCCACAGTTGTATGCAGTCATTCAACAACTATAAACTTTCTCTCCATAGTTCCATGCGGTCCCACAATTTCCTATTGATGGAGAGAGAGAGAAAAGTATGTTGTCATTACACTTTCATCCTATAGTTGTATACAGTTATTCAAAAGTTCTACACTTCCTTTCTACAGCCATAAATTTGTATGCAGCCATACACTCCTACGACAGCAAAATAGGCGAGGAAACACAAAGCTTACTCCCATGAAAATTGTTAGTGACAATTGCTAGTGTCATGCAGACTCAATATCGTTGATATTTGCCACTATTAACATTCAATATGACATTTGGGGACATTGCTTCTTCAGCCAAGATGTTGAAGATTGCATTAAATGCCAAGATCTCTTGACTGCTACGTGACGAAGAATGCCCATACCTAGTAGGCATTGTTTTTCTGTTAAATCATGCTACGCTTAGGAGGCACGGGGGAATGTTTTCTATGATTTGCAAATGTCCTTTGTCGTAATGGCAAGAGGTCCCGTGGGGTTTGAACTCTAACCATTGTATTAATGACAGCAAAGGTCACCTTCTTTGTTTGCATTGTTGGAGGTACATGTATATCCTTGCGCTAAGGATTAGATAATATTTTCTTGGCAAGAGAAAACCCTTTATGGAAGTTTTCATGTTTGGTCTAATCATTAATGGTGCTCTAAGATAAACCGAAAGGTAGGTGAGGTGAACGATGCAAAATAGACGAGTATTGGAGTTTGTGCATGGGAGATACTTAATAACTCTTACAACTGGTTGGAGATCGGAGTTTGGGTAGGACACATGATGGTAAGGACAAGTCGGAAACTTTGACAAGGCAAGGGAAAGGAGCAGAGTTTGGAGGAAAGGGATGACAAGATGGACAATTCTAATAGCTTAACAGAGGAAGGGAATGAAGGCGAGGGATTGACGTGAGGTATGCCTAGATGGATAAGTCGGAAACTTTGACAAGCTTAAAGGAAAAAGGGAGTTGGGTGGAAAGGAGCGCTGGGATGGTGAAGTTTGAAAGTCGGGTGGGGATCAAGAAAAAGTTGGACTTAGATGGAAAGGCATGGCTGGACAAGGAACTCTGAACCTTCGATAACTGATAAACACTTAAAATACTAGACATGCCACCGTACTTAGAGACTTTGGGGACCCTAGATGACATAGGTGAAAGAAGAGGAAGAACACACATACAAAATTGTACTAGGGGAGATATGGGAAATAGGATATAGGAATTTTGATCCACAACACAAGTTATTACAAAGCGGAGATGACATATTTGATAGGCTTCTCTTCAAAATTGTGAATTAATGGCTACAACCATTTGGGAGGAAAGCTCTTACCTTAGTCTATGAACTCCTTTTGGGAAAATTCGTCTGCTACCTATTTTACATTGCTCTTGTTCAAGGAATCATCAATCTTGTATTTTCTTAATCTACTATGGATTTCTTTCTTTGTGATAATTTTGTGGGAAATTAGGTACTATTTGTCATCATGGTATCATACTTCAATTTGCATAGCCCTTCCACATTCATTCTTTAGGGGTTTGCTTCATCGTATTTGTAAGGTGGAAATGACCATCAAAGCAAAATGACAACACGTTGACTCATCAATGACACTGAGATAATCATATGCCTTCTTACTTTGCACTTAGGTCCCCCTATTGAGGTGCCCTGTGAAATGGAAATCTCACATTCTTTTGCTACTTATGTTTCTGATAGTATCACATGATTCTATTCTTCACTGGAAAAACTTGCTGATCTAATCTACAAACATCCTCGAGATGAATCTTTTCAGCCCTAAAACAAGATCTAATATCATCATGTCAAATCTGTACATCATCATGAATCTGTTGCACATGACCACACATTTCCTTCTTGTTTCCTCTATTAGTTTGTTAGCCTTGAACTAACATATTCACCCTGATGTAGGTTAAAAAGACTCATTTTCATCTATCATCACATCTCTGCCGATGATGACCTTGTTGGAAAAGAATCAATTGACCTATATGCTTTTGAGTGCTCAATATAACCAACAAATTTATCTCTGAACTTAAAATTGTAACATAGGCAGTTTAGTGAAAGATTTGAAATTACTTACCTCTGTTTTCTACCTTCAAGCTTCCTGAGATGTCATGCCTTGGAATGCCTTTTAAGGACTATTGTTAAGCAGATAACCAAGAGTATGGACTGCTTCAGCCCAGTGTTTGTTTGGAACTTCGTTTTCTTTGAACATGCTTCTCACCATATCTATAATTATCCTATTCCTTTCCTTCATGATGCCATTTTGCTGAGTTGTATATGTGATTGATACTTGCCTATGAATCTGTTCTTTCAAAAATTAGCAAATGTCTCAGAAATTTTCTCCCATTGTCAAATCTGGAAGCCTTGAACTGCTCACCAGTTTGATTATCTACAAACAATATTAAAAAATGCTTAAATTCCTCAAAAGCATCTGATTTCTATGTTTCTTTTGAAGGATACACATCCACATTTCTCTGCTGTAATATCAACAAGCAATGATATACCAGCATGTCCATGAGTTCATGCATACAGATTTGAAAGAGAGAGATATGTGAAGTATATTTCTAATATATATCTGAATATAACCAGCAGATCAGATCTACACATTCAGATCTGTACAAAAAAATCAATAAAAGATCATCAAGAGAGATCCATCAAGTAGAAATCTGAATAAATGAAAAATATTCAGCATACAATCCCTGTGCATTATATAAGTGTTTGAATCCGATGCATAATGCAGAGACCATGATATTATTGATTTGCTATATTTTCATCCTAGTAGAAATGGATGTAATTAATATATTATTATTACTACATATTTATTTATTATTATCATTACTATATATATGCATAATTAATGATGATGAAGATTCGTTTAAGCTTATAGCCAGTTCACCATCCCATTATGTATTAAAGTAATATTATATTTTTTAATGGTCATTTAGTTAGTTTCTATTTTAGTTTATTTAGTTAGTTTCTATTTTAGTTTTTGTTTACGATTGTTTCTTTTAGAAACATTGTCTTGTAATTGCCTATATGTACACTATCGTTTTCATAATTGAATCAAGCAATTACCATTTCATGGTATCAGAGCCATTTAGAATTTAATTCGTGGGTATCATTTGCATCCTTCGATAGAATAGCATTATTCTTCATAGCTGATCTCTCTTGTGCTTTCATGAAGTGCCTACATCTTGGGTGGCTATAATCTTCAGCCAATCTTGCATGGTATAGAGCATTCTATACCAACTCTTACATGGTCCAATTTTCATTTTTTCTTATTAAATATTGAAAACCTATTATAACTAAAAAAAAATGTGTACAGAATCCCAAGCCTTGGTCTGTCCAAGACAAAGGGGCATTGATTTGTTGATTTTAAACAATGTTGCAGATAACAAATTTGCATGTACAATACCAGCATGACAAAAAAAGAACTAAGACAAAGTTTGAACAGAAGCAATTCGCAGTCTAGCACTCCCATTTCCAACACCCAGCCTAGCAAATATCTATAGTGACCTGACTAGACCTCCGTAAGGCACCAAACATGAATCCATCCCCAAATCCAGGAAACCCAAACCCACCTAGGCGCATCAGCCTTTTTTTACGAAAAAAAATCGTTATGGGATAAAACATCAAAGCTCCCTGAATGGGGTTGTGAAGTCCTGGTTCGGTGCTTTGGTTATGTACTTCGCTCCACAAGTAGTTTATTTAGGATGGCCGAATCTTAAAAAGTTATGTAGGCTTCCCCCCACAAGCATGGGTAATTACTTTTTTGAAACTGTTTCCTAATGCAATTTAAAGAAAATTACAACCTATTTGTAATGTAGTTAGTGTTGGCAATAGCTCTGATTTTAACGTGAATCAACATAAGAAAAACGATTAATCGGAGCCACGTGTCGAAGTCTGTTTTATATAAACGAGTAATCCGTTATCCCTTGGACTGTAAAGGATTGCTCGGCTTTCTGCCTACAGATTTTGCTGTGGCATTGTGTAATTCTCGTTACAATAAGTAAACAGATAAATCATACCGTGCATTTAAAGCCCTGAGAACAGAATACACAATATGGTACAAAATTTAAACTTGGTGATTTCTCACAGGCCTGTGTAGATTACCTCAAAATGAAGGCCAGTATTGTTCCTTGTGATTCTACTCCTGCATCTCCTAACGCCGAAAGTTTAGATATTTATATCTGCATTGGAATTATGTGGCGGATAATACGTCTCCTCTGTCGTAATAATCATAATTACTATAAATATTAAATTTATTAGAACCCTGAAAGAATGAAACACTTCTCTTGTTTGAAAGGCTCTCAAAAGTTCGGAGCGTCTAATGGAGCTAAATCTTATCAGGCTGGGTCCTATGGAGGGGCTTCTTAAAAAAATAGAGCTAGAGCTGGAGCTGTTAAATTTTTTAGGAATATTTAAAAGCTGACATGTTATAAATTTTGTAATCCAATTCAGTTTAAAAGTTTAAGCTTCAAAATTAAAGAAAACTAGTGGTCTCATGAAATATAATACTTTTGTCTTTTATAGTGTGCAGTGATAAAAATAAGTATTAACAAATATAATACTTTTGTCTTTTATATTTTCTAGGAAAAGATTTTGAAAAAATCAATAGCACATTTTTTTTCTTAATGGGACCTCCTCTTCCTAAAAATAAGAAACTTAAGCCCCTCCATGGGACTGCACCCTTAGTAGTTGCCATTAAGCAAATACAATCATAACCAGACCCGCTTAATCAATGTAATTATTTATTTATTATTTGTTATACCCATTGATTATATATTATAATAATTAGCAATTGCATCTTGGTGTGCAATGGGTACGTCCAAAAGGTGTGGAAGGTCAGTTAGTGAAAATTTTGGTCTATTTTTTTGCATACATTTGTTCAATTGGTAGGTCATTTAGAAAATGATGTTTTTTGTGCAACAATGGTCTCAATGGAGAAGTGATAGCTTCAAGTAAACTATACATCTCCTTATAGAAATCCAAACATGGCTAAAACAAAACCTCTAAATTAAGAAAAAAATCATATTCCATTACCAAAATGTTCATGCTATGTTTGTGATAGGGTGTGTGTGTGTGTGTGTGTGTGTGTGTGTGAGAGAGAGAGAGAGAGAGAGATGGGATACAAAGAGGGAAAGATATAGGGGGAGAGTGAGCGAGAGAGAGCAATAAGGAGTGAGAGATAGAGATAGAGAGGAGAACGAGAGATAAAGAGGGAGATTAGGGAGGAACATATAGATATGGAAGAGATAAATATATAGAGGGAGAGAGAAGGAGAAATAGAATAATAAATATACAGATGAGAAGTGATATATAAAGAGAGAAGAAGAAATAGAATAATAAATATATAGATAAGAAGTGATATATAAAGAGAGGTGGAGAGGGAGAGATGTGATGTTAGAGAGAGAGAGAGAGATGGTGAGATAAATATAGAGGGAGAGATGAAAGAGGAAATATGGAGAGAGATATAGAGGTCTAGAAATAGGAAGATGGAGAGAGATGGATGAATAGAGGGATAAATATTTTAACATGGAGGGGGAGAGAGGAAGATAGATGTAGAGATGAAAATAGAGTCAAAGAGGAAGAGGAAGATAAGTAGATAGATAGATAGATAGAGGTAGAGGGAGAGATAAAGATGGAGAGAGATAGTGAGCTAAATAGAGAGAGAGAGAGAGAGAGAGAGAGAGAGAGAGAGAGAGAGAGAGAGAGAGAGAGAGAGAGAGATGGATGGTGAGTTGGAGTGATGGAGAGATAGAGGTATAAGGAGATATAAAGAGAGAGGGAAGCAAGAAATATAGAGATATGGAGAAATAGATAGAAGTAGAGATAGATAAATAGGAGGGAGAGAGAAATAGCAGGAGATAGAGGATAGGGAAAAAGGCAGACATATAGATATATAAGAAAATAGAGAGAGAAAGAGAGTAAGAGATAGAGATGTATGGGAAGAGGGAGGGAGAGAGGTAGATATAGAGGGATGGATAGGGGACAAGGAGGGAGCAAGGGAGAGAGAAAGGGGTAAATAGTGAGGCGGTATATATAGAGGGAGGGAGAGAAAACGAGAGAGAAAGTATATAGAGGAAGGGAGAGAAAACAAGAGAGAGAGGTATGGAATGGAGGGAGAGAAGAGGAGAGTGGGATAGAGAGAGAAGAGTGGGGGAGAGGGGGAGATAGATCAATATATAGAGAGGAAGAGGGAGAGGGAGGGAGAGAGGAAGAGATGTAGATAGAGGGAAATATAAATAGATGAAGAGGGATAGGTAAAGAGGTGGAGAGGATGGAGAGGGAGACAGAGACAGAGATAGAGATAGAGATAGAGATAGAGATTGAGATTGAGATTAGGAGAGATAGAGTGAATAAGAGAAAGAGAAGGAGAGGGGGAGAGAGGGAGAGATGGATTGATCGATAGAGGGAGAAATGGAGTGATATAGATAGAGGGATTCGTAGAGAGATGGAGAGGGATATGGAGAGAGAAAGAGAGAAAGAGAGATAGGGAGGTAGAGGTAGAGAAATGCGGATAGAAAGATATAGAGAGAGGAGTGAGAGGGATACAAAGATAGAGATAGGATTATAGAGTAGGAGAGATAGAGTGAATAAGAGAACGAGAATGAGAGGGGGAGAGATAGATCAATAGAAAGAGAGGGACAGAGCCAATATTATTATTTTAATTTGAACTTTATAATCTACTTCAAGTATTTTGTTATTTTCTATATTAATTTTCATGGAAACACTATGAGCTAGATCCAAGAAATAATATTCATGAATCAAACCAAAAACATGTTGAAATAAAAAACTTAGACCAATCATTACAAATAAATCCAAAAAAAGAGACCAACTTATGAAAACTTTAAGGTATACCATCTACATGTAAATGCATTCAACTCAAAGTCAAACTTGTGCGAGTGTGTTGGTTCTCTTATTATTATGGTTCAATTACCTTAATGTCAACATCTACCTTCCTTTTCTAGACGATACTCTTCCTCGATGTGTGTGAGGAAAAAACACTATCTTGCATCCACCTCATGTCATCAAGCAACAGTTAGTTTAAATTTGTTATCCTCGATTTTTGCCCATTTATGGTTTCAATACTCTATGCATGCTTTACGAGATATTATTGTCGTCGTAAGTGTATTTATCTCTTGTTTTTCCCATTTCTCACTAACTATTATTTTTAGGTGCAAATTGGGTCTATAAACCCGATTTACACCAAAATTCTTCCCTTTTTGCTTTCAAGGTGCGAATCGGGTTTATAAATCCAAAATGAACCTTGGCAAGTGCAAATCAGGTTTATAAACCTGATTTACACCTATTAATGGCACTTGAAGTTATTTAATGCCCCTTTGTTTAAATCGAATAGGAGTCTATTACTTGGCTTTAAATATTTTCTTTCCAAATTGATTAGCAATCATGGAAGGAATGATTATTGCTTGGATTTATAATTCAACATTTTGATTTCCTTTGGGTATGTACCTCATTTTTTACCCTTTTTATGAGTACATTGTATTTTATTTCTATGGTGATACCTTTATTTTATCCTAGCTATTGCATTGTAATATGATGCAGGGCAAGGCCGTAGGCCCACCATGCGTCGTATATGTTTGTTTGGTGAATGGTGGGTCTCCAACCTCGTCATGTGTTTTTGCATTGCCCAAGTTGTATGGTGTAGAGCGGGTTTCGCCACACACTTGCACACATTATCATTGTCAATGGGGTGTGAGATGGTGTTGTAGGCCCACCACACACCACACTTAATAGTGGTGTGTGGCAGGTCTGCGACCCCACCTCACACCACATTCATAATCACTGTTTTATGCCCTTCGCACTTTTTTCTACCAAGTGTGGTGCTTGGTGATGTTGTAAGCCCGCCATGCACTAAAGCAGGGTGTATGGTGGGTTTGTAACCCTGCCTCACACCTAGTTTTCACATTATTGCTTTCTTAAGTGTATGGCGGGGATATAAACCCGCCATACACCTTGTTTTTCCCAATAAGTGTAATTTGGTTTAATAAACCCGAATTGTACCTATTTTGGCATTTCCCCAATTGCAATTTGGGTTTATAAACTTGAATTACACCTGTTAGCCACACTTTTTCATAAGTGTATTTTGGGCTTGTAAACTTGAATTTCACTTATCACACACACAAATGGGGTTTTTAAGCTTGATTTACCTCGGAACTCCCAAGTTACTATGAGGGTTTTGGAAACCCTAATGGCCTAAAATGCATCATTTTTAGAAGACTATTCATTTCAAAATGAACAAAATGATTGATCAGTTGCACTCCTCCAGTACTGATGAGTTTTCCTATCACAGTGTTGCCATCATACAAATGATAGAAGCTTCTCCGAGCAAGAAGGCGATGAAGTTTGAGAAGCAAGACCCTCATTTGGTCTTCCCGCCTTCTTCAATCACATCAAATATAGATCACACAAGAGATATAGAAATAAGTCATGTTAACCTATCTGAGTTTCTAAATAGAGTTGAGCAATCTTCTTCTTATAGAAAAATGGAATCTATCTAGTGGAAGCCTTCCCTGTGTCTGCTCAAGACCCTAAGTTCATCATGGCAGTTGAGAACCACTTTGATCCAGCTAGTATGAGTGTAAAAGATGAAACTGGTAAGAAGTTCATCAGGATGGATGAGGACTTCTTCAACACTATATTTAAGTGTCCCAACATCGAGAAATACTCAGACATCACAATGCAATCAACTCTAGCCTACTTTGATAGAAATTTTGACAAGTGTAGGCAAAACATGAATGAAAATTGGTTGAAGACCCTAAGGCCTACCATTGTTAGATGGTCGAAAACTCTTCCTAGATGTGACTTCATTGAAGAAGTTAATGATTTGATAACTCTCTTGAGTAGGGTGAAAGGTCTTCCCACCTCCAACATTTTCTATAAATGGATGTATCAATATATCCATGTTATTAGACAGAATAAGGAGAAGATATTTTAGGGAAAGCAAATCAGTGATGCCATTTGTGGGTAGCTTACCAAAGTGCCTACCACTCTTAAGTTCTACATGACCTCCTACTTGGTGTATGTTGCAACCTTAATGAGACATTTTCCAAGTCTATTTGCAACATGTGACAAAAGGCAAGTTGAGGTACATGAATACTACTCCCAATTGGTATCAAAGAATAGTCACAATCATTTTCATATGGTGAATAACGCTTTCTTTGGATACTACACGTGTATGATGAATAAGATTTTATATAATAGAAGAGTATATGATCATGCCTGGGAAGTGGTAAGTGAATATGGATGCATGTTCCTACAATTCCCAACTTTTACATATCTCAGAGTTGGATGCTTCAATAGTAAGTCTTTCATGATCTCAAGATATCACTCAGACAAAATTGTGTTCATGGAGCTAGCTCATCAAATGGTGGTAGTTCATAAGGCCCAATCAGATTCTTATAAGGCAAGTTTGAAGTTCTCTCTTACCATTGGCAGATATTCCATCACGTCAATCTTCAAACCTAGAGAAATGGACGAGGAGATGAAACCATGAGTTTCTTCAAGACCACGAGAGACTTTGATTACAGAGGGATGAGAAATAAGCTGAAGAAGGCATATGCTCATGGGCATCGTATTGAAGATGTTTGAGCTGATTGCAAGACCGAGCATGACATTAGAAAGCTTGACTATTTTTGGTTGATATTTGATCAAATTAGGGAGTTCGATCTTGTCGACATCCCCGATGATCTAGAAGGGGATGGTAATATCTTGGACCTTACCTATGTTGAAAAGAAGGTCTCTTCTACTCCTTTGTCTTTGATCCAATGGTCGCAAAAAGAATCAACTTCAATCAGAGATCGGTTTCAAAGTATTCTTATGAATATAAATGTATTGCTTTCAAGAAAAGGTATTCCATTGAAACCCTTCTCCTCTGGTTCTGATGATGACACTGCTAGTCCAATGGGAAGGAGATTAGAAATTAGAACCAAGAACAAATAGGATCTCTCTACTCCAAAAAAGGCTCCCAAATTGAAATTCATAGTTGGAACCAATAAAGGGAAAGCTCAAGGAGAGCCATCGACCTCTAATGTTCATGAGACATGAGAGTTTGAGGTACTAAATGAACAATTGGAAGGTGAGCATCCCGATGCAGAACCAATTGGTGTTGACCAGCTGGAAGAAAGTCAGGAAGGTGATCAAGAACAAGATGAATTTGATGAAGAGGGACTACCAAAAGCAAATAAGTGCTTACCCCAGGTATCCCTTCCTCCACCTACAATGCAAGTTCTTGTTTCTACTTCTAAGTTAAAGAGCCTCCGGTGGTTACTTGCATTTCTCCTAGCAATATTATTCATGTATTGTCTACCAGTGTTAGTGAGTTTGCCCTAGATACTCTTCATGACAACATTGAGAATGTTTTCTTTACCTTTCCCACATTTTCTGTAGTGTCTACCACGATGCTAGATGATTTTGACAAGTTAATGACTGAGATTGCTCCTAGATCTAGTAAATCATCCCATGAAAATCCTACCAATGTTGTCACTGTGACATCTCCTATTGTAACTACCATTATTCAGGATTCAATCAATCCTTTTCAAGATGTAGTGGTAGGTGATGATGATGATTTAGCTTTGTCACCATGGTTATTTTCCAATGCACCTAAGAGAAAGAGGCGGGTAGTCTCACTTGAAGATTTTTTATTTCAGTTAACTTGTTCCCATCAAACCCAAAACTACAAAGGAAGCTAACTTTGTCAAGAGTAAAAGTTGAAAAACCAAGATACAAGTATACTGAGGTTGTTGTGCCTCCTCTAGACACAGATATTGATAAGATCTAGGAGTCAAACTATTTAATTCTTAGGATAGAGCTAGGGAAGCAAACTTATGATTCTATTGCACAAGATGCTCAATCAACTTTGGAGGCCCTTGTATCTAGATACGATGAAGATAAAGCAAAAAAGGATAAACTCAAGGCATGAATTGAGCAACTCACCTCAATTCTTATCAAAGTAACGAAGTCCTCGAAAGCTATTGAACCAGTGGCTTCATCTCTGGATGAACAGGTTGTAAAAAGAGTTGAGCAAGCAACATCATGAAGAAAGGTTGTATGAGAATGGATGGATATAATGTTGAGTCAAGGTACGCAACTCATAAGCTCATCTTACACCATTGTCGGTAATCTTGATGTTGTAATAATAGAGGTGGACAACACCATAGAAGCCTTATCCTAGGAACTTGAAACATAAGAAAAGGACTTTGAAGCGTGATTGAAATTTGAGGATTATGATCTGGATGATCTCATTCCAAATGGTGTTATTCCTTCATGGTGCATGTATATTGAACAACGAGAGGTGCTAAAACATCAAATGAATATTACAGATCACCTAGTCAAGGACACGAGGAAAGCCCAAAAACAATGTGTAGATAAGAAGAAGGAGATTGTTGCTAAAATCTCTTAAATTCCACATGCTTTCCTTGATGAGAATGAAAAGGTCCTTGATGTTGATGAAATCATTAAGGAGTTCAGTTTACTTGTGACTATCGAAGTTGATAGAGAGGACTTCTCTTTGTCCTCAATTGATAGATTGGTTGACCTCCAATTCATCTTGGATTTTCTAGATTCACTTATGAAGAAACACAAGAAGTACTACATTGACTTAGAGGATTCCATCACCAGGGTCAAGGTCATCACTAGCCATACCCAGGGACCCGATGAAATTCAAATGAAAAATGTCTTGCAAAAGTTTTAAGAATTCCAGAAGCGAGAGTCAACTTGAGGAAAATGATAGTCATTTTCATGTTTTCCTAGTGGCATTTTGTTATGTCAATTGACACCTGAGGTGTCATTTTGTACATGCTCATGTGCATGTGTTGAGTGCACAAGTCCTAAGTCAAATCAAACTCTTCTTTTGACTTAGTCCTATAATTAGTTACAGTTTCCTATTTTCATGTTGCACCCCTCTTCTATATAGAGGAGGTTTATTATTATAATAAAGATCTATTTTCCATCATTGTTTATGCAACAAAACTTTGTCAAAATGAAGAGCAAATTGAGACTTGGTCTTCATTTTGTAAATTTGTAATTTAATCAAAGAGGAGATAAACTTGGCATTCAAACTTTGTTTTGAGAACAAACTTATGTATGGTATGAATGTTCTTATGTCATTTGTATCATATCTTCTTGAATGATTTAGTTGAGTATAGTTCTCGGTGCTAAACATTGAAAAGTTTTTTGAGTCTTTACAAGTAATCTTTGAATTACTTTGAAAATTCAAGAATTGGAAATTGGTTGAGAGAGGGTTGTTTTAGGTCTTTGAGCTTTTGCAAGTTTTTTTGGAATTTGTATTGAGAAGATAAAAAATAAAGTTTTTGTGTTGTACGAATTATCTGGTTAGAGTAGAAGATCTTTCAATACATTTGTAAGTCTTTGAGTTGACAATATATTTGGGTTACAACGATTGATAGGATTTAAGTATTCAAAAGAATCTTTGAGTTCTTAGTGTGCATAATTCCCGTTCTTAGGTCATTTTTCAGAAAAAAGGTAAGTAACAAAAGACTTTGTTCTTTCACAGACACTTTACTTCCCAGTTAGATCAGTTTTAATATGACTACAAGATTAGAATTGTTAATTAAGGATATCTGTTCTTAAAAGAGAATTAGATATATCCGGTTCTAAAAAAAGAGAACTAAGTAGTTGTTTCATCCTGGAATAGTGTAAAGTTAGCAAGTAGGTAGAATATAAAGTAATTGCAGTAGAAAGGGGGAGCCTTCCCTTAACAATTAGGAGAGATCATATCTTGCCTTCTAAGAGATATTATCTCACGTGTTGTCATGAAACATACCTTTTGTAAATCTTCATCACTTTACAAAATTTTCACCCAACAAAATTATTATTGAAATTTTTTATTCACGAAACAAATTAAAATACAAATTGCATATAATGTAGAAAGCCTTTATTAATTTACAACGACAAACATTGACATTTACCACTTACAATTCAACAATCAATATAAATATAAAACATTTAGTACATATAACTAATTATTAAATTTTCATAATATTGTGCAAATTTTAAAACATTAACTACACACGCTAAATTTACCAATTAATCATTAAATAAGCACGTCCTTAAGAAAAATAAATTACAAGATGTAACATATGATATAGAATATGAATTCTAGTTTCTTACATATTATGTGATATCAAAGCAATTATATTTGTTGGTGGTAGGGCATGGGTACATTTCCTTCATTTTGAAGGTCACTTCTCATTTTTTATGCACAATCAACAATTTCACACATAAACTAGGTGTAGACGTATAAAAATGACTATATTCCTAAATGAATATTTTATGTTCATTTCTCTATTCAATTAAATCCAATTTAATTAAATTATGCACATTCCTCTATTTAATCAAGTAAATTACTCAATTTATTTAATTAAATTCAATTAACCCCTTTTAGGTCATTTAATTGAATAAATCATTTTATTTAATTAAATCTATTCTTCTAAACCTTTTAATTAAATTTACATTTAATTAAACAGGGAATCCCAATTAAATAAATCTAATTTATTTAAAAACCTCCACTTGCAACCAAATTAAAATAAAACAATTTATTTTAATTAGTCCTATTATCTCTCCACCCACTTGCATTTTCCTACATCTCCCACTTGCCTCCTAAACCCTATTCCTAACCCTATTTTAGATTCTTCTAATCACTTCTAAATTAGCCTAACCCATCTCCTAAATATTGTCACATCCCTAAGCAAGAGGAAGTCACTTCTCAAATCCTCAAAGTCTTTGATAACCATTAAAGGCTTCAAGTCTCCAACAACTTTCTCTTCCAAACCATTAATGGTTAACTCAACCCTCCAGCACGATTAAAGACTTTCTCTAAACTCAACCTCCATCTAACCTAGCCTTTATTGCTTTGACCATGGTTAGTCCTTAATCCTTTGCACAAGAGTTTATCCTTTGGGTAAAACCTTTATCCATTGGATAACCCTAACCTAACCTTAACCTAACCTTAACCCTTACCCCCTAAGGTAACCACGAGGTCTTCTCAAGCATTTAATGCTTCCTACCTCTCTTCTCAACCCAACCTTATGTTGACAATTGCCACGTTTTCATTGGTGCAAATTGCAAACATGGATTGAGAACTTTCAAAGTCAACCCTTGATTAACTCTTTCAATCCTGGCCATCCATTGCCCTATTTTTGCTATAAATAGAGCTCTCCATCCTCCATTTTAATATATCCAAGCCTTTACCATCATACTTATACTCAAATCCATCCAAGCTTTAATATCTCATTTATGCTCATCATTTAGCCTTTCTTTTAAATATGAATTAATCTAAATATGCATGTTTAGAGTATTTTCCTTATCATTTAGCTCAATCATAGACTAATATATCATGCTAGGATAGTCTTGCTACTAATCTTGTCATCTTATAATCTAGTTTTATTGCATTTGTAAGATCATGCATAGCTTAGGATGCATTTCATAATAAAATCAACTAAAGCATCCCTTGTTCTTGCATTTGTCATCCCTAAACCACTTTGCTCAGTGATCTAAGAGCAAAGACATTGGTTTGAGGGACCTTGTGAGATAGAGAACCATGGAACCAACCTTGGGAAGCTGAGTCATCCTTCGTGACTCCATAGCTTGCACCAAGAAGTCATGTGGGTGTGTGGACAAGGCTCCTTAGGCTTCATTTTTCACATTTTAAGTTCTATTGACCCGCTTTTCCCGCACACACTAGGAACACCTTTTTTTTCAAGATTTCTCAACTAATCAAAGTTGATATCAAATGTTCCACACCATTTCAAACTTTTCCAACAACCTCGATCTTTAATTTTATCAAAACCTTAACTTTCTTTACTAAAATTGTCTTCAAAACTACATTCTCCTTTAATTACAATAATTTTTTGATTTCATCTAAACCTTAACTTATTTCACTTAAAATATTTTTGTAAATCACATTGTACTTCAATCACAACAATACATTGTTCAATTAATAACCAACTCTCACTAACTTTGATTTGAACCAGGGAGGAAAGTTGAGATCAAGACGTTCCATACCATTTCAAAATTTTCAAGCAACCTTGATCTTTAATTTTATCAAAATCTTAACTTTCTTTATTAAAAATGTCTTCAAAACTACACTCCCCTTTAATTACAATAAAATCGTTTATTTCATCCAAACCTTAACTTCTTTCACTTAAAATCTTTGTGTAAACCTCACTCTCCTTCAATCACAACAATATATTGTTTAATTAAGAACTAACTCTCACCAATTCTGATGTGGGAAGATGGAAAATACCTAAAGATGCATGAGAAGAAAGGGTGTGTATGTTTTGCAACACCGGGACAATAGAATTAATGAAACAATTTATTATGAAGTGTGATGTCTTCAAGAACATATGAGACAAGCATGGCAATGTAATGAGAGTCGTCTCGCGATACAATTTATTCAACAAGAAAAATATTGAGATGAAGATGCTCATCATCTCCTTAAATTAGAAAAAGATTGAAATTCAGAAAACCAAAATAACAAAACTAGCTGTCCCTTAAAACTATTTTATAACCTAATGGACTTTAAAAATTCTAAATATCTATCTCAAATTGATTTTCCTTAAGATGCCCTTTGAAATAAAAATGCTACATGACATCTTTACAACAATACAATTCAAACTAATAAAAAAAGAACTCAAGTGTAATCTCATAATATGAAAATGCGGATCTATCTGAAGCATGATAAATTTTAAACCATTTTATCCATTTTTAACTAAACTCCATTCATAATGCGGGGTGGGCCCCTTCCAAGTTTCCCCTCGTTGCTCACGTATTCCGAAACAAAGGCGGGAAATGGTGTCACCCTGAAATTCGTATGTATTCTGTTCTCAGTCCTGCTGTTATTCAGCAAGGCAGCTGCGCCTCTTCACTTCTTTCATCTTCCTATAACCTCTCAGACCACACATTGCTTTCATTTCTTGTTATTTCACCCAGGTATGTATGCAATGTAGGTTACTTTGATCACACGCTCTTATTATTCTACTTACACTTTGTGCTGTTCCAGGGCTTCTACCGCAGCAATGGAGATGCCCAATTCTTATGAGGAACACCGGCGGCAGCGCGTAGAAGCCAATAAGAAGATTTTAATGGTAAGCCGCCGTCACCATAAATTTGATAAAGATTTTCTGCTATATTTTGGATTACATAGGACAGCCCTCAGATTAGTCCTCTCTCATGCCGCTCAAATACATGCCCTTCACATGTTTAATTAGTTTCCGGAATGGATGCCTCGTAGATTACTTTGCTTCAATCCATTTAGATGATGAGACCGTTATGATTATGATACCAAGTTGAAGAATATGGACCAAGCATCTAGCTTGGCTCTGATACCATGTTTAAGTAGTTTCCAGAATGCACTACTTAACTTCAAGACATGTATGCCATGTGACATTTTATCCTGAGTCTGATACCCTGTTGAGAAATATGGAAAGCAATTGCCTTGATTCTATAGTATGTTTGAAAAATGGTCAGAGCAAGTTGCAACGAAGTTAGCCTACAACTTTATAGATGCACGCGCAGGTGCTATATGCAACGGGCCCTTCACATTTCATTTATCCTTTGTAGTCTAATTAAAACGCTAACTTTCGAAAGCACAAAGAAGCCTGTCTATGACTAACTGTCTCATCAAATTTACCTTTTTTTTAAGTAAATTGGTAAGATTTCATGTGCAAAATACACGTTCACGTGAAAGACATGCTTGAGGGTAATAAATGCCTCATATGAAATTATGTTTTCTTGAGGCAGACCTTGATTATGATGGAATCTAGAGGGGAAGTTTGAAACTATGTTACCTGAAATCAAATAGATAGGGGATGTTGCATTCTAGAACTCGTTATGATAAAAATGGTGCTTTTAAGTTTATGAAGCCTACAACAGCTGGCTCACCAAGTCGGACAAAAGACTTATAAAAACACAATATATTTTTTTTTTTTCAGTTATACCGTCACCATTTTACTCTGTCCATTATAATTCTTTATAATGATTTTTCATCCTAACCTTTCCATTGATGTAATTTTGTTCAATTTTTTATTTTGGCGGTGTTTCACAAATTTTCAGTCGTGCAATTTTGCGTTCTGGCATATCTTTACAAAAAGCCGTTAGCAAGGTGGCAACACACAGCTGGCGTGTATCAATGAAACTGGGAAAACAATATACATAAAATTTTAAATTTCGAAATCAGTTTCAAGCTAGATATCTTGAAGGATTTTATCTAGGAATCATATGACTCACGCTGCTACGCGAGAGGGTCCTAATAAATCTCTCACTTTGGAGCTACCTCGCACATGTTCACATCTAAATGCAACTCCCTGTTCTGGCCTACATTGTGAAGTAATTATTCTGGTTAATCCAGATCAATCACCCTTCTCTGTCTCTCACCTGTGACTCAAATCGCTTAACCCTTTGAAGTAATCAAAATATGCCACTGAACATATTATGCTAGCAAAATTGACAAAATTTTGTCCATGTAGCGGGTCAGCAATATCTTTTTTTTGTTGGAGTGTCATTTCATGATCCTTCTTTCTCATATTCTCCCTGAAGGCATTTCTCTCAACCTATTTATTCCCAAAAGTGCATCTGAATAGAGCAAAGGATAGCTCACTAAGGAAGAATGCAGATTTGAATTTCATTGTAACCACAACACATACTGAACGCTTGTTTGCTTAGTCAACCCATATTTGCTAATATGCAACAAAAAAGTCTTCTTTCTTTTTTCTCTCGCCAAGAGGCTTTTCGCTCACCACGGTTTCCATTGGGGATATTGATAAGTTTCCATTTTTACAATGCTTCCATTTCGACAGTTCTAAGCTTACTAGCATGTGCCTTTTATGTATTAATCAATTTAGAAACTGCCACTTATATTTTGCCCCTATTCTCCGTATTGGACATGCAGTTTTTTTGAAGATTGCATTTTGCTTTAACAAATGGTTCCAAACGATTATTGCAAGAGCTAATGCCCATATACCTTTACTATTTTCCTTTTAAATTGTTCATTCCATGCCTTCTACTATTGAATTAAACTTCTCAAGCCAACCTACCTTTATAAGTTTGCTTTAATCCATGTAGAAATGCAAACATTTGCTTCCTTAGGAACGGAGTGACACAAGCTCGAATCAACAACAAAAGGAAGGAGTGAGAAACAAGAATTTAAGAAAAATCCCTTCATGCCATTAAGCACCGTTGACTTTGTATAAAGAATCGTTGAATTAGAATAAGATGAAAGGTTGAGAGGAATGCCTTCTATTTATACACCATTCCTACATATGAAAAGAGGATAAGTCAACATAATAGAGGCATATGTCCCAATATGATGTCATAATGCACCTTACACATGTAGGCCTAATAACATATGCAAGCTCCATATAACTTGCAAGTCTAGGCTACTTAACTGAACTAGTATCTGTATTATTAAGACACTTGGGCTCCAAAAACAACTTTCATAGCATAGTTCAAAAACTTTGACTTTGCTTAAAATTTTGCTGTCAAAAATTTGATTTGATCTTGGAGTAAAATTTGACAGCTCAAAGCTTTGACTCGGGCTCAAATTTGTTGAAAAACTTGACAAAAGATTGAAAATAAAGTAAAATACATAAATTCATAAAATAAACTTAAAGTCTACCGATTTGTCATGAATCAGTGACTTCATATATCGTAGCCCTCAAATGATCAAAATTTAAAATTTAAAATATTGTTCATCTAAAATACTTCTACAAATTCTTTCTTATCCTAGTAGCATCCAACTTTGAATAGGAAAGTAAATTTACATAATCCTACTCAATTGCCATCTCCTAGTGTTTTTTTGCTTTTGCTGCTTCTTTCTCCAACAAGATATCTGTCAATAAACATGACATCCGATTCTTCAACAATAAACATTAGATAAGAATTTATTTTATTCAAGTCAATGGCATCATGAAATCCCTTCCTCTTCCCCTTTTTGGTGTGAAGGTGAAGATTGTATTGGAGAAAGACAAGGTCATTGAGGTGCTCTTGGGTCAACTTGTTTCTCTTCTTATCATGAATGCTCTCAAACAAGCTCTCATTGTGCTTGCTCAACACTGCTATAGGGCTACCAATAAAACCAAATGGCTATACCTTTGAAGATTTGGTGTTCAAGCATTACAATCTTTTAACCACAAATATACAAACGAGACATTTCAAAAATTATTATTTTTAGTAAAGCTTTGTAATGTTTAGATAAATTTGCATTTATCAAAGGAGTGTGTGATTAAAAGATTCAATTTTTTAACTCAACTTATTGATTCTCCTCCTACATAATGATGAAGAAAAGAGCCTCGCCAGCCTACAGTGGTATCAGAGCTAAATTACTGCCAGCCTGTTGGGAATTTAAACTTGGTTTCAGATATTCAGTTTCAAAGCAGAATTTCAGGAGTTGTGTAACATTGTCCAGTGACCAAAGCATCAAAGGCAGAAATGGAACAAACTTTTGGCTGGAAGCTTTCAAACAAACTCATGTTGAAATTGAAAGTAAGTTAAAGATCATGAAGTCACTCAGGGACAAGGATGAAAGAAATGGGTTTATTACAGCTAGTGCTTCTAAAAAGAGTCAAATGAAAGAAGTGCAACATTCCAACACAGGTTTACTTCAAGGAAGCACAACACTCCAACACAGGTCTACTTCAGCAAGGTGATAATTTGGAAAAAGACATTGATCTTGAGAAAGAAGAATCATGTGATGCATCTACAAGTGAGGTGCACACAACTCTCTATGTTGGTGATATAGAGATTGTTGTTGACAAGACAATTGAAGGGTTGGATTGTCTTGGTGATACAACGCTGACGCACCATTCACACACAAGGATTGCAATGCATCAACTAAAAATTTTGCTGATTGTGTTGGTGAAATGGTTCCTAAAAATGAAGGCAAATCAAAAAATCTGTTGTATGATAGGCTTAGTCAGTATGATGAACGGCGAAGAAGAGCCAAGGTGTAATGTCCCCTAATAGGTTTAGGCTTGTTTTAACCCTAATTAATCTATTTCTATACATTTTGACTTAAAGCTAACTTGAGTAGGAGACAAATTTATCTTAACATGAATCAAATCAGTGTTATCATAATCTTCTTCCTGATATTAAATTGATAACTCGATCTGATTTATAGGCTCAGACTTATTTGTTCATTCAAATTACCATTTCTATTTCTATATATATATATATATATATATTTATTTATTTTCAGATAGTATTATATATGTTTTACTGCAGAGTAGTTCTATAAAATATTATAGTAATTATAATCATTATATTATTTTCAATAATTATATTATTATTAAGTTCTGCATAAGAACATTATCAGACTTCATATATTAAGCATACATATTAAGCGCATCACCAAGAACAAGGATATTTACTGCCTGTCAGTGAATACGGATCTGCAGATGATAATAATCTCTTATTCTTCAATTCCTTCCCCTATTCTCCCCAAAAATGTTTTAGATCTGCCTTATATATCTATCATATGTTCTTCCCTTAAGAGCTGTGACTCTTCAATAATTAACGAAGTAGTGTGTCTTTTCCTAAATTTCATTATCTTATCTAAGCATAATCACGTCTCTGACTAATCGTGGCTTTTTAGTAAAGGTAAGAGACTTACATTAGTTTGATAAACTGCATCTCTTTACTATTGGTAATCACACTTTCTCTTGTTGCGCTACTTCCTTCTCACAAGCAAATATCACACCCCTCCATGATTTAATTCTTGTACTTTAATGGAATTGCTATTACTTCCTTAACAAGGCTTTAACTAGTATATCATTGAATCACTCCTTACCTCACTAACTTCAGCGGCCCGATAACGAACTAGTTCCCAAAGAAGATTTATGTACTATAAATAATCACCTGCTGCATAACACCTTATATGTCTTGATGCATCAGACATAGGACAATTGTTGACTATCGCCCAAGGAGATTGACCATCGATACATTACGCATTTCACAATCAAGATTCTCACAGCCGGCGTTCATGCCTTCAATCGTAGGTGGAACTCATCATAAAGTGATTGCCAAACATTACAGGCATTGGAGCGATAGATATAAGAATATCAATGTTAATATCACTGCTCTTATATTATCGCATTCATCCTTCAGCGATGCTGTAATGATCTTGCCAGAGTCATAAGATTTGTCTGCCAAGGTGCCACAATCTTTACTGCTCACTATATCTCTTTGGTTGAATGATTCATCTGAGGCCACATGTGTAAGATGGATCGAAGTCAATATGCATGGCATCTTATAGCGTGGTGTGCTTCATATTCTTGCAAAAGGAATCGAGTTGGATTTCAAAAGACTGTAAAGTTTTGTTCCAAGACAATATTCTCTTATTAAAAACATGAAACAAGTTGAAATATTAAATTAATGTTTACAATATAATATTAACTTATATTTCAAGAATATTATTAATAATGAATATTAATAAATATCAATTAAATAATAATATTTAACAAATAAATTTCAAATAATCATTTGTTGATAAATATTATATTATATTATATTAATTAATAAATAATAATTATTTTATTTAGGCTATATATAACAATCAAGGAGGGGACATGACACAAGGAAGCTAAGATGATAGCTTCTCAATCCAAAGAAAATCTACGAAAAATCAAGGAAAATATTGCCCATATGGACCATCAACCATTAGGTTCAATTTTTTTAAATGCTTTCATGCCATCTCTTCAAGAAGTTTGCAAGGAAACACTTAAAGAGGAATTTGGTCCTGAGGGTATCGTTGCTTCTACAAATGAGGGTGAAGCTAATTCTTCATTTGCTTCTGCAAATGGAGAGGAGTACATTGCTCTTCATGATAGTGCTATGACTGAATGATATCCTGATTTGAAGTTTGCTAGATCAGTAACTATTGAAAGCATGATTGTATTTGATGAGTTATTAATTAAGCATAGAGCTGTTCTAACTTCAATCCAGAAAATTGGCAAGGGTAATGATAATGAGGTAGCTGATTTTGAAAATTATTCTAAGGAATGCAAATAAGAATTTTTCTCTGTGTGATGCTAATTATGATCAAGGACCTAGTGCATTGCAAGATTTGAAGGATCAATTGTTGGCCATTGAGGAAAAGGTTGTTCACACTTTAACTCGTTTTGAAAGCATACACAAATTCATTGAATACCTCCTTTCGATAGCTTAACATGTAGAGAGACAAAAGAGTTCAATGGTTGGTATCACTATATCAAGTTTGCGAATAATCAAGCATGCTTTAGAAGTAATAAAAACATATTAGCTGCATTTGCTTTCCGATAGAGAACATGCCATCAAGTTTGTAGAGAAGTCTTATAGAGCATTAATAAAAAAGGAGAAAGAAGTTGATGAATTTAACCTTGAGTTAAGCTTAGTTCACTTTCCTCTTTCCAAAGTGGAAATCAGTTATCTATTTTAGCCACATTGAAAGAACGAGAATTTGATATACGAACTATGGAGGTCCAACAGATGATTGTAGGAATTAATGAGCTTGGGAGTGATGAAGAATTACCAAGTGACAACAACTCTATTATAATGTCCCCTTTTTTGGGTTCTCTTGTAATGCAGTTGGTGTTGACTTTCAGGGTTTGTGTTAGCCAATTCAAAGTTGTTTGACACTCTTTGGAGGGATTTCAGGCAATTTGTTTACTTACTATGTTTAGCAAGTGTCAATGTGGACACCTATGTGGTCAGTTGGCAGAGTTACTCCTTTTGGATAATCGTTGATTGCTTTAATTGAAGATATCTTGGTGAAATAAGGTATTTTGAGATATTATTTTAAATAACATTAAAACAATGAAGTTAAATTAAATATTTAACTAATGTTATTTAATTTAATAAAGTAACTTTATATTGACGCTTGGGGAGTTATAAAGTTTTAAATTATTAACTAAAGTGCTTTTTAGAAGTGGGTGCCAACATAGGGAGACATATGGTGAATTTAAAATTAAATTAAAAGTGCAAAAAACCTAATTAGGGCATTGAGCTTGGAGGAGTTTATAAAAGGACATTGAGCTCATTTGCACTTTGTTGAGTTTATTATTTCTGATATTCCTTTATGAGAAAACCCTACATGCTTCTGCAGATTTGGACTTGGTCCATCTCAGCCTTTCTAAGGACAAAATCCCTCTTGAAGAAGACTGGCTATAGTAGTGAAAGATCTATTCTGACTAGTATTTGTTGAAGATATCTTACAAGTATTTCACATTGCTTTTAAATTTGAGATTTCTTTGTATGGTTTCTTTCAGTGACTTTGGTAGGAGAATTTGTGGCAAGAAGCTTTGGATATTGGTGGTTTTATTTCGATATATTCTTGGCCGTCTCCTCACTTGGTTTGCATTACCATTTCTTAGCATGGGGTTTTTACCATTAAACTTTGGCATGGATTATCCCTATTGTGGCCTAGATTTTTTTTTTTATCGATAATAATGCTTGATTTATTAATATATTCGAAATAAAGGTTTACATTGCATAATTCCAATAAGTTTGATAAATCAAACCCCGCCTACCAGCACCTTCTGCCCATCTGCCATTACATCCCACTACGCTTTTGAAAGTTTTGGCATTCATAATAAAACTGCCAAGATTAAAAAATTCGGGCATAGAAGACCAAAAACGCCAAACTTCTATTACAAACCCGAGCCATACACCCTGAAACCCACCTAGTACCACACCTTCACAAGACTGCATTACATACAGCTAAAAACATATAATAGAGAGTGAATAACTACAACCGAGGTACAAAAATATACATGAAATAGAATAACAGAGCATAGACCACAACAAACCATCCGACATAAACCTGCCCTATAGAAAAAACTAGGGCACATTTAGGGCAGACCCACTCGACCCTTCACTAGCATTGCCGCCACCACCTCCACCCATGTCTGCACGAGCATGCTCGCACGACACCTTTCGCACTTTGGCCCTACGCTTCCTCGAAACCTTCCTATTGCCTTTCTCTTGGATTTTCGAATTGCTTGCTGGAGTGCCTCGAGCTTCCACCTCCTCTCTCAAAAACAATTTGAGAAAGTCCCAGGCAATAGTTGCCTCTGCTCGCCGTTCATCTCTATCCAACCCAAAGGGCCACAAAATATAGGGGACCAATTCATGCAACTCATGAATTCCATTGATGTCTAGTCCTTCTCCAGCATCAAATCCAGTCCCCGACATTGCCATTGCCAAGAGCTCCATCAAGTCACCCAACCAGTCATCCTCCACACACTGTCTCATGACCTCCACCAAAACCTCTTTCCTCTCACCTAGTTCCAGACCCCACGCCACAATTACGGTCACTACATCAACATTGGTTATGTACTTATGGTTTTGAGGAAGCATTCCCTCAATAGCATCATCATAATTTGAATGAAGGCATCCTCATCGTGTTTGAAAATGCATTTCAATCGCTTCTTTGAGATATCTCCTACGAACACCAACTATTGTTGGGAGGTGTACAAAGTAAAGGCGGCCTCCATACTTGTCACCTCACAAAAACCTGCAACCAATAATGCCAAAAATGGCCCCAAGGCCCTATAAATAATTGATGCCTGTCCCATCCCCACATTCCTCCCATTCCAACCAATGAGTAGAATTAATTATACCCTTGTACTTCGCCTGCCACATCAACTTCCTGCAGATTTCAAAAATCTTCCAAGTGGGTTTTGTGCACTTCATCAAATGATGTTGCCCACTTGGACAGCACATCAGCCACCTCATTTCCAGTCCTTCTCACATTGCCCACTTGGACAACACATCAACCACCTTATTTCCAGTCCTCACGTGTAATCTTGTAATTATTGAAAAAATTTAAATCATTTCTGATTTTGGAGATGTATTTAATTAAAAACCATACATTAGCATTCCCTTTAATGATCACATTAATAATGATTTGTGAATCCCTTTCCAAATGCAAATTTTGAACCCCAAACTCCAAACCCCACTGAACCGCCAATAACACTGCTTGGACTTCTGCTTCATTATTGGTGCCCTTTTCAAGTTTTTGAGCCCCCAACATCACAATATTCCCATGCCAATCCCTAATAACCACCCCTGCACCTGAAATTCCCGGATTGCCTTTAGAGGCATCATCAAAATTGGCCTTAAACCACCTTGTCTGTGGCATTTCCCATTTTTCCGTATTTGTCGAGGAGAGCATCGGATCAACTTGAGAAGGCCCATGAATGGGCTATTGTGGCCTAGATTTACTTAAGAAGATTTAATGAAGTTTTTGTTAGGTGCTTTTGGGAAGTAATATGATCTCTCCTCTCATTATTCCTTGGCGTGGATTGTTCTCTATGCTTGGGTGTGAGGGTTTATCATAACATGGCATAGTTCTTGGCGTGAGGACTCCTTTATTCTGGCGTGGAGATTTGATATCCTTCCTTGAGTGATTTGTTTTCATTCACTTAGCTTTGGTGTGGGATTCTTCAAATCTTGGTTCACTCTATTAGAATAATTAATTGTTTTAGTCAGTTACCTTTTTATTGGTTCTATTAATGGTCATTTAGTTAGTCATTTAGCCTTTTGCTTTTTAGTTCGTTAAGTGAAACTATTGCTTCTTTTATAAGAACGCATAGTTTGCTTTTTAGCTTTATTTAGCACTTTAAGTGTTTTAGCTTCATGTTGAAGCTTTAGATTAACGGTTTGTTCTTTTTAGAACACTGTCTTGTAATTCCTTTATATACACTTGTATATTTGTTATTAATTCGTTCAAGTTAATTCAATATCATTTGATTATTCAATTCAATTATTTTACACACTCTTTGGATGTGGGCAGCACATTACAGTGTAATTAGTTCTTCATTCTTGGCATAAGCATAAGTAAACGGTATGTACTGGCTGCTATACATCTTCAGTATTGTAAGGGGCAGCAATATACCTTGGCTTGGTGTCAAATGAGAGCTCAGTTCTGTTGGAGGATGCTGCTGTTATTTAATTGAGTGCTGCAACTTATATTGCAGTCTGATATATGTTTTTTCTGAGCTTCGTTGAGTCATTTTCAGAATGATTTCAGTTATAAGGGTTAGCTTGTATTTCAGATTTCTGTCACTTACATACTATGATATCAAATAAAGGTCAGGGATTACATTGCTATTGTTATATTTTCATTGGGTGCATTATTGGTATTATGCTTGCAATCTTGTTTACTTTCTTTGTTATTATTATGCAATCCTTGGTGAACGTTTAATGAAATCAATATCAGACTGAAAACAATACTTTGTAAACAAATTGTTTGAAGAAATTACTCTAGGGTAGAAGTGCAAAAATTAGTAGCAAACAGGGTGGGACATTACTTACTATTTCTAGTAAGTGTCAGTCTGGACACCGATATGGTCAGTTGGTAGAGTTACTACTTTTGGATAGTTGGTGATTGCTTTAATCCAAGATATCTTGGCAACATAAGGTATTTTGAGATATTTTTTTAAATAACATTAAAATACTAAAGTTAACTTAAATATTTAGCTAACATTATTTAATTTAATAAAGTAATTTTATATTAGCGCCTGGGGAGTAATAAGGTTTTAAATTATTAAATAAAGTGCTTTTTAGAAGTGAGCGTTAACATAGGGAAACATTAGGTGAATTTAAAATAAAATTAAATGTGCAAAAAACCTAATTAGGGTGTTGGGCTTGGAGGAGTTTCTAAAAAGACATTTTGGAGGTCATTTGCACCATACTTGCAAAACTCGGCTAGCAATTCAAAAACTCGCGAGTAATCGCGATCCATAATGCCGCGCGAGTTAATCGCGGAAATACTCGGGGCGATTTTTTTATATACTCGCCGCGATTTTTTTGGCAAATAATCGCCGTTAATGGCCAAAACCCGCCCGAAACGTGGCACAAAATGCGAGAAAAACGCGACTTAAGTCGCAGGCAAAAAAAAAACCGAAGTTTTTATTCCATTTCGCGGCTCGCGCGACTCCGGAAGGCAAAAAACGCCACGCGATTTGCATAGGGTTTGCATTTGCACGCACGACCAGGTATCTTTTTGTATTGTTTTATTTCGAATACACAGTCATTTTGACTGTGTAATACACAGTCATTTGAAATGACTGTGTATTACACAGTCAAAATGACTGTATTGTTTGCATTTGCACGCACGACCAGGTATCTTTTTGTATTGTTTTATTTCGAATACACAGTCATTTTGACTGTGTAATACACAGTCATTTGAAATGACTGTGTATTACACAGTCAAAATGACTGTATTGTTTGCATTTGCACGCACGACCAGGTATCTTTTTGTATTGTTTTATTTCGAATGACTAAGACTGTGTAATACACAGTCATTTGAAAATGACTGTGTATTACACAGTCTTAGTCATTTCAAATGACTGTGTATTACACAGTCATAGTCATTTCAAATGACTGTGTAATACACAATCATTAGTAATTACAATTTACAGTCATTTCAAATGACTGTGTATTACACAGTCATCAGTCATTTGAAATGACTGTGTAATACACAGTCATTTGAAAATGACTGTGTAATACACAGTCATTTGAAAATGATTGTGTATTACACAGTCACAGTCATTTCAAATGACTGTGTAATACACAGTCATTTCAAATTTTCAAATGACTGTGTATTACACAGTCATCATTACACAATCACAGTCATTTCAATTTTCAAATGACTGTGTAATACACAGTCATTTCAAATTTTCAAATGACTGTGTATTACACAGTCATCATTACACAGTCACAGTCATTTTAAATGACTGTGTATTACACAGTCACAGTCATTTCAATTTTCAAATGACTGTGTAATACACAGTCATTTCAAATTTTCAAATGACTGTGTATTACACAGTCATCATTACACAGTCACCGTCATTTCAAATGACTGTGTATTACACAGTCATCATTACACAGTCACAGTCATTTCAAATGACTGTGTAATACACATTCATTTTCAAATGACTGTGTATTACACAGTCATCAGTCATTTGAAATGACTGTGTAATACACAGTCATTACAGTCATTTCAAATGAGAAATGACTGTGTATTACACAGTCATTTGAAAATGACTGTGTAATACACAGTCATTACAGTCTTTTCAAAATTTCAAATGACTGATGACTGTGTAATACACAGTCATTTTCAAATTTTGAAATGACTGATGACTGTGTAATACATTAATCATTAATGTACATTGTAATTAATGACTGTGTATTACACAGTCAATTGTGAAATACTCATAGTCATTTGAAATGACTGTCAACTGTGTAATGTCAATGTGTATTAAAGTATTTCATTTAAATTTAAATTTGAAGTTAAAAACTTAAAAAAATACACAACCAATTAAAAATTTTAATTTTAGAGAGTCATCTATTAATAGATGACTGTAAATAAAATACAGTTATACAGTCATTGTAATTTTTGGATGTTTGTGATTTTTTTGGTAACAATGTTATTTATCTCTAAATGTTGCCTCTCTTTTGCTAGGTTCTTTTCCACATCTTTTTGAAAGAAAATGGATTCAGCTTCTACAGTTAAAGTTGGTGGCAAAAAGAGAGACCCTTGTTGGAAACATGGGAGACCAGGTCCAAAACGAGGAGATGTTTTTTGCAACCATTGCAAAAAAATTGTAAAAGGTGGCATTAATAGGTTCAAATATCACCTTGCAAAAATTCAATGCCGAGATACCACAAGCTGTACGGAATGTACTGAAGAGGCTACGAGAGATGCAATAGCAACGCTTGAAGCATATGATCAAAGGAAGGCAACAGAAAAGAGAACAGCAGAGGCAATGGCAGCCCCAAGGGCAGATTTGAGTTCCATGGGGTCACATACAGATGTGGGGACATCTGGTTCTTCCCTTGGGCCACGGATACGAGCAAAGGGAACTTTGGACAGCAACATGGAAAACTTCTTTATTCCACGTAACACTCCTGGTGCACAACCTGGATTGCTTGGCACTGCATGGAATAAAGAGGCTCACCAACAAGCCAAGGTGGCGTGTGCTAGATTTTTTATCTACAACGATGTTCCGTTCAATGCTATTTCTAGTCCATCTTGGGACCAATTGGTCACCGCGTTGACTGTGGCAGGTAAGGGGTTCAAATCCCCAAGCCATTACGAGGTAAGTGGACCGTTATTGCAGGATGAGGTCCAAAACACTCATGCATTAGTGGAAGAGCAAAGGACTATTTGGGAAAAGAATGGCTGCACCATTCTTTCTGATGGATGGACAGATGGTAGGAACAGGACACTCATCAACTTTCTAGTTGCTTCAGGAGGACAGTTAGTATTTTTAAAATCAATTGATGCCTCCAATGAAGTGAAGAATACGGAGACCTTGTGCAACATGTTGGATGAAGTGGTGATGGATGTGGGAGTGCAGAATGTCATCCAAGTTGTGACTGATAATGCAGCTGCATATGTGGCAGCCGGCAAACTTCTAATGGCTAGACATCCGACATTATTTTGGAGCCCTTGTGCTGCCCATTGTCTTGACTTGCTCCTTGAGGACATAGGGAAACTAAGTTGGGTAAAGAAAGTGGTTGAAGATGGAAGGAATATCACCAAATACATCTACAATCACACATGGGTCCTGAATCTTATGAGAGAGCACACTGAAGGTAAGGATCTTGTGCGGTCGGGGGTTACACGCTTTGCTACCAATTTCCTCACCTTGCAGAGCATACTTGCTACATTGCCCAACCTGAAGCGGATGTTCGTGAGTGAAAGATGGTTGGGGAGTCCTTATGCTACAAAGCCTGAAGCAGAGAAGGTTGTGATTGCCATTTTTGATACTAATTTTGCCAAGATAGTGGAGGAGATCATCAATGTAAGTTTTGAAACTTTAATTGATGATTTATTATTTAATTTTCTAATATTTCAATCTGCTGATTTTGTTAGATTTTTTATATCTAGGTGTCGGAACCGTTGGTGAGGGTGCTACGAATGGTGGATGGGGATCATAACTCCATGGGGTATCTATATGAGGCCATGGATAAGGCCAAAGAGGCGATTCAACACTTGTATGGGTCAAACAAGACCAAGTATGAACCCATATGGCGCATAATTGATCGGAGGTGGAACCATCAACTCCACCAACATATTCATGCTGCTGCCTACTTCTTGAATCCCAAGTTTTTTTACTCTCCGAGTTTCAGAGCAGATGCAGAGGTTAGAATTGGCCTTGACACACGCATTCGGAGATTAGTTGATGATGAGATCCTTCGAGACCTGATACTTGATGAGTTGCAGAGTTATAAGAAGGCCTTAGGGGAATTGTTTTCTTCACCTGATTGCAAACGTAGGAGAGCCACCTTACTACCAGGTAAAAAAAAACATATGTTTAATTTTTACCATTTATTTCTCTCTTTAAGATTATTGAAATCTTTACAAGTTATAAATCACATTTTGTATCCTTGCAGATTTGTGGTGGGAAGATTATGGTGCCACAACGCCTAATCTTCAAAAGCTTGCCATCCGCATATTATCACAGCCTTGTAGTGCTTCTGGTTGTGAGCGCAACTGGAGTGTTTTTGACAACATCCACACAAAAAAGCGCAATAGGTTGACTCAACAACGCTTGAATGATCTTGTCTATGTGCGGTACAACATTCGATTACATGAGAAGAAGGTGCTAGAGCAAGATTCACATGAAGCACTTGACTTGGATGACATTGATCCATATGCAGCAGAATGGGTTGCTTCTCCTGATGATGTTGATAATGATTTGGATCCATTCCTTACTAATGAGCAGCTGAGTGAGTTGGAGAGGGCAGGAGAGGAATGGGATGCGGAAGTGGCAGCACGTGAGGAGGAGCAGGAGGTTGATCATGCAGCAGAGGCACCTGTTAGTGTTGAGGATGTTGCCACTACTTCAGCACCACCCACCCAACGGCCACAATCTGTTTTGAGCTTTAGTCGTAGACGCAATTTATGATTTCTTATTTTCATTGATACCAAACTTTGAACTTGATATGTAATCAGAATTTCAGAGGTTCTTGTTTTGTGGTCTATGACTCTATAACTCTATGAGACTGTCACTATGATACGTTGATATGTATTGAACTCTTATACATATGTTGCACTTGGTTTTTGGTTTATGCTATGATACTTGCATTTGTTGCTATGTATTACCAAAAAAAATTGATTTATATATCATGGAAATTATATATGTTATACAAATTTGGTGTAAATGTGTGTTTTTGAATTATATATAAAAAAAAAATGTATTTTCAAATGTTCGATAAAGTTGCCGAGTTTTGCCGAGTTTTTTGCCGAGTTTTGGCGAGTCCCGAGTTTTAAAATTTTTTTGGCCTTGCCGAGTTATTGCAAAATCCGAGTTTTTCATCTATGATTTGCACTATGTTGAGTTTATTGTTTTTGAATTTCTCTTTGGGAAAACCTTGCGTGGTTTTGACGATTTGATTAAATATTTGACTAATGTTATTTAATTTAATAAAGTAATTTTATATTAGTGCTTGGGGAGTTACGAGGTTTTAAATTATTACATAAAGTGCTTTTTAGAAGTGGGTGCCATCATAGGGAGACATAAGGTGAATTTATAACTAAATTAAAAGTGCGAAAAGCCTAATTATGGGTTGGGTTTGGAGGAATTTATAAAAAGGAATTTTGGAGCTCATTTGCACTATGTTGAATTTATAATTTCTGATATTTCTCTCTAAGAAAACTTTGTGTGGTTCTGGAGATTTGGACTTAGTCCATTTCAGCCTTCCTAAGGACAGAATCCCTCTTGAAGAAGACTAGCTACGGTAGTTAAAGATCTACTCTGGTTGTTATTGTTGGAGATATCTTATAGATATTTCACTGTGCTTTTAGATTTGGAGAGTTTGTAATAAAAATGCTATTGTATTATACGAGAAAGTTATTGAGGGAGTTACATGGTTTATGAGGGCTTAAAAGCCTAAGCTTTTTTCAATGCAACCTTGAGGAAGGATATTTCTACAATACCATATTTAATCGCCACCCGTACATCATATCAAATGCAAAGGAGGGGCCAATTTATATATATGGAGACTTATTAAGCTTATCTCACTTCAATGCAACTTTTTAATGGCACTCACAAGTCTGTTGTACTTCTTCATTGGATGCCATACAAGTTGGAAAGGCATAAGTAGGTGCTGCAAAAATAATTTAATATATCAGCAATAATAATTTGAATATTGACCAGTCAACAACAGGCTTGCAAGCTGCTTGAGCACGTCAAGCACATCAAGCAGTTCAAGGAGGTCAACCATTTGGAATATAAAATATTGATAATTTATTTAATGATATTCTTGCTGATGTGATTTCTGAGTATATGTGCTTTGTATCAGCATGAATAAAGTAAAATAAAGTAAAAGGAAGAATTTTCAATGCAATATATGATGCTATAACTTTGCGTTTTTGACATAAATTTTAATAGTTGAATTTATGGATTTCATGTCATGATCATATTCCTCAAACAAAATTGCATAAACACAATCTGACCAGCTGCATACCAACTGGTTGACAAAATGTCTCAGTGAAAAATCAAAAAATTTGCATGTATGTTAAAATATTTGTGTACAGGATATTACAAAGTGACTTAAGGATTTGTTCTAGATCTAGCACTAATTTTCACCATCAAATGACAGTGAGTGATATTGGTTACTTCAATGTTCATAATGAGCATTTCAAACTAAGATCAAGGGATCAAATGCCAGGTTATTTCATTCATGCATTGATCTTCTGTCATGAATACGAAGACTTATCCATCAATATTGCCTTCATATAGATTCAAGAGCTCAGTTTATCAGTAAATATTAGCTGTAAAATATGGTAATATCTTGCAAACAACCTCCTGAAGTGTATCTTGCTGAAATGATCATGACGAGAAATTTAATTGAAGCCAAATGTGATGGGATGAGATATCATGCAGTCACTTTTCTTCCAACTGCAAAGCTAGTCTCTTCCACACTCTGAGATGATGTGGCCCTCTTTGTCATGAGGGATATCAAGGGCAGTGACTATTGGAGAAAGGAAGAGAATGACACAGTCGTGTGGGTTGCAAATATCAAGCATGCATAGAAAACAATCAAGAACGAATTTAGAGATAAAAGCTTTGGCCAAAGGCTTAGGGATGATTGGCATGACATGTTTAACTTCAACTAGATAAATGATTGTATTTTATTGATCTTATCTCATTCCAGATGGATTAGACTAGATAATTGTAGTCAATGGCATATATTTTCATAACCTTACTCTTTCTAGTTCATGAGGTTACTGTAGAATATTGTAAGTTGCATCTACTTGCCTATCCTTACCCTGACTAGTGCAATAGAACAAGGTTACAAGTAGTGATTGGCATATACTCATCGAGCCTCATCTATTACTTTGGTGTGGTCATTAACTCATCTCTCTAGTCTACTAAGATGAATATAAGACCTATAAAGGTTTTTTAATTCAAAAGTATGCCTAATAACTTCTAGTGTTTACCTTTTTTCTGGAATGAATATACCCTAGAGATGGTAGAACAAGGGTGAAATCTCTTGTTGCCATTCCCTTGGGGACACCCTTGTAGAGCCCTATCTTCATATAATTCCAAGGATGCTTGTGTGGGTGTCACCCTTAAGAGGGGTGGTTGGGGATGCACTATCGTTGTTAGTGGGGGGCGCAAGGGGCATGTAGACATTCCCAGGGATGATAGGACATCTTAATGTCCTTAAAAACTCACTTAGACATAAAATCCTAATTTCTTAAACATAAAGGAGTGCCCAACAAGGCTCCCCCCCTAAAGGAATATAAATATGCTAGGATGAGGAGGAGGGGGTGCATAAGGGCAAGACAAACATGGAGGGGGAGGAGGAAGAGGTCACATTTTCAAGTTTTTAGATCAAAATTCATATTGAACTTTAAATTGCTGTTTTAATTTTTGTCGAGTCTTCCCATTTTCAAGTTCTTACTTTGAATTTCAAGCTAGAGAGCTGCTTTGTTTTTTACTTCAATGTATATTAAACAAAAATAAAATTGATATTTGTTTTAATTTTTTTTTCCTTCCCATTTTCAAGTCTTTAGTTCAAAGTTAAAACTGGAAATCTATTTTAATTTTTTCTCCCAAACATTAAGTAGAATAGATACCTGTTTTTTATTTCCTTTAATTTTACATAAAATAATGGTAAAAGAGATTGAACTTATCTGTATCCTTTGCTTTTGCACCTTGTGTGATCTAAGGCAATAAAAACAAAATTAAATTCTGTAATTCTATAGCTTGTTTTCTCATATTTACATTTTATATACTTGATGATAATATCTAAATGGCTAAATTTGACATAAAAAGATAAATTGCATTTTCTTCTACTGTTTTTGGTAATTAATTTTCAAATGTTAATTTTTATATCATTTTAAAAGCTCATCCCTTGCATGCCCAAATTCTGGGAAAAACATTTTGTTACATGAAACTTGCCTCCCAAACCTCAGAGATTTAGAGAAACGTTGCTAATACTGCAGCGAGAGGCTTCATTCATTTTTTTCCACCAGTTAAACTACTAATAGCTGTCCATGTTAACCCTCATACTACCTTAGTTATGACAAGACAATCCTACTTAAACCTTGGTCATCAATAGGATTAAGTTCATTGTTTTAAGAAACTATGGCAGTTAGTTCCATCATACATAAGACATGGGATCAGTGAACCACGGGGATGCGTTCCCCCCCCCCCCAAAACCCCTGTGTTTCTGAGACGGGGACATCTTCGAACGGGGGGACGGGGTTGGGGCGTCCCCTACCATCCCGCCATTTCCATAGGAATGTCTGGAGATGTCAAGGATGTCCAGACGTCTCCGCGATGTCTCAGGGACTCCTACGAATCTCCTGGCCGTTTTGAGGATGCCTAGGAGTCTCCCATAGCCCCCACTTAGAAATTCAAATCCTAAGCAAAAATGATGGAAAATTTGTGAAAATGGCATACTTGTCTTCAAGCCAGTATCATTCTCTTCATTAGATATATACATGAAATATAACATTTAAGCATAAGAAATTTAAGTTATATTTCATGTATATATTGGCAAGATGTTTGAGAGTGGTTTCAGATTTCTAGGAGTTATAATGCAGATTCTAGGTTTTAGAAGATTTAAATTTTTTCAGATTTAGTCAAATTTCAGTAATCAGCAACCTCCTATCAGCATTCTTTCACTCTCTATTTCTTTCTCTTTGTCTCCCTTGAATTCTAGGCCTATCTCTCTATCTATCACTCTTCCTCTATCCCCTCTCTCTACCTTTGTCCATCTCACTCTCTTCTCTTTGGCCCAAGATCTAGACCTATCTCTACATCTTTCTCTCTTACCCAGGCCCCTGCTAGGGGTGCTACCCTCAACCTTGTTTTGGTGTTGCCCTTAAACCCCCATCAAACTATAATTCTAAGCAAGTAATAAGCCAATGATGAATCATGATCATAAATCATATTTTTGATATAATAGAAATCTCTAATTTGGCAATTTCATTTTTCAAATTTTATTTAGTATTCAAGAAATCTTAGAATTTAGTATTTGCAATTTTGCTATTTTACTAATTTGCCAACGTTTCATTTGAAATATAATTCTTTTACATCTCTTCATAACTAGTCTTTCAAGTACTATATGTATATCAGCACCATCCCCCCCCAAACCCCCGTCGCTGTCCCCCCGTCGTTCCCCTGCCGTCCCCAAAGTTAGGCCCTTTGTCTCCTCGTCCCTAAAACCCATCCCCGCGTCCCCCCATCCCCAACGGCCATGGAACACTGCATGGGATGCATAGTTAGCAAACTTGGCGAGTGCACACCACTTTTGTAGTGTAATGTCCACCCCAAATTGAAACTAATTTTTTTCCAACACCCACAATTTTTCTATCTTCTATCATGCAGGCATTTCGTCAAACACTTTGCATAGTGATGGTTTTCAATGTATTTTCATTGTGTTTTGGTATGGGATCATGCATTATGCAATTTGAGACAATACTTTTTCAAATCTTAAATCTACAATTCATAGAAATATCATAGACATTTCAACAAACTCTTTGCATGCATTAAAGAGATAACTAATAACCCCAGCAGTGTATTGATTGTCTTATGCTTGCTGTTACAAAGTTCTGTTTACAACAGCAGTGTTACAATGTCAAATTTCGATGCCCCACATTGATATTATGTCGTTGTCATGGAAATATTTACTACTGTAACTTATCATCAGAGTGTTGTAGGTGAATATATGAAAGAATCAACCTTTTCGCACCTCCAATCACCTCCAAACAGCAAGACCGAGGAGCTATAGCTTCACCTTACTCCAAATACAATACATTGGAACCCCAAACACTTCTCAAAAGGGCAGTGTACTAATGTGCAGGGTGTTGCACACCAAGAATATAACAACAATGAATGCCCATAGTCCATGTTTCAGCCTTATAATGGAGTGGCTGCCCTCTTTACACCAAGATGCCTCATCTTTGGCTCTACTTTATAGTAGAAAAAACTTTAAACATGAGCGGCTCTCAAGTTTGTTTTAACACGATCCATAAGACACCCCTTTAAGTGGAGCGGCCAAGCCTAGAGGGGTCAAAGAAATACAAATAACTTCACAAAAAAAGAATACTCCAGAATCTTTCAATCTTTCTCGTCACAATTTTACAAGTATAATATTTGCCACAGATATTCATCATGTTTGCTCTCAGCTGTAGCAATCTCAATTGGCATCATTCAACACAACAGACAATATCTAAATGAAATTGCTCCAAGTCTTTAGCTTTCAGCACAAACATAGATTTTGGATAAATCTTCTAGCAAAACCTTTCCTGCAGAAACTAAAACTTTTAATAAATACACCTTATTAACCAAGGATGTTCTTTCATTACTGTGGCTAATCTTCTCCAAGAGCGATTTCGTCCTCAAGAAGGCTGAGATGAACCAAGTTCAGTCCCACAGAAACACAAGGGTTTCATTAGAGGAGATAAAATAATTTGCATAACCAAATGAGCTCTCTAAATCACCTTTTATACTTTTCTCACAGAACTTTCTAGAATATACATTTTTAAATTCACTTTTTAATAAAAATAAACCTTTTTTTGTTCAAAAAGATCCCTTTTATAAAATAATAATTATATTTGATATGCAAGGTGTAATGTCCCCGATTAAAATGAATAAATTCAGTTCACTGTTATTAAATAAATAACCAATTCTCCTTAGCCGATTTCAAGCAATTTGCCATTAATAAAAAAAAACACTAAACAAAACGAGACTTTGTGTTTTTATCTCAGCAAATTGAGGTAAATTAGATTAATTATAAAGTAATATATAATGGCAGACCAAATCTGATGCATGTTAGATCTGTCTCCCTTTACAGCCACTAAATAGTAACTAATGTTTTTAGGCAACGGTACTATTAATACTTACTATCTTAACTAAGTCACTAGGTCCTGAACAATGGATTAAGACAGCGATTGCCAAATCAGAAAATGAGGAATAAACCAATGAAAGGAAAGATGCGGTCTGTTGGTGTATGTTGTATCATATACCGAACATTAGAATACAATATCCAAGATTACTCTATCCTCTCCTGAACAAAATCACTACGTGTGCCAAGGTTGCGAGAAAGACCACACGGCGACTCCAAGGTCTATATTTGCTAACAAGCGACTTTATGTTGGATAGCTTCCTTGGTGATGTATGCTGAAATACCAAGGGGACTTATGCTCAACAAATATCATTCACAAGCTAGGACTTAGATGGATTTAACAATAACTGCTCTCTTTTTTAATTTTTTTTCGGATTTTCAGATTTGGAGTTAAAAAAAAAAGATAAAAAGGATGAAGGTTTAGAAGTTCTATACTACTCCTAATGAACTTAAGAGATAGTAAAGACTGGGTGAAACTAATAACAACACTTTGTTTCGCCACACTAGGACAACTACGCAAAGCAGGCAGAATCTTCTAAGGTTGTGCTGAAGATTTTAATACCTATGAATAATACCATCAATCGAACAATATTTACTCAAAGTAGAAGTTAAAGCATCCACATCATAAGTTCAGGCTAACTTTACACATTGAATGAAAATCATCCATCCAAAGAAAGTATGAACAAGAGTTTCATCAATCTAAACTATCAAATCCTTCATTCATCTAACAACTTTTGAAAGCAAATTTACTCTAAGCAAATCTATTCTATTCTATTCTATTGTTGAAGAAAGTATGTAACCATGCAACCACTTAATAACAATAAGACTTCAAAGCAAAATCTGCAAATGAACTTTTTATTATTAAGTAGCTCTAAGCAACAATTTATAAATCTCTCCACAACAACATGAAATGAGAGAATGAGAGTTTATATAGAGTTCTGAAAAATGAATGAAAGGCCGAGATCGATCTAAGATCAACGACTGAGATTAAGACAACACAATCCTAGATAGAGTTTCCCAAAATAAGACTAGAGACAAATGCACGCTAGACAAGTGGTGCGAAGAGCTATCTTTTAGGAAGGCGCATCCTTATCCTCGCGAGCAACAACGTGTTCAATGAACCTGGACACAATTAGGTTGACCTCTTCCATGGTGACTTTTGGCAGCATATTGACCTTGTATTCCGATCCATCCAAATCGTTTGCACAAGCGGCAAATGCAATCTCCCATTCCAGCTCCTGTTTTTGGAGGGCATCTTAGATGGAAAGAGTTCTGATTCCTTGGTCAAATTTTGCTTTAGGACTGGTCTTGTGACTATAAAGAAAATTTCCTAAGTTTTGCGCTTGAGACTTTCCAGCCGCATATCACTTTCTCGGATGGTCTTCTTTTCTAGCAAATCAGCAGTTACAAGGAAAATTTTACTCTGTATTTCTTTATCTGCTCCTTGGATTTAACACTTTCAGCCTTTACTTTCTCCAGGACTTCACTGCGTGCAACCAATGCCCTATGCCATGCGTTGAAGTCATATGTGGCCCCTGCTGCAATTATCTTTCCATCAATTAGTTCCTGTTTAGGCACGACTTTCAACACTCTAAGGCACAGGATAACTTTGTCCTGAATATCCTGGAGGTCGGCCCATGCTTCTGCCATGTTTGCAACTCTAGAAAGTAAGAAGGAAGTCTGTCCATATGTCAACATCAATTTGTCCACGAATGTGGCTGCTTCTTCCTTATTGCTTGCCATCCATTCTTTAGCCTCTCTTTGTTATTTTTACAACTTTCAGATTAATATAAACTCAGAAATCAGAATTTAGTTTGATTAGCTGAAAGATTTAGAGATTTCTAGATTCAGGCATGACATAGAAATGAACAAAGAAATAAGAACAACACATGGTTACCTTGGGAAAACCTCCTAGGAGGAAAAACCCAGCCATAAAAGATCCTCAGATTTGATTATGGATTATATTCATATAACAATTACAACACTTATCTTAGGTCCTTGAAGATGTCTGAAGTGTTTGCTCTTAGGGCTGATGGAATCAACCACAGGTCTGCACTTTCATGTATATCAGGTCTTCTCCTTCAACACACCAATCAGCACTCAGACTCAAGCCCTAGATCTGCACTCTTGATGTGTCTTAGATCTGCACTGATTCAGTAACCTTGGCACTTTAATTCTGGAACAGCTCAGCCTTCTTTATGACAGCAAGAACTTGATGTTTGCTTCTTTAATTGGCAAGGATGATTCGCATAAATTCCTTCACCAGCTTTTGCGTTAATCAGATTGTATACTTTGCATCATTAGGCATGTGTGAACTTCGCATCTTTAGCAGATATGTATTTCGCTTGAAGGATGTGTATTAATTGTATTTTGAATGAGGCAGATATGTCTTATATATATGTGATGCAAAATCCTTTTTATGTTGGCCTAATATAAATTAAATTACTTTTAATTTAATTTGAATCTCTTTAATCCGAAATGCCTTGATAGATAGGGTCGGCCCTATTTAAGCAAGCTTGTTATTATGCATGTAGTGTGGAGTGAAGTGAGGTATAGGGCCCAACCCTACACGTTGGAGAAAGGGGCTGGCCCCCGTGGGCGGATTCCAATGTTGCCCAAGGCAATTGGAATCCGCCATTCCCTAATTATAATCAACACTCCCTCTTAATTAGGGAGAAAAATAATCTTACAACCAGGTTACAAGATTAGGGCCTAGCCCTAAGTAATACATACAATGTTTAAATTGTAATCCGAACTTAGCTGTCAACTTCAAATATTCCTGAGAGAGGATCACAACAAGTATCCCATAGTATCCATCTTGTACTGCCTATGGAGGGTGACATCAAACTTTAACATGCACACTTGCAAGTCATGAATACATACACAATTATTCATGCACATCATGGAGTCTTTCCATGCCATCGATCACGCATATCTATCATTCATTGTCTTTACCTCAGTCTTCTCCCAAAGAAGAACGTAACATCATAATCTTCCATCTTGCACCCAAGCATAGAGTGGAGATACATAATCATTGCTCTCCATAAGCATAAAATGCAAACATAGTCCTCCATCTTGCACACAAGCATAGAATGGAATCTAATAAACATAATCTTTCATCTTGCACACAAGCAAGAAATGGAATAGACATAATCAGAATATTGTAGTCTTCCATCTTGCACACAAGCATAGAATAGAACTACATAACTTTGTCTTCCAGCTCGCACACAAGTATAGACTGGATCCACCTTACATTGCCCGCAGAGGGTGGAGAGAATCTTTTCTACCATTTTACATTGCCCGCAGAGGATGGTAACAATTACTCTTCTCCCTGAGAAGATTACACTACCACCTTACATTGCCTGCAGAGGGTGGTTGATACAACACAATGTATCACAGAGGTTGAGACTCCCTCTCAACCAAGGCGGTGTTCTCCACAACTCCAAGTCTATCTCAAGCTTCAAGAGACTTGGTGAGAACATCTGCAACACAGGATTGTGTTGCCATAAAACACTGAATTGTCAGGTATCTCTATACAACCCTGATAATAAATCAAAACAACATAACAAGAATTTTGAGAAACCACATTGCTTCTCTTGATGCAACACTTGCAACAATGTATTTAGCTACAGTAATACTTAATGCAACTGAGGACTGTCCTTGTAGGTCCAAGAGATCGTAGTGGGTTAATACTTGAAGTGTTTTCCTTGTCCGTAACACTTCTTGACCAATTTAAACCTAAGCAGCTTCAACCCATAATCAATTGTGTCTTGCAAATATCAAAATATGCTTGCCTGCAACAATATGCTTAGCTGAAGCACTCGCCAATCAACTTGCCTCTATTCAGATGAATCTGCAGGATCATAGTTGCCTGCAAACATACTCAACTTCTTCAAGTTAGTTTCCATATAAGTTTATAATCCATAATTCTAACATAACAATAGAAAACTTGACTTAGAATAATTTCATTAGATCCTTGCCACACTTCTAAACTAGAAGTAATGCATTTTAGGTTTAGATCTTCCATCTCAATTCTGAGCCAATTCTTTCTTATATTAAATCTTGAGACTATCTTTATCAGTCAGAGTTTGATCATCAGAATTAGCATTTCAAATACTTTAAGGAACATGTTAGAATCTTTACAAAAAAACCCTAGGCTTATCAAATACTCTTTCATACCAAGAGTTTTATTGAAGGTCATAGGGCTCCCTCTTAATCCTCAATATCAGACTGATAACCAAGCATCATAGATCATAAGCATTCATAAACAAGGATGAGAAATGCCAACTTCACCTTTTATGAATTGGACCCATGGTGCAATTATGATCAGGACATATCCTCAAACTTCTTCTAATTGAGTGAGAAGATCCTTATGCCTTATTTCAAAGCTCCCTTTGAAGCCACATCAATCTAAGCTTATGGATTTCTGATGTCAATAAGGCCTTGGCCCTTGACATACATCACCTACTATATGAGGTTATATAAAAATGACCTTGGGTGAGGATCACAACATTCATGATAAGTTAGATGCGTTCTTCTAACAGTATAACCAATGATCCATAGAATGCTGAGACAATACTTATGTGACACAAATTAAAAGAGCCAGCCTGTAACACATAACCTTGAAAACTTGTACATCACCATACTTCACACTTCATGATAGTAAATACTCAATTGAAAAGTCAGTTTTATGTAACTATTATAGAATCATTCAATTGATAGTCAAAACTCAATCAGATCATAGGTGAGGAAGTAATGATAGAATGTTTACAAGGAGTGTGAAGTATATTTACCAATGAAGATACTAACCAAGCAATGATAGTGAGAGCCTATAATTCCATGAATCGATAGCAATTAGTAAGCTACAGTATATAATAAAATAATTCTGATAAAGGATTTCAGATCAACCTCTAGATATCCAACAACAAATACAAGCATTGTGAACAATAAGTTCCCAACTCACTTACTTATGACATTAATGAATACTTCATTTACTCAATTAGTAGCGATACTTATGTAACTGGCTTATTTTCCCTTACGCACATAGATAAAGTCACACACAAATTAAACGAAGCTCAAAACAGAGAGGAAATATTCAAGTTCGCAATGTCTTTACAAATATATGAAGTTCAACTTTTCTTCCTTGTTTTGATCTCACTCATTGGAACAATTAAGCACTAGATATTTAATGTGGGCATACATTCCATATTTAATTTTAGTATTTAATTGATCAGGTCACAGACAGGCACGTACACAAAATTTCCCCTACTAGGTTTAGGCCTGTTTTAACCATAATTAATCTATTTCAAAATACATATGACTTCAACTAAATTGATTAGAAGACAAAATCTATCTTAACATGAATCAATTTGTGATATTCCATAGTTCAATTAATTTATCAATTATTAATAAGTAAATTGTTCATTTACCATTCTAGAGAACTAATTATATCATACTAGATAATTAATTTTATCATCCATAATTCTTAATGCAAGTGTCAACCTATGTTACTACTTCAGTTCTAAGGAAGAAGGGGATGGTTATGTTACCAAAGCGCTCAGAGACCAAGATACAATAGGCTCCCTCAAGGTTTACGGTTCCAAGCCCTTACCCTATCTTGGGACTATACCCTCAAAGTTTACGGGACGCTGATCCTTACCCTATCTTGGGAATCATCCTATTGATTGGATTTAGACTGCCCCTCTTTGGAAACAACTCCATTCTCAACTTTCTTAAATACTGACAGTAGTAACAAGCATTAGGCTTTAAGTATACTAACTTGTCATGTATTATGAATATATATGAAATTAAGTATAACTGTCATACATATTGCAGTCCATATTAATATTATTATTAAATTCTGCATAAGAACATTATCAGGGATCATATATTAAGCATACATTAAGCACATCCCCATGCATACCACCTAGAACAAAGATGTTACTGCCTGTAACTTAATAACAGTTCTGATCCGATCCGATCTGAGGTGATATCAGTGGATGCTTTGATTTCTTTCCTTTATGTCTCTCAATATGAGGGAGAGGTCACACCTCCTCATCATGTATGTTCTTTGGCAAGAGACACACCCTTTCACAATCAGATCTGCAACTCTTATTTAAATCAGATCTTAACCACTACATAAAGTTGCAGCCCAAAATAATAAGCCCTTAACAAAATAATAAGCCCTTGAAGATGTCTGAAGTGTTTGCTCTTAGGGCTGATGGAATCAACCACAGGTCTGCACTTTCATGTATATCAGGTCTGCTCCTTCAACACACCAATCAGCACTCAGACTCAAGCCCTAGATCTGCACTCTTGATGTGTCTTAGATCTGCACTCTTGATGTGTCTTAGATCTGCACTGATTCAGTAACCTTGGCACTTTAATTCTGGAACAGCTCAGCCTTCTTTATGACAGCAAGAACTTGATGTTTGCTTCTTTAATTGGCAGGGATGATTCGCATAAATTCCTTCACCAACTTTTGCATTAATCAGATTGTATACTTTGCATCATTATGCATGTGTGAACTTTGCATCATTAGAAGATATGTATTTCGCTTGAAGGATGTGTATTAATTGTATTTTGAATGAGGCAGATATGTATTATATATATGTGATGCAAAATCCTTTTTATGTCGGCCTAATATAAATTAAATTACTTTTAATTTAATTTGAATCTCTTTAATCCGAAATGCCTTGATAGATAGGGTCGGCCCTATTTAAGCAAGCTTGTTATTATGCATGTAGCGTGGAGTGAAGTGAGGTATAGGGCCCAGCCCTACACGTTGGAGAAAGGGGCTGGCCCCCTTGGGCGGATTCCAGTGTTGCCCAAGGCAATTGGAATCCGCCATTCCCTAATTATAATCAACACTCTTGCCATCACTTTTTCTTTTTCAAAATTTTCAACTGCTTCTTGTGAGGATTTCAAAAGTGGAGGAGTTGTTGTATCGCCTTGGTTAAGTGGCTTGGTCAAGTGTTGAATGTATTCCTTTAGGTGCTCAATCTCCCTTTCGTACTCTCTCTTCTTTCCTACCTCTTTATCTAGTCTAGCCTTCATGGAAGCGACTGAATTATCTAAGTCTTCCACCTCTTGACCCTTTGTAGTTGGTCCCAAGTCAAAGGTGGTAATTTCATACTCCTGATGAGTTATATCTTCTTTTGACTTGTTTACTTTTGGTACAACAATTTGGACTGTACAACAACCTGTCTCATCTCTCTGGATTGTGGAAAACTTCCTGGCAGGCTTTGTAGCAGCAACTTTCTCTAATCTGGCCAAGAAATCGGCCGTGTCATCTTCTTCTTCTTGGATTTCCACTAGTACTTTTACTTTCAATCTTTCTTTCAGCCAGTCAGCAATCGTAGGCTGCTCAATGCCTTCCTCATCCTAATTACTCTCTTCGCATGGAATATTCTGACCTCCTTGAAGAGTGGAAATCATTCTATCTTGAAACTCATCGCCCAAAATATTCATTTTTTTATTGGATTCCAATATCTTTGTGCCAGTAGGAGATGGAGGCTCTTCATCTTCCTGCTGGATTGTCATCACATTTCCCTCATGGATTGGAGAAGGAATTTCTATTTCATCAAGTGGCTGATCTTCGATAGTCATTAATGTTGCTCAAATTCCTAGATGTAGCAGAATGGGGTGGCTCTGACCTCTGCTTCTTTTGAGCAAGTTCCTCATTCGTGACTTCCTTCCCTCTTGACCTTGAATGGTCATCAACTGTTTCCTTCCTTTTTCTCGAATTAATGCTTTCAATTGGCTTGACACTTTCTTCATTGGAAGAGTATCATTCCATGGCACCCATCAGGTTGTACGTGAGAGTCACACCTCTTCGCTTCAGCCCTTGGACCTGCTGGTCAACCCACCATTGCGAATATTTGACAACTGGTTGCATCAAGGTGGTTAGATCAGCGAGTTCTGGTTCTGACCATCATACAGGCGGAAGAGGTCAATTTTCATCGAAGTGCGGTTGAGTGTATTCTCCATCGTCTTCCAATTGATTAGGCACATGAAAGAGCTCAGTTGTTTTGATCAAGCTTATTGGTAGTCTAGACCATAGCCTTTTCCTGACTTCAAACTCATCTACAACATTTGCCCAACAATCTTCCAAGTCAATCTCGTGTTTGTAGTTTTCTCCGTTCATTGGTCCAATGTGGTTATGAGGGTCAAACTTAGCCCGGGATCGGTAGAATGTGAACGGATACCACTGCATCTATAATCTGACACTTTCAGCTGCTTGTGTTGGCTGACAAGACTCCAGCATATTTCCGATGAAGAATGGAAAGGAAATAGCTGCTTTCTGCTTGGTTCTTTGGAAGCCTTGATATGTCTCCAACCGTCTAAGGACTTCAAGCAAGACCATTCTATTGGTGGGATAAATTGGAAACCGATAAGGACATTTGGTAAACCCTTGGATTCTAATGTATGTGAATCTCGGAAATTGGATAAACCAGGATCCATACTTGCTTATTAAACTTTTGGCTTCTGGAGCAAGTCTCTCCTGTGTTCCTCCTTGCAGTGTTTAGGTGATATACATTAGGAATGCATCATTTACCTGCCTGAAGTGGGCTTTTTCGCTCAGCTGCAACTGCCAATAGCAGTCATAGGACTTGAACTTATTCTCACCATTGCCTACCATGCCTCTGCAATCAGTTCTGTATATCTATAGTCTCTTGCTAATAGGTAGACAATGTAGGAACTCATATAAAAGGACTTCGTCCTTTTCAAATTCCTCAACTGTTCATCCAGGTTGTCACTGATTATTTGAGCCCAATTGAACATCTTAACTCCAAAAGTGATGTCATCAATGAAATAATACATCCATGTCTCGAATGGCTCACCTTGAGGGCTGCCCATTACTCTATTCAATAGTTAAATGAGATCGCCATAGTCTTCCTTGAAGTCAGTGCGGAATAGCTTCTTTGGCACCTTCTTGAGACTCGGTCTTGGCTTTTCCAGCCACGACTTATTAACATTTGTTGCACAAAGTTCAGATTGATCTTCATAAAGTCTTTTAGTATGCTCCTTAGTTTTATAGGAAGTCCTGTTGTAGCTTGGAATCCCGAATGCTTCCTAAATGGCCAATTCTTCGAGACGAGCCAAGACTCTTCCATCTGGTGCAACAATTTCTCTCTCTTGGGCATTATAGTGTATGGTGCATTCAACTATAAGTTCTGCACATTCCATAGTTGGTGGAAATCGAGCTGCTTGGATGATGTCATTTCTCATCATCCGGTGAGCAATAGGTGTGGGCAAAAATCCATCTAGCCCATACATTCTCTTTTTGAAGTCTTTGAAGTCCACGTGTCTGAGGTTGGTGTCTATGACATTTTTCCATTTGGTAATGATTTTTGACTCCGGCCGCAACTCCTTACCCGCGATCTTCATCTGAGCTTTCCTTGAAGGTCCTCCTTTGGTTGTCATTAACCTGCGAGACACATGAAAATTTAACATTATTTTTCGAGAATTTTTTTAAAGTTCAACTCTGGTTTTGGAACATTTTATCTCAGAATTTCACTTTCAGCCTGTCAAAAAGCTAAATTTCTTGTGAAAATCAGACTGAAAATGAAAGAATTTGGCTAAGTACTTAGCAGATTTCAAGAAATAAATGATAAAGACAGAAGAAATCAGTTGAAAAATGTGATTTTTTTGATCTTCTGGAATTTACTTTTGACTGATTTTGGTGAAAATTTGCCTTTAATTCTGAAAATTCTGTCTTTAACTCAGAAAAAGCATTTTATTTTTAGACAATTATGTCCTCCACTCAGAAAATTTTACTAATTTGCTGCCTTCCTCTTCGAAAATTTTCTCTTTCTCCAAAAATTCTTCTTCAAAAATCTTTCACCCTTTGCAATCGAACTTTCAACCTTCAAACTCGATAATGAATTTGAAGTGACAGGTTGAGTTGATATAGAGTTGAGAAGTTCAATTTTTAGGAAACTTCATGTTGTTTTTTTTTTTTTTTGCTTTTACTTAGGTGCATTGAACTTGGACATGTTTTATTTCTTCCAAAATGGAAATTCAATCTTCTCCTTTAAGCGAGTTGGCATAGAATCTTCTAGACTCTTATCTCGAATTCCAAAATTTTTCCAAGTGTTGATTTTTTTGAAAATTTGTTCAAGTATTGAACTAATTTTTCCTTAGAAAATAATTCTAAGTGTTGGGAAAAATATAAAAATGTTCTAAGTGTTTGAACTTTATTTTTCCAACCCCTTCAATCTTGATCAATCTTTCAATGGTGGACATAATGTGTTTCTTGTCAAAATTGTTTGTTTTTTAGCCATTTCTCTTTTCTTCATGGCAAACTTGGTCATCTTCATGCCATATGTTGAGCAAATTTCATAGTTTTCCAAGCCATTTTCTTCTTCTCATGGCAGACTTTGATGATTGTTGTGCCAAATCTACCCAAGTGCTGAGCGGACTCTACACATGCTATGCCATACTTGGGCGGGGTTCACGCTTCATTTGCCAAGGCGGACTTTATGCATTCTTGAATATGCTTGCTGATTGGCCATTCTTTCTATGGGAGCGGACTTTGATAGCTGATTGGATAATCCTCCTCTTGGGCGGACTTAGAGAATTTTTGGACATCCTTCACTTAGGCAGGGCAGACTTAACCTCATCATGTGCCATGCTTTTCACCTTGCTTTTTCCGAGGCAGATTTTACTTTCTCCTTGCCATGTCTTGGCGGACTTCAAACTTGTTTAGACATTGCCTTCTAACATGCTGGGTGGACTTTGCCTCATGTTTGGACATGTTTCTCTTGCTGCAGGTCGGAGTTCCATCTTGTTTAGCCATCTTTCCTCTTTGTTGGGCAGACTTTACCCTTCCATTGGCCATTACTTTTATGTCTTGGGCGGACTTTGTGAACCTCAAGCCAAGGCGAACTTGGCAGCTACTTAGACATTGCCAAACATTGTGCAATTTTGCTTTGCCACCTTCAATTTTTCCTTGGGCAGACTTTGTAGTGTGTCTAGCCAAGTGTGGGTGGACTTTGATTCTCATTGGACAATGCCTTAGCTAGGCAGGGCAGACTTGGATAGTGTCTTTACCATACCTTTCATCATGCTAGGCGGACTTTACCCCATGTTTGGACATCCTTCCTCTTGGCTGGGAGGGCTTTACCCTACCATTGGACATTGCATTACTTAGTGCAGGTTGGACTTTGGACTTGAAGAGTCCATGGCCATGTCTAAACCTTGGGCATAATTGATGGCTACTTTTATGCACATGCAAGGGTGGACTTTGATAGTTGATTGGACATAGGTTCATGTGTCATCTTTCAAACCTTGCTTTTGATCTGCCATGTTGCTTAGTTGGATCTTTTGTAACAAAACCCTAGCATGGTGATTTTACCCTGCTTTTTACACTTAGAGGCACAATTTTTCGATTTTGAAGACATGGGCATTGATGCCATGACCTGAGGGACCCAACCCTAGGTCTACTTTCAAAAAAGTAGAAAAAAACAAAAAGCAAGCCAAAAAAGCTGCTTCCTTGAATGGTCCGAAAGTGCCAAAAATAAAAAAAAAGCAAAAAAGCAGAATTCTTGAAAAATAGGAAGGTGTCAGATTTGACCCTAAGCAATTGCGATCTTCATCCTTCGGGCCTTCTGAGTGCTTTGACAACGTCCAGATACTGATTGGAGCATGAATTCTCTATTTGGCTCGGATGACTTCTCAAAAATTTAACTCTAAACTCTCGAAAAAGAAAGACTTATGAAATTACAGAGCTAAGACAAAACCCTAAAAAGCAAACAACTGGGGGTCCTGTTGGTGTCTATTTTATCATCTACCAAACATTAGAATAAAGTACCCAAAGATAATTTACCCTCTTGAACAAAATCACTGCATATGCTAAGATTGCTAGAAGATCATATGGCGATTCCAAGGTTTCTTTTGTTAGGTCTTGACGTGTGGATAAGCTCAATGGGCGTTGTGATTTGCTGGTAATACACAAAAGGGACTTACGCTTGAATGAATTATCAATAACTTTGGGACTTAGATGGATTTGTCAATTAAAGCTCTCTCTCTCTTTCTTTCTTTTTGGGGTTTTTTGGGTTTAAGACTTTCAAAAAGAAGGACAAAAGGGATAAGGGTTGAGAGATATACTCTAATCCTATGAATTCCAGAGATGGTATTGATTCGGTGAACTCAATAAACCACACTTTGATTCACCTCACTTAAGACAACTACACAAAGTGGATGCAATCTTCAAGGGATGTGTTTTGATCGAAAGTTTAAGCATACACAAAATGGAAAGCTTACACTAACGTTGCGCAGTGAATGAAAATCATCCATTCACCAAAAGTATCAGCAGAGATACACCATAAACCAATACTTATCAGATCTTTCATTCGTCTAACAACGTAAAATAAATTCTAACTAATGTGTTGAAGAAATTGAAAACCTTGCTAAATCACTCAAACAATAGGGATTACAAAGCCTTAAGAGAAAGCTCACATGTAATATATTATTTGAAAAATGACCTTCATGCAACAATATTTCAAAAACTTCACACTCTCCAAATGAGAGGAGGCAACCTTATATAGTAGTCTAGAAATTATGAACGACTGAGATCGAACAATGACCAAGGGCTCAGATTAAAAGTTAAAAACCCTAATTAAGGTTTCCCCAAACTCTAACAGTTAAAATGAATAGGAATGAGACAAGTGGCACAGCTGCTATTCTCACTGAGGTGAGTTTCCAGTTTCTTTTCTGTAGATTCTATGTATCTGGACACAAGAAGTTGTACCTCCTCCATGGTGACACTTGGCAAGTTGCTAATTTGGAAGTCGACCATGTCCACATCATTAGTACAGGTGGCGAGTATGCATTCCTAGTCAATTGCTTGTGCAAGGAAATTCTCATCAATGAGCAGAAAACTCGAAATTCTAGAGAAATCTCCTTTGAGAATAGTTCCTAAAACCTTAAAAAAGTTTGATTGGATTCTAGCTCTCAGATTTTCGGTGCGCAGATTGTTTTCTCACACCACCTCTTGCTGCCAGATTTTTGCTGCCACATGAAATACCTTATCTTAAATATCCTTAACAATTTTCTCGACTTCCAAACACTTGGCTTCAGATTTCTTCAAGCTTTCAACCCTGCTTATCAAAGGAAAATACCAAGTGCTAAGGTCATATCTATTTCTTACTTGAATGACTCCTCCATCCACTAACTCCTGCTGAGAAAGCCCTCGGATGATCTTCAACTATGTGAGAACCATATTCTGAATTTCTTCGACTTCTTCCCAATTCTCATACAAATCCTGAATTCTGACCAACAAAGAAGAGGTAGACTCATATGCTGATACCACATTTGCAACAAGTGTATTTGCATGCTCTAAGGCCTCAGAAGTCCATTCCTTGGCTTCTCTAAAGGTAGCCTTTATATCATCATAGTCCCTCATAAATTTCGGTGGAAGAGGTGCAGGAGGAGCAACTGGTATTTCTTGATTGAGTGGCTTCGTCAAGTGTATCACCTACTTCTTCCATTGCTCGTTCTCTTCTTCCAATCTTTTCCTTTTCTCTACTTCTTTCTTTAGCCTTTCCTTCAATGTATTGCAAGTATCATCAAACTGCTGAACTTCCTGGAGTTTGGTACTCTTTCCAAGGTTCACAGTAGTGATCTCTGTAATGTCCCCTACCTGATCTATTTAAATATACTAAAATTGATAGATTTTCTTCAATAAGTTATTAACAAGTGCTTGTCTATTTTCCTCATTAGCTGATTAATTTCATTATTCATAGTTCTTAATACAGATATCAAACCCTGCTACTACTTCAGTTTTAAGGGAGAAGGGTTTACATATGTTACCAAAGCACTTAGAGACCAACTACAATAGGTTCCCTCAAAGTTTACAGATCCAAGCCCTTACCTATCTTGGGTCTATACCCTCAAGGCTTATGGGTCGTTGATCCCCACCCTATCTTGGGACTTAACCTATTGCTTGGATTTAGATTGTCCCTCTTTGGAACATCTCAATCCCATCTTCTTAAATACGGAAAGTAATAACATGATTTCGACTACAAGTATATATATTTCTTATGTATTATGAATATATATATGAAATTAAGTATGACTGTCATACATATTGTAGTCCATATTAGTATTACTATTAATTCTGCATAAGAACATTATTGGGCTATATATATTAAGCATACTTATTAAACACATCCCCATGCATACCACCAAGAACAAGGATGTTACTGCCTGTAACTTAATAACAGTTCTGATCTGATCTGATCCATGGTGATCTTACTAGATGCTTTTGATTCCTTTCCTTTATATCTCTAAATGTGAGGGAGAGGTCACACCTCTTCATCATGTATGCCCTTTGGCAAGAGACCCACCCTTTCACCATTCCCTTTGATAGAGTACAACTCTTCATTATTTCTGCTCTTTGAAAGGGACGCAACCTGTCATAATCAGATCTGCACTTATTATTTAAATCAGATCTGCACTTCTCATTTCCAAATTATCCCCCCTCTCATATGAGGTTCTCTTCTCCCTTTTAATCTCATTGTTGAGGGAGTCACAACTTTTCCTTTCACGTCTTTTGAATTTTTCATTAACTTAATTAATTTTTAATTAATCATATTTAATTGTATTATTTTATATTTTAATTTTATTATTATCATTTATTATTAAATTTTATTTCAAAGTGGGGACATTACAATCTCATAATCTTCTGGAGGAATATTATCTTGAGTTTTACCTTCTCTGGGTACAACTATCTGTACTGATCTAAATCCTGCACTATCTCTTTGAATTAAAGGGAACTTCTTAGCTGGTTTGGGCGGTCTTATCTCAATTGGTTTATTCACCATAGCCAGGAATGCTTCTGTGTTCTCTTCTGAATGAGCTTCCTCAGGAGCCTTAGCCTTTATGTTTTCTCTCAACCAATCTGGAATGGTTGATTGCTCCATGCCACTCATCAAATCTATCTTCAGTTTCCTTGGGTGTAGTGACGATGCCATCAAGGAATTCTCTCGAATGCTCAGGTTCTTCAACTTCTACAGTCCTGGCAGAATTTGGTTCTTGAGCTGGTTCTTCCATTATCTCTTCAACTAAAGGAGAAGGAACTCTTACCTCATTATTTCTCATATCAGTATTCATCTCTTGTTCATTAGCTGTAGTCCTGACTAGAGCAGCGGATGCAACACTTAAGGTCGAATGACCTTCATCTGATTTATACCTTCTACTTGCATCTCCAACTATTTTCTTTCCTTTACTCCTCATAGAATTTTCAATGGGTTCTTTCCTTTTCCTGGACCCAACACTTGACGAAACACCATGGTTTGAAGACATTGATTCATTGGTTCCCATGAGATCATATGTGAGATCAACACCTTTTGATCTAAGACCCTTTGTCTTCTCCGTTGCCGACCATTTCGAATACTCAATCACTGGTCTAATGAGGTCGCTCAAATCAGACCTCTCAGAATCTGACCAATCAACCAAGGCAAGGGGCTCATTTCTCAATTTATCAAAGTGAGGTTGCTCAAACTCAGGATCATCCTCAAGCTGATCTGCTACTCGAAATAATTCTAATACTCTAATCAAATTCAGGGGAAGTCTAGACCACAATCTCCTTTTGATTTCAAAGCTATAAACTGCATTAGCCCAATAGTCTTCAAGATCAGGTCTACGCTCGAACATCTCTCCATCAACCTTTTTCATCCGGTGAAAAGGGTCAAAATGCCTTCTGGCCTTATACTGAAAGAATGGGTAACAAGAAAGCTCCTTTTCAACACTAGTGGCACCTTGTGCTGATGAACATGTCTCCAATCCATTTTCAACATGAAGGGGAAAAGACGCTTCTGTCTTTTGTTTCCCTCTCTGAACAATCATAAAACTTTCAAGTTGCCTGATAACTTCAAGCAACACTACTCTGTTGGTGGGATACATTGGTAACTTGTAAGGAAGCCCGGTGAATCCTTGAATTCTCAGATAAGTAAATCTAGGGTATTGGATGTACCAATGCTCAAATCTGCTGACCAAATCTTTAGACTCCTGAGAGAGCCTTTGATGAAGACCACCTTGGAGTGTCCTAGTAATGTGCATCAAGAATGCATTGTTGACTCTCTTAAGGTGAAATTTTTCCTCCAAGTGCAGCTGTGGGTAGCAATCATAAACAACAAACTGATTCTCCTTATTCCTCACTTCTCCTCTACAGGTGAGTCCTCTATATCTGTAAGTTCGAGCAAGAGAGTACACCAAATAAAAACTCATCTAAAATGTCCTGTTCTCTTCCAAGTTCTTCAATTGGTCATCAAGATCATTACTTATAATCTTTGCCCAATCAATCATCTTCACTCCGGTAGTTATTTCATTGATGAAGTAGTACATCCAAGGCTCAAATGGCGCGCCTTGTGGACTACCCATGACTCTATTCAACAAAACTACTAGGTCTCCAATATCCTCCTTGAAGTAGGCTCTCACAAGATCCTTGGGTAACTTAGAAGCACCCTTCCTTGGGTTATCCAACCACGAATGGGTGATATTGGCCTCATATTCTTCAACATTATCTTGATACAGTTGTGTTGCTTCCTCCTTGGTCATGTAAACAGGGTTATGATATTCAGGGATGTGGAAAGCTTCCCTGATAGCAACCTCACTAATGTTTGCCAAGACTGTCCCGTTAGGTGCTATGATCTCTTGGTTTATAGGATTTTAGCGTTTAAAGCATTCCACCACCAACTCAGTACACTGCATCGCTGGAAGGAAACCAGCAGCTTGTACGATTCCATTTCTCATCATCTTTCGGGCAGTTGCTGTAGGCATCAAGTTGTCTAGGCCATACATTCGCTTCTTGAATTCCCTCAAGTTGATATGTCCAAAGTTAGTGTCTTCGACCAGCTTCCACTTGGACTTCATCTTAGATTCCGGAGGGGAATCTTTATCCACTTGAAACTTCATCCTGGCTGTGAGATATTCCAAAATCTTCGAAGAATGAAGATGAATGAGAAAAGAAGCTGTCAAGAACACAACTTTCAGATGCTACACTCAGAAAATCAGTGGGTTTTGTCTTCCAATCAGTCAAAATTTTTCAAAATCTGAGTATAACTTGGTGAACAAGAGGTTGAAAACTCAGGCTTATACTTAAAACTTCCTCAAAAACACCTTCAATCTGCAAAAAGCACTTCAAAATAACCTTCAACCTGTGAAAGAACTCTCAAACTTGCTCTCAATATGCTCCGAACTTCGAACTTCATGTGTGAGAATGAAGTATTTGTAATGAAGTTCGAATCTGTAATTAGAAACATATTATCTTCTCCAAAAATTTGTTTCTAATCTCATTTCAGTCTTTGAATCTGCAGGGAATGTTTCTAATTTGGTCTTTAGTGGACAAGTCATCTCTATCAAGTTCGAAATCTTCATCTTGTTTCACAAATGCAAGTTTCTAATTCGATTTTCAGTTCATAATTCGAACTAAATCTGCAATATTCTCTTTCAAAGAAACTTCCTTTTTGGTTCTTAGTTCGAACTTCATGAAGGATCTTGCTGACATCATCCAAGAATATTCTCTTCTCAACACTTTGCAAATATTTGACTTGTCAAATAAAGGCAGGGCGGACTTCATAAACTTCAGGCACCACATCAAGTTAGGCGAACTTCATCATGTTTGGGCACCACGTATCATGCTAAGGCAAAGTTCAACATTTTTAGAAACCATAGTCTTCTGACCAAGGGCAAAATTTGTTGATGTTGTGCACCAAGTGTATGCTGATGTAGGGTGGACTTCTCGACACTTAGGAACTTCTTTATTATCCATAGGGCAGACTTGGTGAAAAATATGCACCACTTGTTGTCTTTCTAGGGCGGACTTTATTGAAGTCATGCATCTTACTTATTACTTTGGGCGGACTTCCTTGAGTATGTGCACCATCATGTTAACTTTGTAACCATTCCTAGGGCGGACTTTGAGAAGATCATGACCATGCTTCCCTACCATGAGGGTGGACTTTGTTCTTTTCATGCACCATTCAATTTATAGTAGGCTGACTTCACCAACTTTGTGCACCTTATTCTCAATCAAGGGCGGACTTCATCTCTTTTAGGAACTTTAAACCCCTCTTCATAGGGCTGACTTTATGAGCTTCAGGAACCAAGACAATGGCGGACTTCACCAAAATCAGGAACCAAGGAGGGCGGACTTCAAGAGATCCACGCACCATGAGATCAAAACTTCGATTCTTCATAACTTGTGCAATTTTTCTCAGATTTGCTTTAAATTTGAAATTTGTACATCTTTCATCCATCGAATTCCTCAGGTTCCCTAAAATCTAGGAAATTGGCTTTTTTGATCAAAACTTGAATTTTGGAGGAATTTGACAATTGTTTTCAGTGCATCTCAGTGTCAGTAGTGTAAACCCTAGATCCCCTTCCATAAATAGAAAAAGCAAGCATCCCTAAAAAATAGGAAAAACTTTCTAAAAATAGCCATTTTGTGGATCGTGCTTAAAGTGCCAAAAACAAAACTTCCTAAAAAATAGGAAAAGCAAAAAAGCAAACTTTCCAAAAATAGAAAGCTGTCCAAATCCACTCAAATCAATTGCAATCTTCGTCCTTCGGCCTTTCTAGCCACTTTGATGGTGTCTAGACTCTGTTCTGACCATGGCTTGCACAAACTGACTCATGGCTTTCAGAATTCGGACCATTCAAAACTGACAAACTTGGCAATACCGATGCAAGAAGGTCACAGGGCTCTAACAAAAACCCTAGAAAGCAGGAAAAAGGGAGGGTCCCCATTCTCAATGGGGTGATGTGTGAAAAGGTCACAACAAGTCCCCATTTGCAATGGGGCGATGTGTGAAATAGGTGACAACACGGTCATATTTATTGGAGATATTAAAGACTAAACATCAGTGATTATATTAGAGATTTGCTAATCGATCTATGAAGGGCAGCAATTCAGTAGATGACGATAACACTTAGTCAAACAAATGATAAATATTTAGTTGCATTACTCCTAAGCCAAAGGGTGCTATTACTAAGAAGGAGAAGTTACGACTTAATGGAAAGGTTTTGACTATTTGAGAAGAGTTATCTCTAAAAGGATATAGGACATATAAAAGGAAGATATATTATAGGCAGATAGGGAGGGGGAGAGATGGAAAAGGCAGATTGATCAAGGGGAATGATAAAATATATTTGATACTGATCACAGGAAAGAGATCAGGAAGAAATCAAATATATATTATTGTGGGTAAGCATCATATAACAGCAAATAGGTATGCTGTGACTCATGGATCCACACTAATTTACAGGATATTGTATATGAATGCTGCTATGAATAAGGGGATCAATATACGGTCTAGTGTGTATGCCGAGTATAAATAACAGTTTATTATGGTGTAATCAGAATTTATATATCAGTTATGTATATATAATTATTCATAATCCATTGAAGTTAATATATTCATAGCTTATTCCTTAATCACTCACTATAGCCTCCCTTAAGAGGAGATGTTGGTGTTGTTTAGGGAGAGGCGGAGTAGAACCTCACAAGGTAGGTAAGATCCAAGATGGGTAAGGACATGCATTTCCAATGCCTTGAGGGAGAGTCCTGTTGGTGTCTGTTTTATCATCTACCAAACATTAGGATAGGATACCCGAAGGTATTCTATCCTCTCCTGAAAAATCACTACTGATTCCAAGGTCTATATGTGCGAACAAGCGACTTTAGTGGAATAGCTTCTTGGGTAGTGTATGCTGAAATTTTCAAGGGGGACTTACGTTTGACAAGTATTCTTGAATTGCTGGACTTAGATGGATTTAGCAATTTTAGGCTCTTCTTCTTTTTTTTTGGTATTTTCTGGGATTTAGACTTTCAAAAGAAAGGGAAAAAGAGATAGGGTTTGAGGAGGTTAATCTAATCCTACGAATTCTGGAGACGGTATCAACTGGGTGCCCTCGAGAAACCAAACCTTGCTTCGCCACACTAGGGACAACTACACAAGGCCGGTGCAATCTTCAATGGGTTGTGCTTATGATCGAGATGTTGGGATGCATAGGGGATGGGCTCAGACTAACTTTGCACGGTGAGATGGAAATCATCCATACACCAAAAGTATGAGCGGAGATACACCATCAATTGACACTTATCAAATCCTTCATTCAAATTAACAACAATGAAAGCAAATCTAAATTATTTCTAACTAAGTGTTGAGGCAATTGAAACCATGCAAATCATTCAAATAATAGAGATTACAAAGCAGCGCACATGCAATATATTATCTGGAAATGACCTTAAGCAACAATACATCAAAAACCTCACACTTTTCAAATGAGAGGAGGCAACCTTATATAGTTTCTCAAAAATAAATGAATGGCCGAGATCAAATAGTGATCAAGGGCCAAGATTGAAAGTCCTAAATCCTAATTAGGGTTTCCCGAAATACTATTAGTTCAAGTAAATGAAAGAGTGACAAGTGGCGCAGCTGCTAATTTTACTGAGGTGAGTGGCCACTTTCCTCTTTTAGAGATTCAACGTATCTAGACACCACGAGCTTGACCTCCTCCATGGTGACAGTTGGCAAACCGCCAATCTGGAAGTCGATGAGATCCACATCGTCGGCGCATGTGGCAAGGATGCCTTCCCACTCCACTGCTTGGGTGAGGAAGTTGTCATCGATGGAGAGGAAGTTTGCAATCTTCAAAAGATCGCCTTTGTTAATCATCCCTGAATCTCGGAAGAAGCTTGCTTGAATCCCGACTCTCAGGTTCTCTGCTTGTAAATGCTTCTCCCTTAGGCTTTCCTTCTGCCAGATTTCTGACGCCACACGGAATACCTTGCCCAGGATCTCTCTAACCCTTGCCTCTGTCTCAAAACACTTGGTCTTGGATTTCTTCAGAACCTCAATCTGAGTGACCAGAGCATAGTACCACGTGCCGAAGTCGTACCTGTCTCCTGTCTGTATGATGCCTGCATCCATTAAGCTCTTCTTTGATATGCCTCGGATAATCTTCAGGTGAGGGAGTATTTCGTTCTGAATTTCATCCACTTCTTCCCAATTGGATGATAGATCCTGGATACGATCAATCAACAAAGAAGTTGCCTCATGTGCTGATACTAAGTTTTCTACTAGTGTGTCAGCACGTATCACAACGTCTGAAATCCACTCCTTTTCTTGAGTGTATGATCCTTTCATATCATCATAGTCCTTCATTGATCCCTGCTGAAGAGGCTGTGGTGGAGTAGCCGAGACTTCATGGTTGAGCGGGTTGGTAAGATGGAGAACATACTTCCTCCACTGCTGGTTCTCTTCTTCCACTTTCTTCCTCTTTTCTTTCTCATGAGCCAGCCTCGTCTTTAGAACGTTACAGGAGTCGTCAAAGTATTGGATCTCCTGGTCCTGGGTAGGCTTACCCATCTCTATGGTAGTAATCTTGTAGTCATCTGCGGTGACATTGTCCCTAGTCTTCCCTTCTTTGGGCACTGCTATTTGGACTGTCCTGAATCCGACACTGTCTCTCTGAATCAGGGAGAATTTTCTGGCTGGTTTGGGCGGTTTAGCTACAGCGGGTTCATTCACCTTCTCCAGGAATGCTGCGGTAACCTCCTCGGTTGAGTGGGCATCCTTGGGAACCTTGGCCTTTATCCTTGCTCTCAGCCAATCAGGAATGGTTGATTGTTCTATAGTGTTCCGATCAAACTCATCGTCTGCTTCTCCTGGGTTCGCTGGTATGCCATCTAAGAAGATTGTAGGGGCTTCAACCTGCCCCCTGTCTGGAGTTCGGAAGACCTTCTCCACCACTTCCTCAACTGGCTGGGAAAGCACTCTTACTTCATCATCAATCACATAGATGTTCATCTCTTGTTCCCCAATTGTACTTTGATCAGGTGCAATGGAAGCAACACTTAGGATGGAGTGACTTTTGCTGGATTCTCTTCTCTCAACTACAACCCTTTTCCCTATGCACTTTGTGGAGCTTCCACCCAACTCCTTTCTCTTTCGAGATCCAACACTTTCCGGATTTCGAGCATCATCGGCGGAGGTACAAGGGTGGACAGACATAGTATCATCCACTCCCATTAATTCATAAGTTAGAACCACACCTTTGGCCTTCAATTGTTTTGTCTTTTCAGACGCCCACCACCTTGAGTACTCAACCACCGACCTCATGAGGTCTGCTAGATCTGATTTTTCTCCCTCTGTCCAATCTATCAAGACTAAAGGCTCATTCTTCATGTTCTCAAAACCCGGTTGCTGAAGTTCTAGGCTTTCTTCTACCTGATCGGCAACTTTGAATACTTCCGTTGCTCTAACCATACTTAAAGGAATTCTTGACCAGAACCTCTTCCGGATCTCGAAACTATCGGCTGCATTAGCTCAGTAGTCTTCCAGATCCAGTCTGTGCTCAAACGTTGTCCCTTCGATCTTATTTATCCTATGGAATGGATCAAAATCTTTTCTTGCCTTGTATTGGTAGAAGGGATACTAGGCCAGCTCTTTCTCAGCGGTAGCTGCAGCCTGTGATGACGGACATGTTTCCAGCCCATTACCAATTGTAAGTGAGGATGTCCCTGCCTTCCTTTGCTTATCCCTTTGAATCACTATATACTCCTCCAGTTGTCTCACAACCTCGAGCAACACCACTCGGTTGGTAGGGTAAGCTGGAAGCTTGTATGGAGGACCAGAGAATCCCTGAATTCGGGGGTAATTGAACTTTGGATATTGGATGCACCAACACCCGAATCGACCGATGAAGTCCATAGACTCTTGAGAGAGCCTCTGGTGCAGGCCACCTTGAAGGGTCCGGGTAATGTGCATCAGGAAGGCATCATTCACCCTTTTGAAATGGAACTTCTCCTCCATATGGAGCTGGGGATAGCAATCATATACCGGAAATTGGTTCTCCTTGTTCCCAACTTCTCCTCTACAAGTGAGACCTCTGTACCTATAGGTCCTGGCTAAAGAATAGAACAAGTAAGAACTCATGAAGAAAGTCCTATTCGCCTCCAGATTCCTTAACTGGCTGTCTAGGTTGTCGCTGATCATACGGGCCCAGTCTATCATTTTTACTCCATTGATTATTTCATTAATGAAATAATACATCCAGGGTTCGAATGGAGCTCCCTGAGGATTTCCTATTATTCTATTGAGCAAGACAATCATGTCCCCAATGTCCTCCTTGAAGTATGCTCGCACTAGGCTCTTTCTCTGGAGTTTGGAGGCGCCCTTCCTCGGCTTGTCTAGCCAGGAATGATTAACTATGGCATCATATTCTTCCAGGTGATCGTGGTACAAACTGTCAGCTTCGTCCTTGGTCATATATACTGCGTTGTGGTACTCAGGGATCCTGAAGGCCTCTCTGATGGCCTCATCGCTGACATTCGCCAACACTCTTCCATCAGGTGCAACAATATCCTTACTGATGGGGTTGTAGTGTTTGGCACATTCAACTACTAGTTCATTGCACCGCATGGTGGGGAGGAAGCCGACAGCGTGCATGATACCACTCTTCATCATTTTTCACGCAATGGTGGTAGGCACAAGGTTGTCCAGACCAAACATTCGCTTCTTAAACTCCCTCAGATTGATGTGTCCGAGGTTGGTGTCGCTGATGTTCTTCCACTTGGAAGTCATCCTCGACTCTGGAGGAGCATCTTTATCTACCTAGAACTTCATGGTGCTTAAGACCTGCAAATGAATGATGAAAACTTTAAGTTAGAAAATTTCTACAAAATTTCGAAAAAAATGGGGCCGCGAAATGACTAAGTGTTGGAAAATTTTCCATTTTTCACTCTCATACTTAGCCACAAAAATTGAATTTTCACCTCCAGACCCTCAGCCTTGAGGTTGGTTGAAGTCACCATCAAGTGTCAAAACTTTCAAAAAATTTCATACTTAGTCAAAAAAAGGTGATTTTCTTCCTCCAAAATTTTCGAAAAAAATCATTTATTAAATTTTGGAAAATATTCAGAAAATTCACAATTTTAATTTCACCTCTGACTTGGATAGGAGTAAGGCTAGACTTTTCTCCAAAATATTAAGAAAATTCAGAAAAGATGTCTTTCTCCAGAAATCTGTAAGCCTTCTGCCAAAAATATTATCCCACTTCCAACAATATCTAGAATTTCCTCCAGATGATCTTCAAACTGACATACTTTACTAAGCTCTCCTTAGTAATTTTGAACTTCTTGGTGTAATAATGAATTTGGTAATGAAGTATTTGTAGACAAGGTTTAAGCAAAACCCCTAAAATCATCCAACTCATACTTCTAATTCTAAAAAAAAACTTTCCATTTTGATTTAAGTTTGAAGATATTCATTAATCCTCCAATATTCCCTTTCAAAAAAAACTTTCCATTTTGAATTAATATCTCAATAACTTTTTAATATTCTCCCAATATTCTCAAAAAAAACTTTCCATTTTGGATTTATTTTGAGGATTTTTTTTTATTTAGATATCTCTTCATTTTGGATTTAATTTTGAAATCTCTGTGGATTTTGTGACATCATGTTGACTTTGTTTGACCTTCCATGTGTAGGTTGATTTTTTGAATTTTATCTCCATCTTTTTCAAATTTTGGCAGACTTTGCCAACCTCTCCAAGGTATGGCGGACTTTGGCTAGAACTCCTTCATGGCCTCCATTAAAGTGAAAATTTGACTAAGGCATTGGGGTGGACTTTGATTCTTGCTCCCAGATGGCCTCCTTTACCTTGGCGAACTTTGGTGTTGATTCCTCCATGGCCTCTCTAGGTGGGGCGGACTTTGGAGTAGGCACCCTCAAGGTCTCCATCATCCTGGCGGACTTTGGCTATGACACCCATGGACCCTCCTAGCCTATGGTGGACTTTGGTGTCGACTCCTCCATGGCCTCTCTAGGTGGGGCGGACATTGGAGTAGGCTCAAGGTCTCCATCATCCTGGCGGACTTTGGCTATGACACCCATGCGACCCCCCAAACTTTGGCGGACTTGGGAGAGTGCTCCTCCTTGGGCGGACTTTGGTGTTAGCTTCCCCTCATTGGGCGGACTTTGGAGGGTGCTCCCACGTGCTTGGGCGGACTTTGGTCACTCCTCCTCCTTAGCCTCCAACCTTGGCGGACTTTAAACTTGGCTCCTCCTACCTTGGTAGACTTGGGAGAGGGCTCCATCATGACCTCCATTGTTGATGTTATTTGGCTAAGGCATTGGAGCGGACTTTGACCCTTGCTCCCACATGACCTCCATCAAGGTGGGGTGGACTTTAGCCTTAGCACCTTCATGGTCTCCTTCCTCCTTGGGCGGACTTCAACCTTAGCACCCATGTGACCTCTCCAACCTTGGGCGGACTTCAACCTTAGCACCCATGTGACCTCTCCAACCTTGGGCGGACTTCAACCTTAGCCCCTTCATGGCTTCTTAAGCTTTGGTGGACTTTGGCTTGGCCTCTTCATGTGACCTCCATTGGCATGGCGGACTTTAACCTTAGCACCCACATGACCTCCATTATGCATGGCGGACTTGGAGCTTGGCACCCACATAGCCTCTTCAGCCTTGGGCGGACTTCAACCCTTGCTCCTCCATGGTCTCTTTAGGTGGGGCGGACTTTAGAGTGGGCACCCATGTGACCTCCAAACTCATGGCGGACTTTAGGTAAGGCACCCACATGGCCTCCCTAAGGCATGGTGGACTTTGATGAGAGCACCCACACAGCCTCCTTTATGCATGGCGGACTTCATGCAAGGCTCCTTCATGGCCTCTTCAACCTTCGTGATGGGGTTTCAACCTGCAGAAACACTTCAAAACCCTTGTTAGCCAGACTTGGAAGAATTTTCAAAGAAATTTCAAAATTTCACAGTTTAATCTAATTTAATCGGATTAACTTGAAATTTGAAATCCGTGCTTAGGTGGATCATCTGCGGCATCCTGCCTCCTAAAATTTAGGGATTTGGCTTTTTAAGTCCAAACTTGGAATTTTTGAGATCTGGTCGGAGCTGGTCGATGGTGCAAGTGTGAACCCTGGGTTTGCATCCCGAAAAAGCAAAAAGCCTAAAATCTAGGGATTTAGCTTTTCTAGGTCAAAACTTGGAATTTTCGAGATCTGGTCGGAGTTGGTCGATGGTGCAAGTGTGAACCCTAGGTTTGCATCCTGAAAAAGCAAAAAGCCTAAAATCTAGGGATTTAGCTTTTCTAGGTCAAAACTTGGAATTTTCGAGATCTGGTCGGAGTAGGTCAGTGGTGCAAGTGTAAACCCTAGGTTTGCATCCCAAAAAAGCAAAAAAGTAGACATCCCTAAAAAATAGGGAAAACTTTCTAAAAATAGCCATACCGGGGATTGGGCTAAAAATGCCAAAAATGAAACTTCCTAAAAAATAGGAAAAAAGCAAAAAAGCAAACTTTCTAAAAATAGAAAGTTGTCCAAATTCGTCCAAATCAATTGCGATCTTCGTCCTTTGGCCTCTCTAAGCACTCTGGTGGTGTTCACACTTCGGAATCACATAACTTGCAAAAACTAACTTTCAATCGTCAGGGCCTGAAATGTTTTGAACTGGACAAGGCTTGGTGAAACTGCAGCAAAAGGTCACAGGATACTAACAAAATCCTAGAAAGCCGGAAAAGAGAGGGTCCCCATTTGCAATGGGGCGATGTGTGAAAAAGGTCACAACAAGTCCCGAGATGGGTATGAACATGCATTGCCAATGCCTTGAGGGAGCCTGCTTGTCGATGGTTTCCAAGCACCATATGACAAGTAATTCCCCATCCTCCTTCAGGTTGATGTTAGGAGAGAAGTAAGGAATTAGGGCTTAAGTTGGTTAATTGTCAAATGTATTATGGAACATTCATTATTTCTTAATTTAATCTGATTTAAATAGTGATGTATGTTAATCATTGAAAATTGATAGCCTCCCAAAAAGGGGACATTACACAAGGTCCCTTTTTCAAGCGTCTTTGATTTAAAACTTTTAATCCCCTTTCCAACGAGCTATTACACTAAGTTGCTTTTTTAAATTATTTTATAAAATTAAGCAACCTAAGTGAAATAATTAAATTAAAGCTCAATAATTTGCTCAATTTGCAAAAATCGCTGATCAACATCAGAATCAAAATCTGACCATATTGGGATGATATTGATGATCAATAATGAAAATCAGTGTCAATCGGTTGACTTTCACTAAATAGATGCTCTCTCCAAGAATCTAGGATAGCACATCAAAAGCCGAAATTCACTTTGAAAAGTGTGATAGAGTCCTCAAGGTCAATTGAGCTTAGAACATAACCTGCATGCTCCAAGAACATTAGAGTTCCCATCATCAACACCAAGTTGTTTCAGTCAAAATAGGAGCTAGACAAAAGCTTGCAAATTAGAATAGCTAAACAGTAGGGACATTACATTTAGCTTGCCAAGTTACTTGTGAGTTAATTTGATAGTCAAACTCGTGTTTTTGGCCATTAGTTGCCAAAACTCGATGTGTTTGACAAAAAATGCTTAGTGGAAACATTAAAATGCAAACACAAAAAAATGAAGAAAAAAGAAGAAAAAATAGTTAAAAAAGTCATTATTTTTCCCTATAAATGCAAGAATGCCCTTCAACACTTGGTCACACAACACTTGGAGAGCAAATATTTTTCATAAAATTGTGTCAAATGCCTAATTACTCCCTTGACCAATAAAATTGTGAAAATGGTGTGCGACATGAAGTTCTATGTGGTTTCAAAGGCCTAACTTTGGGCTTGGTGGTAGAGGTGCTGCCTCGCAACCTCACCTTGTATTGCAACATGGAATGCGCTAGGGTTGTTGCCCTCAGACCATGCAAGGGGAGCCGCCTCTCAACTCTGCTGGGGGTGTTGCCCCCAAATCCCCTCTAGGGGCATAAGTTCTTCACCTCACTGGGGGGTGTTGCCCCTAGATGTCCATGAAGGATGTTGGCCCTCAACCCCATCGGGGTCACCACTCCTAGACCCCCACTAGTTATTGGAAAATCTTCTGATATAAGAAATTTGATTACAATGTTAGGTTTTGGGAGTGTAGACCAAAATATCTTTATCACTATCAAAATATTGACCAATGAGGAAGTATCATACTGTCAGTATCAAAGATTCAAATGCCATTATTATTAAATACAAAACAACAGTCAACTTTGCACAACAAAGGTATACAACAAATCAAAGGAGGTCATTGATTTGGTCAAATCAAAGCCACAAACACATCATTCATTGTTGAGCAAGGAGCTGCAATGGAGTAAGGATTAGAATCTCTCCCCAAGTTTTCAATAGACTAGGGAAGAGAAAGATGTAAAATTTATATTATGCAATTTATGAATTATGATGTTGATTCCCAATGGCAATCATCATAAATTCATAATAGTTGCCAACTCCTTCTTGTATCAGCCTTCAGGATTCTGCATGATGATGCGATTTTGTACTCAAATTGTATTCAGATGAATCAAATTTAATAGAAAAGACTTTTCTACTAATTTATGGACTCTTTAGATATTTTTTTTCATAAAATTTTGCAAGAAATGTGCTTTTAAAGAAATTTAAGCAATTTTTTAAGTTGCCAAGTTTTTCCCAAGTCTTTGCCGAGTCACAAATTTTGGGTGTGCCAAGTTTTTGCCGAGTCCTAGTTTGCCAACTATGATGGAATGTGTCAACTTTATGTAAAACATGTGGTCACAACTCTATCCTGAACAATGTATTTCATGTGAAACCTGTGCCCTATCAATCAAAGGAATCTAGCATAAATTCTAAGCAAAGGCTAAGTATTTTCTATTACTCTAGCATCTGATCGTCCATTATTCTTTATGGTTTATTGGAATCTTAATGGTGTATTTGAATGGCTTCTGCATTGTAGTATTAGATAGGACTCTTTAACATTTTTTATTTCCAAAACCTTGGAACCCTTGCTTCTCAGTTTGAACCTGTTGCTGCTAACATAGCTATGAAACTCCTAGCAATGCTCCAGCAAATCATGGTCCTCTGGTATATTTACATATACTTGAACATAATAAGCCAATTCTAAAATTTACATTTAATGGTTTACTTTCAATATGCCCTGTGATGGCATAGCATTCCATAAACCTGCATGATTCTGAAGCTGTTATCTTGGCATTAGCGATTATGTGGGAATATACTGCAGGATGAGTTAGCATCTATGGGTTTACTTTACTAATATTGTTTTTTTCTTTTTTGGGTGCCTTTGTGAAGGACCTTGGGCTTCAGCAGCTTAAAGAAAACCTTGTACAAACTGTTGCTTCTGAATCCAAGTCAAAGGTATGTTTGGGAGCTTGCACTTTAATCATCAGGTATGCTCTAGTCTATGTGTTTCTTTAATAAGAAATAATGTTTGCGTATGCTTGTCTAAATGTGTCTATTAATGTTATGTAGTCCTACTTCTTTCAAATTGGTCCTGAGATCATTACTACTAGTTTCAAACTGGTTCTGAAAAGTTCTGCTGGGGGGTCATGTCTTCTCTTTTACTGCATTAGTTGAGTGTAGATGTAAATATTCAATATTGTTAACTGCTGTATCATCTAGTCCTGTTGACCTACTTTTGGTCATCTGTGGACATCAATATAATCTCTTTCTTTCTTCTTTTCAGTCCAATCTTTTTTGTATGAGAAGCTTTTTCTTTAATGTTCTTGATGTCTATCATTGTTGAGCTCTGCCTTATTTTGCTTCTCATTAGTGATACATATTTATTCATCTGTGTTTGTTTATGGTCCACATCCTATCATCCTGTAAGTAACAAAGCATGCAGTTCAATGTTTAGAGTAAATTTAATGTTGGGAACCATGGCTGACCTGTCAACTCCTTGGCAAGCATGTGTGACTTTAATTACACATTGTCTATATCTAGCATCTGAAAGAGAAGCTTGCTTTTTGATTTTATCAATATACTTACCATACACAGCTTGAATTTTAAGTTTTGTCTGTTTCATTCAGAAAAGGGAGGTAAAGTCTCCAAAACCAAAACAACAAGGGCCTGTGGAAAGAAGATGCTCAACACGTGTTTCACGTCTTCCAGTTCCTATTTATCGTGAAGTAAGCTATGTACACCCTAAACAGGAACTGAATGTGTTAGTTTTCTCTTAAACTATGCCATCTGTTCATGTTGTCTACTGATAAATCATTTGTTTCTTCAGTCTTGATTTTGTTTTTTATGGACTAAGAATTATTGACTATTTATCCATCATAAAAAAGTCATCAGGGTCAAGTTAGTTAGATGCCCGTTTTTCATAGTCTTTGCATTTGAACATTTGTCATGCTTCATCTACTCGTTGCATTTGAACATTTGTCATGCTTCATCTACTCGTTGCTAATTGCAGCTTTTTGACTTTATTCAACAGTATCCCAAATTTTGCTAAATTAGTATTGATAATTGATGCCTTGTTTTCTGGTAGGTAGATGACTCTCCCCGATCTCGGAAAAGGTAATTTGCCATGGCTTTCAATAAATTGTACTCACTTAAACAAATTGAATTCCTACTACTAATACACAGCTGGGCAGTCGAGCCAAACATGACAGCAAAAGGTTTCTGCATTCATCCATTGCCTCTTATGAAGCAAGAACACAGGCACAAGAAACTGCTGAAACAAGTATGAAGGACTTGGGATCTGAGCATCCCTATTTTGTCAAGTCTTTGGTGCGGTCTCATGTTTCCAGTTGCTTTTGGTTGGTGAGTCAAAAGGCATACCAAATTTCTTATGCAAATCCTGTAAGCCAAAAAGATTTATATCTAATTATTATGTTTTCAGGGCCTTCCAAGGGGATTCTGTGTAAAATACCTACCTGAAAACGATGTATCAATGGTGCTGGAAGATGAGAAGGGCAATGAATGTGACACTGTATATATTGCAACAAGAACAGGCCTCAGTGGTGGATGGAGAGGGTTTGCACTTGACCATGATTTAGATGATGGTGATGCACTAGTTTTTGAGCTTGTTGAACCAACAAAATTCAAGGTTTGTGTTTACTTCCTATATTTATAATTTATGCGAATCTTTCGAGACTTGACCTATTCTTAAAACATGGGTTATACTGACATTTAGAAACTGTAAATAAATAAATAAAAGAAATAGGTTCTAATTTGATATTGGTGTTCATTATCTTGATTCATGCCCCGCAACAGTAAGAGGACAAACACAAATTGTACTTAAAAACGTGAACTATACCGCACCAATTCTTTGTAGCACCAGTCCTCATAGTTATTAAAGTAAGACTGATGAATATATAGAGAGAATAATGATGATGTTCAGTACAGTGTTATGTCATCCTTTTTCCTATTAAATTGAGACATGTCTATTAAGTGTGAACAGTGCACGCAAAGTTTGGATCACACAGATGAGCTCACAAACAAGACACTTTTTAGAATATAAGATGTAGTGAGAATTTTTAATATTCAATATTTAATTTATATACTCATAATTCTTAAGCACATTTTCCCCTTGTAGTGTCTTCATTTTCTTTTTCCAAAGTGGAATCTTGAATTTTAAACTCTTGTTGTATGCTATATTCTATGATATGGTTGAAAGTTGTGTTATACAATGTTATTAATATCATTTGCTCTTGTTCCTCTATCATGGTTTGAAATTAAATGTAAAATTTAAACATGTTTTTGGAATTACAATAAGACTGTATGTCCAGTTATTTATTAACCTATGAGAAAGGGGCAATTAACTCGCAAAGTTCAATTGCAAGAGACTTCTTTCCTCAATTAACTAATAATACTTAGAACATATGATGAATAATATAAAAATACAATGGTTTACAACTTGTAATTTGGATGATAATAATAATAATTCATCAATGCCACTGCTATTTCTGATATGAAGTTATAGTCTTGCAACAATTATAAAGATGCTGTGTTTGATCTGTACTTGACGTGCTTGCAACCAATAATAGTCAAATAGGCAGATGCTGTGTCTGATCTGTACTATATGTCGAGCTGAATGCCATTGCGATTATATATTAACCTACAATATTGATAGCAACAATAAAATAGTGATAACATATATAACAATTTGAAGTCGAACATGCTTTTCTTTTTAATTTTAGAATGTAACATTAAAATGCATTTAAAATTTTTAATGGAAATATGTTTAATGGTAATCTGTAATTGAATTAATGAATTTGATAAAATATTAAGAATATGATAATATCATCTCGTAAAGTTAAACCTTAAAATGTAAACTGGAACCCTATTTTACAAACAAATAAAAAATTGAAGAAAACCTAGCTTAGATCATTTTAAGTTTAATCGATTCTGAAATTTTGACAAATAGAATCAATCAAATTCAATCATTTTGATTTAACATACAACAAATTATAAAATTAAATCATTGATAAATTTAAATGCATAGAATAAAAGGAAAAAAAGAAGACATAAGTTGTTGCAATCCGAAATTTTGAAATTTCTTCTTTAAATGTTTAAAAAATCTTTCCAATCTGCTATCAAAGTTGTGATTGCTGCTGTATGAGTTAACAATGTTTCATGAAGGGGCCAATGTAGGGGGATGAAAGTTCATGTTAAAAGTCTGAACCGGTGTTTTAGCTGCCCGACATGTTTGAACCTGCATTTAATATCCTAGTCACATTTAAATAGCGTGTTTTTCCCTTTTGACATGTTTAACTCATGTTTTGTTCCCTATAGGTGTGTTTTTAACCCATGGTTTTTGCCCTATTGGCATCTTTGATCTATGTTGCGATTTGTCTCCACATACTCGCCTAAAACATAGCAACTTTCCCATAAGAAATTGGCAATGAAAAGTCACAAGTTAACCTTGTGTTTACTCATGAGGTTGAAAAACCCATGATCACTTGGCAATGTGGGGAGTACTCATAGGGTATTATGTCCATGCTCAAACATACCTTGTTGGTGATCTCTCACATGAATATTCAACAATGAAGTAGCTCTACCATGCTTATGCTATGCTATTATGGTATTCATGAGAACTTCTTCTAGAGATCTCTTGGTGGTTCTCGAGGTTCCTTCACTAGAAAGAATGCTTCCCATGCAACGAATTTTGGCTTTATGATAATATTCATCAGATGGTGGTGCTCCTAAAAATGCAAAGTCTATTACCATTCCATTCTGATTCCAAGGAAAAAATATACCATCATGGGAAAATTGCTCCTCTAGCCCCATGAGATTGTACTCTTGATGTTTTTCCCAAATGCTAGGAATTTGCTCAGTCTCCATTGTATTAGGAATGTTTAAGTCATTGTGCAATGATTCATCCTCAGATTCTTCTTCGTATCTCCAGGGTAACTTGACTCCAAATTGTAGTTTTTTTGGAGGTCATCAATTCCTTTAGTTATTTGTTTGATCTCCATGGTTTTGGTGTCCTCTTCTTTCTCCTCGGGCATAGCTGCAAAGATTGCTTGACTTTCAGCTTTATAGAGTGAGAAACAAGCTAAACTTGGCTCTAAGTTGAGCTCATCACTATTTGTCCTTTTCTTTGAATTCATTGAAGGTCTCTTCTACAAATTTGAAGGCATGGTCTTTGTCTATGATTATTGTAGTGTTGTGACGTATTCACACATCGCCCCATTGCAAATGGGGACCCCTATTTTTTTGCTTTCTGGGGTTTGTTTCTAGGTCTTTTAGGGTTTTGTCTATTAGCCTTTGCATGTTGAGTGTTGCCAAAGGGATCACTAAGATAGCAGGCTTTGTTTTAGCTAAGGGTGAGTCAGTGGATGCTCCGGGTTAGGGTCATCTTTGAAAGTCTTCCTTAGGACAAAGTTTTGCTCTTGTTGCTAATTGTGTCTTGTTTGAGTTTGAGGAGGTCAATGAAGCTTGGTGAGTGAATATCATCTTTGAAGGTTTGAGTTAGGTCAAATTGGTGAGTGATGAAGTCTGGAATGTCATCCTGATCTTCAAATGTCTTGAAATTTGGCTTGGTCTGGAATGTCATCTTGATCCTGAAATTTGACTGTCTGGAAAATTGAAGAATCCTACAAAAACTAGATTTTGCATTATAACTCCTGGAGGTCCGAAACCACTCTCAAACATCCTGACAGTATATATGGAATATAACTTAAAGTACAAGTATCTTTCTTCTTTCTTATACTTAAATGTTATATTCCATATATGAATCTTGATGGAGAGACCAAAATGTCAAAATTCGCTCTTGACCCTTCCAAAGGGTCCAGAGCGAATTCCTCTATAGGACATTCTACTTTGATCCAAACTTAGAACTAACTCATTCCCAGACATTATTGAGGGCAAAACACTTATTTGGAGTGATGAAATATGAAAATGAAGTCAAGATTTGAGCATAAGGAGGAATTTCGCTCCTGACCCTTCCAAAGGGTCTAGAGCGAAATTCATGTAAAACCCTATTTTTTACAAAACCTTGAGCTATATGTCAACTTGAAGAGCAAATTTGCATGATCATGATGGAATGAAGCCTAACAAAGTGTGTCCAAGACATGAAAAGGAGAAAGGAGGTGAAAGATTAGCTTGAAACTAGGATTTCGCTCCTGACCCTTCCAAAGGGTCCAAAGCGAAATCCTCATATGACCCTCAATTTTGGCCTAAGGCATTGAAAATGAAGATTTTTGGAGCCAAGTGGATGGCAAATGAACTTGATGGTGGTAAGGAGAGGCAAATTTTATCAAGTTTAAAGATGGATTAGATGAAAGAGGTGTGAAATCAACCAAGATTGTGAATTTCACTCCTAACCCTTCCAAAGGGTCCATAGCGAAATTCTTAGAAGACACCTTTTTCTTCCTAGTTTGCACTGAAAGTCTTGTTCCTTGGACATGGTGGGGGTAGATTGATATGTTCTTTCCTTAGGAAGTGATTGAAAGCATTGAAAAGTGAGGATTTTCTCCAAGATTGTGAATTTCGCTCTTGACCCTTCCAAAGAGTCTAGAGCGAAATCCTTCATAAGCCTCATTTGCTTCCTTGTTTAGACTACCAACCTTGTTCTTTGGGCGTATTTGGAAGGAAAATGATGTGTCTTTGCGTTTTGTAGTAATGGAATGTGAAAGAATGGAGGATTTTTGACCAAGACAAGAATTTCGCTCCTGACCCTTCCAAAGGGTCCAGAGCGAAATTCATATGAGACCCTTTTTTCTTCACAAAACCTTGAAGTGAATGCTAACTTGGACTGAAGGATGATCAGGAGAGGCCTAATAAGTTATATCCAAGCCAAAGAAGGGAGGAAAAAGGTGAAAATGAGCCTAAAATGAGAATTTCGCTCCTAACCCTTCCAAAGGGTCCAGAGCGAAACTCACTTTTCCTCTATTTTGCTCGTTGATATGGCAAAGTTTTGGATTTCTGAGGCATGGGTGAGGAGGCTTTGATGCATATTTGCCTTTGAGAAGAGGTTTGAGGCGATGAAGTGGTAGAAAACAACCCAAAAGGAGAATTTCGCTCCTGACCCTTCCAAAGGGTCCAGAGCGAAATTCCTAAAATCTACCTTTTCCTCTCAATTTTATGTCTAGCCAAGTGTGGATCAAGATTGAAGATGTCCTTAGGCATGGCTTTGAGTTGCTTATGTTCACCAAACGTGAAGGAATTGAGCCAAAACTAGAATTTCGCTCCTGACCCTTCCAAAGGGTCCAGAGCGAAATTCTTGAAGGACACCTATTCTCCCTTGGAGATGGTCAAATCCTTGGTTTTTATGGCATAGATAGGTGTGGAGTGACGTGTCCTTGCCTTTTGAGGTGGTTTGGAGTTGAAAGAATGAAGAAATGTGCTCAAAATGAGAATTTCACTCCTGACTCTTCCAAGGGGTCAATAGCGAAATTCCCAAAATCCCTCTTTTCCTTCCATTTTTGTGTCAAGCTAAGTGTGGATCAAGGTAGATTGAGCTTGAAAGGACCCCTAGGCATGCCTTTGAATTGATTGTGGCCACCAATGATCAAGATTTTGAGCTTAAACTAGGATTTCACTCTTGACTCTTCCAAAGGGTCCAGAGCGAAATCTTAAATAGGTCTTGTCTCTGGCCATGATTTTTAGCGAAATTCTCCTTTCTAGCCATTTTGAGGGTCAAACAAATGTTGCATGCATGGGAGAGGGATCCAAAGATGAGAGTCCAAGTATAGAGAGTGAAAAGGATAGACCTTGGTGAAGGAAAACAAGCAAGACAAGAATTTCGCTCATGACCCTTCCAAAGGGTCCAGAGCGAAATTCTCAATTCCACCTAATTTGCTCATGATGAAGGTCAAGTGGTGGATTCCTAGACTTTGGTGGAGAGAAGGCTAGCATATGCTTGTCTTGGAGGCATTTTGGAGTGAAGAAATGATAGAGTTTGAGCCTAATTAAGGAATTTCGCTCCTGACCCTTCCAAAGGGTCCAGAGCGAAATCCTTAAAAACTCCATTTTGCTCCAATTTTGGATCAAACTTGGTATTGGTTGATATTGAGGGCATCCTTAGACATGCATCTGAGTGAGTATGGTCACAAAGTGAGAAGAATTTGAGCCAAGAATGCAAATTTCGCTCCTAACCCGTCCAAAGGGTCCAGAGCGAAATTTCTAAGTGGTTTAATATTTTGCCTAGGTCCTTGAGCAAAACCTATTCCTTGGCAATTTTGGAGGTTAATGACTTGATCTTGGTGAGGTAATGTTGAGAATGAGGTCTGATTGAGCAACTTTGTCAAAATTCGCTCCTGACCCTTCCAAAGGATCTTGAGCGAATTTCTTATAGGGCCTGTCCCTGGGAAGGATTCTAAGGCAAATTCTATCTCGATGCCTTCTTGTAAATAATTTAAGGTAAGAAATGCTATGAACAGGATAAATATATCATGTGTACTTGATCATCTTTTGGTTTGTTTTGCAGGTGAAAGAAGACCAGGCCAGGAGAAAGACGACCTATTCCAGTCCATCATCATCAAGGACATTCCAAAGGCATAAAGGTGGACTCAAGGTGTTTTGAAGCGTTGGAAGACTACTGGTGTTCAAGAAGTTGCCAGCCATCTCCAAAACCTTCACTTCGCCACACTAAGGAACCACAAGATGACAAAGAAAGGCTTTGCCAGCACTTCAAGGCGAGATATGCTATTAGAGGAAGAACACATGACAATGAGGAAGCCTCATCAAGCACAGGGGAGTCAAGGAGGTACATCATTCATCGCGTCAAAAGATGGAAAAGAGATCAACCAAGAATACAAACGTCAGACAAGGTGGCATCCCAGTCACTTTTCCTCCAGTCGGATTGGTCCACCTTAGCATGTCCAGATTCAATGCACTTGACTCATCGGGGACAACACAAATTTCGGTGTACCTACCTGTTGTGCGAATCGCACACCCATCCCCTTCTTGGACAGGGACCCCCCGGTTTGTGCCTTTCTGTCTTTGCGGAAGAGGAAGGGGATATGAAGGGTCAAGTGCCGCTAAAACCAAATTCGGCCTCATGGGGCTGTTGTGACGTATTCACACATCGCCCCATAAATGGGACCCCTGCTTTTTGCTTTCTGGGGTTTGTTTTTTTAGTTTTTTTTTAAAGGTTTTGTTTGTTAGCCTTTGCATGATGAGTGCTGTCAGGGGAGTCGCTGGGATGGTAGGCTCTGCTTGAGCCAGGGTGAGTCAATAGGGCCCTAGAATTAGGGTTTCTTTGAGAGTCTTCCTTAGGGCCTGGTTTTGCTCTTGTTGCTCATTGTGTCTTGCTTGGTGAGTGAATATCATCCTTGAAGGTCTCATTGGGTCAAGTTGGTGAGTGATGGAGTCTGGAATGTCATCTTGATCTTCAAATGCCCTGAAATTTGGCTAAGTCTGGAATGTCCTAATCCTGAAATTTGACTAAGTCTGGAAAACTGAGGAATCCTCCAAAAATTAGAATTTGCAATATAACTCCTGGAGGTCCGAAACCACTCTCAAACATCCTGAAAGTATATATGGAATATAAGGAAATGTCACTTATACTTAAATGTTATATTCCATAAAATGATCCTTCGGCGAGATCTTGACAAACTCGCCCAAGTGCCCAAGCTCGCACTTCTTGAGGAAAACGCTAAAAGTTGCAAAAACTGGCTAAAGGTCCGAAAATGCTAAAAGTTTCAAAAAGTGCCAAATGGTCTGAAATTTACTTAAGTTGCAAAAATGCCCAAAAGGTCCGAAAATTGCAAAAAGTGCCAAAAGGTCCGAAAATTGCAAAAAATTGCAAAAAGTGCCCAAAGGGACGAATTTGGGCCTTTAGGCCAAAATCTGAAAAGTGAAAAGTTGGCAAAAATGCCCCAAATGGCCAAATTCGGACCTTTAAGCAAAAATGTTAAAAAGCGAAAGTTGGCAAAACACTCCAAAATCCAAAGGGCATGAGTGTTAGGATTTTAAAATTTGCAGAAGTTCTTCAAACCTCCAGAATCGCGCTATAAGAAGTTTTCAAAACGCTGTAAACCCATTCAAAACGCCCAAGACTCCAAAGGTAAATCATGCAGAAGTAAATCCCCCAAACACTATCAAGACCAAGGATCAGATTTCACATTCGAAGAGAAAGGAGAAGCATTTTCAAGATACATCTCACAAAGAGCTTCTCAAGCCATACGTCGTAATTAAATTTAATGTTTGTTAAATTAAATTATTTAATTTTTCAAATTGATTTAATGAAATGAAATTGGTTGATTGATCGCTGGACATCGTTGGAGAACTAGGAGAAAGACCTGAAACGCAAATCGAAGAAGGATCGCAATCAAGGCCAGGCACTGAAGACTAGAAAAGAAAAGATGCAAGAGCGCGAGAACAACCGAGCATTGGGAAGCATGCCACCAGACCACAAAGCTGAAGTCCACCATTGGGACCAAAGACCAAAGAACACTCTGAATGCTCCAAGTCTATGCATTCTCAAGAAAGTGCACAGCTGGATTTAATTCCAGGAATTCAATTTCTAAAAAGCTGAAATTGTTTTATTGTAAAAATGCTTGTAGGTCCCACTCAGATATTTTGAAAGAAAGGGGAAACAAGTCAGTTATGGACAGTTATGTCCAACTACCGGATAGACTCAAATTGAAGCCAAATAGTGGCAGGTAGTTGAAATTGTGGTTGAATGGATGACTGAGAATTTAATGGGCATGGGTTAAGGCTGTCAGCTTTTGGATGGCAAGTTGCAGCCCTTGGATGCAGTCCATCCTAGCCTTCGATTCAAAATTGTAATATCTATAAAAGGCAGAGGCCTTTCTTTTGTAAAGGGGTAGATGGTTAGATAATTAGAGATTGTTAGATAGTTAGACTCTGGTGAGAGAGTTAGATTTTAGAGTTAGAATAGGTTAGATTTTAAGCAGTATCATAGAGATGCTGCAGAAATTGTTGTAATAGGCAGCTGAAATCAATATATAAACATTGATTTGGTGTTTATTGTCTTATTTTCATCCTGTTTGCATGGTTTCTCTCAACATTTTAGATAGATCTTTCTATTTTGGGTGTGCAGGTATTTGATAGATTCAAGCTCATACCATTGAGGATATACTGATTGTGTATCCTTTTGTATGGTTAACCTGAGCCTTTAATTGTGCTTAGTTCAATTACAGGTGTCCGTCTGAGCTGCGCCAGAATTGGGTGCTTAGCCGTGCGTCTCGAGTCTGAAAATCTTCCAAGTCCTTTTGAAGATTGCACCGTTCCTGCAAGGTTGTGAGCTATTCTGGCCAAGCAGGAATTGGTTATGTTGAATCCGTCTACCCGCATACCCATGTTGTTAGTTTTAGATCTCCTAAACCTTTCCTTTTGCTCTTTATTGTGTAATTCGAGAATCACAGTAGACCAGTTTGTTGCAAATCGTAAGTCCCCTTGTGTTTCTAGCAAAACACATCAAACAACTGAGTAATCCCGCAGTCAAGACTTGACAAAAGAAATCTTGAGGTTGTCCCCTTTGATCAAATATAAAAAAAATAGCATTAGGGACTTCCTTATCTCAAGAGAGGATAGGATACTCAGTTGGTTATTCTATTCTGCGTTGGCCGTATGGAGTTTGCAGCAATGCTATTTCAGACACGTCAAGACTACCCCTGCTTCCTATTGGTCCTCACTCCTGGAATGTAATTTTCTAATTGGCTAAGGAAGTTTGTTGTAACAAACCCTAATTAGGGTTTTTATCCTTTAATCCTAGCCATTAATTCTAAGTCAATCAGAGCCGTCAATTTGTAAAGGGCTCTCTATATAAAGCCCTGGCTCTTCATTTGTAAAGGTTAATAGTCAGAGAATAGTTAGGAGTTAGCAAAAGAGAGATAGTCAATAATTAGTAGCTTGATAGTAGATAGCATTCTAGAGTAGAGTAGAAAGAGAAGGCAAAGATTATTGCCAAGACATTGTTGCAAAAGACTTGTAAACTTCATTGAAGAAATGGTGAATTCTATGTTTCGATTCAACAATTTGCATGGTCTCTATACTTCTCAAATTTAATTTCATGTTATTAGATGAATGGAAGAAATTTGTATGATCAACGGTGAAATTCGTATATCCATACTACTAGCGGTTTGTTGATTGCAGACTTGCCTTGCATAGTCAACTGGAATCATTTAGCTTAAGCTTAACTTCAATTATCGCTTCTTCATTGATATGCATCAACCTGACGGTGTCTATGCTTGTAGCGGTGATCTGAACATCATAAAGCCATCCTTAGAAGATCGCACTAACCTTGTGGAGATGATCCTAGCATGTCAAAGCAAGACTTAGTTAGAGTTTCATCAAAGGTCATCCATTTCTCCTACATTCTTAGTGTTAGAATTAGATCCTTTCCAACCCTTATCCTTTTTTCCTTTTTGAAAATCAAGGACCAATAAAGTCCCACATTCCAGCGATATCCAAAGCAAATTAGATGCTTAGGTCATCAAATGTAAGTCCCCTTGTGATTCCAGCATAATCACATCACACCACAAAAGCTTATCCACACGTAGAGAACCTACAATCAGAACCTTGGAGCTACTCCGATTGATCCTTCGGCAAGATCTTCAGCAGTCGGGAAACTTTGTTCAAGAGAGGATAAGATACCTTGGTATTTTATTCTGTGTTCGCATGTGCATAAAAAACACATCAACATGTAGGTACTTTGATTTCGTCGTCTCAACGTAACTTTGACAGTCTGCAAGATTGTAAGAGTGGCCTCATCCTCATTACCTTTCTTTCTCTCCTCAATCTCAGCCTTCAGAATGAGGTCTTTAATGAACTCGTGTGTTGTCAAATCTGGTTATTTCTTGCACCTCTTTCTCTTTTGTGACCAGGAACCGATTCTTCAATTATTGCAACTCTTAAGCCTTTTCTCTATTTCTAGGTGTCTTTGCTCACCACACAGCAAGATTTCTAAATTGTGTTCATTTATAGGAGCAACATTATCTTCAAAATCAGCTACCTCTTTGGTTGTTGCCTTGGATACTTTTCTAATTTATGGTACGACAACACTATGCTCAAGCAATGAATCATCAAGAAACTCTATACCTTCAATTCCTGAACTATAACAGTAATTATTGTCAAAATGCTTATCTACAGATTATTTCAGCATGCCCTTCTATTGAATTCTCTGGAAGGTCAATCTGCCTATCATTGAAGAAGTTTGTGTAGTCATCTGTTTTCATCTCATCATTTTAAGGAAGACTCGTGTACTCCTTGTTGTCCTCATTTTTGTTTCCAAAAATGAAGGACCACTACATAAAATTTTCGTGAAAAAAAAAAAAAGAATTTTTTTCTCTATGGCATGCTTCTCGAGGGAGAATTTCGACTAATCCTTTGACTAGCTTAATCCTCAATCCATCCTCGAACTACGTTTCGAATTTCATCAAATTTTGGGTTCGTTTGCTATGTCTTTCCTTCAATTTCGGGTTTTAAAATCTCGACTGCAGGTGGAGAATTTTTTTCAAACTGCAAGTTTTAATGATGTCCATGGTTTTGGTCTTTGTAGGGGAATTTTCAGCTTATTACATGTGCACTTTTATTCAAGGATGGATACTTGTAATTTGTTTTAAATTTTCCCTTTGTTGATTTTATTATTTTTATTGTTTTTTTGTCTTTTTTAGTTAAAATAGGGATTTTTTGGCTAAATTACAAGTTAAACTTGTAGTTCTCTCCAAAAATCCCTACTTTAATGATTTTTACATGTAATAGGGATTTTAATCCCCCATTACATGTGTGCAAGCAATTCTAACTTGTTGTAGGGATTTTATTTCCCTTTTACAAGTAAGTAAAACTTGCATTTCTCTCCAAAAAACCCGATTTTACACATAAAGTGCATTTTTGACAATTTTAAACTTGCAGTTTGTTCCAAAAAACCCGATTTTGGCTTTGTAAGTGAAAAAGTCAAAAATAAAACTTGCTATTTGGCTCAAAAAACCCGAATTTGCTTTGTAAGTGAAAAAGTGAAAATTAGAACTTGTCATATGTTCTAAAAAACCCGATTTTCACATACTTATGCATTTCAAACTTGTTCTTGTCTCCCAAAAACCCGATTTTCAGTTGGAAGCAAATTTGTTGAAGTTTTCAATTGATTTTCGTGGAGATCTTCTAGGAAGGAGAGGCGTTTTGGTTTCTACCCTATTCTTATGCATTTGAAACCACTTGTCACGCCATTTTGGGTTTGCATTTACTGGTTTTTTGCTCCAAATCAGTAACCACGTGTTTCCAAAATGCCACATTTTGGTGGACCAAATCTCCACAAAGTTGCAGTCTCCTTGTTCGTTTTTGCCTTTCATGCCAAGGCGTTGAGGGTTAAAGAGGTCCCAAGCATTTTCCAAGCCATACTACACTCGTTTGCTGCCACGTTTTTTATAGAAGGCATTTTTTGCAAAACGTGGCAAGGGTTTAATATTGCGGTTGGTCTCTATTTATTGTTTTAGCTTCTTCATTCCAAAGATTGTTGCATTTTTGGAGAAGCATTTTCAGTTTGAAGAAAGGTATGTTCTCTTTCCTTTCTTTCCTTATTTTATTATTTTCTTGTTTTCTTAGTTTTCTTTCTTAGTTGCATTTTTGTAAATGGGTTGTTCTTCCCCCAAAAATCGGTTTTTTTGTGAGAGAGATCTTCCCCTTGGTATGCAATTTTTGAATTGCATTGTTCTTCCGATATTTCCCTCTTTACTTGTATTCGGGATTTTTAATCCCAATTACAAGTTCGCTGGAAATTCTTGTTCTTCCCTTACGGTTAAGGAATTTAACCATTTTTGGTTAAAATTCCAAGTTGAAAAGTGTGAAATACCCCTCCCTTTCAAATTCGGGATTTGAAAACCGGATTACATGTTGAAGAGTTCTTCCCATTTTCATGAAAATGACATTCCCGGATTTTCCCATTTCTATCCATTCATGTTTCCCATATCCGTACTTTTCATTTCCATCATTTTCTGCAAGTCAAAATCTTATTTTCCATCCATTTCTCCATTTGCAATTTTACAAGTGTACTTGCTTTCGGGTTTTAAAACCTCGATTGCATGTATGTTCTTTCCAACTTGTACACTTGCAAAAATTTTCCCAAGATCCGAAATTGGTCAAAGTCAAGATTTTCCCATTTCCATATATTTCCCCTCTTCCTCTCACAAAATCGTGAAGTTCAAGAATCGAAGTTTTTCCCATTTGAAGAAGCAAGAATGATATTTGCAGCTGACTATGATGTTGCTTTAACTCTTTTAAGTTTTCATCACAGTATTCCAGGTTTACAATCAATGTCAGATTTGCCGGCATCTCCAGCTCCAAAGAAGATGAAATACAAATATGACAAATATTAGAACGAGGTTGCACCTTCCCAGGTTTCTTCTCCTTTGGATCGCATCAGAGACACGGAAATAGGGCACGTGGATATGTCGGAATTCGTCAAGAGGGTAGAATATCCACAGGATAATAACTTGCAGCGGCTGTTGGACAGCCATATCCACCATGCATCATCTTTCTCGGTGGCTGCCTTAGAACTTGAGTTTATTCTTGCCTGCGCCCATCATTTTGATAAAGAGACAAGAGTCATCAAAAATGATGATGGTGAAGCTCTAATTCGTCTTGATGCAGATACAATCGAGGTGGTCTTCAGAATACCTCCTGCACATGTTTACATGGAAACCTCCAAAGAAAGTGCAGTAGAGTATTACGTGAAGAGGGAAAAAGATTGCAAGCGACATATCAATAGGTGGATCCAAGAGCCACGAGCCTCCTTCTCAAGGTGGGTGAAGTTGTACCGCTGCGATTTCAAATGGGAAATAGGAGACACCATAACTCTTCTCAACAGGATGATGGGCCTTGAGCATTCCAATGTTTTTGAGCCATAGATGTACCAGTTCATCATGTTCATAAGACACTCTCATCATATTTCATGGGGAGAAGTCATCAGCGATGCCTTGTGTGAACAACTGGCAACAGTCCCTACCACCATGACTTTCTTCATGAATTCATATTTGGTATACTTGGCAGCATCACTTAGATACTTTCCAGGTCTTTCTACCAAGGGTGATCGCTCACTTATACCAGTTTGGTAATATTATGAGCAGTTGCCGTTGAGACCCAACAAATTTCATTTCAGAAGAGTCCAAGATGCATTCTTCAGATATTTCATGTGTCAGTTTGACAGAAATCTCAAGAACAAGAGAGTATCAGATGAGGCATGGGAAAAGGTGTGCGAGTATGGATGTTTGTTTCTGCAGTTTCCCACCTTCACCTATATGAGAATTGGATGCTATGGTGGTTAGCCATATATGCTTCCCAGATACCCAACTGATAAGATCATTCTTATGGAGCTGGGAAGACAGATCATGGCTGTCCACACTTTTCAGTCTGCTAGACACAAGGTTGGAATGGGGATCTCTACCACAAACCCATTGAAAATTGGCCGGTATTCCCTTGTCACATCTGTGAAAGCTAAGGCCATGGAGACTGAACTGCAGGAAATCAAGCTCAAAAGGTTTAAACCTAGAGCTGATTTTGATTATAGGGGTATGAAGGAGAAGATCAAGAAATCCTTTGTGCATGTGCATCACATTGAGGACATCTGGGTAGATCTCCGCACAGAAGCCGCAGTTCTGAAGATGGATTACTGTAGGCTCACTGTTGAGCAAATTGTTGATTTGAACTTGGTGGATATCCCACAAGGGATGATTGATGATGGGCACATACTTGATCCTGAATACATTTCACGGAGGGTTGAGGAAGCTCCACTTCCTTTGATCCAACGGTCGCACAAAGAGTGCATATCCATCCTTGAGAGATTTCAGCCTATCTTGGTTAACACGAACGCATGGTTGAAAAATAATGCTGTTAGACTTATAAAAATCAAGGTTGGAAAAGAAGATGATTCTACAGGGCCTCTTGGACGTAAGTTTGAGATTCAGGCTGACAACAAGGAGGGTGCATCATCTTCGGGCACAAGGATCAAGTTGTGAGTCAGTCGTGCAGTAGTGCTTTCTCCTGAGGAGACGACAGTTCGTGGGCTTGAAAAATCACGATTCCATGTTTAGGTGATTGATCTGGATAATCCAGAAGAAGGACAACAATCTGATGTTGCTCCTAAGTCTCCAGTTTCAGACTCGCCTCATGAGATCATTCCTCCAGTTTCCGTTGAGACGCCTCTTTCTCCTCCTGATTTGCTTGTGGATGAGTCTCCTTAGAATGCTATTCCCATTTCAGCATACGAGCCATCTCTTTATCCTCAACAAGAGAGTGTGTTGGAAGTTCTTGAGGATATTCCTACTTGCATCCAGCTATCAGAAATTGATACTTCCACTTTTGGTTTTGAAGAATTCATGAGGCAATCTTCATGCCCATTGGTAACTGAGCAAACCATGGTTGCTGTCCAAACAGATATTCCTCCCAGGATGACCATGGTGATTCAAACAGAAACTGCTTCTCCTTTGCCTACGATTGCTACTGGAGGGGAGTTGATGACTTTGCCTCCATGGCTTAGTTCTTTTACTCCGAAAAGGAAGAAGCAAGAAATCTCACCTGATGCCTTTGACTATCAGCAATTGAAACAGTCTAGATCCAAAGTTGCTAAGAAGGCCAAGACTATCTCCAAGGTAACTGTTGATAGCAACAAGATGAAGGTAGCTGAAATTGTGGAACCTATTGCAGATAAGCCACTTGAGGAAATGTCAGCTGCCGATTATAAGGTTACGAGGATAGAGTTGGGCAAACAGACGCATGAGGTCATTAAACATGATGCTCAGTTTTCTGTTGCTTCGTTGGTGCAAAGGTGTGACGAGCTTCTAGCAAAGAAAGACAAGCTAGAAGATGAAAACCGACAACTTATGGTAGCCGTTCATAAAATCACAAAACCTGCTGCTGAAGGGAGTAACTCCATAGGTTCTTCTGGTTCCCAAGAATCAATTCGTGGAGTGGAAAGGGCTGCTCAGAAGGTACAAGCACTGGATTCCTGGGTTGATCAGCTTCATGATCTATGTGCACAGGTAATGAAAGACATTTTTTAGATGATGTCTAAGTTAGAGACCATTGAGGAGAAACTGGATCAGACTTCTAATAGTTTCAAAAAGAATTTGGAAAGTGTTGAAGAAAGTTTGACAATTTGGCGTACCATGCCCCAACAACAACTGAGTGTTTTGCAGGAGCATGCCATCATCTCTTCCAAGGTCGTGTATTTGGAATTTGAAGAGCTCCTGAAAAACAAGGCCCTTGTTCTTAAATCCCTCATTGAGGAGATCGGTGATGCAAAGAGATTCCGGGGTGAAGTTTTCCGAGATATTGTCTCACATTGTGAAAGGGCCTCTTGCAACATAGTAAGTCAGGATGGAGAGTTGATTCCAGAAGAAGAAGTTCTTGCTGCTTTACAAATGAAGATTCATAATGAATGGAGGAGCGAACAATTCACGACCGCTTCAATTCAGACATTGATGAAACACCAAGCTTTTCTGCATGAAATCCTGTCTATCCTGGATAAAAACAATTCTGCGCTCCTCCAGTGTCATGACACTATTGTGAAGACCATGGTTGTTGCCAAGAACACTCATGAACCAAATCCTGAGGAACTACAAACGAGCATCCAAAAATTTCAAGGATTTGTGTCTTCACAAAATGCAACTTAAGTGTTTTTTCAACACTTAGTTGTATTTTTTCACTTTTGTAATCTTTAGTTGTAATCTTGTTTCAACAAGTTACATGTAAAAGTATTTTTTGTAAAAAGCAAGTTACACAATACTTGCACTTTTGTAATTACATGTAAGACAATTACAAGTTGTGTTCGATTAGGACTGTAGTTGGAATAAGTCTTAGTTAGTTATTGAAGTCCTAGTTAGTTATTAAATAAGTCTTGGTGGTTGAGAGAATCTCTCAAGTTAGTTAGGATCCTCCCACCTTTTTCTCAAGGCTCTTCTTATAAATACTTGGGGGGTCTATTGTAATTTTTATCTTTTGGAAAGCAAGCAAAAACTCTGCCAAATTTACAGCAAAGAAGTCTTTGAGCTTTCATGTGTAAATTCAAGAATTGAAAGGGGAATAGAAGGAAATTGCTCAAACTTTGAGTCTTCGTGCTACATTCTTGAGTTAGTGTTCTATATTATCTTTCTTGCGAGTGTTCCTAAAGAGCTTAATCACTTCTGATTTGCAGTCTTTGTGCTGCAAGTAGTTGAGTTTAATATAGATTAAATTAAATATTTTGTTGAGAGAAGCAGCAAGTCTTTGTGCTTTCACTTGTTTTTAAGAGAATTTAGGAATAGGTTTTGTGAGAAATAGCTGTAAGTCTTTGCGCTTATACTACTTCCCATTATTTAAAGTAGAAAAGAATAGTGTTTTTCCAGTCTTTGAGCTGTCATAACTCGTTCTTTATAGCATTAGTATAGAAAAGGGTAGATAGGACTTCACATAATCAAGTCTTTGAGCCTGATATTGCTGTTCCGTCTCGAAGGAAGTGACGGAAGTCTTTGCGCTTTCAGGAAATTTCATTTCCTTTCTCTCATTTCATTTGAAAGTGGTTACTGTTGTTCATATTTAATCGCTATCCTTTTCTGTGAAGAGAAAAGAATATTGTCTTTTCTGAAAGAAGAAGAAAGATTGCTGTCTCATCCTATTTTATTTTCAAAGTTGTAGTTAGATAGGGGGAGCCTTCCCTTAATTAGGAAAGTTTTTACTCATGTGCTGTGGTTGAAACCACAATTTTATATATTTCCCCAAGTGTACAAAATTTTCAACCAACACTCCTCTTCCTTTGCTGATGTGTCTTGTGATTTTTCTTCCTTGAAGAGTAATTCTTTAGCTATTATTCCAATCAATAAGTATGGCTTCAGCTTCTTCTCACTTTTGTTTAACGATAGTTTTAACCAACTCATGTGCAGCTAGAGAAATATTTCGCTCCGTCCTCCAATCGGCCAATAAAGTAGATAGGAGTGGCTGTGAGATATCATCACTCTCACTTAGAGTCAAAGACAAAGTGGTTTTCTTAGAATTTTTAACATTTTTTGCACGATTTTTACTAACAACAGCCAAAAAATGTTGAAACATCTCAAGCATAAGATCTTCAGAATCAAGATATAACATAAAACACATGATCTGATTTTCGCATATGTTTCTAAAATTGTTATCCTCTTAGCAAATGAAGGATTTTGATACCATCCAAACCTTGAAAACACTAAACAATCAATTGAAATCTCCTTCATGATATTGTTGTTATAAGGATGTTTTGGAACTGTTATTCTTGTAATATCATTTCGGCAAAAAGTAATTATTAGTGTTACATCTTTAGCAGTGCAATGCAGTGAATTGGTGCTAGAATGTGCAAGGCATTACGATCATGAGAGGAGGATTATAAAGGCACCGGATGGGAGTAAGATAGCATACCTCACCGAGCTATCTATAAGAGAAGTGTTTGATGTGCCGACACATGACAAGCTCATCTACAAGAGTAAAGATGATGCGCTAGCACTATATCAAAGCAAACCAGATGTATGTGATGACATCCTCAACAAGCATTGGGTCATAGAACCATGGAGTAGTACTAAGAGAGTACCCAAGAAGACAATCCTCAAATCAGATTTCAAGGAAGGAATAGCTGAACTCATAATGATGCTGAACAGAGTCATGGGAACCCCATAGTTTGCATCTTACAACTCTTGGATGTGGTATTACGTAGAAGAAGTGACTAAAGGAGCCAACATCATTAATTGGGCTAAGATAGGCAGTCACAACCTACACGAGCAATTAATGAATGCTAAGCAAACCAAAACATTCTATATGAGTTCATTCTTGGTCTACATCTTGGCTAGATATGGGAAATACAAAGGTTTGAATTGTAGAGCACCTGTTGTATCGGCAGAAGGACAAATGCTTTCATATGATGCATATCCACAGTTGCAACTGAGGAATAGTGTTGCTCATTTCAGGAGGGTGAATGATGCATTCACCATGCAAATTGTGAGAAGATTGCAAGGAGGCACTCATATCATATTGTCCAAGGAATCAATGAACCTGATAAAGAAGTATGGATGTTGGTATACTCAATTTCCAAAATTCACATACTTAAGGATACAATGGTGTTCTTCCTATGCATGTTGATTGTCAAGATATCCTACTGACAAGATATTGTTGTTAGAAGTATCTAGACAATTGTTAGAATATGATGCAATCAAGAGGGAAATGAAGAAAGCAAAGACTACTTTCTCGATCTCAGTGGGACAATCACTTGAAACATGCCCTACCTATTTGGCAACATAAGCAGCGGAGGAAGAATTGCAATACTATAATCTCAGGACTTACACCTCGAGAAACTATTTTGATCCTTATTATAACATCCGAACAATGAACAAAGAGAAGTTTCCCCACATCATGCACGTGGAGGATCATTGGGCCAATGCAGCGGATGATCTCGAGATAAGAGAAGGAACATACCCAAGGTTCTCTCTCAAATTGATAAGGCAAACAAAAGTATTGCGGGTACCAAATCAAATTGAAGGAGATGAAGATGTTATATTGCCACACTGCAAGAAGGAAAAGGACAAATCCCTTCCTGCAATAGATTGGTATACTCCTGAGGTGACTCAAATGGAAATTGTGAATCAAATAGTGCAAGACAACACCAAAAAATGGATTTTGTATTATTTAGATAAGTTGAGAGAAAAAGGTATCACTTTGACATATAACCGGATGGATAATGAAGAATCATCATCCCATCAATATGAAGATTCAGAAGAGTTCGAAGATAAAGAAAATCAAGCAAACACACAAGGGGAGAGTGATCAACAGGATATACTTGAAAGTTCACAAGCACAAGTAAAGAAGAGAAAAAGGATGGACGATGATGCAGCTCAGCAGAAGAAGCAAAAGCTAGTAAAGATTCCATCTACCACTAGCATTCATTCTAAAAGAGAAGTGAATATATATGTAGATATGAGTGCAGCTTCGAGAGGAAAGAATGTCTTGCAACAAGATGGAAGAGTTATTCATAGTGCACAAGATAGGAGGAGCGTCAATGAATCCAATGACACTAATCAGCAAGAAGAACAAGAGGTTAATTCACCACCACATGATGAAGAACCTGTCTATAATCAACAAGTCAACATCAATGAAGAAATACATGACATGGATATTGATAATCAGAATCAAGGACAACATGAGGATACATTCAAAGTTCCTGAAAGCAACTAGCAACAATCTAATCTAGAAGAGTTGGATGATCAGGAACCCGAGTGGCTAAAGGAAAGAATGAAGAAGAAACCGGTGACAGTAATAGATGAAGCTAGAGATTTGGATGCTTTGCTTGCAAGAGGAAAACAAAATGAAGAAAAGAAATCCAAGAAGTATTCCAGGATAATAAATGACGCATCTGGCTCATGAAAGGTGCAAGTAGCTATTCCAAAATATGATAAGCCAAGGGATCAAATCACAGAAGAAGATTATGACATAAGAGAGATAGACATTGGCCCTATCACTCGTGATCAAGTTGTTGAAGAGTTTAGAGGATCGGCCTCCAACATGGAGGAGCAATTGGAGATTGTGGTAAGAAAGACGAGGCAATTGAAAGAAGAAAACAAGCAATTGATAGATTAAATACATCGTATGTCCTCCAGGCTAGAAGAAGAAGCACATCCTCCACCTCAAATGCTTTCTAAAGAAGCAACTGAAGGAGTAGAAGAAACAAGGATGATAACTCAAATCACCAAGACATGGATCAAGAATGCTTTTCAGTAGGCTAGGGCATTCACTCATGGGTATCTACAGACTTATGATAAAGTCACCACATTCTTGTGTAGTATTCAAAATATTATGGAGATTTGGGATGAATTTCATTTCATTTGAGATAAAACTATCCCACGTTCGCAAGCATTGCAGGAAATTCCGAAACAAATGCTAATTGATGGCGAAGTAATGGAGGCAAAGGTAGTGTACGATTGTCAGGATCAATGACAGTCCCAAAGATATTGAGAGGGGGGTTGAATCAGTATCTAACCGGTTTGTTGAATATTTAAACTTATTAAGAACTTTGCATCCTAAAACAGTGTACCGGTAAATAAGAATTAATGTAGTAAACAGGAACAATAAAGACAACATAGAAAACACACCATAACACAAGATGTTTAACGAGGAAACCCGGTGTGGGAAAAACCTCGGTGGGATTTGTGACCCACAATATTCACTCGTTGGCCAATGAATAAATATTACTTACAATGAGGGGCCTGCACATGCAGGAAGGCCAACTGCCTAGAGCTCACTGCTCAATAAGAGTCACACTGACTACAAAAGTGGATTATGAAATCCAATACAATGTACTGCTTCAAAATAGCATCAACTATGCCAGGTTCAGTACCGGTTTAAGCTCATTCAGTTACCAAAACCTTCGCTATCAACTAAATCACCTTATACACAATTTTCATACTTCCATACATACATACTTCTCTATAATGACCTATAAGATCTCATACATATATGAGTCTTTTACAATATGCCATGTTGGCTTTACAAAGATAATTACATTTAAATACAATAAACAAAAGTTTATTCCCTGTCGGTTGGGGTGCCGGTATGCATTGTTGCCTCTGTCGGTGAAGTATCTGCCGGTGTATGTAGATGTCTATGCCGGTGCCGGTGCTTGCCGGTGGCTTACCAGATGAGTGCTAGAAGGTTGCCAGATGGTTGCCATCAATGACAACACCAACTATTCTCATAAGAGTGTAGAATGCCAACAATCTCCCCCTTTGGCATTGATGGCAACACTCATGAGAAAAATCCAAAAACTGTTCCAAAAAGTGAAGTCCAAAAAGTTACCAAAAAGATGTGCTCCCCCTGAGTAGATGATCTCCTCTTATTAATCATTTTTTTCTGTCCACTACTCCCCCTTTGACATCAATGACAAAGGTTGTCAAAAATTGTCAAACGAGTGCAAAAATTTCACCTTAAAATTTGTAACCAGTTGGTTACAATCTGGAATATATCTGCCAAAACCAAATTAAGAGTCTGCATGAATCTGTTACTGTCGATTAGGGTTGCCTTAGTCTGTTGGATCGTGTTGGTGAGATGATGCATGTGCTCTTCCACTGATCTTTCTCCTTGAAATAATGCCTTAGAGATTTCATTTCTCAGAGAGATTAGATTGTCCAACTTAGGACCAAGTTTGTACTTAAGTTCTCTGGCATTAGCCTTAATCCTTGCCTTCTCTTTCTCAAATTTCTCTAATTTCTCCTCAAAACCTGCTATTTCCTGCTCAATAACTGATATAGGTTCGGATGAACCAATTATGTTATCAGCTATATCATCTATTTCTTTTTGTACTCTGCTGGTTTGCTTTTCTATGTCCTTTGTTAAAAGATGTGGTTTGCATGTTTCTCTGTACAGCTCTTTGTATTCCAAAATTGTAGTGTTCAGTGCTGGTAATAGTGTATTCAAGTGTTCTGTACACTTCTTTATTGTGTCCTCAAAGAATTTATCCTTCTCCTTTTCAACTTTCTCTTTGAAGGTGTCCTCATTCACCTTATCAACCGTTATTATGTTGTCAGTATTGAATTTGGACAATGTGTCCAATTTACCTAAAGAATCCTTTACATGATCTATGTTACATTTCGGTGCTATCAATTTAAGAATTGGTATGGTGTCATCAATTGCCTTGTAGGCCAATGCATTACAGTCTATTATCTTCTTGATTGAATCCAGGAGTACCTCTATTACATTAGTAGGTTTGAATTGACTTGATGAAGTGCTGGATGTCTGACCTATTACCTTAATTACCTTTGTGCTTCCAACATTTGTAACCACTTTGCCTGTGTTATCCTCCGGTGGATCAGTCTGAGTTTGCATTTCAACCAGTAAAGGTTTGTCTGATTGTTTAGGTGTCTTAGTGATTGCCGGTTTCTCTGCTTCAATATGTACCTCTGCCTCTGTAGGTTTCTCTGTATGCTCAATTGTCGGTATCTCAGTCTCAGTAGGTTTCTCTGTGCTAGCATCTATACCTTCAGTATTCTTCCCAGTGTCCAATGGTTGCTCTGTTTGTAATGATTGCTCTGTTGGGATCTCAACCTCAATAGTCTCTACCGGTTTCTCAGCAATGTTGCCACTATCAACATTATCATCCTTAACTTCTGTACTGTCCTTATCCACAACAATACTTACTTCTTGAGTATCCACATTCATGGTGAGTAGTATTTCAGATTTAGGATTAGTGTTATCATGTGTGATACCTTCACTTTCAGTAACCGGTGGATCAACAGTATGTACCGATGCAGTATCCAAAGGTGGTGGCAAATTATCAGTTATCTTGATGTTCGGTATTCCACCAACTTTACCTTTCCCTTTGTCCTTATCCTTCTGATATACCTTGAATGTTTTCTTTGGCCTTTTCATTTCCTCTTGTTTTTCTTTTTCCACAAAAAAGATATCCCATTTGTCAGCAGTCTCCTCTGCAATCTCATTTACTCTACCTGCCATCAAACTTGCCGGTGACCACTAGCAAAAACGGATCTGATAGCCTCACAAATCAGGTCATCAATTTCCTCTTGAGTTAACCGGATGTACAACTAGAAGTTTTTCAACTTTTAGTTTCTTGTCCAATTCCATCATTGCAATCCTCTTGGCATCTAATCTTCTATACAGTTCATTGGGCAAATCATCCACTACTTCAATTAAAATTTTCTTGTATATATCTAGATGTAAAATTATACTGTTTTCAATGCTTTCCTTGTCTGAATCTTTGAATGTGTTATACAATTTACTCACATTAGCCAAATTGCCATCATCAGTTATTTCATTCAACAAATTATCCAATAAAGGTATAACCGATTTCTGTTTCTTCTTGGGAGTTAGTTTCTTAGCTGGTTGCCTTACTGCCTGTTGTTTCTTCCTTAAGGTCCTTGTTCTTTTGGGTGGAGGAGAGGGTACCGGTGAAGGTTTTCTTTTCCTTTCAACTCTTTTGAATTCAGCTGGTATCTCACTATCAGAAGATGTGCCAACCGATGAAATGTGTGCCTCCGGTTGCAGTCCTTCCAGCTCACTAGCCGTTATACCAGTAATGTTCATAACATTTTCTTTGATTTCCTTTACCTTCTTTGATGCATCCCTAATATATTTTTCTCTTTTCTTCCTTTGCTTCATTGTTTTCACACCACTCTCAATAGTATCTGCACTACCAAAAACTTCTTCTATTGGTTCTCTTGGTGCATCTAACAAAGCTTTTGCATAAGTCTCAATTATGTTGAGATCTACTTCATAGCCCATTTCAGTTACCCATACAGTTCTAGGAAGTACAACTTCCATCCATGTCTCATCCTTTTTGATTACAAAACATATTTCTTTATCATATTTGTCCACTACACTCTGCGGTAGTCTTTCTCTAGTTTTCATTTTGGCTTGAAAAGATTTAAAGTATTCGGTTATATTGTTGTCCTTTGCAGTTCCCATGCCGGTGAAAGCTTCCTGTAATTGTTTTCCTACCGGTATGTCATATCCAAAGTCTTTCTATCCTATACGGGGGATTTCCTTTGTGAAATACAACATTAAGCATACTAAGAGATTACCAAAGCGAAATATCCCTTTCTTATCTCCTTTAATCTTTTTCAAATTATCTATGAGTTCATCTTTCAGCCATTCACACACATCTATTTTTGCATTATTGTTAACCATTTCATAAGCACTATTAATGCAAAGACAAAAACTGAATTAAGTTTGTTTGCATGTATAGTCTTGTAACCTAAAACCATACTTATGAATCTCACATTGATGTCTTTGATGTCGTTCACTCTTAGTGATCTACTATCTGATGTTGCTCCAGTTAGGGTCATTACTTTGTTGTTAGGAACTTTCTTTGTTTTGTCTGGTCTGCTGCCGGTTGAGGGTAAACCTGTTACTGCCCTAATTGCTTGCCGGGTAAATTTGCAGACATAATCCAACCATAGAAATTCTCCATGTGCTCTACATAGGCCAATTCTCACTACTTCTTCCGAAAATTCAGGGATATTCAGTATCTCAATAAAACCTAAAGTCTCCACAATTTTGTGTTCAGGTTTGACAGTGCCATTTTCATCACAAATTATGGTTTTAAACATTTTCAGCAATTCCTCAGAACCTAATTCTTCAATGTTGCAATTAATATAAATCCTAGGGTCTTCAGCATAAGCTACACCTTTAGGAATTTTTGAAAAAGTACCTATGGAATCATCTTGCTTAGCTACTTCGGGAATTATCTTAAACACAGGCCTAGGGCATTTTACATTTTCCACGATAGTAGGGTTTGCAATAAATTCGGGAGCAGAAGATGAAGCCATTTGAAAAATACCTTTAGCTGCCTTAGAGTATCTAAATGCTTGAAAGAAATCGCTTCACACCTTCGCCTTGAATGCCTTTGCTCAGATTTCACTCTCTTTGCTAATTTGAATGCTTAGTGAATCAAAAGTGAGGGAAATCCGATGATTTATAATGACATTACTTTCAACAACTGCATTAAATGCTCGCCGGTTAAGTGAAAACTTAACACATCTGCCGGTAAAGAAGAAATCTATCTTCTCACCATCAACCGAGGGTAATCTGCATGATATTCAATTTGCTGTGATACCCCCAAAGGGTTACTTCTCAGTTGGATGAAGAATCTCCTGCCGGTGGAGTAATACTCTGTTCTACCGGTGAAGAAATAGTCTCATCAACATTCTGATCTGTCTTCTTAATCCATTGTTTTGAAAATTCTTGCTTTACCTCATCTACCTTTTCTTTGCCTTTCAAACTGGGTCCTTTATTATATGTCGGTGAAGTCTTACTTCTACAAAATTTTGCAATATGTCCAATCTTGTTGCAAGCATAACAAGTCACATTATTCCTCTAAATAGATTTTCCATATCTTATGCCGGTTTGTGTTCTGTATTGATTAGATAAGTGCCCATGTCTTCCACAAACATAACATTTCACATTCATTCTGCAGTTTTCTGAATTATGACCAACTTTGTTGCATTTGGAACATTGACCGATGGGTGCATTGATGTTTTGATTGTTTCTAAATCTACATTGATTTGCTCTATGATCATACTTGTTGCAATTGAAACATTTCCCATTAAACTTGTAAGCATTAGGTTGTCTTACCGGTTTACTGTGATCATGATTGTTTGTAGTACCGAAACTTTCTCCAACTTCAAATCCAAGTCCATTAGTATCTCCATTTGGTTTCTGACTTTTCAGCATATCATCAAGTTCCTTTGAACTTTTCTTGAATTTCTCTTTGTGTTGATTTGCAGTAGCCAACTCATTTTCTAGAATTCCTTTTTGTCTCATAAGCTCAGTTTTATCATGTTGCATGTGAATAAGATCTGTCTTCAACATATCATTTTCATGACTAAGTCTTAGATTTTCGTTTCCAGCATCATTGAGTCTCCTAGTCAAGTCATCTTCATTCTTCTTTCTGTCTTCAATGTCTTTACAAAACCTCATAGTCATATCTTGCATTTCATTCTTCGTATTACTGTTTTCTTGTCTCAACTTGTTCACAAGTTCATTAAGAGTTTCCTTTTCATCATTATCATTCAGCATCTTCTCATGAAGTTCTTTTCTTTTATTTCGAGCTATAGTAAGATTCTCCTGAAGTCCTTGAATGAATTCCTGTGCAGTCCTCAGATCATCTTCAAGTTTGATATTCTTCAACTTCTCTGCATTATAGTCTACAAGAGCTCTTTCCAATTGTTTTCTTAAGTTCTCCATTTGTACCGGTGTCAGAATCTTCCTCAAGCTGTTAGGCTTTTGAAAATAGAGGACCAGGCTCTGATACCAATTGTTAGGATTAATGACAGTCCCAAAGATACTGAGAGGGGGGTTGAATCAGTATCTAACCGGTTTGTTGAATATTTAAACTTATTAAGAACTTTGCATCCTAAAACAGTGTATCGGTAAATAAGAATTAATGCACTAAACAGGAACAATAAAGACAGAATAGAAAACACACCATAACACAAGATGTTCAACGAGGAAACCCGGTGTGGGAAAGGCCTCGGTGAGATTTGTGACCCACAATATTCACTCACTGGCCAATGAATAAATATTACTTACAATGAGGGGCCTACACATGCAGGAAGGCCAACTGCCTAGAGCTCACTGCTCAATAAGAGTCACACTGACTACAAAAGTGGATTATGAAATCCAATACAATGTACTGCTTCAAAATAGCATCAACTATGCCAGGTTTAGTACCGGTTTAAGCTCATTCCATTACCAAAACCTTCGCTATCAACTATATCACCTTATACACAATTTTCATACTTCCATACATACATACTTCTCTATAATGACTTATAAGATCTCATACATATATATGAGTCTTTTACAATATGCCATGTCGTCTTTACAAAAGATAATTTCATTTAAATACAATAAACAAAAGTTTATTCCCTGTCGGCTTGGGTGCCGGTATGCTTTGTTGCTGTTGCCGGTGAAGTGTCTGCCGGTGTATGTAGATGTCTATGCCGGTGCCGGTGCCTGCCAGTGGCTTACCAGATGAGTGCCAGAAGGTTGCTAGATGGTTGGCATCAATGACAACACCAACTATTCTCATAAGAGTGTAGAATGCCAACAACGATTTCAATAGATGGTATTGCATTTTGATGACTAAGAAAGAAACCACTGACAAGGTGAAAGAAGATTGCATCAAAATGGAAGAGACACATAAAGCAATTCAGGAGCAGTTCATCACCTCAACTAGAGAAGTGTTTCTCCAAGATATGCTTGATGAAGATGACTTTAGTGCTGATGAGCTTTATATTCAAATAAGGTCTATCTTCTTGCCTACAACAGGTTTCTCAGATGTTGTTTTAACTAGGGTATGTTCATTCATGACATTCATGGAGACGTTTCAAAAGCAAGAAATGGAATGACAAAAGATCTTTGCCACTTTTGCTGATGCATTGGAGGTGATCTATTTCAAACTCGATAATTTGCCTAATCTGTTCTTGGAGGAGCTCAACTCAGTGATGTCCAGATTTGTTGCATTCACCATCAGAGAGTGACCAAGGGAACGAGTTCCTAGAAGAAAGTTTGTTATGAGATTGTATGTGGTGATTGTTTCTCATTGGAGGAGGTTTCCTCAAAGTTTGTGTCAAAAAATGTGCTTGATTTCTATTGGTTTGGTTAGTTGGCAACAACTAACCCTAATTAGGGTTTTGATCTCAAGTTTCAACAATCCATTTCAGGGCAATCTTGGCCCTTTATTTCATTTTAGAGCTCTATATAAGCTGCCATTTTTTCATTTGTAATGCAATAAGAAACTTGAACAATTTTTGCTACTTCGCTGCTAGATTAATAAAGACATTGAAGTGTGGTGTTTTCTACTTAATCTTTGGAGCATATGCATGGTTATTCATCTTCTCAATCCAAATTTTAGAATTTTGTTTAAGTATTAGAATTGGATGATAGAATGTTGCGTATGATTTATGGTGGAACTCTTAATCCATACCACTAGCTATTTGTTGATTGTTAATATGCCTTGTGTGGTCAACTGGAATATTTGAATGTGCTTAAGTTCAGTTGTTATTTAATAATTGATCTGCATCAAATAGATGGTGTCTTTGCTTGATAATAACTCAAAATCTATTTGATCTCCTTAGAAGATTGCATTAGCCTTAGTGGAGTTGTTCTTGTTATGGCAAAACTAAGACTAATTGAGTTTCACTAAAATCATCCTTCATCCTTGCATTCCTAAAATTAATTTTAGTATCTTGCAAACCCTATCCTTTTGCTATTTTTTTTTTTGATAAACATCTAGTAGTAGTAGAAAAGCTTCATTGCATATTGCCTAAACACCATTCCTCAAGCATTAAGAAAAAGTAAGGCCCCTTGATGAAACAACAAACATAACGACCAACTGTGCTTATCCAAATGTCGTGACTTAACATATAGAAACCTTGGAGTTATCTCAAATTATCCTTAAGCTAATCTTCAGCATTTGAGTAACTTTGATCAAGAGAGGATAAGATACTTTTGGGTATTTTATTTTGTGTTGGCATGTGCATGAAAAACACATCAACACCTTCCATATTGGAAGTTGATAAAAAAGTAATGAATTTTTAAAGCAAGTTGTGTATTCTAGATATGAATAGTTGCACTAAAAACAAAATTATCAGATTTCAAGGTGTTAAAATAATGAATTGGTCGATTTATTTCCTCATGAACCTTTGAGGGAATCGATTTAATCTTTGCCAGTATTTGAGGGCGAGGTGGCACTAGAAGACAAAAAAAGAAGAGAAAACTTGTATTCCTCTAATACTGAATCATGGAATTTTAGGAGTTGATGGGATTGATATTGGTGGTATTAATATTCTCAAATCTGGTCAGCTTTGCCATCTATTGTGTTGGGCATGGACATTCAAAAATAGGCTGAGTTTAACCTTTAAAAAAATCAGCAAAAAAGGTCTGTGGAGGTATTCTCTTGTTGGGTGTGAGACACCAACATCCGATCATGGTTGTCGATCACAATCAAGTGTAATATGCTGGCTGCCAGTCAGTACAAATCTGGACATTCAAAGGTAATAAAGGGACACATGTTTTTTCTGGAGGTTTTGGGATAGTTGTGTGCGACATTTGTGCTTCTCTCCAATCGCTAGCCTCTTGTTGCTAGTCAATACACCACTTCGCAGGTGGGAGGATATATGAGGTTGAGTGTTGCAAAGGTCTTTGAAAGAGTTGACACTTTAATGAGTGGTAATATTATTGATTGAGGCTTTGTTTGATTGCTGGACGCACGGAGGAATTCACCAATTTCCAGCAATAATCATAATTCCATAAGCATTTAGATGTGAAGCTATTTTCTGCCAGTTCGAGCCAGCTAGTGGAATATTCTTATTCCATTGCCGTCAGATTCAGGGAAAACCCAACAATGAGGGGGACCTTGGGTCTTTCTATCCACTCATTGCCTTGAAGAACAACACCCTTGGATTTGTTAGTAATATTCATCAGAGATTGTAAGTGCTGTTATAGCATCAACAAACTAAGATTTACTTGGGTTCAGTTTTGAGCAAGGTACCTGTTGGTGTACGTTTTATCATTCACCGAACGTTAGAATAAAATGTCAAGGACACTCTACCCTCTCTTGAACAAAATCACTATGTATGCCAAGATTGCAAAGAAAGACCACACGATGACTCCAAGGTTTATATGTGCAAATGTGCGACTTTATGTTGGATAGCTTCCTTGGTTATTGTTGTGACGTATTCACACATCGCCCCATTGCAAATGGAGACCCCTGCTTTTTGCTTTCTAGGGTTTGTTTTTTTGGTCTTTTAGGTTCTTGGCTATTAATCTTTGCATTGGAGAGTTGCCAGTCAGCTCGTTAGGATAGGATGGTCTGCTTAGGCCCAAATGGGTCAGTAGGTGGTCCAGGTCAGGGTCTCTATTGAAAGTTTCCTCTTGGTTAGGCCTGGGAACTTGTTTCTGGGTTAAGTCTTGATTGAGAGTAAAGGAATCTTTGTACCTTGCCATGAGTCTAAGTGAAAATCCAAGGGTGTCCTTGCCTTTAAGACCTAGGGCATTTAGTCAAGGAAGTGAGTCAAGATATGTGAGTAAGTGTTGTCCCTTTGAAGGTTTGAGATTGGTCCAGTTGATGAATGATGTTCTTGTACTCTAGGCATTGATTGGTATAAAATTGACCTATTTATCCTTAGAAAATGCCTAACAAAACCTTCAAGTTGCTCCAACTAAACTTCTTCTTCAATCTTACCATTCAAAAAAGCAGTCTTGACATCCATTTGATGGACTTTCCATCCTTTAGATGCTGCAATAGCCAAAACTGCTCGGACAGAAGTGTATCTGGCAACAAGAGCAAATGTCTCTTCATAGTCAATACCTTCTTTTTGTGAGAAACCTTTGGCAACAAACCTTGCTTTGTGCTTCTCAATGCTGCCATGTGCTGCATGTTTGATTTTGAAGAGCCATTTAGAAGATACCGCAGATTTGCCTTTAGGCTAGGCACAATATCCCAGACATCATTTTTCAGAATTGACTGATACTCTTCTGACATAGCATCTTTCCAAACTTGATGCTTGAGCGCATCTCCAACACAGGAAGGTTCTGCATCAATGATCTCACTCATCAAGGCAGTATAACTAGAAAATAGGTTAGGTCTCTTACTTTCTTTGAAGGTCCCCTTTGGAGCAGCATAATTTTCAGCTTGTTGAAGTATCTTTTTAGCCCAAAGTGGTCTCTTCCTAGTTTCGGGATAATTTTCTTCTAAAGGTTAGCCTTGAACTTCATGCTCAGCATTTTTTGGGGTCTCCCTCTGAATCTCAGGGGTGGAATCCTCATCCAAGCTTGTAGGACGATCTTGGTGTTCTAATTCATTAGAGCTTTTGGACCTCCTGAATGCTATGTCTTCCTCAAAGATGACATCTCTGCTTAGTTCAATTTGTCTTTGACCAGGTATGTATATTATGTAGGCTTTAGAGGCTTCACTGTACCCAACAAATACTCGTTTCTTTCCAGAAGGTTCTAACTTTGACCTCTTTTCTTTGGGGACATGAATATAGATTGGACACCAAAAGATCCGGAAATGACTTATGTCAGGTTTGCTGCCAGTAAAGTATTCTTCAGGGGTTTTATTGTCAAGAAGAGAATGAGGACATCTATTTTGAATGTACACATCTGTCCTAGATGCTTTAGTCCAAAATGAGGTTTCTATATTTTGGTCAAACAACATAGCCCTAGCAGCTTCTACTATAGTCCTATTCTTTGTTTCAGCTACCCCATTTTGTTGTGGGTTATAAGGTATAGTTAACTCCCTCTTAATCCCAACATTTATACAATAATCTTTAAACATATCAGAAGTGTATTCCCCCCCATCGTCTGTTCTTAAGGTTATGATTTTCTTACCTGTCATATTTTCTGCAAGAGCTTTGAATTCCTTAAATTTAGAAAGGATTTCTTCAGACTCTTTGTACCTCAGAAAATATATCCAGGTCTTCCTAGAATAATCATCTACAAATATTACATAATATAAAAATCCCCCTAATGAGGGTACAGACATGGGTCCACATAAATCAGAATGAACTAATTCTAATACATTTGTGGATTTACTGTTGCCAGAATTAAAAGACCCTTTAGTATTCTTTCCCAAGGCACACCCTTTGGAGGCTCCTTCAGATTTTTGACTTAGCTTGGGTAAGCCGATCACCATCTTCTCTATCTTAGGTAGGGCACGGAAATGAAGGTGCCCTAATCTTCTGTGCCAAAGTTCATTGGAATCTGGAGTCTCATGAATCAAGGCTAGAGGTGGAGTGGTGTAAAGTCTGTAGAGGCTCCCTTGTCTTACTCCAATGGTGTGGGCTTTTTTGATGGTGGAGTTCTTTGGCCAAGCAAGTACCTTTCCTTCCATAAAGGTTAATCTGTAACCCTTATCTTCAAGTGCAGAAATTGAGACAAGGTTTCTCTTTATACCAGGTACAAATAGAACTCCAGTCAGCTGTAGGGATATGCCTGACTTTAGGTTGATATTGCAGGTTCCTATTCCCATAACTGGATAATTTGAGTCATCACCAATTGTCACTTCTTCATTTGAACTTTCCACAAGTGTATCTAGGTGCTCACGAAATCCAGTGATGTGTCGAGATGCTCCGCTGTCAATCACCCATGTGTTGAAACTGGAGGTGACTTGACTAGAGAGGGCTGAGTAGAAGACTAGCTTCTCGGAATTACTCCCTTTCTTAATTTCTGCCATTGAAGCTTGTTGTTTGATCCTGCCTGGACACTTCATTGCATAGTGCCCATATTGGTCACATCTGAAACATTGTACTTCAGAAATGTCTCTCTTCTTCTTTGAAGACCTCTTCCCATTTGAGCTGTTGTCCCTCTTTCTCTTAAAGTTCTTCTTCTTTCCTTTCTTGTGGGAATTAGAGTTTAGAACTTGAATGTCTTCATTACCATTGAATTTTAATTGTTAATGCAATAATAACATTATGTCATGATATTTTAATTTCACGCATTAAATTTTGAAACATCTTTCAAATTTTCAATATTTATTATTTATAATTTATATTTTCCCATTATTGTTTTTTCTGTTAGCATTGGTAGCATGGAATTCTTTAGCCTAGCTGAATTTAGGAGAGGCCACAAACAAGGTACCTCATCCTTGGCATGAATGCTTTGCATCAACATGAGTAGTCCAAAACTTGGAAGCTCAATAGCCTAGCAGGGGTACAAATCCTCTGAGCACATTTGCCCAACAAGGGTTTGGAGTACGAAGTCATTTGCATGAACGTGAACATCTTGAATGCGAACATTCAAACCGGCAAGCACAATGGATTAGCGAGGGCACACTGCCCATGCTCACAATGGCCCAGTAGGGGTTTGAACCTTGGTGGCTACAACAGCAATGCCGCAATTTAACCACCACACTATGCCATGAATGGCTTCCCATTTATATTTTTTTAAGTTTAGCAATAGAAAATCTGCTTTCATTTCACTGAGTTGAGCCTTTCCCCGATCAAAAACAATTTTAGCATTTTGCAATGATGTTGTCTTTCACTTGTATATGTAAAACAGTGAAATTGACCAGCATGCTCATCGCAGCTGCTTAGTCATAATGTAGCATGCTCTTCATTTATCATGCTATAATTTTTAGTTAATTTAGTATCTCCAGTATTGCCCACAACTTATATTATTTTTCTGATTTTTCTATATCATCCTCTATTGTTGTAATCTTTGTAATCTAAACTTCAAGGCTGTCCATATCATAGAAGTTAATACTTCACTGGAACTTTTATATATATAAGGATCAGACCTTCAATTTTTTTATCATTCTTCACTGGAACTTTTATCGATATGGGTTACATATAATTATTATAAGTGATCTGCAATACTTTATTAATGCTTTAAAAGGAGAAAAAGATAAAAAAATAGACAAGGTTTCTATGTTCAATGTGGATGTGTCCTTGTCCCCATCCCCAATGGTGTTTCAGGTATGGTGGGATGGCAGCAGGTGTCTCTCTTTCCCTATATATTTTCACATATTACCATCCCCCTGCTGCCTTCCAAGAAAGGCCCCTGGACTGATGTCCTCATCCCCAAAATGCTGTGGAGCCTTGGCAAGCTTTTTATTCTTGATTTTAAGAATAAGGACAGCTTTATATACTGTTGTCCGTAAGCATGCATGCATAAAATTTTGGAGACTTTCTCAGGTTTGCAAGGGTAGAAAAGAATTTGAAGCATGCAGATTCAATGAAGGAATTTTTTTTACTTAGATAATTCATAATACACTTATATTTTGAATTCTTCACCTATCAAATTGTCCTGTGTTTCCCTGGGTAATCCTAGTCATGTTCTATTCTGCATTAGGTAATATGAGAATATATTGCCAAAGCCATCCTTCTTAACAAATGAAAGCTTGAAGACTGCATAATTTTCTCACTTTAGCTTATGATATGAAATTTTTGGCTAGAGTTGTCCATTAAAGGCTTTAATTGTACTCGGAATTCCCTATTTTAGGGTGTTGAATGTTATTAGTTCTTTTTTGTCTCAATCTGTTTTAAGTTTTTGCTGCAATTTTTATTGTATGGTTCATTTCTTATGGTTCTCATGTAAGTCTAGCTAATATAGCTGTGTAGCATTACTGTTTGTGCTTGAAATTTACTTTATTTTATGTTTTCCACTTCTAGTAGACCTTCGCCCAAATGATAAAGCTGCAAGGTCTAAGTTGTGAATAAATTTACAAAACCATTTGAAAAAGATTTTCAGAAACAAAAGGCTGAATTAGAAAGTCTTACCAATCGGATTACCCAAAGAGGGGAGATATTGGAGCTGCTGTATGTCTACAATAGTCATTTCCCTTTGAGCTATTCCTGCTGCCTTGGAAAGACGGCAGTTTTTGTTTTACTGACAGAGTGACCACCTCAGGTGTATTCATTTCCACAGGAACTGTTGGGATGCAGATGTCTCATTTGGAGATGCAATTGCCATTCATTCAGGGAAAGCACTGGGGAAAACATGATATGGCCTCACAGCTTAACAAAAACCGTGTGAAACAAAGCCATTTATGACAGTCTTCATCTTGGCAATATAGTTGTTGCCACCAATGATAGCCTTCTTCTATCATGAACCTTCGCCTCCAGGGAAGCTGCTCTTTCCTTGAATCTGCCAACTTCTGTCTGACTAACTAGTTGCACAGGTTCAGAGAGGTTTGCGTTGGTGCACAGTGAATGCTCTTGTCACATTTTTCTGCACCAATTTGTGGAGATTCCAGCGAAATACTTTATTTTGGATGCCTGATCCATGAAACATCCAAAGCACCCCTTATAAGCAAGAGCTAAATATTTTATGAAAAGCAAATTTGGCATCAACTTAAGATCTTATATTGCAAAAAATTGATTTTCTGTTTGCCATTTTTGTTTACAATTTTACATGCTAACGTTTGCAAATTGTTGGTCATTGCTGAATGTAAGAGTTTTGTTGTGCAGGGCAGAGGAACAATGTCATAATCAATTTATGTAGTTCGTGGAATGATAAATTTGGTGATAGTCTGAAAGTATGCAATTAATTGTTGCTTTATGTTTAGTCTGGTGTCTGATAACATGCTTTTAACTACAGGTGTATATTACCAAAGCAAAAGACTTTGAGTCAGGCACTACATCAAAGAAGGCCTCAAGTATGAATGGCAATTTGCCAGAGGAATCTGGTGCTGCTAGAAAATCGGTGGTGAAGAAGACTTCAAATATGAAATCAGTAAAAAAGAATTCCCCAAGAGAACAAAAAAAAATCAATTCAAAGCGTAAGGGTGAACAAGTCTTAACATTGGGCAAGGTTACTAGTACAATGCTAAATTCAAAGAAGGGAAATGCTAGCAAGAAGGTACCTGCAAGTCAAACACAAGTTAGAACCATAACCATGTCTCAAGCTACAGAAAATGTAAATAATGATCAATCTACAAGAGTGAACAAGCGAGGCAGAGCAAAATAGAGGGTATTCTTCTTCATGATTCAAAGAATTCTATTTCATGATATCACCAGAGATGTGAGACGAGTATTTGCACATTTATGGAAATTACTTTCAGAAAGCATGTCTTTTTTGATCAGGTAAAGTTCATAATATATATTTGCATCATTGCTAAAAACCTTTATGGTTGAGAAGCAAAGCCTCTAACTGCAACATGAGACATATCACATAAACAGACTACTAATTAAGGCTCTCAGACCCCATAGTAGGATCATATCAGACCATGAAACAGAAAATTTGGCATAAAGAATTACCAGAATCAAATATCTATTAATATTTCCTGAGGAGGTTACACGAAAAAGATTTTGCATGAACCTCTCTATCTCATGGGTTGTCTTTGATTTCAATCATCCAACATTCATTTTTTTGGTGGCAAGCAAGCAATTATGTTTCAACAGCAATTTAGATCTGAGAGCTTATCTTGGCATCAAGACAGAATTTTTTTTTCAAGGCTATAGCATTGGTTTGCATTGTCCTGATTTTCAGGTAACCTGGAAATTGTGTGCCCCTGTAAGAAAATGGATGTGTATTGATTGAGAAATAATTCAAAGTCGTGCTCATGAAATTATGAAAACTTCAGCTTCTCAACTGTATTCACCATTTTACAAAATCAACAGCTTGATTCATATATACTGGGTAATATATTTCGTTTCTTCGAGCATATTTGTATTTGCATGTTTGTTTGTGGTTCCACTGCTATTGTATCCATTCTGACCTCAAATTGTATTCTTGCTGGGTAAAAAACAAAATACTAATATCATATGGAAATTTGGGCCTCTGTCTAGAAAGATGTACAAAATATAGCTGCCCCGTAAAATAAAAGGTTGCCAAGAATACAATGTAGTTGCCTTTTAATCATCTGTTGTTCTAAGAAAATATGCAGATCAACTTTTCATGAGGACATTTTCTTGTTAACATGTAGAGACTTATGAATTTTAAGCAGGATTTGGCTGTACATCTAAGCCAAAATTGCATGTTTTTGTAAAGCTATAGATTATTTCTCTTAGGGTTTATGTAACTTGCATGTTCTTTGGGGTGATGTGAGACATTTCTTTAAAAAGAATATACAAAATATTAGTTATTGCAATACGTCTGCAGAAGACAGTGATTAACAGTATGTAAAATAATAAAAGCATATGCACATGAAAGCCCAGTGCTTTTTTTGTTTACACTATCAATGGAATATCAAAATTATAAAATGTCTTGGCTTTAGTATTTGATCATAAAGGAATACCACATTTATAGTTGCTAATTAAACCAATCAGAAAGATCATCAACCATGAGCTACAAGGTGCGGAAATAATATAGCTACTGCTTAGATTGTCAATCTCAGTGTGAATTCAAGGGTTCCAAAATTGCTTACAACAGACAGGTTGAAGTCTCAAGTGAAATTTTAAAAATCTGCTTATGCACAATGACAGCATAGAAAACTTGATGTTGTGTTGGAGATATGGGTTCAACCATAGTATAAAAGCATCTAAGACTAACAGTTGAAAACTGAATTGTTAAAGGTTGAAGCTATTGATCTTGTTTACTAGATAGCTCTAAATACTGGTAGCTGATATGTTAAGGTTCACTCAAATCAGACATCTGTGTCAACAATCTGCCAGACATGATGCATGATGGAGGAAAAATGATTAATGTTAGGTGGTCAATTCACAAGGAGCTGACAAGTGCAGCGAATTATCGATTTGACAGGGTACACAATGTCATTTGATGTAATTGAATCTATAACTTTGAATCTGGATTCTGAGCATCTCTATTACCTGATTGAGCAGTTGGAGGCCATGTATGTGCCAGGAAACATGCAAAACAGAGCAAACCTAACAAACAGAATGCCGATCCTGACATGTGGAGCTCAAAAGATTCCGCTGGAAAAATTCTGGTAAGAAGTTTGCACCACTGACAAAGGAGTTTTAGGACATATGTTTTACAAACAAGATCTCCTCTTTGGTGACTTTTTTGCTAAGATATTTTGACTGATTCAATAGACATGTTTCCTAAAAAAGGGAGTGAAATCCTGAAATTTTAATTGTCTCGACAAACTGCGAAATTCTCCAAGAACCTTTCAACAGGACTGGCTGAGAAGAATCTGAGAACACCTTCCGCAGGACCATTTTCTTATTGCTTAAATTGCTAGAGTAAAGGTCATATAATAACTAGACCTTGCCTCTGCTGTTGTGAATTATTCCTCCTGCATCAGATGTCAAGCTTTTGACTGATAAGCACCATCAAAGTTCAAAATAAAACACCACTGTGGGATCCAGCATTGAGGTGGCTGCAGTGACTATCATACTATGAAAATGTCTATTTGTCAGTACTGAAGCTAGGATAACTTCTAGCAGATTTGATGTTAGGTGTCAATTATACAGAGAAATCAAGTGACACTAGTCTGCTTGATGTTGAGCCATATATGATTTGGTGAAGGTTCTTGGTTTATTTAGGGTCTCATGAATACTTGTTGATTGACAGATTCCATATTCTCCAATGGAAAAATGTGGGAATTGATGCTCAAGTATGGTTTACTAACTATGAATAAAAGGAATTGTTTGGTTGTATTTCTACTTAACTTGTGAAGAATTGACGATAGGCATAGATTGGTCTTCCAAGGAGGATAGAAAATTCCAGATTTGTCATACAAAAGGACATAGCAGTAGCAAATGTATCACATCTTTGCATTGCAAACAATGCACCCTTTGGCGAAGGCTATGCCAACTTCCTCCACAGTCAAATCCAATACTTATCTCAAATACTTTTTTGTTATGCTGCAACATGTATTCACACCCTTTGACTGTATGGTCTCAACAATCATGCATTCCCCATCAGAGTTCATATCTATCTTGAGGTATATCTGTCTTATCTTTGCTTCAATTCAGCAACTAATTTGTTTGATAAAGCCTATGACTAGAATTATCGCATTGGAAATAATGAACGATGTCAGTCCCTTCTGTATGCAATTCTTTTGTACACGATAACCGGATTCCTCAACGGTGCAAAGAAAAAATTTCTTTGTATTTCAAAGGCTGGAAATGATATGTGAGAGGAAGGTATTTCAAGTTCTGGCAGAGAAGTAACGTCATGTATCTTTCAAAACAAAGGGTGATCTTTCATCTTGGATTACCCAAAATAAACAATATTTACTAATATTCCTTTTCTGATCAGCCTTGATATGGTTGTTCTACATGTAGCTTTTACTGAATCTCTATGATCTGTTTCTGAGGCTGAGTCAGAATCTCCCTGTGAACTCCATATGGAATCTGAATTTGGTATTTACTGTTAAGAACACCTAAATCTACAGATGCCAATAAGAAGCGTAATTCACTTAGAAGAGAAAATTGCCACAAACAGATTCGCAAAATCTACAATGCTTGATTTTTTTAATTGTAATGTAATTACTAATTTTACTGTAGAAAGTCTTATTTTGAACTACTCTCTGGTTCTTACTATTGGTGTCATGTTATCTATCACCAGCATTTAAACAATTGCCAAGAGTCAAAGGTCATATAATGATTCAAGTCCAATGAATCAGCTACAAATGGGTTGCAGCCTCCAAAACAGCTTCTTCACAAAAGGACCATCAGAACAACATTAATGTTGTCTTACCCTGCTGCTGGTGCTAGATTAGCTATTGCGCTAAAATCAGCTTTTGCTCTTCATCTTTCTATTAAGCTCTACTTTCAGAGCTTACGTGATCAGTGTTTCTTGATACAATGAAATCAGGTTCCTTCTGTGACACCTAATTCACATTCCATGTTGAAGACAAATTTTGGTACCATGGAACGTTTTGGCATCAATTCTGACATATCAACTTTTCCACCAATTTGATGTTGATATCATTGGCTTTTGGTGCTGAGCTTAATTTTGTGCCAAAATCATATTTGGCATTAAAACTTCACGAAGTCTGAAGTAATTAAAATTTTCCAAGTCAATCCTTTATGAATTTTGAAATGTCAATTTTGTCCTACTCCCATAGCCTGGTTAATAATGTATTAAAAGCTGTTTTACCGATGGTTATGTGTATTTGACTTTAATATTGGTAGCACAATACAAGAATTTTCGCATAGAACATGTATCACCTGCATATTGCAAATGAGTCTGACTAGGACTAATCCGAATAAGCATAATCTCAAAAAAAATCTTTCTTGACAAGCAGCCTGCTGTGCCCTATTCAAACTCTCAGCCAAAACAATGAATAAATCAAATCAAATCTTGAGAAGAATGAAATGCTTCATAAGTAAGTGATAACTCAAAAGTGTAGGCATGCAAACTCAGTCAAGTAACCAGTAAATCCATTTTTTTGGTAAATATCAAAGCAGAAAAATATCTTTTAAATGAGATTGCAATTGTAAGGCAAAAGCTTTGTGCATAATATGATCTAATAGCATCTGTTTACTGGATGAATAGTCTTAATAATATTTCTTGTATTCGACTACTTTTGATAAAGCTAGATTGTTTCTCAATGTGTGGCAGAATTTGCTGTAGCTTGTGTATTATTCTTTTAGTAATTACCTTCTATTCTGTTCCAGAAAGAAATAGGCCTGTAATGCAGAAAGGTAATATCTGTGGCATGTTTTCTTATGTAAACAGCGTGTGAAATTTGTCTTCTTCAAGAGTACTAGAAATTCCTCAAACAATTTCATCAGATTGGCCTTCAGAATATTCCAATTTTTTTTGAAATTATTGATACAAAAGTCATTAGGTTTTGGGGATTTACTGGACTGCATTTAGATAACTCTTTTTCTATAGTTATAGTGACAAGATCCATCAAAGCCTGATCTGTCAGTTATATGTTTTATTTTCGAGAATTGAAGATCAAGTGCATACAAATTATGATATAATTAGCAGATCCTTGATATGGGTTCTGATATAGTTATGTATTTAGTTAGACTCCTCAATTAGAATGCTATTTTATTGGAATATTCTTGTTATATGATTAAATATTTGTCCTATTAATTTGTGGTAACATTTCCTATACCAATGCCTTGTTTAATCCAGATCATTATGGACATTTCCCACCAAAAGCTACATTATGAAGAATATAGTTAATCTACTCCGTTAGAGTTTGCTATTCAGCTTAAAGGATTGCTTTCTGTCCAGAGCTGTTTGTGCTGTGCTTTGGTTTGTTGTTGGTGTTTCTTGGTTTTTTAAAGGAGTGGCATATCACTCCTATTCAACTGCTTTTGTCATTGGGTTATTTTATCAATGAAAAAATATTGACATTGTCAAGCCCTTGAAAGATTTGTCTGTCCTGACATTTCCTGATTGCTGTTGAAAATTTGAATCTTGACACCAATGCATGTAAATTGAAGAGTGTTATTAAGGAAGGAGTGTTGATTGTGGTTTGGATTAAGACCAGCTATGTGAAATCATGTATTGTTGGTTTTGAGCATTAAATGTCCCATTTTTTCGAAGCATGTGTTACGTAACTAAACATTTTTAGGATCCTCAGACACATTCTACACCAAATCTCCTGCACTATGGTATATTTTCTTCTTTTAGAATAATATCAACTGGCCTTAATTCTGCAATAAATAGAGGTTGGCTGTATGTTCTTGTAAGATTGCAGTCAGCTTTCTCTGAAAGAGAACGAACTAGCTAGAATTTTCTCTCGTATCTATAGGAAAATTAGGTAACATTGATTTTTTCGTAGGGAGAAATCACCTAACAGTAAAGTCTAGTAGAGAAGCTTAGGTTGAGATGGTGTAAAATATAATTAATTTCCATTTAACAGAGTCCAAAGAATGATATAATGATCCAGCTATTTTGCCTAGAAGTTTGGTATTGAGATAAGTCTTTTTGTATTTCACCTTTTTATTTTAAAAAGAAATACATCTTGTCTTACATCTCAAAATGGTTACAAGGAAAATCTTTGCCTTAGAAATACATCTTATATAACAGCTAAAAACTATTTACATCAGTTGCACAACATCACTGCAAAGTCCTGCTGCAGAACGAGAACTGATAATATCTTAGCTTTTGTCTCAAGGTGCAAAATGTCAACATTGTTAAACAAAACTGGCAAACTTCGCTTTGATAAACCAAGTCACATCAACCTGATCAATTTTAACCGAAGAGACACTACTCTTGAAAGCTTGCAATTAATCACTACCTGCTGTTGTGCCCTTTCATTTCTAGAGTTCTTTGAAAAGCGGTTCTGAAATTTCTATATACATAAATAATTTTTTGGGCCCATTTTTATATTTACAGGCAGAAAAATATGGAGAAAATGGATACTGATTTTTTTTGGTTTAAGGTTAGGAAATGTCTCCAATTGGAATCCTCAAAAAATATGTAATTTTTTTTTTGTATTTTCTGATTATGAAATTGGGATTAGATGCCAACAACATGTAACTAATCCTATGCAATTATTATCAGCAAATAAAGTTTAAAAATTAAATAAAATAAAAATGACTAACGAATTAGCAGAAAATGCCTTTGCTCCTGTTTTTGCTGCTGAGTGGCGTTGTGGCCAGGGTTCTCCAATCTCCATTAGATCTCTCGAGTGTTGTTGGTTGAAAATTTTGTACACCCGGGGGATGTATAAAATTGTGGTTTCGGCCACAATGTGTGAGTATAAAACTCTCCTAATTTAGGGAAGGCTCCCCCTTTGCTTTCTACTTTAACAATTCAAAAATAAACTCTAACTCTAAATCTGGGCGAAACTCCGTCTTGTTCTCTTTTTTCAAAAAAAACATTCATTCTTTTCTATTCTTTCGGGAAAAGAATCACAACTGAAAGCACAAATGATTAATGAAGTAAACTAAATAAAGAAGCAAAGTTTCCATAAAGGCACAAAGTCCTCCGTTGCTTCTCTGGGACAGGAAACAAAAAGAAAGCTCAAAGTCTTCAACTATCTACCCTCCTATCAACCTTTTTTAGATGATTTTTTGGTAACCAAGCATCGTATGTAGCAGCGCAAAGTCTAACTACAGGATGCACCTCTTATGCACAAACATAGAAAATAAAAACAACACAAAGTTTGCAAGTTACCCCCTTAGCTTGAGCATCCTACAATAGTTTCAAATGTGACAAGCAGTTCAAAGTTTGCTGTATCAAATCTTAAAACCAATCTAAAACTCCAAACGCAATAAGTAGCTCAAAGTCTACAAGATTGAGCTTGAATCCCCCTTGTATAACACCTTAAAACTCACAATCAATTTCCAAAAAATGTCGTCACATAACACTTTGAATCAACACAAAGTTTGAAAGCAATTTGCATCTTTTAATTGACTGCAATCTGATTTACAACTAAGCTCAAAGTCGTAGAGTGTACATACAAATTGACAGAGTCTTGTTGCATTGCCCAAAAGATATCGATTACAATAGACCCCCTCAAGTATTTATAGGAGAGGAGCCTTGAGAAAAAGGTGGGAGGATCCCAACTAACTTGAGAAATTCTCTCAACCACCATAACTTATTTCAACTACAATTCTAATTTAATTCAACTTGTAGTTGTTTTACATGTAATTACATTTTACAAAAATGCAAGTGAAAGAAAATTTGTTTTTACATGTAATTTGTCAAAACAAAATTACAAATGCATAATTGAAACTATTCTGTGTCTGAAGACACGACTCTAATTACATCATCCTTTGTCTGTGATGATCTTCATGCTGCTTTAGGATGCTAGAACTTGTAGTATTCAGGATTGGTGAAGACATCTCGAATCGGAATGAGAATTTGAATCCTTAATGATTTTTGAGTCTTTGGCCAACGAACTTCAATCTTATCTTCTTGCTTGGGGTAGTATTGGCTTTTCAGGAGGGAAGTTCTTTGCAAGGCTAAAGTAAGAAGCTTGTATCTGTCTTGAAAGCATTCTATGCTCTCAATTATCATCACTTATCCATCTTCTTCTATGGCTTTGTCACGTTGTTGTTCTTTCTTTGTATCATCCTCCAATCTTGAAATCTGCTTTCAAAAAAGGCCCATGCCTTAATTTGTTGATTTGGTAGGTCGTGTGTGCAAACATGACTGACATGGGTGAGACAAAGGGACTGCAAAAGTGGGGTCAAAGCTCAATTTCGGGTTTTAAAGACTGCATTACATGTGTGGAAAAACAAGAGCATTGACTTGCAATTATGGAGGATGAACATGCAACTTCATATGTGTAATGGGAAAACACAAGTTTGCACTTGTAATTGCATCCTAGAGATTCATTTTCAAGTGTTTTTTTAGTGCATTTTGGACCAATTTCGGGTTCTGGGAGGCTAACTGCAAGAGCAATGTGGAGGAAAGCTTTTACATTTCCACTTGTAATCGGGTCTTGAAGACCCGATTTCAAGTGAACATTTATGCAATATAACTTCTTGGAAAACACTTGAGCATGGAGAGATATGACTTGCAAATGGAACGAGCTCACCAAGTTAAGGTGTATTGACAATTTTAATACTTGCAGTCGGGTCTTGGAGACCCGATTGCAAGTGTGCAAGGGGGGGGGGGGGGGGAAGATTGGGGTAAAACAATGTGCTTCACTTGGAGTCGGGTCTCCAAGACCCGACTTCAAGTAGATATGAGTTTTCAAACATATGAAATGCTTAGTTCATCTTTGCATGATACACATATGACATGAATATGAGAGATGCAACTTTGAATGTGACAATCTTTACTTGTAGTCGGGTCTCAAAAACCCGACTGCAAGTGAAGTTACAAAGGTTTACAAATACAACTTGCAATCCTCTTCTTGTGATCCGATACCAAGCACATATGAGGGAAAGTAAGATGCCAAAGCATACTTGTAGTCGGGTCTTGGAGACCTGACTGCAAATATGTTTGCATATTTTAACTTGTACTTGCAAATATAAAACCCAATCCAAATGGATAATACATTACTTGTAGTTGGGGTTATGAAACCTAACTGCAAGTCATCTTGATATTGCACAACACATTGAATACAACAAGAACTTTGTTAGGAATCAAAATGCATGAGAACTACTTGTAGTTGGGTCTACAAGACCTGACTACAAGTCTTTTGTATTTAAAGACTTGCACTTGAAGAGGGATGAGCCGATTGCAAATATGTGAACCGATAATGAAAAGAACATGACGCAAACACAAGGCCGGTGATGGATTCAAAGTGAGAGCACATTCTTGAATGTGTAGGGGGAAGAACATGAACTTTGCATTGAATGAATGGGAAGATTCACAGCGGGGTTTATACTTGGACGCTAAAACATTTACCATGGCGTGATAGGGAATCTCATTGCTTGTAGTTGGGTCTTGGATACTTGATTACAAGCAATCAACACTTGCATTTCAAAAACTTGCATTATGATGCTTAAGACCCGATTTAAGCTTATTATAGTGATATTATTGCAAGTGAAAAAACTTAACAAAACCCCCTTTATACTTGTAATTGGGTCTTAAAGACTCGATTACAAGTGAATAGATTTCACTTGTAATGCACTTAGAAAACCACCAACTTGCAATGACTTCTTTGGAACATGAAATTGCACAAAGTGACCAAAATGAAGGCAAAAACTAACCAAAACTTTCACAGAGATGGAAGATAAGCTTGTGATTGATTTACCATCCAAAAATGTAGACTTTCCACCTTGGGAAGTGTGCCCTAGAGCCTTAAAATCTCAAATTGCAAACAAAAATCTTCTACTTGCAATGACTGCTTTGAAACTCGAAATTGAAGAAAAAGCTAGGAAAATGAAGGCCAAAACTCACCAAAATTTGGACAACAATGGCAAAGACACCCCTTGATGATTTGACCCTATCAAATATAAGTTTTGCACCTCGTAAAATGAGCCTTAGAGATAAAAATGACACATTTTGAGCTAAAATTTGTAGGGGTTGTCACATTTTTGAGGACAACAAGCGTCTCTGACCATGGTAACATCTTCACGGCCTTGTCCTTCGAAGTCCTCTGCACTTAATTTTTTACCTTCCATTGTCGACCTTGGTTGCTTTATGTCCTCCTTCAAAGAATGCAAATGTTTTAGGTGACAATCAGGAATTTGGTGCAACATAGGATTCCTCCTTTAGGGATGCGGTTGTTCATGGTGCCTCGAACAATGGGGCGAAACCCTTTGGATGGGATGTGAAGCCAAAAAAATGTTGGAAAGCTTTGGAATCTTGGATGCTCAAGTGCATTATAAGGACAACACAAAAAATGTAATTCCTCTTAGATAGATAGTCTTTTCCCAATCTTAGTGTTCTATGAGGATTTGGAAAAAGAGGTTATCAAAGGAGAGCAATTTTTCATTTATGGTAGTTTAATTGGCCAATTTAATTGTTTTTGACTTGGACCCTCAGACTTCCACAATTGTTTTAGTGATGCATGGCAATTGATGTTAATTTGGAAGTCTGCACATGTGCCAATAGCTCTTTTGTTGCAGTTTTGGATGCTAATCTTTGGGAAAAATGGTGCCGAGGAAAAAACTTGCTCCTCCTCAAACCCTAGTATATAAAGTTTAATCCTCTTACTAAATTATTCATGGTGAAGCCTACTTGGGTTTGTCTCCCAAATCTTTCGTTACAGTTCTTGTCTAGGTATCTAGCAGTAGATACAAACTCTACCAATTTCACACACACTACCTTAGTCTGAATCCTTGTGGATTTGGATACTTTGAGAGATCTTCTAGCTGGTATCACTTTCAAGTTTGTTGAGCACACTTGGCCACAATCTCTAGATTATGAAGGTTTTCCTTTCCAACGTCGAAGATGTTTTGAAATAGGACACATTGTTAACAATTGTTCTAAGCTAAAGATTAAAGTCGATTATCAAAGTTCTTGGTGGGTTGATGCGCTTCCACAACATTATACTATGGACGCTCCTCCTGAGCACTTTGAGAAGGTGTTTGATCCTCTGCACTCCTCTCCTAAAGGCAATGATGGTCCCTTCTTTGCAGGTGACAAATGAGAAAAATGAGAGCAACATGCAAATTAAAAATGTGGATGCTTCTATCCAAACTTTTGAGGCTTCAAACACTTCTTCAATGAATGACAACTCCAATCCTAAAGAGAAATCCATGAATTCTTCGAGGATTTTGGCTTCTCGTGTGAGGGTTTACTCAATGAAAATGTACACTAGAGGTAAACATAACAAATCAATGAGATACTCCTTCAAACATACCAAGATTGGACAAAAGCTAAGAGGAAGAAATTAAACCTTCTTACACCAAATGAGGCTAAGATCCTCCAAGAATGGGAAGAATATTGAAAATTAAATGTCTTTGTGCTCACATGTCTAGATGGGCTGCAACTTTTTGCATTAGTTATTATTTAGAAGGTTAGAGTACTGTAGTTATTTATATGCACCCCTATGCATAGGGCATGCACTTTATCCTTTATTATTCAAAATTTATATGGAGTACAACTCCCTCATGCCTAGGTTTTTGAGTAAAAATAAAAACAATGAGTAGTTGAAAAATATCATCAATAATTAATGCTAATTAATTAGGGAAAACTTCAGATCTTAACATGGATCAATAATGATAGCAAATGAGCAGAAAAAATCTCTAATGACATTTAAATTATTCTAATCCAAATGAAAAAGAAACCCTTAATCAATAATAATAACAATTTTGGCTTGCAAAATATTAATATATTCACTTACAATCGTCATATAGCCTCTATGATGCATTGGAAATCCTTATTACATTATTCAAACCTTGTTACAATCCTTGAATTGTTAGGAAAGAATGCTTCATACCTATTTACATTTAATCCATTTTCTACATAACTTATAAGAGAAAAGCATGCATACAAGCTTACAAAATAACCATTTAATACATAGATCAAATAGACAAGCGATAACACAAAATATACCTTGGGAAAACCCTCTTGAGGAAAAAACCCAGCTTCCAAAAGCATGTATGTTCCATCCTATTAATTAGCCATAAAGCAATACATTGTACTTATAGAGTTACAATGAACACTTTTGAAACATCAAGTCTCTCCCATTCATCCTCCATGTGTCCAAACATGAATCCACACATTCCATTTTATGCTTTACATATGCACTCCTAAGAAAGACTCAATAATGACAACCCACTCTATCAACTAATCTAAACCACTAATATGTGCTTGCTTTTATAGAGTCAAGCTCACACAAAAGATAACTAGTGCTAAAGTAAATCCATGAACCACAAAACCATGTGAATACAATACCATGACCCCTCATTTAATATTGGGTACTAAGTTTTCACTTTATCAAATCCTTCCCCAATATTAAATAATTATCCCAATGTGACACCCACATTAAATATAATTGATAATGTTGCAATACAACACAAAGTGACCCAAAGAATGTTATCTCCTAGTGTATAGGAGGAAAATCATACCGCTATGAAGGGTGGTCAGACTTTAGGAGGACTCAAAATCCAACTCTCTAGTCTTAGCAAACCTTCAAGGCACTGCGACCTCTATGCAATTGTGATATGTTGACATATAAATATATTTAGATTACAAAAGATGAAAACACGGGCTATGAGGACCACTTGGATGATTGCCTAGGATGCATGTGCGGGTCGAGGATGATAGTGCATCGCACAAATGTCCTATGTGGATGATACCAAAAGGTACAAAACAACCAGTGTATTGTTATGTGTTTTAAATATAATGAAAGTGCCAAATAAGAAGATAACATAATGAAATAGATTGACAAAAAGACAAGAATGCGAGCTTAATCATTGTCTTCAATTCGACTAAAGTGAAGGCCTATGTAATATGAAATTTCACAAGGTGTAATTTACGACATGACACATAGTGATGCACTTCCATTTAGGTTCCCTTAGGTGCAACACACACAATAATAAAGTAATACACAATAAACATTATGCAAGTTGTACAACACCTTATCCCAACATTCTCCCACTTGTTGTATACATTGCATAAGAATTAATGAAATACATCATCATAGCCATACATGAAAGCAAATGAATCTCCAACATGCTCTTGTGCTCCATCAAGATACTTGCAATAAAACCAAGTGACCACCATCTCAAGCAAGAACTGCTTTCATCCTCTAATATGCTACCCATGGAAGAAAATGAACAAGCCAAAGTGAAGATGCACCAATCTTAGAACACAAGCACCAAAATCTAGTGCGATAACAAAGGCTTTGATTTGTTGTCATAAAGAAAAAATCCACATGATCAGAAATGACATCCACAACACATGTTAGTACATGCAACCATCTACACCTTGTAGGTATAACTAGCATCGGTAAACTCGTGCCAATATCATATCAACCCATAAACCGCAATCAAGTTCCCTATATCAACACTTGTTAATGAAGTACATACATATCTAGGAACTCCCACTATATGGGCAAAACCGAATCTAAAATGAAGTTCAAAGTATATTAAGTTTACCAATCAATGCACATATCAAATTGTGATAAGTAAATCAAAACATGAAGTACTAAGAAGAATCACAACGATCCACACATGCAACCCAAATAGGTGCATACTCTCCCACATTATGTTACCATCCACCCATATCATATATAGTCATGGATCTCATGGAAGAAACAATAGAGTGAAGAGATAAAACTTGTAAACCATAATTTGTCCTACCTACACATCAAAAAAGCAACTCTATGTCAAGTGTGGTCTCCAAAACATCCCAAATGAAAAGCCACAACAACACCCAAACTTGTTCAATCTCTCAGATCAAACAAACATATATACCATGTAATGCCAACAAGGATGTAATCCTCTCATTAGCAAGAAGATCAAATTCATAATAACCATTCTCAATGAAGGTAATAAGCCCAATAAATCACCTCCTAAGATCGTCATAATGAATATCATAATATCAACTCAAATGCACAAGGATATAACCAATGTCAAACATCTCTCAAACTGAATCCTTCAAAACTAACTATCTATCCATAGCTGAAGAACCATGTATATGAAAGATAAGCACATGTAATAAACCTAAAAGGAACAATGGGCAATATCTCTCAAGTAGTAAACCAACGAGTAGACCAAGAGTGGGAATGAGAATGCTCCTCCAATAAATCCAAGTCATGATGACTCACTCTAAGAATAATCTCCTCTTATGTTCAATACTAGGTAAAATCTCCTTGATCTTCCTACTAAAACCATCAACCATCTCAACACATGTCTCTAATCACAAGAGAACTCCAACCTCACCTATGTTTCCACATATTCATGAGCATATGTAACCAATCAATCCATGCCAAACTCCAAATGCAAAATAGCACCATCATGAAGTATCAAGAAAATGATCATGTACTCAAAACATAGAGAACCACCCAGGATTAATGTTACATGTTATAAATCATACCTAGGAATCAAGAACATAAAAATGGCAACATGATCTCACATCTCCACAAACAAAAAACATATGCTCTAATGAACATAACATGTAGTTGTATCATGCCACAACTCTAAACATGTATTAAGAGAAACCATGATATAATAGCAAACATGATAACATGTCAAAGCATATACACCACCTCAACCAAAGACTTAATGAGTTCTCCAAGATGTAAACATCTCCAATCATCATAAAGATCACCATATCCTACTAATGTACCTGCAAATGTGAAAGACCCTTCTACAACAACATGATCAAAAGCTCATCCAAACATCTGCAACACTAAAGAAGATCATCTACCATCTAATGGTGAATCCACATCACTGCCAACAACTCCCATTGAACTGTGATATCGAGTCATACATGGCACTATGATAATCTTCTCCTAAATGAAAATCATCCAAGCCTACACACACAACTAAAATGTCAGTAACATCAAGTGAAACCACAATATCCAAGCCAAGAAGGTACAACCACCAACAAACCATCAGGAATCAATCCTGCACCACCAAACCATCACTGTCAAAAAATCCCGTTGAAATGTATAACCAATGAACAAGCAAGCTGTCACGACACTATGATAAACCACATGCTATAGGCCCCAATCAACCAACTATCCAAGCACTCTAATCATATCCATGCTCTCATCTCAAAGAAAAAATACAAATGCACTAATGACCACAAACAAAGTCAATATTAACACTAAAACAATCATGCGGATGTAGACAGTCCACAAGTGAGTCATCTATGCAACATGTAAGTAAATACAACCTATAACATTGCACAACACATAGATCGCATACACTGAAGCATGCAAACTCATTGTCATATTAATAACCTGTAAAGTGAGATATCAAAGAGAATAACCTTGTAGACTAAATGGCTCAAACACCAAATCAACATTTGATTTGATTTGCCAAACATGTCTACATCCAAGTACCATAGTCAAGGAACCAAATAAGCATCAAGGAGATAAGAAACAATCTCCTAATATCAAACCAAAACACCACCAAAACACCACAAATATGATCATGTTATGTTAATGAAAAAAGTCTACCTACATAACCATGACACCATAATCATCACCATCACTGCACTTGCACTCAACTAACACCCACATGAGACTCCAAGTCCCAAACCATGTCCAATCATGTCCTAAAATAAAGAAAACTTGTGTATTTGTTACCATCAAAGTTTAACTCTAAAAATGACTTGTAAACATGTACTAGGACGTACCAAGTCTGATAATCAACTATAGTATCATGAATATCTCATAAAAACATGTACTCCCTCAAAATTTCATCTCTTGACTTATACAATACCATTGACCCTTCTTTTAATACTAGGTACTAAGTTTTTACTTTATTAAATATCTTTCCCCAATATTAAATAATTATCTCAATGTGACACCCACATTAAATATAATTTTTAATATTACAAAACAAAAGATAAAGTGACCCAAAGAATTTTATTTCCTAGTGATGCATGTCCATCTAGGTTCCTCTAGGCCTGACACACATAATAATAAAGTAATACATTATAAGCATCATGCAAGGTATATAACACCTTAACTCAACTTGAATAATTTTGTATAGTTTGCAAATAGAGGTACTGGTCTAGAAATAATTGTACAACAATCAAATCTTATTGATTTTGGGTTGGTGTAGGTTGGAAATAACCTCTAAAAGCATATGAAACTGTTGATGATAAGGGCACACATACAATATGTATGATGCATGATTATTGATAGAAAGTATGTTGGTGGCCGATGTGTGTGAAAATTGGTGCTAAAACCTTGTTGATCTAATGTATTTTGTTGGTAACCAATGTGGCAACTTGCAAAATATGGCACAAAAATATGGATGCATAAAACCTCAGTCTAAAATGTATGATTGTAATTTGTTATTTCAAATTAGGAACAATAGTGAAAGATCTTAAAATTTGATTGGACTCTACTAAGTGCAGTAGATTGATATAGACAACTCGATGCAAATGATTAACGAGGCAACAAATATCCAAATTATGTAACTTATTGTCATATAGAGAGGCTCATTTAATTATCTTATAGGGATGTTCCTTCTTGGATGATGTTGGCACTATATGTGCAATAGCAAAGCCTTCTACGTTGTTCTATTGATCTGTATAGGAAATTGAACTAAAAATAATAAACTGAAATGAAAACATAACATTGCTGAAAGTAAATCTAAGCGTATATTAGTTTCTATAGGATGGTTGGTTAATTGACACAATAGTGGTTGCAGGTGGTGCAAAACTACTAGAATTAACTATGTTGCAACACATGATCCTATTCTAAACAACCGATCACTAACACTTAAGCATCTTAAACTTCAATCTAAACTACTAAAGAGATAGAGTACCTCAAGTGGCCCTTGCTTGAGTGGTTACAATTTTAATTATTAGCATTCTATCTTCAATATAAATGCTTCATTGTCAAAACCATCTAATTATTGTAAATCAAAGAGATTACATAGATTAATATTAGACTTTCTAATAGAACAAATACACTACTAACAAGACTAATACTAATTGGTTTCTCTCCTCTCTTCAACTCAAATAGCTTGAGAGTTGGATTAACTACATACCTTAAATAAATTATAACATAGGTCCATTCTCTCATGACAATGTGGATTTGACTTATTCTACCCAAAAATGGTAATAAGGACTTAACTAAAATGAGATGATGGTGGCACAATCTCAATCAAACTCTTACATTATTAAGAAACAATTGTGGCTAAGATTGTGTAGAAACAAGACATAAGAATTTATGAGCTGGATGTTATATCATTACCATATATTTCTCCTTCTTTTATGAATGCAATTACTCCCAATCCACGACAACAACAAGAGGTGGAAGATTCAAAACCAAACTGCAACCAAATTCATTAATTATTTCCTTCAATTTCGCCACTTTTGACTCAGTCAAGTTTTGGTGAATACAACTCCTTTACTATTGTGAATATCTTCAAATGATTTCAAGATTTGTTTCTCCTCTTTTTCAAATTTCTAAATCAATTTTAAGGTCTTAATTTCATTATGAAACGAGGGAGATATTGCTTATTTTACTAATTTGTTTTTTCGACTTTTTTCACACTTTCTAGCAACAACTACATTTGACAACTATCAACATGTTTCTTCTTCTTGTTTCCAACTGCATGAAGGATTCAAGTCTCTCACAAACAACATGATAATCCTTCCAAAATAAATAACATTTAATAATAACCACTCATCATAATATATTATCATAAATTAGCATTAACTAGATAAACATACAAATGCTAATGAAACATTATTAATCATAGATATGCTTAATATGATCAAGGTAATGTTTGAAAATGTATTAGAATGGCATTATAAACATGGGATAAAGTGTCATGAATCATTAAATAAATAGGACAATTTATAATCTCATCAAAATCCTTGAACCTTTGATCAATAATGCCAACTTGATAGTGTAAAATAATTTTCTTACAAATACAAATGGGAATATCCACAATAATGAGCATAACCACGATGATTCGATAGAACTTCCACAAATGGATATGAGATTTTTTCTCTTCATGTTTTTTTTCAATAATTATCTGTAGGTCACCAATTAAGAGTTTTGCATACCCCTCTCCTTAGAAATTGATTCTTCCTCCATAATATCAACCTTAGTTGATCAATAGCCGTCATCCATTTTGTGTTCAACATGCCCCGTATCAGGTGTATTGAAGATTGTTGTTGTAGCTTGCTCCTCATGAGTCAAGGCATCATTCACAACTATATCTTTGTCCTTATCATTACTTGGCTGCAATAGATATTTATCCTTATTAACTCCACAATTATGACTAGGTGTCCAAGCCTCCTGACATGTGAAACAAATCTACTCTTTTCTCATTTGGTTCTTACTATTTTTGGGAGACCTTGTAACCTATAATCCCATTGAGATTAGTTCATTTTTAGTCATCTGTTTCTTGAACTTTTCAATTTTCTGTTCAATCAACCCTTTTGAAAACTCATAAGCCATAGGTGAGATATTATGCTCCTTTCTCCAAATGGCTAACAAATCTAATTGCAACTTCTTGTAGATATCATCATCCTCATCCACAATTAAAGACAAAATAGTTTGCATACTTGCTTTAACACTGCCCTGAATGTTGTTTTCTAATTTTGGTTAAAAAGCATTGAAACATTTGAAGAATCAATTTATCACATTTGAGATCCAACATAATAACAAATAATCTAGCTCATGCCATAATTTCGAAGATCTTAGCCCTCTTACCAAAAGTAGGGGCTTTGATATCATGTAACCCACAAAGACTCTCCACAATTAGTTGTAGAACCTTTCTTAGTACATCATTATTATAGGGTGCTACCATATTTGTTATTCTTACGATCTCACTAAGACAAGAAGAAACTATAAGTCTTACCTCTTCACAATGATGTTCCAAAAACTTGTGCCGAATCAAAGTGACCATTGCTGGCTTCAAAGCCCAATTCAAATTCCTCAAGTTTGATTGATCTACCTTGGACAAATATGAGTCTAACTCCTCCAACTGAGAAATAACAACATCTAAAACTTTCATAGACTTCAATTCTAATCCAAGTAAATAGAGCCAATTTCCCACTTTCTTTCCTTTCTGCCAATTCCTTGGCTGCTCACACTGAAAAGTTTTATTAAATTATTTTGAAAGAGGACCCATGACTTGTTTGTTGTTGGCTTCATCTTGTTGTCCCCGAGTTAACTTTTCTAACCTTCACCACTGTTAGTATACACTATGAAATCAAACTCCACAGGCTGTCAGGCTCAATAGCTTTGATACCACTATAATGACCACCCCACGTTTGCAACCAAATTTTTTGCACCCACTCTACTTTACTGGTTAAGACAATCTATCACATAGTTTGCTACTCTTAGTAATGTCTTTGGCTGATTGAGATTGTTTGCACATATGCTCATGTGATTGTTAAGAAGTCTCTCATTCAGACATAACAATATTAATTACTCAAGCAAGATCGCAAAGATACCATTGTAAGAATCCCCAACTAATTTTGGTATGATTTTTTTCATTTAATAGATTTGACATTTCATCAAACACATGGCATATTGGCTCTTTGAAAACTGATTTCTGAGTTTTGATTGTGTTTTATGAATGTAACGCCCACCAAAATAACTTAGAGAATATACCATCTAACTAAAAAATAGAGATAATTAAAAAAAACAAAAAACATCTACTAATACATACATATAACACAATACTCAAACACAAATAACGATCCATCTAATAGATGCACATCTAAACAATTAATATAAATGAATGAACATATTATGGAAGCATAAATATACATAGAAACTCAAACATGAAGCACTCCCTAGGGTATCTCAATGCCATTACTTAAGTAACATAACATAACAACATCACATTCATTTGCCATAATCAGCCCTACTTAACATTTCCTTTCCAACATTAGCCTTCAATAATGCATAAGGAATATCCATTTACTTCAATCATCATGAATGCAACCTATCATTATCCAAATCCCATTAATCCATTTAGGATTCTTTCTAAAAGCACCAATACCAAATGTTCCTACTACCTTATACATTTACCATCAAATCATTAATAATCATAACACCTACAATGTGCCTAATCTTTTTCCTTTTTAGAAAGACCAATAATATATCATGATATCAATGCATCATCTTAACCAAGAGACAAGCACATCTAAGAGGTACCGACTTTCCAAATTAAGAGCATATTATTCCATGCATCCAAATATAACCCATGACATCCTTATTTAACCATAATTCCCAATTTCTTATTTCATAGATAACATATCTAAATTATATAATGAATCCAACGATGATTACAATCTCATGTCCTAATACATATTTCTTATTACATAAATACACAATCTCTTTTACATCATTACATAGCTTTAAAACTATAATTACATCTATCTCTCAATTCTATAACTACAAATGCCATATGAATCATATTACACCAATCTGCTACATGAACCATCCATATGCTGAAGAGATAAGAATCTAATCCACACTCAAGCATCCAACAAAGAGTATCCCAATGGAAGAAGGCATCAAACCACCCAACCATGTGGAACCAAAGGAACCACCCCCCACGCTAGGAGATGACACAAGGTCTCACTGACACTCTAGACATAGGCTGGCACCTAACAATCAAAGAGACTACAACAACACAAACAACCACACAAGAAGTATCATATAAACAATAAGCCAAATCACATTACAAAGATAATCATAAAACATAGAAACTCCCAGAGGCATACCAATAATCAAGGCACAAGGAACAAGGACACATGTAGGGAAAGAGTGTCATCATATGCTATACTCACATAGAAGGGAATAATGCCACACCTTGATAGACATGTCGTTGCATTCCATCCTCAAAAATTAGGGATAACACCAAACCTTGATAGACATGTGGAACCATCTCAACCTATGAGAGAATAGAGGGAGATTGACTTACCTTCTCTATGGTCTTCCCAAGCTCATCCTGAGTCTCCACTCAAGGGCCATGAGGTGGGGTACCAAATCCATTTCATTATCTTGTTTAGGTGAGTCCTAATTACCCAACACAACTAATTAATTATTATGGTTTTCACTTAATTAAATCAAGGAAAACCCCTAACGTGTTCTTGGTGGTCAAGACTACAAGCATCCTTACAAGGAACCTCTTGATAGCCTATTCTCTCGTGACCATGGCCATCACGTGGAAGGCCACTCTCCTTAATATTGTTCCATGAACTTAAGGGTAACACAAACATAATAACACCAAGATAACAAGGAGGCTCAACCATAACATCATAAATATCCACATACACATATACAATAAGGACAAGGCCAAAGCCACAATATCAACAAGATAAATCAAGAGCCTCAACAAAAAACCAAATCAAATCCATAAACAAGAGTAAGGAATATCCCTCTTACTCAACCATGCATAAACAAATCCTCAACAACAAGGCATAGATCCTCTTGTTGGAGCCATGACAACATAGATCTCTACAACAAGGAATTCTACTTCTTGCTGGAGCTAGAACAACATATATGAACATCCCTCAACAACAAGGTATTATCCATCTTGTCGGAGCCAAAACAATAGTAAAATAACCCAAATATGAACAACAACAAACTCTAAGAAACTCAAAAAGATTAACAAATGCCTCTGGTACAAGAATAGAACTAATAAAAATAATAGAGATTGCTTAAATAATCAAAGTGCCTTTGACAGAGCAGAATAGCGCTTTCACTAAACTAGAGTTTACTTTAGTGGCAAATATTCGCCAATGATGAATATTTCACGTCGATGATCTGGAAAATGGCAAATGTATTGTATTGATCGGGGGTGGCCATGTCGCCCGAATTTTATAAATATTTGTCAAATGCACGACCCAATCGCCCATTGTTTTATGTAATTAATTGTATCTCTATCAAGTTTTCGCCAATAGAATCTACATTTTTCACATGGTGATGCAGCCATAACCGATGACTCCTCAAAAGAGAACTGACCGGCTTATGGAGCAAGAGTAACACAACGAAAGAAATAATAAAACATAGAAAGATTACAAAAATAGATGATATTATTGTCTTAGAACCTCTGGTAATCAACCTATTATCATCATACAGTCATCATAGAACGTTTAGTAGTCAACCAGTTACATGCAGGCTAACATGCCAGATACAATCCATCTGAAACTCTCAGAGTCAACCGGATCTTTAATCACGAATCTAAATCCTTCTTCCGATCTCTCCTGCCCTACAAATGATTACATAATGCCATATATATACCCTCCAAAACGTATACGGGTCGACCACAAAAGATTACATTTACCAAGACAGGAAAATGAAACGTGTTAATAGGTCAGCCCCAAGAATGAAAGAAACTGTTCTAGAAAAGAAGAATCTCTAACCGGTAAAACTACCTTGGAACCCAGAAACAGTCAAACCGGAAGCAATATCTTGCCGGAAAAGAATCCAAATGGACTGAAAATATGGAATTAAGCACATAAACGAGCCTGCAAACCGAAAATACGATTTGCAATGAAAAGAAAGCCACCACCAGAACATACCGGTAGGAACACAAAAAACTGCACATAGAACTGAACAAGAACTAAATTGAAAGGAAATATTTTTGGTTGATGCAAGATTGCTCATAGACCGGGGATGCTCTTGCATCACATGGTAAATTCAATATTTTCGCCTACACTTTCCGAGGTTGTCTTAATAGACGGCCATAATTCGCCAATAGCCATATAAAGATTTATTGGCTAGGAGGACCCAATTCGCTTGGCATTTTGCGGAAGCGTGTCTCAATTCACCCCAATTTTTGCCAAATCTATTATAATTGCCAGTTAATTGGACGACCCATAATCGCCTCAAAAATTACATAAGACATGTTATAGTTAAGCGCGATTCGCCAAATATTTGTATACCATATAAAATTCCCACCGAATTCGCCAAATAAGGATTGATATAAATATAGTGAATGATCAGATTTATCTCTACACAAATTGGTCGGTTCTGAGCTCTCAATTCGGATCACTAACGAAGTTTCAGACCAGGAACAACCATTTTTGCTGACTGCATTGGCGATTGCTAGTGACCTAAAGGTAGGTGATCATATTTTTGAAGTGTTATAATATTATTTTGAATTCATCTCTATCTATTTGCATTGTTGAGTTCATTCTGTATTTCTCTCAGGAACTTATCCAAAATTTTGAATTTGAAATGACTTTCTTGCTCCCCATATTAAAATCAAATGAAGTTACATAGATATTAACATCATATTTTCCTAACACACTACCCATTACATCCGACCTCCATTATTAATAGACCCTCCTATGCTAGAGACCACCCCCTCCCAAAACATAGAAAAACACATATCCTCATCCCCTTTAGATATATTGCAGAATGATGGCCAACTGCTCTCCAATTTCCATCACAGCTCCAGAGGAAGCCTCTGAGAGCCAGTTATCCCCCCTATCGATCATCCTCTAAAATGGAGCCAATTTATTGTTTATCACTCCTACCCAATAAACCTCCCAAGCTTCTTCAATGAACGATCTTTTCTATATCTTTTCTTCCTTATGCTTAATAGTCTCCTTGTCCTCCTCCTCAGATCCAACATACCCATCCTCCTCTGTATCATCCTCCAAGTCCAACAAAACATAGTTGTCAGGGTTGAAAAATGTGCGAAACACACTAGCCCCCAAGTCAGCCTCCTCCAGGATGGAATTGGCTACTGCATGCCCATCAACTACCCGAATGAACCTGTCAATCCTCTAGATACACACCTCCCTAGAATCCAGATGATCTACCAGCGGGCTAATTACAACCTCATACACAAATCCATCACACCAGTGCCTTCCTACACTAAGCATGCATTCAACTAAGCTCTTCACCATGACAAACACTCTTTCATCCGTATGGAATAACTATTTGCATTGCATTCACAGATTTTCATCTCTACACATACAACTCACCCTGAATTGATGAACCATGCTTCCCCTGTGATGACTCCTTTCCTCTACAACAAGCTTCCCAACGTCTGCCGCCAACATGGATCTCCCAATCAATCTGGATAACTTTTTGATCCATCTTCCCTCTCATTTATAGCCCAGCTCCTTCTGGATTCTTCCATGGATAACACAGGGAAAGGAAAAAGTATTCTAAACCTCTGTTCTAGACCCAACCGACATCCCTTCCAAATCTCCCATAGTCAACTTCGTGATACAACTGTCAAAACCAACAAAGGCCACAATGGTACTAATATTCCTTATCTAACTAAATCCCCTGTCCAACTCCTACGTATGCTCAATCATCTCTACCCAACTTCCACCAATCCTATTCTGTGGGTGATCCTCCCATTCCCACATGATATCTCAAGTTTGAACCAAAGTATATCTTGTTGGCATGTTGGCATAACTGATAGAGATGATGATGTACTAGTAAAGGATGATGATGATATATCGATGGACTGTATGATTAGTTATTTGTGTTGTCATTGATGACAACCATGTTTGTTTATGTTTGGTATATCATCTAAGTTATCTAAGTATAGCCTAACCAGTAATGAATTGAGTTGGACAACAAAATTGCTAAGTAGCAGAAAACCGATAAGCAGGAGCAAAGAAGGAGATGGTTGCGGTAGAGATCCATGTTGAGTTGGGTGTTGCATTTTGGAATGTATGCTTATGACATTATAATGAGTCTATGACAGGAACAACATCATGTTTGGAGAACTGGAAGTCATATTTATAATTGGTTGTTGTTTATTCAGTGTAGGGTTTGAGAACCGGTGTCAAGATCTTTAACCAGTGATGTTTTATGGTTTGACGGTGAATATTTTCATGATCTTATCTTAGTGATGACATGTAAAAATACATGTGAAGTGATAAGATGCTGTTTGAGCATGATCAATGAGAGAATTTATTGGGAAACAACGAAGTGCTTAGCAAAATGTGATAAGCGTTTGACAACTTATCAGATCATTGTGTGGTGACGTGTTATGATCATTCAATTACTGTAATTGTCTTGAAATTTGTTGTAATGGTTTGAAATGATGATTTGTAATGATTTGATATGATCTATGATGTAAATTCATTGTAAGTTAGGGTTATGTAACCGACCTAGTTGAAAAGTGTATTTAGGTCGAGTTTGAGAAGAGATTTTGTGTCGATGATCAAAGAAGGAGAGTGTGCCGAACTAGATTGAGATGTCTGCATGTGTGAAGTAGATTGGATCTGAAACATATCTGTACTAGCAAGAAGAGAGTGTTGTGATCAGGTCATTTACCTGTTGTTCCCTGATAATTACAACACTATGAAAATCCCTTAACCGGGTAAGTCCTAACAAGCATGATATTGTAAATCCCTTCACCGGGTGGCTCATTAACTTGAGCTTAAATCCTTTAGCAAGGTTACTCCTAACAGGCTAGAGATCCTAACAGAGTTGAGGTTAAAATCCCTTCATTGAGTGACTCCTAACAGGGTTTGCTCTTAATCAGGCATTATTGTAAATCTCCTAACCGGGCTAGGCCTTTAACATGGCTCATTTCAAAAGTGCAAATTTTGTGGGTACCAATTCCCACCGTGGTTTTTCCCATTTGGGTTTCCACGTGAAAAATCTCAGTGTTCATATGGTGGTTGATTTGTTTATGTGTGGATTTGTTATCATAACATTGCTTACATGTTGATGAACACATGAATGAGTAGTTTGGTAAATTTGCTTTAAGTGATTGATTGAGTAGGTACCGAACTGGTTATGAAATACTTTTGAGAAGTATTTTTAGATTGATAAAAGATTTCAGTTTATTGTTATTATTGATTCACCTCCCCCTCTCAAATTTAATCGGCTCCTCACAATAACAATTGGTATCAGAGCACTAGGTCCTCTTTGTGCAGAAGCTTAATTGCTTGAGGTAAGTGATTGATTGCGTAGGTACCGAACTGGTTATGAACTACTTTTGAGAAGTATTTTCAAATTGATAAAATATTTCAGTTTATTGTTATTACTGATTCACCCCCCCCCCTCAGATTTAATTGGATCCTCACAATAAAAATTGGTATCAGAGCACTAGGTCCTCTTTGTGCAGAAGCTTAACTGCTTGAGGTAAATATCCTTAAGGCTAACATGGGGGAAGGTTAAATGAGTAAACAAGAGCTTTCACAAAAGCTTGCACAATCTCAAGAAGCCTATGATGAACTAAAGATCAAATACAAAGCTTCATTGGCTAAGAGAAGAGAGCTAGTTGAGAAGTTGATGGAACTCACTGAAAATAGTTCATCTGAGGAAGCAAACATTGATGCCTTGGTTAATGAAGTGGAAAAGATGAATGATGATAAGGCAAATCTAAGGAGAGAGCTGGAAGCCAAAAGGATAGCTAAAGACACAATAAAAGATAAGGAGCATGAGATCATAAAGTTGATCCGTGAGATTGGTACCTTGCATGCACAACTTCATGAGGAAAAAGAGGAAAAAGAGGAAATACAAGCTAATCTAGACATGGCTATGTCTCTTAGAGAAAGTCTTACAAAGAAGAATGAGGAACTTACCAAGGAGTTGGCTAATGTAAATGAGTTACTAGCTAAATTCAACAAGAGCACTGATATGCTTGATGAGAAGATTGAGTCACAATGGAAGAACAAAGATACACATGGCTTGGGATACACAACCTTTGAAAAAGGAGAACCATCTGGAACCAAGGACACCATGCATAAAGCCAAATCTGCACCAAAGACCAAAAAGAAGAACACCGGTAAGAGAACCTACAAACCACTATGTTTTAACTATCATAAGGTAGGTCATACTGCTAATGTTTGTAGAAGTAGACCCAATACTCTTGATGGATATAGATCTAATGCATATGAAGGATATACACCTAGTACTTTTAATGGATATTGCTTCAATTGCAACAAGTATGGGCATAGAGTTGTTGAGTGCAGGTCAAGGGTGAACAAATCTTACATGGGTCAGAGGTCAAATGGTGAATGGAAGAGATCTTACAATGACCAGAGGAACCCTACTTGGAAGAGATCTTACAATGAGAGGAGGAACCCTACTTGGCAGAAATCTTACAATGACTGGAGGAACCCTACTTGGCAGAGACCTTAAGTGAACCGGTCTAGTCCATATGAAATGGAGAATAGATAGAATGTGACTTGTTCAATCTATCACAACTATGGACATGTTGCTATGAATTTCCGAAGAAGAACTAGTAGAGGCAATGTTGGACCTTGGAGAACATCTGGAATGGCATGTTTCCATTGTCACAAACTGGGACACCTTGCAAAGTTTTGCAGAGTTAAAATGAACAAACCGGTTAATCAGTTTGTTGACTGGAAAGGAAAGAAGATGGTAGATGTAGAAGAAACTAGAAATGAGATGAATAAGATCTAGAAGAAGAAAAGTTAGGAGAAACCATCGGAGGACTCCAATTGTTCACTTGTTGTGAAGAATCTTTCATCGATAAACTAAGCTATGATGAAGCTTAGGGGGAACATATTGTCAGATCCATTTCTGAGCCCCCTGAATGATGTGTAGTAAGTCAAATTTGCATATTTTGATGCAATATGATGTTACAACATGATTTTGAGATTTATTTGGTAAATTGAATGTGATAGGTGTGCCGGTATCAAGTTTTAGAGTTGAATAGTGATTAGGCTATGTTCAACCAGTATGATAAAAGGCAAATAAAAGGTGTTTGAAAGTCTCATGTTTCACTTAGCATTTTTGAGAGCACATTTGGAGAGAAATAGGAACATAGAAGAACTTTTGATTGCTACTTTGGTGAAGTTGATAACGAATTGTGGAGATTTGTGGAAAAGTGAATTGGTGGAAGAGCATTCAGACCAGAAACCCTAGTTGTGAAGAAATCTGATTATACCAACAAGTCTGATGCAGTTGAGGAACATAAGATAGTAATTATTGAATCAAAGATTCAAAATGATGCAGAGCAGAACAATGTGGAGGATACTGCTCAACTGGTAGATGAAAAAGATGAAGATGATGAACAAGAAGAAACTTCTATACTGGAACTAGTTATACCCATATATTTAAAGTTGAATCACTTAGTAGATCAGATAATTGGAGACAAGAATGCTAGAGTACACACAAGAAGAAAAATTAGAGAAATCTCTTATCTGATTTCCACAGTTGAACTGAAGACAGTGAGAGAATCTCTTAAGGACGATGATTGGATAAAGGCTATGAATGAAGAGCTTGATCAAATAGAGAAGAACAACACTTGGTCACTTGTCCCCAAAACGACTAATAAAAATGTGATTGGTACTAAGTGGGTGTTTAGAAACAAGTTGAATGAAGATGGTTAAGTGGTTAGGAACAAAGAAAGACTAGTTTGCAAAGGGTATGCACAAGAAGAAGGTGAAGATTATGGAAAAATTTGCACCAGTTGCTAGACTTGAAGGAGTTAGAATGCTACTTGCATTTGCAACATTTAAAGGATTCAAGGTTTACCAAATGGATGTTAAGTCTGCATTTTTGAATGGAATTATAGAAGAAGAGGTTTACATAGAACAACCAGATGGATTTGCATTGACTGAAGACAAGGATATGGTATGCAAACTGCATAAAGCATTATATGGATTAAAGAAAGCACCAAGGGCATGGTATGAAAGACTTCATGCACATCTAATAAAGATAGGATTTCAGAGAACCAATGAGGACAACAATATTTATTTGAAGACATTGAGCAAAAAAAACAATATTTATTTGAAGACTGAAGGAGACAAGATGTTGATTGTAGAAGTATTTGTTGATGAAATAATATTTGGAGGAAATGATGATATGTGTATGAATTTTGTAGATGAGATGAAGGAAGAGTTTGAGATGTCTTTGATAGGTGAGATAAAAAAATTCATTGGTTTGCAGGACCAACAACTGGAAGGTGGAATTTTTATCAGTTAGTCTAAGAATGTGAAGGAAGTGTTAAAGACCTTTGGAATGGAAGATTGTAAACTGATTGGAACACCTATGGTTACAGGTTGTCAAAAGAATATGATTCACCCTCAGTAGATGAGAAGGAATACAAATCTATGATTGAGAAACTTCATTATGTTGTTCATAGTAGACTGGATGTAGTTGGTTTAGTAGCAAGATTTCAGAAGAGCCCTAAGGAGACACATATGACAATAGTGAAGAGAATATTCATATATCTTAGAGGGACAATTGACTATGGATTATGGTATCCATACAAAGGAAATTTTTCTTTGTAGGTATTGACTGATGTAGATTGGGCATGGAATGTGGATGACCCAAAAATCACAATAGGTGGAGCATTCTTTCTAGGTGGTAGACTGGTATCTTGGACCAGTAAGAAACATAGTTGTATATCTCAGTCTACAACAAAAGCAAAGTATGTGGCTGCATCCATGAAATGTACACAAGCAATATGGATGAGACATGTATTGGAAGGATTCAAGGAGGATATGATAGAACCGGTAGTCATACATTGTGATAACACTAGTGCTATAAACATTACAAAGAACCCAGTACTGCATGCTAGGACTATACATATTGAATTGAAGTATCATTTTCTGAGAGAAAGAGTGCAGGAAAAGAAAGTAAGATTGGAGCATGTGTCAAGTAAGGAGCAGTTGGTAGATATATTCACCAAACCATTGCCTAAGGCTACCTTTGAATATCTCAGAGGCAAGTTAGGTGTCATACCCCTACCGGAGATCAACTAGGATGCTAATGATGCATCGATCCAGTGGACTTCTTGAATATATTTCACTATGGATTGATGAGAAGTGGGCTACTCCTCAGGGGGAGAAATAGAGATGAAGCAACACAAATGAAGACATAAGATACCTTTGCAACTTTGGCATTATTGTCAAAGGGGGAGAAGAACAATGACATGGAGAAGTAATGCAAAGGAGGAGAAGATCAAGTGAAGCACAGATCAGTATAACATGGCATGATGAGTTCCTAGTATTTTTCATCAGTTGATTGTTTTGGTGTTGCATTCTTTTAGTGTTTCCATCAATTCCAAAGGGGGAGAATGTTGGCATGCTAGCATAACTGATAGAGATGATGATGCACCAGTAAAGGATGATGATGATATATTGATGGACTGTTAGTGATGATATAATTGTGATGTGATGCTTTATGATCAATTGTTTGTGTTGTCATTGATGACAACCATGTTTTTTTATGTTTGGTATATCATCTAAGTTATCTAAGTATAGCCTAACCGGTAATGAATTGAGTTGGACAACAAAAATGCTAAGTAGCTATCAACCAGTAAGCAGGAACAAAGAAGGAGGATGGTTGCAATAGATATCCATGTCGAGTTAGGTGTTGCGGTTTGGAATGCATGCTTATGACATTATAATGATTCTATGACAGGAACTGCATCATGTTTGGAGAACCATAAGTCATATTTGTAATTTGCTGTTGTTTATTCAGTGTAGGGTTTGAGAACCACTGTCAAGATCTTTAACCGGTGATGTTTTATGGTTTGGCGGTGGATCTTTTCACGATCTTATCTTAGTGGTGATGTGTTAGAATCCATGTGAAGTGATAAGATGTTGTTTGAGCATGATCAAAGAGAAAATTTCTTGGGAAATAATGAAGTTCTTAGTAGAATGTGATAAGGGTTTGACAACTTATCAAATCAATGTGCTCTGATGTGTTATGATCATTCAACGATTGTAATTGTCTTGAAATTTGTTGTAATGGTATGAAATGATGATCTGTAATAGTTTGTAATGTTTTGATAGATCTATGATGTAAATTCATTGCAATTTAGGGTTATGTAACCGACCTAGTTGAAAAGTGTATTTAGGTCGAGTTTGAGAAGATATTTCGTGTCGACGATCAAAGAAGGAGAGTGTGTCGAACCAGATTGAGATGTCTGCATGTGTGAAGCAGATTGGAGATAAAATGGATCTATACTAGCAAGAAAAGAGTATTGTGATCAAGTCATTTACTTGTTGTTCCCTAACAATTACAACAATATTAAAATCCCTTAACCGGGTAGGTCCTAACAGGTCTGTTATTGTAAATCCCTTCACCGGGTGGCTCATTAACTTGATTTTAAATCCTTTATCAAGGTTACTCCTACCAGGGTAGAGCTCCTAACAGAGCTGAGGTTAAAATCCCTTCACCGAGTGACTCTTAACAGGGTTTTCTCTTAACCGGGCATTATTGTAAAGCTCCTAACCAGGCTAGGCCTTTAACAGGGCGCATTCCAAAAGAGTTCAAATTTTGTGGGTACCAATTCCCATCGTGGTTTTTCCCATTTAGGTTTCCACATGAAAATTCTCAATATTCATATGGTGGTTTATTTGTTTATGTGTGGATTTGATATCATTACATTGCTTACATGTTGATGAACACATGAATGAGTAGTTTGGTAAATCTGCTTTAAGTGATTAACTGAGTAGGTACCAGTACTGGTTATGAAATGTTTTTGAGAATTATTTTCAAATTGATAAAAGATTTCAATTTATTGTTATTATTGATTCACCACCCCCCCCTCAGTAATAACCAGATCCTCACAATAACATATCCTCCAGGGAAAAACAACTATGGATGGTTGAGGCTAACCAATTTCCTGCCTTGGAAGTGGAGATGAATCTCCACCCTCCACGACACCTATCTCCCTTAATTTCAATAGCTTCCTCAAAGGGTGAAACCATGGTTAAAATTCATTTTTCTTTCTTTCTTTCTTTTATTTAAAACATTCATTTATCATTCCTGATAGTGCTCACACGTGTCTCTAAGTTTGTTCTGGGGACTTTTTGAAGAAACCTATGTCCTTCACAACTTCGGCCCAAAATAGAGCTTATGTCGTTGATTGAAATTAATTAAGTATAGACTTAGAGTTAATGAAGTATACAATTTATAATAGTTAATTCATTATTATACAATGCTCAGACCTGTCTCTATTCCGATGACTTTTTGAAGAAACCTTTGTCCTTCAGAACCTCAAGCTGAAATACAACTTATGTCGTTGATCTGCAATCATCCAACAGTCATTAAGTTGATTGATTAATTTAATCTTTAAATCTAAGTAATGAATAAATTTATACTTTGTTTATTTCATTTTATTTGCATGTATTTTTAGTTCTTTATTGGTTAATTGATGAATTAGTTTGTGGATCTAGGGTTAGTGGTTGGATCTTTAGGGTTTACAAATAGGTCAATATTTAGCATACATAGATGTATGTACCTATTATGTGATAATTACATGTATAATGGGTGAACCCACAATAGTGGGTTATACTTTTTTGCCAACTTTGACACTTCAATTTTACTTTTAAAAAAAAAACCTCACATTCATACACTTATTATTGCTAAACCATAAGGAATTTGCAGATGATGTGAACTAGTGATTTGTGAGATTTTGCGTATAGATTCTAAATATATTTTTTTGAATCAGTTTATTTTTATTTTTCTGTCTCCCTCGAAAACAAGTTTTTTTACAAAAAAACAACATTTTTAAAGAGTGATACTCATATGGTATGGCATTACTTTTTTTCTAAAATAGATATGAATGCGATTCTTTCAAATTTAGTTTTGTGACATCCATATCTAATGTTTCCAATTGGTTTCATAACATTATATTCAATATTTCATATTTTATTAAGTTTTGAAGTCAAGTTAACTATAACTTTGACATATGTTCATTTGGCTGATCATAACTTGTTGTGTATGTATCCAAATTCTTTTTTTTTTTGTTGGAAAGAGGACTTCAATAGTTAGTGCACAAATATTTTTTTAGAATTTTTTTTCACTTGTTTATAATTTTTCCATGGCCGTTGAACTCAGAAGTTGATATTTGGTATGAAATTTATGTTTAGTTAATCTAAAAAAAAAATCCAACAATTTTTCCATGGCCGTTGAACTCAGAAGTTGATATTTGGTATGAAATTTATGTTTAGTTAATCTAAAAAAAAAATCCATAATAAACTCTTTATATATTAAAATAATACTCATTAGAAAGATTGCTTCAAGTACTACTATCATGCATTTGGGTTTGTCAAATGTCCATTTGAGCCTCCAATTTGAGCTTCAAAGGCCAAAAATCTGCAGAAACCATGAGAAGTTTGGTGGGAGTTCAAAACCAAGCACTTTCATAGAACATATGTTCTCTCGAAGGGGGTTCGATCGAACTCCCCTTCTATCAAACCCCCTAATGCAAATTTTGTATTTTATGCTTTTTTGGGTTCGATCGAAAGTGGGTTTCGATCGAATGTGTTTTTTACATTCGATCGAAAGGGGGTTTCGATAGAACGTGCTAAAATTGAGTTTTGGACAAAATATTTAATTTTTTTAGTTCGAAAAAGTGTAACCCACTATTGTGGGTTCACCCATATATATATACTTTTTTATACTATGATATTATAGATGATTATGGATGTATTTATGATGCCTATATGTAATAATTTTAATCCATATGCTTGTGAATATGATGCTATGAATTATGACCAAACCTTTATGTTGAAAACACCACAAGATTGAGAGGGGGGTGAATTAGTCTAAACCAAATCCTAAACTTATTTAATCACAAGTACTTATCAATTATCATTAACAAATTAAACATCAATGCAAGATTAAACAAAAAAAACACCAAACACATGAAAACCATAATCTATACTTGAAAAAACCAGTGTGGGAAAAACCATGGTGAGAATCACACTCACAATATAAATATAATAAAAATAAAAATTAATGACTTTCATATTTTACCCTGTCATGCACTTCTGTTGATATCAACGGTCCAGATCTCCGCATGACTGTGCATTTAGATCAAGATGCTCTTTCACCTTAACTCCACAGCCCCGCCGCACACATGATGCATGGGCCCTACCGACATCAAGCTCTTCTTAAGTGGACCAATAAGATTATGTATTTTGGAGATCAAAGGACACATTGGAAAGGTTTGGCCCAATCTATCCTCCTCGTTAATTAAGTATACAATTTATAATAGTTAATTAGACAATGCTCATACCTATCTCTATTCTGGTGACTTTTTGAAGAAACCTTTGTCCTTCAGAACTTCGGGTCAAAATAGAGCTTATGTTGTTGATCTCAAATCATCCAACGATCATTAAGTTGACTGATTAATTAATTACAGACTTATAGTTAACTAGCACTTGCAACTCATTATATGGATAGCCGAAAGAAAATTAAACATAAAATTTAATGTAGTTTAATATTACAAGTGGATAAATTAATCTAGTATTTAAATCGAAGTAATGAATAAATTTAAAATAAAAAAGTGCCTCATTTGCACTTATAGAGTAAAAATTAATGCCGAATCATGTGGATTGATTGTAGAACAAAGCTTAGACAACACATTGATGACAGAGAATTCATGAGCTTGGCTCTCGACGACGGAGTAGTTAGTGAGGAGTATTGATTATTTATTCATTTCTGGTGGCCATTTCTATTAAACATGTTTAAGAGTTCTTTGAGAGAGAGTGTTGAAGAGAGTAGGGGCTAATATTGTATTGAAGGGGTGTTGGCACTGTTGCAGAGGGAACATGGAAGCCAGTTTCACATTCAAAACTGAGAAGAAATTGGCACCCTTCATGGGAAAAAGTGTTGGATAAGAGATTGAAGGGCCTATTCTTGTTCAAGGATGAAAGGCTTGTGGATGTAGTTCAACTCTTGTTGGGAGAGGAGATTTTCCATATTAGTCACAGATACAGGACTAATATGGAAATCTATTCCCTTATTGTTGCATGGTGATTATAATTTGAAGAGGATGCAGACAAGGTGAAGAGGGCCTTGCAAACTTTAATTACAACATAATACTTGGGAGGGATGGATTCAATTTGGGAGTGGGTTGTTCCGAGAGTGGGTTTCATCATTTCTGAAGGGTTGGCAGAGCCTGCAGACGCAATACCCTTTGTTCATTGGCAAGAGGATGAGCTGAAGGTGAGATGTAGAGAGCTCGCAAGAAGAGGATGGGAGGCAGGTATTGGGGTTTGTTTCAGAGTTGGCTTCGATGGTGGTGGGTATAGATAGATAGATTGGTTGGAGGTTATTTGATGACTCCAATCTTTTTGTAATCTTTTTGGAAGCTTTAAATCAATAAACTATCATATTACCTCCTGGTAGGTCCATAAAGTGACAATCTGATAAACCCTAACTGTAAATAGTTGTGCAAGGCCAACACCCATTATAATAAATTCCCCCAAACTAATGAAAGATTCACCAAAATAAATCATTCGAACATTTTTTTTTGATAAAATTGAATAGGTGGGTAGGGCCAACACCCATTATATCAAGATTAAAAAAAAAGGTACATCAGTATTTGGTTTGTATCTAAAAATACATTCTCGATAGCATTTCCAATTGTCACCCATAACAACCCATAACCTACAATACAAAATTCAAGCATAAAAATAGAATGAAGCATCTGCACCATACTTTAGGGCTAGGAGACATTTCCAATCTGCCTTGTCGCCTCCATAGCTTCACGTTCCTCCCTAACTTTCTTGGCTTGTAAGATGAGCAGGAAATCCTATCCGTAGTTAGCATGAGCTTCGCCTACTACAATTTCCTCCACATCGCGTCTGTCATCCTCAATCCATTCCTCTCCACTCCCTAGCTCTAACGCCCCTACAATCTCAGCCACATCCTCCTCATAAATTTCATCTTCATCTAGAAACCCTTCAGTGGTCAGGTAGTCCCAATGCCAATCGTCCTCCTCGGGTTCCTTGATTTTGGCTACATACATGAGGATATTGATACTGCATAGTATATCACTCCTTCGTGCCTGCAAAAACTATGCATCTTGTGTTTGCATAATTAAAAATTTAAAAATCCTTCCAATGTAATAGTTATGTGGGACGGGAATGAGAAGTTCCTCATCCACATTATCAATGACCACATCAATGTCGCACAAATATGCATTCTCGAACACCATCTGGGTGATTTTTTTCGCCCACTTCTTGGAAACCCTGACATATAACAACATGGCAAGAAAAAAGGTCGGAATGTCCGAACTGACCCTATGCTTGTGATATGCCATAAAAAACTCCAACCCTAGCATTGTCTTGACCGCATGCATTATGTACGGGTGGTCATTCACCAAGACCCCCCCTAACCATTTATCCATGAATTCACCTGCAAACGTTACTTGTGGTTTCGTTGCCCTGAGCATAATTGGCGTGTCCATCACTCCCACCTCAGTGTTTCCAACTCTAGCATGTAATGTGAAAATACAGTAATACCCCAATTGCCAATTTAAAGGCATTCGATTAGCTTCAACATAAATGTCTCATTAAATGCACACTTACCATAAGTTATTAAGTTACCTTGCATGATATATATTATTAATATATATCTTCTTTTTTTATTTTTCTAATTTTTGATACAAGTACATAAACCCACAAACAAAATTTCACTTTTACAAGAGATTTGCAAAGACAAATAACAAAATCATTGATATTATTATTCATGTGAGATCAAGAAGTACATTCTAGAAGTAGAGACTATATCTGTAGTAATTGTCATGATAGATCATAAACTAATTAATATTGCTGAAGGAGTATATACATTCTTTACTGTTGAAGACTCCACATTATAACTTAGAGACTACTACTATACGCTTTTCCAAAGAGACCAAGATTCCCTCCAAAAAAGTCTCTTAATTACAGCTTTGGAATTCCTTTTATAAGATTAAGGAATGCAACAAGCTTCAGGCTATATACAACTGCCATGTTCTCATTTGACATATGTTTGTTTTATACACATAAAAATGATATATTCCCAGTATGAAACCTAAAATAGAATAGGATAACTTATCAAACCATATGGCTAAAACTATCATGAAACTATAATGGACCATGGTGAAGAATCAAATACTATTGAAATTCAACTACTTGAGCTACGCCACCATCGTATTGCTGATAACTTTAGGGATGCAATATTATAACTATAAAAACTAGAGGAGTATTACGGATGCAAGATTCTAGCTATAAAAACTACTGGATGAGCTCCACAAGAACTAGTGGATGAGCTCCAAAGATGGGTATTGTAATCAAAACAGGGGTCCGACTTTAGTTATCAATTTCAACTAAACAGGCTCTTTGCTAGAGCTGAATCTTCCCTGTCCTCATTGTTCTCCTCCCCACTCCCTCTCGCTCTTAGGCTTCAGGAGATGAGGGGCCGAATGTAGGAAGCAAGGGAAAGGCCATCTGTAGCTGTAGATGGCCTTTGAAAATCCCTTTAGCTACCTCCCCCGATTTAAAAGTCCCTTTAGCTACAAAATTTTTTGTTGTGCTACTATAAACACAACCTTCTTGAAATATTCTCCACCCGGTGTCATTAAACTTATATCTTATGAACACACAAGAAACATCTACATATGGACATTCCATTTCTGATACTGTTCTTGAACAATTGTAGAGAAATATTTATAGTGTTCATTGTTCAACTCAACTGCTATCGATTTATGAAAAACCTCGAAGCTCTAAATTTAGAAGTTCTAAATATTTCTTTTCACCTTTTTGCCTTTCCAAAGAATCATAACTCTTCATGCTGGCATGCAACTCTTCATGCCACCTAATGAAAGGATCAAAACTCATCATTCTGCTATAATCATCTAATCGCCAATTCAATATTTTCTTCAAGAACAAGCTAACATCTGTACCGAGGCAACTCTAATATCGCTTAGAATCTAAGATGAAGATTTCATGCGTGCTAAAAAGTACGTTTCCAATTCCAATGGATATGCAGTACACTTTCTATATGGGTTATTTTCCAAAAAAAACTATGAAAGATGTGCCTTAATTATTCTATGTTTAATTGGACTTTGATTTTGATGTATTTCTGAAACAAAAGAAATTGCACTTTGATTTTGATGTATTTCTGAAATAGATCTCGGAGTCAAATATGAGATCAAGAATGCAAACCCAAGCAACAAATAACTTCATAATAGTGAGTCACTTGAGCATTAATGCCTAGCATTAACACAACCTCATGTGTAGTTGCACAAATTATTCTTATAGATCCATTACATTACTCCAGACTTACAGTAACTTGCAAATAGAATGTAATTCCTTCCTTCAAGGAAACCCACATTCACACTACACAGTCAAACATTGACAATGAAATTTCCAAGACAAATCAAAATATCCTTAATATTATGATTCACCGTTCATGTAATATCTAAAAGTACAAATGAAGACAATGTTAGCAACAATAATAAATATAGTAGTCTATTCATGAACTAATTGAAAAACTACTGAAAGAAAGTGTACATTATTTCACCATGAAACCATCCTACACACTAGACAAGACAAAGCCCAGTTTCTAGTTCTACTCTCCCTGAAGATGAGAAAATTACAGAATCCTTCTTTACAACCTTGATATTCCTTTTATAATCATAAGGAATACAACAAGCTACCAACCTTTTACAAGAATGTGTAACATGTATTGCAACAATGCAATATCATAAAACCTCCAGGACACCATTCATGAAAGCTTTGGTTTAGAGACACAGAAAGCTTCCATGAATGTGAACTACCTTATGAGTCATGCCACTATCACATATTTGTGGTTATTGATTCAGAGAATACCAGGATACAAGATTCTCATTGCATTTTCTGGTAGGGGAGAGCTTTGAGAGTTTTGATCAAGTAGGGATGCTTGACTCCAAAACTGCATCTCTTGTGTCTTCACCCAACTTTCTCTCTGCATTCTACCCATTATAAGGGGGACATGGCGGTTGCCAGAGAGATCGAAATTATTTGCAACTACAACCAAAGCCTGCAATTGCACTCGAGCCTTTTAATAACCCCCTAGTTATCTTTGACTATTTTAATAACCCTTTGTCTATAAGATAAGTCATCAATTTGCTTTACTTCATGGCATCTGCAAACCTTCAGCCATATCTCCTTATGCCAGAATTCAGCTGCAACTTCTATGCACTTCATTTTAAAATCTCTGCAAGAAAGACAACAACACCTCCTAAAAACTTATCTCTAGAAAATGTCTATCTTCTACATTCTAAAATGCAGCATGCGAATAATGACCCTATTTATTGATTTGCGAAGTGGTGGCAATTGACTGTCAGGTCTATACTTTGGATTATTTCACATACTGTATTAATCTATGTGAGATGTACTTTTCTATCATTGAGAAATCTTTCATTCCAATAGTCCTTACACATGTACATGACTCATAGACCTCAACACAGATTAATACTGGTAGCTTCTCATTGAATATTAAATATGTGCTATCCTTCGTATTTTTCTTCCTCTGACACATTTAGTGTTTTGAGTTTTCTATGCAAAAGGATAGCAAAGAATCCTTGATCAAGATTTGGTACATGCCAAAAAGTGGCTTTCTAAAAGATTTCATACGGATATGCTTGACACTTATAGCTAAGATGTGATGTGTTTCCTATATTAGTTTTTTTCTCCAATTAATAATGGAAGATTAGCCTTAGTTATTATTTTCCCCTAAAAAGAATGAATGATTCACCTTAATTTTTCCACATTTTTCATGCAATATGAAGAAAATCGCCAATGTAATTATAATTTTTCCCCCAAAAAGTGAAATATTTGCCTTAATTTTTCAAAAACATTCATGCAAAAGAAAAATATTTGCCATTAGAATTAATTTTTTTTCCCAAAAATAATGAAAAATTCGCCTTAATTTTTTGTACAATTCTTATGCAATTGAGAAAAATTTGCCAACGAAATTTAATATTTTTCCCCTATTAAAATAAAAAATCGCCAAAAAAATTAATATTTTCCCCCAAAATATTGAAAGATTCGCTAGGATTTTACACCTTTACCTTGGGGGGGTTCCTTAAAGTTATCCCTGCACTAAACAGTATAGCGCATTTGGCAAATTCATTAACACTTTTGTCCAATGGTCTAACACTTTTACCAGACAAAACAACACTTTTGCCTAATACATTAGCGCATACAATAGATATAATAGCACTTCCATTTCTCAGAACAATGCATATACAAGAGAGAATAGTGCATATGATAAGAGGAATAGTGCTTCTATAGTTTTAGCGCATTCACATTGAGACTTAGAAAAATAGACTAACAAAGTTACAACGTCTCAGAGAAATTGCTAAGGCTTCAATACAACATAAGAACCATTCAATTGGTGATGCAAAAACAATAATAAGCCAAGGAAATTTTATAGACATCAAATGGAAAATTAAATTATAGAATACTAATCTCAAAAGCACAAATATGACTCCAACATTATACAAAAAAACCAATGCCCACATAGAAACAGGTAGAACTTCCAAACTCATAATATTTTGGTTCCCCATCAAGCTAACAACCATATAAGATGCATAGACATAGGGGTAAAAGTACATACATGTGTCACACTTTTACAAAGGAAAAGGTTAACACAACAATAAGTGTTCAATTTCGTCGCCATAAAAATGGCATTTGTATTTTGAATTTGAAGGTGATGTAAACTAATGAAATTTTTAAAATTTGATGAAGTTTAAGTCTACTAATTTTTGAAATTTTTTTGTCAATAATTGATATGATTTTTTTAGCTTTAAAGTCAATTTTTTTATTGCTGAAAAATAGGGGTTTAGTTCCCACCAAACAGAAAATGTAAATCAACTTTTTTTTCTTCCGATTTTGATATCCCTTATAGATGACATACATATACAGTGTATCAGTTTCTTTAAAATTTTTGATGTATATTTTCTTTATTATAGCATTTGGAAGTCGAATATACCAGAATTTGATAGTTTTTTTCTCCCACCACAATTTGTCTATTCAATTTATGATAATCAAATAACAAAAAATACCCTTTTGGAGAAGACTCTCTCCTCTAGTGCATCATATTTTTTTCAATTTTTTTTAGTTTATTCAATATATATATTTTTTTCAAACCAACCTCTTACCGAACATTAAAATATCTACTTGTAGTATTTTTTATTTTATATATATTAAATGTAATAAAAAACTTATAAAAATTATATGAGTAGATTATTGACTTCGATCTCTACAAAAGGGTGTTTTTTTGTTTTTTTATTAAATTGAATTTATCTATTGAATTTTGCTGTAGAAGTCAGAAGTTTTAGAAAATGGCCAAATTTGGTGATGTGGCTGCCACTTAGACGGTTCCAGCCGGAAGGGTTCTTCTCGGAACCCTTTCCGACGGGAATCCTTCTGGCTCGAACCCTGAAGGCGGGTGTGCCCGATCATTTGCACGACCAGTCGCTTGAAGTTCATATAAATAAAACATAATTTTTCATTTTAAAAAATCAATTTCAACTCAGTGCGAATTAATAAAAGTGATCTTTTATTATCATTTTTTTTAAAAATAAAGTGGTATTTTGGTATTTAAAAAAAAAAAAATGTCTAATTTACATACATTTTCATGATATTAAACATATAAATAAACATATATAAATAAATATAAAAATAAATTTACACATAAACATACATTTTCATCATTTTAAGTTCATATGAATATATAAAGATATAAAATGAAATTTAAATACATATACATGTATTTTCAACATTTTAAACATATATAAGTTCATAAAAAAAGATATAAAAATATATTTAATCATAAAAATAAATATAAGCATGCGTGACCCCTTAGGACCACATATGACCCCTTAGGACACTATTGGGTCCTATGGGGTTAAATTGGATCTTAAAGGGTACATTATACACACTAGGATGCTATAAGGGGTCATATGTGGTCCTAAGGGATCATGCATGTGTTAGAACACATGCGTGACCCCTTAGGACCACATATTACCCCTTATAGCATCCTAGTATGTACATTATGCATACGATTGGGTCCTATGGGGTCAAATTGGGTCATAAGGGGTACATTATACACACTAGGATGCTATAAGGGGTCATATGTGGTCCTAAGGGGTCATGCATGTGTTCTAACACATGCGTGACCCCTTAGGACCACATATGACCCCTTAGGACACTATTGGGTCCTAAGGGGTACATTATACACACTAGGATGCTATATGGGTCATATGTGGTCCTAAGGGGTCACGCATGTGTTAGAACACATGCATGACCCCTTATGACCACATATGACCCCTTAGGATACTATTGGATCCTATGGGGTCAAATTGGGTCCTAAGGGGCACATTATACACACTAGGATGCTATAAGGGGTCATATGTGGTCCTAAGGGGTCATGCATGTGTTAGAACGCATGTGTGACCCCTTAGGACCACATATGACCCCTTATAGCATCCTAGTGTGTATGTTACATTCTATTTGGTCATAAGGGGTATGTTATATAAATTAGGATGTTACGAGGGGTCATATGTGGTCCTAAGGAGTCACACATGTGTTAGAACACATGCGTGACCCCTTAGTATCCTATATGACCCCTTAGGACACTATTGGGTCCTATGGGGTCAAATTGGGTCTTAAGGGCTACATTATACACACTAGGATTCTATAAGGGGTCATATGTGGTCCTAAGGGGTCATGCATGTGTTAGAACACATGCGTTCAACCCCTTAGCACCACATATGACCCCTTATAACATCCTAGTGTGTACGTTGTGCATGCTATTGGGTCATAAGGGGTATGTTATATAAACTAGGATGCTATAATAGGTCATATGTGGTCCTAAGGGGTCATGCATGTGTTAGAACATGTGTGATCCCTTAGGACCACATATGACCCCTTAGAACACTGTTGGGTCCTACGGGGTCAAATTGGGTCCTAAGCGGTACATTATACACACTAGGATGCAAAGGGGTCATATGTGCTCCTAAGGGGTCATGCATGTGTTCTAACACATGTGTGTCCCCTTAGGACCACATATGACCCCTTAGGACACTATTGGGTCCTATGGGGTCAAATTGAGTCCTAAGGGGTACATTATGCACACTAGGATGCTATAAGGGGTCATATGTGGTGCTAAGGGGTCACACATGTGTTAGAACACATTCATGACCACTTAGGACCACATATGACCCCTTATAGCATCCTACTGTGTAGGTTGTTCATGCTATTGGGTCATAAAGGGTATGTTATATAAACTAGGATGCTACAATGGGAAATATGTGCTCCTAAGGGGTTATGCATGTGTTAGAACACATGCGTGACCCCTTATAGCATCCTAGTGTGTATATTAAATTCTATTGGGTCATAAGGGGTATGTTATATAAATTAGAATGTTAGAAGGGGTCATATGTGGTCCTAAGGGGTCACACATGTGTTAGAGCACATGCATGACCCCTTAAGATACTATTGGGTCCTATGGGGTCAAATTGGGTCTTAAGGGGTACATTATACATACTAGGATTCTATAAGGGGTCATATGTGGTCCTAAAGGGTCACACATGTTACAACACATGCATTCAACCCCTTAGCACCATATATGACCCCTTATAGCATCCTAGTGTGTACGTTGTGCATGCTATTGGGTCATAAGGGGTATGTTATATAAACTAGGATGCTACAACAGGTCACATGTTCTCCTAAGGGGCCACACATGTGTTAGAACACATTCATGACCCCTTAGGACCACATATGACCCCTTAGGACACTATTGGGTCCTACGAGGTCAAATTGGGTCCTAAGGGGTACATTATACACACTAGGATGCTATAAGGGGTCACACATGTGTTGACCCCTTTAGACCAAATATGACCCCTTAGGGCACTATTGGGTCCTATGGGGTCAAATTGACTCCTAAGGGGTACATTATACACACTAGGATGATATAAGGGGTCATATGTGGTGCTAAGGGGTCATGCATGTGTTAGAACACATGTGTGACTACTTAGGACCACATATGACCCCTTTTAGCATCCTAGTGTGTACATTGTGCATGCTATTGGGTCATAAGGGGTATGTTATATAAACTAGGATCTTACAAGGGGTCATATGTGCTCCTAAGGGTTCACACATGTGTTCTAACACATGCGTGACCCCTTAGGACCACATATGACCTCTTATATAATCCTAGTGTGTACGTTGTGAATACTATTGGGTCATAAGGGGTATGTTATATAAACCAGGATGTTACAAGGGGTCATATGTGGTCCTAAGGGGTCACACGTGTGGCCCCTAAGGACCCCATATGACACTATATGATCCTATGGGGTAAAATGGGGTTAGTAGGGGTCATTAGGAGTCATAAGTGGTCTCAAGGGGTCATCAGAGGTCATGAGGGGTCATTACAGTCCTAAGGGGTCTTATGGTGTTGTATGGGGTCTTATGTTATACATGCTAAGATGCTAAAAGGGGTCAAAAGATGTCCTAGGATGTATTAAGGGGTTGTCCGTGTACTAGGGGTATTTTGTACCGACTATGACTTTTAAAGAGGTCATGTGGTGTCCCAAGGGGTCACACATGTGTTTCCCCTTAGGATCCCATACATGACCCCTTAGAACACCATATGACCATGTGGTTTCCTAAGGGGTCATATGAGGTCCTCAGGGGTCACACATGTGTTAGAACATGTATGTGTGGCCCCTTAGGACCCCATATGACCCCTTAGGACACTATAGGACCCTATGGTGTCCTAAGGAGTCATTTGGGATCCTAAGGGGTATGTTGTACCTACTAGGAATTTAAAAGGGGTCGTATGGGGTCCTAAGGGGTCACACATGTGTTCTCCTAGGACCCCACATGACCCCTTAGAACACCATATGACCCTATGGTGTCCTAAGGGGTCATATGGGGTCCTAAGGAGTCATATGGTGTCCATTTGACCTTATTTTGTACCTACAAGGACTTTAAAAGGGGTCATATGGGCTCACACATATGTTAGAACACACGTGTGGCCCCTTAGGACCCCATATGACCACTTAGGACACTATATGGGGTCATATGGTGTCCTAAGGGGTATTTTGTACCTACTAGGACTTTAAAAGGGGTCATATGAGGTCCCAAGAGGTCACATGTGTGACCCCAAATGACCCCGTACAACACTATATGACTCTATTGGGTCATATGGTATCTTAAGAGGTATATTGTACCTACTAGTTCTTTAAAAGGGGTCATATGGGGTCCTAAGGGGTCACACATGTGTGGCCCCTTAGGACCCCATATGACCCCTTATGACACTATATGACCCTATGGGGTCATATGGTCTCCTAAGATGTATGTTATACCTACTAGGACTTTAAAAGTGGTCATATGGGGTCCAAAGGGGTCACACATGTGTTAGAACACAAGTGTGGCCCCTTAGGACCCCATATGACACTATATGAACCTGTGGGGTCATATGGTGTCCTAAGAGGTATATTGTACCTACTAGCTAAGAGGTATGTTGTACCTACTAGGTTTTTAAAAGAGGTCATATGGGCTCCTAAGGGGTCCTTATTACCCCATATGAACCCTTAGGACACTATATGGGATCATATGATGTCCTAAGGGGTATGTTGTACCGACTAGGACTTTAAAATGGGTCATATGTTTGAGATTTTGCCAAGATCAAGGGCATAATGAAGAGTATAAAAGAGAGACAAAATAATGACAAGAACAAACTGTATTCTCATCAATATGCAAATGATCAACTAGATTAACCAATACAATGAATATAGGCCTTCTTATATAGGCAAGGCCATATGGATGTACGAGCACACAATCATGACCCACAAGATGGTAGGTAGGAGAAATAATATAATATTCCACAAGAGGTGGATGACCCATTGAATGTGGAGTGTAACAGCCAAAAAAAACCACAAAAGGTGGAATTTCTCCTACAAGCTATATCCCTATGTGCACACTTCCCTAAGTGTCTCAAATCCAAACTAAGAAGAGATGCATTATCCTAAGTTAACTTAAGTAAAGTGTAATAATATCCATGATGAATATTTATTTACACAAACACCCCCCCTTAAGTGCAACTTAGGGGAATGAAGACTCAAGTCAACAATGCAAGATGGGTCCCGGCTACTAGGCCATGATAGGTACCCATGTACAATATGCAAATGCAAGCAAAACTATGCAATGAAATCTCTCACAAACAGAGAAAGGGAGAAAACCTAGTGAGAAAAAACTCCCCCCCCAAAAGAGAGATGAATGTACAAAAGACTCTCAAAGAAGAAGGACAAAACCTCAAAGAGGAAAAATTCCCTCCCATAAGAGAGGAAGGAGAAGTCAACTGACCCTACTAATGAGACATCCCGCACCCCCAAGAGAGCTCGCAACTGCTAGAACTTACTCTCGGTGAAAGGTTTGGTGAATATGTCTGCAACCTGCTCTGTTGTAGGACAATACTACAAATCAATGACCTACTCCTGAATCAACTCTTAGATGTAGTGCATATGGATCTCGATGTGTTTGGTCCACTGGTGCTGGACCAGGTTCTTCGAGATTGCAATAGCACTCTAATTTTTGCAATGTAGAACTATCAGTCATGGAGTGGTGAACCCAAACTCTATGAGAATCTGCTGAAGCAAAATGGTCTCAGTCATTGCATTAACATCTCCTCGATACTCAGCCTCAGTCGAAGAGAGAGCAATAACATGCTGCTTCTTGCTCTGCCAACAAATGGGGCATGAACCAAGGTGAAAATTGTAACCTGAAGTAGACTTGTGATCATCAAGATCGCCAGCCCAATCAGAGTCTATGTAACCAACCAAGTGAAGTCCTGTGCCTGCTGCATAGTGAATCCCATAGTGATGTGTACCCTGGATGTAATGAAGGATGCGTTTAGCGGCTTTCCAATGAAGCTCATGTTGTTCCTGCATGAAGTGGTAAACCATGCCAACTGCAAATGAAATATCAGGGCCTGTATGAGTCAAGTAGATGAGACTTCCCACAAGTTGACAATACAATGTGGCATCAATTGGCAGAGAAGAACACTGAGCCTCAAGCTTGACTCCTGAAAGAAAGGGACCTAGGGTAGGCTTACAATCAACCATATGAAAGTGTGCAAGTAGATCAAGAGCATACTTGGGCTGCGATAGTGTAATCTCGGAAGGTGACTGCGAAATCTCTATCCCAAGAAAGTAGTGCAAAAGACCCAAGTCAGTCATAGCAAATCTGTCATGCAAAGCAGATTTGACCCTTCTAATGATGGATGCAGTGCTCCCTATAATGATCAAATCATCAACATAGAGCACAAGTATCAAGTGAGAGTCATCCTATCACAAAATATAGACATTGGGATCAGAATGACACCTGGTGAACCCTGCTGAGAGAAGAAAGGAATCCATCTTGGTGTACCAAGCACTGGGGGCTTGCTTAAGGCCATAGAGAGATTTCCTTAGTCTACAAACCAAGGAAGTATCCTTGATGAAACCCTCTGGCTGCTCCATATATATCTCCTCATCAAGATCACCATGAAGAAAAACACTCTTCACATCCATTTGATGTACAACCCAACCATGAGCTGCAACAATAGCAAGTTTCAAGTGAATGGAGTTCATCTTGGCTATGGGCACAAAGGTCTCAGTATAGTCAACACCTAGAACCTGAGGGAAACCTTTTGCAACAAGTCGAGCCTTATACTTATCCACACTACCATCCGCTGCAAACTTGGTCTGATAGATCCACTTAAATCGAACCATCTTTCTCCCCTGAGGGAGATGGACTAAATCCCATGTGTTGTTCCTCATCAAGGAACTATACTCTTCCTCCATAGCATGGTCCCACTCAGGAACCCTTGATGCTTCTTGAAATTTTTGTGGATCAAAAGAGGTAGCAATGAATGCATGTGGAAGGTCTTGATGCTGTGATCGAGTCCTCCATGTATCTGAAGGATCCCCAACAAGAGAACCCGTTGACTCAAGTGTCTGTCGAGCCCAACAAGTTCTAGGTGCAGGTGGAGAATGAGGCTCCTCAATTGCAAGTGGACCCTACAAAGGTGTAACCCTGTGATTTGGAGTTAAAGGAGTCTCATTATCTGAATCAATGGCATCACTATCCACAATGGAGGAAGGTGGAGGAGGTAGAGAGGCTAAGCTAGGAGAGCTTTCCTCAAAGTGAACACTCCTCTCAATAAACACCTCATGTGTCTCAGGATCCATCAATCTATATGCCTTAACACCCTCAGGATATACAACAAATATGCAAGGTCGACTCTAAGGTTCCAATGCCTTGCATTTCTGTGGAGGTATGAGAGCCCATGTTGGACACCCAAAGACTTTGAAATGTCTCACAATCGGTTTCCTACCAGCGCAAGCCTCAAAAGGAGTAATGCCTTGCAAATATTTGTGAGAAACCCGATTCTGGATGTGTGTGGCACAACTGATAGCCTCTGCCCAAAAGGCAAGATCAATAGAATGTGCATGTATTATACAACTAGCCAATTCTTTGAGAGTTCTATTCTTGTGCTCTGGAACTCCATTCTGTTGTGGAGTGTATGAAACAGAATGCTGAAGATCAATCCCCTCAAATGCACAAAAATCCTCAAGTCTTTTGTTCACATATTCCCTTCCATTATCTGTACAAAGAATCTTGAACACTTTCCTGGATTGCTTCTCCACATGAGTCTTGAAGTCCTGAAATCTGTCAAATACTTCACTCTTATGAATGAGAAAGTAGACCCAAGTGAAGAGAGAGTATTCATCAATGAATGTGAGGACATATAGGGCCTTTCTAAATGAAGGTGTTGGAAATGGACCTGCTACATCGCTGTGAACAAGTTGAAGAACTTCCAAAGCTCTCCAAGCTTTCCCCTTATCAAACTTCTCCTCAGGATGTTTGCCCATGGAACAACCTGAACACACACCCTCTAAAAAACTGATTTGAGGTAGACTTGTGACCATGTATATAGTGGTGAGCTATTGAAGATAGTGGTAGTTGAGGTGACCAAACCGCTCATGCCATAGCTTACTTTTTGAATTTGAATGAGTAAGCAAGGCCCTAGAAGGAGAACTTGGTACAAAGTGGGAGAATGAACAAAGCCTTGAGTTGTCATTGACTTGTCCCACTGCTACCAAGGCATCATCATCAAGTTCCTTTACCACAACTGAATCAGGTGTAAACTCAACCTTTTTCCCATTCCCATAGTGAGTGATTTGATAGATAGAGAGAAGGTTGATAGACAAGTTAGGAACATAAATAACATTCTCAAATGTTCCATCATCCATGTCAACTAATCCTTTCCCTTCAACCTCAACCTGTGTATCATCACCTATGTAAATGTGAGGTACCTTAGATGGCTCCAATGAAGAATATTGCTCCTTTGTAGAACCCATGTGATACGAGGCACCCGAGTCAAGTATCCACTGCTGTGAAGAACCTGTTGTAGCCACACATGCTTTCTCTTTTCCCTTAGATTGTGAGGAAGAGGAAGGAGATGAATCCTTCTTTGTGTAGGCAGATGGCAAGTTGATGTTGTTTTTCTTAAGAAGATTTGTCAACTCATCAACTTGCTTAGTGTGGCATCGATGCTCATCATGACCATACTTCATGCAATATGCACAAGTTGTTTTATCCTTATTAGGTGGAGTCCCCTTCTTGGAAGAGGATGAGAAATTGCCTTGTGATGGAGAGGATGATTTCCCTTTTTCCTACCATGGCTTTGACTTAGATTGCTTCTTCTTCTTATTCGAATCTTTTCCTTGACTCCCTTGACTCCCTTGATCAGCCACAAAAGCCTTGGACTTTGAAGACTTGAGAAGCACAATGTTCAACAACTTAGATTGTTCCAATATCAAAATTTCTGTGAAAGCATCAAATGAAGGCATAATGTAGAAACTTCCCATTGTCAAACGATGAGTTTGGAAGCTAGACACAAATGTTGCATATTCTGGTGCAAGCTTGTCCAACAAGTTGAATATCAACTGAGCATCCTTTTTTTTCAATTCCACAATCCTTAAGCTTTGCTCTTAGCTCATTTGCTTTGGTGACATAATCTTGGATTGTATCAAAACTCTTGGGATCCAAGTTGGTGGGCTCATTGTCAATCTTGTAACCTCTGATTTCATCAACTTGACCATACAATTTCTGAAACATATCCCAAGCCTCTTTGATTGTTGTACACTTCTCAATGTGAAAAAAGGGGTCATCTGATACATACTTACGCAAAGTTCCAAGAGCCATGCAATTATTAGTGATCCATTCTAACTGATCATTAGGATCAACCTTAGGATCAGGTGCTGCTGCTATAGTTCCATCTATGTAATGTGTGAGACCTTTTTCCATTAATTTGCTCCATACTTTAATTTTCCATGATGCATAATTATGTGGATTTAAAGGTGGAATTTTATGAGGACTCATTGCAACAAAAATGAAAGAGCACAAGGAAAGAGAGGCACAATCACACAAGACACCCCCCCAAATTCACTCAATCAAAGAACCCCCTCCCAAAAAAAAATGATGATTTGACACTTTATACTTAGTGCGTGTACAATGGGCCACTTGCAAAAAATGGCAAAGTGGACTTCTGATATCAAATTTATAACTACCTCAATAAGGCCAAAAGAGACTCAAACTAATAATGCAAGAGATCTAAACTAAGATCCAATCAAATTACAAGTACCAAATAGGCCAAATAAGACCAATATTTGAAAGTACAATTTCCACTCAAAATCTCTGAAATATGATCATATTCCACAAGAGAAACAAGGGTAGGTAAGAAATACTAGGGGTAGGTAGGAGAAATAATATAATATTCCACAAAAGGTGGATGACCCACCGAATGTGGAGTGTAACAACAAAATAAGACCTCAAAAGGTGGAATTTCTCCTACAAGCTATATCCCTATGTGCACACTTCCCTAAGTGTCTCAAATCCAAACTACAAAGAGATGCATTATCCTAAGTTAACTTAAGTAAAGTGTAATAATATCCATGATGAATATTTATTACACCAACAATATGAGGTCCTAAAGGGTCACTTATGTGTTCTAACACGTGTGACCCCATACGGCCTCGTACAATAGTATATGAGCCCATGTGGTCATATGGTGTCCTAACAGGTATGTTGTACCTACTAGTACTTTAAAAGGGGCCATATGGGGTCCTAAGGGGTCACACATGTGTGGCCCCTTAGGACCCCACATGATCCCTTAGGACACTATATGACCCTATGAGATCATATGGTGTCCTAAGAGGTATGTTGTACCTACTAGGGCTTTAAAAGGGGTCATGTGGGGTCCTAAGGGGTCACACATGTGTTAGAACACATGTGTGGTCCCTTAGGGCCCCATATGACCCCTTAGGACACTATGGGGTCAGATTGTGTCCTAAGGGGTATGTTGTACCTACTAGGACTTTAAAAGGGTCATATGGGCTCCTAAGGGGTCACACATGTGTTAGAACACATGTGTGACCCCATATGACCCCATACAATAATATATGATCCCATGCGGTCATATGGTGTCCTAAGATGTATTTTGTACCTACTAGTATTTTAAAAGGGACCATATGGTGTCCTAATGGGTCACACATGTGTTAGAACATGTGTATCCCCTTAGGATCCCATATGACCCCTTAGGACACTATATGACCCTATGGGGTCATATGGTGTCCTAAGAGGTATGTTGTACCTTCTAGGACTTTAAAAGGTGTCATATGGGGCCCTAAGGGGTCACGCATGTGTGGCCCCTTAGGTCCCCATATGACCCCTTAGGACACCATATGACCCTATGGTGTCGTAAGGGGTTATATGGGGTCCTAAGGGGTCACACATGTGTGGCCCCTCAAGACCCCATATGACCCCTCATGACACTATATGACCCTATGGGGTTATATGGTGTCCTAAGGGGTATGTTGTACCTACTAGGACTTTAAAAGGGTCATATGGGCTCCTAGGGGGTCACACATGTGTTCTCAGATGTGTGACCCCATATGATCATGTACGACATTATATGACCCTATGGGGTCATTTGGTGTCGTAAGAGGTATGTTGTACCTACTAGTACTTTAAAAGGTGTCATAACACATGTGTGACCCATTAGGACCCCATATGACCTCTTATATATGGTGTCCTAAAAGTTATGTTGCACGTATTAGGACGTTAAAAGGGGTCTTATAGGGTCCTAAGGGGTCACACATGTTAAAACACATGTGTGGCCCCTTAGGACCCCATATTACCCCTTAGGACACTATATGATCCTATGGGATCATATGGTTTCCTAAGGGGTCATATGGTATCATTAGGGGTCATATGGGGTCCTAAGGGGCCACAGGTGTTTTTTTAACGCAACCCCTTAGGACCCCATATGAACCCTAACAATACCATATAACCCCTTATGACACTAGATGATCCTATGGGGTCATATGGGGTCATTAGGTGTCATAATGGGTCTCAAGGGGTCATTAAAGGTTATAAGGGGTCTTATGGTGTCGTATTGGGTCTTATGTTATACATGCTAGGACGTTGAAAGGGGTTAAAATATATTTTAGGATGTATTAAGGGGTCATTCATGTCTTAATAGCTCCTAGGATGTATTAAGGGGTTGTACGATGTCTTAAAAGGTCCTAGGATGTACAAAGTTCTCCTAAGTGTCTTAAGAGGTCCTAGTATGTGCTAAGAGGTCGTGGGATAACATTTTAACATCTAATTGTATATGTGTACAACATTTATAATTAAGCATTAAAACATTTTAACCATTAAATAATTTTAAAACTAATATATTATTAAGCATTTAAAAATTTAAAAATTAATATATTATTAAGCATTAAAAAACTAAAAAAATAATAAACTATACAAAATTATGAAAAAAAATAAAAACATGAATATATTAACACTAATTTCTTTGCCCCCTTCTTCTCCTCGGTCGCTAAACTCTAAGCTGGTTAATGCAAAATGAGGTGAAAAGCCTTTTTTGTAGCTTATATAGCAAAGGGGTTCCAACTGGAACCCTTCTGGCTAGAACCGTTTAGGCTAGAAGATTTTCGGCTGGAATGCCTTTGCCACATCAGTGCCACATGACTACCACATATGTCTGGTCGAAACCTTTCCGGTTGGCACACTTCTGATCAGATTGCACAGATTAGCTCTAGGTGTGACACAAATCCATACTTTTACCCAGAGTAACAATAAACTTCATAATTTCTTAGACCTGATTCACGTTCACAACAAGCTACAATAGTTCTTAGATAAAACCACAGAGCTGTTCACGATAACATTCAACCGATACACAAAATATGTATATACAAGTTTCCCCAAAGCCTTATAATATAACTTGGATAATATAATATTCACAATTACTCCCAAAATACCCCCGCAAACAATCTTTTCAGAAGAAAAATGCAACCAACTTGGAAAAATAGAAGTAATGGCAAAATGAAAACTAAAGAAGCGCAACCAATTCCAGCGATCTCCAATCCAGACCAAATCCAAAGCCAAGCTCCAAAAACAATCTAGAATTCCAATAATGTAGACAATTTCTTAGAAAGGCCAACCCCGACAATCGCACAGGAAATCTAATAAATAATAATACATTCAAAATCTATAACACAAAGTTGGCTAATCAAAATAATGCAATATACTATATTCCATACCAACCCCCTTTCCAAATTCGAGGCAAGAATATGGAACAACCATGTTCCGAAGGGCCCTCAAAGAGAACTATCTGGATCATGCAAAAAGAGTGATATAATGGAAGCAACAACACAAAAGTTAGAAAAGGCAAGATGAGACATCCGCAATATCATAGATTCATCATTAACTAGCCGACAACATGCAGGCAAACATTTAGGCTTACAAGCCTTATTACAACATACATTCTAGAATACAATCCATTCAGACCTCCAGAGGAGTTCAAATTACAAATCCTCATCTATCTACACTTATCTTCCTAAAGATCAAATACAATAATATATATAGAATCTGGAACACATCTGGGTTAGCCACAAAAGATTACATTCTCCAAGATAGGAAAATGAAATGTGTAAAATAGGTCGGACCCAAAGGGTGAAGATCTCCTTCGCCAAAGACAATAAAGAAGTGTGAACCACCAAGGAAGGTTGGCCAAGGGCCTAAGAACATCGTACTTGGTGGGAATTAGATCTACAAGCCATGAAATCGCTCTGCAAGAGAAGAAATCTCCAACTAGCTGTTAAGCTCAAAACTACTTTGGGAACCAAGAAATAGATAATTTGGAAGCGACAACCTGCCAAAAAAAGATCCAAATGAACTGAAAATATGGAAAAAGGAAAAAAAAACAAATATGGAAGACAAAGATTCGACCCGAAATGAAAAATGAACAACTTCCAGAGAATTTCAGAAGAAACACAAAAGCTATAACACATAATTAAATAGAAACAAAAGTAAAACAAATATTTTTGGTTGATGCAAGATTGCTCATTGACCGAGGATGCTCTTGCATCAGACACCCCAGGTAGAAGAATATGTTCCATGAGAAGAAGCTCATGAACATCAAAAAGGATTCAAAATATAGACCCCGTACTCATTTTTGATCCAAATGTCCTCTTTATCTATAAAATTATTCCTCCTTACCCCTTCCGGTAACTTAGCTGAATTATCCAACTTCTTTTCCACTTCTCCTCTTTCTCCTTGCTTCATATTTGCACACAATCTCTTACCACCACTCCCCTTCTTCTACAATCTGATTTAGTTCATCCATAGGGTTTCATCTTATCTGCCACCATAACTCTAACTTTCCATCATCTGGTACCACTTTGGTATCAGGCCTATCTACAAGGTCCTTCAAATCCATGCTATTCTCTGCATCCTTCTTATCAGCACAACAACTCTTCACAAGACTCAAATTATTCACTTCCTTCTCCTTCTCCTTCAAAGAAGCCAAAGTAAAATTTTGTCCATCCTTCTCAATAGTGATAAGGTTTCTTCTACAATCATATACAACTCCTTTATCATACTGCCAAGGTCTACCCAACAAAACATGACAAGCACTCATAGGCAAAACATCACACAAGAATTCATCTTCATAAGGTCCAATATTAAAATTCACCAAGCACTGCCCTCTCACCTCTACCACATGATCATCTTGCAACCAACTCACCTTACAAGGACAAGGGTTCTCAAGTCTCTTCAAACTAATCTTCTCTACCATCTCCTCTGATACCAAATTTTCAGTACTACCACTATCCACAATAAGTTTACAACACTTACCACCTCATTTGCATACAATCTGAAATAGATTCTTCCTTTGAGTAGGTCCAGTTTCTTCTTTGCTCTGTAAGACTCTTCTAAACACAAGGGATTCCCCTTGCTTTGGTTCTATCATGCTCTCATCTACAGCTCCAGCATCCGGTTCCTCGCACTAATACATTTGGCCTCAAATTTTGATGGAGGTTTCTGACGGACAAGGCTTTTTGTGATCATATGTGATTAAAAAAAAAAATGCCCGATAATGTCAAAATGCCGACAATGATGTCGATGACGTTTTCTAATGACGCCCGTGTTAGTCAGAATTCTGACAACCAAAGGCATTATTAAAAAAATAAAGAAAGCGTGTGTTCATTTGAAAACCACGTGTGACAGATTGAATTAACTCTCGACTTCTTGTGCCTCTGCCAATTCCTTTGTTTCTTTTGCCTCTTACTCTACCTTTTCCTCTGCAAATCAGGTTCGATGTTTCCTTTGCCTCTTTTGCCTCTGCCTCTTCCTCTACCTCTACCTCTACAAATTAGGTTGTCTAGCAGGTGAAAACGAAGGATTGAATTAACTCATTTGGAGGGTATCGAACTATTGGAGATGGCAAAATTCCTATAGATTTTCACATGTTGTTAAATTCCTGTGGAGTTGTAGGTTGTGTGTTTGAATCATGTAAAGTTGGTTGTAGACAAGTTTATTTCAGAGTGTGTGTCTCATAAATTTGAGCTTTTCATCCTACCAATATGTTCTCATTTATCTATTTTTCTTTACTTTCCTAATGCTAAAAGTATTGTATAAAAATTAAAAAACAAGTAAACCCTATTTACTATACCAGTATCAATCTGCTTGCTTGTAAATGAATGTTTTCCATCCCTAGTTATTGAAAAGTCTTCCAATTATCGATTATGTTAGATAAAGGCTAAAAGTATTGTATAAAAATTAAAAAATAAGTAAACCCTATTTACTATACCAGAATCAATCTGCTTGCTTGCTTGTAAATGAATGTTTATAAAGTAGTGATTGTATGAATTAGAAATATGATTCCTTAATGAAACTTGCTTTGGAAATAGTTGATTCAAATATATAAAATCAATAAAAGACCAGTGCCTTGATTCCTTATTGGTTTCATATAATTTCAAATGAAAAATCCTACATTTAACCTTAGAGACAGTTTTAATAACTTGTTAATGTAACAAGACCATCATCTCAAAGGCTTCTATATGAATTGCAATTAAAATGTGACATCTAGTTAGTCTTACTGAATTTAACTTTACTTTGAAAGACCAATAAGATAATTTGAAGTTTGTCAACCAATCCTTCAAACTGATATTCAAGCTGAAAATTAATCTTAATTACAACAACATAAGATTCCATAATGAAACAATCTATGTAAATAGATTTATCCAAGGAATTGATCAATCCATTGAAAAGATAGATACCATCATGAATGAGAAACAGTTGAATCTTTATATTGAAAATAAAATACTTAAACCAGTTGATTTCAGTGCATATCCTCCATCAACTTGGTACTTCCAGACAACAAGTTCATAAGAAAATGCATAGAGACTATCTTGACAAAAAAAACTATAAACTTGTGATATCTATCTCTCCTAAAAATTCCTCCACATATAGATGAGGATTCGGTTTGAAAAATGAAAGGGCATACCCTTTCATAAAACTAAAATTAACAAAAAACTAACTAGAAACTAACTACCTAAAAAATGCCCTAACAAACTAAAACTATAAAATACAAAGTCACATCTTTAAACATATTTTGATATCGAAGGCTGATCTTCAAGCATTTGATCGCACTTTTGAATGTGCTTCAAATATCCCTCTGATTTGTAGGTATCTGCATCGTAGATAATATCTTTGACCACAATCTCCAAAGTGATGAAGTTTTCCATCTGCTTGATTGTATCTGTCATGTCAAGTACATTAGACTGGGCAATGTTAAGGGAAGCACTGAGAAGACTTTGGCACTCCACAATCCATTTATCCTTATCCTTAAATTGTCCATTTTGATCTTCAATTTCTGAAAAACCACGTTGTACTATTTCCTTACATTCATTAAATTCTTTTTGTAATTCTGTGTCAAAGTCTTCATGCTTTTTCAGCAACTTTTGTATTCCTTTAATGACTTCAGCATCTGTATTGGCCATTATCTTATCATGCAACAAAGTTCCTAGTGTGTTATAAATCCAGTTGTGAGATATTGTATTATCCATATTATTTTGATAAACAACCCATAAATCTTCAAGGAAACCCGGCAATTTTTCAAATCTCTTAGTCAATAAAACAGAGGTTGTGTCAGCCCTCACACTTTGCATTTGCCTTTTCAAGTTTTTATTTTCCAGTTGCACTTCCTCACATTTATTTTTCCATTGAGACCCATCATGGATTTGTGGCATAGGCTATCCTCCTCTTTTTAGCAATTCTTCATATAATCCCTTGTACCAATCTCTTTCTTTGATCACTTTGACCAATTGTGCTTTATTAAATTTTGAAATATCAATTCCCATATCAGCAGTAACAATGGGATCTACTTCACCAACTTTCAATTTCATCATGTGACCAAAGTCTTTATCCACATCGATGATTTTTGGCCTCTTATTTGGAGGGTAAAGAACCCATAAAAGAAAAGCCTCTTCATTCTGGTCAAATCTAGAGCCGACATACACATCATTTACCCCTTGAATATCCAATTTAAAATCCTTATTCTCAGAATGTAACATGCTATCAAAAATAAATGATGCACTCATGTCCCATCCTAGAAAGATGATGCACTACTGTCTTCCCCTTTGAGGGGTTGTAGTGGTCAATTCTAAATTGATTTCTTCCTTTAGTTTCCCCAACAATTTTGATTCTTTTCAGGGGTTACATTTGGGATAGAGTCTCTCAGTTTTTTCCCTTTGAAATTATATAAAAAGGATTTAAATTTTTTTGACTTAATAAAAACATCATCAAACACAAAGGCAGAATACTCATCGTATCTTGCATCACTATGGATGTTTAGCTTGATAACAATTTGGTCTTGCAAGTTTGGTTCTTTTTCTATGTCTGGTGCTTGATGCCTAGATACCACCTCAACTTCTTTGGACTCACCTTCACTCTCTTCTTCTTCAGTTTCCATTTCTTGCAATCTCTTTTTCTTTTCTTCCAATTTCTTGTTTAATTCATCAATGGCCGTTTGAGCCTCTTCCTCCTCCATGTTTCTAAACATGTCCTCTGCTTCCAAGTAAACATGAGTATAATCTCCCATATTTTGACTTTTCTTGTAATTGTGAATGTATCCCTCAGGGTCATAATTGACCCTAGCAGCATATTTGAACAAATTGTATTCTTCAATCAGTTTCCTATCAATGGATTCATAAACCTTTGTTGATACAATGGTAAAATCCCCAAAACTAAGAGTCCCAGGCAAGAAATTCTGCTTATGCATACCTCCAAAATTTTTGGCATTCGAAACACTTAACTATCTCACAATCTCCAGATAAGCAATTCTGTCTGGTACAAGTTTTGGCAACAGATATGGGGTTCCTTTGAAACCATAAATCCTGAAGCAAGTAAAATCCTTGTGAACAAACCAATCACCCCAGTTGTGATTGGCAATACCTCTTTTATAAAAAACAACAGGTCTAAGAAATCTTTTAACTTCAGTGGAAATAGATCCTTCACACGGGACACCATACATCTGGTATAATGGCTTTACTATTAGATCTTCAAACTTGATGTAGTTTGATTTCACATATCATGAATCCCAAAATGATGTCCACATCTGTACTGGTTGTTCTTTGCCTGCTCTGTCCAATGTGTTCAATTTTAAATTCATTGGCCACATAGCCCTAATTCTTCCATAAAATCATATCAAATGCATTAACAATGAGTAAAACTTGAAGTGGGCTCCCTATTATCTTTGAGGTTCAAGAAACCTTCATGTAATTTTTCTACAACATAAGTAGCATAATCAAAGGGTCTTGGCTCATACATCTATACATTTGTTGCTAACACCAACGGCCCAATATTAGCTACATCAGGGACCTCTATACCTCCAACCTGTCCGCATGACATATAGGTGTACTGTAAGTAGTGTCTGAAAAATGTCCATGTTGAATGGGGGACCATCCTCTTCGGTTAGAATGCCCTTCTGAACCCTGTGGAAAGCTAAGTTCCACCCTTTATAAGTAGTATCTATTTTAACAAATTCCTCCTCTAGTTCTTCAAATGACAAGGGTACATCAAGGTTAGGGTCTAAGCTAAAAACTTGATCTATGGTGCCACGACTAAATCTGATAAACACTTCGCCATTTGGAAACTGAATGCATCTCTTCACAAAATTGTAATTTTTGACCAAGACTTCCATCAATCTGATGTTTACGAAAACATTTGGAACAACTAGTTTACCTAAGTTGGTTATCCACGGGTTAAAATAGAAAGAGTTCATAACCTCTCACCTTTGTCCACACATCTCCAACCCCTTTAAACTTGTCCTCAAGTTAGTCTTTTCTGGGCAAATGTTGTTTTGACCTCCTTGATTTTGGGCCTGGGGACTTTAATTGATCAATGATATCTTGATTCAGTTTCCATGCAGGAGGGACTTCCGTGCAATAATTCTCACCTTGAGTGTTTTTTACTAAAACGCAACCTGCATTTGGTTCTTAATTTTCCTCGTATGAGCCATCAATCTACTCAATTGCACGCATTAAATTCAAGCTACTTTGGTTTCAGTTTTGAATTGTATATGTAATGGCTCATCGATATATACTTTCCCAGCGAATTACTCCCTTGGCGCCATTGGCAATATTTCATTCCTTAAGTCGCTTTGTTTTCTATCAGTGTGTGTCTTCCCGAGCCCTCGATCAGGTATCAACATAACCTTGAAAAGTCTTTGTCGATAGTTACTTTTTCCCTGATGAATCTCTTTCTCTATTGTTTCCATTGAGCATTGGGATAGCTTGAAATGTTACACCCCGATCTCTTTAAGTTGTACCAATGACTAAGGCTTTTCTCCCTATCTGTGTAAGTCTTATCGATAGCCTTATTAGCTATCGACAAGACAACAATTCGGATGTTCCGATAGCGAAAGTCACACTGATGATACTTTAGTAATGACTCGGTTGATGTATATCCTCCCGATGTGTCTATTGGGTATCGGGATAACGCCTATCCCCTTTTAGCGATAGTTAATTACTTCTCGATGACCTTTGTCTTTGGTAGGGTGCTTTCTTCGGGGTAGGCTACATCGATGGTTTGATTTGCAGACTTGTGGAGTTGTAATGGACTTCTTCCATTTCTCTTCCACTTCTAGACATCCATACTATCTTGTTTCTTAAAGAAAATGGAGAAATAAATGGTACTAAGATTAAGAAGATACATACTCATCATGAGTAATGAGAAATAAACAAGCTTGTCAAGCTTGAAATCAATGTATAAGGCTAATTGTGCGATTTTGTCAAAAGTTGTCAAATAGTCCTATTCAGGGCTTGATTGTTCAAATAATGTAAATGTACCCATGGAAGGGTAATAAAGGTTTAATATGTTGTTTTGAGTCTATTCTAAGTTGTTCAAAGTATCTAAGTAATGTTTAGTGGTCATTCATGTCAAAAGGCAAAAGTTGTCAAGGTGTCACTAAAAAGTTGTAATGCAACAATGCATAAAATGTTGTCAAATTGTACATTACGGTCTTAGGGGCAATTGGAACAGTTATAGAACCATGAGAGGATATAAAATCCATCATTTATTCGGATTAAGTGTGTGTGTGAGAGATGGAGGAAAGTCTTGTAAGGTTAGATCAAATAAAGCCTCTGACTATCACTTAATTCTGTAGGGTTGTGACAGTTACAGGATTGTATATCAGTTTGAAATTAAAACTTCCATGTAATTGTTTGTTGGATAAATAGGAAGGAAGTGCATTGCTATAAAGTATGTATTGGAAAATGTTTTTGATGAAGATTCAATGAGAAAATTGATATTTTGTTCAAGACTTTTAACTGTTGTTTTTGACAGTCATGATTATTTGCTGCTTTAGATGTTTCTAAAATTAGTCTTCGTAAACTCATCATTCCTAAGTTGATTATATTAGATGATACAATAAAAAGGTTTCTCTTTTTTTAAAACTCAAATATTTTTCATCAACTTGCCAAAATCAAGCTTCTTTTTAAGCTAAGAAAACTATCTAAATTTTATAGTCTTCATAATTGAAGAGAGTCTAAGTTTAAGTAACATTTCAACTTTTATATAACTAGTTCTAAGAAGACTTTCATACTTGTGATATCCTTTTGCACAGTTTGTGAAGGTTACACACTGAAGTTTTGATAGCTCGATTTTTTTGCGTGTGAAGAAAGACCATGTCATAAAATATCAGCAAAGAATAAAATAAGGAGACAATTGCTAGATTGTGGTCTAACTTGAAAAGAAAAGGTGATGGAAAATGTTATTGTACCTACAAAATTTGCAAGGGCTTAAAGACTAGAATATTTCTAATCAAAAAAACTAAGAAACACTATAGGCAACATGGTCACATTGAAGGGGGACATGATTATCATCCATTGTAAGTTGTTCATTATATCGTATTAACAATTTATATACATAAGAAATCACTTCATGATGAGATCATGATCATGGTTTATTTATGTTGATCATTTTTATATAGGTTGAGCTCCCCAAGGCACATGATATGGACAACCACAACCCGAAGAATATGTTTTTTGAAGTGGAGGAACATGGAGATGTGAATATCGAAGCTGAAGATAATGATCCCATGGAAGATGATGATGATGCACCAGAAAACACAATTGAAGATGATGGTACAAATACATTGATCCATGACACATTTAGTACTAGCACAACTGATCATGATGATCAAGATGACTTTGATGTTGTTCATGATTTACCTATACTTGAGAAGGCATATGAGCCCTTATATGAAGGCTCCAAAACAACTCTTCTCTCCGCTGTATTGTTGTTGGTGAACTTCAAGGTTATGAATGGTTTATCCAACATAATGATCTCATGTATGTTAAGGTATGTCGTATATGTCATTATAGTTAATAAAGGGTGAATCATGTACCATTAATATTATGAAGATTGATAGGTGAGTTTTTGTTACCACCATCAAATTTTCTACCTCGCTCATACCGAGAATTATCTTCCATTCTAAAAGATATTGGAATGGAATATCAAGTAATAGATGCTTGTCCCAATGATCATATTATATATCATAAACAACATGAATTTGCAACAGAATGTCCTGAATGTCATATCAGTAGATATCAAACAGATCTAATAACAAAAAAGGTGTCTTGCAAAGTTCTTTGTTATATTCCCATTATTCCACGTATGCAACGATTATTCAGGTGCACTAGCTTGGCACAATTTATGGATTACCATTCATGCAATAGAAGTCGAGATGACATTATTCGAATGTCTGTGGATGGTTCAACATTTATGGACATAGAGGAAAAGTGGCCACACTTTAAAGAAGAACCTCGTAATCTCAAGCTTTCATTGGCAGCAGATGATGTCAATCCATTTGGAGAGATGAGATTTGTTTACTCGGTGTGGCCAGTTTTTGTTATCAACAATAACATTCCTCCATGAATGTCAATAAAGAGGGAGCACATAATTTTGGTGATGATTGTTCTAGGTATTTTATCATTTAATAGTCATCTACATTTAATTATAAATATTGCAGTAAAATGGTGATAATGATTATGTAATGTTTTTGTTCATTCAACTAGGTAAGTACCAAGTTAAAGATATGAATGTGTATATTAAGCCTCTTATGGATGAGTTGTTGGAGTTATGGAATGGTGTCACTATGCATGACATCTCTAGACCAATAGGACAAAGATAATTTCAATTCCATGCAATGCTTGTATGGACAATACATGATGCCCTAGGGCTAACACATTTTTGTGGTATGTTACAGTGTTCAAGTTCTGCATTATAATTATAATTATAAAAATTAACATATTTAATCCAATTATATATTATCTTGTAGGTCTTCAAACAAAGGGAAAATTTGCATGTCCAATTTGTGGTCCAAAGATGAAATCCCGTCATTCAAAAAGTTTAGGAAAGTAGGTGTTTGATGAGTATAGGAACTTCCTCCACATAAATCATAAGTATTTGTTAGTGAACGGATTTTGCCTTTCTTAAAAATGATCAATTTCAAACTCTGTCGCCTTCTTTAAAAGACAAGTGTTCAACTAAACAGATGGGTAAGTGTTATATAAACCACTTGCCTTTGAATTTTCCATAGGTACAGCTCCCTATCTTAGTTATTCGGAGAATAATCTAATTAATTTTTGATTGGTATGCTTTTAACCTGAAAGCATGTAAGGCCGCCTACTTCATTCTTTGATGAGAGGCTAATATTTCATACATATTTCAGAGAAAAAAAATTAACTTTCCAATCGTTTCAACACAAGAGATGGAAGCAACTGAAACAAAGTTCAGAAAACCATTCTAATAATTCAGATAAGAAAAGAACAGATAATAGAAACCAAATCTATCCTCAAGCACAAATCTTTCTTTAAAAACAAAAACTCATGGGAAGGAGTCCCAGAAAAATAATAATTTTCTGCACTAGAAAGGTGATTACTGTTGTTTGATTAGATCAACATATGCAAAGATATGCGCCTACACAGATTCAAAACCCACAGATTTTGCTTCTCCCAAAAATAGTGTGATCTTTTATATATATATTTTTTATGCAACAAAGGCATGACAATACATCTATAAATCCTTTCCTATTCCAGATTTTAAAGTCTGATCCTTCCTTCCACAAAACAGGACCTTTACAAAATAGAGGAAAATAAAACCAAAAACTAACTAAAATTCTAAACAAAATCTAACCCTTATTCCATCTATCTTACTTTAATTTATATTTTTTAGAACAGGGGAGGTCTCCCTGAAAAATCGACCTCCCCCAAATCAGTTATGAAACTAACAAGATATAATTGGGACAGATGTCTCGAAGTCTTTGCATAAACATGAAAATCACCTAAACAAAACATGGTCTAGATCAATGCATTATGCCACTTTCCAATCATCATCTTCTTCTCCGCTTTCCTAGGCATCATGGGCGGTTGTGAGTTCCTGGATTATAGACTGATTCAGAACCTTCATTGCATTGAGCTTTGCCTTCGCCGCTTCCTTGTTCCACCTGTGCTTCACCATCTTTTTGACATGTTTTGGTAACTGATCATTACCAATAAAGGTCATGGACTCGATCTGAGCAACCTGTGTTATATCCTTAGGAGTAAAATTACCCTTGGCTTTGATTTTCTCCATGTATATTTGGAAAACTTTTATCGCATTCTGCGTGTTAAGCCCGCAAATTCCCAACTGCCAATTATGGTTAGGGTTAACCACCTTGTTGTCATTAACTATACTACATTGGAGGTCTTGGAGTTCATACACAGAAGTCTTAGCGTCAGAGATCACAAATTTGAAGGTAAACACGCACCACATTATGGTCTTTTTCAACACGAAGAGCTGGCATTCGTTTGTCACCAATCTGATTGAACGCTCTGTCAGGAATCGGGTCACTCCATACTTTTCTATTTTCGTGAGCATTGATAAAACGTTCTCCCATTTGTGTTCCTCTTTCTCCCATGGTGAAATCTGATTTTGAACTTCTATGATGAGGCTCTGTATCTCATCACATAACTTTCCAGAGTCCGTGATATACTTCTCTCCGTCCTTGACTATTACTTCGATCCATCTCTCCACTGCCTCTGCAATTCTTTTGGCCCGTTGGACCTGGCTCATTAACTTTTTATTTTCTAGTGAAGTCGGACCAAAGTTTTCCGTAGCATGAGATATAGGGAGTGCCCCAAAACAACCAATGTTGTCGATGAACTGGGCAAAAATATTTATGTGTCGCTTTAGCTCTCTCTTTTCCCACCCATATTTTTACGATCTAGTGAGAATTTTCTTCATCGACACCTGGAAGAAATGATTGTCTGAGTCCCTACTCAAATTTCATAGCTCCACCTTAGTGATCTCAAAATCATCTGTACTGGCTTCCTTGTTTTCATCCTTGGGCTTGTACGAGGCAATTTCAGCGACCCTTTTTTCGGTTCCTTCATCATTATCCAAGCGAGCAACTATTTTTAACTTTTTTGACTTGGGGCCCTTCTCTGTGTACTTCATGACCATCTCCTAAATTGGAATAATCACGGGAAGGAAATTCCGTTTTTTCTTTACCGAAGTGGTTAACCACTTGGGAGTTGCACTGGAACTGGTTGTTCCTTCAACCACTTTGGGGGGTGCCATCAAGGCTATAGTAATGGCATGGGAGTCCATGGTATGAATTATGTCATCGTTGAGGTCTTCAACCTCGAATATCTGAGCATCCGGGATCTTATCCTTCATCTCTGTATCCTTGGCTTGGTCCATCTTTCTCTGTGCAGCACTTCGTGACTGGGTATGTTGAGGTGTGGAGAAGTCCAAAACTGGATTAGACTTGTGCCTAACCTGAGGCGGCTTCTTATCCTTACCTGCATGAACAGGCATAGAAGCATTGCTAGAAAAATGCTTAGGTGAACACAGGGCAACTTCACTATTCCCTGTAGAATCAGACTTGGAGCCCAATTTCATTGCTTTCTTCCTAGCAACCCACGCCACAGTTCTCTCCAAAAATCCTTTGGTTCTTATTTGTATATCATCTTCCTCTTCTTCATCCTAGTTGATTGAAGGCACCTCACTTTCTGCTCGAGCTAAGTATCCAGGATCAAATAGTTCTAGATAATCCTCTTCGAGCCCTTTAATGTCCAACTTTACCTATAGTGAAATAACTTGTTCTAACACCATCCTCATGTTTCCCCTTTTGAACACCTCGAGTTCATCAGTACAATCTTCCTAGAAGTCCTCTAATTGTGGCATTGGGAGATACGGCGTTAGACCAAGACTTCGGAAAAAACCCTTATCATCAAAACCTTTTCTTTCAGGATACAGGGGAAAATTGAAGTTCTTGATATCTGCTCCAATGCTCAAGGCATCTGACATTAAACTGTAGGACAACACACCTAATTGGATGGGAAAATGAACCTCCCATTTATCCCTGGGTTGCGACTTTTTAATCACAGAGGTCAGTTACCTACATATCTCCACTAAAACAAAGCAATCTGAACAAAAATGAGGGAGCTTGAAGGGTTCCTCTTCAAAGCCACCTATTCTTATATAGCAGAAATGAGGAAACTGGATAAAGAAACTGCCAAACCTCTAGATCAGTGTCTGCGCATCCTCAGAGATTCTTTTGGTTTTCACATTTTTCATTTCCTAGCACAAATCACCCAAAAAAGCATTGTGTACCCTTCTGAAACCCTGCAAGGCATTATCGTTTTGCAGCATGGGGTAAAAATCATACACGGGAACATCCTCCTCAGTGAGTTGTCTTGGTATTCCAACTAACTCCTTAACACATGCCAAATAGTATACAAGATATGAAGACATGAAGAAATTCTACTTAAACTATTTAGCCATACTCAGTTGCTCCCTCATTGAATTGGCAATCAGTTCTGCCCAATCAAAGTATTGCTTCCCCTCTAGTACTAGCTGCACATAGTAATAAATCTAGTCATCAAAATTGTAGGCTTCTGCAGAGCCTTGGACTCGGTGCAACAAAAGCATGACATCGTGAATATGAGGCAACATGTGATTCTTATTGGGATTCTTGGGCAATCTGGATCCACCCCTTTGAGGAACCTTCAGCCAGTATTTTGCTACATTATTTCGGTGTCCAGTTCTTTCTATGTTGAACTTGGTGATTGACTGAGGAGGGGAAATGTTGGAGAACTAATAGTCAGGTATCTTGAAGATAGAGGAAATTACTTCACGGTTTATGGCAAGAAGGGTTTCACCATTGTCTCTCCTAATGGGTTCAAAGACTGGATCATACCTAGTGATACATTCCTTAACCAATTCTGGGCAAGGGATAGCTGGGGGAAAGGCTGCTGCCTCTATGAGACCGCTACTCAAAATCTCCACACCAAAAGAACTATCAATTCACTTGAATACCCTTTCTTTTAAAACTTCAAGATTTTCCCCTTTAAGGTCGGTATCGCTAACTATGGGCTCTGTACATGCAAGGCTAAAAACATTCTCGAACAAGTGCAGTGTGGACTTCATAATTCAAAGTCATAAGCCTTAATTTTTTGCAACAACCCTACTATGAGAGAAGAAATATAGGTAAAAATTATTGGAGAGAACAAGAAATGGACTCACCTTCATAGTTGAGCAACCAGATGACTACCGACGGTTAAAACTTCTATCCAGGAAAAATAACACTGCAACAGCGAGGAACAAATTTTTAGAGAGTTAATCCTTCATACCTTATAGCGAGGGCAATGATATGGAACTATTAAGTGCAATAATTCCAATTTTCAGTTTGAGTGTGTTAAGTTTGTGGATTGGACATCGCACACATGCATTAAATGCATGGCGACGTTTTTGAAGTAATCACCAGTTCCCGAAATGATTACTTACTTCGAAAAGCCAACAATTGACGTCACTTAAGATATGGTTCACCTTCCTCATATTTTGGCAATCAATGCACCATCAAATCATTTAACCCACGGGACCCACCATCTTTGAACACATATGAACATCCTGAACAAACTTCATTGGGGTTCAAGTTGTTCAAGGCATACACTACGCTTAGGGGAAATCTTTTCTGAGAGTATTAATTATGTCAAGTGTTGTTGACCATTTGTGCTGTGTTGAACATGTTGAACACATTTGAACCTTTTGAACTCAGTTCAATGAGTTCAATGCCTGGAGAGAGATGACGTAACACGTCACCGAACAAAAACCCATAAAGAGCCGTTGCAAAACACTTTAAGAAAATGTTAGTATGAAAAATCCCCTGAACACCTAAGAACCCGCGGAACCTAAATGAACCTAATGAACCCGGTTCAAGATGGTTCAAAGTGTTCACGTAGTTCAACCAATTACTAAAACTCAGCATTTTTGATTGAAAGACGATTTGCAAACGGACTAAGGGCTTGAACCGAGGTATTATGAGAAAAACCAAGGACTCCGAAAGGAATTTAAAAAGGAAATTTGTTCTTATTATGAAGAAAATATGACGTGGTAACATTGGCTCTAACTAGGGATTGCATTTTGTGAAGAAGAATGTAAAGAACTCTGAATCTCTGGTTTTGCATGACCAAAAGTAGATAGGGGAATAAAGGAGACTCACACCTAAACAAACAATTAAACAAAACACCTAAGCTACTATATACATAAATTCTTGACCACAGGACTCACAGTTTGTAGAGCTTGAGATATTGCCCGTTATAGGTATAGGACATAAGCGTCCCATCAGAATAGCTGAGTCTAAAAGCATTTTCTCCCACCACTTCATAGATCCTAAATGGGCCTTTCCACAATGAGTCAAATTTACCATGTGCACCCTTTGGTTCCTTCTGTTTATCCCATAATAGTACCTCATCTCCTTCAAGGAAACCTCTTGGATGAGCTCTCATGTCAAAAATGTCCTTCAACTTGCTTTGATGGTCTGTAATTCTGTCCACCAACATCTCTCTTTCTTCTTCCAGCTTCATTAGGTACATAACCCTCTTCTTTAGAGCATTCTGAAAGAAAGAATCCTCCACTACTGTTTGTAGCTTGGTTGCTGACAATTCCAAGGGTAAAGAAAGTTTTGCACCGATCCCATACACAAGCTCAAAAGGTGCCATTCAGATGGCTCTTTTAGGCATGATTTTGTCTTCCCACAAAGCTTCATATACCTTCTTATGCTAGTTTCGAGCATTTTCATCCACCGGCTTCTTCATAATCACAACCAGGTTCTTGTTGCTTGATTCTGCCAATCCATTACCCTGTGGAAGATAATTAGAAGAATGTGAGAGGGTAATCTGATGTTCATAGCAAAACATGGTTAGTTCTTCAGAGGAGAAATATGATGCGTTATCTGCAACAATCTTTTGAGGAACCCCGAAACGGACCAGGATGCAATCTTTGAGAAAGTTACACACGACCTTTGAGTTTGCCTTTTTAGTGGGAATGGCCTCCACCCACTTGGTAAAATAGTTAGTTGTTGTCAAAATATACATATGAATAGCACTGGAATGAGGGTTTATTGGCCCACTGAAATCAATACCCCATTGTCTGAAAGGTTCATCAATTACCACATGCCTTAAAGGTAGAGCCGCTAAATGTGGCTTCCCGAAAAAGAGTTGGCATTTCTCACATTCTTTAACATAAATATACACATCTCGAAACATGCCAGGCCAATAAAAGCAATTCCTTAAAATTTTGAAAGCAGTGATAGAGGATGAGAAGTGTCCGCCATAGGCTTCATCATGATAGACTTCCAGAAGTTGTTGTTGTTGAGGCTTATCCACACACCTTAAGTATGTTCCATCCAAACCTTTTTTGTACAAGACATCCTGCCAAATAACATACTTAGCGGCCTTTAACTTAAGATTCCTTTGTTCCTTTGCTGACAAATGACTTAGGCAACTACCATAAATCAAATAGTAGGCCACATCAGAAAACCAGGCATCCTGCAATCCAATGAATAGATTCAATGGTAATTTTGTTTCTGTTTCCATCTCATTTTCTGCAATTAACCTGCATAAGCCTTGTCCTTTGACTGTCTTTGTAGGGCAAATGTCTAGATCATATTCCTAGATTTTTGTTACCCAAGTTGCTCTTTTATTGAGTCCGACCTCTTGCTGAGTTAAAATGCTTTTCACTATGGAGTGTGGAACAAAAACCAAAGAGTGAGAGTGTAGAATGTAATATCGAAATTGTTTCACAACCTTGACCACAACAAAGGCGTGTTTCTCCAAAAGTGAATACTTAAGCTCATGCTTCTTGAGTGGAACACTCATGAACGCTATAGGTGCTTCGGCCCCAGATTCAACCATTTGCAACAATATTCCAGACATTGTATGTTTGGAGGCGTAGCAATATATAATGAAATTCTTTTTGAAATACGGGTTGATGAGAGTTGGTGCATTAGCAACTGAACCCTTGATTCTTTCAAAAGATTCTTTGGCCTCTTCAGTCCATTTGAAAGGATGCTTTTCACTCAACATGCTGATGATGTGTTTGGTAGTTTCTGCAAACTCCGATACAAACCTCCTTAAGAAATTCACTTGACCAAAGAAAGACCTTACTCCAGTCCTATTTGAAGGTAAACTGAGACATTGAATCGCATTAACTCTCTCGGGATCAATCTTGACTCCTTCTTTTAAAATGATATGCCCCAATAATTTACCCTCAGCTACACAGAAAACTGACTTCTTTGGGTTCAGGGAGATTCCATGCTCTCGACAACGCTGTAGAACTTCCCTCAGATCCTTGAGATGATTCTTCCTCTCTTTAGAAAACACTGTCAAGTCATCCAGGTAAACAACAATAATTCTGTCCCAAAAATCCTTAAAAGAGGAATCCATGGCCCTTTGAAAGGTGGCTTTGACATTTATTAAACCAAATGGCATATGATTATATGCAAATGTTCCCCATGGAGTGATGAATGTTGTCTTGTGTTGTTCGTGCTTTGCAACACTAATCTGATTGTAGCCAGAAAAACCGTCTAACATCGACATCATTTCTGACCCAGATACTATCTGCAGAATATGATCCATGTTGGATAAGGTGTAGTTGTCCTTAAGACTTGCCTGATTCAAATTGCGGAAATCTACACAAATATGAATCTCCCCATTCTTCTTCCTCATAGGCACAATATTGGCTACCCAGGTAGAATGATGAATTGGATATATGATTCTGGCTTTAAGCATTTTATCAACCTCTTTAAAGATTGCATCTGCCATTATAGGGTTGAAATTCCTCAATTTTTGTCTGAAGGGAGAGACGCCCGACTTCAACGGAATCTGATTTTGAAAATGCCCATCCCTAAACTCTTTCAAATCATCATAGGACCAAGCAAAAACATCGATTTATTCCCTTAATAGCTCATTGAGAATTCATTTTTCCTAAGAGGAGCAACATTTGCCAATTGTTACCACCTTGGGATTAGATTCATCTCCCAGGTTAATCTTCTCACAACTTCCTTTCTCGTCATCCTCGGGGGCTTTCTTGCCTATGAACACATCATCCTAGGTGAAAAACCTCTCCAGAGTCACTAGCCCTTTCAGAATTTTGTTGCCTTTAAGCTGAATAAAACTATTTGTAGGATCAACATCTGGGTCTGGACTAAACTCCTTGCAATTATTTTCAGAACCTTCCAAATATGATTGGGAGAATGACTAAACACATTTCGGAAAGTCTTTGATTTGAGCATCTACATCAAATACTTGCCAATTGTTTACACTATCAGGGACACTAGGCCTATAAATCATTTCAATCCTATATGAATCATCCTTAAAGTCTGGATGTGGTAACAAAAGAGAAGCTAAAACGGCCAACGAATCTACCCTACTGTTTTGATCCCTTGGTATGGCTTCAATCGAGAAGGCATCAAAGAATTCTATCTCATCCCAAACCCTATTTCTATAATGTCTCAATCTGTCATTCTTAACTGTATAGACATTTCTCACCTGTCTGACAATCAACTCTGCATCACCTTTAACTTTGAGAAATTTAATACCTTTACATTTGGCCTCATTTAATCCTAATAATAATGCCTCATACTCTGCAGTATTATTAGTATTCTTAAAATCCAACTTGCAAGAGAAAGGAAAAATGTTACCATTAGATGACAGCAAAACTACCTCTGTTCCAGAGCCAGAGTTGGCGCAACTTCCATCGAATTCCATCTGCCACAACCCGCCAAGTTCGTCAACTATTTCTTCAGGTTCTTTTTTGCCAGGAGCAAGGAAGAGATAGTTTCCGAACTCGCATTCTTGGAACAAAATCTGAGCTTTAGGGTTATCAGAAGGAAAGACAATGTACTTATTTTTTAGTTCAGGTTCAAGTTTGATCTTTTGTTTCCCAAGTGGAATGATAGCTTCTGACCAATCCATCTTAATTTCACCTCCAAGGTCCTTACAAAAAGTTCTACTCAAGAGCATCCCGTAACTTGCAGGAATGTCAGCAACCAAAATAGTCAATTTTACTCTTTTATCAGGGCATGTCGCTAGCACTGCCTGGACATCCTTTACCTGTCCAATAAGAGGGATCCGTTTCCCGTCCATTGATTAGCATCTCCCAAATGTTTTTGTGAGAGTTAAACCTAAAGACCTAGCAACAGATGAAGGCATTATGTTGTTTGATGCTCCTGAATCTATTATGCAATTGCTAAGCTTTTGACCATTCAGGAGGAGAGATATGTAGAAAGGTTAAGGTTTTAGAACCTCAACATCAAGCCTATCTTCAGCATTATGGAAAGCACATGGATTAATCCAATCAATAGAAGGGCACAGAACAGATGAAGGTTTTTCAGCAGTAAACAAATCACTACTCCCCACACATTCTTGCACCGAGGACTCCGAAGAAGAGTCTCCTTTTACATACTTGACCAGCTTATCTAATTCTTTCGGGTTCAATTTCAAATATTCAGTAGTGGAAAGTTGAATAGTAGAAGCTTTAAAAAATTCAATTATGTCAAAGGAGGAGGTAGAAGAAGAGCTATTTTTATTTTCATGATTCCTTTGCAAAATCCTAACTTCAGGAGTCTTTGAATGAGAGGGAAAGCTATTACTTGGGAGATCTTTACCTTTCAAATTACCTCCAGAAGGGTTCACAAAAGGGGGAGACTGGGGAGTTCGTTGATTCCTTGTAAGGATTGCACATGCAGGATCTTCAAGGGTTGCCAAAATATTACCACCTTTTTCTGAATCTGACTCATATTCGAGGTAGAATGATCCAGAGTCGCCAGGTACCTCTTGAATTTGCTTTGCTTCAGTGAACTCACCTAATTCATCCTTTGTGTTTTTCATTTGAACATGTCTTATCATATCAAGACACGAACCCCCATCATGGTCTGTGGTAAGGTGAAATGAACACATAGCACCCTTGTCAGGAGGAGCCTCTATTTGCAATCTTTTTGGAGCAGCAGGCAATTGCAATGATCATCCATAGTTATCCATGGATAGGAACTTCCGGGCTTTGGTATCTGCCTCTTCAAAGCAATCATATCATTGATGAGCCGTTGAACAATTGGGTTAGTAGAAGAAGTGGATGCCTGTGGTTGACCTTGAGGAGTTTGTACATCCTTTCTCCATTTCCCGACTGTTATTAGGTCATCTTCAAGTTGTATAGCTTCATTTTGCGCAGTCTCAAGATCAGCTAACCTATTTCTTCTGAGGTGAAAACCAAAATCGGGAGGCATGGAGTTTATAAAGAAACATTGTTGATTATCAGCGGTTGGTCTTTTAGCCAGAGGAATTTTATGGATAATCTTATTGTACCTGGCTACATAGTCCCTCATTGGCTCATGAATTTCTTTTTTCATTTGTGTGAGCTGAGCCAATAAAGAGTGTTCATCATCAGCACTCTTGAACCTTTTCTTGAAAGTGGTTTTCATTGTTTGCCAGTCGGTTATGGATCCCGCTCGCAGATGACTGAACCAATCTGCTACCCCCTCAGTAAGAGTTTGGGCAAAAAGCCTAACGGCCACATCTTCATACTGTACTACCAGTATCCTAGTAGCTACATTGAAGGAATTCAAGCGCTCTTCAACTGAGACTTTTTCGTCTCCATTATACTTAGGTAGGACATCCCTCACCCCTTTTGGAAGTGGGTTATGAGCTTCGAGGGCAAGAGGTCCGACAGTGGCACCCCATGGTTGGGCCATAATGAACATAGGATAAATGGTTACTAGAGGAGGGGCTTGAACTCTAGTAAGCGTTAGTGCTTGCCAAGGGTTTGAAGAGGAAGGTATAGCAGTAGTTCTGATAGGAGAGGAAGGTCTACTTTTAGCATTTCTTTTGGGAGTAAAATTTGTGACAAATGATAACCCTTGCAATTATTCAAACTATTATTAGTTATTCCCTCTCTCCTCTATGATCTGGTATAAGGACAAGAATCCAATGTTGCTACCCCTAGGGTTCTCAGATCTTTAAACAATTCTTTCAAGCTCAACAATATTCCTGTACTTTGGGAATCTGTATCAGACAAAGCAAACCTGTGGTTATTGTTGATTATGAGTTCAATTTTACCATGCCCATAGCATGCTAGTCTATTGAATGTTCTACTTATTTTATTTTTATTTTTTTCTCCCTAGCAGAGTCGCCAAAAATATGATAGTGAACGGATTTTGCCTTTCTTAAAAATGATCAATTTCAAACTCTGTCGCCTTCTTTAAAAGACAAGTGTTCAACTAAATAGATGGGTAAGTGTTATATAAACCACTTGCCTCTAAATTTTCCATAGGTACAGCTCCCTATCTTAGTTATTCGGAGAATAATCTAATTAATTTTTGATTGGTATGCTTTTAACTTGAAAGCATGTAAGGCCGCCTACTTCATTCTTGGATGAGAGGCTAATATTTCATAAATATTTCAGAGAAAAAGAATTAACTTTCCAATCATTTCAACACAAGAGATGGAAGCAGCTGAAACAAAGTTCAAAAAACCATTCTAAATATTCAGATGAGAAAAGAACAGATAACAGAAACCAAATCTATCCTCAAGCACAAATCTTTCTTCTAAAACAAAAACTCATGAGAAGGAGTCCTAGAAAAATAATAATTTTCTGCACTAGAAAGGTGATTACTGTTGTTTGATTAGATCAACATATGCAAAGATATGTGACTACACAGATTCAAAACCCATAGATTTTCCTTCTCCCAAAAATAGTGTGATCTTTTATATATATATTTTATGCAACAAAGTCATGACAATACATCTATAAATCCTTTCCTATTCCAGATTTTAAAGTATGATCCTTCCTTCCACAAAACAGGACCTTTACAAAATAGAGGAAAACAAAACCAAAAACTAACTAAAATTCTTCAAAAAATCTAACCCTTATTCCATCTATCTTACTTTAATTTATAGTTTTTAGAACAGGGGAGGTCTCCCTGAAAAATTGACCTCCCCCAAATCAGTTATGAAACTAACAAGATATAATTGGGATAGATGTCTCGAAGTCTTTGCATAAACATGAAAATCACATAAACAAAACATGGCCTGGATCAACACATCATGCCGCTTTGCAATCATCATCTTCTTCTCCGCTTTCCTAGGTGTCATGGGCGGTTGTGAGTTCCTAGATTATAGACTGATTTAGAACCTTCATCGCATTGAGCTTTGCCTTCGCCGCTTCCTTGTTCCACTAGTGCTTCACCATCTTTTTGACATGTTTTGGTAACTGATCATTACCAATAAAGGTCATGGACTCGATCCGAGCAACCCGTGTTATATCCTCAGGAGTAAAATTACCCTTGGCTTTGATTTTCTCTATGTATATTCGAAAAACTTTTATCTCATCCTGCGTGTTCAACCCGCAAATTTCCAATTGCCAATCGTGGTCAGGGTTAACCACCTTGTTGTCATTAACTATACTACATAGGATGTCTTGGAGTTCATACATAGAAGTCTTAGCGTCAGAGATCACAGATTTGAAGGTAAGCACCCGCCACATTATGGTCTTTTTCAACACGAAGAGTTGGCATTCGTCTGTCACCAATTTGATTGAACGCTTTGTTAGGAATCGGGTCACTCCATACTTTTCTATTTTCATGAGCATTGACAAAACATTCTCCCATTTGTGTTCCTCTTTCTCCCATGGAGAAATCTGATTTTGAACTTCTGCGATGAGGCTCTGTATTACATCACATAACTTTCGAGAGTTAGTGATATACTTCTCTCCATCCTTAACTATTCCTTCAATCCATCTCTCCACGGCCTCTGTAATGCTTTTGGCCTGTTGGACCTGGCTCATTAACTTTTTATTTTCTGGTGAAGTTGGATCAAAGTTTTTCATAGCATGAGATATAGGGAGTGCCCCAAAACAACCAATGTTGTCGATGAACTGGGCAAGAATATTTATGTGTCGCTTTAGCTCTCTCTTTTCGCGTCTGTCTTTCTCTGATCTGGTGAGCATTTTCTTCGCCGACACCTAGAAGAAATGATTATCTGAGTCCCTACTCATATTTCCCAACTCCACCTTAGTGATCTCAAAATCATCTGTACTGGCTTCTTTGTTTTCATCCTTGGGCTTGTACGAGGCAATTTCAGCGACCCATTTTCCGATTCCTTCATCATTATCCAAGCGAGCAACTATTTTAAACTTTTTTGGCTTGGGGCCCTTCTTTGTGTACTTCACAAACATCTCCTGAATTGGAATAGTCACGGGAAGGAAATTCCACTTTTTGTTTACCGAAGTGGTTAACCACTTGGGAGTTGCACTGGAACTGGTTGTTCCTTCAGCCACTTTGGGGGGTGGTGTCAAGGCTATGGTAACGGCATGAGAGTCCATGGTATGAATTATGTCACCATCAAGGTCTTCAACCTCAAATATCTGAGCATCCAAGATCTTATCCTTCATCTTTGTATCCTTGGCTTGGTCCATCTTTCTCTGAGCAGCACTTCGTGACTGGGTATGTCGAGGTGTGGAGAAGTCCAAAACTGGATTAGACTTGTGCCTAACCTGAGGTGGCTTTTTATCCTTACCTGCATGAACAGGCATAGAAGCATTGTTAGAAAAACGCTTAGGTGAACGCAGGGCAACTTCACTATTCCCTGCAGAATCAAACTTGGAGCCCAATTTCGCTGCTTTCTTCCTAGCAACCCACACCACAGTTCTCTCCAAAACTCCTTTGGTTCTTAGTTGTATATCATCTTCCTCTTCCTTGTCCTAGTTGATTGAAGGCACCTCGGTTTCTACTTGAGCTAAGTATCCAGGATCAAATAGTTCTAGATAATCCTCTTCGAGCCCTTTAATGTCCAGCTTTACCTGTAGTGAAATAACTTGTTCTAATACCATCCTCATGTTTCCCCTTTTGAACACCTCGAGTTCATCAGTACAATCTTCTCAGAAGTCCTCTAATTGTGGCATTGGGAGATATTGCATTAGACCAAGACTTCGGGAAAAACCCTTATTATCAAAACCTTTTCTTTTAGGATACAAGAGAAAATTGAAGTTCTTGAGATCTACTCCAATTCTCAAGGCATCTGACATTGAACTGCAGGACAACACACCTAATTGGATGGGAAAATGACCCTCCCATTTATCCCTGGGTTGCTTCTTTTTAATCACAGAGGTCAGTTGCCTACATATCTCCGCTAAAACAAAGCAATCTGAACAAAAATGAGGGAGCTTGAAGGGTCCCTCTTCAAAGCCACCTATTCTTATATAGCAGAAATGAGGAAACTGGATAAAGAAACTGCCAAACCTCTTTATCAATGTCTGTGAATCCTCAGAGATTCTTTTGGTTTTCACATTTTTCAATTCTTAGCACAAATCACCCATAAAAGCATTGTGTACCCTTCTGAAATCCTGCAAGGCATTATCCTTTTGCAGCATGGGGTAAAAATCATACACGGGAACATCCTCCTCAGTGAGCTGTCTTGGTATTCCTACTAACTGCTTAACACATGCCAAAGAGTATACAAGATACGAAGACATGAAGAAATTCTGCTTAAACTATTTAGCCATACTCAGTTACTCCCTCATTGAATCGACAATCAGTTCTGCCCAATCAAGGTATTGCTTCCCCTCTAGTACTAGCTGCACATAGCAATAAATCTAATCGTCGAAACTGTAGGCTTCTGCAGAGCCTAGGATTCGGTGCAACAAAAGCATGACATCGTGAATATGAGGCAGCATGTGATTCTTATTGGGATTCCTGTGCAATCTAGAACCACCCCTTTGAGGAACCTTCAGCCAGTATTTTGCTACATTATTTCAGTGTCTGGTTCTATCTGCGTTGAACTCGGTGATTGACTGAGCAAGGGAAATGTTGGAGAACTGATAGTCAGGTATCTTGAAGATAGAGGAAATTACTTCACGGTTTATGGCAAGAAGGGTTTCACCATTGTCTCTCCTAATGGTTTCAGAGACTGGATCATACCTAGCGATACATTCCTTAACCAATTCTGGGCAAGGGATAGCTGGGGGAAAGGCTGTCGCTTCTATGAGACCGCTACTCAAAATCTGCACACCAAAAGAACCATCAATTCCCTTGAATACCCTTTCTTTTAAAATTTCAAGATTTTCCCCTTTAAGATCGATATCGCTAACTATGGGCTCTATACGTGCAAGGCTAAAAACATTCTCGAACAAGTGCAGTGTGGACTTCATAATTCAAAGTGATAAGCCTTAATTTGTTGTAGCAACCCTAGTACGAGAGAAAAAATACAGGTAAGAATTACTAGAGAGAACAAGAAATGGACTCACCTTCATAGTTGAGAAACCAGACGACTACCGGCGGTTAAAACTTCTATCCAGGAAAAATAACATCGCAGCAGCGAGGAACAAATTTTCAGAGAGTTAATCCTTGATACCTTATAGCGAGGGCAATGATACGGAACTATTAAGTGCAATAATTCCAATTGTCAGTTTGAGTGTGTTAAGTTTGTGGATTGGACATCGCACACATGCATTAAATGCACAACGAAATTTTTGAAGTAACCACCAGTTCCTGAAATGATTACTTACTTCGAAAAGCCAACAATTGATGTCACTTAAGATATGGTTCACCTTCCTCATATTTTGGCAGTCAATGCACCATCAAATCATTTAAGCCGTGGGACCCACCAACTTTGAACACATGAACATCCTGAACAAACTTCATTGGGGTTCAAGTAGTTCAAGGCATACACTGCGCTCAGAGGAAATATTTTCTGAGAGTATTAATTATGTCAAGTGTTGCTGACCATTTGTGTTGTGTTGAACATGTTGAACATGTTTGAACCTTTTGAACTCGGTTCAATGAGTTCAACGCTTGGAAAGAGATGACGTAACACGTCACCAAACAAAAACCCATAAAGAGCCGCTGCAAAACACTTTAAGAAAATGTTAGTATGAAAAATCCCCTAAACACCTAAGAACACGTGGAACCTAAATGAACCTGATGAACCCGGTTCAAGATGGTTCAAAGTGTTCACGGAGTTCAACCAATTACTAAAACTCGACATTTTTGATTGAAAGATGATTTGCAAACGGACTAAGGGCTTGAACCGAGGTATTACGAGAAAAACCAAGGACTCCGAAAGGAATTTAAAAAGGAAATTTGTTCTTATTATGAAGAAAATATGACAGGGTAATAGTATCGAAATACTGAAAAACATCTTTTCAATGGTAAAGAAGAGACTACATCAAAGCCACGAAGAATGACACCTTGCCTATGGAAGTTAGAATATAATAGAATTAATCGTCAAGGTAATGTCATTCCATCTAATGGTTTATGTTTGGAATTTGTATTTTTCTATTGTGTTTTGTTTACTGATGATGCAATTGATCATCATGAAGGTCATCAAGGCATTAATGACCACCTTCCAAAGGGAATAAAAAGTTATCCGAGACAATTTAGTAGGTTGCCCTACTACGAGCAACTACAAATTGTGCATTTGTTTGATACTATGCATATTGCAAAGAATATAACAGAGACATTATGGAAAATATTGGAGGGAAGGCGTAACAAAAAAAAATTGTCAAAATTTGTAGTGACATTCAGGAATCTAATCATGCAATGAAAAATGTCATTCAATCAAATAGCAATGGAGACTAGATTAATATAAGTGCCCTTCCTTGGTTATTAACGTACCAACAAAGCAAGGCTATAAAATAAGTCATACCAAAAATTCGATTTCCCACAGGATTTGCAACCAACATAAACAATCTCATATCAAAGAAAAGTGAATTTGGGCCAGGGATGAAAACACATGATTAGCATACCTTCATTAAGGTAATTCATGTTCTTGTGTATTTACTAAATATTTGTATACTACGCATGTACTTTTCATTGTATTATGTTAGAAAACAATGAAAAGATCATTTGATAATTGTTGCAGTACGTGCTACCTCTATCTCTCCCAGACAACTTTGACACTAATGTCAAGCAAGTCATATATGATCTTGGAAAATACATGAGGTAAGTAGTGATTTTGTTCAATTTGTTGTATAGATAATATATTTGCGATTTGTTTTACTTGTTATGTAATACATTGTATATTATTTTGTAAAGTCTCGTTTATATATTTTTGCATCTTGAATCTCTTCTAGGTGGTTGTCATCTAAAGAAATCCATAAAAAAGATATTAAATATTGGAAGAGAAAAATTCCTCATTTAATGTGTGAAATGGAAAAGTGTCTACCTTCAACTTTTTTCAATGCACAAGAACACTACCTCATACACCAAGTTGAGGAGATTGAATTGTGTGGACCTATACACACTAGGTCAATGTGGATGGCTGAGAGGCACTTGAAATTTTTGAAGGCTTTGGTTCGACAAAGAGTACATCCTGAGGGTTCTATGGTGGAGGGATATATGGTATACCAAACTATGATGTACGTTGTTGAATATCTTCCTAAGTTTGCAGCAGACATCCACGTAGATCGCATTTGGGATCCCAACCCATTAACAAATTCGAAGGGGAGTACTTGATGGGGAAAGGTAGATTGAAAAAAGTGAGAGGTAATTATAAGATGTTATTGTAGTTAATTAATTCTTAATCTTCTAAACAAATATGTTCGAAGTCATCTATTAATTATTTGTATAGTTGGTCGGGAGTGGGATGTGCTGCATTTGTATATTGCAAAAAATCGTGATTGGATGACGGTGTGGATTGGACGATGTCAACATTCTGGTCACACATTAACATGGGAAGGTGTGGCTTCATTGGTTAAAGAAGCTCATTGTAATGGAGATTCCAATGTTATGCAAAGGGAAATTGATTTAGCATATGGTTTAAGAGATAAACAGGTATGTATAATTTTATTAATCACCTGTATGTTTATCAACTCACGATGCAATAATTTTAACATGTTAGACATATTGTAGGTCAAAAACCACAAGGCTATGTGCTGCAATGGTCATAAATTTCGCATCAAAAATTTGGATGACACGAAGAAAACTTGTGATTCTGGGATAACTACAGTCTTTGAGGTGACCAATATTTCATCTATAAATGACATACATCCTCAAGAGTCTCAAAATCGATACTATGACATTTTGGATGATATACTTGAGTGTGACTTTAATTCCTTCAAATTAGTTTTGTTCGTCGTCAAATGGTATAGGCTACGAATAAATACAAATGATCCTGATATAACTTTTATTGAACATGATAATGAATTTACAATGGTTAATACAAGGTCATTTGAGCCAGTTGGGGATGAGCCCTATGTTCTTCCAAGCCAATGTGAGTAGGTATTTTACTCAGAGGTTCCACATAAATTGGGTTGGTCATTTACTGTTAGACATGATCCAAAAGGAAGGCCGATAAAGTATAATGAGATAGAAGAAGATACTGAAGAAGTAGAAGATGATATAGATTATGATGATCATGATGATGATACTGTTGTTGTTGTTGTTGATGATGATGATGATGATGATGATGATGATGATGATGATGAGGGTGATGGTGATGGTGATGGTGATGGCGATGATGATGATAACGATGACGATGATGACGACGATGAAAACGATGAGGACGATGATGATGATGATGATGATGATGATGATGATGATGATGATGATGATGATGATGAGTTGGATGAAGAAGAAGATCAATGACATGAATGAAATGTATTAAATTTTTTGAACTTTGTTTTTATTTATGGAATTTGGACTGTTTATTAGCTATGTGATGGATGGTGATTTAAAATACATATGTGATGGATTAAATGTTTATGATGATACATTTGACATTTTTTGAACTTTGTGTTTATTATGGAATGTGGACTGTCTATTAGCTATGTGATGGATGGTGATTTATGATACATATGTGATAGATTACATGTTTATGATGATACATATGTGATGCCTATGATGCTCAATTACATATATGATGATACATATGTGATTCTTATGATGCTTATGATACATATGTATTTATTGTTTATCAAAGTACAAATGTAATGCTTATGATGCTCAATTTTTTTTGGTTGATAATAAAGATTTTTATTAATATATAAGTAAAGAAGTTAACATTACAAAATTGGGCCTAACTTGAGCCCAGAATAGTCTATGCATTGCTGACCGTCTACAACCTACCCAATTACATATGATAATCACTGAATTTAGAATCAACACCCATACCCCTTACAAAATTCAGAACTTGGACAACAAAAAACTAGCTCCATCAACCATGTCATCCATCATTCCTAATATCGTCGTGTGTCCATATCAGTAGGATAACAAAATCACCCCTAAGGGGGATAAAAAACTTCATCTATAAAAGCTAGAGAACTGGAAACAAACTAACAAATAGCCATCTATCGAGTCGAAAAAGAAAGCAAACCCAATCGCGATGACCTCAACCCTAAGCTGGTCACTGTCACACACTTCGTCGTCGCCTTCAGATGAAGCTCAGATACCATGGCCTCTGATTTTCCTATGCACAGTGGTATTTCCTTATTACTTCCATCAGCAAATTCCATTCAGCCCGAATATGATTCAGATAAAGCCTTTGATTAACCATGTTTGGCCAATGCACAAAGGGAACAAACCCCATCTCTTCCACCACAATTTGGCGCTCAAAGCATTTGCCAAAATCAAACCCATTTCCCAGGTGTGCCTATTCCATGATAGAGTCCATTCCGAAGATTAAATCATGCTCAAATAGAGAGTTCATTGCTCAGCGAAAGTCCTCTTCGACAACCCCCAATTCAAGGCCCCAGGCCAAAAGCATTGTTGTAATGTCCACATTGCACTTCCATCGATGAGTAGCTTGCTAGAAGAAATAACCCAGCGTCCCTTGTACCACATTTATCACCTCCTCTGATGGGCATTTGAGAAGGAGCTTGAGCCTACACTCTTCAACCAACCCATAGAGTGCTTTTTGTTGCTACTGCGTTTGGAAGGTAAAAGTGGCCTCCATCCGACCACTGAACAAAACTTGCACATAAAAATAGAAAAACCAGCCAAATAGAAAATTGATGTTAAAACATCAAGTTTGGCTTCCTTAAAAAGAAACCCAGTTCGTGTGAGAAATCAATCCCATATCTGTCGTGACACTGGGTAATTAATGCTCGATGCTGAAAACATCACATCACTGTTTTCTCTCATAGGGAGAGTCATCATAACAGGTAATTTGTTGTAAGAATCCACACACTTTCAGTTCATGGCATAGCCGCCACTGCCATCATGTAGACACACCACTTGCAAAAACTTAGGAGCAAACAATTAAACTGCCAACCTTACAAAAGCAAGGAATAAAAGAGATAAATTTTATGTTTACACAAAAGCACATTTGCATCTGGAAACCAAAGACTATCAACTGCTGCCTGTCGAAATATGTACACTGCCTTGACAATTTGTAGGCATTTTTTATTTTATTTTATAAATTTAACCCTTTGAAAATAAAAAGATTCAATCTAAATTCAACTCGCCATCAAAGACTTCAAAATGTGCATCATCTTCTTGATTGAAGGACAGGGCCCATTTAGATAATTTATCCACCACTGTATTACCCTCTCGTCTGATATGACCAAGCATGACATCTTCAAAATAATTCAAGTCCTCTAATATTAGAGAGATAAAAAAATTTAAATGCCATGCTTTAATTTCACCATTTTTAATAGCTTGGATTATGATCAACGAATCCCCTTCCAGATGTAATTTTTTAATCCCCATATTTTGAGCATATCGAGTAGTCGGCAATGTTGCATATGCTTAGGCTTCATTGTTAGTGCCCTTCTTAATACATTGTGCCCCAATTTTAACTAAACTGCCACTATCATTCTGAAAACACCATCCCCACATGAGACACACCCCCTCTAAGTTGAGCCACCCCATCAAAATTTTCTTTGATCCACCCCCTTTGTGGTGGAACCCATTCTGTGGGTGAATTACACTACTTACTCTACTTCCTATTATTCCAGGCCCCATGTCTTACTTTGGCATTAGGCCATGATTTTTGGATTTTCATGTCCTCTATAGTAAAGGGGGTACTCGTAGATTCCATCTAAGAAGCTGTAGCCCCCAAAGTTTTCTCAATTGCTTGATCAATTATACTAAATTATGATGCTCAATTGTTGGTGTTGATTTCATGTATATATTTTTTGTGATGCTGCCACCCTTGGTGTAAACAGGTAATTGACTATAGACATCGTCAACCCTTAAGTTGAGGATCTTGCACAGTCTACATAAAGTAAAGGTCAAGAATAAAAAAAAATACAATGATTATGATGATTGCATATTGTTCATGTTGTGTACTATGTAATTTTTAGTATACGTATCATGTAAATTTTGGCTAACATAAGATAATTGAATTACATATGCAGGAACCTGAACCCCTTTGACAAGGATCCTGCACAGTCTCATGGATCGATAGGTATAAGTCAATACACCCTATAGAAATAGTTTATTTTAAAAAAAATAATAGGAAAACAAAGTTCCTCAGTTCTTCAAACCTTGACATTAGCAACAAATCTAATATGGTTATCAACACTTGAGGCCCCAGTTGGACTTATTCAATTTTTAATCTCAACATCAACTTTAGGGCCAACTTCTTCATTAACATTACCCTCATTTGCAAAACATCTCTCTCATTACCAACTAACTCTCTCATTTGATGGAGTGCAGGTACCACCAAATAGGTATTTGTTAGATGTGTCTTCCTCGAGTGACGTAAATGTAGGAATAGTCGACGAAAGTGAGACATGTAGTAGGTCTAGAATAGGGAGATCAACTGGAGGTCAAAAGATTAGAAGAAAATTTAGTAAATGCATGGAATTTTTCCTTGCTCAAGGGGGGTTATGTTCTTATGATGATGAGACCAAAGGTGACATAAAGGTGCCCTTGAGGTACAAACATCTAGAGAAACAAAGGGTGTCCAAGGAACTTCCTCCAATAAACATCGGTTTTTGTGTTAACGAGAGGATATATCGCATAGCACCTTCGTCGTTACATGGTTTGGGCCTATTTTCCATGGACGACATAAAGGTCTATTACAACAAAGTTGTTGAATTGATGGAGTATGTCGGACCTTGTTACAATTACAAAATCTAGATGTAGATTGTTCAATATAAAAAAAGTATGCATAGGTATGCACTGTCAGTAAATTATATACAATGGAAAGATAATGACCAAAGTAAATGAGTGGCTGAATACATTGATGGAAGGCCAATAGAAACAGGGAATATTGCAGGTTTTATAAATAGTACATGACCTGGGTCAACTAATAAGCAACCCAATTGTATACTTGAGGCACGTGAGGGAAATCATGTATTCATATGTGCGATAAAATAAATAAGTGCAGGGGAAGAGCTGCTAATCAATTACAATTTGAATCGTATAGATACAAACAAAGTTACTAACATGGGGGTGGTATGTACTATATACCATTTAAACCAAACTCCAACTAATGACTCCAATATACCATCTTATTATTAAGTTTTTTTGCTAAGTCTATTGGTTTCATTTCTCTAACATGTTTATATTTTTTCTTTGTCACAGGGTGACCTGGATCCATCACATAGCACAAACAGGGATGTAGGTCCTGACACTTCTACCGAGTAGGTAAACCTCATTGTAATTGTACAAATTAGATAGAAGCAAATTGTTACATTATTATGTTATTTTCTTGACCGTTTTGGAGTAATTTTGATAGTGTTAATAATATTCTTGTCATAGATGGATGTTCGGGGAAAGTGAAAGGAACCTCCCTTACATTAGCACCTCGGCACAATATTAAGCGACGAGGACTAAGCAATTTCCACAAACCCTGTAGAAGTGATAAAAATGTTTATCACAAAAATTAATAAAGAGATTGTTGCTTTGGTATGCACGACCCCTTAGACTGATGAGATAAAAGATAGGCCGAATGAATTGATGCGAGCAACAAAAAACATGCAAGTAAGCAGTAATGAAAGCTTTAATTATATCAAAATTTCAATAATGGTATATATTTTATATTCTTTTATGTCACTAGCTAAAATATGTACATGTTGTTTTTACAGAATTTCATGTGTGATCATCAACCTGGTGGACATGAATAGGGTATTGCAGGTAGTGCACGGGATGACCATGTTCTATACATTAAAACTACTCCTTCTTTAGAAATGTGAACTTGTTTTTTTAATGCTAGTGCTATTTACACGAGCCTTTCCCTGTCTATACTATTGCTCTTTCTCTAGAATGAATAATAATAAGTTTTGTGTGTATATATGATTGTAATAATAGTTTATCAAACTGTTAATGAAGTATTTAGTTGCACAATTAGAAGTTCTCATTGATCTGATCTAATCACTTGTATTTTAATTTACTATTATTAAATTATATTTCAAAGTAGGGACATTACAAAGACCAATAAGACACCGTGAAGTTTGACAACATGAGATAACACATTGAAGCAATCTAAATAAATAGATTCGATGGACTATCTTTTGTAAGGACTATACTAGTTTATCACTTACACTACCCTCTTGTCACAAATTTACATACCTTTGTCCTGCATCAAAATCTACCTTCCTTATTCTCCTTCATATTGTTGTATCATTAAGATTAGTATCGAACACTTAATAAAGGTTCATATTTCTTTACAACTCTTAATAAAGGTTCATCCTTGTTTACAATTCTTGCAGTTTTCATATATTTAATGTATTATTCTTCAGGTGCTACCAATGTTCCCATGGAAAGGTCGCCTCGTTTGAGGTTATTGCCGATTGCAATGTCGGCAACATGCGACATGTAGATGTCCTCTACTGCTCGTCATGTTGAGCCGCCCATTGTTGGCAGATCCCTCTTTTTCTCTCTCTTTTGTTATGTGTTTATTTCCCTTGAAGTGTTCTTTCTTGGGGGCATTTCATAGTGGATTCATTTTCTGTAGTAGGAGATGCACATGAGTATGCGCCAAAGGTGAATACTACTGATACCATACCATCATTTCTTGGATCTTCCTATATTACTAGTACGGGAACATTGCACACCACATTGGTGGTGAGCGATGAAGAATTGATTCCCTTGAAGATACAAAAGGTTCCAGGTACTTTAAAATTATTATTATATATAGTGTAATTATAATTTACTTACTGATCACTCATTTTGGACTAATTATCCCATGATTTTTTTTGCAGGAAATGATATTTTTTATAAAAATATTAATGACATTGCATTGCAGATTTTTGGGCTCACCATACATAAAAGATGCGACATCATATGTGAACTAACCCTAATCCACTATTTTTATTTCACATCATTTCTAGAATAGTATTCCTTTGATCCATTTCTTGAACTATATTAAAAGTAGCTTCAGTTCATTTCTAAATATAATAGGTTTGTTTTTGCTTAAAAGGTGGAATGACCAAGAAAACAAGTTAAAAGATGAGCTCACAAACCGTATGGTTGAGTTGTTTGGAAATGACACATTCGACAAAACCAAGCTGCTTGAAAAAGTTGGCACATATCTAAAGTATGTGAGGGACCAGTACATGCCACATTTAGAGAAGAATGTAAAGTACGAGCGTCCCCCCAAGATTCTAGAGAGGGAGTGGAAGGACCTAATTTTGGATGCGAAGGAGAGAGTTGAAAGGAAAAAAGGAAATCCACCACTAGACACCAGAAGAAGGTATGTGATACTATTAATAATGTAATTATGTACTAATTACTCTTTATATTTATATAATCTAACATATTTCAAACTTTTCATAGACTGAGTGACACGTCAAAGGCATCCAAGGAAAGACAAGAAAAGCATGGGAAACACAAACTCGACTCTAGTGGTTATATGAAACTTGCCGCACGAATTGTAAGAATTAGTAAATGGAATATCGTACCAAAATATTTATAAATTGAAAACAATTTTTTTTGAGCAAACAATACAAGCAAAATTCACGATACTAAGAAAAAATGTAGGGTTTTGAATTTAATAGAGCATCCACAGAATATGACAACAGAATTGCCTACCAGCAAGGCTATACAGACGTGGCTGAATGACTATGAGAATTGAGTGGGCAAACATGAGATTCTCATGCATCCATCACACAGGTAAATAAGCTATATAAAAATAATTTCAAATTGAATACCTTACCAATAATCTATTTGATGTTTAGTTCCAACATAAAGTGAATTTATTTGTTTTAATTAACCAAGCAATTATAACAATGTGCATGACATTGGAATGTATCCTGATAATTGTGGAACACAACCTCCACATGAAGGTCCGGATGTGCATCCCAGTAGTGGAGGTACTCATTTTCTATTCAATTTTTTTAATGTAATTATTAATACAATTAAACATCTTAAATTGTAATTGGTGTAGAAATTAATGTAACCTTTTTTGTTAATATTTTAGAGCATGTAGTCGGTGGTGACCAAGTGGAGCATGATCTAGATAGACAACATTAGGAACGTGATGTTCCTCAGTTAGGTAAAGAGGACCACTGTTATTACTTTAAACATATTAAATTGCAATTGGTGTATTGATTAATGTAACCTTTCTTATTTCAACTCCAGAGGATCTAGAGGGTGTTCAACATGTTGAGGTTGAGGCTAGACAAAACGATTTCGAAGATGATGTGGCCCCATTAGGTAAAGAGCACCATGGTTATGTTGTTTAAATTAATGAAATACTTGTAACAAAAATTAAAAAAATGTTTTGAATTTAACCCATTTCTTTGTTATTGTAGAGGACCCCCCTTTGCATCGGTGTCCTCGTCCTTAGAAGAGGACTAGGCATACATCGAGATCACGAGCAAAGGGTAGAATAACCGAAGAGGAGAGAAGTGATGAAGAAAAAGATGCTCCACTTAGACTTTTCATAGCTTAACAAAAAAAATAAAAAAATGATTGTAATCTACATTATTTGATAATGACTGATTTTTATGTGTTAATGACTGTAATTATGTACTAATGAATGTTCATGAATGATATGTGTTAATTAATATTGATGAATGTTACGTGTTAATGAGTGTTAATGAATGTTATGTGATAATGAATGAATGTTATATTTTATTAATGGATGAAACAATGAATGAATGTTAGATGTTAATGGGGAATTTAGAGTGATGTTAGGGGGGGGGAGGGGCCAAATGGGCTTCCACCTTCACATGGTTGGCCCTGTTAAGTAGAGAATATTAAACTATTCTCAAAACCAAGTGAAGCTCAATAAGATAACATACTTTTCAATATTTCATTATGTTGCACAGTTAATCTTATTGAATCTTAATTGCAAGGTCCAACAGAGCCAATACGAACAACAACACCACAAGTATGTGGTTTGTTTTTTAAGGTTTTTTTTCATTCTAATCTGGGAAGGTTCATTTGTAGTGTTATGTGTAACTGTGAAAGTGAGAAATTTATATTTTTTGTGATTCTGACATTTATTTTTTGTTCCAGGTGGATGACTTGGAAGAGGTCGGTGGTTACTATCAAAACAGGGGTCACTTTGATGAACTCATATCCGTGTTGTGATGAGAAAAAGCATTGGAAGGAACTTACATATCTATATATTCAAGATGATGAATATGATAATGCTTCCACTACTATCATGAACCATTCTCCAGAGGCATGGGATCATATGCAATTCAAAGATGTAGTTAAAGTGGCCAAGGTTGAATTGTACTACAAAGTTGTACACTTTTATTTGCAAGAACACCTAGATCTTATTAATGACCTCTTGAATGTCCTTTCCCTTAGGGTAGACCACACACTAGTGGTTGAAATCATGCATAAGGTATGGCTCTAAACTCTTTTTTTTGTTATTGTTTTTTCGGATTACCGAGATGTCTTTCAATTGGGTATTAAGTTTTTCTAGATGTTCTCTTTAGCAGCTATTTGGTTTGGAAAAATTTCATGACTATCTTTTGTTCTGTTGTATTTGTTATCCACGCTGGACATCTCTGTCTTGTGAAGCCGTACATGGTTGTAGTACATAGCAACAATGTAGTTGCTATTAATGAGGATTTGAATGAAATTTATGTAGAAGATGAAGATTATGATAGGCTTCCAGAATCTATAGATATGCATGATAACTTTGATCGGATAGGGCTTGCTCAGAGGGTGAGAGGAACTTCTCTATTGGTTCTTTCATTTAAGTTAAAGTGGGATGTAATTTAGCATTTGAATAGTTTTGTAATGATCTTTAATTTCAATTAGGTTGAGAAACATGAACTTCTTGAATTTCGGTTAAAGGCATTTCTATAGCGAATTTACGAGGAGGCAAATGATTCTTGAATTTTGTCTGGTTATATTTATTGCTTGCTGAAAATTATGAAATGCTTACTTATAAATGTTTATGAAGTTGTGCCTCTATAAATTAAAAGTATGATTCCTTGATGAAGATTGCTTCTGAAAATACCTGATTTAATTATATTAGATCAACAACAGACCAGTGCCTTCATCCCTTACTAATTTCATACTATTTCAAATTGAAAGATCCTACGTATAACCATGGAGATAGTTTTAATAATGCGTTTTCAAAACAAGACCATCACATCAAAAGCATCTATATGGATTGTAAGTGAAATATAAAATGTAGTTAGTCTTATTGAATTTTAACTCTTCTCTGAAAGACCAATAAGACAATTTGAAACTTGCCAACCAACCTTTCAAACTGATGCTCAAATTGGAAATTAGTCTCAATCACAATAGCATAAGATAGTACATTGACACAATCTAATCAAATAGATTTATCACATGGAACTAATCAATAAATTGAAAAGCTTATACCATTCAAAATGAAAAACACTCAAAATTTATATTGAAAATAGATAATCAAACCAGTTGATTTCAATATGTATCATCCATAAACTTTGATATTTCCAGAAAACAAACCGCATAAGTGTTGTATAAAATTGGCTTGATAAGATCATTAAATTTGAGGTATCTCCCCCACTTTTTCTAAAAGATCCTCCATTTATAGATGATGACTCAGTTTCAAAGTGAAAGGGCATACCCTTTCATTAAAACTAAAACTAACAAAAAATAACTAAAAACTAACTTCCTAAAAATTGTCTTTACAATATGAACATATTATAAAAACATAGAAAAACATGACTCTGGGCTCCAACTTAGACATCAGGTCTGGTCTCCCAGCATCTTGCCATAGTTCTAGATATGCTCCAAGTAGTTCTCTGACTTTTATGTGTCTACATCGTGGATGATATCCCTGACAATGACTTCCAACGTGACAAATTTTTCCATCTGTTTCACAGTCTCTTTCAATTCAATCCCATCAATTTGGGCAATATCGGCGGCGGCATTGAGAAGACTATGACATTCTGAGATCCATACATCTTTATCCTTTATCTCACCCTCCTGATCAGTTAACTGTGGGAAACCATGTTGAACAATGTCTTTGCATTCATCATATTCAAATTGTAATTGTTCATCAAATTTATTGTGTTTAACCAACAACCTCTTTATTTTTTCAATTTCTTTTGTTTCCACTTTGGCCATTGTTTTATCATGCAACCTTGTTCCCAATCTGTTTGAAATTTTGTTGTGTGAAACTGCATTGTCCATGTTCTTTTGAAACACTGTCTAGAATTCTTTCAGAAAGCCTTGTAAAACCTCAAATATTTTAGTTAGTAATACATCAACAATATCTGCCCTCACACTTGCATCTGTTTTAATATCCTTTTATTTTCTTGTTGCAGCTCCTCGCATTTTTTCTTCCATTGAGAGCTATCCGGAGTAAGAACCATTGACACCTGTTGCCCACTTCTCCTTAGTGTTTCTTCATACAACACCTTGTAATAGTTCCTCTCCCTCACTACTCTGACCATCTGTGCTTTATTGAATTTTGAAATATCCATGCCGATATCAACATAAATAATTGGATCAATTTCACCAACTTTTAGTTTCATCATATGGCCAAAGGCCTTGTCAACATCAATGATCTTTGGTCTCTTGTGGGGAGGGTACATAGCCCATAATCTCAAAGATTCCTCATCCCAGATCAAATCTTGAACCAATAAATACATCATTTACACCTTGTATATCCAATTTGAATTCCTTGTTTTTTGAATGCAATAAATTGTTAAAGATAAAAGAAGCACCGAGGTCGCATTTGGGAAACAAAATCACCCCAGCCTCTGTAAGAAGTTGCCTACCCTTTTGAGGGGTCATTGTGGTTATCTCTGCATCAATTCCCTCTTTTAATTTCTTTAAAAATTCAACCTCATTATTGTTAGAGTAATCACGTCTTTACTTGATTAATTAAACGATATTTGTTTAATTAATTAAGTTCCCCTTTATCTCTTTTACACTAACATTAGGTGCATAATAATTAATTATTATGTGCAAGCCTAGGGTTTTTCCTTTTAGGGTTTCTTGACCTATTAGAGGTTGAATTATTTTCTTTGTATCATTATTCTATTACACATTTTTGTGAATATAGAGCTCTCATATTCTTGAGCATTTTTCCTGTGTTTATTATTTTCTTTGTTGCTTCCTTGCTTCTCCTTGTAACAAGTTTATTCAACTTTCAGAGATCACTTGGGATCATGTGGTGTTGTATTTCTCAACTCTCACATGGTATCAAAGCTTCAGATCTGCAACTACCTATTCTTGTTTTGAGTGTTTTTGCATTAGAAGCAGATCTAAGGTTTTTTAGTTTTTTTGTGCACCTATGGATAGGCATTTTTTTCTAAGCACTTTGAGCCTAAATGGACCTCACCATCGTGCTCAAAAGGCCCAAAAACCCCTATGGTCATATAAAAATTGATCACTTTCGACACCTGAGCCTCTGGGAGTATATTTTTTTGTTCTATACTAGGTCGTACGACCCTGGTATGCAGTTCGAGAATTTTTTTTAAAAAATAAAATCATTTTTGCCTTTTTACGGAATTCAAGACGAAATTTGATTTTTTACAAAAAAATCAAAAAATCTTCATTCAAAAAGTTTTTTTTTGCAATCAATTTTTGGGGTTTAACCCATGGTACGTAGGGTACTGTGGGCCCCCTGGCTTGCAGTAGGCACTGCCGCCACCGGCCTTGACATAGAGGGCCCCGCCCACCGACCACCACCCACCAACAGCTTCCCCACCCATCAGAAACTTCCCCGCTTGTCGGCCCCCGCCCGCTGGTAGCTTCCCTACCCGCCAACAGCTTTCCCGCCCGCTAGCCATCACCTCGACCGCCGCCGCTGCGCCACCCATCGGCCGCCCCGTTCTACTACCGGAGCGCCGCCGAAGCACCGCCCCTGGGCCACCTCTGCCCGACCTTGCCACCAAATAGCTGCTATTGCCCCTCTCTCTTGTTTTTGAAGGGGGGGTTGGATTTTTCTTCATATCTTGAGCATACGGAGTCATTTTTTCAAAAACAAATAGGCCTCGGAAAGTTGGTTTGAAGCCGGACCTTGTGGTGTTGGAATTTTTTTTCAACTTTTTTGTTTGACTATGCTTTTTTCCAGTCATAGTGGGGTCACTTTTCTACACTTCCGGGGCTGTAGAATGGGAAAACGGATTCCATTTTTTGAATTTAAATAAGCGTTGGAAAGATCTCAACATGATCTATTCAGATATGTGATATTTTTTCTCATATTTTTCATCAGGTACATGAGATTTCAGTTTGAAGTTTTTTTGCTTATGCACTACTTCCTTCTCACCAGTATGTACTAGGGTTTGGGTTTATCTCTTGTGGGGGGGTTTTTTTCTCACCTCGGTCATGTATATCAGAAATATAGAACACCAAAACTGTCAAAACAAACAAACCCTTATGTATCTTATGTCTATTCTGAAAGATCATATAACAAAAAAAAAACAAGCAAGTACAGGAGCAGAGTTTCATGGTAGATTCTTCAGTTGAGTTGTTGACATCACACAACTATCACACTTGCAAGCCTTGCATCACGAGGATTCTCAGGGAACGAGGGTTGTGGTCTTGTTTGGATGAGGTTCAACCTCTGTTGTAGTGTCCTTTTGAGATTCTTCAACACATAAACAAGATGGATGAGGCCATGGGTTTGCTTTCATTGCATGTTTCCGACACTCTTATGTTTCACCTTGATGCTTTGCTCAGTCCTCGAGCTATGTGGTTGAAGTTTGAGACTCTCTTCGGGAGAGTTAATGAGATCCAGGTATTATAGATTGAGGCAGAGTTGGTTTCCTTGTCACCTGATTCCTTTCCCACCATTGAGGATTTTTTGAACAAATTCAAGACTACCAGATCTATTCTTGAGGGGTGTGGAAAGATTAAGATAGACCTAGAGTGCATTCACTTGATCCTTTCGAAGCTTCGGGGTCCTTTTTAGTTTTTTGCCTTTGCTTTTTACTCCACCATGGATGGCTTGGGTGCTTGTTTTACCATGCCTACCTTTTATGTGTTTTGTGAGCGTTTTTCTTGTGAGCAGTCTCACCTTTCTCAGCTAGACATGCTCTCAGGGTCCAAGAAAAAAGCATTGGTTCCTCAGTCATCTAAGGAGAAGCAAAAGGAGAAACCGAAGCCAAAGAAGAATTCTGCAGGTAGTGAGCATTCCTCCAAGCCACCTCCTAAGTCTGATTCTAAACCACCATTTAATCCAAAACAAGGGAAATCTTCACAGTCTGGTGAGTCTTCCTCCAAGACTAAGAAGAAATCAGGAGATGCTTGCAATTTTTGTGGCAAGGAAGGACATCCAGTTTCCAGGAGTTGGAAACGATTAGAGGCTTTAGAGGATGCCATGCAGCAGCATTACATCTCCTCACCTCAAGCGTCTTCTCCTTCCACATGGAAAGGTCATGCTCTCACTTATCGAGCATCGACCTATGGGTCCACTTGGATTTTAGATTCTGGTGCTTCTCACCATATGACTCACACTCAGTTGTTGGTTATTTCTCTTGCCTCTTGTGGTACTTCACAGATTGTAGTGGGTGACTCTATTCAACTTTCAGTCTTGGGTTCAGGTTTTGTCTCTTTGGATGGGGGTACTCTGTAGGATGTTCTGGTTGTTCCTGACATCTCGACGAACCTCCTGTCCATTTATCAGATTTTCCATTCTAGCTCTAGTAAGACAATTGAATTCTCACCACATGATGTGGTTATTCGGGACCTCCATGACTCTGATTTGGTTGTGGCTATTGGGAGTGTTGATAGTGCATCTTGTCTTTACAAATTTGATGGATTTGAGCTCTTTGTGGTTATAGGTTCATCTCTTATAAAACATTTAGATTCAGTGAGTAAGCTTTGACATGAGCACTTGGGCCATGTCAATTACAGATATCTTCAACATATGAGTACACAGGCACCTGTTCTTGGCCTTCCATAGATTTCCTGCATTGATGGTGTTTATCATGGTTGTGTGCTTGGTAAGCATCATAGGGATCCCTTTACAAAGGGAAGAGCCCCTCGTGCTTTGGCACCTTTGGAGTTGGTTCATAGTGACCTCATGTCATTCCCTACTCCTTCATTTTCTGGGGCCAAGCATGCACTCACTTTTATTGATGACTTCTCCAGACGCACATGGGTGTATTTCTTAAGTACAAGTCTGATGTCTTTGATTCATTTCGAATCTTCAAGACATTTGTAGAGAAGCAGTCTGGTTGTTTTATTTGGCAGATCCATACAGATAATGGGGGGGAATATGTGAATCAGGCTTTCAAAGATTTTTGCATTGAGCATGGTTTACAACATCAATTTACTGTTCCCTACACCCCTTAGCAGAATGGTGTCATTGAGAGAAAGAACAAAACTTTACGAGAGATGGCGAATTGTATGATTTAGTCCAAGTCCATGGATTCATCTTTTTGGGTTGAGGCAGTTAATTGTTCCAACTACATTTATAATCGGATGCCTCATAAGGCGATTCGACATATGACTCCTGAGGAGGCTTGGTCTCATGACAAGCCCGATGTTTCTTTTTTCCGAGTATTTGGTAGTGAGGCATGGACATTTATTCCTGATGCTCAGAGGAAAGAAATAGAGTGGAAGAGCTGATCCCTCATTTTTTTTGGCTATTGCGACAATGTTAAGGCGCACAGGTTGTTTGATCCTGATTCCAGAGAGGTCTTGTTTCGATGGGATGTTCAATTTGATGAGCACCTTCCCACAGTGGATACCCTGTCTCCAGTGTCTATCCCTCTACCTACTCCTCCCACTTCATCTCTTCAGGATTATTTTGAGGATGATTTTGATGATGCTATTGATGATCCACCATCCCCACCTCCACCTACTCCACCTCCGATGCCCAAGTGGGCAAGCTTTACTATTGAGGAGGCAGGATCTCTGGCCGATGATCCTTCAGATACTCATTGCACCCATTCTCATACTATGGGTTCTAGTCTTTTGAGTCTTGTCATTTCCGATGATCCTCGGAAGTTTTCAAAGGCAACAGGACACCTTGAGTGGGATTGTGCTATGGAGGAGGAGTATTCTTCTTTGATGAGGAATAATACTTGGGATCTTTGTCCTCTTCCTAAGGGCAGAAAGATGGTTTGGTGTCGCTGGTTGTATCACACTAAGTATGTTGTTGATGGTTCGATTGATAAGTACAAAGCACATCTTGTTGCGAAGGGTTTCTCATAGGTTGAGGGTATTGATTACTTCGAGACATTTCCCCCTGTCGCGAAGATGAACTCTATTCACTTTGTACTCTCCCTTGCAACTTCTAGGGGATGGCCTATTTTTCAGATGGATGTGAAGAGTGCTTTCTTGCATGGAGACCTATAGGAGGAAATATATATGGAGTAGCCTCAGAGATTTGTGAAGGACAGTTCTTTGGTTTGCAAACTTCGGTGTTCATTGTATGGTCTCAAACAGGCCCCTTAGGCTTGGTATGAGAATATGGACTCTTTCTTGCTCTCCACTAGTTTCACACACTGTCATTTCGATCACATAGTGTAGATTCAAAATCTTGAGGGTGAGATGCTGATTCTTTGCTATATGTTGATGATCTCCTCATCATAGGTAGCTCATCCTTTATGATTCAGCATGTTCAGCGAGCTTTGATGGACCAGTTTGAGATGACAGATCTCGGTCTTCTGCACTTTTTTCTTGGTCTTCAGGTGATTTAGTCTTCTGATGGGATCTTCATTTACCAGCAAAAGTATGCTCTTGACATGCTTGATTGCAAGCCTGCCCCCACTCCTTTTCAGTTAGGGGTTGTTTTGATTAGTACTTGCTCCACTCCTTCAATAGATTCTATACTTTACAGGTAGTTGGTTAACAGTTTGTTGTACCTGACACACACTCGTCTTGACCTTTCCTTTGCGGTTGGCCTTGTCTCTCAATTCTCCCATGATCCTCATGAGAGTCATTGGCAAGCTGCCAAACATATTTTGCGGTACATTCAGGGCTCTATGTCTCATGCCATTCACTACACATCAGGGGAACCTCACATTGTTGGCTACACTGACTCAAATTGAGCTGGTGATGTCAATGATCGAAAGTCTACTTCTGGCTTTGTTTTATGTCTTGGCTCTGGTCCTATCACATGGTCTTGCAAGAAGCAAACTGCTCATGCATTATCATCTATAGAGGCTAAGTATCGAGCTGTTGTGCTCGCAAGTCAGGAGATCTTATGGCTTCAATAGTTGATGACTGAGTTTGGTTTTCCTCTTGATAGTCCCACTATTATTTGGTGTGACAATTAGAGTGCTATTCACATTTCTCGCAACCCAGTGGAGCATTAGTGGATGAAGCACATTGAGCTTCACATGGATTTCATCCACTAGTTGATTCAGGATGGTTCTCTCATTTTGGAGAGCATTCCCACTGCTGAGCAAGTTGCAGACATCTTCACGAAACCTTTTGCATCACTGCGCTATCTTCAATTGCACTCTATGCTTGGGGTGAAGGAAGTTTTCCTTGGGGGGTCTTTATGAGGCCTTCCTTCCTTCTTATTTCTTTCAGCACGTTCATTTATCTCCTTTTGGAGAGGAGTTTTTTCCCACTTGGTTTTCTCCTTTTTCTCCGTTTCATAGAGATTTCCTTGTATTTGGGTACCTGATCAGGGCTTGTTGCCGGGACCCATCTTTCCTGCTTTAAGTAGTTGTTATAGGTTTTAGCTTCTCCCTAAGTCTAGCTTAAGGGGGGGTGTTAGAGTAATTGAGTCTTTACTTGAATAATTAAACAATATTTGTTTAATTAATTAAGTTCCCCTTTATCTCTTTTAGACTTAAGCTAACATTAGGTGCATAATAATTAATTCTTTTATTAATTATTATGTGCAAACCTAGGGTTTTCCCTTTTAGGGTTTCTTGACCTATTAGAGGTTCAATTCTTTTCTTTGTATCATTTTTCTACTACATATTTTTGTGAATACAGAGCTCTCATATTCTTGAGCATTTTTCCTGTGTTTATTATTTTCTCTATTGCTTCCTTGATTCTCCTTGTAACAGATTCATTTAGCTTGCAGAGATCATTTGGGCTCCTGTGGTGTTGTATTTCTCAACTCTCACAATTATCAGGTGTTATGTTGGAAATAGAGTCCCAAAATTTCTTCCCTTTAAAATTGTACAAGAATGTTTTAAATTCTTTGGAATGAATAAAAACATCATCAACAAAAAAAGAAGAAAAATCCTCTAACTGAGAGTCGGCATGAACGTCTAATGTTGTCTCTATTTGGCCCTGCATGTCTGTCTCTTCTTCCTTCTTTGGCACTTTCTATCATTAGATTCACTTTCTGCCTCCTCCTCAGTTTCAATTTCCTCGAGTCTCCGTCTCTTTTATGCCAGTTCATTATTCAGTTGATCAATTACCTCTTTGGCTTCTGCATCCTCCATGTTCCTAAAGATATCTTCAACCTCAATACTAACAAGCAGATAACCTCCCAAGTTCTGGCTCTTCTTGCAAGACTGAATGTATCCTCCAGGATCATAGTTTTTCCTAGCATAATGCTCATACAAATTATATTATTCTATCAGCTTCTTATCAATTATTTCATAAGCTTTGGTTGAAACTATGGTGAAATCACCAAAACTCAGTGTCCCGGGTAGGAAGGCTTGCTTATGCATATCTGCAAAATGTTTAGCATTGGACACACTCAATTGCCTCACAATCTCTAGATAAGCTATTATGTCTGGTACTAGTCTTGGCAGCATGTAGGGGCTCGCCTCAAATCCATATACTCTAAAACATGTAAAATCCTTATTCACAAACCAGTCCCCCTAATTATAATCAACAATGTGTCTTTCATCATAATCCCTGGGTCTTAGGAACCTCTTAATCTCGTCACAGATAGACCCTTCACATGAAATCCCATACATTTGGTACAATGGCATCACGATAAGTTCTTCAAACTTAATATAGTTGGACCTCATATATAAAGAATCCCAAAGAGATGACCACAATTGGACGGGTTGCTCCTCACCTTCCCTGTTCTTGGTATTTAATTTTAGGCCCTCAGGCCAAAAACCCTTTACATATCCATAAAATAATACTAGATGCATCAATAGTGAATAAAATTTGAAATTGGGATGAGTATCATCCCTAGGGTTTAAAAAACCTTTGTGCAACCTCTCCACCAGATATGCTGCATAGTCAAAAGGCCTAGGTTCATACATTTGTATATCACAGGCTAACATCAGTGACCCAGTGCTTGCTAGATCAGGCACCTCCACCCCTCCTACTTGCCCACGTGACATATATGTGTACTACAGGTAGTATCTAAACAAATCAATGCTAAATGGTGGTTCGTCTTCCTCTGTTAATTTTCCTGCCTGCCTCTTGTGAATGGTAAATTTCCAGCCGATATATGTAGTGTCCATTCTGAGGTATTCTTCGTCCAACTCCCCAAAGGACAAGGGCTTATCAGGACTGGGGTCTAAATTGAAAACCTCATTTATGGTACCCGCAGAAAATCTAATAAATGCTTCCCCATTTGGGAGCTGAATGCACCTCTTCACCGAACTATAATTCCTCACCAAAACCTCTAGAATCTTATGTTTACAAAAACATTGGGGACTATTAGCTTACCTAAATTTGTCATCCAAGGATTGCAGAGCGGAATTCCCTTGGTCCTTCTCAAATAGTGGAACATAAACAGTTCATGTCCCCTTACCTTGGTCTAGACATCTCTGACCTCTCTGTACTTGTCTTCTAATTGGTCTCTCCCCAATGGGTGCTGCTTCGACCTTCTAGATTTTGGGTCGGGTGCCTGCATTTGGTCTATCATGTCTTGGTTTAACTTCTTGACTAGAGGCACCTCTTCAGTTTTTCCTTTCTTCGCTTTAGAGTCAGGGCTCTTGGCCACCCTCTTATTTCCTGTTCAACTTGAAGTTTCCATTTCTGCAATTACAATCCTCTGCTCTATTTTTCAAAGGCGCAATGTGTTCTATTTGTGTATTCTTCTTTCACCTATGCAGTATTTAGACAAGGCAATTTCTAGTTCCACTGTATTCTTTTGCAATAATGAACTTCTCATTAAATTTGCCTTGTGTGAACCATAGATGCATATCTACTGCAAGTATTAAATAGAAGACTTTTAAAATTTTGGTTTTGAATTCTGATATGACAATGAATCGTCGGCATATGTCTCCCTGATTAATATTTCTCTTTTTGCGCTCTCTGAACAACCCTTTATTTGCTTTGACATCTTACTTTCTCTTATCGGGGTACCCTAAGCTGATGACTCCTTTTCATCCTCATCGGTATATCTCAAACTGATATTCTCATCGAGCGTTGGGTGAGCTCATTTAGCGTTATCACGATAGGCATTGTTTCCCCGATGGGCTTCACTATCGACATAGATCTTCCTGATGCAATTGACTTCATCGCCATGAGTCTTCCCGATGGTGTCTTTGCTCCACTCAATCAGTCTACTCCTTCATCAAGTATTGGGGTAACCCGAAATGAAACATACCGATAAGAAAAGTCTTCCCGGTAGAGTATGTTCCATCGGTATATGTTTCATCGATGATTTCTTCGGGCGTCGGGGTGGCTCAAAGTAACACATACCAATCACTTTGGCTATACCGATGCAACTGGCTTCATCGCCATGAGTCTTCTCGATAGTCTCTTCGCTCCACTCAATCAGTCTAGTCCTTCATCGGGTATCGAGGTAATCCAAAATGAAACATACTGATAAGCAAAGTCTTCCCAATAGAGTATGTTCCATCGGTATATGTTTCATTGATGATTTCTTCGGGTATTGGGGTGGCTCAAAGTAACACATACGGATCGCTTTGGCTATACTGATGGAATCTTCTTTTTGCCACTCTTATTGGTATAAGGCTTACTGATACCCTCATCGACTATCGGCAAGACAATTCTCCATTGTTGTCGCTAGTGTTTACTATGCTGATGGGTCATATTGGTATAGTTTTTGTCGATGCATCAATTCTCCTCAACTTTTCTCCTTGATCGATATAACTTATGCTGATGAGTACAACTCTGACTTGCTACGCTCTCTCATCGGTATATGGTATCCCGATGCCTCCTCACCTCAATTGGGTGATCGTGAACTTGCAGAGGAATTGGTGGTGTATTTTTTGGAACAGGTATACAATTGGTAAAACATATAGTTGGTTGTTCTCTCTCACAGGGTAAAGTATGTTTTGAATTTTCATTTTGGATTGGGGCATTGAAATGGGGCTTACTTTTGCAATTTGGAACTGCAGGGCAAGAAAGAATGCTTTGCTTCATGCTTGTTCATATGCTATGACTTGATCAAACCAGATGTGGCTTTGGAACATGCCTGGATGAATAATATGATTGACTTTGTGTTTCCATACCTACTTCGGGTTCTTGATATACTCTAATGATTCTGTGAATATTTTAAGTTTCTCTTTAATAAACATTTTAAATCTTCTGCACAATTAAATAGCTAATATTCAAAGAATTTATTTTTCAAAGTTCATTCGAGAATACATGACAAAAGTTGATGAGCTTGTTAAGGACAAGTTAGAGGTTGTCCAAGAAGAGAAATCCAAGGAGAAAGAAGAGAAAGATCTTGTTTCTCAATAGGTATGCATTTTCCTTTTTTGAGCCTCAAGGAGCACTTGTTCTACTCTACTGATGGTTTTTAAAAATTCAAATAAATATGTGCCTATTTTGTTTACAAGATATAGCATTTTAAGAGCATAATTAAGGAAATTATAGAAAATAGCATGCACATTTTTAAGAGCATAATTAAGGAAATTATAGAAAAATAGCATTTTTAAGGAAATTATAGAAAAATTATGTGCTAACATATTGCATTGTCTAAAAGGAATAATCTTTACAAGGATGCAATGGAAACTAGTTCTCAATCGGGTGATTGTGAACTTGCACAGGAATCGCTGGTTTCTTTTGTGGAACAAGTATTTTGTGGAATGAGTTAGAGGTTGTCCAAGAAGAGAAATCCAAGGAGAAAGAAGAGAAAGATCTTGTTGCTCAACAAGTATGCATTTTGCTTAATTGAGCCTCAAGGAGCACGTGTTCTACTAAACTGACGGTTTTTAAAAATTCAAATAAATATGTGCCTATTTTGTTTACATAATATAGCATTTTAAGACCATAATTAAGAAAATAATAGAAAATAGCATGCATATTTTTAAGAGATTAATTAAGGAAATTATAGAAAAATTATGTGCTAACATATTGCACTGTCTTAAAAGGATAATCTTTACAAGGATGCAATGGAAACTAGTTCTCAATTGGGTGATCGTGAACTTGCAGAGGAATTGGTGGTGTATTTTGTGGAACATGTATACAATTGGTAGAACATATAGTTGGTTGTTCTCTCATAGGCTAAAGTATATTTTGAATTTTTATTTTGGATTGGGCATTGAAATGGGGTTTACTTTTGCATTTGGAACTGTAGGGCAAGAAAGAGTGATTTTCTTCATGCTTGTTCATATGCTATGACTTGATCAAACTAGATGTGGCTTTGGAACTTGCCTGGATGAATAATATGATTGAATTTGTGTTTCCATACCTACTTCAAGTTCTTGATATACTCTAATGATTTTGTGAATATTTTAAGTTTCTCTTTAATAAACATTTAAAATCTTCTGCAGAAATAAATATGTGCCTATTTTGTTTACAAAATACGTATGCTCAGCTTCTTCCCCTTTGCTTTTCCATTACCTCCAATGCCTGGCATGGGAGTGGGCATGGGAGGTTGCTTTCAGAAAGGTATGAGTGGAATTGGAATGCCTCTCATGCCAGCTTATGGTATGCCGCCTATGGGTGGCTATTGATGAGATTGAAGAACTTAACGTGGGACACAATTCTTCAATCATACATGGTTTTTTGAGGCTGATATTCAAGTGGAAAGATTAGATTGTCAAATTATTTTTATTGTCATTTGGTTGGTTGATACAAAATAATGAATCTTTAGTATTATTGTATTGGTCAATCAGTTCAAATCTTTTTATCCACCAAGCATTCAACGCCCGAACCGTCGCATGATTAGATTGTCAAATTGTTTTTATTGTCATTTGGTTGGCTAATATAGAATAATGAATCTTTAGTATTATCGTATTGGTCAATAAGTGTAAAAATTTCCATCCACTAAGCATCCGACGAGGATGTTGTATGTCTGACAACATCTTCATCGGATAAGCAGTGAGAGGGCATCGTAATTCTGATGCCCACCCAATTTATTTCGACGACTATCAAGTTTTGCCGATGGCTAAGTAGTGAGGGGTCATTGGAATTCTGACGCCCACCTAATTTTTTTTGACGACTTATCGAGTTTTTCCAATGTCTGAACCGTCGCACATACAACATCCTCGTCAGTACAGATGTCATCATAGTCGTCGGACGTCTGATGGCTAAACCATGACATGGCCGTCTGAATTCAGACGCCTGAACTGTCACACATACAACATCCTCATCGGTGCGGATTCCCTCGTGCCATCAAAATTACGATGGCTACACAGTGACGGGGCCGTCTAAATTCAAACGCCCGAACCATCACACATACAACATCCTCATCGGTGTGGATGCCCTGGTTGCTGTTGGAATTCCAACAACTTATCAATTTTTACCGACAGCTAAGCAGTGAGGGGGCCATCAGAATTCCAATTTATTCTGACACCTTAGCTGTCGAAACATTACCTGCAAGGCATTGGAATTCCAATGACTTATAGAGTTTTACCAATGACTAAGCGCAGTCATGGCCATTGTCAGAAGAGTCTTCGCCTTCGTCGAAATTTTGATGGTCTTGAGCACCGTCCGAATGTTTGACTACAAGTTTTCGACGGTGTTTCTCATTGGCAATTCGACAAATTGTAGTCAAAATTCCGACGAACTACCATTGGAATTTGAGGCCAAATGTACTAGTGTCACATGCCATGAAATTCCTTTCCATTTCTTTGTTACCAATTCCCTGAGAACACTCATAAGATTAATGTCTAGTTTCTCCACACTTGAAATATTTACCCAAGAACTCCATGTTGCTACTGCTATTTATTTTTCTTTGTTTCTTTTGGTCTGGTTCTTTACTCCATTTAGATATTGATTCTTTAGTAGTCTTCTTCTCCATACTGCCACTCATGTGCCCTCTATCCATTGCATATTTCTCTCTTCCCTTAGGGTTATTCTGCTATCTTTTCTTCACTTTATCTTTTTCCTTTAGAGCATATTGGTAAGCCTCCTCAACTGTAGAAACCTTCAACATATTCATGTCATCCTGAATGTTAAATTGGAGTCCATTTATGTGTTTATCCACCTTTGCCCTATCCATCTCCTGATGTCTAGATCTGATCATCACTTTGTAGAACTCCTTAGTGTACTCTTTCACACTCATGTCCTTTCGCTTCAAGTTCTGCAACTTCTTGAACAACTCCAACTCATAGTCTCCCAGAATGAATTTTTCCTTCCATCTTGCAACCATCTGCCTCCACCGGGTGATTTTTATCTCACCATTCTCCACTCTATATCTCTGCAACTCTTTCCACCATAAAGTAACATTACCTTTCAACTTAGTTTGTGCTAACTGGACCCTCTATGGGTCTTTAACAACCAACTTTGATACCATCTGGTGCAACCATGTTTCGAAGGGCCCTCAGAGAATTATTTGGATCATGCAACAAGAGTAACACAACAAAAGAAACAATACAAAAGGTAGAGAAGGCAAGATTACACATCTGCAATATCATAGTTTCATCATTAACTAGTCGACAACATGCAGACAAACATTTAGGCATATAGGCCTTATTACAACATACATTCTAGCATACAATTCATCCAGACCTCCAGATTAGTTCAAATTACAAATCATGAACCTAAATCCTCATCTATCTCCACTTATCTTCCTAAAGATCAAATACAACAATATATATATAGCATCTGGAACACATCCGAGTCAACCACAAAAGATTACATTCTCCAAGATAGGAAAATGAAACATGTAAAATAAGTAAGACCCAAAGCATGAAGATATCCTCTGCCAAAGACAATAAAAAAGTGTGAACCACCAACGAAGGTCGACCAAGGGCCTAAGAACATTGTACGTGGTGCCAATTAGATCCACAAGCCATGAAATTGCTTCGCAAGAGAAGAAATCTTCAACTAGTCATTAAGCTCAAAATTGCTCCGAGAACCAAGAAATAGATAATTCGAAAGGGATAACTTGCCGGAAAAAGATCCAAATGAACTAAAAATCGGGAAAAAGGCACAAAAACAAATCTAGAAGCCAAAGATTTGACCCACAACGAAAAATGAACAACTTTTGGAGAATTTTGGAAGAAACACAGAAGCTGTAACACAAAACTGAATAGAAACAAAACTAAAACAAATATTTTTGGTTGATGCAAGATTGCTCATTGACCGGGGATACTCCTGGATTAGAATATAAAATAATATTATATACTTACCCCCAAATATCAACCAATAGAAATATAGGGTAGGTAGAAATATAATATTTGAAATAACCCAAATAGTAAGATGAGGAATACAATAATTTAAATAACTAATAATCAAATAAACTAAGGGCAAAATAAAATATAAAAGCCCAATAAATAAATAACCGTAACAACATAGAATCATAGATAATTAAATAATAAATAATTAATAAATAAATATCAATTAAACATTAAATCATAAATATTAAACCTCAATAATAAATCATCCAATAGTATTTAAATAACCAAACTATATAATAAATTAATTGTAACATTAATAAACTATATCAATCAAATATTAATTAAATAAATAATCAAATATTCACAAGACCTCAAGGAAACCTGACGTTGGGTTGAACATCATAACACAAGACTTTGACTCAAGCCATGACAACGACTGACAAGAATGACAACTTAAGCCTAGAGTGTGTAGAGGGAACTCATGCCATCTCCAACAACTTGCCTTTGGGATGAAGACATGCTCAAACCTGTGAAGCCAGGTGGAGTCGATGTCTAGTACCTGCAATCCTACAACCACCGATAACCATGAAGAAATTTATATAATAGTTACATATATCATAAATATTGATCAGACAAGTGAAGAGAATGACAACGTCGCATCATTCTCGCAATGAGTGATATGACATTGTCTCTATCATGAATACATTAGGAAGATACTCACAACCATCACAACATTAATCCGATCAATGTAATCATGGAATAGGGTTAGCATAATCAAGATGTTATCGCAATCACATAGACAACATAATCCATCATAAATAATGAGCACATATAAATCAACAAATGTAAGCCCATCATCATGATGATCCAAGATAAATATCATCATCCACATAAGTCATCATATAACATATGTCCATATAAATGTCTAGCATCATGTAAATAACATCTGAGTTATAAATAGAGTCATAAGAATAAATCATAACATCACCAAAAGGTCTAAATAAATCCATTGATGCAAAAATCAAAGGAGGAATCAAGGAGGGACACTACATGATGTATGTTTATAATGTTAAACATAGAAGAACATACATAATAGACAACACAAAGTGCATAAACCAGAACACCAATTTATCACTATCAACTTCACTTTATTATCATCATATCAGATCTGATTACAATGTTTATCAGGTATGTTACAGTAATTTTTAGACATATAAAACCTATAGAAATGTGTCAACAACATGCAAATGCATTACATAGATGGATCATCAACATACCCAAAGTTCAATGTGTTCCTTAAAAACAATTTGATGACATGAATGACTAAAGATAATGTCTGAAACTCCTTATGTAGGTCCAATATTTTCTGCCCTTTGTCTGAAGATAATGACAACTAAAAATAAACCCAAACTCCTCCAAAGATATGTGTCCAAGCCTAGGAATAGGGTGATAAAAATGAAGTGCCAAGTAGATCCTCAGAATCTTGTGGACAAAAATTGATATAGAAATTGCAGAAGTTTGAAACATCATTGTTCACAGCATTGTTCATGCATCATTGTTCACGCCACTATTCATGCACTATTCACATCATTGTAGCGATCACTGCAGCGAACACTGTAACGATTTTTGTAGTCGCACTATAGAAAATGTTGCTTATTGAAGAAAAATATTCTTGAAGCTCCAATGTGAATTTTGAGTAAATCCATCTCAAGAGAGAAATGGGTTTTTGTCCAATCTCTCAATTCCTAAGGGTTTCCGTCCTCAGGTTTTCAAAACTGAAAGCTAGAAGCTCCCAAAATTCTCCATGAGAAAAATAATAAAACCAAGCATGTCTATAAATGAGCTCTTAAGAGCCTTTTATAACCTTCTCAAGAGAGCTCACACACTTTTCCAACCAATGTGGGATAAATAGATATACTTTTCTTTTTAATATTCAAGTCTCTAAGTGCTTTTAGTGAAAGAGAACTTTTAAATTTTAAATAACTTTTCCCTTTACTTAAGTTCCCACATTAATAAAGTTAAATATTTAATTTAAGTTTATAACTTAACTTTATTGTTAAATAAATTAATAATTGCAAGCGATTATTAGAATCTCTAGTCAAAATCAACACTATCATCAACAAGATATTATTTATGAGTTCTCTGTCGATCCAAACCTAGCCCAGTTGACTTACTATAAATAGTAAGTATCCCAAAAACACCAAAACACCTCAGAATCACCTATAACTGAAACTATCTAGGCCAAATATCCTCAAGATCCTTTAAATGTCCTAGTTAGCCTACGAGACCATGGAGAAATAGGCTAATGAAAACCTCATACAACATGTGCTAGAGAGGGGACATTACAACTTTAAACTGTGAAAGCTCTTGTTTCCTTTTGAGGATTGCACTAAAACACCTCCTTGCAAAATTTTGATATATGAATGTTTGTAATGCTTTAGTTGTGTAAAATCTCTGAACAATTGAATCTTGTGTGTCCAAACATTGGTCTAGGTCTTAGTTACAATTTGGCGCATCACTACAATAGTTATAGGTTTATCTTTTAAGAAATTCTTTACCACTTTCATCTAAAATCAATAGTTTAGAGTAACTTTTAGGTGAGGCATCATTAGGAACAAGCCTTCTTTGGAGGTCCATTTGCATTATAGGTTACCCACAACCTGAAGGTGTTCCCATGTGTCAACAGGTGGCTAAGTTAATATCTTATACATGGTGCAACTTTGTTTATAATAGGAATATCACATATATGTATAATTAATACATATATAATCCTATAAACATATATATGTCAATACACTCTTATATTGAAACTAATTAATGATAACTAAAACATGAACAAATCAAACATCATAGGTAAAATGAAAAAATAAATGCACGAAAAGGACTCCCTAGCTCGTTTCAGAGATATTAAGAAGCTATATAATGAATATTTTATGTTCCAAACTTTGATCCTAAAAGGATTAACATATATATAATGATAACATGTTTTCTTATCTAGGTAACTAAATTATGTTAAGTCGCTTTGTTTATAAAATTGAACTATTATAATCAACTTCTTGATGTCTAAGAAGTATTAAAGATCGTCCCCAGCGGACTAGTGGAGTTGGCTTGAGTCTTGGGTTTGGTCCCCGAGGTCTTGGGTTCGACTCCTTGGCCCGTGAATTATTCTGTTGTGCACACTTGGGGGTGAGTGCTGATTGCCGCGTGGCCCCAGGGACTAGTCGCACCTTAGCTCGCCTCTCTCCTGAGCCCCAAACTTGGTTGTTGATGACCAAGCCAAGGTTCTAGGTTTGAGTGCTAGGCTGAGTCGCGGGGATACCTTGAGGATAACAAAAAAAGAAAAGAAGAAGTATTAAAGATCAATTATGATACCAAGACCCGAAGTTTTGCATAACATTCACTATAAATAATAAGAAATTGAGATATAAAAACATGTTAATATTCTAACATTAATAATCATCTTTTATCTATTATTACTATTATATTATTTAAGGAGTTTAGTATTCATTGAAAGAGGAACTAAATTATTATGGTTTTTCCAAGATATATGCTTCCTATGTTAAACATACATATAGACAAAAATACTTATCCTATAGAAAAAAATGCATATACTTGTATAATAGATTAAAATATATGCATATAAATATTCAATAAAGATATAAGTTCATTTTATAATTAATTAATTAAAGGCATCATTATCTCCTCGCTTAATGCTATCATGCTAGCTTCCTATAAGAAATCACTTACTTAACTATAGTGTTTTAAGAGTTTATTATGTTTTATTTTTCAAATGATTATAATGAAACTAGCATATATATATTATTATATATATAAGGTAAGCCGAGAGATATCAAGGCTTTGATTTTTCTATTATTCTAATAGCTTAACTTTGTTATTAAAAAATTAAAGCCTCTCTCTCTCTCTCTCTCTCTCTCTCTCTCTCTCTCTCTCTCTCTCTCTCTCTCTCTCTCTCTCTCTCTCTCTCTCTCTCTCTCTCTCTCTCTCTCTCTATATATATATATATATATATATGCTAGTAGCATTTGCAACCGCAACATACAAGAAAATATATATGTATATATTTATAAATGTATAAGTTCAATCATTTTGATTTTTAAATTAATATCAAACTTGATTAATATTTAATTAATATTAATTTAATTAAAAGCTATAATAACCTTAATAAATTTATTTATAACCTTTCATAATTTTAATATTAAATTATTGAAATTTAATTATTTTAATAAGTTTAATAAGTTTATATAATTTAGTACTGTAGGCACTTAAAATTGTCCTAGTTAAATAACTAAATATTTTATTTATTTAATTATTTTATCCTAAGTCTTCTATTAATTAAATAAATTTTTATTTATTTAATTACTTCATTTATCCTCTTCTAGCCTTTCCCTATTTAAATAAATATTTTAATTTATTTAAATTATCTTCTCCTAAATTAAATAAATATTTTATTTATTTAATTTCTCCCACTTCCTCTATAAATTAAATAAATCTTTATTTATTTAATTATTTCATTAACTTTTTCCCTTTTATGACACATGTCATTTATCTCTTATTTCCTCTACCTACCCCCTTCATTATTTTATTATTTCTTCTACCTACCCTTTAATCCTAGCCGACCATTTATCTTCTCACCTCTTAATCTTATCCTTCCATTTTCTAAACCATCTTTTATATAAGGATTCTCTCATTCTTTGATAGCCCTAGCTAATTAGTACTTTATGCAATCAAGCCTTCTTGCAATCAAGTGACTTTACAAACACAATCCATTCTTTGTTGAGCTCTTGTGCACATACAAAATCTGAGAGCAAATATATCAAACAAGATCAATGGAGATAGGAGACAATGGAGATTGAAACCCAACTTGGCATGTAAATGGTAATATTGTTTCATTTGTTGATTTACATGTTCTTAGGTATCTTCATTGGTGTATGGTGAATGTTTTATTGTAGGACTAGGGTTATTGTGGTTGGATCTTTGTGGTTTTTCAATAGTTTGTCATCGTCATTTTTCATTGTATATGTATATTTCACGAGTTTAATAAATTTAGTAACTTTAAAGAATTATAAAATATTAATATTAATATTATCAGCATACACATCCATATTAATATGTTTAATAACTTCAAATTAATAGTAAAATTGATTAATATTTAGTTAATATTAATTAATTAAAAGTTATAATAACTTTACAAAATTTATTTAATAATTTTATTAAAATTCATATAAAATTAATTTAAAACCTTTTATAATTTTAAATTAAATATAATAATTTTAAAACATTAGTTATTAATGTTAGCTTGATTAATATAAATTTATTAATATTATATAAACATTAACATTAATTTAGTTAATAATTTAATATTATTAATAAATTTAAATAGTTTATTAAAGTAATTTTCATAAATTTAATAATTTTTTTTTTAATCGATAAATAACTGGAGAGGGGCATCACCCATTTTATTTAATATTTAATTTTTACACCTGGTTCAATAGGAGCAGTAGGGGAGAAGAACCAGATGAAGAAAAACCGCTACCATAGCCCCAAAAAACCTAGCCTACTATCTATCAAAATGTTGGATACTTAGCAGAATTACAAAGCTAAGCCAGTGGCTTTCATAAACCCGCTAACCATTTGACTATTTACCCTATTCTTAGAGTCATTTTACGAAAAGGAGACAAAAGCCCATGGCCTCCGGTAGCAAATTTACATCTAATTTATCTAATTAACTATCTGCTAATTTCATAAAAACAGAGAAATACAGAAAACTACAGGGGATACCATAGTTCCCAAATTTGCTTACCGTTGCCAACTCCTTCTTTCTCAAGGCATTTTCTACTTATGTGATTTCTAAAGATTTGGCTCATGACTCCAATACGTGTCCAAAGTTACAGTTTCCTTCTAATGATGCGGATTTGGACAATCCATCTGCATTCGTATTTCCCTCCCTGTAGATGTGGCTTATATGAAATTCTACCACCTTTTCCAGTAGGGCCAAAATCGGCTGTAGCCACTGGTTGAGGTGTCAGCTGGGGGTATATTTGCCACGTATGGAATTTATGACATTCAAGGAGTCACCTTCTAGGTGAATTCTTTTCAGACCTAATTCCACCCCTACTTGCAAGCTTCGTAATGCAGCTCTAAATTTTGCCTCATTGTTTGTTGCCAGCCCGATGTCTTCTGCAATTTCCTTGATGCATTTACCTTCAACATCTCTGATTATACAACCAGTCCCATTTTGTCCTGGATTCCCGGTGGAAGCGCCATCAAAACTAATTTTATACCAGCCAGCCTTGGGGGGTTCCCATTTAACATTCAGTCTTGGATTGATTTCTGCATCTTGGTTTCAATTTCCAAATTGAGGTGAAATTACTATATTTGGGAGAGAGCGTTTTATCCTCGCGTCCCAATCCGTGAACAGGTTCTTTTTCAGGGATTTGTATTTGGTTGCTTCATTAATTTGTTCTACAAGGCATTTTTCAATCTTCTCGCTCAGGGTTGTATGAGCCATTTCTTTATTTTGAAAAATTCTTCAGTTTCGCTCTTTCCATGTTTCCCAAATTACCAGTGAAGGTAGGATATTATGTATATCTCCAAAGAGTACCTTTTTCTGGGGTTTTGGCCACTACTGAAACCATTCATCAACTCCTCTCGGGAATGGACATCGAAACTGCAGATTTTCCATAAAATACCACCAACATTTGTTGGTGTAATCGCAATATAATAGGAGATGGTCCACATCTTCCTCGTGTCGACCAGACAAAACACATCTACTTGGCCCATGGATCCCAATTTTCCTGAGTCTATCTCCTGTTAGAATCTTCTTTTGGAAGGCCATCCAGGCAAAGGCCCCCACTTGAGGAGGAGGTGCTTATTCCATAATAGATTAATCGACCAATCCCTATTGTCAATGGTTGCTTCCTTGAGCTTATATTCGAGGCAGACCTTGTATTTCCCATCCGTTGAGCCACACCATCTTATTACATCTTCTTGAGGGGATGGACATATATTTCTATCCTTGATGACTTTTTGGAATAGTTCTTTCTAGTCTCGATCTAAATCCAGGAGATCCACCGACTTCCAAATCCACTTATCAATTCCATTCTCCTTGGTTATGAAACATAATTACACACTTTATGGCCCCAATGTCTACATGTTTTTCTCATTATCAATTGCAGATCTGGGTTTTCACTTAAAATTTCCTTGCCACCCCATGAATCATTCCAGAAGGACGCACTTTCCCCATTCCTGATCTCCCAGGTTACGTGGTCGCCTATGATCTCTCTGCATTCTACAATAAAATTCCTTATAACCAAGCCCCGGGGTGGGTCTATAATTGTGAGGATTCATTTTGGTTCCACTGAGTCCAGATATTTCTTTTTGAGTATTCTCACCCACCTCTAATTTCCACCCTTGCATATTTCCCATACTAATTTCGCCCCCATTGCAAGATTCATGATTGACATTTGCCTAATACCTGCTCCTCCTGCACCTTTGGGTTGAGTGATATTTTTCCAGGCAATTAATGGGAATTTGCCTTTTTCCTCCAAGCCACTCCATAGGAATTTCCTCATTATCTTAATTAGTTCCTCTTCCACTGTTGATGGTAATCTTAGGCATGTCATTGAGAAAACTGGGAGAACTTTTATTATCATTGTAAACCTTCCAGCAGATGAAAGCCATTTTCCTTTCTAGATTTCAAGCTTCGATTTACATTTTTTGATTAAGTGTTTCCAATAGTCAATTCTATTACTTCCTATTAAGAGAGGGGTTCCAAGGAATTTTCCTGGAAAATTGGTTGTTCTTAGGTTGAGAATTCTCGAGAGAGTACTCTATAATGTTGGGTTGGTGTTAATGAAGAACAATTCTGACTTGTTCCAGTTCACTTTTTGACCCGAGGCTTTACAGTAATCATCCATGCAAATTTTGATTATTCTTGCATCTCTTCTACTAGCTTCTCCAAATAAGATAGTATCATTCACGAATTGTAGATGAGTAGTATAATCAATCCCATTAGAAACTTTAACACCCTTCCACCGGCCATCCTGATGAAGGGTTGTAATTGCTCTACCTAGAGCTTCGGCCATGATTATGAAAAGGAATGGAGACATGGGATCTCCTTGATGTATCCCATTTAGAGCAGAGAAAAAACCATGTGATTATCCATTAACTAGCACATAGAACTTAGATGATGTTAAGCAACTTTTAATCCAAGCAATCCATTCCTGATAGAAGCCAAATTTTTGTAAGACATCAGTTAGGAACTCTCTACTTACCATGTCATATGCCTTTAGTATATCCAACTTGAGTATCATGCATTAGTCTTTTCTCTTTCTTGTTGTGTGTAAGGTTTCATGGGCAATGATAATACCTTCTACAATCGAGCGACCCAGAGAAAACCCACTTTGCTTATCTGAAATAATCTGACTTAAAATAGGCTTCAACCTATTAGCAATGATTTTTGTCACTATCTTATAAACTGTATCACAAAGTGATATTGGTTTGAATCACTCATTCCCTATGGGTTTTTATTCTTAGGAATTAGTGCCAAAAAGGTATGATTGATTGCTCCAGGCATGGTCATTTTTTTCCGAGACTCTTCTACTGCTCAGTGCAAGTCTTGAGCAATAATATCCCAGTAGTTCTAGAAAAAGGCTGCAGAAAAACCATATGGGCCTGGGGTCTTGTCTAGGTTAAGCTGGAAGGTAGCCTTCCTTACCTCTTCAATTGAAATTAATTTAAATAGCTCTTTATTTTGATCTTTTGTAATCAATGAAGGAATTGTGTTTAAGATCCTATTTTTTGCCTCTTGATCCATCTGGCAAGGCCCAATCATGAGAGTCTCAAAGTAACTTACTGCCTCTTGAGTGATTTCTTCCTGATTACTACTCCCATCGGATCTTTTAATTTTAGTTAGTCTACTTTTGTTTCTATTGGTTATTGCTTATCTATGGAAGAAACTTGTATTTCTATCTCCCTCCTTCAGCAAGAGCTCCCTAGATTTTTGTCTCCAATGAATTTCTTCTCTTTGAAGAACCTCATTTAATTCAAGTTTGAGGCTGATTTCCTTCTTGAAAAGCTCCTCATTCATTCCTGTGTTTATTACAATACTGGCAACTTCTTCTAACTCTGTTGTGATCCTTTACTTTTCTTTATGGATATCCTTGAAATGGCTCTAATTCCATTCTTTGACTTTTATCTTTATATACTTGAGTTTTTTATTAAGTATATAAAGTCATGAGTTGTTGCCAAGCTCTGGTTTACTCCACCATTTGGAAATGAGTTCCTGCAATGCTGGTTCTCTGAACCACATTTTCTCAAAACGAAAAGGAGCACCTCCCTCAAACTGTCACATGGTGATATTCAAACTAATGGGGAAGTGATCAAAGCCCACGAGGGGAAGGATCATTGAATCTATCATCATATTTTGTCCCAACCAATCCCCAGCTAAGAGAAAGCAATCCAATCGCTTTGCTATGTTAGTAAATCCTGTTCTCTTGTTAGTCGAGGTAAAGTTTCCATTTTTGGGGGAAATATCCATCAATTGATTGGAGTCTACAAAATCCTGGAAGCCCCTTTGGGTAGTGTAGATCCTTTGAATACCACCCTTCTTCTCATTTTTTGCCAGAATAGCATTAAAATCTCCACCAAGAATACAATTTTCCTCAAGAATATTCTGGAGTCTATTTGCTAGCAGACTCCATAGTTCTCTTTTATCACTGCTCGTTGTCAGTCCATAAACATTAATTAAATTGAAACTCATGTTGCTATTCAGGTGTGTTATCACATAATGTTGTCAGTGCTTATCTTCCCATAGGAGTGTTACTTTCACAGAGAAAGGGTTCCAGATTATTCCCACACCGCTAGAAGCACCTTCCAATTGCCTTATAAATCAATGCCATTGTTTCCATGTTCTTAATCTTTTCTCAATTTCAACTTGACCCCATTTTGTTTCTTGTAGAAGCCATACATCTCCTTTGGTCTCATCAATTTGATGCTTAAATAAGCGCCACTTGTCAAGGGCATTGATGCCCCTGACATTCCAGGATAGTAGTCTCATAGCTCCCGGGAAAGGGTGTTGCCCTTCCCTAAATTGAGTTTAGTTTGGCCGCTTGTCAAGCTTGCTATTTTAAGCATTGTCTTTTTTTATTTTCGTCCTCGTTTGCCTTTAGTTCTAATATTTGGGTCTTTAATGCTGGAAGAAGTTTTCTCAAAACCTCTAACAATATCATCCATAATTAGTGTAGAATCAGGATCAAAGTCCTCCTTCCACTCTGAGGAAGAGGATTCAATCTCCCCTTCCTCCAAATGTCTTTCCTCTTTGCTTGTGTCATAGGGAACAACCGAGTCACTTTTATGCTCTATTCCAGACTTACATTCAATTCTCAATTGACCACCCAATTCTTCCGGTTTTGATGTTAGGGATTCTGCTAGTCTCATTTCAATATCAGTTTGTAGTGCTTTTGTTTCTTTTACCAAAATCTGTAGGTCCTGAGGGATTTCCTTCTTATCATGACCATGGTTTTGTTACATAGATGATGGATGAGCCGAATTTAACAAGACCGCCTCAATTAGAGGGATTTCCATTGACTCTTGATCTACATTCCTAGCATCTTCCCCATCCTGAGTTGGAATATTTGCATTAGGTTTTTCAGTTTGTGGTTCTTCATTAATAGGGAATTGCATACAAGCATGGCTTTTCTGAATTTCAGTGGTTACCTCACATTCTAAACCAGCATGATCTATAAAGAAACATTTAGGACAGAATTTTAACTGGTCCTCCCTATCAATTTTTTGAATCCATTCATTCCCTACACCCATTATATTGATCTCCTCCGAGATTTTGTGTAATTGGTCAGTGCAAATACAAATCCTTATAAAGCTTCCCCATAACCTATCTTCCAAGATATCATCTACAGAAATAAAGGTGTCAAGTTCTTTGCATATATCCTTAATGATGTCAATATGCCAATAATCTGAAGGACAGTTGTAGAGTCTTAGCTAGACCCTATGGCTAAAAAGGGTGTGTGTTCAGGGATTGAAGTTAGACTGCCACTCAATGATGTGGACTTTTGTTCCATCCAAAATGTAAGGCCCTCTGTTTTTAGCTTTCTATTTGTCCTCCTTGCTCATAAATTTGATGATATAATAATCATTTGGAAGGATGTTGATGTTTATATCCTCCCTCCACTGGAGTTTGCACCAATTTTTAAAACTATCTTTCCTCCGTTTGCCATCTCCCCATTTGGTGAAAAAACAGATATCATGCAAATTTGCCCTAGGAATATTTATTTTATTATCATCTAGAATAACAGTGGATCTTGAGTAATTTCTTACTGATTTAAGTCGGGGATGAGGGTTTGGAGGTTGATTTTTCCTCCAAAAAATTACCTTTTCCATTTCAATCCCACTTGGCATTAGCCTTTTTATTGGATCTCCAATCCTTCACACGGTCTGCCCTTGAGAATCTGTCTTTTCTGAAACGCCCATACCACCTCTTGTTATAATTTCGGCTATTGATCTGTGGGTTTATATGTTCATGTTTTGTTTGAATATGTGGGTTGGATCGCCCTCTCTCATCTCCTGGGAGATTAGTGTTTGGAATTGGTTGCCAATTTCGTCCCAATTCTGATGCAGGGTTTCTTGCTTTTCGAAACCAACCGTTATTATTCCAACTGAACCCATTTTCTTTCCATTTTTGTTGGTTTATAGACCATTGATTGCCATCAGAGTATGGATTCCCATAATTCATCAGGGATTTTGGGTTTCTTCCGCCCTTGTTTGAGTAGTTGGTATTATTCTTTCGTGGTTGATCAAAATTCTGCAACTTCCCCTTTGTTCTGGCGTTTGTGTGAATACTATTACTTATTTGATTCCTTGTTATGTTTAGGGGAAAGGCAATGTTCGCTTCATCGGTCCATGAAACTATCTTCTCCTGTGCCTTCTTCCCATGAATTAGGGTATCCATTACCTGCTCGCCATGAATTCGCAGATCGTTGGCTCTGCTACCGGCGCCGCTCCTGCTGCTCCCCATTTTTTTCCTTATACAATTCCAATATAAATTTAATAATTTGATAAATATTATAACTTTATGAATTTATAGTTCAACATTTATTTATTTATTTAATAGTAAATTAACATTTAATTGATAAACACTTAATTAATATTATTATTTGTATTAATTAAATTATAAGTTAGCATGCATTATATGATGTTAATATTATAATTAATATCCACAGAGATGGTGTACCATTTACTTTATAATTTGAATAATGTAGATATTAATGTGATTAATGTCATTATGTCATCATATAATAAATATTATAACTTTAATGGGGATCACCCCACAGTGCAGTGGTAAAGCTGCAAGTCGTGTTGATACAACATCTTTGGTTTGAGTCTCACGCAGGTAACTTTGGCGAAGATTATTTGGCGAGATATTTATGGTGCATGCCCCCCCCCACATGCCACGATGATTGCTTGGACTCGTTGACTACCTCTATTGTGGTTTACGCTGCATAGACTTCGGTGCTATGTTAGATGTGTTGACCGGTGAGAAGGAGTATCGACTGGTGAACGTGCTACTTGGCCTGCGGATCGAGTATACTAATGATGTTGGGTGTTAATGCCCATCATACTATGGACACAAGGTGTGATGCACATGGAGTGATAAGGAGAAAATGGAGAGATAAGGTGAGGTTGGAGTGATAAGGAGAGGAAAAATTGGAGAGATAAGGAGAGCTAGCAGAGTGATAAGGTGTGCTTTCAGAGATAGGTCAAAGATGATAGAACTAATGCTTAGAGGTGCTCATACCTCATATATGTATTCGAGGATGAGGCCTTCCGGTTTGTGACCTCACCCGGCAATCGGACCAAGCTAAAAATCCATGTCACCGATAAAAAAAAATAAAAAATATAACTTTAATAACTTAAAACTCTTTATGAATTTATAAGTTCAACATTTTTTTTTATTAATTAAATATTAACCTCATATTTAGTTAATTAACATTTAGTTAATATGAATATTTGTATTAATTACATTATAGGCTAGAATGTACTATATAATGTTAATATTATTTATATATCATTAATATTAAGCTGATTAATATTAAGTTATAAATACTGATTTAACATTTATTACTTTGTAATTTGAATAATGTAGATATTTATGTGATTAATTCCATTATGTCATCATATTTTAAATTATCAATATTAACTGCAAATAATAAATTTTAAATTAAGTTATTTTTAATATCATCATTTGGAGGTTTTTTTCTTTTATAATTGAATAAAATCATTATCTTATTTAAGTTTAGTATTTAAGAAGTTGAATGAATTTATTTTTTAATAAATTAAATTTTAAATTTATTTGAACTCTTTAATAAATTTCATCTTAAATTTATTTAAAAACTTAAATAAACTAATTCTAATATTGATAATTTGAATAAAGTTAGTAAGTTATTATATTTAATATTAGTAAGTTTGATAAATTTTAAAAAAATAATATTTATTACATTTCAATTACTATTCATAGTCAACTATTAATATTAACTAAAGTAATAATTTAATAATACTGATAAGTTTAGAAATTGTATTAAACTAACTTTAATAAATTTAATAAGTATAATAAAATAATTTTCATAAATGTTATCACTTTTATATATATATATATATATATATATAATACAAACATAAAAGTACATTTGAAATTATAGGAAGTTAATTGCAAAATTCTAATTCCACATTCCAAAATATAAAATTTTATAAATAATTGTGGCTACCATATAATCACACAATCTAGTGGAGAAATTATTGTGGCCACCATATATTCATACAGTCTACCGGCATGCTAAATAATGGTATATAACTTCCATACTTATTGGTTTCAATAAGAAGGTGTGGGTCAAACTCTGGCAATTCAATGGTTAGTATTATTCTTCCTTCGGTATTATATAATGATACTTTCTCTCCCACAATTAATATGATTCCATTCTTATTTACTGCCATCCTGTAAAATGTCTCAGGTAAATTGATTTATAAATGAGACCATTTATTTATTTCTTCACCTTCTTTATCATCTTTTTCTAGCTTCCAAATTTGATGATATTCCTTGTCAACCAACACTATGCAATTGCCATGTCCAGCTATTTCCCAAGACGTAGTAAAATTTTTCCAGTGAACCATAACATCATAATAGTTTTCATAAACTTTTGTTTGTACTTCTTCAAAGGCAAAATCTGCAATTGGTGCGTACTTTGTAGTAGTATCTGTTGGTGATGGAATTATAGTCTAAGTCAATGTAGCACAATTGAATTCAATAACCTCACCTTTGTTTGTATATTTTCTCATCCAATAAAATCTTCCTTTACAACAAAAACCTCTTCCCAAAGGATAAAAGGATTTTTCAATAAATAATTGATTCCATGAATTAGAATTTGACTCATAAATTTCAACATAGCTTCAATCATTACAATTTCTATAGTACTGTCCAAGCAAGATTATAAGCTAATTGTTGGAGGAGACATAACTTGTTGCCATAAAATCAATATGTATAGTCATTGTAATTTGTCTTATAGAAGAAATTTTTGTCCAAGTTGGAGTGCTAAGTCTTCTTTGAACTTGACTAATGCAGCCTTTCTCTTCATCATTTCATCAATACCTTCTTCACACATTTTCATATGAAGGGATAATGTGAACTCTTCTGTGATAAATGTTGTTGTATAAACTATTGAGGATGTTTCCCAAAAAGTGCATTGAAGATCTTTCACAATTTTTTTTATATTGGCCATAATCTTATCACTGGAGTCCTTGATCTTGTTCAACTTGTCCTTACATTTTTTAAGTGTCTTCATCCTTAATTTTGTAGCTTTGAACCATTCAGGCATCAAATCTTCATCTTATTTCTAAAAAATGGTCAACTTGGCCAATTTAGAGTAAGGTGTGGCATTCATTTTTTCCAAAATTGGGATGTGCTCGTCCCACATCAACAATTGTTTCTATCAATTCAATTGCTAGGCTGGTCTCATCACTGATGATGTGATAAGTTTGTATTGCTTTTGTTATTAATCTTTCACCAAGAGCCTCCAATCCTTTGTTCCATTATGTAATTACATTCAGAACTCCTTTGGGTTTTTTTGTTGAGGATCTTTGTTTAATGCACCCAATAAATTTGGAGCAGGTGTAGCTAAATCTATAGGTTTGACCAACTGATTGATAACTAAAATTAGTTGTGCCACTTGAGATTTTAGTTCTTCTTTTGTAATTTCATCTTTCTTCATCCTTTCAAGTATGGTTGAGACAAATAACTATAGTGATTCCTTCTCATTTTCTCTAGTTAACAATCCCAAGTTAACTTGCTCCATTCTATAGTTTGCAACTATCATCTCTGTTTTTTATTTATCAACCAAAGGCATGGCTATGCGAGATATTTTTGCATTCTGATCATCTACTTTTATTTTATGTAGTTTCCTTTCTCTCTTATTGCTCTATTGGGTTTTGAATAATTGTGCTATTGATGAAAAAACTTCTTCCTCCTCTACATATGTTCTCTTTCTCTTTTGTACAATATGATTAATCCAAAGTGGAAGCCTTGGAGATGCAAGCTATGAATAATGTTGAGGAGGAGTGGAATGTTCAACATGAGAAGATGGTTTGGAGGAGAGTAATGAGTTGGCGAATCATGTGGTGTAGATGGTGCAGATGACACACATTAGGGAGATGATGGAGGTGAAGGATGCAAATTGGAATTTGGTGATATTGGCAGAGATGGTGTAGCTGATACATTTTGAGAAGATGATGTAGGTGAAGGATGAAAATTGGAATTTGGTGATATTGGCAGAGATGGTGTAGCTGATACATTTTGAGAAGATGATGTAGGTGAAGGATGCAAAGGTGATTTTGGGGACATTGCACTATGATAAATTTTTCTAGCAACTGATTTTCTTCTTATGAGAGGGAAATTATCTTCTTCACTATCACTCTCATTTGCTTGCACAAGAATACATTTTTATTCATCTTCTTTTCTCTTTGTTGCACATAACATAGATTCACTTTTGTCTTCCACTTCTTGTATTGTTGGAGCCGAACATAGTCCCTATTTTGGATTCTAATGGTTTATCATATGATAATGTATGAGTAACCACTCCATTCTCTATTGATGGATCTTTTACAATAGACCAATCCACTCTATCTATTGGTTTATCATAAATCCTCTCTATGTTGTATTTTGGACTTAAAAGTTTTCCATCATCTTCCAAATCTTCTGGTATCTGTACAAAATTGTTTTCTCTCATAATTTTTACACTTAATCTGCAAAAATATTGTATTCTTACTTCATCCTAATCCAAACAATTAGCCCAATGATCCTTAATGGTAGGTTCATGTTTAAAGTGTACTCCTATTATTGGATTGATTCTCCCAATCAGATCAAATCTTGTTCTCACATATCCAAGTAAATCAATGGCTAGAGGAGCCATATCAAGTTCAACTGTCTTTGCTTCTTGCATGTTTGGACAAGAGTATATATCGATCTTGATGGGGAACACAAATGCTGACTTATGCTTGTTGGCAATCAACTTATAAATCTCTACCACTTGTCTACAAATCTCTAGCAATATTAATCTGTCTAAGGGGTACCTTGGTAGATGGTAAGGTTCTTTGTTGTATCTGCCAACTCTAATGTATGTGAATGTTTTAAATTGCACATACCATTTTCCCCAATTGGCTAATTCCACTGTTGCTTCTGAAGATAACCTTTTTCCCAAATCATTCTCAAGCATCCTTATTATATAGTAAATGAAAAGATCATTAACTATACAATAGTTTTTCTCGCTTTCTTTTAGCTCAAGTTGGGGATAATGTTGATAAATTTTTGCATCTCCGAAGCAGACGTTGCCAACTCTTTTCAACCCTAGAAACTTGGCTTGGTAAGCCAATAAGTACACTAAATAAGAAGTCATAAAAAACTTCTTGGTCTGAACCACGTTCATTGATTGTTGATGCAAGTTATCACTGAGTATAGCTCCCCAATCAATCTTCTTGTTTTTTGCTATCTTCAAAATGTAGTAACACATCCAAGGATAGAAGTTTTTGGCATTTAGGCTTCCATACACTTGATTGAGGAGTGTGATGAAATCCTTAGCATCATCTTGGAATTCACTCATGTGTTGTAATTTTACCATCTTTTGAGCTGCTTTTCTAGGTACAAGAAGCAAATTATCATTGATGAAATTGGTAGCTTCTTTATTTTTGTCTTCAAAGTACCTTATTGCTTTGTTCATATCATTTGTTTCATAATTACCATGTGGAGGGATGCAAAAGACTCTTTCTATCATCTCTGGATTGATATCTAGTACTACTTCACCAGAGGGTCCAAATATCTTCCTTTGACCTTTGTCATAGTGATTTACACAAGTCAATACCAACACAGGGGATTGTATAGACATTGGAAAGGCAACCGCTTCAACTAATCCTAAATTGGCTAAATGTCGGGCCAAATTCATTTTGTTTCATTCATTATGAACCCTCTCTAAAAATTCTAGGATGTCAACATGCCCTATGTTTGTGTCTCCAATCTCAAGCTATCGTGAAACAAAATTTGAAGGAGTGTAGTCCTTGAAAAGATATTTCATTTTCAGAAGGTTTTGTTCCATAATATATATTCCTTGTCTAATTATCCAAAACAATTTAAACTATTTCAATATATAATACATCACAAAATCAAAACATGACTATTTTGAAACTTTATATTTTTTTAAACATCAATATGATTTATAAAAATAGTATTCTAAACAAAATAACAAATAAATACAATGAAATGAAAAATTATAATTTATTTGATAGTAATAAAATTCATTATAAGCAATAAAAAGATGAAAAAATATTCATATTGATTTCAATATCAAATGTATATAATAAAGACATATTATAATAAAAATCAAATTATTATTAATACGACATTATTATTTATTGCAATTACTTTTGATATAAACTTAATATTATATTATCTTTTTTAATGAAAAGGGCTTCGAGTTCGGGCCATCGGGCTTCTTTCTAGATAGGTGCCACAAGAGGGAGCGATAAAGAAGTCCACTTGCCCAAAAACCTTGAACGATAAAAGGGCAAACAGTTAAAAACATGGTATCGTGGTTTCAGAGTTGCATACAGAACGAATTGGAACATGGGAAATACCGATTCTCCGACAGAGCAAACTAAGTTTGCATCTCGATAATTTTTGGGGTGGGGTCATGGAGTGTTGTTGGATAAAGTTGTCATGAGAGAGCAAGATGAAGATATTAGGGGTTTTGCTGAGTTTTTACCTGCTGTTGTGCTATGTATCCATCGGTGCTCCTTCAATACACTTGGAATGAGATAGAAGGATACAAAACTTAGATAAAGTTTTGCATTTGAAACGAAGTCAGTGGAGACAACAAATATAATGCTCTAGCAAAGCATGCCAGATACCGATTCTCTGATAGACCGATATGCCAATTTTTCATAGCTTTGATTTTTTGAGTCGGGTCATCGGGATTCTTGCCATAAAGTAAAGTAATGTGGAGTTTCCATGAAATCTATATTCTATTGTAACGGCTATGTAGAAAGATCTTCAATGCATGGAAAGCCTTGTTGTAACGGCTATGTAGAAAGATCTTAAATGCACGGAAAGCCTTGTTGTAACGGCTACGTAGAAAGATCCTCGATGCATGCAAAGCCCTATTTTTCCAACAAAACAATTTAATGTGATATTGGGACTTAGGGGTGTCATATATTTGAAATTTATTATTATATAATGAGTTTTCAGTTTTGAAAATATTGTATTGGACTGTCGAAGTTTCTTATGATTGTCTAATTGGTATGCAAGAAAATAGCAGTCTGACTTATCGAAAGTAAACACAATGAATTGGAGCACACCAAATACCGATGCTCGCCAATTTGATTTAGAGTGTTAGTCGTTTCTATAATGTCTTGTCATACAATTGTATAATAGTTCAGATGAAACAATGAGAAATTGAATTGGGGTTTGGCATGTTTGATTCGAATTTCAGGGAATCGTTTAGTCATTTGTCATAGGTATGTTAGAAATGACATTAGGTATTGGGGGTGTCGTGGAGTTATATACTCGCTTGTATTGGTTTGGCATATCGCAGAAGGTAACAGAAGGTATGAGTATCTGCGATTCCCCGAAAATATTATAATATTTGACAACTTCACAAACACAAAATGACTAAATGTAGTGAATGAGACTACAATGGTTTCCATGTTTAACCCATCAATTTATATTTTATTGACAGTTCCTATTTACCGGGGCAAGCATTGATGAACATCTCTGATTCTCTGTAGAATTTTTGTCAAAATAAGACACCAACATTAATGTGGTGAATAATTGGTTAGAATTACAATGGTGAAGAAATCACTATAATTTATAATGGGGTCAGGTCATTTTCTTTTAGTGATTATATGTGAAAGGTGACATTATTCTCAGTCCTTGCAAAGACTTTATACGAGATATAGTGACAAATGTCATTCCTATTCTTTCAGTTGGTCTTATATTAACTATGGCTTTTACAAGTGTCAAACTTTGTGACTTGTGTATTGTCAATGCCCAAGTGAGTCTTAATGGTATTTGGACTGTAGAATCTCTTTGTCTTACACTGATAGAAATTGTTTCAGGATTGTGATTCTCAAATGGAAATCCAGAGTAGTTATCAAGCTTAACCATTACATATGTTGGTGGTTACGGTGGAATACTTCTAGGTTTGTATACAATATTTTGAATATAACCTAATGCTCCATTTACAAGACCTGTTTCTATCCATAGATTAGAAGTTAGCATTACTCTTGCATTCTTACTAGTCAATAACTCCATACCGAGCTCGTCATGAGAACCTCCTTCAGTTGAATTAACAGTTCCAACTTTTGTTGCAATGTTGCGTGCAACAAGTTGTTTGAGAGAATATAATTTTTTTCTGCTATGATTCTGAATATTATCATTTGTAGAGAACAAATGAACATCATTGTCAAACTCTTCATTGTTTGTTGTAGTACAAAGTTATTGTTTGTTCTAGACATTAGCAAGTTCCAATCATCAAGTTTCTCTTAGGTTTGTCAATAGTTGACAAAATTGTATCTGTTTAATGTCTTCTCCATCCTGTGTAAATACTTTGTCTAAGGTAACCACAATTTTGAAGTCTTACCACAATACCTTTTCTCGTCTATTGCTATCATATGTCGATTTGTCTTTGATGGGAGACAATTGACCTAGGCCTCCAACTAAAATGATTGAAACACTTGACAATAATTGATAAACATAATTTTAAATGTTACATAATGCAAATAAGAAAATTTAATACATTTAAAGAACATTTATTATAATACGAAATTCTTTTTCTAATTGAATTGAAGTGAATATACCTTCAAATTTTAGATTAAAATTTTGAGGGAGTTCTTAACAAAGTCAAGAATCTATGTTCTCTACTAATTTCTCTCCAATGAAGCTCATTTCATCAATCAATATATAGTTCACATGTGATAGTTCTTCTTGAAAAGTTGTTAGTCTTGTTCCTTCTAGTTGAGCAAAATATTTTATTGGAATTCTCAACTTGGAATGAATAGTTGATGCTCCTATGTTGAATTTTGCAACTCTAGTTGGTGCAAGTAATAGAAGGGGAGATTGATTAGGCATTGTTACACTTTTAAGACTTTCACTAATCGCACCAATCATATATGACTTTCTTGTTCCTATTGTTCCTTGAATTATCATATACAATGGCATCCCATTTTCATTCATACGATGGTGTGACATAATTACCTTCAATGCTTTCTCTTGTTTGTCACTCAAGCTTGCATAATTGATATATTGTGGTATATCATCATGTATAAGGAATACGTTCTCTCTCATTGTATTTATAAAATTGATTGCTTCAGCTATGTATTTATCACTTTGATATTCATTAGACCAATTTGTTTGTCTATCTATATCCCTTCTTGCCAACATATCTATTTCTGAGATTTACATTATATCACGATGATGTAGCCTAGATATGATTTCCCATTCACGCTTTGTAGTATTTTCTTGAACGGTGTCATTGTCTTTAGTTTCTGAATCACTAATATTTTCATTATTTTCTGTAGTTATTGTTCTCTCCACATGCCAAGGGCTATAATTGAGTGACTCCCAATTTGATATTATGGTGTCATTGTTGTCACCTATATCTCTTTCCATGTCATGAAATGGCTTGTAAAGTAACAATTTTAATAAACATAAATCAACAAAATTTTCTTATTCACGTGAAGGAATGGATAGAAACCTTGGAAACACTAACAATAGCTGCTCTTTCCCTAGGCTCCCATTTGTTATCTCTTCTCCATCGAGGATTATATATCCATGATCTTACTGCATCAATAAGTGTGATAGCTTCCATAGAGAATGGCCTTGTCCTATATATATCAATGAATGATTTTGTTTGCTCTTCATTATTATCTTCATCACATACATCTACAAGATTGAATACTTCATGTGAAACATTCAGATTAACAAATATTTTACTACTCTCAACCAACAAAATTTTTAAGAGTATGTGGCATATTTCTTGAGCTCCAACATCTCTTTTTATAATAGTTTCAGTCAAGATATTCCTATATGCCTTTGTTGCTAGATCAACTGGGTTTTCTATATTTGCAAGACACATTAGCATTTGATGGTAGGTTTCTGAGCCCTTTTCTGCTTTCACTGCATACTTTGCAATCTACTTTATCACTACATGTTTTGAGAGAACCAGTTGCCAATCTATATTAGCTCTCCACAATTACAATATGTAGTAGTTGTGCGAATTGACTTTGTCATCATTTCTTGCCAGCTCAAATTTTTTTCACCACTCTCTATGTCTTCATATAATTTTGATCCATGTAAATTTAAGGCCCATGGAGCATTGTATCTACAATTTTATTCATAAATATTATTTAGCATGTATTTTCAAACTTTTACATTTCAACTGTATATAAAATTATTTATTATAAAGTAATTACCTACAAACCATTCTTCCTTGTTTCTTTCTTAAACATGCACCCTCTCTACACGTTGTATGTCTTTGTGCTGTGTTTAGAATTTCTTCGTAATCTTATTCAATATCTGTCTTGACAAGTTGTCTTTTGTTTTTTAGACATGGATGTTGAGTAAAGTTTTGGAATGCCTACAATAGTAAAAATAAATGTATTAGTTTCTTATGTATAAAGTATTCACATTTATATTGGATTACATATGTTGCGTTTGAAACTCAATGTAATTATACTTGTATGTTTCGTTGATGAATATCTACTCTTGGATTCCATGCATGAATAATGCAATGGAAATATCTTTCAGCAATCTTTAATTCTTGTTCATTAGACCAATCTATATTGTCCATATTTGGTGCTCCATCTATCCATAAGAAACCTTGCACATGTTGTGATCCCCTATGTTTCCATTCATATCTGCACCAATAGTCTTTAACATTCAATCTCTTTTCTAGTATTTATTTTCTAAATATAGAATGACTTAAGTGCATATAGTGGGGGACTATATGATGATAGTCTATAACATTTTGTTTCCTCCAAATGTGAGCTTCACATGGAGTTGTTGGTGCTATTCTTAGCATTAGTGTATGTAAATCTAGCCAATACAAATCCAATGCACTGAGTGTAACGAATATTGTTGGTGTTTCGATTTGATGAAGCATGTCACATAGTTGTGCTCGACATTTTATCCAATATGATCTGGTACCTCTCAATATTGTTCCAAATCGTATCAATTTATCAAATAGGTGCGAGTTTGACAAGTTCTCCATGTGTTCACACAATTCATTTATTGTTATAGGCAACTCCCGAAGGTTCCTTTTTTCAAATACAACAGTTGAATTTTGTGTTCGATGCCTCATTATCATGTTCATCATGTAGTATCAAAATCTTTGGTGTTTGTCAAAGGGGTGGTCCCTATAGCGAAGAAAATGCTTCACATACTCTGTAGGTGTACTCGTATTATTCTTGGTTTCAACCAAAAACGCCTACCATAAACACATAGAGTTGGAAATGTCATTTCAAGTAAATCCGATGTTGTATATTCATTGATTGGAGATACAAGAATTGCAGGTCAATCAATCAATCAATATGGGAGGGTCTGCATTTGGATTATTCACCCATGCCTGGATTGATTCCATTTCTCTTTGCACGTTTGGTGGTTTTGAAGCCATTGATGTTGTGTGATCTATGATTTTAGAATCATCCGTTTTCACAATTGAACCAACAAATACAATTTGATTTGATTCAGAACCAAATTCCATGTGCACCGTCTTTATTTTGTCAAAGATATTGTGATCACAATTTCTGTCCAAATCATGCAGAGCATTATGATCAATTGTAACATCTAAATAGAACGTGTCATGCTCTATTTTATATTTTAATGCTTTATCCATCTGCTATTGTTCTATGTATCCATAGGTGCTCCTTCAATACACTTGGAATGAGATAGAGGGATACAAAACTCAGATAAAGTTTTGCATTTGAAACGAAGTCAGTGGAGATGACAAATATAATTCTCTAGCAAAGCATGCCAAATACCGATTCTTTGATAGACCGATATGGCATTGTTTCGTAGCTTTGATTTTTTGATTCAGGTCATTGGGATTCCTGTCATAAAGTAAAGTAATGTGGAGTTTCCGTGAAATCTATATTCTATTATAATGGCTATGTAGAAAGATCTTCAATGCATGGAAAGGCATGTTGTAACGACTATGTAGAAAGATCTTCGATGCATGTAAAGCCCTGTTTTTTCAACAAAACAATTTCATGTGATATCGGAACTTAGAGGTGTCATATATTTGAAATTTATTATCATGTAATAAGTTTCCAGTTTTGAAAATACTGTATCAGACTTTCAGAGTTTCTTATGATCGTCTAATTGATATGCAAGAAAAAACCATCTGACTTATCGAAAGCAAATACAATGAATTGGAGCACACCAAATACCGATGCTCACCCATTTGATTCAGAGTGTTAGTCATTTCTATAATGTCTTGTCATACAATTGTATAATAGATCAGATGAAACAATGAGCAATTGAATTGGGGTTTGGCATGTTTGAATTGTATAATAGTTTTTATTTGTTGAGGATCTTTGTTTGAGCTCTGGATGTTGTTGACTGAAAATAAAAATGAAAAAACAAAAACAAAAACTCAATCAGAATATAGAAATTTTAATCAGGGCTATAAGTTTTAGTGGTTAATTAAAGTGAACTGTGATTTATTGAAATTTTATCTTTTTGTTTGCAATTCCAACCATGGTAGCAATCCGAGAATATAGACAACTTAAAAAATTTGAGATGTGTGAATAATTCTCAATGTTTGTTGTAAATCTTATTGAATGTTTAAACTTCTGAGGACCATAACCGAGAAAATCAATCCTTAATAAATGATGGTAGATATTTGCTCTCACCAGAAAATGATTTTCTTGCCTGTCATCACTTGTCAAATGATTATTGGCACTGAATTCCATAATTCCATGACCTCTCCATTATTGACAGATGCTAAATATTTTATTTTTCTTTAAGATCAACTTTATCTACCAATTTATTTTTCCATCCAAAGTTTGCATGTTAATCCATTGTTTTTAGATTGTATTGAAAAGTTTCATGCTCTGTATTTGTCAGTAACATGTGAGCATATAATTCAAATTTTAGTAATCGTAATAAATGATGATAGAAGAATTACAGATTTGAGACTTAAGCACCTCCTCTTCCACTCGGAGTCTCTTGTCCTTCTGGCAGTAAAAATGATTCTGGGAAGTGGCCACTTGAATAGGGAGGAGTATCCGCGAGACAACACCAGCATCTCTTTCAGATTCGTTGCCTCTCTGCTGGACCAAAAATTAGCAAAGCAAGCCGTATGGAGCCTCACCAAAGAGATTTTTCCAGAGGAGATCCTTCAGGAATTCCAAGAGATTTTGAACAAGGCACTCCATGATTCAGGGGCCCCTTGGTCAAGTGAGAGGATTTTGTTCAATGCTCATGGAGAGCTCATCAAGTATTACCCATTTTTGTTAGACCTGAATGGGAAAGACCTGGATAGACATAGAGTTTTCGCTGGAGTTGGCCTGAGGTATCTCAAGTGGCGGTTCCTAGGGGAAAATTTGGAGGATCCAGGTAGAGAGGAGGACCTCATCCAATTCGCAAGACTCAATGGAATCCTGCCCCTGAAAGTTGATGAGGAGGAGCTCCAAGCCGAACAAGAAGGCCGGGGTGTGCAAGAAGGGGTCATTGGGGGTTTGGTCATGGTCGTGGTCGCCCTACGGGTAGAGGTCGTGGGAGCGCGAGAATTGGATCGTCTCAATCCGAACCCCCGAGTGAAACTGCAAGCTAGGTTCCCCAATTTGGCGCTGTTAAAAATAATTACTTTTTTGACTGTTTAATCTAAGACTCTGGTTATAGTTAATTTTGGCTATATATTTATGTTTAAAATCTTTGTTTTGGCAGTTGAGAATCTGCCATCTAAACTCTTTATAGTTTTATTATCCTAGACTGCATAATCTTGCTAGGTTTTGAAATGAGATATTATGGTGCTTATGGTTTTCTGCCTGCTCGGAAACCCTCTTTTGGAATATGCTAAGAATGGTTTTTGAGGCTACACCACTCAGCCTTGTCAATACTGTAATTAGTGCAAAATTAATATAAATCTCGGCTCTACCTTTACTGATAAAAAAAAAAATGATGATTGAAGGAGCTGGTGGATCAGCCTGCCAGGTTGCAAGGAGGTAGTTATACATGACGATAAAGCCCTGTTTTATCTCTTGGGTGAGAGTTAAATATTCCATGAAATCAGAGAGTTGAAGAAGACAACCTACTATTTAACCAAATTCCAAGGAGGAAATGGTTATAGATAGTATTAGAGATGAATTATGGTTTTTGATTAGGCGTTGAGTTATAATAATTATTGTAAAATATAACCTTTTAAAAGTAATTTTTTAATATTTGATTGGATTTAATAAATATATATTTCTAGTTTAATTTTTCATTTTTATTTGATTGAATATACAATTTAAAATCATAATAATAAATTAAATATATAATATTTATGATTATTGTGTTATTATAATTAAAATTGAATTATAATTAGACTTTACATATAAAGTATGATAATTATAGTTATTATAATTACAATATTTTTAATTTTATTAAGACAAATATTTGTATTGTTCAAGCTAAGTTTCTTCTTCAATTATGTGATGCAAAATTCCTTCAAACTTTCGTAATAAACAAATCTTAATAAATTAAATTAGATCAATTTATTAAGTTAATGATGGATATGCATCGTTTTAATTACTAAATTTATTACAATAAAAATAGTAAAAAAAATTTATCGATAATTTTGTAACTTTATTGATTTGACATAGAAACTTTACATTTAATTCATTGTCCAAACATTCTAACAGTTCCAAATCACCCAGCAAAATCCACCTTTACATACCATCTTCTAAACCACCCTGTATTCCCAGACACTAATCCATCACTGTATCATAAACAAAAATAAGCAGCTCAAGCATCCAAAAATAGCTCATAACAATCTTAAACAGGGAATTTAAGCAATAAACCAGTTCAAACAAAATCTACAGTGAACCAAAAATAGGTAATGAACCCCCAAGTCATAAAAAAATGGTAAATGACTCCATTAACAAGCTAACCGGATGAGGAGAAAGGGTTCGTCCGCCTACGTTTCCTCGCTCGACCTCCATCATCAGCACTTGTACCCACATCATCAAGGGCTTTGGCCTCCTCAATGACACACTGCAACTCCTCATCCACCTACAGCATGTCCACAAACACCTTCAAGGCCTCCCATCCAATTTGTGCCTCCTCTCTCAAATGAGCATACATCTGGTTGTCCCGCCACCTCAAGAAAGGAGTGTAATTCTGCTCTGGTACACAGTGAAAATTAACAATGCCTTCACACAAATTGAACCCTCTATCGGAGATTAACCATTCAAAAAATGGATGCCAAGTTTAAAATGTAATCTTCTAGAATAATTACACTTGCCACCCTCTTCACTGACTCCAACAAACGCTCCAAGTCCAACTCCGATGCAACAATTAGGGAGTATGCATCCATATTCATTTTGTAATGACGCTCTCCCCCATTAATCTTTGGATTCATTTCATCAAGTCTCTGTCTAAAAACATCCCATTTAACCTTCTTTTCGTGAATGGCCCAAGGAACGTGATAGGCCAACGCTGAGCAAAAGTGCAATAGAATTTATGTTTAATAATAAATTTTAGTTGGTCTATACATGTCAATCCGAGGGTGTAAACTTGTGAGAGATGTCTGGGCAATATGCCATCAAGGGGTGAGAGTCATGAGCTGAGTGGGGATGAATGCAACTACAAAAAGAAACCTATTGCAAATCAAAATGGAACTGGCGACAAGAACTGTCACTTCCTGGCGACAATATATGTTCTAGTCTATTCAGATGACAAGTTTTGTGCAGAAATTGTAGAAAATGTTGAAATAACTACTTTAGCATAAACCACAAGATTAAATTTGAAAGGTAGAATCCGATTCAAATTAAATAACAACTACATAAATTACAACAAAGTCTAAAACAAAAACCTTAATGCCGATAATGGAATTCTCAGCGATTAACATGAAGCACAATAATTAATTATGAATATGAACTTTAGAGCTCGTGATACCTAAAATACCAACTTGAAATGATGTAGAATGTAAGCGATAACATACACACACAAAACTTATAGAATAATATAATAATATATATACATTCGGTGGTTGAAAGTGGGTGCCCTTCCTCCCAACAAACCGACTGAAGCAAACGCTCAGAGAACCACAATATTATATTTATGATATTATAATTCATACATCCCCCTTAGTTTGAACACTGGATGGCTTATATAGCCTTTTACGCTCCAAACTAAACTATTTATTATTATACATGCAGTTTATAACCATACGGTTTATAACCAGAAGGCTAAAGATTACATAAAAGAATAAATGGCTTACAACTATTCTTTTAAAACCATCTCCATAACAAATTACTCAACATATAATACAAACAAGAAAATAGAAGATAACAACCATCTTTTACCACGACTTGTGGAGGGTGAGTCTTTGTTCATGGAATGCATGTGAATATTTGAACAACCGATAGTTCTAAAGACACCAAACTGATCATTAACAATATACTAAATATGTTGTTTTGGTTGAAACAATAATCTTTACGTTGACTCCCATCCTTCCATTCATAACTGCAGAGACCATTAATTACACCGGAAGAGGTATTGAGATGGCAAATGAAGTGTCCATGTTGGTGAAGCAGAATGAAATACTCACGTTTGAACAAAGAACTTAGACATCAAGATGAACAAAGTCCTCCATGGTATGATAAGAGGTTCTGATGCTGCTATATATTTTTCCTTGATATGTCACAAGCAATATTAGTAAACACAATCTAATTTTATTGTAGCATATTTTATCCAAAAATTATATTAAATATTACTTATATATATTGGATCATATGCAACATAGAATGATAAAATGATAGGATACTGAATGGAAATGGAATGTGAGAATGGATATGAAGGCGTGTGAGATAGGCATAAAATGAGACATAAATAGCTCTCATCATTCCCCCCAACTTAGCATATTGCACATCCTCATGCAATCAATATGATCAAAGGGTCTTTGATTTGTACCGGTAGCCTTTTGGATTTATGGTTGTGGCCTTCTTCACCCCTAACTATTATAGTGCATGCATAACCACAATGCCTTTCATTTTTCTTAGCTTCTCATGACAAGATTCCTTGCTTTATTTTTATTTTCAATTTCCCATTTTCAATATTGATCCCTCCAACTTTTTATTATGTCTTTTTTCATTTCTTGGTTCTTTTTAGTTCTCTATAGCATTAAATTTTTGAAATGCTACATAGGAGGTATTACAAAAGTTTGACTTGACAATCATGAGCTATCTAAAATGGGTGAAGTGATAGGCAATAAGGACTATTATGATGGATGAAATGATAAGGAATGTGAAGGTTGAAATAACAGATACTATAATGGGATGATTAAGGATAAGTGAAATAATGGATGAAAAGATTGGTAATAAGGATGGTAGAATCCCCCCAACTAAAAGGGTTGACCGTCTGCGGGAAACAAGGAGAGGATAGGCTGTAATGTTGCATATATGATTAATATAATAAGAAATATTAATAAAGTTAAAATATAAAATAATAAAAAATAAAAGTGATTGTTTTACCAAATCGCATATCCATAGTTGCCAAGGTCGGGCAGCTAATGTAACTTTGTAGCTGTGAAACTTATAACAAGGAACCAAAAGTTGCACCAATAACTGCAACACCACTAAAACATCTCCATCTAACTGAAGCACGAGAGATAATATTGCTAGGAGTTGAATAACATTGTCTAGAACACCTCAACTGAATGTGTAGTATGTACTATAGGTGATCAAAGTCATGGTGACCACGACAAACTGGACCAGAGCTACAAAAGTGAGTGACATGAGGTGCTAGAAATGCGCAAAGAGTGGAAGAACCATAGAAGCATCTGAGTGTTCCTAAAAATGATTAGCTCAAAAACACACAAATTGTTGCATTTTTCTGTCTTTTTTCTTTTCTTTTCTTTTTTTTTCTTTTTTTTCAATTTTGATAACGACAACAGATCATCGGTAGCCCGGTTTTCAACCTGTCACCGCCTAGAGGTGCCAACAAAACAATTTTCACCTCTAAGTTTATTGTGCAGTTAATAGCTATCGAAATCCAATTTTCAAATATTAACTGGCCAACAACGCCTGAAGGTTTTCATTGTTGGATCTTTTTTTTTTTTTTTTTTTTTTTTTTTGAATAACTGCATATAATGACCAAAGAAAAAGAAACCCTTATATGGATGATGAAAATGATATTGTAGTCACATAAATCTGTCAATTTAATTAAATGAATATTTACTATATATTTGATTAATAAACCCACTAGCCAACATTTAATTAATTCATCCTCAACCATTCTCCTATTAATTAAATAAATTATTCAATTTATTTCAATTAATTCATTAAAACACACCTCTAAATCAATTAAATGAATAAATCTTATTTATTTAATTTAATCCCCTTTCTTTTTTAAATAAATAATTAAATATTTATTTAAATCACTAAACTCCCCCCCACTTGCATTCTCCTACAAATGCAAGTTGCACCACAATTGAAATAAATTAATTTTATTTTAATTTAAATCCTATTTTCCCTCACCCACAAAACCCACTTGCAATTCTAAATCCCCTTCTAGACCCTTCTAACTACTTTCTAATCATTCCTAATTAGCCTAATTTGTCCCCTAATTATTGTCACATTCCTAAGCAACTTGAAGTCACTTCTCAAAGCCTCCACAACCTTTGAAAAACATTTAATGCTTTATGTGTTCAACAAGCTAACCTCTAAAGTCTTCCAAACCACTAATGGCTCTTACATGACCATTAATGGCTCTTACATAACCATTTATGGTTAACTCAACCCACCCACATGGTTAGAGACTTTCCCTCTAACTCAACCTCCATTTGACTCATGGGTCTCTTCAAGCATTTATTGCTTTGACCATGGTTATCCTCACTAACTCTTGCACAAGAGTTTATCCATTGGATAAAGACATTATTTATTGGATAGTGGCTTTATTCATTCAACTCGACATTAAGCTTACCTCCCAAGTTAACCCTCAAGTCATGTCAAGCATTTAATGCTTATTCCCTCCCCTCTCAACTCATCTCTTGTTGACATTTGTCATCCTGGGATTGGATTGAAAGCCCTCACATGGATCATAAACCCCTCAATCCTGTCCCTTGATGAGATTACTCAATCTCAACCCTCCATTGCTCCATTTTACCTATAAATAGAGCTCATTTCTTCATAATCTAGATCCTGAAATCTTGTGTGCATCTAATTTATAGTGAAATTTAGACAATTTAGCATAATCATCTTTATTTGTCTTTTTGGGCTAAAATTAACATTAGATAATTAGATAATATCTTGTTTTAGTTTATTCACATTTGCATTCTCATAATCATCCATTTTACAATCTTGAACCTCCATAAGACATCCAGAATAGTGCAAAAAGCTACTAAGAGCTACACTCATTTGGGAACTTGGAGAGGACAGGAACAAGGGAGGAGTTGCTACAAGCATGGTAGAGGGCATTTTGAGATGCCTTGTTGCATTTCTTAGATTTATCAAGCTTTCTATTTTATGTGTTGTGTCTCTCTTGATATGCTTGCTTAGGATAATGTTTGATTTGTGATTTCTAACACTAACACTTGTGTGTTGCTTGTTGTTTTGTGTTTTTCTTGACAATATCCTAACCATCCTTTTTTGCAGAGCATCATTTGGTGAACCCAACGTGAATCGAACACGCAACCTTCTGATATCTTTTTGAAAACTACTAACTTTTTCATGTTTTAATTGGCACATAGGTCGTGCTTTAGCATCATTGTTCATGCTCTAGCACCTTTGAAAGTTGGTACTTTAGTGCTATTGTTCCTAATAATGGCACTATTGTCCCCCAATTGGCACTATTGTCCTTCTTATAGCGTTATTGATCATTAAATAGCGCTATCATTCCTAGTTTTAGCACTTTCAGCTTGTTGTTTGACAAAATTAATTCTGTTTGATAGAGTTCTTTTAGCGCTCATGTCTCTTTTTATAGCTCATTTGCACTTCTTTTAGCACTTTCGTTGTTATTTAGCGCTTTCGTGTTAAATAACGCTTCTGTTTCCACATAGAGTAGCGCTATTGTAACAGAAAGTTGTAAAAAATTTCTTTGTAACCAAAAGACCAAAAATATTAGGCTTGTAGAATCCCACCAAACATTCGGATTTTACTAACTAATTATCTTTTGTGCAAGTTTGGACTAACCCCATTTTTGTAGGATTTCCAAAATTTAAGCTTAGGAAGTAAATTTATTTATGTTGCTAACTTTGTCTTTAAAGTTAGGATAAAATGAATTCACTTTCTTTTCTTGGTTAAAATCAATTTCACTTCCATTTGGGCCTTAAAATGAATCGCATATTTTGTTTGGGCTTGTAAAAAGAATCTCACTTGTCCAGTTAAAAAGAACCACAAAACTCCAAACCCAACAAAATTTATTTTTGCAAGTTAGGGACAATTTGAAATTGCTGCTTAAAATCAACAAGACAATTTTTATTTTTTGCATCAAACTAAAATTCACAATCAACACTTCATTTTGGGCAAGATTAAAAAGAGCAAGCCATTTGTCCCTTCAAGTTCAATCGGTTTACTTCAACCAAAAACATGTTCTCAATTCAGTTGACCAGGATTTCAGGTTCCTAAATTACAAAACATTTTGCCTTGAAGTTAAAAAGAACGCCATTTTTGTTTGAGGAACATCTCCAAATAGTTAGATCACATTGCAATAAACTTGGTTGAAAAGAACAAGTGTTTTTGGTTATTGGCACACCTGTGCAAAGTTTGTCGAGTGGTCCTACTTCTAACACAGACTATCCTCTCCCTTGGCTTTCGTGGTCTTAGGTGCAAGAGAAAAGTGTTAGTAACACTCAAAATTTTATCTTTTTAAGAGAGGTCTGCCAAGAGACACATCACTCTTGGGAACGACCTCACGCGGTAAATCCTTCAAGACGCTATAGAAATCAGGTGTGAGCAAAAGTTGTAGCCTTGGGTATAGTTGTTCCTACAGTGTAACTTGCCGAAAGGACATATGGGCCCCACCACAAGTTACAAGGCTCTTAAGTGAGTCACTGCAGAATGAACTTATGTCCAAAAACATCGAACATTACTAGACACCTTTTTATATAGAAACCCACCCATTCTATTGATTGAGGATATTTATGATAAGTTCAGTGCAAGAGCATAGATGGTTTTGCTTCTAAGATACTCACCATACATATTTCCTTGAGTAAAAACATGGATTTTTGAAAGGCTACTTGTAGCTTGATAAAGTGGTGATTCCCCCATCATAGGGATCATCTATCTATTATGCTCGTGCAAGACTTAGTATATCACATCCTTACCTGCTTCGGCAGGAATCATAAGGTATGTAGTACCAAAGTTGAAGAAATATCAAGATGTGGGCTGAAATCATCGCAACTGGCCATTTAACCTTAGGGATAAAGTGTGTTTGAAGTGTCTTTGTTTTGTGTCAAACCAGTGATAAATTGAGCCGACTTCAGGATTTTGGAAAAACATACACAAAAACATTTGAAAAGGGGTCAAAATTTTCAAATATTGGGTTGATTTAGACCCACACTTATTTGTGCCTTTTGAGGAAACGTTATTGTGTTTTTGTGCTTACTTTGTTTTCTTGTCAAAGAAAATCAAAACCAGTTCAAAAACAAGTATTCATCCAACACAAATTTTTAAATCCAACATTTGGCAAAAATCAAAACAAAGAGAAAACCAGATATCAAATTATATGACCATCCTTCACATTTTGAGAAAGAAGAATCTTCATAAACATATCAATTTGAAGAAAAGACCATTGAGTTCAAAGGCTTTAATCAAAAGAAGGAAATTTTTCTATCTTAATAGACAAATTTTTGTCTCACACAGAGCCTTCTTGCGTCATATGCATCTATATCTTCAAGGAAAATCCAACGAGTTTGATAAAGAGTCTTTGAACAATGGAGCTTTTACTCAATATAGAGCTTTGAGTTATCATAAAAACAAAGGAGGAAAAATCAACCCTGCCTTCTTTCCAGACATTTGCATTACATATAACATAGCTCGGGAAGAACCACCAACCCCCGAGAGAGAAAAGGAAGAATTTTTCCCATATATAACACAATTTTTTTATTGAGGTTCCCATCCACTCTCATATTCATACATCATTAATTCAACTCTCAAAACATAAAAAGGTCTTGTCCTAAGTTCTTTTTAGATATTGCTTGAATCAAAACAACACATCACTCTTTAGAGTGTCTCTACATCTAGGATAAACTCATCCTAAGAGGCATTTCTAGGCAGATTAAAACTAGTCTATGAGTGCATCGACTATTTACTAGGTAGCTTGGTTTGTAACACATCTCAAACCTTGGTATACCTTATCATATCAACTTTGTTAACAAACACAACAAGCAATTCATAAAAGGACTTTGGTAACATCAAACCTTCAGTGTTAGAGATTCATATTCTAAACACTTCACAAAAAATTCATCTTTCATTCCATCACCAACTCATCATCACTTTCACCAAACTTCAAAAACAACTGTCAAACAAAATGGCTCAAACCAAATCAAGGACTAGACAACTAGAGGTCGAAGAAGAGGAGGATGAAAATCTCAATGAATTTCAAGAATCCCTTGGAGGAAATGCAAATGATGAAAATCCTAGTACTCCCACTCCTGAAGCAATAGAAAGGGCACAACATAGCCCCCTCTTCAATTGACTTTTTGATGAAATCCTCAAAAACAACGTCAATGCTCATTTTTTGAGACTTGCTCAAGAGGGAGCCAAACTACCCTCTGATTTTGATACTGCACAATTATGGCAAACATTGGAACACCATAGCCATAATGAGGGTGGAAGAGGTCAAGATAGCTTCAGATATGACCTTAATCAAGGAAATCCTCCACCTCCTCCTCCTCCTAATGACATTGACATGTTGAGGCAACAAGTCACGAATCTAGCCCAGCAACTCCATAGTGGTGTGAAAACTACCCAGTTTTCACTTAATGATATTTGTCCCTATCCCTTTGATAGGAATCTACATATGCCACCTTTTCCACAAGGTTTTGAAACACCTAAGTTCAAAAATTATCAGGGAAAAGGAAACCCTAGAGATCATGTCAGGGAATTTCACCCAGCTTGCCTAGAAGTGTCATATGAAGACACATATCTAGTGTGCCTCTTTCCTCAAAGTTTGGGAGGGAAAACCACACAATGGTTTTCCCGATTAACAGGAAGAATTAGAACATTCGAGGAACTTATCCAAAAGTTCATCGCCCATTATTCACACAACATAGAACGCGATGTTACCATGGCGGATCTGTGTAATACCACACAAAAACCAGGGGAGTTGTTTTTAGCTTTCCTGCAATGATGGAGACAACTATCTAGTAGACGTTATCTTCATCTACCTGAACGAGAGCTAGTGGAAATATTTATTTCCAACTTGAATGATGAAATGGAATTCCACCAAGACATGAAGGGCACAGAGTCCATTAATGACATGATCACCCAGGGATTAAAATGTGAATGAGCCCTTATCAAAAAGGGGCTTATCAAGATATACAATGAACCAAAAGATGGCACTCACTCGCTTTTTAACAGTGATAAACCCAACTTCTGGAATAAAAACAAAAACATCATCAATGACGGGGTTGTAGATGCGAGAACCATAAAGAGTGCACAACCTATGGTTCGATTTGCGAGGCAAAATCCCCCTCCTAAAAATGACATAGTTACTCCTCCACAAAATCAAGGTCGCAATGCACTGCAAGAGGAACCGAGAAAACGATAGCAAATTTATAAACCAAAATGTACATACACTCCCTTAGGGGAACCTATCAAAATAGTGTTGTGTCAATTGGTCTCTTCAAATCTAGTGACCTTACCAAAGACATCTAACTAGGAACCTCAGGTCAAACCTCCATGGTGGAGAGATAATGAACATTGTGAATTCCACCAAGGGAAAGGGCATAAAACAAGTAACTGCCATAGATTGAAAGATCTTGTTTAAGATCTTATTGACTGAGGAGAGATTGAAATTGAAGGACATGACCCAAAAACCTCAAATAATGATCATCTCATGTTTAAGAATATGCTTCCATCACAAGATCAAAGGGGTCCTTCCACTTCAAGGTGAAACACAGGTACAACTGATTATACGCGAGCCGCCTATAATTACACTATGAATCACCTATATGATGCCAATGAACAAATTGCAACCATCACCATCAAAGATCCAAACTTACGCATCGTAGTAAGATCACCATTAAAGAAGCTCCACAAGGCACAACCTCCATCCCAAAGCAGTATAACCTTGTGGAACAATTAGATAAGATGCCTGCACTTATATCCATCTTAGAGTTTTTTTGCCTATCCTCGTCTCATAAAACAATCTTGGATCAAGCTCTCCAAGAGGTGTCAGTCCTTGCCAATCTAAATACAAATCAATCTCAAACTATGGTTGGTAGTCTGAGGTCATCACCATGTCTCACTTTCTCTGAAAGCAACAATACATCCTTTCAGCAACCTCATAATGCCTCACTCCATATTGAGGGATTTATCAACCAACACAGGATCAAGTGAGTCTTAATTGACAATGGAGCAGGCCTGAATATATGTGCATTACAGTTGGTCACAACATTGGGATATGCAGTTGAATCATTGGACCCCCACAAAAAGATAACCATAAAAGCCTATGATGATGCAAAGCATTCTTCCAAAGGAGCAGTTGTGCTGCCAATCCGAGTGGGTCTAGTGATGAAACAGATCATATGTCAAGTTCTAGACCTTCCTTTGCCATATAATTTATTGTTAGGAAGACCTTGGATACATGCCATGCAAGTCGTTCCATCCACCTATCACCAGTGTATCAAGTTTCCTCATAACGGTGTAGAAATTACAATCCTTGGTCCACATCATATGTTAGTCCAGCCTCTCTTTCTAATTCAAACACCACTATACCAAAGCAAGAGAAGCTAAAAATGAAAATGGCAGGGGAAGGTCCTGGGGAATACAATCTAGGCCAACTCTTTTGTGTTGGGCAACTACCCACTCCTAGAACTCATGGTAAGCCTCAAAGGTTACTTCAAACACCACTGGTCAAGCCAACATGCACTTTGGTGCCTTTTATCCTTGGAAAGAGTCAGGAAGAGGAGACTAGAGATGAGGACTTAGCATAATGGATCTATAAATACCCTATCACCACGGAAATCCCACAGGCTAAACTTTCCACAGATCAATATGGCAAAGGCCTTACCATTATGCAAAGAATGGGCTATGATGGTCAGAGTGATTTGGGACCTTGCAAGAAAGGACAACACGAGCCGTTGAAGCCTGAATTAAAACCTAAAGATAACATTGGATTAGGTTTTCAAAAGGAGGCTCTTCCCAAGTTCAGATTCAAAGGGAAACCCAGCAAACCTTTATATCAGCCTAATACTCTAAAGAGGCCACCCTTGATTATATCAGCAGCACCAAGAACCGCACCAAATACCCCAATGAGATTGAGAATCCCATCAATACCATCCACAACACCAATCAAACCAACAACCCCATCAACAACAAACACACCAACAACACCATTAGCAGTTGTATATGGTGAAAATGGAAACAACAATATTGAAAGGCTAAATGAATTCAACCGCAAAACCCTAGCCTAACAACAACAAAGATCCACCATAACATATGAAGATTACCTAAGTGTAGCATCCTAAAATTGCGACACTTGCAATTTCGACTGCATTTGGGTCTTCACGATGGTGACGCAACACTAAACCTGAATGGAGACCCCGAAACTTGCTCATGACACCAAAAACTGCATTCTCTTGCACCCTGGCCTGAACCTCCTTTGCACCCTGCTGTCCTGGGAGGTGGGACCAGAGCGCCCAGCGCCCTGGTCCCTGGCCCTATTTTGGGCCCGGTCTCCTATGGGGTCTCGGGTCTTTTTGTTTGCAAATTGGAAAATTAACTTTCCTGGTCGGCCTAAGGTCGGGAAAATCAGTCTTTTAACCCTAATTGGCAAGTATATAAACTACTTTTCCTCTCTCATTTGGAGGAGGATGGAAAAAAGGTGGAAACGATATTCAAGCATTCAAGCATTCAAGCATTCAAGCATTCCTTCAAGCAATTGATCATTCTAAGTCTCCATTCAAGGCTAAGTGTTGCATTCAAGACAAGGATTCAACCATTGAAGAGGAGATCACATATTACAACATGCAACATACAACATACAACAAACAACAACATCTATACCTTCGCATATAAGGATACAAACATCCTTACAACAAGGTATTAGTACTTGTTTTACATTACATTTACAGCATTTCTCATTTCTTGGTTAATTCCAAAACCGGGGTTTGACCTAAGGGCAAACCCCTAATCCCTAACCCCCCAATCGTCTTCGCTTTTCTGCGTGTAGGTTGCAGGTACGCGGCTGAAATTGAAGATCTGGAATCCTTGTGCAGAGACGAACAGATCCCCCTTCGTTTCGTGGATTTTTCGAAGGACCGTGTGCACGCCGGGCGCCATCGTCCCGTCAACTTTTGCTCAAATTTGCAGGACAGCGCCGTATCGACATTTTACTGCTAATTCCAGGTCCGCAGCTTCATCCTATATCCCTATCTCAGTTTATAAGCGAATCTTTCTCACTTTCTATGCATGCCTAGTTCAATCTTCCTATCTACATTTCTTTACAAAATTGGGTATCCTTGATGTCTTACCCCTTGAAACTCATTTAGAATCCAACCCTGCATTGTGTGGGACTGGATCTTGTGAGTTTCAACCCCTCTTTTGAATGTAAAGTCTCCCAAGTGAAAACCATCAACCCTAGTGACTCTCCCTTCTCTCTCCTCGGAGTTGGGGAGGGGAGAACGACCAGGGTTCGATTTTTCCGCTTTACATTTTGGTGAACCCGACGTGAACATCCTTTCTGATTATTCATAGTTAGATCTGAAAATTGGATTCCTTGATTACATTTCCATGTTTGATCTTTTGCAAAATTTTAGAGGTTAATTGCATAAAAACCCTAAATTTTCTTTTTAAGTAATTAAACTTGTGAAATGTTTAATTGTTGATGCGTGTTTCAGATCTGCCCTTCTATTACAAATTATCAATTCATATTTGTGCTTTAATTTTGAAAATTAAGTGGTTAAGTGTCAAAACCCTAATTTTTGAAACCCTCTTGATTCAACCTTTGTCCGACAATTTCACTGATCAAAACATCTCCAAATCAGCTGTAACTTTGGATTCCGCAATAAAATCACAATATCTTTCATCCCTGAAAATTTGGAAAAAAGTTGCGAGGACCGTGTGCACCCCGAGCGCCATCGTCCCCAACATTTTTTTCGAAATTTCGGGAGTTAGATCTTACTGTATTTTTCTACTAAAATCCAGAATTTTGGCTGATTTTATCAATTTTAACACCTTCAAAATTACAGTCAAAGTTGGTCTAGCGATTGCTTGGATTGAGGCTTCTAATCATTCAAAAATTGTTGAAATTGAAATTTGTGTCAAAATTGTGTTTCTTACTGTCCTAAATCTGAAAAGTGTGTTAGCATTCATTCGAAATTTCAGTGATTTATTCAAAGTTTTGCAATTTGTGACTTTTGAAATTAAGTGCTTAATTACAACAACTTTGATTTCCGCTTTCAGAATTGAATTTTACGTGAAATTGAGTCAACTTTCAAATTTCAAAACTTGCATTGCTTTTGGTATTCCCTCTAAAATCATAAAATTCAAAATTTCAGTTTCCCTCTCTTTTTCAAAATTCAAATTTTGCATTTTTTGACAATCTTGGTAGGGTTCAATTTCGAGATTGCAACTTTAATTTGGCCTGTCTACAGATCGTAAAATCACTCAATTTTTTTAGGTTAGCTGTAAAATCATCATAACTTTCATCCCTGCAAATTTCGAAAAAAGTTGCGAGGACCGTGTGCACCCCGAGCGCCACGGTCCCGGACATTTTTTCCGAAATTTCAGGAGATTGTCCTGATTGTATTTAACAGCTTAAATCTGGAAGATTGGCTGGTTTTACTTAAATTTGCTACCTCTAAAATTCAAAATCTTCTCCCTTTCTAGTGCATGAGTTTTACAACAATAAGTCCTACTTACACTATTCCCGTTAGATGAAGCCTTAGAATTAAGTCCTTCCAAGGTTTAATTACTGAGGAGATGGAACCTAATTTGAATGGCCTTTTTAACGAGGACATGGGTAATTCCTCTAATCCTCTTAATGATGAAGAAGCTCTCCATGAGGTTTCTGTAGAACAACTTTCAAAATTGGATAACCAATTTGACGATTTTCGACAATGGATGTCTCAAGAATACCCTGATAGTCAAGCTCTTCCTTTAATTGAGGGTCTAAAACGTATGCTTCAAAGTGATAAGAATGGAATTGATATTTTGCGTGGTATTGCACACATTGTGGATTCAAATGTGATGCCTATGAAAAGTTGTGCCGAAACCTTAGGTTATACACAACCTCCTACTCAAGTCAATCATTCTATTCCTTTGATGACTTCTATTGCTAGCATACCTACTTTTACATCAAACATAATGACTACTTCAATACAAGACATTCCTCCTATGATCACCAATCATGGGGGCAATCCTTCTTCTTCAATTAACCCTCTTCCTTCATTCAATCCAACTGCTTCATTCATTCCTTCAGTGAGTGTTCCTCTTATATCTCCACAAATGAACATGACGCAAGGGGGCAATTCATTTAACCATTCCATTCCTCCTTGTAGTGTTCCTCTTGTCCAATCATCTCTTATGACTAACTATCATAGTGTCCCACCACCTTACTCTCTACCTTCTTTCAATAACATAACACCTCCATCACAATCTAACACGTCTAATATGAACTCTTCGACTGAAGCAACCATTAACAATCTTGCACAAACTGTCTCTTCTTTACAGCAACAAATTGCCTCTATGAATCAATCCAAGTTTAGTGTGCCCACATTTGATGTTGCGAGCCCACTTTCTCTTGACATTGTTCGAGCTATCCCCCCTAAACATGTTGAAATCCCACATTTGGAGCTTTATAATGGTAAGGGTGATCCTCTAACACATGTTAAGACCTTTCAAACAATATGTACTGATTTTGCTTATGACCAAAGGTTGCTTGCAAAACTGTTTACTAGAACATTAAGAGACAAAGCCCTACAATGGTATTGCTCATTGCCTTCCTATTCTATTACTTCTTTCGAACAACTTGCAAATGCTTTCATTCAACAATTTCAAAACAATATAAGTCCTAAAGTTACTTTGATTGATTTAATGCATTGTAAACAAGGTGTTAAAGAAAAAGTGACTGATTTCATTGGTAGATATAAGCATTTGTATGCTCAAATTTCTTTTCCAGTGCCTGACAATGATATTCAAAGAATCTTTATTTCTAATTTACAAAAAGATATTCGAGACAAACTCCTATTTTCTGAGTTTACTTCTTTCCAACAGTTGTGTGCAACTCTTCACAATTATCAACTGACTGTGAGTCAAATGGAACAATCACATCCTATGGCTCCGAGTGATAAGGGTGATGGTAGTCAACAACCATTTGGGAAGTTTAAACCGAACAGAGAGTCCATCAAATTCAATGAAAACATCATCAACAACAATGTGAATGCAGCATCAGGTGTGTCTCCTATTTCTAAGTTTTTCAAGAAAGAAAGAAAGTTTACTCCTTTGAATGAATCATTGCATAGTATTATGAATAAGTTATTGGAACAAAATGTGCTTACTCTTCCTCCTATGAGGCAAATAGATCCTGCAAAGATTAATTCGCCCTATTTTGATAACAAATCTTTTTGTCAATTTCATCGTCAACCTGGGCATGATACTGAAAAATGTTTTGCTTTAAAGGGGAAAATTCAAGATTTGATTGATAATAATACTATCTCTGTTTCTGGTGTGAATGATAAAGGCAACACATCTGTAGCTCCTCCTAACCAAAATCTTCAGATTTTTACTGATCCATTACCTTCTCATACCTCTAATGCGATTGATACTACTGATTCCTCTGTCTCACCTGATGATCTTGTGTCTATGACTCCGAATGTGATTAACTTTGTGGCGCAGCAGAAAATCCCTAAAGAACCTTCCATCACATTTGATTCCAGTGAAACTATCAGGGCACCTGATGGTCCTTTATATATAGTTGCAAAAGTCAAGAATACACCTTGTCGTGGAGTGCTTATTGATCCTTCTTGTATGGTTATTGTCATTGCTGAAGAATTTCTTTTTACTTTGCAATTGAATCAAGTGATCTATGACGAAACAAATGTGGTTGTGAAATTATTTGATGCATTTTCTTCTCCTGCAATTGGTTCTATTACATTACCTATTGAAGTTCATAACAAATCCCTTGATGTGGACTTTGCTATTATTCCATCGTCCGAACAATTTCGTGTGAAGCTAGGCTATCCTTGGCTATCTTCCATGAAAGCTATTGCTTCTCCTATTCACAAGTGTTTGAAATTTCCCCATAATGGCGAAGTTGTTACTGTCAATCATAGTCTCTTTAAACCAGCTGAAAGAACTTCTAGCGTTCCTATTGATTACTTTTGGCCTAAACAATTCCAATCTCTTCCACCGCGAAGTGATCATCTTTTCAAATCTTATCAAAAGTGGAAAAAAGATATGATCCTATCTCTAAGTGAACCTAGAACACCCAAACTTGACATTCCTATTATTCTTCAGAAGGAAGTTCTTCCTTTGAAAGATAACACTAATGTCTTTCCTCAAGAAGATTCCCAACCCATCCCTATGAATGTGACTATGCCTATATCTAATAAACTTCCTAAAAGTAGACCTATCCCTCCTCGTCATGATGGACTGGGTCTCCTTCCTAAACCAAATATTCCTCCTTTATATGGAGCAGTTCCTCCTCCTTCCTCTTATGGAGAGAAGAGACCTTCCTCTTCTCCTATTATTCAACCTAAGAGACCACAACCTAAACACCCAAGTGATAAGGATGAGAACATTCCTCCTCCTCAATCTTCTCAACTTCCTACTAAGACTAGACGAAATCGTTCTGAATGTGAACGCCGACGAAAGCGTCGTCTTAGAGCTCAGGCAGCTGCTTCTCAAACTTTGCAATCCCCAAAAACACCTTCAGCCAATATTATTCCATTTTCTCCTCAGCCGACGATTGAGCCGAAATCTCCTAAACATAAGATGCATGATGGTCTTGATCCTGTGCGAGTTAAAGATCCTATTTTTATAAATCTTGATGATGATATAGATGAAAATGTTATTCATGATGAAAATGTTACTCCTGTTCATTCTGATAGTGAATATGAATATGTTGATGTTGATAACCATTTATCTAACGCATTTTCTAAAGCACTTATCCTAGCTCCTAGACAAGAACACCGCGGCTTGGGATATGAACATAGCCCTTGTTTGGATCTTGTGATAGCTCCATCTGCTGTGTTGGATGTTCCTCCTCTAGCGTGTTTCCTACCTTCCCGAAATATTGATCAGCAAGATCGGGGGGTAGATGACGTGCTAGACTAGTTTCATTAGCATAGTAGATTCTCCCCTCCTCTCTTTCGTTACTTCTTCTATGTGTTATTCTCATTCTTCCATTTGTTGTCCTTAGTGTTGTCTACTTGAGGACGATGCAAAGCATTGAGATCTCTTTTGGTCTCTCTCATGTTGACTCAAAAGACACATGTGTTCCCTTCTTCTAGGTGACCTTCCTTGATTGGGGAATGAAGAACAATTATGCATACATACATATGATATACATGAATTATCATACAGCATACTGACCCTGAGGAAAGCGAAGTCACCTTGTGCTTTGTGTTTTGTGTTTATTATCCTTGGGATTATCTCACACTTGGGGGCTAAATCCTTGTGATAACATGCTCCTTTCCATTCTCATTCTTATATGTATCACTACCTTAAAGCAATCACCCCCGGTGAGGCGTGTGCGATCGCTTTAACGTAGGGGGGGCATACATCCCGTTCATATATTTTCAAGATACTTGAAAATTTCTTGACAAATTTAGCTTTGCCTTGAAAATTTTTGGTATTTTTCTTGCATGACTCATAGTGAGGGAACCTTACTACTGACAGTCATGGTTCTCCCTCGTGATCTTCCCTTTTACTTTGTCAATCGAAGTCATAAGATCCTTAGTCCACTGGGGGCTTGGTGTATCTTGCCTCCTTGACGTGGTGAAAGTCTTTCAATGTTGTTTCCTTGTACTTTACCGGAAGTATTGGCATACGCTTATACTCCCGCTAAAGTGGGGGCTAAATGTAGCATCCTAAAATTGCGACACTTGCAATTTCGACTGCATTTGGGTCTTCACGATGGCGATGCAACACTAAACCTGAATGGAGACCCCGAAACTTACTCATGACACCAAAAACTACATTCTCTTGCACCCTGGCCTGAACCTCCTTTGCACCCTGCTGTCCTGGGAGGTGGGACCAGAGCGCCCAGCGCCCTGGTTCCCCAGGACCATGGCACCCAGCGCCCTGGTCCCTGGCCCTATTTTGGGCCCGGTCTCCTATGGGGTCTCGGGTCTTTTTGTTCGCAAATTGGAAAATTAACTTTCCTGGTCAGCCTAAGGTCGGGAAAATCAGTCTTTTAACCCTAATTGGCAAGTATATAAACTACTTTTCCTCTCTCATTTGGAGGAGGATGGAAAAAAGGTGGAAACGATATTCAAGCATTCAAGCATTCAAGCATTCAAGCATTCCTTCAAGCAATTGATCATTCTAAGTCTCCATTCAAGGCTAAGTGTTGCATTCAAGACAAGGATTCAACCATTGAAGAGGAGATCACATATTACAACATACAACATACAACATACAACAAACAACAACATCTATACCTTTGCATATAAGGATACAAACATCCTTACAACAAGGTATTAGTACTTGTTTTACATTACATTTACAGCATTTCTCATTTCTTGGTTAATTCCAAAACCGAGGTTTGACCTAAGGGCAAACCCCTAATCCCTAACCCCCCAATCGTCTTCGCTTTTCTGTGTGTAGGTTGCAGGTACGCGGCTGAAATTGAAGATCTGGAATCCTTGTGCAGAGACGAATAGATCCCCCTTCGTTTCGCGGATTTTTTGGAGGACTGTGTGCACGCCGGGCGCCATCGTCCCGTCAACTTTTGCTCAAATTTGCAGGACAACGCCGTATCGACATTTTACTGCTAATTCCAGGTCCGCAACTTCATCCTATATCCCTATCTCAATTTATAAGCGAATCTTTCTCACTTTCTATGCATGCCTAGTTCAATCTTCCTATCTACATTTCTTTACAAAAGAGGGTATCCTTGATGTCTTACCCTTTGAAACTCATTTAGAATCCAACCCTGCATTGTGTGGGATTGGATCTTGTGAGTTTCAACCCCTCTTTTGAATGTAAAGTCTCCCAAGTGAAAACCATCAACCCTAGTGACTCTCCCTTCTCTCTCCTCGGAGTTGGGGAGGGGAGATCATACCATCACATGTCCAATAGGGTTTGGATCTCCATTCTTCCTATCTCCATTGATCTTGCTTGATATATTTGCTCTCAGATTTTATGTATGCACAAGAGCTCAACAAAGAATGGAAATGTGGTTGCAAGTAGGATAGCATATGAAAAGCGTAGTGTAGTCAAGTAGTCAATTGATCAAGTAGTTAGGGTTTGATAATGAAGGAAGTATCTCCTTATATAGAAGACACTATAAGAAATGGAGGGATAAGATTGAGAGGTGTAAAAGGAGGTCGGCTATGATTAAAGGGTAGGTAGAGAAAATAAGAAAATAATGAGAAGATAGGTAGTGTATGAATTAAGAGATGAATGACATGTGTCATGGGTAGAAAAGGCTAATGAATTAATTAAATAAATAAAGATTTATGTAATTAATAGAAGAAGTGGGATAATTAAATAAATAAAATATTTATTTAATTCAGGAAAAGGATGATTTAAATAAATAAATGTATTTATTTAAATGAGAAATAAGGCTAGAAGAGGATAAATGAATTAATTAAATAAATAAGGATTTATTTAATTAATTGAAGAATTAGGCTTAGATAATTAAATAAATAAAATATTTATTTAATTAGACATGACAATTTTAGGTGTCTACAGCAGTATCAGAACCCCCAACAGTATCAACAACACTGATAATTCCATCAGAAACAACATATTCAACAACACCGATACTCCCAATATCAGATTCAATGATACCAATAATCCTCCCCGTAGTACCAACCATTCCATCTCCAAAGGTACATCAGTCGATTACGCCTACAATGTTTAACTCAAAAGATATCCCGTTTTGGTATAGTAATCAGATACTAGAAAGTGACTCAGAGACCAACTCACATGAGTGGGAATTTTATTTTGTACATCTCAATACTTCAGATGAGGAAGATGCATCACCACCTCCATCTCGCAAAGAAATCCCTATTTACGGAGAAGCATGGATTATTACCTCTAGGGTTCCTGAACTGGAAACACCTTCCACAGACCCTACTTCACATCCTACACCTGATTCTGATAGGGAGAGTACCATCAACGACCTTCACCATAATGTCTTAACCCTCACTGACACATCTTATGAACTTAACCTGATCGATGAGGTAATGCCCATTATCCATCCTGAACTCATCGAATGGAACCAGCCTAATCCCCCATGCCTTGACCAATTCCAAAATGATGAGGCAATCATTGACTTTTTGGAACTATATAACATACCAAGTGGGGATCACAAGGTTGGATTTGCCATCAAACTTAATAGCACAACATACTTCGGGGTGGATGCCAAACCTTTCGGCTGCAAAAATATCACAATAAAACATGGATCTTCTAGTGAAAACCACTTTGTGGCACTATTTGATCCCAAAAAAGTAAAAAGAAAGAGTGTATCCAATGATGAAAACCTCTCTGAGGCACCTACGGATGAAAGGGTTGACATCCTCCCCTCCAGTGTAAATCAGGAACAATCAACGATCCTCATCGAGGAAACAAAAGAATTCAACGTGGGGACCCCTAAGAATCCTCACCAAATACATCTGGCATCTCTTTTAACTCCAGAGGAACAACCTAAGTCTGTAGAATTCTTCCAGAAGCGTCAAATCAACTTCGCATGGTCATATGCAGACATGTTTGGTCTAGATCTTGATTTGGTCATGCATCACCTCACTGTGGCAGAAGGAACTAAACCAGTAAAACAGAAGCTTCGCAAGATGCACCCCCAGATTGCGGTACTAGTCAAAGTAGAACTTAAGAAACTCTTGGATGTTGGTTTTATTAGACCAATTGATTATCCAGATTGGATATCCAACATTGTACCTATTAGCAAACCAAATGGGGGCATCTGTATCTGTATTGACTATAGAGATCTAAATAAAGCATGTCCTAAAGATGACTTCCCCCTACCAAACATTGACATGATCGTGGACCTAACAGCAGGACATGCCATGCTTTCTCTTATGGATTACTTTTTAGGGTACAACCAGATAAAGATAGCACCAAAAGATCAACATAAGACTGCCTTCACATGTCCATGGGGAACATACTGTTGGAATGTGATGCCTTTTGGTCTAAAGAATGCAGGGGCGGCCTATCAAAGAGCTATGACCACCATCTTTCATGATATGATGCATACCATAATGGAGGATTATGTTGATGACTTATTGGCAAAATCATTAACAAGAGAAGGTCATCTGGAAATATTAGATAAAATATTTGACAGACTAGAACAATATCATGTTCGAGTCAACCCAAAGAAATGTGTCTTTCGAGTAACCTCAGGGAAGCTTCTAGGATACATTGTCTCAAGCAAAGGCATTGAGTTCAACCTGGCAAAGGTCAAAGCAATCATGGACATGCCACCTCCAAGGAACATCAGTCAGCTAAGGAAACTACAAGGGCAGCTACAATCCATCTGAAGATTCATTGCACAACTAGCAGATAAGTGTCATCCCTTTACACACTTGTTACACAAAAACATCCACTTTCAATGGGATGCTAGATGCTAGCAAGCATTCCAAATGCTTAAGGACTATCTCATGAAAACACCATTGTTGATCCCACCAGATCCAAGTAGACCTCCATTGCATTATATTTCAGCAACAAATACGGCATTAGGAGTACTGCTGGCACAAAACAATGCAGAAGGGAAAGAGTGTGCTATTTACTACATCTCTCGCACACTGGTCGACTATGAACTCAATTACACACCTATTGAGAAAGCTTGCCTAGCAGTAATCTTTGCAACCACTAAACTGAGGCACTACCTGTTAACACATAAAGTATAACTCATTGCAAAGATCGATCCACTAAAGTACTTACTTAGCGAAGCAGCATTGACAGGCCACTTGGCCAAATGGGTGATGATTTTGAATGAATTTGACATTGAGTATGTGGACCGTAAGGCTATCAAGGGCCAAGTTATTGCAGATCAGTTGGCTGATGCACCCCTCATAGGTGATCATCCTCTTGTTTCCAATTTTCCAGATGAAGAGATCTTCATGATCACAGCAGCACAACCATGAAAACTATACTTTGATGGTTCATATACTAGACATGGCTCAAGGACAGGCATTCTGTTTATAACACCTCAAGGTGACAACATCCCAAAGTCTTACAGGTTAACTTTTCCATGTACAAACAACATAGTAGAATATGAGGCCCTGATCATCGGACTCAGGTTAGCCATACAATGAAAATTGAAAGAGCTACAAATATATTGCGACTCCCAACTAGTCATCCGACAAGTCATAGACGAATATCAGACCAAGGATGATAAACTCATGTCGTACAAGCCAATGGTGGATAGTTTAAAAGCATCATTTACGACTATTACCTTTGAGAAGATACCCAGAGATCAGAATCGAGCTATTGATGCCATGGCTACCATTGCATCTCTCCTAGATCTTCCACAAAATTCAACACGCTATGAGTTCTTGGTAGAATAGCTTTGGATTCCCGCTTATGATATCCCTGGATCCGAGATGATATGTCACCTTGTCAGTTCTGAATCCCCATGGTACGGTGAATTCTACACCTACCTATGTGATCACACACTTCCTCCTAACCAATCGAATAACCAACGCAAAACCTTCATTCGCCAAATCGCTCGATACACCATCATTGCTGAAACCCTATACCTACGCAGTCTTGATGGTACTCTCCTTCAATGTTTGGAACAAGATGAGACAACAACGGCCTTGGAAGAGGTACATGAAGGAATTTGTGGGACTCACTCAAGCGGTCCTTCCTTAGCAAAGAAGATCATGTCCACTGGATACTATTGGTCATCCATGGAAAAGGACTCCTACTATTTTGTCAGAAAATGCAAGAAGTGCCAAGTTCACGGAGACTTGATACATGCACCAGCACAGGAATTGCAACCAATCACAACACCATGGCCCTTTTGTCAATGGGTACTTGACCTTGTGGGTAAAATTCATCCATCTTCATCCAACGACCACAAATTCATCATTACCGCCACTAAATACTTCACAAAGTGGATCAAAGTTGTTCCACTTACCCAAGTCACTAGCAAGAAGATCGCCTCATTCATCCTTAATTACATCATCTCTTGGTATGATGTACCCATGTCCATCATCACAGATAACGGACTTCCTTTCAAAAATCAGGATGTTCGTGAGCTCTGTGAGAAGTTTCACATCCAACACCGCTTTTCCACTCCCTATAACCCACAAGGCAATGGTCAGGCCGAAGCATCGAACAAGAACATATTAAGAATCCTCAAGAAGACAATCAATGATGTTGGCCATGATTGGCACATTCAATTAAATCCAGCACTATGGGCATATTGAACTATCATTCAAACCCTTACAGGTGCAACTCCCTACTCACTGGTCTATGGCGTAGAAGCCATCCTTCCTATTGAGGTCGAGATACCATCTCTATGAGTTTCCTTGCATAATCTGATAGATGATGAAGCATACCGAGTCTCTCATCTTCAAGACTTGGAACTACTTGACGAAAGGCGATAAGCTGCATACAACCACCTCAAAGCCTGTCAGCATCACATGAGCAGAAGCTATAATCACTGGGTTAGACCTCATACATTTGAGGTAGGTGATCTTGTTCTTAGAGAGAATCCTCATAATCAACCAAACAGAGAACATTAGGGAAAGTTTGAATCAAATTGGTTGGGTCCATATGTTATCACTATTGTATTTGGGTTCGTGGAATATCAATTGGCTACCTCAGAAGGAGAACCGCTAGCAGATCCGATCAACAACATGCACCTGAAATGGTTTCATACATAAGTTGTACAGAGCATCAGGATCCAATACATACCCTAAAGAACACCAAAAACATTCAGATAAATGTCCTGAAGAAAATACAAATAAATCAAAATAGTAAAAGAAAATTCATGCATCCAAACGGTAAACAAACACTCTGGTGGCACCTTGGGTAAGTACGACGGTGAAAACCTAGAAAATAGGTGCCACTCGTAAAGGCTATGGTTACATTGACTTTCAGACTTGTTGCGATCACATTCATTGCATCCATTCATCCATAAGTCAAACCATGGCTTGTTATTGATCTACAATCAGGGTTAGTACTTCATGCGTCCTGCATCCTGCTTTTCATAGTAATATCTAAACTAGGGGCAAGGCTCTTAACCTATTGATGGAAGTGGATTCTACATTACTTGTGATCCATTGAGTTCTTCATTCAAAACTATCTCACAAAATCCAAAAACATTCAAAACTATCTCACAAAATCCAAAAACATTCAAAAACACTCATAAAATCCAAAAACATTCAAAAACACTCATAAAATCCAAAAAACATCATAAAACATCAAAAAACAACCAAAACCATGGCAATGCATAATATCCTTTGTACATATGCACCGAAACAAACATCAAACGTACATTTTTGAGCTACTCAAACGATGATCACTTATCAAATCAACCAAACAACCAACACAGATACACACAATTGTCTTAACAAGGATGCATCCTTCCTTACCAAAACAAAGACAAGATAAAATTTTCTTTGACAAGAAAATTTTGTTTAAGCTATCAAGTACTTGGTCAGTTTGATAAATTATTTATTCATTTATATCATGTTCCTATGCTATTCCGCGATATCCATAAGTGATTAGAGTAGCTGGGATGGTTCCTAAGTATTGTCTAGTTTTTCATCTGTGAATTGTTCCAATGAAGTTCTGGGGCATGTACTAATGGTGTCTACGTGGGAAGTTAACTAAGCTACATGATCATATGCAAAAATCTAGTCACGGATCAATATGGCTTACTGACTACAATGTATACCTCGACCATCTGCACATGAACCAGAATGGAGGGTCCATCATGTTTTCTCTATGCTACTTGCTTACAGGTACAATGCTCCAAACTTGGTTCCTACTCCCTCATCCAAGATTGATACTACCATGCTCAATGATGAAAAATAAAGCACTATGGATCGTCATTTCATCTCATCTGTTTATATTGCATTTTGTTGCATATCACCCATCCATTGGATCATTCATTATTCATATTTATGGTTTTGTATGCAAGTGTGAACAAGTTAAAATATGAAAAGTTATTTAATATGAAGTGGTCTTGGATACAATCATGACAGAGTTCTCTGATACATCATCAATGCATCATGCAATTTCTCACAAACTTGCATTAATCTATCATAAACGCATGACATCATCATTCCATTACATTTACTTGCATTCAAATGCATCTAGTTCCTTATCATTTACTTGCATGTAGGTTCATTACATCCATTTTAAATATTCATTTAAGTGCATCTAATATCATTTAGTTGCATTCATTATCATTTACTTAAATTATCATCCTTACATCATTTCATCGTTGCAAATAAAGGCATTTAGATACATTTGTATAAATTTCCAATCATTTCATTTACTTCCATTATTAGCCATTAACATGCATTCATTTAGTCATCTAGGTACAGTTAGTTGTCTTTTAAATCATTCAAAATCATTCATCATCATTTCCGTTTGTTTAAAATACATTCATTTAGATTCATTTAGTTGCATTCATTTGCATTTATTTATCTATTAGTCAAGTACATTCATCTATCCATCTAGTATATTCTTCTACTCATTCATTTCATTCTCATCTTAAAAAGTTTCATCTGGATTCATTAAGATGCATTCATTATCCTTTTAATTGCATTAAGGTGCAGTTATTCATTATCCCTTAGTTGCATTTATTTGCATTAGCATTTCACTTAGTCATAATTTAAATCAATTCGAATCATAACATAAAAATTTGTCTCAACATTTGTTCATTCATTTTAAAAATGTATTCATTTTGAAATCATCACATGCACATTTGTATTTACATTTTTTTTTCATTTGTCATGCATGAAAATTTCCATAAACCATTCAATTCATTACATTTTTCATCTTACAAACCACAAAGCTACATATCATCATTTCATCAACATAAACACAAGTATTATCTAACTCATAAGTAGCATCATTCATTCATCATTTGCATACATCGTCATCATGGCATTGCATACATAAAGCACTACAACAACGCATCATACATATATTAGCCTACATCCACATGTTAGCATCACATTCATAAACATGCATATAAACATCATACAATCATCATCATACACATATAGAAATCATCTCATCAACATATACATCTAGCAAGTACAAACATCCATCTAAGCATAAATCATAAATCAACATCCTGCATAAACCCATACATATCATCAACATGCATATCATCACAAAATATGGGATCTCCTCATATATCACATCATATATCATCTTGCAAAAAACATACATGTATCAGAGTACAGTGATGTAAAAAATATTGGCTACCAAGAGCCATCTGAGTCACAGTCCAAAATAAACAAATGTAACAAATACATAAATATCTCTCAAATGGCACTTTGGCCAGATGTTGCACCCCCATCATCGCCTGCTCCACCACTACCCCCTACTCCACCACTACCCACTGCACCACCTGCACTATCTCATCATGGAGAACCCATAACACCACCAATGCTCTGCATCCTCTGAGACTACTCTGATCTCACCCGACACATCTGCGAATAGCTTAGTGCCCGCTGACTGGATGGAACCACCTGCTCATATAAACCCACCAATATTCAACCTCTCCACCTTCCCGTTGTAGCTCCCTCGCCAACGAATCATTCAACAGACCATGTCCCTATACTCCCTCCAAGACCCGAACTCTCTCCTGCAGCTGGATCACCCTATCAATCGCATCATCCTGCTCTCACCTCACGACTGCCAACTCTGACTCTTGTGCAAACATCTAAACATCTCTAGCTACAATATTTGCCTCACAATCCTCCACCCATGCCTCAGCGGCTGTAAAACGAGTCTGAATATATACTAACATATGCTTCTGCAAATCTACTCCTCCCATCCCCATAGGATCCTCTCCTCCACCTGTAGCTCCCTCTCCTCCACCAGTAGCTCCCTCTCCCATATCCATAAGTGCCTCTCCCTCCCCAATATCCCTGCCACCTAATCTGACTCCTCCCTAAATCAAAGGACCCTGTGACAGTCGCAATGACTTCCTACCTCTCCCTCTCTGCTGTAACTGTCCTCCACGACCTCCACCTCCAAATCCACCCCCACCACCACCTCCTCCTCCTCCAAAACCTCCACCACCACCTCCTCCAAAACCTCCACCACCACCTCCTCCAAAACCTCCACCACCACCTCCACCACCACCACCACCTCCTCCTTTGTCACCTCTACCTCCTCCTCCTACTCATCTACCTCCTCTCCTCCATCGTTGTCTCCTATCATCCTCAAATGATGGTACCAACTCAGCTGGATCTGAAATGCATGGAATAGGATGCACGGTACGATACTGCGTGTACTCCTCTATCACTCTTGCATCCACAATCCTCAGACTCATATGTCATGGTCTTTCCTATAAGGTCCGGAACTCGGCTAAGGCCTGATCATACGGTAACACTGGCCCCCATTGGAATCTCTCTCGTATCGCCCATGCATACTCCTTTGATCCACTCGACAATCCCTACCTCTGACTGAACTACCTCATCACTCTACCTAGCACTTGTCTCTCAACATTGTAGGATGTCCTACTAATCAAATACCATGTCATAAATACATAAGGAAAAGCCTTTGCATCATCCTCCCAAAGCTCACACTCAATGTATGGCCTCCATATCACTGTATCCAAATCATCCAACGCCCGCCACCACCACTCCAACTTCCCCAAGTGGTGTTGACTCATCATACCTTCGTACATGTACATGTAGGGTTGATCTACCACCTTGAATCTCAGACATATCGCTCGTGTAACTGGAAGGTGCTCCCGTGCTCAAATATGTAACAAAGTAATGCCAACCCCCAGAGAGATCGTCTCCCAGTAAACCACCTCACGAAGCTCCCTGTATAGGTGTGATAGCACACATGGCCCCCATGCATAGCGAGTCCCATCTATCACCATGCGCTCAATCACCTGGCCCCAAACCACGGCCATTCCATACGATTGTTGATCGGGGCACAACAAACCCCCGATAATGCCTAATAAAATAACTGGCAATGGCTCATATAATGCTGCTATCTCCTCCCACGCAATCGAGCCATCCTGAATATAGACATCCTCATCGAATATTCATTGTATTGCTGCTATACCCAATCCTCTATCATACATCACCAGATCCCCTCGGATAGGAATATGCAAAATCCTCAACACATCCTCCAGTGTAATGGTCATCTCTCTCATTGATAAATAGAATGTGCAGGTTTCACTGTGCCACCGCTCCACTAATGTAGTCACTAGTCTGCGATTCGTCTGAATCATGGGCATGTACATCATGTCATATAGTCCAGTCGCCGTGACACAATCAATCTCCGCCTCAGTCAGCTAATCTCACAGCTGTTGTGTGGCCGGATGTCGCTCTCGCATCTAAAGCATGAGCAGATCCTCCTACGCACACACATCAACATCATCATCAGTTGTTTTGTTTCAAACTTTCTTAAGTTTAAACTTAGACTATCAACAGATACTTTGATCAAGTATCTTCGGGTCTTAACAAGTAAGCGATCATGGCAAACCTAGACTACAACAGGCATTTATCATAATGACCTAGTCTCAATAGGGCTCCTATGATTCAAAAAAACTTATCCATCCATCCATTCAACACCGACATCAGGAGATTATTTTTCTACACACTGGGGCATCTATTTTTTGGACAAATAGCACTATTCTGCTGACAATTGTGCTAAAACAACTACACAATAGTGCTAAAACAACAAAAGCACTACAAGACTTACACAAGCGCGCTATAACATGGCGATAGCGCTACAACATTGACTCAATAGTGCTAAATATACATTAGTGCTAATACCACTACCCAATCACGCTATTACCTGGCACAAGCGCTAACACTATCCTACAATAGCGCTCAAAAACATGATTGTGCTAAAACTACTAGACCAACGCGCTAACCCTTGCTACTGTGCTAAAACTACTATGCAATAGCGCTATAGCGGCACAAAAGTGCTATTTTAACTGACAACTACACTAAAACATAGTTTTAGCGCTATTGTCATAGTTGGACTTGGACACTTGCAAAAACATGTCAAAAATGCATAAAAAGCAAAAATTCAAATTTGCGTACCACTGGTCCATAGTCATCTGGCTGCTGGAATCGACGAACCCGCTCTAGTCGATGATCTGCTATCAGTACCTGCATGCTGATTGCTACTCGTTCTTTCAAAAAAGTCACTATCAGAGCTCTGAATCGCTGTGGAGATGGATGAAAATGACCCTGTTTTTACCCCTTCCCCTCCATATATACCCTAAGCCCTAACCCTAATTTTTACCCCGCTCACCGTTGTGGTCCCTGTGAACTTCTAGTGCCTCTCATTTCTCCGTTTTACTCCCGATTTCTTCCATTCTTTCACCGTTATTTCTATTTTCTTCTCTTCTACCTCCCCGCCAATTCTTGTTCTTTTTCGAGAGATCACCCGATTTTTTTAAAATTTCCGCTCATCTCTCAAGGGGGCATACCACCCATTAAATTAACATTTGTGGGGCATATTTCTTAATGCCTATTTTTCTTTCTTTGAAATGTCGTGATAAACCGCATCGTCTCAAAGAGGGGCAAATGTAGTCACATAAATGATAAATCTGTCCATTTAATTAAATGAATAGTTACTATTTATTTGATTAATAAACCCACTAGCCAACAGTTAATTAAATTAACATTTAATTAATTCATTAAACCACACCTCTAAATCAATTAAATGAATAAGTCCTATTTATTTAATTTAATCCACTTTCCTCTTTTAAATAAATAATTAAATATTATTTAAATCACTAAACTCCCCCCCACTTGCATTCTCCTACAAATGCAAGTTGCACCACAATTCAAATAAATTAATTTTATTTTAATTTAAATCCTATTTTCCCTCACCCACCAAACCCACTTGCAATCCTAAATCCCCTTCTAGACCCTTCTAACCACTTTCTAATCATTCCTAATTAGCCTAATCTATCCCTTAATTATTGTCACATTCCTAAGCAACTTGAAGTCACTTCTCAAAGCCTCCAAAGTCTTTGAAAAACAATTAATGCTTTATGTGTTCATCAATCTAACCTCTAAAGTCTTCCAAACCACTAATGGCTCTTACATAACCATTAATGGCTCTTACATAACCATTTATGGTTAACTCAACCCACCCACATGGTTAGAGACTTTCCCTCTAACTCAACCTCCATTTGACTCATGGGTCTCTTCAAGCATTTATTGCTTTGACCATGGTTATCCTCACTAACTCTTGCACAAGAATTTATCCATTGGATAAAGGCATTATTTATTGGATAATGGTTTTATTCATTCAACTTAACATTAATCTTACCTCCCAAGTTAATCCTCAAGTCATGTCAAGCATTGAATGCTTATTCCCTCCCCTCTCAACCCATCTCTTGTTGACATTTGTCATCCTGGGATTGGATTGAAAGCCCTCACATGGATCATAAACCCCTCAATCTTGACCCTTGATGAGATTACTCAATCTCAACCCTTCATTGCTCCATTTTACCTTTAAATAGAGCTCATTTCTTCATAATCCAAATCCTGAAATCTTGTATGCATCTAGTTTATAGTGAAATTTAGAGAGCATTTGTCATAATCATCTATATTTGTCTTTTTGGGCTAAAATTAACATTAGATAATTAGATAATATCTTGTTTTAGCTTGTTCACATTTGCATTCTCATAATCATCCATTTTACAATCTTGAACCTCCATAAGACATCCAGAATAGTGCAAAAAGCTACTAAGAGCTACACTCATTTGGGAACTTGGAGAGGAGAGGAACAAGGGAGGAGTTGCTACAAGCATGGTGGAGGGCATTTTGAGATGCCTTGTTGCATTTTTTAGATTTATCAAGATTTCTATTTTATGTGTTGTGTCTCTCTTGATATGCTTGCTTAGGATAGTGTTTGATTTGTGATTTCTAACACTAACCCTTGTGTGTTGCTTGTTGTTTTGTGTTTGTCTTGACAATATCCTAACCATCCCTTTTTGCAGAGCATCAGATACCATCCAAAACCTGAGGTCCTTCTATGACCCCACAAAAGGCACTGTTGAAACCGGATTGCATAAGGAACTTGAAATGATGACCAAGAATAACCTGAGCATAATTGGGAACATAGAACCACTGCTACAAACAATCTTGATCTATGTATCTCTTGCCACTAAATTTGGAAGCTTCTTGTACTTTGGAACACATACTAACACACATCACTAAAATAATTACTCATAATGATGGCAATCTTGGGAAGACACAATGCTCTATGATGACAAAACATGTTGACAACACATGAAGCTATGATATCCTATCCTTTTAAGCATAAGAGATATCCATTGTATGAAAATTTGTAGTTGCAAATAACACACCTTCATTACCAAAGACAAGGGTGTAGAGTGAAAGGCCAATTGTAGTCTCCAATGTGTCCATAAAACTTCAGGTATGTGGAGACTCATCTCTTGGAACGAGTGTGATGCAATATGCTCAAGATTCTTGTGGATTCCTTCAAGTTGTCGCTAGAAGTGTAGCTCTAGAAAATAGCACTGCAAGATTCATGGATCTCATAGACCAAGTTGCATACCATCCTCCACATGATATAACATCAAAGAAGAGAAGTCATGTCCATGAATGGTAAACATCTCATGCAAAAATCTTCTTGCGATCTCCAATAGTGAAGCACAATGTAAACTAGCAAGGCCAAAAAAATGTTAGCAAAGCCAACAAAGTGTGTTCTTCAATGTTCATGCAGAGAAGTATCATCAATTGTACTGGTGTAAAGGTATCAATTCACCACAATAAGAGACTTATAACAATATTCTCATGACCAAGCATATCAAGTATAGTAAAGCAATATCATACATTCGATAACTCTACCATTAAGTAGGTAATTCATTTTTGCAAATGAAAGGTGGAGTTATTAATATGAATAGATACTTGATAATAAAATGAATGAATATAATTACAATGAATGATTGCATAGACATAAATGCTAATCAACAAAAGAACACATGCCTTTATTTGGTCCAATTTTGACACAACTGGTTATATCAGAGGCACCAATGAAACAGTTAATAAGATTTTATTAGAAATCATCCAAGAATCACAAAATTCAAGGGATTCTTCCCCAACTTAACTTCATACTTCAAGGGCATGAGAACATTAAGATAATCCAAAGAATGAAATAACATATTTTATCCTTGAATACCTTGAGCCTTGTTCAATAATCAATCAACCAAAGATTTCAAAAATTTAATGAATTCCCCCTAACTTAATTTTACATTACAAAAGCATGGGGGCTATAGGATAATCCAAGGAATGAAGAAATAGAATAACATCTTTTATCAATGAATGGTCATCTGAAGACAATACAAATAATCAAGAGTGAGAAATATATAGATATTAATACCTTGGTCCTTTTTAAATGAATGATAATCCATTGGCAACATATTTTGTTTGGTCATTAATGCATTCAAACCTTTTCAGTTCTTCTTAATCATTAAATAAATTGGACCTAGATCAATAAGTATGTGAGGAATACACATTTTTAATATAGGTCTCCCAAGATCTAGATGTTTGAATATTAAAATATTTCTAAAGGATAGATGTAGGATGTTAGTATGTATCACACACAACTCTTGAATGATTAAGATATACAATAGATCACCTGTTAGTGCATGATCAATTCCAATACACATATTTATCCTTTTAATGATAAAATCATAGTGAATTGTTTCCTTATGTGTGTGAAATATTTCTAAAATTTGTGACTCAAGAAGTAGATAAGAAGGACTAAATTGATGATCTGTGAAGTGATCAATATGTACTTCTAATTCTTTTAAACAAAAAACACATTCTTTAGTCATATTACCAATTTCATGTGCATTAATAGAATGTAAAAGGACTATAGAAATCTCATCATTATATGCAGTTTTAACCACCTTATTATGTTATGTTTTATTAGGAATTGTAATTTCCCTTGGTGGGTATGTTGGAGTGGATGAGGGGTGATATGTATGGGATAATGACAATGGTAAAAGTGGTGTTTGATATAGAGTGGGTGGATTTAAGTAGGATGGGTGTAATGGAGACGGTAATGTAAAAGATGGATATAGTAGTTGTTGTGAGTATTCATGATTCCATTCATTGTACATACTAGGTGAAGTAACATGTGAAGACATTTGACAATTGTTAAGCATACCATGATCTCCCTGATTTGATGTGTGTAGTTGACCCTGTGTTACAAATAAGTCATTCTCACTTTCATCTTTGTCTTGTTGAGGCTCACACATATCTTGGATCTCCTTCACTATGTCCTTTGGAACAAATTGGTATGTGCACTTGTCTTCTTCCTTGCAACAAATAGAACAACAAATGGTCAAATCCAGATTATAAAAACTCTATTGTCCTAAAAATTCATCAATTATTTGTTCTTTCTCGGTTATAGGAATAATATTTGTAGATGCATGTGACAATGATAATCGAAGATCAAAAGAATGTATGTTGCATTCATGAGATAGAGGGGGTAGAAAAACATCACCTTGGTTCAACATGATTTCCCCACTAATTTTATTTTTAGTTTTTAAAGTTGAAAGCCGGGGTCTGGGGGCGATAGCCCCTAGTGGGATCAAGGGGCAATGCCCCTTGCAGGGTCGAGGGGCTATGCCCCCATCGCCAAGAACATTTTCCCTCTTGTACAACCTTTGGATTCTTCATTTCTCAAGCAAATTTCTCCCAAAATTGATGCATTTGGACTCCCTTGAAAATGCAATATTTTTAACATTTTTGTGCTATTTTTTCACACTTGCTGATTTCTATTGATTGACTCACAACAATGAGTGTGGATATATAAATCATACTTAATTTATAAGATCTACCTACAAACTTAAACAATGCATCTATATGATTTAAACAACCCAAATTAGGAGTAGTCACCTAGGCGAGGTCGATAGTCGCGCAAGCTTTCTTCCTAATGCATTGGTCCTAACTCAACTCACTAAGCTAACATGCCTTTGACACCTCTCCCCAACAACATTGCCAAAATGATAGGCCAACACTGGGAAAAGAGTGCAATAGAATTGATGTTTAAAAATTATTTTAGCTAGTCTATAAGTGTCAATCCGGGGGTGTAAACTTGTGAGAGATGTCTAGGCAATATGCTATCAAGGGGTGAGAGTCGTGAGCTGAGTGGGGATGAATGCAACTACAAAAAGAAACCTATTTAAAATCAAAATGGAACTGGTGATAGGAACTGTCACTTCCTAGCGACATGATCTGTTCTACTCTATTCAAATGACAAGAACTGTGCAGAAATAGTAACGAACTTTGAAACAACTACTTTAACACAAACCACAAGATTAATCTGAAATGTGGAATCCAATTCAAATTAAATAATAGTGAAGAGGGGAAAACATATTAGAAGGTTAAATGATCAAAACATAACAAAATAAACCTGCAAAATGCTAAAATAGCATGAAAAGACCATTTTACCTTGCTATTTTACCTTCTCCTTCAAATTGAGCTTGATGAAGTGAAGGCACCCCTTGATAATGCTCCACTTGATGTGCTCCTTTGATTGTTGGATGTGGATGGCTCTCCAATGTTGTGCACAACATGAAATGGAATTCAGGAGGATGATAAGGATGAAAATGATGAAGCTGCCAAGATTATTTCCTGGGCTCAAAAGGGCAGCATAAGCTTACTAGATTTTGAGATGTCCAAATGAAGGGATGGAGCCCTTTTATTTATAGGAAGAGGAGAGAAAAACGGATGGCTAGGATGGATTCGAGATGAAGGGCTAAGATTTACTTGTGAGCTCACACAAGCTCCAAGAGAGGGTGTGGAGACCAAGAAATATGCCTTAAAGGCATTTCGTATCTCCACACTCCACAAGGTGCATTGGAGGAATTAAAAAATTCTCTCAAAAAGGATATTATGGGGATTGGAGGAATAAAAAAGGAATTAAAAATTCCTTGAGAGATGGGATACCTGGAGGAATGTGAGATTTCAAAAATCTTACATTCACCTAGGAAAAGATTATTTAAAAGCAAGGAGTTGACTTTGTGGCTAATCCTGACAATTATCCATTGACAATTCATTAGGAGGAGGATTGGAGGAAATGTTAGGTGGGATTAGGATTAGAATAGGAGAGAGAATGAGTGGAGGGAATAAAAAATTAGAAGAATAATGTTAAGTAAGTTTAGGGAGTTTCTAGAAGAATTTATTAGCTTAATGATGAATTAAGAAGATGATTTGTAGGAATAGGGTAGGTTAACTAATTAATTGAAATTAATTAGCTAAGAGGAAGATTTGTGAGGATTTGATTTTTTAGAAGAATAAAGAAAGGGATTGATTTATTAAATAAATCAATCACATGCTATAGTGACAATATTAATTATATTTAATTAATATTGAGGAGAATTTGAATTAACATAATTAATTAATTAATTATGTGAGGCATTAAAAATAATTAAAATAATTATTTTTAAGTGTCTACAAATAGCTACAGAAAATACAACAAAGTCTAAAACAAAAACCTTAATGTCAATCATGTAATTCGCAGCGATTAACATGAAGCACAATAATTAATTATGAATATGAACTATAGAGCTCGTGATACTTGAAATACCAACCTGAAATGATGCAGAATGTAAGCGATAACAGACACACACAAAAATTACAGAATAATATAATAATATATACACATTTGGTGGCTTAAAGTGGGCACCCTTCCTCCGAGCAAACCGTTTGAAGCGAACGCTCAGAGAACTCTTAAATCAACTCAGCACAACAATATTATATTTCTGATATTATGATTCATACACCCCCCTCAGTTTGAATGTTGGATGGCTTATATAGCATTTTACGCTCCAAACTAAACTATCTATTATTATACATGCAGTTTATAACCATATGGTTTATAACCAAAAGGTTAAAGATTACATAAAATAATAAATGGCTTACAACCATTCTTTTAAAACCGTCTCCATAACAAATTACTTAGCATATAATATAAACAAGAAAGTAGAGGATAACACCCATCTTTTACCATGACTTGTGGAGGGTGAGTCTTTGTCCGTGGAATGCATGTGAATATTTGAACAACCAATAGTTTTGAAGACACCAAACTGATCGTTAACAATATACTAAATACGTTGTTTTGGTTGAAACAATAGTCTTTACGTGGACTCCCATCCTTCCATTCATAACTACAAAGACCATTAATTACATGGGAAGGGGTATTGAGATGGAAATTGAAGTGTCTACGTTGGTGAAGCAGAATGAAATACTCATGTTTGAACAAAGAACTTAGACTTCAAGATTAACAAAGTCCTCCATGGTATGATAAGAGGTTCTGATGCTGCTATATATTTTTCCTTGATATGTCACAAGCAATATTAGTAAACACAATCTAATTTTATTGTCGCATATTTTATCCAAAAACTATATTAAATATTATTTATATATATTGGATCATATGCAACATAGATGATAAAATGATAGGATAAGGAATGGAAATGGAGTGTGAGAATGGATATGAAGGCATGTGAAATAGGCATAAAATGAGACATAAATAGCTCTCATCAGAATGCGTAAAGATGCTTCTTGATCTTAAGCATGAAGTTAGATTCCATCCCTGCCAACGCCACCACCTCAAACCAGAGTTACTCTGCATGCTTTCAACAAAAAAAGAGGGGAAGAGAAGCTTTTTTAATTTTTTAAACAAAATTTGGAAAGGCCATTTAAGGCAACACTGGAATGTTCACAGAGTGCCACATTTCAAGCCCAATGTGATAGCATGCATGCTTCCCAATGAAATGAAGAGAGCCTGCATTAAAGGCTCGTACTTCTCTAGGAATGAGAGGATTCAAACAAACCAATTTCACACATTCCCCATTAATGCACCAACCTTGACATTTAAATAAGAAATCAAAACATATGATAATGATGGTACATCTCCTAATCACTAAACTTTTGAATTGAAAGATCCAGCTAGGCATCCCAATGTGTCTCTTCATCTATGAACCCCCACCACTTAGTTACAAAATGGTCCAACTCGCAAGCCATATTTGACAAGTAATCCACCACCCCATTCCCAACTCACAAAATGTGTGAAATTAGGAAGTCTTGGAAGGTTCTTAATTTTGAACAGATGATAGAAACAAACTTACTGATTCACCAACATGGAGAGGACCCCTTAACAATTGCATCCACAACTACTTGGGAGTCTCCTTCTAAATGGACCTTCAGAGCCTTCTGATTCCTTTCCAGTTCTATCGCAAGTAAAGCTACTTATACTTCCACTTCATTATGTGTTCCATCTTGCAGACAATGGGAACCTTTAAACAAAATTTAACCATATTCATTACATGCAACACATCCTGCACCTGAAATACCTAGATTACCTTTCGAAGCTCCATAAAAATTAATTATGATCTGCTTTTGCTCCAGTTTAGTCCAAACACAATCTGAAACCCTCACATCTCTAAGATTAACCTTAACCTGCCCATGAATGGGCCCAATAAAAATAGTAATTACTAGATTATGACTATAAATATTATGTTACTACTGCAGGTAAACAATAAATTTATTATTTATTTATTATGTTCTAAAGCTCAGAAAAACATTATTTTCGAACAAAGCATTAGTAACTTCTTTCACTTAACAGATTTAGAGGGGATGACAAATATGTCCAAATTCAGATCATGGTGAAACAAAATTTGAAGGAGATGAACCGAGGGAAAATCCACAAGAGGGATAATGGTTAGATTCGATCAAAACAAGCATAAAACACACATTTAAATGCAATAAAATCCATTATACCTTCATGTGAAGTTCTCTTGTTCCTCCGATTGAGCCTTCGATGAAGTCAAGGACATGCCCCTCCTCAACTTGATTCGATTGGCTCCAAGATGGGATATGAATTTGGAATTATGAGGGTATGATGGAGGATTTGAGATTCAAATAAAAAGCATGAGATTATAATGAAAGTGGATCAAGGGATGAAAAGAGCAGCATAAGAATATGAAAAGTGGATAATTTGTGAGGGGAGAAGACTCCAATTATAGATTGGAGGAGGCCAAAATGGAGAGCCAAGATTGATTCGAAATGGAGGGTTGGGATTGAAAGAAAGAGTGGGAGGGGATTGAGGGGACAAAGTGGGAGAACCAAGAGATTTTCCATAAAGGCCTTTCTTGTCTCCACACCTCTCAAGGTACATAGGGAAGAGAAAAGGAATATAAAATTCCTTGGGGGAAGGGAGGAGGAATTAAAAATTCCAAAATAGAGGATGTGTCGAAAGACTAAATGGATAAAGGAATTAAAAATTATTTGGGAAGAGGATGCATGGGGAGATTCAAAGAATTTGAATTTCCTTGAAAGGATCAAAGTGGGTAGTCATTATGGAGAAGAGTTGACTCATCCCTAATCAATGTGATTAGGGATGTGCAAATGATTAAGGAGATTTATTAGGTGGCTTAATGAGGGATTAGGATGCAAGTGGGAAAGTTAGGAGGATGTGACATGAGGAGAGATAATGAGTGGAGGAATATAAAATTGAGGAATAATGACAATCATGCTTCTAGAAGAATTAATTAGGCTGAATATGGATTAGAAGAAATGATTTGTAGAAATCACACGACTTAAGTTAATTAATTATAATTAATTAACTAAGAGGAATTTAGAAGAATAATGGTTAAGATGACTTTAGAAGAATGAGGAATAATTAATTTATTGGCAAATTAATTATTGGACTATAGGGATTAAAGTAATTAAATTTGATTTAATTAATTTTAAGAAGAAAGGGACCAACACAATTAATTAATTATGTGGACATGCTTAAATTAATTAAATTTTGATTTAATTAATTTTAGATGTCTACATTTTTTCCCTCTTTGATATAGCATCATGGAGTGATGTTATATCAAAGAAGAATAAAATATAGTGGATAGAAAGGATAAGGACTAGTCGCATGATGCCCCAGTCATAGGTGATATGAGGAAGGATGACGAGGAGGTAATGCCATGCCCCCTCGAGAGGACATGCAGGTTCCAAGAACACGTGTGCTCTCGAAATGGATTAGAGGACTAGAGGATTGAGGATGAAAGGATGTAAAAAATGAAGAGGGGATGAATGAATTGGAGTCTCCAAGATAAATGGATGAAAAAAAATGAATGAACAAAATGAAGTGGATGGGATTTCTTGTTGTGTAGATGTGGAGAGAAAACCTAATTTGATATTGCCTAGGATGATCTACATCACTGATGATAGGAATCAAAATGTTGTGAGGATCCAAGGCGTGGACTAGACGCTCAAACAATAGGTATCTCTTGCACGTAGTCACACAAACACCATGATGATGTAGATACAGGACTACATGTTTATACAAGAGAGACCTTTAAACACACCATACTTCAAAAACATGCCCTAGTGTACACCAACCCAAGACATACCAAGATATAGAATGATCCTAGCAGCCACAGATAGGAGTAGTCATAGGACACAAAGGTGAAAATCAAAGCAACATACCAAATCATGCATGCAAAATGCATAAGGCCAATTGACATCTCTTGCCAAGAGTAGGACATGGATCTTGCATAGACTGTTGGACATAGGAAGGGTACATCCCGATGGGCAGGTGATGGATTTGGATAAACTACCAGACATGGGAAGAATGCATCCCAATGGGCAATATTCAAATAGATTGATGGGAGGCAACAAATAAGTGGGTTGTGCAGGGCCTGTAGATGGGAGGATTGTCGCTTGGATTTGGTTAACACATCATGGATGGATGTTTGGATTACGCACAAGTCAATATAAGCTCAAATAGCCAAAATGAACCAAGGGAAAATCCACAAGAGTGCTAATGGTTAGATTCAATCAAAACAATCATAAAACACACATTTAAATGTAATAAAATCCATTACACCTTCATGTGAAGCTCTCTTGTTCCTTCGATTGAGCCTTCGGTGAAGTCAAGGATGCATCCCTCATCAACTTGACTAGATTGGCTCTAAGATGGGATTTGGAATTCTCTCCACTACACAACAAGATTAGGTTGTATTAAAGGATAAGTGTTTATGAGATGGATATGGCTTAGATGAGATATGAATTTGGCATTATGAGGGTATGATGGAGGATTTGAGATTCAAATAGATAGCATGAGATTATAATGAAAGTGGATCAAGGGATGAAATGGACAACATATGAATGTATGAAAAGTGGATGATTTTTGAGGGGGGAAGACTTCAATTTATAGATTGGAGGAGGCAAAAATGGAGGGCCAAGATTGATTCGAAATGGAGGGCTAGGATTGAAAGAAAGAATGGGAGAGGTTTGAGGGGAAAAAGTGGGAGAACCAAGAGATTTTCCATAAAGGCCTTTCTTGTCTCCACACCTCTCAAGGTACATGGGGAAGAGAAAATGAATATAAAATTCCTTGGGGGAAGGGAGGAGGAATTAAAAATTCCAAAATAGAGGATGTGTAGGAAGACCAGATGGATAAAGGAATTAAAAATTCCTTGGGAAGAGGATGCATGAGGAGATTCAAATAATTTGAATTTCCTTGAAAGGATCCAAGTGGGTAGTCATTATGGAAAAGAGTTGACTCATCACTAATCAAGATGATTAGGGATGTGCAAATGATTAAGCAAATTGATTACATGGCTTAATGAGGGATTAGGATGCAAGTGGGAAAGTTAGGAGGATGTGACATGAGGAGAGATAATGAGTGGATGAATATAAAATGGAGGAATAATTATAATCATGCTTCTAGAAGAATTAATTAGGTTAAATAAGGATTAGAAGAAATGATTTGTAGGAATCACATGACTTAAGTTAATTAATTAGAATTAATTAACTAAGAGGAATTTAGAAGAATTAATGATTGAGATGACTTTAGAAAAATGGTGAATAATTAATTTATTGGCAAATTAATTATTGGACTATAGTGATTAAATTAATTAAATTTGATTTAATTGATTTTAAGAAGAAAGGGGCCAACACAATTAATTAGTTATGTGGAGAAGCTTAAATTAATTAAATATTGATTTAATTAATTTTAGATGTCTACATTTTCCCCGTCTTTGACATAGCATCATGAAGTGATGTTATATCAAATAAGAATAAAATATAGTGGATAGAAAGGATAAGGACTAGTAGCATGATGCCCCAATCATAGGTGAGATGAGGAAGGATGATGAGAAGGTAATGGTATGCCCCCTCAAGAGGACATGTGGGTTCCAAGAACACGAGTGTGCTCTCGAAATGGATTAGAGGACTAGAGGCTTGAGCATGAAAGGATGTAAAAAGGATAAAGATGATGAAGGGACCGAGATGAATGAATTGGAGTCTCCAAGATAAATGGATGAAAAAATATGAATGAACAAAATGAAGTGGATTGGATTTCTTGTTGTGTAGATGTGGGGAGAAAACCTAGTTTGATATTGCCAAAGATGATCTACATCATTGATTATAGGAATCAGAATGTTGTGAGGATGCAAGGCGTGGACTAGACACTCAAACAATAGGTATCCATTGCACATAGTCACACAAACACCATGATGATGTAGATACGGGACTGCAGGTTCATACAAGAGAGACCTTAAAATATGCCATACCATAAAAACATGCCCCAGTGTACACCAACCAAAGACATACCAAGATATAGAATGATCCTGGCAACCACAAATAGGAGTAGTCATAGGAGAAAAAGATGAAAATCAAAGCAACAAACCAAATCATGCAAGCAAAATGCACAAGGCCAACTGACATCTCTTGCCAAGTGTAGGAAATGGATCTTGCAAAGACTGTCATACATGGGAAGGATACATCTCGATGGGTAGATGATGGATTTGGATAAACTGCCAAACATGGGAAGGATACATCCTAATGGGTAGGATTTAGATAGATTGATGGGAGGAAACAAATAAGCGGGTTGTGCAGGGCCTGCAGATGGGAGGATTGTCGCTTGGATTTGGTTAACACATCGTGGATGGATGTTTGGATTACGTGCAAGTCAATATAAGCTCAGATAGATGAGAGAATCTCAGTGTAAATGGGATAAAGCTTAGTTTGATTGGATAAAACTCAGTGTGAGGGAGATCATAAATGGATTGGATAATATGGGAGGGGGATTAATGATTGAATAGGATTGGATGGGATGGGGAATATAATTGGATTGGATTGGATGAGAGGTACATAAATGATTGGATATGATAGGATTGGATTGTGGATATAAGATAAAGGGGGTGAGACCAATGGCAAGGGAGAACCAAGGCTTGGTCATGATAGGATAGAAGAATGAATGGGACCAAAGACAATGGAAAACCTAGGCTTAGTAGAAAGATGGAATGGATGGAGAGATTGCTTGGATTGGAGATGGATGGATTAAGTAGGTGGATAGTGATAGGATATAGAGGAGTAATGCATGAAAGATAGGTGGAATGGGGATCCAAGAACTATGTTGCAAAGGAGTGCAATGCCCCACATTAGAAGATAGTGTAATTAAGGATGAAAGGATGGTGGATAAAGATGTATGAGATGGAAGAATTGTGTGTATGGGATATGGATGGCAGAGGAATTTAGGCTTGCATTTTCCAAAGCATGCATATACTTTATTTTTCCTATAGAATGATCAAGACTAAAGGTAGTAAGGATGGGGTTAGATAGGATGAGGAATATGAAATGGAGGATATGGATAGGATAGGTGGATGATATGGATGGGATAGTCAATATCAAAGAGAGTAAATGATGAGGGACTTAGATAGGATGCAGATAGTGGATAAGGAATATGGAAGATGTGGATGAAAGGATGACATTGATGAAGCTTTCCCCCAAGTGTAGATTTCAAGGGGATGGGGGATTATGCATGACTCTTGTTTACCAAGTTTTCATCATGGTACTTACCCAAGGTGCAACAAGAAGTGGTTTTCACCATTGGATGGATTTTTTTTTTCTTTTTATGAATTTTTGAAAATAGTTTGGATGGATATGGATGGGAATAAGTGGATGCATATAAGTGGATTTGGAAGATAGTGGATTGAGTAAGGACTCAAACATCTAGTTCCATTGATATTATCCCTTAAATATGTGCTTCATTGAACCAAGATAACTAGAGGTATGCTCGTAGATGTTGGTAGAAATAGATGGGGAGATGGAATATATGGAAGATGGAGGGGGATAAGGATTTATGCAAAGGATTAGATTAAAGGGATGGGATTATGAAAAATGGATGTTGGATAATGGATGGGGTTTTGGAAGACTTGTGGATAAATGGATGGGGGTGTTGGGAAAATCAATATTGGCACACACCTTGAAGGGTGGTGAAGTTGTGGAAGATAGGGTTTTTAATTAGATGGAGGATCAAATGTGGATTTTGGGAGATGTAGACCCAAAATGGATGGAGGGGATGGTGGGCTTAAGATAGTGGATTTTGGGACATAAGGGCCCAAAATGGATTTTGAAGATGGTGGATTGGAGGACTTATGAGTGGAGGGAGCTTTTGGATTGACAAATTTTGATGCCATTGTGGATTTTACTTTGAGATGCATTTCTTCTATGAGTAGCTTGGGAATCCACATAGTTTTGATTTTTTCTTTTGGGGCCTTTGTGGCCTTTTGGATTTTTCTTTCTTCTTTTGGATCATACTTTTCTTTTCTTGAGCATGTCTTTTTGATGGGAAATGTCAATCCTTGGTTTTTTGTGGATTTTTTCCTTTATGCATTTTAGATTTGGCATCCAAATTTCTTCCAATAGCAATGGTGTGGGTGCATGAGGAAAAATGACTTCGAGATTTTATGGATGGGAGAATGGAGGGAGATTGTTGGAAGGAATTAAACTATGTGTACATTTGTTGATCTTGTGTAGGGATCATTTGAGATGATAGAGTGGTGGATGGAGGGATGTAAGGACCTAATATGGATGGAAAGGATGAAGGGTTGAGCTTTGGAACATAAGGGCCCAAAATGGATGTGGATGAGGAAGGAATGGACTTTTGGACTTAAGGGCCCAAAATGGATGGAGGGATTTTAGACTCAAAAGAGATGGAAGATATACCAACATCTTGAGCATGAGATTTGTAGCCAAGGCCATATCAATTTGTATTTGATTTGACTTGAAGGGGTTCCAATATTCCTTGTTCATGCAGGTCTAACCATTTGCCTTGATAATTTATTTTTTCACAAATTCTTTTTCCGATAGGGTACTTATTATTTTAGAAACAAGATGCGAGTCCATTTTTAGGGGGGTGGGATGTGAAAGGGATTGTACGCTCTTGGATGAAGGTGGAAGAGCCAAGTTGATAGGTATGAGACTCATGCACAACTTGGATAGGGGTGATGGGATCTTGTGTAGGATTGGGATCTTGTGGGGGATTAGGATCATGTGGAGGATTGGGATCATGACAATACTTTGATCTTGACTTGGGATGGGATCATGTGGCGAGTAGAAGGTATGATTGGATCTTGATATGGAAGGATATCATGCAATAGAGTAGAGGGTAGACTTGGATTTTGAGATGGAGAGGTGTCATGAGATGGAGAGATGCTTTGATATTGAGGTGGAGAGGGATATATTCTAGCATGATTTGGAACAAGCTCTTGACATGTTTGGGGTTGTGGGGAATGTGTGATGGAGGAGGATATGGATTATTCAACTTGGGTAGATGGAGGGAGGGAAGTATCAGGGATATTAGGGGATTGAGGTTCTTCTGGGTTTGATGGGGATGGAGCTGGATGCATGGCTTGAGGAGATTGGACAACTTTGTTTAGGGGTAGGGATTTTGTCTTCTTTGCTAGTATTTCTTGGATAAAATCATGGAGAAAGGATTTGGAGGATGGGGATGATGTGGATTTTGAAGGCTAAGGATTATGTGGAGGTTTAGTATTAGATGGAGGATGGGGATGATGTGGATTTTGAAGGCTAAGGATTATGTGTAGGTTTAGTATTAGATGGAGGATTGGGATTATAGATTGAGGGATTAGGATTAAGGCTAGGAGAACTTTGGTGTAAAGGATTTGGATGGTGAGTGGATATGATGGAGGTGTTGTTAAAAGATGGGAATTTGGATGTGGATGGGGAGAAAGATGGAGGTATACATATTGGGTCGAAGGGGTATGTGGATGAGGGAAATACAGAGACATGGATGGGGAATGAGATGGATTTTCCTTGTCAAAGGTAGGTGATGGGGTCATTGTAATCCTAATCATTAAATTTATCAATCCAATGCGGTGTCCATGTCAGTATGCAATAGAGAATTGAGAAAACTCATTTGACAGTCTATTCTAAATTGCAGGAAAGTAAAGCTAATCTAAGGCACACTTGTATGAAATAAAAATATCATCTAGGGAACACTTCCATCAATTGGAAAGGATAAACTATTTCACACTTGTTGGAAATAAAATACTTTCTTAAATTCAAATTTACTCTAAGAAATTCTGGAAAATACATTGTTGGAAATGAAACTAGTCTATCTTATTTCCTCAGGCTAAAACAAGCCTTTCTAATCCCCTCCTTTTCTCAAATGATTACAATGAATTTATAAAATTCCCATTCCACATCTATCCAACCAATTCCCTAAGAATTTGGATCCAAGATCCTATTTTTAAGGGGTCGTTTACAAAACTTTGAGAAAACTAATATTGGTGTCCTTCATCTCGCCAATCTATCTCAATCATTTTATGATGCAAACTGCTCCTTATCTATTGTGAATATTGTCAAACCCTGAAAAATATTTTTATCCCTTGAAGTTTACTTTTCGGATCATTTTGAAGTTTTGAATTTTGTTGATAAATAAGGGAGATATGGTCGTTTTACTGAGACTACATTTTTCACAATTTTTGGGCACCTGATTTTTAGGAAGCCTCAAGTTCTCAACGTGAATGAAGGAATTATTCTTCAATTCAATTGACCAAATAATTTTAGATCATCACGAAGAATATTCTACAATAATGCAATTACATTGGAGTGTTTTGGTAACTTCAATTATCTTTGTTGGAGAAAGATAACATAGTGTAGTGTGCTACTGCAACTTGTAGGAAACAAATACTTTGCCCACTGATTTAGGAATGATTGATACTCCATCATTTGCATAATTGATGGAGTGAGCTAGGATTCTTCAAGAGTCTTCTCTTAGTGTCTTCAAAGCCTTCTACAATGCCTGGAGTTGTCTGGAGTTGATGTCTGGAGCTCTTTGTTGCAAGTGTTTTTGAAGCTTCTTCTTGTCATGAGTTATTAATAACTCATTCATCTGCATTGTAACATCTTGCACAGTCATGGAGATATATTAGAAGTAATTCAGATAACATTTATTTACTAAAAATAAACCAAATATCTACTTTATATTCTACCATAAACAAGCTAAAGAACTTCCAATTTGTACTCAAATCCACTTTTACAACAATACACTAAGAAGAAATAGATTATTTTAATGGGTTAGATATGAGACAATTTATGGTCTCATCATCTTCCCCACACCTAAAGTGTTGCAGGTACCTCCGCAACTTAGAATGAGCCTTCAAATTGAATAAATTCACTTTTATAACAGTTGTTCTAGGTAGCTCTGGGTAGCTCCTGATGGCTCCCGATTAGCATTTAAAATAAAATTTTAGCTCTTGATAGCTCCATACATATTGGAATAAGATTTTAGGCACATTTTCTTCTTCTTTTTGAGTGGATTGAGTAGAATGAAAGAACTTTAAGCTAAATAAGAGTAAAATAATAAAGAAAATACTTGATTTTACCTTAGTTTTTCATGCAACCATCATGCATGAGTTGCAGCTTGCTTCCCCATGATGCATGCAAAGAGTTTATTCAACTTTTGAGAGCTGCAACTTGATCCTTTATGTTGAGTAACAACACATATTTCTTCATCATTGTTTTTTCTTCAATGATTTTGAAGATTTAGTGCTACAACTAGAGCCCAAGACTGAAACATCCAATCATCCATGATGCCAAAATATTTGCAACAAGTTTTGAGTGCAGCAAATTGTACAAAAGTGCATGGTTATAGCCTTTGAGAAGAGGAAATAGTATGTGCAAAGCACTTATTTGTAGAAAGAAAACCTACCATAACTTAGTCTACTTAATGATGTACAGAGGTTACACATAACCATTAACTGGTTGTGAAAAATACCTTCCCTTTCTTACAATATGTTTCCATGCATTCAAATCTTTGAGAGAAGATATTGAAAAGAAGATGAAATTTTTTTTGAAATTCTTTGCTCCACCTTCTCTTGAAATGTAAATCTTCTCCATGACTTTTGACTCTAGTAAATGCATGGGCTGATTGGAGAGATTGTTTTTCCTTCCTTCTAATTTGGTGCATGCATGACTAAAATTAGCTCCTTGTTCTTCAAATCTTTGATTGCACAATCCTCCTTTGACTTGAAAAATCTACTTGGGTAACCATTCTTGGACTTTGAAGGTCTCCATATAAGTCTTTTCCTTTGCAAGCTTATGTAATGAAGATAAAATCTCTTCATTGTTTTCTCCACCTCTTGCAAGAAATAAGCCATCAATTCTTTCTTTAAAGAAATATCCTTTGCCAGGACTTGGAGTGATGGTCCTCAAACTAAGGATATTTTGAAAAAATAGCACCGTTTCTCTTTAGATCTGGTGTTTGGGGGTTTTGATTTTGTTTTTTTGGGGGGTTTTGAGAGACAAATCTTTCTTAGGGAACTTCTAAACCTAAAAGGTTGGTAAACTGATTTTCCTAATTCCCTAATGACAGTTATCCTCGACAATGAAACCAAAAATTATGGGGTCATTTTAATCCTCGCCATTTAATTTATTGATTCAAAGTGGTGTCGATGGTTGTATGCAATAGAGAATTGATAAATCTCATTTGACGGTCTATTCTAAATTGTAGAAAAGTAAAGCTAATCTAAGGCACACTTGAATGAAAGTAAATTCTAATCTAGGGTACACTTGCATCAATTGAAAATTCTAAGCTATTTCACACTTGTTGGAAATAAAATACTTGCTTGAATTCAAATTTACTCTAAGAAATTCTGGAAAATACATTGCTGGAAATGAAACTAGTCTATCTTATTTCCTCGGGATTTAAAAAAAGCCTTTCTAATCCCCCCCTTTGCTAAAATGAAATAATTAATTTATATAATTCTCGTTCCACATCTACCTAGCCAATTCCCTAAGAATTTGGATCCAAGGTCCTATTTTTAAGGGGCTGTTTACAAAACTTTGAGAAAACTAACACTGTTGTCCTTCATCTCGCCAATCTGTCTTACTCATTTTCTGATGTGAACTTCTCCTTATCTATTATTAATATTTCCAAACCCTCAAAATGGGTTTTAGCCCTTGAAGTCTAATTTTTGGATCATTTTTATTTTTTGAATTTAGTTGAGAAACGAGGGAGATATGGTCGATTTATTGAGACTGTGTCTTTTACAATTTCTAGGTGCCTGATTTTTAGGAAGCCTCAAGTTCTCAATGTGAATGAAGGAATTATTCTTCAATTCATCTGACCAAATAATTTTAGATCATCATAAAAAATATTATACAATAATACAATTACATTGGAGTGCTTTGGTAACTTGAGTTATCTTTGCTAGAGAAAGATAACACAGTGTAGTGTGCAACAACAACTTGTAGGAAACAATTACTTTGCCCATTGATTTAGGAATGACCGATACTCCATTATTTTGCATGATTGATGGAGTGTGATGGGAGTCTTCAAGAGTCTTCTCTTAATGTCTTCAAATCCTTCTACAATATCTAGAGTTGTATGGAGTTGATGTCTGGAGCTCTCTGTTGAAAGTGTTTTTGAAGCTTCTTCTTGTCATGAGTTATTTAATAACTCATTCATCTGCATTGTAACATCTTTCACACTCATGGAGACATATTTGAAGCAATTTGGATAACATTTATTTATTAAAAATAAACCAAATATCTACTTTATATTCTACCTTAAACAAGCTAAATAAATTCCAATTATTACTCAAATCCACTTTTACAACAATACACTAAGAAGAAATAGATTATTTTAATGGGTTAAATATGAGACAATTTATGGTCTCATCAGTAGGGGAAGGATAAGGGATATGAGATGGATCTAGATTGGATATAATGTGTTGAGGTGGAATGGATGAAGATATGGTAGATGGATGGGAGGTTATGGGATTAACTTGGTAAGCGAGTTGGGATGGGCATGATTGATAAGGTGATTTGTAAGCTTCCATGAGCATTTCTTCAAACTAACCCATGATTCTTGAATGTGGATTTTGGGTAGCCAACTTTTTCTTTCGTGAGCATGTGTAGACCATGCAAGGGTAACCTCAAAATGATGACAATGGGGGACAAGTTAGAATTGAATGGATAGAATTTATTGAGAAAAGTGATGAGATGATTCTAGATGAAGACAAGGACTTAGCAAATTCGGATTTGATTGAGGATAGATTGGATTCAATTTGATTTGCTTGGATTGGATTGGGTTTGATTTGATTTGATTGGATTGGTTCTTGGATTAGGACAAGGTTTATTTGGATTAAGATGAAAACTTAGTCCTTGGATTAGGACTTAGATGGGGATTGATGATGTTAACCACAAAGCAAGGTGACAACCAAGCTAGGTAAAATTTAGACCTTTGGATTAAGATGCAATTGATCCACGAGGGCTTCACTAAATAGGCAATATCATATCACATGTGTTCATATTGGGGGGTTTAATATCCCAAAAATGAGGGTGCAATATATTGCCCATCGGTGAAAATAGGGGAGTTTTTAATTCGAGCTATGAAAAAATGCAATATTTTGTGCAAATAGGGGGCTTTTAATTCAGGCGTGTATTGGGAGGGGGTGGAAAAAAAGGAGTTTAGGGCAACTTTTTTTGAAAATAGGGGGATTATTTAGTATGCCATGAACGTAGGTGATATAACCTAGGTTCACTAAGTGAAACCCATGTGAATTGATCAAGCCTTCTTCTTCTTAGGACAGCCTTGCATTACTAAGAAAAGGAGGGTAAAAGGATTAGGATTTTGATCAAGCCAAAATGATTAAGCAAAGGTTCTTGGGGGAGATTCTTTCCCAAGCAAAAAATCTATTTGATTGATTGATTAAAGATAAAAGACTAAATTCAACTTTCACAACGTGTTAACCTTGGATTACGATTGATGATTGATGATTGGATTAAAGGATTGATCAAGTTGATGTGCTAAGTCATCAAAGGTGGGAGGAAAATGATTATGGGAGAGTGAATTGATGATAAGAAGAAGAAGGGAAAGGTTAACCAAGATTGGATTGATGATTGGATAAATGTATTAGTTGGGGATTGATGATTGTTTGGATGGATAAAAATTGATTAGGGATTTGACTTAGGCGGAGACGTTGAAGCAAGATAAAGACATTGAAAGAGTGAGGCGAAGACGTTGAATCTCAGTGCTTGACAAGCCAAAGATGTTGAAGGACAGTTTGACAATTTTGAATGCAATTTTTTTTAATGGAATTTGGTCAAACTTGGTCAAATTTTGAAAGATGCTTGATTTTTTCTACTCTTGGTAAGAGAATATCAGACAATGAAGACATGTTGGCCAAGGGAAATGCTTGATAACAAGCACAAAAGTGATTGGGGGCCTAGATTAGCACAAACAAAATTTCACTGGTTTTGCACAAATGAAGACACACATCAAACATATGACTTAGGCTAAAAATTGGAAACCATTTGACAAGCCTCTTGCACAAAGAGATACCTCAAATAGTGAAGCAGTCACCAGTTAGGAGGGACCTCAAAGAGATCAATCTGGACCAGTCAGCAAGAGTAACACAACGAAAACACAAAGATATGATGGAGGCAATGCAGAATAGATTGAATTATTTCATGAAAATTGATTACAACCAATAGGTAAACATCTAGGTTACAAAAACCGGCTCATAGGCCTAGTAGAACATACAGAATAGGTCACAACCGGGACCTTGAATCTTAAGATCTATCTTCTATGCATAGTCTTGCTATTTCCTTCTTCGATTGATTATATTCTAATGCACAAGTACAATTATATATACGATCCAAAGGATCTAGTCGGCCCAAAAAGGGATCAAAACCCGAAGAACAAGACCTAACGCATAAAATCAACAAGGTCGGCCTTCGCCAAGAGATTCCTCCGAAAAATCCAAAGGATGGAGTGTAGATCGTGGGAAAAGGTCGGGCACATGCCAAGCAACATCAGAATCAACCCCAAGGCTCCGCAAGCTTCGGAAGGGGTTCTGGTAGATCACCAAAATAGGTCCAGGCAACCGATAACAAGAACTGTCAACCGGTAACAAGAAACTGCCAAGGAAAGTGATAGAGATATCTTGTCGGAAAATGATTGAAATGTGATGCGGTCTGGAAATAAGAAAGATGATCAAGTCTTCAAGTAGAATCCAACTCCATAGGATTCGGTGAGCCAAAACTGGGACACATAGAAAGAAAAGCTAAAATTGCAAACAGAAAGCAAGACAGAAAAAAAATATTTTTGGTTGATGCAAGATTGCTATGAGTCGGGGATGCTCTTGCATCAGACATTTGGGGTTATTGAAAAAGTGAGCCTCTCACTTTTTTGGGGTAGAAGGAAAACCAAGGTGGTCTACCTCTACCTGAGAAATCCAAGATGAATCTTCAACTGGTATGTCCTTCCACTTCACAAGATACTCTTTATACTGACTGCTCTGGGTACTTCGCCCAATCCTACTATCCAAAATTTATTCAATCTGATCCGGTTCCTTTCGAGGCAACTGTTTCTCCAAGTCTGTAATATTGTCCTCGCTGAATTCTGGTTCATGATACTCACAAAGATCTGCAATGTTAAATACAGGTGAAATACTCAGACTATTCGATAACTCCACTTCATATGCATTTCCAGAACTGAACTTCCTCAAAATCCTACAAGGTCCAAACTTCTTCATCTGTAATTTGTTATAAGTTCCAACCGATAATCTCTCTTTTTTCATATATACTATCACTTCATCGCCAAATTCGAATTCCTTATGTCTCCTCTTCTCATCTGCCTTCTCCTTATACTTGTGGTTCATGTCTTCCAAATACTGCTTAACTTGAATATGCAAGGCTGCCATGTGATCTACAAAGTCTTCTTCTTCAGAACTTCTCCAATCTTCACTGCTAATATCCTTCATTTCTTATATACCTTTAGGATGCACTCTGGTAACAATCTCAAAAGGTGTTCTTCTGGTACTCTTGTTCACTGAATTGTTGTAGGTAAAATCTTCTTGTGCAAGGATCAAATCCCAACTTCTAGTTTTATCTCCAACTAAACATCTCAACAAATTTCCCAAACTTCGGCTAGCTACTTCTATCTGTCCATCAGTCTGTGGATGAAAAGTTAAACTGAACTTCAAATATGTCTTCATCTTCTTCCAAAGTGTTCTCCAAAAATAGCCAACAAACTTAGTGTCTCTATCTAAAACTATGCTCTTAGGTAATCCATGCAATCTCACCACTTCCTTGAAAAATAGGTCTGCTACATGCAATGCATCTGATGTCTTCTTACAAGGTATAAAATGAGCCATCTTCGAGAATCTATCCACTACCACAATATAGAATCATTCCCTCTTAGTGTTTTAGGCAATCCAAGTACAAAATCCATCCTTATATCCTCCCAAGGTCTTATCGGTACTATCAAAGGTTTATACAATCCCACATTCTAACTACTACCCTTTACAACTTGACAAACTCTACAAATTTGCACATATTTCTTAACATCCTTATGAATTTGGGGCCAAAAGTACTGCTCACTCACCAATGCTACTGTTTGTTAATGCCAAAATGTCCAGCTAAACCTCCACTGTTTTTCTCCTTTATCAGATTCTCCCTCATATAACTCATAGGTATGCACAACTGAACTCGTCTGAATAACATCCCATCCTGAATGAATTAATCCAACCACTTGTTTCTATCTACCATAATCGATCCTCTACATGCTTTCCAAGGTTCTACAAAATTTGGGTCATCATCATACAAGGTCTTCAAATCTTCAAATCCTAATACTATCACTCTCATCTCCATCAGAAAATTCCTTCTCCTACTCAATGCATCAACAAATTTATTAGATTTCCCACTTCTATGCTTCAACACAAAGGTGTAACTCTGCAATAATTCTACCCATCTCGTATGTCTCTGATTCAACTTACTCTGACTGTTCAGATACTGCAAAGCTTGATGATCTGTATACAACACAAACTCCTTAGGCAACAAGTAATGTCTCCATTTCTTCAAGGCTTGAACTATGGCATAAAACTCTTGGTCATACATTGAATATCTCCTTCGGGCATCATTCAATTTCTCACTGAAATAAGCTACTGCTCTCCCTTCCTGAATCAAGACTGCTCCTATTGTTGTTCCACTTGCATCACAATCCACTTGAAATACTTTATTGAAATCCGGTAAAGGCAACACACATTGTTCAGTCACCTTTTGCTTCAATAGTTCAAAAATTTTGTTTGCTCTAGTGGTCCACTTGAATTCCTTCTTATCTCCTCTCATGGTCTCAGACATAGGGTTACAAACTGAATTGAAATTTCTGATAAACTTCTAGTAAAAACTAGCCAATCCATGAAATGATCTTACCTCTCTAATGCTTTCCAGTGTAGGCCACTCAACAATTGCTTTCACTTTCTCGGGGTCCATCTTCAAACCATCCTCATATATCACAAATCCCAAATAGACTAACTCATCCTTCATGAAAGTACACTTCTTAATATTTATCAACAACTTCTCTTCTCTCAACCTTTGCAAAACTTGTCTCAATTGCAACAAATGCTCATCTTTTGTCTTACTCGGTGCATTAGTCAACCCAAAAGGCATCGCCAACCATTCATACAGTCCTTCATTTGTATTGAATGTTGTCTTCCACTCATCTCCTTCTTTGATCATGATTTGATGATATCCACTCTTCAAATCTGTCTTTGTAAAGTATTTTGCTCCACTCAAACAGTCCATTATGTCATCCATCCTAGGCAAAGGAAGCCGGTATTTCACTATGATCTTGTTTATTGCTTTGGAATCAATACACATTCTCCACTCTCCATTCTTCTTAGGTGCTAATATTGTTGGTACTGCATAAGGGCTCAAACTTTCCCTGATCAAACCTTTCTTCAACAACTCTTGTACTTATCTATTCAGCTCCTCATTTTCTGTCGGTGTCATCTGGTGTGCAGTTTTGTTAGGCAAACTAGCTCTAAGAACCAAGTCCATGCAATGACTAATACTTCTCACAGGTGGCAATCTATCAGGTACATTATCTGAAATGATGTCTTCATATTCTATTAGCAAATCTTTTATCTCTCCCAATTGTTCTCCTTCCGGTTCCGGTTTCTCAGTCTTCTTAAGAATTAAGGCAAAACACACATTCTCATATCTCAATCCATCCGAGAATGTCCTCCCATCTACCAAACAAATTATAGCATTTGTACAAACTTCATTTTCAAAGGTTCCTCCAAAGGCAACAAGGTTTGCTTCATCCCATTGGCCACAATAGTGTAGGTATTCTTCCTCCCATCATGTATTGCCTGTCTATCAAACTACCAAGGTCTACCCAACAAAATATGACAAATATCCATAGACATAATATCAAACAAGACTTCATCATGATAATTTCCAATTTTCAATTTCACCAAACATTGCTCACCTACTAACAACTTATGTTCATCCCGAATCCATGCTATCTGATAAGGCTTAGGGTGTTTCAATCTTTCCAAATTTAACTTACTCACCATTTCTTCTGAAACAAGATTATTTGAACTATCGCTATCAATAACAACTTTACAACACATATTGGATACCTTACATTTGGTCTTGACAAAATTCTTCCTCTCCAAGGGCGCTTCATCTCCTTCGGTATGACAAAAATCTCTCCTTATCATCAACAGTTCTTCATCTTCTAGTTTATTGTCTGATCCAGTGGGGTTTTCTTCCACCACTGCTGATCTTTTGGTATTCTCTGTCTTCTTACACTCGAATGCATGATGTCCTTCTCCTCCACACTTATAGCAGGTTCCTCTAAATGTTCTCTTGTCTTGTCTTCCAAAATCCTCATTCTGGTAACTATCCGGTTCTCTCCTCCAGTAGAAATTTCTATCATCCTTCCGGTATGAATTACCTTCTTTGTTCAATTCCTTGTCCTTGTTCTGATCTTTGTCGGTTCCTCTATCTCCAGTATATCCTCTTCCTCCTTGAAATCTTCCTTCGATAAACCTTCCACCTCTGCCTCTCTGCCCCTGCTCATGTCTTTTATTTAGCTTCTCTTCTGCCTTAAGGGCATACTGGTAAGCCTCTTCAACACTCTCCATTTTTATCAAACTAAGTTCATCTTGTATAGACATCCGCAATCCATTCAAATATCTTGCAACTTGTTCAACTTCATCATCAACATGTCAGGATCTGATGTTCAACTTGTAAATTTATGCTTCGATGTACTCCTTCACACTAGATTCCTTCTGTCTCAAATTCTTAGCTTCCAGAATAGATTTAGTTGATAATCAACTGGCATAAACTTTGATTTTAACTTAGAAATCATTCGATCCCATGTCTTAATCTTCTCTTTACCTCTTCTATGTCTATCGACTTTCAAATTTTCCCACCAAAGAGATGCATGACCTTTCAACCAGGTACAAGCATGTTTCACCTTCCTCTCTTCTGCAATGTTTTCAAAATTGAAATATTTCTCCATCTCTGAGATCCAATCCATCAATTCATCTGAATCCAACTTCCCATCATATTCTGGTGGGGTAAAATGAGGTTTAGTATTCTCTCTACTCAAAGCCCTCAAAAACCTTTCCTCATCTGGATCAATTGTCGGTGGGTTTACTTGTTCTGTCGGGGCTTCTTCTCCTTCATCTTCATTACATCCTCAATATGTCAGCCTCTTCTCTGGGCTGTCTCCACAAATTCCAACTGGGCTACTATACCTCAGAACATCTCCATCACAACAGGGTCTGCATTCCCACGCGCTCCACCATTCCTACTTCCTCTTCATAGCATCTTTTATGCTGATCCTCTACAGCTGTAGGTCGGATCCGCAATCCGCCACCCTACAACAAAAATTTCAGGACATGCAACCTCTGGAACAAAACTTTTCTTTGATACCACTTGAAGCAATCACCAGTTAGGAGGGACCTCAAAGAGATCAATCCATACTGGTCAACAAGAGTAACACAATGGAAACATAAATATATGATGGAGGCAATGCGGAACAAATTGAATTATTTCATGAAAATTGATTACAACCAACCGGTAAACATCCAGGTTACAAAAACTGACTCACAGACCTAGTAGAACATACAAAATAGGTCACAATGGGGACCTTGAATCTTAAGATCTATCTTCTATTCATAGGTATCTCTACTTACTTCTTCGATTGATTACATTCTAATGCGCAAGTATAATTTTTTAAAAATGACAAAAAAAAATAATGACAACCCATTTTATATCTTTGGGTCCTCTTTCTAACGCATTTTGAATTTTTAAAATCCGACACCCGAGGAAAATGTTATGTCCATTTTACTAAAGTTATTTTTTTAGTAAGCGCAAATGCCAAATGTATGCGCTCACACTAATTTAGGTCATGAGCTGACGTCAATTCATAGTTTTTAATGAAAAATTCAAAAAAAAGTTAGGCAAGAAGATTTTTTTGAATGGAAACATTGAGTTGGGGTTGCGAAGACATCTAAACAGAGAAGGCGGAGATGCCGATCTGTAGGCGGAGACGTCAATCTGCAGTTTTCTCACAAAAACAATTAGGCAGGAAAATATTTGAATGGAGACGTCGATTTGAGGATGCGGAGACATTGAAACAAAGATGCAGACACGTTGAAGTGCAATCTAAGATGCCGATCCACTAATCCGATGAGAAAATTGCTAAAAATCCACACAAACGATTAGTAGAAAGGGATGTGGGTCCCATCGGGCATGCCAAAATGAACCAAGGGAAAATCCACAAGAGGGATACTGATTAGATTCAATAAAAACAAACATAAGAAACACATTTAAATGTAATAAAATCCATTGTACCTTCATGTGAAGCTCTCTTGTTCCTTCGATTGAGCCTTCGGTGAAGTCAAGGATGCACCCCTCCTCAACTTGACTGGATTGGCTCCAAGATGGGATGTGGAATGCTCTCCGCTACACAACAAGATTGGATTGGATTAAAGGATAAGTGTGGATGAGATGGATATGGCTTAGATGGGATATGAACTTGGCATTATGAGGGTATGATGGAGGATTTGAGATTCAAATAGATAGCATGAGATTATAATGAAGTGGATCAAGGGATGAAATGGACAACATAAGAATGTATGAAAAGTGGATGATTTGTGAGGGGGGAAGACTCCAATTTATAGATTGGAGGAGACAAAAATGGAGGGTCAAGATTGATTCGAAATGGAGGGCTAGGATTGAAAGAAAGAGTGGGAGAGGTTTGAGGGGACAAAGTGGGAGAACCAAGAGATTTTCCATAAAGGCATTTCTTGTCTCCACACCTCTCAAGGTACATGGGGAAGAGAAAATGAATATAAAATTCCCTGGGGGAAGGGAGGAGAAATTAAAAATTCTAAAATAGAGGATGTGTGGGAAGACCAAATGGATGAAGGAATTAAAAATTCCTTGGGAAGAGGATGCATGAGGAGATTCAAATAATTTGAATTTACTTGAAAGGATCCAAGTGGGTAGTCATTATGGCAAAGAGTTGACTCATCCCTAATCAAGATGATTAGGGATGTGCAAATGATTAAGGAGATTGATTACGTGGCTTAATGAGGGATTAGGATACAAGTGGGAAAGTTAGGAGGATGTGACATGAGGAGAGATAATGAGTGGAGGAATATAATTGAGGAATAATGATAATCGTGCTTCTAGAAGAATTAATTAGGCTAAGTGAATATTAGAAGAATTGATTTGTAGGAATCACATGACTTAAGTGAATTAATTAGAATTAATTAACTAAGAGGAGTTTAGAAGAATTAATGATTGAGATGACTTTAGAAGAATGGGGAATAATTAATTTATTGACAAATTAATTATTGGACTATAGTGATTAAAGTAATTAAATTTGATTTAATTAATTTTAAGAAGAAAGGGACCAACACAATTAATTAATTATATGGACAAGCTTAAATTAATTAAATATTGATTTAATTATTTTTAGATGTCTACAAAAGAATAACCCCAATTCAAATTAAACATATCTAAAAAGCAATATTAATTTTAAAAAATATTTTAACACTAATTATATAAACAATAATAACTCTTGTGTAAACAATAATAACTCTAAATAGATAAATTTAATATTAAAACCTTAAAAAATTCTATCCTTTAAACTTCAAATTTTGAACACCCATAAATTATGAAAAATTAAAATTAGTAAGAAAATAAAAAATAGTGCTTTAGTTTCTTAGCAAGGATTTCTTGTAAATCTCAAGTAGAAAGTGAAGATTTGTGAATATGGGTGAAATGCATTTCCAAATCATCTTAAATTAAAAACTTTAAGGTGTAGAATATTTTAAGGTGTAGAATATGACACTGATTTTATTTCTAGAAGCAAAGAAGAAACATTATAAATAGACATCCACAATCCTACTAAAAATATAAATTAAAGCTTCTAGAAATTAAACTATCAGACAAAATAATGCAAACAAAAGAATTATACAGAGTTTCATTTCTTTATATGTATTGTTGTTGGCTTACTTTCTTACTAAATGTCTAAATAAAACATATTTGAAATATCTAAATTAAATCTTACAAAACACTTGTTAATTATTTAACTTTTGGAATGTTTACAATGATTTCTGTTTTGTAGAATGAAATTAACAATTCAAGTGGAAGTGATTTTGTTAGTTTCTGTCCATGGTAGGATACTTATGCATTCATGCAGGTCAATTGTTTAATTACTTTAACCAATCAATGCAAAGAATTAAAATATTTAAACCAAAAAGCTATAATACAAATTTAATTTTTATTTTAAATAATAATAAAAATAATATTTATCCGTTTTCTTATTGGTTTGAGTAGATTAAAAATAATAATTTTGTCACTAAAAAAATATAACTTTTTATACTTCATTAATTCAATATCAGAAAAGCATTAAAAAAAAAGAGGTACATCATTAAATATTTTAATATAAATATAATGTTTAAATGGTAAACCATTATCTGTCATCTATTAGTTTTTCAAACTTGTTAAATGAATGATGATAATTTTATTAAAGTAATTTTATTTGAGCGAATCTTTTGCAATAAAAATTAAAATGTTTTTATTGCATTCTTTCCTTGACATTATGCAAAACTTCCTTAAAAAGTTATGGGTTTACTATTGTTAGATAAACAACTACTTATATCTATAATGCTTTGTGAAAATTGTATTGTTAGATAAACAACTACTTATATCTATTATGCTTTATGAAAATTTTACTATCTTGGAAATCAATACGAAACAATCACATGCCTTGCTAAGTCAATTTTAACTACGACAAATTGATCTAGTATATAAAAAAATTCAATCCACACATAACTAATTTGATGTCACAACCCTATTCCCCAAACAATACTATATATATTAATTTGTTCATTTACAATTTTATTACATATAAATTAAAATAAATTTTGAATTTTGAATTATTTCATTATTAGTTCTTGTCCATGGCAAGATACTTATGCATGTTCAATTTTTTAATTACTTTATCAATCAATGCGAAGAATTAAAATATTTATTCTAATACATACTACAATCTCAATTATATATCATACCTCAATTTAAATATAAATTTTACTGTTAAAATAAAAGAAAACAACATATATACTTAATCTCTATTCCTCTGTCTTTAGTGTCACATCTCTCTCCACACATCTTTCTATTTATCACTTTCTCTCTATCTATATCTATGTTTATCTCTCCCTCTACCTCTTCCTCTTTATCTATCTATGTTTATATCTATGTTTATCTCTCCCTCTCCCTCTACCTCTACCTCTACCTCTTTCTCCCTCTTTCTTTTCTACCCCTTTATCTTCATCCCTACTTTCATCTACTCTAAACTAACCATACTAATGGCAGGAACTAGACGCTTTGTGTCTCTTGTTTATATAGATATTAAATAAACAGTTAAGAGAATATAAATATTATTTTTATAATGTTATTTCTTTATTGGTCCATAAAATTAATCTTGGCCATGATTTAGAATTAGCAAACCACATTCTCCAATTATTCGCTTATTAACCGCTTATATTGCCACCTTTAATATCCATCTGTTCGTATATATTGATTCGCCTTTTTAGTAAGTCTAAGGATTTAATTGCATTTTCACCACCAAAAGTAACTTTATTTGTGCCCCACTAAAAGAGGGCACTACTTCTGTTCGAAAATTTTGCAGATTATTTTGCAGATTATTTTGCTAATCGCATCTATTCACGTTTGTTTACCCTGTTACGCTTTCAAATTTAAAATAAACCACGCTTTTAAATTAAACAGTGACGATTTTAAATAAGTTCCGAACTTTAAGGAGATGCAAGTGTGTACACGGATGACTGGACTCCACGTATGTGAGTGTAGGAAGCCTCTCGGCTTAATAAAGCATACACTTTATGCTAATAAACTAGATTAGGCTTATGCATAATGATAGAGAGTTATATAGGCTCAAGATCCTCCCACAAAATGACAAGTGTCATTGAGACATGATCTAATGTAGGAGAAGTGGAGAATTATAACATATAAGATTTGAAGAAGCATATATTAGAGAGGACTCGTGTAAGATTAAAACAAGAGTCAAGGACTAAATGCTAAGAAATAACATTGTAAGGCCTTAGTCTACCAGAATTTAGAAGAATTGGTGATTCATACATGCATCAAAATACAGCTAAAATAATTTCAAATTTAAAAGAAACTTCTATTTATTTATTTTTTTACATGGAAATCATTTCATATTCTAAGATAAGATTCTAAAAATTATATTTTTAAATCTAGATTTAATAAATATTAATCATATGAAATTCATTAATTTATGCTAAAAGTAAAGATTTTTTAAATTTGATATCTCATAAAATATAGGTATGCTAGTATAGATTATTTGGCTTCTTATGAATAACGTTTTTGCAGAGATTTCATTGAGAAGCTACCAAAATAGAAGTTGCAAAACTAAAAATTGAAATTGCTTTTATTAATGGTGTTACATTACAAGTTGGTGTGGCATTTTGCTATTTTAAACACAACCTTTAAAATTGATTTTGTTTGTACGTCCAAAGAAAGCATTCAAACTAAATATGGTTGGTTGTGGCATATGTTTAATTCATTTGCCTTTAAGGATAAAAGTTGTGGCTTCCCTATGGAACCAAGTTCATAAGTTGTATGCATACAATGGCAATGTTGTGGTTTCTAATGTCATGCCAACAATTAAATGGAAACAATAACTTTAAACATATAAGACTTATTGATTCATTCGATCACCGCAGCTTAATTGGGGAGGGAGGGAAGGAAGAAGAAAGGGAGGGAGGGAGAGAAGTCAATATTCACTTGATATCAAGGTATCTATTTTTCAAGCATGTGCAAGTATGCAACATGAACATATTAACAAAATCAAAGATAAAATTTCTCATTTTTCTATATCATTTAAAACATAAGGAAGAAAACGATAACAATAGAAATCAACTAAACATGTAACTAACTTGTCATATTATTTAAATGCAAGTTCTATATGAAACTATGTGGTGTGTGTGTTTAAGGTTCTCAACATGACCATCCTTTACCAAATGGATAGATCTCTTCTCCTCAACCATGTTCTTGTCATCTTCTCATACCCGCACTCAAACACACTCAATCACATGTCAATAAATTAGCTATCATAATAATATCATAATTAATTCATCTTTTCATTTGCATAAACATATATAACATTATTTATAATATATTGTGTCATAATCCAAGAATCAAGAGATAATTAACTAATAATATTTTATAATTTATTACATTAATAAAGCTTGTAAAAGATGGGATGTGACATCCAACAAGAGAACATGCACTTGGAAGTGATCTAAATTGTTAACCTTGTTGAGCTCTTAGATCTTGCAATTGCATAATTTTAGGCTCACACTACTTCAAGAAAAAATAATATTATCCAGAGAAAAAGACACACCAATAAGACATTAACCTCATCATCTATACACTCTTTTCACTTGAAGAGGGTACTCCACTCGTGCTACTATTTGATAAAATCTTAATATGTGGTCAATGGTGAGATGCCTCATCATTTGATCAAATAGAATAATCATGCGTGAGGCAATTAGATCAACAATGCCATTTACAAGCTTATATTCTCAATATGGGTGGGAAGACTCCCCATCCCCCTTTTGACAATCCATATTGATATGTTGCTCCTCCCTAGATTGATCTACCTCTTTTTGCTAATGTAGTTGTATGTGTCTAATTAGATGGTAGTTTGTCGATTGGTTTTTTAAATAAAAATAATAATTTATATTGTGATGACTTGTAAATACTAACTAAATATATCTTCTTGTAAATCTTTTTATATATTAAAGACAAAATTTCCATAGTCTATAATTTAGCTTGAATGTTTTTGGATTAGATTATGTGAGCTTTTTTCTTCATCAATGTTTTGAATCACACTCCATAATTCATCATCTACATGAGATTGAAAGAAAAAAGAAATGAAAAGTGTTTCCAATCAAATTTAAAACAAATATGCACAAAATTGAAGTCAATTCAATAAGAGAGATGTACTCACAAAATATACACCAAAACATTAATTTCTAAAAATGTAAAGGTCTAAAAATATGACTTAAATGAGGCAATGGAGACAATAAAAATAAAAATAAAAATCATTCAAGTTCTTTGGTTGTTATTTAGACTATGTTGACCTAACAATTACAAAGCACCAATACCAATTGTGGACACACTAGCTATATATATTTCAAAATGCACATGATACATGATGAACATGTGAGATAAACAAGATAGATAAATATTTTGATTATGTTTGCACATCATAATAGTCTATGGGCCCTTGGTCTTGAGGTGAAGTTGAATGGTTCTTAATGAGCCCACAAGGAACTAAGTATTGTTCACTACAAGGCTCCAACATCATAAAGGATGAGGTTGAGACAATGACCGCGATGGATTTGACGAATGGATGGATCCTATTAGATAAGCTAAAATGACTTTGTGAATGAAATATCCTCTATTATTTTAAAAAACTGAAATATTAAAAAAAATATATAAAACAACAAAATTCTAATTTAAATCTTATAATCTTTCAACTTTGAAATTTCAATCTCTTAAATTAACCCCTACTCAAATTTTAAAAAAAATACATATTCTCTCTTCTCAACTTTCTTTAGAGACCTTCCATCCGCTTCTCTTGCATGTTAATTATTTTAAACCCTAAACATCTTTATTTTTAATTTGATTTTACCCATTTTTTTGATCATATTTATAAATCATATAATATTGTTTTTTCCAAACAAATACCTTGTCAAGATGCTTGATTTAAACTTTTCCAACTGGCGCCAATTCATCTCCCATTAAAGGAAAAGTCTCTTAACCCAAAATTTGTTTTGGCGCCAACTGATATTTATTTGGCAGAACTGAGAAGTACAAACCCAAATCTGATTTAACCTCCTTCTGAAATCCGGATACTTGTCTGCAGAAGTGCCTCACCATCTGCTGTAGTAAGCCATACTAATATAAATACAACAAGACGTATCAAATTCGGTATTTTGCTCAGTTTTCATCAATGTCGGTGTACGTCCCATTAAAAAACAATATGATAAGATTAATGTAGACCACGTGACTCCATTAAAGACAACAGAAAAGATAGGTCATGAATCGATCTCTGAACATTACCAGAAGCTGTCTCAATCTCTGGCCCCATTACAACTGGTTTTCATTCAAACGATCTCAATAATTATAACCCAAAAGCTATCTTGTCAGCTGCTGATTAAGACATAAAGCTTTATGAAAAGTTTCCTTTGTTTCAGATACAGATCTCTGAAATTGTACTGTATTTGAAGATCAGAATGGAGATAAGCATACTTGATTGGGTTGAATACGCATCTTACTGAAATGGGTCATTGAGATTTCCAACAAAATCGAGTTTCCACATTAATGTGTGTATAAGTGTACAGAATTATTTAATTGGGTATTCTGTATATTGAGTTTTATGGTGTTTTGTATATTGAGCGAAATTGTGGATTTGTAATGGAAAGGACGGTGGTGATAAAATTAGCAGTAGTTGTAATCTTGGTGTTTTGTCAAGTAGAAAGCAGCCAAGGAAAATGTGAATATCCTGCAATTTTCAATTTCGGGGACTCCAATTCAGATACAGGTGGTTTCTATGCTGCGTTTCCTTCGGAGTCACCACCCTATGGAATGACTTTCTTTCACAAACCCTCGGGGCGAGCATCTGACGGGCGCCTTGTTGTGGATTTCATAGGTAATCTCTATCTTCACATTCCTCCAGTATTCCCAACTTTTTCATAAAGGTTACAGTAATAAGTGGGGTAAGCATTAACTGTCTCAGACTGTGTAATATAATGGTAGTGTACTTCTGGGTCTGTCAGTTTAAGTTTACAAATACTTGGATAATGCCCTCGATGAATAAAAACTAACAAAATGTATAAAGGAGCTTGGTGGAAAATGTGGGTCAGTATAGAAATGATCTGAGCTTAATTAGAGTACAGAAATTAATTGACCAAACAACTTATTTCAGTAACTTATCTTTCAAAAACAGTGGTTCAAAAGCGATTCACAGTACACAGTAGTTAAAGGTGATTCTCAGGAATCCATTTTTAGGTACCGAACAGATTATCTTTAAAAATGTCTTTTAAGAGATTTACTGTATAGGGTAGAAGAGCATAGGTTAATGTTCATGTTTTAATAATCCTTTACTCTTTGCACATCTAATTTTTCAACACTAATTTTAAAAAAATTAAAAAAACAAATAATTAAAAATTCATTGATAAATTTTACATTTGTTTATTTTTTAGCATTTTTGGATCATAATTGATCTATTGGTGCACTGTATTACTATCTATAGCACACAGCTACTATTAAGTACATAGTTATTGGGACATCTTTACCAACACTTTGAAATGTGTACCTTTTATTACCCTTGCATGCATAATGGATCCCAAGCATTATTACTACAGCCAAAACAATAGCTATAAGCATTTAAGTTGCACATGGAGACAATCAAAAGAAAATCGTCATAATCTGATGCTTATCACTTTCAAAAGTTGCTTACTAAAATATTGTTAATATATTACGGGGTCTAGGAGCTTTGGAGCTCTTAATAATTCGTTAGCTTTATAAATTTTGTAAAAATATTAGGAAAGGTCTAAAAGATAAAAGTATTTTAAAAGTGTTATTATATTAGATAATAATTGTCTCTTTTAATTTTTTTTACTTCCATCCAAAAATGGATCTATCTATTTATCTATATACCTAAAAATTGATAAATAATACTTAATTTTATAAATCACATCAATGAAATGTAATAAACTGATTCCAATTAAATTACCTTCACAAGATGAATGGTCTATGGGACCACAGATTGTAAAATTGCTTTTAAGTTGTCTTAGCATCATTTAAAAGCCTGCTTTTCTTGCAGAATTAAGTTAACAGCTTTGTAAAGAGAATCAATGGTATAGTACACATAAGCCAACTTGTAATTCGTCACTATTTTTTTATCAAATTTTTAAACATCTTAATAAAAAGATATAACTGATATGGCTACATTGTTCATGTTCAAAATCCTATACAATAATTATAAGCTTTTAAGTCATCTACCATATTGCAATACTCTCAGCATTATAAATAAAAAATAATAAAAGTTAAAAAAACTTACTCATAAGCTATAAGATGCTTCCAAGGTTAAAGAAACCCTAATAAGGAAATTTTCAACTATCTCGCTCCTATTTTCTAAAATAGATTTTCAATCTATCAATGTTTAACTCTGTCATTGTACCTGTCCTAGAAACCCCTCACATGTTTTAAATGGTAGCCTCATGCTTTCAACATGTTATGTAAATGACCTTAAACCATGTTTTACGGATTCCTGCTTCTGTTGCAAACTTTGAACAGAAAAGCAAATCCTCTTGCCGGGATGTTTACATTAGGCATTAGCTGAAAATGTGATCATCTATTAGGAATAGACTAATTTTAAATTGCTACTTTCTCACCTGCAGCTTACATGTTCATTTAAGCTCGCAAAACAGTAACCAGGTAAACCCTCATGTTATCGCTAAATCACATTTGAAGTTGCTGTAGATTTGTCACATGTACAATTGATCCTGTTCCTTATGGGCCATTTTATTATAGAAAGAAATTTACATACCCACAATAATTGAAACTGAAGAGATACAACTGGAAGGTTTATCTGTAAGTTTCAATTTAATCGTTGCCCATAAATGCATATAGGAGCACTGCTCAAAATAGAAACAGGTAGGATTCTGAATCAATGAAAGAGTTGGCTTACATTAGGAATGATGTCTTCCTGATGCAGGTTCTATCCTTTTTCCAGTTTGGCTTTGCTAAATCTGCTGATATTCTGACAGGGGCAGGCTCTATTTAACATAGAAAACGTTTTACATTAATGATATCATATCAGATTTCCATAATGCTATTTTTTCTAGAATAGAATGTTTGAAAGTTTTTTTTATTGGAGTTTGGAATCACACTCCCCTAATCCATCATCGAGGTAGAAGAGAACCAAGAGACACCTAAGATTAGGCATTCCAGATTGGCAGTGGTAGTTTTTTATTTTTTAACGATTCTGGCAGTTGTGAAATCTCATGCTACATTATCAAAGTATGCCGGATCTGCATATTTGTGTATAAGTAGTCGTTTAGGTTTGGATGATTGTGGGGAGCATTCCAGTGAAAGCACAGTCCAGTCCACCTAGAGATGGGGCTTGTTACTGCTACAGGATTGGTGATCCTGATGTTATGTTCCCTAGTAGGCTCTAGCCAAGGCAACTGTGCGTTTCCAGCAATTTTCAATTTTGGAGATTCCAATTCAGATACAGGCGGCTTCTACGCGGCTTTCCCTGTCTTGCACCGTCCGTACGGAATGACATTTTTTCATAAGCCTGCAGGTCGAGCAAGTGATGGCCGCCTTGTAATTGATTTTTTAGGTATTTAGCTTAACCGGCATGTATTAGCATATATTTATTTGATGGTTTTGAACTTCTTTCAACTCTCGGTAATAAATTAATTCAAGTTCCACAAGGTTCTCGTATAGTAGCAAATTCTATAAAAGCTTAAATTAACAAATTTGATGGGGGCAAATATGACCACTGGCTAACAAAGAACTGGGCACTACCCAACATCCATTGTAGACCAGTACAAATACTAATACATACTGGTGCCAATATAGATTCTTTTTTAGTTCTTACCTCAGGAAATTACCTAACAAAGTTTGTTGCAATAAGTATGGAGAAAGGAATTAAATAACCCATTTATCAAAAATGTCGTATGCATTTTGCTTTTTTCTTATCTCAAACCAAACTTAGCTAGTAAATTCTTGTTCTTTCAATCCTAGAATTATTCATTGCTTTTTCAGTATATAGAGTTTCAACTGGATAAAATTGACAAACTGATAGTTTCCATTGCATTGCAATTGAACAGCTCAAGCTTTTGGCTTGCCATTTCTCAGCCCATACTTGCAGTCGTTGGGCTCTGATTTTCGGCATGGAGCCAACTATGCCTCGGATGCTGGGACAGTTCTTCAACCCAATACTTCATTGTATGTAACTGGAATCAGCCCCTTCTACCTGGCAGTTCAGTTCAATCAAATGAAGGATTTCAAGGTTCGCGCTCTTGATCTTCTTTCAAAAGGTATATCTTGGTCATGTCAAAGTTTGTTTCAATGGCTGGATAGAAATGATAAGCACTCAAATGAAGTAGCATCCCAGTAGGAAGCGATTTCGCTCATCAAAGTTCCATTCAAAATTATGGCGTCGGCCACTACAGACCTAGATTATAAGTTTCTAAACAATCACAGAAAAAAGCTAATGTCGGAAGCGCAGAAATCATCAATCTAAAATGCCATTACCATTATTTCTTTGCATTCCACACAAAAATTTAAGCATCCCCAGTTATTTTGTCTTACAAACAGTCATCTAGTAGGAGCTAGCAAGTACTCTGAAGCAAGAAGAAAGTAGGGGTCCGCCAGTGACTGAGGTCATTACCAAAATTCAGAGTAAGTCTGTCAGTCATATTTAAGCCAATACTGTGTGCAATGGACCATGATTTTTTATCACGGGTCAGAAAATTGCAGTTATTTTTGACAGAGCAAACTTGTTTTATTCTGATTAATACTTATTATTCTATTATCTTGTGCTTTGCAGGAAAGCATTTCGATTATCTACCAACCACAGATGTCTTCAGTAAAGCTCTCTACTTTCTTGATATTGGGCAGAATGATTTCACCTCACAACTAGGTTGGATAGGAATTGAAGGAGTTAAGAAGTTTCTCCCTGAAGTAGCTTCTCAGATTGGCGAAACTGTAAAGGTAAATCCTTGGCCACTGAGCCTTCACTCTGTAGATTGAGGGTGGGTGGGGTTTCATTAATTGATTTTGCTGGTGCATTCAAACAGGAATTATATGCATTAGGGGCAAGGACAATATTTGTGGCCAATCTTGCACCAATTGGCTGCTTTCCAGCCTTTCTGACGGAGCTTGCTCATAATAACTCTGATCTGGACACTTATGGATGTATGATTTCATACAACGACGCAGTGTTGTACTACAATAACTTACTCAAAGAGAAGCTTGAAGAAGTTCGAAAAGTCATACCAGATGCATCTGTTGTATATGTTGACTCGCATGCCGTTAAGTTGGAGATCTATACAAACCCAAAAAAACATGGTAAGTTCTTTAGTACTCATATTATTCATCTCTGCTTATCTGATAAGATTAGATAAGTCTTGGCTCAGTATTGAAACACTCTCGTCCAATAGGGAGTACACCATGAAGGCTTATGGCACTAATTGACTAAGAAACCCCAACAGTTAGAAATGGGATTGAACTATGCCACAAATTAAGCTATTATTGGCGTAGATAGTGGGTAATGGCTCAGTTGAAGGTGGAAAGGCAACCTTCAATGTCATGTAGGCCAAATTGATGCTCGACATATATTTATAGTTGCGCCAATCGAAAATAATGGAGGCGGGGAAGAGGTAGATAGATGATGTCCAATTGGAGCCAATGCAGGTCTAAATGGAACTAATTGGTCATAATTGGTGCAGTTGGGACTTATTACCCCCAATTCTACATACATTTTCACCAACTACGTCTAAATGGGCTAATGTACGTCCAACTGATGGTCACCTAGGTCATTAACATGTTAATTACTCTGCCTTGCAACTAGCCATGGCCTGCTGGAAATTATTAGATTTACAATCAATGTAGAACTATAGACGCTTCTAAACAACGTTGGTGTTCATGTTTATCAAATTAATTGTATCTTGACTGATTGACTAGGCCAATTCGACCCTGATATGTAAGGAATTAGAGATTATGTTAATACTTTTCTGTGACTTTTCTCGGTAAGGCATGTCCTTGAATACAAAATACAATATAAAAAATTGAAACCAAACACAGGAAGTTATTGGGTTCATGAGCATTCCTTATCTTCATTTGCTCCTCTTTCTTGATTTCTTAACAGAGGCGGATCATGATTCATTTTCAAATTACATGGTTTGCAGGCTTTCTTTATGGAACTAAGGCGTGCTGTGGCACCGGAGGGGAGTACAATTTTAATCAGCAGTTTTTCTGCAGCCAAAAGACTAAAATAAATGGTACAGATTTCACAGCTCCAGTTTGCTCTGATCCATCAAGTTATGTGAGCTGGGATGGAATTCACAACACCGAAGCTGCAAATCTTTATATAGCAAAAGAAATTCTCAGTGGCAAGTATTTTCAGCCACAATTTCCTCTAAACACTCTCTGTGATCTCCAGCCAATTGGGTGACTTGAGCTGAGAAGCATATTGTACAAATTTCTTTGAATAAAGCCTTTCAATCACAGGGCTTCTCGCTTTAGTTGAGTTATTATTAACTCTGGCTTTGTCAATTACAAAGCTGGTAAATATTTTTATTATCTTGGCAAGTCAACAAAATCCTCACTCATTTATGTGTGCTGATTTTCAATGATCTCCTTTTATATTGTTCCCTTGAATTATTAATATTTAAGAGTTTCTAAATTTAGAATGAACAATAATTAAGTAAAGTGGTTTCTTTGGAAAGCCCTCTAATAATGTATTCATGTCTTTTTATAGCCAGCGTTACTTTTGGTGACAAAGTTTACATCCTGCAACTTTCAAGAGATCTGAGATACTAATAGACAGAAGACAGCTAATCAAAATAAGAGATTGTCTGCAATTTTTAACCCATGGTGAGCAACTGCAATGAAACATGACTGGCTCTGCATGCATTACAACAATTCAGAATTGTAAACCCCTCAAGTTTCTCCACTATAAAATTGTTTTATAGATCCTCTCCACTAAAACTTTCAATTTATTACAGTACAATGCTAGCTGGATTGGATCTTGAATTCATTAAAAGCCAATTCTTTTACCACATTCATCAAGCTGCATCAACACGTAAGCAGTTTAATACAAACCCAAGACCCAATGGTTTTTGAACCTGGTTATTCTTTTAATAAGTAGCTCATCTTCCTCCCAGAAAACAACCCCAGTGATCATGCCCATAATAATATTTCTTAGATGGGTAACTGGTTCATTGGAGTTCTATGAGAATGTTGAGTTTTTAAGTTCAAATAATTACGAACTTTCGATTTGTATGGTCAGTTCTAAAGCTCACCGGTATTTTGATTTGTTCGTTTTTGTAGGCTACAGTCCCCACTCAACGCAATGGCCAGTGTGATCATTAGCAAGGATTTCGATGAGGTAAGAAGTAGGCTAAGTGATCTTAGATTTGGAGATGTCATGCAAAATACACCAAAACAAATAGATATGAAAAGGTAGGAAGGTTTGCCCTGGATTGTGTCGAGCCATTACCAGGTATATCATTTTCTCATGTGAGACTACCCTCAAAACCTGGCCGTACTTGACAAGCGCCTCTACGCCTTACCATAATCTGGGTTTTCATCTATGCCTGCCCTGTACCTTCTGGAATAAAAAATATGCTTTAGGATACTCCTATCTTCAATTGCACATTCACATTTCACTATTTGGATAACCACATTCCACTAAATAGATCGCCACAATATGATGAAGTGAATAAAAAGGAATTTGGAGAGAGAATATGAAGACATTGTAATACAACTTTTGCCATTCTGATTTGTTGTACTAACAGAAGAAGAAACTTTGTGTTGAATTTTATAATATTTAAAATTCAATCACATCTGAGATAATTTTAAGATGTTTACTCATAACTTTTTTAAAATTTTAGGCATGAAATTGAAATACAATGTTATTGTTTTAAGTCTTTTTATTTCAGTATGTTCTTTGTGTTAGTTGTGTGTGTCTTTCTTTTCTTTCTTTTCTTTTAAGTGATGAAGTGTTCTTTTGAAGTGATTAAGTGTTACATTAACAACAAAACTTTAGGTTTTGAAATCTTTGTCAGTCCTCAAAGTGGTTATTACAATCTTTTCAACTTTTAGGCATGGTTTTCCTAACCTTGTCATAGCTTGATATTAGTGTCACAAGATTTTATTTTATTTTGTTACCTAGGGGCATCTTGACATTTCAACCCAACAATTCCCACTAGACCTTGCCTTGGTCTTACTCTTATACCTAGTTTGGGTTCACAATGGGATAAGTTGAGGTGAGAGTACTCCCCTAAGGGGCTATAGGTTGGGCCCAAATTATCTTGCCCAATTATGGCCAAGGGCATTGAACATCCAACCAAGACAATCCTACTCCTTGGCCCTAAGCACCAACTCAATAGGGGCCCACAATTACCAACTCAATGGTTGTCTACTCAATTGAGGGGACCTGTACACTTGCATCTTTCTATTATGTTTCCTTTCCAGTTTCTAATATGCCTGCTTTACTAAAATCAATAAGTAATTGCTTATATCCTAATTCCTTGATGGACTGGCAATGCAATTCATAATAAATAAATTAAAGACCTCATGAGAGATTTCATGATAAACAATAGATTTTATGTATTGCATACCACACACTTTTCTAAATATAAAATAGTTGCCTTAATTTTGAATTCTATTCAGAACTCCAAATGATGATCTTGTTCAATTTCATATTAGATCTCTAAAATGCTTGATCGATACCTCCCTCCTCATTTCTTATCACCTTTTATCTCTTTATGTCTCTACACAAAGATAAACATTGATTGGGAAAGTGTATCCTTTCAAACAATTATGACTTATGTTAATAATTATCTATTGTCCCTACAACCTATTTGCAACATTTCATAATGTAAATGTTATGTTTCCTTGAATTAATCATTGCCCTTTGTTAAGAGAGTTCATTGCTCCTTTAATTAATTGTGGATGTTGTTTAGAGGATAATTATTTTATACTTAAATTAAACGTCAACCAATAGATGACACACACACACACACACACACACACACACACACACACACACACACACACACACACACACACACACACACACACACACACACACACATACATATACTTATACATATATACACCTATACATATATACACATATATTTATGTATATTATAATGCTATTACTATATGATAGCTAATGATTAGGGAAGATGTTGATAGTAAGTGTCAGCCTTGTTTATTCTCCTTTATTAATCATGATGACAATGTAGTGTCCTTTGGCAGCTCATGACATTTCACTACAATACTTAGGTTGCTCCAAGAGAGATTTTTGGAAACCTAGATGTCACTTTTGCATATCAATGTTGCAAAGAGAAGAAGAGCCATTGTTGAAATACAATTGATATGCATTGGTTGTCAATTTCAAAAAAAAGGGGAAATCTCAATTGCTCAAATTTTTGCATAGGTTTCACATTTTGCAAACAATTTTTTGACATAAAAGTGTTGTTCCACAAATTGGTTAGTAATGTAAATGCACGCAATTCCGAGGAACAAATGTCTTTCTCCATTGTTGTAATTATTCACAAAGAATAATTCATCAATTGGGGCAATATTTGTAAGAATTTGTCAAATAAAACCAAGATCTAGAGCACAATGAATAGCACAAAAGAGAGACAAAAGATTTGATAAGAATAAACTATATTGTAATCAAGATGCAAAATACCATCAATTGGATCATTATATACAATGTAGATGAGCCTACTTATAAAGGCAAGGCCATATGGATATGTGAGCACACAATCATGACATGTGGCTCAATGAGACAAGGGTAGGTGAGGGTATGTAGGAGAATTAATAAAATATTCCACAAGAGGTGGATCACCCACCAAAGGTGGCATGCAACAAGATAAGACCACAAAAGGTGGAATTTCTCCTATATGCATCATCCTTATGTGCACACTTCCTTAAGTGTCCCATATCCAAACTACTATGTAATGCATTACCCTAAGTCAACTTAAGTAAAGTGTAATTATGATACCTAATTTACACCAACACCCCCCTTAAGTGCAACTTAAGGGAATGTAGACTCAAGTTAACAATGCAAGATGGGTCTCGACTACGAGGCCATGTTAGGTACCCATGTACAAATGCAAATGCACACAAACCAATGCAATCTCTCACAAACATTGAAGGAGAGAAAAACTCAAAGGGAAAAAACTCCTCTACAAAAGAGAGATGAAAACTATACAAAAGAACTCTCAAAGAAGTATGAGAAGGACAAAACCCCATGTGAGGAAAAAGTCCCCCCCATAAGAGAGAAGAAGAGAGACCAAGTAGCCCCCTCTCAATGTAGAATGTGCACCAATGGTAGAAGCTCAAAACTAAATGAAGAAGCTGCTCCACGATCGTTGAACACTGTTCCTCCCCTTAGGAAGAAACAAAACCAAAGGTGAATCCATCAAGTCTCCCAATCATGAAGGGAAGATGTAGGAAAAAAACTCAAAATGTATTGAGTCTCTGAAAATTGCTCAAGTGTCTCCATGTCGATGCTAAAAGTTGCCCCCTCCAAATCAGGTGTTCTGATCCACACTGCTAAAAAAGGTAATCTAAGATCTAGTGGAGAAGAATGTAGAACATGATCCAAAGACTCACATGTCTCCTCTAAGGATAAAGAGACCTCCTCCGAGTGTTGTACATAAAAATCTACAATCATGTCAACCTCAAAAGAATGATCATGTAGAGAATGAACAAGAGGGTCATAGTGTTCCCTCACAACAAGTGAAGAAGGATCATCTTCATCAAAAACAAGATGAATGTCATCAATGATGTCTCCCAAATCTGCAATGTAGGACTCCACAAACAAACTTGCAATGTCTGTCAAGTAGTCATCCCAAGGAACTGAAGCTGGAAGACACGATATATCTCGTTGCATTGAATCACAAGAAGACAAAATTGTTGAAATATCCGCATCATCAAGTGCAATAGGCAAGGTGATATCAATAGGAGGAGATGAAATGCAAGGCTCAAGAACGAGGTCACATATGAGAACACCCAAGTTCAAATAACCAAAGTTTTCCTTGATAATTGAATCATCATGTGAAGAATCAATTTCATCAATAGGATCAAAATGTGCAAAGGAGTATAACGGAGATGCATGATCCACTATCCTAGTTGCAATGATAGCTCTACTCTTCAAGTCTCGAATGATAATTGAATCAAGTGTGAACTCCACAGTTTCCCTTGTTGCCCCATGAGTGATTTGATAGATGGAAAGAAGATTGTTTGTCAAATGGGGTACACATAACACATCATTGAAGGAGTTATCCCCAATGGCAATAGATCCTTTCCCAATCACATTCCTATGTGTATGATTTCCCATCAAAATTGGTGGCATGTTGCAAGGCTCAAATGAAGAGAACATAGACTGCGAAGATGCCATATGATGAGAAGTTCTTGAATCTAGAAGCCATCTCCTTGAATCATGACTTGTAGTAGCAAAAAGAGCTTGTCCTTTTTTTGTCCCAAAAGTGTGATCCTTCCCTTTATCCTTTTCTTTGGAAGAAGAAGTTGAAGTAGACATTCTAGAAGGCAAATTGATTCTATTATTCTCAAGAAGATGTTTCAATTCATCAATATCCTTCTTGTAACAATGGTGTTCATCATGCTCTAACTTCTTGCAATATGCACAAAAAAGATTCTCTTTATATGATTTCCCCTTAGGTGAAAATGTTGAATCACCATGTTGTGGAGAGGACGATTGTCCTCCATCTTGTTGTGGCTTTGGCTTAGACTGCTTTTGGTTCTTGCTTTTTCTTTGATTGCTTTGATTGCTTTATTAGCCACCAAAGCTTGTGACTTTGAAGATTTGAGAATCCCCATCTTGGTCAACTTAGATTGCTTAAGTACCGACATCTCCATGAATGCATCAAATGATGGTGGAGTGTATGAGGCACCTTGAGCCAATCAATGGGTGTGAAAGCTAGAGACAAAGGTTGCATACTCTGATGGAAGCTTGTCCAACAAGTTGTAAACCAATTAAGCATCCTTCTTGTCAATGCCACAATCCTTAAGCTTTGCTCTTAGCTCATTTGCTTTCATGACATAATCTTGGATTGTATCAAAATCCTCGGGATCCAATGTTGTGAGTTCACCATCAAGCTTGTAGCACTTAATCTCATCAGCTTGACCATACAATTTCTCATAAATATCCCAAGCCTCTTTAATTGTAGTACATTTCTCAATGTGAAAAATGAGGTCATCTGATACATACTTTCTCAAGGTTCCAAGTGTCATAGACTTTTTAGTGAGCCATTCAACTTGAGCATTAAGATCAACTTTAGGATCGGGTGTTGTTGTTATTGTTCCATTTACATAATGAATGAGTCCTTTTTCCATTAATTTACTCCATGCTTTAATTTTCCATGATGCATAATTATGTGGAGTTAAAAGTGGAAATTTAGGAGAACCCATAGCACCAAAATGAAAAAAACACAAGATAGAGAGAGGCACAATCACACAAGACACCCTCTTAAATTCACTCAATCAAAGAACCATCCCTCCCCCCCACAAATAATAAAAATAAATAAAAAAATGATGATTTGACACTTTATACTTAGTGCGTGTACAATGGGCCACTTGCAAAAAATGACAAAGTGGACTTCTAATTTCAACTTTACAACTTCTTCAAATAGGCTATAAGAGACTCCAAAAATACTACAAGTGATCTAGACTAAGATCCAAACAATTTACAAGTACTAAATATACTGAAAATGACCAAAGACTGAAAGTACAATTTCTATTCAAGATGGTGAAAAACAGATAGCACCACGTGAAAGTAGACGAAAAATTATACACTCTTAAAAGAATGACACCTGAAAAAGAGGTATGAGCCCGAACGAAGCTTCTGAAGTTGCAAAATTGAGGATTGGATAGGTTTAGTTGTGAAAAACTGAGAATTGTGAAAAATCTATCTACCAAAATAAAAAAATACCACTACCACTACGAAGAGCATAGAAAATTAGCCCAAATAAAATAAAAAACTGTACTAAAAAAGGAGCTAAAATGAGCAAGCTATGGGCCTCTAGAGTTTGCCTACAAAATAAAAAAGCTCATTAGAGAGGGGTTGAATTTTTTTCAAAAAAATGCTGACATCATCATTTCACAGGGTTAAATTTTATAGTCGTCTAGCCATCGCAAGAACTTCACACCCACTAGGTGGCAAAATATGGTTGGCTCTGTATGGATGATGTCACAGTATGGAAGATCTGACGTATATGTACGAACGTGTTGTATGGTAGAACTAGAGAATGCCACGTGTCCATGCTAACTATGCAAAACATCACCACTTGGATGACTACAATGTTGATGCATGGTTGTTGTGTGGCTCAGTGGGCTCGCGTGATGGGGGGTGTCGGAGTGGAAGGAGCGGTCAATAGCGATGGCAGTGGTGGTGGTGCCCAGGTGGAGTCAATGTAGGCGAAGAGTGCGATGGAAGGAGGAGCCACCATGGGTGTTGACAAATAGAAGAGAGTCGGCGGCCTATGGTACGAGCAACTGGTAGGGCGCTGGGGAGGTAAGTCGGTGGAGAACAAAGGCCGACTGCAGGAGGAAGAAAACCGGAAGGAGAAAGGTTGTTGGAGCGGTGGCGACAACTGGGTGCAACCGGTACGGTGCATGCATAATCATTGCAGACGTAGGCAGAGTACAGCAGGTGGGGACCAATCCCCGACCCTAAAAATTTTTATTTTTAAATTTAAAAAATATTTTTCAATAAAATTTTTTACATACAATAAAAAACTGTGAATTAAATAAAATTTAAATTTAAATATAATTTTCATAGAAAAATATTTTTTTATTATTATTTAAAAAAAAATTGCACTATACAACTTAATAGGCTGAATTTTTTTTTCAAAGGCCTGAAATTGATTTTCACCAAATATAGGCAAATTTATACTCAATTTATGGAAATGACCTCTCATACGCAATGGTGAGGTCAAAATCGCCATAAGATGGCCCCAAAATGTGCAGCTTCCCATATCTGAAAAATGAATGCTCCAAAATGTCTCAAAGTAGACTACTCAATGAAGCCTTAATGACTCTGATACCATGTAATAATTTGTCAATTAAAGCCAAGATCTAGACCACAATGAATAGCACAAAATAGAGACAATAGATTTGATAAGAATAAACTGTATTCTAATCAAGATGCAAAATACCATCAATTGGATCATTACATACAATGTAGATGAGACTGCTTATAAAGGCAAGGCCATATGGATATGTGAGCACACAATCATGACATGTGGCTCAATGAGAAACAAGGGTAGGTGAGGGTAGGCAAGAGAAATAATAAAATATTCCACAAGAGGTGGATCACCCACCAAAGGTGGAATGTAACAAGATAAGACCACAAAAGGTGGAATCCTACATGCATTATACCTATGTGCACACTTCCCTAAGTATCTCATATCCAAACTCCTATGTAATGCATTACCCTAATTCAACTTAAGTAAAGTGTAATTATGAGACATATTTACACCAAAAATATTATCAATGGCCAACTTCACATGCAAATGGCATAGTTCCAACTTAATAGACACTATTATATATCTTTGCATTTATTTTATGCCACTGCCAACATGAGAGTGTGCCTAGGGTTGCATCCAATTGGGAATTTCGGTGAAATAATTCAGATTTATGATCACTATCCACAATCCCAAATGCAAAACAAATGCAAAAGTTTAAAAAGTGTGAATTCAATGCATTCATGATGCTCGTGGTTCAAGACTTCAAGATGATTTGAGTATGAGGATATCTCTAGAAGACACCTAATTGATCAATAGTTATGGAAGCTTCTAAATCATTTTTCAAAGATTACTTATATGGGGTTTGATGGTTCTCCATGCAAGTTGCCTAGGTACACAAATGATGGATTTGTTTAAATTGAGGTATGTAGGAAGATTGAGGAGCTAAACATAAGGTGTAGGAATATTGAGAAAGATTTGGCAAAATATATAATGCAATTATTTGAAATGTGTTTTCCATTCAATAGTAAAGATTTTGTTAAAAATATTTTGCAACTTGGACATGGATTCCACCATGTTCCTGGGATTGAATACTACTGGCTTGATTATGACAATGAGTTTGAATTTTGAAGAAGGGATTGGATGAGGTAATTTTTGAGGTTAATCAAAATGTTTCATTTAAACTAGGATGCCCAAAGTATTGAAGATGATGAATCTGACCTACTATATCCCATATGTTTCAACCACATACAAATGCTACCAATTTCACTTGTCAGTTGGGAGGTTAAGGAGTTTGGAACTATATGAGGGAGGTCAATAGTGTGCTCAAAATAATTGGAGAATGGGTGTAAAGAAGACTATTGAGAAGCCTAGCTCCAAGCCATCAAAAACAAAGATAATTACAAAACAATGAGATAATATTCAAGAAAAACCTTCTACTTCTTCACCAACAACATCCACATCTTCTACTTCTTCACCAACAACATCCACATCAAATCCTCAAGACACAGGTGGAGAAGAAGGGGATGTAGATGGAGACACTCCCAAAGAAATCCAAAAAGGACTTGCAAAGATAATATAAAGGATAAATCCAGAAAATAAAAAGAAAAGGAGATATTGGATATCATGGTAGTGGTGGTTGGAGAAGATGTCATCCCTATTGCCTCATTTCCTTCTTAGGTAAGCACTTTTTCTTCCTCTCATTCATCACCAAATTCCTCACCTTCCCATTAAGTTCAAAACTTGCTTGCTCAACCTAACCCATCACCTACATCATCACCTAACATATCCTCATTTTCCACACCTCCTCTTAAGAGATCATTATAGTTATCTCCTAGTACCATTGGAACCTCTTTTGGTGCTCCCTCTAGTATGTCTATCTCATGGTTACAACAACCATTGTCCAAGAAAAGAAAGATAGTAGAATTGAGGATCCTTGAAAAGGACATTGTTGTTGATGCATTCCAAAGAAAACCCAAACCTAAAAAGCCTAATACTATTTCCAAGTTAACGTCAAATTTTGCTTCTAGAAGTGTGTATGTGGAGATTGGTCACCCCTCTGTAAAGAAGGATGCTAGTGAGATGAAAACAAAATATTTCAATATCATAAAAATCAACTTAAGGCCTTCTTCATGAGATGGGGAATCACATAATTTTCAATCATCTATTACTAAATTGGTTGAAAGAATGGAAAAATATAAGATCTAAAAAAGAATTGGAGCAACAAGTAAATATTTTGACCTCTCTTTTGAAATATATTGTAGATACTCTAGCCTAGCCAATTGGTCAGATTGATTCATCTTTCGATCCTAACTCAGTCAGTGAAGAGGAAATCATTGAAAGGGTTCACAAGTACATTTATTATCGACAAATAACTAAGGATTGGGTCGACTAGATAATAACTATAGGATATGAATTCATAGTACAAGCCAAGAAATTGTATGATGAGGTTGACATTAGAAAAAAAAATGATAATGAAATCATGGTGTAAAAGTAGGAAGAAATGAATTGGTTAAGGTGGAAAAGTATCTAAAAGAAACAGTAGATATGAGGTTTTATTGAATTGGTCATTGAGAAAATTCTCCAATGGCAATGATGATACATGTCTCTTATGAAAAATGAGTATAGAATGAAGGCTAATAACCCTAAAACAAAACATCAAAGAGCAAAATAAATTGTTAAAAGAGTGACCAAATTAAATCAAATATCCAACTTGTTTTTTTTGGTCATCAACTCAAGTACTTAGATAAAGGATAACACTTAGTACTCGAGTATCCAAATTATCAAAGATAATTTCAAGGAAAGGATCAATAAAATTTTTGATAGGCAATAATTTTGCATTAAAAATGAAGAAAAGAGCCATTAATTCTTCTTTGGTAAAATATATAGGTCATCTCACCATTTATCATGGTAGATTAGATAATGTCCACGACACTCGGGCATTATGGCAATTAAGAACCAATAATGTTGTTATTCCTAGGTACAAAGAATTGACACCTATTATTAAGGCATTTCAGGCTTACAAAGCCAAGATTACCACTCAAATGCCCAGGTTTCTTCCCAAGGGAAATGATGATTCCAATGGAGATGTTGTGCCACCTTAGCACAATCTTTAGTTTATTTTATTGTTATTCAAAAGAATTTAAGTTAATGAAGCATTAAAGCTTCCTAAATTTTAAAATGATTTTTTTAACTTTCTTAGAGTAGTTATTTTAAAGATTTAGTTATACTCATAATGTTATAAATATGCAATTGATCGAATGAAAGAGGATTTTTTTTTTTAACATTCATTTTGGGGGAAGAATATAGTTGGTTTTTTGACATGGGAGTTGGAAAGTCTGTGAACTTGTTAATATTTGAACATTTTGAATAAATGAATCTTTCTTAATTGTTTGGCTTTCTACTTTGTTGTTAAAAGCATACCCATAATAAAAAAACACACTGTAAGAAGGTGTTGTACTTCTAAAATTCAAAGGAAAACTATTTTGGTAAGGGAATATCTTATCCAAATGGTAGTACAATTGTTATTGTAATGAGCATGACAAAGTTATAATTTATGAATTTTAATAGAGACAAATCTTTAACCAACAAATGCTAGTAGTTATCTTCTATGTTAGAGCTAAACCAAATGTTAGCTTTGCAATAATGACTGTTGAAATGATAATGAACCCATCATGAAGTTGTAGACTTCAAGTATCAACCAATGTCTTCCATAAGAGAATGTATGAACACAAGCTTGCATGGACACGATAAATGATATTGATCAAATGAAAATGAAAATGTGATATGTTACAATGTACAAAGGCCTTGCTTTTATAGGCAAGGTGACGAGGAAGGATGACAATTACCCTTGATATAAACATTAAATGCATGATGCATATTATTAAATGCCTAAAGTCTAAAAGAAAATAATGAGACATGGCCCCATTATAAAATAACTTCTAGAGTGTCACCTAGGATAACTAACATGATCCTATGAATATTATTAAATAACAAGCTACATAAAGTAACTTTATGACAACTAACTTAAATGCAAGCTAGGTACTAAGTAAACTTAACAAGTGAATAAATTCCCACAAATAAGTGCATAGGAAAGTGATAGGAAATAACCTCATTCACACTAACACCCCACTTTAACTGCAACTTAGGGAGAAAAATTATTATGCAAATGATGCAAGACTAATATGAAAATGCAATATGGGTCCCAACAAATAGGCCAGGTTAAGTACCCATGCACAAATAATCATGTGACTAGTCTCTCAGAAATGTAGAAAAGGAGAAAACCCCGTGGAACAAAATTCTTCTCCAAAAAGAGATAATGCAAATCATGTACAAGTGATAGATCAAGTGATGTATGGAGGTCTCAATATCAATATCCCCCAAGAACTAAATTTATCACAAGAGTACAATACAATCAACCCACCAATGAAGGGAAAGACATAGACAACATTGTCCCCCATAATGAAGTATCCTCAAAAGCATTGAAGCTTGTTTGAAGCCAAAAAAGTATCCAATGATGACAAACACATGTCTCTCCTTGGGAAGAAATAAATCCAATGGTACATGTAGAAGAAAATCTATGACCATGAATAAGTGAGAAGGACGAAGTCTCACAAATGAAAGCTCTAAAGAAGATTCAAGTGCCTCAAATGATGTCTTGTTAAGAATAGGAACTTTCTCAATTGAGGAAGAAACAATAGATGAATGAGACTCAAGAATATCCTCCAATGAGAAATTTGCAAAGAGGAGAGTGACCTCCTCAAGCATGTCCTCTAAATATGTAGTAGAGGAATGAGATCCAATTCAAAAATAATAGAAATGAAGCCATCTTGTAACTACAAATATGAAAAATTAAATATCTCCTACTGTGTTGAAGTATTGGAATCCATGTCAACTGTCAACCCTGATGAAGCAAGTAATGGGGGAATCATGATCAGATCCACAAACCCATTAAGAGGAACTGAATTACTCTCGACACTAGATGGAGGAGACCAAGGAATATATGGCTCATCAAGACCAACGAAATGGTCAAATTTATACACTTGGGACTCATAACCAGCCCTACCCACTGTAAAATATTACCTCTCTCACCACAAATGAACACTGAATTTGTTGAACTCAATTGCATTGTCTACTCATGTAATCTGATATATTGAAAGTAGATTATGGGCAGTTTTAGGAATGTAATGAACATTAACGACTAATCCACCACCCAAATCAATATCACCTATTGCAACAACATGAACAAATTGATTGTTCACAATCAAGAGTCTATCACAATATGGTGCTCTAAGAAAACCCGAAGCCATGAAATTAGGTGAATGAGCAATGTGAATTGAGGCTCCTAAATGAATAATCCATCCAATATCTCTAGGTGCATGAGTGGTAATCAATGCATAACCCTTACCTCTAAAACTAGGTGAAATTCCCTCATTATTGGTAGAAGGAGGAGGTGAACTAGATGAAGAAGGAATGAAAATACAATGCTCCATGAATAATTGTTTCAACTCATGAATTTCCTTCTTATAATAATTTAGTTCACTATGCCTATTTCCCTTGAAAAAAGTATATTTGGGTCTCTCCTTCTTAGGATGAATCTCTTTACAAGAGGTGGTGGAAGTCTCACTAGATTTTTTCTCTAGATTTTTTCTTAGGATTTTTTCTTGATAAAATTTTGATTGTTCTTTAGTCAGCCTCTCACAAAATTTATCAAATGATATTACAATTTTAAAGAGATTCATTATAATACTCCTTCTTCTCAATTAAAATATTCTTATAGGAGTGTATATAACATAATATCACAACAAGGTTTTAGAGGACAAGGACTTGGAATATTTCAAGAAGGATTTAGAGTCCCTATAAACCCTCCTACACAAACTATTACCAAAGGTCTAGGTCATTCTCATCATTCCCCTATGGATAATCTTCAAAACTTTAAATACTATCTTTCAAGACATAGAAAGTATCGTCCATCTAAAGGTGCTTCTTCCTCAAACACTCATTTGTGCTCACATCATCAAAGTAATGATCATGATACCAATGATTTTTTATATTTTTAAAATGGAATGCAAGGACTCATTAATAATGGCATAGTCAAAATAGAAAGCAATCCATCTTCTTCTAGAAACCCTTGTCCTACATCTCAAGAGACAATACCTATTCCTATTGGTGACCAAGAGAAATTAGGTACTAATTTTTTTTGGAGATTGAAGTATGATAAGAATTTTGTTTTTCCTTTCATTAGACTTGATTATAATTATAAGCTCAAGGAAGGTGATGCACATTGCCTTATTCGTCGTAGTTACTCTCATTCTCTTGGAAAATGTAAAACATTTAAAAAAATTGTTCAAGACCTATATGATAGGGCTCACATAGCTCTTACAATTGATCTTGCACTTTTCCTTGGTGAAGAGGTAGTACCTTAGTGCTCCATTCACCCTCCATGTTGCTCCTCACCCTATGACATTAGTAGCTAGCTTCATTGGGAGATCTTTGTCATAAGAGGTGATGCTTTTTTAATATCAATTATCTTGGGAAACAACATACCTCATTCTTGCCTCTAGGCTTGTGGGGCAAGAATATTATCTTATCCCTTCTCTCTATCTGAGGTTTCACTATTTCCTTTTTGGGGTTGCATTCTTCATAACTTGATGTCCTTTCTTGCTTGAAACGGTACATCTCTTATGAGTAATCTCTCCTAAGGGGAGTGTGTGATCCTTCTTCTTAATCTTTCCTTATTTCAAGATTACCTCTTCTTTAGAGTTGCATTTTGCATATCTTGATGTCTTTTCTTGCACTCAATATTCCTTCATGTGACTACATAGTGCATTTTCTTATGTATAATCTCTCCTTAGAGGTTGTGTAATTCTTCTCATTGTCCCTATACTTGGGGGGCATCTATATTTCCTACCCTATCCAAGGATCCACTTTTCCCTCATTGAGTGTTGTTTGCTTATGACTCGATGTTATTCCTTGTGTGAAGTTGTTGTTTTCTCAAGGATTCTCTCTTATGCAAGAGGTGTATATCCTTGAATATAACCTCTTTTTCACTTGGCAATGCATATCTATTATAAACAATCCCCTCACTTTGGGTTAGAAGTGTGTCATCCTTCATCTATAATCCCTTTCACCTAGAAATAGGAGGAAGGTAGGTATTCTTGTTCCCCTTCCCTTCTTTTGGTAGAAGATGTTATGTTTGGTCATGAAAATCCTCTTAGAGGTAGATGTCTTTGAGAAAAGATCTCTTCTCCTCCAAGGACCCTCTTTACATTGGTTGCAAGATATCTCTTTTTCAACTATCTTATCCTTGCTTCTAAGAGTATTTCCTCTTTAGCATGGACTTATGAACAGTATTGCCTAAAATGATATCTCCTTGGTGTTGAAGGCATGTATCCTTATTTCTATCTTTCTTAAGACATAAACATAGGGCTATATTGACATTTTAAGGGGAAGCATATATATTGCCCTCTTTGCACTATATTATACTATGTTTTTTGCATGTGTTAAACGAGACGTTCATTCTTGAAACCAAAGAAAACAAACTCTTACACGATATGCTTCATGCTCAAAACTCGACACAATATTTATATATGTCTTATGTGGGGTGCACATTCTCAAAACCAGAGAAAACAAACTCTTACACAAGATGTCCTTGAAACCAGACATATATTTGTCTTTCACAGGGTTACACATTCTCAGAACCTAAGAAAACAAACTCTTACATGAGATGTTCTTGATATCAAACAAACATTTGCATTTTCATTTCATGTCTTACATAGATTGTTTCATGCTTGAAACCAGAGAAAACAAACTCTTACACATGATGCTTTACACCTAAAACCAGATAATTGTGCACACAACAAGATGAGTGGAACTAGAAAAACACAACTAGACTACTCATACTCTCCTCACCAACATGGATCACCTAGAAGAAAAAAAAACTAGAATGTGTATCCATGTCATGTATCACTTTTATTCTCATGGATCACCTAGAAAAACATAACTAGAATGTGTATCCATGTTTCCCTCTTTATTCTCTTCATGAACTCATAGCCTTGTTATTTGTAGTTCATGGATGATACGTTCTATTGCTCTTTTATGTGACTACTTATGTTCTTGAGATGGTATTTTCAAGAATGATATTAGTGGTTGAGACATTTTAATATAAGGTCCCTTCAACTAGTTGACTTGAGGTCTTGTTTTTGGATTTTTTAGCTTTTGAGTGTTGTGTGTATTTTACCTTTTTGTCTTTGATTGTATTTGTTTGTCTTTTTTTGTGTCCTTGCATGTGATTGTGTGAGTTAAGATCCTAATATTGGGGGCTTGGTTCCTCAAAATTAGTGATGTCTTATATTCCTTGTGATTATGCTCCTAATTGCTCTTCTCTCTCATCTTTCATCTACTTTATCGTGAGTATTTGCATAGGCTCATACTCTCGTTAAAGTGGGGGATAAATATATTGTCATAAATTGTCATTGAGCCAATTTATACCTCATTTTGTGTCCCTAATTTAGAGTGTCCTATCCTCATCACCTTTCTAGGTCTATTTGTGCTAATTCTTCATCTTTGAGGCCATGAACAATGTTTGTGTGTTCTGCCATGGGATATCCACCTCATTTTACCTTTTTTGGGGCCTTGATTGTGCCCTAATCTAGAACATGGTGCCCCAAAATGCCATGGTCCCTCTTAATTTGGCCCCAATTTAAAATGGGGTAAGTGTTATATCTCCCTAGTAAGATTTGATCCATGTGGCTTTTCTAGGTCCGTTTGTGCTAATTCTTTAGCTTTGAGGCCATGAACAACCTTTTGTGGGTTCTACCATGGGATATCTACCTCATTGTACCTTTTTTTGGGCCCTGATTGTGCCCTAGTCTAGAACATGGCACCCCAAAATGCCATGGTCCCTCCGAATTTGTCCCCAATTTAAAATGGGGTAAGTTCTATATCTCCCTAATAAGATTTGACCCCCATGGCTTTGCATGACCATTTAAGGTCGGTATAATCGATAATTTACTTAGATACCCTTATATAAAGACATTATATCGAATTATTTTCCCCCTAACAATCTAAGCAATCAATTATTTCTTGTGTATTCATGAAGCATTCATTATCAAGCGTTTTCAAAGATCTTTAAGGCTGGATTTTCATCATCTAGCATTGTGGAGCAAAGTCATGTCAATTTCCATGCAAGTATGTGTGTGTGATTAGGGTTTTTTCATGTTCATGCCATTTCATACAACATATGTGATTACATTTAAAGAACAAAGCATTGTCATCAACAATTATAGATTTGAGGTATACTTTTCAAGTATTTATTTTAGTATTTGCATTTATTCATTCAAGGTTTATTTCAAACTGGGGTTTGACGTAGGCAAACCACTATTCCCAAAAATTTCCCTTCTTTCTGTGTGTAGGAAACAAGTATATAGATGAGTTCAAGAGGATCGACATGACTCATAGAGATAAATAGGTTCACCTTTTGACGGTGAGAAATTCGTAGGACCAAGTCGAATTAGAGCAACACGGTCCTAAAAAATTAGGTCGAACTTCTAGGAATAGATCTGAAACATCCTCTTTTGCCTAGATCTACGTTGGTGTCTCCGTACGATGACCATAGCTCACTATTTATGCCAGATCTCTTCAATTATCACCTATTTTATCCTAATTTCAGAATTTTCACAATTCAACTTAGAAAGAGGGAATTTTAACCCTAACAGAGGTGAACCTAATCATAATTTTAGAGCTTTTTCATTAAAGGGATTAATCCTAGATTTGTTAGGTCCATCCCTCTTTCAATGTAATTGTCTTTAAGAAAAAATAGAGGTAATTAGTGGAACTCTAATTTTCACCATTACAACCCCCAACCAAGACAAGACTCTACTCCCATTCGACTAAAAAAAATGCTCAAATGTTAGCCTTTGACTCAATTAAAGCTAAGGCTGCTAAAATTGGGCAGATTATGTGCTCCAATACTTCTATGAGTTTTGATGACTTACAAGTCATGGATTCTGGTCTCAAGCCTAGTGATGAGGCTTTTGGTAAAGAGATTGTTCCTGCTAACTCTAGTACCAACATTGAAAGAGATGGTTTGAATAGTACAATGTTGGCTCAAACTCTTGTCCCTCCCAAAGAAGAAAAGAAGAAGAGAAAACTTCAAGACGAATAAAATACATTTGGGTTTGGCTCAAAAGAGAGCCTAGTAAAAAAGAAAAAGGTATTGCAAAATGATTTGATAGATTGTAAATAAACCAAAAAAACCTCCCCTGCAGATCCTAAATGAATCTAAACATTTGTAGCTAAAATGTGAGGGGGTTGGAGAGTGGAGACAAGAAATATGTTGTTAGGGCCTTTTGTAATGCTCAACCAAATAAAGATTTTTTTGTCTTCAATAAATTAAAGTCACTAGTGTTTGACCCCAATCGGTTTTTAAGTTCATTTAGCCTAATGCAACTTGGGAATTCATTTATGATCGTGATATGGGTGAAGGAGGTATTTCTATTCTTATGAATCTTGAATGGATTAAATTCATTGTTTAATTAGTTTGGGTCATCTCCTTGTAATAGAGTGATGTGGATTATTTTCAAATTAGAGAATAATCTTTTTGGGATCTACTCTTTGTATGCTTCTAATGACTACAGGCAGAGGGTTGCGCTCTGGAACTGGCTGGATTTTAATCTCTCCAAAGTCCCATGGATTTGTATTGGGGACTTTAACAAGGTTTAATTCAAATAAGATAAGAAAGGGGTGAAAGGGTCATGTAGAAGGGAGATGAAATGTTCTTTTTGGAAAAATTTAAGAGATCTCTCAACCTCTTGGACCCTTTGGCCAAGCAAAAATGCCATTCTTCCTTTGTTTGGTTTACCTAGTACAATAATCAATCCTTGATCAATAGGATATACTGTAGACTTGACAAAGTGTATGTAAATAAATTTGTCTTCTCTTTTACCCACCCTAACGGTGGTAATGTTGTCTCTACTATCCCTTACTCAGTGTTTGATCACTCACCTATAGTTGTCAACTTGATTTGGGATACCTCCTCTCCTACCATGGATGCTCCCAGGGCTAGGATTTTCAAGTTGAATGTGTCCTTGTTTAATGATGATGATTCCTTGGGGGCTATACAGACTACTACTTACATTACCAAGGCTCCCAATAAGCACCTATCTCTAATTCAAACATGGGAGTTTTTGGTTACTATGTGGAGGAAATTGTTTCATATTGTGAGGAAGAAAAAGGCTATTGATAAAAATAGATTAGATATAATGTTGCATCAAAAAATATTCTCTCTAAAGGGACAACTATAGGAAAGAGGTCATGATCAACTTCTTGAATCCAAGATGATTAGAACCAAATCCCTTCTTAGGAAGATTCAAAGTTACAAATTTTGGGGCTAGAAAGTTAGGGCCAAAATGACCTAGCTCAAGGAAGAAGATAGAGGATCCAAATATTTTTTTAATCTAATCAAATGTAAACATGAAAGAGATCTCATTGAGTTGATTGACTATATAATTTCCACACCTCTAGTGACACAGAGTTTCTAAAGATGACCTTCCATGACTTCTTCCAAAAGTTATTATCTTCTAAGAATGGGCCCCAAAATCAATATAATATGAAATGTTATTTCAAGTTGATCCCCAAAAAGGTTTCCATGGAAGAAGCCCAATATCTTGATAAATATATCAAAATACTATAAATTAACACTACCATCCGGTCTATGGCCAATGGAAAATCTTTTGGGTTGGATGGCCTCGCAGTCGAATTTTACAAGAAGAACACTAAATGGATTTGCAAGGAACTCCTTGAACTATATTATGTAGATTTTGACAATGATTCTATAGGGAAGGATATTAATAGGGGTGTCATGAAACTCATTCCAAAGGAGGGTGATAAATCCCAAGTCAAGGATCGATGACCAATCACCCTTCTCAACTTCTCTTTTAATATTTTAGCAAAAACATTGGCTAAAAGGCTTATTGAGGAGGATAATTTTAGTTACACAAATAGGAATTATTACAAGGATATTTATTCTTGAAAATCTTGTCACAAGTTGGGAAGGAATGCATTGGGCTAAACAAGATGGGCAAAATGTAGCTATGATCCTATTAGATTTTGAGAAGGTCTGTGGTTGTATCGAATGACCCTTTGTCATTGGCATGCTAAGAGCTTTTGGGTTTCCTCCAAAGTTTTGTAAATGGATTAATATTATTTAAAGGACTCCTCCACTATTATAGATGTTAATGGTGAACTATTCGATCTCATTGTTCTTTAGAGGTTCATCAAGCAAGGTTGTCCTATTGCCCCTACTCTCTTTGTCATTATTGTCGATGCCCTTCATTACATTCTCATAACTGACATTGGTGCTCCTTCCCTTAAGGGTATTACCCTACCAAATAATCACTTTCTTGTCAATGCCCAATTTGCTAGTGAATATGCCATATTTATTGAGCTTTATGAACCCAACTTTGATGATGTTGTTAATAGGCTTCATTTGTTTTGTCAAGCCTCTAGTTCAAAAGTTGATCCACACAAATCTACTGTCATTAGATGGACTGGTTCTCCACCAACATGGTTTTCTCCTGAAGGTTGAGGTTGGTCTGGTCCGTATAAAGTGGTAAGGTATCTTGGGATTCCATTTTCTATTTCTCCTTCTCTTAAGGACATGTGCAATTGGATTTTTTTTTTAAATGAGAAGAAACATGAGAAGAGGCAAAGCCCATAGCTACTCATTGGATGGGAGAATTTGAGAGGCACAAAAGGTTTTATCTTTTCATGCTGTTTACCATTCATCTGCATGGCTCTTCGCTAATGTACATTTCAATAAGTTGGAAAAAATTCTAAGAGATTTCTATGGTCTAGTGGGAAAGGAACTAGGAAAAGGCACAATGTCTCATGGAAATGGTGTTATCTACCCAAGTCTTATGGTGGTTTAGGCCTGAAGGATTTGAGACAAGGAATAGCCCTTTCATCAAAGTGGATATTCAATATAGTTCAAGGTAATGAACCATGGAAAATACTAATTGAGAATAACTTGTCTTTATCCAAACCAAAAAAAAGGGAAAATTTGAGAGCTCATTTCCATGTTTGATATTCTTTTTGACCAAATTGAGGTCAAGACCTTTGGCTCGGTGGTCTTCACATCTTCACAGAAAGCATGGGCACAAATGTGAGTGTTGGTTACATATAGAGCAACTGCTTTAAGAAACCGCTATGTACTTAGTAGCCAATATATCTCTGTGGCGGGGTATTGAGGCTAATGGTACTCCCTTGGCCTTGACCTAAGAATGCTTGACTAAACATTGGTTTTCTATGGAGATTAAAGCCTTGAAATATATCCTGATTGATGATAGGTTGTGGACATGGGAGCAACTGAGACAAAAATTCAACTTGTCTATATTTCACAAAAAAACATGCTCTATGACATGCAATGCATTGGGGAATCGATTCCCAGGTAGGATTATGACTGATCTCAATCTCATTCAAAAGATTAAATGGTGGGATGGATCTCCAATCCTTGAGGTTTCTGTTAGAAAGATCTACTCCATGTTGGTCAACTCGGCTGAGATATACTCTTAGCTCAACCAAGCCTGAAATTTAAGATGGTCAAACTCTAAATGGCTGAACTGTTTGAACCTTATGTGGCATAACCCTACTAAACCAAAGAAAGTTTGTTTTCATTAGTTGCTTTTACTTAAAAAAACTAACTATTGATAATGTGCTCCACTTCTATGGATAACCAATTAGAATTTGTGATAATTGAAATGTTCCTAAATCATTTGAACATGTGTTTTTTTAATACCAATATGTTATTTCTCTTTGGTCTCTTTTGCTTGGTTTGCTTGTTAAGTGGAATGCTAATAAAATTTTTTCTTGGATTGAAATTCTTGTTAGCTATGTGGATATTTTTTTATCATACCCCGAATAGATTTTGGTTTATTTTGTCTAATGAAGTGCTTTGGTTTTTATAGAAAAGGAGGAATGAAGAGGTCCTTCAATCCAAAAGGAGGATCCTACCTGAGTTTGAATTCAAAATCACCTTTTTTCATGATTCTGTTACAAGTTTTGACCACGACAGAGATTCATAAGGACGGACTTATGCTCTTGTTGAAAGGAGGAGTAATGTTGGTGTATAAGAAGGGCATTCAATTTGCCCATTTCTTTCCTCATGGGAAGAAGAACCTGAACCAAGAAGAATTGGAGTTGCTTAACAATACTTGGAAGAAACAAAAAACACCAAGGAGGACATTGAGATCAACAACAGGGATAATAGAAAGAAGCATGAGATCCACTGGGATATTGTTGTGGATCCCAACATTGACCCTCCCTTGAGTGCTTTCGAATGTGATAAGGTTGAGTGCAGTAGCTCCTTGTAACACACACACACACACACACACACACACAGAGTCTCTTTTTAGTCTATGCATTCATTGAATGCAATTTTTCTATTAGATTAATCAATCATTTTTCATGCTTTTTATTGGTCTACAATATAAAAAGTCAATGCAATTTTTTTTTCTTTTAATATTACATATTTCACTTCATTTATCAAATATCAAATCATATTAAATATATATATCATAGAATTTCCATCCATCTTTTCACTAATTTTTTTAACTATTTTTAGTTGCAGATTTTTCCCACCATTTTTCTTTTCAGTGAGATAATTCATTATTCAAAATAACTAAGCATTTAATAGTTTAGTACAAACTCGAGGCTCCGGTCCAATCCAATAATGCTTTTAAAAAACTAAATAAAATCACTGGATCATTAAAAGCTATTAATTATAGGTTTTAAAAGTATTGTTTGAGCTATTAATGATATGTGCAAGGAAAAAGCTTATGGATTATAATTATATTAGAACTTAGGTTTGATTTTTATATATATATATATTTTCAATAAAAGTGGAAGACCACTAATTTTATTAATTATAATTGGTTTAATTTTTATATTTAAAAATTAGTTTAATATAATTAAAATTATAATTAATCATATATTTATAAATTTTTTTAAATAAATTAGAATTATGTGGTATTGTAATTTTTTTAATTAAAATAATGAATTTAATTGTAGATTTAAAATAAAATTCAATTATGTATTTATAATAAATTTAATAGCAAGTTTTAATTAATAGTATTTAAATATAATTAAAATTATATAATGCTAAAATAATAATTAAGAAATATTAAAATCAAGTTTATTATCATTTTTTATTACTAAATTTTAATTGTGTAGATTAAGTTATAATTCTAATTATATAAAAAACATTGGCTGAAGATGAGATTGGTCGAGATGGATGCCGGTGCTCTGTGCCTGTTTGCGGGCTAGGGGAAACCCTAGCCGCTCTCCTGCTTGGTTGTTTCTGTTCGTTGGGTATTCGTGGGGTTGGACGTGGAGTGCGTGGTGTGGGGTGTTGAAGATTCAGGGGTTGTGTTGTTGCAGAGAGTTGTGGGTGTGGCTCTGCGCCTTTTGGTGTTTGTCTCTTTTGCATGGTACGTCCTTCGCGGGGTGGGTTTTTTCGCGAGGCCTTTCTTTGGTGGAGGCTTTCCCTGTGAGATCCCATTTTGGATCGGGGTGGTTATTTTCTGCGGACCGATTCCCTTGATTAAGGCATGGCGGGGTTTGGAGATGCCCTGATTTTACCGAGTTTGGTTGTGTTGGATGCAGTGCCATCTTCTTCTGTGCATGCGACTAGGGCTAGGAAAAATGAACAAGTTTTAATGAAGGGGTACTCAGTGGATATGAGGGGTTCTTCCCATATCAAGAAAGTGAACGAATGCTTGACTAAGAGCCAAGATCACCTTATTCTAGTTATTCAACCAGAGGCTGTTTCGAAAGACATTTTATATTGGTCTGATCATTGCCTAAATCTGTAAACTTATGGGGCTTAGGATTTCTCTTCCGATTTTGGATATGTGGGCATGTCGTGTCTGGAATCCTGAGGGGGATATGGAAATCTTTTTGGTAGATAACAATTATTTTATAGTTTTTTTTTCATGCATGTTGGATAAACATAAGGCTTTCGAGGGTAGCCCTTATTTCTTCAATAGAACCGGGTTATTTATCAAACCCTGCCATGCAGGATTCAATTCAGTAGAGGAGCTTCCGTCCAGAGTTCCAGTTTGGGTCCGCCTTCCTAGGCTCCTGCTTGAATTTTGGAAGACTGATATTCTCCATTCCATTGCCCTCTTGCTTGGTAAACCTGTTGGATCGGCTACGCAAACTCAGGATAGAAAGGTAATCTCCTTTGCTCGGATTTGTGTTGAAGTTGATTTGAATAACCCCCTTCCAAACTCTATGGAATTTTTTTGGGGAGCTTCATCTTGGAATCAGTAGTTAGATTATGAGACGCACCCTTTCTGGTGTCACATTTTCCATGAGTATAGACATTTATAGAGGAAATGCCCTCAATTTGCTGCTACTACTCCAGATTTGAGAACTTCTTCAGGTATTGCTCCTACGAAGGATAAAGGGAAAGCTTCTATGGCTGAAGGGACTATGGATAAGGAAGGGTTTATTCTTGTGAAGCCTCACAATAAAGGGAGAGGCCAGAAAAGGGCTTGGAGGGATAGCCAAAATGATGAAACTCTTAATCGTTTTGGAGCCCTTGAGGACTTGCTTGAGGAAGAAGGAATTCCGGTTGATCTCTCCATGAGTGATGGGGCAAAGGATGGGTTTCCACTATGAAGGAGGGCAAAAAAGTTTGAATATGACTATGGAGGTTGAGCCAGAAAGACAAATGGGTACTGATGTTTCTATTCAAAATCCAAATGAGCAAGACTTAGGTGAATTATGTGCACAAGTTGACAGTAAGGCTATGATAGAATCTACTTCTCATCCAAATAAGGTGGTTTCAGATAAGGGTAAGAGCAATTGTGGTCCTCCAACTTTGGGATTGCATCCCAAATCCCTTAAGAAAAGTACCCTAAAGAAATTCTCAAAGGTAGACGGGAAGACAGATCATGTGAAGGTAAAATTAATTGGTGAGACAGTGGTTGAATCTAGGTTTGTTAAGACCATAGATTCTCATTTCTCCCAACCTCATAAATAGTTTTCATCTCCTGGAATGTGAGGGGTATGAATAGCATCCCTAGACAAAAGGCTATTCACAGTTTAATTGACTCTCATTCTCGAGATTTAGTCTTTATTCAAGAAACTAAGTTGACCATGGATGGTTTATTAAGTAAAGCCCCTCGTGTTTGGCCTCATGGACAATGCCAAGGTGTGGGGGCTCATGGTAGTTCGGAAGGGATTGCTTGCTTTTGGAATCCAAATAAAGTTGCTCCTTTGTGGTGGATATCAATTCGGTCTTCTATCTCGATGGTTGCTTCTAGCTTTGAGACAGGTGAATTGTGCCTCTTCTCTAATATTTATGCGCCTACTAATTTCCTAGGTAAGTCTCAACTGTGGTTTCATATTAATTTTGTTCGGTCCCTATCTCCTTATCTCCCATGGATTGTGGCTGGAGACTTTAATGATGTGACAAGTCTAGAGGAAAAATGAGGAGGGTTAGCCAGGTTGGACCCTTCAACAAATTTACTTAAGGATAATATTGACCTTCTTCACTTGGTTATGTGAAGTTGAATAATGAAATCTTTACTTGGAATAATAGGAGATGTGGTATAGAGGCTATTTCTGAAAGGGTTGATATATTTTTGGTCTCCTGCTACTGGGTGTGTGACAAGTGGTCTACCAATTCTGAAATTTTGGACTGAAGGGGATCTGATCATTGGCCTATCAAATTATCAGCCATGGCATATAAAACTTCAAAAAAATTCCTCTTTTAAGTTTCAATCAATGTGGTTGCAAGATTTGTCTCTCTAGGACCTTTGTTCACCCCAACAATAAGAATAATAACTCTAATTGAAGTCTCAATCCGAAGTTTGGACATTCATTTGGTAAATTCACTATTTCCATAGCTAGTGTTCATTTGATTGTCAACCCAGGGACGTAGTACTTGAAATGGGTCTGCACTATATATGCACTAAGTTCCTACAATAGCTATTCTGCATTACTGCAACAACTAACATTATGCGGAAAAAAGGTAAACAAGAATGGAAACTATGGAAATACTCCAGGAAAATTTCTGAATAAATTCATAAAAGCAATGCTGGATAAATTCAATATGGATAAACAAAAATTAATTTGTTCTGGCTTGGTTGCAGGAACAATCAGTGGATCTATTTCCAGTGGCTGCAGGAACAGTCAACGCAAGAACTTCTACTGCAGCTAAGGAAAGAAAACTAATTTTAACGAACACACAAGATCACTCACCAAGTGGCCTCCCTTGGATGAGTGATACCAGGCTTCCCGAAAACAACTCTTAACAGATTAGAATAACAAAACTTTATTCATTGCTTTCTGAAAGTGATTACATACTTTTAATATGAAAAGAAACTCAAGAATGATTATCAAAATCCTCTGCTCTATTCTTCTCCCTTCTGTCTAACTAACTCGGAGAAGAAGAAGAGCTTCTTATTAAAAAGAAATTAACTACAATTGACAACACAAATCATGCCCAGAAGAAGAGGTGGATGATTGACCGATAGAAGAGATAACTGAAGTTATGCTACAGGAAACGTGGATCTAAACCGAACCACAGTCATTGCATGTTATGGTGGTGTTTGCAAATTCAATGCCCACTGAAGTTAGTCATTGGTAGTGTCGCTTGACTGCTCCACTTATGCCGTCCCTTACACTTGCTCAACTCTTCTACAATTTGATCTTCAGTTATCACTTACGTATCCTTCCCTTCAATAGGCGTGACAGGAGAATATCCACCACATCATCATTTATTACGTGCATTACAACAGAAATAACATACAAAGACATACATATACACATTTTATTTAATTAAAACATCTATTAATTCACATATGATATTGCCTTAAATAATCCGCATGGCAACAAGAATAAATCACATGGTTGCAGGAATAAATGGCATGGCTGCAGGAATAGACTAACAAAGATAAAACATGATTTAATAAGTTCAAGCTTAACATATGGAATACATATAGTCAACTTCCAATACATAACTATTACTATGGAAACCAAAAGATAACAAAAACCCAAGAGTTCTGAAGATAAAAATATGACAAAGTCTCAACTCATCATGCCCCCCAACTTTAAGAGCTTGCTGATCCTACAACAAAAGGAAAATTTCTGACTCTTGCACTAACTCTCAGATCACCAATGTTTCCTTGACATGTTCCTCTTGAAGCTAAATTCCAGTAGAATCCTGTCATCTTTTCCAGCTTGGACCATTTGGCTGATTATTTTGTAACTGCATTATAAGGCTGATCCGTAGGTTGACATCCCAATAGTGGCCACATGAGAATAGGAGGCTGAAAGATCAGTGGTAGCCAGTTGTTGGTCTTCTCTCTTCCCAACTGTATATATCTGGGGGCTCTTTGCATAGCTGCTTGAAAATTTTGCAGTGAATAAGGTTCCCCCTGCTTTAATTTATTTGGTAAGTTATTCCAACATTGAGTTAACCCATCTATTGCAGCTGCACTGCCAGTCTGAACTAAATGCTCATATGCCTGGTATATCTCTTCTCTCATTGGAAGCACTAGTTTCCTAACATCATCCCTTACCAGTAATTTCTGCCATTCATAATAAAGAACTCTTGGTTCTTTTGATTCTTCCTTAATGGCAATGGACAATCAAGCTCTAAATCTTAATATGCTCTGGCTTGTGCCCCCATGCTGATCTCATTTTGGATCCATGACATTAAAGCTTTGATATGGATATCACCAATATATAATAAAGGGTTCCACTCATTGTCTGAGGGTACAACATAGATGCATGTGGATTACACCATCTATTGTATATGACTATTATCACGCATAACAAGGGTCGCTTGACTGCATTAGCTGAGAGATGACATAGCGAGCACAACATTTTTCACCTTCCCACTGGTGAGATTAGTGTGACACTCGAGGATGTCTACAGGATCTTGCACATCCCCGTTACTAGTGAGCTAGTCCAGTATGATTACCAGGATCATGGAGGGACAGAGGCTTGCAGAGCTGTGTTTGGTGATGAGAGTATTGATAGAGGAGAGATTCAATGGGAGGATATGATCATGTACTACAAGACTCTCCTAGTGATTCTTGCAGGCTTGATTGGTGGATTCATGTGTCCTGATAGGAGATCTTGAGGTTTTATTTTTGGTTGAGGTGGGATCTTACAGAGCATGATGCAACATCAGACTCGTTATGCTTGGGGTGTTTGTATGCTTGCTCATTTATATCATGATCTTCATCAGATTGTCTATGATGATAGTGCTAGTCTATCTATTGAATGCACACTGTTACAGGTCTGGTGTTGAGAGCACATTGATGTTACTCGGCCTATTCATCATAGAGTTCGTGGTGATGGACAACATTTTTTATATTTATACAGAGGTATCCTTACTCAGTCGAAGCTAGGTAAGATGGAGTATTGGTGTTGGGTTCTAGATTCGATGGATACGGTCATTTGGAGACCTTATATCGATTATGAGCCCTGGATGGAGGATGCACTGACTTTACCATTGATTTTGCAAAGTAGGTACTTGATTGGTCGCACTCCAGATATTGTTGAGCGATAGTTATTTGGTCGCATTTTGAGACAGTTTGGGATTATTCAGCACATGCCTTCCGGTGTCGCCATGTATGCATAATGATACAAGGATAGGCGAGATTGGGTTCCTTCCTTATCATTTGAGATAGCACATGTAGAGTTTTTGGTTGCTCTTATGGTGGCATATGATTTGAGATTACACCTTTTGGATGCCAGGGTCACAACAAATTATGCGCAGTATATGCTTGCACGCCCTTTCCCTCGCATCATTGATCTAGCAGACCCTCCTCCCAGCTCAGGAAATGAGGAGGATGATTTAGATGGTCCCGTTGTTAGGAGACAAAGACAAAGGCGAGAGCTTTGAGTTGCTCGAGAGGCCGGAGGAGAGGGAGGAGATGGAGGAGGAGGAGGAAGACCTGGACGGAGAGGAGCTCGATTGAGAGTTCGAGGAGGACCTTTTGGAGAAGTTGGCATGATTAGGAGTCCTCTTCCCATGGCAAGGAGTGATGCAGGCAGAATTGGGAGGGTAGGAGGAGTACTACCTCCAATAGGCAGGGATGCAGGGCAGATTGGTCGGGATACCAACAGAAAAGGGATGAGGGCAGTGAGAGGACTACACTCTCTAGGATTAGGCAGGAGCATAAGATTGGACAAGAGTCGAGGTAGAGGCATTGATTTTGGTCAGATTTATCCAGATCCAGGGGTCATCGCAACTCAAGGTGATTGGGATGAGGGTGAGGCGGACTCTGAGGATCATGTTCCTCTCATTAGGTGACAGATCTTGAGAGCTACCTGGGTTGAGATACCAGTAGGTGGAGAGGCATGTGGAGATGAGGGCATACATGATACACCTGTACAGGATGTGCCACAGTAGGAGAGCCTAGATGATCTCAAATCACAAATAGAGCAGCTCAAGTGCATACACTTATGACCAAGAGAGATAGGGTTTTTAGGAGACAATAGGATACTCAGGCCCTACTTGATCATGTTCAGCAGGTTGGATCTGGAACTCTCTCACTCGATACTATCAGAGTATTAGTTCGGGCTGAGAAGGAGACAACACACTGGCGACACCGATATGAGGATTTAGTCTTAGAGAGCCAGAGAACAGGTAGTTATGTGACTATAGTGAGGATGGCTACCAACAATGGTGGGGTCATGGGACCTCCTCAGAGAGATGGAGATTGTGGAGCAGGGCCATCTGGTGGATCATCTCGCTCGCAACCACAAAGACAAACAAAGTCAGGTGGTAGTGGTACAAGACAACCTTGATTTGTAGAGTTGAATTATATTGATGAGACATTGTATTTTATTATTGATTTGATATCATTGTATACTTGGAATTTTTATCGTTTTATGATGATCTAAATGGGTGAGTGCAAGAAGTTGAAGTTTTTTCTCTTTTTTTTTTCCGATTTCGTCCCGTTTGACCTAAATATTTGAGGCACTTAAAGAATGATTCTTGAAAAAATTCAGTAATAGTTTATGTAGTGCTCGAAGTCTACTTTCCAAATATGTAATTTGTTTTAATACCCAGGTCTTAAAAAGGAAGTTTGAATAGGCATTAGTAAAACCTATAGTTTAAAAGTCACTTTTTAGGACCATACCATGCCCATGTACGACAAGCATAATTTGACCTAAATGAAAGTATTTTTTTTTATCTTTTTGGGAAAAGATCTATAACTCACTCACCTTTGATGAGGATATTTTTTGTTATTTTTTTCATATATTTTTTTTGTTATTTTTTAATTGGGCATAATCACTGTTTTAAAAAACCCGCATGTATGGCAAGCATAATTTGACCTAAACTTAACATTTTTAATTTTTATTTTTAAACTGTATAGATTTGTCTGTAGTTTGATGCTATATAATTTTTTTTTCAAAAAACTTAAAGACAAAAAAGTTATTAAAATTTTAAAAAACCATGTTATTTCAAGTTTATGGATCTCTTTCATTAGAAATTATTTTAAAATTAAAAATATTGACCTATTCTCTTAAAAAATTATATATTTGGAATCTAGACAGTGTGTACTATAATGGGTTTTTGTTGTTTAAAAAAATTCTGAAAATTAGGTGTTCAGATATATTTTTGAAGTCATTTTTTTGTATGAAGCTTGATTTGGGCTTGAAGTTGAAGGTTAAACCAGTTCCGAGCCTCAGGTTCGGCTTTCCAAACCATTTTCCAAGCCTAATTCCGAACCTACAAGCGGCCCCCAAAAATACTTTTTTACAAACGAGATCTCGTATCTAAAACGGGATCCCGTATTGAAAACGGGATCTCGTTCTATATTGCAAATTATTTAAAAATAAAAAAACAACACAAGATCTCGTTTTGAATTAAAACGGGATCCCGTTTTGTTTTTTTATTAAATTTTTTTTTCGGAATTGTATAAATAAATGATCATTTAACATAATAAAACATGTCTTCAAATGTGCGAGTTTTTACATGATATATTATGATTTAGTTGTCCTTTGGATGCTCTTTTGTTGCAATTTTAGATCCATTTTTTGAAGGTGGCATTTATTGCATAAGGTTTTAGTCATGGGGTCTAAACAACGTCATAAGAAGAAACAAAGGAGGAAATTGACCATTGAGGAAATTCAAGAAGAACGAGAGAAGGAGGCCAAACGTCAAAGGGATAGAAGAATGACGATTCAACAAATGAATAATCATGATGCTTCTGGATCCACAACAATGGAAGAGACAAACATTCAAGATGATGCCTTGGGGGATCAGATGGATGTAGATGATGCAATTATGGATGATGTTGATGTGAATGAAACAATTATGAAGAATATTCCAAGTACAACATCCTCAAATCTAGGCACATCTTCAAATTATCTAGGTACATCTTCAAATCCTTCTCTGCAAGACATGGATAATGTGATTATAGGTGATATTCATATTGATGATTTAGTAGAAGTTGGATATACCAATGTTGAGATTGATAGAATTGTCTATGAAAATGAAAACCTTCATGTTGGTAAAGATGAAATTCTTTTGAATGTTGAAAGTGAAAATCCTTTTGAACATGGTAAAAATGAAAATCCTCCAATTGTTGAAGATCAGGGAAACTTTTTTATAAAAATTGAAAAAAAGGTTCTGGATAATCTTCCTGGTAAGATTTCTTGGAGACAGATAAGAACATATGCTAATAGAATATACAAAGAATTTTTTTATCAAAAAAAACTTGCAATTCAATGTCAACTTATGATGCAATTGATGAGAATGTGGAAAATGAGAAAAGTGATGAAAAAAATAGGCATCTATGTGAAACCATAAAAAAAAGATGAATCCGTTAAGCATACTATGTCTATTGTTGCAAGTGACATTGAATCTATTGGTACAATGAGTCGATCTAAAGATAAGAATGCAACGCGATGAGCTATAACAACTGTCATAGTGAATAAAGCAACCTTGAATAAAAGGATGGTAAGCAACATTAGTGGAATTTTAAAGATGCATCCTAAAACATTGGTTAGAGCAGCTAAAAAAAGAGAAAGTATTGAAAGTGATCCAATCAACCAAAGTTGGAGTTTTAGTGGTAGACTTTGCAGGTCAGATATGAAATTGAATATTGAAGTGAAATATTCAGTTGAAAAGTTTTGGCATGATAATACAAGGGTATCATCTAATGCTAGAGATGTTCTAAAGTTGAGAGTGGGGTGTAAAATTCGTGACCCTCATCCAAAACACCTATTAGACACAACTCAAACTGAATTTTATAAAAAAATTTGGATGAAGTTTTGTTACCTGGAAACATTACTATAAGTCAAAGATTATTTGAAAAATGCAATCTTTGGTATGTGAAAATTAATAAGCAAAGAGTCTTTTGTTGTTGTAAAACGCATGTGCAATTTCATTACTACTATGATGTTTTTCGATACATATGTTGTGTTTTGCATAGTAACATGCTTATCTAGGAATGTGGTATTGATATGCCACCTGAATCAATCAAGGAATTTGTAGCAAGTTTATTTTGTCAAAGAACTAATGGGCAATTATTTTATTTACATTCATGTATCTCTGGACAATGTTCTATTTGTGGCAATTTTCATCACTAGTAGAATGTATGCATGAGAGTAGTGAAACTGATTTTGGACAACAACTAGTGGATGTTAGAAGATTTAAGAATGTTGAATATCCCTTAAAGGATGGGAAAACAGGAAAGCGTGTCAATTTAATCACATAGAAGGTTAGTGTACATGCATTCATGTCAGAATTTAAAAGTAAGATTGTACCAAAATATGTGACACACTCTCAACATGTTAGATGGCTTGATTCTCAATTTCGCACATGTAGAAATACATTTCTAGTTGGAAGTATACTATCAGTGGTGGACTTTGCAGAAAACTATACTCTTAAGCCACAAGAGGAAATTCAATCTCAATATTACAATTCCACTCAAGTTGCTATTTTTGTTCATATTCTTTATAGACACGCAAATGATAGCACAAAGGATGATAGAAAAATCTTAAGGGAGTATCATTTCTATGTGAGTGATAATAGGATGCACTCGTTAGAGTTTATTCAATATTGTTTCAGCATATTTTATAGAAATATAAGAGAAAGAGGAATCCAGATGACAAAACATCTTATATGGTCAGATAATTGTACTAGACAATTCAAGAATGCTCGAATGTTTTATTAGTTAAGCAAGGCTCACAAGGAATACAATATCCAACATATATGAAGTTTTTTTGAAGTTGGACATGGTAAAAGAGAACATGATGGAGCTGGTGCATGTGTTAAAAGAATTCCTGCTAGAGAGCAATTAAAATTTGAAGATAATGTAAAATTTAAAGATAAACATGCCATTGTAGATTGGTGCAACACGACCTTATATATTGGATCAAGTGTGAACTCTACAATTCAATGATTCTTTTGGTTAGTTGAAGAGGAAAACATTGTGCCAAAACTTGATTGTGAGACAATTAGCGGATTGGCAAAATGGCATTCATTTAAGAGTTCAAATGCAAGCACATGGACTATATGGATAAGGGAACTTGCACATTTTTGTTAGTTTTGTGTTTCAGGTGATTCTAATGTATGTGAGAATACTGAATGGGTTGAAGATTGGAATAAAAGATCGTTGACTCCTACTCAAGCACACGATCATATTAACACAATTGAAGATAATGATGAACTGTTTGCATCAGATGATTATGATAGCATTTCAGACCTTGCACAGAAAGGTAATCATTTTTATTATTTTGTTGGCCATTTAATAAAGTTAGTTTCAAACTTTTTTATATTTAGTGTAAATTAAAAATGGTATTTTTTTAATTGTAAATTTTGATAATTTTTTTTTTTGTTTTTCTAGGACATGCTGTTGTTGCACTTGAGGACAATGAAGAGGAAACATAATATTGGTTGGCTCAATGTATTGAGACTAAACACAAACTAGTTAATCCTCGAGAAGATGACGATGGTTTTCATTATCTGACTGGTTCAATGGTAGTTGTTGGAACTTGGCTAAGGAAATATTTGACAAGGAAGAATGGTTTGCTTGCATTTGAATATTATGAAACATGTAAGAAGATAATACACTACTCACATTTGATTGTTGCAACAAATATACAACTAGTGAGATATCGCGACAGACCTAGTAATAAAAAGTTGTGGACAATTTCTATGGAAGATCACGAGACAATTATAGATACTTTGGAAAAAAGAGAGGATGCAGATGGTACAATGGAATAAGTATTTAAATAAAAAGGTATGTATACATTAAATGTATATATATATATATATATATATATATATATATATATATATATATATATATATATTAAATATATAATTTCTTTTTATTACATACCATTTGATCATGTAGATGGTTTAAATATTATTGTTTGATATATATAGGTCCATCCCCTTATTCAGAGCTCTTACACAAATGTGTTACATGTAATGGAATAAGTATTTAATATATAGAGGTACGTATACTTGTTTTAAAATTACATGTCTTTTGAAATGATTTAAATTGATATAAATTGCTTTTAATATATATATAGATTTTCATAATTCATTTAAAATGTGAACTTGACTATTTTGCACTTCCATCTAGATTCTAATTTTTTTTGTCCTTATTATTTTGATCCCCTTAAGCCACATGTCCCAATTGTACACCCATCCCCTTAAGCTGAGTCATGTCCTAATCAATTAATTTCCCCTTAAGCCATGTCATATAATTTAATTCAAATGATCATCTTTTAAGCCACATGTCCTATTTCTAGTTTGATCCCCTTATGCCACATGTCCCAATTGTACACCCATCTTCTTAAGCTGAGTCATGTCCTAATCAATTAATTTCCCCTTAAGCCATGTCCTATAATTTAGTTCAAATGATCATCTTTTAAGCCACATGTCTTATTTCTAGATTGATCCCCTTAAGCCACATGTCCCAATTGTACACCCATCCCCTTAAGCCGAGTCATGTCCTAATCAATTAATCTCCCCTTAAGCCATGTCCTATAATTTAGTTCAAATGATCCTCTTTTAAGGAACATGTCCTATTTCTAGTTTGATCCCATTAAGCCACATGTTCCAATTGTACACCCATCCTCTTAAGCCGAGTCATGTCCTAATCAATTAATTTCCCCTTAAGCCATGTCCTCTAATTTAGTTCAAATGACCCTCTTTTAAGCCACATATCTTATTTCTAGTTTGATCCCCTTAAGCCACATGTCCCAATTATACACCCATCCCCTTAAGCGAGTCATGTCCTAATTAATTAATCTCCCCTTAAGCCATGTCCTATAATTTAGTTCAAATGATCCTCTTTTAAGGCACATGTCCTATTTCTAGTTTAATCCCCTTAAGCCACATGTCCCAATTGTACACCCATCCCCTTAAGCTGAGTCATGTCCTAATTAATTAATTTCCCCTTAAGCCATGTCCTATAATTTAGTTCAAATGATCCTCTTTTAAGCCATATGTCCTATTTCTAGTTTGATCCCCTTAAGCCACATGTCCCAATTGTACACCCATCCCCTTAAGCCAAGTCATGTCCTAATCAATTAATTTCCCCTTAAGCCATGTCCTATAATTTAGTTCAAATGATCCTCTTTTAAGCCACATGTCCTATTTCTAGTTTGATCCCCTTAAGTCACGTCCCAATTATGCCCATCACCTTTAGCTTGCCTCATGCATGTCCTAATTAGTTAATTTGCCCTTAAGCCACATGTCCTAGTTTTAACTAAAATTCACCCCCTAGATTTAAATCCTATATATAATATATATCTAACTATTTTTTGTTGTTGTAGGTTTATCTTAAAGTAGTTTTTTGTTGTTGGTGGCATGTGAAACGAGTTCATGAATCTTTAGAATTAAATCAAGATTTCCAATGAATTGGTAAGCATCATTTTTTTTGTTAAATGTTTAGTTTTAATTTCTATATTTGATGTTTTTCAATGATAAATTGTTCAATTGCTTAAATAATTTCCCCTTTTAAGCCATGTCCTAATTGGTATGTATGCATCATTTTTCTAGTTAAATTTGACTTACTTAATTTATTTTTGTATTTTTAATTAAATTTGACCTAGTTAATATACATGCATTTAATAATTTATTTCTAATTAAGTTCTGATTAATTTTTTTTTTGTGTGCATGTAGGTACATCTTGTAACCAGGCTTTTAATTGTGGAGATCTAATTTAAAATCTCTAGATCACTTTTGAAACTGTGGATATCTAATTTATCTAGATCGCTTTTGAAACTGCTTTTAATGTCTTAGATTGGATCAAACTTATATAATACTTTAGATTTCAGAATATTGAGTTAGACTTTAATATATAGATTTAAGACGTGTGGATCTTGAAACTTTTAAATTTGAGATGTGGATGAAGCTAAATTATTATATATTCAAGAGATGCACTTGGATTAAACTTTTTTATATAAGCTTTTAGTATGTATATATGTGTGCATGTACATGGTTATTTTAGAAATTATCAATTGCTTTGAATTGAATTTTTAAAGTATACAATGTGTGTGTACACATGTGTTAGTTTGAAAAATATCAAAATTGCAAGTGTTTTATTTTTAATGTATATATATGTACATGTGTACAAGTGCACTATTTTTATAAATATCAATTGCTCATGTGTATATGTGTTCAATTGTACTTGCTTCATTTATTTTTAATGTATTTATTTATTTTTAGTATCATGTACGTACACATACACATGTATATAGATTTAGATTAATAATAAATGAAATTTACATAGCTCCAGATGATTATAAATAAATAAATATATGTATAAATATAATGTCTATGAAACAAATGTATGTATGTGTACTAGAAGTGAACACTCGAATGTAAAACACACACACACACACACACACACACATATATATATATCACATGTACACGTGCATATATGTATATCAAGTCTAGATGTGTGATGTTCAACAAGTCCACATGTGGTCAACATGAAATATAATCAAAGTGTACACGCAAAATAAACAAGTCCATGTGTACACATGTACACATGTACACCAAGTCCATGCTTAAAATGAAATATATAATCAAAGTGCACAAAATAAACAAGTCCCATGGGATGGAATGATCAAATGTCAGTAAACTGCATGAAACATGTAACAAATCTAGCCCCTAAAAGGAAGACGATTGTAAGCCCTAAATCATTCTAGATTCCTCTTCAAGCCATGCAGACAAAGAGGAGAAGATCCACTTTGCAAGACAAAAATGTTCAATTTTGTGAGAGTTCTACGTAGTTCATGTTTATATATATATATATTTAAAAACAATTTAAAAATCTCAATTATAAGTTCGGTAGCACATACGTGTACATGAGTATGCTCATCTCCTGTAGACTCCACTGAGGGCTCTGCATCTCTAGGTGCTATAGGGTAGTCGATGGCACTGGTATCTCATGCTATACAGTACATGTACACATATATATAGATCAAGATCAATGATTTAAAATAGAAATTTAAATTAAATTTATATTTAAAATGTTCATTTTGAACTAGAGATAATTTAATGTTCATACGCATGTAGTTGACTCAGATCATCTCCTCTACGATTTGTATCCGAGGCAACATCAACAAAAACTCCACTATCAACAAGATCCTACAAGGTATTTAAAAAAGAGTTGCACTTGTCAATTATATGCACACATGTACATATATTATATAATATACAAATTAACTTAATTTTTAAATAAAAACTTCAAAACTTGTATCAATTTTTTTAAATCTAAATAAACATTAAATACCTAAAATGTAGACAATGTCTGTAGAAAACTAACAAGAGGATCAAGATGATCATATGGCCCATCTGAATGTAAACTCATCTTGATGGTCGTGTCCACCTGTACAACAAAATTAATTAAATCTAGATATTAAATCAACTATATGATGTTTATTTATTTATTTAAAATATCATGTAAGTTTCATGAGCAAAATTAATTAAATCTATATATATATATAAATTAAGATAGAGTGTCAACATATTGAATCTCTCTTCTCATCTGCAACAACCGATGCTGGAGGAGCTGCACTCACCACAGTGGCAGGTGGATAATCTGACGTGGAAGTCAGTGTCGTAGTGGCCCCAAACATGGGTTGGAGATATGTACATGTGTATATATATATATATATATATATATATATATATATATATATATATATATATATATATATATATATATATATATATATATATATATATATATATATATATATATATATATATATATATATAGTGCAAACTGTATGTATGTACTGGATCTCCCCATACCTGTTTACCACGTAAATCATGATCTATGGGATGATGAGTGGATGCTCCCCATGCAACTAAAGCAAATGGACCATGATGTGAACTCGAAGTAAGGTCTGGACCATCACAAGGCCCATAGCATAGTCGATGGAAACTCGTGCAAAAATGAGGTGTCGATGTATGTGGAATGGTTGTACTCATGTCAACATCATCCTCACCAATGTCATGGCTGTATGTTTTTACATATAATATGATCATGTATAAGAATTTAAATTTTAACATCTATGAAAATATTTGTAATTAATCATCAAGTGACACACATGACTTAAGGGGACTAGCCTAAAGTTAGGAAACGTGGCGTAAGGGGATCAAACTAGAAATAGGATAATTTTGGCTTAAGGGGATAGGCCTAAATAGGTCGTAATTAAATTTAGCATCTACAAATTTTGTAATTAATCATTTAAGACACACGACTTAAAGGGATTGGCCTAACTAGGACAAGTGGCTTAAGGGGATAGGCCTAATTAGGATGTATGTGGCTTAAGGGGATAGGCCTAATTAGGATGTATGTGGCTTAAGGGGATAGGCCTAATTAGGATGTATGTGGCTTAAAAGGAAGAAAATTTAAATAGGAGACACATGTGGCTTAAGGGGTATGGTCATAATAATATACATGTTAAAAGGGGTGTACATGACCTCGTAATTTCATGTACATACTCGCAATTTCATGTACGTGCACTTCCTAATTACATGTGTCTTAAGGGGACATGGCCGAAATTAAATTTAATTTGATCATAATTACTTAATAAATTGAATATATAGTTAATATGACCTATTACATTCTATTTAATATATGGCATTTAATAATATATATAGTTAATAGGTCCTAGTATGTTAAAAGGGGAATTGTCGTAATAGTATGTTAAGAGGCCCGTATGGTTTTAAAAAGTTAATTTAATGTACTTAGAGTAGGAATTCCAAATTTAGCATCTACAAATTATAGGATGTATGTGGCTTAAGGGGATAGGCCTAAATTGTAGGATGTATGTGGCTTAAGGGGACAGGCCTAAATTATAGGATGTAGTGCATTTCCTAATTAGATGTGTCTTAAGGGGACATGGTCGAAATTAAATTAAATTTGACCATAATTAAGTTTAATAAATTGAATATATATTTAATAGGACCTATTACATGCTATTTAATATATGGCATTAATAATATATATAGTTAATAGGTCCTAGTATGTTAAAAGGGGAATTGTCGTAATAGTATGTGAAGAGGCCCGTATGGTTGTAAATAGTTAATTTAATGTACTTAGAATAGGAATTTAAAATTTAACATCTACAAATTATAGGATGTATGTGGCTTAAGGGGACAAGCCTAAATTATAGGATATATGTGGCTTAAGGGGACAGGCCTAAATTATAGGATGTATGTGGCTTAAGGGGACAGGCCTAAATTATAGGATGTACGTGTGTTTCCTAATTACATGTGTCTTAAGGGGACATGGTTGAAATTAAACTAAATTTGATCATAATTAAGTTTAATAAATTGAATAAATAGTTAATAGTACCTATTAAATACTATTTAATATATGGAATTCAATAATATATATAGTTAATAGGTCCTAGTATGTTAAAAGGGGAATTGTCGTAATAGTATGTTAAGAGGCCCGTATGGTTGTAAATAGTTAATTTAATGCACTTAGAATAGGAATTTCAAATTTGGCATCTACAAATTATAGGATGTATGTGGCTTAAGGGGACAGGCCTAAATTATAGGATGTACGTTCATTTCCTAATTACATGTGTCTTAAGGGGACATGATCGAAATTAAATTAAATTTGATCATAATTAAGTTTAATAAATTGAATATATAGTTAATAGGACCTATTACATGCTATTTAAGAGGCAAGTATGGTTGTAATTAGTTAATTTCATGTACTTAGAATAGGAATTTCAAATTTAGCATCTACAAATTTTATAATTAATCATTTAAGACACATGACTTAAAGGGATTGGCCTAATTAGGATGTACGTGGCTTAAGATGATAGGCCTAATTAGGATGTATGTGGCTTAATACCATCTGCCTCGATTATAGGATGTATGTGAAAAGTAAAGGAAAGAAGAACTACTTTAAATATAGGACACACATGTGGCTTATGGGGATCATTTTAAATAAATAATTACAACTGGGATCCCTTTAAGACATGTGCATGTGCTAATTTTACATGTGTCTTAATGGGATCCCCTTAAGACTTGGTCAAGTAATTCTATTTAATTTGATCATAATTACTTAATTTCATATATAGTTAATAAGACCTATTATGCTATTTAATATATGAAATTTAATAATATATATAGTTGATAGGTTCTAGTATACATTAAAACGGGTATGATTGTAATAGTATGTTTTAAGAGGGGTATAGTCATAATTAGTTAATTAGTTAATTTCATGTACTTAGAATAGGAATTTTAAATTTAACATCTACAAATTTTGTAATCAATCATTTAAGACACCTGACTTAAGGGGATGGATGTATGTACACAATATATGAGATCTTATGTGGTCAAGTTGGGTCATAAGGGGTACATGTTTTGTACATAAATGTTAAAAATGTGGCATGTGTGTGACGGGCCTTTAGGACCACATTGTGTTGTAAGGGGTCACGTATGTGTTCTAACACATGTGTGACCCCTTAGGACCACATATGAGCCCTTTTAACATCCTATACTTAGTGTATAAAATATACCCCAACTACTAGGATGGTAAAAGGGGTCATATGTAGTCCTAAGGGGTCACGCATGTGTTCTAACACATGCGTGACCCCTTAGGACCAAATTATGACCCATTAGAATACAATGTGGTCCTAGTAAAGGCTCTTCATACACACGCATGCATTCTAACTCATGGTATAATATAGACATGGCTCAAACTAAATTATAGGACAAATGTGGCTTAAAAGGGGAATGAATTTGAAAATAGGAGATGACTTAAGGGGATACACGCATCTGTTCTACAATGTACATGTGCGACCCCTTAGGACCACATATGACCCCTTAGGATGAACAGTGTGATCCTATGAGGTCATATTACACATATACATGGTCATAGAAGGGGTTGAAAGCATGAGTTAGTTCACATGTGTATGTGTGACAGGCCTTTCTAGGACCACATTGTGTTCTAAGGGACCGTCATATATGTGATTCTAAGGGATCGAGCACGAATGTGTTAGAACACATGTGTGACCCATTGGGACCACATATGAGCGGGCTAAATTAACATCCTAGTAGTTGGGATATAATTGTATACCCCAACTAAGTTAGGATACTAATATGGCTCATATGTGGTCCTAAGGGGTCACGCATGTGTTCTAACACATGTGTGATCCAACACATGTGTGATCCCTTAGGATCACATATATGACTCCTTAGAACACAATGTGGTCATAAAGGCCCGTCACACATGCGTTCAACCCCTTAGGACCATGTACATGTATGACCCCGTGGGATCGTGCATAGTGTCCTAAGGGGTCATGTATGTGGTCCTAAGGGGTCACACATGTACATTAGAATGTGAATGCATGACCCCTTAGGACCACATACATGACCCCTTTGGACACTATGGCTGATCCTATGGGGTCATATGTGGTTGTAAGGGGTTGGACGTGATGTGATCCTATGTGGTCATAGGGGGTATGTTGTATACAATTTAGATGTTTTAAATAGTTTCATTTTTTTTGTAATTTTTTGGTTTTGGTTTTCATTTTTGTTTTTGTTTTGATCTTGTAAATTAGATGTTTTGATTTTGATTTTTTTTTTGGGTTTTGGTTTCGTTTCAAGGTTTTCAATATTTTTATTAAATTTATTCATATAAAAAAATCCTAATCTAATCAATTCATAAAAAAAAATCAAACTAAATTTAACTGATTTTTAAAATAAAAACATACTTTTCTAATGAAAAAAAAAATTATTAAGCTAAAAAACATTTTTTTCTAACAAAATAAATAAATTTAAAACTAAAAATCATTAACAAAAAAAAAAAAATTTAAACTAAAAATCCAATTTTTTAACTAAAAAATTAATCTAAATATTAATTATTGAATAAAAATGGGTGTTGGGCATACCTGGAAGACTTGAAGGCGGGTTGCTAGCATTTTCTGGGAGGGCTCCACTCCTTCAATCGGGATCCCGTATGAAAAAAATGAACCCCATTTTGTTTAAAAAAAATTATATATTCGAAACGGGATCCCGTTTCGTTTTCAACACAGGATCCCGTTTGGAGTTCTAGGCTCGGGATCTCAAGAGTAAATGGGATCCCGATTCGTTTCCTATTATTTCTGCCCGATTTCCACTTTTTAACTAAGTCCAAAAATTCTACATTAAGTGGACACAACTTCTTGCACTTACCCATATGCAGACATGGACTCTATATGATGTTGATTATTCATGATTTATTATGCATGCTACTCTATATGATGATGATTATATATTTGAATGTACGGTATTATATGGATTATGTTCTACTGATCTATATATGCAGTGATTAGATGGATTATGCGATGATGATCTTTTCTTTCCTTCATTTTCATGATGATGACGTTCTATATGATGTGATGATGATGAAATAAAAATGCATTTGATTTTTTGATTTTACTGATCATGGATGCAAATGAAGTTTGATTCTATAATGCTTTACTTAAAAAATGCAAATGCAATGATCTATATGAGAATGCTTCTAATGATTACACATGCAAATGAATGTTGATTTCTTTACTCTTGAATGTGTATATATATGATGAAATGATTGTGAAATGTATTTATAATTTGATGATCATGGATGCAAATGATTATTAATGGATGTAAATGCTTATAATACTATCTTAAATGATATGCTTGATTAAACTCATGTGATGAATGCCTATATGATGATGAATATGCTTAGATGATATTGTAATGCTTATAGATGTGATGCAATGAAATGCTTATAATGGTATGATAAATGATTCTAAGTGCAAAGATGCAATTAAATGACCTTAATGGATAAAATGAACTAAATGATAATGATCCTAATGCAAATATTAATGATATAATATACATGATTAATAAAATGCATGTAATGCAAGCTAAGGAAATGCAAATGATTATATTAAATGCAAACTAACGAAATGAATGATAATGATGAATATGCAAACCTAATGATTCTAAAGATAAATCAACCTAAAATGATCAAATGCAAATTGGTTTTGTTTATCCATATATACTCAATCTTTATTATTTTGATTGTTGATCTCTGAATGAATTGAAATGCTTATAATGCAACTAACAATGAATGCTTATAATGCAGATTAATAATGATCTAATCTAAAACGATCTAACTAAAATGATACTTCCATTCTTCATATGTTGTCTTATAACAATGCTTGATTTCATCATTGAGCTTTTAAAATGTTGTAAGAAAATACAAACAACTTGACATAATAAGTCAAGCTAACCTGAGTATTTCTTACATGGATTTTGATATAGAAAGTTTATACAAGCAACTTGATATGATGAATCAAGCTGACCTGAGTATTTCTTGCATAATAGACAAGGATTATCCCTTTTCATGCATGACTTGGAACGTCCTCAATCTTTTACTGATCATATCCTTAGACAAGTATATACCTTGATAAGAGATAAACCACAGACAACAAAGAAAGAAAATAATCATGCCCCATCATAGCTACTTTAGTCATGGACATCCTTGAGTTGTATAGAGTACATGATTAGCGAAAATCAAGATATAAACATTGAATCTTGTATGTCATACACACGTTCTCATGGTCATTAACTAATATAATCAACTTTATGAATAATCATTGATAATCCTTCATTACTTGTTGGTTGATTCCTTGTATTCTGAGTTTCATGAATCATTTGTTACAAATGCCTTGATCTTCGTTGCCTTGTTCCATGTTATCTATTTTAAAACCCTAGGTGTTTTTGGTCTTCTAAGTTTTCCGAATGTTTTGGATTTTCAAAGATTTAAAAGATCACTTGTACAAAAGGAAATTAGGATTTTGCCCCCAGCGGAAACAAATTTATTACGGATGTACGAAAAAAAATGATGAAGATCCAAACCATGGCGGGATATAATGCAGATATGATTGATAAAATCCAAGATAGTGACTACACTAAGTATGTCAAAGATTGATAACTATTGGTAAGCTGCATATTTCCTACTAGATAGTTCAGAGCGATGAATATGAAAGATGAAATGGATAGACTAGGATAGATGGAAGCGACAGATGTAAATAGGATGAAAAGCATAGGTGCACGAAGCGATCTCATAGATGGAAGAACTCACTTTTAGATAGCGCATGTTTAATAGGTTTTTACTATCTAAATTTATTACATTTTTTCCATATTTGTTTTTTTTTTCTTTTCATTGTTTTATGCTTTTTAGGGATTTTCTGCTTTTCTGACTTTTATTGATTTCTTCAAGACTTTCTATGCTTTTTACTGATTTTTTCAGGACTTTATATCTAAAGCATAGAACTTCTTGAGATGGATATAATTGATGGGCTCATCAAACCAATCACCTTCGGGTGTAGATAACTTATATGCTCCTGAGCCATATGCTGCTACTATAACAAAAGGACCTAACTAGTTTGGTTCAAACTTTCCCTTCTTCTCACAGTCTTGTTGATTCCTTGGATTCTCCCTTAGAACTAGATCTCCAATCTAAAAAATGTGTTTCTTAACTCTGTGACTATAACTTCTCACCATTCTCTGTTGGTATGTCTTCTAATGATCTGTAGCATTTTGGCGATGTTCCTAAATCAACTCAAGTTCTTGAAGTCTAGAGACTCGTTCTTCTTCTTCTTCTGGTATAAGACCTTTTAAAGACACTCGTAAAAAAGGTATCTCTACTTCTACTAGTAATATGGCTTCTAATCTATAGACTAAGAAATATGGAGTTTCCCCCATTGGTGTGCGAATGCTGGTTCGGTATGCCCAAAGAGCAGGATTTAGCTGAATATGCCAGTCTTTTCCAGCTTCATTGACTGTTTTCTATAGGATTTTCAAGATTTTTTTATTTGAGGCCTCAGCTTGACAATTTCCATGTGGATAATATGGGGTAGAAAACCTATGTTGGATATGAAAGTGCTCACATAGTTCCTTCACATAATGATTCTTAAATGGTCTCCCATTATCAGTGATAATGGTCATAGGGACTCCATAGCGATAAATTATATAATTCAAGATGAATGATGATATTTTCTTTCCTATCACTTTCGTCAAAGGCACTACTTCAATCTATTTAGTGAAATACTCAGTGGCAGTAAGAATGGACTTATGTCCATTAGAAGATGAAGGATTTATCTTACTTACCAAATCAAGACCCCATTGGGAGAATGGCCATGAACCTTCCATAGGATGCAGTTCTTGTGCTGGTGCGTGGATGAGATTCCCATGGATCTAGCATTGTTTGCATTTCTTAGCATATATAAATGAATCTCTCTCCATAGTAGGCCAATAGTAACCCAAACAAATAAGTTTCTTAGCCAATGTTAATCCACTTGAGTGCGTGCCACAAATACTTGCGTGGACTTCATTAAGAACTTTCTCAGATTCCTCTCGTTCAAGACATCTCAATAGAGTACTATCTAGACCTCGCCTATATAAGGTATCAGCAATGATAGTATATCGAGATGACTAGTGGATAAAATTTCATTTCTAATTAAGGGATAGATCAGGAGGAAGGATATTCTCTTTTAAGTGTTGATAGGTTTGGCTATATAAAGATTGATCAATTCTAGATATATGAAAATCATGTGGGTGTTTTGGGATTCAATAGTAGGATTCAAGATATCGTCCACTAGGAATTCGTAAACTTGTTGATTTTCTTGATTCTGCAAAAGAGATGCTATTGTAGCCATGGCATCTGCTTCTTTGTTCTCATTTCTTGGGATCTGAGTGAATGATATTTCTTCAAAGTGCTCTTTAAAATATTCAACCAGTTGTTCGTAAGGCATGATCTTGTCATCCTTAGTTTGATAATCATCATTTATTTGGTTGATTACAAGCTATGAATCACCATAAACATGCAATTCCTTGATGTTCCATTCAATAGCCATTTTGAGCCCAATAACCAATGCTTCATATTCTGCAGTATTGTTTGTGCATGGAAATCACAATCTATATGATTTTGGAATTGTGTGTCCTTGAGGTGTGATGAACAAAATTCCAGCACCTAATCCATATTGTGTATAGGATCCATCAAAGTACAACTCCCAAAATTTTGTGCTTATTGTTAGAATGTTTGCATCAGGAAATGTAATGTGCAACGGTGTGTCATCTTGTAAGGGTGCTTTAGCCAATTGATCACCAATGACCTAGTCTTTGATAGATTTTTGATCAACATACTCTATATAAAAGTCACTTAGTACCATAACCCATTTTGCCAGTCTCCTGTCAAATTTGACTTGCTCAGCAAATACTTCAGTGGATGTATTTTTGCTATCAATTTCACAATATGAGCTAGCATATAATGTCACAATTTCTGAGTTGCAAATACAACTGCTAGGCATGTCTTCTCAATTGATGTATAGTTCAATTCATAACCTACAAGTATTTTGTTGATGTAATACACTGCTCTTTCTTTCCCTTCTTCATCATGCTATGCTAAGAGAGGTCCTAGTGATACATTTGTTGCTGAGATGTAAAGCAATAATGGCTTCCCCTTGATTGGTGATACAAGTACCGGAAGATTTACCAAATATTCTTTGATTTTCAAAAAAGCTTCCTCACACTTCTGATCCCATTTGAATGGAACATTCTTGTATAAAAGATGAGTGAATGGATGAAATCTATCTACTAATTGAGAGAAAAATCTTCTGATTGATTGCAATCTCCCTTGTAGAGAACACAATTGACTTGTGTTCTTGGGTGACTCCATTTCCATGATATCTTTGAATTTTTTAGGATCTACTTTAATTCCACGAGCTGATATAATGTACTCAAGAAGTTTTCCAGAGGTTACTCCAAATGCACATTTCTTTGGATTCAATCTTAATTGATATTGTTCAAGCATGTCAAAGATCTTACCCAAGATATTCAAATGTTCTTTCCTTGCATGAGATTTTGCAAGTATGTCATCTACATAATCTTCCATTATTGTATGCATCATGTCATGACAAATTATTGTCATAGCTCTCTGATAAGTTGATCCCGCATTTTTAAGCCCAAATGGCATAACATTCCAGCAGTAAGTACCCCATGCACAGGTGAATGTTGTATTTTCTTGATCTTTAGGGGCGATTTTTATTTGATTGTACCCCAAGAATCCATCCATTAAGGAGAATATTTTATGTCTTGCAAATAAATCTACAACTATATCTGTGTCGGGAAATGGGAAGTCATCTTTTGGACATGCTTTATTCAAATCTCTGAAATTGGTGCAGACTCTTATTCTTTTATCTGATTTTGACACTGGCATAATGCTTGAGACCCATTCTAGATAGGCAACAGGTCTTATAAAACCTACATATAATAGCTTCTTTAGCTCAACTTTTACAAGAAGAACGATGTGTGGATACATTTTTCTTAGCTTTTGTTTAATTGGTTTTGCTTTTGGATCTATATTGAGATGATGCATGATGAGATCTAGATCAAGCCCTAGCATGTCTGCATAAGACCAAGAAAAAATTATCTGTCTTTGTTTGAAGAATTCCATGTATTCTTTCTTTTCTTCATCTGATAATGATGTATGAGAATGAAGGACCTTAAGGTCCTTTGATATACCAATGTTTATTGCTTTTGTTGGCTCTATTAAAATAACAAATCTCTCCTAAAAATATGTAGGGAGGGTGTCAAAATTTCTATCTTCTGGTGCCTCTAGGACGTTTTCACCATCATATACATCCTTTATTTTTCCTCTTGATTGATCTATTGTTTCCATGAAATGGTTTTCAACACTATGTCTTTTTCCTTGTTTTATTTCAATTTTGCGACTAGAAAGTTTGGCACTCTCTTGACTGCAATAAGCATTACTCGATTCCATGGTGGAAGATATCTTAGGTGTTATTGGTTCTACGACATTAAGATATACAACTAAGTCATGGTCATTGGAAAAGACATCTAATTCAGGATCTTCTAGGTTATCCCAATCAATTAGCTTTGGATGAGGCAGGGGTAGTTCATAGTCATCATCATTGTTGGGTGTTTCAAGGTTCATGACATAATAGTCATAGTTTAGCGTAGAATAGGTAATGCCATAGATATGACTCTCTTGAGGATAGTCTCTCCCAAGTGATCTCCAATCAGCTCTAATGAAGTCAGGATTGGTATTTTGTGATTCACAATCAAGTGACTCACCATCTGACGTTTGTCCCTCAAATGGATGGATTATATCAACACACACATATTTGATACTATAAGTTCCCTCTTGATTAATTTAAATAGATTCATTTGTATCTTGAAGTTGGCATACTTGTGCGCATGACATAAAGGCTTCTCTTGCTATCTTTTGTCTTCTCTCAAACTCATCTTCTTCTAGACTAATAGTCAATCCTGCTTGACTTTCTATTAGTTCTTCTATGGTTCTTCCATACTTTAATATCGTTGGCTCAACATTTGATGTAGGTTTCATATTTTGTTGATCTTCTGATTATTGATCAATAATTGTTTGTGTTTCCTATGGTGTCAATTATTGTTCTTTTTCAACCTCTTTCTTTTGTTGTCTTTCATATGCCTCTTTCTTCTGAATTCTAATCTCTTCTTGTCTTGTTTCCAACTCTAATCTTTGTTTTTGTGAAAGATGGGTCTTCATTTGTAATAGCTGCTTGTTCTTTATCCTTTTCTTCACTTGATAAATCTGATGAAAGATTTGGACCCTATTCATATTCATTTGAATCTGTTTCTAAACCTTTTTCTAGAATCACGCCACTATATCTAACAAAAATATTATATGGTGAGAAGAGTTTTTTGATTTTGACCATCTGTTCTTTCACTGCTTCTGGAATATCTTGATCAGGTTCCACATTTGCTTGTATTTCTTGAACTTGTTTTCAAGAATCTTCTTCTCTTTTGATTGCAAGTTCTTCCTATTGTTTCTCATATTCTTCTTGTTTGTATTTGTTAGCTACTATTTTTGTTCCTTGGTGTAGTCTTTCTTGCCATGGTTCTTCTTTAGGGTCTGCTTTCTTTCTCCACCTTGGATGTTGATAATTATGTTGTTTTTTCTTTGATTTAGGATATCCAAGTCTTGATTTATCTTCTTTAGATTGTTTGTGAGGAAAAATAGGTTCTGAAATACCTTCTTGTCGCTTACCAATTGGTCATTTCCCTTCATATCCCATCTTTTTCATGATCTTGTAACCATTGCCATATTATTCTATGGGAATATTAATTTTTGCAGCTATTGCTATAGTTTCATTTTCATCTTTGTACAACCATCTAAGAATATCTTTGTCTTTAGTTTCTTCTGCAAGTGTCCCATCTTTAACAAATGCTCCATCAAATATTTCAATTGATTTCTCTAAGATCCATGGTTGAACATTTGTAGGCTTTCCATATGATTTAGGTGAAAATGGCAAGTTATGCAAAGAATACTTTCACATTCCTTCATCATTAAGTTTGAGATTTTTCTCAAAGGTTTCCCATAATTTTTCTTGAATTTCTTTGGTGGGATAGATTGATTCTCGGTTATGTGGAACTCTTGCATCTTGTGTTGGTTTCAGATTATTTCAATATTGACTGGAGTTTGCGACTATAGTGACTTCTTGTCCATTATGAGGAAATTTTTAACACTCTGATTGCATGTAGAAGGAACTGCTTGCATGTCATGAATCCATGGCCTTCCCAAAAGAATATTATAAGATAAATTCAAGTCTAGAACTTGGCACAATGTATCTCTTTCCAGAGGTCCTATTTTGATTGTTAACATCACAATCCCTTTGGAAGAACGCTCTTCCTCAACATAAGCCTTGATAGTTATTTTCTTCTTTGGATCCACTGCATTTTCTAAATATCCCAAAGCCTTTATTAAACTTAATACACAAATGTTTAAGCCAACTCCACCATCTATGAGTACGTGCTTGGCACGGGTCGTATGAATGGTGACTTCAATATGTAAAGGAGCATTATGAGGGTGTTGCAAGGATGCATCATCATTTTCAGAAAAGGATAAGCAATGAGGGTCTATTAGGTGTCCCACCATGTTTTGGAATTGGTCCACATCTGGGTCTTTTGAGACCGTTGTTTCTATTAGAAATTTCTCCAATATTTCCTTATACATAGGTGAAACTTTTAGGAGCTCTAAAATTGAAATTTGAGTGGGTATCTTTTGTAATTGTTCCACTAAATTGTATCGTCTTGAAGTGGATGTTGATTCATTTGTTATACTTGGAAATGTAACCTTCGCTCTGCTTCTTGTAATGAAGTTGATTGGTTCTAAAGGTGTTTTATCTTTGACAATGATGACATTGACCACATCATCATATGTGTATGTATAGTTTACCTTAGTTTTACCCTTGTCATCTTTTAGTTTGGATTGTTCACCTTTTACATAATTTGGAAGTGGAGTTTTGAATGCTAGATGTGATTCATTCATTTTATGACCGTCCACTGTGATAGTTTTGTTATCAATCAAGTCTTGAATATAGTGCTTCAATCTTTGATAATCATTGGTTTGGTGTCCTTTGTTTTGATGATAATTACAAAAGTGATCGTCATTCCTCCAATTAGGTTTGACTTGAGGTTCATAATTCCTTGTTTCTGGTAAGGTAATCAATTTATTTGCAAGAAGAGTCTTCAAAGCTAATTCCAATGGTTCTCCAATATTTGTGAATTTCCTACGAGGATTGGAGAAGAAATACTTGGATCTACTATTCTCTTGATTGTTGTTGTTTGGTGGTTGACTTGATAAGTTGAAGATTGGTTGTTGTTTGCAGCATTGTTGTCATCATTTCCTCCATTGGTAACATTCCTATTCTTTGACCAAAATTTAGGCTTGTCATTGTTATTGTTACCATTGTTGTTGTGATTGTTGTTGTTGTTATATGAACTGTTGTAAGGTTTTAACTCTCCTTTCTTTACCATTGCATCTTCTATGTTTAAACCATTTTCAATCATTTTAGCGAAAGAAGGAGGACATTGCATTTTAAGACAATAACTCATTTCACTGGTAAGGTTGTCAATGAATATGTCTATTTTTTCTTGATCAAGTACATATCTAAGATACCTATTGAACATTTGTTTCCATCACTGTAAAAAGACCATCAAAGGTTCACCATTCTTTTGGTTGGCATTACATAGATCTAGCATGGTTATCTCATTTCTTATATTGTAGGAGTATTGTGAGATAAATCCGTTCACAAGTTATTCAAAAGATTTAATCCCTGATGGTAGTCTTGAGAACCATTTCATTGATTGTCCACTTAAACTTCTACGAAATAACCGCATTAGATAAGTTTCATCATGTGCAAACTCCATACTCATAGTGCAGAATTCTCTAATGTGATCTATAGGATCGTATTTTCCATCATATTTATCGTACTTAGGGATTTCATAATATTGTGGGAATGGTATCATGTTTAAACTTTTGTCAAAAGGATATGTGCAAATGTCCTCTAATGAACATTTCTTAGAACTCATTCCACTTTGCATATCTTGTATTTGTTGTTGCAAGGTTTGCATTTGTTGAGTGAGAGTTAACAAAGGATTATCAATATGGGTTCTTCTTGCATCCTCATAAGTTCTTTCTCCATGCTCTCTTCTTGTATCATCATGGTTTCTTTCACCATCATGATCTCTTCTTGTTCTATCTTGTCTTATTTCCTCATGATTTACTTGATTTACATCCTTGTTATTGGGATCATTGGTGTTTTGATGGTCACTTGTTCCTGCATCTTGTTTCAAACTTTCTATGTTAAAGTTTTGTGGCAATTTAGCTCCTGATTTTGCCAAAGGTATTTTTCCTTTTGTTTCTGCAATAAATTTTCCATTAGTTTATCAAATTTAAAATCTCGTTCAAGGTCTCTAATAGTGTTATTGATTGCTTCTTCATCAACATCAGTGTATCCAAATTGATGAAACATTGGATTTTCTTCTTCCATTTGTTTTTTTTGTTTTATGAATTTCTCGTATTGAGCTCTAGTCCAAACTGGCATGTGATTGATTTGAAAACTTCCCAAGTTTTGACCTTCTAAATACAACTCACTAAGTGATTTTTGGTTTAGGAAGATAAGCTTTTTTGATTTTACCACTGTTATTAGTGCATTGTGATAAAGCGTCTCTTTGTTGAAAAGCACATCTTTGTAAAATTTCTCCGTCAAATTTTGTCCCATAACAATGTAAATAGTGATGAAAACAGTGTAGAAATGTCCTATGTTTTAACAAGTTTTTGAGATTGATATACAAGAATCTTTTCCTCTTCAGAGTGGCCTTATAACTAGGTTTTCTTTTCTTAAGGTGATATTTAACAGTCATATAAGCATATGATGGTTTACAAGTTTGTTTGATTTCAACGTGAGTGCAATTTTGATTTTGATATAACCTTGGGTTCAAATAGGAATGATATATCCAGGATAATAAACAAAGGTTGATATGATCAAGTTTCGTGATAAAGGATTTGATATATCCTGATAAGAAACTAATAATGATGTTGTTTTTTGCACTTGAGATGGTTGAATCACTAACTTGTTGAATGTTTTATGTTTATGAAAACCTTTGGAAATAGCCCGTTGGATTGGTAACTTGATTATCTGACTAGTTCGAAGACCTGTGATAGTTGAAAACCAATCTACTCGAAAAAGGGGATCTGGAGATGATGTTGAAATCTTGGTTTGACAAGTGGAAGTGCTCTCTGTGACAGATGCGAGAAATGCATTTGCGCTATCCTATTTATCAAAAGTGCTAACCTATGTCACAAATGCGTTGTTCTGTAGGATAAAAGCGTTTCTCTGTAAGACAAAATGTGCTAACCTATGTTGTAAAAGAGCGATCTTAGGTTTGAAAGCGTTGTTTTGGTGGTTAAATGCATGATTCTAGGGAACAAAATCGCTATACTGTTGATCAAGAGCGCTTTTCGACGCAACAAATGCATTGTTCTATGCAACAAAAGTGCTATTCTGACTGTGTTATGAAGATTTTTCAATTTTCCAGCAAGTTTGTCAGATTTTTAACTCATTTCAAAATGATGATTTTTTTAGTTTTTAACCATTTTGAGAATATTTTATAGACACAAAAGACACAATGTTTGAAAAACAAAATGCACAAGCAAGCAAGAATCCTATGGTAGGCTGAGACAATAACTGTTGAATTGCTATTTATAGCAGATGTTTAGGTGTTTGACCCCACTGGCTCCACCCTCGACACTCACTTCTCTGGGGCAGACAAGCACCAGTTTCCATGAAAACTCCCCATGGAAAATTTCATATCTCTACTAAGAACCATATGTGTGTGAGCCGCTTCAGAGGTCCGACCTCCTACGCCAACAATTAGAAGAATTTTGGCAGCTAGATACAAATGGATTTTAGTAAGGGATTCCGATCATGTGGCCATACATGTGACACTTTACACTCTGTAAATACAAAAGGTTCCCAACTTATAGAGGTTACACTCCATAGGGTTTATGGGGAAACATAGTGTCGGTATGAAGTAATCAACACATGTTGTCTATGACTTTTGTCATAAACATAATTTATTTAGAGTGGATCGGAAGGACTCGGTATTAGCTCGTTTCCACTTAGTTCGTTCCCCTGTCACTAGCCCCCTCAAGGCAACTCGAGAAGGCAGACCCTCTAAAGATTACACATCAAAGAAAGTAGGTCTGGTTTTCTGATCACCATATGAGGGTGAGAGCATACTCGTCTACTACTTCAACAAGCACGAAAGACAAAGGTTTGTTTTAAGCCTTCTAAGAATCTATGTGCAACTACTTTAAGGAAAACACTCAAATGCAAGTTGCATGTTGTTGATTATCCTCCTAGTTAGGCTAGATGAACAAGATATGATCTTTTACTTGAAAAACCCTTAATTTAGCTAAGTGAGGAAATGCATGAAATTTGCTCAAAATGAACCCTCCACCCACAAATGTCAGTAGTTTTCAAATTTTCAAGTCTTGGACATTCAGACCTGCAAAGTTGTTAGCTTTCAAATTATAAAAATTCCAATTTCACCCACTGAAAGAACAAAAGCGCTAAAACTGCAAAACACTATCCTAATGAGCAAATGCGCTATCCCAATGAGCAAATCCTAAACAATAAAAGCACTAACTTGTGAGACAAAGGCACTAACCTACTTCTTGAATGCGTGAATTCGTGATAAAAAATGCTATTATATTCAAAACAGGCGCTAACCTAAGTGATAAAAGTGCTAACTTACTCAACAAATGTGCTGTCAAATTTGACAGATGCGTGAAATTGACTTACAAAAGTGTTAAGTTGATTTCACAAGAATAAGACAAGATATTAGAAAATGTAAGTACGAGGCTTGGGCCCCAAGGTGGGCGCCAAAAATGTTGAGTCTAAAGTTGAACTCCACAAAATTGACCTGGAACTTGTTAGTCCATCATGAGATATAAAAGAAAGCTACAAGAAAACTTAGCTTCAACCAATGAAGTAACATGAAATAGATGAAATAAACAAAATTATACCTTCCATAGTTTACACCTCATTGTTTCCTAACTCTACTATTCTTGGTTCTAGATGATTTTCTCTCAGACAAGCACTGGTAGTTCCAAGATGGCATATGAAGAATGGACTGATAGTTAATTGATACTATGATATGCATATGCAAATGATTGAAGCTAACATGATATTAAGCTATGAAAGAAATTCTAAAATTGCTAATTGCTTCAAACTTAAACTCATAGATGAAAGATAAAGACTCCTAGTAGACTATAAGATTAGCTATTAGTTTCAAAATGCCTTAGGAGACCTCTATTTATATATTTTTTAGTGCATGAGCTTAGGTGGCAGAGATCAATGGTCATGATCAAATCTCACAAATTGGATGGCTATGAGCAAGAAGTTGAAGGTTGAGAGAAAGGGGGAAGGAGAAGACAAGTGTCACTCATCTCACCTTGACTGAGTTGAAGACTTGAGAGAATATAGGATAGTTGGAGAAGATGTAGGAATGAGAGGACAAGTGGACTTAAGTCCTCCTAAGATATAGGGATGTTGGAGAGAATATAGAAGAGGGTTAGGAAATATGTGTACGTACAAGTTATTTCATTTATTTTGGAAGTTGGAGATAAGTGGCCAATAAATGTTTTATTTAATTTAATTTTTTTGAATTAATTTAGCCAAATGATGGATGAGTTGGCAAAGGAAAGATGAAGTGGAGATGGAAAGGCGAGTTGAAAAAGGGATTAAATAATTAAGAAATTATTTAATCAATAAGACTATAGGATAGTGGATAGAGGAATAATTAAATATTGTATATTTAATTAATTGATTAGAAGAAAATAATATAATAGATTAATTAGTAAAATGTTTCAATTAAATTAATTAATAGAAGAATATAAAATGAATTAAATAAATTAATCTTTTCAAATTAACTATTTAATAGAAGAATAACTATTAAATAAATATAAAATATTTATTTAATTGCTCATAAACATTTTTATGTGTATACATTTTGCCCCTCTTTGAGATGATGTTAAGACAACATTGTTTCAAAGATTAAATCAAGTCTCGATAATGCGCCTGACAAAAGTAAAAATCCTGATTGTGTGCCCCCTTGGGAGATTAATCATGAATTTGTTAAAAAATTTGGATTAGTGATTAATCTCACGATAATTGATTTGGGAAAAAGATATCTCAATTAAATTCATTTTGAAAAACAAATAAAATTGCCCCACTTAAAAAAAATCACAAATTACCCCTTCAAAAGGTAATTATAAAATTAACCTAGGTAAATTTTATCCTCATTTGCATTCTTGTAAGCTTTTGAAGTGAAAAGAAATCAGTGTGTTGATCTGGAAAAATGGTTATCTCGTTCGAGAACCAGCATTTTGAGTGCGTTCGACATTTCTAGAGACCTCCTGAGTACGGCCCACTGATGAGTAACTTATCCCAAGCTTGTTTTGTAGTTTTTCATACAAACTTCATGATTTTCAGCACATGTTAGGGTCAATTTGCAATTTTTTTTATTTTTGACTCTTTGTTTATCACTTATGCATCGTAGGTTAGCACTTATCTTAGGAATGTTCTTGCCTTTGTTTGATTAGCGCTTCCATTTTGTATGTTCTCGCTTTTAATAAGTATGTACATGCATTTGATAGTTTCTCGCTTTCACTTTGAGTGTTTGCGCATTTGTCAGAAAGGTTAGCGCATTCAACTGTTTTCATGCTTTTACTTCGAGTGTTAGCACTTATTTTATTTGGGTTCACACATATGTGTGTTTTAGTGCCCGTGCTCAATAGAATAGCGCATTTGCCTTGAGAAATAGAATATGTGGTTAAAATAATTTTTTAGATCTTGACTATGTTAAAATTCATTTAGATGATTTGATTTGATCTTGTGATGTGTGAATGTAATAGATAAGTATTCAATTAATGTCTGATTGATAGAGAATTTTAAAAAATGTCGATTGATAGGATAAATGATTGATTGATTGACTGATAAATTGATAGATTAGCTCTAAGAGACCGATTCAGTCTCTGATGAAGAGCATGAGAGAGTTTGATTGAACTCATTGATTGATAGTAAACCTTGATTGATTGTTTTAGGTATGTTTTGATAGCCTGATTTGATTGGTAGAAAATATTTTATTGATTGTTGATTGATTTGATCATTTGATTGATAGATTGATAGATTAGTGATCTCTTAGATTGGATAGAGAGATGATTAATAGAGATCAAATTCTCTTATTAAACAAGAGAAACTCGATGTTCTCCAGTGTCGGGAGAAATTTACGACCATGCGCCATCTGGTTCCAGAGCTGACACAAGCTGAGATTAGACACAAATGCATGTGGATTACGCCATTTGTTGTATATGCATGTTATCGTGCCTAACAGGGGTCTCTTGACTGCATTAGCTGAGAGATGGCATAGCCAGCATAACACTTTTCACCTTCCCACTGGTGATATTAGTGTGACTCTCAAGGATGTCTACAAGATCTTGCACATCCCTGTTACTGGTGAGCTAGTCCAGTATGATTACCAGGCTCTTGGAGGGATAGAGGCTTGTAGAGCCGTGTTTGGTGATGTGGGTATTGATAGAGGAGAGATTCAATGGGAGGATATGATCATGTACTATGAGACTCTCCCGGTGATTCTTGCAAGCTTGGTTGATGGATTCATGTGTCCTGATAGGAGATCTCGAGGTTTTTGTTGTTGGTTGCAGTGGGATCTTACATAGCATGATGCAGCATCAAAATCGTTATGCTTGGGGTGTTTGTATGATTTCTCATTTATATCATGATCTTCATCAGATTATCTATGATGATAGTGCTAGTCTATCTATTGGATGCACAATGTTATAGGTCTGGTGTTGGTAGCACATTGTTGTTAGCTGGCCTATTCATCATAGAGTTCGTGGTGATGGACAACCTTTTGTATATTTATACGGAGGTATCCTACTCAGTCGAATCAAGTGGTAAGATGGAGTATTGGTGTTGGGTTCTAGATTTGATGGATACGGTCATTTGGAGACCTTATATCAATTGTGAGCCCTAGATGGAGGATGCACAGACTTTACCATTGATTTTGCAGAGTAGGTGCTTGATTGGTCGCACTCCATATATTGTTGAGTGACAGTTATTTGGTCACATTTTGAGACAGTTCGGGATTATTCAGCACATGCCAAACCATTTAAAATTAATTCACCATATGGATTCCAAACAATAAAACTCACTGAAACATGGTAGGTGAATTACATCAATAATCTTCATAAATTGTGTCTATTTGTCAATGATGTCAATGAGCAAAAATGGGGGAGAGTTCTCAACAAAAATATATGAAACCCTACCAAAACAAATCTCTCTATAGTTACTTCAATCTATTCATAGTTTATGAATAGTGAAACTAAAAATATTAGGGTCAATAGATTTGTTCAGGCGTGTGTTAATGCTATGCAATTTATGTTTGTCTTGCATTTTGGAACCCGCTGCATGCAAAATCCAAAATAAAACTCAATGACAACATGACAAGCGACTTATCTTAAATATCCACACAAATTGTGGCACCAGAGGAAAAATGAGTAGAGTTAGTAGGAAAAATAATACCAAACCTAGCAAAAAAAAATGAAAATGAGATGAACCAAAACTAATGTCCCTACGATCATTGTTTCAATCATTCATAATAATTCACAGTAAACAATTAAGAGATCTAAAAATATTGGGGCTTAGTGTTAGATTCATGAGCTAGAGTCAATTATTTTGCAACCTTCAAGTGAAAGTATTGATTGTGATTCACAATTTATTTTGTGAGCCAATGGGAAACTTGTGATTTATAATTTGTTCTTTTATAACAATTTATCTTATAATTATGTTTGTGATTTATCATTTGTTCTCTTATAAATATCATATAACTACCTTTGTGATTTATAATTTTTTCTTTTATAATTTGAACCTTTTCAATTTACGATGCAAGAGCATCCAGGGTTTAAGAGCAATCTTGCATCACCCAAAAATATTGTTCTTTTTCAATAAAGACAAGAAAGAGGAAGGTTATTATTTGTGCAAAAAAGGAAAAAAAAAAAGAGGAAGGAAAAAAAAGAAAAGAAATAAATAAATAAGTTAGTTATGATAAAATTGATGAATACTAAGAGGGGGCGTGAATTAGTATGCCAAAAATCTTTGCACTAAAACACTTAAATAGTCTGAAGACAAACCGGTAAAACAGTTTAATAGATAGACCGGTTATCACACATGCAAACCAAAATGCAAGTAAAGCATTCACCCACAAAAGCAATACAACCATAACACAAGATATTTGACGTGGAAACCCAAATGGGAAAAAACCACGGTGAGATGGAACTCACAGGTCACTATCTTCAAAATAGAAACCAGACCGGTTAAGGCCTGACAATGTTCTTCACTAGAACAAATCCTATTAGGAATCTCAATCTCTGTTAGGAGATAAGTTCGATTAAAGACTACCTTGCTAGAGGATTTTAGATTCACAGAGGTGAACCACCTTGTTAGAGGATTTTATAAAGGCTTTTAGGCCTACCCGGTTAAGGGCTACAAACTTGTCAAAGATGTGAGTAATCAACAAGTGCTTGATCTATCTAATAGCACAGACTGCTTGGTTAGATCCAGTATAGTTCACTACTAATGCATTCCTGCATTACTTCAGTCTTCTCTCTCTCTCTCTCTCTCAGTTACAACTTGATCTTCTCAAATAAGATCGCTCTTTCAAGAACTCAACAATCACCTTAAACCCTAGCACAGCATAAACCCTTTTAGCAACAACCTAAAACCCTAGACATGATGTCCTTTTAAAGGAATCTGATTTCATGTCGGTCCAATAGGATTACATTACAATTTCCTAGGTTCAATGAATCTAGACATACTCAGTAACACGACACAAAAAGCACCATCAGTGTGTCGGCACCGTCAATCAAACAGTGGATTGGTAACTCATCACAAAATGCCATTTGGTAACTCATCACAGAGTATTACCGGTTCATACAAAATACCAGTTGCCGGTTTGACAAAAATGAAGACTGGTAAGAATGTGTTATGCCGCTTTGCTTCCTCGTACCACTTGAGATCTACGAACCGCTTGGGGTCGACATGCCGCTTCAGACCGGGAAACACATTCTGCAAAATCACCAATAGTCCAAAGACTAGAATACAACATACCAGTTGGAATAAATACCGGTTGAGCTCTAGCTCATACATATAAAGTGGATCTTAATGCAAGTGTGTGTCCATCAATGACAATCACAACATAAACATCAAAAATGCCAACAATCTCCCCCTTTGGCATTGATGGCAACACTTAGGAAATTAAAATTTTGACATCTAAGTGTTTTACAATAAAAAACATGCCATTAACAAAATTGCTCCCCCTAAGCATATACACTATCCCTTAATCAATACAATGTATAGCAATTTTGCATACAAAGCATAAACATTGAGATATCAGAGCATATAGCATATATCAAAACATATATCAAAATTTTAAAGCCAGATACTTCTCCCTATTCTTCTCCAAAATAGATAGAGTACTTCTCCCCCTTTGCCAACAATGACAAAGTACCACTGAACAACCCTGTTTCCATTAAAATAATAAAAGTTTATGACAACAATGAATAGTACTTGTCAAAAACCGATTTATAGTCCTGCAAAAATTATTTCATGGATAGAGACTAGGACTCAAGTAGAGAGGTGGTCACTTCTTTCTCTGTTTGCATCTGGGATACCTGTTCCTCCATTGCATCAACTATGCTCAGCTCCTGTGTAACAATCAAGGCATCCAGGTTCAGATAACACTTCTGAAGAATTTGCAAATGTGGAAGTAAAACCAGTTGTAGCTCCTGCAAATCCCTAGATTGTGTATTGATCTCTTGCTCCATTTTGGCTGATTGGATCTGGAACTGGTGAATGGTTTTCCCATAAGTTGCAAAGGAATCATAGGGTGGCTTAAATGTGCTCAAGTAGGACTGTAAGTCCGTTTGAAGCTTTTGCTTCTGAGTTAGTACATCATCGCAAAATACATGGGGTTGACAGATTTTGCTTAGTAGCAAGTTTCCCTCATCCAAAGCGTCCCTTATATCCTTTTGGTCTTTTAGCAGTTTAGACCAGAGCTCATTCAACTTTTTCACCAGAGTAATGTTAAGAGCCTTTTGATGCTCTTTCTTGACATTTGCCTCAGCTGCTTCTTCCAGACTCTGCACCTGATCATGCACTACAGTACATAGTAGTTTGAGTTGTGCTAGTGATGATTCAGTGCTGGGAAGATTGGTGCCAGGGATCAAACCGGTAAGGGTGTCTACAACCGCTTGAATGATATCTTGCTCCTTTTTCCTTCGTATGATTTCAAGGCGCTCTTGAGCAACCTTGATGCTCTGCATAAGCTCCGACTCACTGGTAGACTGGAGATTGATAGCACTGGAGATATCAGCCGGTTTGGCTTGACTCCCAGTTGCCATCGGAGTCTCCATCTGTGTGCTCTTCATTGCTTCTGCTACCTTGTTTGCTTCTTCCTTCTTCCTTTTCTCTGCTTCCTGCTTCTGTTCTTGTGCCTTGTCTTCCTCTTCTTTCTTTTTCCTCTCTGCTTCTGTCCTGTTCTCCTCTTCTTTCTTTTCTTCCTCTTCCTTCTTCTTTTTTTTCTTCCTCTTCCTTCTTCTTCTTTTCTTCCTCTTCCTTCTTCTTCTTTTCTTCCTTATCCTCTTCTTCTTTCTTCTTCCTCTCATCTTCTTGCTTCTTCTTCTCTTCATCTTTCTGTTTCTCCTCTTCCTCTTTTCTCTTCTCTTCCTCTTTTCTCTTCTCTTCCTCATCTTCATCCCTCTTCTTCTTCTCTGTCTGTTCCTCAGCTGCTTCCTGTGTGTCCTTGGCTTTCTTATTGCCCTGTTCGGCTTGTTTCCCCTGTTCTATTCCTTTAGAAGGTATGTCCTGAGTGACATCTTCTATGTCCAATGCATCGACATCAATAGTGTCGATTGGTTCTTCAACCAGGTTTCCTTCTTCATCAAAAACTTCATCCGATTTGGATACAACCGGTTCTTTTTCCACTTGGAGGTTGGCCATTCGTGCTTTGTGAGAACTGATAGCATAGTCCATATACTGATGAGTGTCTTTTTCAACATCATCAATTCTCCCCTCCAACAGCCAGAGTGTTCTTCTCCTTGTGAAGAAGACTCCTTTATTCTGATCCAAGACATCAAATAATTCTGAATTTGAGAGGCTGGGAAAGTATTGTGCAAAGACTTTCTCCCTAATCTCCTGTTCTTTTTCAATGGCAATGTGCCATTTATTATCTAATGCTTTATATAAAGAATCCGGTGTCTGAGATTTTATCTCTAATGGTGACCGGTCATTTTTACACAAATAAATAATGATTTCCTGTAATACTTCTTCTTTCTCCTCTTCACTGAAATCATCATAATAATCAACTAAATCATGAAGTAATTTTCTCCTAATATTCTTTATTGTCCTTTGATAATGTGTCAAAGGTTTGTATGAGGAGATATCAATATTTACCGGTGCGGATGCTGCCGGTTCATTCTTCTTCATCTTCTTTGTCTATCTGGCCTTCTTTGGCTTTTCATCAGACTCAGTCTCTTCGGAGTTCGGTTAATTTGACTTAGTCTTCCTTTTTCTTTCAAAGACTTTTGTCGGTGCCATTTCTGGTTTCTTCTTTGCTGGTGACCACTTGGTCACTCTTGGAGTTGCAGTGGTAGCCGGTGCCGATGCTGCAGGCACTGCCTTGGCTTTCTTTGCTGCCGGTTCTTTTCCTTTCTTAATAGATGGTTCCTTGGCTAGTGCAATCCTCTCCAAATAGGTTCCAGTCCTCTTAGCCTTAGGATCAAGAGGCGAGGCAATAAGGGTTGAGGCATACCCTTCCAACATATCATACATAACCTCATAGCCCATTGGCTCCACTTCCTCCATTCTAGGCTCAATAGCCTCCATTAGGCATTTGTCCACCTGAATGGTGAAACAGATGTCATCTTCGTATTTCTTAATGATGTCACCTAAGATCCTTACCCTTTGACTCATCTTCCTTCTGAACTCATCAAAATATTTGTTCAGCACCTCAGGGTAACCGGTTCCAATGGCTTGTATGCTTTCCTTGATCTGCTTGGTTACCAGTTGGTCAGGAGACCACTGGACATCTCCTACTCTAGGAAAGTAGCCTTGGAAATAGAAAAACAACCCAACCAGTAGTTGTCCGAACTTGAATCTCAGTGCATTATCTTGTTTAATCGACTTCAGATTAGATAGGAGTTGCCTCTGCATACCGGTGCATAGGTCAAATGATGCGTCCTCTTTAATCATCCGGTAAGCGGCATTTACCGCTGCGGTAGATACAAAATTAATCCCACTGGCTGAGAATGTTCTATAGCCTATCACCATGTAGGCCTATTTCACCAGATCATCCTTGATAGGATTAACTGTCATACCTCGTGAGTCACTTGTTGAACCGGTGAGCTTGGCCATTTCCATTTTGCTTACCATTCTAAGGGCTGGCACTTCCCCTGTATTGCAAAAATCGGTGACTGCATGGATTGCTTGTGGCGTGATATCATGCATCCTCTCTAGGTACATTTTGTCACCATGGACTCTGCTCAAGATGATCCTGATGTGATCCTCCGTAAAATCTTCCAGAAAGTATACTGCATTATGGAGTTTCTTCTTCTCTAGGATACTAAACTCCGGTTTGATTTTCTTGTCCTTGCCGCAAAATAAACCTAACTAGGTGTGAATCGCTAAAGACCCTAGGTATTCTATTTTGCAATCAATATAATCTAAAATTCCCTCTTCAACTATGACTCCAACTGAAACTTGTGATAAGGCATTATATTTGGACTTCCTTTGAATGAAACTTTCCGACTCAATTGATGTACTAGAACTGGTATGAGATGCGGAAGCCATTGTTGAGTATTTCAAGAACACGAAAAATACCTTTACAACGTGAATTTAGGGCTTCCTGATTCTTCTTCACTCCACTCTCCGTCGGTTGCCAAATCACCACTTTGTGTTCTCCATGACCACTTGCAAACTAGATTTGAATCTCCTTCAAGACTTGTCAACTTCTTGAAATCTTAGCTCAAATCGCCTTTTCTTCGCTCTGCACTTTGAAAAACTTTTCTTCGCTCGAAAACAGATAGTGAGAAATGATTTGAAATATGCTTTTATACATGTCTCTCACCTACCACCATTAATGCTCCTCTATTAGGGCGTAAACCCTAATTTCCCTCTTTTATCGTTTCTAGTCTTCTGCCAAGCGACATGTATTACATACCAGTTAAGGTCTTTTACCAGTGTAACCAGGGGTTCACAATCATTTTGCCATTTGCTCCACCTAAGCCTCTTTGGAGCTTAGTTTGCCGGTTCCGATATTTCTACACTAGGTGCAGAAACCGGTTCCTCTTCCAACATTGTTAGTTTCTTCCTCTAGGTTTTGTTCATGTCCACTTGAACTTTTTGAACATCAATTTCTCCTTTCTGAGTGACTGATATATCATCAGATATACTCTTTCTGCTTCTACAGAATCTTGTAATGTGACCCAATTTGTTGTAGTGATAGCAAACCAATCCAGGTGCTCTCCAAGGTCCATTGTTCATGTTTCCATTCTTCCTTCTGCATGTAGCAGCAGCGTGACCATGCCCATGACAAATCCAATAGTTTTCTCTCCATCCGGTTGCCAGTTGATAACCATTGTTTCCTAACTGATAATTGTAAGCATTAAACCAGTTAGGGTTCGGGTTCACAAAAGGTTCCAGACTAGCTCCTTGGGTCCTCTAAGGATATCTTCCAGTATTGTTCCTAACAAACCTTCATTCAGATGCTCTATGCCCAAACTTGTTGCATGCATAACAATGACCATTGAACTTATTGGATCTAGGTACATTGTTGATAAAATAAGGAAAATTATTGTAGGCTTTGCTCCTACATACATTGGCAGTGTGTCCTTCTTTAAGACAGTTAAAGCAAACAGGTTTGAATTTTTGCTTACCTTTTCCTTTGAGTGTCGGTTGCTTCTTTGATGCTTCAACATTTGTTCCTGAGGATTCTCCTTCCTCATGTCTAGAGAAACCAAGTCCATTGGTATTCTTTTCCAGTCTAGATGACTCAAGCTTTTGCTCTAACTTGATAGTACTTTTGCTAAACTTAGCAAGTATTTCCTTTGACTCAGATAGTTCTTTGGAAATAGTAGTATTTGTCTCCATTAGGCTTGCATTTTCAGAGATGGCTATGTTCAGTTCTCCTTGCATGTCTTCCTTTTCCATTCTGCTCTCATGAAGGCAAGCAATTAGTGCATTAATCTCTTGTTTCAACTTGGAGATCTCATGATCTCTATCTTTTACCAGATCTTCAGCTTTTCTCCGGTTCTCAAGCTCTTGACTAAACCGGATAGTCAGTCCTTCTAACTCCTTTCTTAGATTGAAGTTTGAATCATTCAGCTTATTTACTTCTGCAATCATAGCTTCCATATTTTCTTCATCTTCAGAACTACTTTAAGATAGCTCCATCAGCTTCTCTGCATGTTCTCTCCTTTTTGCTTGAAATACCTTGTATTTGACCATAAGATCATCATAGGCTTGCTCAGACTGAGTGAGCCATTGAGTAAGTTCCCTCAAGGTGTATTCCCCCATATCTCTTTCCAAGTGGTTAAACTTATAGAAAGGTTGGCTCTGATACCAATTGATGAATACTAAGAGTGGGGGGGGGTGAATTAGTATGCCAAAAATCTCTGCACTAAAACATTTAAATAGTCTGAAGACAAACCGGTAAAACAGTTTAACAGACAGACCGGTTATCACACATGCAAACCAAAATGCAAGTAAAGCGTTCACCCACAAAAGCAGTACAACCATAACACAAGATATTTGACATGGAAACCCAAATGGGAAAAAACCACGGTGAGATGGAACTCACAAGTCACTATCTGCAGAATAGAAACCAAACCGGTTAAGGTCAGACCGGTTAAGGTCTTACAATGTTCTTCACCAGAACAAATCCTGTTAGGAATCTCAATCTCTGTTAGGAGATAAGTCCGATTAAAGACTACCTTGATAGAGGATTTTAGATTCACAGAGGTGAACCACCTTGTTAAAGGATTTTATAAAGGCTTTTAGGCCTACCCGGTTAAGGGCTACAAACTTGTCAAAGATGTGAGTAATCAACAAGTGTTTGATCTATCTAATAGCACAGACTGCTTGGTTAGATCCAGTATAGTTCACTGCTAATGCATTTCCGCATTACTTCAGTCTTCTCTATCTCTCTCTCTCTCAATTACAACTTGATCTTCTCAGATAAGATCGCTCTTTCAACAACTCAACAATCACCTTAAACCCTAGCACAACATAAACCCTTTCAGCAACAACCTAAAACCCTAGACATGATGTCGTTTTAAAGGAATCTGATTTCATGTCGGTCCAATAGGATTACATTACAATTTCCTAGGTTCAATGAATCTAGACATACTCAGTAACACGACACAAAAAGCACCGTCAGTGTGTCGGCACCGTCAATCAAATGGTGGATTGGTAACTCATCACAAAATGTCGGTTGGTAACTCATCACAGAGTATTACCGGTTCATACAAAATACCGGTTGTCGGTTTGACAAAAATGAAGACTGATAAGAATGTGTTATGTAGCTTTTCTTCCTCGTACCGCTTGAGATCTATGAACTGCTTGGGGTCGACATGCCGCTTCAAACCGGGAAACACATTCTGCAAAATCACCAATAGTCCAAAGACTAGAATACAACATACCGGTTGGAACAAATACCAGTTGAGCTCTAGCTCATACATATAAAGTGGATCTCAATGCAAGTGTGTGTCCATCAATGACAATCACAACATAAACATCAAAAATGCCAACAAAAATTACTTTTGTAACTTTTCATTTAATAAATGTTTAGTTAGTTATCAAAAAGTTACTTTTTGTAACTTGTCATTTGATAAAGTGTATGTTAGTTATCTTGGGTGGCATTCTAGATAGAGATGAGTCATAATTCACTAGCAATTGCACCTTGGTGTGCAATGGGTATGTTGAAGAGGTGTGGAAGGTCAATTAAAAAAAATAGTATTCTTTTGCATACCTTTGTGGAGTACATAAGGTCAATTGATAGGACATTTAGCAAATGATGTTGTCTTTGCAACAAAGGTGTCAGTGGATAAGTGATGATTTCAATTCAAATATGCATCCAATTAAATAGATTCAAACATGATTGAAACAAAACTTTAAATGAGAAAGATAATCAAGATTTGTTATCAATAGTCTCATGTTATGTTTGTAATAGGGGGAGATGGAGATAGAGGGAGAGATGGAGGGGGGAAGATCGAGAGATATGGGGATATAAAGAGGGAGATGTAGATGGGGGAAGAGAGATAGGGGTAAGGAGATAGAGATAGGGGATATAGATAGATAAATAGATCGAGCGAGTGAGAGAGGGGGAGGTAGAAAGAGGAAGGTAGATATAATAAGTAATATATAAAGAGATAGAGGTAGAGAGAGATGGAGGGATGACAAGATATACATAGAGGGAGAGATTAAAGAATAAATATGGAGATATAGAGATAGAGGTGAAAGGATATAGATATAGAGTTCTAGGAAGAGGGAGAGGGATAAAAGGAGGAAGAGGGATAAAGAGAGGACGAGATGTGTTTAGAGATAGAGGAGGAGAGAAATAGATAGGAGAGGTAGATGGAGAGATATAAGGAGACAAAGAGATAGAGAGGTATAGAGGGAGAGTGGAAGATAAAGACATATAGATGGTGAGATAGAGATAGAAGGATATATAGAGGTAGAGCTCGAGAGGGACATAGAGACAAAGAGATAGATATAGATACAAATATAGATAGAGAGAGGTATGTATGTATCAAGACAGAGAGAAATAGGAGGGATATAAAGAAAGGGAGAGAGATATGTAGGAATATAGAGAGATAGAGATATGAGAAGAGAAAGGGATCTAGAGAGGTAGAGATACTGAGATAGATGGGGGGATAGGGAGGGAACAAGGGAGGGAGAGTTGTGGGGAGATAGGTGGAGAGGGATAGAGGGAAAAAGATAGGTAGAGGAGGGGGAAAGCGAGAGAGATAAAGAGGGGGGAAGAGGGAAAGGTAGTGTGGGAGAGATTGTCATGCCCAAACTTTTGGGCAAAAAACAGAACAATTTCTTTTTTTGAATACTTAATTACTTGCGACCTATGCTCAGTTAGATGTGACAACTTAACAAGTTGTTCTAAATGAAATCTTAATTGGTATTAAAATGGGTTTCTAAAGTGATCGATGGATTTAAATTTAACTAGAAGTCTTAGGTTTTAATTTTAACTTCTAAGCGACAGGATTAGATTCTTACTTACGCAGCCATTATGATAACTCCTATTATCAAAAAAGAAGAAATTTAATGTTTTTATAAGGACAATATCCTTTTTGATATTAAATAAATTTTCTCAAAAGCCCCTTCAATTTTATTACATTTAAATAGCCCAATTTTACTAAATTGACATTAATACAATTTCTTGAATTAATATCAATTATTTATCTAAGTAAAGGACTAACAAGTTTTCCACCAAACCCTTGATAATATAATCTCTGCTTTAATAAATTAAATAATTCTAGAATCCATTAAATCAATATTAATACAAATTCAATGTATTAATTTTAATTAATTGGGCAAATGAAAATAAAGTGTCAAACGCCATTATAATAATTAAATTATTAATAAATAATTCCACTTGGATTAAATAAATCCATAAGATCAAAAGTCCATTAACTTATTTTTAACATACATAACTCACTACCATATCCCCTTATAAACAAATTAATCATTTATTTTACCAATAATGAAAATACCCCTTTTACTAAAATAACCATATAATAATCTTCAATAAATTATTCCATCTAATTCATATATACTATGAAAACAACATCCTAAGAGATTTAAATGATCCCTAAACTTTATAATTTACCCCTTTTTAAAATGGGATTTTTCCCACTCATTTTATTTCAAATTTTGAAAGAACCCCTCTATTATTATTATTATTATTTTATTTTATTTTATACCTATTTAGGGTTTCCTTTCTTTTTTTTAAGATAAACATACTATCTATTTGTTTCTTATTCTTCTTCTTTCTTCTTCTTAATCCCTAACCCACATTAGGGTTAGGGTATTCATTTAAAACTTTATACTTTTTATGCAAGGTCTGGTTTTATTCATGGCGGTCAAGGGTGTGCAGGTTGGCGGATTTCGCAGGCCATGGCAGATGACAAGGAGGGGGCTTGAAGGTGGGAGCCACACCCAGTGTGGATACCCACACTGGCGGGTCGCACCGCTGATTGTGGATACCCACAATGGCAGGTCGCGCCGCTAATTGTGGATACCCACAGTGGCGGCTACATCGCCCACTATGGTTACCCACAGTGGCGGCTGTGCCACCCACTACGGAGTACCCACTTGATGGTGGGGGGTGGGGTGGAGCTCTCGCCTTTCCCATTCCCCGTGTCAAGCTCAAAATTTCTTCTTTATTTTTATTTTTTATTTTTTTTGTTATATATATATATATATTTGTTTATATAATAACGTATATATATATATGTGTGTGTGTGTGTGTGTGTGTGTGTGTGATTATATATATATATATATATGTTATTTTTTTTACAGCAAAAAGTATTAGGAAATTAAAATACTAACCAGATTACTAAGATAAAAAATATATCTTTTTATTTCCAGTTTATTCATATTTTCTCAAATGTATATATTTTAACACAAATGCAGCATGTGTATTTTTATTTTTATTTTTTTCTGCTAAAGATAAATAAAACAACATAGATGATATATATATATATATATGATTAAGTCTGCATTTACATTACTTAGAGCAGATTATTTTTCAATAGATAGAATGGAATAGATTTTAATTTCTTTCATTAACATGTAGCTGCTTTTGATTTAAAATAATAATATCTAGATTTACATAATTTCCACTGTACATGTATTTTCAGAATAGTAAAGAAAACAACAGAATGATTTTATTTACAGTTGCAACTAACTTTTCCTAAAATCCATTTAATCAATAAACAACAAGATGAAATGTTTTATTAATGATAACTCTAAGATATCTATTTATTTTTCCTTTGTATCTAAACTATAGACTTAAGGAAATATTTCATTTCTATTTAAAAGTGACTACTCTATTGACATTTAACTTTGCACTTCCTTTTTAATAACAAATTAGAAACATAATATAATATCATTTTAATTTTTATTTTTTTTAAGCAACTATATCAATACAGAAATAATCCAAAATGTATTCTTCTCATTTCAAGGATAAATACTTCAAGTTAAAATACAATTCCTTTTCTTTATATTTCATGGCAAAACTAAACAATTAGTTACATTTAGTACATCAAGATTTCCTTTACTAAATAAGAAGATAACTAAGTCAAGCCTCTCATTTCTACTAAATGAGGACTTTTCCATTACATTTTTTTTTGCAACTAAATACATTAGGACATAGGATCATCTCAAAGCTTTCCCTTCCAAATCTTTTCCCAAGCAACCTGCAATAAAAGCTATAGGGTTGTGACCATGGAGGCTCACCTCCCAACCTAGGCTTACAAGAAGCCACCCCCAAGCTAGGAGAACCAAGGCTAGATAGGAAACACACATTCAAAAAAATACAAGCAAGAAAACTCGCAACAACATTAACACTCCCATCCCAAGGATAAACAATGTCACTTGTGTGACTTTTCAAGTGGGGTGAAGGTGGACCATATACCTAGAGGAGAATTATGCAAGTAGAGAACATAATGCCATAGAAAGGCTACAAATAAACACATCCACAAGTTCCAAACTTGTCCCTATAATCTCTTATGTCCCCCAAGGCATACAAGCCAACAAACTCCCCTTATGACCCCCATTTCACAAACAAAATACCATGCAACAAGGGTCCCATAACCCCTTGTAAACCACTCTCTTCCAAAGAGCCCCTCTACACTCATAGGCTATCAAACAACCCTTCACCCCAAGGCTACTCTACCCTCCCAAGGGTGAGTTTGGCCTTGAAAACTCCCAAAACAATATCATAAATCCACAATATCACAAACACAAAAGGAAGAACCCAACATCTTCCTAAACATACTAAGAAATCAACAATGAAAAAACAACCACAATAAACAATCTTTTCAAAACTCAAAGCATCAACATGAGATAGTAAACCAACCAACCTTAAATCTGCCAAAATGATGAATAGAAGTTTTAGAAGAGCTGCCCAAATCCACTATCTTTTCCCTTCAAGACTTAACCAAAAACCCTTCCAAAAACTTGCCAAAAACTACTGAAGAATCTAAGTCCCCCAAAATGGAGAGTGGGTGATCAAACTTCTCCCTCCCAAACTATTCCCTAAGAAGACAGTCCTTACTCTTTCCAACCCACTTGGAAAGGGTGAAGGATGTTCATTGGTTGGTCTTCCCAATACCTTACAACTCTCTAGCCAAGACACCTCAAAAAAGGTAAAAGGAATGGGGAAGACCAATGTCACTCATGAGGAGGGTTATCTAACCTAGGAAGGCTCCTCTAAAGTTGAAATTCAGCCAACTTGGGAAATTCAATTTTTGGGGTGGCTAAACAGGCCCTAGGGAGTGGACACATGGCTAAATTTGGCCTTCATCCATAGGTACATCATATGGCCCACTAAAAATGCCCCTAACTTGACCCTAGGAGTTAGTTTAACCCCTTAGAAATTCACCCAAAGTTTACCTACGGGTCAACTCTGAGTTGACCTTTCTAATGGCTCCCTATCCAAGACTTTCTTGGGACCATACTAGGATAATTGAAAAATATGCATTGGTAAAACAAATTTCCTCCAAAAGAACATGCCATTGCCAACTCATCCTATAACACGTGTCAAGTGACACTACAAAAAGAATTACACATCACTAAAATACACATGGCAAATGTCCCTTTTTTTGGAATTTATAAATTAAACAATTTCCAAATTAAACACACATCCAAGCATAACATTTACAAATTAAAACACATTTATAAACGAGGTGTTGTCTCTCCAAATAGACAACCCTTGGCTTCACAAACAGACATAGGTCTAGGCTTGATTCTTCGAATAGTTTCCATGGTCACATGGAATAATTTTCTTGCACATCTCATTTTGCACATTACTAATTCCAAAAAAATCACATTTAATATCAACATAAGAAAAGAATACAATTTAGACACTTTGCATACAATTTCAATCATAACAATCAATTTATCATTTATCCAATAAAATCCACATAAAACAATTTACTCAAAAGGCATCCTCATAGTCCTCATGAAACTCAATCATTAATAGGTCATGCGTCCATGTTTTCAAATATCAAAAAGAAGTACTGCAAATTCTAAGATAGCTGACATACATCATATCAAGATTATCAAATCAGTGGATCATATAGGATCTAAATCCATAACACATCAAAATGTGCACTGCAAGGCAAAATGATTCCATAACCTGGTTCAATTATTTTTCCCCACTAATCTATTCGTCTAACATAGCCCATCCTATTGAATTATAACATTTATTAATACGGTCAACCATGGTCAACTAAGTTAACCAGAGCTTGATCGGGGAGGGGCTCTACAGAGACAGAGAGGGGGGAAGAGAGAGAGGAAGAGGGATAGATATATAGAGATGGAGAGAGATAAGGAAATATATATATATATATATATATATATATATATATAGAGAGAGAGAGAGAGAGAGAGAGAGAGAGAGAGAGAGAGAGGTCAAGTGATAGAGACAAGTAATAGAGAGAGGAGGAGAGTGAAATAGAGTCTATAAAGATGGAGAGATATAGATATAGGAAGTGAGAAATAAGGAGTGAGATATATTTAGAGAGAAATAGAAAGGGAAGGAAAGAAATAAAGAGAGGAGAGAGTAGAGAGATATAGAAAGAGGGAGTGATATAGAGAGAGTAATATATATAGATAGAAAGAGGAAGAGATGGGGATAGAAATGAGAGATGGAAATATATAGATATAGTAGGAAAGATAGAGTGTTGAAAGAGAAAAATATGTGGAGAGAGAGAGTGTGTGAGAGAGAGAGAATAACATATGGGGATATAGAGAGATATAAATATAAAGATATATGAAGTGATAAATAGCGAGGTAGACATGAGCATGTGTGTGTATGTGTATGTGTATGTGTATGTGTATGTGCATGTGCATGTGCATGTGCATGTGCGTGTTCATGTTCATGTGCATGTGCATGTGCATGTGTGTGTGTGTGTGTTTGTGTGCATGTACGTGTACATGTACATGTATTTGTATGTGTATGTATAGAGAGATAAGATATGGACATAGAAATGGAGAGGGAGAAAGATATATAAAAAGATATGGAGGGAGGGAGAGGGAAGGAGGGAGGGAGGGGGAAGGAGGGAAATAGAGGATAGAGAAGTAGAGAGATATAGAAAGAGGGACTGATAGGGAGAGAGGTACAGCATGGGAGATTGAGATAGAAAAATGGAGAGATAGAGACATAAATAGACATAAAGAGAGAGAGAGAGAGAGAGAGAGAGAGAGAGAGAGAGAGAGAGAGAGAGAGAGAGAGAGAGAGAGATATGGTGATGGATGTAAAATAATAAATATAAAAAATGCATATTGACTATTTTATCTTCAACAATTAAAATATATTAGTGAGAGAGATAAGTGATACTGATTAATTTGTTTGAGAATCTCGAGTCTATGTATGAAGGGAGATTCATATACCTCTAGGGAAGCTTCTCATCTATTTATTGATGAAGCTAAAAGAATTGCCATGTAAACTAAAATCCCTTAAATCTAAGAACAATTGAGTTCGATTTCTTAATTTTATGCTTCATAAATAATTTAAACTATTCACTGGACAAGTGCATGGACAATCGAAATTTATTGTCTTGTATTATTTAGGGTAAGTAGCAGGTTTTTGTCCCTCCCTCCTTGCCTCCTACCTATTTTGGCACTTTTCACCCCTCTTATTAACCAATTAAATTATTAGATTTCTTATACATTAATTTAATATATATATATATCTTTATTCAATAAATATAATTAAATAATAAATATTTTTTAATATGTAATTTATAATATATAATAATAGAATAATTATAATAAAAAATTATATAAAGTAAATGTATAATAAAACAAGAGTTGTGATCAGCTAGAGTCCCTGTCTTTTGCCAAAAAAAATGAGATTTGTTCTATGTTTGTTTGAAAAATGTCAAATTAAGCATTGAGCATCTAGTATATTGCATGTATAAGCTATCCAAGGTTATTTGGAATAAAAAATAAAGTATAGAAAAGAGAAGTTGAATCTCCTATGACACAAAACTCGTAGATTAACATTAAAATATTATATTAGAGAACATCAATCCTTACATCATCCACTAGAGTGCACCATTTGTTTATTAAGGAATTCAAGAAAGCTTCCCTTTGTTTTAGAACATATCATAATTTACTTGAGCACAACCCTAAGTTCAAAAGCATGTATTGAAGATAAGAGTACATATCACAACAACAAAAGAAAATATATAGCATGTGAACTAGAAAAACTAGAGGAGAAATCTCCTTCATTTAAATAGGGGGCCAACATCATATTAATCTTCATTTAGATTATATTAGAAGATTCACAATATAGATCTATCGTTAGATTTTCAATTTTACTCATTGATCATATAATCAAATAATAGAATATTTATATATTGAAAAAATAATTAATAAAGAAATAAAATTTATAATTTTTTAATTATTTATATAACTTTTGTGTCAACTCTAACTTATTTAAATTTAGTTATATTAATTACTTAAATTAATTAATAATAAAATATTATACTTATATTCAATAAAAGAAAAAAATTAAACAAGTAAAACACCATAATAAAAAACACATTAAACACAAGGGAAAAAAATAACATTTAATAAAAAAGTTTTTTAAATAAAAACATGGGAAACTTTAGGGAATGTTTTAAATTTTTGCCTTCTTCATATTTATTGGTTAGAAGTTTTTTTCCAGAATTTTAATTGAAAAAGTTAAAATACTTCAGTAAAATCAAGATTGATCAATGAAAAAAAAAGGAAAAAAAAATGAAAATTAAATTTGAAAAGTTAAAGTGGAGAAAATTATAGAATTAAGAATTCTCAAAACCAAATTAATTGCATTTTAGTAATTGTTGCTTGATTGGTTGTAAGTTTAACAGTTTTTATTGGTGTTGTCTTTACTTCTACAGAAAGTGTAATTATATTGACATAACGCAGCTACGAGGAGGAACTTAGAGATGAAAGCAATGTAATGGTTGGATTTATTTATTTGTGGGCTAAGAAATGCGTTTATTTGTAATTTTATTATGTCATTTTGAAGTTTTAGAGTTTAGCTTATGAACTAAAAATGAATGCTGAGAATTTTTAAGAAACATAGAAATGGGATTTCAACCAAGTAGCTATATGATAGCTTAGTGAGAAATGGAGAGGGTATCGTTTTTATTTTAACTGCACAATTGGCTCTTCTGCACAACTTTTTTAGATTTTGAGACCAATGTTATCAGGTTTTATATCTTTGCACTTTCTCACATTTTGATAATAGATCAGGCAATGTAATCCAAAATTTTAATGTTAAAAGATAGATAGACAATCAAATCACCATGTCAAAACCCATGTTTTTCACCATGTCAAAACCCATGTTTTTCACCATGTCAAAACCCATGTTTTAAACCTAATCTAATATAAAGACATAGTTCTGATATTAACAAAAGCACCTTTTAGAGGCCTAATATGCATTTCCCAAAAGAAAGACATTTTTTTTATATTAATAGAAACAACTTTTAGAAGCAAATGATTCGAATATAAATAATTTTCAAAGACAGACTTCTCAAAATTGTAATTTGATGACTGACATGAGTGCAGTACCGTGAAATCACTTGTCTTGAAAGTTAAAAGAATCTAAACATGTTGTTTCTTGATGTTTAAATGTGATATCGGGACCAACAAATGGCCATTACAATCCTTTTCCTTACATCTTATTCTTTCTTTTTCTATTGTTTTTATTGTAGTGATGAAAATAAGTTGTAATTTAACATTTTATTGCTTTGTCTACAGTCAATTTGGCCTTATAGTGGATATTATCTTCCAATTGAAGAAAACTTGAATGAATTTATCAACTTTTTGGAGGAAAAAAGCATAGATCACACCAATGTGCAGGTTCATGTATATTTGATAATTCACCTTTCAATAAGTACAATGAATTCATTTTTTTAAAATTTCGCTCAAAATTTCTCCTATCATTATATGTACATACATAGTATACTTAATGAGAAACAGAGAATGTTAAACTCAATTTGGCCTTATAGCTGTGTGATTATAACCATGGCACTAGTCCTTCTAATGAATTATATAGACCACTCTTTATACTCAATCTAGCATGTAGCTTGGGCCAAAACCTCACGAGTAGACTTACTTTTATGTCTACAGTTGCTTCAAAAATAAGCCCATAAATTAACTAACACGATTTAGGAACTTTGCAAAGCATAATCTTGCAAGGTGTTGCTATCTTTCATGCAATCAGAAAACCAACAATATGCCACTTTTGTTTACTTATTCTTGTCAGCTGACATTTTAGATTCATTCTAGTTCCCACTTGATCCAGTTTTGTTTTTGGTAGTGACATATGCACAAGATTTGTGTTTAATTAAACTTCAGTAACTAAACAAGATTTCTTTGGTCTTTTTTTTAGAAGGATCCACCTAATGAAGATGAATTGTCTTTTGATGTTAAAGAGAACTTGATCATTGGTAGCAAACCCAACTTAGAAGCAGAGAGAGATGAACAGTGTTTGGTTGAAAAGTGTGAGATTTTGCCAAGATCAAGAGCTCAATGAAAAGTACAATAGAGACAAAATATAGGACAAGAATAAACTGTATTCTCATCAATAGAAAATGATCAATAATATCAAATTACATACAATGTAGATGAGCCTGCTTATATAGGCAAGGCTAGGGATTTGTGAGCACACAAACATGACATGTGGCTCAATAAGAAACATGGGTAGGTAGAAAATAGGTGTAGGTAGGTAGGAAAAATAATATAATAGTCCACATGAGGTGGATCACCCACTGAATGTGGAGTGTAACAATAAGATCAACACCATAAAAAGTGGAAATTCTCCTACACACACTATCCCAATGTGGCACAAACAACCAAGTGTCTCATACCCAAACTACTATGAAATGTATTTCCTAAGTAAACTTAAGTAAGGTGTCATACTATCCAAGATTAATAATTATTTACACCAACACCCCCCCTTAAGTGCAACTTAGGGAATGCACTTAAGTCTACAATGCAACTAAGCAATGCAAGATGGGTCTCGGCTACTAGGCCATGTTAGGTACCCATGTACAGATGCAAATACATGAAAACCAATGCAATGAAAACTCTCACAAAGTGGGGAAAGAGAAAAAAACCCAATGGGAAAAAACCCTCCCCCAAAAGAGAGATAAAAAACATACGAGAACTCTCATAGAAGTATGTGAAGGACAAAACCCCATGTGAGGAAAAAGTCCCCCCCATATGAGAGAAGAAGAGAAGCTAGGAGCCCCCCCTCAATGTGGAATTTGCACCAATGATAGAAGCTCAATGTATGAAGAAACTGCTCCACGAACATCGAACAATATTCCTCCCCTTAGGAAGAAACAAAACCAAAGGTGTATCCATGAAGTCTCCCCAATCATGAAGGGAAGATGTATGAAAAAAACTCATGATGAAAGGAATCTCTGAAAATTGATCAAGTGTCCCCATGTCAATGCTGAAAGATACCCCCTCCAAAGGTGATAAACCGTGCCACACTGCTGAAAAAGGCACTCCAAGATCTAGTGGAGATGGATGTAGAACATGTCCCAAAGACTCACATGTCTCCTCAAAAAATAAAGAGACCTCCTCCAACTGTTGTACATAAGTATCCACAATCATGTCAACCTCGAAAGAATGATCATGTAGAGAATTAACAAGAGGGTCAGAGTGTTCCCTTGCAACAATTGAAGAAGTGTCATCTTCATCAAAGAGAAGATGAATGTCATCAATGATGTCTCCCAAATATGCAATGTAGGATTCCATAAATAAACCTGCAATGTCTGTCAAGTAATCATCCCATGAAGCTGAAGCTGGAAGATAATGAATATCCTACTGCACTGAATCACATGAAGGCAAAACTGTCGCACTATCTGCATCATTAGGTGCAATAGGTGATGTGATATCAATATAAGGAGATGAAATACAAGGCTCAAGAACGGGGTCACATGTGAGAATCCCCATGTTCAAGTGCCCAAAGTTCTCCTCAAAATCTAAACCATCACAAGAAGTGTGATCAACATGTGTAGAATCATCAAATGTGAAATCATCATCATGAACAAAATCTGAAAAGGAGTATAACCGAGATGAATGATCAACCACCCCAGTCGCAATGATAGCTCTAGTCTCCAAGTCTCTAATGAAAAATGACTCAGGTGTGAACTCCACAACTCTCTTAGTTGCACCATGTGTGATTTGATAGATATAAAGGAGATTGTTTGTCAAGTGGGGTACACACAACACATTATTGAAGGAGTTATCACCAATATCAATAGATCCTTTCCCAATCACATCTATGTATGTATGATTGCCCATCAATATCTGCTGCATGGTGCAAGGCTCAAATGTAGAGAACATAGACTGCGAAGATGCCATATGATGAGAAGCCCCTGAATCTAGAAGCCATCTCTTTGAATCATGACTGATAGTAGCACATAGAGCTTTTCCTTTTCTTGTCCCAAAAGAGTGAGTCTTCCCACTTGTAGAAGCCATGAATGCTTGCCCTTTTCCTTTTGAATGTGAGGAAGTGGAAGTTGTTGAATCATCCTTTTTGTAGACATTAGACAAATCATTGTTATTCTTTTTGATGATATGTGTGAGCTCATCAATCTTCTTAAAATGGCAACGACGCTCCTCATGACCAACCTTTTTATAATAGGCACAAGTAGGTCTCTCCCTCTTTGGTGAGTTATCCCTCTTGGAAGAGGATGAATCTCCTTGTTGTGGAGAAGATGGTGCTTTGTCCTTAGGCTTTGATTGCCATTTCTTCTTGTTTGAGTTGTCCTTTCCTTGATTTCCTTTGTTCCCTTGATTTGCCACTAATGCTTGAGACTTAGAAGCCTTAAGAATGCCCATGCTTATCAACTTAGTTTGTTCCATCATCAACATTTCATTGAAAGCATCAAATGTAGGCATTGTGTAGCTTGAACCCATTGTCATCCTATGGGTTTGGAAACTAGAAACAAATGTTGCACATTCTTGTGGAAGCTTGCCTATCAAGTTGAATATCAATTGAGTATCCTTCTTATCAATGCTACAATATTTGAGTTGTGCCCTCAACTCATTTACCTTAGTGACATAATCCTGTATAGTATCAAAGTTCTAACATGGTGAGATCACTATCAATTTGATATCCCCTAATCTCATCAACTTGACCATACAAGTCTTGAAACTTTTTCCAAGCATCCTTGATTAGAGTACACTTCTCAATATGAAAAATGAGATCCTTTGATACATACTTTCTTAAGGTACCAATTGTCATGATATTTTTAGTAAGCCAATCGAAGTGACCAACTAGATCAACCTTAGGATCATCGGGAGCAACAATAGTTCCATCAATGTAATGAGTGAGTCCTTTTTCCATAAGTTTACTCCATGCATCAATTTTCCAAGTAGCATAATTATGAGGAGTTAATAGAGGAAAATTAGAAGAACTCATAGCAATAGAAAGGAAGGAACACAAGAGCACAAAAGAACAAGATACACCGCCCCAAATTCACTCAATCAAAGTACCCCCCCCAAAAACGATGATTTTGGCACTTTATATGTAGTGCATGTACAATAGACCACTTGCAAACAATGGCAAGGTGGACTTCTGATTTTGTTTTACAATTTCCCCAATAGGCTGAGAACTACAAAGCAAAAGATCAAAAAGATAGATCTATGCAATACAAATGCCAAATTGGCCAAATAAGACCATATGATGAAAGTACAATTTATACCCATAATTGCTACAAACTGATAGCATATTCTGAGAGTAGACAAAAAATAACACACTTTAAAAAAAAACGGCACCTGAAAAGGAGTTTGTATGAGCCCGAATGGAGACCTGGAAGTTGCAGAAACGGGGATTGGATAGGTATAGTCACCAAAAGCTGAGAATTATGTAAAATATATCTATCAAAATCAGAAAATAATTCCACCATGTGAAAGTACATGAAATTCTAACCCATTTCAAAAAAAAATGCACCAAAAAAGGAGCAAAAATGAGCAAGATATGGCCATTTGAAGTTGAACTGCAAAATCAAAAAACTCAATGAGAGGGGCTTGCAAATTTTTTTTAAAATGATGACATCAGCAAAATGCGGGGTTAAATTTGATGGTTGTATGACCATCGCCAAAACTTCACAGCTGACTGGGCGATGACATGGCACAATCTGATTGGTCAAAAATATGATGTGGCTGATGACGTGTTCGTGTTATGTGTCCATGGGCCAGTGGCCTCTTGCCACGTGGCGAGCGTGGATTCGCTGGGGTCCTGCTGACGGGGTTGGATGTCTGCGTGGCGGAGGAGGTGGTGGATGCGAGTGGGAGGAGGGCCTACTGGAGGGAGGGTTTGCTGCCGCCGGTGCCGGCTGGGCCGGCAGGAGCCTGCGGCAGGGAGGGTTGCGCGGGCAACGGGGCAGGTGGCCTGCGTGGGCGGCGGTGGGGCAGGCGGCTTGCACGGGTGGCAGCGGGGCAGGGCGGTGTGGGGAAGCCCGACGGGGCCTCTATGCAGGGAGTTGCGGACTGCGGAGGGGGAGCTGTGTGGGCCGCGACGGGGCGGCAGCTCCAGGGTGGTGCGGCTGGGCGGCAACTGCTGGGGTGGCGCTGCCGGGAGCTGTGTGGTAGCGGCGCCTGGTGGTGAGCTGTTGGGATCTGCAAACCCTGCAGGTCATGGGGGTCAAGGGGGGGGGGGGGGGGGGGTTTGCGGACCCCCCCAAAACAATTTTTTTTTTTGATTTTTTTTGAAAAAAAAATTTCCGAAATTTTTTTTTTTAATGAATTTTTTTTTTTTCAATTTTTTTTTTCAGAAAAAACTAAAAAGATTTTGAAATTCGTACAATAATAGCAAAATTGGCAAAAAAAAATTTCTCACCAAAATAGGCCAACTTTATAACAAAAATTCATGGAAACGGCCTTCTGGACGCAATGGCGAGGTCGGATCTAGTCTAGGACGCCTCCAAAAGATGCTGCTCCTCAGATCTGCCTCTTGACGTCGCAATAATGCCTCTTCAAGATGAATCAATGAAGCCCCAATGGCTCTGATACCATGTGAGATTTTGCCAAGATCAAGAGTTCAATGAAAAGTACAATAGAGACAAAATATAGGACAAGAATAAACTGTATTCTCATCAATAGAAAATGATCAATAATATCAAATTACATACAATGTAGATGAGCTTGCTTATATAGGCAAGGCTAGGGATATGTGAGAACACAAACATGACATGTGGCTCAATAAGAAACAAGGGTAAGTAGGAAATAGGTGTGGGTAAGTAGGAGAAATAATATAATAGTCCACATGAGGTGGATCACCCACTGAATGTGGAGTGTAACAACAAGATCAACCCCATAAAAGGTGGAAATTCTCCTAAACACACTATCCCAATGTGGCACAAACACCCAAGTGTCTCATACCCAAACTACTATGAAATGCATTTCCTAAGTAAACTTAAGTAAGGTGTAATAATATCCAAGATGAATAATTATTTACACCAACAAAAAGTTCAAAAAACTTGATTCACACAAGGAATTTAAATGTGCTTCTACTTTGGTGAAAGAATACGAAGGTTTCTAGCCTTCCTTTAAAAGGATCAAAACAAAGGAAATTTGCACTAGGTTTACACTTGATGGGTCTAAGGATTCAAACAAAGAAATGTTTTCTAATGACTCTGATGAAAGCATGGTTCTTCAAGATGGGATTGTATTTTAGAAGAGAGATAGCTATGCTCAAGAGGCACATAAAAGTGCAGGTTGCCAAGATAATCAAGAAGTGTGCTACAAAAAGAGTTTGTCAGATAAAAACCTTGTAGATACTAGAACAAAGGTGCCTTTGATGCAAGAGCATCCAGTGGTGTAAGGGAAATCTTGCATCACCCAAAAGCATTTCTTTTTTTTTTTAAGTTTTATTTTAATGTTTTTGTTGTTCTGGATACCCATTTGGACGAATAAGAGATTCCAACTCTCAAAATTGTCAAACTGCTTTTTCTTGCCGAATGCCCAAAACAAAAGGTTTTTATTTGAAGGCAGATGGAGCCCAAAATTTACAGGAAGATTAAGGAAGGAAACTTAAGCTCATTGGCAAAAGAATAAGGTCAAAAGAGTTAACGGTTTGAAAGTTATTAAAGTTTCAATTTCCTGAAAAATAAAAAAAAATTCTTCCAAGTCAGATTTGAGGCATTAAATGGTGTCAAATGGGCCCGAAAATGGCAGAAATTGGTGGAGAAAATTCTTGACATATTCTACACTCAGAGAGATTTCTAACGCTTCAAACAATTCGTAAATCCGATTCCCGGATCAAAAGTTATGGCTGCCAGAAGTTGGACAATTTTTTGGAAAGTTTCAACTTTCGAATCTGGTTGTATTTTCATATTTCCAATTTAATGTTTTGGTATTTGTTCACCAAATGGCAATTTACTAAATTGTAATTTTGGCTCCAAGATGGGAAAAGGCTATTTAGGACTCATTGAGGAAACTCGTGAGTTAGTTTTTGGGATGTGAGTTTTTGGAGTTGTATTTTTTTGGGAGTTTGGTTATGGGTTGGGAAATTTCTTTGTAAAGGGTTTCCAAAAAACTCCGTAAGTTGTGTGTTGCAGCCTGTGAGGATTTATTCCTCTTATTTTCATGTATGCATGTATTGCAAATAGTTTTTCAGATAATAATAATAAAATCTCTTGTGTCTCTTTTATTGCAATTGGCTGTGTTTTTCTATTTCTCGGGTTGTTTCCCCATCAAGTGGTATCAGAGCGGGTTGTTCCTGAGTGTGTGAACAGATCACCGAACATTAGGTAGTTCATACCGGGATCTGTGATTGTGGGCTCATGTTCAAGATGCCTCTAAGAGTGATGCATGGTGGCAAAAATGCTGGCAGAAGAAATACTTTGGCAAACGAGGGTTTGATAGCCCTCCAGAGACAAATTGATGCATTACAAAAAGAGATAAGAAGAGGGTTTAATCCGAGGAGAGGAGAAAGTGATGATGAAGGGGAGGTTGAAGATTCATTCTCAAGTGAATCAGAAGAAGCAATAGAAGATCAGGCTTGTTTGTTGAGGGTCATTTCTTAGATTGGGAAGATCACCCAAAATTGAAGTTTCAAATTATTTTTGGAATCTGAACCCAAGAGAGTTAATTGATTGGATTAATGAGTTGGAGGAATATTTTGAATATGAGGAGATAGAAGAACCAAATCGGGTCAAATTTGTAAAGATAAAGTTAAAAGGTCATGCAAATATCTAATGGAAGGAGGTCCAACTAGATAGAAATAAGAGGGGAAAGGGAAAGATCACTAGATGGGATCGCATGGTTGATAAATTGAAGAAATAGTTCATTCCTATGGGTTATGAATTGGATCTTTTGAAGAAACTGCAAGGGTTGAAGCAAGGTAACAAATCTATGAAGGAGTACATGAAGGAATTCTATAAAATAATTATCAGAATAGGCCATACAAAGGCCAACAAGGAAAAGGTCGCCTGTTATCTGAATGGGTTAAGGCCGAGTATTCAATAGGAGTTGAGTCTGTTCAGAATGAATAGTATTGAGGAAGAGTATCAATTTTCATTGAAAGTGGAGGAGAAATTGAATAAAAGATTTAAAGGCAAACAAAAAGGGAAAGCCCAAGGTGGTAGAGGCAGTGGAAAATCTTTTGGAAGCTGAAATGAAGATCAAAAGAAAAATGATGAAGCGGGTCCTAGTTGAAATCAGAGGGGTGATAATTTTTATTGCCCACGTGATCAAAATAATGATGAAAAAAGAGGAAGAGGAAAAGGAAGGCCTGGACAAGGGTCTAGGACAGGTGGTTTCAAAGGAACTCGTTTTCAATGTGGTGAAGAAGGGCATAGAGCCTTTGAGTGTCCACAATGCGAAGGATGGACGTGCAAAAGGAATGAAGGCCATGTACGAGTCACACATGCAGATGAGGAACCTCAATCAGAACATTCTGATGATGCAGAAAGGGAAGAGACTCTAGTTATTAAGAGAACCCTGACGAATGAGGTGAAAGAACTATATTAGAGGCAAAGTTTATTTTGCACCAGATGCAAATGTAAGGATAAGTGTTGTAATGTGATTATTGACAGTGGGAGCACTGATAATCAGGTGTTTGAAGAAATGGTTACAAAGTTGAAGATGAAGAGAGAAAGACATCCATAGCCATATCGGATAGCCTGGTTACAGAATGACCACAAGGTTTTGGTCAATGAAATATGTTTGGTGAAATTAAAGATTGGAAGTTACCATGATGAGGTACTTTGTGATATCATACCTATGGATGCATGTCACATGTTGTTAGGGAGGCCATGGTAGTTCGATAGACGTGTTGTACATTATGGTCATGCAAATACCTATACCCTAATGAAGGATAGAGTTCGCCACAAGTTGAATCCCCTAAAGAAGGTGGAAGAAAAGGTATGTAGTAATACTAGAATATATTTTGTTGATGGAAGAAATTTTTTGGAAGGCATGAAACACAAACCTGTGTGTTTTGCTTTAATTCCTAGAGTGGATAAAGAAGATAGTGTAGAGATGCCTGTAGAGGTTTTTGGTTTATTGGATGAGTTTTAGGACATTGTGTCTGATAATGTACCTGAGGGTTTACCACTTGTGAGGAAGATCAGTCATCAGATTGACTTGATCCCTGGAGCTAGTTTGCCAAATAAGGCAGTCCACAGAATGACTCCAATTGAAAATAAAGAGTTGAACCGATAGGTTCAAGAGTTGTTGAGAAAAGGATTGATCCAAGAGAGCCTAAGTCCATGTGCGATACCTGCAATAATTGCACCAAAGAAGAATGGAGAATGGAGGATGTGTACGGACTCCAGGGCCATAAACAAGATAACAATCAAGTACATATTTCCCCTGCGAAGGATAGATGATCTTGTGGACTGCTTGAGTGGAGCAAAGTACTTCACAAAGATTGATCTGAAGAGTGGATATCACTAGATCCAGATTAGAGAAGGGGGTGAGTGGAAGACCGCCTTCAAAACCAAAGAAGGTTTGTATGAGTGGTTAGTCATGCCTTTTGGGTTAACCAACACACCGAGCACATTCATGCGGCTCATGAACGAGGCATTGAAAGAATTTCTAGGTAACTTTGTTATTGTGTATCTCGATGATATTTTGATTTTCACCAAGACATTGGAGGAGCATTTGATACATATTCATATAGTTTTTGAGAAGCCAAGAGAGGAGAAATGGTTGATTAAGTTGAAGAAGTGTACTTTTGTGAAGGAGTTAGTGTACTTGGGGTTTGTTGTCTCGACAGAAGGTCTTAAAATGGACCCAGAGAAGGTGAAGGCTATTCTGGAATGTCCTACCCCAAGGATTGCTACTAAGGTGATATATTTCCATGGTTTGGCTAGTTTTTATAGGAAATTCATTAGAAACTTCAGTAACATTTGTGCACCCCTGACTGAAACTTCAGTAGCATTCGATCTTCCTGGTTGCGTGGATTTTCTTTTAGTACTAGTTCCCCTACTTGAAAGATTTATGGTTTGACCCTGTGATTATAGCTTCGACACATTATTTGTTGATATACCTTTAAATGATCAAAGGCATTTTCTCTTTGTTCATGGATCAGTTCTAACTCTTGTAATCTAGATACTCATTGTTCTTCATCTAGGATGAGACCTTTTAATGATACTCGTAGAGAAGGTATCTCTACTTCTATTGGCATTATTGCTTCTGATCCATAAACAAGAGAGAAAGGTGTGGCACCTATTGGTGTGCGGATACTGGTATGATAGGCCCATAGAGAAGGGTTTAATTGAATATGCCAATCTTTTCCAGCATCATTCACTGTCTTTTTGAGGATTTTTAGAATAGTTTTGTTTGATGCTTCTGCTTGCCCATTCCCTTGTGGATAGTAGGGTGTGGAAAATCTGTGTTGGATCTTGAATTTCTCACATAGCTCTTGTACATCTTGATTCTTGAACGGCCGCCCATTATCAGTGATAATGGTCATGGGTATTCTGTAGCGATAGATGATATAATTCAAGATAATTGCAACAATTTGTTTTCCTATGATATTTATGAGAGGTACTACCTCAATCCATTTTTTGAAATATTCTGTAGCTACAAGGATGAATTTGTGACCATTAGATGAAGAAGGATTTATCTTTCCTACGAGATCAAGACCCCATTGGCAAAAAGGCCAAGATGTTTCCGAAGCATGAAGTTCTTGTGTTGGTGCAAGAATCAAATTCCCATGGATCTAACATTATTTGCATGTTCTAGCTATCTGAAAAGAATCTCGTTCCATAGTCGGCCAATAATAGCGCAAGTGTATGAGTTTTTTCAAAAGGGTAAGACCACTTGTATGAGTGCCACAAATGTTGTTATGGACTTCATGTAAGGCCTTCTCAGATTCTTCTTGTTTGAGACATCTTAAAATAGTATCGTCTAGACCTCGTTTAAACAGGGTATCCACAATGAGAGTAAAATGGGAGGATTGGTGAATAAAGTTTCTCTTTTGGTTTTTCGATAAGTCAGGAGGAAAGGTGTTATCTTTCAGGTATGTGTAAGTTTGTCTGTAGCAGGAGGAATCATGCCCCACAAGGTGACAAATAGTTTGGGAATTAGGACAATTATGAGTAGGGTAAAACAACTCTTCCATGAGGAATTCATAACGCTGTTGATTTTCCTGTGTCTGAAGGAGAGAAGCAAGAGTAGCCATGGTGTCTGCTGCTTTGTTGTCATTTCTTGGAATCTGCTAGAAAGTTATTTCTACAAAGTATTTCTTGATATCATCAACCATCTTTTTATAAGGCATTAATTTTTCATCTTTTGTTTGATAAACATCATTAATTTGATTAATGACGAGTTGAGAGTCTCCAAAGACTTGAAGTTGTGTAATATTCCATTATGTAGCCATTTTGATACCTATAACCAAAGTTTCATGTTTTTTTGTGTTGTTGGTGCATGGAAAGCTTAATTTGTATGTTTTTGGGATTGTATGACCTTGCGATGTGATGAATAGAATGCCTGCTCCTGATCCGTGCCGTGTATATGAACCATCAAAGTATAGTTGTCATGTTTTTGCGGTGATTGTGAGGATATCAGCATCAGGAAATTTAATTTGTAAAGGATGATCATCTTGAAGTGGTTCCTTAGCTAGTTGATCTACAATGACTTGTCCTTTTATAGTTTTTCTGTCAACATACTCAATATCAAACTCACTCGGGATCATGATCCATTTTGCTAGTCGTCCTGTTAGTGTTGCCTTGCTGAGTAAATATTTCAGAGGATCAATTTTAGTTATTAACTTGATGGAGTGAGATAGTAAATAGTGTCGTAATTTTTGAGAAGCAAAAACTACTGCCAAGCATGGTTTTTTTGTTGGTGAATAGTTGATCTCGTATCCTACTAGTGTTCTGTTGATGTAGTAGATAGCTCGTTCTTTTCCTTCATTATCCTGTTGTGCAAGCAAAACTCCTAATGATGTTTTGGTGGTTGATACATAAAGTAACAACGACTTTCCTAGAATTGGTGACATTAGTACAGGTGGTTGCATGAGATATGCCTTGATCTTGTTGAATGCATCTTCACATTGGTGGTCCCACTTGAAATGAACATTTTTGTGCAATAGATGAGTAAATGGTTGACATTTATCTGCTAGTTGAGCAACAAATCTTCTGATTGACCGGAGTCTTCCTTGGAGTGATCTTAGTTGACTTATATTCTTGGGAGATGCCATTTCCATGATTACTTTTACCTTAGCTGGATCCACTTCGATACCTCTAGCTGAAACAATGTATCCCAATAGCTTGCATGAAGTGACACCAAAGGTACATTTCTTACGGTTTAGCCTTAACTTGTATTGTTCTAACCTGTTGAAGATATTTTCCAGTATCTCTATATGTTCTTCTCTATTGTATGATTTAGCCAATATGTCATCCACACAGTCTTCCATGAATGTATGCATCATGTCATGAAATATAGTTGTCATAGCTCTTTTATATGTAGCACCTGCGTTCTTTAATCCAAAAGGCATGACATTCCAGCAGAAAGTACCCCATGGACATGCGAAAGTTGTCTTTTCTTGGTCTTCGGGTGCTATTTTGATCTGATTGTATCCAGAGAAACCATCCATTAAAGAAAACATGGAGTGTCCAACAGTTAAATCTACAATGATGTCGATGTTAGGCAAAGGAAAATCATCCCTTGGACATGCGTTATTAAGATCTCTGAAGTCTGTGCATATTCTGATGCTTTTATCTGGTTTTGAAATAGGAACGATGTTGGATACCCATTGAGAATAAGTTATAGGTCTGATGAATCCTACATCCAGTAATTTCTTTAGTTCTGCTTTGACCAGAAGAGCGATATGAGGATGCATCTTTCTTAATTTCTGTTTGACTGGTTTGGCTCCTGGACTAACATTCAAGTGATGCATAATAAGCTTTGGATCTAACCCTGGCATGTCTACATATGACCAGGCAAAATTAATTTGTCGTCGTTTAAAGAACTCTATATATTGTTGCATTTCTTCTTCTGATAGAGAAGTCACTAGATGAAGAATCTTTGGTTGCTCTGTTGTGCCAATGTTAACTGCCTCTGTTGGTTCGGTCAAAATGGATGACCTTTCTTGATAGTGCTCAGGTAAAGTGTCGAATCTCCCATCTTTCTGCGCCTCATGGAGGTTTTCATCGTTAGATGTGTCCTTTATTTTTACTTTTTCTTGATCTAATGTTGTCAAGAAATGGTTTTCAACATTAGACTTGATATTGTTTTCTTTATTTTCACTTTTACGACTAGGAGATTTGGCACCCACTTGACTGGAGGATGTGTTGCTGACATTCCTGGTGAGATTTTTTATGGGTTTGATTGCATTAAGATATACAGATATGGCATGGTCATTTGGAAAGGTATCAATGGCAGTATGTCCTTTATTTTCTCAATCAATAAGCTCGGGGTAGATTAGAGGTAGGGGATATTCAGGTTGGGATGTTTCAAGGGTTTCAAGGGTCTTGATAGATGTATCAAAATTTTCAATATGTATGTCGATGTCTAGAACGGTACTCTCATCAGAATGACCTCGTGTAAGGAGTTCCTGATCCTCCTCGGTTAAGTCCAAGTCAGCCAAATGCGATTCTAATTCAAGTGAACTAGTTCCTGACGTTTGTTCTGCATATGTGTGAACTACATCGACTCCTACATCTCCTTCAAAGAAATTTTCTTTAGCTGATTCTTCAGAGTGATAGGAATCCCATTCCCATTCATTATAATCTGTATCACTTGCAGCTTGCAATTTACAAATTTGTTCATATAGTATTTCTTCTACTTTTCTGGCTATATATTTTCTTCTTTCATATTCAGTTTCTTCGGGACTGAGATTGAGTTATGTCAATTTTGCTATGAGCTCTCCTTGACTTATATTAGCTTCTTTCTTGTTTTGATTGAGATTTAATGTTGCTTGAGAGGTGTTTCTAGTTTGTTTCTCTTGTTGATTTGAAGCTTGCTTCTTTTCCCATTTCATGTTTTCTTGTGTTTGTTGCTTAGCTGATGTTTCTTCTCTTTCAATTGCCAGTTGTTCTTGTCTGTTTTCATATTTCTCTTGTTGTTGACTAAAATACGTGTCTTCTGGTAGAGTGACTTGTTCATACCCTAAACCTATTTTGTCCATAGGTGTAAGGTTGGATAGGTTTTCATATACCTTCTTTTCTTTTTCCTATAGGACCTGTTCCAATGTATCCCATTTTTCTGAGAATGTTAAATCCTTTTCCATACTTTTTTGTAGGTATTCTGACATTGTTGATTTTTTGTTGAAATTCTTCATCCTTGTATAGCCACTGTAGCACATCTTTGTCTTAAGTTTCCTCTGATAAGGTTCCAACACTAACAAATGCTACATCAAATATCGGAAGATGTTTTGCAATTGGTTCTTGTTTAGAGTTTGATGGTTTTCCAAAGGATTTAGGAGAAAGTGGTAATTGTGATATTGAATATTCTTCATTCCCTCGATCTCTTAGCTGCATTTGTTTTTCCATACTTGAGAGAATTGAAGCAAATGATTTTTCTTTGGATTGTGTGTTCGAAGATGATGCCTCCCTGTTATGAGGAACAATGATTTCTTGGGCCATTTTTAGATTGCTGCAGTATTGAAATGGATTTGAATCTGCAGAGATTGTGATTTCCTGTCCATTGTAGGGAAATTTTACACACTGATGATATGTTGATGGGACAACTTGCAAGTCATGTATCCAGGGTCTTCCCAAGAGTATGTTGTATGATAAATCTAAGTCTAGAACTTGGCATGCTGTGTCGTTCTGCAAAGGTCCCACTCTGATGGGTAACTTCACAATTCCCTTAGAGGAATGTTCTTCTTCATCATAGGCTTTAATGGTGATCTTTTTCCAGGGATCAACTGCATCTTCTGAATAACCTAGAGCACGGACAAGACTCAAAGAGCAAAAGTTTAAGCTAGCTCCCCCATCTATTAGGACATGTTTAACTCGCGTCTTATGAATGATGAATTTGATATGCAAGGGAGCATTATGGGGATGTTGTAGGGACATGTCATCTTCTTCGGTGAATGATAAGCAGTGAGGGGTTGTGAGGTGTCCCACCATGGTTTGGAATTGATCGATATCAAGATATTTGGACACTGTTGTATCTACTAATGCTCATTCACGAATTTCTTTGTGTGCAGGTGAAAGTTTTAAAAGTTCTAAGATGGATATTTGTGCGGGTGTTTTCTGCAATTGATCCACTAGGTTGTATTGTTTGGTAGTGGATGATGTGTTTGTCGTAGGACCCGATAAAACCACTTTGGCTTTGATTCTTGTGATAGCATGATCTTGTTCTTGATTTTGTTTTTCTTTAAGTACAATCACATTTACCACATTATCATATGTATGAGCGTAATTTACCTTCACTTTACCCTTACCATTGTTTGTTGTTGATGATTCACCTTTCTCATAGTTTGGAAGTGGAGTTTTAAAAGTTGTATGAGATTCATTCATTGTATGTCCACCTATAGTTATTACTCCATTATCAATCAAATCTTGGATGACAGGCTTCAACTTCTAACAATTATCTTTGTGAAGTCCCTTGTTTCGATGGAAATTGCAATAATGGTTATCATTCCACCAAGGTGGTTTTATTTGAGGTTTGTAATTCCTTTCTTCTGGCAAAGTGTTCAATTTGTTTGTGAGAAGTGTCTTTAATGTTCACCCAAGGGGTTCACCAATGTTTGTAAATTATCTTCGAAAGAAAGTTTTAATAGTTGCTTTTTGGTGATGGTTGTTTTGCTGAGCCACTGCTGAGTGAGTGGATAGATTAAAAACCGGTTGCTTTGGTTTCACATTGTTGTTATCCACTATTCCATTGTTGATGACATTTCGATTTCTATTCCAAAAATTTGGTTTATCATTGTGATTACTATTATTGGTGTTGTTATTAGGAGGATGAACTCCATCTTTGTATATTTTCAACTCACCTTTCTTTATCATGGATTCCTCCATTCTGATTCCATTATCAATCATTTTTCTGAAACTTTGATTTCCTTGCATTTTTAAGTAATAACTCATTTGATCATTTAAGTTGTCTAAGAATATGTCCATTTTTTCGCACTCTAGCATTGCACAAGGATATCGCAAAGCTAACCATCTCCATCGTTGTAAAAATGTCATGAGAGGTTCTTCACTTTTTTGTTTGGCATTACATAGGTCTAGCATTGTTATTTCATGTTGTATGTTGTAAGAGTATTGTGAAACAAACTTATCCACCAATTCTGAGAATGATCTGAGTCCAGGTGGAAGTTTGGAGAACCATTCCATAGCTAGTCCAGTTAAACTTTTTGGAAATAATCTCATCAAGTAAGTATCCTCATGTGCAAAACTCCATACTCATTGTGCAAAATTCTCGTATATGATCTTGAGGGTTAGTGCTTCCATCATATTTTTCGTATCTAGGATTTTCAAAACCTATAGGAAATGGTATCATGTTTAGATTTTTGTCGAATGGATAAGGACATATTTCTTGAAGTGAGTATCTTCGAACATTTCCTCTCTACATATCTTGAATTTGTGTTTGTAGTGTTTGTAGTTGTGTTGTGAGAGTTGTGATTGGATTATCAACATGATTTGTTCTTGCATGACCATGATTTTACATTCTAGGAGGATTTGGATCTCATCTTGTTTCATCTCTAGTCCTTCTTGTATCTTCATTGTATTGAATGTTATTCAGAATTTCCACTTCATCTCTTTTGGGTATGGAGTTTCTTCATTAGTTCTGGTGTTATTAGGAATTGATGCGTCATTCATGTGGAGACCAAAAATGTCTTCGTATTGTTCGTTAGAAGGAGGAGGACCACTTTTCTTTTGTGTCAATTTGTTCACATCAAAATCTTGGGGGAGTGTAGCACCAAATTTTGCTAACATTAGAAAATATTTTTCTTTTTCCCCTTCCAATAATTTCTGCATAAATTTATCAAATTGAGGATATTTTTGATGTCTTTGATATTTTGTTCTATTATTTCTCCTTCAACTTGTATTTCATCTTTATGTTCCATGGTTATATGCTTTTTAGTTATTTCCAATGTTTCAATTTTCATCTCTGCAATCCTTCATCTCCGAGCTCTAGTTAGAACGGGCATACACGTGTGTTATTTTGCTAGGATTCGATTATCCAAAAAGTTGTTTTGATAAGTGATCAACTGTCAAGGTAAATGTGATAGTGCTATATGACACGAAAACATGGTTCAAGTGTTTAAAGGTTTTCAAGTTTTTTGATCTTCAGTTTTGGAGTGCAATGATGATGATTTGATAAAAATCAAGTCCAGTAGGAACGATATATCCTATGATGTGTGACAAGATTATCCTAACCAAATGTTTCAGTTTCGTAATAAAGAATGATAGATCCTGATGAGAAACTATGTTTGAGTGATTAGTTTACCAAAGAAGGTGATAATGCACTTTGAGATGTTTAGATCTTGAACTTGTTGAGGGTGAGCACTTGTAAATCTTGAGGTGTTTATGTTCTAAAGTTTGATTTCGACGGATGATGACTTGACCAAGCGAACCAAGAAGACAATCCAAGCACAGAATGACAGAGAACAGATGCTTATGATTATTGCAAATCGATCAAACAAGACTGACAGATCCGAAAAAGGCATGCAAGAAGAGCTCTTAGACTGACAAATACAGAGACTCATACGATAGAATACCCAGCCCCAAACGACAAGAGATGCCAGACTATACGACAAATCAGAAATTTCATATAAAAATCTTAGTTTCGTACATTTCTTTCTGAACAATATGACAAATCACCAGATAGTATGACAGAGAACCTAACTCGTACAACAGAGAATAGAGCAGAGATAAAAAAATGTGTTTGTTTGGTCAAATTTTGATCAATGAAGTCTAATGTTTTGTTGTTTTCCAGTTTTAGATGTCCGATTTTTCAATTTAAGGATGAATACACAACAAACACGCAATATGATAAGTGACCACAAGCATGCTAACCCTAAGGAAATTGGTTGAGGAGAGAAAATCTTTGCTTGTAAGCTTAGGTACACACCCAATAGCTAATTAAAATATAGCCGCTGAGTCTCATGCAATGGATTCTCAAAGCCATATTATCTGATTCCAAATGCTAATGGGGGCACGATATGGCAAGTATCTTGGGAGAGTTACTATCTCTCTTGCACAAAGATTATCACCCTTTCGGAGGTGAATTGGGTAGCTTCTAATTTTAACCGGAACTAGTAAGGGATCCGTTCGACGCGTCGGAGTATAATAGTCAATTAAGAGGTCTCCCAACCTTGAAAACCAAGGTTTGACATACTCGAAGGTATGGAGGAGAGCTATTCCCGAGCATTGTCGTTGACTTGATTTTCATCAAATCATATTTATTTTATAGTGGGTTAGATTACTTGGCGTTAGCCATTCCCACTTAGGTCGTTCCCCTCTCATTGGCCTTAATGGCTAAGATTTATTAGCTCCTCGGGAGGGCAGGTCTACGAAAGATATGAACTAATGAAAGAAAATGATGAGTCTAGCTTTCTGATCACCTAAAAAAGGTGAGAGCATACTCGCCTATCATCAAAAACACATAATACATGATTGTTCATTTTTAACCAAAAAGACAAGTGTGCCTAAATTTTTTTTAAGAAATACACAAAGTTTTGTTGAATTCTTTTAGGCAACCTGCAAAATAAATCTGTTAGTAGTCATTGATATGTTTTGAATTTGGTCTTTGACTAGTGTATCTTTGACAATCGTCCTGCAAAAAAGAGTTAGGCTACCAAAAATCTCACAAACCAATCAGGGTTAGCATTAGTAATGATCAGATTAAAATCTAAAACCCTGAAAATGCAGTCTATTTAAAAATAGAGGTAGAGTGTCGTACGACACAATTTACCAGTCCGTACAACAATATTTCTGATATCGTATGAGTACATAAACAAGCTCGTACGATAAAGAATTCAGCTAGTACGACAGAGAAATGATTTTTGTCCCAGATCACAAGGTAGTTCGTACGAGCCACTAAAGGAGCTCGTATGACATTCTAAACCAGATCCAAGCAGAGATGAATGTTGTAGAGAGCTTAAGAGGCCAAAAATGATAATTTTGGCCACAAGGTGGGCGCCAAAATGTCGTGCCTATGAAGTGTATACCTGCAGCTACAACACAAAACACTCAATAGATCATTACAAGCATGGTTAATGAATTTAAAGCAAAGAAAGATAAAACCATAGCTAAGCGATCTATCGCCTCCTAGTAAATGTGAGTATGAATTTTTCTCTCAGATCTGTTTAGGCAAATTCTAGTGACTTGACTACACCTAGATGGAGGATTTAAATGATAAATGATGCATTTAAGCTAACAATGATAATGATTAAGCTACATGATTCCATGATTATGCTATAAAATATGTTAAAATGATGCAATTAAGCTATGATAACAATGCTCAAATGATAAACTAAAATTGCATATGCCTATAGTAACAATGCCTGAAATGCAAATGAGATGGGATGATTATTGCTCCAAAATGGGATCTATTTATAGAATTTCCAAGGTCAGGGGTGAGGTGGCAGGAATCAATGGTCAAGATTAAGTCTGAAGATATCAATGGTGAAATTGGAGGAGGTTGGAAAAGAGGTTGGATGAAAGGGGACAATTGGAAGTTGGTAGGAGAAGGGGTTGGATGAAAAGGGACAATGTCATCTCCATGGTGACAAGTGTCAAGAAGCTTTGCTCATGAGAGGGCAAAGTGTCCAAGGAAAGGGGACATGGTGGTTAGGATGCCATGTGTCTCAAGGGAAGAGTAGGTTTAATTAAACCCAGGGTTAGATGGAAGGGGTTATGTTAGGTGGTTAGAAGTTAGGAGGCATGTGGGTAAATTGGAATTTAAAATTCAAATAAGACTAATTAATTCTCAACAACTCATAAATTGATTTGTTTTAATTAATTAGAAGATTAGAAAAATTAATTGAAGATGGGGGGAAAATTAATTAATTTGAATTAATCAATCAAAGAGAATTATGATAATGAACCTATTAAATAAATCCTTAGATTTATTAATAAGTAGATGAAAGGGGTCCAATTTAATCAAATTGTTTAGTAAATTCAATTAAATTGGGAAGGGGGATTAATTAAACAATTGCTTATTTAATTAATTATCTTCAGACCATTTTTAAGTGTATACACTTATAGCATACTAGATCAACTTCTGCATCGATTGACTCAACAAGATTTCTATATATATTTTACTACATTGAAGTTTTAAAAAAACTCCATTTTATATCTATTTAGACTTTTGCATACTCTTTTCTAAGCTCCACCCCCATTTACAGTTCATGCAAACTGACATCGACAAGTTTCCTCGCCCACCTAACTAGACATATTTTCCAAGAATTTTGATATATACATTCAATGCGTCCTACAGATTTTGTCAGGTAACTATTCTGTACTTTTGTGTTTTCACTATATAATCCATGTCATCAATTTTTGTTGATAGTCCATTTCCTGGCTATTTATAATTTGCCACACAAGGTTATTCCTTCTACCGTCTCCTCCTTCAATGCAAGAACCATCCTTTTAACCAAGGAAACTGACTTTTTCTATTTCACATATATTCTTTGAAATTGTTTGACATATTTCAAGAGGTATTCCATTAACTTTCTTTGCTTATTTTAAAAACTGCTATTTCAAGGTATTTGCCATTTTTTGCATTCATTATTGTAATATTTTACTTTCTTTTGTAGTCAACATAGTCTCCCTCCCACCGCCTCACAAGGTAACTCTCTAACCGCCTATTTCTACTGCAACAATTACAACTACACTTTACACTAAATATGTATACTTAGGCTTCAAATCACAGTAATTGCATCTTGACACTGACAATATCATTTATTTTCAATGTTGCCTTACTTGCCATACAATGCATTTCCCAGTGTTTTCTATTCTCCTCTAGAGTATACATGTCATTTCCTCACATTCTTTGCAAACTCTAAAACAACTACTACAAGTGCCTTTTACTAACCCTCCTTAGTCTTCCATTCTTTGCATTATTTCTCACGATATATTCTTTCCCATCTCCAATCTTGCATGTACAATTCTAATATATTTAAACGATTTATTGTGTCTTCCCATGCAGAAAGTTGAACATCAGTCTTCTTCCATTGCACAACACAATCAGATATATGCATTGCTATCTTTCTACACATTGCACCAGGTAACACTTCTTCAATTATTCATTTTGACTATGTAATTCTTTACATTTGTGTTTTTTCAAACTATGTTTTATATATATTTATACTTTTGCATACTGATATCAGACTTGCATCCTCTTTTACACTTCAAACAATCCAAGCAAGCATACAACAAGATTTTCCATAAGCTCCATATAGACATTTTATCAGGTAGCATTTCATACATTTCTCTAATACATCTTTTCTTTCTATATTTAACATGCACTACTAGGATCTTATTTATTAAAATGTGGGTTTATCTTTCAAATGTTATGTTAAAAGAATCTATAGTTTATATTAACTAGAATAATACCATACAAAAATCATTCTATAGTTTTACCTATCATGAATACATTGATGCTTCATTCCTACATTCTACATTTAGGAATGTCTTCCAAATTTAAAATAAAATTAGAACTCATAGCTCATATCATTTACTAATAACATGACTTTAATTTCATTATGGATTTTAAATGATAGTCTCTGTAACATTTCTTTCATAGTTTTAAGATTATCTAATATTAATATAGTCTACAAACATCCAATTTGCACAGACTATCTAGATGGCCACAACTACAATGTGCTTATTGAATTACAAGAAGTGGGTTCAATTATAAAGGTAATCATTAACTTGGTTTGTCTAACTAACATAAATGTTTTTGTTACGTACTTCCTTGTCATTTTCATTGCATTGTTCGCTGCAGTAATTTATATATATCTATACTTTTACATACTGTTATTACAGCTACATCCTCTTTTACACTTCAACCAATCAGTCAGAAAAGCAATCCGAGAAAACAGACAGTGAGATTTTCCATAACCTTCATATAAACATTTTATCAAGTATCCCTTTTCCATTTTATGTCTTCATAATGTAGTCCAATTAGATTACCATTTGTTGCCACTGTATTTTCTATCTATTTCTAATCATACTCACTTTTTTGTAATGTGCATGCTCTATCACAGTCCAACAAAGCTGACAAGAAGATATCATGCACACCTAGGTAGTGTCACTCACCTATTGGATTACAACCTCCATCTCACAATTAAGGTGACATTTTATCGTCTACTCCCACCTTGATTCTACGTTGCAATATTTTTAGAGTCATTTTCCTGGCAGTTTACAGTGACTTAACATTGATTTGGAATTCTTTTACAATCACATTCCACTTTAAATATCATTTTCTATTGCGATACTATCCATTAAATTCTATTTTTCCATTTTACTACTACCTCTCCATTGATTTAACTTCTTCCTTTGTGAAGATATTTATAACATTTACTAAACTTCAATGTAGATAGTTGCACACCCAACCATTCTTCTTACAAACCTAATGTAAGCATTTCCATTATTGCAGCACTTTATCCAGTTCATTGCATTATTCTAGATATATGCTTCTTCTCTAATGCACTTTTATGTTGGCCAATACCTACACTAATTGCATTTTGCCTATCTTTTTCTAGGTTCCTCTTTATCACTTGAACCATTTGACACAGCTCCCAAATCTTCTTCTAGATGCATAACTTTATTTATTTACGATTGCTAGATTTTGGGGTCATCGTATACCTCAAAGAAACTCTTTTGGACATTTTGCAACTCCAAGCATCCTTTTCTCATTGTAATAAACACAATACACTTATTTCCTTTTATATGGTTTACTTCAACCTATTGCATGTCTTAATTACTTTTCTTTGCACTTATCAAATCTGTTTCTGTGTACAAATCTTTCTAAGTCAACAGGCATCAAAGAAGCTCTTTTCCACAGTTTCCAACTATGAACATATTTTAAATGCTTCAAGGCTTTCAACATTCAACAGTTTTATGGCTATATGTTGTAGAACTTATATTTTTCCAGTGGAATACAGTAAAAAACATGTATTTGCGGTGCATTAATTAGACTTTTAAAATAAGGGGTATCTACTGGGGCTGGGATTTTGGGGTTTCGAACTGACCCATATTCAGGGTATCTCTTATATTGTTGGATCAATGCACTCCACAAGTAATTTGGCTCTAATTGTTCACATTTTATGATCTTTGGAATTTTCTGGCAATTGTATTTGTTAGTTTGTTCCGCAAACTTTTAGCTGACTTATTTTATGCATTTTACATCCGGTCTATGTAAATATTTACATAATTTTGCATTAATTCTTCATGTTTAGGACACTTGCAAATGCTTCATCTTTCTGCTAACTTAAAATTGAATTCACATGTGCATTAGCCTTTGGATTTTGTAAATTTCAAGAGAATTTTTCTCTAATTGTTCAGTTTTAAGGTTTTGGCATTTAATAACTTTACCATTCCAATCATCAGACACAATTTCACTATGCTTCCACATTTGGTTTCAGAAAAATAGTTACAAAATTTACCTTAGTTATCAAAATCTTTTTACATTTCGTTATGCTTTTCTGTTCTACAAACTTAACCTGCAATTCACTATGTTTTATGGTTTTATTAAACTTCATTGATAATTATTAGTGTTTTCATTTTCTCTTATTGGGCCACTTTGACTTCCATACTGAAAACTATGTGACTCGTTAAATTTCTCATTGCATTAACCATATCACACTCACTTCCTTCCATATGAAATATTTATGGTTAGCTTTTCTATCTCTGGTCTATTCTGTTTCTGTATATTTTGGTCTGTTTCTGTATATTCAAGCATAATTTATGTTTTTGTTATATTTCTTATTGTGGCTTACACAACATGCCATATTTTTCATGAACTAGGTACTTGTTTATCAAAATCCAAATGATGTCTTTCTCTACTTTTAAATATGATTTTTTATTCTTTATGGCTACTCGATGGCCTTGTGTGGTACATCTTTTAGAATACTTATGCTTCTAATGAGCTTCTCTTATGGTTTTCTTGATATTGTATGTGTCATAATACCTTCTTTTTTTGTTGAACATCTATCACAATAAAACTTTGAACCCCTCGATTTCTACTCCAAGTCTTTATATTACACCACACGTATTTTTTTTCTAATTTCATGTTGACTTGCTTAACATCTTAAAACAGTTAAAGTGATCTCTTTCATAATATTACAATGACTCTCAAAACATTGCAATCTATAGGAGTTTGTCTTACTTAGTTCAAACTCTTTATTTTTGACATAATGTATAAGCTAGAAGCATACACTATTGAGTGTAATAGCAATTATGTGAAAAGAAAATCTATGGATACTTTATTGGAAGATGTGTTTCACCTTCAACAGATTGACATGGCTTTTGGATACCTAAGGGTGCTCTTTCTTTCGAAGCAAAGTTAGGTGCAAAGAAGATTATGTTAGGGCACGAAAGACTTGGAAACATTGGAGAAAAGGGTCCAAGGACCTTGAAAAATAAAAACCTCGTTGAGGGTTTGAATGATTATAATCTCGATTTTGATTTATGTGAGAATTGCATTTATGGAAAACAAAACTACGTTCAAATATACTCGAACTCTGACAAATCTTGTGGTGTGTTGGATCTTATTCATTTGATGTGTTTGGCCTTGTAGATGTTCCTTCCATTCCAAAATCCACATATTACGTTTCTTTTATTGATTATTTTAGTAGAAGGACGTGAGTATATTTTCTAAAGAGTAAATATGAAGTTTTCAATTAATTTAAAGAATTTAAAGCAATGGTTGAGTTCCAAACTGAAAAAGAAAAGAAAATGTTTGAGGACTGATATTGGTGGTGAATTTTGTTCTAATGATTTTGATAGATTTTGTAAAGATTGTAGCAATAATTAACAAAAAACAACTTTGTATTCTCCACAACATGGAGTTACAAAAATAATGAATAGGACACTAATGGAGAAAGCTAGGAGTATGTTGAGTGGTGCTAGTCTAGAACAAAAGTTTTGGGCTGAAGTTGTTGTCATTGCTTGTGATGCAGGAGAATCCTCGGTCAATGAGCAATCTTGCATCATCCAAAAATATTTTCTTTCAATTTTGTTCTTGTTTAGTTCTTTGTGCAGTTTTTTGTGTTGGTACCGATAGTCGCTTGTTCTTCATGGCAGATCTTATTTTCGGTTTCCACACGGTTTTATGTGCTTGATTACATATTTTTGGTTCATTTGGGTTCTTTTCCGGTCAGTTGTCACTTTTGGTTGACTGTTTCTGGGTTCCGAGACAGTTCTTATGCGTACCGGTTGGTTTTCCTTCATTACCAGTGTGATTCTTGGCATGTGGATCTATCTTAGGTCTTGTCCGATGTTCTTTGTTGTGTGGCCGACCTTCCTACTGAACAACATCACTTGGTTGATATTTTTTGAAAAGATTTATTTAATTCTTAGGGCCGACCTAATTACACGTTTCATTTCCTGCATTGGTAAATGTAATCTTATGAGGCCGACCCAAATATATTTCGGTGGGTATAAATATGATGTTATGTAATCATTTGTAGGGGGCAAAGGAAGTAGAATTGAGAATAAGGATTGAGATTCACATTTTGTGATCTGGTTGATTCTTAGAGTCCCAGATTAGATTGTATTTGGTTGATAGCCTACATGTAACCAGTTAATTGTTGGATGTTCTTTGATGATTATATGATGATTGTCGGATGGTTGTCGGAAGTTCTAAGGCATTGATATGATTTGTTTATGTGATCTTGTTATGTTTTCTTGTTTCTTTCATTGTGTTGCTTTTGTTGCATAAGTCAGTTGAATCTCTTTGAGGGTTTTACCAGTTATGGTTGCACCAAGTGGTATCAGAGATGGTTATGGACTGGCTAGTGGAAGCATTGTTTGTGAACATTGAGGCATTCCTTTAGGTGGACAAATCACTGATTAGAGGCAGGCTACGTGTGTGTTCAATAGATCGCCGAGGGGAGGTAATTGAAACCAACAATCAGATCGCTGAGTTGAGGTAGTTCACCGGAGTGGAGGAGGAGATGTCATCGAGAAGGACAAACCCCCGGAGGGTAGAGCAGATGATGGAAGACTTTAAGAATGAAGTGAGGAATGAAATTCGAAACGCTTTGGCTGGTTTGCAGAGAAACCCTGATTCTGATGATGAATATGAGGAAGCTAGTGAAGAGCTTGAGGAAGCTGAAGGACCAGAAGATGAAAGAGAGGAAAGATTCCTGAGAGCAGTGGTGCAAGCGAGTAAAGTTCATAAAGTTGAGGTTTCCAACTTTTCCGGAACGATGAACCTGGAGGATCTGATTGATTGGATCAGAGAGTTGGAGGATTACTTCGAGTTTGAGGATGTTAAGGACACCCAGAGAGTCTGGTTGGCACAGACTAAGTTGAAAGGGCATGCTGCCTTGTGGTGGAAAGAATTGCAAAAAGACAGAGTGGAGAATGGTGAATTGAAGATCACCCGGTGGAGACAGATGGTTGCAAGATTGAAGGCCAAGTTCATATTGGGAGACTATGAATCGGAGTTGTTCAAAAAGTTGTAGAACCTGAAATAGAGAAACATGACTGTGAAAGAATATACTGAGGAATTCTACAAGGTGGTGATTAGATCTGGACATAGAGAGATAAATGGAGAAAAGGTCACTAATACATTTCGACTAGATTTTTGACTGAGGTTTCTGACAGAGAAGGTATATTGTGGCCAAATTTGATTTTTTTTTGAAAAAATGCCCGCATTCGTCGTAATTCCGATGGAAATTACCCATTTGGTTTCGACGAAGAAGGCATTAGCAATGAGAATTTTCTTTTTTTCAAAAAAGTGCTCAAGTTCGTCATAATTCCGACAATAGCGGCCATTACAAAAAAAAAAAAGAGGCGGGGAATTCATTTGTGAATTGAAATCCCATGTAGGCATCCATGGCGACTTCAACCCCCAAGAACATCAAACCCGCATCAAAGGCAATCCCATGCAAGAGGTAGATTCAAATTGCCCTAGTTTTTAATTTCATGTTGCAAAAAATATAAATGTGGTGGTTAATTGTCCTAGTTTAATCTCGTAAAACCATAGAACTGTGATTGAGGAGTGAGCGTTCAATTTTGTATTAGCAATCCCTTCCTCCTGTATATGCGCATGTTGATTGTTCACATGAGATCACATCTCTTTGTGGCATCATAACAAACAATTCACGAGCCTTGTCCATGTTTCCACATTTTGCATTGATGTCAAGCAGGGCATTTACAAGTACAACACCTAACAAAATTCCTCTATCCGTTATGCTTTGATGGATGTCCATACCCTGTTCCAAAGCTCCCATTTTTGCCCAGGCAGGGAGGATGCTGGCAAAGGTTGTGGAATTTGGCTTTATGCCTTCCAATTTCATTTGCTTGAAAGTGTCTAAAGCCTTTTCGACAAATCCATTTTGTGCATATCCAGCAATCATTGCAGTCCACGAGACAACATTTCTTTTAGGAATTCTATCAAATAGTTCACGTGCCTTGTCTATGCTTCCACATTTTGCATACATGTCTACCAAGGCAGTTACGACTACAACATCTGACAAAATTTCTCTATCCTTTATGCTTCGATGAATGTCCATACCCTATTCCAAATCTCCCATTTTGGCACAGGCAGGGAGGATAGTAGCAATGGTCGTGGAATTTGGCTTTACACATGCCGATTGCATTTTGCTTGAAAGTTTCTAAAGCCTTCTCAACAAATCCATTTTGTGCAGTTGCAACTACATCTGACAAAATTCCTCTATCTTTTATGCTTTGATGGATGTCCATACCCTGTTCCAAAGCTCCCATTTTGGCATAGGCTGGGAGTAGGCTGGCAAATGTAACTAAAGAAATGCAATGATCAGCTCCAAAGACATCAAGCCACTACTAACAAAACTGAGAGTCTAAAATATGATAAGGAATAGTGTGAGCCGTCCTAAAATAAAATATTTTATTTTCAATTTCTACTAAAACATAATTACTCAGCCATTTAATGTTATTAATAAGTGTTTAATTTATGAAAGAGATAAATGGTTGGCCACAAGTACATGAGTTACTAAATGCACACAAATAAGTGAATTTGATATTCAAAACTATCTACAATGAATTCAATTCTTGTCCATTAGTCATTTATGTTTGCAATAAGCATCTTTCTTTGTTTTTCTTAATCTTTATTCATAGTTATGTGCATATTTCACATTCTATAATTAGGATATCAATTGCTATGGCTTAACACTAGCATGATGTTTGTGTTGTGGTATAGATGCGTGGAAACATAATTATTGGATTGTTATATTATAGAGATCATAAATCTAGATATCGTATATTAGTTATAGCTCTTCTTGGATTGAGTCTAAAGTTGACATACAGTCATAAAGCCATTATTAGCAGATCTATCCATTTCTAGTAAAGACAATTGAGAAAGTCATTTTGATATTGAGAGTTTCTTATCTGTTTACCTATTGATCATTATTAAGCCATAATATTTAGGTCTATTTATCTCTCTTACAAAACCTTTGTAAGTGTCCTAGATTGTCCCTACTACTCACTCTTCAATTTGGAAAAATGGAGTTCTAAATATTTGTTGCACAAGATGGTGTTGAACGTATCAACAAGGCTAGCATGGAAGGCATGTTCAAGCTTCCACTTGTACAACTTACAACAAATGATTTGTTGATCAAAGAAATTCTTGAAATAGGGATACAATCGAAAGACAAGTAAGTACATACAAACCTCCTCAGTTGAAAGTAAAATCTGTGTATAAAAAGAGTACATTGAATCCCAATCCATAAACACAATAGAGATATCGATGGAGACTTAATTGGATCTATCATGTCGCACCAAAGTTGTTAGAGTATGCTAAGCTAGTACATAATGTTTCGTAAAGCCACATTAGTATTTTACCCAGATCATTATCTACCAAAACTACCTATAGTAATCCTTTTGAGGATTAATTTCATGGTGCTAGATCTTCATTTAGTTCCACTTCATGTTGGAGATAAGAACAGTTATTTCTTGAGGTAGATGAATATCCCATCAACAAAGGACAAGACCCTTTATAGAATATAACAAATTCTACTCCAACAAAAGATCATGGGGGTTTCACTAGAGATATTGAATAAGAGATAGACTTCTACTGTTGCATTAAAAGCATTGGCATGCTCTTCATTTATTGATGTAAACTCTCTATGACGCCACCACAACCAACAAAGGTGTAAAAAGTTGTTTGCAATGCATGGATTTTTAGGATTGTCCTTTGAGAAAATAGAATTAAAGTATGGAAGCAGGATCTGCCAGCTCTTGAGGGAAAGACCATGTCAAACAATAATTTCTATTTTCTTGCCTATGAAGAAAGACCATGTCAGACAATATCAACGAACAACAAAATAAGGAGACAATTGCTAGATTGTGGTCTAACTTGAAGAGAAAAGGTGATGGAAAATGTTATTGTTCGTGCAAAATTTGTAAGGGGTTAAAGACTAGAAGACTTCTAATCAAAACAACGAAGAAACATTGTAGGCTGCATGGTCACATTGAAGGTGGATGTGATTATCATCCATTTATAAGTTTTTCATTATATCTTTTGACAATTTATATACATAATAAATCACGTGATGATGAGATCATGATCACGGTTTATTTATGTGTATCAATTTTATATAGGCCGAGAACCCCGGAGCACATGGTATGGATCAACACAACCCTGAGAATATGATTTTCGAAGTGGACGAACATGGAGGTGTGAATATCGAAGCTGAAGATAATGATCCCATGGAAGATGATGATCATGAGCCAGAAAACACAATTGAAGATGATGGTACAAATACATTGATCCATGACTCATTTAGTACTTGCGCAGCTGATCATGATTATGAAGATGACCTTGATGTTGTTCATGATGTCCCTCTACTTGAGAAGGCATCTGAGGCCCTTTATGAAGGCTCGCAGGAAACTCTTCTCTCCGTTGTATTGTTGTTGGTGAACTTGAAGGTTATGAATGGTTTATCCAACATAACAATGTCACGTATGTTAAGGCATGTCATATATGTCATAATAAACTGTGAATCATGTTGTACCATTAATATTCTTTATTATAACAAATTGTATTTTGTTGCTATAGATTGATAGGTGAGTTTTTGTTACCACCATCAAATATTCTACCTCGCTCATACCAAGAATTATCTGTCGTTATGAAAGATATTGGAATGGAGTATCAAGCAATAGATGCTTGTCCCAATAATCATATTATATATCACAAACAACATGAATTTTGAACTGAATGCCTTGAATGTCATATCAGTAGATATCAAACAGACCAAATAACAAAAAGGGTTCCTTGCAAGGTTCTTCGCTATATTCCCATTATTCCACATATGCAACGATTATTCAAGTGCACTACCTTGGCACAATTTATGGATTACCATGCATGCAATAGAAGTCGAGATGATATTATTCGAATGCCTATGGATGGTTCAAAATTTATGGACATAGAGGAAAAGTGGCCACACTTTAAAGAAGAACCTCGTAATCTCAGGCTTTCATTGGCAGCAGATGGTGTCAATCCATTTGGAGAGATGAGATCTGTTTACTTAGTGTGGCCTGTTTTTGTTATCAACAATAACATTCCTCCATGGTTGTCAATAAAGAGGGAGCACATAATGTTGGCAATGATTGTTCCAGGTATTTTATCATTTAAATATAGTCGTCTAAATTTAATTATAAATATTGCAATAAAATGGTCATAATAATTATGTAATGTTTTTGTTCATTCGATTAGGTAAGTACCAAGTTAAAGATATGAATGTATATATTGAGCCTCTTATCGACGAGTTGCTGGAGTTATGGAATGGTGTCACTATGTATGACGTCTTTAGACCAATAGGACAAAGACAATTTCAATTCCATGCGATGCTTCTATGGACAATACACGATGCCCCGGGGCTAACACATTTTTGTGGTATGTTATAGTGTTTAAGTTGTGCATGAACATTATAATTCAAAAAATTATCATATTTAATCCAATTATACATTATCTTGTACGTCTTCAAACAAAGGGAAAATTTGCATGTCCTGTTTGTGGTCCAAAGATGAAATCTCGTCATTCAAAAAGTTTAGGAAAGCAAGTGTTTGATGAGTATAGGCACTTTCTCCACAAAAATCATAAGTATCAAAATACTGAAAAACATCTTTTCAATGGGAAAGAAGAGAATACATCAAAGCCACGAAGAATGACACCTCACCTGTGGAAGTTGGAATATAATAGAATTAATCGTCAAGGTAATGCCATTCCATTTATTGGTTTGTCATAAAACATCTTTTCTATTTTGTTTTGTTTACTGATGATGTGATTGATGATCATGATGGTTGTGAAGGCATAAATGACCACCTTCCTAAGGGAATAAAAAGTTATCCCTGACAATTTAGTAGGTTGCCCTACTACGAGTAGTTACAAATTGTTCATTTGTTTGATAGTATGCATATTGGAAAGAATATAACAGAGACATTATGGAAAATATTGGATGGAAGGCGTGACAAAGAAAAAATTGTCAAAATATGTAGTGACATTCAGGATTCCAATCATGCAATGATAAATGTCATTCAATCAAATAGCCATGGAGACCAGATTAATATAAGTGAGCTTCCTTGGTTATTAATGGATCAGCAAAGCAATGCTATAAAAGAAGTCATACGAAAAATTCGATTTCCCAAAGGATTTGTTGCGAGCATAAACAATCTCATATCAAAGAAAAGTGAATTTGGGCCAGGGATGAAAACGCATGATCGGCATACCTTCATTAAGGTAATTCATGTTCTTGTGTTTTTAGTATGTATTTAAGTACTGAGCGTACGTGTACTTTTCATTATGTTAAAAAAAAATGAAAAGATAATTTTATAATTGTTGCAGTACGTTTTGCATCTATCTCTCCCAGACGACTTCAACAATAATGTCAAGCAAGTCATATATGATCTTGGAAAATACATAAGGTAAGTAGTGATATTTGTTTAGTTCGTTGTATAGATATTATATTTGTGATTTGTTTTACTTCTTATGTAATATATTTTTTTGCGTCTTGAATACCTTGTAGGTGGCTGTCATGTAAAGAAATCCATAAAGACGATATAAAATATTGGAAGAGAAAAATTCCTCATTTAATGTGTGAAATGCAAAAGTGTCTACCTCCAGCTTTTTTCAATACACAAGAACACTACCTCATACACCAAGTTGAGGAGATTGAATTGTGTGGACCTGTACACACTAGGTCAATGTGGATGGTTGAGAGGAACTTGAAATTTTTGAAGGCTTTGGTTCGACAAAGAGCACATCCTGAGGGTTCTATGGTGGAAGGATATATGGTATACCAGACTATAGTGTACATTTCTGAATATCTTCCTAAGTTTGCAGCAAAGATCCACGTGGAGCGCATTTGGGATCCCAACACCATTAACAAATTCAAAGGGGAGTACTTGACAGGGAAAGGTAGATTGAGGAAAGTGAGAGGTAATTATAAGATGTTATTGTAGTTAATTAATTCTTAATCTTCAAAATAAATCGATTGTAAGATGTCTATTTATTTTTTGTATAGTTGGTCGAGAGTGGGATGCACTACATTTGTATATTGCAAACAATCTTGATTGGATGACGGTATGGATTGAACGTTGTCAACATTCTGGATGCACGTTAACATGGGAAGGTGTGGCTTCATTGGTTAAAGAAGCACATCGTAATGGAGATTCCAATGTTACGCAAAGGGAAATTGATTTAGCATATGGTTTAAGAGATAAACAGGTATGTATAAATTTATTAATCACCCATATGTTTATCAACTCACAATGCAATAAATTTTACATGTTTGACATATCGCAGTCAAACACCACAATGCTATGTGTTGCAATGGTCATAAATTTTGCATAAAAAAGGTTGGATGACACGAAGAAAACTTGTGATTCTGGCATCACTGTAGTCTTTGAGGTGACAAATATTTCATCAAGAAATGACATTCATCCTCAACAGTCTCAAAATCGATACTATGGCATTTTGGATGATATACTTGAGTGTGACTTTAATTCCTTCAAATTAGTTTTGTTCGTCGTCAAATGATATAGGCTACGATTGAATAAAAATGATCCTGATAGAACTGTTATTGAACATGATAATGGTTTTATAATGCTAAATACAAGGTCATTTGAACCAGTTGGGGATGAGCCCTATGTTCTTCCAAGCCAATGTGAGCAAGTATTTTACGCTGAGGTTCCACATAAACCGGGTTGGTCATTTGTTGTTAGACATGATCCAAGAGGAAGGTCGATAAAGTATAATGTGATGGAAGAAGAAGATACCGAAGAAGAAGATACTGAAGAAGTAGAAGATGAAGTGGATGATGATCACGATCGATAGTTTCACAATGACGATGAAGAAGAACAAGAAGAAGAAGAAGAAGAAGAAGAAGAAGAAGAAGATGATGATGATGATGATGATGATGATGATGATGATGATGATGATGATGACGGTGATGGTGATGATGGTGATGATGGTGATGATGGTGATGATGATGGCGAAGACGTTGATGATGATGATGACGACGACGACGACGACGATGACAACGACGACGACGACGACGACGACGACGACGATGACGACGACGATGATGATGATGATGATGATGATGATGATGATGATGATGATGATGAAGATGATGAAGATGATGACCTTGATGTTCATAATGATGAGGAATGAAATGTATGAGGAATGCGATTAGTATATTATCTATTGAATATTGACTTCTTGATAGAATTTTTTTTACATAATTAATTCATTCTGTTTTGAATTCTAATGCCATTACATAATTAATTCATGATGCACCTTTTAATATGGAGATGGAGATAGGGGGTGTGACAATTTATGTGACAATTTTTAAACTGTGTTTATTTATCTAAATTGGATTGTTTATTAGCTATGTGACTATTTATGTGACCATTTAGTTGAGGATCCTGCATAGCCTACATAAAGTAAAGGTAAGGAATTACAAAATTTACAATGATTTTGATGACAACATCTTTTTATTATTTAATACTCTTTTTGTCTACAAAGTTCATGTTGTTCATGTTGTGTATGATGTAATTTTGCTAACGTTTTTTATATTTTTTCTTTGTCACAAGCCGACATGGATCCATCACATATCGCAGACAGAGATGTACCTTGCGAAACTTCTACCGAGCAGGTAAACCTCATTGTAATTGTACAAATTAGGTAGAAGAAAATTGTTACATTATTATGTTCTTTTTTTTAGTGATTTATACTAATTTTGTAATTGTTAATGATATTCTTGGCACGGACGGATGTTCGAGGAAAGGGAAAGGGAGTTGCAGTACCTAAGAACCTTTCTATGGATGTGGAATCATTAGGGTTAAACAATGATGACCCTGAAGATCCCACAGCCCTTGTGAAATTCTTTAAAATGCCTCTTATAAAAATTAGAAAAGAGATTGTTGCTTTGGCAGTCGTGCATCCTACCACTGATGAGATACGACAGAGGGTAGAATTATTGTATAAGACAGCAGAAAACTTGCGAGTAAGCAGTAATGAAAGCTTTAATTATAACAAAAGTTCAATAATGGTTTATATTTTATTCTCTTTTTATGTCATTAACTAAAATATGTACGTATTGTTTTTACAACAATTTATCCGCCCTCATGAAAGTCGTTCCTACAATCAGGGTGTTGCAGGATTAGGTGATGACGATTTTCTTGTATTATCACTTGCTTGGCTTATCACTCTGAGTACCCAAAACACATCATACTTGATACTATCAATTTTCAAAATAAAGGTTCATCCTTGTTTACAATTCTTGCACTTTTCATATATTTAATGTTTTATATATTTAATGTATTATTCTTTAGGTGCTGTCAATGTTACTGTGCAAATGCCAACGCCACCTCATCAGAGGTCACCCTCACCTGTATTGTCGACTGCAATGTCGGCAACACGTAGCATGCAGACATCCTCTAGTGCACGTCATATTGGCCCACCCACTATTGGTAGATCCCTCTTTTTCTCTATCTTTTGTCATGTGTTTATTTCCCTTCAAGCATTCTTTCTTGAATTCTAATGCCATTTCATAGTGGATTCATTTTTTGCAGGAGGAGATGCACGAGGATGTGCCACAGGCGACTACTACTAATAACATAGCATCGTTTCTTGGATATTCTCGTATTGCTAGTACGGGAACATTGCAGGCCACATTCGTGGTGAGCGACGAAGAAATGCTTCCCTTAAAGATACAAAAGGTTCCAGGTACTTTAAAATTATTATTATATATACTCTAATTGTAATTTACTTTATGATCACTCATTTTGGACTAATATTGATCCCATGAATTTTTTGCAAGCAATGATATTTTCTATAAACATCTTAGTGACATTGCATTGTAGATATTTGGGCCCACCATATGTAAAAGGTGGTACATCATATGTGAACTAACCCTTATCCACTTTTGATTTCATATCATTGCTAGAATAGTTTTCCTTTGATCCATTTCTTGAAGTGTAATAAATGTAGCTTCAGTTCATTTCTAAATCTAACAGGTTTGTTTTTGCTTTAAAAGGTGGAATGACCAAGAAAAAAGGTTAAAAGATGAATTGACAAACCAAATGGTTGAGTGGTTTGGAAATGACACCTTTGACAAAACCAAGCTCCTTGAAAAAGATGGCACATATCTAAAGTATGTGAGGGACCAATACAAGACCCATTTGGAGAGGAACCTAAAGTACGAACATCCCCCCATGATTCCAAAGAGGGAGTGGAAGGACCTAATTTTGGATGCCAAGGAGAGAATTGAAAGGAAAAAAGGAAATACACCAGTAGACGCCAGAAGAAGGTACAGGATACTATTAAGAATGTAATTATGTACTAATTAATTACTCTTTATATTTATATAATCTAACATATTTCAAACTTTTTATAGATTGAGTGACATGTCAAAGGCAACCAAGGCAAGGCAAGAAAAGCACGGGCAACACAAACTCGACTCTGGTGGTTACATGAAACTTGCTGCATGAATTGTAAGTATCTCATGTAAACTCCCATATTGTCTCAAAATATTAATAAATTGCAAATGTTTTTTTTTTATCAAACAATGCAAGCAAAATTCACAGTACCAAGCAAAAATGCAGGGCTCTAAATTCAATAGAGCTCCCACAGAAGATGACAAGAGAATTGCCTACCAACAAGGCTATTCAGCCATGGCTGATCGGCTACGAGAATTGAGTGGGCATACACAACATTCGAGTGCATCCGTCACACAGGTAAATATGGTAAATGGAAGTTGTTTCAAATTGAATACTTTACCAATAATCTAATTGATGTTAAGTTCCAACATAAAGTGACTATATTTGTTTTAAATAAGCAAGCAATGATAACAATGTGCATGTCATTGGAATGCAGCCTGCTAATTGTGAAACACCACCTGCACATGAACGTCCGGATGTGCATCCCAGTAGTGGAGGTGTTCATTTGCTATTCAACTTTATTTATTTAGCTATTAATACAATTAAATATCTTAATTTGTAATTAGAGTAGTAATTAATGTAACCTTTCTTGTTAATATTTTAGAGCATGTAGTCGGTTGTGAGCAAGTGGAGCATGATCTGGGTACACAACCTCAAGAACGTGATGTTCCCCACTCAGGTGAAGAGGACCATGGTGTTCAGCATGTTGAGGTTGAGGCTACACAAAATGATGTGGCCTCATCAGGTAAAGAGCACAACAATTATGCTCTCTAAATTAATGAAATACTTGTAACAATAATATTTTTTTTTTTTGAATTTAACCCATTTCTTTGTTATTGCAGAGGAACCCCCTTCACTTTAGTGTCCTCATCCTCAGTATAGGACTAGGCATACATTGAGATCACGAGCAATTGGCGGAACATCTGCAGAGGGGGGAAATGATGAAGACACCAATGTTCCACTTAGTCTTTTCATAGCTTCAAAGAAAAAACAAAGAAAGAAATGATTGTAATCTAACTTATTTGATAATGACTGATTTTTATGTGTTAGTGAATGTAATTATGTGCTAATTAATGGTTATGGATGATATGTGTTAGTTAATATTGATTAATGTTGCGTGTTAATTAATGTTAATCAATGTTATGTGTTAATGAACGTTATGTGATATTAATGAATGAATGCTATATTTTATTAATGGTAGAAAGAATTAATGAACGAATGTTATAAGATATTAACGGGGAATTTAGAGTGATGTTAGGGGGTGGGGAGGGGCCAAATGAGCTTCCACCTTCACGTGGTTGGCCCTGTTAAGTAGAGAATATTAAACTATTATCCAAACCAAACGAAGCTCAACAAGGTAACACACTTTTCAATATTTCATTATGTTGCACAGTTAATCTTATCGAATAATGTATATTGAATCTTAATTGCAAGGTCCAACAGAGCCAACACGAACAACAACACCACGAGATGCTGGGTATAATGAACTCCCATATTGTCTTGTCTTTACATGAACAATATGAGTTGCTTCTAGTGTTGATATCCAAGGTGGGACTGCAAAAGTTATGAATATGCCTCATCCTTGTAAGTTTTTTTATTACAACTCCTAATTCTTGAGACTAAAATTTTTGTTCTTGATGTTTTTCACTAGTTGTCATAACCTCTGACTTTGATGCTTCTGCCTTAATAGAACTAGATGTTTCTTGTATGCATACTTGGTCAAGGACTGCATTATGATGCTATAGGGCTACAAACTAAGATTATTTATTGTATTGAGTTGCACATTTGACATGAGTTACCCTATGAATGCTATGCACATTTATGTATATACACTATTTCTAGTCTGTATATTGATATTAATTTGGAGAAAATATTACAAAAGTCAGAGTATTCTCCATAAGACTAGAAAAAAGCTCAGATAAATTTCTGCAGCGTTTTCTTACAATTACTTGCGATCATTTTTTTAGGAGTCCTGGTATCCATTTATAATAGTATGGATGCATACAAGCTTTGGACCCTTCAAAAGAAAGTTTGTTACAAACAACTGGTCGTTTTCAAGAAGCGGTTATAAGTCCTTTTCGGCATCTACGGCTTCCTCTGCTTGTTGTTCTGTTGCAACCTCCTGTAACTACTCCTAAGCATCTTCTTTCTGTCCCATATACTTATCTTTCCACTCCTGATACACATCATCACTAGGCCAAGTAAAACTAGCAATCTTCTGTTTCATATCTTCTAGCCGCTTCCAAGTGACTCGTACATGCCCAATCTCTATTTCTATGAAACCATAATGAGATTTCACTTTTTCAATTTCCTTAATTGTTTGGACAAATAAGGATGTGTCATCAGTTCTAATAATCTAATTGATCCTTAGGGACAAATTATGGTCCACCTCCTTTAACCAAGTCTTCTCTTCCTTTAGTTGGACATGACCAATGAAACGTCCTGGAAACATTTCAAATTTATGATTTGCATATTCTTTCCTATAAAGTTGGTCTTTTCTTTTTATACCTGCTCCTTCCACTGAAAGAATATTCATCTCTTTTATAAACTCACATGTGGACCTTAGATTGTCATTCTCTTCTGCATCTACATGGGAAGAACACATGAGCTCTAACTCTTTACCTCTAGGCACCCACTTGTTCAGGATTGGTTCCAAAGTGGCTTCTTCTTCTCTCAATTTGATCAAAATCTCAAGAATCCTCTTCATATTTATGTATACATTGGAGGTTTTGACCGAGTCAACAAACTTCAAGATGGTGGCTTTCACCTTCTCCTCATATTTGTTTGCATACAATGTCTGAGCTTGTTTCAATTTTTCCAACTCATGTTGGACATTTTCAGGTAATTGGGAACTAGAAGGCATAGGAGAAGGGGGATATTCAATGATGGGACTAGTAGGAGGGGGTCTTGCTGGAGAGGAGGCTATCATGAATGTAGAAGATTCACCGAGATGATATTGACCTGCCAGTTGACTCTGGAGTCTAGCAATTATGTTGTCTCTGTTGGCTATTCCTTCTTTAGCATCATTGTAAGCTTTTAAAATAGTCTCCAACTTCAATTGGAGATTAGCCTTTTCTTGTGCCTCTTTCTCTGCCACCACAACACTGAATTTTGCAGTCTCTAGGACTGTGCTTGTAGCTTCCACTACCCCTGTGTCTTGGACTCTTTTAACTATCATGCCTCCTAAGAGGCTAGAATCTGATGCATCCTTCCTTATTTTTTTTTCATCCTTCTTTAAATACCACATGACAAGAGCAACATTATCTTTGCCGAATGTCACTCCTTCCATAGGATTTGTTTCTTTCCTCACTGCATCAAGCACTAAGGCATCAGCTATATCCCATTCAGGGAGAATCAACACACCAGCCTTTGCTACCATTTCGCTTCCTTTCTCAGGGGTGATTTCTTTGAACTCCTCCATCATTTCTTGCTTAACCTCTTCTTCTACCTGAGTTGTAATTTTAAGAGGCTGTTCACTTTTCCTCTGTTCACATCTAGTCTTGAATTGATCAATATTTTGCTTCCATAGAAACTATATAAAAGCTCCTGATGTGACAAAATTACTATCAGCTAGGAATTCTTCACTAGCTTGCTTAACAGTAAGGTCCATTTCTTGGCCCTTTAACTCACCATCAGTTAAATCCATTTCAGCATTAGGTGGCTCTTCGGGCATCCCCTCTTGGGTCTCCTCATAGGTATGGGCAATCTCATCGAGACTCCCTAACTACAATAATTGTTCAACCACAACTTGTTCATCTCCAATGTGGATAGGAGACTGAGATGGAGAATATTGAGGCTCATCAGTTTAAATTTCCTTTCCCACTCTCTGCTTCTTAGGGGAATCCTAGATGTCAATGACATCTTCAATTTTCCTCTTCCCTTTTGAAGTGGAAGGCTCACCCATCATTGACATTATCACAGTGTACTTTGACCTTTTGTGAATTACATAGTCACCACGTGGGATATCTCTAGCAAAGACAGGCTTAGCCAATACCATGTTAGCCTTATCAGGCTCATTTTGCATTATGGCCTCCCTCTTTTCTTTTAAGGTCTGCATGAGATCTTCAAAATAAAGAATCAGGAATTTTATTTTCTCCTCAAACGGATTGAAGCTAGAAAGGGGGTCATAGCCAGTGTCAAATTGATGGATAAAATCAAGGGCTTTCTTATATGCCACCCACTTCTCCTTCCTCGGTTCTTGCTCATCTAAGCTGAATTCATTTCTAATCAGATCTTCTGGGAACTGAAATTGATGTGACCTACCTTTGCACACTGCTCTTTTTCTGAACATGCCATTGAAAAAATCCTCGGGGTCTGCACATCTTGACACTGCAGTAGACAACCTATATGGCTTAAATAATTCTTCAAAAAATCTCCATCCACCCTTAGTGATCACAAAATGGTGAGCTATGGTAATAGTTGGGAAAATAGTCCCTTTACCTCTATTGGTTAGCTCTGCTTCTTGTACTCCCCCAATTTGTCTCAGGACTTCTACAATCCCTATCTTCAATGGGACCTGATAAGGTAGTAAAAAGGGGGTGCCTCTAAATCCAAACACTCTAAAAATAGTAGACACAGGGTACAAATATATGTCTCCCCAATTGTGAACAATCTTGATATCCTCTGCAAACTCTTTTGGTCTGAGAAACTCCAAAAGAGCCTTAGGAATTCTAGGGTTTTCTCTGCATAGAAGAATCCTAATTTTAGATGCAAAGCATCTATCAAACTTTAAATAACTTGAATCTTCTCTATCCTAAGATAGAACATTACTCCACAATTGCACTGGCATCTCCTCTTTATCCTTGACCTTAATCAGGTCCATCTCCTTTCCAAAATAATCAACCCCTTTGAACAGAAACATATGCATTAGCATGGAGTACCATCCAAATGGCCTATCCACCTTACCATTTTTTATTCCTACTAGCCCTTTATGAATTCCATCAACAAGGTATGAGGCATAATCAAATGTTATTGCTAGGGAGGGGTTTAGAATTTGTGCAATCATTAACATATAATGGGTTGGCATATTCTTTTCAGCATCCTCTCCAAAAATTTGGCATAATGCCCAATACATACCCTTAGCTCTCAGAGTGAATAGGTTGAGAGAGAATGGTTCCATTGTGCTGGGGCCTACAACTGTTAACCCCCCTATCTTTACAAAGAATTCTTTCAATGGGCCACTTCTAAGATGATCCCTTTGTGTGTTGTAAACCTGGGCTAATGACTCAAAGTCAACAGGTTCTAACAAATTGGAGGACTCACTGAGTTTAAACACTTTCCTGAATTCATCTTCATTTATCTCAATCAAGACTGATCCCTTTATGTTCCCGATGCATCTTGCCATAGAGTCATAATTCCATGCAATCGGGGCTAATAGATCTACATCCATAAAAACACCTGGGACCACAAGCTTTCCTACATCCTGCTCCCATATGCCATTCAAAGGAGCTGGGGAATTCCTCTGCCCAAAATTGACTTTGAAGAGTCCTAAGCCTGACAATCCTATTTCAGGGTCCCTCAGCTAATTACCCTTATCATAAAGGCCATCTCCAATTTTTAGACGAGGGTTCTTAGGTACTAGCTCTTTGGCCTTAGCCCCAGCATTGGTGGACATGGTTAATTGCTCTAAAAAATCATCACAAATATTTTGGTCCTGGTAATTCACTTTCCCTATAAATTCTCTTCTGGTTGCCATTTTGGTCAAACAATTATACCACTAGAAGCTAGCACAGACCTCTAATGAAGTAATTCACACAGCAATATTTGAGAACAAACCAAGAGTTATCAAGAAAAGCACAAGAAACCTGATTATTCGTCTGAAGAAATTCGCTCTGCAACAAACTTCGATGAAACAATACTTAGCAATCAAGTTGATGCGAACTGCAAAGGGCAAGTTGGCATTTAAGTTTTTAGAAATTAACTCCGCATGCTTCGGCTTTCTTTTCAAAATTAAATTTGCCAAATCGAATTCAAAACTGGCTCCAACGGGTCAATATTTCTCTAAGTCTCTCCTCTGTTTCACTCTTTCGCTACTTCATAGAACATAAAACCCGTGCTCTTTTCTTTCGCGAAACAACGCTGGTCGTTGGATCTCGAGAACTTACATCACCTTTATCTCCGTTTAATCTCTTTTCTTAAGTGTCGGGCCCTACCTCCTTTTTTCCACTTCACGGAGTTTAACAGTCGTGCACTTTTCCTTCGCGAGGCCGCGCCAAGCGTTAGATCAAATTCAAATCACCCGACCTTTAACTCCAACCGGGACCGTCAATCCTTTTAACTAATCGCGCCTCATCTTGACGGCTAATGGTTTTCACCATTTCGCTGAGGTTAAGCTATGGGCATCTTCTGGTCACGAAACAATGAGAAGCGTTGGATCAATCTTGAGATGAATGCCTTTTAAGTGGGCCCTTTATCCGGGAATTACTTACCCCACTTGTTATCCGGTTAATAAACGCCACATGGCAGTCGGCTATTAGCCCTGGAAACTCCTTTTGGTTCCACCCTTAATCCACCACGTGTTCCCTTTTACTATTCCCACATAATTGTTGGTTACACCTAGGCGAGCCCTCAACCACTTTTTTAAACCACGTGTCACGTCACTCCTCCGTGTGATTTCCGCCTATCTTTCGCGACTTCACGAACATTATTCTTCATTTGGCTTGCAGCCACGAAACCATGAGAACCGTTAGATCAAAACAAACCTGATCTACTTTTAACTTCATACCATGCCTATCCCTTCGGCCCATCGGCCTTTTCGCTACTTCTCAATGACTAACTTGCTAGCATCTTATCTTCGCGAATTCATGCGAGCCGTTAGATCTCAAGAACTTGCTCATTGTTTACTCTTTTTATGACAACCTTGCCCGGATCCACTGCATACTGCCAACTCAGTGCCTTGTCACCGCCACGTCATCGCCAACTGGGGTTACCATATTTACTACCACTCTTAGCGGGGCCCTCCACCTTTTCGCTATTTCGCTGAAGGTATAGCTCGTGCATCTCCCAGCCACGAAACAACGAGAAGCCATTGATCTTTTTCCAAGCTCTACAAAAAGCGGCAGCTGTTATGCCACGTCACTCCTCCGTGTGATTTCCACCTGTCTTTCACGAATTCACGAACATTATTCTTCGTTTGGCTTGCAGCCACGAAACCACGAGAACCATTAGATCAAAACAGACCTGATCTGCTTTTAACTTCATGTCATGCCTGTCCCTTGGGCCCATCGGCCTTTTTGCTACTTCGCAATGACTAACTTGCTAGCATCTTACCTTCGCGAATTCATGCGAGCCGTTAGATCTCAAGAACTTGCTCGTTGTTTACTCTTTTTATGACAACCTTGCCCAGACCCACTGCATACTGCCAACTCAGTGCCTTGTCACCGCCATGTCATCGCCAACTGGGGTTACCATATTTACTACCACTCTTAGCGAGACCCTCCACCTTTTCGCTATTTCCCTGAAGGTATAGCTCATGCATCTCCCGTCCACGAAACAATGAGAAGCAATTGATCTTTTTCCAACCCGATCATTCTTTAACCAAAGAAGACCGCTTATCTCTGGGACCCGCCAAACCCTTTTGCCACTTCGCGAAGGTTAAAACACATTCAGCTTGATCTCACGAAACCACGTTGTCCGTCCGATCAAATGAAACTTGATCGGTGTTTAGCTTTGGTCCAAACCTATATGTCGGGTCCACCTTCGCCTTTCGCTACTTCGCGGAAACTAAGTTTCGAGCACTTTTTGGTCGCGAATCAACGCGGGCTGTCAGATCAATAGAAAATCGCATGATACTTATAAGGCCCGATGGACATTAGAAAAGGCAGATTAAAAGTGAACAAGAATAAAATATTTAAAGGGACCGCCTAGGTAAATGGCAAGGGGAGAACACTTTTATGATAAATGGACCCATCGCTTAAGTGAATAGTACAGTAATGACAAATTAGAAACCGGCCGGAAAAAAGGGCCAGGGAGTCAGAGCGGCGGCCGGGGACTGAGCGGCGAGGGCTAGGGCGAAGGCCATAGGCTGAGCGGTGAGCTGGGGCCGCAGGCAGGCGGCGGGCGCAGGGAGTAGTGGCGGCCGAGGAGGCGGTGCTGTCGAGAAGCGGCGGCCGGGGAAGCCAGTGGCTGAGCGTGGCGGTGGGGCAGCTGGGAAGCGGCAGCCACAAGGAGGAGCCAGCAGGGGCTAGGAGCCGGCAAGAGGCTGAGAAGAACCTACTGCGGGGGCCGGAAAGGGCAGCTAGTGGGGCCGGAGGGGCCGCCGGAGGCCGAACTGATAGGTCTGATAGGCCTGTCAGTCCAGTACCCTACACCCCCTTTTTTTTTCACTTTTTTTTTCAAATTTTTTTTTTAAAAGCAAATTTCAACCTGCATGCCGTAAAAAGGCAAAAAATATTTTTTTATAAATTTTTTTCTCAATCTGCGTGCCAGGGCCGTACGGCCTGGATTTGAGAAAAAAATTCACCTAGAAGCTCAGGAACCAAAATAGGTCGAATTTTATATGACCATAGGGGTTTTCGGGCCTTCTGAGCACTATGGTGAGGTCCGTTTAGGCCCAAAGTGCTCAGAAAAAAGGTCAAACCCTAGGTACACAAAAAAATTCTTGAAACCCCAGATCTGCTTCCAAAGCCAAAAATCTCAAAATAAGAATAGGTACCTGCAGATCCAAGGCTCTGATACCATATAGGAGTTGAGAAAATACAACACCACAGGAGCCTGAAGATCTTCAGCAAGCCGAATAACCTGTTACAAGGAGATGCAATGAAGCAAAATCTGAAGAACATACAAAACACAGAGAATATGCTCAAAAAGAGAGAGCTCAATATTCACAAAAATATGTAATGTGATTCTTACAATGAAAAGAAAGAACTCAACCTTTAATAGGACAAGAAACCCTAAAAAGGGAAAACCTAGGTTTGCACATAATAATTAATTAAAATAATTAATTATATGCACCTAAAGTTAGCTTAAGTGTAAAAGAGATAAAGGGAACTTAAATAATTAAACAAAGAATGTTTAATTAATCAAGTAAATACCCAAATACTCTAACAATAATTATTACTTTTTTTTATAAAAAAGGTCATCGTCGAAATTACGACAAATACCAAGCTTTCGATGGACGACTTCTTTGACCGTCGGCAGAGTCCATTGGATTGTCAAATTTCCGACGGGCATGGCATTGTTGACCAATCCGATGCTGAGTTTTCGATGGTGGATTTTGTCGACACTCCGACGAAAATTCATTGAAAATCTGACAAACGGCCATCAGAAATCAGCTTCGAATGTACTAGTGGGTGGTGAGGTACATCAATGGGCTTGCTTTTAACATTCAAGATGAGATGAGTATGTTGAAGGTTTCCACAGTTGAAGAAGCTTACCAGTATGCTTTGAAGGCTAAGGAGAAGATGAGAAGAAGACAACTGAATAGGGGAAAGGAAAAATTCAAGATGAGTGACAATATGAAGAAACCGATTGAAGAAGAGGAATCAAAACCTAAGTGGAGTAAAGAACCAGAACATAAGACATCGAGGAAAGGTAGCAGTAGTAGTGGCAGAGAATTTCCTGGCAAATGTTTCAAGTGTGGAGAAATCGAACATAGATTCTATGAATGTAAGCAGGGAATGGCAAGAAGTTGTGTGGCAAATGAGGAACCGGAAGGTGATGGTACCAGATCTGGTTGTACACCAGAGAAAGGAGAATCCCTTATGTTCAGAAGAAAGGATACCAGATCTACTCAGAGGAAGAGTCTTTTTCGGACTGTGTGTAAATCAGGTGGTAAGTGTTGCAAGGTTATTGTAGATAGTGGAAGTACTAACAATTTGGTATCTGAGGAGATGGTTATGAAGCTTGGATTGAATAAGCTTAAGCATCATTGTCCTTATGAGGTGAGTTGGTTACAAGATGATCAAAAGATAGAGATAAAGGAGCAGTGTTTGATAAATTTCAACATTGGGCCTTTTAGAGATGAAGTTTTGTGTGATGTTGTAGCTATGAGTGCTTGTCATGTCTTGTTGGGAAAACCTTGGCAGTATGATAGAGGAGCTATTTATGATTGTAGAAGAAACCTAGTCACTATTGAGAAGGATGGGAAGCAGTTCACATTGATTTCTTTGAAGGAGAAAGAGAAGGAGGTGAAAAATATGAGTCCTGAGAAAAGTAGCAGTACTGAGAAACCGGTGGCAGAGCTTATACCAGAAGGTTTGATAGAACCAGTTGCAGATGTTATACCAAAGGGTGACACGAGTTTGTAGAAGGACCTGACAGTTGAGCCTGATGGACAAATGAAACCAGACGACAGAGAGCTTATGGTGACAACTCGGATGAAGTCTTGTGGCAGAACCAAGTCAAAATTGTAGAAGAAAGACAACAATAAACAAAGACAATGTGCAGATCTGAAGCAAAGGAAGAGAAACAAAGAGGGTCAGAGGTTAGAGAAGCCGGTTGAGGCACCGAAAGAGTTAAAGAAGAGGTTCGCAGATAAAGAAGATGTTTGGATCAGAAATGAGCATGGGGTCTTTATTCCGAATCCTTTTAGATGTTCATGAGTTACCTCTCATGGAACATCTTTTTCTCCTTGGTTTGTCTGATGCAGGAGCATCCCCGACTGATGAGAAATCTTGCATCATCCAAAAATCTTTCCTTTCAGTTTTGTTCTTGTTTAGTTCTTTGTGTAGTTTTTTGTGTTCTTACCAGTTGGTACCAGTAGTCACTTGTTCTTCCCGACAGATCTTATTTTCGGTTTCCAGACGGTTTTATGTGCTTGATTCCAAATTTTCAGTTCATTTGGGTTCTTTTTCGGTCAGTTGTCGCTTTCGATTGACTGTTTCTGGGTTCCAGGACAGTTCTTGTGCTTACCGATTGGTTTTCCTTCATTACCAGCGTGATTCTTGGTGTGTGGATCTATCTTGGGTCTTGTCCGATGTTCTTTGGAATTTTGCTGACTGTCCGATGTTCTTTGGAATTTTGCTGACCTTCTTGCTGAACTGAATCGCTTGGTTGTTATTTTTTGGAAAGATTTATTTAATTCTTAGGGCCGACCTAATTACACGTTTCATTTCCTGCATTGGTAAATGTAATCTTATGAGGCCGACCCGGATATGTTCTAGTCAGTATAAATATGATATTATGTAATCATTTATAGGGGGAAAAGGAAGTAGAATTGAGAATAAGGATTCAGATTCGCATTTTGTGATCTGGTTGATTCTTAGAGTCCCGGATTGGATTGTATCTGGCTGATAGCCTGCATGTAACCAGTTAATTGTTGGATGTTCTTTGATGATTATATGATGATTGTCGGATGGTTTCCGAAAGTTCTAAGGCATTAATATGATATGTTTATGTGATCTTGTTATGTTTTCTTGTTTCTTTCGTTGTGTTGCTTTTGCTACATAAGTCAGTTTTATTCTCTTTTAGGGTTTTACCGGTTATGGCTGCACCAGCTTGCCACCTGATTAACAAGTCTCCTACAGCATCTCTTGTTGATAAAACTCCTATGGAGGCATGGTTGGGTCATAAGCCTTCATTGAGACATCTTAGAGTTTTTGGTTGTGAGGAATATGCATATGTGCCAAAGGAGAAATTAACAAAGTTATAAAATAAGGCTATGAAACATATCTTTATCTGATACCGTTATGGTGTGAAAGGATACAAGCTTTGGGACCTTGTTGCACAGAAGGTAATACATAATAGAAGAGTTATTTTTTAGAGAAATTAAACCTCTTGTTACATTGCAACTAGAACATACTAATCAGGAAGATGTGATTCAATTTACTTGTACTCCTAAAAGAGTTGAATCGAGACCACTACATAGGAAAAGAAGTTGAGGAGAGCTCATCTAGCTTTGAATCTTCTAAAGAGGAGGAAGAACCTCCAACTCAGCTTGTTTGAAGGCCTACAAGACATAGAGAACCACTTGAAAGGTATTCACCTGATGATTGGAGATTTATTTTTTCTTTGAATACTAATGTGGATGAACCTAGATCTATAGAAGAAGCATTAGGTATGAATGACGTAGAATCTTGAAAAATTGCTATGGATAAAGAAATGACAACTTTGAAAAAGAATGATACGATGGATCTTGTACAATTTTCTGAAGGACAAAATACTATTGGTTGCAAATAGTTGTTCAATAAAAATTTCAATTGGCTTGAATGGAGGGATTGAGAAGTACATAAAGCAAGGATGGTTACAAAATGTTACTCTTAGGTTGAGGGTGTTAACTATGGTGAGATATTTTCTCATGTTGCAAAAATGAAATCCATTTGATTTTTTCTTTCTATTGTTTCTACTTATGATTTAGAGGTTGAGAAAACATGTGTGAAAATTGATTTTCTTCATGGTGATTTGGAGGAGGATATTTATATGACATAGTCAGAGCACTATGTGGTAAAAGCTAATAGTAATTTAGTTTGTAAATTGAAGAAATCTTTGTATGGCCTCAAACAAAGTCCTAGGATGTGGTAGCATAAATTTGATACATGTGTGTTAAGCTTGGCATTTGAGCATTCCAAATCATATCACTATGTTTATTATAAATCTTATGGTGATTGTTTCTTGTGCATTGCATTATATGTTGATAATATGTTATTCATTGTTAAAGGGAAAGGTGTGATTTTAGCATTAAAGTCTCAACTTGCTGCTAATTTTGTAATGAAAGATCTTGGTGTAGCTAAATATATTCTTGGGATGGAAATTAGAAGAGATATGGTGAACAGAAAGCTAAGGCTAGGCCATACACTAGTAGAAATATGACAAATAAATGACCAGGTGACTAAAACTTTTAGTCACGACAAGTAAAAATGACCAAATTCTAGTATTTTTTTACAACACAACTATAAATGACTAAATAAATGACCAATTTGATCATGGGGTAAAATCACAACTAAATGATTAGTCACACAAATAAAAATGACTAAAAAATAACTATTACTCCTCTATTATAACTAAACATCAGATTTATGCTTGGACAACAATTTATATATGTGTATGTATGTATGTAATAAATATATATACATTTCTACACAATAGAGGTGTTTAAGACAAAATATTAATTTTATTTTAAACACGTTTTATATTCACACCAAAGACGTTCCCTATATGAACAAATTCGATTAACTATGAAGATCAATGACTCAACTCAAATTAAATTAAATGGGAAGAAAGACGATAGAAATGATCTAAACCATTCATTTTACAATGTTGTGCTTCCAACTTGCGAATGATTTTTATGGGGATGACACAGCGGAAGGCTAACATGAGCGTAGAATCGAATCTCCAGCACATTGCCAAATTTTTTACCAAGTCTTAGAAAGACGATAAAATTAGCAATGGAGCTAAAATCTCGCCCGCTTATATTTCCTTTAGTTATTCGAACACCCTTCACTGCTTTTCACGTGTCATCTATTTTCTATTTTTATTCCTTCACGTTTTCTACCATGCATAATGGTAGGATAATAATATAAAAGAAATTAGTAAATGCTTTATAAAACTAAACTCCTTTAAATTTATCTTTTAAATATTTTTTTAATAATTCGCCAAATAAGTAAAAGTTAGTAATTCAGTAAGAATGATATAAAATCATTTTAACTAATGGAAATGTATTTAATGATCAATGATAATAAAAAGTAAGGAATTTCTTATAATATAATATTAATAATTTATCATAATTATTATTATTTATTCAATAACAATTAATTAAAGTTACAAATGTATTATATAGATTTTTTATTTATTATATCTTTGAATTTAATTTAATTTAATTAATGCAAATAAAGTTTTAGATAGTAAATTTTTTTAATAAAAAAAGGAATTATATAATTTGTTCTCGTGTTTAGATATAATAGATCAATTATAGTGGAATCAAACTAGTAAATACTTTGTAACTTCATACATATTAAAGAAAAATGACATGTCCTATGCAATTTTCAAATAGCTTCCTCCCTTGGCACTCTCTCCTTTACAAAATCCAACCTACCGATTAGTGAAGTTATGAATGATATGCCAAATATCATAGTTGTAAATATCTTATATTTTGATCCATGTGATGTCTTAAGGGATAAGGGAACTAAAGGATAGAGCATGCGTGACCAAAAAAACAAAATGAGGTTATACATGTCAATAACAAATAATTCAATATTTTGTTAAAACAATTATCATTGGTCCAAAAATTTATTAAGGTTATAGCCAGGTCATAATAGGTGTTCTTCATATATATATATATATATATATATATATATATATATATACCCTAATTATCTTCTCGATTTAGAGGTCTTGTTTCAAACATGATTTAGATGTTTTGTTTCACTTGTATTTGGATATCTACAAATAAATGTACAGTTGATTTAAAGCTATCACTTTTTCATTGAAATTTTTGTTACACAAACAACAACAATTGCTAAATGGGCTATCAATTGATCTCATGTATTATACAAAAGTATGCAAAAATTATCTTATTTTTTTCTATAATTGACCTTCCACACCTTTCGACATTCCCATTGTACACCAAAATGCAATTGCTTGTTAACTTATATTTTTAATTTTTTTAATTGTCTCAAATTAAGACAATAGGAAAAACCATTTTCCTAAAATAACTTTTTTCCCCTCTCTTTTCTTTTCTTCTTGGCACTCGACTCATCTGCCCGCTTCTCTGCTCCTGTGGTAGCAACATGCAGTTATTAATGCAAAAAGGATTAGTGAGTTTAATTTTACCTGCAAACTTTGCCCATATTTTACCATAGGCTTCACTGACATGATAATTTGTGTACAGGTTTTCTAGTGGATGGCCATGACATTGCTACTACAATCTCCATTTCTTCCCTTCATCAGATAGGTCACTTCTTGCATGTTGTTCAAAGAGAGCACTATAAGAAGGTAGGTCCCACAAAAGAGATAGCCTCTACTGCTCGCTATCACCAACTAAGATAGAGGCAGGTTCGTGTCATTTTTGAGAAAAAATTTCTTTAATAGAGTTCTGTAATATTTTTAAAAAATGAACACCATTGTGTTGATAATGTCATCTTTAATTAATTACACATTTCTTCATGAACCCTTATCACCTCATCTAGCTTTGTTAATGTATTATCTTCGGGCTTGTTAGCTTTTGTTTGCCTTAAATTTTTTTCTAGATCAATCAATCATATTCTCCAACCTGGTTAAATAGCTTTTGGGTGCATGTTTAAAGGCTTTTCTGTCAAAGTTTATTGATACCCACATTCAAAGAAACAAGCATTAAGGTACTTATTGACACTTTTCATCTGTATTTGAAAACATGCATGCACATTGTTATACAAGGAATACTTTAGCAATTGTAAGTTCTACAAATGGAATCCCTCTTTTGAAATCAGATATCTTATGTAAATGGGTCTTTAGATGAGATTAATGATCTTTGAAAAATAAATAACAACTTAGGGTTATGGGTTTATTTTTTTTGATAGGTGCCTTGAATTATAATAAAATATCTATGGAGTCCTCTAAAATATTACAAAGCCTGGTAGATGGCTATCTATCAGTTTCTACAAGAAATATATATCATTTTCTTGTGATTCTTGTAGGTGGAAACCATGCACTCATTTATCTATTCTTCATTTTCTCCCTAGCTTATAATTCATCAATCTTTGCAAACAGATAAGAGTCTATTGTATTCTCTATTTCCTTCATGATGACTTTGGGTGAGGAGGAGAAGATTATTTCCCACACAGAAAAGGTGAATCAATAATGCCTATATAATTTGTGAAGATAGGGGACAGGTGATTAACATTTCATATCAAGGATGAATATACTTGAGAATTCTCCATTCTTAACTACCTTTCTCTACACATAAGATTCTTACTTTTTTATTTTTAGATTCTTGACGACTTATAATTCATTAATTTTAAGATTATTGATGACTTATAATAAAGATTTTGTATAAAGTGGAGACATTTGATTCTCACCAAGTGTGGAGAAGCTACTTATCGATCTAGGAAATGCAGGACAACATTCCATTTTCAATAGTAATGATTTTTTCTTTAAAACTGCATGCACATTTATCTCCTTTGCCTTCATAAATCTATGTCAAAGCTTTGAGTTTCTTGCAGGCTCATGATAAACTTATTGAAGTTTGAGTATCCTTTTTTACTTAAATTCTTTCAAATTGTTAGATACAAGCTTATTTTTGCAGATCGTGAGAGATCAAGCACTCTGGACTAGAACCACAGGTATAATATAGCCTATATTTTGGTTTATCTTGACAAGGATTGGGACAAGTGTATTATATTTCTATCCTCTTCTTTACCAATCCCATAGAAAAAAATGAAGTCGAATTGAACTAAACAGTGTATTAGGTCTTACAAAGGATAGACACAGACATGGGCTTGGGAGTGAAATTCGGTAAATTTGTAAGTTGTAGTTGCCAAACATTTTTTAACATGTCTCCCACTACATTAAATAGCATGCCCTTTTTTGTTGGGAAGGGTTTGAGAGAAAATCTAGAATTGATCGATTCTATTATTAATATTACGCAGGTAAAAATAAAATGAGAATTATGGGAGCTGGATAGCATGAGACCATGATTCCTAGCATCCATTCTAATTTTTGTATTAATTCACCTACCAGTTCTATATTTGAGTATCACTCTAGTTTAGAACCATAAATTTCTTAGAGATAGAATTACAATACAGGAAAAGAAAATTTGTAATAGGTTGGCATCCCTCAGGCAGAGTGCTCCTAGAGGAAATTTCACGCTAAATTCTAAAATACTAAAAAACATTTGATTTCGATTGAGACTTTGTGGGGTTGAAGTCTCAAACAAAGATGTTGTCACTTGATTTTGATTTTGAACTAGTAAGGCTCAAATACTATCAGCATGTGAAAATCATTCCAAAAGAAGGTCTGGGATATATGCATAGAGGGGTATGTGCACAAAGATGGTGGTCAGAAAAGTGGACACTGTTGGTCCTCACAACTAGAATGGCAACTAGGTAATAAAACGCAATTCAGAGATTGGATATCTTTGAATAGCTAGCTTTCTTGCAGCAAAGGCTCATTTACTTATCAACCAAGGACGTAAACTTAAAATGGGCCAGCACCGTATGTGCACCAAGTTCATATCACAACCATTCTATATTACTGCAGGAAAGGAAATTCTTTGAAGTAAACATGCAAAATCTCAACGAACTAATTCTTAATCCAAATTCACAACTGGAAATCACTCAAACAACTACTACTAAATGATAACGTTCTGGCAAGCGGATAGGAACTACTCTACCGCTATGGTTGTAGGAACAAACATAGGAACTGTTTCTAGTGGCTGCAGGAATAGACAATTGCTGAAACAACTACTACTGAAGAATGAAAACTAACTGGAAAACACAAAGGATTACTCACCAAGTGAGCCCCCTTGAGTGAGCATATCCAAAAATTTTAGATTACAATTGTTAAGCTTTTAAAATCACATTAATCTCTTTAATCCATTTTGACTGTGAAAATACATAAATACCAAAAGATTGAATATTAAAAATATTATGGTCGTTCTCTTCTATCCTCCAAGAGGAGAGAGAGACCCCTTTATTTATAAGGAAGATTATAACAGATTCCTAACTAATCAACCACATTCCTACAGAATATGTGAACAAGATTCATTAAACAAAAGAAGAAGTCACTGCAAGAAAACAAAACAACATATGTCCTGCAACTAAGAAAATATAGCATGACATGCTTCCTAGATCTAAGCTCCACTAAGAACAATTATAAATGTTCCATAAATCATTATGTTGAAGAACCGGTCAAGTGGCTTCAATCTCCCTTAATACTACTTTTCTTTGACTGGGTCTCCATTGTGGCTATATACTTGGTGCTTCTTTAAACCTCCACTTAGTCTTTCATTCTCCTTTGTCGACCCTGCATCATGATATTAACGTACACAACAAACATGTGTATATACTAATGCTAACATGATATAATTTAAACCATACTTAAGATTGATTTTAGATATTTACATAGATAAATCATTTAAAAACCATTATATGAAAACCTTAAGTATAAGTCAAATCAGTTTCAAAAACACTTAAAAGGTATCAACTAGGAGAGTATCCTAATCCAAATATCATCTAATCACAAGACCTAGGCAGGAGTATTATAACAAAAATCTATCAAAATGGAGACATTATTTAGGCTCATCATCTCCCCCTAACCTAACTTCTTGCTGATTCTCCAGCAACAAGAAAATTCTGAATCTGGGCATTGATTCTGAAATTGCCAGGGGTAACCTTCCCAGAACCTCCTGCAAACAAACTCCAGTAGAATCCTTTCATTTTCTCCAATATCATCCACCTGGTACGTTCTGCTGCTTCACTGTATGGTGGATCATTATCCTTGCATCCCATCAATGGCCATAGGAGGATTGGAGGCTGAAAACTGAGAGGCAACCAATGTCTTCCCTTTGTTCTTCCCAAGTGCATATATTTGGGTGCCCTCTTTAGTGTTGCATGGTAGTTTTGAACGGAGTGTGGCTCAGATTGCCTCAACTCATCTGGCAAGCTATTCCAATGTTGGACCAAATGTCCTATTGCTACTTGTCCTTCCCTTCGAGCCATTTGTTCATATTCTTTATACACCTCATCTCTTAAGGGTAGAATATCTTTTGCATAATCTGGCTGATATACAATCTTTTGCCAATCAAAATAAAGTCTTCTAGGCTCTCTTGATTCAACCCTTAATGCCAGCGAAAGGTCAAGTTCTTCCTTTCTATGTCCCTGAAACTTCTCTCCTCTTTCTATTTCATTCTACATCCATGACATGAGAGCTCTCAATTGGATATCTCCAATGTAGAGGAGAGGGTTCCAATCGACATAATCTGGAACAACATAGTTATGTAAATAAAATTCACAGAGTAGATTCTTAATGGTTGTAGGAGATGTCTGATAAACATTGTAGAATTCCTCAGGTGTCTGCAATGAGGGACTTAGATCCCTGACAATTCTCATCATCTAGAAACTGATATATTGTTCTTTTAAATACAAAGAGTAAACACAAGGAGGTGCTCGACATTGCATTAGTTGTGGTACCATAGTGGCTACCGTTTCCACCTTAGTTTTAAGCTGAGCAATTTCCTCATCTTTTTGTTCAATAATTTTCTTTTCTTAGTCGATTATCATCTACATTTTTACCTTTTCCAATTCCCACTCCTAGTAAAGGGAAAGTGCCACTGCATGACTGGTAGGGGAAGTAGGTGGTCTATGAATAGGTGCCCTATGTTTCATCATTTCAACTTTTCTCCCTACTTCAATAACCTATTCTATAGCGGATGCTAAGCTATCCAACCTTTCAAAACCTACTTCTCCTTGTGGCTACTCAATGTTATGCAATTCTTCCTTTTCATACAACTGCATTTCTTGTTCTTCATGTGGTTGCAGTTCTTTCTCTTCATGCAGCTGCAGTTCTTGTTCCCTTTGGAGTTCCCTTGGTGGAGAAGAAGGAGCATCATTATGAGGTGGACTATGTGGCTCTTGTTCTGGAGAATCAACCAAAATGGTAACATTTGGCTCCGCTGATTGATCTTGATTTTTAAGCTTTTTCCGGAGCCTACAACCGCTTCTTCAAGATTTCCCTTTAGTGGCTGCAAGACTACTTCCTATAGCTAACTCCTCAACCACTTCAGTGGTTATAGGAGAAACTATTTTTATAACTTTCCTTTTCTTGCTCACAGGAGAGGGTATATTCTCACTTTTATTTTTCTCTTCCTTCTTTTCAATGTCAACCTATTTTCCTTTGCCTTTTTCCTTTCATATGGGAGCCCTAGTTTTTATTAGGCTTTGAGAAGGAACCCCTGCTGTAGATTTTTCTTGTAAGGGTTCCTCTGCTGTAGGAACATTTTGTTCTGATGATATTCTGGAGGATGAGGGTTCAATAGGGGAACCAATTTTTTAAAGATTCTCTAAATTTTCCTATTCTTGATATGGAAGTGGTTCCTTTGAACCCACATTTTCTACCCTAAACCTTCTAATTTCAAAAAATTCATACCAAGACATTGGAGAGACATCTCTTAAAGATCTTTCAACCAATAGCTTAATTAGGCAATGATGAGAAAAAAAGTGAGGCCTACCTTTCTGGGTTTTTGCTTCGATTATAGAAAGAAGGTTGTACAATATGTTTGGAACATTCATCCTTCTCCTGTGGCATAGATGAATCAAAAGCTTGAAATGATGGGAATGCAGACACAAGAACCTTCCTTCACAAGTTAAATACTTGAAAGCATATAATGCTATTTCTCTCCATTCAGGCAAAAGAGATTCTTGCCTAGCTCCCTATATATCTATTACTAAGGGTTGGTCTCCCTATCGTGTAAACTCTGCTCTTGCACTACGTGCATCCTTAGATTCTGGGTACTTTTCTCCATTTGTTGGCAACCCAGTTACTTCTGCAATCCGTTCCTCTATCACCACAACTCTCAAACCTTTTACCTAGACTTCTCCATCTAAAAGTGTGCGGGTAAATTCCCTTGCAATTTCCTCATTAAACTCAGTTAGCTTCAGAAAATAATCCAGCCACCCACTGTTGCGGAATATTGGCTCACAATCTTGGTCCTGAAGGACTTCATGAACTATCGGCTTTTGACGAATAGGTGGACCACCCATTCCAGTGATAACACTTTCTACTCTCTAATGGTGTAAATTTATCCAATTTCTACAACTGAAATATACTCAATGTACTCTTACTTGGTCAAAACCCAGCTGCAATCTAAAATAACTCTAGGCAGATAGAAGGACAGAATACAAAATATCACCTCAAACTAAAAATTTGAAAAATTAAAACGCAATCTGGGATGACATAAGAATTATTTGCTAGATGCATACTTTCCTCCCCCAAGCTAAGGTTTAACAGGTGTCCACACATGCGAAGGAGGACTGAAAAAGGACACTGTGCAAAATACCATAATGATAGTTAATATGGTTTAATTATATACATGCAACAAAAATAAATACACATGAGTGTACTTGACATCATGCGATAATGACTGCAGCTGAAGACATTGAGTCGTCATGCATGGAAAATGAGGCGGAAACGGATGGAGTGGAAAGAAATGAGTGAATACAGAATGGAATATTTATTGTGCAGAAATGTACTTCCTCTAGATATGGAAGTATTTATTATGAGCATGCAGCAAAGAATCTTGACATTTTTCATTCATGGAGAACTATTGTAGAAATTCCTCCTTGCTAAGAGGCTTGTGGTACAGGTGCAGACGATGACCATTGACTAACAATTTAAATTTGACAGGCTCAGTTGTGGATAAGCGGACGACACTGTTAGAGAATGTTTCAATTATCTCATTAGGTCATAACCATCGTGTCTGTAATTTTTCCAAGTTGTCTTTATACCTTGAATCATATAGAAGGGTCCAATCATCGGGCTTGAATGCTTTATCTTTGATATAGCGATCATGCCACTTCATGCGCTGATTTTGAACTAATTTGATGTGGTGCAAGGCTGACTTTATTATCTCATCTAAGGCATTAAGCTACAAGAGCCTTTCCTCTTGTGTTGCAGAAAGAGTCATATCCAAGGTAATGGCCATTCTCAAGGTTTTATGCTCAAATTCCATAGGCACCATTGCTTTTGTCCCATATACTATTTCAAAGGGTGTAAACCCCATTGTGGTTCTATAAGCCCATACCACTTCAAATAACCTGCTAGACCAATCCTTGCGATTAAGAGCTACTATTTTGCTCAATATTGATTCAAGGTCCGTGTTAGTTATCTTTACTTGTCCATTAGCCTGAGGATGATAGGGAGTGGATTTTCTATGTCTTACATTGTATTCATTAACTAGGGTAGTAATCAAAGTGGAAGTGAATTGTGCCCCTTGATCTATTACAATTTCTCTAGGAACTCCATACCGAGTGAAGATCTCTTCATATAAAAATTTTGCTACCTTATTATCCCTAGCATGCTTGAATTATTTGACCTCTACCCACTTTGTGACATAGTCGGTACAAACAAGAATGTATGACCGACCATTTGATGATGGATCAATTGGCCCAACAAAGTCTAAGCTCCATTTGTCAAATTGTGTAACAACCACCTAGGGGTGTAAAGGCATTTCATCAAACCGAGTTGGTCTTCCCATTCTCTGACATCTGTCACATTTCCTGGTATATTTGATTGCATCCTTGTGCAAGGTTGGTCAATAATACCCTGTAGTCAATATCTTGAGAGTTGTTCTTTTGGTAGCAAAGTGACCTCCACAAGGCTCATCATGATAGGCGTGAAGTATATCATATGTCTCATCTTCTCTAACACAACACCTGATAACTTGATCTAGTCCTATATAAAATAAGCAATCTGTTATCCACGAGAAGTTGAAACTCTTTTCTACCAGTAATCTTTTTTTATTTTGGTGAGAAATGAGGAGGTATATTGTTAGCTGCTAAGTAGTTAGCCATGTCAACATACCATTGACTGTTCAAATTAATTGAAAACAAATGCTCATCTGGAAAAGAATCATCAATGGCTTTAGGATTGTCTAGTGTTTGAATTCCAGATAGAAAATCTGCCACTTCATTTTCTTTACCTGGTTTATCTATGATAGTAATGTCAAATTCTTGCATTAACAACAACCATCTTGCCAACTTACCTGTAATGGAACTTTTGTTCTTGAGGTACCTAATGGCTACATGATCAGTATGCACAAATATTTGATAACAAGTTATATAGTGCATAAACTTATTGAGGGAATAGATGACAGCTAACATTTCCTTTTCAGTGACAGTATAATTCAGCTTTGGTCCTTGCAAAATTTTACTAATATAATAAATTGCATTTTCCAAAACTCCTTGCTTCTACCCCAAAATTGCTCCTATTGCAAAATCAGATGCACCTGTATGAATGTGAAAAGGAAGAGATCAATTAGGTCCTTTAAGCACAAGGGTTTGAGTTAAGGCTCCTTTTAGTTTGGAAAATGCCTCTTCACATGTAGCTGTCCATTCAAACTTAGCATCTTTTGTTAATAGAGAATACAAAGGTCCTGCTATTTTACTAAAGTCCTTGATAAATCTCCTGTAGTACCCTGCATGGCATAAAAAACTTCTTACATCCTTTTTTTTTGCAGGGGCAAGAAGAGCAAGTATTACCTCAATTTTGGCTGGATCTACTTGAATACCTGATTGAGAAATATGATGCCCCAACACCATTCCTTCTTGCATCATCATAAAACATTTCTCACTGTTTAGGGATAAATTATGATCCTCACACCGCTGCAACACTTTGGCTAGATTTTGTAATGCTTCTATAAAGGTGGCCCCATAAGCGGTAAAATCATCCATGTAAATTTCCATGCAATCATGGGATATATCTGAAAATATACTGATGACAACCCTTTGAAAGGTTGGAGGAGCATTACATAAACCAAAAGGAAGAACTAAATAGGCATATGTGCCCCAAGGATAGGTAAAGGTGGTCTTTTCTTGATCTTATGGAGCTATTCTGATATGATTATAACCACTAAACCCATCCAAGAATGAAAAGTATTGCTTACCTACTAGAGAATATAACACTTGATCTATGAATGGAAGTGGGAAGTGATCCTTTTTGGTAGCAGTGTTGAGCTCCCTATAGTCCACACAAACTCTCCATTTCTCTCCTTTATTTGGAACTATAACCAGGGGGAAACCCATTGACTGTCTGAAATAGGGTAAATGAATCTTGCATTAAGCAACTTTTGTAGTTCCTCTTTAATTATTTCCCTTAGGGCAGGATTAATCCTTCGTTGAGGCTGTCTAATTGGTTTACAATCTTCTCTGATATAAATCCTATGGGTACACAACGTAGGATTTAATTCCTTCATGTCATGACAATCCCATTCCTAGGCTTATTGTTGGACTTTGAGTAATTCTATTAATGACAATCTTTGATATGTTGCTAATTGACTATTGACATTCAAATTTCTTCCTGCGGCAACCTCTATTTGAGTGACTGGCTCAACATTAGATATTTTAGACAAAAAAGAGGTTTGAATCTATTGTGGTAGTAATGTATGAAATATGTTTGTGGTTGAAGGATAATCTAAAGAGCTTGCAAATGGAAGAAGAGTATGCAAAGGACTTGCTGGTATACCTGTGGACTGTTGAGCTACTCCATAATGATTTCTTATGATGTTAGAGAGTACTATATCATCCTCTTGAAGTGTTACAAATGGTTCCCTTGTTAACATCTTTAGTTGTTGAATAGAATTAATTTCCTCTTTTTCTTCTCCTATATCTGGCCATACTACTTGTTCTTGATCAGGTTATGGTTGTGTTGGAGAATAGAGTGCAAGAGTTTTAGTAGTAATATCATCTGAAATGGTCATGTCCTCTGATCTGTAGCCTATGTATGCATCAACTGTAGCAAACCAAGGTCTTCCCAAAATGATTGGATATCCCCCCAATGTTGCCTTAGGAGAGAGTATTATAAAATCAGCCGGGTATTCCCAAGAATCTAATGTGACAACAATATCTTCAACCATCCCTTCAGGCTGGACAATATAGCTATCAGCAAGCTACAGGACCGTTGGGGTTGATCTAAGACTAGTAATGCTGAGTTACTGCATGACATCCTTAGTCATCATATTTATGGTTGCTCCTAAGTCTATCAAGGCATTTTTAATTTGAGTTCCATTAATAACTACCTTCACAATGGGGCTACCTGGGTCAGAATATTTAGGGACAACAATTTTTCCTAACATAATATCAGCCAATTGTCCTACTACATGCATTGTTTTTGGGTCCTTTTTCTTTCTCCCAGGTTTCTTCAAACATGCTTCCTTAATAGCTTTTCCATATATGGGAATTTCCTTAATAGCTTGAAACAATAGAATCTTTACACATATATGTTTTAACTGATCAATAAGATCAAAATCTATATCATCCTACTACCTAGACACTTCTACCTACAATCTTTGAGGAAATGGGGGAGTTCTTACATGTGTGTCTGGAGTCTCAGACTGATGAACCTGCTCAAGGTTTCTAGGTTGATCAGGTGTAGTGTCCTGAGCAATCTCCTCACATGGTAATTTCATTATGACTGGAGGAGATGGAGTAGGCAGTGTTGTTCCTGACCATAAGTGAATATCACTTATATTAAGAGAATATGTAGGATAATTATTAGGATTAGTTGAAAAAACTTGTTGTTGATGTTGGTGTTTGTTATTTGGATTTGGCACAAGTTGTGTTGGTAGTTGGGCTGGCTTGTGTGGAGTAGCATTAGGAGCTAGTGGCATTAAAACCGGCTATTGGGACTGTTGTTGTGGCTACAGGAAACCTGATGATTGGTTCACCCATTGTTGTCCTCCCCTCCATTGCGATGATTGTTACCAGTTACCTTAAGGAGGTGACAAATTCCCTTGTGGATGCTGCCATTGAGAGGAAGGACCCTGATAATTAGGCCAAGGTTTTTGAGAATCATTCCAAGACCGAGGAGTAAAATTTCCAAAATTTTGGGAGTATGGAGGTTGCCACTGATTATTTTATGCATTGAAGTTCATATAAGGATTAGAAAATGACAATGGATCTTGTGGCCTACCTTGTCTTGGAGGCCAAGGCCTTCGTTGTGCAACATAAAAGAGTTGCTCATCATCTCCATAGACAGGCTTGAAATCTAGGGAAGTCTATCAGCTATCATTTCTAGCTAGCAGTTTACATTTACAGACCTTCTTCTTTTGTTGACAATGAGGACAAAGTTCAGCAAGCATAGCCTTTGCCTCCCCATGCTTCTTTCTTGCTTGAAGTGTATCCAACTGAGTAGCCATATTATTGATAATATCCTCCTTAAAGTCCTTTAACAAATGAGTTATTTCCATTCTTAAAACTGTTGTAGATGACTTTGCAATTGAAGAACCAGGCCTATAGTGTCTTCCCTTCTTGGCTGCAGCTCTGGAGTACTTTTGACAGATTAGTCTAATGTCATCCCATTGAAATTGAGTAATATCTCCTCCTCCCATGAGGTATAAGGAGTTAACACAATCTTCATTGATTCCCCTTAGAAAGATAAACTTCATGGATTCTTTACTCAGAGTGTTATGCTTGGATTTTATGACACTAAACAGAAACCTCTCCAAATAATCTTCCAGGATTTCATCTTCTTTTTGTGTCATCCTGAAGATATCATCACCATGTCGATCCATTCCCCTGCAATAGTCTTTATACTTATCCAAGAAGATTGTCTTCATCTCCTCTCAGGTAGCGATTACATCTCTTCCTAGACTCATAAACCATCTCAGGGCAACTTCTTTCAAAGTAGCAGGGAATAACTTGAGTTTATGGGCGTTAGTTGTATAATCATAATTTCTACAAAGGATATCAAATTCAAACAAAAAGTTATCCAAATCTTCTATTACCAAACCATGAAATTTTGAAAGAGAAGAAGCTGGTATATTCTTCAAATTTGCATTATCATGTTGGTCAAGAATAGGAAACTCAAAGGTTGGGTTTACAAGCGAAGGTGGAGGATTTTCTGCCATTGGTCCCTGATAAAGGACTAAAGGCAAAATGTTTTTCTCAGGGGGTTCGTTTAAGAAGTCTAGGTCTCCTTCTGAAAAATTAAAAACACCCCTATTTCGCACACAAGTTTCTACAAAAGGGTTTACTTCAAGTGCTTGATCTGATCTTATATCTTGAGTGGAATGGGAGGGAAGAAATCTTCCTAATGCATCTCTTCTCCTCCTATGCATGCAGATTAATGAAGAAATTCAAAGAGCTAACTAAAAAACTTAAATCTAATGGTTACAACAGGTTCTTAGTTTGGCACCATCCTCGACAACGGCGACAAAAATGTTGGTCCTCACAACTAGAATGGCAACTAGGTAATAAAACACAATTCAAAGATTGGATATCTTTGAATATATAGCTTTCTTGTAGCAAAGTCTCATTTACTTATCAACCAGGAACGTAAACTTAAAATGCGTCAGCACTTTATGTGCACCAAGTTCATAGCGCAACCATTCTATATTACTACAGGAAAGGAAATTCATTGAAGTAAACATGCAAAATCTCAATGAACTAGTTCTTAATCTAAATTCACAACTGGAAATCACTCAAACAACTACTACTAATTGATAACGTTCTGGCAAGCGGATAGGAACTACTTTGTTGTTCTAGCTGCAGGAACAGACACAGGAGCTATTTCCAGTAGCTGTAGGAACAAACAATTGCTGAAACAACTACTACTGAAGAATGAAAACTAACTGGAAAACATGAAGGATTACTCACCAAGTGGCCCCCCTTGAGTGAGCATATCCAGAACTTTTAGATTACAATTGATAAGCTTTAAAAATCACATTGATCTCTTTATTCCATTTTGACTGTGAAAATACATAAATACTAGAAGATTGAATATTACAAATATTATGGTCGTTCTCTTCTATCCTCCAAGAGGAGATAGAGAGACCCCTTTATTTATAAGGAATCTTATAACAGATTCCTAACTGATCAACCACATTCATACAGAATAGGTGAACATGATTCATTAAACAGAAGAAGAAGAAGTCAGCGTATGTAAACAGAACAACATTTGTCCTGCAGCTGAGAAAATATAGCATGACATGCTTCCTAGATCTAAGATCCACTAAGAATAGTTATAAATGTTACATAAATCATTCTGCTGAAGAACCAGTCAAGTGGCTTCAATCTCCCTTAATACTGTTTTTCTTTGACTGGGACTACACTGTGGCTATATACTTGGTGCCTCTTTAAACCACCACTTAGTCTTTCATTCTTCTTTGTCAACCCTGCATCATGATATTAACGTGCACAACAAACATGTGTATATACTAATGCTAACATGATATAATTTAAACCATACTTAAGATTGATTTTAGATATTTGCATAGATAAATCATTTAAAGACCATTATATGACAACCTTAAGTATAAGTCAAATCAGTTTCAGAAACAATTAAAAGCTATCAACTAGGAGAGTATCCTGATCCAAATATCATCTAATCACAAGACCTAGGTAGGAGTATTATAACAAAAATATATCAAAATAGAGCCATTATTTAGGCTCATCAGACACCACCCAAAAAAATCATGAAAAAACAAGCAACGCATACGCGGTTCTTAAATTTGAAATCATCGCGTACACACTTAGGTCTGTTGTTCCCGAGCCTAAAAAAGATATCGCGTATGTGTTGTCTTTAGGAAAGTGAGCGCGTACGCGTTGTCTTTAGGAAAGTGAGCGTGTATGCATTGCTTTTAGGAAAGTGAGCACATACACGCTCATAAGCCCTAAAAAACCACATACGCGATACCTGTCAAAAAAAGTTTTTAAAATAAGAACTGGGTCTTATTTTCCCGTGACCACATAATTTTTTCCTCCTTTTCCTCCACGAAACTGCAAACAGGCTACCACATTTTTGCACCAAACGCTATGGATCAAGGTTAGTTTTTCTTAATTTTTGTCTTTCTTTCTCGTTTATTCAATTTATTTTACGTTTTGAATTTAATTTTGTTTATTTTGATTAGGTTTTTTATTTTTTGTTTCAAAAACCAAATTCTGATAATCCACAACAACAATAACAAAATGCAACTCCTGAAAACCCCGAACAAAACCCACAAGATACACCTGCAGTTCCTCCTTTTTACCGCACACCTGAAACATAGGAGCAATTAATTAATCAATTCGGAAAAAACACATCTAAAATAAATAGACTGATTAATAAATTGAAAACATTTGAGCTTGATCATCATAAATGCCTCGCCACTAGCCTAGAAACATTAGCTAGTGGTGCCACAGTCATTTCCACACAAATTACAAAATGGGGAAACTTTAGGGATATGTGTCGTCAATACTATGTTGGTTGGTTATCATACGAGGGAGTAAAAAAAAAAAAATAGTAAACAACAAATATGCGCCCTTTTTGTTGATCCTGAAACTGGTCAGTCGTTACCTCTTAATGCAAAGAGGTTTCCCATACATTGGTGTACCAATGTGTAGATTCAAAGAATCTTTTTTGGTAAAGGTGGTGGATGGTCTTTGATGATCCACCTTGTAATAATTATGAGGTGCCATTGAATTTTTTGAGAAAAGTATTCTATGAGTTTGTCATCAATGTGCAGCCAAACTATTTTGACATGACAGAGTTCCATGGTAGAGGTGGCGACTCTGCCCAAGATAGACCTGGAGCCCGTAGGCGAGTAGCCCCGGAGAGTCGTCGCCCCCTAGCACCCAAACCCAAGGTACATCAGGCTATCTTAGTAGAGCTGAAAGAGTCGATGGAGCTATAGACTCTTCAGGTGGCCACACCATTGACTGGTACCATCATCCAGCATGGGACATAGTTAGCACACCCTCTTGTACTAGATGATGAGCCATTAGTTTCTCTAGGTGATGACAGAGAGCCCATTCGGCATGTGTGTGTCAGTTGCTTTGGGATATGCTCAAGAACGGATGACATGGCCATTGCAGATGGATCCACATCTCATTCATGCATGATTTGTGGGAGTAGACGTTAGACCCACATGGCCGAGGATGTGGCGCTGACAGAGGAGTTGATGGAAATGTTGTTTCTCCATTAGCTGTAGACACGTGTGTTGATTTGAATTCATAGCATTTTATTTATCAATCACTTTAAATTTGTAATTACATAAATGAATTTTCATTTATACATTGAGATTTAAATTCATACAAATAATATGCATTTCAGGATGCAACAGCAGTATCCCATACTCCTCCCGCAATTACTACAGCTGCAACTTTGATGCTTGAGGTATAAATTTTGTAACATGTTAAAATAAAATAATACACTTTAAATTCAAAAAAAATACAAGATATACTAACTATCTTTAATGCTTGGTCTAATTTTTGGTTTGTAGGTGTTGACAGGGGACCAAATGTCCCAAATTGATGGCATCACACTCTCAACGATCGATTTTGGCATACAAGGCTATATGGTATCATATTTTGTACACCCTTTTTTATGTATTGTTTTGATGGAATATGTAAGTCATTTCATTTTAGATTTTTAAAATTATGTTTAATATATTATCTGTACTAATATCTCATGTTAATTTTGTTTTTTAGGGTACCCCCTCCATGTCTAGGCCTCGTCCTAAGCAAAAGAATTCCTCGAAGGTGACAGAATGTGGGAAGAAGGTAATTGAACACATTTTTAGTTGTACAATTGTTTGAAAATGTTGAAATTTTCTTAGTTGGGGTTTGTAGATTGATTAGTGTTTTTTGTCTATTTTACATGTACAGTGGCCTTTGAGCTATGTGGATTTCTTGAATGCACCTGATTCACTCGTGGATCAAGAGAGGGTAGAGGTATGTATCTCTATTTTATTTTCTTGATTTCATGATTATATGTAGTGTACATGTGAACTTGTGATAAATTATAATCTTATATTTTTTTCATACAGGAAATATCCATAGCTGCTTCATCAATGGCGAGCCCTTCTCTGTGCACTGGAGAACCATCTCAGAATCTGGTACACTTTTGTTACATTAATTGTTTTAACCTACAATAATTAACATTATATTAATTGTATTTAATCTTTGATCATTTTTGGTATAGGTAATAGTGACAGTTTCTCCATCGATGGTGAGCCATCCTCAGTCCATTGGAGAAGCATCTCAGGTACCGGTACATCATTATTCTCTATATTATATCTTTTAAGTGCTTTTGATGTATTTGTGTTAGTACATTATATTAATCATACATTTAATCTACAATATCCCCCTTCACGGTTCGACCATAACATGGATCCTTTTAAGTTTGTCTTCAAGAAAACTCCTAAGAGTGACAAGGAGAGGAGAGCGAAGACATTATCTCCAAGATCAGTCGATGAGGTAATCTACATTTCAATTGCAAAGGAATTATAGTTAAATGCATAGTTATGTTGTTAATTGTGAACTATTTTCTACAAAAGAATTCTAACTTGGCTTTTGAATTGTCATTTTGCAACCATCTACAGAGTCACGTACTACATCGAAGAGACTCTATTTTGATGATCCACTACAAGTTTAGGATCATATAGTGTTAGTTGTGGTCATAGAATGACCAATACATGTAGATATATTTTACATTTTTATTTTATATAGATTCGGACATGACATATGCCACATTTTTGTAATACTTGTATTGACTTGGCAGACATGAATTTTTTTTATATATATATAAATGTTGATATTCGATCCAATAAATGTGTACTAAGTTCATTATTATGTATTTGTTGTATTTCATGGCTGTCCTTTTATAAAGTTAATTGATCATTTGCCTATGTAATCAACAATATGAATATAAACAACAAAAATCTATGATAGAAAACATTGTAATCATGGAATATGATTTGATAAAAAAATTTAAAATGTTGAATTAACCCTACAAAACTCCTTGTATTCAGTTCATTATTGTGTATTCGTTGTATTTGGTGGATGCCCTTTTATAAATTTAAATGAATATTTGCCTATGTAATCAAGAATATGAATATAAACAACAATATGTGTGTGGTGTGAGAGCACCCTCATGCTCGTAATGGTCAAATTTTGGTTCTCGTGTTTGAGGTCATTTGGATCAAAGATGTAAAAGTTGCTCAATTATTGTCAAAGTTGGTCAATTATTGTAAAAGTTGTCAAAGTTTGGCTTCATTTGGATAAAAGATGTAAAAGTTGCTCAGTTGTTGTCAAAGTTGCAAGATAGGCTATAATTGATTCAGTTCGTCGTGTGAACAAAATAACATCACAAGAGTGTCTGGGTGGGTAGGTTTACACTAGGAATGCTCCTCTCGTGCATCCCAAAGCATCAGAACATCGAGAGTCATACCCTACCAGTGTGATCTGTCAAGTGCCCTGAGTCCAAAAAATTGTCAAACTTTGATAGATTGATTCTTCCAATTTAAGACACATATGATCAATTCATTTGAACCTATGGTGTCACATGAGGCTCCTCTACAATGGTCTATCTCTATTTTTGACGAATCAGAGCCATTTTCAATTGGTAGCATTTTTTCGCCTGTTACAAAATCGTCAATTGCATGTAATGCAAAGTTGCAAGATAATTGATTCAGTTCGTCCTGTGCATAAACCAACATCACGAGTGCATCTGGGTGGTCATTTTTATGCTATCCATGCTCCTCTCATGCATCCCAAAGCATTGAAACGTCGAGAGTCATACCCTATTGATGCGATCTCTCAAGTGCCCTGAGTCCAAAAAATTGTCAAACTTTGACGGACTATTTTTTCCAATCCAGGACACATACGATCAATATGTTTGAACCTGTGGGGTCGTGTGAGGCTCCTCTACAATGGCTTATCTTGGTTTTTGATGACTCAAAATCATTTTCAATTGGTAGCATTTTTTTGCCTGCTGCAAAAACCGTCAGTTGCATGCAATGCAAAGTTGCAAGATAGGCTAGAATTGATTCGGTTCATCTTGTGCACAAACCAACATCATGAGCACATTTTAGTGGGTAGTTTTATGCTAGGTATGCTCCTCTCATGCATCCCAAAGCATCAAAACATCGAGAGTCATACTCTACCGGTGCTTTCTCTCAAGTGTCATGAGTCCAAAAAATTGTCAAACTTTGATGGATTGTTTCTTCCAATCCAAGATACATATGATCAATATGTTTGAACCTATGGGGTCACACGAGGATCCTCTACAATGTCCTATCTCAATTTTTGATGACTTAGAGCCATTTGCAATTGGTAGCATTTTTTTTGCCTACTCTAAAAACCATCAGTTACATGCAATGCAAAGTTGCAAGATAGGGTAGAATTGATTCAATTCGTCCTGTGCACAAACCGACATCACGAGCACATCTGGATGGGAAGGTTTACACTAGCCATTCTCCTCTCATGCATCCCAAAGCATCGGAAAGTAGAGAGTCATATCCTACCGGCGCGATCTCTCAAGTGCCCTGAGTCCAAAAAAATGTCAAACTTTGATAGACTATTTTATCCAATTTAGGACACATATGATCAATCTGTTTGAACCTATGGGGTTGTGCGAGGCTCCTCTACAATGGCCTATCTCAGTTTTTGATGGCTTGGAGCCATTTTCAATTGGTAGCATTTTTTTGCCTGCTGCAAAAATCGTCAATTGCATGCAATGCAAAGTTGCAAGATAGGCTAGAATTGATCCAATTCGTCCTGTGCACAAACCGACGTCACGAGCACATCCAGGTGGGTAGGTTTATGCTGGGCATGCTCCTCTCGTGTATCCCAAAGCACCAAAATTTCGAGAGTGATACCCTACTGATGTGATCTCTCAAGTGCCCTAAGTCCAAAAAATTGTCAAATTTTGATGGACTGTTTCTTCTAATCCAGGACACATATGATCAATCTGTTTGAACTTGTCGGGTCGTGTGAGGCTCCTCTACAATGGCCTATCTCATTTTTGACCACTTGGAGCCATTTTCAATTGGTAGCATTTTTTTGCTTGCTGTAAAAACTGTCAGTTGCATGCAATGCAAAGTTGCAAGATAGGCTAGAATTGATTCAGTTTATCCTGTGCACAAACCGACGTCACGAACGCATTTGGGTGGATAGGTTTATGCTACGCATGCTTGTCTCATGCATCCCAAAGTGTCGAAATGTCAAGAATCATACCCTACCAACGCGATGTACAAGTTGCTTAACAACTTTTTTGACAATAATGATAATTTTTTCTCAAATTGTATCTAGACTCAATCTATGACTCCTATGACCCGATAATGACTCAAATAACTATCCATGATTATACAAGAATTAAGAATACTAATGATTGACCTTATCAATAATGGTCATGATTGACCTTATCACATCACATAAACTCAAAACATAGTCACAAAACATAGACACAAAAAATAGTCACAAAACATTGTCACATATTATTCAAAAATTTGCCTCTAGATATGGTCAAATCAGCTCTTGGCTATTTGAATATACAAAAAAATGTCTTACAAATCATCTCATGGGCATTTATACAAAATTTGGCATTACAATATGTGTGATTTAGCTCATCACCATTTTAATATACAAAATTTGGCATCTAAATATGTACAAATAAGCTCATTGCCATTTAAATATAAAAAATTATGCCCCTAAACATGTAAAAATCAGCTCATGGGCATTTATATATACAAAAAATGAATATAGAACAATTCATCGTTGATATATACAAAATTCTCAAAATCGTTCTACTCTAAACCATAGAATCAATCAAGTGAGCCTTTAGGATCGGATCTAACCCGTATTGTGTCAAGTATTTCCTCATGGTCAGATTCACAAACTTTCCATAAAATCTTGTTATGAGGTCTACCACGATACTTCATCAAATGAATATTTGTTGCAACAACAAGGTTAGAGAAATGAAGAATATGTATGTGTTTCAATGTCCTCGAACAACCAAACATTATAATTCTTGATAGGGTATCTCCTAAGCCCTGTTCCTATCATGACAACAGACCCTATTGGGTACTCAATACCCTCACTGTCAATGATTGTGGTTGTCAATTTTCTTTTAGGCTCAACACAACGACACAAATAGTAATTTGTTCCTTCTTCATTGTTCTCTTCTACAACAACTGCATACACATGACCTGCATTTTATAAAGTGATAATTAATACCAAAAATAAAGTGTGATGTACAACAAAATGAACCAAAAAGAATACTTGTAAAAAATTTAACTCAAAAAATCACTTGAATCCACTAGATCGAATACATGGTCAAAATCCACTAATGTCTCCATCTAGCTCAATTGTAGTGCTTTGCGAATTTGATATGTATCAACGGGAACCAACAATCTACAATACCATTTGTCAACCCAGTCTTGTGATTCACATTCTTCCCACAAAAAATACATGCATGAAGAGCAAAAGCATACCATCTGTCTCGTATAAATTACTAGTGAACTTGCATTTGAACTCATAAATGAGTGCATGTCACTCAATCCTGCAACTGTACAACAATATAGATAGTTTTTGATGTTAGATTCAATGATCAACCAAAAATATCTATGAACCATTGACGTACCTGGATTACCTGGACCCATCGTAGAGTCACACCATAGCACAATTGATTCTGCATCTATCAACTCAGTACCACCTTCGTACTTCAATTCTTCTCTAGATAGGGCTCTTTTTACACATGTTATTGCACCATCGTGCTCTCCCTTACCATGTCCAGCCTCAATGAAATTCCAAAAATATTGTACACTGCTTGTCATATGCATCCTTGTCAACCAATAAAACATCCTTGCATTATTGAATTGTGCAGTGCAATTATCTGACCATATTAAGTGTCGGTTGTATTGTATGTGTTTTTCCTTTAAATTATCATAGAAAACTTTAAAGCATCCTTGTATGAACTACGATGAATGAGTACGATCATCACTTATGTAGAAGTGATACTCTCTTACAACCTTTCTATCCTCCTCTGTGCTATCATCTGCATGCATGAATGTTATGTGTACAAAAATAGAAACTTGTGTAGAATGATAATACATAGATTGCACTTCATTTTGAGGTTGTAGTGTATAATTTTCAGCAAAATCAACGATAGAGACAATTGTGCCAAGAAGAAATGCATCCTTACATAACTTGAATTTCTCATCTAACCATCGAGCTCTATGTGTATGCATTATGTACTCTTAAACTAGTTTCTCTTGAAACATTTTCTTAAATTCAGCTACACATATATCATTTTTCACCAGCTCACATCTCTTCAAATCTTTTCCATCTTTAACTTCATATGTGATTGTCTTGTATTTTTCAAAAGAAACTACTTTCCTACCAATTTCATGTGTGCTCTCCAAATGTACACATCTTGGTAAATGTTGCAAACCACCACATACAACACAAGAACCTTCCAAACAAGGCATCTTATAATAAATGCAACCATCATATCTATTACATAGCACACTTGAAATAAATTCTCTTACTAACTTAGGAGGTGCTTGTATATTGCAATCCTGTAAAACATTGTTAGTGTGCAAAGTAGAAAAAATATGACGAAAAATATCATAGTGCATGAAAAATTCAATATGCATCCTACAACAACACATGGTGCGTACATGATTAATATTAATATAAAAAGGTTTTTCCATTTCAAAAAATCTTTGAGAAATTATTATTTGAGGAAACTTTTTAAGGAATGTTTCATAAAATTTTGTTTGAGTCATATCCAAATAGTGTTTGGCATGTGGCTCACAATTTGTAGACCCAATTCACCTTCTAACAACATCTCTTTGGTTGGGTTAAACTCTTGTGTTGTCATGCCAAAAAAATTCAATTAATGTTCTTAGTGCATGAACAACATCCCTGTCTTTGTATGGTAGTCTACCTAAGAATGCCCAAAGAGAATTATTGTTAGGTTCCTCTATTTTTTCTCGCCTCCGTAATTCTTTACTTAATGTTGTTCTACTAACGTTTAATAACTTGTTTTTCTTATCAAACGATCTTTTTTTATTTTCTTTCTCATTATGGTTGATGTAATGACACGTCGAGTAGCATTAAAATCTTTAGTATGTGATTTTCAACCAATAGCTTGATATGCATCAAATAGATTTCTCACAATAGTTCTTTCGTTGTTTCTTTCAGATGATCTTAGGCCTAGAATTTTCATTGTCTCTCTAAAATTCAAATTTTTAATCATTTGAACAATTAATTGACATCTTGGGGTTTGATTTAAGTTTTCAAAATAGTTTTGCCATATTCTTTTAACCATTCTCCTACAAGTTCGCTCATTCGTTTTATCGAGCATTGGCTTCAATATATTCTCATCAATGTCAATTAGATACTTTGGTTTCCTACGAATGATTCTAGGAGGTCTTAACATTGGTACATTGTGTACATTCAATTAATCAAATAGAGTAGGTGTATGTTCATAATTTAATTGATTATTCAATGTGGTCTCTTCTTTAATTTCATTAGGTGCATTATGTTCATTTAGTAAATCGAATTGAGATGTTGAGGATGGCATACCTTCTTCTCCCATTGTTCTTATGTCACGTAATTTCTTCATACGCTGCCTTTATCTTTCCTTTTTAGCCTCTCATTGTTTCATCGTTCCGCGCTTGTTCTTTCCCATGGTTGATATCAGTTGTCCTAAATAGAATAATATTACATATATATGTAAACAAAAGTTCATAAACAAACAAATAACCACAATTATGCATCTTCTCATTATTTTTTTGAATCAAAACTATTAAACAATCACAATAATATTGACAAAACTAATAAAAACAACAATTCAATCATTTGAAATCATGCAAAAATAAAAAATTCACTTACTTCTATGTATAAAACAGTGATAGAAGTGCAGACACAGTTGTAGTGGGGCCTTCAACGACCTCAAAAACTTCTTTTGAAGCCGTTGAGACTCTTGGGCAAATAAAATTGTCTAAGTACCACGTTCGCGTTGTTAGTCCCTAAAATGTTGGCAAGCCCAACAGTATTTTTTTTTCACCCTGTATGCACTTAGAACTCATAATTAGCGTGTACGCACTCCTACGCCTTAAAAATGTTATGGCAAGGTAATGAACTAATAGGCTTAGTACCCCGTACGTGCTATTTTAGTAAAGAAAATGTGAAGGAAAAGGAAGAGGAAGAGAGAGAGAGAGAGAGAGAGAGAGAGAGAGAGAGAGAGAGAGAGAGAGAGAGAGAGAGAGAGAGAGAGAGAGAGTGGGGAGGGAGAGAAGAAGAGAGAGAGGGATGGGGTATGGAGGAAGGGAGAGGGGGAGAGAGAGGTGGAGAGAGAGAGAGAGAGAGAGAGAGAGATTGTGTATGGAGGAAGGGAGAAGGGGAGAGAGGGAGAGAGAGGGATGGGGTATGGAGGAAGGGAGAGAGAGAGAGAGAGAGAGAGAGAGAGAGGGAGAGAGAGGGGGGGCACCCTGTACGCGCTTGAGAGGGGGAGAGAGGGAGACAATACACATACATACACAATATGTGTGTATATATACTTAATATATTATATTATATAAACTATATTATATATTATTATATACATATATATTATATATAAATTATATATTATATGTATATACACATATTATACACACTCCCAAGTTTTAAACAAAAGTAGCGCGTACAGGTTGTTTATAGTAAAAACAGTGTGTACGCATTGTTTATAGTAAAGATAGTGCATGAATATAAATTATATATTATATATATAATATCATATTATACACACTCCCAAGTTTTAAACAAAAGTAGCGCGTACGCGTTGTTTATAGTAAACATAGTGCGTACGCATTATTTATAGTAAAGATAGTGTGTGCGAGCTTCTTACACCATAGGTACCCCATACGTGCTTCTTATACCATAGGTACTCCGTACACGCTTCTTATACCATAGGTACCCTGTACATGCTTTTGACTATTTAGGCTTGGAAATAGGCCTGGATGACAAAGCTATGGGTTGGTAGTTTGATTTCCCTCCATTTCCCTCTTTTTTGACGTGTTTTATTTTATCAACTTGGTTTTTCGACTTTGTCATAATTAAGTTTACATTTCATAAAGTGGGTATTTCTAAAATTTCCACCATATTTTCACCCATATTCTAAGCTATCTAACCATATGATTTTTTTAAAATTTGAACAACAATAACATATTATTATTGAATTTGTTTTACCAGTGTCTCAATAATTCTCACAGACATACGTGTACCATTTTTTTAATAACTTTTGATCTACTTATCTAAATTTAAAAAACTTTATATATTATTGTAGTACACTTTATTCTTTAAAATTTACCTATATTATAAGATCACTAATGATGATATTTTAATTATTGAAGTATTTGTTAATGATATCATTTTTGGAGGTGAAAAAAAATTGTGCATGGAATTTTCTGATAATATGCAGAGTAAATTTTAAATGTCTATGGCTAGAGAAATAAGATTTTTTCTAGGTTTGCAGATTAATCAGACTGACAAAGGTATCTTTATCTGTCAAACTAAGTATCTAAGGGAATTGTTGAAGAAGTTTGGTATGGAAAATTCTAAACCGGTTAGTACTCCTATGGTTACAATTGAAAAATTGTCAATTAAGGATATATCCCCTTCAGTAAATTCTACAAGATATAAATCCATGATTGGTGGTTTGCTATATTTAACTCGGACTAGACCAGATATAATGAATGCAGTCAGTATTGTATCAATATTTCAAAGTAATCCAAAATAAAATCATGAAAGTGCAATAAAAAGGATATTCTGGTATTTGCAAGGAACAACTGAATATGGTTTATGGTACCCTAAAGATGATGACTTTACTTTATGAGCATACACAGATGCAGATTGAACAGGTGATGTTGATGACTAGAAGAGCACATCTAGTGGAGCATTATTCCTTGCGAAGAAGTTGGTTTCATGGATTATAAAGTAGAAGTCATGCATTTCTTTATCTACTGCTGAAGTTGAATATGTTGCAGCCGCAAACAATTGTACTCAAGTTCTATGGATGAAGCAGATGTTGAAGGATATACAAGTGATTTGTAATGATCTGGTAGTTATCCATTGTGATAACTCTACATCTATTGACATATCAAAGAATCTGGTATTTCACTCCAAGGCTAAGCACATATCAATTAAGTATAACTTTTTGAAGGAAAAGGTGGAAGAAAATGAAGTCAAATTGGTTTATGTGAACACTAAAGAGCAGACAACAGACATCTTCACTAAACCTTTATCTCAGGAATCATTTGAGTATTTGAGAGATAGATTGGGGGTTTCTACCCCTCCGGTAGAGACTTAATTGATGCAGTTGTGCATCAGTCCGGTAAGCATGATCAGAGCTACCTTTCGCTCCAAATTGATGAATCGGTGCTACTACTCCAGGGGAGTAGTTACCCTTGAGTTTAAGAGTTATTTATTTTGTTTGATTCTTTGGCATTGTTGTCAAAGGGGGAGGAATATATGTGAAACCCCATTGATTGCACTCCTTAGGGGGACTTTGGCAGTATTTGGTCCTTTTGTTTTAGTTTTAGTTTAGAACTTCATTGCTACATCATTTCATGGGAGATTGTTGGCAGTCTTCCATTGGGGGATACTGGTTTGGCATTTTCTTGGCACTTGGATGTTTTTCACATCTAGTGTTGCCATCAATGCAAAAGGGGGAGATTGTTGGCCATATAATGGAATTGATTATGTGTTGCATTGACATTTTGTCATTGATGTCAACACTTGTTGTTTTGGTTGTTTATCGGCTTCCGGTAGGAGGATTGGATTGGGAAGATAATCAGTTGATTGCCACCGGTATGATCTAGTTGATGGAATATGTTTATATGGATGGTTCATATGCTTCTAAAGTATGTTTCAGTCAGTTGGTATTGACTTGATGACCAGATGCTATCTTATGTTCTAGTAAGCTTGCTTTATTGATTTGGTAAGGGTTTCACCAACAAAGCTTTATTGAAGATCTCTGATGTTATGCATAAGTGGTGTTGGTGCAACTTCTAGAAGGGATTCAGGATGCTGAGGGTTATTGTGTCCATTCCTCAACTGATTGGTTTTATTTCTTTGGCATGTGTGGATCTAGTTTAGGTCCGATGCTATCTGGGTTATGGACCAGTTTGCATGAAACGTGTTGGTGGATCCTTCAATGCGCTTCTGGGATGTTTCATTGATTGGATGTTGTTTGTTTGGCCTTAGGCCGACATGTGTTATTATTTTATTTTAGGATTATGTAATGGATCTATTGTATTATCATTTGTGTGGCCGAACTAATTGGTTAGGTCCTTGGTTGGTATAAATGTATGTAAGATCTCATTGTCGATCAAAGGTGTGGATATATGGATATATGCAAGGGGCGAATAATATAATAACCATTTGTGCAGAGGATTTGGTTGATCATAGGTGATCGAGTTGGGTTTATGTAAGAGGTTTTAGACCTCTGGTATGGAGCTTAAATGGAACTGTAATCTAGCATATTTGATGCTATCACCAACAGTTCTTCTCTCTAGATTGGTAAAAGGAATTCACCTTTTTAAACTCATAATAGGGCATTTAAGTGGGATTTTTATTCCACCGATTTTTAATCATCTAATCAACTAATCAGCCTGGCAAGGTAGCATTTTCAAATTTCTTATCGAGAAATGAATCAGATTGACTCTGAAAATCTCTAAAAATTGAAAAATCATTAAAATTTGAAAAATAAAAAAAATCGTGAAAATTTCAAAAACATTCAAAAATTATTTGATTCATCTCCCAAGGGGCGTCCTCTCATCAATATCTATCAATCAGCATCTGGGGCATCATATCAAGATTTATCATCTCTAAGCTCGAATCTACATCAATCGAGATTTATCATCTCAAAATCAAATCAGTATCATATCGAAACCAAATCCGCATCAAATCAAGATCGAATCTGCATCCTATCAAAATCAATATCAGTAACATCATCAATCGAGTTTTCTTTGAACCAACGCATCGTCACACATTGCTTCAAAGAGGGGCAAAACTTATACACCTAAAAATGGTTTGAAGATAGTTAATTAAATATGCAGTTATTTGATTAATTCCCCTTCCCAATTAATTGAATTCACAAGCAATTTAATTAATTTCTCTATTCATCTACTAGTAAATAAATCTACATGATTTATTTATATAGTTCATTTCATATTCCCCTTTGATTAATTAATTCTAAATTAATTAATGTCCCCCAAATAAACCAATTCTTCTAATCTCTAATTCAGATTAACAAACTCAAGTTTGTTAAGATTAATTACCATTTTCCAATTATTTGAATTTCTAAATTCAAATGAGCACATGGCTCCTAAATTTTAACCACCTTACCTAACCATCCCCTAACTTAACCCATTCCATCTAATCCTGGGTCTAACTAACCCTATCCTATCTTGCACATCCTCGCTGTTACTATTTATCAAGTTGGCATTAGTTTTTATATTCAAAGTCATACTATATATTCTAGTCGGTTAACACTACCGAATCATGCAGTCGGTACACATAGAGAAGTCGGTATGCACAGTCTTGTCGGTTACAAATGAAAGCAGTCACAGAATGCAGTATACACCGAGCTGTCTACCGAGTATCTTTTTGAGACTACTGAGCAGTAAAGATGACACATCGAGTTGACATACATCGAGTGTAATGTGTTACCAGATACACTGAACTTGGACATGCATATGAAAACGTGTTACAAGATCGAGGCACATCTAACCGTTATTACATTGGAAATTGCACCAGAAGATTGTGTATGATTACAAGGACAATCTAACCAATGAAATATTTTGTTTAGTTATTCATTCAAGGAATCTTGTTTGTAAGACCGAAGCAATGAATTGGATCACCGTTTTAAGAGATCTATTTATATAGCATGAGTGAAGTGTATGTATGCATAAAAGGAAGACTGTTACAGAGACACAGAGGTCACCGAGAAGGTTTTCAGAGAACAGTCGAAGAACAGAGTAAACAGAAGGGTTTACCGAGTTACAATATGGGTTATCGAGGTATGCTATAAGCAAGGTAATCTATTATGAGCACATAGAATCTGCTATAATATTTCAGATGTAAAGTTGCAGATATTTGTAATGATTTTATTGTAATATTGTGAAGTTAAAAGAGAAACCTTTAACAGGGTAAAAGACTCTAATCAAGTCTATAAATTGTAAAGCCTCTAACTAGGTGCAGCATTTAGAATAAATGTTGTAAAAATCCTTTAGCAAGGTAGATCTAACAAATCTTATTACTCCTAACAGGGTAAGCTATCAGAAATAGCTAAATGTAGCTCTAACCGAGCATTCTTTATTATTGCAATAGTGAAGTTGTGGGTGCCATCCCCACCACAGTTTTTCTCTCTAACCAAGAGTTTCTGCGTAACCAAAATATGTGTTATGGAGCGAATCATGTGTGATTGTTATCTATTTGAAGGAAATTTGGTTTCTCGGTTAAAATAAAAAAAGGGAGTAAATCGGTTAAAGGTGAACTGAGTGCATTTAATGTTTTTAACCTGACCTGCACGGAGCTCAATAAGGTATTTTCACGATCATTTTCATTCACCAAGTTTTCAAGAGAGCAGAACAGAGAGAATCAAGGCAATCAAACCTCATTCAAAGTGAATTCAAGGTATTTACATAAATCTCATCACACCGTTAAGCTAGTTTACCGATCTTATCAAATTGCTACTATCTATTGAGTGTGAAGCGTCTGCCATTTGTAAACCGTCAAACCCTAAGGATAGTTTGCTAGTTTTATCTTAAATTTACAAATGGCACCCAAGATCCAAGATCCCATAGTTGTCAAGAATGTAGAGAAGCCCTCACTGAAATACTCTTTGACTCCGAAAGTCGCCTCTGAACCGGATGACAAAACTGCCTTTTCACTCATCCCGGATCGAGTCTTGTTAGTCGAAGATGTTAGATTCTTCACCAAATGTCGTGTTGAAGAACTCGGTCATGTTGAGATAAGTGACACATATGATGAGCTATGTACTGATGGCATAATGGATAGCAAGTACGAGCATATCAAAATCAAGGGATTAACTGAAGCCCTAGCCTATCCCCGTGTGTTCAAACCCCAGTGGGTTAAGTTTGTTTTGAGCAGAGTTCATGATGATTTTATGTGGCTAGAAGAGCAACCATTCAAAATCACTAAGGAAATCATTCATGTGATCACCGGTTATCCTATCTATGATCATGCACGAGCACAGAAGATATCACAGAAGGAGTTAATCAGTTTAACTAGAGTAGAATCTGATTACCGAGGACTGAAACAAAACAATGTCACTGATGCAGAACTTAAGTTTGCCATTAGAGTAATTGGTTACTGTTTCTTCCAATCAGTAAGGGAAAATAGTGTACCTTGTGCAGCAGTTGACTTAACCTATAAAATTGTGAAAAAGGGAATGAAATTTGATTTATGTGAAGTGTTATTGAAAAACTTGTTTGAGAACCTAAACACAATAAGGAAGCCGAAGAAGAGCAACTCGGCAAATACATTGAAGTTTGGTTCACTTCTTGTATGCATGTTTTTCTACTTTGAGAAATTCTTTCCATCAGTTGGTAAAGTAGTTTGGGAGCTACACCGACCAATCACCCATCAAATTAATGACTTTATTAAGGAATTGGGAGATAATTTCAATGATATCATGGATGATTATTTCAACAAATTTCAAGAGAAGATGCACAACAGGTACCAGATTCCACCTCAGCTGGTAGAGAAATATAAAGATGATATATGCTTTGAGGTAGACATCGATTACTGTTATGTGAATGTTGTGGAACCAAGGACTCAATCTTTTCCACCAATGGGTTACGAGATTGACTATGATATCACACAACAACAAATTGATGCATTTCTTACACTGCCAAGGCATGCTACCAAGTTGAGATATGGAACTTATGAAGAAGTTAAGGAAAAGGTAAAAATGAGCATTGTAGTACCCAAAGCTACAAGAAAGGCTACAAAGATGATTAAGGCATTATCTGAGAAATTCAGAGAAGAATCTTCCTCCACACCTATCAAAGGTACTCTTGCCATCACTAAAGAGGAATCAAAAGCTCAAGAGGCAGCAATAACATTAAGCACTGAACTGCCTAAGGGTAAAGTATTGAAAAGAAAGAAACAGGACATTTCAAAGGCCCTACCGACTCCTCCAACAAAGAGACCTAATACAAGAGCATCAACTGCATCACCGAGTAAGAGACAAAAGAGTGTTACTATTCCCAAGGTAACCAAGACCTACAAGAAATCTACTCGAAGACTCATTTTGGCAAAAGAGTCCAGTGATACAGAATCTGAGGATGCCAACAAATTCCAAATTGTCAAAAGCAAGAAGGTAAATATACATAGTGTTGAAAACTTTTGTGCAAATCTAAAAGAATATGGTGGATTTGGTTCCTTTAGATATGTCAAGTATGAGACTAGGAATAATGATGAGAAGAGACAAATTGAAGAAGCTATCATTTGTACACTTCTAAAGTTTCGGCTAGCTCCATTGGAATTAGTAAAGTCACTTCCAAATGAACTTTACTTGCATATTGATAACAGGTAGAAATATACAATGGACTTAGAAAAACAAATTAGAGAAAGAAGTCTAGTCCATCTATTTCCTGATATGTTTGTAGTAGAAATTAAAGAACATCTGACAACCTACAATTCTAAATTTCTTGTCAAACAAAGAGCTTTAAAATTGATGAATGGGCTATACATTGATGTAGAAAATGAGACAAAAGCAAAATGGCAGGAAATCTTCAAAATAAAAGATGTCGGTGAACAATCTAAAGTTGGCATTGTTGATGTCATCGAGCAAGATCCTTATGTCACCAAGCATGGTCCTGATGCTACCAAGCAAGACTCGGCTGAAACTATTCAAATTGATGAAGATGTCATGGATGTAGAAGAATAGGAGCAGGAGATGATAGAAGGCACTACATATGCAAAACTTGTATCTAGTGAATCTGTGTTAGTACAAGTTCAGCCTTATCCACCGATCACTCAACCTGTCTCTACCGAAGCTCCTAAGGATACAACACAAGGCACCGAAGGTCACTAGTCTGAAGCAACAAAAGGTACAACTCAAGAAAAGACCTCTCAAGCACCATCAAGCACCAAAAATGTAGCAGCTGAGACACACAGTACCGAGACACCAAAAGACACCATAGCAACTACAGGAACTGACCAAAGTGTTGCCTCTACCGAGAAACCTACCGAGGGTCAACAAGCCTCTTAAGCTATTGTCTTGGTCCAACCGACCAAAGGTAAAGAAAAGAAGGTAAAAAGCATAGTTTTAAATTTGATTTGACTAAACCGATAGTGTTGCCCAATGTGGATATCTCAAAACTAAAGGGGAAAGCACTTATTGATTTTGGTGAACTATGCAAAGCGAAGGTCGAACAAGAAAAATAGATGGCCATTCAAAAGAAGAATAAAGTACTTCAGAAGGTAAAGACACTACTGACAAATATGCTACCTACAGCTACAGTGTCAACTGATGCAGCCATCCACATTCAACTAGATGAACTCCTTACTCAAATAGAAACATCTGGAGTTGATGCATCTGAGTACTTGAGCAAGATAAAAGACAAAGAGCTTATTGCAAAAATGATTGAAGAGGTACAAAAAGCTCTAGCTATTGGAAAATTCAAGCTTGTCAAATTCATTGTTGAGTTGTCCCCTCAACTCAAGCATATTCTTTATTTATTTCAAAAACTTTGCACATTTTCCATATTCATTAAAGATATCAAGAATAAAACTGATGCAATTGAAAAAGAGATCACCAATCTCTGAAATAAGTTGACCACAGAGCCTAATTCAGTTCAAAAATTTTATACCAAGCTTCAACAGCTCATGGCTCAACAACTGGAACTCAGAAATGAAGAGCATAAGATCAGGATGGATATAATGACCCTTCAGATGTTATTTCTTCCTCATCTTTCATCAGTTCAAGAACAGATTAACAGAGCTACACACCTATTTACTACACAAGAGGGAAGCACTCTTGATGGCTTAATATCACTATTGGCTGATATTCAAGCACAAAATTCTTTAATGGAAAGTGTAAAGGATGCACTCTCTGTCGCACTCACCAATGCCCGGAAGAAGTATAAATCTATTTTTGATCAGTTACCACCCCCGGATGGAAATTAAGTTTTTGATGTTTATCAAAAAGGGGGAGTGATACTATATAGGGGGAGATACAGTTTTTGTAATAGAGTATTCAGAGTATTGTATACAGGGGGAGTATAACGAGCAGAGTATGCAGAATATCCAAGGACAGTAAGCAGATCACACAAGCACAGAACCGAGCATGCAAAAATTAGAGTTATGTATAGTATAATGATAAGGGGAGTATATCTGAATATACTATTTCATTGACTATTGTATTTAATGTCAAGTATAGTCATTCTGCAAAGTACATAGATTTTTGAGTTATGACTTTGAAAGTAGTTTTTGTCAAACATCTCAACTAATGTCAAAAGGGGAGATTGTTACTACTTATCAAGTTGCCATTAGTTTTTATATTCAAAGTCATACTATATATTCTAGTTGGTTAAAACTACCAAATCATGCAGTCGGTACACATAGAGAAGTCAGTATGCACAGTCTAGTCGGTTATAGAGGAAAGCAGTCACAGAACGCAATATACACTGAGATGTCTACCGAGTATCTTTTTGAGACTACTGAGCAGTAAAGATGACACACCGAGTTGACATACACTGAGTGTAATGTGTTACCAGATACATTGAACCTGGACATGCATATGAAAATGTGTTACAAGATCGAGGTACATCTAACCGTTATTACATTGGAAATTGCACTAGAAGATTTTGTATGATTACAAGGACAATCTAACCAATGAAATATTTTGTTTAGTTATTCATTTGAGGAATCTTGTTTGTAAGATTGAAGCAATGAATTAGATCACCGTTTTAAGAGATCTATTTATACAACATGAGTGAAGTGTATGTATGCATAAAAGGAAGACTGTTATAGAGACATAGAGGTCACCGAGAAGGTTTTCAAAGAATACTCGAAGAAAAGAGTAAACAGAAGGGTTTACTGAGGTATGCTATAAGCAAGGTAATCTATTCTGAGCACATAGAATCTGCTATAACATTTCGGATGTAAAGTTGTAGATATTTTTAATGATTTTATTGTAATATTGTGAAGTTAAAAGAGAAACCTTTAACAGGGTAAAAGACTCTAATCAAGTCTATAAATTGTAAAGCCTCTAACTAGGTGCAGCATTTAGAATAAATGTTGTAAAAATCTTTTAGCAAGGTAGATCTAATGGATCTTGTTACTCCTAACAAGGTAAGCTATCAGAAATAGCTAAATGTATCTCTAACCGAGCATTCTTTATTGTTGCAGTAGTGAAGTTGTGGGTGCCATCCCCACCGTAGTTTTTCTCTCTAACTAAGAGTTTCTGCATAACCAAAATATATGTGTTATGGAGCGAATCATGTGTGATTGTTATCTATTTGTTTTAACTTTATTTTATGTTACTGCACTATTTTGTTTATGCATAACAGTAAAGTTATTATTAAAGAAAAGTTTTGGAGTACTGATTCACCCCTCCCCTCTCAGTACATTAGCTTTCCATATTGGGCCTAACACTAACCTCCCATGGTGTGGATATTCTCTCCTTGAGACACATGGCACTTTTGCCATATGTCTCCTCCCTTGGACACTTGTCCTCTCATGAGCAAGGCTCATTGACACTTGTCACCACAAAGATGAAAAGTGTCCCTTCCTCCATCCTCTTCTCCAACTTCGTCAATCTTGGCCCTTGATATCTTCAGATCAGATCTAGATCGTCAATTCCTGCCACCTCAACTTTGGCCTTGGAATTCCTATAAATATCCCCCATTTTGGAGCAATGAGGATCCCATCTCGTATTAATTTAGGCATTGTTACTATAGGCATATCCATCCCTTGCATTTATAGCTTTAACATCATTACTATAGGCAATTTGCATTTCAATTATCTAGTAATTAGCTTTTGGATTAATCATAGCATGTTAATCTAGTTTCTTAAATCATGCATTTCATATCATCTCCATAGTCAATCATGATCAAATAGCTACTCAACTCTTGAGTTGCCACTTTGGAGTTCATTGCTCCACTGAGAGCCCATCAATCCAAAACCCTCAAGGTCCTCAAGAATAGAGGAAAATAGGACATTTCAAGGAAGGCTTATGGTTTGTATTTCTAATCTAGTTTTCAATTAAGCTTTTCAATTACATTTTATTGTCTCATTATATGTGTATGCCTCCTATATACTACATTTTTAGCATCACATTAATTGGCGCCCACCGTGGGCCTAGCCCCTTTGATCTTTAACAAGTTTGCTTGCAGGAAATTTCATTGACAGGTTGATTAGCTCTTTCGGAGTGCAGATTAGCTCTCTTGGGCTCTCGAATTGCATTCTTGGTCTTTATTGTGGCGTTTCGGCACCTCAAATGGCATTTTTGGGAGACTTCTCAACTTCGTTTTCATGTTTTTCTGTACTTTAGAGCTTTCAATCTATACTTTAGCATTTTTGGTATGCATTGTGGCTTTTTTGGCACATTTGTCAATGTTTTCAATCTATTTGACAATGTTTCTGGTGTGCAGAACAACATTTCCGGTGTGCAGAACAACGTTTTTGGTGTGCAAAGCAATGTTTCTAGTGTGCAGAGCAGCATTCTTGGCACGTGTGATGGCGTTCTTGGTCAATTTAATGGCATTTTCAGTTTTTTATTGATTTTATAAATATTGTATATTGCATTCCTCATTTTTGCTTTTGGACTGTCATTTTCCCAAACCTAATTTGCAGATTGTTGGTTTTGCAGGTACTTATTTTTCTATGAAAGACCAGAGTCATAAACTATTTCACCATCAAAGAATGCAATATAAACTACTAACTTTGTTTGCAGCTGCGGGATTTTGCACTTATATTTGTTAAATTAGGCACATAGACTAATTACAATAGAAATGAACAAACATGTCTTATGTGTTTTGATGATAGGCAAGTATGCTCTCACCTTTCTTAGGTGATGAGAAAGCCAGACTCATCCTTTGCTTTCAATAGTGCATATTTTTAGCGGGCCTGCCCTCCCAAGGAGCTAATAACTCTTAAAGCCCTTAAGGCCGGTGAGAGGGGAACAACCCAAGTGGGAACGACCAACACCAAATACTCCAACCCACTATAAAATAAATGTGATTCAATGAAAATCAAGTCAATGATAGTTTTCGGGAATAGCTCTCCTTTGTACCTTCAGGTATTTCAAACCTTGGTTTTCAAGGCTGGGAGACCTCTTAATTGAGTTTATATCCCAATGCGTCGAACGGATCCCTTACTAGTTCCAAGTAAATTAAAAGATGCCTAGTTTACCTCCGAACATTATTAAATTCTTAGTGCATGGAGGGGGAAGAATCTCTCCTTAAGATACTCACCATATGTCCCTCTTGAGCGTATGTGTGAAATCCCCTTTTGAGACCTTATTGCTAGGCTCGTAATAGGACTCCACTAGCTCTCGCAAATGCAAAAACAAGGGCACCCTTTAGGGGGTGACAAGGCTGTGTGAGTTGACAGAGTACCAAGTTGTGGGCTAAGAACTAATAATGAAGCCAATCTCCTTAGGATAGACTGATTGATGTGTTTTCAATTGTTCAAAACCCATGAAAACTCTAGCTTTCTTTAAAGCTTCTTGAACATACACTTTATGTGTCCTTTGGGATAAAAATACAATCTGAATTCTGTGTTTGTAAGTCAAGTCAAGATCTCATCCATTGAAATACAACAAACATTATAAAATCAAACTTCAAATGGTCAAATTCACAAGTTTCATAGAAAATTATCTCTTTCAATCAAAACAGTCACACCTACGGTCCAAACAATCGCACCTACGGTCCAAACAATCGCACCTACGGTCCAAATAGTCGCATTCACAATCCAAACATTCGCTCTTTTGGTCTAAACATTAGCTTTATTGGTCCAAATAGTCGCATTCACAGTCCAAACATTAGCTCTTTTGGTCCAAACATTAGCTCTTTCAGTCCAAACAGTCGCACCTACGGTCCAAACAGTCGCATTTCTAGTCCAAATGTCAGCTCTCTTGGTGTGAATGTCAAATTTCTCATATTTCAACATTAACTCTCCAAGGTTGAGCACATTAGAGTTTCTGGTCTAAACAATAAAGTTTGTGGTCTAAACAGCAGAGTTCCTGGTCTAAACAGCAAAGTTCTTAGTCTAAATATTAGCTCTCTTGGTCTAAAGGTCAGCTCCCTTAGTCTAATCAACAACTCTTGTGAGTTGCATGTCAAATTGTTCATGTTGCAGTATCAGATCTCCTAGTTTATAATTATTAGGTCTAAATATCCATTCTCTAAGTCTGAAAATCATAAAGTTGGGTCAAAATTGCAATCTCCTAAGTTCAAACACTTAATTTGCTAAGTCTACACATCATTATTTGAACTTTAGAGTCACTATATTGCAAAGCAGAGTTCCTGGTCATTCTGTCAACGTTTCTGGTCTGTCTATCAATGTTTCTAGTCTGTCTGTCAGCATTTCTGGTGTGCAGAACAATGTTTCTGGTCTATCTATCAGGGTTTCAGGTTTGTTTCTCAACATTTATGGTTAGTTTAGCAGCGTTTCTGGTAAGTTTGTCAGCATTTCTGTTCAGTATAGTAGAGTTCTTGGTCATTTTGTCAGCGTTTCTGGTAAACTACATCAAAATCAGAAAACAAAAACAACCCATTTCTCAAATAGCCAAACATAGAGACTAGGTCATCTTCTTGGGTCATTCAATCGGGCTATCTTCTGTCAAAATAGATTCACGAGCTAGACACACAAAGGTCTCAAGTATTCACCTCAAACAAGTTTAAAGATCAAACACCTTAAAGTGCAACATCACATTTTCTTTGAACCAACACATCATTCAAACATAGTTTTTCATCAGGATCTATCATCCTTTAATCACGAAACTACAACACTTGATCAAACTAACCTCATTCTTTATCATAGGATATATCGTTCTTATTGAACTTGGTCATATCGAAAATCACAAAATCTGAACTCAAAAACTAAGATCTAAAAACTTGCAGGCAAATACTTGAAAGATCATTTCCTCAACAATTCATCACTTATAACAACACATTACTCAAAATTTAAATCTCACAAAACATTCAAAACATGTGTATGCCCGTTCTAACTAGGGCTCAAAGATGAAAGATTGCAAAAATAGAAATAGAAATGTTTGAAATAACTGAAGACTATAGAAACATGAAACACAAATATGAAATACAAGTTGAAGAGGAAATAACATAACAACATATCAGAGACATCAAAAAAGATCCTCAATTTGATAAATTTATGCAGAAAATATTGGAGGGAGAAAAAGAAAAATATTTCTTAATGTTAGCAAAATCTGGTGCTAAACTCCCCCAAGATTTTGATGTGAATAAATTAACACAAAAGAGAAATGACCCCCCCCCCCCTTTAATAACGAACAATACGAGGATATTTTTGGTCTCAAACTCAATGACAGGTCAATTCCTAGTAACACCGGAACCAATGAGAAAACTTACATTCCCACAAGGGATGAAGTAGAAATTCTAAATAACGCTCAATCCAATGAGGATACAAAAAGGGGTAGAGATGATACCAGAAGAGATCAAGATCCTCCTAGAATGCAAAATCATGGTTATGCAAGAACAAATCATGTTGATAATCCTATCACAACACTCAAAACACTACAAACACAAATTCAAGATATGCAAAGAGGAAATGTTAGAAGATACTCACTTCAAGAAATATGTCCTTATCCATTTGACAGAAACCTAAACATGAGACTATTTCCTATAAGTTTTGAAACTCCAAGATACAAAAAATATGATGGAAGCACTGACCCCCAAGATCATATACGAGAATGTTGCACAATGAGTATGGAGTTTGCACATGAGGATACCTACTTGATGAGATTATTTCCAAAAATCTTAACTGGACTAGCTATGGAATGGTTCTCCAAACTTACACCTGGAATCGGATCATTCTCAAAATTGGTGGATAAGTTTGTTTCACAATACTGTTACAACATACAACATGAAATAACAATGCTAGACCTATGTAACACCAAACAAAAGATTGGAGAACCTTTCATGACATTTTTACAATGATGGAGACAGTTAGCTCTGCAACATCCTCGTATAGTGCCAGAGTATGAAAAAATGGACATATTCATCGACAACTTAAATGATCAGATGAGATATTACTTAAAAATGCAAGGAAATCAAAGTTTTGCAAAATGATTGATAATGGAATCGGAATGGAGGAAGCCATGATAAAGAAAGGTGAGTTGAAAATATTCAAAGAAGGAGTTCACCCTCCTAACAACACTAACAACAACAATCACAATGATACACCAAATTTTTGGAATAGAAATTGTAATATCATTAATGATGGGATAGTGGGTAACAATAATGTGAAATCAAAGCAACCGGTTTTTAATTTATCCAATCACTTAGCAGTAGCTCAGCAAAACAACAATCACCAAAAAGCAACTATCAAAAATTTCTTTCGAAGACAATTTACAAACATTGGTGAACCCCTTGGATCCGCATTAAAAATGCTTATCGCAAACAAATTGTTTAATTTACCAGAAGAAAGAAACTTTGAACCCAAGGTAAAACCTACTTGGTGGAATGACAACCATTATTGTGATTTCCATCGAAACAAAGGACACCAAACAGATGCTTGTCAATGATTAAAACATGTCATCCAAGATTTGATTGATAATGGAATAATAACTATGGATGGACATACAACAAACGAATCTCACACAGCTTTCAAAACTTCACTTCATAACTATGAGAAGGGTGAATCATCAATAGGGAAAAATGGTAAAGGTAAACTATGCTCATACATATGACAATGTGGTAAATGTGATCGTGGTTAAAGAGCAACAACATCAAGAACCCGCTCATGTCATCACATGAAGCAAAGCCAAAGTGGTTTTTCCAGGTACTACAACAAACATGTCATCCACTACCAAACAATACAATCTAGTGGATCAATTACAGAAAACACCCACACAAATATCCATCTTAGAACTTTTAAAGCTTTCACCTGCACACACAAAGAAATTTTAGAAAGAGCATTAATCGATATAACAATATGCAAAGATCTTGATATAGATCAATTACAAACTATGGTGGGACACCTCACAACCCCTCACTGCTTATCATTTATCGAAGAAGATGACATGTCCTTGCAACATCCCCACAATGCTCCTTTGCATATTGAAGTCCTCATTCACAAAATGTGAGTTAAACGTGTTCTAATAGACGGTGGAGCTGGCCTAAATATTTGTTCATTGAGTCTTGTTCATGCCTTAGGATATTCAGAAGATGCAGTTGATCCCCGAAAAAACACCACCATAAAAGCCTATGATGAAGAAGAACGTTCCTCCAAGGGAATTATGATACTACCCATTAAAGTGGGACCTTTGCTAGAAAGACACAACATGCCAAGTTCTAGACTTGGACTTATCATATAATGTACTCCTAGGAAGACCATGGATACATGACTTGCAAGTTGTCCCATCAACATATCATCAATGTGTCAAATTTCCCTACAATGGACAAGAAATCACAATCTCTGCAGGTTCAAATCCATTTCAATACTGAAGCAATCTAAAAATGGCTCACGAAGTCATTGTTACTCATAACAGGGAGGCATCATCTTCAAACACACAATCCAAGGAACAATCATTTGCCTCTATTTTATCAAGTATGGAAAAACAAATGCAGCTGAGAGATCGAGGGAACGAAGAATACTCAATATCACAATTACCACTCTCTCCTAAATCCTTTGGAAAACCATCAAAATCTAAACAACAACCAATTGTGAAACATCTTCCGATATTTGATGGAGCATTCATTAGTGTTGGAACCTTATTAGAGGAGACAAAAGACAAATATGTGCTATAGTGGCTATATAAAGATGAAGAAGTTCAACAAAAGGTCAACAATGTCAAAAAACCCACTGAAAAGTATGGAAAAGGATTCAACATTCTTCAAAGGATGGGATGCGCTGGAACAGGTCCTATAGGAAAAAGAAAAGAAGGTATCTTAGAAGCTATCCAACCTCATACTCAGCAGGCTACAGACAAAGTAGGCTTAGGGTGTGGACAAGTTACTCTAGCAGAGAACACATCCTCTAACCAGCACCAAGAGGAATATGAAAATAGACAAGAACAACTTGCAATTGAAAGGGAAGAAGCATCTACAAAGAAACAAGCACAAACAAACATGAAATGGAAAAAGAAGCAATCCTCAAATCAATAAGAGAAACAAACCAATGATACCTCCCAAGCAGCATTAACTCTCAATCAAAACAAGCATGAACCTAGTACTAATCAAGAAGAAAAGATATAGCAAGACAAACAAAAGAAACACATCAAAAGCTATATGAACAAATTTGTAGATTGCAAGTTGCAAGTGAGACAAATTCTGACGAATGGGAATGGGATTCCTATCATTCTGAAGAATCAGCTAAAGAAAATTGCTTTAAAGAAGATGTAGGAGTCGATGTAGTTCACACGTATGCAAGGCAAATGTTAGGAACTAGTTCACTTGAATTAGAATCACATTCGGCTGACTTGGACTTAATTGAGGATGATCAAGAATTTCTTGTGTGAAGTCATTCTGATGAGGGTACCGTTCTAGAAATTGACATACATATCAAAAACTTTGATAACTCAATCATGACCCTAAATACTCTTGAAACATCTCAACCTGATGATCCCTTACCTCTAATCCACCCCGACCTTATTGATTGAGAAAATGAAGGACATATTTCCATTGATACCTTTCTCAATGTCCATGCCATATCCATATATTTTAATGCAATCGAACCCGCAACAACTTCCACCAATAATTTCAGCAATGCATCTTGTAGTCAAGTGGGTGCCAAATCTCCTAGTCGCAAAAAGGAAAATAAAGAAAACAATATTAAGTCTAATGTTGAAACCCATTTCTTGGCAACATTAGATCAGGAAAAAGTAAAAAGAAAGGATGCATCTAATAGTGAAAACCTCCTTGAGGTGCCAGAAGATGGGAGATTTGACACTTTACCTGAGTACTATCAAGAAAGGTGATCAATTTTGATCGAACCAACATAAGCAGTTAACATTGGGACAACAAAGCAACCGAATATCCTACATCCAACAACTTCTCTATTAGAAGAAGAAAGGAAACAATATATGGAATTCTTTAAACAACGACAAATCAATTTCGCCTGGTCATATGCAGACATGCCAGGATTGGATCCAGAGCTTATTATGCATCACTTAAATGTCAATCCAGGAGCCAAACAAGTCAAACAAAAATTAAGAAAGATGCATCCATATATCACTCTCCTGGTCAAAGCAAAACTAAAAAAATTACTGGATGTAGGATTCATCAGACCCATAGCATATCCTCAATGGGTATCAAACATTGTTCCTATTTCAAAACCAGACAAAAGTATCAGAGTATGCACAAACTTCAGAGATCTTAATAATGCATGTCCAAAGGATGACTTTCCTTTTCCTAACATTGACATCATTGTAGATTTTACAAATGGACACTCCATGTTCTCTCTCATGGATGGTTTCTCCAGATACAATCAGATTAAAATAGCACTTGAAGGTCAAGAAAAGAGAGTTTTCACATGTCTGTGGGGTACTTTATGCTGGAACGTCATGCCTTTTGGACTAAAGAATGCAGGTGCCACATATCAAAGAGCTATGACAACGATATTCCATGACATGATGCATACATTCATGAAAGACTATGTGGATGACATCTTGGCCAAATCATACAATAGAGAAGAACATATAGAGATACTGGAAAAGATCTTTGACTAGTTAGAACAGTACAAGCTATGGCTAAATCCTAAGAAATGTGCCTTTGGTGTCACTTCAGGAAAGCTATTGGGATACATTGTTTTAGCTAGAGGTATCAAAGTAGATCTAGCTAAGGTCAAAGCAATCATGGAAATGGCATCTCCCAAGAATATAAGTCAACTCAGATCACTACAAGGAAGACTCCAGTCAATCAGAAGATTTGTTGCTCAACTAGAAGATAAATGTCAACCATTTACTCATCTATTGTATAAAAATGTTCATTTCAAATGGGACCATCAATGTGAGGACGCATTCAACAAGATCAAGGCATATCTCATGTAACCACCCGTTCTAATGTCACCAATTCCAGAAAAGTCGTTATTGCTCTATGTATTGACCACTGAAGTATCATTAGGAATTTTGTTCGCACAACAGGATAATGAAGAAAAAGAACGGACCATCTACTACATCAACAAAACACTAGTAGGATACGAGCTCAACTATTCCCCAACAGAAAAATCATGCTTGGTGGTAGTTTTTGCTTCTAAAAAATTAAGACACTATTTACTATCTCACTCCATCAAGTTGATAGCTAAAATCAATCCATTGAAGTATTTGCTCAGCAAGGCAACATTGGCAGGACAACTAGCAAAATGGATCATGATTCTAAGTGAGTTTGATGTTGAGTATATAGACAGAAAAGCTATCAAGGGACAAGTCATTGTAGACCAACTAGCTGAGGCACTACTTCAAGATAATCATCCCTTGCAAATTGAATTTCCCGATGCTGATATCCTAATAGTCACCATAAAAACATGACAATTATACTTTGATGGTTCATATACACAACATGGATCAGGAGCATGTATTCTATTCATCACACCACAAGGTCATACAATTCCGAAAGCATACAAATTAAGCTTCCCATGCACCAACAACACAACAAAATATGAAGCTTTGGTTACATGTATCAAAATGGTTGTAGAATGGAACATTACACAACTTCAAGTCTTTGGAGACTCTCAGCTCGTCATCAATCAAATTAATGATGATTACCAAACAAAGGATGACAAATTAATGCCTTATAAAAAGATGGTAGATTATTTCAAGAAGTATTTTGTAGAAATAACTTTTGAGCAAATTCCAAGGAATGACAACAAAGCAGCAGATGCCATGGAAACACTTGCTTCTTTACTTCAGACACAGAAAAATCAAGAGCGTTATGAATTCCTGGTGGAAGAGTTGTTTTACCCCACTCATAATTGTCCTGATTCCCAAACTATATGTCACCTTGTTGGGCATGATTCCAACCACTATGGCCAAACTTACACCTACCTAAAAGATAACACCATACCTCCCAATTTATCAAAGAACCAAAAGAAGAACTTTATTCGCCAATCCTCCCATTTTACTCTTGTCATGGATACCCTATTTAAACGAGGTCTGGACGGTACTCTTTTAAGATGTCTTGAACAAGAAGAATCTGAGAAGGCCTTAATGAAGTCCATAATGACATTTGTGGCACTCATTCAAGTGGTCTTACCCTTTCAAAAAAAACTCATACGCTTGGGCTATTATTGGTCAACTATGGAAGGAGATTCTTTTCAGATAGCTAGAACATGCAAACAATGTCAAATACATGGGAAATTGATTCATGCACTAGCACAAGAACTTCATGCTTTGGCAACATCTTGGCCTTTCTGCCAATGGGGTCTTGATCTAGTAGGAAAAATAAATCCTTCTTCATCTAATGGTCACAGATTCATGCTTGTAGCTATAGAATATTTCACAAAATGGATTGAAGCAGTACCTCTCACAAATATCACAGGAAAACAAATTGCTGCATTTATCTTGAACTACATCATCTGTCGCTATGGAATACCCATGACCATTATCAACTATAATGGGCGACCGTTCAACAATCAGGATGTACAAGAACTATGTGAGAAATTCAAGATCCAACAAAGATTTTCCACACCCTACTATCCACAAGGGAATGGGCAAGCAAAAGCATCAAATAAAACTATTCTGAAAATACTCAAAAAGACAGTGAATGATGTTGGAAGAGATTGGCATATTCAATTAAACCCTACTCTATGGGCCTACTGTACTAGTATCCACACACCCACAGATGCCACACCTTTCTCTCTTGTTTATGGATCATAAGCAATACTACCAATAGAAGTGGAGATACCTTCTCTACGAGTATCATTAAAAGGTTTCATCCCAGATGAAGAACAACGAGTATCTAGACTGCAGGAGTTAAAATTGATCCATGAACAAAGACAAAATGTCTTTGATCATTTAAAGGTATATTAACAAAGAATGTGCCGAAGTTATAATCACAAGGTCAAACCACGAATCTTTCAAGTTGGGGAATTAGTACTAAAGGGAAATCAACGAAACCAGTCAGATCGAGAAAAGAAAGGAAAATTTGAACCAAACTGAATAGGTCTGTTTGTGGTCACAACAGTATTTGGGTCAGGAGCATATCAGCTATCAACACAAGATGTGGATCAGCTCGAGGAACCCATCAATAGCATGTATCTGAAGAAGTTTTATGTCTGAAAAAATAGAAAATAAAAAAAATAGTGAAAAAGCAGAAAATAAAAAAAACAATGAAAAATAAATAAATAAATAAATCAAATATGAGAAAAAGTTCAATAAAAATAGATGGTGAAAACCTGACAAACATGCGCTATCTGTTAGCTAGCTCTTCCATCTATTGGTTCATGCATTCTTCCGCTTGCATTTCTTTTCCTTTAGCGTTGTTCATAGCCATCATAAAGCCTTTGTACATACGCAGACATCCCAGGTGATTTATCGTCATGGTTTGGATCATTGACTATATCATAATAAGGTTTGTTTCTAGGCTGGGGGCAAAATCCTGAACCTGGTTGGGGGCAAAAAGTTTCGATCATTTTGAGCTTAATCAAACAGGTAGAACAACAGTTAGACAACATTTGTCAAGCAAAAAAACCGAGACACGTCCAACATTGAACATAAGATCACATTGTCAACCATTAACTATCACATATCAATCTAAGCATGACAAAACACATATCAATGGATGATATATCTTGACTCATGATTTTAACACTTTGGAAATAATGGTTCAACTATTTTATTTTGATTTTTGGTATTATTATTTCTGAGTAACTCCGGGATGTATTTGACTCGAGCAATGAGGAAGGAACATGATATTTTTTCTTTTCTACTGTCTATAAATTAATCATTAATATGTGCAAAGTTGTCTCGGGACATGATCATCGGAGTATCATGGAAGACATTTCAGACTTGCATATAACAATGGTTAATACTACCTATTTTAATCAACACTCAGGTCATCTTGGTTCAATTATACCTCGATGCTTGTGCTAACTTGCAATATCAAAACCAAGGAAAGTAGTGCTTAGGTCATCATAATTCAATTATACCATTGATGTTTGCACTCACTTCCCACATTTTAAAGGCTCAATGATGAAACAAAGCAATGACTCTATGACCGGTCCGATCACCGCATTACATTTGCATTTTAAAGTAGATTTGCATTTCATTCAGCATGGGATCACAATGCTCATATTTTCCAAGGCCAAAGACTAACATGGTGTTATCTCTCTTATTACGTGATTGAGTACATTGGACAAATAACAACAAGAATCAGTTTCTTCATCCTGCATGATAAGTTAGTCCATCTCATGTAACCATTGCATACTAAGGCATCATTCATATAAAACATCAAATCATTCATTCATTTAGTAATATCATTGCATGGCATTCATCTAATCTCAAATCATATAAAATAGCACCATTGCATTGCATTGCATCCATCTCATATTAACATGCATGAAAAAATCATAAAAATATCATAAACATAGAAAGCATTGCATTGCACATACATTACATAGCAATTATAAACATCACCATACATATTTGCATTTGCATACAACATGTAAATACTGCATCATCATATATCCATCATCTAGAATTTATAAGTGTAGACACTTAAAAATAATTATTTTTAATTCCTCACATAATTAATTAATTAATTATGTTAATTCAAATTCTCCTCAATATTAATTAAATATAATTAATATTGTCACTATAGTATGTGACTGATTTATTTAATAAATCAATCCCTTTCTTTATTCTTCTAAAAAATTAAATCCTCACAAATCTTCCTCTTGGCTAATTAATTTCAATTAATTAGTTAACCTACATGATACCTACAAATCATCTTCTTAATTCATCATTAACCTAATAACGTCTTCTAGAAACTCCCTAAACCCACTTAACATTATTCTTCAAATTTTTAATTCCCTCCATTCATTCTCTATCCTAGTCAAATCCTCCTACAAATCCTATCCCACCTAATTCTTCCTCTAATCCCCTCTTAATGAGTTGCTAGTGGCTAATCATCATGATTAGCCACAAAGTCAACCCCTTGTCCCTTCCATCCAACCACTAGCTTTTAATGCTCTTTTCCTAGGTGAATGTGAGATTTCAAAATCTCACAATCCTCTAGGCATTTCCTCTCCCAAGGAATTTTTAATTCCTTCTTATTCCTCCAATCCCCATGATTATCCCTTTTTGGAGAATTTTAAATTTCTCCTCCCCATTTTTAAAGGAATGTCACATCCCTTGCTCCTCTCAAGGCACATTGGGAAGTCTTCCCAATGCACCTTGCTCTTCTCAAGGTACCTTGGGAAGTCCTCCCAATGTACCTTGAGGAGTGTGGAGACAAGAAATGCCTTTAAGGCATATCTCTTGGTCTCCACACCCTCTCTTGGGCCTTGTGGGAGCTCACAAGCAATCGTAGTCCTTCGTCTTGAATCCATCCTAGCCATCTATTTTTCCTCTCCTCTTCTTATAAATTGAGAATTCCATCCCTTCATTCTTGATCTCCAAGTTTAGTAATCTTATGCTGCCCTTTTGAGCCTAGGAAATCATCTTAGCAACCTTATCATGTCCAAATCATATCTCATCCACACTTGATCATTTTATCCATATCATCCTCCTAAAACCCATTTCATATTGTGCACAACATTGGAGAGCCATCTACATCAATCAATCAAAGGAGCACATCAAGTGGAGCATCATCCAAGGGAGCCTTCACTTCATCAAGCTCCATCCGAAGGAGAAGGTATTGGTTTGTGAGGTATATGCATTTGTCCTTGTTTTGAGCATTTCAAATTATGTCTTTGGATTCCATATGATTATATGTTTGATTTGTGTATTTGCTATCTAATACACCTCACAAGTCTTTTCCCCTCTTCATTCTGGCACACCCGGTGGGACCCACGTCCCTAAAAACTAATATTTTTTGTGATTTTTTGTGAGTCGTGAGATGCAAGTTCTGGAACAGCGCGAGAGACTGCAAATCGGCACAAGCACCTCGGGTTTAGCACCACAGAAAACTTGTTTTGGCGCAAGTGCACATGCATCGACGCGACCGCATCCTAACATTTAGATTTTTTTTATTTATTTTTTTTCCCCACTCCTAAATTTTTTTAAAAAAATTCACTCTCTGTCTGTTTCTTTGTCATGTGCACAAGTGTTACGGCATGAGCGCAAGCATTTTAGAGCATCCGATTCAAACCAACGCGATCGTTTTTTCCAAAATTCCTTTTTTGTTTTTTAGTTTTAGCGCGAGCGTAGGTGTTTCAGTGCAAGCGCAGATGTTTTAGGGTGAGCGTTTCTGACCAGCGCGACAGACAGGTATAAAAATCCCTTCCTATTTTGTGTGATCTACCAATTTGTTTACTGGTTTTATTTGGTTCAACGCGTACGCAGGCGTTTCGGCGTGGGTGACTACACTTCAGCGTGTGCGCTATATGTTGCAGTATAGTTAGGACTAATTTCTATCCTTTTAGTTTTGCAGCTTAATCCGACCGTCCAAGATTCATAAAAACTAGAAAAAACTACTAATCTCACTATTTTGCAGGTTGCCTAAGCTGATTCAACCAAACATTGTGCATTTATTTAAATTAGGCACCTAGATATTAATTAAAATGGAATGAACCTTTGTCTTACATGTCTTTTTAAGAAAAGTGTAAAGGTAGGAGAGTATGCTTTCATCTAGCTAGACGATCAGAAATCCAAACCCTCTAACCTTTTCTTGTTTGATTGTGTGTTTTCCTCTAGCGGGCCTGCCCTCCCAACTTGCTCTTTGAGAAGGTAAAAGGAGAACGACCCAAGTGAGTACACCCGAACCTGGGGTTCCCAACTCATTATAATAAATAGGCCATTGACTATGAAAGGGTTAATAGTTGGGGCTATATGAGAGTTCACTCTCACATTGGGTGCTTAGTAGGATCCTAGAGATCTCAATCACGCTTGCGTGACTACTAAGTTCTTGGTGCTTCATTGGGCTATAGGCCTCAATTGCGCTTGTGCAAATTTGAAGGGTAGCTCCTAACAGGAAGACTTACTAAACACCTTGTTCATAGTAGCCAAAAAACCTTCTAGTCATTGGTGCAGGAGGTCGGACCTCTGAAGCCGCCCATATTTTTACAGCCCTTAGTAGAGACACAAAGTTCACCATGAGGAGTTTTCATGGGAATTGATACTTGGCTGCCCTGAGAAGTGAGTGTCATGGAGAGGAGTCAATGGGGTCAAGCATCTAAGTGTCCGCTCTGGGTAAGCATAGCTAGGAAACCGATTGGGATCCAATGACTGTTGTCCTTGCTAGCCTTAAGAATGTTTTATATGAGCATGAGTGTCTTTGAGTTAACATGCATTTGATCATTGTGTTTGCTTTGTTTGGTACACACTTGCCAAGAGTAGACTAAAAGCACGTCATTATCCCCAAACACTTGTCAAGACACAAACAATTGTCCAAGACATTGTAGACACCTAAAATTGTCCAGTCTAATTAAATAAATATTTTATTTATTTAATTATCTAAGCCTAATTCTTCTATTAATTAAATAAATCCTTATTTATTTAATTAATTCATTTATCCTCTTCTAGCCTTATTTCTCATTTAAATAAATACATTTATTTATTTAAATTATCCTTTTCCTAAATTAAATAAATATCTTATTTATTTAATGATCCTACTTCTTCTATTAATTAAATAAATCTGTATTTATTTAATCAATTCATTAGCTTTTTCTACACATGACACATGTCATTCATCTCTTAATTCATACACTACCTACCCCTTTCATTATTTTGGTATTTCTTTTACCTACCCTCTAATCTTAGCCGACCTCTCTTTTTACACCTCTCAATCTTATCCCTCCATTTCTTATAGTGTCTTCTATTTAAGGAGATGCCTTCTTCATTATCAAACCCTAATGCATCCGAATACCCTAATGATCATTTTTGGCTACACTACGATCCTACTTGCAACCACATTCCGTTCTTTGTTGAGCTCTTGTGCATATAAAATCTGAGAGCAAATATATCAAGCAAGATCAATGGAGATAGGAAGAATGGAGATCAAAACCCTATTGGACATGTGATGGTATAATCTTTGTGGTTTCATGTGATTTGCATTGTCTTAGATAATCTTCATATATTATGGTGGATCTTTGTTGATTGTTAGGCTAGGGTTTGGTGGTTGAATTCATTTAGCCTTTCAATATTGTTACTATTGTTATCCATTTTCACCATAAACATTTTGGCATGCCCGGTGGGACTCTTGTCCCTTTGCATTTAACCTTTTGTTGTAGATTTTGCATTTTTGAAGTTGCAGATCGGACATTTTTTCGACGACATTTTAGGTATTTCCGCGTCTGCGAGTGTTCGGATCGCGTCTCTGAGTTTCAGGAGCGTCTGCGGAGTCGAGAATCGCGTCTATGTTTTCAACAAATTTTGTTTTGTAGGTCTCAGAAAGGGGCGTCTGTGTTACATAATCGCGTCTGCGTTACTTCTGATCGCGTCTGTGTCCGAGAAGGGTGTCTGTGTGTTTTGGCCGCGTCTGTGCATCACAGAACTACGTCTGTGTCATAAAGACGCGTCTGTGTCTGGTATAACAGCATCTGTGTTTTTACTGTTTCAGAATTTCAAACTTTCTTTGATTCGGTTTTCAGATTTCGCACCTAGGGTTTCAGATCTGGTTTATTTTTGGACTAACCCTTGCAGATCTAGCTAACCAAGTTTGTGCAGCTTGTTTTGGAAGCAAAAACGTTTTTGTTGAAGGCCCCTCTTTCACAAAGTCTTTTGGGTTTCTAAAATTTACCTAACTTGTGTGCTTGCAGGAAGGGGTGATCATTTGAAACAACCCAAACTACTAACAAAATTTGTTGCAGGTCCTTGGCTAGGGTTTTGAAATTTTGTTGGGTGCCTTGTTTTCATAGATTAGCAAACACTTCCATTGGTGCGCTAAAATTGAATCATTGTCTTTTGTGTCTTGAGCAATAGGCTCTTTTTGTTTAATCTTTAGAGGGCCTGTCTTCCCGTGTGGTCATTAGGACTACTAGTGAGAAGAGAACGACCCAAGTGGTAGCGAGGAAAACCCACCTCATTCGAACCACTATAATCAAATGTATTCATGGTGAAAACTATGGATAACGTGTGTTGATTAGTTCATACCGACACTATGTCTCCCCATAAACCCGTTTGATCAAATTTATTTGATCATTTGTAGGGCGTAACTCCTACCGGCTGGGAGCCTTCTGTATTTACAGAGCTGAAAGTGCCACATGTATGGCCACACGAGCGGATGCCCTTACTAGCATCATTTTGTTTTAGAGGCCCAAATCTTTCTAGTTGTTGGGGCAGGAGGTCGGACCTCTGGTAGCGGCCCACACACATACGGTTCTTAGTAGAGATACAAAGTTCGCCATGGGGAGTTTTCATGGGGACTGATGCTTGGCTGACCCGAGAAGTGAGTGTCGAGGGTGGAGCTAGTGAGGTCAAGCATCTAAGTATCCGCTCTGAATAGCGTAGCCTCGGGGGTAAAACCCTATGTGGGATCAACAACTATTGTCTTGGCCAGCCATAAGAATTGTGCTTGTCTTATGTTAAAAATTCAAACATTCAAGACCAAACAACAAAACATTGTGTCTTTTGTGTCTTCAAGTGTATGCAAAACAACTTTACATCAAAAAAAACACTTTTGGAGTCTAAACACTTGCAAACATTGAGTCCTCATCAACATTGTGTCCTCTTGTCACGAAAAACAGTCAAACAGTCGGATTTGGTCACAACAAAACAACTTCACAGATTGGAAAAATTGCACGAAGTTTATAGAAACGCGTCTGTGTCTGTTTTAACTGTGTCTGGGTCATATAAGCGCATCTGTGAAGGGCAGAATAGCGTCTGTGTTTCTAGAAGCGTCTGTGTCGAACAGAGACACATCTGTATCTGGGAATCGCGTCTGTGAAGTATACAGAAGCGTCTGTGTCCAGAATTGAAAATTTTTACAGTCCAGCAAACAAAAGGAAATCAGTTTCGGAATACTTGAGCTTCCTAGGTTGTTTCTTCAGGTTTCATCTAGCATTCAACCTGTCTTTGGGTCTCATACAGTCCATCATTGCTTCACATCTCGTTTTACATTCATACTTGTCTAAACTTGACTCAAAAGATCACTTGCTTGTCCTCATCATACTTTGTCAACATACTACATACAACTACACTTTGCTAAGTGGCCTCTCATCAAGGTTTCTTACCTTTGGGTCTTATTTGGTCTTACTTAGAGTCAAGGTCAGCTTACCTCATCAAGAGAAACAATCATCTCTTTGGAAGTCACACCTACTCTACTACTTACATACTTGGTCTTACACTTTGGACATTGCAAGTAAACTTCAGATTCATTTACACTCCATACAACTCTTGGTCTTCCATACTCTTTCCATTTTTCATCTAGTCTCTCACATCTTGGTCAAACACCTAGTTCATGGTTGAAACCCGCCTTCAAAAATCTAGGAGAAAAGCTAAAGAAGCTCAAGAGTCCGCAAACATGAGTTCTTATGAGTATGACAATGATTTATTTTTCAATCCTGAGCACACTACATTGCCTGACATGGATGTTTATAGACACATTCCAAATGTGGAAAACGCAGACACTACAAACAAAAATGCTACACACAATGACAATGTGGACAACTTTTCAATACAATCAGCAGATATAGAAGAATCCATAATGAATCCCCATTTCAATAGATTGGTTGAAGAGATAATGAAGAGGGATAGACAGTACTTTCTACACATGATGGCACAAAGTGGAGCTAAAATACCTCATGACTTTGACATATCTCAACTTATGGAAAACCAACCCTCGCAACAAACTCACTCTAACATGGATCAAAGGAGACCCAATAGTGGAGGAAATAGAGGACCACATATGATACCTAAATCACCATCAGCTTTGCTTCAAAAACCAGAAATCCCACATACACAAGCTCAAACGTATGATACTTATCTTCGAAGACCATTATGGAAGCCTTATGCTCAATCACATGCTCAAGTTATGGATCAGTCAAAACAAGTGGACATTCAAAGGCATGCTCAAAATTTGGACACAAGGAAACCTCATGTCAAATTTGGGGGCAACACAATAGAACATGAAATGCCTATAGAATATGGTATACACGCACAGAATAGATATGGGGTTCCTCAACATGAAGCTATACCAAGTGCTCCCTATATGCAGCATCAATATAGACCTCCTCCATATGAACATGTCTATGATCAATATCATCCATACATGCAACAAGCTCCTCCTCAAATTGGTGTTTCAAACATGGGGTATGCTACAAGAAATCGATCTCCACCTAAGAGCAATTTGAAGCAACAAATCAGAGATTTACAAAAGAAAATGGAGGACATGAGTACACCAAAACCAACATACACTATGAGAGACATATGTCCTTATCCATTTGATAAGAGCATTCCAATGCCTCCATTTCCTGCACACTTTGTGACGCCAAAATTTGACAAGTATAGAGGAAAAGGGGACCCGAAGGCACACATACGACAATTTTTCATAGCTTGCATTGAGGTAGCGGCAGAAGAAACATATTTGATGAGGTTGTTCCTGCAAAGCTTAGGCGATCAAGCTATGGAATGGTTCTCTCAATTACCTCCTGGTATTAAGTCATGGGGTGACTTAGCAGAGGCATTTATTCAGCATTTCTCTTACAATATAGAAACAGATATCTCAGTCACTACTTTGTGCAATACTAAGCAAAAGGAGGGAGAATCTTTTGCGTCATTTTTACAAAGATGGAGAAATCTAGCTAGCAGATGCTCTTGCGAAATTCCGTAGAAACAAATGGTAGAAATGTTCACTCAAAACGTTAACAAGGACTTTGGCTATGATCTAAGGAAAGCTTGTTTGGCCACCTTCAAGGATGTTATTGAAAAAGGCTTAGCAACAGAAAAGGTTCTAATTGAACAAGGAGTCATTAAGATATTCAAGGAAAACAAAGATGACTTTAAAGGAAAAGACAAGCCAAGATTTTGGAATAAAAACAAGAACACAGTCAATGATGGTGTTGTTGATGCCAATACAGTGAGACCCAAATTCATCTTTTCCGGATCAAGTTCTACAAACAATCAAGTGAATACTCAAACAACTTCTAGACCATGAAGGAAGTACACCCCATTGGGAGAACCACTTGAATCAGTCTTCAAAAAGCTAGTGGCAAACAAAGTGATCACAGTTCCAGATTTTCCTCCATATGAACCAAAGGTCAAACCAAATTGGTGGAATGATGATGAGTATTGTGAGTTTCATAAGAGCAAGGGTCACAAGACAGGTAATTGCCATCGACTGAAGAACATTGTGCAAGATCTCATTGATAGAAGTGATATTGAGATTGAGCGACACTCATCCAATCAAGAACATGAGATGTTTAAGGAACCATTCCCAAAGCATGACAAAGGAAAAGCCAAAGTCACAGATGATCAAGCCAACTATACTAGAGCACCTTACAACTATGATTCAACTATCAATCACATCTCGATGGACAATTATGTCTCTACCATTATCATCAAGGACAAAATGTCTGAGAATTCTCCTCAGAGACCTAAGATTGTCCTAAGAGGTGCTGGATCTTCTTCCGAACATACCTCTGAATGTCATGTTACAACTCGTCGAGGTAAGATTACTTTGCCAGGCGCTTCCACTAAAAATGCCACTTCTTCATCAACCAAACTTGAGTATGACCTTGTAGAACAGTTAGGGAAGACACCCGCGCTCATCTCCATCCTTGAGCTCCTACGTATATCCCTCGCTCATAAAGCTATTCTTGACAAAATCTTGAGAGATACTGCTATTCCTACTGATCTGAATGTGGACCAGTTTCAAGCCATGGTGGGATACCTTTCCATTCCACATTCCCTTACATTCACAGAAGCCAATGATGCCTCCGTATGTCAGCCACATAATGCACCTTTACATGTTGAAGCCTTCATACACAAACATCAAATAAAGCGAGTCCTGATAGATGGAGGAGCAGGTCTAAACATTTGTACATTGAGCACCATTAAACAATTGGGATTTTCTGATAAAGCTGTGAATTCAACAAATCAAATCACCATCAAGGCATATGATGATGAAGAGCGCTCATCCAAGGGCACAGTCACCTTACCTCTAAGAATTGGGCCAGTCACAAAGGATGTGGTTTGTCAAGTCCTAGATCTGGATCTCACATACAACATATTGCTAGGACGTCCTTGGATTCATGAAATGAGGGCAGTCCCATCGACATACCATCAATGCATTAAGTTTCCTCATAATGGAGTCGAGGTAACAGTTAACGGTGATCCTAATCCGTTCATATATTGCAATAACTTGAGATCACATACTGAGACCATCATTCCCAGTAATCATGAAGCTATTCCTTCTTCGGCATACATTGACCCTGAGTCATTGAAACCTTCGACATCAAAACAAGGTGAACTTAAAGGCAAATTTCAAGACAAAGGCATGGGAGAATACACTTTAAATCAGACCATGTATTTACGACAAGTCATGAGCTCTCCAAAAGAATATGGAAGGCCACATCCTAACAAGCAAATATCCATCGTGATACTCAGATGGGATCCTACTACCTTTCAAAAATGGGGCGAACTAGGAGAGGAAGATTTATACAAAATGCTCTATAAAGACATTGAAGATGACACACAAGATCACATCAATATACCCTGTGAGAAATATGGCAAAGGCTTCAAGATTTTACAAAAATTCGGGTATGATGGAAAAAGCCCTCTTGGGTTACGCAAAGAAGGTGTTATGGAGCCCTTACAACCTAAATTGACTGTAAAAAGAGAACACTCAAAGGGACTTGGTTTTCTGACTTCCAAGATCCACACTAAAAGGACAGAAGAGGCATCACAAATCAAAATTGCCAAAATTCAACAAGAAGATTACTATTCCACAGATTCCAACGAATGGGAATGGGGTTCAAACAAATCCTCCAGTGACTATGAGCTCACCGAGACATTCAGAGAGCCAAATGAACCAACAAAAGAAGAGGAATTTTATAAAAAGTTCAGGGTGGGTCAAGAAACAACCCATAAGGATTCCGCACAGTCTTTGTCTCAAGGTTCTAGGTCGAAATCACATAGGATGAGGACACCTGTCTCGGAAGGCGCTACTAGTGACGACAATTTGGATTCGCTTGCGACCGAAACTGATGAGGAGAGTGCCATCGATGACCTCGACAATTGCCTCGATATACCCGAATATAACCACATCTTCACTCTTAGCCCCGCAAACTCTGAAAACATTAAAGGCCTTCCCCTTGTTCACCACCAACTCATTGACTGGGATTATGAAGGACCAGCACAATATGACACATTCCAAAATGACGAAGCTATTATTGACTATCTTGGCATACGAGATGATCTTCCCCCTGGGGACCATAAGGCAGGATACATCATAGAACTCAACAACATGGCATATTTTGGTGAGGGTGTCGGACCTTCCAGTCGCAAAAATGTGAAATAAGAACAAATCAAGGGTCTTATGGTGAAAACCACACTGTGGCACTATCTGATCCCAAAAAAGTAAAAAGAAAGGACGTATCTGAGGGCGAAAACCTCTCTGAGACACCCGAAGATGGAAGGCTCGACATTCTCCCAGCATCATATGAGGAAAAGTCATCCATGTTGGTAGAGGATACTATCAAAATGAACATTGGTACAGAAGAGGTTCCACACAACATATTCCTGGCTCAATCATTAACAGAGTCCGAAAGATCAAAATTCATAAGTTTCTTCAAAGAATGACAAATCAACTTTGCATGGTCATATGCTGATATGCCTGGACTAGATCCGGATTTGGTAATGCATCATTTGACAGTCAAACCGGGGGCAAAGCCAGTAAAACAAAAATTAAGGAAAATGCATCCACAAGTGGCATTACTAGTCAAAGCAGAGCTGGAGAAATTATTGGATGTTGGATTCATACGCCCAATTGATTATCCTGAATGGATCTCCAATTTAGTACCTGTCAGTAAACTAGATTGCAACATTAGAATATGTACAGATTTCAGAGACATCAACAAAGCTTGTCCGAAAGATGGCTTCCCATTACCAAATATCGACTTGATCGTTGATCTCACAGCAGGTCACGAAATGTTATCTTTAATGGATGGATTTTCTGGTTATAATCAAATCAGGATTGCACCCGAGGATCAACACAAAACATCATTCACTTGTCCGTGGGGAACTTTCTGTTGGAATGTCATGCCCTTTAGGCTGAAAAATGCAGGTGCTACATATCAAAGAGCAATGACCACTATTTTTCATGATCTCATGCACATAACCATGGAAGATTATGTTGATGATCTCTTGGGTAAATCAATAGACAGAGATACACATTTGGACATGCTTTCAGTCGTCTTTGATCAGTTGGAAAAATACAAGGTAAGATTAAACCCCAAGAAATGTGTCTTTGGAGTAACCTCCGGGAAGCTCCTAGGATTCATTGTGTCCAAAAGAGGAATCGAAGCCGATCCAGCAAAAGTCAAGGCTATCTTGGACATGCCGCCACCCAGAAATATCAGTCAACTTCGATCCTTACAAGGGAGACTCCAGTCTATACGAAGATTCATAGCGCAACTTGCAGATAAGTGTAATCCTTTTCAGCACCTGCTACATAAAAATATCAAGTTCAAATGGGATGATAACTGTCAACAAGATTTTCAGACGCTCAAAGATTATCTTTTGAATCCGCCAGTTTTGATGCCACCAGTTCCAGATCAGCCTTTGCTACTATACATATCAGCTACTCCAACAGCACTGGGGGCACTCCTAGCACAACAATTAGCTGACGGCAAGGAAAAAGCAGTATACTATATCAGTCGCACATTGGTGGGATATGAGCTAAACTACACACCGATCGAGCGTGCATGTCTCGCTGTGGTCTTTGCTTCACAGAAATTACGACATTATATGCTCACTCATAAGACTAAGTTGATTGCAAGAATTGATCCATTAAAATACCTCCTCAATAAAGCAACACTTACTGGGCGACTGGCCAAGTGGGTAATGATCCTGAGTGAATTAGACATCGAGTATGTGGACAGAAAAGCAATAAAAGGACAAGCAATCGTGGATCAATTAGTAGATGCTCCCATGATTGATGATGTCCCTCTAAATTCAGAATTTCCAGATGAATCCATTTTAACAATATCACAGGCAAGACCATGGCAACTGTACTTTGACGGCTCATACACACAGCATGGGGTAGGAGCTGGTATTCTCTTTATAACTCCTCAAGGCGATTCTATACCAAAATCATACCGCTTATCATTTCCTTGCACTAACAATATAGCAGAATATGAGGCATTAACAACTGGATTACAAATTGCAGTTCAGTGGAAGATCCAAGAACTTCGTGTTTTTGGGGATTCTCAACTTGTCATCCGTCAAGCAAACTAATGATTACCAAACAAAAGATGAAAAATTAATGCCTTACAAGAAACTGGTAGATGATTTGAAACAACACTTCACAAAGATAGATTTTGAGCAGATACCAAGAGAGCAGAATCGTGCTGCAGATGCCATGGCTACAATTGCTTCACTAATTGACCTGCCTCAAAATGAAACCTGTTATGAGTTCTTGGTAGACAACCCATTGGTTCCTTCATATGAGTTCACTCCTACTGAAATGATATGTGTCGTTGGTCCTGAATCCCAGTTATATGGTTCCATATTCACATACCTTCACGACAATGTCTTACCTCCTGATCTATCAAACAACCAACGCCGCACTTTCATTCACCAATCCTCTCAATATGTCATTCTAGCTGATATCCTGTATCGACGAGGTCTAGATGGCACTCTTCTTAGATGTCTAGAAAGCGACGAAGCTCAGATTGTGTTACGTGAAGTGCATGAAGGGATATGTGGTCCGCATACTAGTGGTCCTACCTTGGCCAAGAAACTCATCAGGACTGGATATTATTGGCCCAATATGGAAAAAGACTCATATCAGTTTGTCAAGAAATGTAAGAAATGTCAAATTCATGGAGACCTCATACATGCACCAGCACAAGAACTACAACCACTTGCGTCTCCTTGGCCCTTTTGTCAGTGGGGACTCGATCTCATAGGCAAGATTCACCCTCCTTCTTCCAACGGTCATAAATTCATTATCACAGCCACAGAGTATTTCACAAAGTGGATTGAGGCTGTGCCTCTCACACAAGTCACTGGGAAACAAATTGCTACCTTCATCCTTAACTATATCATTTGCCGATATGGTATTCCTAAGTCCATTATTATTGATAATGGGCATCCCTTCAAAAATCAGGATGTTCGTGAACTCTGTGACCGCTTCCATATTTCCCATCGTTTCTCCACACCATATTACCCCCAAGGTAATGGCCAAGCTGAGGCGTCTAATAAAACAATTCTTAAAATCCTCAAAAAGACAGTCGACGACGCTGGCCGTAACTAGCATATCCAACTCAATCCTGCACTTTGGGCCTACCGCACAAGTGTCTGCACACCTACAGGAGCTACACCCTACTCACTTGTCTACGGTGCTGAAGCCATCTTGCCTATTGAGGTTGAGTTACCTTCTTTACGGGTCTCTTTGCAAAACATAATCAACGATGAAGATTACAGGGTCTCTCACTTACAAGAACTAGAACTGTTGGATGAACGGAGACAAACTGCTTTTAATCATCTCAAGGCTTACCAACAACGAATGAGTCGCAGTTACAATCACAAAGTCAAGCCTCGCACATTTGAGATAGGTGACTTGGTTCTCAGAGAAAACCCCAAGAATCAGCAAGACAGAGAGAAGAAGGGCAAGTTCGAACCAAATTGGCTTGGTCCTTACATCGTTACAGCAGCCTATGGATCTGGTGCATATCAACTCTCAACTACAGAAGGTGAACCTTTAGAGGATCCTATCAACAACATGCATCTTCGCAGGTTCTACACATAGCTCTTTGGAATATCCTAATTCAAAAATACAAAAAAATCAAAAAATTTCAAAAATACAAAAAAAATTATAAAACAAAAAAAATCGTTACTTGGTGAAAACCTGGCAAACAGGCGCCTTGTGACACAAAAACATTGAAAAAATAAAAAAAAGTAAAGAGAAATAATTTCATCCAATGGTGAAAACCACTTCGGTGGCGCCCTGGGCAAGTATCATGGTGAAAACTGGGTCACCAGCGCCATGCGTAGAGACATTGCTCCTCCCTTCTTCAGGATTCACTTTCATCCTTTCACTTTGCAGACACTCACGACCAATTCATCCACAATAAACTTACCCATTCCCATCATGGCTTGTTATTGATCTACCCAAGATTAGTTAGCCGTTCATAATAAACCTCCCTTTCCATCCATAATAAATCGGATCCTATCTGTGGCTAAGGCAAATCCTGCGTCTAGTGATGGGTGTGGAACTGAGAACACCACATGTTTTGAGGAGTACAGTTTCTTCTAGCTTCCTTCAGTCTATCCGCGCACAATCCGCAATAAAGAAACATTTGCATCACAGGTCTGCAATAAAGTTTCATCTTCTCCGCAATAAAGTATCAGCTTCATGGATTTTAGTCAGTTTCAGATGAGACACAGCAGCAACAATGGGCTTCAACAAATCAAATCTTTCAACAGACTCAAACAACATTATGGTTCAGTGCTATCTATCCTTTTTGTGAAAGTAAACATTGTGACCACAATCGAATAAGACTTATACAAGTGACAAGAGACACTAAACTTGAGGACTACAGTGGATGTTGGTGTTGAGTCTTGGTTTTCTTTTGATTTTATCTTTTGGTGACATGTCTTTTAGCTTTTCCAGGATGTCTCTGACTAGAGATTCTATCTCTAGGATGTCTTTGACTAGAAAGGCGAGGATGGGGTATCGTCACCTATTTTGTTTGCTGTCTGTGGATTGTCTTTTAGTAATGCTATGACTTGTCCAAGGATATGAGGACACTGTGAGTCTAGTATGAACTGGGGCATTCCTTGTTTGTGACTGTCTTATCTCCATGCAAACAGGTACAATGACTTTCTGGGTCGAACATATGCCTCGATTGTCATAACCTATTTTGCCATAATAAGCTCAATGATGATAACGCACAAGAAGCTCTTTCACGTTCATATCTTCTATCTTTTATCCCCCTTTCTTGATTGACTTCCATCATCCTTCTTGAGTCCGCGTAGCCCGCTATCACATGACTGAGTATAATGACACACCAAAAAAAACATTTGCATTTCATATAGTTACACCTGCATTTCCACATATAAGCATTTCATACATACATATAGATATCACAACTGCATCACATCCTGCACACGCCACCTGTTAGCACAATTTACATTTGCATTATCATATTCATTTGCATTACATACATTCACATTTGCATCATGCATACGCATATAAAACATAAAAGAACAAAAATATATTGCATTGCATCATATACATATTTGCATCCATATCATAAGCATCACATAAGAACATCTCATCACATCAGTACACATGCATATAGCTGCCGCAAAAATGAATCATCTCTCATATATAATCAAATGTGTCATGATACAATGATGTCAAAAGAATCATATGGCTACAATCACCCGCAGGTACCTACAATACAAAACCATGGTACAAATACTGATACAAGGGAGCCCTCTATGGCTATGATGAACTCCCTCCCTCGGAGCCGCCTGGCCTCGACGGAATCTGAGCTATAGAAGGACCCGCTCTAGGATCACCCTACCTGTCCCCCCTGTCTGGTGGTGGTGGAGGACCCATGACCCCACCACTCGATGCCTGTCTCCTCCGGCTCCCTCCCGTAGTCGTCGTTGTCCGCGATGGTCTATGGAAGCTCCTCGCCCACTGATCTACTGGCACGACACCATAATACAGGTCCCTCCAGTAGGCAATCTCCTCTCTGGCTCGCAGGACATATGCGTAGCCTACTCCTATGTCCTCCGTCGCCTGCCTCCCTGCCCTCAGCACTGTCTCAGCCTCAGTGTAGCGCTGAATCGCCTGATCCCTCTCCCGCTCAGTATCCCTGAGTTGGGTCCTGAGTCGGTCCCTCTCCCTCTCCAACTCCTGGATCTCGTCTGCCTGGCCCTGGCAGATCTCCCTGAGCTCAATCAGCTCATCCTCCTCTGGATCCCCACCCTCTGCCTCTGCCTGTGGCTCTCCCTCTGCGGGTGCCTGCTCCTGTACCTGTCCCTGTACCTGTCTCAGTACAAGTCTAGGTCCCTGTACCTGTCTCTGTCCATGTGCCTGTATTGGCACCTGTCCCTGCACCTGTCCCTGTCTCTGTCCCTGTGCCCTAGGACCCTGTGCTGCTGGTACCTGCAAGGGCACTCCACCGTGACCCCTCACCACCTGGGCCTGTCCCTCCTATCCACCCTCTCTCCGAGGTTCCACCCTCCTCTCCCCCACTACTCCCCTCCACCTCCGTCGGCCTCGGCCTCCATCGTCTCCACCATCATCATCATCATCTCCTCCTACCTCTCCCTCCAGTAGCTCCCCTGGATCTGTCAGTCGCGGGAACGGATGCTCTGCCCAATATGCGAAGTACTCTGCATCCATACCTGCATCCTCAATCTCTGGCCACGTATCCCAAGGTAGGGGCACCATCTCCGCCAGCTGTGTCACTGCCTGATCGTATGACAATAAAGGCCCGAACTGCGCCTGATCCCTAACTATACGGGCATACATACCCGAGCCTCGTGGCATCCTCTGGATCTTGCCATACTGTCTGCATACTCGGTCCACCAGCTGCCTCTCCATTATATAGGGCATCCGCCCAATCAAATATCTTCTCTGGAAGGTGAAAGGCAGCTCCACTGCATCATCCTCCCACTCCTCGCACCCCAGATACGGCCTCCAGATGACTGTGTCAATGTCATCTATCACTCGCCTCCAGTGCTCTAGCCTGCCAATCTGAGGCTGTGAAGTGATCATATCATACAAGTGCACAAAGCTCCGTCCGTGACCCCTGCCTCTGAAATGTATCGGTCGTGTGACAGGCAGATGCTCGTATGCCCAAACCTGCAGTAGTGTCACTCCACAACCCAGTCCCACTGATCCATGGTAGACAAACTGGTGCAGCTCATAATACAGGTGGGCCAACACACATGGACCCCATGCATATCTGATGTGATGTGTAACCAATGTCTCCAGTGCTCCTCCCCAGCCCACTGCCAACCCCCGTGTCGCCCTGTCCGGACACAGGAAACCACTGATGGCTCCTCCAATCACAGCTGGCAAAGCTAACCCTGTCGCAGTCATGGTATCCCATGCCACATGCCCTGCTCTCATCTCTAGCCCAGGATCCTGGAACACCCATCTCAAAGCCTCTCTGTCTCCATCTCGGTCATAGGGGATCAGATCTCCATCGATCAGTATGTGTAGAATCCTATAAACATCCTCGAGGGTCACTGTCATCTCCCCCATCGACAAATGAAACGTACATGTCTCGGAGTGCCATCTCTCCGCCAGTGCAGTCAGCAAACCCATGTTTGCCCGAAACTCAGGTACATATAATACATGTCTAAGGCCCATCTCCTCGATGGCCCATCTCCTCGATGGCAGCTCTATCCTGAAAAGACAACTCCGGTCGCAATCTCTGTGTAGACGGGAATCTCTCCCGTGACTCTAACATAGGCAGATACTCCTGCAGTCAAACAATCAATCATGTCAGTCATTGTGGCATTCACTGTTTATCACAAAATGCTACTTGCTATCTAAATGCATATGGTTATCTATCTCAGTGACACTCACTGTTCATCACAAAGTGTTTCTATCTATCCTAGTAGTGCTCCCTGTTCATCACAAAGTACTACGTGTGTGACATTCCCTGTTCATCACAAAGTGTTACTCACATTTTGCACTCCCTGTTCATCACAAAGTGCTTCTCATACTTTGGGTACTCCCTGTTCATCACAAAGTACTCTATCTTGGTGCTCTCTGTTCATCACAAAGTGCCTTGATCTATCCTAGTTTTCTAGAGGACCTGCTTGAGTGTATCCTCTCAGCAGCTTATCCAATCGACAGCGTATGTTCATCACAGAACTGCCGATTTGACCTAGAAGACAAAACCTTGCATTTTTTGGCATATACGTGCTTTTAATTCACAAACGCGTTTCTACCTCACAAACGTGCCTGCAGACTGCATAGACGCGCCTATACAACACAGACGCGCCTGTATGACATAAACATGCCTACATTATTCACAAACACGACTTTGGCACACAAATGCCCCTTCAGGACGTAGACGCACCCGCATTGCACACAAACGCGGTTCTAGACACAGACGTGCCTGGCACCGACACAGACGCGCCTGGCACCAACACAGACGCGGTTGCACATTTTTGCACTTTTTTTGTGCCCTATTCCTAAGCGCATTTATTGCTAACTAGCATGCATTAATGACAAAATTGAATGCGTCAAAGTATGAGGAGGTTTGATGGTACTTACCGGCTCTCCTGCCTCTGCTGGTCTCTGAAATCGACGAACGCGGTCGAATCTATGTACGAAAGCCATCGCTGCTGACTACTGCTGCTCTTTTTCTCGCTCTGCACTGTGATCTCGTGAAGGTGTAGATGACAATGAGGATGTCTTTTGCCCGTGGTCTATCTTATAGCCTACCCTAGCCCTCGCCTTCATTTCCCGAGTCAGTCTTCATTATCCCGTGACTTTGTCACTTTATCCGACCATTCCATTCTAGCCTTTCTTTCTTATCGAGAGATTGTCTGCAATCTTTTCAGACATTTTCATCCAATCTCTCGAGGGGGCATATTATTCCCATCCTGGGGCAACTCTGTATCAGTTCATCTTATCTTCTTTGAAACAACGCGACAAGCCGCATTGTCTCAAAGAGGGGCAAAATGTAGACACCTAAAATTGTCCAGTCTAATTAAATAAATATTTTATTTATTTAATTATCTAAGCCTAATTCTTCTATTAATTAAATAAATCCTTATTTATTTAATTAATTCATTTATCCTTTTCTAGCCTTATTTCTCATTTAAATAAATACATTTATTTATTTAAATTATCCTTTTCCTAAATTAAATAAATATCTTATTTATTTAATGATCCTACTTCTTCTATTAATTAAATAAATCTTTATTTATTTAATCAATTCATTAGCTTTTTCTACACATGACACATGTCATTCATCTCTTAATTCATACACTGCCTACCCCTTTCATTATTTTGGTATTTCTTTTACCTACCCTCTAATCTTAGCCGACCTCTCTTTTTACACCTCTCAATCTTATCCCTCCATTTCTTATAGTGTCTTCTATTTAAGGAGATGCCTTATTCATTATCAAACCCTAATGCATCCGAATACCCTAATGATCATTTTTGGCTACACTACGATCCTACTTGCAACCACATTCTGTTCTTTGTTGAGCTCTTGTGCATATAAAATCTGAGAGCAAATATATCAAGCAAGATCAATGGAGATAGGAAGAATGGAGATCAAAACCCTATTGGACATGTGATGGTATAATCTTTGTGGTTTCATGTGATTTGCATTGTCTTAGGTAATCTTCATATGTTATGGTGGATCTTTGTTGATTGTTAGGCTAGGGTTTGGTGGTTGAATTCATTTAGCCTTTCAATATTGTTACTATTGTTATCCATTTTCACCATAAACAGACATTACCTACACAAAGTCCAAAATTGCGTCAAAAGCTTCATCCGTCCCATGTTTCATAAGCCTAAGAGAGAAGCTAAGAGTCCATCCTCTCCATCAACATTCAAGTTTGTCCTTTTGAAACACCAACTATCATCCAAATTAGGGTGGTCGTGTCCCTTCATATAACTTGCCATTCGAATTGATCCTCCATTGATTAATGTCCATTCTAAGAACAACCTAGTCATCAAGTTTCTTCTAAGCCATCATTATCATACCTCCTCTATCAATCACCCTCAAATTTCCTAAGGACTTAGCACATCAAATCAATCTCCCACCATTATCAAATCAATTATCAAAATCCAAATCCAATCATCCTCTAATCCAATTTAACCTCACGTTAAAGTTACATGCCTTGTAAAATTTCATTTAGACCTCATCATTGATCAATTGGCTCTCGTGCTTGAAGGAGAATCCTCTCCAAGTACCTTTTGCCTAATCCTTTTTGAGTCGATCAAGACTCTTAATTCACATCTTTACTTTGCTTAGGATCATTAGTCAACCCTTGGTATAAGAGAGGCTTTTTAATCATCAATCCAAGGTCTAAATTCTATCCAACTTGGTCATCACCTTGCTTGTGGTTGCATCCACCACCTAAAATCCCCATCCAATGACTAAGGTGTCAAATCCTAATCAAATCCGGGCTCTAATTCAAGAACCCCACCAATCAACAAAATCCCTTGTCATAAAAGACAAAATCCAAAATTCCACAAATATCTTGCTAAGTCCTTCATCACAAATTTCCTCCTCCAAACTTTTCTAAGGTTATTCATGTATGGTCACAACTCGATCTCAAAAGAGAAAGATGGTTGAACAAAAATATGGCATGTCGGACATTAGTGACCTATATGAAGACCCCACACAAGATCCTACACAAAGTGGGCAACCTAGCAATCAAGATCAAAACCAAAATCCTAACATGGTTAGCCAAGATGAACTCTCTCCGGAAGTGCAAACTTTCCTTGCGGATTCTTATAACCAAGAGATGATTGAAAAGTTTATTCAACACAATCCTACGACACTTCTAAAAACTCTCCTTGAAAATGGAGCTCAACTTCCACCTGAATTTAATGGATCTGCCCTCGCCCAACAACCACAAGGAGACCTCGCTCTCACACAAAGTGTTGCACCTATTATTTAAACTCAATCAATTGTAGCCCCATCAATCATCCAAGCTCAATCAATGCCACCCGCGGCACCTCCCACCATGGTCTCCATCCCACCTTCTTCCTCCTTACTATCTATGCCACTATCACATCCGATCTCATCTATTCTCCAACACACTTCTATACCACCTCCTTCCATTCAACCACATATTTCTATTCCACAAACTTCCCCTCTTGCCAACAACGTCGCAAGTTTTATCTGGGCCGTACTCAATCCCGTCACAACAGTTTGCGGACCACAACCAACTCTCACACAAATACCTGTGATATCAGTCTGCACGTCCCATGTTCTCGCCTCCTCGTCATATCAATATATTGGTGGTGGTGCACCTTCTTTGGCTCATCCGATTCTTGGGGTGAATACAATTCATCATTATCAAAGTCCACAACAAGACCTCATCAAGGAAATTCAAGGCATGAAAAATATCATCAAGGGCATGAAAGAAAGGACTAATAAAACGAAAAATTACTTGTTCAAAGAGTTTTTCCCTTGTCCTTATGACCCGTCTATATCAGTTGCACCCTACCCCCCGGGATTTGAGATCCCCAAATTCACCAAGTATGAAGGCAAAGGAGACCCTCGCGACCATGTCCGAGAATTCCACATCTTATGCCAAGAAGTCTCCTATAGTGACCTTTATCTTCCCAGACTCTTTCCCAAGAGTCTCACGGGAGACGCCCTAGCATGGTTCTCATCTCTACCACGAGGTTCCATTGTCTCCTTTCCAGACTTGGTAGAAAAATTTGTGGCCCACTATGCTTACAACATGGTTAATGATGTTTCTATGATGGACCTATGCAATACAAAACAAAGGCCCAGAGAAATCTTCACCAATTTCCTACAAAGATGGTGACATCTTATTAAGAAATTCCAATGGGACATGCCAGAACAACATCAAATTGATCTATTTCAAAAGAACTTGGTGCCTGAGTTTTTGAGACCCTTAATATCCCAATGTATCAAATCCTTCCAAAAATTGACCGATAAGGGCCTCGCCCTCGAACGTGTCTTGTTGGAGGAAGGAACATTGACACATTACCAGAAATCGACGCAAAGTTCTTCCTCTTATCATAACAACAAGCCAAAATTCTGGTCTAGAAACAGAAACATGGTCAATGATGGTGTAACTAATGCAAAGCGGGTCCAAACTGTGGCCGCTCGCCCAAAATCCACCACCAATAATCATCAATTCAATAATCAAAACAATCAAAATCAATCCCAAAAACCTCACAACAATGTCACAATCCAGGGATGACCAGCCCGATCGAATACAGGACTCCAAGAGACTTCACTCCTTTGGCTGAGCCTATTGAAATGGTGTTTCAAAAACTTGTCCAAGCAGGTGCAGTTTTTTCCAATCACTTGTCGGTTTGACCCCAATCAACCTAAACCAAGATGGTATAACAAAAATGAGTATTGTGAATACCATCGTATCAAGGGGCATGATACACAAAAGTGTATGAAGCTGAAAATCGACATACAAGATCTCATTGATAGGGGTGAGATTGAAGTAGAAAATACAAAACCTGGTAATAACAATGACAAACTCAAAATGTACCAATAACCCTTCCCGAAGCATGATAAAGGAATAGGCTCATCATCTAACACAATGGGTTATGACTACACTAATCACATAACCGGCTTTGATTTTTTAGTAGGTCACATTGAACCTACAGACAATCATGTCAATGTCATAACCATCCAATGAGTTATTCCTCCTTCTTCCCAAGGCAGACCAAATCCTGCTAGGATAGTCATTCAAGGTGCCACGCATTCCACCTCCCATTTCCAAAATGACTACAATGTAACTACATGTCAAGGTAAGGTCACCATCCAAGGAGTCCCTCCCCCACCAAATCCCCTTCCCATGTCTTCCACCCGCCAATATGACCTCCTTGACCAACTTGGGAAGAACCCCGCACAGATCTCCATTTTGGAACTTCTTAAGACTTCCCCAATCCATAAGGAAATTTTGGAACAAGCCCTTCTTGAATCACGCATTCCTAATAACATTGATGCCACCCAATTCCAAGACCTCATTGGAAACCTTGCTGCCTAGCAACACCTTGTATTTACCTCCAAAGATGCTCCCATAGATGAAGACCATAACAAACCTTTGCACATCGAAGCTCTTATCCACAAGCATAAGGTCAAACGTATCTTGATAGATGGTGGATCCAGGCTTAATCTGTGTACATACAAATTAATAATACAATTGGGAATTTCTATGGATCTGGTAGACACGTCAGGAAGGATCACAGTAAAGGCATATGATGATGTGGAAAGAGTTTCAAAGGGCATGATCAGCTTGCCTCTTCAAGTGGGTCTTATTACAATTGAAACCCCTTTCCAAGTACTAGATCTTGATCTCCCCTACAACATTCTCCTCGGGTGGCCATGGATTCATTCCTTGCAGGTCGTACCGTCCACCTATCACCAATGCATCAAATTCCCCTATAATGGAAGAGAGATCACTATCAAAGGTGATCCCCAACCTTTTCAATATTGCAAACTATTAGAGGGGAAGCATCTGTATCATTGTCCACTAAATAGACCCTCGCCAACACCTCCATCTAACACATCAATGTTGCCTCCACTTCATCCCAACCAGATAATCAAATCAAGATCTTGGACAATGGCTCTGGAGAATACAAATTGGAGGACATCTTATTAATAGGCAACCTCCCTCTCTCTCCCGAGTCATTTGGCAAACCAAAAGAGCTCAAAAAGGACCCGAAACCAGTTATGCAATGCCAAAATACCATCTTCTAGCAATGGGGCCCACTTAATGAGGAGAGCCTTGAAGCATATGCCTCTTCCTAGTTGTACAAGGAAGAGGATGATGATCTAGCAAAAGTATCCAAAAAAATGTACCCAAAAGCATCTGCCATAGTTGAAAAAATGGGTTACAAAGGACACGGCCTGGGACCAGAGGAGAAAGGAAGAAAAACACCCATAATTCCTATCTCCTACAAATACAACAGAGGCTTAGGGTACACCCTGATGCCTAAGATTACTATCGTCGATGCCCCTTCTAGTCCTTCTTTGGATATTGAAAGCACTAACGAAGAGGAGTTCCATGAAGTGCCTTATGAATATGAGAAAGATATCTTCTCTGACGTTTACATCAATACCATCACCCCCGTAACCCCTCCCACTTCACACGAGCTACATCTTGTCCATCCTGAACTCATTGACTGGGGCCAACGAGACAAACCCACTTTAGATATCTGTGTCGATGATAATGCTCTTATTGCTCTCCTGATGGTGCAAAATTTGGAAGATTGTAACAGGATCGAGGGCATCCAACTACACAAAAAGGGATACTTTGGTAATCAGGGCAATTCCCTTAGCCACAAAAAAGATAATAAAAGGAAAATACATGATTCCCTAGGTGAAAACCTCCCTGAGGCACCTTTGGATGAGCAAAAAATAAAAACAAAGGGTGTATCCGAAGGTGAAAACCTAGAAGAGGCACTTGACGATGAGGAACTTGACCTCCCTACCATTTGTTACCTTCCACAGGATAGATCGAATTTGCTGATAAACAAAATAGACATCATCAACATGGGCACCGAAGTCATCCCACAAAATGTTCTCATTGCTAAGTCCCTCACAGAAAAAGAGAAACAAGATTTCATCAACTTCCTTATAGAGGTAAAAGTCATTTTTGCATGGTCCTATGCTGATATGCCAGGGTTGGATCCCGCCTTGGTGGTTCACAATCTCGTTGTCCGTCCAGATGCAAAACCTATAAAACAAAAATTACACAAAATGCACCCACATATTGCACTCCTAGTCAAAGAAGAACTCCAAAAGATGTTAGATGCAGAATTCATCAAACCTATAGACTACGCTGAATGGGTTTCCAACATTGTACCTATTGGCAAACTAGCTGGGGGCATCCGCATCTGCATAGATTTCTGAGATCTGAATAGAGCTTGTCCTAAAGATGATTTCCCGCTCCCCAATATAGATATGATTGTGGACCTTACAGCAGGACATGAGATGCTGTCACTTATGGATGGTTTTTCTGGATACAACCAAATCAGGATTGTAGATGAGGATCAGCATAAAACTGCATTTACAACACCATGGGGTACTTTTTGTTACCGGGTCATGCCTTTTGGCCTTAAAAATGCTGGAGCTACATATCAACGTGCAATGACAATAATTTTTCATGACCTCTTACACAAAATTATGGAGCAATATGTGGATGATCTACTAGGCAAATCCAAGACAAGACAAGAACACATCCCCATTCTAAAATAGATCTTCAAAAGATTGGAAAAATACAAACTGCGCTTAAATCCCAAAAAGTGTGTGTTTGGCATCACATCGGGAAAACTACTAGGATTCATTGTTTCCCGCAGAGGTATCGAGGTTGATCCTACAAAGGTAAAAGCTATTATGGAAATGCCTCCACCAAAGACTCTCAGACAATTGCATAGTCTCCAGGAAAAACTCCAATCAGTTAGACATTTCATTTCACAGCTAGCAGACAAGTGCCATCCATTTACATATCGATTGCATAAAGACACAAAATTCAAATGGGACTACTTATGCCAAAAGGCCTTTGAGAAACTAAAAGAATATCTAGCATCACCTCTAGTGTTGATGCCTCCTACTCCTGGAAAACCCCTTATTTTGTATATATGTGCTACTGCAGTGGCATTGGGGGCATTATTGGCACAGACAGATGACCAAGGGAAGGAACATGCCATTTACCACATCAGTCGAACACTGGTAGGATATGAAATAAATTATACCTCCATTGAAAGAGCATGCTTAGCATTGGTGTTTAGCATGCAAAAATTTCGACACTATATGCTAAACAACAAAACAAAGTTGATTGCTAAAATTGATCCACTTAAATATCTCCTATCAAAAGCTGCTCTCACTAGTAGAATCGCCAAATGGGTCATGCTCCTAAGTTAGTTTGACATCGAATATGTGGACAGAAAGGCAATCAAGGGATAGGTCATTGTAGATTAGTTGGCTGAAGCTCCGCTTCCAGGTGACCATCCTCTTCTCACAGAATTACCAGATGGGTTCATTATGGCTGTTACCACATCCTCCACATGGCAGTTGTACTTTGATGGCTCCTGCACCCAAAATGGATCGGAGGCAGGAGTATTATTGGTCACACCTCAAGGAGATGACATCCCCAAATCATACAAGATAGCCTTTGCATGTACCAACAACATAGCAGAATACGAGGCCCTTATCATAGGTTTACACTTAGCTATCCACTAGAAAATAAAGGACTTACAAGTTTATGGCGATTCCCAGCTCATCATAAAACAAGTCAATGATGAGTACCAAACAAAAGATGATAAAATCCTTCCCTACCGTACCATGGTTGAAGATCTTAAACAACATTTCATGGCAATCAAGTTTGATCAAATCCCACAAACTAACAACAGGGTTGCAGATGCAATGGCCACCATTGGCTCCCTCCTTCAAATGCCAGCACACAGTCAGAAGTGTGAGTTTTTGGTTGAGCAACTGTTTATACCAGCATATGACCTACCAGAGTCTGAAATGGTGTGTGTTCTCGTTGGTCTTGAGTCCCCTTAGTACCAAGAAACCTTCGCTTTCCTCAAAGAATACTATTCCCCCATATCTAACTAAAACCTAACAGCAAATCTTCATTCGCCAATGTGCTCGTTACACCATCCTTGCAGACACTATATTCAGAAGGCATTTTGATGGTTCCCTCCTAAGGTGTTTAGATAAACAAGAGGCTGAATGGGCATTACATGAAGTACACAAGGGTATCTGTGGGGCACACTCAAGTGGGCTCACATTGGCTAAAAAACTTTTGATAACAGGATACTATTGGCCTAAAATGGAAGTAGATGCATATAACTATATGAAGAAATGCATCCCTTGCCAGCAACATGGCGACAAGATTCATGCACCATCACAAGAATTGCAGCCATTTATTACACCATGGCCCTTCTCCCAGTGGGGGCTCAATCTCATTGGGAAAATCCACCCTCCATCTTCCAACGGACATAAATTCATTATTACCGCCATTGAGTATTTCACCAAGTGGGTAGAGGCTATCCCTCTTACTTTTACCACTGGTAAACAGATATCCAAATTCATCCTAAACTATTTGATCTGCCGATAGGGCATTCCCAAAGTCTTTATCACAGATAATGGGAGACAATTTAAAAACCAGGATGTCAAAGAACTCTGCCAAAAATTCAACATTCAACATCGCTTTTCCACCCCATACTACCCCAAAGGCAATGGCCAAGATGAGGCTTCTAATAAAACCCTAATCAAAATCCTCAAAAAGACAGTCAATGAAGTTGGTCGTGATTGGCACCTCCAACTCCATCCTGCTCTGTGGGCCTATCGTACCTCCATCCACACCCCCACAAGTGCCACTCCTTATTCCCCGATCTTTGGCTCTGAAGCCATCCTTCCCCTTAAGATTGAGATCCCCTCTCTAAGGGTATCACTGCAAAATATCCTACTAGAGGAAGAATATAGAATTGCTCGATTACAAGAGCTAGAATTGTTAGATGAAAGGCGCCTCAAGGCCTTGAACCATCTCCGAGTATATCAGAACCGTCTGCGCATGAGTTATCACAACAAAGTCAGAACCCGAGAATTCCAAATTGGTGATCTTGTCCTCATTGAGAATCAAAAAAACCTCCAAGAAAGAGAAAAAAAAGGCAAGTTCGAGCCTAATTGGCTTGGACCATATGTAATCACAACAAAATATGAATCAAGAGCTTATCAGTTGGTTACTCCTGAAGACGATCCTTTGGATGATCCAATGAATATCATGCACCTCAAAATATTTTATGCCTAGTCCTCGAGAAGTCCTAAATTGTCAAAAAAAATTCAAAAAAATCAAGAAAAATAAATAAATAAATACAAAAAAAGAAGAAGAGAAAATCAAAAAAAGAAAACAATCCATCCACCAATGAAAACCACTTTGTGGTGCTATGGACAAGTACCTTGGTGAAAACCTCCATGCAGGTGCCAAGGTAAATAACCGGATCCACTGTCTATCTGATCAACACTGCAAATCCCCCCCATCCAGTCCTCCCATTCACAACATTCCTTCTCTTCCACCTCCTAATAAAACACGTGTATAATGATGAGTCTTTTCCGGAATCATGAACAAGGAATATCCCATTAAATTGAGCTTCTATGCCTGTCTGTAAGCTTCAAGAACTCTTGAGAAACAATCCCAAGTCCGCAGGTCACTTTCCAAAACCATAAAAATCACTTGCCTAAATCCACAAGTCGAATTTTCCCTAGGGATGATTCATTCCCTTTCCTGGCAACCTAATCCCCCATCCTAATCATGCTCTTGCCAAGAGGTATCATTTGGTCATGGAAGAATTGACTGATTAGATTTTGTTGGATCTTTTCATTTAGACTTGCATCTTTTGCCCTAAGACTGCATCTATCTACGACTGCCTGGGTTTACCATATCCAGGTATGTTACAATAGGCACATACTGGGGCATATTTTCATAGTGTTGGGAAAAATGGTGTCTCAATCTTGCATTTATGCGAGATTACTATTTATAGTAAGTTTTCATTTGAGCATGAAATGGTGCGAAACTCTCCCTGAAGCTTCTGGTTGGTTAGATAAGCATTCCGGTAAAGTTGCGTCGCAAGGTCACAGCTAGTTTTGAAGATATTAAAGTTTTCGTCTTGGAGGGGTGCAATAAAATGTTTAAACTTAATTTTGGGGACTTTAGAGGCTCCGAAACGCCCTGAAAAGTTGTCGTAACCGGCGAAACTAGTTACGAGGTGATAGAGCACTTCGCGAGCTTTCCGGTGCTTCAAACGGTTCGTCAATCGGACACCCGGTTCTCAAGTTATGGCCTCCGGAAGTTTGTACTGCTAAAATAGGAAAAATAATTTGTATCGAACACATAAATGAGCTGTAAAAGGGAGCAACACGTGTTGATGTGTACTTTAACATGTCATAGGGCATCTAGAAGGGAGATAAGGTCGGCTACACCTTATTGGGTGGTTTTAGCCCATGGTTTTGTAATACCGTTTGATGGTTTCTTGTATTGTATCTCCTATTTATGAGGTGTGTAAGATAGAGGTTGTGTGTAAGAGTCTTATGGCTATTGAGTTGCCTCTGAATCTCTGATTAGTGCTACTCCTGCGAAGAGCTTGCTCTGCAAGTATTTTGTAATCTATTTTTGATTGCTGAATAAAATATTGAGCTGCTTTTGGAGGGTGGGGTTTTTCTCCCGAAAGGGTTTTCCCCACGTAAATCACTGTGTTGTGGTATGAATGCTTTTATATCTATTTCTATTTTCTGTAACTGTTGTAATGATCTGAAAAAGTTTTGCATTACCCTCCTCTCAAGGTTAGTGTAGGAAGTTGTTTCCGCTACTTAACTTCCTTACAAGTGGTATCAGAGCCTGATCACCTTTGGTTTCAATTGTGGGCAGTTGGGTTTTTTGAACTAATCCAGATTTGAGTGGGAGCTTGTGCAGAAGACACTTTTTGATCTTGTTGCAGGAATATTTAGATGGCGAGTTCGTCAGGGAGAATAGAGGTGGAGAAATTTAATGGAAGTAATTTTGAGATGTGGAAGCTGAAGATGGAAGATCTGCTAATAGATCGAGATCTTTGGGATGCTGTTGATGCGAATGTCCAAAGGCCCTCAGATCCTACTGCGGCAGCTCAGTATGATGTTATGGACCGAAAAGCCAAGGGTCTAATTAGACTGTGCCTGGCAGACTCTGTTCTAATCAATGTCCATGAAGAAAACTCTGCAAAGAAGCTATGGACTAAGCTTGGTGAGATGTATCAAGTGAAATCTTTATTAAATCAAATTTTCTTAAGAAAGAAATTGTATTCCTTGAAGATGGAAGAGGGTGGACGAATTGTAGACCACCTAGAAGCATTCAATATGATTGTGGCTTAATTAGTATCCGTCGGTGTTAAGATGGATGAGGAGGAAAAATGTCAGATCTTTCTTTTCTCTTTGCCTGATTCGTGGGATTCTCTTGTTATGGCTATTGGTAGTACTTCTGTTGTTTTGAAATCTGAAGATGTGGTGGGTGCCCTACTTGGTGAAGAGATGCGAAGGAAGGTATCCATCAGTTCAAAGGAAGCCCTAACCGTTCGTGGAAGACCTAAAGAGAAAGGCAAGAAGAATGAGAAGCGTGGCAAGTCCAAATCCAAAGGGAGATCGAAATCTCCTGGAAAGTCCAAAGTCATTTGCTAGAATTGCGGTAAATCGGGTCACATCCGTAAGGACTGCAAAGAAGAAAAGAAGAAGAAAAAGAAAAAGTTCGATTCTGATTTTGAGTCCGACAAGGAAGATGGCGATGCCTTTATTGCGGCTTTGGCGACTCATGCAGGTAATGATGCCTAGCTAATTGACTCAGGTGCATCTTTTCATATGACTTCCAATAGAGATTGGTTTTCTGAATATGAAGGATTTAATGGAGGTAAGGTGTACTTGGGTGATGATTCACATCTAGACATTGTTGGTCGAGGTAAAGTTAGAATCAGGTTTTCTGATGGTAGAATAAAAATGATTAATGGTGTGCTGCATATCCCTGGATTAAAACAAAACCTGTTATCTGTGAGCAAACTGATAGATGCAGGTGTGCAAGTAGTCTTTTCTGAAGCAGGATGTAAGATGATTAAGGGTGCTATGGTAGTTGCTAGAGGTGTCAGGTTTGGCACTTTGTATAAGCTTGAAGCATACACTGTTGAGTGTAATAGCACTTCTGTAAAAAGTAAATCTGCGGATACTTCACTGGAAGATTTGAAGGTTTCACCTTCAGCAGATGGTAATGGTTTTTGGGTACCTAAGGGTGCTCTTTCGTCTGAAGCAAAGTTACCTGCAGAGAAGACTATGTTATGGCACCAGAGACTTGGCCACATTGGAGAAAAGGGTCTAAGGACCTTGAAAAATAAAAACCTTGTTGAAGGTTTGAATGACTGTAATCTTGACTTTGATTACTGTGAGCATTGCATTTATGGAAAACAAAACCGCGTTCAGTTTTACTCGAGTTCTCATAAAACTTGTGGTGTTTTGGATCTTATCCATTCTGATGTGTTTGGTCCAGTAGATGTCTCTTCGATTGGAAAATCCACATATTATGTTTCATTTATTGATGATTTTAGTAGAAGGACATGGGTATATTTTCTAAAGAGTAAATCAGAAGTTTTTAGTCGTTTTAAAGAATTTAAAGCAATGGTTGAGTTGCAGACTGGAAAGAAAATAAAATGCTTGAGAACTGATAATGGCGGTGAGTTTTTCTCTAATAATTTTGATAGATTTTGTAAAGACTGTGGAATTAATAGGCAGAAGACAACTCCGTATTCTCCACAGCAGAATGGAGTTGCAGAAAGAATGAACAGGACACTGATGGAGAAGGCTAGGAGTATGTTGAGTGGTGCTGGTCTTGAACAAAAATTTTGGGCTGAAGCTGTTGCCACTGCTTGCTACCTGATTAACAGGTCTCCTACATCAGCTCTTGTTGATAAAACGCCTATGGAAGCATGGTCAGGTCACAAGCCTTCATTGAGACATCTTAGAGTTTTTGGTTGCGAGGCATATGCACATGTGCCAAAGGAGAAGCGAACAAAGTTGGAGAACAAGGCTGTGAAATGTATCTTCATCGGGTATAGTTATGGTGTGAAAGGATACAAGCTTTGGGACCCTGTTGCACAAAAGGTAATTCACAGTAGAAGTGTTATTTTTAGAGAAATTAAGTCTCCTTCTGTTACATTGCAGCCAGAACAGACTAAAAAAGAAGATGTGATTCAACTTCCTTCTACACCTGAAAGAGTTGAATCGAGACCCCTAGATAGGCAAGAATTTGAGGAGAGCTCGTCTAGCTCTGAATCTTCAGAAGAGGAGGAAGAACCTCCAACTCAGCTTGTTCGAAGGTCTACAAGACATAGACAACCACCTGAAAGGTATTCACCTGATGATTGGAGATGTATTTTTGCTCTGAATACTAGTGTGGATGAACCAAAATCTGTAGAAGAGGCATTAGGTATGAATGATGCAGAATCCTGGAAGATTGCTATGGAGGAAGAAATGGCAGCTTTGAAAAAGAATGATACATGGGATCTTGTACCGTTGCCTGAAGGACGAAAACCTGTTGGTTGTAAATGGGTGTTCAAGAAAAAGATTGGTTCAGATGGAAGCATTGAGAAGTATAAAGCAAGGTTGGTTGCAAAAGGCTACTCTCAGGTTGAGGGTGTTGATTACGGTGAGATATTTTCTCCTGTTGCAAAAATGACGTCCATTAGATTTTTGCTTTCTATTGCTACTGCTTATGATTTAGAGGTTGAGCAAATGGATGTGAAAACTGCTTTCCTTCATGGTGATTTGGAGGAAGATATTTATATGACACAGCCAGAGCACTATGTGGTGAAAGGCAAAAGTAATTTGGTCTGTAAATTGAAGAAATCTTTGTATGGCCTCAAACAAAGTCCTGGGATGTGGTACCAGAAATTTGATACATATGTGTTGAGTTTGGGATTTGAACGTTCTAAATCAGATCACTGTGTTTATTATAAATCTGATGGTGATCATTTCTTATTCATTGCATTGTATGTTGATGATATGTTATTCATTGGTAAAGGGAAAGGTATGATTTAAGAACTGAAGTCTCAGCTCGCTGCTAAATTTGAAATGAAAGATCTTGGTGCAGCAAAGCACATTCTTGGGATGGAAATTAGAAGAGATAGGGCGAACAGAAAGCTATGGCTAGGCCAGAGTAAGTATGTGAATTCAGTGTTATAGAGGTTCAACATGCAGAATTGTAGACCAATGAGTGTTCCTTTTACAGTTGGAACGAAACTATCTGTTTCAGATTGTCCTACATCCCCATTGGAGATGGAAGACATGAGCAGAGTGCCTTACCAGAGTGCAGTTGGAAGCTTGATGTATGCTATGGTCTGTACTAGACCAGATATTGCCCAAGCAGTGGGAGTACTTTCTAGATATATGTCTAATCCTGGTAGAGTTCATTGGGATGCAGTCAAACGAGTCTTCAGATATTTGAAGGGTACTTCAGAGTATTCTTTGTGTTATCATGGTAATTCAGTTGGAGACATGACTTCCCTTGATATCCATGGTTATGTGGATTCAGATTGGGCAGGTGATATTGATAGCAGAAGATCCACCAGTGCTTATGTGTTTACTTTGTTTGGTGGTGCAATTAGTTGGATGAGTAAGCGACAGGCTGTGGTTGCTTTATCCACTACTGAAGCAGAGTATATGGCAGCTACTCATGCTTGTAAAGAGGCCATTTGGCTTAAGAGACTGTGTTCGGATATTGGAATAAAACAAGGTACAGTGACAGTTTACTGTGACAGTCAGAGTGCAATTAGCCTAGCTAAGAACCCGACATTTCATGCCCGGACCAAACATATTGATGTTCAGTATCATTTTGTTAGAGATATGGTCGAAGATGGTAGGGTGAAGCTGGTTAAGGTGGACACTTTGATGAATGTTGCAGATGCTTTAACTAAGGCTGTGAGCACAGAGAAGTTCAGATGGTGTTCAGAGTCTATGGGCCTTATGGCCCCTAGCAATTGATTCATTGTGTTGACATTCCCTTTCGCTCATGTAAGGTGTTCGACAAGTGGGAGATTTGTTGGGAAAAATGGTGTCTCAATCTTACATTTATGCGAGATTACTATTTATAGTAAGTTTTCATTTGAGCATGAAACGGTGTGAAACTCTCCCTGAAGCTTCTGGTTGGTTAGATAAGCATTCCGGTAAAGTTGCGTCGCAAGGTCACAGCTAGTTTTGAAGATATTAAAGTTTTCGTCTTGGAGGGGTGCAATAAAATGTTTAAACTTAATTTTGGGGACTTTAGAGGCTCCGAAACGCCCTGAAAAGTTGCCGTAACCGGCGAAACTGGTTACGAGGTGATAGAGCACTTCGCGAGCTTTCCGGCGCTTCAAACGGTTCGTCAATCGAACACCCGGTTCTCAAGTTATGGCCTCCGGAAGTTTGTACTCCTGAAATAGGAAAAATAATTTGTATCGAACACATAAATGAGCTGTAAAAAGGAGCGACACGTGTTGATGTGTACTTTAACATGTCATAGGGCATCTAGAAGGGAGATAAGGTCGGCTACACCTTATTGGGTGGTTTTAGCCCATGGTTTTGTAATACCGTTTGATGGTTTCTTGTATTGTATCTCCTATTTATGAGGTGTGTAAGATAGAGGTTGTGTGTAAGAGTCTTATGGCTATTGAGTTGCCTCTGAATCTCTGATTAGTGCTACTCCTGCGAAGAGCTTGCTCTGCAAGTATTTTGTAATCTATTTTTGATTGCTGAATAAAATATTGAGCTGCTTTTGGAGGGTGGGGTTTTTCTCCCGAAAGGGTTTTCCCCACGTAAATCACTGTGTTGTGGTATGAATGCTTTTATATCTATTTCTATTTTCTGTAACTGTTGTAATGATCTGAAAAAGTTTTGCATTACCCTCCTCTCAAGGTTAGTGTAGGAAGTTGTTTCCGCTACTTAACTTCCTTACAAGTGGTATCAGAGCCTGATCACCTTTGGTTTCAATTGTGGGCAGTTGGGTTTTTTGAACTAATCCAGATTTGAGTGGGAGCTTGTGCAGAAGACACTTTTTGATCTTGTTGCAGGAATATTTAGATGGCGAGTTCGTCAGGGAGAATAGAGGTGGAGAAATTTAATGGAAGTAATTTTGAGATGTGGAAGCTGAAGATGGAAGATCTGCTAATAGATCGAGATCTTTGGGATGCTGTTGATGCGAATGTCCAAAGGCCCTCAGATCCTACTGCGGCAGCTCAGTATGATGTTATGGACCGAAAAGCCAAGGGTCTAATTAGACTGTGCCTGGCAGACTCTGTTCTAATCAATGTCCATGAAGAAAACTCTGCAAAGAAGCTATGGACTAAGCTTGGTGAGATGTATCAAGTGAAATCTTTATTAAATCAAATTTTTTTAAGAAAGAAATTGTATTCCTTGAAGATGGAAGAGGGTGGACGAATTGCAGACCACCTAGAAGCATTCAATATGATTGTGGCTCAATTAGTATCCGTCGGTGTTAAGATGGACGAGGAGGAAAAATGTCAGATCTTTCTTTGCTCTTTGCCTGATTCATGGGATTCTCTTGTTATGGCTATTGGTAGTACTTCTGTTGTTTTGAAATCTGAAGATGTGGTGGGTGCCCTACTCGATGAAGAGATGCGAAGGAAGGTATCCATCAGTTCAAAGGAAGCCCTAACCGTTCGTGGAAGACCTAAAGAGAAAGGCAAGAAGAATGAGAAGCGTGGCAAGTCCAAATCCAAAGGGAGATCGAAATCTCCTGGAAAGTCCAAAGTCATTTGCTGGAATTGCGGTAAACCGGGTCACATCCGTAAGGACTGCAAAGAAGAAAAGAAGAAGAAAAAGAAAAAGTTCAATTCTGATTCTGAGTCCGACAAGGAAGATGGCGATTCCTTTATTGCGGCTTTGGCGACTCATGCAGGTAATGATGCCTGGCTAATTGACTCAGGTGCATCTTTTCATATGACTTCCAATAGAGATTGGTTTTCTGAATATGAAGGATTTAATGGAGGTAAGGTGTACTTGGGTGATGATTCACATCTAGACATTGTTGGTCGAGGTAAAGTTAGAATCAGGTTTTCTGATGGTAGAATAAAAATGATTAATGGTGTGTTGCATATCCCTGGATTAAAACGAAACCTGTTATCTGTGAGCAAACTGATAGATGCAGGTGTGCAGGTAGTCTTTTCTGAAGCAGGATGTAAGATGATTAAGGGTGCTATGGTAGTTGCTAGAGGTGTCAGGTTTGGCACTTTGTATAAGCTTGAAGCATACACTGTTGAGTGTAATAGCACTTCTGTAAAAAGTAAATCTGCGGATACTTCAATGGAAGATTTGAAGGTTTCACCTTCAGCAGATGGTAATGGTTTTTGGGTACCTAAGGGTGCTCTTTCGTCTGAAGCAAAGTTACCTACAGAGAAGACTATGTTATGGCACCAGAGACTTGGCCACATTGGAGAAAAGGGTCTAAGGACCTTGAAAAATAAAAACCTTGTTGAAGGTTTGAATGACTGTAATCTTGACTTTGATTTCTGTGAGCATTGCATTTATGGAAAACAAAACCGCGTTCAGTTTTACTCGATTTCTCATAAAACTTGTGGTGTTTTGGATCTTATCCATTCTGATGTGTTTGGTCCAGTAGATGTCTCTTCGATTGGAAAATCCACATATTATGTTTCATTTATTGATGATTTTAGTAGAAGGACATGGGTATATTTTCTAAAGAGTAAATCGGAAGTTTTTAGTCGTTTTAAAGAATTTAAAGCAATGGTTGAGTTGCAGACTGGAAAGAAAATAAAATGCTTGAGAACTGATAATGGCGGTGAGTTTTTCTCTAATGATTTTGATAGATTTTGTAAAGACTGTGGAATTAATAGGCAGAAGACAACTCCGTATTCTCCACAGCAGAATGGAGTTGCAGAAAGAATGAACAGGACACTGATGGAGAAGGCTAGGAGTATGTTGAGTGGTGCTGGTCTTGAACAAAAGTTTTGGGCTGAAGCTGTTGCCACTGCTTGCTACCTGATTAACAGGTCTCCTACATCAGCTCTTGTTGATAAAACGCCTATGGAAGCATGGTCAGGTCACAAGCCTTCATTGAGACATCTTAGAGTTTTTGGTTGCGAGGCATATGCACATGTGCCAAAGGAGAAGCGAACAAAGTTGGAGAACAAGGCTGTGAAATGTATCTTCATCGGGTATAGTTATGGTGTGAAAGGATACAAGCTTTGGGACCCTGTTGCACAAAAGGTAATTCACAGTAGAAGTGTTATTTTTAGAGAAATTAAGTCTCCTTCTGTTACATTGCAGCCAGAACAGACTAAAAAAGAAGATGTGATTCAACTTCCTTCTACACCTGAAAGAGTTGAATCGAGACCCCTAGATAAGCAAGAATTTGAGGAGAGCTCGTCTAGCTCTGAATCTTCAGAAGAGGAGGAAGAACCTCCAACTCAGCTTGTTCGAAGGTCTACAAGACATAGACAACCACCTGAAAGGTATTCACCTGATGATTGGAGATGTATTTTTGCTCTGAATACTAATGTGGATGAACCAAAATCTGTAGAAGAGGCATTAGGTATGAATGATGCAGAATCCTGGAAGATTGCTATGGAGGAAGAAATGGCAGCTTTGAAAAAGAATGATACATGGGATCTTGTACCGTTGCCTGAAGGACGAAAACCTGTTGGTTGTAAATGGGTGTTCAAGAAAAAGATTGGTTCAGATGGAAGCATTGAGAAGTATAAAGCAAGGTTGGTTGCAAAAGGCTACTCTCAGGTTGAGGGTGTTGATTACGGTGAGATATTTTCTCCTGTTGCAAAAATGACGTCCATTAGATTTTTGCTTTCTATTGCTACTGCTTATGATTTAGAGGTTGAGCAAATGGATGTGAAAACTGCTTTCCTTCATGGTGATTTGGAGGAAGATATTTATATGACACAGCCAGAGCACTATGTGGTGAAAGGCAAAAGTAATTTGGTCTGTAAATTGAAGAAATCTTTGTATGGCCTCAAACAAAGTCCTAGGATGTGGTACCAGAAATTTGATACATATGTGTTGAGTTTGGGATTTGAACGTTCTAAATCAGATCACTGTGTTTATTATAAATCTGATGGTGATCATTTCTTATTCATTGCATTGTATGTTGATGATATGTTATTCATTGGTAAAGGGAAAGGTATGATTTAAGAACTGAAGTCTCAGCTCGCTGCTAAATTTGAAATGAAAGATCTTGGTGCAGCAAAGCACATTCTTGGGATGGAAATTAGAAGAGATAGGGCGAACAGAAAGCTATGGCTAGGCCAGAGTAAGTATGTGAATTCAGTGTTACAGAGGTTCAACATGCAGAATTGTAGACCATTGAGTGTTCCTTTTACAGTTGGAACGAAACTATCTGTTTCAGATTGTCCTACATCCCCATTGGAGATGGAAGACATGAGCAGAGTGCCTTACCAGAGTGCAGTTGGAAGCTTGATGTATGCTATGGTCTGTACTAGACCAGATATTGCCCAAGCAGTGGGAGTACTTTCTAGATATATGTCTAATCCTGGTAGAGTTCATTGGGATGCAGTCAAAAGAGTCTTCAGATATTTGAAGGGTACTTCAGAGTATTCTTTGTGTTATCATGGTAATTCAGTTGGAGACATGACTTCCCTTGATATCCATGGTTATGTGGATTCAGATTGGGCAGGTGATATTGATAGCAGAAGATCCACCAGTGCTTATGTGTTTACTTTGTTTGGTGGTGCAATTAGTTGGATGAGTAAGCGACAGGCTGTGGTTGCTTTATCCACTACTGAAGCAGAGTATATGGCAGCTACTCATGCTTGTAAAGAGGCCATTTGGCTTAAGAGACTGTGTTCGGATATTGGAATAAAACAAGGTACAGTGACAGTTTACTGTGACAGTCAGAGTGCAATTAGCCTAGCTAAGAACCCGACATTTCATGCCCGGACCAAACATATTGATGTTCAGTATCATTTTGTTAGAGATATGGTCGAAGATGGTAGGGTGAAGCTGGTTAAGGTGGACACTTTGATGAATGTTGCAGATGCTTTAACTAAGGCTGTGAGCACAGAGAAGTTCAGATGGTGTTCAGAGTCTATGGGCCTTATGGCCCCTAGCAATTGATTCATTGTGTTGACATTCCCTTCCGCTCATGCAAGGTGTTCGACAAGTGGGAGATTTGTTGGGAAAAATGGTGTCTCAATCTTGCATTTATGCGAGATTACTATTTATAGTAAGTTTTCATTTGAGCATGAAATGGTGCGAAACTCTCCTTGAAGCTTCTGGTTGGTTAGATAAGCATTCCGGTAAAGTTGTGTCGCAAGGTCACAGCTAGTTTTGAAGATATTAAAGTTTTCGTCTTGGAGGGGTGCAATAAAATGTTTAAACTTAATTTTGGGGACTTTAGAGGCTCCGAAATGCCTTGAAAAGTTGCCGTAACCGGCGAAACTAGTTATGAGGTGATAGAGCACTTCGCGAGCTTTCCGGCGCTTCAAACGGTTCGTCAATCGGACACCCGGTTCTCAAGTTATGGCCTCCGGAAGTTTGTACTCCTGAAATAGGAAAAATAATTTGTATCGAACACATAAATGAGCTGTAAAAGGGAGCGACACGTGTTGATGTGTACTTTAACATGTCATAGGGCATCTAGAAGGGAGATAAGGTCGGCTACACCTTATTGGGTGGTTTTAGCCCATGGTTTTGTAATACCGTTTGATGGTTTCTTGTATTGTATCTCCTATTTATGAGGTGTGTAAGATAGAGGTTGTGTGTAAGAGTCTTATGGCTATTGAGTTGCCTCTGAATCTCTGATTAGTGCTACTCCTACGAAGAGCTTGCTTTGCAAGTATTTTGTAATCTATTTTTGATTGCTGAATAAAATATTGAGCTGCTTTTGGAGGGTGGGGTTTTTCTCCCGAAAGGGTTTTCCCCACGTAAATCACTGTGTTGTGGTATGAATGCTTTTATATCTATTTCTATTTTCTGTAACTGTTGTAATGATCTGAAAAAGTTTTGCATTACCCTCCTCTCAAGGTTAGTGTAGGAAGTTGTTTCCGCTACTTAACTTCCTTACACATAGTAGGGAATGTTTTGGATCTCTCTTGTATAAATCAACGATCTGGTACTAGTGTTTATCAGCACTTACCTTCTCGTGTACAAGAGGTATCGATGTGTTTGAGGGTTTCCTTGCACGAACCCACAACCTTGTAGTAGTGTTTCTTAACACTTGCATTGTTGTGTGCAATAAATTCCTATTTGTCTAAAGAGTCAGTCCACGTCTTGGGTTTCTCGTGGCACCCTGATTCCTATAATCAGTGGTGCAAGTCACTTAGGGCAATATTAAACTAGGTTGGCTCTCCACACTTGTTGTGCACAAAATCTCACCATCATTCTATCAAATCCTAAACTCAATAATTGCATAGAGCTCTCAATTTCCCCCACTTCCCATCTATTCCATATTCTTCTATCTAAGATCATTGTGTTATTATTGGCATATTCCCCCTCTTTATTAATTCATTCACATCATATAGAGTGCATTTTTTAGACAGTCATATTTTCCACAAAACATTTACCATTTAAGATTGCATCACATAAATAAAAGATACACTCATCCATATAGCATTACATTTAGACTGCATCATAAATCACTCACACATGTGTATTCATACATAAAGCATAAAAAATCACTCATCTTGCATCCAAAAAACTATGTTAGCAACACATCATAAACATACATATATAAGCATCCACTTTGCATCACAAAATAGGTCACCATAGCACATCCATGATTGCATCCATATATGACATCATAAGAAAAACAATTCCATCACACATCATCTGCCACCAATCAAATCATGTATATATAGAGAGAGAGAGAGAGAGGTAAATGTGTCTATCATGATACAATGATCACCCCGAAGGGTCATAATATAATACATAAGCAATACAAGGAGCTAGCCCACCCCTCCTATCTCACCACTCCCCTCTGTTGTACCTCCCCCTCCTGATCCTCCTACACCCCCTGCTGGTGGCCGAAAACCCACCGATCCCCCTGTCTGTTGGCTCTGAGTCGGCCATTGACTATGGGTCCTGTGAGACCACACACTCTTAGTATATGAGGTTTCTCATTGTCTTGCAGGCACCACTCTATGATATAACCCCCTATAATATTGTGCCTCTCGGGCTGATCTATCTACTCTCTCTCGCTGTTGCAAACTATCAGAAAATATCTGTGTCAATCCCGTGGGAACCAATGCTTGTCAGGCTGAATCCTGTCTGCCTCCTCCCCCTCCACCCTCAAGGCATCCACCTCTGTCCTGGTAGTATGTAGACTCTCTATCAGATCAGATATCTCCTCTGTTAACCGCCTGACCTCTGCCTTCAAACTATCCCCCTGAGCCCTCCCTACCTACATCTCATCCTCCATCGAATGAAGCCTCACCCAATAGCTATCCCGCTCCTACTGTAATTGGTCAAAATTAGCCTGTGATGGTCTTCCCCTCTCCCCTGCCTATCTCTCAGGAATATCCATTGGCATAGCCTCTCCCTCTCTTACTGCAGCCTCTCCCTCTCCAACTGCAACCTCCTCTCTCTCACCAACTGCAACCTCTACACCCTCTCCCACTAGGGCATCCTCTCCATCCCCTCCCTCCTCCTCTGGAACCCTCCGCCACACAACTCGGACTCTCCTCCGCTCTCTACCTGCACCGTGCCCTTTCCAAACTACAACTCTCTCTCCTAGGCCATCATCCTCCCCACCCACCACCTGATCAACCCCTGGCTCTAACTCCTCATCACCCAAAACTCTCGGAATGGTAAGCCGCACTGGCAAGTGCCCCTCCCACCAGCTCCGGTAACCACCTGTCATACCTAGATCCTCCACTGCTCCCATCTACTCATCCCAGACTATGTGAAATGTTGTCTGGAAGCTCGTCCGACCATCCAAGGGACTCGTTGTAGGCCCCCAATACCTCACCTCCCGTGTAATCCGAGGATATACTGGAATATCCCTTGCAATATCCTGCACCTGCCCAAGCTATCGGGCCACCCTGAATGAAGCATAATACTCCATGATATAGACTAACCTCCCAAAAATCCTCATCTCAACCCCTACCTAGTAAAGCTGCCAATCCACCGCTCACACCCCAAAAATGGCCTCCATGTGAACTGCGCCAGCTCATCTAGAATCCTCCTCCAAAACCACATGGACGTTGTCTGTATTAGTGCAGCAGTCCCTTGTACCTATCCACAAATGGCTGTCGTGGCCGCCTCTCCTGAATACCCAGTGGCCGAGTCACTACAATATGCTCCCACACCCATATGTGTAAGAGTGTCACCCCGCAGACAAACTGGCATACTCTCTATAGGTTAGCAGGTGCATATCATGATAAAGTTGGCCCAGCATCGCAGAGCCCCATGCATACTGAACACCATCATGAATCATGAAATACACGCATCTACTCCACCCCACGAGAAATCCATGTCCACTCAAATCCGGAAGAATCCACCCACTCAAAAAGCCACAAATCACCAAAACCAGCCGCAGAATCTACTGAATGGCCATCACTCGGCCCAAGTGCATCCTGCTCCTATCTAGCATCGATGGCATCTCATACTCGCACACTTCCCTCAGATAAAAATAGGTCGCATCCAGCTGATACTCAAGGATCACACTACGAACGGGGATCTTCAAGATCTTCCAAACATCTAATAGAGTCATGGTCGCCTCTCTAGTCGGTAAACGAAAGGTGTTATACCGACTATCCCATCTCTCAACCAATGCAGTCATCATAGCAGTATGCGCTCGAATCTTGGGCCACCTGCCTACATAATGCAACCCCAGTGCATCTAGAACCTCCAACTCATCGCAGCCTAGCTCATGGTAGAGAGTCATCGTGGGAGGCCAATGCTCCCTCGAAGACAACGGTCCCCTCTCCACTTGCATCAATTAAACCAAAACATTATTTTCATGCCCACAAATTCTTTTCCTCACCTCCCAAACCACCCATACCCTTTCTCACATGCCAAAAATGCTAAGCAAAAATGCATCCCCCCTTCCCAGGCGCACGTGTTGATTTACCTAGCACTCGCACCAAAACCGTGACGCATGTGCCATTTTGCAGGAGCTCGCACCAATAGAGCTCCCCCTTTCCTCTATTTTTCCCTTCCAACCCTGTCTACCCCAACTATAATGATAATAATAATACCTCTAATTGAAATATCAATCCAAAGTTTGGACATTCATATGGTAGAGTTTACTATTTTCATAGCTAGCGTTCATTTAGTTGTCAATCCAGGAACGTAAAACTTGAAATGGGTCTGCAATATATATGCACTAAGCTCCTTAAATGATTATTCTGCATTACTGTAGTAAATAACATTATGCAGAAAGGAAAGGCAGGAATGGAAATCATAAAAGACTACATGAAAGCTTCACAAAACACTGTTGCAATGATCTAATGAAAATAATAGAAATCACACCGTTCTGTCTTGGTTGTAGGAACAATCCAATCATGAACTTCTACTGCCACTAAGTAAAAACTAACTTCAATGATCACAAACACAAGATCACTCACCAAGTGGGCCCCCTTGGATTAGTGATATCAAACTTCCAGTAAAATACTTTTAACAGATCAGAACAACATATTCTTTATTCATTTCTTTGTGAAAATGATTACATATTCTAAAAGAGAAAATTCAGAAGGCTTGTAAAAACTCTTCTCAATTCCTTTCCATCTTGTCTAACTCTAAGAAAGAAGGAAGAGCTTATTATAAAGAAAAGATCAACTAAAATGGACAACTCAAGTTACGTCCAGAAGAAGAGGCGGATTATTGTCAGATGAAGGAGATAATTGAGGGCTTGGCTGTAGGAACTGTGGATCCTGAAACTGAACCACAATCTTTGCATGCCAAAGCAATATTTTGTGAATTCAATATGCACTAGAGTTAAACTCCCATGGTGAAGTACAACTACTCGGATTATGCCATACATTGCGCTTGATCGAATCCCCTTCAATTTGATCTCCAGTTATCTGAACGTGATTCTCCAGTCCTTAGGCGCGAAAGAAAATCATCCACTGCAGCATCAATTATTATCTGCACTAAAACAAAAACAACATACAAGGACATGCATATGTATCTTACTCAATTAATACATTCATTAACTCGCATATGAAATTATCCTAAATAATCCGCATATCACAGGGACAAATCATTTAGCTACAGGAATTAGCCGACAAAGTTCAAACATGATTTCATAAGTTCAGTTTTAAAACATGGATTACATATAGTCAATTCACAATACTTTACTATCACAATGCAACCCAAAAGATGCCAAAAACCTAAGTGTCATGATAAAAAAACATGTCAAAGCATCGACTTATCATGCTCCCCAACTTTAAGGGTTTGTTGCTCCTGCAGCAAAAGGAAAATTTCTGATTTTTGCTAAAACTCTGAAATCACCAACAGTGTCATGTCCGGTTCCCTTGAAAGGCAAATTCCAATAAAATCCTTTCATTTTCTCCAACCTGCACCATCTAACTGTTTCTTCTACAACTGCATCATAATTCTGTTCTGTTGGTTGGCATGCCAAAAGTGGCCACATAAGGATCGGAGGCTAAAAGATCAATGGCAACTAGTTGTTGGCTTTCTTCCTGCCTAGCTGTATGTATCTAGAGGCTCTTTGTATGGCTGCATGAAAATTTAGTAATGAGTGAGGTTCTCCTAGTTTTAAATGATCAGGTAGATTATTTTAGTGTTGAGTTAACCCTTCTAGTGCGGTTGTCGTGTGGGTCTGAACCAAATGCTCATACGCTTGATAGACTTCCTCTCTCATTGGACGTACTATCTTACTAACATCATCTCTTATTAGCAACTTTTGCCAATCATAATACAGAACCTTGGGTGCTTCTGATTCCCTTCTCAATGGTAATGGACAATCAAGCTCTAATTTTTCAAACTCTCTGGCTTGTGTTCCTATGATCATCTCATTTTGGATCCATGACATTAAAGCTCTGAGATGGATATCTCCAATATACAATAAAGGATTCCACTCTCTGTCTTGGGGTACAACATAGTTATGTAAATATAATTCACATAACAAATTCCTTACAGCATGTGGAGAGGTTTGATAAGCATGATAGAATTCCTCAGGTGTTTCCAAGGATGGATTAAGGTCCCTAACAATGTGGTTTAGTCTTTAAAATGTACTGCATAAATTCTTGGGGGTGCCCTGCACTGCATCATCTCAGGAACCATACCATAAATCACTTCTACTTTAGCTTCTAATTCCTCAATTCTATTATCTTTCTTTTCAATCTCTTTTTGTTACTTATTAATTATCCCCTGCAACCTATCCTTCTCTATTTCCCATTGCCTAAAAAATGTTAAAGCAATTGATAAACTACTTAGGGATGAAGGAGGTCTAATAGGTCTTGCCTTAGACCATGGAATTTCTTCAATAAACTCCTCATTCTAAGTTGACATATCTCCCACATTTTCTTCAGGTTGCTGTAGAACATCTTCAACAATCTCTTCACATTGCAATGCCACAGAAGCAAGATTTGCTAGCTTATCCATTACAACTTCTTCCTAAATTTCTTCTTGGATTTCTTCTTCTGCAGGGTTTTCTTGAATTTCCTCTTCCATAGGGTTTTCTTGAATTTCCTCTTCCACAGGGTTTTCTTGCATTTCTTTCTCTACAACATCTTCTTCTTCCGAAGTTTCTACTGTAATAACCTCTTATAGATTACTCACAGGTTGAGTCTTCTATGTCCTCCTTCTTGTTCTCCTTTCATACACTTTTCAAACGACTGCAGGAGTTTTTATTTTTGTTCGACGCCTCTTGGCTGCAAGAGGAATCTGCGTTTCCTGGGGCTGGATAACAAATTCTTCATCTGATTCATCATTTTCCAATTATTTTCCTTCCCTTTTCAAAACAAGTGAATCTCTTTGAAGAGAAGTAGAGGGTTGTTCTTCGATTGACTCTGCTTCAATATTTTCTTCCATAATAATTGTGGCTCCTTCAGCAACCAGCAAACCCTCATCTTCACCAGAAAGATCATCTGCAACAATCTCTTCTTGAGCCGATGGATTATTCGCAATAGGGGCTTCATAAACCCTAAATTGCAGAATATCCTCAAATACACCCCATTCCATTTGTGAAACATCTCTTAGGGACCGTTGTACAAGCAATTTAACCAGTCCATGATGGCTAACAGAGTGATTTCCATATTTTTTAGTCTCCTTGGCACTTATAGAAATGAGATGGTATAAGAAATTAGGGACATTAACTCGCCGGCCATGACGCAGATGACTAAGTAACTTAAAATGAGGTGAATGCAGATTTGAATACTACCCTTCACATATAATATATTTCATAACATACAAAGCTATCTGAGGCCAATGTGCTGGTAAAGAAATCCTTCTAGTCCCTTGTTTATCCACCATTAAGGGTCTGTCAGTGGAAATTGTGAACTCTGCCCTGGCACTCCTTACGTCTTTTGATTCTGGAAAGAGTTCTCCTTCCTACAGCAACCCTGTGACCTCTGCAATTCACTGCTCCATAGCAATCACCCTTAACCCTTTAATTGTAGCTTCTCCTTCATCAAAGGAATGCATAAATTCTGCAGCTATTTCGTCATTGTAATCCCTGATTTTCAAGAAATAATCCAACCAGCTATGGTTTTGGAAATAATGCTCACAGATAATATCTTGCAGCAACCCTTCATGGACCTTTGGCTCATGGCAAATTACATCACCACCCATCTTTTACTCTGATACTTCCGCAGCTTCACCAAAATGTTTGACAATTTCGCAAAAACTGAAATCTACATATCTTAATTTTGGTGACAGACCTTATTATTCACTTGCATGAAATAATAATCATCATAAGTAATGTTAGTTAGGAAATCAATTCAGGGTATCAAAAATCTGATAATAAATCTTATTGGAAAAAGGACCATACAATACCCCCCCCCCAAACTTAACCTAGCACGTGTCCACATAAGCTAACAAAATTTTGGGATTGGAGTGGATTTAAACAAGATAAAATCATAATGAACTAATAAATACATAATTAAAATAAAGTACAATATACACGTACCTACAATTGGGCGAAAATGATGGCGAAACAAAATGAAGTGACAGGTAAGAAAGTGGAATGGAATGTAGTGGATGGAACTTTATGTATAGAGAACAATATTCCCATGGAAATATTTTATTATGATACGGTGAATAAGTTCACTACAGAGGCTGCAGGAACATCACCTTTATTAATATGCTGAAGTGCAACAGGAAGCTCATGAATTGATACCAAATCATTGGCAGTTGCTGCAGGAACCTTGCCATTTGCTGCAAGAACTCTTCTCTAGTAGCTGGCTTGTGATAAAGTCATAGTCGGTGTCCATTCACTAAGAGTTTAAATCGAACAGGATCTATTGTGGACAAACGGACTGCTCCATTCTGAAAAACTTCTTCTACCTGATAAGGACCTAACCACCTTGTTTGGAGTTTTCCCATAGCATCTTTATATCTGGAATCATATAGGAGTGCCCAGTCACCAACTTTGAATTTCTTTTCTCTGATATATTTATCATGCCATCTTGCTCTTTGGTTTTGAATCAATTCTATCTGTTGAACGACTATCTTCCTCCATTCATCAAGAGCATTTAACTGCTAAATGCATTCCTTATATGCTTCAAACAATGTCATATTCAGTTTTAGAACTATTCTCAAGGTTTTATGCTCAAATTCAATAGGCATCATTGTTGTTTTTCCATAAACCATCTCAAAAGGTGTGAATCCAATTGGTGTTTTCCATGTTGTTCTATATGCCCAAATTGCCTCTGAAAGTTGATGAGACCAATCTTTCTTGTGGATAGACACTGTTTTTGTAAGAATAGCCTCCAGCTCTCTATTGGTAACTTCTACTTGTCCATTAGACTGTGGATGATATGGAGTAGATTTCCCGTGTCTTATATTATATTCATTGACCAAAGCTTTTATCAATATTGATATAAATTGAGGTCCCTGATTTGAGACAATTTTCCTTGGTACTCCATACCTTGTAAATATTTCTTCATAGAGAAACTCAGCCACCTTATTATCTCTTGCATGTTGCATAGCTCTAGCTTCTACCCATTTTGTTGCATAGTCTATACATACCAAGATATAAGATTTGCCATTAGAAGGTGGATCAATGGGACCAACAAAATCTAATCCCCACTTGTCAAATGGTGTAACAGATATTTGAGGATATAGTGGCATCTCATCAGATTTTGTAGGTCTTCCCATTTGCTGACATCTGTCACATTTCCTTGTGTACTGAGTTGCATCCTTGTATAATGTAGGCCAATAGTATCTGGCATTGAGTATTTTTAGTGTTGTCCTTTTGGCAGCAAAATGTCCTCCACATGGCTCATCATGACATGCATGCAAGATGTCATATGTTTCATCTTCTATGATACATCTTCGTATGACTTGGTCAGGTACTGTATAAAATAGACAATCAGCAATCCATGAAAAGTTAAAACTTTTTTCGATTAGCAACCTTCTTTCCTTAGGAGAAAAAGAAATTGGCATCTTAGCTAGAGCTAAATAGTTGGCAATATCAGCATACCATGGAGTATGAGCCTGTATGAGAAACAAATGCTCATCTAGAAAAGTGTCATCTATCATTGTAGAATCTTCCTACGATTGAAGACGTGAAAGATAATCTGCAACAACATTAGACTTCCCTGGCTTATCAACAACTGTGATATCAAATTCCTGCATCAACAATAACCAGCGAGCCAGTCTACCGGTGATTGATGGCTTATTCATGAGATATATAATTGTAGTATGATCTATATGCACAAATATGGGATACCCTGTAATATAGTGTCTAAACTTGTTAAGAGCATATATGACAGCTAGTATTTCCTTTTTAGTAACTGTATAATTCAATTCAGGTCCTTGCAAATTCTTGCTGATATAATATATTGCATTTTCCAACTTGTCAACTTTTTGTCCTAGCACTGCTCCTACGACATAATCAGATGCATCAGTATGGATTTGGAATGGTAGAGACCAATTTGGTCCTTTGAGAACTGGTGCTTGAGTCAAAGCATGCTTAAGCTTTAAAAAAGCTTCATTGCATGTTGTGGTCCATTTAAATTCTACATCTTTAGTAAGCAGTGAATATAAGGGACTTGCAATTTTGCTGAAATCTTTGATAAACCTTCTGTAGTATCTAGCATGGCCAAGAAAACTTCTCACATCTTTCTGCTTCATAGGGTCATTAATATGCTGAATAACCTCAATCTTTGTTGGATCCACTTGTATGCCTTGTACAGATATATGATGACCAAGGACTATTCCTTCTTCCATCATAATGAAACACTTCTCACTATTTAGAGACAAGTTGTAGTCTTCACACCACTGCAAAACTTTCTTCAAATTACCTAATGCTTGATCAAATTCAGAGCCATAAGTTGTAAAGTCATCCATGTAGATTTTCATAATATCTTGAGAAATATCAGAAAAAATACTGATCACTGCCCTTTGAAAAGTGGCTGGAGCATTACACAACCCAAAAGGAAGAACAAAATATGCATACGTGCCCCATGGGCAAGTAAATGTTGTTTTCTCCTGATCCTCGAGAGCTATTTGTATCTGATTATAGCTACTAAATCCATCCAGGAATGAAAAATATCTCTTACCAGCAAGAGAATCTAATACTTGATCCACAAATGGCAGTGGAAAATGATCCTTCCTTGTGGCTAAGTTCAAGGCTCTATAATCAACACATACTCTCCATTTGCCTCCCTTTTTAGGTACTATCACCAAAGGTGATACCCATTGACTGTCAAAGATAGGATAGATAAACCCAGCTTTCAACAATTTCTACAATTCTTCTTTAACTATCTCCTTCAAGGTAGGGTTGACTCTTCTTTGAGGTTGTCTGAGGGGGAAACGTTCATCCTTTATGTAAATGCGATGAGTACAAACTGCTAGATCAATTCCATTCATATCCTTGTAATCCCATGCAAAAACATTTTTATGGAGTTTCAACAAGTCTACTAGGCTATCCTTTTGAGTATCTGCTATATTCTTATTGATGTTCAAATATTTATTCAATTCCACCTCTATCTTGATAGTAAGATCAATCTGATTTATATCAGAAAGATGAAAATAAGACAATTCCTGCAGCAACAAGGTATGCAAGATATCAGTGGCTGCAGGAAAGTCCAAACCTGCAATATTCGGAACCAATTCTTGCAATTCTTGGTCTTCTATTAATTCATTTATCAGGACCTTATAAAGAATTGATTCTTCATCATATAACTGCATGAGTGGAACTTGATTAATCATCATAAGGTGATTAATAGAGTCAATTTCTTCAGATTCATCTCCCAAAATAGGCCAAACAGCCTGCTGCTACTCAAGCTGAGGTTGTGCTGGGGAATACAGGGCTAATGTTTTTGTGGAACTGCCATCTGAAATAGTCATGTCTCCTGATCTACACTCAATATATGCATCAGTTGTGGCAAGTCATGATCTTCCCAAAATAACTGGATATCCCCCCAATGTTGCTTTTGGAGATAAAATCATAAAGTCTGCAGGATATTCCCAGGAATCTAGAATAACTACTATATCTTCTATGATACCATTAGGTCTTACTGTAGAGCCATTAGCAAGTTGGAGAACTGTGGGTGTAACCCTTAAACTATCTATCTCTGGATGTTTCATTACTTCCCTTGTCATTACATTAATGGCTGCCCCTAGATAACCTAAAACATTTTTTAGTTGACTGCCATTAATGACTATACTCACAACAGGACTACCTGGATTAGAATACTTTGGAATAGCAATTTTTCCTAACATAATATCAACCAATTGACCCATAACATGAACTATTTGTGGATCTTTTTTCTTTCTACCAAGCTTCTTTAGGCATGCTTCTCTCAATGCCTTACCATATATAGGAACATCCTTTATTGCTTGCAACAATGAAATTTTAACACAAATGTGCTTCAGTTGATCAAGAATATCAAAGCTTTGTTGTTATTTAGTGGAAACTTCTTTGTCTTTCAGTCTATGGTGAAATGGTGGTAATATTTGATTCTGAGGTATTATATCTTTAGGATCTAAGATTCGTTGCTCTTCTTGTACCTTAGTAATAACCGAATGAGAGGGATTAGGTATAGTTGTCCCAGATCGAAGGTGAATATCATCTAGTGATAAAGAATAGGCTGGGTATTGATTAGCATCAGCTGAATAAGCTTGTTGTTGCTGAGATTTGGTATTTGGATTAGGCAACGGTTGAGTAGGCAGTTGTGTTGGCTTAAGAGGTATATCTATAGTTGCAGGAGGAGGCATTAAAGCAGGAGGTTGTGGTTGTTGAGCAGGGGGCTGATATCCAGAAGATTGGGATGGCCATGATGGGTTTCCTCTCCATTGAGAGGTAGGTTGCCAATTCCCTTGAAACTGGTTCCCTGAACCCTGAGGTGGATACCAGTTTTCCTATGACTATTGCCACTGGGGGATTTGATTAGCAAATTGTTGTCCTTGGCCTTGTTATCCATACCAATGTGGATAGTTACCAAAATTTTGAGAATATTGTGGTTGCCATTAGTTATTTGGTGAATAAGAATTACCACTATAACCAGAAAAGGAAAGTGGATCGAGTGGCATACCTTGTCTTTAAAAATTTGATCTTCTTTGAGAAACATAGAAGACTTGTTCATCCTCACCTTGAATTGGTTTGAAATTAGGTACTTCAACATTTACAACCATCTTACATCTGCAATCTTTCTTCTGCTGCTTAGAATGAGGACTGAATTCTGCAAGAAATGCATCAGCTTCCTCATGCTTGTTCTTAGTTGCCAATGTATCCAACTGAGTAGCCATATTGTTTATAATGTCCTCCTTGAAATCTTTAACATATGGCTAAGTTCCAATCTAGAAACTCCAGTTCCAAATGTTGATGATGGTGCCCCTGGCTTAAATCTCCTATTCTTCTTAGAAGTAGATCTGGAATACTTCTTGCAAATTTGTCCTATTTCAACCCAAGTAGATTGTGTAATGTCACCTCCTCCCATAAGATCTAAGGAATCGGTGCATTCATCACTGATACCCTTCAAGAATATCAATTTGAGGGAATCTTCATTTAGAGTACTATGCTTGGACTTCTTGACACTGAACAAAAACCTTTCCAGATAATCTTCAAGGCTCTCATCTTTAGTTTGTGTCATTCTAAAGATATCATCCCCATGACGATCAGTGCCTCTACAATAATCTTTGTATTTTGCAAGAAACAACTGTTTCATCTCATCCCATGTGTTGATTGTGCTACTACCCAAGCTCATAAACCATCTCAAGGATGACTCCTCCAAAGTGGCTGGAAAAATTTTGAGTCTATGGGCATCTGTAGTATAGTCGAAACTCCTACAGAGAACATCAAACTCAAACATAAATGTATCTGGATCCTCTGTCACCAACCCATAGAATTTAGGAAGTGAAGATGCTGGAATGTTCTTGGGGTTAGAATTATCATGCTGGTCAGAGATGGGAAACTCAAATGTTGGACTAGGTGATGGTGGCGGATTATTCCCAATAGGAGGTGGGTTCCCTTGCATTGGACTTGTGGGGGTTGTTACTATAGGAAATTCTTCTTCTTGTGGACCAAAAAAGAACTGAAGACTACCTTCTGGAAATTCAGACTCAGGGTGATTCAAATTCTGTGGGACTTGATACAGTTCAGCAAAAGGGTATATATCTAGGAAATTATCTTTTGTATGAGTAGGATGAGTGGGCAGAAATCTACCTCTGACATCTCTTCTTCTATTATGCATGTAGATTCATGAAATTTCAAACAATTAACTAGAAACTAAAATAATCATAAAAGGTTTTTAGCTTGACACCATCCCCGACAGCGGTGCCAAAAATGTCTACCCCAACTATAATGATAATAATAATACCTCTAATTGAAATCTCAATCCGAAGTTTGGACATTCATATGGTAGAGTTTACTATTTTCATAGCTAGTGTTCATTTAGTTGTCAATCCAGGAACGTAAAACTTGACTCTAAAAATCTCTAAAAATCGGAAAATCATTAAAAATTGAAAAAATCATGAAAAATTCAAAAACATTCAAAAATTATCCGATTCATCTCTCGAGGGGGCATCCTCATATAAATATCTATCAATCAGCGTCTGGGGCATCATATCGATATTTATCATCTCTAAGATCGAATCTGCATCATATCGAGATTTATCATCTCAAAATCAAATCAGTATCATATCGAAACCAAATCTGCATCAAATCAAGATTGAATCTGCATCCTATCAAAATCAATATCACCAACATCATCAATCGATTTTTCTTTGAACCAACGCGTCATCACACATCGCTTCAAAGAGGGGCAAAATGTATACACCTAAAAAATGGTCTTAAGATAGTTAATTAAATACTCAGTTATTTGATTAATTCCCCTCCCAATTAATTGAATTCACAAGCAATTTAATTAATTTCTCTATTCATCTACCAGTAAATAAATCTACATGATTTATTTATATAGTTAATTTCATATCCCCCTTTGATTAATTAATTCTAAATTAATTAATGTCCCCCCTATAAATCAATTCTTCTAATCCCTAATTAAGATTAACAAACTCAAGTTTGTTGAGATTAATTACCATTTTCCAATTATTTGAATTTCTAAATTCAAATGAGCACATGGCTCCTAACTTTTAACCACCTAACCTAACCATCCCCTAACTTAACCCATTCCATCTAATCCTGGGTCTAACTAACCCTATCCTATCTTGCACATCCTAACCTCGTTATCCTAACCTCCCATGGTGTAGATATTCTCTCTTTGAGACACATGGCACTTTTGCCACATGTCTCCTCCCTTGGACACTTTCCCTCTCATGAGCAAGGCTCCTTGACACTTGTCACCACAGAGATGACAAGTGTCCCTTCCTCCATCTTCTTCTCCAACTTCCTCAATCTTGGCCCTTGATATCTTCATATAAGATCTAGACCGTCGATTCCTACCACCTCAACTTTGGCCTTGGAATTCCTATAAATATCCCCCATTTTGGAGCAATGAGGATCCCATCTCCTATCAATTTAGGCATTGTTACTATAGGCATATCCATCCCTTGCATTCTTAGCTTTAGCATCAATAGTATAGGCAATTTGCATTTCAATTATCTAGTAATTAGCTTTTGGATTAATCATAGCATGTTAATCTAGTTTCTTAAATCATGCATTTCATATCATCTCCTTAGTCAATCATGATCAAATAGCTACTCAACTCTTGAGTTGCCACTTTGGAGGTCATTGCTCTGCTGAGAGCCCATCAATCCAACAACTTTAAGGTCCTCAAGAATAGAGGAAAATGGGACATTTCAAGGAAGGCTTATGGTTTGCATTTCTAATCTAGTTTTCAATTAAGCTTTTCAATTACATTTTATTGTCTCATTATATGTGTATGCTTCCTATATACTACATTTTTAGCATCACGAAATGTATTAAACAATGGGGTAGGAGATGTCAACAAAGGAGGAGGTTGCAACCCTAAACCTTCCTTGGAAAAGTGTGATGTAGATTTCTCATGAGCCTCAAAACTTTGTTGCACACATCCTAAATCATGTCCATTCGGTACTTTTTAGAATAAAATGTGAGTGTTGAGATACCTAGAAGAGAGGGTTCATTCTCTAAAGAGCCTGAATCATCAACAAGACATGTTTTGGAAGAAGAGGTAGGAATGGATTTAGAAGAATCATGGATAAATGAGACACAAGGCCCCTTCAAGGCTTCACACTCAATTTGAGGGACCTTATATCCACTAAAGGAAGGTGTAAATTCCAACAAAGCATTATCAATAGGATACAATGTTATTGAAGGAATCATAGTGTTAAAGGGGTAAACATATCCTACTTCATCTTGAACAACATCATAAGGATTAAGATCAACCTTGATTGTGTGAAGTCCATTGTTATGTATGAATTTTATTGTGCGATGAAGAGTAGAAGGAACTGCTTTCATAGCATGAATCCATGGTCTACCTAGAAGAAGGTTAAGATTAAGATCATTGGGCATGACATGGATAGGACTAGGTGTAGCATCCTAAAATTGTACCCCTTGCAATTTTTGATTGCATTTGGGTCTTCGCCTTAGTGTTTGCACTCCTTGGCCTGATCGGAGACCTGATTATGCTCATACAAGTCATAAATACCACCTATCTCAAAGATGCAACTCATTGCCACCTTGATCCTGACCCAAAATAGGGCAGGACCAGGGTGTGGCACCCTACTCCTCCCTAATGGGTACCTATTTTGGACCCCCCGACCTATCTCAAATTTGAGCAGGAAAAACCTCTCCATGTCAGCTCATGTCACAAAATTAATTCATTTTTCCTTTAGACAAGTATATAAGAGGGATTTTCCCTCTTATTTGAAGTAATCAAGCATCCACATACACACACAAGAGGTACTCAAGAATCCAAGAGATCAAGCATTCAAGAGCAATTGAGCATTTTCAGTCTTCCTTCAAGTTTTGGAGCAAAAATAGAGTCAAGATTTCAAGGATTGAAGAGGAGATTATCATCCTAATTCACGAAGTCCTACTTCCATGTGGAGGCAAGTAAAACTTCAGAAGGAGGTATAAGCATTTCATTTACAATCAATTCAACATCCCCTCAAAGAGGAGGATTTCTACTTTAAGTCATTTCAATTGCATTATTTCAACCACTTGGTTAATTCCAAAAATGGGGTTTGACCTAAAGGCAAGCCCCTATTCCCAACACATTTCCCTTTCCTTCTATGTGCAAAAAAACAAGTACGTATCTATAACTCTTGGGATAAGCTTCAAACACAGAGACAAAAAAACCCTTTTCGGTGATCAAAATCTCGGAGCACCAAGAGGGGACATCTTGGTCCCTGCACACGCTCCCTACTATTTTTGGTAGATTTCATAGAGCAATTCTGAATCATCTCATACTTCTCATATCCAAGTGCACGACAAAGTCCTGTAATTACAACTCACTATTTTCTCAGGTTTGTCTTCATTTCTTGCAATTAGTCTTAATTCAACTAGTCGACTTACAAAAGAGGGTCAAACACATTATATTTCAATCAATCTATTTAGTATTCAGTCCTAATCTAATTAGTGGCTGAATCTAGTGGATTTTCCCCCTCTTTTGAATGTAAAGGCATCTCTCCATTCAAGCAAAAATAGGTGATTTGATGATTTCTCCTTCTATGTTGCAAATTGCCAAGTCACTTAATTTTCCCCTTTACAATGGGTAAACTCATGGGTCCTAATTTGATAGGTAATATGATTATACAAAGTGAATCTATAGAAACATTATCAAAGCCACAAACACAAAAAGAATTAGGTTGAATGGAAGAATGATCCCAGTTTATCTTATCTAATAAGTCAATATGACAAATATTAAGACGACTCGTTATTAATTAAGGTACAACTTATCTTATGTTCATAAATGCAAGGTGTGATCATGAGGGGATCATTTATATTTTCAACATCTAAAGAAGGCATTTCATCTTGTGAGAACATAATATCCTTTGGTTTAGTATAAAGAGGAAAAACTACCATTCGTAAGGCTTCTTGGATCAACCCTTGGTATGAAGGTGAAGTTTGAATCAAGCCCCAAAGGGAGATCTTAGCTAAGGTAACATGAAGTTCTTCAAAAAGATTAGGTTCCCTACCAACATGTTGCTTAAGATGAGGGGGGGGAGGAAAGAAAGTGAGAAGACATTGGAATCTTTCTTATTGATTCTAGTGTTATATGTGTGAGCTATTTCATGACCATATTTTTGTGCTAGTTGCCTTTCCATATCAATTCTTTCAAATATGTATTTTTCAACTCTTAATAAATAGCCAGGAGGTCTCTTTGGATTAGGCTTATCATGTTTATTTGTATGATTGTAAACATGGATTGCATTGACATGAGGTGAATTAGGCTCTTTTTCACTAAATAATCATCTCTAGGAGAGAGATCATTAGAAACATTGCTAGTGTCATCATCCTCTTGCACCAAAATATCCTCTTGAGTAGGAAAACTTTTCAGAGAAGGAGAAGAAGAACTCATCAATGCTTCACCTTTATAAGGGAGATCATTAGAAATGATAGAAGGTGAAGCATCAGTAGAAGAAGTATCATCCTCATGCACCAAATTATATCTATCTAGGAGGTACATTTTAGGAGAAGGATCAACATCACTCTTCAAATCTTCATCCTTAAGAGGGAGATTATTCATAGGAGTGTTAATAATCTCTTATTGCACCAAAATATTCTCATTGGTGAGAAAAACTTGGGGAAAGGGACTATCACATGCATAGAACAAACATATACCAAAGAACATGTCACAATTTACAAAGTGCTCATTAGGCCATACATCACCAATTTCAAAAAATATACCAAGCCTTTGAAGAACAACAAGTGAAACATAAGATATGCATCAAGGATCTTAAGGAAGTAAATGTAAAACATAAGAGATATTTTCAAGAGTTTAAGAAAGTCAATTTGAAACATAAGATATATTTAAAAACTTTTAAGAAGATGAATTTGAAACAAATGACATCTTTTAAAAACGAAAGTGTAAAACACAAAACATCTTTTAAAGTCTTCAAGAAAGTGAATGTAAAACATAAGAAAGAAAACCATGCTTGAAACATTTTTGAGGCATGATTGAAGTGCATAGATTATATATTTCAGAAATGTTTACAAATATGAATCCATTAAATGCATACAACCCAAAATTGAAAATGAAAATAAGAGAAGACACAAGTGTAAGGCATGTCAAGTTCACTACAATGTAATGGATGGAAATAGGGCTCAAAAGTTTACGCATTCAAACTAGGAACTAAACCTATTTCACAATGATTATGTGAGAAGGATAATAAAATTTTTACATCTCTCTTGTTCTCTTATACTTTGTTATGTTTTAATGCATAGATATATGATGTTGTTTAGAATGCATATGTGAATGATTTCGTTTGAAATATCATTAAGTTTAAATGAGCTATTTAATCATGTTTATACATGTTAGAGCTAATGATGATATTCCAAACTAAATAAATTGGTTTGACCTAGTAGATGTAGGGAATTCATCATCCTCCAAGAAAGGAAGGAAAGTATCATCAAGAATGGGAGGTAAAAAATTGATTGGTCAAGTTTCCATCTAAATCTCCATAACCTGTAAGTGTTGGTCCTGTCTTTTTTTGTAGATAGAGCCTAGAAATGAGGATTTGTTTCCTAGGTACCTATTTTGGTTAGCTCAATTTTGTTAGTCGAGTGGTTAGGATGTCTTCCTATCTTGAAATTTTGGTGTTGCCTTAAGCCATCAGATAACTAAGTTCATCTAATAATGGTATTGATAATCATTTTGGATTTTAACTTTAAGTTCTCTAAAACATTTTGTTTATATATATAAATGACTATGATTGTATACTGTATATATATGTCTGCGTGTGCGTGTACAGAATTAATGTGGTACAAGTATACATACATATGTACTTGCATATATTATGTATCCCATGTTGTATATGGTCATATAGTGTCATTATTGATACTAGAGAACTTATTAATGAATTAATACATGAACATAATGGTTGAAGGCCATGCCCACTTGTGCAAGCAATTTCTTCATATCGGTCATATATATTATGTAGAGTAAACTCAATATTGACCATATTATTTCAAGTGGAGATAGCTAAAATGAACAACCATAATTTATATTAAAATGCATTGCAAGCCAAGCCACATAGATTATAAAATCCAAGGAAGTGAAAGTATTTTGATATGCAGTTAATTTGCAAGAATGAAAAGGTAGTGCTTTTACCTTTGGTATCTGTCCATTTGTTGGAAACAATGCAGCAAACTGAGAGGGGGGTGAGTCATTTTGCACACAAAAATTATAGCAACTTAAACCAAAAATCAGATCCGATAATTAATAGTTAAAGCATGAAAAAACACCACAACAATAACATACCTTTAAAATCTTCAAATGGGTTTTCCATGAGATAAAGGAGATTCAACTCAAAAAAAAGAGATGATAGCAGCAACCTAGAAATTGTTAAAGATAAGGTCAAGCAGATGGATAAAGGCCAGGTGTTGGATGAGGTTTCCCCCAGGTCTGAGAAGGAGATGGCCTATGTCATTGAATGTCTCAAAACCATGATGGAGGCCTTTGACAATTTTAAGAGAGGCTATGAAGTCAGGATGGATGCTCTAGAAAACGAAAAAAATACCAAAATTAAGGAATCCATCAAGAATGTTGTTAAGACTAGTCGTGGGGTGCTTGGTTCCACTATGGAGAGATTTAAAAATATGATTATTAGCTTTGAAGATAAATTTCAGTTGAAGGTTGTGGTGGATTTGGAAGCTAATGCTGAACAGGACACTTCTTTGGGACCTATTAAGAGGACCAGAGGTACGTTGAAGAGAAAGGTAGTTGGACCTCCTCCTGATTTTCTCTTATTGGATTAGGGCTAGTTCTTAGCTGCTTCTATGTTGGTCTTCTGCTGGCTTTTCTGTGTCTTGTGTTTTCTCCTATTTTTGTCTTTTTGCTTTGTCTAGTCTATGCCCCATTTGATATTTTTGAGTTTATCTTTCTTATGGGGATTTTTAAGTTGTTTTATTCTGTGTTGGCTTAACTATTGGTTAAGACTTCATGGAGCTTTTATAATGTAAAGGGTTTTGGGTACCTTCAAAACCTGATTTTTACATAATAAAAAACACCACAACAACAACACACATAACACCAATATTTCTGATGTGCAAAAATTAGTTAAGGTAAAAACCATGGTGGGAACCTAGCCACAATGAGATAATACCCTATTAGGAGTAAATGAAATATTACAATGGGGAATGCACAAGCATTCAAGCACACTGCCTAGAGCTCACTGCTCAAATGAGAAACCCAGAAAGGCTAAAACCTTTAGGGAAGGCTCACTACCTTACAGGAAGTCTCACTAACTTAAAAAATCAGTCGGACAACAATCTGGATTACATGAACTATGAAAATAGCATCTTCATATGCCTGAGAGCATTTCTAGTTAAGCTCACTGTCAAATCCTTACTGCAACACACTTCTTCGTACAACTTACCTGCTACTGAATGATTGATACAATATTTGCACATAGCACTATATCTCTCAATGATTATTACACTAATTTATACAAGTCATCAACCTATATTTCAAGGTCGGCTAAACCCTCAATACAAGTTACAAAAGAATAACCTCACGTGCTACAACAATGCATGCAAACCAAAACAATGTCGACTAAGACATAGTCTGAACCCAAATCAATACCACAAACATGAAACACCTCCAAAAATTACACCTCGATCATCCACAACACACTACAACCACCAAGAATGTCGTATAACATGAATAACATCACCAGACAAAGAGAATATTCAATAACGTGCATAATAATCAACGTAGACCACCAATACTCATAGAACATGATCTAGAGATATTCACAAGCAATGTGAATTGCATCACAACAACTGCAACAACTTGAATCATTGGAATCATCATCATCTCTCTATCGAAGCTCAAGAACACCAACATAACTGACTATCAACCTGAAAGATTTGCTTGTGGATTTCCAAATCATGAACCAATCGAACTGAGGACACACATTAACATCATGAATACATCACATACATCTATAACTAAAGATATTATAATTCTGGGGCAATACGAAGCCCAAACCAGAATACCAAATAACACAAACAACTGAATATCATCCTCAATACCAAACCTCATAACTCGATCAAAACATCATGCAGACCTCTGCAAATGGGAATGAACCATCTATAGACAATATACTAGAAACCCTTTAATCTACATCAGCTCATCTACAATACACATCCTAAACCAAGTTATTCGACCAAACTGCAACATTGGAATACACAAAAGAATATGATGACATCAATGACAACACATCAACAAATGTCCAACACCATTAGAAAAGAGAATATAATAAGAGCTTTTTTGCATCACATATAGCAACCAAGGCTACCAACCCTAAACTATAAACTTGCAATTGGTTGAAAACTCACTAATGTGAGTAAATAAAATTATTGGCGTACAATGTATAAATTTAGGGAGATGAAATGAAATCCCTTCAAATGAAACTATTGTCATGAAGGGTTGCACCCAATTTCTCAAGCATTGAAGCTTACCAATCTCGTGCAACATGGAAACACCTTTGAGCCTGTGGGTTGCTCATAATGGAGGTGAATCTCTAGATTATGGGCTATTTCCCTTTAGAACACCTCCTAAAACTATTGAAACTTTATTGGAAAAAGTGAAGAAAGATTGTTTGAAATGAAACTCTATGCTACTAAGAGGTGATGCACCAATATTAGGATCTAAAAATGATAACTTGGTTAACAATATGATTTATCAAAAGATTTGATCTTCACAATTGAACTTATAGTATTTAGCACATAAGCAATTTATATGGAGTCATTGTTTTCAATAGTTTGTGTGAAGGAAACTATGTTTCACAACTTTAAAATACTGATATAATAGTTATGTGCATTGCATATAACCTATACGAAGCATATATTTCTTACTCCACATTACTTGAAATGAACAAAGAAGCAAAGGATTAAAGATAAATCACAATAACTCACTTTAATTCATTCAACCACAATAAAGAATGAGATGATTCAGAAGATCAACTTGCTGCTTTTATTCAATCTTAAAGGAATGTTATTACATTTACTTTTATAATTGAATAATGTTGAGTTACAAGGCTATTCTTAAGCTTGAAAAAGCTTTGAGGGATACAATACATGATAAAAGAAAGAAAGAAAGAACCAAGCAAAGAAGGAAGAAGGATATAAGACTTTATAGAAAAGGATGCCTCTTTGTGACTGAAAGATATGATTGAGCCTAAACTACTTGTTTGGATCCTTGAACTCGGCTCCAATTGGTAGTCTAACTTGGTCTTCAACCTTGATTTTATCTTCAAGTTGCATGACAAATTTTCTTAGGTCAAATTTGATGAAGAATCATGGAAAAAGGAGGTCAAAATTGTTGCAAACAGAAGGTTTGTGGGTCCAAAAGTTATCACAACTGGTACCTAACCCATGCGGGGTCTTATAATTATTATAAAATCATGTGTTCATTGTTAAAATATGTAATTTTAGTCCCTTAATTGATTAAACAATTAAAAAAACCTCTTGTCTCTATAACTATTCTTTGAACTAATAGGATGATGTGCTAATTGATCTGCATTGATTGTCTTCAAGTAATGTTTGATCTTTGAGTTCATTTAAGTCTTCTCACAGTGTTTAAAACTACTCTAAGTTTATTGTGACTTTGTTTAGGTGAGACTTTCCCTTTTCATGACCTCCTATGGTTGTGTTATCTTGGACATGTCCATGATTACAAACTTGCATTGTTGTTTAATTGTTCTTAGGGATACCACTGTACAAAAGAAAATAGGTTAGTTAAAACCTTGTGTACCAATGAGACATTAATTGAAGGATTTAACAAAAGCATATTAGAAACATCAAATGCAACAAAATCCTTCAATAGCATCCCATTGTCCTCTATCTCCAAGGACCTATTGAGTCTTCCAATTTGGTCCTCTCGGACTTATATGACAACTAAGAGAATGAGATTTACAAGATGGAGTTCAATTACACTAAGATGAGAGCTAATGCAAGATATAAACAAAGCTAATTTAAGATATGATGGTGTTAAGCATGATATAAACAAGATTATTTAAGCTAAAATGCTACTAAAATGATGCTAAAACAAGTTGATTAGATGCACAAGCTAGAGATAATTTAGCATTAGTATGATGCAAAAAAATAAGAGATGATGTTTATGCATGGAGATGGCTCTATTTATAGACTTTTCAAGGCCAAGAGTGAGATGGCATGAAATCAAGGGTTGAGATTGAATCTGGCAAATTGGATGGTGAGGATGAAAATGTTATTTATGATGGAAGGCCTAGTAGATGAAAGATGATAATTTATTGTCGTCATGGATCAAGGAAGCAACATGGATTAAATAGGCATGGAGCAAGCAAGGTCCAAGTACCCTGTGATGCAAGTCCATGTACCTAGGAGCATGGTCCAATTACCAAGAGGTGTAGTGCAAGCAAGGTCCAAGTACCCATGTGATGTGAGGATATTTGAAATTTTTATTTTGTAAATTATCTATTTACTTGTCACATGTTGATGTGTCATGATGAAGTGGAAAGAGGAGTGGGCATGTGGATTTGTAGGAAAATGCAAGTGGGGTGGATAAATATGATTTTTAGAAGAATTTTGAGAAAATGAATTATATAATTAAATTGGGGAATTTAACTATATAATAGAGGAATATTTAAATGACCTTTGCATTTAGATTAATTTAATTGAGCCAGATTTATGTGTATACATTTTGCCCATCTTTGAAGCAATGTGTTTGTGACGCGTTGGTTCAAAGAAAAATTTAATATGCGACTGATTTTATAGTGATGCCCTAGATGTTTGGAAAAATTTGATGACTTTTGATGCCCCGAATGATTAACGGTGATGTATGCCCCCTCGGGAGGTAAATCGAGAAAATTTGCAAGATTTTGAGCGTTTTTTATATTTTTCGCAATGATAAAAATTTTATGGAGTTTTTGCGAAAATGATAAATTTGATAAAAAATTTATCGATTTATCTCCCAATATGGAAAAATGTGCTTGGTTTGACGCTAAAATGATTTGTAGTGAGGGAATTAGGGATAGGCAAAAATAAATTAAATAAACCCAACCAAAATACCTTTTGAAAAAGGCATATAAGGTCAAAAAAAAGCCTTTTGACTTGTCATTTCCACTTTCATTATTTAGAGATTCTCTGTTGAGTTGGAATGCCTAGTCATTTGTCACGATGACGATCCCATACCACATGTATCATTTTGAGTGAGTTCGATGCCACGATCGACTGGTAGCGTATGGACCACTGATGAGTTGCCGATAACCCTCTTTTTTATTCCAAAATTTTAATTTTTGATGCATTTTTTGAATTTTTTTGTCAAATTTTTAGAATTTTTAAACATTTTAGCGCATACGATGCGCATTTAAGTGCATACGATGCGCATTTAAGTGCATATGATGTGCGATTTAGCGCATGCAACTAAGAATTTTAGGGCACAATTTTTAGGCTTGTTGTGCATTTAAGGTGTAGAGTCGCGCATTCAATATTAGTTTTAGCGCGTACGATATAAATCGCGCATATGACCCTTTATTTTGCACATTCGATAACAATTTTAGCGCATATACATGATTTTGAGGATTGGAAGCGTAGTTTCAGGCATTCGACAATTGTTTTTGCGCATTTGGATGTTTTTGCACATTTGAAGGGCAAAACCGTGCATTTAGTTTAAAAAATTATGATTTTTTTATTTTTTGCAAGCCTGATTTGATGTAGTCACACTTTTGATGATCAATCTTTTAGATAGGATGGATGATTGATGAATTAGGATGATAGATGCGCTTGAAAGAGTGGTTTGATGCGCTCCGAATAGTAATTTAAATGCGCTCTCAATGAGCAATTGGATGCGCTAGATAGAGAAAATGATGCGCTTGTATACACCTAAAAATGGTTTGAAGATAATTAATTAAATAAGCAATTATTATATTAATCCCCCTTCCTAATTTAATTAAATTCATTAACAATTTGATTAAAGTAACCCTTTCATCTACTTATTAATAAATCTAAGGATTTATTTAATAGGTTCATTTCAATAGTTCCCTTTGATTAATTAATTCAAATTAATTAATCCTCCCCCCATTTCAATCAATTCTTCTAATCCCCTAATTAATTAAAACAAATCAATTTATGAGTTGTTGAGAACTAATTAGTCTTTTCCTATGCCTCCTAACTTCTAACCACCTGACCTAACCATCCCTCTAACCTAACCCATTCCACCTAACCTTGGGTTTGCCTAACCCTATCCTATCTTGCACATCCTAACCTCCTTATCCTACCTCCTATGGTGTGGACATTCTTCCCTTGAGACATGTGGCACTTTGTCCACATGTCTCCTTTCTTGGACACTTGCCCTCTCATGAGCAAGTCTCCTTAACACTTGTCACCACAAAGATGACAAGTGTCCCTTCCTCCAACCTCTTCTCCAACCTCCTCCAATTTCACCCTTGATATCTTCAGACTCAATCTTGACCATTAATTCCTGTCACCTCACCCCTGGCCTTGGAAATCCTATAAATATCCCCCATTTTGGAGCACAAAGGATCCCATCTCATTATCAATTTAGGCATTATTACTATATACATATCATTTGAGCATTGTTGTTATAGGAAATTGCATCTTAGATTTAGCTTAATTTGTTCATTTTCTAGCTTAATTGCATCATCATCATAGCTTAATCATGCATATTTTTAGCTTAATTAGTCTCTTGGATCAATCTAGCATAATCAATCTCATCTTTGCATATCATTATCATTTCAAATCCTCCATCTAGGTGTAGTCAAGTCACTAGGATTGCTTATCCAGATCTAAGAGAAAATCCATACTCGCGTCTCTTAGGAGGTGATAGGTCACTTTGTCATGGTTCATCTTTCATTTGCTTCTTATTTTCTAACCATGCTTGTAATGATCTATTGAGTGTTTGTGTTGCAGCTGCAGGTATCACATTTCACAGGCACGACAGCACTCGTAAAGAGTAATTGGATGTGCTCGCAATGAGAAAAGGATGCACTCATAAAGAGAAATTGGATGTGCTTGCAAGGAGAAAATGTTGCACTCGTAATGAGGTAAGGATGCTCTTGCAATGAGAAATTGGATGCACTCAAAAGAGCAATTCGATATGCTCGCAATGAGAAAAGGATGTGCTCGCAATGAATAATTTGATAATTGGTTGATGTGTGACTTGATTTTTGGGTGTTTGTTGATTGATAATTGATTGAGTGGATAGACTAGTTTAGTTGTTGACTTTGGTTTGTTGTTGTTGTGTAGGCTAATTGACGATTCCTTCAGATGCGAGGGTTGTACCCTAGTACATTCAGTATGATCCCTCAATTGATGGAGGATGACCAAGCAATTATTGATGCATGTGGGTTGGGATTCTTATTGGATATGCCATGGTATCAAGTGAATAGTGGTTTGTTGACAGCTTTAGCAGAGTGGTAGCATAGTGACTGTGACACTTTTCATCTGTCGACTGAAGAGATGACGGTCATCTCAGAGGTTGTTTATCATATCCTTCGCATTCCAGTGATGGGCGAGCTAGTTGTATATGATGTTGAGGAGCAAGGTGGGACAAAGGCCTTGAGACAAATTTTTATGACTCATAGATTGGTGGTTATTCTATTCTATAGCAGGATATGGTCGATGATTATGAGCCACTTCCTTCAGTTTTAGCAAGATTGATTGGGGGGTTCTTATGCCCAAATAGGCAAGGCCATGGTTTCTCAGTTGCATGGGGGTGGATATTGGGTCAGATGCTTAAGGAGTAGACGATATATGCTTGGGGTGTGTTCATGTTGGTGCACTTATATCATGATTCACACCAAGTCGTCTACAATGAGGGGGCTTCATTATCTTCAGAAGTCATCTTGTTGTAGATTTGGGGTTGAGAGCATATCCCAATAGCATGACCACTTGTTGATAGGATATGTTTACTAGGCAGACCCTATGTGTATGCATATGTCAGAGCAGTTGTCTAGCAGAGGTTGGGAAAGCTCAAGTATTGGAGGAGGGTGCTCGATGATTTGATTGCAATTGTTTGGTGACCATAAATTGGTTGTGTGCAGTGGGCAAAGGATTGGATGGAGACCCCTTATCTCTTTATCTTGAGATATCTGATTATCAGGGCATTGTATATTATTGAGCATTATTATCACACGGATCTATAGACAGTATGGTCGCGCATAGGGGATGTCGCAGGGTATAACTAAGTATGCACTGGCACACAAGGAGAGACTGGAGTGGGGGCCCTCCTTGGATTTTGATACAACCTATGGAGAGATGTTGACACTGGGTGGACAGTCTTGGGATTTTCTACCACACATTTTGGATGGGAGCCAAATGCAACAGTACGTAGAGTTCTTTGTAGAGCACCCATTTCCTTGTCTCATAGATCTAGAGGAGTCGATGTCTCTTTTTGAGGATGACGATCCATAGCCAGCTCAAGGCAAGAAGAAGAGGAGGGATGGAGAGGATGAGGGAGATGGGGGGGAGGGGGAGAGGTCAAGGCAAAGGAGATGGGGGATGAGGGAGAGGCGTGAGAGATGGAGGGGGAGAGAGAGGAGATGGGGGAGGAAGAGATGGAGGAGGACAAGTACAGAGGAGACCTCCACTACAAGCCTTAGCTCCACCTATGGTACCAGCAACACCTAGGGGTCCACGATTGCTAGCACCATGACCAGTGCAGCCACAGCCAGGACACCCATGGCCATGGGGTCAGGAACATGTTCAATCGTAGGGATTAAGTCAACCACTAGTTTGGCCACAGATGCATCCACAGGTTTAGCCATTGATGCATCCACAAGTTCGGCCTTAGATATCATCACAGGGACAGACTCGGTGATTAGAGGGATTTATTGAGTAGTTGAGTGCATAGTTGAGTCAAGCATAGGGGTAGATTTCTTAGTTACAGGGACAGGTCACCCAACTCACGACAGAGAGAGACATAGCCATAGAGAGATATGGTAGAGTAGAAGAGCTTGTTTATACCTTGTAGCAGGGTGTGGGCCTGGGGATAGGTGGTGATATTGTGAGAGAGATGGTATACTAGACTGGCAGGTTAGATTATTACAAGACCTTGTACTTTCAAGTGGTAACTCCAGCAAGCGAGCATAGTCATATGCCCAGAGCTCTAGGCGTGTTGGGTCTTAGCAGGAGATAGATAGCGGAGAGGTGAGAGGTCCACAAAGAGACCCAGGTGGTGATGGTACAAGTGCAAGCCCTTCTGGTATAGTAGCGAGACCTACGGATTCTAGAGAGAGCCACTCATAGTTTTTGCACCTCATTCCCCTTGTACTGATGTATTTTCATTTATTTTTGATGTATACACATTGATGATATACCTTGATTATTACCACCTTGTATTGATATCATTGTACATAAACATTGATTATTATTTTTTGTGATGATATGATATGTGATGATGATCTTATGGATGCATTCTATATGCTTGATGCAGTATTTACATGATTATATATGTGGTGATGCATGATGTAGTACTTACATGAGATGCCTTTATTTGACCTACATGTTATGGATGCTTATTTGACTCTATAAGCATGGATGTAGATGATGTCTATGTGATGTGATTTATATGTTTTGAAGGTGATATATGATAATTATGCTTCTATGATGATTTATGCATTTGTGCTTGTGTTCATGTATGATGGTGAATGTATGATGATGCCAATGTATATGGGTGTGTGTGATATGTTGTGATGTTGCTTCATGGATGTTTGTTTATGTGATTATGTATTTATTTACTTGTGATGATGTTTACACATGTGAGTTCTTCTTGTATATGGTGAAAATGGATAACAATAATAACGATATTGAAAGGCTAAATGAATCCAACCACAAAACCCTAGCCTAACAATCAACAAAGATCCACCATAACATATGAAGATTACCTAAGACAATGCAAATCAAATGAAATCACAAAGATTATACCATCACATGTCCAATAGGGTTTTGATCTCCATTCTTCCTATCTCCATTGATCTTGCTTGATATATTTGCTCTCAGATTTTTATATGCACAAGAGCTCAATAAAGAACGGAATGTGGTTGCAAGTAGGATCGTAGTGTAGCCAAGTCTTCAAGATTGTCGATTAGGGTTTGATAATGAAGAAGGCATCTCTTAAATAGAAGACACAATATGAAATGGAGGGATAAGATTGAGAGGTGTAAAAAAGGAGGTCGGCTAAGATTAGAGGGTAGGTAGAGGAAATAATAAAATAATGAAAGAGGTAGATAGTGTAGGAATTAAGAGATGAGTGACATGTGTCATGTGTAGAAAAAGCTAATGAATTAATTAAATAAATAAAGATTTATTTAATTAATAGAAGAAGTGGGATCAATTAAATAAATAAGTATTTATTTAATTTAGGAAAAGGATAATTTAAATAAATAAATGTATTTATTTAAATGAGAAATAAGGCTAGAAGAGGATAAATGAATTAATTAAATAAATAAAGATTTATTTAATTAATAGAAGAATTAAGCTTAGATAATTAAATCAATAAAATATTTATTTAATTAGACATGACAATTTTAGGTGTCTACACTTCTATATGAGATGATATGGATATGTGAGATAGGACAAATTCTTAGCAGATGGTTTTTGATTAAATATATCTAATTAATGTAGATAAAATGATGGAATGTATGTATAAAAATGATTGTGATGTTAATGCTAATGCTTATATTGCAAATGTTAGTGATAATGCTAATGGATGTGATGCATATGAGTATGTTGTCATGTAATGATCTTTGGAATGCATGATGTGAATACTAATGTAAATGGATCATGGATCTAATGATATGAAATGCTTTAATGATATGATAATGTACCTAATGAATATGAAATGAATTTGAATGATATGATAATGCACCTAAATGATGTGAAAATGATAATGAAGATGATAATTATATGAGAATGAACAACACACCTTGATGAGATTTAAATGAATAACGCACCCAATTGATATGAACAATGCACCTAAATGAGATGATGATATGAGAATGAACAACACACCTTGATGATATAAAAATGAATAATGCACCCAAATGATATGAACAGTGCACCTAAATGAGATAATGATATGAAAATGATAATGATGGGAGAATGAACAACACACCTTGATGATATGAAAATGAATAATGTACCTAAATGAGATGATGATATGAAAATGATATGATACTAAATGATATGAAAATAATAATGGATAATGATCCTGAATTCAAATGATATGAAAATGCTACTTGATGAAGGATATGATTGTGTTTTTATCAATGCTCGATGTACTCAATCAGAGTTAAGATGTTTCGGCCTTGGAAAGTCCATAGATGCAGGCTAATAATGTCATCTAAACTAGAATTCAACTTAGATGAAATTCAACCTAACAATGTCATCTTTACAATCTTTTGATTGTGCTTTTTGTCATCATTAAGCTTTTAAAATATTGCAAAATAATACAAACATCAATGGTAGATTAAATCATGGTGACTTGAGTATATCTTGCATGGATTTTGATATTGCAATTTTTTACAAAAATCTAGGTATAAGGACCGAGATGACTTGAGTATCACTTGCGTAAAAATAGGCAAGAGCTAATTTCGTTCATGTATGAATCCGAAATATCTTCCTTGATCTTTTGATCAATCATATCCTTAGACAAATCCACAAATTACTAGAAATTAACTCACAAATAGCAGACAAAGAATAGGTCATGTCTCCATCCTTGCTCCTCTACTAGATGACATCCTTGAATCTCTAGGAGATGTGACTGCATAAATCAAAAGACAACTAATGAATAAGTGTGTTGACAAAATCACCATTCAGAAAAGATCATCCAATCATTGCTTTGTAACTTGCTTTGTTTTGATTTGATCGACGTAGTTCACATGATTTTGATGTTGTGTTGATTTGATTCACATTTTTTGAGTTTTGATTTTTTGCATTGATGTTAAGTTGTCTTCTCTTGATGGTTGCTTGCTTTGAAATGCTTGATAGTAGGATGATGGGAGTTAGGATTTTGCCCCCAGCTGTGAAACGTACTGATTATTATGGATATGTACACTGATCACCAAGCCATGGTGGAACACTGATTGTAGAATCATTTGGATAATTTAGGACAGTGACTACACTAAGTGTGTCCAAAAGTTATATTTTGTTAAGGCTTCTTTTTTATGTGGATAAGCTATCAATGGCTAGGATGATCAAATGAGATGGATGCAATTATGGACATACGTGGATGGGCACAAGCGTTCTTAATAGATGGAGAAACTTATCTAAGACAAGTAGCACCTGTTTACAGGTTTTCACCACTTGTGTTTATTGCATTTTTTCTGATTTTTCTTTTTTTTTGTCACAAGGTGCTTGTTTGCTAGGTTTTTGCCATAGTGACGATTTTTTTCTTTTTCTCTCTTTTTTTTTTGCTGATTTTTCACTTTTTGGGGATTTTTTGCTAATTTTGCAGAAAGGCTTATGCATAAAAAAAAATGAGATGTTGGGTGTTAATTGGTTCTTCAAGTACATCTCCTTCTTGAGTGGAGATTTGATATGCTCCTAATCCGTATGCAGCTACAATTATGAAGGAGCCCAACCAATTGGCTTCAAATTTTCCTTTCTTGGCCCGATCTTGCTGGTTGCGAGGATTCTCTCTTAGAACAAAATCACCCACTTGAAATTCTATATGCTTGACTTTGTGGTTATAGCTCTTGGACATTCTTTGTTGGTAGACCCTAAGATGATCCAGTGCTTGATGTCAGCGCTCATCTACTAGCTCTAGCTCTTGCACTCTAGATATCTTGTATTGTTCATCTGATACTAACCCCTTTAGTGATATCCTAAGAGAAGGAAAATCAACCCCAATTGGTAGTACCACTTCTAACCCATAAACAAGTGAGTATGGAGTTGCTCTTGTTGGCATGCGGATGTTGGTGCAATAATCCCATAAATCGGGGTTCAATTCGATGTGTCAGTCTCGACCGACATCATTTACTATTTTCTTCAGGATTTTCAATAATGTCATCTTTGTTGCTTCTGTCGATATGTTCCCTTGAGGGTAGTAGATGGTGGAAAAGTGTTGTGTGATATGGAATTTTTGACACAACTCTACAACATCCTTATTTTTGAATTTCTTCTCATTGTTTGTCATAATGGCCATGGGGATCCTGTATCTGCAAATGATGTAGTTCAGGATAAACATGGATATTTGTTTACCCATTTCTATGATGAGAGGTATAGCCTCGACCCATTTGGTGAAATACTTTGTTTCTATGATGATGAACTTATGACCATTTGAAGAAGATGGGTGTATATGCTCTACAAGATCCAATCCCCATTGGCAAAAGGACCATGGAGTGGTAAGAGGCTGAAGTTATTTAGCAGGTGCATGTATGAGGTTCCCATGGATTTGGCATTGTTTGCACTGATTGAAAAATTGGAAGGAATATTTTTCCATTATGGGCTAGTAATACTCAATTCGTACAAGTTTATTTACCAGGGCTAGACCATTTGAATGAGCTCCACAAATCCCTTCATGGACCTCTTGTAAAGCCTTTTCAGATTCATCATGCTCTAGACATCTAAGTAGAGCACCATCAAGACCTCTTTGATAAAGGATATCAGCGATAAGGGTATAGCGAGCAGTTTGTCAGATAAAGTTACATTTTTTTATTTCTGGATAGGCTTGGGGGAAGCATGTTCTCCTTAAGGTAGGTATAGATAAGTCCATATCAGGGTGAGTCAAGACTCAATTTGGCATATGGTGCGGGAATCAGGATTATCATGTGCGGGAGATAGTAGGCCTTCCACTAGGAACTCGTAACGAGCTTGATGTTCAAGTACTTGTAGTAATGAGGCCAAGGTGGCTAGAGCATCTGTTGCCTTGTGTTTTTCTCTTAGTATTTATGTAAATAATAGAAACTAGAAGTTCCTTTTTAGCTCCTCCACCATTGCTTTATATGGAAACAAATTTTCATCCTTTGTTTGATAATCATTGTTTGTTTGGAAAATTATGAGTTGTGAGTCTCCGTAGACATATAGGTCCTTGATTTTTAATTTTGATGTCATCTTTAAGCCATTTACTAGTGCTTCATACTCTGCAATATTGTTTATACATGGAAACATTAGTTTGTAGGCTTTTGGGATAGTATAGCCATTAGGCATGATAAATAAAATTCCTGCCCCCGATCCATGTTGAGTATAGGAGCCATCAAAATAGAGCTTCCATATTAACTATTCAGTATGTAGGATAGTTGCATCTGCAAATTCAATGTGCATTGGTTCTTCATCTTGTAGAGGTGCTTCTATGAGTTGGTTAGCTATAACCTACCCTTTTATGGCTTTTATGCCCACATATTCTATGTCAAAGTCACTCAAGATTATAACCCATTTGGCAAGTCTTCCTATCAATGTTGCTCTGTTGAGGAGATACTTTAGTGGATCTATTTTTTATATGAGCTTGGTTGAATGATTGAGCATGTAATGCCTTAGTTTCTGTGATGCAAAGACAACTGCTAGGCATGCCTTTTCTATCAGTGTGTAGTTCAACTCGTAGTTGACCAATGTCCTACTGATGTAATATATTTCTTATTCTTTCCCATCTTGATCATGTTGTGTTAACAAAGCTCCTAAAGATATGTTTGTTGTTGAGATATAGAGTAATAGTGGCTTTCCCTTAATAGGTGACATTAAGATTGGTGGATTTTCTAGATACTGCTTGATCTAATCAAAATATTTTGCACATGCATCATCCCAATGATATTGTATGTTTTTGTGTAATAACTTGGTGACTCCTATCAGCAAGTTGTGAAACAAATCTCCTTATGGACTATACCCTTCCTTGTAGTGACCTTAACTGACTAAGATTCTTTGGTGGTGGCATTTCCATGATTGCTTAAACCTTTTCTGGATCCACTTCAATTCCCTTTGTTGAAACTATATAACCTAGAAATTTTCCAGATGTTAGACCCAATGCACACTTCGTAGGATTGAGCCGAAGGTTAAACTTCTCCAATCTTGTGAAAATTTGATCTAGTATGTGCAAGTGATCTTTCCTTTTTAAATCCTTTCCTAGGATATCATCCACATAATCCTCCATTGTGATATGCATCATATCATAAAACATAGTTGTCATCGCTCTTTGATAAGTAGCCCCAGCATTTTTGAGCCCAAATGGCATGACATTCCAATAGAAGGTACCCCAAGGGCATGTAAAATTTGTCTTATCTTGATCTTTGAGAGCTATTTTTATCTGATTATAGCCTGAGAAGTTGTCCATCAAGGAGAACATTTCATGCCCAATTGTCTGATCCACTATTATGTCTATATTTGGCAAAGGAAAATAATCTTTCGAGCAAGCCTTATTCAGGTCTCTAAAGTCAGTACATATGTTGATGGTCTTGTCATGCTTTGATACTGGCACAATATTGGAGATCCATTCAACATAATCAATTGCTTGAATAAAGCCAACATCAAGCAACTTCTTCATCTCAACTTTCACTAGTAATGCAATGTGGGGGTGTATTTTCCTCAACTTTTGCTTGACTGGTTTTACACCTGGTGCTATGGATAAGTGATGTATGATGACGTCTAGATATAATCCAGGTATGTTTGCATAGGACCAAGCAAAGTTGATTTGCTTCTCTTTGAAGAACTTGGTATGATCCTAATTCTCTTGCTCAAATAAAGATGCGGCCAAATGAATAAGCTTGGTACTTTCTTTTGTTCCCATATTGACTAGTATTGTTAGTTCAATCAAGACTACTGACCTTTCTTGATAGTGTTTGGGGAGAGTATCAAGCCTCTCATCCTCTGGAACCTCTAAGAGGTTTTCACCATCGGATACTTCCTTTCTTTTTACTTTTTTATGATCTAATGCTGCCATTAGATGGTTTTCACCATTAGATCTTTCTTTTAATTTATTTATTTTAATTTTATGACTGAAAGACTTGATACTCTCCTGAGCTGGAGCTGTGTTATCGAGTTCCTTGGTGGAAGAGACCATAGGTTCAATTACGTTAAGGTATGTTGCAATGGCAGTGTCATTGGGAAAAGTTTCAAGTTCTGCAAGCTTAGTTTGGTCCGAATCAATAAGTTCGGGATGTCTTAAGGGTAATGAATCATTTGGCTCAATAGCAGTAAAAGTCCTAAAAGCGATATTATCATCAAAGGTGGGGATAGAGAAGTCAATGACATTACTCTCCTCAAAATTGTCTATAGTGTTATGAAACTGATAGTCTTTGCTAGAGTCATCGTCAGAAGTTTGTAATTCAGATTCAAAAGGTCTTGGCCTCGAAATTTGGCCCTCATCGAATGTAGGTGCATAGGCATAGATTACATTGATCTCAATGTCATCCCTAGACTAGTCAAAAGGTGACAATGAATCCCACTCCCATTCATTTGAATCAAATCCATTGTATTCTTGCAACCTTTGAATTTGCTCATATATGTCGGGAATGACTACTCTTAGTGCAATTGGTGGAGTAGTTTCCTCTGTTGTTTCTGATGTGATCACCTCTTCTATTATGATTGATGAAACAAGCTCCATTGTTGCTTCTGATTGTATCACTTCTTCTAAGTTATTTGATGAAACAACATCTTCTGATGATGGGAGTATTGCCTCTCTTGTTGATGGTGAACTTGTGTTTACTTGCTCTATGAACCCAAGTCCGATCTTGTCCTTAGAACTCTTGAAAGTGGGTAGGATTGGTTCCACCATACCTTCCTCTCTTTTTCCTATAGGTTTGGTTCCTTTGTATCCCATTTTCTACATAATGAGAAAGCCCTTCCCATATTGTTCTGTGGGATTTTGGATATTTTCTATTGATGTTCTAGTTTCTTCTTCATCCTTGTACAACTAGTTTAGAATGTCCTTGTCTTCATCTTCTTTTGATAATGTTGTTGTTGCTCTAATAAAGGTACCATTATAAATTGTGTGAGGTTTTGATACTTATTGTTGTGATGCGGATGGTCTTCCATACGATTGAGGTGACAGTGATAATTGTGCCAAATCCAATGAGTGTTCAATAATAGAATACTCCCCTACCCCTTTGTCTTTCAATTTAAGCTTCTTCTCAATATCGACCAACATAGCTACCATATGACCATTCATGTTAGAAGCATCAGATGTAGAAGCCTCTTGTGCATTTTCTTGATTAAGTACACTTTCTTGATGTGATGTGCTTTCTTGATTTGAGGGAGCAATTTCAAGAGCCTCCCTATTGTGTGGAACAATAACATCTGTCACAAGTTTGAGTGACTTGCAATGTGGAAATGGATTTGGATCTCTTGGAATAACAACCTCTTGCCCATCGTAAGAAAACTTCAGGCACTGATGGTAAGTAGATGGCACTGCTTTCATCTCATGTATCCATGGCCTACCTAAAAGTATATTATATGACAAATTCAAGTCTAAGACTTGGCATACTATGCTCTTTTATATAGTTCCCACTTTGATAGGTAGTATCACCAATCCTTTTGAGGATCTTTTTGCATCATCGTAGGCTTTTATAATGATCTTTCTCCTTGGTTCTATAGAATCTTCTAGATATCCTAATGCTTTTACTATGTTCAAAGTACAGATATTTAGGCTGACCCTTCCATCTATCAAGACACGTTTGACACAGTTTTAATGGATCATGACCTCAATGTGAAGAGGGATATTATGAAGGTGATTTAAAGACATTTCATCCTCTTTTGAAAAGGATAAATAGTGAGGGGCAATCAAGTGCCCCACCATGGCTTGGAATTGTGCCACATCAAGATAATTTGGTACTGTTGTTTCTACTAAGGCCTTCTCCAAAATCTCCTTGTGAGTAGGACAGAGCTTTAGCAACTCTAATATAGATATTTGCACTGGAATCCTTTGAAGTTGGTCTCCAATATTGTAGTGAGGAGTGGATGATGTTGACAGAGAGACTCCTTTTAAGGTTACCTTAGCCTCGCTTCTTGTGATTGCGTTGGTGGATTCATTTTCTCCTTTCCCTTTTATGATGATAACGTTAACTTGTGACTCGTACGCTTCAAGGTTATTAATTGTGTTATCATAAGCATGGGTATAGTTCACACACTTTACTTTGTCATCTTTGGATGATTCACCTTTTTCATAATTTGGGAGAGGGGAGAAAAATGTTGCATGTTGATCATTAGACTTGTGTCCATCCATAGTTATGACTCTGTTATCTATCAAGTCTTGTATAACATGTTTTAGCCTCATGCAATCGCTAGTCTTATGTCCCCTGTTTCTATGAAAGTCACAATAATGAGCATCGTTCCACCTAGAAGGCTTTATTTGTGGCTCAAAGTCTCTTGCTTCCAGTAATGTAATTAGTTTGTTAGCAAGAAGAGTTTTGAATGCAGATTCCAAAGGTTCTCCTAATGGTGTGAAGTTCCTTCATTGTTTGGGTGTTGATGGTTTTAGTTGATTGTTGTCTAATATGTTGTTTTGATTGTTTGAAAAATTATTGGTGGATAAGTTAAAAGTGGCTTGCTTTGGTTTGACATTGTTGGCATCAACAACTCCATCATTCACCACATTCTTATTTCTCATCCAAAACTTTGGTTTCCCATTGTTAGAACTATTGTTTAGATTATTGTTGCTTGAGTAACCTTTGTTGTCTTTGTTTAATTTGAGCTCTCCCTTCTCAACCATTGCCTCCTCGATTTGGACTTTGTTTTCAATTAACTTGGCGAATGTAGGAGGACATTGCAATTTTAATTGATAAAGTCATCTCATTAACCAAGTTGTTTATGAAGATACCCATCTTTTCTTTTTCTGGTATGCTACGTGGGTATTTTGAAAACAATCTCCTCCACCTTTGTAGAAATGTATGTTGGCAATTCACACTCATCCGATGGATACTGATGCGTGAATAATGGTCTATGTTTGTCATTGATGAAAAATCCTCATGGAAATCCTATCTTGTAATTATGAATTTTAATAACCAGAAGCGAATGTGATCCGGTGATAGATGATCAGTATTTCAGGATAAGTATAGAAGTTTTGGTCTGGAAGCTTTCCAGTGATTGTGGTGGTCATATTCGTGCATGGGATGATAGGGCCGACATATAGAAATTATTTTAACAACATTTGGATGATCCGCATATGTTTTTGGTGATCCAGCTCAAGCCGACTCATGATTACATGTTACACTACAAGCCAACTTGACAATTGTTTATTTTGTGATTGCGGATATATAAGACCAATGTAGAAAATCTTTTTGGTGTGTGGTATGGTGTGATATGAGCGAGTAGTGATCGAGAAACCTTTTTGGCACGGTTTCATATGCGCATTCTTGATCCAGTAGCTCACTGAACATAAAACAGAGTAGAGTTGCAAAGCAGATACAGTCAGAGTTTTTGCATTTAACCAAAACTCATCCAGACATTGTTTGATATTATTTTGGATTTCAATCATTGTAAATGATTTGTAAGGTAGTGAGTCTTCCAGGGTTGTAGCCCTTATTATAATTGAGCAGTGAGCTCTAGGCAGTATTGTTATGCCCTGCATAACACACCCCAACTTTTCACTTCCCAAGTTGGGGCCCGCCTTCTGTTTCGATTTGTCTTTGCCCTGTTTTCTGTTCTTTCGCACTTTGGAACCTCGGATTCCCGGGATCTCGAAGTGTGTTTTGTTCCTTTTGTTTCTTTTGCTTTTTCTGACTTCAGAATTTTGGACTCTCAAAACTCCAAAGTGTTCGTTGTTTTCCATTTCGACACTTCAGAACTCCAGAATCCCAGAATCCCGAAGTGTCACTTCGTTGTTTGATTTCAAAACTTCGGAACCCCGAAGTCATGTGCTTGCTTTTACAGCCCCGAGATCTCAAAACCCTGAAGCCGTTTTCGTGTCATGGTGTGTTGTCGCTTATGCGTCCTCTTGTTTGTCGTTGTCATTGTTGTTGTTTGTTGTTTCATCTTCTGTATCTTGTAGGGTTAGCATAGGCATAAAAGATCCGCAAAATCAAAAAAAAATATTAAAAAAACATTAAAAAACCAAAAAAATCGTAAAATCTCAAAAAAAAAAAATTCAAAATCTCAAAATTCCAAAAAATTTAAAAATCAAAAAATGTAAAAAACCATAAAAATTGAAAAAGCCAAAACCCCTAAAAATCATAAAATTCAAAATAAATTCAAAAAATAAATTTGAAAATTTGAAAAATAAATAAAAATTTGAAAAACCTTTTGAAAATAACCAAAAAGTCAAATATTTGCAAAAATACAGAAAAAAAAAAAAAGAAATCACGAAATTAAAAAAAAATAATAATTAAGAAAAAAATAAAAGTTTAGATTTATTTAAAATAAAATGATATTTTAAAGTTTAAAATAAAATATAATGATATTTTTTTTATTTTTTTTAAGCAAGTACTATCTTTGATGGGGATAGCTCCCTATATTAGTTATGAAAATATATTACAATCATGTTTCAAATATCTAATAACAAAACCCTACATACACAAAGCTTATAACATAAGCTATAAAAATCAGACCCTTCGCTGACCATATTATATGAGCCTCAAAATGGTGGCAACCCGAGACCCGATCAAAGCCACCTGCTCAACATTGCCCTCCGAGAGCCAACTCTCCTCTGACCGCATCATACACTTGAAGGGATCCATGTCAACGTTCTTCACCCCCACACGAAACACCTCCCAGGTGTTCTACATGAATTCCTCCTTTTTGGCTTTGAGGGCCACTGCAGTAACCTGTGCTTCGTCCTCCGAGTCTAAGCATTCTACTTCTGATAGATAGACTATAGTGTTAAAAAGGGTCCCAGAATGATGGCCCATTCTTCTTCCACCTCCATGATCGCGCTTCCCACGGCGTCTGTATCAACATCCCTGACAAAACCAGCAATCTTTTCGATACAAGCCTCCTTGGATGGTAAAACATCAACCAAAAGGCACATTATAATTTCATAGATCTACCCATCGCACCAGTGTCTATCATTGTTGAGGGCACCCTCCACTATTCCGCACATCGCCTCAAGACCATCTGTGTCGATGTCGAACAATCTATCGCACTGCACCTCCAACGTCTCCTCTCTGCAGAGGCAACTAAGCCTGAATAGATGCACCATTTTCCTTCACTATGTGCAGAAACAATGACTCCCCATGTATTATATAAGTCCTCTATCCTTTGGATTCGTATGCACTCGGATCTTGAAGTGTCATGATAGTCTATCGTGGTCACTGCATCGACCATTATCCCGAGAACCAGAGAGATCCATCAACTTGAGATCAATTTTACACCTGCCCAAATTTAAATTTTATTAAAGTTTGAATTTTATTTAAATTTTAATATATCTATCTAATAAAAGTTTAATAAATAAATCTTTGTCATCAAAGATTTTGAAAAATTATCTTTTGAATGGTGGGTAAATTAAACACGCCGAAGTCCTAGACTCCCGCAATCAGAAGAATTGACAAGCCAAAATTCAAAACCTTACAGTTCCGGAATTCCGGAATTTGGAAAAAAAGGCAAATAAAAAAAATCCGTAACTCGAAAACCCTGGGTATGGAAGAGGTAACGCTCCTAAGTTCGAGACTCCGAAACCCGAAACCGGAAACCCAGAGGTCGGAAATGAATGCAAAATGATGAAAGCTTGAGAGATTTAAGAGGCCGGAATTTGGAACTCCCGAGATTGGAAGGATAAAAATGTAGTGAAGTTCGCAACTCCACAAGTTTGAAAACCTGAAATCTGTAGAAAGAAGAAAAATGGATTCCGGAACTCAGGAGATACAATTTTTTGTGAGCTTGGGACCCCATAGTCCCGAAATCCCGGAATGCCTAAAATTACAGAACACAGAGTCCCGAAACTCCATTTGTGCAACGAGAGAGTGGACTCCTGGGATAACAAAGATAAGCACAGTGGTGATCTAGCTCGATGAAGTTGCAAAGAAACATCAATGTTATAAATTTTCCAAAGAAAGATTGAGGATTTCAATTTCATAAAATTAGAGCACAAATCAGAGTTTTTAGATGTGAAAAGCAAGTAGAAAGCAAAAGAAGTTCAACGGCAGATGTGAAATGCAAGTAGAAGGCAAAAGAAGTTCAACGACAATACAAAGGAAGCACCCCGTGATCCTGGACTTCGGAGGTGTGGAGCATAGCATTCCAGAATCCAGATCTCTGAAGCCCTCCTTCTCCGGACTCCGAAGCTTGCCAGGAACTAGAATCTCAAAGTTCCAAGCACCCCAAAGTCCGACAGAGTGAAGTGGATACAAAACTTAATTAAGCCCAAAATGAGAGTGCACTGGTAAAAGTTTGCCGGGAATGTAATAGAAAAGGAGATAGACTGGGTTCAAGAATGATTTATATTGATGGTATTCAACAAAATGACATCCACAAAAGTACAAAATGAAAGGACCAACAATCTAAGCAACATCATCATACACGTTCAGATCTGTGAGTGCATTCAAAGCAATAGAAGATAAATTAGGGCATCAATTAGTGGAATAGAAATCAAAAGGAATTTCAGAACTCCGAAACGTCCAAAAATCTGAAATGGATGTGTATAAAAAGAATGCAAAGGGGGTGTTTCGGAAATACAGTTACGAAATGATATTTGTTATTGCATCTTGATAAAATCATTGAGTTTGGAGTCTCATGTGGAAAACGGATGAAATGGCAATGATAGAAGAATGTATGCATAGACATGAATGCCCCAATATCAAGAAAAGTATTAAAAAAAAAGCCCAAATCGCACTGGAGTAAAAACTAAGAGGAAGACAGGTCAAAACGTGCAATACTGAGAATTCATGAATTTGGGTAAAATTCTTACCTGATTAGGGCTTTCATTTTCCCAGCGTGTCTTTTCAATGCTTTTAAAATATCCTTTATGTTCATTTGTTTTATTCATGGCTTCCTTACTCATTAGTCATGCAAAATTAAATATATTTTAAACTAGCAATTGCACCTTAGTGTGCAATGGGCATGCGGAAGATGTGTGGAAGGTAAATCACAAAAAAAAAATATGGTCTATTTTTAGCATCCATTTGTGCAATACATGAAGTAAATTGAAAATTGTTTTTTGTTTTTTTTATAGGTAATGGGTCAAAGTCAATAAAGTGTACATACCCTACCCCCTTGTGGGATTTGAAATTGTGACCTCTTTTTCAAGATCACAAGTTCTCCACCACTAGGCCAACTTAGGTTATACAATTGAAAAATAGTGTTGTTTGTGCAACAAAGGTTACAATGGATAAGAGATAGCTTCATGTGAATTATGCATCCACTTACAAATATCTGGACAACTAAAAGAAAACCTTCGAAATAATAACATAATCAAGATCTATTACCAATAGGACCTTTGAAATAATAACATAATCAAGATCTATTACCAATCGGACCTTCAAAATAATAACATAATCAAGATCTATTACCAATAGGCTTATATTATTTTTTCAATAAAGAGAGTGGGAGAGAGAGAGATACATAGGGACAAAATGAGGGAGAGATAGAGGGGGGAAGAGCGAGAGAGAAATGGGGTAAGGATATGGAGAGAGAGAGAGAGAGAGAGAGAGAGAGAGAGAGAGAGAGAGAGAGAGAGAGAGAGGTGGGGGGCATATAGAAAGACAAAGAGATACAAATATAAAGGTCTAGAAAGAGGGAGATATATATGTAAGGATTGAGAGAAATATGTCAAGAGATAAATGGGGATAGAGGAAGATAGAGGTAGATATATCTATGAAGAGAAAGAGAAATAGAGATATATGGGAAGATAAATGAAATAAGACATGAAGGTAGAGAAATAGATAGGGGGATAGGGAGGGAGTGAGGGAAGGAGATATGGGTTGAGGAGGGCAGCTAGCCTCTGAGGTGGACTAAAGGATGGAATAGATCTAATTATATTTCAATATTCTCACAATACAAGGATGACCACCCTTGAGATTGCAGTTTGCAAGCATTTCCACTAAATTCCTAATGTGGTTCACTATAAGGAATATGCCTTGAACCAAATATTAATGATATTATGGTGTATTGATATGGATTTGAATGATGTTTACATGGATTTATATGCTATCATTGATTATTAATACTTTATGATTTTTAATGTCAGTTTCTAGTGATTAATATTGTTTGCAGGACCTAAAGCAAGATTATACTGTTAAGGGCATTACAATTGACAATTTTGTTATAAATTTTTATTTATAAATATAATGCATTGCTCATCTTAATTTAGATTTAATGTTTCAAGACTAAATTCAACTAAATCCCAAAAATGGACATTATAGAAATCATATTTGCATAGATTAATGGTGTGATATCAATTTGGTATTTTACTAACACAAGTTAAATAGATAATAGACATCTCAAGAATGGTATCACTCAACATATTATATATATATATTATTATTATTATTTAATATATGTATGCTAGTTATGTTTTGTTTTTATGCATTCTATCACATAATATCTATGTTTTGCTCTGTTGCTGCTTTTCAAAAATTAAATATATCATTCAATATTGTCTAACATAATCATTGTCTTTTTTAACTTTTTTTTAATGATAGATTATATAATATCAAAAGATCAAATATTACTAAATTTAAATAATATAATAATTAAAAAAAATGCATTTGGAATCTGGATAGTGTTAGCCAATGCCATGGAATCTAGAAAGAAAAATATTGCTAATAAAAAAGAACAATTTTAAACAATATTTCTGCAACCACTTGTCGGCCTCCGCCATGAAAGAAGGGCTAAGAGGAACCATCATAATGCAAAATTCATGCTCATTTAGGGCTTCGTCACCATCCAAATCTTCTTCCTACACCATTGCTTGTATTTTTGAATCTGTCAAAGATTCCATGCCTAAAACAACAGAATTTCTCTTTAGACTTTCAACGGTGATCAGGGCAAAGGCAGATATAGATGCGGCAAAGTCAGTATACAAGGTAGAAACATAATCATTTGACCCCAAAGTTAGGGTTTGCGATCCCATTTTATCTTTGAATATAGATCTACGCCCTCTAGTAGCAAAGATACAAGTAGCTTAGGTAGGCATATTAAGATTGAGACCCGACATAAGTGCCAATTCTTTAGCAAGGCACTTATATATTAAGATTGATTTTATATTTAATTTATATAATTTTATATTATAATTATCTTTATAGTATTATAAATAAGATATTATTTAACATAAATTGATTTATTTTTAATTGCATTAGAAGATTAAATTTATTAGATTTCCACAATCCATGATAGATTTTATGAGAAATTTTTTGGATTCAACTATGTAAATGATTTTTACATCAACGTTTCCGGTCACACTACATGAACCATCATAGGATGTAAGAGAGCAACTACATGAGAAAAATGAAAGTAAGCAGACTTAGTTTGATTAAATAGATGACATGGAAAGATGAGGAGCACAAAGTTCAAAGTCAAAGGAAATAAAAGAAATAAGAAAAAGAAAACCATAAATTAAAAGAAAGAGAAAAAGTTTAGAAGTAATAGTTAAAAGGGGGGAATAATTGAAAGCGAGAAAATAAAAGGGAAATGAACAAAGAAAGGAAATAAAAAGCTAAATGCTAAACAATTTGATGGTTTACATAGTGTGCCCTAAAACGTTGATGCAAAAACCTTTTAAACAATTGAATCCAAAACAAATCTCATACAATGCATCAAAATATTTTGTGTTTCTTTTATGGAATATATTTAATGTCTCAAATAGCATGTGAAATTTATGCAAAATCATTTTTTAAAGAGGAAAATAGATAATTTCATCTCTTAATATCAAAATAATCTATTACATAACCTCATATGTGACTATCTCAGTTCTACAATCGCACGTACCTTCTTACTTATATATATCTTTCAATCTATTTTTAAGGTGTAATACCTTCTTACTTATATATTTATACATATTCCCACGTTGTGCAAACACACACACACATGAGATAAAGAGGGAGAGGTAGAGATGAAGGGGTAGAGAGATATAGAGGGAGATGGAGATAGAGAGAGACATAGATGGTAATATAGAGTGATAGATAGATCTAGATAGAGATATAAGGAGATATAGCGAGAGGGGGAGAGGGAGAGGGAGAGATAAATAGATACATGGTAAATAGAAAGAGATATATAAGGAGATATAGATAGAGGGGGATATGGACACAAAGATAGAAAGACATACAAATAGAAATTTAGACAAATAGAGATAAGTAGAGATAGATATAGGTTGGGGGGATAGAGAGAGATATAGAGTTATATAGGAAGAGAAAGAGAAAGATGGAGATATACAGGAAGAGAAAGGGAGAGAGTGGTAAGTATAGAAAGATAGATAGGGGATAGAGAGGTAATGAGGGAGGGAGAGAGAGATATAGCTCTCTCTCTCTCTCTTGATACAAAGTGATGTAGATAGATAAAAAGGGATAGGAAAAGAGATAGAGAGATAGAGGTGGAGAAAGCTATGGATAGAAAGAGGTAGAGAGAGGAATGTGATGGATACGAAGAGAGAAATAGAGATAGAGATAGAGATATAGAGTAGGAGGGATGGAAGGAGAGATGGAGAGAGAAGGATAAGGAGAGATCTAGAGAGAGATGGGGAGATAGAGGTAGAGAGATATGGAGAGAGAGAGAGAGAGAGCATGAGAGATTGAGATAATAAGAGAGATAAGTAGACATAATTAGATAGAGATGGGGAGATAACATCAAAGATAGAAATAGATGGGGCAAGAGTGGGAGAGAAGGAAGGTGACATAAAAGTAATAGAGAGAGGGAGAGAGATAAGGAGGGGGGAAAGATACGGAGATAGAAATAAAGAGCTGGGGAGGGAGAAATGGGGTGTGTGTCCATATGAGTGAGAGAGATATGGAAAAAGAGAGATGGAGAGGGGGGAAGAGAAATAGAGAGAGGAAAAAGAAGCACAAAGACATAGAAAGAGGGAGTGGTAGGGAGAGATGGGAAGATAGAGATAGAGGGGGAAATAGTGAGATATAGAGGAGGTGATAGTCTAGATAAGTAATAGAGAGATAGATGTAGGGAGAGGTAAGGAAATAGAGATGAAGAAGAGAGATATATGATACAGAGATAAAGATGTAAAGGGAGAGGGAGCATAGAGATGGAAAGAGGGGGGGATAAAGAAAGAGTGACAATGGAGGGATGGAAAGATTACACCATTAGTTCTTCTTATTTTTTAAAAATAATTATAAAATTAGTAGTTTTCTAGATAATATCATAATTTTATATATATCTGATTAAATTAAATAAAAGAGAGGGAGAGGTGGAGGCATAGAAAGATTACACCATTAATTCGAATATTTAGAAATATGATAAATATTGTCTTATGTTCTTTAAATAATAATAAAATAAATAGTTTTCAAATAATATCATAATCACTAGATATTATATAATAGAGAACAATAAATAAAATCATTTTTTTTAAAGGGTAAACGCTTTTGACTAGGAGCTATGAAAGTGAGGTCGTAAATGAGGGACATTAGATGAGAATTCAACAATAACACTCCAAGAGGACAATAACCACAACACCACAATTTAACCATTACATTTTGTCAATAATAACAGTAACTATAATGATAATATTAATTATATATAAATAGTTGTACAAGTGTACATACTATTATATATTTATTATATTTATTTGTTAATTTAATTTGATTATAATAATTTTATATTTGTATTTAATAATTTTTATTTTAAAATATAACATCTAATAATGTAATTCATTTATGAAATATTTCATATAATAATAAGTATAGTAATAATATATAATTGAATTTTTACTATATAAAATAAATTAATTAGTATTCATTGATCATATATTGTATTATATTATATGAAACATATATTATATTTAATTGTAATAATTTCTAATATAAATATAATATAGTATAATAATAAATATAGTCATAATATAAAAATTTAAAAATATAATCATAATATTCTTTTAAAAATAAATATAACTTAATTCTTTTATATAAAATAAAAATTAAATTAAAATGAAAATGAAAACTAATTAAATATGCAATCAAAATCATGAATGTCATATTTCGATGATTAATTAATTTCAAGAAATTCACAAAGATGCTTTCCTTAAATATTTGATGCCTCCCACATATGTCCCATCCACATATTAATATTATACTGACATCTAAAAAGATCAGATTTTCACGTTTCCGAGGGCAGGTTGGATTATTTTGAAAGTTATTCGAGCTATTTTGATCACGGGCGTCAATCCAAAGCCTGTCGGTTTGTGTCCTCTTAAATATCGGACCCTCATATCACAGGCGAAAGTAGTTGGAAATGCACGAAAAAGCAATCGGAAACACGAAAAAACCAATGAACGGACGCGATGCGTTCAATCGTCTTGCCATGGTACGGATGCAACAACAGTGGTAGATATCTTCTGACAGGTTGCGCATCTCAAATGTGTCTGCCATTTAGGTTTTCCAAAACGGTAAAAGCGATGAACAGACGAGATCCGTTTCATGGTCTTGCATGCCTCTCTAGAATTTGAGACCATTGGATTTTCAAGTGAAGTTTTTTTTTGTCATAGGGAATGCCTTCGGCATAAATATGGTGACTTTTGTTTTAATAAAGGGCATTTAAAATCAAAAGAGATTTAAATCAACTTTTTTTTAGATGTGAAATATTTGTTGATTTAAATTCATTTCCTTTTGCATGTAAATTAATTGTGTTTTATTTTGGTATTTGCAGGGAAGTGGAAAATGGGGGTCACCATGGCAAATATTATAATGATAAAGGGAGTTTTCATTTTATTAAAAAAAATTTTATTTTAAAATCTAATAAAATTCCATTATAATAATTTGAATCTTGTTGCAATATTGTTTTAATTTAAAAGATTTGAATTATTTTATTTTTATCATCACAATGGATTAATTCTTTATTTTAAATTATGAATTTATAAAATAAATTGGTACATTTTAGGAAATAAATTATTTATTTTATTTTATTGTTTTAATGTCAGGTCCTAAATGAGTTAGATTTGTAAATCATGGAGATAAAGTTGAAATGAAGTGGAGATAAGTTGGAACAAATGTTGAACTAGAGTTTACTTGAGGGACAAACATATAGTTAGAAAAAGAAAAATGCATGTTGGAGCAATGCCACCATCACGATTCACAACCACTCTAGCTTCAACTGATAATGGATGTCACACTTGCTTTTTGACAAAATTTTGCATGATTACAAAGTGTTGGTTCATGCAACACCGTTTTCGTAATGCTCACCTAGTCACAGTTTTGTAATAGTTAACTGGAGCTCAAGGCAAAGACTTGTATGTCAACTACGACTCCTTGCTTTTTAGTGCTTAATTTAGATAGATTTATTTCCTATAAAGTAGGGCAAGAAACTCTATAAATTAGAAATTTTGATTCATTGTAAGGGTCCGCGAATTGATGATTTGAGGTCCAATTAGAGATTCCATTTAGAGGGTCCACAAATTGATGATTTGAGGCCCACTTAGAAATTTTAGATTATTGTTATGAATTTCAGTAGTTTTGTGATACATTCTTTGGAGTTAATACAAGAAGCATCTTATAGATTGTATGATCTATGCATATGTGCTATGAATTTGTTATTTGCAATCCGGTAATGTCTATTGTTTGAAATCAGCAACTTGTTTTGATCTTTTGTTTATTTCTTTATGAATCATACTGCGCACGTAAGTGGTGTATGAGAACTACTGGGATAGAAAATATTGTGGTGATATTCTTTCCACGAGTTTGTGAAGTTGCATGACTTTGCATATTCATTGGAGGTTTGTAATTGAATGCTGATTTGAATAATATTTGATGATTTTTGGATTGCAGGGTACTAATTAAGTAGTTCATTAATTTTTTATTGAATTGGTTTCATTGTTATTTTCTTGTTTCCCTGATCTATCTTTTGCAGTTTATTTCGAAAGAGAATCTAAATCTGAAAATACAAAAAAAAAAAGAAAAAGTAAGTAATTTGAAGTTGTTTCAACCAGCAGGCCCCTTGATAGGTACAATCGCATCAACCACTTAGTTGCCCATCACCATCAAGACTCGACTATAGAGACCTTGGAGTAGTTAGTTTCTCAAAAATTACTACATTTCAGAAGAGGTGGTGAGTGTTTGCATAAACTACTTGACTGTTGGTGAGTGTGTCAAAACACCCGTCAACAGAAACTAGCGCTAGAAGGAGGGTCGGTAATGATTTCTGAATTATTTGCTTAAGTTAGAGTGAGTTAGACCTTGGGAAAGTTTGACTCCAATGGGCAATCCATTGTGCATACCTAAGATTGTTCATTCAATTCCTCATCAAGTGTATAATGGGCTTCCCATGTTCTTTCTTGAAAATGGACAAAGTGCTTCAGACCATGTAAATCTTTTTAAACATCAAGTGTTTTCCCTTCAAAGCACACCGGAGGATGTTGCTTGCAACTTGTTTGTTCAAACTCTTCAAGGTTCAGCATCACAATGGTATACAAGTCTTTCTCCTAGCTTGATTTGGTCATGGCATGAATTTGAATTCCTTTTTTTAAGTCAATTTGATCCTTTTATAAGATTGGAAGATGCACTAATTCAATTTGCAAATGTGAAAAGAGTGTCTGGAGAATCAATTGCTCAATTCAATCATAGATTCTTGCTTATGTATCAAAGAGTTCAATCTACAAGTAGAGTAATAAATGCAAGATGTTTGAAAGGTCATTACTTTTGGGGTATTGGTAATATGTTTACAGAAAAGATTAAATTTTTTGGTGAAGTCAAAGATGTACATCAGGCACTTGGAATAGCCTTAATCATAGCACAATCTAGGTATGACACTGTAAATAATATTTTTTACCATTTTAATGAAATTGTGTTAGGGGGTTGTTCGTATGTACAAACTTGTTCTCAGGCACACACCATGCCTATCCAATACCAAAGATTCAAAAACTATAATGTCCCAAATATGCCCACTATGACTTCAAACAACACAATAGATCAACCAAACTACAATCACCAAATGCAACTATCAAATATGAATGAAAATACTACACCTGCTAATGAAGTTTTTATGGTTGTAACATCTTTCTTTGGTCATGATTCAGGAGGAAGAAAAAAAAATTATAATGAAGTCGTAGCTACAAAATTCAATGATCAGTCATGCCACATGAACCAGTTGTTTGAAAATAAAGAAAAAGTCTATGCAAATTCCGATTACAAACAGAAAATCAAATTTGGAGGTGATTCAACAACCAATTTTGGCAGAGATTTGGGAGAAGTTGAAGTTGTCACAACATTGCCCCAACACTTTTATAATGAAGAATCAACAAGTGGAAGGTTTCATATGCATTGTCAAGCTGAATTCCATGATGATCAACCGCATGATGAAGGTGTGCAAAATTTTGGTTTATGGTTGGATACTACACCTTCACGTAAACATTTGGAGGAAAGGTTGAGAGAGTTGGGTGTCTTTAAGTCTTTGGGGGATTTGCATGGGTAGCTGGATGTAGAATACACTGCACAAATAAACATTATGAGATTAATTGTTGTGTTTTCCTTGAGAGATTGGATAGATATTTGAAACACATGATTAAACTTGAGGATGTATTCACTCCCCTGGAAGATCATTGGGACCTCGAGTGGAAAAATGAGTTGAGAGAACAACTCCTACTACTTAAGGCACAAGAGGATTCACAACCATTCACTCATGAAGGCAATTTTCTTGATGAAAGCCAACATGATAGAGAACTTATGACAAGTACGGATGAGGCTGGTAAGGTGGTGTTTATGACTTCCTCTATCAATGAACATGAGAGAGATGTTGAATTGAATTTACCATGTAGAAGCAATTTTGATTGGTGTTCGGATTTGTTGAATAAAGAATATGAGTTGATGATTAATCTTGATGCGATTGGAGTAAGGAATGAAAAACCCACTGGTTTTAAAATATCGACAACATTGCCCCAACATTGTTAGTATATTCTCAACATGATTTCTATAGTAACCAACCACAAAATAAAGTTGAGAAAAGTTTTAACTCCTTGGAAGATATTCTGCTTGCACATAGCAGCTTGAACCGAAATTTGAAAGAAATGGGTGTTTCCAAGTGTGTGGTTGGCATTGCATTATTAGATGGATGTAGAATACACCTCACAAACAAGCATTGTGAAGCTAGTTGTTTTGTTTTCCTTGAGAGAATGGACTTATACTTGAAGGAGGAAATCAAATTCACCGGAGTATTCACTCTGGTGGAAGACCATTGGGACCTTAGAAGTGAATTCATAGAGAAATTCCTATCGTATATATCTCAAGAAGACTCACAACCAGACCCTCATAAGGAGTTGATTGGCAAAGACCGACATGATGGAGAAATCACTACAAGCAAAGACAAAGTTGGTATGTTAATGGATGAATCTTATTCTCCTTATCAAATGAGTATTGAATTAGTCCCACATGATGAGGTTGAAATCGATTTGGGTATGGATTCAATTTGTAAAGAAGATGATTCAATAATGGATGATTTCTTGGACAAATATGTGAATGAAAATCTTTCATGTTTGGAGGTTGATAATGCTGATCTTGGTATGGATTTCATAAGCAAGGAATGTGATATTAGAGCAGATTTGGAAGTGATTGAGAACAATAATAGTAAGTTGACCTGTTTGGACAAAGGTGATGTGCTTGAGGATGTTTTCATGACCAAGGATAATATGAGTTGCTCATTGGAATGTACAAGTACTGATTTGGTTGAAGAGAGTGTTAATGACGCAAGAGAATGTAATATATTCCTGGATGAAGTAGTGGAAGACCTCTTCCCTATTCATAACAATGACTTGGACATTGAGACTTTTGATACAAACATAGAAATAACTCAAAGCTGCATTCAAACTTGCCAAAAACTTTTTGATGAATGCCTAGATCGGGTTTGTGCTAATCATGAGAGAAAGTTGGAAGTTATGAAAAATAACACTGAAAACACATACATACATGAGACTGACCTCTTATTGCAACAAAGTGTTTGTGATATGTTCCAAGTTGGAGTGCAAGGAACTGAAAAGTGTATGCAAGAGACAAAGTCAAAAATGGAAGTGTTTCACCAAGACCAACGACATAAAATAGGGAAGTCTTCATTTAATTTCACACATTCTAATGAGCTTTCAAGAGAAATATATTATTCATCAGTTACTCATAACCTTGGTAATGAAATTGCTAATGTTGATGATTTTGTGGAGGGAATTGATGTTGTACATCATGAAGAGGAGTTTCAAACTTTGCAAGGAAAATATAGCATGCAGCCTACCTCAGTAGAAGAAATGGAAAGGACAATGAATCTTGTGTTTGAACTGGTCATAGAGATGAGTAGTCGTAGCTTCTCACACAACATGTTAGACTTTGCAACATGTGATTAATGTAGGATTCATCCTTTGGAATCACATTCTTAGGTAAGTTGTCTAGAATTTGTAATGGCTTGGGAGATTGTCATGGTAGGTAACGTTGAAGGTAAACATTCTGATTTTAATAATCTAGAGAATGATGAACTTAAAGATTTTGACTTACTAGAATAGGGGTTTGAAGTAAACAGTCCATTGGAAGTTAAGTGTCCCAATTCACTACTTGGTGTTGGTCTTCATGATAATGATGTGTTGAAAATTAAAGTTAATATTGATGACCAACATATCTCGTTGCTAATGGATGTTGTTTCTCTTGACATGTATGAACCTGAGTGGGAATACAAGTTGCACCTCAAGTTGGGACCTCATAAGGACAAAGTCACCATGCGAGAGCATGCACCTACAACACAATCAAATCAAGTGGCGTCCTTCCTTTTCCCTCCATGTGTTGATTACTTTATATTTGAATATGAGGTGGGAGGAATACCAACATGTTTGGTGGTAGATCACGGTCATAATGAAAACCCACAATTATTGATCTTTAAAGTTTTGTGCTCATAAACTGAATTGAAATTGTTTAAACTTTATATTTCTAAGTACAAAAATAAATTTGCTAGACTTAGGACTTGGCCAACTAAGTTGTTACTGCTGAACATAATGAAACATCAGTCAAAAAATGGTCAAATTTTTTTGTTTTCCCATCTTGTTATGATCGAGTCTTAAGTCATCTTAGTGTTATTTTAGGCTAGGTAGGTAGGATTAGTTTAGTTTTCTTTTGTTTTCATTGCTTTTTCCTTGTTGTTTGGTCTTTTTGTTTGTCGGTGTTGTGTCTTCTTTTGTTTCTTGTGTTTTTTTGTTTTGTTCTCTTGTTTCCTCCACCTTTTTCCTTGTTCTTTCTTTTCGCTTGGTGTTGTTGTTCTCTTGTGTGTGGTTCTTTCTTGTTTTCTTGTTCATTTCTTGTGTCCTTGTTCCTTCCCTTTCTTTTGTTTGGGACTTCTTGTTCTAAGGTGGAAGTTGGAGTGTTGCATAAGGGGTATAATCGAGAGTGACTTAGTTGAGAGTTTGCTATAGCTATTCTCAGATACTTGATCAGTCACTTGCCTTAGAAACTTTAGTTTACTTTCAAACTTTTCAATCTTGAGGGCGCTAACATGTATCTTGACTTAGTACATTTTTGAGTTTCTAGGAAGCAGTTGAAGACTTATTGCGAGCTACACATCTTAAGAAATCCATTTATACCAGGTTTGATAACTCTATTCAAGGTGAAAAACTCGAAGGTTTATGTTTCCCTCATGATGTCCACCTTAGTTCCCAACCCAGTGTCGAACTTCATTGTTTGAAAATTGAGAAAAGTGAGAAAGGAAGAAATAAAGTGAAAAAAGAAAGAAAAATAAAAAGGAAGGAAGAAATAATTAAAAAAATCAAAAAATGCAAAAAACCATAAAAATTGAAAAAGCCAAAACCCCTTAAAAATCATAAAATTCAAAAAAAAAAAAATTTAAAAATTGAAAATTTGAAAAACCTTTTGAAAATAACCAAAAAAATCAAATATTTGCAAAAATACAAACAAAAAAAAAAGAAATCACGAAATTAAAAAAAATAATAATTAAGAAAAATTTAAAAGTTTAGATTTATTTAAAATAAAATGATATTTTAAAGTTTAAAATAAAATTTAAATTTTATTAAAGTTCGAATTTTATTTAAATTTTAATATTTCTATCTAATAAAAGTTTAATAAGTAAATATTTGTCATCAAAGATTTTGAAAAATTATCTTTTGAGTGGTGGGTAAATAAAACACTCTGAAGTCCTAGACTACCGCAATCAGAAGAATTAACAAGCCAAAATTCAAAACCTTACAGTTCCGGAATTTGGGAAAAAGGCAAATACAAAAAAATCCGTAACTCGAAAACCCAGGGTATGGAAGAGGCAACACTCCGAAGTTCGAGACTCCGAAACCCGAAACCCCGAAGCCGGAAATGAATGCAAAATGATGAAAGCTCTGAGAGATTTAAGAGCCCAGAATTTGGAACTCCCGAGATTGGAATATTGTTTTTCTACTGGCCATAGTAGAATAATATTGTGGGTTCAAATCCCACCATGGTTTTTCCCATTTGGGTTTCCACATAAAAATCTTGGTGTTATGATTTTGTGGTTTATTATCTTGTGTTTATGCATTTAACTTTCTTGCATATGCTTCCGGTGGTTTGAGATTAAGTCATAAAATTCCTTTACTGGTAGATCACTAATTCACCCCCCCCCCCCTCTCAATGATCCTTGATTCCAATAAGGTAAGGAATGGTTCTCCACTTTTTTTATTAGTATTGAATAGATCTCATTGTGATCTCATGTTCAATATTGTAGGAATATTGCATGATGAATTTTTTTACCAATTCCTCAAAGGATCTAATGCCAAGAGGTAGTTTGGAGAACCATTCCATTGCTTTCCCCCCTAGACTCCTTGGAAATAGTCTCATCATGAATTTTTCTTTGTGCACAAATTCCATGCTCATGGTACAAAATTCCCTTATGTGATCTTGTGGATCGGAATCACCCATGTACTTATCATATTTGGGGATTTCACAATTTGGGGGAAATGGAATCATATTGAGACGTCTATCAAATGGGTAAGGACATATGTCCTCTAATGTGTATCTTCTATTTTGTTCCTTGCTGCATGTCCTAAATTTGTCGTTGCAATGTTTGCATTTGTTGTTTGAGAGCGGTGAGAGGATTATTCTCATTGTGATTGGTCTGATTACGGTTAGTCTCATTATAGTTGGTTTCATTACGATTGGTGTATCTCCTCATTTCTTCCCTTGGTTCATCGTGAGTTTTCCTTACTTGGTCCATATCAAATTCTGGAAGAAGCTTGATGCCTTTTCTTTCTAACATTAGGAAATATTTCTCTGCGTTCGCTTCTATGAGCCTTTCCATAAACCTTTAAAAGATGGGATTTTATTGAGCTTCTTGAATTAGTTCCTCTGTTATCTCCCCTGGTGCAAGATCTTGATATATATGAAATGGGTTTTATTCCAAGTGTGATTGTGATTGTGTTCCCGAATCTTCTTTTTTTTCTTGTTCTTGTCTTTACCTTCGAGTGTAGATAGGCATCATATATGATTTGTTGAAAGACTCAATAGGTGATTAGTTCTTGAGGCAAATATGCCAAGTTAATTTGACCACCTTGATTGAGAGATTGGGATAACCCTGACCTTTTTTATAAAGCCCGTGTTCTCAAAGGTTCTTCATCAAGCTTATTCCCCCAACCAAGGAGATAATTATGATAGAGGTGTACGAATGTGCGATGTTTTAGAAAGAGTTTGCGGTTAATGTAAAGAAACTTCCTTTTCTTCAAGATTTTTTTTTTACTAGGTCTTTTCTTCTTCAAGTCTTTCTTTTGACTGAGTTTCTTTCTCTTCAAGTGATGAGGGATGGTCATGTAAGTGATACAATTTTTGTGTAAGATAATCAAATATTTTGTTTTGTTTTGATTTGAACAAATCCAAATAGGGGGTAGGATGTGACCCTATTGATAAGGCTATATAGATGTGATTATAAACTCTACGTCTAGGTTTAGATGAGGAACAATATATCCTGATGGCGAGCCTTGTCGGAATAGGTAACCAAGTGTGATAAAATACTAATCTATGATTGTATGATGATAAATTTGTTTCACTTGCCAAAACCAGTATTCCTAGCTCTGCTTTTACTTACCGTGAAGGTTGGAATCGACACTAGACGAAAAAGGGTATCCAAAAGTGTTTTTTAAATTTCTTGAAAGTAATCAGGAGTACCCTCTATTTTGAATGCACTATAAAAAGTTGCAAATGTGCTAAATTTTTTGTCAAATGCACGACTCTGGACCCTATATGCTCTAATTCTTTGATCAGATGTGATGTTTTATAGGTTATATGTGCTACTATTTTTTTTAAATGTGTGATTCTGAGAGACAGATGTGCGAGACTTTTAATCAAATGCACTTTTCTGAAATGTGTATTCACTAAACTTCTCTGGTTTTGATTATTTCGACTATTTTGATAGAGATTTTTGTTTAAAAGTTGGATTTCTTTGTGTAGAGGGATAAAATTAAATTTGAGATTTTATTGGAGAAGATTCAGATAGATTCTACATCAAATAATGAAGTACCTTCAATGAGCACACCTGCAAACCAAATATTCAAAATTAAAACACACATGCATGCTATGAAATCTACTCCATTGTGCTTGTATCTTCAAGATCTTGCCATTCAAGATGTGTGCTCTCAAATTTTAACACTAAGCGCAAGAAGCTATGAAGAATGAAGATTTAAAATAAAAGATGTGAGATTGATCAACAAAATCCAAATGCAAGAAAAGATATTAAAGATGTAAATGCAAGATAGTGGATGGGTGCTCAAAATGCAAAGATGATGAAGAATGCAAACTGACATAAGTTCAGCACATAAAGATGAGATACTCAAATAAGAGAGGGGGCCTTGTTTAAATAGATTTTCTTTGAGCGAGTTCATGTTGTGGGATGAATATGGGATAATGCAAGATGAGTGGTATAGGGAAGATGAGTGGTCAATGGGAAATGGTAAGTGGTAGGAGTGGATATTAAAAGGTTTTATTAAATAAATAGAGAAATGTATATAAGGTGAATGCATGAAGGCATATAAATGAATATGATATAATGTTTTATTTAATAGATTTAATAGATAAATGATGAGATATTAATAATAATATAATGAAATATGGAAATTATGAATAATGAATTATGGAGAAATAATAGTATAATAATAAGGACTTGCACGATGTTCAAAGAAATTTGAAATTAAATGAGGACAAATTAATGGAAATTTTTATGTGTCTACATTTTGCCCCTCTTTGAGATAATGTTGCCGATCGCGTTGTTTCAAAGAAAATGATCAACTGATATATACCCCAAAGGTGTCCTGGTAAGGATAATGATTGATTGGTTATTCCCCCTCGAGAGATTGATTGAATAGACTGATGGAGATTGATCTCTCGATAGATCATAGGAGAGAAAATTGGATGATTGATATTGCGCAAGTGATTAAGTTGAGATGTACATTTGATGGAAATGCATAGTCAATGAGGCGTAACTCAACAATTGATGGAAATAAACAGTATACCTAGGTTGATAAGCTGATTAAGCTGATAGTGATTGATGTGGGCACAAGATAAGTTGATCCAATGATTGATTGATTGATTGACTCAAGGGGCATTAAGATTGCAAGAACAAAGTTGGTTGATAAATAGATTAAAGATTCGAGGACATTGCATCAATTGGATAAAGTGTTTGATCAATCTCACTGCAATAAGAAGAATGAAGAAGATGATGAAAGAAATGATGAGAAAAATAGATGAGAAGGAGGATGAGAAGAGAAAAGTGATGGGAAAAAAGAATGAGTGATGAGAAAGAGGATATGAAAGGTGATGATAATTCTTGTTCTTTTTAAGTGCTTGTATCATCATCAAGCTTATTATAGCAAAAGGCAAAAAATCATCTGGATATGAATTAAACCCAAATGAATCAGTCACACCAATTGCGAGAAAGAAAACATATCAGACAGTAATGGAATGCCTCAATGTGTATCAAACCAATATGTCCTTGATGATCTAAAGCGATCATATCCTAGGATGTGTCATCATATTCCTAAGAAACATCTTGCAAGCAATAAACAAGTGAACATGCCCCATCCTCGCCTTTCTAGTCAAAGACATCCTAGAGATAAAATCTCTAGTCAGAGACATCCCAGAAAATAAAAAAGGCATGTCACCAAAAAAGAAAATCAGAAACAATCAAAAGAAAATAAGCAAACAAGCAAACAATACGTTTCATGCCGAATGGTTTTTGTTCACAATTAATGCGTTTGGTTTTAATAAGTTGATCAAATGTTGTTATGTTTGCTCAATCATAATCTCATCACACCATGAATTCATTGAAGTGCAAAGCTACATGCTTTTCCAAAGTGTTTGTGTCATCGCAATGTTTATTACATGTTTTTTCTTGTGATTTTTAGGGTTTTTTCAGGATATTTTATGATTTTTATGATTTTTTCAGGACATGTTAGAAGATGCTTCCTCTGACCATGAGATGTCAACTATCCCAACCCACTCCTAAGGTCAAGGAGATGCCCTAGTGGGGGATAAGACTAGCGTAGTATGCAAGAGAAGGATTGCTTGCGGGGTATGCAAACAATCCACTAGCTATGATGGGGGTGGGAAGACTATTATGAAATGGGAGAGCAGATACGGATAAGGCATAATCAAGTAGAGTACTAAAGGAAAGAGGAGCCAAATCTCTCCACATGGCGTCGATTGCCTGGTTTTCACCATGGCACTTGCCCAAGGCACCTGTTTGTCAGGTTTTCACCAATGGACAATTTTTTTTCTTTTTTTCTTTTTTTTCAGGATCTTTTTCTCATTTTTTTGTATTTTTTCAGGATCTTTTAAAGAATTTGTTTTTAAGTACTCAAGCATAGAATCTGCAAAGGTGAATTATATTGATTGGATCTTCAAGCGGTTCACCCTCAGGAGTTGCCAGCTGATATGCTCCTGATCCATACACAGCAATGATAATATATGGACCAAGCCAATTAGGTTCAAACTTGCCCATTTTCTCTTTGTCTTGCTAGTTCTTTGGATTTTCTCTAAGGACAAGAACACCAACCTCAAATGTGTGAGATTTGACTCTCTGGTTGTAACTTCTACACGTGTTGCTGATATGCTCTGAGGTGATCAAAAGTAGATTGTCTTCTTTCATCCAGGAATTCTAAGTCATGCAAGTAGGAGACTATGTAGTCTTCATCACTGATCAGGTTATGCAAAGAGACCCATAGGGAAGGTATCTCAACCTCAATGGGCAATATAGCTTCATAACCATAAACAAGGGAGTATGGAGTGGCGTATGTGGGAGTGCAGACACTTGTGCGGTAAGCCCACAAGGCAGGGTTCAATTGGATATGCCAATCATGATCAGCTTCATTAACCACCTTTTTGAGGATTCTAAGGATGTTTTTGTTAGAGGCCTCAGCCCGACCATTACCTTGAGGATAGTATGGTATGGAGAAATGGTGTTGGATATGAAATTTCTCACAAAGCTCATGGACATCTTGATTCTTGAATGGATGACCATTATCAGTAATGATGGCAAGGGGGAAACCATACCAACATATGATGTAATTCAAAATAAATGTGGAAATTTGTTTTCCAATGATATGGGTAAGAGGAACAGATTCAATCCATTTTGTGAAATATTCAGTAGCAGTGATGATGAATTTGTGCCCATTAGATGAGGGTGGATGGATTTTGCCCACGAGGTCGAATCCCCACTGACAAAAAGGCCAAGATGTAATAAGCAGTTGCAATTCTTGTGCTGGCACATGTATCAAGTCTCCATGTATTTAGCATTGCTTGCATTTCTTAACGAACTGATAAGCATCCTTCTCCATAGTAAGCCAGTAATAACCAATATGCAAGAGTTTCTTAGCTAGGGTAGGACCGCTCAAATGTGCCCCACATATACCTTCGTGTACCTCTCACAAGGTAGTGTTGGCTTCATCACGCTCAAGAAATCTAAGTAAGGTACCATCAAGACCCCAATGATATAGGGTATCAGCTAAAATGGAATAATGGGAGGCTCGACAAATAAAAGGTTTTTGAGCTTTGTTGGATAGATCAGGAGGTAAGATATTATCATGTAAATAGGAATAAATATCTCCATACCACTAGGAATTAGGACCAACGATGAGACATATCATTTCAGGTTGTGGTACACTATAGGTAGGCTCTAAGAGCAGTTCAAGCAAGAACTTGTAGTATTCAGCATTACTTGGCATTATTACAAGGGAGGTGATTATAGCCATTGCATTAGTTGCTTTGTTGTTGTCCCGAGGAATTTGCTCAAATATGACTGTGGTAAAGTATGCCTTGAAATCATCCACCATTCTCTTGTATGGCATAATCTTTTCATCTGTTATCTTATAATCATCATTAACTTGTCTAATCACTAACTGGGAATCACCAAGAACACGCAAATCTAAGATTTTCCATTGTACAGCCATACGGAGTCCAGAAAGTAATGCTTCATATTCTACAATATTATTGGTACAAGGAAATTGTATTTTATAAGCCTTCAATATAAAAACCCCTTGCAGTGTGATGAAGAGAATGCTAGCACTAGAGCCACCATGTGTGAAGGAACCATCAAAATATAAAGTCCAGAGGTTTGAAGATTCCATGTTGAAGATTGACTCATGAGGTAAATTTGTAATAAGTGGATGATCATCTGTGATAGGAGCATCAACGAGTTGATCTGCTATAGCTTGTCCTTTTATTGCTTTTATTTATACATACTCAATGTCAAACTTGCTAAGAATCATGCCCCATTTATCCAGTCATCCTGTAAGAGTTGCTTTACTCAGAAGATATTTAAGTGGATCAATTTTTACAATGAGCTTTGTTTGGTGTGTGAGCATGTAATATCGCATTTTTTGTGAGGCAAAAACTACTGCAAGACACGCTCTCTCAATGGGACTATAATTAAGCTCATATCCCACTAGGGTACAACTGATGTAATATATTGCACGTTCTTTTCCTTCAGAGTCATGTTGAGCCAAAAGTGCCCCCAATGTTGTGGCAGTTGTGGATATATATAGTAGTAGAGGCTTGTCATCTGTGGGAGGTACTAACACTGGTGGTGACATTAGGTATTCTTTGATCTATTGAAAAGCTTGTTCACATTTTTCATCCCATATGAATGAAACATTTTTATGTAGTAGGTGCTGAAATGGTTGACACTTATCTGCCAGTTGTGCTATAAAGCGGCGAATAGATTGGATTTTCCCTTGTAAACATCTCAACTGCCAGATATTCCTCGGTGGTGGCATCTCAAGTATGGATTTTACTTTTTCAGGATCAACTTCAATTCCCTTAGATGATACAATGTATCCAAGGAGTTTCCTGGAGGTTACCCCAAAGACGCATTTCTTTAGATTCATTCAGACTTTATATTTTTCCAACCTTATAAAGATTTTATCCATGATTTCTAAATGTCCCTCCCTGGTGTAAGATTTTCCAAGCAAGTCATCTACATAATCTTCCATATATATATATATATATATATATATATATGCATCATGTCATGAAAGATAGTGGTCATTGCACGTTGATAAGTAGCTTCAACATTCTTCAATCCGAAGGGAATGACATTCCAACAAAAAGTTCCCCAAGGACAAGTGAATGCTATTTTGATCTGGTCTTCAAGAGCAACTTTGATCTGATTATAACTCGAGAACCCATCCATGAGGGATAACATCTCGTGTCATGTTGTGGAATCCACTATCATGTCAATATTTGGAAGTGGGAAGTCATCTTTAGTACAAGATTTATTTAAATCTCTAAAATCTGTGCAAACACGAACACTCCCATTAGGTTTTGAAATGGGTACCAAGTTTGAAATCCATTCGACATAGTCAACAGGTCTTATAAATCCAGCATCTAGCAGCTTTTGTAATTCTTCCTTTACCAATAGTGCCACATGAGGGTGCATTTTTCTCAATTTTTGTTTGACATGTTTTGCCCTCGGTGGTAAAGACAAGTGATGCATAACTAAATCAGGTCAAGTCTGGGCATGTCTAAATAGGACCATGCAAAATTAACCTATCTTTCCCTGTAAAACTAGATATGCTCTATTCTCTATTTAGGGGTCAATGATTTGACTAGATGTATAATCTTTGGTTGCTCTTTTGTTCCCAAGTTTGTTGGTACTGTCTTTTCCACTAACATAGATGACTTCTCATGGTATAATGATAGGGGAAGTGTGTCAAGCCTTCCATCCTCAAGTACCTCAGAGAGTTTTTCACCTTTGGATACGTACTTTATTTTTACTTTTTTGGGGTCTAATAGCATCGCAAAATGGTTTTCAGTAGAAGATCTATTGATATTTTCCATAATTTTGTGACTGAAAGGCTTGGCACCTTCTCCAAAGTAAGTCGCACTATTAAGTTATATGGTGAATCCATCCCTATGATCTTGAAGGGGTAAATCACTTCATGCTCCAAGAAAGTTTATGATTGCCTCATATTTTTGAAAAATATCGAACTAGGGTTGTCCCTCATGGTCCCAATCAATAAGTTGTGGGTGAATAAGAGATAAAGGTTCATGATTAGGTTCAAGGCTATGAATAGGCTCAAGGGAACAAATAGAATCATAGTCATATATGTCAATGAAATTGTGAGATTCATCAATGGTACCTCCATCATCAGTCTGTGTTGCATTAGAAGACTCCCCTACCTCACTCGAGTTACCCTTAGTACTCAAGATCCTATCTTTCTATGTATCATACCCTAGACTAGGAACCTTACGTCCACATTAGGTTTGATCGATTCAAGTATACCTTGTTTGTGTAAACCAAGAGGATTGTAACCATCATATCCATATCTTTTCATTATCTTCAATCCCTTTCCATTGTGCTCACCTAGTATTTTGACTTCAGGTTCTGCAATTTGTTCTTTCTCTGTATCTTCATCTTTGTATAGCCATCTCAAGAGGTCCTCTTTTTCCATTTCATCATATAAAGCTCCCCATTTTTTAAAAATAGTAGGTTTATAGACTATAGTAGTGGTCTCCAATGTGGTCTCAGTCATTTGTGGTTTTCCATAAGTGTGAGGGGACAAAGGTAGCTTTCCAATGTAGAGAGCACAACTCATAGAATATTCCCCTACTCCATGGTCTTTTACTTTTATTCTAATCTCAGCTTCGTTGGATTTGGAAGTGGATGCTTTTAAGGATTCAGGATCAATGTATGCTTGGGAAGGAGGTTCTTCACGGTTACTTAGAATTCAAATTGTTGCAATACATAAAAGGGTTTGGATCTCCTGGTATAGTTACTTCAACACCATTGTGTAGAAATTTGATACATTGATGGTAGGACGTAGAAGGTACAGCCTTCATTACATGGATCCAAGGCCTTCCAAGGAGAATGTTATAGGTCAAGGGGAGATCAAGGACTTAAAAAATCACATCCTTCACCATAGGTCCCACTTTGATATGAAATGTAACTGATCCCTTAGATGAGCGTTCCTCTTCATCATATGCCTTTATTATAATCTTTTTCTTTGGATCAACTACATTTGCATTAGACCCAAGCTCTCTAATCAATTTCAAAGTACAAATATTTAGACCTTCTCCTATGTTTATCAAAACTCGCTTGATCTATTATAACTCGGTTGTTACTCAGTTAATACTGAACTTCACTTGGTAGACATTCTGCCTTCTTTAACCGATATTGATAACCTTAGGGTTTACCGACTAGGTACCTTAGGGTTTACAAACTAGGTTCTTTGCTCGGTGACATAGTATAATATTAAGCTTATAATCAACAACATATGTAGGATATCAAAACAATCAAAACAACATGATCTCATCATTGTCTAACTCGGTAATAGTTGCCCATTGAATAACTTATTATTCCCCTTTATTATCACATTCTTTTTGTGTCACTTACCGACCTCCTAATACTCATCAACACATACTTCTCAAGATATGGCAACATCATACTGAATCAAAAAATCAATTTCTTGACATTAATGACAAAATAATATTATTAAGACAGTAATCATCCATCTTCAGTTATATCAACAATCTCCAACAACCTTCTCAATATCCTTATTGAAATGCCAACAATCTCCTTTCTATTGTAATGCCAACAATCTCCCCCTTTGGCATTGATGGCAAAACCAACTTTAAGTGGCAATACCAACTTGATTTGTTCCAACTGATTCGGATTCAGATTGTTGTTAGACTTTTCTTGAAGTCTTCTCCCCCTGTCATTGGTTTTCTGTTATCTTCTTCTCCCCCTGTCATTGGTATTTTGTTATCTTCTCCATTTAGTCTTCTCCCCCTTTGACAACAATGCCAAAAAGAAAAAACTAATTCATGATTTCTTCCTTTGTGAAGTAATTTCCTTGTTGTGTTACACATGTATCAACTCAATCTCGGTCAGAGCAACTTGTCTCCAATCACTATTTCCTACACACCTTTAGAAAACCTCCTAAAGTACGTAAATCAGCATCAATCCACAAATAATATTCTATAGAGTCATCGAATTGATGCTTTCACTGAACTCTATCAGTGAGTAGAAGATAGGGTTAGGACCCCTAGCTTGCTTCTGAGATACTCAAAAGTGTCCCTTAGCAGTGGCTTTGTAAAAATATTAGCTATTTGTTCCTTTGAACTGATATATTCCAGCACAACTTTCTTCTCTTGAACTTCTTCTCTGAGATAATGATACTTTATAGAGATATGCTTTGTCTTAGAGTGTATTACCGGATTCTTTGAAATGTTAATAGCATTAGTATTATCACATAATATAGTTATTGGCTCGGTAACTTTCTCATTTATACCTTCCAACAGTTGTTTGATCCATGCTATATTGGTACAATTCAATGTTGCAGTGACATATTCAGCTTCAGCTGTTGATTGTGAAATGCATCGACGTTTCTTGCTAAGCCAACTTACTAGTCTATCTCCCAAGAAGAAAGCTCCACTGCTTGTGCTTTTCCTGTCATCAATGTTTCCTACCCAATCATCATCAGTATAAACTTTTAAATCAAAATCATTCCTCTTTTCATATACTAAGCCATAATCTTCAGTGCCTCTCAGGTATCTGAAAATTCTCTTGATTGATGTCATATGGGTTTCTTTAGGATCTGCAGAAAATCTTGCAACTATTCCTACTACATGTGTTATATCTAGCCTGTTGTGAACAACATATTGCAACTTTCCAATCATAGATCGGTAAAGTGTCTCATCAATAGATGCAGATTCATCATTCTTTGATAGTTTATAGTTAGTAGTCATAGGAGTACTTACAGGTTTAGAATCCTCCATTCCAAATTTCTTCAAGATTTCCTTTATGTACTTGGATTGAGTAATGAAAATCTCATCTTTCATTTGCAGTATTTGTAAACCTATAAAATACTTTATCTCACCGATTAATGACATCTCAAATTCTTTGTACATTTCATTTCCAAAGTTCTTGCATAGAGAATCATTTTCACAAAAAATAATATCATCAACGAATATGGCTGAGATCAGCATTCCATTGTCCTCATCATTCTTCATGTACATATTGCTATTTTTACTTGTTCTTATAAAACCAATCATGATTAAGTAAGAGTGCAGTCACTCATACCATGCTCTAGGTGCTTGTTTCAGACCATATAAAGCTTTGTTTAATTTACATACCTGATCTTTACTCTTGTCTTCAACAAATCCTTCAAGCTGTTCAATATAAACTTCTTCTTCTAGTATACCATTCAAAAATGCAGATTTAACATCCATTTGATATACCTTGAAATTTTTGAAAGCAGCATATGCCAACAATGTTCTTACTCCCTCAAGTCTAGCCACAGGTGCAAAAGTCTCACCATAATCTATTCCTTCTTCTTGAGCATAACCTTTGCAAACTAGCCTTGCTTTGTTCCGAATGACCTCACCTTTTTCGTTTAGCTTGTTTCTGAAAATCCATTTTGTACCGATTACATTTTTGTCCTTCGGTCTTGGGACCAATGTCCATGTTTCATTCTTCTTGATTTGATCAATCTCTTCTGTCATAGCATTTACCCAATCTTCATTGTTGAATGCCTCTTTTACTATTCTCAGTTCAAATTCAGATATCAGACATGTGTTAGGTCTCAGTTTGTTCCTTGTCATCACTGGATCATCCTTATCTCCTATAATCTGACTTGATGCATGATTTCTTCTGACATATTTGGCTAATATAGGCTCGGTAGGCTCTGTATAATCTTCTTCATCACTCGATAACTGGATATTATCTTCATTTTCTTCAGCAACTTTCTCGGTAGGATTTCTCGGTTGAGCATAAACAAATTCTTCATAATTTTCAGGCTCTTTGGAATTTCCTACATCATTTGTTTCTGCAAATTCATCAATTTTCACATTTGCACTTTCTACTATTTTGTTAGTTGATTTGATCAGACATGTAAATGCCTTACTTCTAGAAGAATAACCAAGAAATGTTCCTTCCTCACTTTTCTGATCAAACTTTCCATTTCTGTCATCTTTGTGAACATAATATCTACTTCCAAAGATTTTAAAATAACTTACATTAGGTTTCTTGTCATACCAGATTTCATATGGAGTCTTCATAGTTCCTTTCTTCAGTTGTACTCAGTTTAGGGTGTAAACTGCAGTGTTGATAGCTTCTCTCCAAAATGTTTGAGGTACCCTCTTTTCTATCATCAGGGTTCTAGCACAATCTACAATAGATATGTTTCTTCTCTCAGCTATCCCATTTTGTAAGGTGTTCTCGATGTTGACCCTTGCCTTTTTATACCATGATCATTGCAGAATAAGTTAAATTCATCAGAAGTGAATTCTCCTCCTCTATCAGATCTAAGACATTTCAACTGTCTTCCTGTTTCATTTTCAACTCTTGCCTTGTACCATTTAAACATTTGAAAAGCTTCTGATTTTTCTTTTAAAAACATAACTGACATCATCCTTGAGTAATCATCCACAAATAATATGAAATATTTATCACCATAATAGCTTTGAACTTTCATGGGACCACAAAGATCAGTGTGTACTAGATCTAAAATTCCTTTAGAAGTGTAGGACTTACTTGTAAAGCTTGATCTTGTCATCTTACCCATCTGGCATCCTTGGCACATAGAATTCTTAGGTTTTTCAGGCTCGGTAGACCTCTTACTCGGTGCTTCTTACATATTTTGATCAAATTATCAAAATTTACATAACAAAACCTTTTATGCCATAACCAGGTATCTTCTATTTTTGCATATAGATATTTGTTCCGAGTTGAGTCAAGATGAAATGTATTACCTTTTGTTTGTGTCCCGGTAGTAGCTAGCTTTCCATGTTTGTCATGAACTTTGACACATCCCTTCTGGAATTCTATTCGGTATCCTGTATTGTTTAGTTGTGCTACACTCAACAAATTGTATTTCAAACCTTCAACCCAATATACATCATCACATTTAGCATTGTCAAGAAGCATTATAGATCCTTTACCTTTCACCAGACATGGTGCATCATTACCAAATCTTACATATCCTCCATCATAGTCTTCTAAATTAACAAACTTGTGTTTATCACCTATCATGTGATGTGGGCATCCACTGTCTATGATCCAAGAATCATTATTATTTATGTGAGATATTATGGATTTTTCTTCATACCTTTCTTCATTTGATCCATCTTTAATAGCCACATAAACAACTTCCTCTGTACCAGTTTCATCAGATTTATCATCATTGGATTCCTCATCAGCTACTAGGCATGTCTTTCTATATCTCCTTCTGAAGTCTCGGTGTCCTCTGTAGTGATTGTCTTTATGTCTATCTTCTCGGTATTCTCTCTTTTCACCAAATTCTTTGTTAGGGCAGTTAGAAGCCATATGTCCTATTTTATCACAATCGAAACATTTCAAAGGTAGCTTTCCTTTATACTTACCTTTGCCTCTCGGTAACCTTCTAGCCAATAGTGTTTCAAACTCTTCTTGCTTTTTGATTTCCTCATACATTTTGTGTACTTCTTCCATGTTTTTACGAAATCTCTCACTTGCTCCACTGTGATTTCCTTCAGAATACTTATTCAATCTATCATTATAGTCATCAGATTCACCAATATGAAAAGAACTGAATGCAGATTCTACTTTATTTACCGAAGACCCACTGTTATCAAAATTACTTAACTCAAATTCATGTAGCTTACCGATAGTGGCATCCAAAGAGACTAGCATGTTTGGTACAGACCTTAATTCATTGATTACAGAGACTCGAATGGCATAAGCAAGTAGAAGGGTTCTCAACAACTTACTTGTTACATATTTTTCTTTAATAGTTCCTCCTGCTCCTTTAATTTGATTGATAATTTCCTTTAACCTTGTACCGTATTGTGTTATGTTCTCACCTTCATTCATTCTCATGGATTCAAGTTGACCTCTTAGACTATCTACTTTTTCTCTCTGAACATGTTCATCACCACCATACATAGATATGAGCTTGGTCCACATCGCTTTTGCATCATTACAGCCTTCTAGATCATTAAACTCTGAGTTGGTCAATGCTGATGTTATTTCAATCATAGCTTGAATATGTTCTTGCTTTGCCTTTATCTCTTCCATGGTCATCGGGTTGGTGCTAGGTGCTATGTAATCATTCTCTAGATAATATGTTGCATATTCTCCAATTCCTCATAAGTCCAGCTTCATCCTTTTCTACCATGTGGAGAAACTTGACTTGTTCATCTTTGATGCATCCCTTTTATACATCTTCGGATCTTTGTCTGATGGGAATGGGTATGGGATAAACTAGCCTAGTCTATGCTCTTTGATCCTCTCCTTGGATCACCAGGTGTTCCAACCACACCCTAGGGTCTCTAGGACTTCCCTTGCTTGTGAAATCCCCTGACCTTTCCCAATCCACCCACCAACAACATGTGCTGCTTCTCCTAAGGTCTCACCTACTCACAAGCTTCAAAAACCCTCACATAGGCTAATAAGGGTTAACTCTTCCTACATCTTCTCAGGTCCTACCAAGGATAGAATAGGTCTTTGACATAGTTCTCCATCCATTCATGTGCCCCTGAAAGGTTTTGACCTTCCTATTTGTTACCGATCTCACTATTTTGCTTCTTTCCTACAAAATAGGGCTACAAGGAATGTGCCCAATTAGGCCTCCATTCCGGACTTTTAGGGCTCCCTCTTGCAAACGATGCCCAAACTTGTGAAACTTCCCAAACGGACTGCTATTCATTTAGAAAAGGCTCAAATATTTTCCTATTTTTGGGCCTCCAAGTGTCCGTACACTGCCCTAGGTGAATTTAGGGGTTTTTGAGGGTTTTTATGAGGGTTTTTAGGCTTGCCAAGGTCACAGTGATGGTTTGCTATCTTCACCACCTTGTTTGGATTGGTGGAAGCTCCTCCTTCTCACCAATGGTGCTCCACACACCCCTTCACAACTCATCCAAAGGGTGCATCCCTTCTTGTCCTTCCTTGCTCTCACAGACCTCTGCAACCTTAACCCTTCCTAGCCGGGCACAATCTAGTCTCGCCTAGGAGTGGGTCTTTGAAAGGATTTCCTACATCTTCAAGGGCCCTACTTCCTCTGAGATACTGTATAGGGTTTTCACTCCTATTCCCCATGGTTTCATGGTGTTTCCACAATGGGGATAGGAGTTGTCAACCCATTTACACAAAACAGTCCAAAACTGGACAGTGAAAAAGCAACTCACAAAATACTTACAAAGCACACAAAACCTGCACAATAAACCTAACCTAAATGCTTAAAATGAAAGTATAAACACAATACAAGACTCTCAACATAGTTTACACTACAAAACAATCCATTGTCAATCTTTTAATGCTCCATTTGTGCCGACTGGCAACAAAACACAGTCACAGTCAAGGTCTTTTCCCTTTGGTCATACAATCTGACATCCAACCCCTCATTTTAGGGTTTGCAACAATATTTAATGTCTTTGCCTCAGTTTTTGTGCCAAGGTTAGAGTCCTCCATGCCAAGCTAAGGTTATGACCTATTAGGTGGAAAATTTGCATGACAACTTTGAAAAGTTGTCATGCAACTTTTGAGCAACTTTTGCAATGTTGCTTTTCTTGACTTTTAAAAGTTGTCATGCAACTTTTGAGCAACTTTTGCAATGTTGCTTTTCTTGACTTTTAGGCCTACATTGGGCTATCCTATGGACACAACCATGCTAAAAGGACCCCAAAATCATCAATGGGCACACATACCCTCTACTCCAAAAGAAAACTCAACCTAGACTTGTGAACCTAGGACCTAAACTAGGACCTAAACAAGACCAATGAGCCCTTGGCTCTTATTACATTTACATGGCCTCTTAAAGAAGCAAAATCCCAACAAAAACAAATGGAGGAAGACCTTATAAGGGTGCTCCTACACCATACACCCCCTCTTCATAGAATTAAAAAACTAGGGGAGAGATGAGAGCTAGGTCAATACCAAGTTTCTTGAACCTACCCTCTTCAACCCAAGTGGCTTCCAACTCAGGTTGACCTGCCCACTTCACCAAGTGTTCCATGTAGACCTGGTGTCTAGTAGACTTCTTCACCCTTGACTCCAAGATCTCCTCTGCTATGGGCTACTTCACTTGAGGTAAGGCATTCACATCCAAGTCTTGTAACACATTGGCTTGATTCTCAGTTTGCCCTACTATTTCACCTTTATATAATATCAGATCAGCAACATTGAAGACTGGTGATATAGCCAAATCTGAAGGAAGATCCACCTTGTAGGCGTTCTCACCATATTTGGACAGAATTCGGCAAGGTCCTACCCTCTTTATTTGTAGCTTAGTAGGCTTGCCACTTTGCATTCTAGATTTACTTAGATGGACCATCACATAGTCACCCACTTTGAACTGAACCTCTCTCCTTTTTTCATCCACTTTAGCTTTCAGTTTTTGAGTAGACTCTAGGATGGCTCTCTTGACCTGTTCTTGGACTTCCTTGATGGTTTGAGTGAAGTCCTTTGCTTTCCCACTCTTCATCTCCATGGAACCAAGTTCTCTTAGTTCACACACCCCTCTTGGATGCCTACCATAGACAACCTCAAAAGGACTCCTTCCAGTGGTCCTATTTAGACTATCATTGCAGGCATACTCAGCTTGTGGAATAACTAGATCCCAAGTCTGCCCATACTCCTTGGTTAGACACCTCAACAAGTTGCCTAACACCATGTTAATGACTTCAGTTTGATCATTAGTTTATGGATGGTAAGTTATGATAAATTAGTCCCTAGTCTTCTCCATAAGGTTTTCCAAAAATGGCCCATGAACTTGCTATCCCTATCTAAAACAATACTTAATGGGAGTCCATGAATTCTTACAATCTCCTTAAAGAAGAGATGTGCAATATAGCTAGCATCATGAGTAGTTCTACATGGAATAAAATGGCTCATCTTAGAAAATTTGTCTACCACCACATAGATGCTATCCATACCTGTCTTTGTCTTGGGGAGTCCTACCACAAAGTCCATGCTCACACACTCCCAAGGCCTATTTGGGACCAGTAATGGCTGATAGAGGCCTGCATTGCTTGATCCTCCTTTTGCCCTTTGACACACACCACATTGCTCCACATACCTTCTCACATCCCTTGGCAACCTAGGCCAATGGTAGTACCTTTGTACTAGATCCAAAGTTTTATTGATTCCAAAGTGTCCACTTAGACTTCCATTGTGTTTCTCTTGTATGAGATTTTCTCTCATGGATCCTCTAGGCACACATAACTAATTGCCTTTGAACAAGAGACCATTTTGAAGAGTGTAATCTACATACTCACCATGAAAATGATTCTCAAACTCCTTGCAGACCTTGTAGGCTGATGAGAAGTCCTCATCTTCTTCATAGAGATCCTTGAAACCTTCTATCCCTATGCTCTGCATTTGTAATTCTTGGACAGTCAATAACTTCCGGCTTAAAGCATCTGCCACCTTGTTAAGCTGCCCCTTTTTATGCTTGATGGTAAAGGTAAAGGATTGGAGGTACTCCATCCACTTCAAATGTCTATTGCTAAGCTTCTCTTGAGTGTTAATGTAACTCAAAGCCTGGTTATCAGTGAACACCACAAATTCTTTTGGGAGTATGTAATGCCTCCACTTCTTGAGAGACTGAACTAGTGCATACAACTCTAGATCATATGTTGAATACCTCTTCTTTACCTCATTAATCTTCTCACTGAAAAATGCCACAGGTCTTCCCTCTTGACGCAATACACCCCCTACTGCAATTCCACTTGCATCACATTCCAATGTGAATAGCTTGTCAAAAGTAGCTAAGAGTGGGATGGGTTTTGTGGCTACTTCTTGCTTCAATAATTGGAATGCTTCATCAGCTTGTTTAGTCCATTTGAACTTAATTTTAAGGCCTCCTTTTATGGTGTAAAGTACTAGTGCACATATGCCATTGAAGTTCCTCACAAACTTTCTATAGAATTGGGCTAAACCATGGAAACTCCTAACTTCAATCCCTGTTTTAGGGGCAGGCCAATTCAAGATTGCCTCCACTTTGCTTGGATCCATCTTCAAGGTTCCCTTAGACACCAAAAACCCCAAGTAGACTAACTCTTGCTTCAAAAAGTCACTCTTCTCTAAGTTGATTGCCAACTTCTCTTCATGCAACCTCTCTAGGACTAACCTCAAATGTTCTAGGTGCTCCTCTTTGGTTCTGCTATAGATGAGTATGTCATCTAAGTACACCACCACAAATATGCCTGTGAAGTCCTTCAACACCTCATTCATTAACCTCATGAAGGTGCTTGGGGCATTGGTAAGTCCAAATGGCATCACAAGCCATTCATACAATCCTTTTGTGGTCTTAAAAGAGGTCTTCCACTCATCACCCTCCTTAATCCTAATCTGATGATAACCACTTTTAAGGTCCAACTAAGTAAAATACATGGCACCTCCTAAACAATCCATCAAATCCTCTATTCTAGGAATAGGAAATCTATACCTTATGGTGATCCTATTGATTGCCCTTGAATCAATGCAAAGTCTCCACTTGCTTCTCTTCTTTGTTGCTAGTACTACCGGGACTGCACATGGGCTGATGCTCTTCTTGATCAGTCCTTGATCCAATAACTCCTGCACTTGCCTTGTCACCTCCTTGTTTTGATCAGGTGTGAGCTTATATGTTACTTTATTGGGCAGGGATGCACTAGGGACAAAGTCTATTTGATGGCTTATAGACCTTCTTGGTGGAAGTGTTGCAGGTGCTCCATCACTCACTATGTCTTTATACTCTTGCAACATTTGTTTTACCTCCTTAGGTACCTCTGTCTGCAACTTATCTTCCTCCTCCTTTGGCTTCACAAAGATGGCATATCCCATTGTCTCCTCTTCATGTAGCAGGTGTAAGAACTCTTTACCAGTATTAAGTAAGACACTAGGTGTTCTTGAGGTTCCCTCATCATTCTCTGTCAGACACTGAATCTTATAGGTTCTGCTATCCTTCTTGAAGAAAATGGAGTTCTCCTCTCCATCATAGATCATCTTCCTATCAAATTGCCAGGGTCTACCTAGCAGCAAATGACAAGCATCCATGGGTAACACATCACAAAGGATCTTATCCTTGTATCCTCCAATAGAGAACTCTACCCAAGTCTGTTCATTGACAAGCACACTCTGTCATTGATTCAACCATGTCACCTTGTAAGGGCTAGTGTGGGGTATCTTTGTGAGTTTCAACTTCTTGGCTGCCTCATCTGATATGATGTTATTAGTTGACCCTGAATCAACTATCACCTTGCAAACCTTACCAGGGATTTTGCATCTCACCCTAAACAATGCTCTTCTATGCTTAGGTTCATCCTTAACCGGCTGTCTTATCAAGACTCTATTGAACATCAGATTTTCTCCAATCTTTGATTCAATATGGTCCACCTCAGGTGTTTTTCTACTTGATGTGTCTTAATGGGCATAAGAAACCCTCTTTCCACTGTTTGATAAGGTGATGGTGTCAATGTCCATCCTTCCACTGAAATGTGGCAATCCTTCAAAAGCTTTTGTATTCTAAGCCTTGATGGCCTTTACAAAAGGTTTTTCATTGATTAAGGGGTCTGGTTCAGGTATGATGTCATCTAGATCAATAGCTTTCTTCCCTCTATCACTAGTGTCCGCACCCCAGAGTTCTTGTGCTCTCTGACCAACCACTTCTTGCAGCTTGTTCCTTATCTCACTCATAGCATCTTCAAGGAGTCTATTTTTCTCCTTTTGTTCTTCTACCTCCCTAGCCAGCTCTACATTAGTGACCATTATGTTCTCCCCTACTGATTCACTAGAGTATAGAGACATGCACGGTCCACCAAATCTTTAACTTGCTCTGATACCAGTCTGATGGGAATGGGTATGGGATAGACTAGCCTAGTCTATGCTCTTTGATCCTCTCCTTGGATCACCAGGTGTTCCAACCACACCCTAGGGTCTCTAGGACTTCCCTTGCTTGTGGAATCCCTTGACCTTTCCCAATCCACCCACCAACAACATGTGATGCTTCTCCTAAGGTCTCACCTACTCACAAGCTTCAAAAACCCTCACATAGGCTAATAAGGGTTTAACTCTTCCTACATCTTCTCAGATCCTAGCAAGGATAGGACAGGTCTTTGACATAGTTCTCCATCCATTCATGTGCCCCCAAGAGGTTTTGACCTTCCTATTTTTTACCTATCTCACTATTTTGCTTCTTTCCTACAAAATAGGGCTACAAGGAATGTGCCCAATTAAGCCTTCATTCTGGACTTTTAGGGCTCCCTCTTGCAAACGATGCCCAAACTTGTGAAACTTCACAAAGGGACTACTGTTCATTTGGAAAAGACTCAAATATTTTCCTATTTTTGGGCCTCCAAGTGTCCGTACACTGCCCTAGGTGAATTTAGGGTTTTTATGAGGGTTTTTATGAGGGTTTTTATGAGGGTTTTTAGGCCTGCCAGGATCACAGTGATGGTTTGTTGTCTTCACCACCTTGTCTGGATTGGTGGACACTCCTCCTTCTCACGAATGGTTCTTAACACACCCCTCCACAACTCCTCCAAAGGGTGCATCCCTTCTTGTCCTTCCTTTCTCTCACGGACCTCTGCAACCTTAACCCTTCCTAGTTGGGCACAGTCTAGTCTTGCCTAGGAGTGGGTCTTTGAAAGGATTTCCTGCATCTTCAAGGGCCCTTCTTCCTCTGAGATATTGTATAGGGTTTGCACTCCTATTCCCCATGGTTTCATGGTGTTTCCACAATGGGGATAGGAGTTTTCAACCCATTTACACAAAACAGTCCAAAACTAGACAGTAAAAAAGTAACTCACAAAATACTTACAAAGCACACAAAACCTGCACAATAAACCTAACCTAAATGCTTAAAATGAAAGTATAAACATAATAGAAAACTCTCAACATAGTTTATTCTGCAAAAAAATCCGTTTTCAATCTTTTAATGCTCCATTTGTGCCAACTGGCAACAAAACACAGTCACAGTCAAGGTCTTTTCCCTTTGGTCGTACAATCTGACATCCAACCCCTCATTTTAGGGTTTGCAACAATATATAATGTCTTTGCCTCAGTTTGTGTGCCAAGTTTAGGGTTCTCCACCCCAAGCTAAGGTTATGACCTATTAGGTGGAAAAGTTGCATGACAACTTTGAAAAGTTGTCATGCAACTTTTTGCAACTTTTGAGCAACTTTTGCAATGTTGCTTTTCTTGACTTTTAGGCCTACATTGGGCTATCTTATGGACACAACCATGCTAAAAGGGCCCCAAACTCATCAATGGGCACACATACCCTCTACTCCAAAAGAAAACTCAACCTAGACTTGTGAACCTAGGACCTAAAAAAGACCAATGAGCTCTTGGCTCTTATTACATTTACATGGCTTCTTAAAGAAGCAAAATCCCAACAAAATCAAATGGAGGAAGACCTTATAAGGGTGCTCCTGCACCATTGCCTCAAGTACCTTTAAAATTTTCTTCTGGAGTCCAAAGCTCTGATACCAATTGTAAAGTTTTGATGCCAATAGTTAATAAGATGAGAGGGGGGGGGGGGGGGGGGGGGGTGAATCATACAAACTTAACTTGTTCAATATATTCAACTAATTCAACCTCGGTAGCTTATACTTCAGAATATGTAACCAAAACTGTAAAACATTCAAACTTATGAATAGATAACATCACAACACATATAACACCAGATTTAACGTGGAAACCCAAATAGGGAAAAACCACTATGGGATTTCAGACCCACTAAGAAATATAGCCTTCTAGAGTATGCTCGGTTAAAAGCAAATCTTGTTAATGATTACAAACACATTGCTAGATGTGACCCGGTTAAGGGATTTCCCTCAAACTTGTTAGAGTCTTGCACTTTGTTAGAAGTGACCTTGTCAAAGGATTTCAAATACTCATTTAGAATGTTACCTTGCTAGAGGGTTTAAACATAAGACTGTTAGGTCCACTCAGTTAAGAGATTTCCTATCACTTACAAAATAAATAACAGTAATAAATTATATCTGCAACTTCACATCTGAAATGTTAAAGCAGATTCTATTTGCTCAAAACAATCTTGTCATAAGACTTATCTAGTCCCTTGTTGGGCTTGCTGTCTTCTCAATCTGTTCTTCAATCAAATCTTCAAGCTTCTGAGCTCGATAAACAATCTTGTAGAATCACTGTGCATACATTTGTTCGCATTCATTATTTATCAACAATTCCTTATTTATAAACAATTTCTAACCGCTTAATCTCCTTGATCACATTTCCCATGATCAATATTAGCCATCAGCTCATTAAACCGGACTAGGTTCAATGAATCCTTTGATTTGAAAATGTTTTACCTCACCTTGGAACTTGCATTCCTTCCTAGGAACTTGTGCTAGGTTATTGCGGATCAATCTATGTTGTAGATTTTCCTCTTGATTTTTCATTGTCGTAGATCCTTAACAAAAACTTCTTTTGCGACATACCAATCATTTATTCATCTCCAACTCATCAGTATCCTTCATTAAATAATGCTTTTATCCATCCAATGCGATCTATTATAACTCAGTTGTTACTCGGTTAATACTGAACTTCACTCGGTAGACATTCTGCCTTCTTTAGCCGATATTGATAACCTTAGGGTTTACCGACTAGGTTCTTCACTCGGTGACATAGTACAGTATTAAACTTATAATCAACAACATATGTAGGATATCAAAACAATCAAAACAACATGATCTCATCATTGTCTAACTCGGTAATAGTTGCCCATTGAATAACTTATTATTCCCCTTTATTATCACATTTTGTATGTGTCACTTACTGACCTCCTAATACTCATCAACACATACTTCTCAAGATATGGAAACATCACACTGAATCAGAAAATCAATTTCTTGACATCAATGACAAATTAATATTATTAAGACAGTAATCATCCTTCTTCAGTTATATCAACAATCTCCAACAACCTTCTCAATATCCTTATTGAAATGCCAACAATCTCCTTTCTATTGTAATGCCAACAAGTCTTATGACCCTTGTGTCTATGGTAGTCACAAAAGTGATCATCACTCCACCATGGGGGTTTAACTTGAGGATTGTACTCCCTTACCTTTGACAATGTTATAAGATTATTTTCAAGGAGCTCTTTCAATGTTGATTCGAGCGGTTGTCCCAATGGTGTAAAATTATGTTTAGGGAAGCTTCTTTGTTTTTGTTTTTCTTTGTCTCGGGATGAACCCTTAAGGTTGTAAACATGTGATGATGTTTTAGCATTTTTCATGTCAACAACTCCATCATTAACCACATTCTTGTTTTGGCCCAAAAGGGTGTTTTATGGTTTGAACTCGATCCTTTGTGATCTTTATCATCATTTATCTTTATAGTGCCATCTTCAATAAGTGTTTGTTCGATCTGAAATCCCATGTCTATGACCTCATCAAAGGTGTTCAAACACTTGAGGAGAATTTCTCTTCCAATTTCCTTGTTTAAATTGTGAAAAAAGAGGTCAACAAGTTGCTTATTAGAAATCTCATAAGGTGATCTTTTTGTTAGATTTCTCCATATTTGCAAAAATGATATGAAGGATTCTCTTTGCTTTTGTTTTGTGTTGAAGAGGTCCATCATGGTCACCTCATGTTCGTAGTTGTAAGCATAGTGTGAGACAAACTTATCAGCCAATTCTTGAAAAGATTTGATAGTCGGAGGTAATCGGAAGAACCATTTCATGGCACTTCCTCCAAGACTGTGAGAAAAGAGTCTCATGAGGTATGTTTCATCTACTACAAATTCTAAGGTAGTAGCACAAAACTCTCTCAAGTGATCTTTAGGGTCCCCTTTTCCTCTGTACTTATACAGTTTTGGTATTTCCCAATGACTAGGAAAAGGTGGCATTGGAATATTTGGATAAAAAGGATAGGGACACATGTCCTCAATAGAAAACTTGTGTGATGATGCCTTCTTATTCTTGAGAGTTCTATTTCTTGTCTCAATGCTCTCAATTCACTCAAAATAGGATCATTGGTAGGCATAAGTTTTGAGGTTTTCGTAGATCTCTTGTATCCTGGTTGTAAGTAGTAAGGTCTATGATATTTTATCCTCTCCTCATTGTTTGTCCTTGTGGGTTTAGATTCACTAGCTCTCAGTTTGTCCTTAATTATGAGCAATGATATGTCAAAATCAAGTGGAAATTTAATTTCCTCATCAGCAAGGGCTTTGAAGTATGCTTGTGGATCACGTTTAACTACCTCTTTAAAGAGTTTAGTAAATCTGTGGTCGTGAAATGCTTCATCAATGATAGATTGAGTTATTTCTTCATCGCTTGTTTCACCGATTTCACTGGTCGCAACGCTAATGTGTTCTTCTTCATCAAAATTAATAAGGTTGTCTCCATTTTGAAATAGATGATTTTGAAACATTTTGATTCTCGAGTTAGGAGACATAAGTGATTGTTCAAATCTTTGACCTAGGACAATGTATGAGACGTTAGATGGAATGCAAACCCTAAAAGGCAAAGGGGGAACTATATGATATGAGTGAGATTAGAATGTAACTAAATATCAATGCAAAGATTAAGGTCCAAACTATATGATAGGAAGGTGAGATTGGGATATGATAAGGATATGATATGATTGAGATGGGAATGTGCTAAAGGATTGATGCAAAATGTGATCTATATAATAGGAAAGGGATGTGTAGCTAAACCTTAAATGGGATATGAGGATGTATGATGTTTGATGAAAGGAACAAGGATACTCTAGGTCTGAAAATATTTGCAATGTGAGGTTTGACTTGTGCTATGATGGATAGACACAAGGATAAGTGATCAAAGAGAGGGCATGCTATGATAGGAGGTGATGAACTCTAAGCGGAATACCAAATCAAAGACACTAATAGGTTCCCTAACTCAAGGAAGATGCACCTGAAGTGATAAGGGTGATTGATGATCAAAAGTTGATGTCAGACCTAAGACGAGAAATCTTAAGTGCAAGCAAAGTTTTTGGTTTTTTTTTTGGCTTTTTTGGATTTTTTATTATTTTTATTTTTTGGATTTTGGTATGCAAGTAATAATGGAATGCTAGGACCAATGATGAAATGACCTAAGGCACTTATGCGAGGTTTAAGGTTATGTCCTAATGGAATGATGGAAGGCTATGCAAAGATTATGGGTATGATCTAAGGGAATTATTCAAGGGATAGGTATAATTAAATGAGATATGCAAGGATGAAAGGTGTAACTAGGTAAAGACTATGCAAGGACCTAAAAGGGTATGGGAAACAAGAATGATGTGACTATACGAGGACCTAAATGACCAGAACTCTAAAAGTGATGTCTCGAGAGATTTGAAATGATTGTTTTGAGAACACTGGTCCAATGTTTCAAGGACATTGTTGTTTTGCAATGCTTTTGTTTCACAACGTGGATGGATACTTGAAAGTTTAGACCAAGGCTTTTGTAAAGTGTTTCAATTTCAAGTGTAGTGTTGATTGTGAAATTTTCATGTTTGTTTTGCACACACTTAGAAAACACGACAAACATAATGTTTATTTGATTTTGCAATAAAAACACATTCAAGCACAATCGTAAGGCTAGCCAGGACAATAGTTGTTGAATATCACTTGGGGGGTTACCCCGAGCTAAGAAATTCAGTGTGGATACTTAGATGCTTGACCCCACTTCTCCGGGGCAACCAAGCACCAGTCCCCACGAAATCTCCCTGTGGCAAACTTTGTATCTCTACTAAGAATCGTAAGAATGTGAGCCGCTTCAGAGGTCCAACCTCCTGCGTCAACAACTAGAAGGTTTTTGGCTTCTAACACAAAAGGTGTTTAGTAAGGGCATTCGTTCGGGTGGGCATAGATCCGGTGAATTTAATCGTCGCTATGCCATTTCAGCACCCATTGCTTGCAACTTTCATCACAAACATGTTTGATTATAGTGGCTCGGAAGAGCTTGGCTTTAGCCCGTTGCCACGTTGGGTCATTCTCTCTCACCAATGCTTGTACAAAGTGCCAGACAAATCGGGAGGCATGCCCACTTCTAAGGGTAAAAACAAAAAGAGCCTATTGCTCAAGACACAAAAGACACTGGTTAATTTTAAAGCACCAATTGAAGTGTGATCTAATCTAGAAATAAGACAATCAGTTTCAAATCACAAGTTCTTCAACATGCATCCGGCATCAAACAATGTTAGTAGTTTTTTTTTTTTCTTTCAAGTCTTCGACACACGAGAATTGATGAATGCCCACGCAAGGGAACCTGCACAAATCAGTCTCCAAAATCAAAATAAACACATCAGATAATCACACCACATATTGAACAACTACCTAACAAATTAATCTAACTTGAAAACAAACCTCCTAGTCTAAAAACGATTTAATCTAAATAAAAAAACAAATTATCTAGATTAAGAACAAATTAATCTGAACAAGACTATCTAGTCTAAAACAATAACAAATTAACCTAATTAAAAAAAAAAGACAAACTAATTTAATTAACAAACAAATTAATCTAATTTTATCTAAAAACAACAAAATTTAATCAAAAAAAATAAAATAATAATAATCTAAAAATAAAAAATAAATTAAAATCTAAAATAAAAAATCTACTTTAAAATCTAATAAAAATCTAATTTTAAATAATTTTAAAAAATCTAATTTAAGTCTAATTAAAAAAAAAAAATCTAAAATCTAATTTCTAATTTAAAAAACTAAAATCTAATTTCTAATTTAAAAAGCTAATTTAAACTAACTAAAAGTAAATCTAATTTAAAGAAACTGAAAACAAAAAGTAACTTCAATTTTAAAAATAATTAAAAACTAACATAAAACTAATTTTAAGCAAACTAATTAAAATTTTATTTAAAAAAAAAAAACACTACTTTAAGAAACCTTTACTAAAAACTAATATTAAAAAAAAGGCTAAACTAATATAAGACATGCCCAAGGAGGTTTCACGTGGGCCTCCAAGAAGCCTACGTGGACTTTAAAAAAGGCATTGCGTGGGTCTTTTAATGGGGGTCTTTTAATGGTCTATGTGGGCTATAAAAATAGCAAACACAAGCATAAAAATACAAGGTAGTTGTTAAAGAACGTGGATGCTAAAGGCAATGAACTCTTATAAATAAGCACATCTCCAAATCAAATATTTAAAATTAAAACACACATGCATGCTACGAAATCACTAAGCGTAAGACGTTATGAAGAATGAAGATTTAAAATAAAAGATGTGAGATTCATCAACAAAAGCCAAATGCATGAAAATATATTAAAGATGTAAATGCAAGATAGTGGATGGCTGCTCAAAATGCAAAGATGATGAAGAATGGAAACTGACATAAGTTCGGTGCATAGAGATGAGATACTCAAATAAGAGAGGGGGCCTTGTTTAAATAGATTTTTTCCGGGCGAGTTCATGTTGTGGGATGAATATAGGATAATGCAAGATGAGTGATATAGGGAAGATGAGTGGTAAATGGGAAATGGTAAGTGGTAGGAGGGGATATTAAGGGGTTTTATTAAATAAATAGAGAAATGTATATAAGGTGAATGCATTACGACGTATAAATGAATATGATATAATATTTTATTTAATAAATTTAATAGATAAATGATGAGATATTAATAATAATATAATGAAACATGGAAATTATGAATAATGAATTATGGAGAAATAATAGTGAAATAATAAGGACTCATCCGATGTACAGAGAAATTTGAAATTAAATGAGGACTAATTAATGAAAAAATTTATGTGTACACTTTGGAATGATTGAATGTCTCTCTCATGTGGTATGATAAAAACACAACAAACACTTGATCAAGCACTTGTCTTTGCCCTAAATTTCTAGACAAATAGTGTATGTTCTTAGGCTTTAAAGAAAGACCATGTTTTCATAGGTATTACACATAAAATACACACCAATCAATTCTATCCTAAGGAAATTGGCTTCATTATCATTTCTCAGCCCACAGCTTGGTACCCTATCAACTCACATAGCCTTGTCACCACCTAAAGGGTGCCCGTGCTTTTGCCTTTGCAAGAGCTATTGGAGTCTCATTATGAGCCTAGCAATAAGTGTTGGCAATTTGGAGGATTTGATTATGTGTTGCATTAATGTTTGTCATTGATGTCAACACTAGCTTGTTTGGTTGTCTACCAGGTTCTAGTAGAGTGGTTGGATTGTGATGTTGATGTGGAGACCATCTCCGGTATTCTCTGGTACGTTAAATTTGGTGGAATTGGTTTGGTTCGGTCATTCATGTGCATGTCACATTCAGTTGGTTCGAGATTTGGTGATCTGGAAGCTATCATATGTTCTAGTAAGCTTTTTGGTTATTGGTAAGGGTTTTATCGGCAGAGCTTTAACTAATATCATTTGATGGATTCGATAAATAGTGTTGGTGTGGCTTTTAGAAGGTTCTCAGGATGTTGATGGTTATCATGTTCATGTTCCAGTTTATTGGTGGTGTTGTATTTTGCTTATGGAAACCTATTTTAGGTCTGGTACTATCCTGTGTTATTCTCCTAGGTTATGAACCAGTTTATGTAACGTGTTGGTGGATGCTCCCGATGCATTACCGGTTGGATTTATTGATTGGTTAATGTTGTGTCGGTCTCAGGCCGACTTGGGTTATCATTGGTTTGCGGGTTTATGTAATGGATTTATTGTATTCTCTTTTAGGTGGCCGACCTAATTGTTTAGGTCCAAGCTTTGTATAAATGTGATGTAAGGTCTCTTTGTAGATCACAGTCATGGATGGTTATAGGATTATTTGTATGTGAATAAAGTTGTAATCATATGCAGAGGTTTTGGCCAATCATAGGTGATCAAATTGGGTTTGTGAAAGAGGTTTAAGACCTCCGATATTGAGTTTAACCAGAACTGTACTTAGGCATAAGAGATGTTATTCTTGCAATTCAATCTTCTTTCTGGATTATAGTCTAAAGATTTCTTGTAATCAGTGAGGCTCCTTTTGTGATGAGTAGTGCACTCTAGGCAGTGTGCCTTCTTGCATGTGCAGGCCCCTTATATGTAATATTTATTCATCTTATCAATGGATAGATATTGTGGATCACCAATCCCACTGTGGTTTTTTCTCTTTGAGGTTTTCCACGTATAAATCTTTGTGTTATGGTGTTGATCTTTGTGGTTGCATTATTACTTGTTGTTATTTGCTTTTATGCATACCAGTTACTAAGTTGTTGTGTTAATAAGGTTAAAATTAATCATTCTGAGAGAACACTGATTCACCCCCCCTCTCAGTGTTCTTGGATTCCAACAATAAGTACTCAAAAGGGGAGTTCGCACATACGCTAAAGAGGGACATATGGTGAGTGTATTCGAGAGAGATTCTTCCCCCTCTTTGCACTGAGAGAATGATAATGTTCGGAGGTGAACCGAGAAGGCTTCTATTTTAACTCGGTGCTAGTAAGGGATCCGTTCGACGCGTAGGGGCATAAACTCAATTAAGAGGTCTCCCAACTTTGAAAACTAAGGTTTGATATACCCAAAGGTACAGAGGAGAGCTATTCCCAAGCACTATCGTTGATTTTATTTTTACCAAACCATATTTATTTTATAGTGGGTTAGATTACTTGGCGTTAGCCGTTCCCACTTGGGTCGTTCCCCTCTCACCGGCCTTATGGGTTTCTCGAGAGGGCAGTCCCGCTAAAGTGATGCACTAGAAAATAAAAGAGAATCTAGGTGGGTTTGGCTTTTTGATCACCCAATTAAGAGGAGAGCATATACTTACCACTTTCGACCTTAAAAAATGAAAGCAAGATTATATTATACCCCTAGATTAGATTAGATGCCTATTTTAACAAAAAAGAAAACACAAAGTCTTGTTAGAAAAAGTATTTAACCCATGAATCTGCAAAAACATGTTAGTAGTCTAATAATTTTAGTCTTTGGCTCACAAATCCGCAACCTGCAACCAGCAATTTATTAGTTAGTGACAAAAAAACCCAAATTTGAAAGCATATTGTCAAATGTGCTATTTTAAGTGTTATATGCGCTATAGTAAGCATTATATGTGCTAAACTGCTAATCAAATGCGTGAATTTGTAACTTGAATGCACTAAACTATTGCCTAAATGCGTAAAACTAAAAGTTAAATGCGCTACAGTTAATGGCAAATGCGTGAAAAAAGTTTCAAATGAGTTAGAACAAGTGTCAGATGTGTTGTTCTAAGTGTCATATGTGCAGTTCTAGAAGTCAGATGCGTTGAAATGGGTGTCATATGTGCAAAAATGTGTTTATGTCAGCTTGTTCATCGAGATGCCTGCAAGAAAATTCAGAATTCCTACAATAAAAATGTCAAATTCGGGCAGTTCGAGCCCCACAGTGAGCGCTAAAGATGTACACAAGAAAATAGGTTAGTTAAAAAACTAAGTGTACCAGTGAGACATTAGATTGAATGATTTAACGAAAGCATATTAGAAACATCAAATGCAACAAAATCCTTCAAGAGCGTCCCATTGTCCTCTATCTCCAAGGACCTATTGAGTCTTCCAATTTAGTGCTCTCAAATTATACACAAGACACACTTAGATGAAAACTAAGGGAATGAGATTTCCAATATGGAGTGCAATTACACTAAGATGAGAGCTAATGCAAGATATAAAAAAAGCTAATTTAAGCTATGATGATGTTAAGCATGATATAAACAAGATGATTTAAGCTAAAATGATACTAAAATGATGCTAAAACAAGCTAATTAGATGCACAAGATAGAGATAATTTAGCATTATTATGATGCAAAAAAAAAGAGATGATGTTTATGCATGGAGATGGCTCTATTTATAGACTTTCCAAGGCCAAGAGTGAGATGGAATGGAATCAAGGGTTGAGATTCAATCTGGCAAATTGGATGGTGATGATGCAAAGGTCATTTATGATGGCAGGCCTAGTCGATGGAAGATGAGAATTCATTGCCAAGGCATGGGTCAAGGAAGCAACATGGAGTAAATAGGCATGGAGCAAGCAAGGTCCAAGTACCAAGAGGTGTAGTGCAAGCAAGGTCCAAGTACCCATGTGATGTGAGGATATTTGACCTTTTTATTTTGTAAATTTTCTATTTACTTGTCACATGTTGATGTGTCATGATGAAGTGAAAAGAGGAGTGGGGATGTGGATTTGTAGGAAAATGCAAGTGGGTGGATAAATATGATTTTTAGAAGAATTTTGGGAAAATAAATTATATAATTAAATTGGGGAATTCAACTATATAATAGAGGAATATTTAAATGACCTTTGCATTCAGATTAATTAATTGAGCCAGATTTATGTGTATACAACCACTGTAAGAGGTTGTTTTCCAATTGCTACTCTCTCTTTGTTCTTTGATGACAATTTCTATAGTTGTCTTTGCTCTTCTCTATGAAACTCAATCCTCTACACATCATTGATGCAAAACCATTCTATGACTGAGATAAACTCATTCAGGCAATAAAACAAATTCATTCTATAACAATGTTTGACAATGCATCCCATGGTGTCGATCTTTTGGCTTTCTTTTTGTAGCTTTCACTGCTTTGATTGTCTACCTTCTTGTTTGAGGTCTACTAATGGTTCTTTTTCTTTCTCTCAATTCATGATTTTTAACCTTTTCACTATGTCTCACATTCTTGTCTTCAAGGTTTTCCTTTGATGTCTTCTTACTACAACCCCATCAGGGCTGCTCATTGTTCCTTTCTTACTACTATCATTGTGTAGGATTGAATCCTTAATGTTTACAATTGTTTCTATGAGTTCAAATCCTTGTCTCATACACTATCCTTTAGTCCCCATGATGATATGTGTTTGTTAGAAAGAATTTTATAACAATCCCATCCTTTTACTTTGAATGGGGCCCTTCTATTGAAAAATAGGTCTCGAGGTCTTCAACCACAATGCATCTCTAGCCTCTTTCAATAGGAATTCAGGTTTCTTACAAACCCCTTTGTAGAGACATTGATAACACAATCATATAAGTAGTAGATGATAATATAGGATTCCCATGAAATGACACAACTCAGTTATTGACGTAGATAACTATCATAAAACCCTTCACTATGACTGCAAATTATCACTATCCATCATCTTTGAAGATTATTCCCATGAATTTGACTACTCTATGAATGTAATCAATCCACTATGATGCTTCCTTTGATGAGGGTCCTAGATTTGAATGCTTATTGTCCTTGCCTTTTCTTTGTGGTTGATTCTTATGAATTTTGATGATTCTTTTGAGAGAGCTTTTGTGACTGCAAACTTGAGATTACATTGTTCCAACCTTGTTAGTTCATACATATTCTTTTCATTATTACCAAATAAAAATGGAAGCTGGTGCAGAAGCACCCTTTCAAGCTCTCCCTCCTTCTTGTTTTGTTGGTGTTATGCTTCTTTTGAAGCCATTGTACATGAATAAGAGCCATGAGCTCATGTGTGCTAGACTAGGTCCTAGTTTTAGGTCCTTAGTGTTTTGTTGTGATTTCTTGTGCAGGAAGGGTTGAGTGTGCCTAGAGTGTGTGTTAGGCCTTATTGGCATGTTGATGTCCTTAGGATAGCCCAAAATAGGCTTAGGAGTCATGAAAAGCAACAATGGCAAAGTTGCTCAAAAGATGCAAAAGTTGCATGACAACTTTTAAAAGTTGTCAAGCAACTTTCCACCCAAAATGGTCTTAGACCCTTGTTGTGCATGGAGAGCCCTAATTATGGCACACTGACTGAGGCAAAGGTAGTATAAGTACCTGCAAACCCTAAATCAGGGGTGGGATGACAGACATTGTACGGCCCTAGCAAAAAGATCAGATTGAGACTGTGAAACTGTTACCAGTCAGTTTGAATGAAGAAAACAAGCTAGTTAATGGATTGAGAAACATCTAAATCTGTGTGGAATGTTTGTCATGGTGTAAATACTTTCATTTCAAGAAATTAGTTTAGGTTTTTATTTGCAGATTGAGTGTGTTTGTAAATAGTTTGTAAATTGTCTTCTTACTGTCCAGTTTTGGACAGGATTGTGTAAATGGCTGCATAACTCCATTCCGCCTTGTGGAATCGCCATGAAACCATGGGAAATGAGAGTGCAGACCTTGTACCATACTACTAAACAATTAGGGACCTTGAAAATGCAGGAAGGCCAAGCAAAGACCCACTCCTAGGCGAGCCTGGACAGTGCCCGGTTAGGAGAGGTTAGATTACAGAGGTCTTGGAGAGCAAGGTTGGACAGAGGAGAGTACACCCTTTGGAGGAGGTGTAGAGGAGTGTTTGAAGCATCATTGGTGTGAAGGAGGAGACTCCACCAATCCAAAAAAGGTGGCTAAAACACAAGACACTCATTGTAACCCAGGCAGACCATAAAACCCTCACAAAACCCTTAAAAACCGCAAAATTCGCCCTAGGCACTGTACGGCCACTTGGAGGCCCAAAACCTAGAAAATACTTAAGCACTTGCCAATTGAATGGTAGTCCATTTTGGGAGTTTGGGTTGTGTATGCATCATTTGTGCAAGAAAGCCCTAAAGGATCGGGTAGGAGGCCTAATTGGTCCTAATCCTTGTAGCCCTGTTTTGTAAGCAAAAACACAAAACAGTGAAATCGGTAGAAAGGATGAAGGTAGCAATTTCTTGGGGGCACATGGAGGGATGAAAAACATGGTTTAGGGCCTTATTTAACCTTGCTAAGACCTTGGAAAGTGTGGAACAAGATTAGCCCTTATTAGCCATAGTAAGGGGTTTGGAGTCTCATGAGTAGGTGAGACCTTAGGAGCAGCATAGCAACTCATTGGTGGGTGGATTGGCCATGGTCAAGGGATTCCTCAAGCAAAGGGAAGTCCTAGAGACCCTAGGGTGTGAAGAGAACACCAGGAGATCTTAGGAAAGGATCCAAGAGCATAGACTAGGCTAGTCTATCCCAAACCCCATCCCATTAGAAGCTCAACAAATAAATCAGTTTGAACCTAAGATTGAATAGCTATTTCATTCGGAACAACCTGTTGCTCCTAATTTTCTCATGAAAATATGAATGCTTGGTGTCTAAACTTGAAAAACATACCTCAAGATTATTCCAAAATAAGTCATCTTCATTCTTATTCTCATTTTGTTGTAGGGAGAGGACTTATTTTACCTTGTTGCATCTCTCTTGAGGTGTCAAATTATCAAATTTTTGAACCTCTTCTTGTTGTTCTGAAGCTGATATGATTGTCATCTGATTTTTATTGTCTTCATCCTTCACAAAAAGTGGTAACTCATCAAACAAATCAGTTGGAACTTGGAAATTGTCAACCTTTTCTTGATCTAGCAATTGATGTTTCTCATCTACAACCTCTTCCATCTCTTGTAGAAAATCTGATTTATCATTTTGGACCTCTTGTACAAACACAACAACGGGAGAAAGATCTATTTTTGTTTCCTCAAACACCTCCTTTTGCTTCTCTACAACTTGATTGTCTTGAGAAATTAAAATATCATTGGGTTCATCTATGGATGGGTTGATTGTACTAGGACAAGAAGGATATTCTTGAAGAATAGACTGATTTTGTTTAGTTTGGTAATCATGTGAAGGTTGGTACCTTCTAAAACTTGGGAAAGCATATTAACAAACCTCCTCTTTTACAAGTTGATCTAGAATATAAGAAGATAATTGGGCTTCTTGAATGGGATCTTCAAAATTTTCCACTTGACTAATCATAAGTTCTTGAACTAAAACAGCATTTCTAAAACTTGCAAATGCAAATATTTGAGACTGAAGAGGGAAAAATAGATTTGAAAGGTAAACTGATCAAATCATAACAAAATAAACATGCAGAATGCTAAAATATCATAAAAAGACCATTTCACCTTGCTATTTTACCTTCTCCTTCGGATTGAGCTTGATGAAGTGAAGGCGCCCCTTGATAATGCTCCACTTGATGTGCTCCTTTGATTGCTGGATGTGGATGGCTCTCCAATATTTTGCACAAATGATAAGGATGAGATGATAAAGTTGCCAAGATGATTTCCTGGGCTCAAAAGGGCAGCATAAGCTTACTGAATTTCAAGATGTTTTGAATGAAGGGATGGAACCCTATTTTATAGGAAGAGGAGAGGAAAACGGATGGCTAGGATGAATTCGAGATGAACGGATAAGATTTACTTGTGAGGTCACACAAGGTCCAAGAGAGGGTGTGGAGACCAAGAAATATGTCTTAAAGGCATTTCGTATCTCCACACTCTACAAGATGCATTGGAGGAATTAAAAATTCTCCAAAAATGGATATTATGGGGATTAGAAGAATAAAAAAGAATTAAAAATTCCTTGGGAGAGGGAAATGCCTAGAGGAATGTAAGATTTCGAAAATCTTACATTCATCTAGAAAAAGAGCATTTAAAGCTAGTGGCTGGATGAAAGGACAAAGAGTTGACTTTGTGGCTAATCATGATGATTAGCCATTAACGACTCATTAGGAGGGGAATTAGAGGAAATGTTAGGTGGGATTTATATTTGTAGGAGAATTTGACTAAAAGAATAATGTTAAGTGAGTTTAGGGAGTTTCTAGAAGAATTTATTAGGTTAATGATGAATTAAGAAGATGATCTGTAGGAATCATGTAGGTTAACTAATTAATTGAAATTAATTAGCTAAGAGGAAGGTTTGTGAGGATTTGATTTTTTAGAAGAATAAAGAAAGGGATTGATTTATTAAATAAATCAATCATATGCTATAGTGACAATATTAATTATATTTAATTAATATTGAGAAGAATTTTAATTAACATAATTAATTAATTAATTATGTGAGGAATTAAAAAATAATTAAAATAATTATTTTTAAGTGTCTACATTTTGCCCCTCTTTGAAGCGAGGTGTGATGACGCATTGATTCAAAGAATAATCTTGTTTTGATGTTGATATTGGTTTGATAGGATGCCCCGACTCTTGATTTATAAATTACGGTATGGTGATGCCCCCTCGGGAGATCAATTGAGGTATTTGATCTTTGGAGTTTTGCGAAATTGATATCCCGATAGATTTGATTTGATTTGCTTGATAAGATCTAGATTCAGTCTGGTTTTAAGACGAATTCATCCTGTATAAGACAAAGATGATCAAAGTGTCTGGTTTCAGGAAGGATTCATCCTGTATAAGACATGATTGATCACAACGTCTGGTTTCAGAAAGGATTCATCCTGTATAAGACATGATAAGAGCGTCTGGTTTCAGGAAGGATTCATCCTGTATAAGACATGATTGATCACAACGTCTGGTTTCAGGAAGGATTCATCCTGTATAAGACATGATCAATCACAATGAATGTCTGGTTTCAGGAAGGATTCATCCTGTATAAGACATGATCAGAGCGTCTAGTTTCAGGAAGGATTCATCCTGTATAAGACATGATCAGCTCGTCTGGTTTTAGGAAGGATTCATCCTGTATAAGACATGATCAGATCACAATGTCTGGTTTCAGGAAGGATTCATCCTGTATAAGACATGATTAGAATCAGAATTGATTATGTGAGGAAAAGAAAAAATAAAATAAAATAAAATAAAATTAGAGGAAGAAAATTAGGGTGGAAGGAATAAATGAGGAAGATATATGAAGTAGTCATGAGGTATTTGGAAAGAAGAATAAGAGATGCGAGACCACAGAGGAAAATGGGGGCAATTGAGAACTCCATGAGATTATTGAGTTTAGGATTTGATGGAATGATGGTGAGATTTTGTGCACAACAAATGTGGAGAGCCAACCTAGTTTGATGTTACCCTGAGTGACTTGCACCACTGCTTATAGAAATCAGGATGTTATGAGAAACCCAGGGCGTGGACTGACTCTGTAGACAAACGGGAATTTCTTACACACAACAATGCAAGTGTTAAGAAACACTAATACAAAGTTGTGGGTTTGTGCAAGGAAACCCTCAAACACACCGATACCTCTTGTATACGAGAAGGTAAGTGTTGATAAACACTAGTACCAGGCCGTCGGTTTATACAAGAAGGATCCGAAACATGCCATACTATGAAATATGCCCCAGTATGCACCTATCAGAACATACCTGGATATGGAAGAACCCAGGCAGTTGTAAATGGTGGCATTTGTAGGGCAAAAGATGCAAGCCTATATGAAAAAAATCTAACAAGTCTCTTCCTTGAGACCAAATGATACCTCTTGCCAAGAGTAGAACTAGGATGGACTTGGGATTGTTTCTCAAGACTTCTTAAAGTTTATACAGAGGCATGAAAGCTCAGTTTCACTGGGACATTTCTTGTTCATGACTTAGGCGAAGACTCATCATCATACGCATGCTTTATTGGGAGGCAGAAAAGAAGGAATGTTGTGCATGGGTAGGCTAGATGGCAGATGATTTGTAGTATCGACCTGATAGACAGTGGATCCGGTTATTTATCTTGGCACTCACACAGAGGTTTTCACCAAGATACTTGCCCATAGCGCCATGAATTGTTTTTCTTTCTTTTTTATTTTTTTTAATTTTTTTTTTTTGACAATTTAAGACTTTTTGACGGCTAAGCATAAAACCTTTTGAGGTGCATGATATTCATCGGATCATCCAAAGGATCGCCTTCAGGAGTAGCCAACTGATAAGCTCCTGATCCATATTTCGCTGTGATTACATATGGTCCAAGCCAGTTAGGCTCGAACTTGCCTTTCTTTTCTCGTTCTTGTAGATTTTTCTGATTCTCCATGAGGACAAGATCACCAACTTGGAATTCTCAGGATCTAACTTTTTTATGATAACTCATGCGCAGACGGTTTTGATATACTCGGAGATGATTCAAGGCCTTGAGGCGCCTTTCATCTAACAATTCTAGCTCTTGTAAGCGGGCAATTCTGTATTCTTCCTCTAGTAGGATGTTTTGCAGCGATACCCTTAGAGAGGGGATCTCGATCTCAAGGGGAAGGATAGCTTCAGAACCAAATACTAGGGAATAAGGAGTGGCGCCTGTGGGGGTGCGGATGGAGGTGCGGTAGGCCCACAATGCAGGATGGATTTGGAGGTGCCAATCACGGCCCGCTTCATTGACTGTCTTTTTGAGGATTTTTATTAGGGTTTTATTAGAAGCCTCAGCTTGGCCATTGCCTTGGGGATAATATGGAGTGGAGAAGCGGTGTTGGATGTTGAATTTTTGGCAGAGTTCTTTGACATCCTGGTTTTTAAATTGTTTACCATTATCTGTGATGATAACTTTTGGGATGCCATATCGGCAGATTAGGTAATTCAAGATGAATTTGGATATTTGCTTGCCGGTGGTGAAAGTAAGAGGGATAGCCTCTACCCACTTGGTGAAGTATTCGGTGGCGGTGATAATGAATTTATGTCCATTGGAAGATGAAGGGTGGATTTTCCCAATGAGATCGAGCCCCCACTGCGAGAAGGGCCATGGTGTAATGAATGGTTGCAATTCTTGTGACGGTGCATGAATCTTGTCACCATGTTGCTGGCAAGGGATGCATTTCTTCACATAGTTGTATGCATCTTCTTCCATTTTAGGCCAATAGTATCCTGTTCTCAAAAGTTTTTTAGCCAATGTGAGTCCACTTGAGTGTGCCCCACAGATGCCCTCATGTACTTCGCGTAATGCCCATTCGGCTTCTTGTTTATCTAAACACCTTAGGAGGGAACCATCAAAATGCCTTCTGAACAAGGTGTCTGCAAGGATGGTGTAACGGGCACATTGGCGGATGAAAGTTTGTTGTTGGGTTTTGGTGAGATGTGGGGGAATGGTCTTTGAGGAAAGCGAAGGTTTCTTGGTACCAAGGGGACTCTGGACCAACGAGAACACACACCATTTCAGATTCTGGTAGGTCGTATGCCGGTATAAACAATTGCTCGACCAAGAACTCGCACTTCTGACTATGTGTTGGCATTTGAAGGAGGGAGCCAATGGTGGCCATTGCATCTGCAGCCCTATTATTTGTTCGTGGGATTTGATCAAACTTGATTGCCGTGAAATGTTGCTTAAGATCTTCAACCATGGTATGGTAGGGAAGGAGTTTATCATCTTTTGTCTGGTATTCATCATTGACTTGTTTTATGACGAGCTGGGAATCGCCATAGACTTGTAATTCCTTTATTTTCCAATGGATAGCCAAGTGTAAACCTGTGATGAGGGCTTCGTATTCTGCTATGTTATTAGTACATGCAAAGGCTATCTTGTATGATTTGGGGATGCCATCTCCTTGAGGTGTGACCAATAATATTCCTGCCCCCGATCCGTTTTGAGTGTAGGAGCCATCAAAATACAATTTCCATGTGGAGGATGTGGTAATAGTCATAATGAACTCATCTGGTAATTTTGTGAGAAGAGGATGGTCGCCTGGAAGTGGAGCTTCAGCCAGTTGATCTACAATGACTTGTCCCTTGATTGCCTTTCTATCCACATATTCAATGTCAAACTCGCTTAAGAGCATGACCCATTTAGCCGTTCTGCTAATGAGAGCAACTTTTGACAGGAGATATTTAAGTGGATCAATTTTAGCAATTAATTTTGTCTTGTTGTTTAGCATATAGTGTATGTGGTTGAATAGAAGGAGGTGGTATAGAAGTTTGTTGGAGAATGGATGAGATTGGATTTGATAGTGGTATGGATGGTAAGGAGGAAGAAGGTGGGATGGAGATCGTGGTGGGAGGTGTCACGGGTGGCATTGATTGGGTTTGGATGATTGATGGGGCTGCAATTGATTGAGTTTGAATAGTAGGTGCAACACTTTGTGTGGGAGTGAGGTCTCCTTGTGGTTGTTGGACAAGAGAGAATCTATTAAATTCAGGTGGAAGTTGAGCTCCATGTTCAAGAAGAGTTTTCAGAAGTGCAGTAGGATTGTGTTTAATAAACTTTTCTACCATCTCTTGGTTATAAGAATCCGTTAGGAAAGTTTGCACTTCCGGACAAAGTTCATCTTGGTTAACCATGTCAAGATTTTGACTTTGATCTTGATCGCTTGGTTGCCCACTTTGTGTATGATCTTGCATGGGATCTTCATATAGGACACCAATGTCTGGCATGCCATATTGTTGATTAGCCATCTTTTTCTTTTGGGATTGAGTTGCGACCATACACGATATTTGTGATGAAAAGACTTAGGAAAAATGTGATGAAATGACTTAGAAAATTTTGTGATGGAAGGATTTTAGAAACTTGTGATGAAAGGACTTAAGAAATTTGAGAATAAAAGGACTTAAGAAATTTGAGGATGAAAGGACTTAAGAAATTTGTGATGAAAGGACTTAAGAAATTTGAGGATGAAAAGAATTAAGAAATTTGTGATGAAAGGACTTAAAAAATTTGAGGATGAAAGGACTTAAGAAATTTGAGGATGAAAAGAATTAAGAAATTTGTGATGAAAAGACTTAAGAAATTTGAGGATGAAAGGACTTAATGAAAGGACTTAAGAAATTTGAGGATGAAAGGACTTAAGAAATTTGTGATGAAAGGACTTAAGAAGTTTGAGGATGAAAGGACTTAAGAAATTTGAGGATGAAAGGACTTAAGAAATTTGTGATGAAAGGACTTAAGAAGTTTGAGGATGAAAAGACTTAAGAAATTTGTGATGAAAAGATTTAAGAAGTTTGAGGATGAAAGAACTTAAGAAATTTGTGATGAAAGGACTTAAGAAATTTGAGGATGAAAGGACTTAAGAAATTTGTGATGAAAGGACTTAAGAAATTTGTGAATGATTGATGAAGAAGGTATGGTAGTGATGGTTTAGAAGAAAACTTAATGACTAGGTTGTCTTTGGCATGAACATGAAGGATCTATTTAAATGACAAGTTGCATGAAGGGATATGACCACCCTGATTTGGATGATAGTAGGTGTTTCAAGGGACAAACTTGAATGTTGACGTAGAGGATAAACTCTCAGCTTCTCTCTTAGGCTTATGAAAAATGGGACGGACGGAGTTTTGACGCAATTTTGAACTTGGTGTGGGTAATAACTTAGACAATTTGTTTGTGTCTTGACCAATATTTTTGCAAAGTTTTTTGGGGATAGTGATGTGTTTTTAGTCTACTCTTGGCAAGTATGTATCAAACAAAGCAAACACGATGATTAAATGCATATTATCTCAAAGACACTCATGCTCATATACAACATTCTTAAGGCTAGCAAGGACAATAGTCATTGAATCGCAATTGGTTTCCCATCTACGCTTACCCAGAGCGGACACTTAGATGCTTGACCCCACTGGCTCCCCTCCACGGCACTCACTTCTCGGGGCAGCCAAGCATCAATTCCCATGAAAACTCCTCATGGCGAACTTTGTGTCTCTACTAAGGGCCGTAAGAATATGGGCCGCTTCAGAGGTCCGACCTCCTGCACCAATGACTAGAGGGTTTTTGGCCACTATGAACAAAGTGTTTAGTAAGTCTTCCCGTTAGGAGCTACCCTTCGAAGTTGCGCAAGCGCAATTGAGGCCTATAGCCCAACGAAGCACCAAGAACTTAGTAGTCACGCAAGCATGATTGAGATCTCTAGGATCCTACTAAGCACCCAATGTGAGAGTGAACTCTCATATAGCCCCAACCATTAACCCTTTCGTAGTCAATGGCCTATTTATTATAGTGAGTTGGGAACCCTAGGTCCGGGTGTACTCACTTGGGTCGTTCCCCTCTTACCTTCTCAAGGAGCAAGTTGGGAGGGCAGGCCCGCTAGAGATAAACACACAATCAAACAAGAAAAGGTTGGAGGGTCTGGATTTCTGATCGTCTAATAAGACGAGAGCATACTTTCCTACCTTTACGCTTTTCTTAAAGACACATAAGACAATGGTTCATTCCATTTTAATTAATATCTAGGTGCCTAATTTAAATAAATGCACAATATTTGGTTGAATCAGCTAGGCAACCTGCAAAACCACTTGATTAGTAGTTTGAAAAATGGAGTCTTCAAAAAGCATCCTGCAAAACAACTTGATTAGTAGTTTGGAAAAAAATAGTCTTCAACAAGCGTCCTGCAAAAAAAAAAAATCAACAAAATGACAAAAATATTAATTTTTTTTAATTTTTTGGGAATAAATAGAAAAACATGAATAAAAACTTTTTTACTAATGACAAATGTGGATTTGAAGAAAGCTTTGATGGGTAAATGGGGTTTGACTAGGTTTTTACCACTTTCTGAGGGATATGCAAATGAAAGAATGAGGATTTTGGAGGAGAGATGAAGGAATGGGAAAATTTGTCGAAGAGGGACAAAGAAGCAAAAGTTGAAGATGGATAATATGGGAAAAATTTGGAGGTGATTGGATGAAAAGGGAAGAAGTTATGGCAAACCATAAAAATAGAGAAATATGGGATTTTGGGCTTCAAAAAGTGAATTTTTGAGATAAGGCCTCCAAGGAAGAAAATGTGGAAAATGGCAATGTAGAGAATATGGTGAAGTTTGAAGGAAAATGGAGTCAAGATAAAGAAGATATGGCGAAAAAACAGAAAAAAATTTACTTTTTTTTTCTTTTTTTTCTTTTTTTTAACCTACCCTAGATTTGGAAAACAACTTGATTAGTAGTTTGGAAAAATAACCTTCAACAAGCGTCCTACAAAAAATCAACAAAATGACAAAAATATTAATTTTTTTAATTTTTTGGGAATAAATAGAAAAACATGAATAAAAACTTTTTTACTAATGACATGTGGATTTGAAGAAAGCTTTGATGGATAAATGGGGTTTGACTAGGTTTTTACCACTTTCTGAGGGATATGCAAGTGAAAAAATGAGGATTTTGGAGGAGAGATGAAGAAATGGGAAAATTTGTCCAAGAGGGACAAAGAAGCAAAAGTTGAAGATGGATAATATGGGAAAAATTTGGAGGTGATTGGATAAAAAGGGAAGAAGTTATGGCAAACCCTAAAAATAGAGAAATATGAGATTTTGGGCTTCAAAAAGTGAATTTTTGAGATAAGGCCTCCAAGGAAGAAAATGTGGAAAATAGCAATGTAGAGAATATGGTGAAGTTTGAAGGGAAATGGAGTCAAGATAAAGAAGATATGGTGAAAAAATAGAAACCCTAAATTTAACAGTACAGAAACCCTAAATTTAACAAAACAGAAACCCTAGATTTAACAGAGCAGACAGAAACGGAATAGAAACCCTAAATTTAACAGAACAGAAACCCTAAATTTAATAAAACAGAAACCCTAGATTTAATAGAGCAGACAGAAACCCTAGATTTAATAGAGCGAATTGTCTCATTAAACAGGATAAAAAATGTCAAAGGTCCGGATTTCTGATTGTCCAGATAGACAAGAGCATACTCTCCTACTTTCACACTTTCCTGCAGGCGGACAGATTATATTTAAACAGAACAGATAACAGGAAATAAATAAATTAAATGCAGACTACAGTTAGTGCCTACAATTTTCAAACAGATTAACAAAGCAGACAGTAGCACTACACAGATAGAAAAGTGTCAAAGGTCCGGATTTCTGATTGTCTAGATACACAAGAACATACTCTCCTATTTTCACACTTTCCTACGGTCAGAGCATACAGTCATGCTAAACAGAATAGAAAAGTGAAAAGTCTGGATTTTTGATTGTCTATATAGACAAGAGCATACTCTCCTATTTTCGCACAGATTATACTAAAACAGAATAGACAACAAATCAAATAACAAATCAGATAACAGAGCTGTCGTGCTGCAACAGAAACAAAAAGAAATAGAACAGAATAAGGAGGAGCTATCGCGCAGAAATGCAGAGCCACGATTCTGGAACCTGCGAAAAAGATATATACATATTTTTATTTTTATTTTCTGCAGTCGCGCTATTCTGGAACCTGCGTCTCACAACTCATAAAAACCTTTAAAAAAAAAATAATAACATTAGTTCTCAGGGACGTGAGTCCCACCGGGCGTGCCAAAAATAGATTTGAAAGGTAAACTGATCAAATCATAATGAAATAAACATGCAGAATGCTAAAATATCATAAAAAGACCATTTCACCTTGCTATTTTACCTTCTCCTTCGGATTGAGCTTGATGAAGTGAAGGCGCCCTTGATAATGCTCCACTTGATGTGCTCCTTTGATTGCTGGATGTGGATGGCTCTCCAATATTGTGCACAAATGATAAGGATGAGATGATAAAGTTGCCAAGATGATTTCCTGGGCTCAAAAGGGCAACATAAGCTTACTGAATTTCAAGATGTTTTGAATGAAGGGATGGAACCCTATTTTATAGGAAGAGGAGAGGAAAACGGATGGCTAGGATGAATTCGAGATGAACGGATAAGATTTACTTGTGAGGTCACACAAGGTCCAAGAGAGGGTGTGGAGACCAAGAAATATGCCTTAAAGGCATTTCGTATCTCCACACTCTACAAGATGCATTGGAGGAATTAAAAATTCTCCAAAAATGGATATTATGGGGATTAGAAGAATAAGAAAGAATTAAAAATTCCTTGGGAGAGGGAAATTCCTAGAGGAATGTAAGATTTCGAAAATCTTACATTCATCTAGAAAAAGAGCATTTAAAGCTAGTGGCTGGATGAAAGGACAAAGAGTTGACTTTGTGGCTAATCATGATGATTAGCCATTAACAACTCATTAGGAGGGGAATTAGAGGAAATGTTAGGTGGGATTTATATTTGTAGGAGAATTTGACTAAAATAATAATGTTAAGTGAGTTTAGGGAGTTTCTAGAAGAATTTATTAGGTTAATGATGAATTAAGAAGATGATCTGTAGGAATCATGTAGGTTAACTAATTAATTGAAATTAATTAGCTAAGAGGAAGGTTTGTGAGGATTTGATTTTTTAGAAGAATAAAGAAAGGGATTGATTTATTAAATAAATCAATCATATGCTATAGTGACAATATTAATTATATTTAATTAATATTGAGAAGAATTTTAATTAACATAATTAATTAATTAATTATGTGAGGAATTAAAAAATAATTAAAATAATTATTTTTAAGTGTCTACAGAGACTCTTCTTTTACAGCTTCTTGAAAAGAAGGAGGACTCCTAAAACTTGGAATCTCAAATTTGGGAGATTTAGGAGACTCGCCTTATATAAAGCTTACTCGACCTTGGAAGCCTCTTCGTTGGCAAGTAATAACTTCATCTCCATCTTTTTTGCAGCGATTTCTTGTTTAGGATTCTCCTTAAACTATCTTTTCTACATTTTGAATTGTTGATCCTGAAGATAGGCCTGGTAAGATAACTCTTCTTGTTCATGAAGATAGGTCTGATAAGCCCACTCATCCTATTGTAAATCAAATTCTTTATGTCTCTTGATCTCATCCATTTTCTCATTGTATTCTTGCAATATACTTTTGATCGTTTGTTTCTCATTTTCAAGGGTTTGCAATACACCTTTTATCTTGCTAAGCTCTACAATTTCAGTATTCTAAGGTTGAGTTTGCAAGCAAGCATGCTAGTTTTGAGCAAAATGACCTTCTTGGGATTGGATTTGAGCATATTTTGATTGCTAAGAAGGTTGAGCAAGTGTGGGTAGGTGGTCAGCGTGATAAGCATGTTGTTTATTTGTTGTAGCAAGGTTCTTTGGGATAAAACCAACATTGTGGTTATAATCATTATTACCAACCAAAAAAAAAAATAGCATTGTGGTTGTTTGGATATGGCTGATAAGGAGCCTCATGGATATCATTCTAATAATATGGTGGTGGATATACATATTGTCCATGAAAACTTGACATCTTTACTCACTCAAAGAGATAAAAATTGGAATAAAGGATTGTTTTGAAACATACCAACACTTATCTCTTTGAAACTAGAAGGTATTCTCTATAGAGTTGTCGGGTGTGTATGGAACTTGCCTCCAAATGTTGAAATAGCTGATTTACAAACCATAAATTGCAAATGTATGGAATAGATTTGAAATGAAATAGTCCCACTGAGCATGCTAGAAATTATTGTCACGAAGGATTGCGCCTTGAATGCTAAGCTTTGAAGCTTAACAATCCCATACAACATGGAAACATCTCCAAGCCTGTGGGTTGCTCATAACAAACTTGAATCTCTAGATTATGGGTTTGTTCCCTTATAATACCTCCTAAAACTACTATAATTTGTCTGGGAAAAGAGATACAAAGTTTGCTTGAAATGAGAATTTTGTACTAATAGGAGGTGATGCACCAAAATCTAGCTAAGATTTGCAACCTATTTAACTAACAATACATTCCAATAAATAGACCTAAATCTTTCACAGCTTAACTGAACATGTGACACATTAGTATTTCATAAGAAAGGGGCTACATTTAGATCTTGCATGAAGGAAAACAACTGGTTTTCATAACTTCAAGCTATCAAAATCAGTTAACACAATGCCTTGCATCTATCATGTATCTTCTTACACCAAATACTAATTGAATGAGACAAAATCATAAGATTTCGAACATAAATCACAAAAAATCATCAAATCATTCATCCATGACATATTGCAAGTATTAAGAAGGAAACTATGCTATTTTATTGAAAATAAAGGGGTTATTGTTATAAAAAAACTCAAAAAATATGAGTTACAATGTTGTTCTTAAGCCTGAAAGAACTTCAAGAGCTACAATACATGCCAAAAGAAAAGCAAGAACTAGGAAAGAATGAGAGAATAGAAGAAGTCTTATAGAGAAGAATATTTTTTCTTAATTGAATGTTAGGACCAAAGCCAAACAACAACTCTTCTATTGCATGATGACTTCAACTTAGCTTGAAATATGGTCTTCCTCCTTGAAATCTCCATCAACCTACATGATTGTTCCATTTTGGGTTGAATTTGATGAAAAATCATGCAAGAAAGGGGTTGAAATTTCTCTAAATTGTTGCTTTGTGCATCGAAAATTTGTCTCAATTGACACCTAGCCCATGTAAGGTACTTGACTGAGGTCTAATTGAAACAAAACTATTGCAAACTCCTTCAAAACTCCCTCATTTCCAGGATTTTAACTGTTGTATGAATTTAAGACTCCACCTTGTTTACACTGATTGTTTAATCTCCTATGATGACTCATGTATTTGCATTTGAGTTTGACTCAGCCTCTTAATTAGGCGTAGATCTTCTTTTAGGCTTTGGCATTCCCTTCTTTTATACATGCTTTAAACTTGTTAATACATTTAAACCCTTGAGTCCTACTATCTTTGGAACCTTTCGGCATGCTCCTAAAGACTATCATGAATGCCCTTTGGACTGTGAATAGATCATTGTCTTATTTGTTGTCCTCTAAAAGATGCTATGCTTCTCTGAACCTTCCTTATGACATTATTCTTAATGGAAATTTGCACCTTATTTAGATTGTATATTGTTCATTTTCCCTTGCCCCAAATCTATCTTCTCATTAGTATTGTCTTTGAATGTTTCCTCACTACTTTTATTGTCCCTTATTGTGTTCTTTGATTTATTGTGAATAGTGCCTCTGTATTCTCAGATCTTAGACATTACTCATATATCTTCAATGTTGAGAAAGAATTAGTTACGAATCTCTATGGACATCCTAATATTTCATGGTTGTCACTTATTGAGATCCCTGTCATAGGACTATGATAAGGTTTTCTAACAAAGTGGGCTATGAAATTTGTGATTCCCTCTTTATTGTAAGCTTCATCTCCTTGTTTATCTGTATTACAAAATGAAAGGTTCAAATAAAGAGGCTTTGGATCAACATCTCCTTGTAGAACCATATTCTCAAAATAGACAACATGACAGGTGATAATTTGCTAAGGACACTAATAATTGGTAAAGAAATGACTTAGGTAGAAAAGCTAACTTAGCAAATATACAACTCCATCTATTCCACCACTATTATGTACTTTTCCTCTTTTATTTTGAAAGTTCATTGGACAATTGCTAAGAAGATTGCATATCGTTATCTTCAACTTTGTGATACCTTTTTGCTTCTTAGGTCTACTCCTTGATACATGTTCATTGTATGTAATTTCACCGGCTATCTCTTTATTCATTGTATGCTACTCTCCATGAAATTGTGACTATAAAAAGGCCATTGGATGCCACTTGACTGTCTCCTAACTTATCTAGCATGACATTATGAGCCTTTGTCACTCCACCTTATACTTGACAAAATCATTGTTGATAGAGGAGACTTTCATTTAACCCTTGGAATGCCATGACTGCTATAACAATGTGTCATCTTTGTTTATATCTTATACAAATCCATTGTCATTTTATCATCTTTCACTGTCTTTCCATGTATGACTACAACCATTTGTTTTACTACTATCAATCAATAATAAAATGGCTACTTTCCTTTCCTTATTACCTAGGTCTAACATCATTTAGCAGCAAGAAATTTATTGATAAAAGAGAATTCAAAAGGTCACCATTGATCACTATTAGACCACTAAAATTCTATCCATCCTTAGGTTGAGAGGTCTGCTCATGATTTCTTGGATTGGACCACTATTATCATCTTATTTTATTGTAGATGTTGGTGTAATCTTTCTATGATTGTATTGCTATTGTCCGAGTAGTGATAAGATCATTGTGGTCATTGTTTGGCCTTCTTTATGTCTCTTTGTTTAGCTTTTAATGTTATAACAGTTTTTTCCCTATTTGTGATAGCACTATTCATCATCATTTATTAACTACATTGTTGTTACTCCTTAGCCTTATGAGGACTACACTATTGTATTTGTAATGACAGTCTTTTCTATTTCTCTAGGTTTTTGGCCCTTTAACAATGATTATTATCACTACTCTTTGTGCTTTGTTGACCTTTGGACTGTCTCATTCATCCCTTAACCTTTCATTGAATTCCTTGTTTCAATTCTCTTGACACTATGACTTATGCTAATCAAAGATATTTTCTTTTTCTCTTATGCTTTGTATTATGCTCTTTGGACTTGTTCTTGACAGTCAAATATATTATGATCCTGACCTCTTAACATATATTTATCTTATGTTGCTATTAGAGGTATTTAAGCATTGAGCATGCATAAGAGAACAAATTCATGTCAAAGTTATAGAGAATTCTACCATTCTCTTACCTTCATTTTCTCTGTTGCGTTCTCTTGCATATGATTGTCATAAAAGATCTTGGATGTGCCCTCTTCATGGTGATTCATTATTGTTTATTTGAAACTTTGACTGGGAGTGTCCTTTTTAGTGCTAAGATATTGACTGCCTTTTTCAGCTTGTACACACGTCTTTACAAGCCTTTGTCCACTATGAAAGTTATTGTTCCCTTGATAGTTTAAGTGTTGTTCCAGCACTCTTCTCACATGCCTAAGATGATCTTGTCCTTTTTTGTTTCATGCTCATTGTGGAACTCTATGATTTTCAACAGTCACTTCACTATCTTTTGGATGATACTGTCCTTTGAATACAATTCAATGACTATCAAAAAATACTTTGCAAATACTATCCTATGAAGGTATCAACATTGTAACAAAGAAGGAACATGTTATCATTATATTACTATCAAAATAACCTCACATGATCTTTGTCATGGATCATTGTTGCACTATGAATGCTAGTAATCGCGCGAAAATTGTTGCTATTAGTGAATATAGGGTTGTGAATCTTACACATGACTCTCTATCATGATGACTATTGACAATGCATTACATTCATCTTATGGCTCATGCATTGTGTAGGCTTATTCAACTTTGTCTCAGATTTGCAACATTATCTTTGTGAAGGATTTTGGTTGATTCCTTTAGGGTACCAAGATTAAAGAGATATTACTAGCCTTGACCAAAGCATTGGATTGAGCAATGAATAATATGATTACTCTAAAAGTAATGAAATTCATAATTAGATAACCCTTTCACTTCTTGTGCCCTTAACTTGATGCATCATAAAGAAAATCCATATTTGATAATGAATGGGAAAACTCATAGCATGAAAGTCATTTATCTTGAACAATAAATATGACAATGAAATCATTCATTTCTTGGAGAGTAGGGCTTTGTTAAGATTTGAAACCCTACCTCTAACTGTGGATTTCTTGATTATAACTCATCATTTTCCCTTGAACAATGGATTTTGAATCTTGGAACTAATGTACACACGCATGATCCTTCGCATGCTTCTTGAAATTTCTCCTTGGTGGCTTTCTTGATGGCATAACAAGGGGAAAACAACCATGCATGCAACTCCTCTCCTCAGATCCCTTCATGCTCATAGTGAAAGACAAGATAGACACAAACTCAAGGTGAAGTTCATGGGAACCCTAGCATGCCATGTGAAGGCTTGTGTCGTTTCAAACTTTTACTTCCCTCTTTTATTAGAAGAACTTGATTTTGACCTTTCAACGTGGGTGAATATACTTGAAAGCTTTATTAGAGCTTTTCTAATTCAAAACAAATAATTTAATCATTCTTTCAATCCATTTGTTGACATAAGCCAATGCATTTGAAATGACTTATCCCCCTTTCAAATTCTTTAAGCCTTTCTAAACCTCCTTATAAGACCTAAGATTCCGTCTAAGGCTAATTTTGACATACTGACAAAAATAGGTAACATAAACGTAATTGGTATAATTGCTTTAGTGAGTGATAATATATAAAGTTTCAAGCCCATGTCATAAAAATGAAAAAGTAAGCCTGTTTAATTCATTTTGAATATGTGAAAGAAGAAAATATGAAGCGCTCTGCATAATTAAGAAGAGCTAAGTGCATGGATTAATTTGCAAGAAATTTAGTGACAAGCTAAGAGGAAGGTTTTGGAAGCTCACAACTCAACCACGATATGAGAACAAGCTCACTATAGGTTACTCAATGTGGTTCTTCCTTTATTTATTTATTTTAAATTGAAAAATTTATAGTTGGAATTAATGGTTAAAATTAAAGTGTTATTATAAGAAAGGAAATAGCTTCATTAAGCATGATAATCATTTATTTCTATGAATTGTTAAAGCTTAGTTGAAAAAATTATAGTATGCTATTATTTATAAAGGTCATAGCAACATAACATACCTCGTAGAGTATTTTGTGAAATAGTAGACAAGAAAGAACAAAATTTAATTAAATATTACTCTAATTTAATATTCCAAATACTGCATTAAGTACATATGTATTATGAATTCCTCTTAAAAGAAAAATTATTGCAATAATTACATGGAAATCCTCTCTATGTTGAATGAGCAGTCATAGATTGTGGCAGCATGAGAAACTTAAATCGAAACTCACCTGAAAATGAAAACATAACATATGTAAATATGCATACAACTCTTCTCACATGCTATAAGATATGATACAATATCACAAAGTAGAGATTTTAGTACTAATTTATTGACTAGAGACTTTGTTAGGGGTCCCACAAATACTGAGAGGGGGGGTGAATCAGTATCTAACCGGTAATAAGAATTTCTTAAGTTAAAACATGCAGAACATAATATAACAGTGTACCGATATGCAAGAAATAATGCAATAAACAGAATCAAGAATATCCACATGAAAAGTACACCATAACACAAGATGTTTAACGAGGAAACCCGGTGTGGGAAAAACCTCGGTGGGATTTGTGACCCATAATATTCACTCACTGGCTAATAAGAGAATATTACTTACAATAGGGGCCTGCACATGCAGGAAGGCCAACTGCCTAGAGCTCACTGCTCAATGGGAAGTCACACTGACTTACAATAAGGATTATACTAATCCAATAACTTGTACTGCTTTACAATAGCATCTTCAATGCCAGATTCAGTACCGGTTCCTGCTCTGTTCTTTACATATACCTCTGACCTATATTTCGCACATTAGGTCTGCCTAATATTTTCCTTTATGCTTCTACCATCACTTTTACAAATGTCTACAATGATCTCCTTTATATACAAAAGTCATTTTACAATTTGCCAAGTCGGCTTACAATAATAAACAAAATATTACATAACAAAAATCTTGTCGGCCTCTATGCCGGTATACATCTTTTCTTTTGTGCCGATGTCGATGTAGAGTGATCTGTTGATGTCGATGCACTGTCTTGCTGGTGTAATGCTTTGTCGATATAATGTCTTGCTGGTGTAATGCTTTGCCGATATAATGTCTTGTCGGTGTCATAGGATTGCAAGGTTGCCATCAATGACAAAACCTTCAATCACATACAATGTCTCATTGGAGTGTGCATATGCCAACAATCTCCCCCTTTGGCATTGATGGCAACACTCATGAGAAATTTCAAAAAGTGTCCAAAAGTGTGCAATCCAAAAAAAATGTTACCAAAAAAAATGTGAGAGCTCCCCCTAAGCATATGATTTCTGTGTTTTGAACTTTCTCATCCCACTACTCCCCCTTTGGCATCAATGACAAAGGTTGTCAAGATGTCAGTAGAGTTTGTAGGTTCAGCTATCCATAACCTCAACCTTGTAGCTGGGTGGTTATAATCTAAAAAAGGTCTCCCAAGATTAAGTTTATACTATCCATAAACTTCTTATTATCTTTTATTGTTGTCTCAGTCCTCTTTACTGTACCGGTGAGATGCTGCAAATGCTCTGTCGGTGTTTTGCTGCCCTGTATTAGTGCCTCTTAAATTTCCTTCCACAAAGATGCTAAATAGTCCAATCTTGGACTCAGTTTAGATCTCACGTGTTTTGCCTTATTTATTATTCTTTCTTTTTCTCTTTCCAGTTTGAGTAATTCTTCCTCAAAATTTGCTATCTTCTCTTCAAAAACTGATAGTGAATCAGGTGAGTTGACAAAGTTGTCTACAAGTTTATTTATCTCATCCTATGTCTTGCTTATTTTCTTGTCAATATCTACAGTCAAAAAGTTTGTTTTGCATGTATATTTATACAGATTTTTGTATTCTTTCAACAAACTACATAGTTCCGGTAGAAGTGTGTCAAAAATTCTATTACACTTCTTTATTTCCTCATCAAAGAATTTCTTCTTTTCAGTCTCTACCTTATCCTTCATTGATTCTTCCTTTATTTTCTCAATATTTTCTGAAATGTATTTACACAATGTATCCAATTGCCCTAAAGAATCATTATTATCTATATTAAAATTAGGTGCAATTACCTTCAAAATTGGTATGGAATCATCAATTGCTTTATAAGCCTGTGAGCTGCAGTCAGTTATTTTCTTAATAGAATCAAGTAATACCTCAGTCACATTTGTTGACTTGAATACTGATGATGATCCAACAATCTGAGTACCAGTGGAAGTAAACATGCTTGTATTGACCTCTGGCAGGTCAGTTTGTGTCTGCATTTCTTTTAGCACTGGTTTTCCTACTTCACTACTTACCGGTGGCACTATTTCCTTATGTATCTGTTCCGGAGCCTTTAGCTCTGTTGGTTTCTCTGTATGTTGTGTTATCTTTGTATGTGCCTTAGTCTTTGCCTTTTTCTCTGTATCCTCTGCCGGTTTCTCTGTTTCCCCTGCTACCGAAGGCTCATTAGCCATATCTAAATTGTCAGTTGAATCTTTATCTACTATTATGTTGATCTTCTAAGTATCAACATTTACAGTATATAGAACTTCAGAATTAGGATTTTTATCCTCTACATCCATACTTTCTGCTGCCGGTTGATCTTCAGTAGTTGTTTTTTTTACCGGTGGGGGTAGGTTGTCTTTAACTTTGATGCTTGGTGGTCCACCAACTTTGCCTTTCCCCTTGTCCCTATCTTTCTGATATACCTTTATAGGTTTAGGGTTCTTGTACTCTTCTTGTTTTTCTTTGTCAACCAGAAATATATCCCATCCATCTTTTGTTTCCTCTATCACTTCAGTAACTCTTCCTGCCATCAGTGAAATATGTCGGTGTGCAGTAGAGAATACTGACCAGTTTTGCTTGAGCAATCAAGTCATCAATATCCTTAGGAGAGTATACCGGATATACAGCAAGTAGTTTCTCAATTTTTATTTTCTTATCTAATTCTATCACTGCTTGCCTTCTGGCCTCAAGTCTTTTGAATAAATCATCGGGAATTTCATTTGCTACTTCCATCAAAAATTTCTTGTACATGTCCATATGCAGTATAACACTATTTTCAACTTGTTCTTTCTCATCAGCAGTTAGAGTGTCATAGATTTTTCCTATGTTCTTCAGTTTTCCTTCCTCTGTGATTTCATTTAGCAGTACATCAAGAGGTGCCAAGTCTTTGTTTATCCTTTTCTTCTTCTTAGGTGTGAGTTTCTTCTTTGGTGTGGCCTTTCTAACCAGTGATCTCACAGCTTGTTGCTTTTGCCTTGTCCTTCTAGGTGAAGGAGTGGTTGCCGGTGAGGGATCTCTTTTTCTTACAACTCTTTTAAAAGTTGTTGGCATGTCACCTTCTGAAGAAGTACCTACTGGTGATAGATGAGTTTCAGGTTGTGGAGCTTCCAACTCATCCTTTGTTATACCGGTTTTCTTCAATACATCTTCCTTAATGGCTTTTGCTTGCCTGGATCCTTTCCTCACAAATGCCTCAACCTTCTTTACTCTTTTCTTTGATTGTATTTGGCTTTCTATAATCTCAGCACTACCAAATACTTCTTCTTTAGGTTCATTGGGGGCTTCCAGAAGTGCTTTAGCATATGTTTCAACTATGTGATCATCTGTTTCATAGCCCATCTGGGTTACCCAAATTGTTCTTGGGATGACCGCTTCCATCCAGATTTCATCTTTCTTAATGACAAAGCATATATCATCTTTGTATTTTTCTACTATTTTCTGAGATAACCTTATTCTTTTCTTCATTTTGGTCTTCAATGCTTGGAAAAAGTCATGAATATTGTTCTCCTTGTTCTCACCCATGTTATTGAACAGTTCTGTCAATTGCTTTCCTACCGGTATGTCATATCCAAGTTCTTTATAACCTATACTAGAAACCTATATTGTTATGTGTAGCATTAGGCATACTAACAGATTTCCAAATCTGAAAGTTCCTTTCTTGTCCCTTTTGATTTTTCCAAGGTTGTCAATTAGTTCATCCTTTAACCATTCACATATGTCGATTTTTGCATTGTTTGTTACCATATCATAAGCACTCTTAATGCATAAACTTGAAACTGAGTTAAGTCTATTAGAATGAGTGGCTTTATAACCTAATATCATACTTATGAATCTCACATTGATATCTTTTACATCATTAACCCTTAAATATCTCTTATCGAATGTTGCACCTGTTAGTTTTGTAACTAGGTCATTTGGAACCTTCTTGGTTTTATCTGGTCTCTTACCGATGGTCGGTAACCTTGTGACAGCTTTCACAGCTTCCTTGGTGATCTTATGAATTGCATCTAACTAGAAAAATTCTCCATTTACTCTGCTTAAAACTATCCTAATCACATCCTTAGGAAATTCAGGAATGCTAAGGATTTTTGTAAATCCTAGAGTTTCAATAATCTTGTGTTCATCCTTCACATTGCCGGTGTTATCACATATTACGATTTTATACATGGTTTTGATTTCCTCATCTCCTAACTCTTCAATGTTGCAGTGGATGTACATTCTGGGGTCTTCAGCATATACAACTCCCTTAGGAATTTGAGAAAATGCACCTAAGGTATCATCCTTCTTTGCTATCTCGGGAACTAACTGAAATATAGGCCTAGGTATTTTTATTACCTCAACAATAGTAGGGTTTGCTATGTATTCAATTGCAGAGGTGGATGCCATGATTAAATACCTTTTACTGTCTTGGATGGATGATTGCTTGGAGTGTGCTTGCTTCTTTCTCGAAATGCCTTAGCTCGGAATCTTTGCGCTCTCTAAAAATTTGAAATCACGGTGAAATGAAATGGAGCTAAAACCTTATTTTATAATGTCTTTTTGCCATCTACCACATTTATTACATGTCGGTTAAGTATTCACTTAACATTGTCTGCCGGTGATAAGTAATTTTCAACTTCTTATCTCTAACCAAGGGAATAATTAGCATATGTGTCATTAGATTGCCAAACCCTCAAGGAAATTTTCTTCAATTAGATGAAGAACTTCCTGCCGGTGGAGCACTGCTCTGTCCTATCGGTGAAGTATCACTTTGTCCTACCGGTGAAGCATTGGTTGGTTCTACCGGTGGAGAAGTATTCCCAATATTTATATCAGCTTTTCTAATCCATTGTTTTGAGAATTCTTGCTTAACCTCTTCAACTTTTTCTTTACTTTTCAAGCTAGCACTTTTGTTGTCTACCGGTGTTCCTTTACTTCTACAAAATTTAGCAATATGCCCAATATTGTTGCATGCATTACAAGTTACATTATTCTTCTGAATAGCTTTCCCATAACCTATGTCGGTTTGTGTTCTGCATTGATTTGATAAGTGTCCAAATCTTCCACAAACATAACATCTCACATTCATTTTGTAGTTTTCAGAGTTGTGACCAACTTTGTTGCATTTTGAACATTGACCGGTGGGTGTGTTGATATTTTGATAATTCCTAGATCTACATTCATTTGCTCTATGACCATACTTATTACAATTAAAGCATTTTCCATTGAATTTATAAGCATTAGGTTGTCTTACCGATTTGTTGTGATCCAGAGTATTTGCAGTATCGGAGCTTTCACCAACTTCAAAGCCAATTCCAGAAGTGTCACCTTTAGGTTTTTTATTCTTCAACAAGGTACCAAGTTCCTCTGAGCTTTTCTTGAAATTTTTCTTTGTGTTGATTTGTAGTTTCCAGTTCTCTTTCCAAGATTTCTTTTTGTCTCAGCAATTCATTTGAGTCATCCTAAGTATGCATCAGATCTGTCTTCAACATGTCATTTTCATAGCTAAGTCTTGTGTTCTCATTTGCTGCATCACTTAGTCTTCTAGTCAATTCTTCTTCATTCTTCTTTCTATCCTCAATCTCTTTGCAAAATCTCATAGTCATATCCTGCATTTCATTTTTTGTTGTCATGATCTCTTGTTTCAACTTGCTTATCATATCATTGAGTGATTCCTTTTCATCATTCTCATTTTGCAGTTTTTCACAAAGTTCTCTTCTCTTATTTCTTGAAACAGTAAAATTTTCTTGAAGTGTCTGAATGATATCCTGAGCTGCCCTTAAATCATCTTCTAATTTGATATTTTTCAATTTCTCTGCATCATAGTCTGTAAGAGCTCCTTCAAGTTGCTTCATCAGATTTTCCATTTTTACCGGTGTCAAGATCTTCCTCAAGCTATTAGGCTTCTAAAAATAGAGGACCAGGTTCTGATACCAATTGTTAGGGGTCCCATAGATACTGAGAGGGGGGGTGAATCAGTATCTAACCGGTAATAAGAATTTCTTAAGTTAAAACATGCAGAACATAATATAACAGTGTACTGGTATGCAAGAAATAATGCAATAAACAGAATCAAGAATATCCACATGAAAAGTACACCATAACACAAGATGTTTAATGAGGATACTCGGTGTGGGAAAAACCTCGGTGGGATTTGTGACCCACAATATTCACTCACTGGCCAATAAGAGAATATTACTTACAATAGGGGCCTGCACATGCAGGAAGGCCAACTGCCTAGAGCTCACTGCTCAATGGGAAGTCACACTGACTTACAATAAGGATTATACTAATCCAATAATGTGTACTGCTTTACAATAGCATCTTCAATGCCAGATTCAGTACCGATTCCTGCTCTGTTCTTTACATACACCTCTGACCTATATTTCACACATTAGGTCTGCCTAATATTTTCCTTTTTGCTTCTACCATCACTTTTACAAATGTCTACAATGATCTCCTTTATATACAAAAGTCATTTTACAATTTGCCAAGTCGGCTTACAATAATAAACAAAATATTACATAACAAAAATCCTGTCGACCTCTGTGCCGGTATACATCTTTTATTCTGTGCCGGTGCCGATGTAGAGTGATTTGTTGATGCCGGTGCACTGTCTTGTTGGTGTAATGCTTTGCCGGTATAATGTCTTGCCGGTGTAATGCTTTGCCTGTATAATGTCTTGCTGGTGCCATAGGATTGCAAGGTTGCCATCAATGACAAAACCTTCAATCACATACAATGTCTCATTGGAGTGTGCATATGCCAACAGACTCATTCTCATATTCATGAGGAGACAAGTAGTATGCAACTCATGATTTATTAGGAGATAAGTTTTATTACAAATTTGCGCCTAGAATGGTAATTAATCTTAGGGCCAATGTGCCTCTAGGTTATGTCAGTATGCAGTTAGCATAAGAGACTTCTTTACTGGCCAATAAGACAACCCATATGCAAGTTCTAATTGTAATGCTCGCCAAAATACCCTAGAGAAAAATAACCATCTAACACGCATACAGAGGTAATTTTTTTTTTAAATACTAAACTAATGCAACACATATAACTCCATTAACATATTTAACTAATTTACCATCATATAACATGATCCCAAATGATGCATACATCAACTAATTATGCACAAAATTGAATCCAACTTAAATATAAGTATGCAAGCAGAAATAATCATCATCACATAACTCATCTTTCCCCTAGGGTATCTCAATGCCATTACTTAATCTAACATTAAACCATAACATCATACCAACCCCTCAATCTATTGCATACTAATATGTACTCTCAACAATTACTACTTACATCAACGTAAGAGAACCTCCATTTATCTTTAGCTACTATGAACACTTTCTGATATATTCCAATTTCCATTAATCCCTTTAGATTCATTTTAAAGCACCAATTCAAATGTTCCTAATTCCCAATTCTCTTATACATTATCATTCCCTCATTACTAAAATATCTCTTATCACAATCTATTCCATCCTCTTAAATAAGATTATCCATTCACATCAACTTAGTACCAAATGCATAATCATAACCAAAAGATAAATAAAATAGGGAAATAACTTAATTATCTACTCCATTCAAGACTAATCCAAGACATCTTAAATTCAACCATAAATCCAATTCCCTATTTCCACAAATTAACACTATCCAAGATACAATATATATCTAACAAGGAATATAACAACATGTTCTATTACAAGAATCATGATCACAATCTAATATAATATCCTTTTACATCATAATACATAGTTTCTCCAGACACAAATACTTCTATCTCATGAATCCTACTAATGTAGATGCCACGTAAATCATAATACATCAATATGATCCAAAAACCCATGCATAACTAAAGAGATAAAGAATCCACATCCATGCAAAAAACATCCAACAAAGAGAAGGACATCCCAATGGAAGAAGGTATCAAACCACCCAACCATGTGGAACCATCCCCCGTGCTACGAAGAATGATATGAGATCCCACACACACTCTAGATCTAAGCTGACACCTAACAACCAAAGGATACAACCAAACCTCCTCAAATGAAAACCACAAGACCAATGCTCCAACAAATCACATGGATAAATCAAAAGCACAAGACATCCAGAGGCACCACAACAACAAGGCATAAGGAACTAGGATCTACATTTAGGGAAGAGTTTCATCACATGCTATCACCAAAACAATAAAGGATATCCTATAACTCGGTCTTGGCATCCATGATACACGTGCAAAACCATCTCAACCTTTGAGGAAATCAAGTGAATTTGGTTTATCTACTTACCAGATCTTCCCATACCTCATCATGAGTCTATACTAGCACTCCAACCCATGAGAGGGGTACCACCATCACATTTCTTATCTTATTAAGATGAATTACTACTACCAATCCCACCTAAGATTAATCTATTAGATTATCACTTGATTAACAACAAACTTCTAATGAGATATCCGAAAGGTCTAGACCCGGCTCCTAACACAAGGAATTCTAATAGTTCATTTCTCATGACCTTGGCAGACTTATGGAAGCCCACTCTCCCTAATCATGTACCTATACCTTAGGGTAGCACCATATTCAAATATAAGAACAAGGGCTCTCAAGCAACATAACCCGAATAACCAAGGTTCCATCCAAAACAATAATAAATGCATATCAATGGCAATAACACCACCTCATAGGCAACATGAAAACATATAGTATCCAATATCAAAAATGTCAGATATATCAAAATGAGCCCAATACAATTAGCAAGGCATTATTCCTCTTGTCTAAAAAATGCAATAATCAAACTTAATCAATAGATCATTCTCAGATCACCTTAAGAAACTCAGAAATATCAAAACACAGCCTCTAGATAGACAAAATCTGAAAATAAAAACCAGAAAAGACTTAGAAAAACTCAAACAACAATACAACACATTCACAGAATCAAACAACACATATATTAAATAGATGAGCTCTTCCATTAGTCTGTGTAGTGCATTTATCCAATAGATTAGTGCATATATGTCATAGTCTAGTGTTTCCGCACTGACCTGCAACGCATATAACCCTTAGGTTAGAGCATATAACCCTCAAGTTAGCACATATATGGGACAGACTAGCGCATACAATAAGCATAACAACACATATAAACAATACAATAGCACATATGTAAAATCATTTAGCGCATATAACACAGAAAATAGCACATATAACACAGGAAATAGCGCATATAACATAAAATGCAAAAAGACTAAAAAACGACCCAAAACCATTCGGCCAAGTCCAAAATTAAACACTTAAGCCAAAGTCGGACTTAATGAAAATGAGGCTCAAATAAGTCACAATATGAAATAAATTGAATTAACCAAAACAAACAATACATAGGATTCATCGACAAGATACAATTTCTTTTCACTTTCAACAATCCTCGAAACAAAGAATGCTCAGGGAGCTCAACACAACTGGAGCCAATAATAAAATGTATACAAAAAATTCTCCATCCAAGGCTCAGAATAACACTAAAATTGAGATGACAAGGATTTCTTCTGACACAACAAACTAGGGGAAATAAAGCCATATAACAAAGTCAAAACAACACCAGCAATCCATCCATTCAAAATTCACGGTAAACATTTCTAGAAAAGATAATCACATAATATATTATTAAACCATTTAATTAATTTAATAGCAACATCAATTTCTTATCCCTGAAGACAATCTTTTACAAACAGTCCATTTCCATAAAAAAAGAAGTAGATCTACAACCTGGTATTAGAAGTTATGGAAAGACAACAATCTGATGAAGTGCAATCCCAAAACAAAGCACCAAAACCATAAATCAAAAAATCTTCAAAAAAAGCAAAATTTCTCAGCCAAGCCCACACCACGACAATCTCAGAAAACCAAATAAATAGAATTCCATTCAAAATCAATGGAATATGTCATCCAATCAAAAATAATTAGAAATATAATATTTCTTACCAACCATCTCGAAAATTAAAACAACAATAATATAAAATAATATTATTACAATCTCCAACCTCACAACCAATAATGAGAGAGGGTAGGTAAGATAAATAATAATAAAAATAAAGGGGTAGGAAGAATAAATAATAATAAATAATAAATAAACCCATTAACCAATAAATAAAATAGAAAGGGCTGATAAATAAAATAAATAAATCAAAAGCCCAATAAATGTTAAACCACAAAAAATAATATAAACAATTAAATAATATTATCTCACAAACACAACACCCAAGAGGGTCAATCATAACAAGGGGTAAGTAAATAAATAAATAGTAACAAATAAATAATCAATAAATAGATAAGCCAACAATAAATAAATAAACAATAAAAAATAATTAGATGTATGGATACATATAAATGCTCCAGCCAATATAATTTAAACTCAATACCATTAATATTTCCCACATACATATATAAAATATAATAAATTAAACAAATAATATTTCATGCATAATTATAAATGCCAAATACTATGATCCACAAAATAACATTAATAACTAATAACCCTCAATAATTAAATATGTCATTATATTTAAATATCAATGTCATCCATTAATTTAATTTAATATTAATAAATTATATAAATCAATTAATTATTACTTATTTTAATCACAACTCGTCAAGACAACCCAGCATAGGGTAACATAAAATACCACACGACGCTACACATAGCGACTCTCAACCAAAACACCAACTGATAGGGTACCAGCTAAACCTAGAGTATAGAATGGGATTTTATGTCACCTCCGATCAACTTGCCATTGGGAGAAAGGCACGCTCAGTCCTATGGAACTAGGTGGAGTCGATGTCTAGTACCTGCAAACCTATCACCACCAATACACGTACAATAACATATACAATAACATATATCATGAAATAGACAGACAAGTGAAAGGGAATCACAATGTCATATCATGCTCCTAAATGAGTGGTATGACATCGTCCTTAACACAACCATAGTAGAAGACATTCATGACAACCAAACACTTTTATAATCATCATATCAATTACAACCATGAAGTGGGGTTAGCACATAGTAAGATACCATCATATCCTCATGGGCAATATAATCCATATGTGAATAATAAGTGCATATAGATCACCAAATGTGAGTCCAATCATCATAAGAGATCAACATGAACCACATGTCCTAAATGGTGCAATAATCGCAAGGCTCAGCATAGTCTTAATTTTAATAATCAAACCAAAGTATAGAATCAACATCTTTATAGTAAGCATACTAATGTCAAAGGAGATACCGATATAAAGAATGAAACAAGAGACATCAAGAACACAAACAAATCCAAAAGCACTTATCACATCCTTTCATGAAAGATGAATCAAGGAGAGGCACTACACTAATCGAGTAGGGTGGTGAACATAGACTACACATTCATTCGTGTTTGTAAATGAAAACCTTTGGCCAAGGTGATGTTGCACTAAGCAAGCATTAGTCAGTTCACATGGTTCAAATACACCACCTAGTTAGAGGTCATGCTAGTTAGGAGGATCATATGGTTTATGAGGACTAGAGTTTTGTAGGGTCGAAACACCAGTCACAGATGGCATTAGACCAATTAACCTACTTACACCCTTGTCCAAGACAAGGTCAATTTTAGTTGAATGTTGTGCAGGGGATCGTCAAGTGTGATTGGGTGGTAAATCACCCTGATTATACTTTCCCTCTTGTTAGACAATTCGCAAGAATAAAGAAACTCGATGGACTGCTAATTGTAGTAAAATCTAAACTCCTTGATATTTTACATTATGTTCGTAAGTTAGAATAGACCTTTTATGATATATGCTCTTTTTTTCACCCTTGAATCATACTGTTACTACTATTATCTTGTAGAAAGGTTAAACATTTATATTTCATTTAGTTTTTTTTTTTTAAAATTGTTTCATATCTAGAATGTTTTTTGTTCACTCTTATAATTTTGTTATCATTGTTTAGTCACTTTGTTAAGCTCAGTAGCAATAGCTTCTTACAACACTCAATAGGGCACGAAGGTGCAAAATTGACAATGGATAACATAAACAAGTATATGCAAGATAGAACCAACCTAGATCTAGAAAGGGGATGAGAGAGGAACCTATCACAAAAATATGAGTTGAAATGTAGTGGACAATGGATCTAAAACCTAAAGATCATGTGTTTGCTTCTTACTGAATTTCAGCCTCAACTAGGAGGATAATGTCGCCCCAAGTGCTCTTGTTCAAGACAATTTTTCCCCAAGCACCCTTATCTAGATAAATCCTGATGAGTTTTGGAGGGGTCCTCTGTCTTTAGGTCCTGATAAGTTTTCCACCTTTAGTCTCTATGGAAAGCCTATAGATGAACCTGAATTTGCACACAAGAGGAGAAAATAGTGTTTGGGGCTATATGGGGGTTTTCCTTAGTCAAACCTTGGGTTGGGACTCAATCCTATAGTGATGATGAATTGGCAATAGAAATTTGAATTGAATGCTTGAATGAAAATGCTTAATTGAAATGATTATACATTCAATTGATGATGCAATGGTCTTAGGATAAGTCCTCCATGTGTTGATGCAATGACGTGATAAATCATCATAAAATCAATCATGAACTATAATTGAAATCATAATTGAAGATGTCTTGATGTTGTTTGTTGCTCTTTAGACTCATATCTTCTCTTGAAGTGTTTCTCTTGAATTGGAATGAGAGTACAGTGAGATAAGAATATGATAATGAAATGAATTATGGGGGATGTCTTATATAGGGATCTCAAAATAAAATCACTTTTTCGCCAACTTAGAATTATCATATTGTCACATTTGGGGATAGTTTTGTAAATGGAAAGAGTATGATATTATCCTCGCAAAATTCTAGCCAAAAAGCATCAAACAATGTCAGATCAAGCGACATTGTCTGGACAATGTTGGTCCAACCAAAATTGTTATGATGCTTTAGGCCCAAATTTTTAGGGTCATGAGATAATAGGACCTTGATACTAGAAATATAATTTATATAAAAATTTATAACGTTTAGGTTTGACAAAAGGTGCAATGAACTTTGAAATGACATAGGATCCATATATGCATAAAATGAAATAAGATAGGACACACTTAAAATAAGGGCCCAAATGATAAAGTGTTGATTTATAAAAGTGAGACGTGACTCATAATATTGAATTAAATATTAATTCATTACAATAAAGGTCCTATAATGCATAGAGGAATGAGAAATACTAAAATGAGTGCTAGGAGGGTGTGAAATTGGACACCCTAATTAAAGGTGTACAATTTATGATGCTACAATTATCACACAATTTTTTTGATATTCAAAAGTTATTTAAGTAAAACTTACTAGTGTTGATTGAGATAAAGTATTTCTCAAACACTACAAAAAACTTTGTACTTATGTGGTAGTTGGAGTGATTACAAGACAAATTTAGAAAAGATATACTATTTATATTATTATCTATCTTTGTCTTCCTCTTCTACTCCTAGTATGTATTTTATTGTGCATCTACTTATTTTCCTTCTATGTGAACCACAAACCACCCAGTAAGAATAACTATAGCATTAAATTTAACAAGGAAAAAATTGATGTTGCAACTAATCAGTTGTAGCTAATCTGGCTCCAAAAAAGCCATGATTTCCGCATAACACGAGGGTAAGTCGAAAATTACAGATCTCGGTCGTGCTCGATAGAACTAGTTGCATCTTTTATTTTTTGGTTGTGTGTATAACACAAAGGTTAGTCAGCCATATTGCAACTAGATTAACCACGTCCCAACTAATCCATCTCTTGATCCTTCCACTTTCAAATCCATTTAATTCAAGGAAAAATTCAATTATCACCTCACTAGGTTATAGTAAGACTAATTTTTATCATGATTTGATTATGGTTATCTAATCTTATTTTGGTTGTAAAAAGTGTTTCTTCTTCCATATTAAATTTATGAATATAAATAATTGTAACAATATTTATGTTCTTGTACATGAAACTAAATGTTATATAGGTTTGAAGCCGAAGGTAGAAAAAAATTGATTAAATTTTATCATGTTAAGGGACAATGATAAAGGTAATAAATATTTAACAATTCCTAATCAAAACCTTCAAATATATATCAATCCCTTGCCTCAGCATGCCAACTCAAATCAAATTTAAAGTTTATTTTTCTTCTATTTTACCTCTAGATCCTTCCTCTTTATATTTATTACTTCATTTCCCCTATTCTTCTATGGAGTTTTTTTTTTTCCTTCATGCTCAACCTACTTTATTTTCTTCCTCTCCCTCTACTATTTTTATCATATTCACTCCAAATGAGATTATAATACTAATTATCATGGGTATTTTTATATTTAAGAGATGGTGAATTTGATACCTATCAATTGAGTTGTTATGGATCTATCACATTTCTTCAATATTGTAATGAAAGAATTCCTGTATAATGCACATATTCACTAAGAATGTTATGTTGCATTTAGGTGGCCTTGAAATGATTTGAGGGATCTTTTATAAAAATCCTTAGATGTGTTATTCTACTAAATAGCACTTCTATAGGAGGTTCAAGGAATATACTGATAGAATATCCAAGGTAAAACTTAAATGTATTTTATTTATAAAATAATTAAAAACTATATATGTTTTGACTCATTTTTGGAGCATGATTTTACATGTAAAACACCACTCAAAGTTATTAGATATTATTAAATGCGGATGAAACATTACTTTTTAAAATTAACTTAATATTTAAATTTAAGTGGTGAAGAAATTTACAAGGAAATAAATATAATTAAATTAAAAATCATAGCTTAAATATAACAATTATATATTATATTTTAATACTACTATTATATCATCTTATAGTATTATTAAATTTTAATATTATTATTTTATTAAATTATGATTAAAAAAAAATTATAAAAGTGGAATATTCCACTAAATATTTATTAATATATAATTTTTTTATTTTTTTTACACAAGATTCCAAGAGAATACCAGAGGAAAGAACCCTGGAAAGAAAACCTCTGGTCACAGCTCATAAAGTAAACTTATAAAACTTATCGTAACAGTTTATACAATCTATCGCATTCAAAATGTGGTCACCTATTGTAGCGTCCTAAAATTGCGACACTTGCAATTTCGACTGCATTTCGGTCTTCATGATGGCGACACAACACGGAACCTGAATGGAGACCCTGAAACTTGTCCACGACACCAAAAACTGCATTTTTCAAGCACCCTGGCCTGAACCTCCTTTGCACCCTGCTGTCCCGGGAGGTGGGACCAGAGCGCCCAGCGCCCTGGTCCTTCAGGACCAGGGCGCCCTGGTCCCTGGCCCTATTTTGGGCCCGGTCTCCTATGGGACTTCGGGTCTTTTTGTTTGCAAATTGGAAATTATCTTTCCTGGTCGGCCTAAGGTCGGAAAAATCAGTCTATCAACCCTAATTGACAAGTATATAAACTACATTTTCCTCTCTCATTTGGATGGATGGAAAAAGGTGGAAACGATACTCAAACATTCAAGCATTCAAGCATTCAAGCATTTCTTCTAAGTCTCCATTCAAGGCTAAGTGTTGCATTCAAGACAAGGATTCAACCATTGAAGAGGAGATCACTTACTACATACTACTACAACATACAACATACAACAACATCTATACCTTCGCACATAAGGATACAAACATCCTTACAACAAGGTTGCAGATACGCGGCTGAAATTGAAGATCTGGAATCCTTGTGCAGAGATGAACAGATCCCCCTTTGTTTCGCGGATTTTTTGGAGGACCGTGTGCACGCCGGGAGCCATCATCCCGTCAACTTTCACTCAAATTTGCAGGACAATGCCGTATTGACATTTTACTGCTAATTCCAGGTCCACAGCTTCATCCTGTATCCCTATCTCAGTTTATAAGCGAATCTTTCTCACTTTCTATGCATTCCTAGCTTAATTCTTCTATGCACATTCTTTACAAAAGAGGGTAGCCTTGTTGTCTTAACCCTTGAAACACATTTAGCATCCAATCTTGCATTGTGTGGGATTGGATTTTGTGGGTTTCAACCCCTCTTTTGAATGTAAAGTCTCTCTAAGTGAAAACCATCAACCCTAGCAACCTCCCTTCTCTCTCCTCAGAGTTGGAAGAGGGGAGAGCAACTAGGGTTCGATCGATTTTCCGCTTTACATTTTGGTGAACCTGACGTGAACATCCTTTCTGAATATTCATGGTTAGATCTGAAAATTGGATTCCTTGATTACATTTCCATGTTTGATCTTTTGCAAATTTTAGAGGTTGATTGCATAAAAACCCTAAATTTTCTTTTTAGTAATTAAGCTTGTGAAATGTCTAAATGTTAATGCTTGTTTTAGATCTGCCCTTCTATTACAAATTATCAATCCATATTTGTGCTTTAATTCTGAAAATTAAGTGGTTAAGTGTCAAAACCCTAATTTTTGAAACCCTCTTGATTCAACCTTTGTCCGACAATTTCACTGATCAAAACATCTCCAAATCAGCTGTAACTTTGGATTCTGCAATAAAATCACAATATCTTTCATCCCTGAAAATTTGAAAAAAAGTTGCGAGGACCGTGTGCACTCCGAGCGCCATCGTCCCCGACATTTTTTTCAAAATTTCGGGAGCTAGATCTTACTGTATTTTCCTGCTAAAATCCAGAATTTTGGCTGATTTTATCAATTATAACACTTTCAAAATTACAGTCAAAGTTGGTCTTGTGATTGCTTGGTTTAAGGCTTCTAAACATTCAAAAATCATTGAAATTGAAATTTTGTGTCAAAATTGTGTTCTTACTGTCCTAAATCTGAAAAGTGTGTTTGCATTCATTAAAAATTTTAGTGCTTTATTTAAATTCTTGCAATCTGTGACTTTTGAAATTAAGTGCTTAATTAAAACAACTTTGATTTCCGCTTTCAAAATTGAATTTTGCGTGAAATTGAGTCAACTTTTAAATTTCAAAACTTGCATTGCTTTTGGTATTCCCTCTAAAATCATAAAATTCAAAATTTCAGTTTCCATCTCTTTTTCAAAATTCAAATTTTGCATTTTTCGACAATCTTGGTAGTGTTCAATTTTGAGATTGCAACTTTAATTTGGCCTATCTACAGATCGTAAAATCACTCAATTTTTTCAGATTAGCTCTAAAATCATCATAACTTTCATCCCTGCAAATTTCGAAAAAAGTTGTCGGGACCGTGTGCACTCTGAGCGCCACGGTCCCTGACATTTTTTCTAAAATTTCGAGAGATTGTCCTGATTGTATCAGCTTAAATCTAGAAGATTGGCTGATTTTACTGAAATTTGCTACCTCTAAAATTCAAAATTTTCTCTCTCTCTATAGTGCATGAGTTTTACAACAATAAGCCCTACTTACACTATTCCCGTTAGACGAAGTCGTAGAATTAAGTCTTTCCGAGGTTTGATTACCGAGGAGATGGAACCTAATTTGAATAGCCTTTTTAATGAGGACATGGGTAATTCCTCTAATCCTCCTAATGATGAAGAAGCGCTCCATGAGGTTTCTGTAGAACAACTTGCGAAACTGGATAATCAATTTGACGATTTTCGACAATGGATGTCTCAAGAATACCCCGATAGTCAAGCTCTTCCTTTAATTGAGGGTTTAAAACATATGCTTCAAAGTGACAAGAATGGAATTGATATTTTGCGTGGTATTGCACACATTGTGGATTCGAATGTGATGCCTATGAAGAGTTGTGCTGAAACTTTGGGTTATACACAACCTCCTACTCAAGTCAATCATTCTATTCCTTTGACGACTCCTATTGCTAGCATACCTACCTTTACATCAAACATAATGACTACTTCTCCTATGATCACCAGTCATGGGGGCAATCCTTCCTCTTCAATTAACCCTCTTCCTTGATTCAATCCGATTTCTTCATTCACTCCTTCAATGAGTGTCCCTATTATATCTCCACAAATGAACATGATGCAAGGGGGCAATTCATTCAATCATTCCATTCCTCCTTGTAGTGTTCCTCCTGTCCAATCATCTCCTATGACTAATTATCATAGAGTCCCACCACCTTACTCTTTACCTTCTTTCAATAACATAACACCTCCATCTCAATCTAACACATCTAATATGAACTCTTCAACTGAAGCGACCATTAACAATCTTGTACAAACTGTCTCCTCTTTACAGCAACAAATTGCTTCTATGAATCAATCTAAGTTTAGTGTGCCCACATTTGATGTTGCGAGCCCACTTTCTCTTGGCATTGTTCGAGCTATTCTTCCTAAACATGTTGAAATCCCGCATTTGGAGCTTTATAATGGTAAAGGAGATCCTCTAACACATGTTAAGACTTTTCAAACAATATGTACTGATTTTGCTTATGACCAAAGGTTGCTTGCAAAACTGTTTACTAGAACATTAAGAGACAAAGCCCTACAATGGTATTGCTCGTTGCCTTCTTATTCTATTACTTCTTTTGAACAACTTTCAAATGCTTTCATTCAACAATTTCAAAACAATATAAGTCCTAAGGTTACTTTGATTGATTTAATGCATTGTAAACAAGGTGTTAAAGAAAAAGTGACTGATTTCATTGGTAGATATAAGCATTTGTATGCTCAAATTTCTTTTCCAGTGCCTGACAATGATATTCAAAGAATCTTTATTTCTAATTTACAAAAAGATATTCAAGACAAACTTCTATTTTCTGAGTTTACTTCTTTCCAACAGTTGTGTGCAACTCTTCACAATTATCAACTGACTGTGAGTCAAATGGACCAATCACATCCTATGGCTCCGAGTGATAAGGGTGATAGCAGTCAACAACCATTTGGGAAGTTTAAACCGAACAGAGATTCCATTAAATTCAATGAAAACATCATCAACAACAATGTGAATGCAGCATCAGGTGTGCCTCCTATTTCTAAGTTTTTCAAGAAAGAAAGAAAGTATACTCCTTTGAATGAATCATTGCATAGTATTATGAATAATTTATTGGAACAAAATGTGCTTACTCTTCCTCCTATAAGGCAAATTGATCCTACAAAGATTACTTCACCTTATTTTGATAACAAATCTTTTTGTCAATTTCATCGTCAACCGGGGCATGATACTGAAAAATGTTTTTCTTTAAAGGGTAAAATTCAAGATTTGATTGATAATAATACTATCTCTGTTTCCGGAGTGAATGATAAAGGCAACGCATCTATAGCTCCTCCTAACCAAAATCTTCAGATTTTTACTGATCCATTACCTTCTCATACCTCTAATGCGATTGAGACTAATGATTCCTCTCTCTCATCTGATGGTCTTGTGTCTATGACTCCGAATGTGATTAACTTTGTAGAGCAGCAAGAAAACCCTAAAGAACCTTCCATCACATTTGATTCTAGTGAAACTATCAGGGCACCTGATGGTCCTTTATACATAGTTGTAAAAGTCAAGAATACACCTTGCCGTGGAGTGCTTATTGATCCTTCATGCATGGTTAATTTTATTACTGAAGAATTCCTTTTTACTTTGCAATTGAATCAAGTGATCTATGACAAAACAGATGTGATTGTGAAATTATTTGATGCATTTTCTTCTCCTGCAATTGGTTCTATTACATTACCTATTGAAGTTCATAACAAATCCCTTGATGTGAACTTTGCTATTATTCCTTCATCTGAACAATTTCGTGTGAAGCTTGGCTATCCTTGGCTATCTTCCATGAAAGCTATTGCTTCTCCTATTCATAAGTGTTTGAAATTTCCCCATAATGGTGAAGTTGTTACTGTCAATCATAGTCTCTTTAAACGAGCTAAAAGAACTTCTAGCGTTCCTATTGATTATTTTTGGCCTAAACAATTCCAATCCCTTCCTCCGCGAAGTGATCATCTTTTCAAATCTTATCAAAAAAGGAAAACAGATATGATCCTATCTTTAAGTGAACCTAGAACACCCAAACTTGATATTCCTATCATTCTTGAGAAGGAAGTTCTTCCTTTGAAAGATAAAACTAATGTCTTTCCTCAAGAATATTCCCAACCCATCCCTATGGATGTGACTATGTCTATGCCTAATAAACCTTCTAAAACTAGACCTATACCTCCTCGTCATGATGGACTTGGTCTTCTTCCTAAACAAAAAATTCCTCCTTTATATGGAGCAGTTCCTCCTCCTTTTTATAGAGAGAAGAGACCTTCTTCTTCTCCTATTATCCAGCCTAAGAGACCACAACCTAAACACCCAAGTGATAAGGATGAGAACATTCCTCCTCCTCAATCTTCTCCACTTCCTACTAAGACTAGACGAAATCGTTCTGCACGTGAACGCCGACGAAAGCGTCGTCTTAGAGCTCAAGCAGCTGCTTCTCAAACTTTGCAATCTCCAAAAACACCTTCAACAAGCATTATTCCATTTTCTCCACAATCTCCTAAACATAAGATGCATGATGGTCTTGATCCTGTGCGAATTAAAGACCCTATTTTTATAAATCTTGATGATTCTATAGATGAAAATGTTATTCTTGATGAAAATGTTACTTCTCTTGCTTCTGATAGTGAATATGAACTTGTTGATATTGATAATCATCTATCTAATGAATTTTCTAAAGCACTTATCCTAGCTCCTAGACAAGAACAGCGTGGCTTGGAACATGAACATAGCCCTTGTTTGGATCTTGTGATAGCTCCATCTGCTGTGTTGGATGTTCCTCCTCTAGCGTGTTCCCTACCTTCCCGAAACATTGATCAGCAAGATCAGGGGGTAGATGACGTGCTAGACTAGTTACATTAGCATAGCAGATTCTCTCCTCCTCTCTTGTGTTACTTCTTCTATATGTTATTCTCATTCTTCTATTTGTTGTCCTTAGTGTTGTCTACTTGAGGACGATGCAAAGCATTGAGATCTCTTTTGGTCTCTCTCATGTTGACTCAAAAGACACATGTGTTCCCTTCTTCTAGGTGATTTTCCTTGATTGGGGAATGAAGAATAATTATGCATACATACATATGATATACATGAATTATCATACAGCATACTGACCCCGAGGAAAGCGAAGTCACCTCGTGCTTTGTGTTTGTGTCTATTATCCTTGGGTTTATCTCACACTTGGGGGCTAAATCTTTGTGATAACGTGCTCCTTTCCTTTCTCATTTCTTATATGTATCACTACGTTAAAGCAATCACCCCCGTGGAGGCGTGTGCGATCACTTTAATGTAGGGGGGCATACACCCCGTCTATCCCTTCAGGATACTTGAAAATGTTGAAAATATTCAGGACTAACCAAGTTACTGAGAGGGGAGGGGTGAATCAGTAACACTTAAAACTTTTAATTCATTTCTGCACTTGCATATATTAAACCATTCATTCATTTAATCTACTGCATGCATGAAAATATAATCATTCACAACACATAACACAAAGATTTGGTGACCCAAAAACCTTCCAAATAGAAAGTAAAACTGGGGTGGGGATGGTACCCACAAAACTTTGGTACTGCAGTAAAAGTTGGCCGGTTAAGGCTTACAATGATCACTTCTGATGATCTGCCCTGTTAGAAGCAAATTTGGACTGCTAGGTCCACCTTGTTAGACGATTTACAAACATACAATGAAGTATGCACTCGGTTAAGAGATTTACAAAAGACTGTTAAGTCTACCCAGTAAAAGGATTTACAAACTGATTCAACTGTTAGGATGAAACAGTAGATGTTGACTTACAACTTTATTGCTGATAAGATCCTTTGAGTATTGATATCCTTCTGAGATAGATATGTCGATTCTGCTCCTTTTCTGACTCTGCGAAAATGTTTTGGTCTGCTGCCTTAATGCAGTTTCTGCTCTGCTCTTTCTAATTTCGCATATCCAAACATCTTACATTTTTCATACATACATCAGATGGTATAATACATCACATATATATACCGTCCATAATTACATTTACATTTCATAAAGTCGGCCTCATACAAATTAATAACATAAACTCATTCTTAAGTCGGCCTTACATAGGTGAACAAAATATTACTGAGTCAGTAGATACTCGGTTCCTCAAGCTGGCTCGGTGATCTTCTGATACACGGCGTCCACTACAGTACTCGGCATCATCATGCTCTCGGTAAGAGTAGAAGCTTGGTCCATACTAGTCCCGAAGTGTAGCTTGGAACTCGGTAGCTATGGTGACTCGGTAGATATAGTGTCACTCGGTAACCACTGGTGACTCGGTGACAGTCTTACTGCTCGGTTTGAACTGTTTAATCGGTGAGCTTTACTGAATGCTCGGTATAGGCTGTAGACTGAGTGATGAGCTCGGTAACCATTCAAAATTGAATAAGTGTTTTCACTAAGTGTATTCACTAATGACAAATATATCATTATTCCAACAATCTCCCCCTTTGGCATTAGTGACAAAAACACTTATGAGACAAAAATGAATCTGTCATGCTGACTTGATTCTTCAAAATTGATACCAATTGTAGATTGCTGTATATACCTGTATATCTCACTGTACATAACTCCCCCATAGAATATACATATGATTCTATACACTTATCTCTATACCAATTGTTATTTACATTCTCTCTTGATCATTCTCCCTTTGTCTCTAATAATATGTTCCATATTCTCCCCCTTTTTGACAATAATGCCAAAGAATAGATAACTCAAATAGAAATATTAAAGTGTGAGATAAACTCTGAGTGTACTTGTTTGATATGAGCCAAGGTCTTATCCCAATTTTCTTGCAAAATTGTGCAAATAGACAATGCAACTTGAACTTTGGCTAAAAGTTCAATTACATGCTCTGCAACTGAAAAATTGTTATCATGGATCAATGTTTTGGAATGTGTAATGTGTTTCTGCATTGTATCCATGTTCTTCTTTACTACCTTGTAGGCAAGGTCTACTGCCTCACATGCCACACTATTTAGCCTACTGGAACTATACAGCTTATATGCAATGATAATAATACCAAATTTAAGTTCAACATCAGATACATTGTTAATTTTCAATCCTCTGCCATCCCACTCAGCAAGAGTTAACTCCTGCAGTTCATCCCGACCTAGGGTTTTGGTGGATTTTGCTTTGTCTGACATCGGTAAACCTGTGATTCTATGAATCATCTTCTTTGTTATTAAGATAGGTTGATCTAACCATAGTTGCCCATCATGTACATGGCTCAATACATACCTAATCCATTTCACTTGAAAGTTTCTTGGTAGGTGTGGGATATGGGTCAAACCTTTGATTTCCAAATGTCTATGCTCGGGTTTTAGGGTTTTGTCAACACATAGCTGACTTAGGGCATTGTCCATTTCTAAAGTCCCTAACTCCTGAATAGTGCATTTGAAATGAGTACGAATGTCATTGATAAGAAGTACCTTGGAAGGAATTCTGGACTGTGCTCCACTTGGGTCGAGTGATTCTGCGATCACTGGAACGAGTTTGAAGTTCGGCGTTGTCCATTCAACTCCTTTCACTAACATATTGGAAGTCTTCTTCGCCTTGCTCCTGCTGGTGGTGCTAGTGGAAGTCATTGCTGAATGGAATGAGTTCTTTTTAGATCCTTCGCTGCAAATTCGTCTTAAATCTCCTTAAGCACTTTGAAAACCTAAGCTCTTCGAATGCTGAATAACGCGGTGAAGAATGAAGTCGATTTTGCCCTTTTTATTAAAATTTTGTCATTAATGCTTGATAAGTGGGTAGGTGAGATGACTTAATGACTTTAGCGATTGCTCGGTAAGACTGACCTAACTCGGTGTTCTTATGTCTGCAGTTTTACCATGCTCGGTAACATTCAACTCGGTAAGTGACTTTTCTGTATGTATCGGAAATACTGATTTCATCGATTATGCTTTTGTATTTTGGAACTGCTTATGGTAAGGTTTGAAGATGCAGTTCCTTATCTTCTTTAATGGATCTAATTTGTAATGGTGGGGTCACCCAATTCTTGAGTGACAGGACCATTGCTTGAATTATCCTGCTCGGTAGATTTAGGAACCCACTGCTGTCTCATCTGTTTCCGAATGTTGTCAGCTTTAGCTTTCTTTTCATCTTCAACCTTCTTTGTGTTCATGCAGTTCTTGGCTATATGTCCGAGTTCAGTGCATGTATAACATCTTATGGTTGTATCTTTCTTCCTTAGATGATGCCTTGTACAATTCATCCCAATGTGTCCATATTCTCCACAATAATGACATCTGCACCAGGTATCCCAACCAAATATTGCTTTGACAATTTGTTCTGCTGGAGTGAATGTCTTTGTTCTACATTCTGATGCCTTGTGACCTTGTTTCTTGCATTTGTGACATTTGCCTTCAAATTTTGGTTTCTCCTTGCATTCACTAGCCTTGTGACCATGCTGATTACAGCTGTAGCATTTGCCTTTGAATCTTGTCTTTCCATTGCTCCAACATTTGTTTGATGTGTGACCTGTCTTACCACAGTAATTGCATGTAGGTCTTTGATTTCTTTGGCTACCTTGCTCGGAAGATTCACCTTCTTCATTGTAACCAAGACCAGCTTTACCTTTTTGTTTGTGAAGATTTTGCTCATTTAATTGATCCAAGTCTGTTTGAGATTTCATCATCCTTTCATTTGCTTGCTTTTGAATATCTAGCTCATTTTTCAAACTTTCATTCTGTTCTTTGAGAATTCTGATCTCTTCATTTGCATTGGAGAGTTGCTCGGTGAGATCTTCATGCTGTACAATTTCATTGTTTCTTCCTTCTATTTCATTTTGCATTTTATTCCTTTGTTCCAAGATTTCACAAAATCTTGCAGACTGAATTTCCTGTTCTCTTCTTAGCATCCTTACTTCTTTTTGCAGTAATCCATTTTTTTCTAGGAGTTCTTTGATTGCATTGTTTGCTTCATCTACTTCATTTGAACTACTTGTAGGAAAGAGATCTTCAATTTTTGTTTCAACATACTCATGATCATTTATTTCTTTTGCTAGTTCCTTTCTTCTTTTTAGGGATTGGGAAAGATGTTCTCTTGCTTCTTTGAGTTGTGCTATGGCCATTTCCAGATCTAGCTTTTCATTCTCAATAGCTTTGTCAAGTCTGAATATCTCCATTGTCTTGATCTTTTCTCAAGCTGTCAAACTTTTACTCTGAGAACCACAAAGCTCTGATACCAATTGTTGAAAATATTCAGGACTAACCAAGTTACTGAGAGAGGAGGGGTGAATCAGTAACACTTAAAACTTTTAATTCATTTCTGCACTTGCATATATTAAACCATTCATTCATTTAATCTACTGCATGCATGAAAATATAATCATTCACAACACATAACACAAAGATTTGGTGACCCAGAAACCTTCCAAATAGAAAGTAAAACTGGGGTGGGGATGGTACCCACAAAACTTTGGTACTGCAGTAAAAGTTGGCCGGTTAAGGCTTACAATGATCACTTCTGATGATCTACCCTGTTAGAAGCAAATTTGGACTGCTAGGTCCACCTTGTTAGAGGATTTACAAACATACAATGAAGTATGCACTCGGTTAAGAGATTTACAAAAGACTGTTAAGTCTACCCAGTAAAAGGATTTACAAACTGATTCAACTGTTAGGATGAAACAGTAGATCTTGACTTACAACTTTATTGCTGATAAGATCCTTTGAGTATTGATCTCCTTCTGAGATAGATATGTCGATTCTGCTCCTTTTCTGACTCTGCGAAAATGTTTTGGTCTGCTGCCTTAATGCAGTTTCTGCTCTGCTCTTTCTAATTTCGCATATCCATACATCTTACATTTTTCATACATACATCAGATGGTATAATACATCACATATATATACCGTCCATAATTACATTTACATTTCATAAAGTTGGCCTCATACAAATTAATAACATAAACTCATTCTTAAGTCGGCCTTACATAGGTGAACAAAATATTACTGAGTCGGTAGATACTCGGTTCCTCAAGCTGGCTCGGTGATCTTCTGATACACGGCGTCCACTACAGTACTCGGCATCGTCATGCTCTCGGTAAGAGTAGAAGCTCGGTCCATACTAGTCCCGAAGTGTAGCTTGGAACTCGGTAGCTGTGGTGACTCGGTAGATATAGTGTCACTCGGTAACCACTGGTGACTCGGTGACAGTCTTACTGCTCGGTTTGAACTGTTTAATCGGTGAGCTTTACTGAATGCTCGGTATAGGCTGTAGACTGAGTGATGAGCTCGGTAACCATTCAAAATCGAATAAGTGTTTTCACTAAGTGTATTCACTAATGACAAATATATCATTATTCCAACAGAAAATTTCTTGGCGAACTTAGCTTTGCCTTGATTTCTTGGCGAACTTAGCTTTGCCTTGAAAATTTTTGGTATTTCTCTTGCATGACTCATAGTGAGGGAACCTTACTACTGACAGTCATGGTTCTTCCTCATGATCTTCCCTTTTACTTTGTCAATCGAAGTCATAAGATCCCTAGTCCACTGGGGGCTTGGTGTGTCTTGCCTCCTTGACGTGGTGAAAGTTTTTCAATGTTGTTTCCTTGTACTTTACCGGAAGTATGAGCATACATACTCCCGCTAAAGTGGGGGCTAAATGTAGCGTCCTAAAATTGTGACACTTGCAATTTCAACTGCATTTTGGTCTTCACGATGGCGACACAACACAGAACCTGAATGGAGACCCTGAAACTTGTCCACGACACCAAAAACTGCATTTTTCAAGCACCCTGGCCTGAACCTCCTTTGCACCCTGTTGTCCTGGGAGGTGGGACCAGAACGCCCAGCGCCCTGGTCCCCCAAGACCATGGCGCCCAGCGCCCTGGTCCCTGGCCCTATTTTGGGCCTGGTCTCCTATGGGACTTCGGGTCTTTTTATTTGCAAATTGGAAATTATCTTTCCTGGTCGGCCTAAGGTCGGAAAAATCAGTCTATCAACCCTAATTGACAAGTATATAAACTACATTTTCCTCTCTCATTTGGATGGATGGAAAAAGGTGGAAACGATACTCAAACATTCAAGCATTCAAGCATTCAAGCATTCCTTCTAAGTCTCCATTCAAGGCTAAGTGTTGCATTCAAGACAAGGATTCAACCATTGAAGAGGAGATCACTTACTACATACTACTACAACATACAACATACAACAACATCTATACCTTCACACATAAGGATACAAACATCCTTACAACAAGGTTGCAGGTACGCGGCTGAAATTGAAGATCTGGAATCCTTGTGCAGAGACGAACAGATCCCCCTTCGTTTCGTGGATTTTTCGGAGGACTGTGTGCACGCCGGGAGCCATCGTCCCGTCAACTTTTGCTCAAATTTGCAGGACAGCGCCGTATTGACATTTTACTGCTAATTCCAGGTCCGCAGCTTCATCCTGTATCCCTATCTCAGTTTATAAGTGAATCTTTCTCACTTTCTATGCATTCCTAGCTTAATTCTTCTATGCACATTCTTTACAAAAGAGGGTAGCCTTGTTGTCTTAACCCTTGAAATGCATTTAACATCCAATCTTGCATTGTGTGGGATTGGATCTTGTGGGTTTCAACCCCTCTTTTGAATGTAAAGTCTCCCTAAGTGAAAACCATCAACCCTAGCAACCTCCCTTCTCTCTCCTCGGAGTTGGAAGAGGGGAGAGCAACTAGGGTTCGATTGATTTTCTACTTTACACCTATAAGATCAGCTTTACATAGAGGCCATATGGCACTTAGTAGACCCATCAGATAATTCTCAAAAAGTAAACTCCTTTGCTGCTAATAGTGCGAGAAGATAAATGATTTCAAAGCCCTGTTCCAAACCCATGAACTAAAATCTTTCTTCTATCTTTTGCTTTGTAATTCCTTTACTATACTACAAAACCAAGTGTCCTTATGACAAAGAATTCAAATACCATGTGCTAGAACCTTCCAATGGAGGAGAAGAAGGAGGCACCATCTGGATAGGCAAAACTGACATTGGCAAAGACCGAATGACATGCACTGAGTCTAAGAGAAAGTGAATTCCTGCAAATATATTGACAGTTGCAGACAAACAATCTGGTGATACATGATCTAATAGAGCTACCATAGCAAACAATGTATCACCATATGAGTTAGATATCAAACCATTCCTTAAAATTGAAAGAAGTTCCCCATGCCAACCGGAAGATAGTAACTGAGAATAAGAAATAAAACTACCATACTCAAAATCACCAAATTCAAAATGGTAATTAGATAATGCACTATCCAAATCATCAGTAGTGTAGAAATGGGAGTTGAAATATGCATCAAAAATTGCCCTGATCATAGTAGAATCCAGCAGCACATCCATATAGATAGTGAGAAAAGGAGATGCAATATCAACAAGAGAACAACCTGAGCTTTCCGCCAGCCAACGCTTTCCCAAAACCTTGCAAAAAGCCAGAGAAAAATCCAGCAAATAAACTTGAAATAGACGCCCAAGCTTTTCATCATCCAAAGCATAAGAGTCTTGGAAATCATATTGTTTGCGAGGCATCAAAATGCGGTAGCCCACTGATTCCATCAAAAAGATAATGCAAAGCCAAGAGAAAGCACATGAGTATAAAGAGCTCAAATGTCATAATAAGAGAGCAACACAGCCACTAAAGGACGCTGCAATAAATATTACCTCAAGCAAGCCCAAAAAGATACGTGCAAAAATGCAACAACAATCTGCCACCTTTATAAAAAATGATGACAATATCCACACGATGCCCATAGCCATAAATCAAAAATATGCCAAACAATAAACCAAGATATCGACATGAGCGAAATCTCCCATATGAAACGAGATAAATCAAAAAATCTACCACCACTTGGGAAGGTAAATGATGCAATAAAACTGAAAGCAAGCCACTCGGACAAAGTACATTTATCATGAGATGAACACATGAAATTCGTGCAGTCATCAAGAATTAAACAAGCAAATGCCATATAACAATAATGATAATCACAGGGCAAATTTGAATCATGCAGAATATAATTGCCCCCGCACACCACAAATCCCAGCTAATTTGCAATAAAGGCAAACCTGTACCGAGACTGAGATTACACAGTAATGCAGTCATAATGAAACATCAACATCACATTTCAGCATGCCTAAATATAATCATCATGCAAGGTACAAGGTCAATCTGCTGCAAATGAGTTAGAAACAAACAAACACAGAGTGAAAACAAAGTGTATAGCATGATAATAAGATACTCCCACACACCACAAGTTCCAACCAAATGCGAGAAAGGCAAAAAACCTGTACCCAACCTGAGATTACACACAGTAATGCAGACATAACGAAGTAATGAGGACCAAAAAGACCAACACCACCACATTAAGTTGCATGCCTGAATATAATCACCAGGCAAGGCACAAGGTCGTACTTCTGCAAATGACCTAGAAACATTTAAACCGGATGAGGAGGTAAAGAACTAGAGGCCACCTCAACCAAGCTTTGGATATCCTCATCCAATGCTTTATTAGCCAAGAAGTCTGCTACCTTATTAGCTTCCCTAAAACAATGAACCATGGTGAAGGAATTAAACAAATCGAGCTAATCAAGAATCTTGTCCAACCAATACTTTAAATGCCAGGAGTGGGATGAGCGATTAGTGACCATGTAAAAAACTACCTGAGACTCACCCTCAATAACAACGTCCAACAAATGTAACGAAAGAAGCAAATTAAGACCCGTGGAAAGAGCATGAAGTTCAGCCACATTGTTAGTCTCATAGGCAATACATTGACATTCTGCTTTTATGATACCAGCCTTATCATTAGAGACCACAATACCAATGGCAGATTTGCCAGGATTACCATGGGATGCTCCATCAAAGCTCAATTTAACCTTTGAAGCCGAAGAAGGCAACCAGACCACTTCTGCTCTATTTATTAAAGAGCATGGTTGAGAAATTATCTCACTCAAAGGGAGTGATTGTAAGGTTCCCAATGTTTGGTCACCCAATTATCCCATGGTGTGAAAGTGTTATGCAGACTAGACCCTTTGTAGATGAATGTTAGGATAGTTTCAGAAATTGACTTCTCTATACAAAAGAGCACATCTTGTAGAGGGGAAGGGTGTTTCTTAAAAATCCTGTTATTCCTCTCAAGCCAAATTTTCCAAATTAGAACAAAAGGAGAAATTATCCAAAGACAAGCATAAAATGAAGATGGATATAACAGGGGCCAGCTCATGAAGTGAGATCTAAGGTCCTTACTAAGAGCAAACCTCCAATTTAACTTATTAAAAAGCCAATTCCAGCAATGATGAGCAAAGGGACAATGCATGAAGAGATGATCCATTGATTCAAGGGACCCACCACACATGACACAAGGAAAAACCATGGTAATACCCAACCTATCTAACCTCATGCCAGTAAGAATTCTATCCTGAATAGCCAGCCAAGCAAAAGCCCCTGCTTTGGGCAAATAGGCAGCGTGCCAAAATAGCTTAAATGGCAATTCATCCCTTTTAACATCTAAAGACAAATAATTGTATCCTTCTTTGACCGAGTATTCCCCTGAATTTGAATAAGTCCAAATGAGCTCATCATCCTTCTCAGAGAAGAGTAATGGGCATTTCTTAAGCTCATCCACAAATGCAGACTTAATATCTTGATCCAATAGAAAAGAATCAATTGACTTCCATCTTGCCACAGACAGGGAGCTCAAGGAATCTACAAAAAAATAATCCACCACAAAAATACCCCGGGAGGATTTAAGGATGGACATAAGGGGCGACCAATCCCTAAGACTAGAGAATATAGGGAAGCCATTCCATACTTCATCCCAAAACCTAGCCTTACGACCATTATGGATAAGCCAGGACAATCCTGGAAAAATGATAGATCTACTCTCAACCATGAAATTTCATATCACAGACCCTTTAGGAAGTGAAGTAGTAAAGATAGCCTCCCTAGAGAAATTATTCAAGTACTTTGTAGACAAAATAGATGCCCATTTGGAGGCAGGCTACTTATAAAGTTTCCAAACTAACTTAGCACCAAGAGCCAAATTCTGCTTACCTAAATCCTTAACCCCGGCACCACCTTTTTCCCTAGGAGCACAAACCCTATCCCAAGCCAATAGGGAGATCCTATTTTTCTTATTAACATTATCATTCCATAAAAAAGATCTTACAATTGATCGAAGAGAAACCACATATTTTTTAGGAGCCTTCAAAATGGATAACAGATAGATAGGAACCGCATTTAAAATAGCTCTAATAAGCACAATTTTACTAGAAAATGTTAACCACTTGTGAGACCAAGAAAGAATCCTGGAGGAGATAACCCCTAAAACCCATTCCCAAAAATTATGCTTCTCTGAACCAGTATAAAATGGCAACCCTAAATACTTACAAGGAAATTGACCCACAAAGAAGCCCGAGAAGCGAGACAATCTGGTTTGCACCAGAGGGGAAACATTAAGGAAGAAAATTTTTGATTTAGTCTGATTAACCTTTTGTCCAGAGAACAAAGAATAATCCAAATGATCTTTTTAATGACCTGAGCTTCCCCCATGGTAGCCTTTCCAAACAGAAATGTGTCATCCGCGAATAAGCAATGAGTATGAATCGTGGCCATACGAGGGATGGAAATCCCCTTCCACAAGCCACTCTCCCTGGTACATGAAATTACTCTACTAAAGGCTTTAGCCAGAATGATAAACAAAAAGGGTGACAACAGATCCCCTTGCCTAATTCCTCTAGACGAGGAAAAAAAACCACTTGGAGAACCATTCAAGATTGTTGATAACCTAGTCGTGCTAATACAAGCCTGAACCCATTTGACCCATTTAATTTCAAACCCAAATTTCTTGAGCACAGACAAGAGTGCTTGCCAATTTACCCTGTCGTAGGCCTTCATCATATCCAACTTGAGAATCATGGCCAGAATAGATAACTAAGAGATAGAATGAAGAATCCCATGGGCCACAATATCCCCTTCTGTCATCTCCCTACCAGGGACAAAACCCCTCTGTTCACTCGAGATAATTTTAGGAATGAGCTTAGCAAGCCTTAATGAAATAGCCTTAGTAATAATTTTATATAAGGTGTTGCATAACGCAATTGGGCAAAAATCCACAAAAGACTTAGGATTCTCACATTTTGGAATAAGAGCAATTAAAGTTGAGTTAAGCTCTCTTAACATAGTCCTATTACACCTAGCTTCTTCTAAAACCAAATGAATATCCTCCCCAAGAAAAGACCAGCATTTATGAAAGAAGAGAGCAGTAAAACCATCAAGACTAGGAGCCTTATCAAACGACATTGAAAAGACAACATATTTTACTTCTTGAATGGAAAAAGGAGCCATGAGCATTGCATTATCCTCATCAGTTATAAGCTTAGGAATGGAAGAGGCAAAATTATCATTAAAACCAGATAACTCTTCTAAAAGCAAAGACTTGAAAAATCGGACACCCTCAATAACAATCTCTGATTCTTCAGTGAAAACAACCCCATCAAATTTTTGAATACAAGAGATCCTACAACGTTGGCGTTTCATCTTGGCTGAAGTGTGGAAGAATTTGGTATTTCGATCCCCCTCACTCAACCATAAATCTCTAGATTTTTGTCGCCAATAGATTTCTTCTCTCGAAAGGATCTCTTCTAACTGAGAATTCAAAGACTTATGCTTCTGAAAAGTAGCAGAATCCATGCCACCATTCATAACCCTAGCATTAAGAGCTTCAAGCTCTTCCTAAATCTTAACCTTCTCAGAAAAAATATTTTTGAAATGCAAAACATTCAATTTCTTGATTTCTTGCTTAAGATAAGAGAGTTTTTTAGCAAACCAAAACATCCTAGTACCCTGAACATAAGGAGCCGCAGACCACCGAGATTGGAAGAGAAAAGAAAAAGAAGGATCACAAAACCACATTGGTTCAAACTTAAAAGAAGTACGACCAGGGGCTTTATCATCAAAGATGGATAACAACTGGAAAATGATCTGAGCTAGCATAAGACAAGACCGAGGCCACCACATCCACATTAGAGGAGATCCAATTATCTGACACCAGAAAACGGTCAAGTCTCTCAATAATCTGTGAGAAATCCTTCCTCCTATTTGTCCAAGTAAATGGCCCATTCAAAGTTTTACAATCCACCAGATTATTATTTAAAATGAAAGCAGAGAAATCCTCCAAGATACACTTATTAGGTAGAATTCCCCCACACTTCTCATCATCAAAGGAGATGGCATTAAAGTATCCTCCAAAAACCACAAACTGGCCATGTAGGGGGGAAAGAGTGAGGGATAAGGAATCCCAAAGATCTTTTTTACCCCCAATTGACATTGGACCATAAACATTGAACAACCAGAGTTTAACATTCGAAACATGACTTCTGACCAAAGCCAACATCCAGAAGGGAGCAGAAGCAACCAATTTCAAATCAATAGTCATATCCTTCCAAAGGAAGGCAAAACCCCCAGATGCCTTCGTCGAGGGGGATACACAAAAATTCCAAAGCTTCCATTTGGAAAACAACAAATCAACACCTTGGCAACTTAACTTAGTTTCTTTCAAAAGTAACACATCACACCTCATTAAATCCAATTGAGATTTAATGAGATGTCTCTTGTTAGGGGTATTTAAGCCCCTAACATTCCAAGATACAAACTTCATTGCCCTCGATGGGAGGCATCCTCTCCCCTCTTCTCAATTACTAAATTAGTATTCTCTAGCTCAGACTTCAAGCAACACTTAGAAGCCACAAACCGTGTGAAAGGTGGACTAAATTTTGTTTTTTTCTTACCAAACCCTGATTTTGGGCTCAAAGTGTAGACTGAATGCCAGCATCAATTTCTAACTATGTGTAAAAGGTCTTTGGCTTCCTACCCCTCTTCGTAGGAGAAGGAGATGGTAAAGTAGGGGATAAAGGAAACTGGACCAGAGGTTTATTAATCATAGGATCCAAGCCCACATTCCCAACTCCATCCCCAGATAAACCCAAAGCAACTTCAACATCCTGAATTTTATCAGATAGAATATCAAAAGGATTGCCAATAGGGGGGATAACCATAGAAGAGTTTAAATTAACCAAATCCTGATCAATTGCATCAACTACTTTATCTGTAGCATCTGAATCCAAAGTAATGTTGTGATCAAAAACCACTTTCCGAACTTTAGAAATTAAATCATCATCAAGAAGGAAAGATTCCATACAATTAGCCATCAGGCCAACATCTATCAGTGAATTGATGAGTGAGCCATCCTTCATAAATGAAGGGAAACCTAGCATTGTCGCACCTTTCCCATCCTTCTGTAAAAATGAAGGGTTATCACCATCAACTTGTAGGGGAGGGGGATTAGGCCGACAAACCTCATCAACCTTAGAAGTGAGAGGAACAGATTTAGATTTTGAAACATTATTCCCAAGCCGCGAGACCTTATCTACAAAAGATAAACCCCTAAGAGAAACAAAAAGGTTGACATCCATGGTTATAGAAGCCTTAGAAAACCACGCAGAATCATAGACAATACTCTAACGCCAAATACCATCAATTGATTTCAAATTATAGTTAGAAGGAATCACAGTAGATGAAGCAATCAAAACACAAATTTTTACCAAAAAAACCCCATCCTCGGAAACTGAATGTGAATGGATGAATTTCCCAAATGAATCCCCTATTTTTTGTAAAATATCTAAATCCAAAAATTCATAGGGAAGGCCAGGAAAATGAAAACCAAGTGGGTGTGTTTTTAACAATATCTTGTGATATAGAAAAAAGAGGTTTCCAATCTTCTACAAAAATTAAATTACGCCCTACCCACAAATATGATTTTTCCAAAGCCTTTTGTTTAGCCTCCACAGAATCAAAAATAACAAGGAAAGTGTTTGCAGAGAGAACCTGAAAGTATAGCGTGCCATACCAAAGAGAATGAATTTCATGGTGGATCTTAGAAAGCAAAACATTATCTCCCCAAACCTGAATAAGAACTGCCAAGGAATGCAAAATCTTGTGCTTTCTTATCAAACGGGGCATCAACCACAAAAATACATGGCATTGGTGACCAAACCTTCTTTGGTGAGGAACCTTTATCTAAAGGTTTATTCCCCATAGCAGGGGCAACAAATTTTGGCCGAGCCATGCGAGCAGGGTTTCTCTGAGGGCTATGGTGAAGATTTAGCCGAGGATTTTTTCTAGACCCTCCAATCCTACGGGACTTATCATGCCTCAGAAAATTCTGTCGCGGCCCAAAGAAACCCTTAAAATATGAAGAACGCAGTCTTCCCGGATGCCCTCGACGCCACTCTGAATGATCCCTTGATAACACATCCACCCAAACGCCATTCCAAAAAACCCACTGCGGGACATGACCGGAGTGATTCCCGAAAGGATCACGAGGTGGCAAAGGGTCACAGAGAGCCTCCTCACCCCAGCACCGCTTATCCTCAGAAACCCTAAAGTGCGAATTTTCGCCCATGATCACTTCCACCATGTTTTTTTCCCAGCTAGAAAATATTATGATTAAATTTTAATATTCCTATAATATTATTATATTATACTTGATATTATCTTATATTAGAAGGTGTGAGTTTTCCATCATCCGTGGATAATTGTAAACAAAGATATAGTCTTATATAAGTTGTGAGAGTTGAGGAAAATTAATTAATTTCTTTTTAGTTTCTTTTTTTTTGTGTTCTCATCTTCTCTTTACTTTTTTTATCCATCATTTATTCAATTATTTGTAGTTTTAATCTTACTTCTCTCTTTGTTTATTTTTAGTCCCTTTCATAAGGCGGAGGCTAATATTTTTAACTCATCTATCTAAAATTAATTGTTGCTTCATAAATTGTTCCATATTTTTTTACCTATGGCCTTTGGTAATTCTTTTCATTAAAATGAATTTTCTCCAATTTTTTTTCCTTTTTATGATTGGCCCCTCATATTTTTCCAAGGGGGATTTTGTTTTTCCCCTTTAAAAAATTGAACAAAAACAAATTTTCACTATTGCGTGATGTAGTAGGTGGCATTCTGGAAATAATTCATGTGCCTTATCTATGATTCCACATTTTGCATACATGCTTGCTCAGCTACATTGTTCTTCCCTTGTACAAATGCATTGTCAATTCATTGTGTTCAGACCTATAAGATCAAATGATCGAAGAAGCAAAAACAAATAGAACAGAATGAGGATAGAATAGTGTAGTTCGTCATTTCAAACCAAATACCTTTGTTTCAATCTCCTCTATCAGTAGCCATAGATTGTTGGTGTAGAAATGGTTGCAAAACAGTTATATTAGCAATCTTGGACAAGTAGTTCTTCCTAAGGTTGGCAAATACCATATGTGTACTTTTTCTTATTATAGTTCAATATTATAAAAATAACATCTAGATTATAATCTTTGGTTTTGTCATTGTTCTGTAAATAAATTTTAAGAATTTTCAATTGCCCTAGTAGACATGCTTCCAAAATATAGAATCATAGACAAGGCACATGAACTGCTTGACAAAATTCTTTCTCTTTTTCAACTACAATGATTGTAAGACAATATTTTTCCTCTAAACTAATTGTTCTATATAAATTGTAGTGTATGAAACGAGATTGCCATCTGCAAGAAGCTTTTTCCTATTCAAATGTTTTTCCTTAGGGAAATGCCAACTATATCTCAAATTCCTTTATGTATTCTTTGTGCTATGAATGAAGCATTGAAGTAGACATGACATTTTTTAATAAAAATAAATTGCCAATCTCCTATACATTAGGTTTCCCACGCTTCAATTCTAAATGCAAATTTAATCGTAATTAATGTTTTTTGACTTTTGGCTCTCTTTGTTGGTCATATTTGTTGAGCAAGGGGCGGTTTTGTATGTGTTATGAACCAGAAAAATAGAGCAGAGAAAAAATATGTAGCCACCTTAATAGAGGATTTTGTGTTTTGTCTTTCTAAATATAATCAAGAGCAATAGCTCAAGTTTTTGTCAAACAAACTTCGTATGGTTTTGAAAAAAATATGAATTTACAAAATTTCTAGTAAGTTTTTTATTTATCTCTCCATTTTTGTCTCTATTCTTTTGTTATCTACCTCTTTTCTTCACTAACAATATTTTTCAATGTTGTGTTGTTAAACAATGATCTATAAGCCAGTAGTTTTGTAGCAAATACTATTACAAAATATTCTTTCACTTTTAATAAGTTTCCTCTTAACAAAATTTCAACATTGTAGATATAGCAAATTTTTGTTCTTTGATTTCAACTTTTTTTCACTATTACCATGTGCCTTTTCAACATGAGTAGATTCTTTTTCAAGGGTTTCTATAAAATGTAACATTTGTTTATCATTTCATTTACAACATTACAAACATTATTTTTGTGGAAAAGTTTCCAGGTAGTCAAAATTTCTATCATCTTACTAACAAATTATCTTATCAAACAATGTACAATGCCCATTCAAACTCAAGAATTCTTGAGAAGTGTAAATAGTGTTAAAAAATGTGTTTATCATGACCATCAATTGTGAGTAAATCTCTATAATACTAAAAGAGAAATAATTTTATTATGAGAATCAATTTCAAGTATCTGTAATCTATAAGGACTATAAGTGAAGCAATTGCCTCTAACGAGTGGTCTTCTAAAAAACTTCCTTCAAATATCAAACATGCAATTTATTCTTTGGATGCAAAAAAGTTGTTCTTGAATCAACCCTATGGTGTGAACCTACAATCCAAAATGCATGGTCTAGTAAATATTCTTCAAAAACAATTTTATGAATATCTTTGTTTACCAAGGATTTGGTGATAGTATGACAAGATGGTATAGTATCAACAAGTAGAACACTTTTTTTCTAAGTTTGGTTCATGACCCAATATTGATACAGGCTTTATAAATTATGATTAACATAGATTTATATGAATAAACTATGTTGAGACTACCTCCTTTAACAAAGATTATCCTCTTGTATTTGCGACTTTGGTTGAAACCTTGCCCAATATACCATTATGTGGACTTCCATTCACATCTTCTATTAAAAAAATGAAGCCATTGGAGCTTGACACTGATTGTTATAGTCATGTCAACCATCTTTCCTCAAAGAACGCTATCTTCTTTTTTGTTGCTCATTGTTTAGTCTTCTTTAACTCATTTAATCTATGTATAATTATGAATCTAGTAACAATGGTATATCAATTTTCAATGCATTTAAGTTATTCTCATTTATCATACACTTGCTCAGAATAAATATTCAAAAGAATTTGCCTTCATAGACACCTCAAACTTGTTCTTATACCTCAGCCCAAAGTTATCATTTCAACTTATTCAATAAACTTGGGGACTGTCTTTTTGAAGTTCTCATGGTCATTGTTACTCCACAACTAGGATAGATATACATTGACCCATGGGCTTTTTTATTGGAGATTTCACCATTAAAGTTTTGATTATTAAGCTTATGGAAGCTCATGCTCTTACTTTTTACATTCTTGTCTTCCATCATGACATTATGGTTGTCACTTAATCCTTGCATTGTCATTGTTATGTTGGACTTCCATGGCCTTATGATTATTCGCCTTCACTCACCTTTCTTTGTGACTTTTCATCTTCATCCCTATAAATTATTGATTGTGCCTTTAAATTTTCAAAAGCATGTCTCCACTTAAAGAACCCTTGTCCTCAAACACCATTCAATACTTGAATTTTTCCCTCCCTTCTTGATTATCTTCACTTGCTACTTAAATTGTCCTTTGAAGATCTTCTAATTGAATGTCATTACCATGAAGTGAATAGACATCTGTCAAAAAATTTCTCCTATATGACTTGTTGTCATTGATTTCAGTTGAACTGAAATCATGAGGTAGCCCTACGAAACTTGTCCATTTTGTACCTCATGTACTTTGAGGATGGCCAATTTACCTCATAAGTTGTGCCTCTTTTTTACGTCATTAGCATTTTGTCTTTTTGTTTTTTGAGTTAGATTTATTTTCAATTTTTCCCTGCAAGTCGGGCTTTAAAACCCGACCTGCAAGCCTTTGCTTTCAACTGGAAGGTTGGGCTTTAAAGTCTGACCTGCAAGGTTGGCCTTGCATGTGTAGTACAGGTCAGACACTATGGGTCTTTTTGTCCCTGCACATCGAGTTTTATTTTTCGATGTGCAGGTGTCTTAGGTGTGCATGTTGGGGTTTTTTCCCCGACATGCAGTTTTGATTTTGCATGAATTAGCTATAGGTCGGGGTTTTTTCCCCGACCTGCACGACACGTTGTGTGTATTTAATGCATATTATTAGTCTTTTTAAACTGAGTTTTGACCTTATACTAGTCATTTTAATCGCATTTTAGTTCGGTATGAAATCTTCCCTATGAATTTTTCCTCAGCAAGCATGTTACTTCATCTTTTTGTGATCGAGGTAACTTTTGTATTATTTTTTTTATTTTGCATTTGCGGTTTTTAGTTTAGGTTTTGTTTTTCTAGGTTTTCTTTTGTTTTGTTGAAGATCGGGATTTGAATCCCGATGTTTTTCTTTTGTCTTTCCTTTGCAGGTTGGGATTCATATCTCTCCCTGCAAATTCATGCCCTAAGAGGTGTTAGGTTTGAAACCTGACCCCCCTTTTTGGGTGTGTTGTCCTACCCTTTTTGCAAGTCGGGATATGAATCCTGACCTGCATGATGTTTTATCCTATTAGAGAAGGTCAGGATTTATATCCTGACTTGTCACATTTTTTCTCCTTTCATGTCAAGATTTTAATCCCGACATGAAATTTTGTTTTCCCCTTTCGTGCATGTCAAGATTAAAACCCCGACCTACCAAGTGATTGTTTTGACGAGCATGTCGAATAATTTTTCCCGACATGCTGAAAGAATCCTACCTCACGTGCAGGCTGGGTAGTTTTTCCCGATTTGTCAATGATGTGTTTGGTGTGCATGTCAGGTTATTTTTCCCGACCTGCAATTGTTGACTTACCCTTATTGCAAGTTGGATTTTAAAACCCAACCTACAGATGATGTTCTTCCTTTGACATGTTGGGTTATTTTTCCCGACAAGTGTCAATTTTCTTGTGCTCACTGCAAATCGGGTTTTTAGACTCGATATGCAATTTTGATCCTTCCAAGTGCAAGTTGAGTTTTAAAACCCGACCTGCTCATTTTTACTGTTTTCGTTCCTAAGGCATTGTTGCCTTCCAATTCTGATTCTCGTCAATGAAGGTGTGATTCTGATGATGCTGACTCTGTGAATACTTATTTTTGGTTTTGAAGTGCAGTCCTCTGGAAAATGTCTAAGCCCTCTCCTAGCAAATCCATGGGAAAGAAATGAAGTATAAATACGACAAGTACTTAAACATGTTTCCAGAAAGCTTCGTCAAATCAAATGTGGACCAAATTTGGGATACAGAGATTGGACATGTGGACATGGAGGAATTTCTCAAGAGAGTTTGGGAGGCTCCTTTGGACTATCTTGCCTCATAGCCATTGAGTTGCATAAGTATGCATCCTTTCCAGTAGTTGCTCATGACCCTGATTTTGTATTGGCAGTAGTAGAATGGTTTGATCCTGCCATCAAACATGTTAAAGATGTAGATGGAAATGTGGCTATCTGTCTTAATAGTGAGTATTTTAACAGTGTCTTCAAAGGTTCTTATACAGAGGAAGTGGTGGATATCACTCAAGCAAATGCACAAAAATGGTATGAGAAAAATGAAGATAAATGTAAGAAAAAAATTAATAATGTTTTCTTGTCAAGTTCTCAAACATCTACAACTTCCCGGTGGCCAAAATCTTTTCATAGAACTAATTTTATCTAAGAATATAATGACATGGTCACCTTGCTATCTCAAGTGAAAGGGCTTTTGGATTCTCACTGCTTTCAACCATGGATGTGCTGGTATATGAATATCATTAGGAAAGGGAATGATAAGATTGATTGGGGTGAGCAAATCAGTGATGTGATTTGTGATCAGTTGAAGGAAGTCAAAACCACATTGAAATTCTACATAACTTCCTATCGTGTGTATGCAGCCGCCTCTATGAGGCAATTTTCAAGTCTGTCTACAAAAGGTGATAGAAGACTAACTCAAGTATGGGATTACTATTCTCAATTGACCATCTTCAACTAGAGAAGTCATTTCCGTAGAGTTAATGATGCATTCTTTGCAGTATCAAAATGTTTGTTTGACAAGGATTTTTAGAAAAAAAGTATTTATGGTGTTGCTTATAACAAATTTTGTGAGTACGGTTGTGTTTTCCTATAGTTTTCAACATTCACATACATCCGGGTGGGTTTCTTTACTAGTGAACTATTTATGCTACCAAGATACCCATCAGACAAAATAGTTGTCATGGAGCTATGTAGACAATTAGTGTATGTACATGAGAGACAGTCTTCTTCACACAAGACTGGTCTCAAGTCCTCTCAATCAATTGGCAAATATTCAGTGATGACTACTCCTAAGGCCAAAAACATGGAGGAGGAAATGCATTGGGTAACAATGAGAAGATTCAAAGCCCGCAACAACTTTGATTTCCGTAGAATGAAAAATAAAATACACCAAAACTATGTGCATGTACACAAGCTTGAGTATGTTTGGGCTGATTGTAGAGATGATGAAGATGTGAGGAGACTTGATTTCAGTCACCTTATAATTGAGTAGATTGACAACTTGGATTTTGCTAAAATTCCAGACACCTGGGAGGATACCAATGATGATCTTGTGGATCCTATTTATTTTAATAATAATATTTCTAATACTCCTCTCCCTCTCATTCAATTGTCGAAGAAAGAAATTAAATCTATTTTTGAAAGGTTTGCACCTATCATGGCAAACACAAATGCATGGCTACTGAAGAAAGGTATCAGGATGAAGTAGCTTCCCACAATCTCGGGTGATGATCAGGATGATGAAGATCCTCTGGGAAAGACATCAGAAATGAGAACTAAAAATAGACAGGATCCACAAGAGCTACCACCAATTTCATCTCCTACTAGGTCAAAGGGCCGAAGAAAAGAAAATCCTCATCTCAAGCTGCACAAAAGGATGTTTCTAAGGAACCAACATTACAAGAATTAGAAAAAGGACAAGAAGGTAAAATACCACATGAAGAAGAAATTCCAGATGCGGGAGAATCACTTCCACCTCTAGTTACTACCATTTCTACAACAACACAGGTTCCTGCTTCAACTCAGGTAACTATTAATTCCATTGAATCTGATTCAAATGAAGAGGATGAGGAAAGGGATGGTGAAGGCTTAGATGTTGAAGAAGATGATGAAGAATTTATAACTTTGTCAAGCCTTCCAAGTTTTGATGATGTACCCACATCTATGATTGAGTCTTCAATATTATATTTTATGGAAGCAATGGTCTCAAGAGAAACAGACAGTGATGCTTCCTTCAGGCATTGTTGTTGCAGAGGCTCTGCCACTTGTTTCTACCATTATCACTACAATGGCTCCACTATTGGTTTCTACCACTATAACAGCAACATCTTCTTCTCAAGTTCCTAATGTTTTTGATATGACTTCACTTGTGTCAGTGTCCCAAGCTGGTGTAACTTCAAGTCGGGCTACAATACAAGTATTTGCGACTGCACAAACTGATACCACAACTCCAACGTCAAAATCAAATCTTCCTCGATTGTTGGATATGGTGGCACCCAAAAGAAAGAAGTGGGTAATTTCACTAGATGATTTTGATTTTGATCAATTGGGTCCTATCAAGCAAAAAGTCACTAAGAAGCCCAAGATTGTGTCTAGAATCTTGGCTGACCCAGTAAGAAAAAGGAAATACGTTGAGGTCTTGGTTTCATCATCAAATAAGGACAAGGACAACATATAACCTGCGGATTACACTATGCAGACTGTAGAACATGGTGTAGAGACACACAAGAGTGTTAAGCAAGACTCTCAAACTACTTTCAATTCTCTCATGCGTAGATTTGACCAAGAGACAGATGAGAAGAATGAATGGAAATGGAAATGTGAACAACTGACAAGCATCCTTCATAAAATAACACAGTCATCACAAGAGGTTCAACCCATAGTTTCTTCATTCAACACAGAATAAATCAAAGAGGTAGAGCAACTGGGTACAAGGGGTAAGGTAATGGAAGAATGGATTGATTGCTTGAAGTTAGAAGGGACACATCTCATTGATTATGCAATCAAGCTTTTGACAGATTTTGAAAATGCTCAAGTTCAGGATGTATAGCCTCTATTATCCCAAGAAATAATAGAACTTGAGAAATAGTTAGGGCTTTGGGATAAAATGAGAGAGTACAAAGTAGACATCCTTGTTGATAACAACGTAGCATTGACTCAAGGTGAGTACATCCAAACCCGATCAATATTGGCACACAAGGATGAGCTAATGAAAATACTGGTAAAGGACATGAATCGGGATAATAAAGCATGTGTTGATGCAATCACAAATATTTCATCGGGGATATCAGAATTACCTTGCCAGTTATTTGATACAAAACAGAAGGTTTTACCCAATGAGACCATCAAACAGGAATTCCTCGCCATGATCGACCAGTTGGTAGATGATCAATTTTCTCTAGCGTCATTTGATAAGTTGATTGAAATCCAAATCAACTTAGATGATCTTGCATCAATTTTGAAGAAAGCAAAAAGGATTTATGTAGAAGTCGGATATTCCATATCTCATGTTCATGTCATTTCCAATGCAACTTCAGGGCCAGACAAATCTAAAATGCAAGCTATGCTGGCAAGGTTCGAGGAATTCCATAAAATCAATGAGGGGGGGAATAAAGAATAAAGTGTCATTGACACTATGTAGTTTTCATATAGATGCATCATTTCTTACTGCAAATTTTCTTGCAGTTGTATTTTCTTTTTATGCAGTAGAAGTAGTCAAATAGGACTCTGCAGTTGAATTAGTCAACTGCACCCACATTTTTCTCCACTTCTTTCCTATAAAAGGAGGAACCTCATTTGTAAATATTTATCTTTTATTATGCTAAGAAACACTCTGTCGAGTTTTTGCCTCAACAAAGACTTTGAGCTTTTTGATGTAAATATTGATTCAAGGAAATAAAGATAGCAATCCGCTAGCTTCCAAACTTTGTGTTGGGCCAAAGATTGTGTTTATGATTGAATTGTTCTTATGTCCAGTTCTCATAATCATTTCCTAAATACTTGAATCTTATTGGTTATGTTGTTTATGTGAGTATGAGAGATTTCTAATTGTGATAAGTAGATTTTGTGCTATTTGCATATTTGGGAAATCTTATGATAGTTAAGTGATTACATAGTAATCTTTGTATTGCTATTAGTTTCTCTTAGTTTTTAGAAAAAATAATCACATCTTGGAGACTTTGAGCTACAAGTTGTGATTATAGTTGTAATTGTGGTGATTAAAGTTAGTTGCACTCACGTAAGACTTTGAGCTTACATGATTGTTGAGATATTAAAAATAATTGTAAAGAAGTTATATTAGTTGTTAGTTTTGTTAGTTGTAAGAAATATCATCAAGTGAAGGGAGATACATTAATTCTAAAAAAAGAGAATTACATTCCCTAAGATTACCTCCAAATTTAATTTCGAAGTTCTTGAAATACCTGAATTCTTCTAGGGAACTTCTCCTTGATGAGAGGAAAGACTTTGTCTTAACGTAGCTATGTGTGAAATACATATTTTGTCATTGGTACGCTAGTGACAAAATATTCACCCAGCATGACTATACTTGGCACTAAATAGAGGCCTTCATTAGAATAATTAACTAATGGCAAAAGGATTATGACACTAGCACATGCTCCTCTTTACTTTATAATAGATTTAATATTTTGTATTGAGCTATCAAGTGAGCATGGAGGGTTGTTAATTGTGGCTTTCTTATTGTCCCTTTAGGTGCTATGAGTTTGTCCCATATTTTAAGTCTACTCTCTCATTGTCATCATGATCTCATAGTCTTTATGATTATTTGCAATGTTTTTCCATCCTAACATCTGTTTCCACATTAATGAGATCTCATTGTTTTATTCTTCCCTTGATATGTACTTGGGTTAGTGCATGTAGTATGTTGGTGTATTTACATTGTGGAAAGTGACCCTCGTATAAAACTAGCAATCCTAGTCACTTCATTTTATGCATTCTCACAAACTTTGAATAACTAACAAGAAGAATACTTTTTCATCACTATGGTTGTGGTAGATTTGAAATGAAAATCACTCCAGCCTTTTGCTATCTTGTGTGGTCTCCCTGAGTAAGTTTTGTATTTCATTTATAAAACAGTTAGTTGTGACTTGTAAGTTTCAGATTAGAAATGGATTTCTTTTCAAGTGCACCTTGCAAGCATGGTAGTTGATTTAGATTCAACTGCTTCCTGCATTCATTCAAAGACATTTTTTTTAGTACTATCAATTAACTGTTGCACAATGTTAAAGGGTTGAATGAAAGCAAAAGGATCTTAAAACAATAAAATGATTACCTAACTGGTTGTCCAACCAGATAGTTATCTGAGATTGGTCCTGTAACACTATTACATGCTCAGGACCCAAAATATTGTTGAAAACCTCATTGAATTTCAAGGTACCATTCGGTAAAGAAAACAAGATACATAAACATTTCTACAATAAGTTTTATCAATTTGGTTTTAATTTTCTTATACTATCGTATAGTGGCATAAACATCACACCATTTTCTTATTAAGGGAGTACCTCAAACAACAAAATTAGAGCTTTCCTCAATAAGCACAAAATTCTTATAGCTTACCATTGCTCTTAATTTCTTATTAAATTTTCTATCTTTATACATGTATGTGGAAAAATAATCCTTCCATATTTTCTATAGAGATATTTCTAAAAGAAACCAAACTACCACTGGATCTGAAATAGACGCTCACGGTTTTACTAAGCATTTCAACTCCCCATTTCAATAGAAGTTTTCAATTAATTAGAAGGGCTTCAACCTGCATTTGTTGATGCAAATTTATCAAATCATACATTTTTAAATATTTAAATAATAGTATTTAAAATGTTTCAATATTTTCAATACTTGAGGCATCTCCACCACCACTTTGAGGAAAATGTGAGAGAGTTGAAAGCAATTATCTAAGCATTCCTCATTTAGGATCTTCTTGTCTACTTTGTAGCATTTCCCAGCTTGAATCTTATCACCTCAAGATTGCATAAAGATATGATACATCAAAATTATGCTATTTTTGTCTAAAGACATGGACTCCACCTACATCACAACACTTGTTATTTTATTTTTTCTTGTTTATATATCTTTTAATTTATTTTCACCTATTATGACTAATATTAATTATTATAATAGTAAAATATATCCTAAGAAGAAAACACAATAATATTAGTCATTATTAAACTTATTATTATGGCCTTAAGAAGAAATATTTTTAACTTTACTTTGATGTAAATTATTATTTTAATGATTTGATTCATTATTATTATGAGTCGTTCATTTTTTACTAATATTGTGTTTTATACTTGACTTAGATATTGATAGAGTCATTCTTCTAATTGATTTCTTATTGCTACTAATATTATTACAAACCCTAGAGATATCTTTGGATTGTTATTTTTTAGTAATAAGAATTCCAACATTTTTAGTGTCAAGTGGGCATAAGTAGGAGTGTTCTATTAATTCGCCTTTATATTTATGATCATTCTACATATAATTCATAGTTCTACTAAATTAAACACAAAAGATATTGTTTTAAAGAGTAAGCCAACAAAATTTTCCACATATAATGTATATAGTGCTATGGAATAAAATGGAAATAAAATTGGCTTTGTTTTTGGTAGCCAAAAAATTGTTGGATGGTGGATGAGAGAAGTTTTTCATAAAGATTAAACTTGTTTGCAAGCATGAGACAGGTTTTCCATAAATTTTGGAAAGGTAAGTCCACAATGAAAAAGCCTATGGGCTAATTATTGTTTGTTTAAGGGTCTTCTTATCCTATATCATATTATTCCTATCTCAAACCACCTAATCCTTCTTCTATGATGTATTACTCTACTCCTTACTAAGGATATTTTTATGTACCTAAAATCACTTAACTTCTTCTTTGATTTCCTAGGGTTGATCATATCCAATCTATCCACTCTACTCTTTATCAATGATTGACATTTACACAAAATGTTAAGGTTAAGATAATGTGGTGTCATGCGTACAAACTCCTTTTTAAGTTAAATAAATTTTCACCTCTCTTGATTTATTATTCTTATTCCAATTTTATGAGTAGCATGATACCCTATTGACTTGTATAAATTATATAAATAATTATAGGTACACTATTAAGTAAGAAATATAGACTTGTCTACTATCATTCCCATGCTTGAAATTTAAGAGTTGTGAGTGAATGAAGGATTGGAAATTCTCTTTCCTTATTCTCCTACTTCTTCTTTTACATCTAATACTACCCTCTTAAACCCCCTTCATGAACATAACTCTATTATTAATAGAAGAATAAATAAACCTAACACTTTCTTCCTCAGATTTTGCAACCCAAACCACAAGCTTTTGTAGCTTAATTTAAACATAAACTATATTTTTCTTTCCAGTCTAAAACCCTATCTATCCTTCTTTTTTCTCCCTTCCCACCTCTCCTTCCTACTCATAAACCTTTTACATCCTTAACTCTCCTAACTAGTACCTCTATCCTCCTAAACCTAAGAATAGACATTGAATTTCCCCTAGAAACCAAACTTAAGTTGACTTCTCCATATAGCCTTGTGGTTTCATTTTCATAGCCCACCTATTTCTCTTCCATCATTTCATTCTTTACCTATACCTATGATAAATATCTCACATTCTTATGTAGATCCTCATGTGTATCTACTATTAATACCATTCTTCCCATGTATCCTTCCATAACTCTCCCACTTCTACTATTATAATTAATAGGGATTTTCCTGCGTTCTTGTTGTATTTGAGATAGGTTCTCTTCTTTTATATAATTCCCCCATTCATCATTTTGATCAAATAGTGACTATTTCTACAATGGAACTTTGAATTCCATGTTGTTTCATCTCTACGGATGGTATATTAAAATCTCAATATGTATTCCACTTTTTCTTCTATCATCATTATCAACATTGTTTTCATATCCATGTGTCCTATTATGATAGTAAAATCTAATTTTTCTCCTCTTTCTAAGTTCCTTGTTAATTATTTAAGGCTGATGAAATGCTTGGCATGATTATTACTTATGTGTCATTAGACAATTTATTGGTTAGACACTTTCCCCTTCTTATTTATTTGTTTGATTTTGTAATTCTCCTATTGCAATTATTCTCCCACTATAGTGGATGATGTTTGTTATCCTTGGGTATGTGCAAACACATGTTAGAAGACACTATTTAATATCTATATTTCATGCACATTTATTTTATATTTAATCTAGATCCTTTCTTCATTAAATATAAATATCTTCCTTTGCAATTACTTAAGGGTGATTCAACGAATCAATATGGTCACAACCTATTCATATGAACCTAAATTTTTTAGGTCTTGTTATGTTGCATTTCTAATAAATGCCATTCTATTTTTCACATATCATTTTTTTAACTAAATTATTTATAATTTGTAGTTCATGTTATTAAGGATGATCCAAAGCATAAGTGGTTAAATCTCCTTTTCAAGTAAATATAAATGTTGCATGCTTTTTCACCTTGATCAATATTGTCTCCCATTCATTAATTTGTCATTTTCCTCTATGAATATTTTATTCCATGAGAAATGAGAATGTTAATCATATTCTATCAATCATAATTTATTATTACCATATTAGAACCGCTACCAATCTCATAGATCCCTTTGTGCACTCTTTTATGCTAAAGATTTGTGATTATATTTCTTCACATATCTCCAATTTTCCTTTCTATGTACTATTTTAAAATTTTACAATTTTATCCATTCTCCTATTGCACATTGGTTGATATGTTGTCATTGATGTCAACATATGGGAAGATAGTTGATGAGGAGATTGTTGGAAAGTTTTCTTCTATGTATTACAATGTTGTAGTTTGATGGATGAGTTGGTTTACCTTGTGTGTTGCAGATATGGTTTAAAGGGTTTTTGGTATGTTATCTGTAGATGGTTAATTCCTATTTGCAGAGGTTCGCATGATGTTGTGATCGAGTTATGAGATCTAGTATTGAGGATGATATTCAGTTCATGTTATTTGGTATTCTGGTTTGTGCTTCGTATTGCTCCAGAATTGCTATATCTTTAGTTGCAGATGTGTGGGATGTTTCTTGGGCATTGATCTGTGTCTTCAGTCCGTCTGGTTCATGGTTTGGAAATCCAAAAGCAAATCCTTCAAGTTGACAGTCAGTTATGTTAATATTCTTGAGCTCTGGTAGAGAGATGATGATGATTCTGGTGATTCGAGTTGTTGCGGTTGTTGTGGTGCAATTCATGTTGCTTGTGAATATCTCTAGATCATGTTTTGTGCGTATTGGTGGTCTGCATTGATTATTGTGCATGTTATTGAATATTTTCTTTGTTCGGTGATGTTCTTCATGTTATGTGACATTATTGGTAGTTGTAGCATGTTGTGGATGATTTAGGCATAATTGTTGAAGGTGTTGCATGTTTGCGATATTGATTTGGGTCCAAACTATGTCTTAGCCGACATTTTTTTGGTTTGCATGTATTGTTGTAGCATGTGAGGATGTTATTTTGTAATTTTTATTGAGAGTTTAGTCGACCTCTATTTCATGGGTTGAGGGTTTGTATAAATAAATGTAATAATCATGTAAGATGTATGTATGCAAGTGTTTGAGATCTTTGAGTGTGTATGATTGAGTTGGATGTGCGAAAAAGTGATTTGATCTTTCGGAAGAGTGAAGGAGAAGAGAAGTGTTGCAGAGTAGACTGTGTGCTTAACCAAAACTATACTCAAGCATATGGAGATGCTATTTTTGTAGTTCATGTGATTTGGATTATTGTCCGAATGTTTTTGTAAGTCAATGAGCCTTCCCTGAAGGTTTTAGCATTTATGGGTTTCTTATTTGAGTAGTGAGCTCTAGGCAGTGTACCTAAATGCATGTGCATTCCCCATTGTAATATTTTCACATTTACTCCTAACAGGGTATTATCTCATTGTGGGTAGGTTCCCGCCGTGGTTTTTCCCTTAACCGGGTTTTTCACATCAAAAATCTTAGTGTTATGTGTGTTATTGTTTCATGCTTTAACTGTTAATTATTAGATTTGTTTTGTGGTTTAAGTTGCAAGAATTTTTTGTGCAAATTGATTCACCCCCCCCCCCTCTTAGTTTGTTGCATTGTTGCCAACAATTGGTATCAAATCTAGATCCTTCTAAAGAGGCTTGACCGCTTGAGGAGATCTAGGATGACAACCTTTGCTTTCAAGAAGGATAGTTTGAGACTTGATGGGGCAAACTACACTCTCTGGAAAAGCCAGATGTAATAAGAATGTATATAATGTTCCTCAGAATGGTCCTACTACTTCGGATGAGATAAAGAAAGCAAAATTCAATATTAGATCCAAGGAAGCATTGTTGAGTTCCTTGTCAGATTCTGAAATGACTAATGTGATGGACTTAGAGACTGCTCATGAGTTCTGGATAAAATTGGAGACTTTTCATGAAGGTGATAGTCATGTGAATATTGCTGAGTTGCAGAGTTTGAAGGGTAAATATGAGAACCTAAAGATGAGTGAAGATGAAAACATTACTTATTTTATGTAGAAATTGAATGATCTTGTGTATGGAACCAAATGTGTTGGTGGAGTTTCAAAAGAATTTGAGATTGTTGCTAAAGTGTTGAGATCCTTGCCTCCTTCTTACAAACATAAAGTTGTTGCTATTGATGAGATCTGGACTATGACGAATGTGACAAGAGACATGTTGATTGGTAAACTTGTTGCTTTTAAGCTAAGTGATTTTGGAGACTCTCTTCCTAAGACTAAATCTGCATTTAAAGCTATTGTTTTTGAGAAGCAAAGATATGATCCGAAAGAAACTTCTATAAGAGTATCTAGATATGAGAAAGAGATGAAAGAGATGGAAGATGAAGAAAAAGATCTTGAGGAGCTTGAAGCACTTATTGTCAGAAGATTGCCTAAAGGTGGGGTTAAGTATGAAGGAAAGTTACCTCTTAAATGTTTTTCATGCAATAAGATGGGACATTTTGCATCAGTGTGTCTAGAAAGAGATAGAAATCCTAAGAAGCCATTTAATCCATATAAGCCTAAATATCAAAAGAAGTGTTATTATGCTACTGATGAAGGTGTGACAGATGATGAGTCGGATAAGGGGAATTCAGGAGATGAATTTGTGTTCATTTCTATCAAGGAAGATGATCTTGTAACTACAGATTCTATAAGCCTCACTAATGAGGAGAAAGCCTTAGCTGCTAAAGATGACGAGAAAGATGAATGGGAAATTGACAATGGTCACTCTCATCATATGATAGGTGATAAGAGTAAATTTGTAAACTTGGAAAGGTATGATGGTGGTATAGTAATATTTGGTGATAACAAAGCTTATGTAATTTGTGGTAGAGGTTCTATTTCTCTTGATGGTAAGTATAATATTGATGATGTGTTGTGTGTTGAAGGATTAAAGAATAATATTTTGAGTGTTGGTCAGATGGTTGATAAGGGATATAACTTGCAATTCAACAATGACAAATGTAAGATCTTAAGTAGCTCAGGAACTGATATTGCATCAAGTACAAAGACTAAAGGTAATATCTTTCACTTGAATGTTGGTGGTAAAAGTTGTTTGATTGCTCAGATTGATGAAAGTTGGATATGGCATAAAAGGATGTGTCATGTAAATTTTGATTGTATGGTTAAGATAAGTTCTATTCAAGCAGTGAGAGATCTACCGAAGTTGATAAAGCCTTCTAATCTGGTATGTAAGGAATGTCAATTAGGGAAGCAGACAAGAGTTACTTATAAGAGCAAACAGTATAATTCTAATGGATTGTTGGATCGTGTGCATACTGATCTGTGTGGTCCTTCTAGAGTAATAATCTTGCAGGGTGACAGGTATTTCATGCTAGTGATTGATGACTATTCAAGGATGATGTGGGTTACCTTCTTAAGGGAGAAATCTGAAGTGTTGGAGAAGTTCAAGATTTTTAAGGCTAGAATTGAAACTGAGACTGGATTGAAGCTGAAGTGTCTAAGATCTGATATAGGTGGAGAATTCACTTCCGATGAGTTTAATACATATTATGAAGAGCATGGAGTTAAGAGACAATTATCTGCTCCTAGGACACCACAATAGAATGGTGTTGCGGAGAGGAAGAATAGAATAGTGCAAGAAGCTTTGAGAACCATGATGATTGAAGCAAATGTTATGCATGTATTTTGGAGAGAAGATATGAGTACTGTAGTATACACTCTTAATTAGGTAAATGTCAAAGGTTATACTGGTAAGACTCCTTATGAGTTATGGTTTGGTCATGCTCCTAATGTTAGATATTTCATAATTTTTGGTAGTAAATGCTATATCAAAAGAGATGAAGATCTTGGAAAGTTTGATGCCAGATGTGATGAAGGAATTGTTCGATGAAAAATGTGTGTCTGAATACTAAGGACTAAAAAGAAAGATAATTAATCACAAAAACACAATATAGCATACACCTCAAGATTAGAATGGTAAAACTAAAATGGAGATCGAAATGATAAAAAAAATGCAAACCATAATTCCAGCTTTATTTTGATTATTTCACGATTGGATGTGTTATCATGACATAGCATCGGATGCTTGATATTTCTCCATGATGTTGATGCAAAATGATGAATGATGAGTGATAAAAGATAAAGTGTGAGTTGAGAGATAATTCCAACAGAGTGACGATACGGTTGAGTGAAAAGTGGATTCGAGAGGATTTGGTCTAAAAATGGAGGGATTAAATAGGAGATGAAAGGAAGGAAAGGGGATCTCAAAATGCAACACTTGTCCTCAAAGAAGACAAGTAGCATGCCAAAAAGAGCCAACTGGAAGAATATTCCACACTTGTCCTTAAAGAGAACAAGTGGCTCAAAGGGAAAAGACAAGTGTCCCAAAGGAGGGACACATGTCTTGGGAAGGAATGACATGTGTCCTCAAGGACACATATTTATTTGGGGAATAACCACCCAAATAAAAGAATTCCTAAAAAATAGGAAAATTAGTTATAATGTGCACACATGTGTGGGAGGTTAGAAGAAATAGGATAAGGTTAGTTGGAGGGATGACTAGGCTAGGGAAAAGGGTTGGAATGATAGGGTTGGTTAGGATAGGCTTGGAAGGAGGTTAGGAAGAAAATTTAGGAGCCATGTGCTCAAATAGGAATTTGAACCAAATTAATCAATTAAATTAATTTATCCATGGGCTTGGAAAGGGGATATTTAATGTCTTTGGACATGTAGTGTCGGGGTTAAAATGCTTCATTGGTGAAGCGGCCACCAAGGTTCAAACCCCTGTTGGGCCATTGTGCTCGCAGGCCTTGTGTCTTCGATGGGTCGTTGTGCTTGTGGGTTTGAACAAGTGAAGTATGTGGATGAGGTCCCCCGATTGTGGCCTCACTGGTTCATAGCTCTAGGTCAAAAGTGTTTCACATGGAACCGAAGGACGTGTCATGCCAGCATCGCCGATCATGTTAAAAAGTTTACCAACCATTTAAAAAAAGGGGGGGGATATTTAATTAATTAAAGTAATTAATCAAAAGGGATGGACAACAACAATAATTAATTATTTAGATTAATTAATTAGGAGCAAACAGATTGGGGAATTAATTAATTGGATTAATTAATTAGGAGCAAACAGGTTGGGGAATTAATTAATTGGATTAATTAATTAGAAGAATAGGCTTGGGAGATTAATTAATTAGGAATTAATTAATTAGAAGAAAGGGATAGGGAAATTAATTAATTAGATTAATTAATTGGAGAAAAAGGATTTAAATTTGATTAAATTTATTAGCCAAATTTAGGTGTCTACATTTTGTACCTCTTCGTGGTGGCGCTAAAATAGCATCGGTGTGAAGAAAAATAAAGCACTTGAGAGCGAGGAAGTGAAAAATGCCCCAGGCCCAACTGAGAATGGAGGACAAAGGAAGGGGTGCCCCCTCGAGAGGCTCCACAAAAAAAAGGAGCCTGGGTGGCTTATCAAAAGAAATAGTGCCCTAATGGACAGAGAGAAAGGGGACAAAAATAGAAGCTAAATGCAAAAACGGCACTCCAAAAAAAAAACTGAGGAAGGAGATATGCCAAAAATAGTTCAAGCGGGCCTTAGACAGTTGCATGTTATTAGCATTTATCTTTGTGGTGCAAAACAAGAGAAAAGGGATTGAAGGTGAGATCGCGCCCAAAGGATAGGGTGGTGGGATCACCTTCCCACCATGGTGGGAGAGCAATCCAGCCCAAAAAATAGGGGGCGACGGGTTCGCAATCCCATCGAGGCAGGCGAATGGACCCGCCTCAAAGAAGGGTGGTGGGTTTGCAATCCCATTGGGGTCGTATGGTGATCCCACCCGAGGAGGAGGCGGTTGGATATTTATCCCATCGGGGCTAGATGGTGATCTTGTCCAAATAGGCGGCGGCAGGATCAACGGGATAGCGATCCCGCCTGAGGAGGTGGTGGTGGGATCACTATCTTGTCAAGGTGGGATGGCGATCCCACCCAAATAGGCAGTGATGGGATCACTATCTCGTCGGGGTGAGATGGTGATCCCACCCAAAGAAAGGGGGAGACAATGAAAGAAAAGAATAAAAAAAGAGAGGAAAGGAAAAGAGAACAAGGCAAGCCTCCAAAAAGGAAAATGGGGGGATAAACTACAAATACGAATGGATGATATGGATGAAATGGTCATGGAGCACGAGCACCTGGTAAATAGAACACCATGTAGTGAGAACTTATTTTGATTTAGTATTGTATGTGAGTCACCAAGGTATAAGTAACCAAGGTGGAATTTCACAGCCAATGCATAAACTGACACATATAAACAGACACGCAAGCTGACCTAGCACCACAAAGAGTTATGGAGACCCTGCAGTAAATGATGCTAGAATGACCACAAGTAGAAGATATACCCCAATGTAACATGAGATAACAAAGACCTCATGAGGGTACAATAAGGGACACATCCAAAAGACACACCAAGCAAAACCAAAAACAACAAGATCACATCTTGAGCCATGTTATTCCCAATGCATCATGATATAAAGGATCGTGGCGACCAAGAGGAAACAGGACTTGAGGAGTTTAAAGATAAACAAAGATCAAAAAGAATCAAATCCAACACAAGTGTCTAAGATATCTTTTTCCAAAAGGATGATTGATTGGATGAGGATTTGATGATGTCTGACTTGAGGAAGGATACATCCTGCGCAGACACATGATGGGTGTTGGTGAGAAGGATACATCTCAAAACAACACCAAGATAAAAGATTGATGATGGGATGACAAAAGGTATCTGATACGATCATGATGGCAAATATTCTCAAAGATAATTGTTGAAGAACCAACTGATAGGATATGATCTCGAAGGACAGGACCAATGGACGCCTATATACAGTGACACCTTTATACAAGATGTACAAGAGATACAGACGATGGAAGAAGACCCAAGGACAGGCATGATGTTGCCCCAGTCAAGATGAAAAGCCATGAGAAATTGATGATTGATGGGGTGTTGTTGATGTGGCAATGATATATCCTGAAACAACACAAGAATTAGGAAGGATGCATCCTGATGATGATGATTGGATTGCGATCAAGGCTTGTAACTAGGCTGGGAACAAGACAAAGGATATGAGTGGATGATTGGATTGGTGCTTAACCTGGGATAGCTGAGGAAGATGGATAATTTGTACATGATGGTGAGCTACGAGGAGAATATGGATCGATTGGAAGGTGGGTACCATGGGATACCATGTAGATAAAAGGTGGATGCGATGAATATGCAGACGGGTTGATCGGATGGATGGCAATGGATTACATGGGGATACCCTAGATCTAGATACCAATGACAAGGGGTGAAAGATGCAATGCAATGATATGATGGGAGGAATGAAAGGATGGGGGATAGGATGAAAAGGATTTGGATATGGAAGCATTGTGGATGTGGTTGAGAGATGAATGGATGAGGGATAAAGGGATGGAGAATAAGATGAAAAGGATTTGGAGAGGAACCAAGGTATCGATAAAGGGATGGAGGAACTAGGAGATAAGGATTGGTGGAGGATTAAGTGATGGATGAAGAGATGGAGGAATGGGGAGATAAGGAATTGGTGGATGGATGGATAAGATAAGATGACTAGCAGGAGGATAGGAAGCTGAGGGAAGCAAATGGAAGATAGGGTGATGGGTGGATAAGGACTATAAAGGGAAAGTGTGATAGGGAAATGGAGGCCAAGAGGTGTCCAAAGAATGTATACATGCTGGCCTTTTCTTTTTATCAAGATCCAAGGAGAATGGAGGAAGTGAAATTGATGGGATATGATAGATATGGTAGGAAAATGGAATGGAGAAGGAAATGGCTAGATGGGGAGAAGAGCATTCCCCCAAGTTCAGAGAGAAAAAGGATGAGGGGAATTACGTATGACGCATGTTTTCTAGGTTTTCATCACGGTACTTGTCTAAGGTGCCTGTTTGCAAAGTTTTCACCATTGGACGACTTTTTTCTCTCTTTTTTTTTAATTTTTCTGATTTTGGGGAGGAAATTTATGGATGGAGATGGATGAGGATAAATGGATTTAGAAGATAAGATGAATGGAGGACTCAAGCATAAAGTTTCATATCAAGGTATTAGGAGCCCATTTGAAGTGATCATTGGATGTTGGTACAACTTTATTAGGAAGGAGTCGATTATGTAAAGGCTTAAATTAGATGGTTTTGATGGGGAATGTAAGGGATATGGTAGTGGCAAGTGTTTGGATAGAAGGAGGTAAAGTGAGTGTGATGGGGGGATATTTTCAGGACCAACATTGGCACATGTTGTGAAGGATGTGGGATGAGCGGAGGAGAGATGGATGTAGCATGTGAATATGATGGACGCATTATAATAGGTATCTTTGGGACATAGGGACCCAAAATAGATTTAGGAGATGGAAGGAGAGAAAATTTAGCTAGTGGACTAGAAACTTTGGATGCCATTGTAGGTTCTTCTTTTGGATGCACTGCTTCTTTTTGCTTTGGAATCTACATTGTTTCTGCTTTTTCTTTAGTGGGCCTTTGCATCCTTTGGGATTCATTGCATTATTGTATCAGCTTTTGCTTTGTGGGATCATGTCTTTTTGAGTGGACATGGTCAACTTTATATTGTTGTGGATGTGTATCTTTATGCGTTTCTGATTTGGCATCCAAAGTTATGCTAGTAGCCTTGGAAGGAGTATGTGAAGGTGTAGAAGATGAAGGAAATATGAATGAAATGATTGATGTGGGATGTTGGATGGAATGAAGTGATATGTACCTTTGTTGATCTTGATTGTGAATGAAAGGACTAGAATGTTTATGATGGGTGATGGAGATATGAGATTTGCATATGGAGGGACGAGTAGGAGATGGAGCATGGGATTTTGGGATATAAGGGCCCAAAATGGATTTAGCATGTGGGGGATATATGAAGGTAGATTTTGGGATATAGAGACCAAAAATGGATTTAGAGGATGAAGGAGCGAGATGCATGGTTGTTTTAGCTTTATATGATGGAGCATGGGGGGTGGAGATTAAATTATTTGGAGGAACAATGGGGAGATGCAATGGTGTGTTTGGAAGTATACATGGATTTTGTATTAGTTGTACCAACATTTTTATTTGAAGTGCCTTGGAATATGTAACCAAGTCCATGAGATCCTGGATGTGCTTTGACATGGATGGGCTCCAAAGTATCTTGCTCATGTAGGCCTAAGTCTTTTCCTTGATAGTTCATTTTTTGAGCATTTTATCTAAAGTATGATACTTGTTCTCTGGGTAACAAGATGCGAGTCCTTTATTAGATGGAGGAGAATGGGTGGTGCATATGAGATGTTATTCTGCTATGAACGAACTGCCATGGATGAATGTAAGTGAACCAAGGGGATAGAGTGATGGTTGTGGGATGGTTTGGATAAGAGGAAACAAAGGATCAAGAGGTGGAGCATATGTGACAGGAGGACCTTGACTTGGAAAAGGGGGTGATAGGGGATCTTGAGATGAAGGGGATGGAATGGTAGGATCTTGACTTGGATCAATAATTTTTTGAACATGATTTGGAACAAGATCTTGGAATGATGGGATTAATGTGGATGGTATGAAAAGAGGTGAGTGGTTAGACTCTTCAGATGAAATGGATGGAAGGATGCGAGATTTAGTGAATTGGGTAGATGGAGTGGATGGAAGTACAAGAGATTTTTTGGCTAGGATAGTTGGAGTGGATGGAAGGATGGGGAGTTCCTCAACTGGGGTAGATGGAGTGGATTGAAGGATGGGGAGTTCCTCAACTGGCATAGATAAGGGTGATGAAAGGATGGGAGGTTCTTTCACTGGGGGAGATAGAGTGGATGGAAGGATGAGAGGTTCCTTGGATTGAGTGTGAATGATGGTAGAAGTAGGTGATGAGGATTATGAGGGAATAATCTCAATGGATGAAAGGTCTTTGATGATGATAGGAAGTGGGAGAGGAATGGTAGATGTGGGAGTTGGAAGTGAATTCGGTGGATTGAGATAAGATGTAGTGGATGGTGGACTAAGATAGGAGGGAGTGGGCGATGGAGTAATAAGGTGAGATGAAGGATTATGAATAGTGTCACGTGCTTGTTCATGAATTTTCATCACAACAATGTGTGAAGGCGGTGCCTATAGATAACTGAATCGTGGTTTTGAAACAACAGGTTGCAATGTCACTTGAGGTTGATATTGTAGGGCATTGACTGCTTGTGGCACTGATTGGACGAGTGAGGGCATAGATGATAATGGCATTGTGTAATTCATGCCCCCAGACATAGCTTGTGTGACAAATGATGGCAGATTAGGATTAGATGAAGGATTGAGATAGGATGGAAGATTAGAATTAGATGGAGAAGTGAGAATAAGATTGCGATATGACTTGGAGATATATCTCATCAATTTGATCAACCATACCCTTGTCATCATCGATGTAGGGTGAAGTGAAAGAAAATGAGGGATGACCATATTCATCATAGTAGGATTGAGACATGACTTGGAAATTTGTGTCATCACAGTGATCAACCATACCCTCGTCATCATCGACATAGGGTGAAGTGGAAGAAAATGAAGGATGACCAAACTCATCATAATAAAATTGCAACATGATGATTAGTTGATGAGTTGGAGAGATCAAAGATGAGAATGGACGATAGACCAAAATCTCAAAATAGGATGGGGACTGACTCTGATGAAGCTAGAAAGAGGATGAGGTTTGATGTTTGATTTTGGACGTTTGGTGTTTGGATTGATGACCTAGGAAGAAGGAAATGATGATGCAAATTGGGAGACGAGAGGTGATAATGGACAATAGTGACGATGCAAGAACCAAGATGATGATAACTAAGGTGACGACTACCAATTGAGATGATAAAAGTGACCATGCAAGTTGACAGCCTAGTGGACGATAATATCAACGTAAGCTAGAACCCAAACTGGAATGCAAAAGCGAAGAGCCAAAGATATCGATCGAGAGGGAACTAACAAACCAAGGACAACACTCCACTAGCGCAACAATGTCTAAGACTTGAAATACACAAGGATAGATACCGACTACTGAAAACTCAAGAGATTTCTAATGTGATGCGGACAACACTTCGGTAGTGTGACAACTTCTAAGACCAAGATCATAAAGATAACTAACATCTGAAGAGTCAATAAAACTCTATCGCTAAATAGACAGAATTCCGGCAGTGTGACAACGTCTAAGAATAAGATCATGAAAGATAGGTGTAAACTGCCGATAGATCAAGAAATATGCAAAGTGATGTGGACAGCATAACGGTAGCACAATGATGTCTAGAAATAAGATCATGAAAGATAGGTGTAAATTGTCTATAGATCAAGAAATATACAAAGTAATGTGGACAACATAATGGTAGCACAATGACGTCTAAGAATAAGATCATGAAAGATAGATGAGACTAACAACAAACCTGCCAGAGTAAAGAGGGAACCCGTGAGTTTTCAAAGCAAACCTGTGAGAGTTCAAATGACAATGACTATGCTAAGTATGTCAATCTAGCTCAAGATAGAGTCATTCTCTCTGTAGACACTCAAAATTGTCATGTTTAATTAAATAAATATTTTATTTATTTAATTATCTAAGCCTAATTCTTCTATTAATTAAATAAATCCTTATTTATTTAATTAATTCATTTATCCTCTTCTAGCCTTATTTCTCATTTAAATAAATACATTTATTTATTTAAATTATCCCTTTCCTAAATTAAATAAATATTTTATTTATTTAATTGTCCTACTTCTTCTATTAATTAAATAAATCTTTATTTATTTAATTAATTCATTATCTTTTTCTACACATGACACATGTCATTCATCTCTTATTTCCTACACTACCTACCCCTTTCATTATTTTGGTATTTCTTTTACCTACCCTCTAATCCTAGCCGACCTCTCTTTTTACACCTCTCAATCTTAACCCTCCATTTCATATTGTGTCTTCTATTTAAGGAGATGCTTTCTTCATTGTCAGACCCTAATGACACAGCCTAATGATCTTTCATGCAACTTGGCTACACTACAATTCCACTTGCAACCACATTCCGTTCTTTATTGAGCTCTTGTGCATACAAAAATCTGAGAGCCAGCATATCAAACAAGATCAATGGAGATAGGAAGAATGGAGATCAAAACCCTATTGGACATGTGATGGTATAATCTTTATGATTTTGAGTTATTTTGCATTGTCTTAGGTAATCTTCATATGTTATGGTGGATCTTTGTTCATTGTTAGGCTAGGGTTTAGTGGTTGAATCCATTTTAGTCTTTCAATATTGTTGTTATCTGTTATCCATTTTCACCATAAACATTTTGGCACGCCCAAACGCGCTTATAACTCCCAAATGCGCTTTTAACTCCCAAACGCGCTTATGGACTGCATAAACGCGCCTCTGCAACACAGACGCGTTTTATGAACACAAACGTGCCTATGCCATGCACAAACGCAACCAGGGAACACAGACGTCCCTACATGACATAAACGCTCCTATAAATCACAGACGCTTCTACATTTCACAAACGCGTTCGCATTCAGCACAAACGCGGTTCCAGGCACAGACGCGCCTGGACCCGACACAGACGCGCCTGCCGGACACAGACGCGCCTGGCACTGACACAGACGCGGTTGCGCGTTTTTGCATATTTAAATTATCCTATTCCTAGGGCATTTATTGCTCCTAAACATGCATTTATGACAAAACTCGAAATGCATGAAAGTACGAGGAGGTTTTCGGGTACTTACCGGCTCTCCTACATCTGCTGGTCGCTGGAATCGGCGAACACGGTCGAATCTATGAATGGATGCCATCGCTGCTGACTGTTGCTGCTCTTTTCTCGCTCTGCACTGTGATCTTCTAAGGGTGTGGATGACAATGAGGATGTATTTCCCCCGTGGTCTATCTTATAGATTGCCCTAGCTCTCATTTCCTGAGTCAGTCTTCCTTATCCCGTGACTTTGTCACTTTATCCGATCAATCCATTCTATCTTGTCTTTCTTATTGAGAGATTGTCTGCAATCTTTTCAGACATTTTCATCCAATCTCTCGAGGGGGCATATAATTCCCATTCTGGGGCAACTCTGTATCAGTTCATCTTATCTTCTTTGAAACAACGCGACAAGCCGCATTGTCTCAAAGAGGGGCAAAATGTAGACACTCAAAATTGTCATGTTTAATTAAATAAATATTTTATTTATTTAATTATCTAAGCCTAATTCTTCTATTAATTAAATAAATCCTTATTTATTTAATTAATTCATTTATCCTCTTCTAGCCTTATTTCTCATTTAAATAAATACATTTATTTATTTAAATTATCCCTTTCCTAAATTAAATAAATATTTTATTTATTTAATTGTCCTACTTCTTCTATTAATTAAATAAATCTTTATTTATTTAATTAATTCATTATCTTTTTCTACACATGACACATGTCATTCATCTCTTATTTCCTACACTACCTACCCCTTTCATTATTTTGGTATTTCTTTTGCCTACCCTCTAATCCTAGCCGACCTCTCTTTTTACACCTCTCAATCTTAACCCTCCATTTCATATTGTGTCTTCTATTTAAGGAGATGCTTTCTTCATTGTCAGACCCTAATGACACAGCCTAATGATCTTTCATGCAACTTGGCTACACTACAATTCCACTTGCAACCACATTCTGTTCTTTATTGAGCTCTTGTGCATACAAAAATCTGAGAGCCAGCATATCAAACAAGATCAATGGAGATAGGAAGAATGGAGATCAAAACCCTATTGGACATGTGATGGTATAATCTTTATGATTTTGAGTTATTTTGCATTGTCTTAGGTAATCTTCATATGTTATGGTGGATCTTTGTTCATTGTTAGGCTAGGGTTTAGTGGTTGAATCCATTTTAGTCTTTCAATATTGTTGTTATCTGTTATCCATTTTCACCATAAACACTCTCTATACTAGGAAGTGAACCCATTGCAGGATAGCAACAACTAGGACAGTGTGAAATGCAATGTGGTTGATGACTAATACTCATTTTGGAAAAAGATCATTGTGACACAAACACAACAAGCACATACGAATGATAGAATGTAGTACAATAGTCATGCACTTCCTAGGATAGTCAAATGACATTACTTGTTGAATCCCCTAACCCAGAATATCACATCCAACCAGATAGATAGAAGCTCGGCAGCACTAGCTCCACCCTCGGCACACACTTCTCGGGCATGCCAAGCTTCAAATTTCTAAAGACTCAAAGATCTCAAGAAATTTTATATCTCAAATTGGGTGGTACATGAGGGGTGTCCTCGACATGCACATATCGCAATGTCTGAGTCAACAAGTAGAAGGATTGGGGCCACTATAACAATGGTTCGTAGTAATTTTTTGATGCGTCCAATCCAACAACGGATTTTTGAAGCAAGACACTTAAGAATTTAATTGAGCTTATCGGTGTAGAGAAGGCATCCACATATGACAAATTGACTCAACACTTCGGCCGTTTGACTGAGTTTTTTATATAGCATCTCAAAAAACACCACTCGAGGTCGCATTCGGAGAGATGCTATCCCCAACCTGCCCCTGTTTTGAAACACTCTCTTGAGAAGATGAGGCCTCCAAGATGTGATTTGCTACTAAAGAAAAAAATTAGTGTCGCTAACACTTTTCTCTTGCACCTATGACCACAAGAGCCAGAGGGAGAGGATAGTGTGTTAGTAGTAGGACCACTTTACATGTGCACAAGTGTGTCAATCACAAAAGACATGGCATTCAGTTCCTTTAATCAAATTGAAGTGTGCCTAATTACTCAAAAGACACAATATGTCCAATTCCTCAACTGAATTGAAGTGTTCCTAATTACCCATAAGAAACAAGATGCAAATATTGAAATCCAATAAAGGAAATATGTTTTTACGAAACCCCTCTTTAGAGGTCTTGCAACCAATTGTTAATGTTTTAAAAGCATGGGGTCTTCTTATCACTCAATTTGCTGCACAAACATTAGCAAAATATCATCCAAAAACACACAAGTTAGCAGCTTAGTCCGAAAATAGCATTCTGGAAAATCATGTAAATGATAATGAGCAAACCTGCTACAACATAGTGCAAACCCATTGTTTCAGGTTGTGTTCTCACTGTTTCAAGGTGCATTCTCGTTGTTTCACATTCCCGCTACTTCAGGGTGTGTTCTCGTTGTTTTAGGGCACGTTCCTAATGTTTCAAGGTGCAAACTTGCAAAATTTAAATCATCCAACAACATACAAGTTAGCTGATTAGTAGAAAAATAACATTATGGAAAAAATTTGTAAATGATAATGAGAAAACCCTCTATTTCACAGTGCAAACCCATTGTTTCACATTCCCGTTGTTTCAAGGTGCGTTCTCGCTGCTATGCACAAAAATGCCAAAAAGAATTACAAATTCTCGAAACTTAAAATGGAGATTTATACGTTCCGTACAAAAATGATAACACATTCCTGCTGGTTCAGGTAGTGTTCCTGTTGTTTTCGTTTGCATTCCTACTGCTTTAGGACGCATTCCCATTGTTTTGTGAAATCTTGGGATTGATAAAGTAGACTTTCATCATGGTGGAAATCCGCATGTAGTTCTTCTTTTTTTCCCGCAAGAGCTCAAAATCTGTCAAAAATGCACTCAAACAACAAAAAATGTTAGAATGACTCATGAAGTGGGTCCCACCGGGTGTGCTAGAAAATGTGTGATCAAAAATGTGTGTGTGAATACTAAGGACTAAAACGTGAGCTAATTAATCAATCAAACACAATACATCATACACCTCAAGATTAGAATGGTATAACTAAAACAAAGAACAAAATGATAAACAAAAGCAAACCATAATTCCCACTTTAATTTGATTATTCTGCAATTGGATGTGTGCTCATGATGTAGCTTTGGATGCTCGATATTGCTCCATAATATTGATGTAAAATGAAGAATCATGAGTGATAAAAGATGAAGTATGAGTTGAGTGATAATTTCGGCAGAGTGACGATACAGTTGAGTGAAAAGTGGATTCGAGAGGATTTGGTCTAAAAATGGAGGGATTAAATAGGAGATGAAAGGAAGGAGAGGGGATCTCAAAGTTAATCTTAGAGGATCCAGTTAATACTGAGAGGGGGGGTGAATCAGTATTAACAATAATTTAAAATCAGAAACTTGGACTCATAAAACTTTCACCAAATCAAACATAGACCAACATTACAGTCATTCACCAGTACCGGTATCTAATGTTAAACATTTGCTAAACTGATATATCAATGTTGCACATTAAGTGTTCATTAACCATGCATAAACTGAAAGTAAAGCATACCATCACATCAAAAACATTTACCATGTGAACACCATGTTTTTCATGTGGAAACCCAAATAGGGAAAAACCACGGTGGAAATTGGTACCCATAAAATATTTTGCACTCTTTTGGAATGCGCCTTGTTAGGAAACAAGCCCAGTTAGAAGCTTACAATGATGCCATGTTAGGAGAAAACCTATTAGGAGTCGCTCGATTAATGGATTTACCTCAGCCTTGTTAGGAGATTTGATCTATTAGGATCAACCTCGCAAGAGCATTTAGAACTCAGATATTGAGTCACCCTGTTAGGGGATTTTACAATGTAAGGCCTGTTAGGACCTACCCGGTTAAGGGATTTTAGCTATTGTAATTGTTAGAGAACAACAGTAAATGATCTGTGTATAGCACTTAACTGCTTGCTTGATCAGATGCAATTTAAGTTCAAATTTTGTATCACTCTGGAAAATCTTCTCACATCCTGGTTCAGCTACACACACTTCTCAAAAACAACCGACACAACAAGCATCAAATATACCAACATAAATAACCTTTACAACTAGGTCGGCATCAAAACCCTAAGACTTACAACATAGATCATCATAGATCTTTACAACTCATTACAGATCATCATATGGATCATTACAATCAATTACAAATCAATGTCAATCGTTGAATGATCATAAGTTTTCACAGCAAGTCGATCAGATACAAAGTCAAACCCTTATCACATTTTGTTAAGTACTTTGCACATTCCCAAGAAAATCACTCTCCAAACGCGCCAAAATATATTTCAAACACTTCATACAATTTGTGCCACATTATTGTCAACATGTGAGCTTGATGTAGATCACTGCCAAACCAAAAATCATTACCAGTCAAGAGAATTCTTTACCGGTCCTTAAATCCTTCTTAGACCTTAGCAAAAACTCAATAGAAATTATAAACATAACTTTTGATTGTCACAACATGATGCAGTTTTGGTCAAATATATGATACAATAATAAAAACTCACATTCAAAACCACAAAGCCTCAATCATCACCAATCACCAGATACAATCGAAATATTTCCTCGTTTACCGATTAAGGCCCTAATTCCTAGTTTCTTGATTCTTTACCGGTAAGCTCTCTTCGGTAGACCAAAATATTTAGATGATACAATACAACATAAGTAAACATTAGTATACATGAATAAACATTAGTTTCCATCAATGACAACATAAATAACTGATCAAAGTCATCCATCATGCAATCTCAATCTCTTCATCACAATGTCATCTCAAAGAGTCTTATACTAGTTTAGTCATCATTATCCATATGTATCAGTTATGCCAAACATACCAATATTCTCCCCCTTTGGCATTGATGGAAACACTAAGCATCACCATACTCAACTCATATTGTTCCGCTTTGTTTTGGACCTTCTCTCCACTTCTTCTCTTCTCTGTTGCACCTCATCTGTTAGTTACACTTTATCTTCATTTCATCTCCCCTTTTCTATTACACAGCTTACACAACTTCTTCTCCTTAGACTAATATATTTCTTCTCCCATGCCATGGAAAATCATAATTCTTCTCCCATGACTAATCATATTTCTTCTCCCCCTTTGATAGCAATTCCAAAGGTGCATAAGCATCATCGGTCATCAAATATGTTGTTGTTGTCTTCTACATGTCTGCAAACTCATCTAAGTTTCTCCCTCTGCGAAGTATCCTGCATCTCATCAATCCAAAGTGAAAAATAGTCATTAAGCCCATTGGATTGATGCATCTCCTGCATCCTAGTTATTTTTGAGTAGGGGTATGACCCCTAATTTCCCTTTGAGATATTCAAAGGTTGTCTTTGGCAATGGTTTTGTGAAAATGTCTGCTAGCTGCTCTTTCCTTGTCACATACTCCATTCTTGCTTGTTTCTCCTATATTCTTTCCCTTAGAAAATGATATTTCAATTCTTTGTGCTTTGTTCTTGCATGTAACACAGGATTTTTTGAAATATTAATTGCACTAGTATTGTAATAGTAAATAGTTATTGGTTCAGACATATCAAATTTGAATCCTTCAAGCACATGTCTCATCCAGATTACCTGCATGCAATTCATTGATGCTACAACATACTCTGCCTCTATTGTTGACTGAGAAACATGAGTTTTCTTCTTACTTGTCCAAGCAACCAATCTACCTCCAAGAAGAAAAGCTCCACTGGTAGTGCTTTTTTGGTCATCAACATTGCCTACCCAATCAGCATCAGTAAACACATTCAAAGAAAAATCTCCTTTGTAAGGATACCATAAGCCATAATCTACTGTGTCTCCTTGGGATCCTTTTGAAATCTAGTAGCCAATCAAACAACATGTGTAATATCAGGTCTGCAATGAATAACATAATGCAATTTATCAATCATAGACCTGTATTCTTTCTCATCAACAAATGGTGAATCATCTTGTTTAGACAACTTGCAGCCTATCACCATCAGACTACCAACCGGTTTACAATCCTCCATGCCAAATGTTTTCAACACCTCTTTAACATATTTACTCTGACAGATAATTATTCCACCATCCAATTGTTGGACCTGCAACCCAATGAAAAAATCAATTTCACCAATAAGAGACATCTCAAATTCCTTTTTCATCTCCTCAACAAAATCCATGCATAAATCATCATTACCACCAAAAACTATGTCATCCACAAATACTTTAGCTATCAATGCTTTGTCTCCATCAGTCTTAAGATATATGTTACTGTCCTCACTGGTACGTTTGAAACCTATCTTGATCAAGTGTGCATGCAATCTTTCAAACCATGCTCTTGGTGCCTACTTCAATCCATACATTACCTTATATAGTTTGCAAACCATATCTTTGTCTTCAGACAAAACAAATCCATCGGATTGTTCTATGTACACTTCTTCTTCAAGGATGCCATTAAGAAAAGTTGATTTAACATCCATCTAATAGACTTTAAATCCTTTAAATGTAGCATAAGCAAGTAGCATTCTTACTCCATCCAATATTGCCACAGGTGCAAAGGTTTCCCCATAATCTTCTCCTTCTTCTTTTGCATAGCCTTTGCAAACCAATCTTGCTTTATTTCTCACAACCTTACCTTCTTCATTTAACTTGTTTCTAAAGACCCATTTAGTGCCAATCACATTCTTGTCTTCTAGTCTAGGATCAAGTGTCCATGTTTTGTTTTTCTCTATCTGATGCAACTCCTCATTCATTGCATTAATGCAGTCAGCATCCTTTAATGCCTCTCTTACTATTTTTGGTTCCATAGTAGAAATCAAACAGGAATTTTCTCGGATTTTCCTCCTTGTTTGTACTCCAGCATGTTTATCTCCAATTATTTATTCTTCTGAGTGATTTAGCCTGACATACCTTGGAATAACCAGTTCTGGTGTTGTGCTTCCTACTTCATGTTCTTCATCTTCATCGCTCTCTGCATTTACCAGTTGCGCACCTATTTCGGCAGCATTTTTCTTATCATCCTTCTACACTTCTGGTTCTATAAACACAAGTCTTTCTTCATCTTTCTTAGGCTCAAATCTGTTGGTCCTACTAGATTTCTCAGAGAGTTCATCTATCTTCACATTATCACTCTCAATGATCTTCTTAGTTCTCTTGTTATAACATTTAAATGCCTTACTCTTTGTAGAGTAACCAAGAAAAATGCATTCATCACACTTAGCATCAAACTTTTCAATGTAATCATCTCTCTTAATAAAACATTTACTCCCAATTTTTTTGAAATAACTTACACTAGGAGTCTTTCCGTGCCATAATTCATAAGCTATTTTGTTATTACCATTCTTGACAAGTACCCAGTTCAAAGTATAAACAGCAGTACTAACTGCTTCTCTCCAAAATATCTTCGGTACTTTACCTTGGTTCTAGCAGCTTCAACAATTGTTCTATTCATTCTCTCTGCTATCCCATTCTATTGTGGAGTTCTAGGAGCTGAAATTTGCCTCTTAATTCCATGTTCATCATAGAACTTCACAAACTCATCAGAAATAAATTCGCCTCCCCAATCAAATCTCAAACATTTTAGATTCTTCCTGGTATCTTTCTCAACAAGAGCTTTAAATGCTTTAAGTTTACTAAATGCCTTAGACTTTTCTCTTAGAAAAGTTACCCACATCATTTTGGAAAAATCATCAGTAAAGATCATTAAATACTTATCACCAAAATAGCTCTTAGTCCTCATACGACCACAAAGATCAGTATGAACCAAATCAAGAATATTCTTTGAAGAGAAAGACTTACTCTTATAAGATACAAAGGTCATCTTACCCATCTGTCAGTCTTTGCATAACACATTGTCTGGTTTCACAAGCTGAGACAAACCTCTCGCAATACTTGACTTACTAACTTTAATCAAATTGTCAAAATTGACATGACAAAATCTCTTGTGCCACAACTAGTTGTCTTCAATATTCACCACCAAACAATCATTTACGTTAGTATTCAAATGAAATAGATTACCTCTAGTCTGCTTACCAATAGCAATCAATTTTCCATTGTTTCCAATAATCTTGCTCACTCCACTTTTGAATTCAAGTAGATATCCCTTATCATTAAGTTGTCCAACACTCAAGAGGTTATGTTTTAGTCCATCAACCCAAAAGACATCATCTGCATTACTCCTCCCATTCAATGAAATTGATCCTTTACCTTTAACCATGCAGGGAGAGTTATTACCAAATCTTACAACACCTCCATCAAACTCTTCAAGGGATAAGAACTTACTTTTGTCACCGGTCATGTGGTGTGAGAAACCACTAATGCCTTCGCATTAGTCAGATCCTCCTTCACAGCAACACATACTATTTCCTCATTGTCATCGTCTTTCGATTCATCATCAGTCACACCTTCATCCATTGCAACATAACAATGTTTCTTGTCTTTTCCTTTGAATCTCCTAAACTTCTCTTTCTTATCAGTATTAGGGCAGTTAGCAGCAATGTGTCCAATTTTACTACAAGAGAAACACTTCAAGGGTAATTTACCTTTATACTTGTCAATACCTCTAGGAAATATTCTAGCCAATAATGCCTCCAGTTCCATCAGATGATCTTCACCATCACCATCACCTCTGCTACCGCCATGAATAGACCTGCAGTCATGATTATGACAAACATCTTTTCCTTTCGGTGCTGCTGTACCAGTTACAAAAGCCTTAAAAGCAGATTCAGAGGGTTTAGAAACACTATTATCAACTGTTTAGCTCAAATGCAGTTAGCTTTCCAATTAGAGAATCAAAAGTGACTTTATCTTTTGAAATGGATCTCAGTTCTTGAATAGCAGAAACTCTGATAGAACATTGCAGTAGAAGAGTTCTAAGCATTTTACTGACAACAGTATCATCTTCAATCTTACCTCTGGCACTCTTTATACCACCTAAAACTTCCTTAATCCTTTGACTGTATTGTGCTATGCTCTCATCATCAACCATTTTCATATCATCAAATTTTCCTCTTAAACTTTCTTCCTTTGCCCTTTGTACATGTTCATCTCCTTCATAAATTCATTTTAATTTCTCCCATACCTAATTTGTAGTCTCTAATTCATGAACATCAATATACTTAGAGTCAGACAAAGTACTTATAATTGCTTCAAGGGCCTGAATGTTTTCTTGATGTTCTTTAAGTTCATTTGGTGACAAGGGACTGGTAGTAGGAGAAACATACTTAGTTACCACATGATTCCAATACTGTGAACCCATTCCTTTAATGTAGATCTTCATCTGATCACTCCGTATCCAGTAGTTGTCCTTGGTAAACTTGGGACCCTCCTTCTTCATCATCTTTCACATAATCTTCCCTCAAGCTATTAGATTTTCTGCACACAAAGGATGAATGCTCTGATACCAATTTTTAATCTTAGAGGATCCAGTTAATACTAAGAGGGGGGGGGTGAATCAATATTAACAATAATTTGAAATCAGAAATTTAGACTCGTATAACTTTCACCAAATCAAACATAGACCAACATTATAGTCATTTACCAATATCGGTATCTGCTGGTAAACATCTTTTAAACTGATATGTCAATGTTGCACATTAAGTGTTCATTAACCATGCATAAACTAAAAGTAAAGCATACCATCACATCAAAAACATTTACCATATGAACACCATGTTTTTCATGTGGAAGCCCAAATAGGGAAAAACAACAATGAGAATTGGTACTGACAAATATTTTGAACTCTTTCAGAATGCACCCTGTTAGAAGCTAAGGTCGGTTAGAAGCTTAAAATGATGCCCTATTAGGAGCAGACCCTGTTAGGAGTCACTCGGTTAAGGGATTTACCTCAAACCTATTAGGAGCTTTGATCTATTAGGATCAACCTCGCAAGAGGATTTAGAACTCAAATATTGAGTCACCCTGTTAGGGGATTTTACAATGTGAGGCCTTTAGGACCTACCTGGTTAAGGGATTTTAGTTGTTGTAATTGTTAGAGAACAATAGTGAATGATCTATATATAGCACTCAACTGCTTGCTTGATTAGATCCAATTAAGTTCAAAGACTGCATCACTCCGGCAGATCTTCTCACACCCTGGTTCAGCTTCACACACTTCTCAAAAACAACTGACACAACAAACATCAACTGTAGCGACATAAATAACCTTTACAACAAGGTTGGTATCAAAACCCTAAGACTTACAACATAAATCATCACAGATCTTTACAACTCATTATAGATCATCATATGGATCATTACAATCAATTACAAATCAATATCAACCGTTGAATGATCATAAGTCATCACAATAAGTCAATCTGATACAAAGTCAAACCCTTAGCACATTTTGCTAAGCACTTTGCACATTCCTAATAAATTCTCTCTCCAAATGCGCCAAAACATGTTTCAAACACTTCACACGGTTTGTGCCACATTATCATCAACATGTGAACTTTATGTAGATCATTGCCAAGCCAAAAATCATTACCGGTCCTTAAACCCTTCTTAAACCTTGGCAAAAACTCAACAGAAATTATAAACATAACTTTTGGTTGTCACAACATGATGAGGTTTCGGTCAGATACATGATACAATGATAAAAACTCACATTCAAAACCAAAAATCACCAATCGCCAAATACAATCAAAATATTTCCTCATTTACCTATTAAAGCCCTAATTCCCAGTTTCTTGATTCTTTACCGGTAAGCTCTCTCCAGTAGACCAAAAGATTTAGATGACACAATACAACATAAGTAAAAATCGATAGACATGAATAAATATTAGTTTCCATCAATTACAACACAAATAACTGATCAAAGTTATCCATCATGCAATCTCAATCTCTTCATCACAATGTCATCTCAAACAGTCTTATATCGATTTAGTTATCATTCTCCATCTGTATCAGTTATGCCAACACTCAAAATGCAACATTTATCCTCAAACAAGACAAGTGGCATGCCAAAGAGAGCCATGTGGAAGAATATTCCACACTTGTCCTCAAAGGGAAAAGACAAGTGTCCCAAAGGAGGGACACATGTCTTGGGAAGGAATAATGTGTGTCCTCAAGGACACATGTCTATTTGGGGAATAACCACCCAAATAAAGGAATACTCAAAGGGAAAAGACAAGTGTCCCAAAGGAGGGACACATGCCTATTTGGGGAATAACCACCAAAATAAAGGAATATCTTCTTAATAAATAGGAAAATAAATTAGAATGTACACACATGTGTGGGAGGTTAGAAGAAATAGGATAAGGTTAGTTTGAGGGATGACTAGGCTAGGGAAAAGGGTTGGAAGGATAGGGTTGGTTAGGATTGGATTGGAAGGAGGTTAGGGAGAAAGTTTAGGAGCCATGTGCTCAAATGGGAATTTGAACCAAATTAATCTATTAAATTAATTAATCCATGGGCTTGGAAAGGGTATATTTAATTAATTAAAGTAATTAATCAAAAGGGATAGACAACAAGGATAATTATTAATTAGATTAATTGATTAGGAGGAAACAGGTTGGGGAATTAATTAATTGGATTAATTAATTAGAAGAATAGGATTGGGAGATTAATTAATTAGGAATTAATTAATTAGAAGAAAGAGATAGGGAAATTAATTAATTAGATTAATTAATTGGAGAAATGGGATTTAAATTTGATTATATTGATTAGCCAAATTTAGGTGTCTACATGAATCTTTCTTGGTTATTCTACTAAAAGTAAGGCCTACCAATGTTATAATAAAAGATTGAAAAAGATGGTTGAAAGTGCTAATGTGAAGTTTGATGATGGTAATGTGAGACAAATTAGATCTTGTGGATATGATTCTGATGATTAGGATGCCAGTTCAGATAAAGGAAAGCTAGTGTAGACCTAAAGTCGAGTTTAGATTACTCCGGAGAAGCATGAGAATGAAGGTGCAGATGTTAATGCAGAAGAAAGAGTTCAAGAACCTAAAATTCAAGAAAATCCTAAAACTCCTAGGTATGTAAGATTGAATCATTCAGAAAATCAGATTATTAGTGATAAGAATAAAGGTGTGATGACTAGGAGAAGACTTGTTGAAGAAATTTGTTTGATTTCTAAGATTGAACCTGAGAATGTTGATGAAGCATGCAAAGATAAAAATTGGATTAAGGCTATGGAAGAAGAATTGAATCAAATTGAGAAAAATAATACATGGATTATTGTTCCTAGAGCCAAGGATAAAAACGTTATTGGAACTAAATGGGTATTCCGGAATAAGTTGAATGAATACGGTGAAGTTGTCTGAAATAAAGCTAGACTGGTTTGTAAAGGTTATTCACAGATGGAAGGAATTGACTATGAGGAGACTTTTACTATGGTGGCTAGAATTGAAGTTGTTAGATTATTTCTTGCCTATGTTTCTCACAAAGATTTCAAGGTTTATTAGATGGATGTCAAATTAGCCTTTCTTAATGGTGAATTGGAAGAAAAAATCTATATTGAGCAACCGGATGGATTTCAGTTGACAAATGAAAGGGACATGGTTCATCAGTTGAAGAAAGCATTGTATGGATTGAAGCAAGCTCCTAAGCCTGGTATGCCAAATTGGATAAGTATTTGATGAATCTTGGATTCAATAAAGGTACTACACAATAATTTTTATTTCAAGATTGATCAGAATAACATTTTGATTGTTAAATTTTTTGTTGATGGCATTATCTTTGGAGGAAATGATTGCGTATGTAAGAAATTTTTTTGCATGTATTGTTGTAGCATGTGAGGATATTATTTTGTAATTTTTATTGAGGGTTTAGTCGACCTCTATTTCATGGGTTGAGGGTTTGTATAAATAAATGTAATAATCATGTAAGATGTATGTTTGCGAGTGTCTGTGAATTTTGAGTGTGTATGATTAAGTTGGATATGCAAATAGTGACTTGATCTTTTGGAAGAGTGAAGGAGAAAAGAAGTGTTACAGAGCAGACCATGTGCATAACTGAAATTTCTTCTCAAGAATATGGAGATGCTATTTTTGCAATTCATGTGATCTGGATTGTTATCTAAATGTTTTTGTAAGCCAATGAGACTTCCTTTAAGGTAGTGAGTCTTCCCTTAAGGTTGTATCCTTTCTGGGTTTCTTATTTGAGCAGTGAGCTCTAGGCAGTGTGCCTAAATGCACGTGCATTCCCCATTGTAATATTTTCACATTTACTCCTAACAGGGTATTATCTCATTGTGGGTAGGTTCCCACCATGGTATTTCCCTTAACCAGGTTTTCCACGTCAAACATCTTCGTGTTATGTGTGTTATTATTTCATGCTTTAACTATTAATTATCAGATTTGTTTTGTGGTTTAAGTTGCAGTAAGTTTTTGTGAAAACTGATTCACCCCCCCCTCTCAGTTTGTTGCATTGTTGCTAGCATCTCCTACTATGCCTCTTTGTCAAACCAATTGATATTGTCAAAAATCTCTATATTGAGTTTAATATGTTGGGTGAAAATATTGTAAACTTGAGGAAGTTTATAAAATGTGGATTTCACCACAGTATGCAAGACAATATCTCTTGAAAAACAAGATACAGGCTCTCCTATTTTTAAGGGAAGGTTCCCCCTTTCTACTTAATCTATATCTAAACTTATTCTACCTGCTAACTATTGGGGTATGCTTCCAAAAAAAAAATGTCTGGTATGGATTAGGGTTTTGTATCTCCTACATGTGTAAGCCTAAAACTCTTAAACCCTAAACCCTTGCTATGTTGGCTATTTCTTTTGATTTAATCCCTTGGTGACCCTCGGTAACTAGTTCTTAGTGTTTTAAATTGTCACTTAAGCCCATTACATCGTTCTGATGATCGACCCCTTTGTGTTATCCACCCGATTTCTTTTCTTTCCTAGACTTCCTATGTTCCTGTACCTTTGGCCAAATCTACGACCTAGATTATCGTGCAATTGCATGATTAAATCAACGAGCTAGTTTACACTAACTCTACAACCTTTCTTTCCTACTTGGCACATGGGCCACATTTGAATAGGTCACAATCCTAGTGGACCAATAAATTCTTTCCTGATGGGAACCTGAGGACACATAGATAGGGTGGGTCTAGTATTCCCTTGATATTCACCACATTAAAAGACGAATCATTTTCATTACTTTGACAGCCTGGATCATTGAATGATTGTGTGATTGGTTGAACCTGCTTACAGAAGCTAATGTCGCAATCTCGCCCACTTATGTGGGATGAGGGACCCACTAGTAGTGATTGTGCATGGCTTGAATGAGCGGACAAGTGACGGGTGATAGGATGGATGGCATGGCATAGAGATGGGCCTGATACACTTGCTCCTTGTATGCAGTATTTTGTGATCACTTTGCATCAGATCGACGGACATAATGCTCACGCGATTGCATAATCGATTGAAGATGCATACAGAAGCTAACACTGCAATGTCGTTGTTAATGGCATAGGGGTCATGAGGGGATGATGTCAGATATCATGGGTCAATAAAAGCATGGACGCATGGGTGGTTGAGCCACATGATAAGGATGTGGATCTTATACTCATGTCTCCTAAATGAGATAAATAAAGATATCTTTGCAGATGATTAATGACTATGATTCACATGTGACTGCATGATTGAACAAAGGTGTGCTACAAGGCTCACTCCACAATGCTGATAAAGAACTATGAGTAGAGGGAAAAAATAATAAAGTTTTTACATTTCAACCTTTTATTCATCACCTACTGAACTGGATTTTGTTGTTGGGGCCCCAACGTTCAAATATGAATTGTAACGGCTATCTCTGACCATCACACCAGCCTATGTGCCTACAGTAAATAAGTTTAATTACCCATTGTGATCTATATTTATTCATCTATATCAGCACCGTCTTTGTTCAATGTCACATTTACAATTCTCTTGGATATGCTTTGAATCTCTTTGCAATTCTTTGTTATCATAATTAGGGTTTATTGATAGTTTTGATACTTAAAATAAGTACAGATCCAATAGCCAACAAGATGAGAGGGGGGGGTGAATCATACAAACTTAATCATCAATGAAAACATTAGATTCAACCTCAGTAACATATATCAGTCATATAATAAAACTGTCAAACATGCAAACTCAAAAGCATATGAACAATATAAACCTCATAACACCAGATTTAACGTGGAAACCCAAATAGGGAAAAACCACTGTGGGATTTCAGACCCACTAAGAAATATACTCTTCTAGAGTATGCTCGGTTAAAAGCCAATCCTATTAAAGATTACAAAACACATTGCTAGATGTGACCCGTTTAAGGGATTTCCCTCAGATCTATTAGGATCTTCACTTTGTTAGAAGTGACCTTGTCAAAGGACTTCAAACACTCATTTAGAATGTCACCTTGTTAGAGGATTTACATATAAGACTGTTAAGTCCACTCGGTTAAGAGATTTCCTGTCACTTTCACAAACTAACAGTAATACAATCTATCTGCAACTTCACATCTAAAATGCTAAAGCAGAATCTTATTTGTTCAATACAATCTAGACATAGAACTAATCTTGTCTATCTGTTGGGCATCAATACTCTGTTATTCTAACAGGTCTCCAAGCTTCTGTGCTCGGTGATTACTATGTAGCATCCCTATGCATACACTTGCCCACATACATTGTTTATCAACAGTTCCTTATTTATAAACAATCATCTAACCGCTTAATCTCCTTGATCACATTTCCCATGATCAATCATAGCCATCAGATCTTCAATCTTGTCCAGGTTCATTGTATCTTATGATCTGAAAAATGTTTTACCCCACCTCAGAACTTGCACAATCATCTTGGAACTTGTGTTAGGGTAATGCGGTTCAATCTGAGTTGTAGATCTTCTTGTCGACTTTCCATTTCCTTAGATTCATTAACAAACTTTTTCTACGACTTGCCAATCATTGATCTGCTCTAGCTCATCAGCATCTTTCATTAAATATCACATGTGAACATTTAATGCATTCTATTATAGCTCGGTTACAACTCAGTGAATACTAAACTTTATTCGGTAGACATTCTATCTTCATTAACCGATTGCGATAACCTTAGGGTTTACCGACTAGGTTCCTTAGGGTTTACCGACTAGGTTCTTTGCTTGATAACATAGTATAGTATTACCCTTTACATTTTACAACATATGTATGATGTTAGAACGATATAAAACATCAAGATCTCATCATTGTCTGACTTGGTAGAGTTGCCCATTGAATAACTTATCCCTTTATTCATCATGTTCTTTCATGTGTCTTTACCGACTTCTTTATAATCTTCATATCATATTTCTTAAGATATGGCAACATCATACTGAATTAGAAAATCAATTTCTTGACATCAATGACAAAATAATAATATCAAGATAGTAAAACATCTTTAATCGGTTATGTCCATAATCATCAACAACCTTCTCAATATCCTTGTTATATTGCCAACAATCTCCCCCTTTAGCATTGATGGCAAAACCAATTGATTTGACCGTTAAGAATTCGGATTGTTGTGATTCTGAAATGCTGAAATTCTCTCCCCCATACATCAGACTTCTCTTCTGGTTTCAATCTGTTGTCATCTCTTAGTCTTCTCCCCCTGGGTAGGTCTTCTCCTTCTTGGTCTTCTCCTTCTTGGTCTTCTCCTTGGTCTTCTCCTTGGTCTTCTCCCCCTTTGACAACAATGCCAAAAAAGAATAGAACTAAAACATAATTTCTTTGTTGTAAGAAGTTATTTCATGTTGTTGTATATCAACTGAGTCTCGATCAGAGCATTTGTTTACAATTCCTGTTCCCTGTATCATTTCCTGTATTATCCCAATATTATTCTAGTACACTTTCAGAAAAACATTCTAAAGTGTATCACTCCAACATCAGCTCCCTAAAAGATATTCAATAGATTCATCGAAGTGATTCTTTCACCGATCTCGGTCAGTGAGTAAAAGATAGGGGTAGGACCCCTAACTTACTTCTGAGATATTCAAAAGTGTCCTTTGGTAGTGGCTTGGTGAAGATATCAGCTATTTGTTCCTTTGTGTTAACATATTCCAACACCACTTTCTTCTCTTGAGCTTCTTCTCTAAGATAATGATACTTGATAGATATGTGCTTTTTTTTAGAGTGCATAACAGGGTTCTTTGAAATATTAATGGCACTAGTATTGTCACAGAATATAGTTACTGGCTTGATAACTTTCTCATTTATACCTTCCAACAATTGTTTGATCCATGCAATGTTGGTACAATTCAGTACTACAGCAACATATTCAGCTTCGGCTATTGACTGAGAAGCACATCCTTGTTTCTTGCTAAGCCAACTAACTAGTCTTTCTCCTAAGAAGAAAGCTCCTCCACTTGTGCTTTTTCTGTCATCAATGTTGTCTGCCCAATCAGCATCAGTATAAACTTTTAAATCAAAATTATTTCCTTTCTGATATACTAAGCCATAATCTTCAGTGCCTTTCAAGTATCTGAAAATTCTTTTGATTGTTGTCATGTGTATTTCTTTAGGATCTGTAGAGAATCTTGCAACAATACCTACTGCATGTGCTATATCTGGCCTGTTGTGAACAACATATTATAGTTTTCCAATCATGGATCGGTAGAGTGTCTCATCAATAGATGCAGATTCATCATTCTTTGATAGTTTGCAGTTTGTAGTCATAGGAGTACTTACTAGCTTTGAATCCTCCATTCCAAATTTCTTCAAGATTTCCTTTATGTATTTGGATTGAGTAATGAAAATTTCATTTTTCATTTGCAGTATCTGTAAGCCTATAAAATACTTTATCTCACCGATTAATGACATCTCAAATTCTTTGCTCATTTCATTACCAAAGTTCTTGCATAAAGAGTCATTTCCACAAAATATAATATCATCAACAAATATGGTTGAGATTAGTATTCCATTTTCATCATTCTTCATGTACATGTTGTTCTCACTTGTCCTTATAAAACCAATCTTAATCAAATAAGAGTGCAGTCTTTCATACCATGCTCTAGGTGCTTGTTTCAGACCATATAAAGCTTTGTTCAATTTACATACCTGATCTTTATTATTGTCTTCAACAAATCCTTCAAGTTGTTCAATGAAAACTTCTTCTTCTAATATTCCATTTAGAAATGCAGATTTTACATCCATTTGATATACCTTGAAGTTTTTGTAAGCAGCATATGCCAACAATGTTCTAACTCCTTCAAGTCTAGCAACAGGTGCAAAAGTCTCACCATAATCAATTCTTTCTTCTTGGGCATAACCTTTGCAAACCAATCTTGCTTTGTTCTGGATGACCTCACCTTTCTCATTTAGCTTGTTTCTGAAGATCCACTTTGTACTGATTACATTTTTGTCCTTCGGTCTTGGGACCAGTGTCCATGTGTCATTCTTCTTGATTTGATCAATCTCTTCAGTCATAGCATTTATCCAATCTTCACTGTTGAATGCCTCTTTCACTATTCTCAGTTCAAATTCAGATATCAAATATGTGTTTTGTCTCAGTTTGTTCCTTGTCATCACTGGATCATCCTTATCTCCTATAATCTGACTTGGTGCATGGTGTCTTCTGACATATTTAGCTAATACAGGCTCGGTAGGCTCTGTATGATACTCTTCATCACTCGATAACTGGATATCTTCCTCATTTCCTTCAACAGTTATCTCGGTAGGAATTCTCGGTTGCACATAGACAAATTCATCATAGTCTTCTAGTTCTTTGGAATTCCTGTCATCAGTTCTTTCTACAAATTCATCAATTTTCACATTTGCATTTTCTACTATTTTGTTAGATGATTTGATCAGACATTTAAATGCTTTGCTTCTAGAAGAATATCCTAGAAATGTTCCTTCTTCACTTTTTTTATCAAACTTGCCATTTCTATCATCTTTATGAACATAGCATTTGCTTCCAAAGATCTTAAAATAACTTACATTAGGTTTCTTGCCATACCAGATTTCATAAGGTGTCTTCAAAGTACCTTTCTTCAATTGAACTCAGTTCAAGGTGTAAACAGTTGTGCTTAATGCTTCTCTCCAAAATGTTTGTGGAACCTTCTTCTCAATCATCAGTGTTCTAGCACAATCCACAATAGATATGTTTCTTCTTTCAGCTATTCCATTATGTTGTGGAGTCCTCGGTGTAGAGACTTGTCTTTTAATACCATGATCATTACAAAATAGGTTGAAATCATCAGATGTGAACTCTCCTCCTCTATCTGATCTAAGACATTTCAGTTGTCTTCCTATTTCATTTTCAACTCTAGCCTTGTACCACTTAAACATTTGAAAAGCTTGTGATTTTTCTTTTAAAAACATTCCTGACATCATCCTTGAATAATCATCCACAAATAATATGAAATACTTATCACCATAATAACTTTGAACTTTCATAGGACCACAAAGATCAGTGTGTACAAGATCTAAAATTCCCTTAGAAGTGTAGGACTTACTTGTAAAGCTGGATCTTGTCATCTTACCCATTTGGCATCCTCGGCACATAGCATTCTCAGGTTTTTCAAGACTCGGTAGACCTCTTACTCTATGTTTCTTACTTATCTTGATCAGATTATCAAAATTAACATGACAAAACCTTTTATGCCATAACCAGGTGTTATCAATCTTTGCATGCAAACACTTGTTGTGAGTAGAGTCAAGGTGAAATGTATTACCTTTTGTTTGTGTCCCAGTAGCAACTAACTTTCCATTTTTGTCATGAACTTTGACAATTCCTTTCTGAAATTCTATTTGGTAACCTGTGTTGTTTAGTTGTGCTACACTCAACAAATTGTATTTCAAGCCTTCAACCCAATAAACATCATTGCATCTTGCTTTATCAAGAAGTGTTATGGATCCTTTACCTCTTACTGGACATGGTGCATCATTACCAAATCTAACATAGCCTCCATCATAATCTTCTAACATAACAAACTTGTGTTTATCTCCTGTCATATGATGTGAGCATCCACTATCTATAATCCAAGAATCATTAGTGTTTATGTGAGATATTAGGGCTTTTTCTTCATACCTTTCTTCATCTGATCCATCCTTGATAGCCACATAAACAACTTCCTCCGTATCAGTCTCATCTGCTTTATCATCTTCAGATTCCTCATCAGCAATTAAGCAGGTCTTTCTATCTCTTCTTCTGAAGTCTCGGTGACCTCTATAATGATTATCTTTCTGTCTGTCATCTCGATAATCTCTCTTTTCAGTGAAATCTTTGTCAGGACAGTTAGAAGCCATATGTCCAATCTTATCACAATTGAAACATTTCAAGGGTAGTTTTCTTTTATACTTACCTTTGCCTCTTGGTAACCTTTTGGCCAATAGTGCTTCAAATTCTTCTTGCTTTTTGATTTCTTCATACAATTTATGTACCTCCTCCATGTTCTTCTGAAATCTTTCACTTGCTCCATTGTGATCTCCTTCAGAGTACTTATACTTTCTTTCATTGTAATCATTAGATTCATTCAGATGAAAAGAACTAAATGCAGATTCAACTTTATTTACCAAAGACCCACTGTTATCAAAATTAATTAAATCAAATGCATGTAGCTTACCAATAGTAGCATCCAAGGAAACTGGCATATTAGGTACAGACCTCAATTCATTGATTGCAGAGACTCGAATTGCATAGGCAGGTAGAAGGGTTCTTAACAACTTACTTGTCACATCCTTTTCTTCAATAGTTCCTCCTGCTCCCTTGATTTGATTTACAATCTCCTTTAGTCTTGTACTATACTGGGTTATGTTCTCACCTTCATTAATCCTCATAGATTCAAGTTGTCCTCTTAGACTATCAACTTTTGCTCTTTGAACATGTTCATCTCCTCCATATACAGATATGAGCTTAGTCTACATTGCCTTTGCATCATTGCAGCCTTCTAGATCATTAAACTCAGAATCGGTCAATGCAGATGTTATTTCAATCATTGCTTGAATGTGTTCTTGCTTTGCCTGTATCTCTTCCATAGTAAATGGATAGGTACTTGGTGTAACAAAATCATTCTTTGGATAATATAAAGCATATTCTCCAACTCCTGATAGATGTAGCTTCATCCTTTTCTGCCATGTAGAGAAACTTGACTTATTTATCTTAGGTGCATCCCTCTTACACATCTTAGATCTTTAACTCAAGTGCCTTTAAACTTTCCTTTCAGAGTCTGAAGCTCTAATACCAATTGATGGTTCTGATACTTAATATAAGTACAGATCCAATAGCCAACAAGATGAGAGGGGGGGGTGAATCATACAAACTTAATCATCAATGAAAACATCAGATTCAACCTCGGTAACATATATCAGTCATATAATAAAATTGTCAAACATGCAAACTCAAAAGCATATGAACAATATAAACCTCATAACACCAGATTTAATGTGGAAACCCAAATAGGGAAAAACCACTGTGGGATTTTGGACCCACTAAGAAATATACTCTTCTAGAGTATGCTCGGTTAAAAGCCAATCATGTTAAAGATTACAAAACACATTGCTAGATGTGACCCGGTTAAGAGATTTCCCTCAGATCTGTTAGGATCTTCACTTTGTTAGAAGTGACCTTATCAAAGGATTTCAAACACTCATTTAGAATGTCACCTTGTTAGAGGATTTACATATAAGACTGTTAAGTCCACTTGGTTAAGAGATTTCCTGTCACTTTCACAAACTAACAGTAATACAATCTATCTGCAACTTCACATCTAAAATGCTAAAGCAGATTCTTATTTGTTCAATACAATCTAGACATAGAACTAATCTTGTCTATCTGTTGGGCATCAATACTCTATTATTCTAACAAGTCTTCAAGCTTCTGTGCTCGGTGATTACTATGTAGCATCCCTATGCATACACTTTCCCACATACATTGTTTATCAATAGTTCCTTATTTATAAACAATCATCTAACCACTTAATCTCCTTGATCACATTTCCCATGATCAATCATAGCCATCAGATATTCAATCTTGTCCAGGTTCATTGTATCTTACGATCTGAAAAATGTTTTACCCCACCTCAAAACTTGCACAATCATCTTGGAACTTGTGTTAGGGTAATGCGGTTCAATCTGAGCTGTAGATCTTCTTGCCGACTTTCCATTGCCTTAGATTCGTTAACAAACTTTTTCTATGGCTTGCCAATCATTGATCCACTCCAGCGCATCAGCATCATTCATTAAATATCACATGTAAACATTTAATGCATTTTGTTATAGCTCGGTTACAACTCAGTGAATATTAAAATTTACTCGGTAGACATTCTGTCTTCATTAACCGACTGCGATAACCTTAGGGTTTACCGACTAGGTTCCTTAGGGTTTACCGACTAGGTTCTTTGCTTGATAACATAGTATAGTATTACCCTTTACATTTTACAACATATGTATGATGTTAGAATGATCTAAAACATCAAGATCTTGTCATTGTCTGACTCGGTAGAGTTGCCCATTGAATAACTTATCCCTTTATTCATCATGTTCTTTCCTGTGTCTTTACTGACTTCTTTATAATCTTCATATCATATTTCTTAAGATATGGCAACATCATACTGAATTAGAAAATCAATTTCTTGACATCGATGACAAAATAATAATATCAAGACAGTAAAACATCTTTAATCGGTTATGTCCATAATCATCAACAACCTTCTCAATATCCTTGTTATATTGCCAACATTTATGTGATAAGGGTTGTCACAATATTCGTTCTCCACATTTCTATATCCTTCCTATTGCCTTCTCTATGTTTCTTGACTGTATGTAAGTTCTTAAACATTCAGGTTGTAGTTTGAGCTTAATTTTTGAAGTCTCAAGTTGTTGTCTCAGTAAGCTTGGATAAACCCTAACCCTATAAATGGAAGAATCCTTTAGTTTGGGAAAGAGGAAGTTTTTAGAAGAGGTAATTTCTCAACTTCCTAGATCATCTGAGACATAGAAGAGGTCGAAGTCAGGGTCTAGGCTAGATAAGTTTACCATTGATCATTCAGTCGAAATCAGGGATGCATTGATTCCACCCTAAGGTTTGGCCTCTCGAGGAGAGGATATAACAAATTCCAATTTCAAACATCTGGAATTGCAATTTGGGGAGACTTATGGTGCCAAATGTATATTTCAACACTAAGTTGAACGATGTCATTGCTGCAAATTACAGACCTGATACTAGAGATATCATGGCTAGTGAGGGTGGAAGACTCACCCAAGTTACAAGGGATGTTATTAATGAGGTCTTCATTCTCAACCCTAATAGAGATTGGGCCATTCATCCATAGGCGCTATAGGCAGAATACAAAAACAATGAGAACTTATATAGAAGGAGTTTAGCTTCATTTAGGCCTCCAGGGATAAACAAGGATGATAGAAAGTTGACCCCACAACAAGTTTCCCCCTATAGTACTAATTTTTTTGTTGGCTATTTCACAGACACGTATTATACTTTATGCCAAGTATGTGTCGAAGATGCAAGAGATTTGATTACTAGATGTTGGTAATGTGTAAATGGATATCCAAAGCAGGGATATCAATAGGCCTTTTGATTTAGCTTCCTTGGTGATTGATGGTCTTCATAATGCCCATTGTCACAAAAGTCTAACCGCTTGATGAACAACCTTGATCATCAATCTTGTGTCACATTGAAACAAACTCCAAGTGTGGGACCTCACATAGTGTGAGGTTGAGTCTCTGAAGAAGGTTGGCTTCCTTATAAATTTACATACAGGTGTTGGTCTAACCCAACACATAAAATTTATAATCTAAGGATTTGTGCGGGGGGGGTGGGGGGGTGGGGAAGGGAAGAAGGAATGCTTGAAAGGGAAAAATGTGGTGCACCTATATTGAAATTGTGATCTTCCCTATATATAGCTACACAAAACACCTATAAAACCACCCAAAGGATGCACAATTTTCTACCTAAATCAGCTCTCTATTGTATGAGTGAAGGTTGGAATTCTTGTAAGATGGTAAGGGGGACTGATTTAGTCCATATATGACATCTACAAAGGGATCAGCACAATAACCTATGCTAAGGAAAACAAATTAAAATGTATTCAGACAAGAAGGTAAGCAAATTACACAATTTGTCTAAGCTAAAAGAAGGCAAAATAGGCTAATTCTATTAATGCAAGGCAAAACAATTTTTACAGTTGCAAAAAAACATAAGCTTTTGTAAAAGAAAATGAAGAATACTCTAAAAAAAGGTTACAAATTTCCTTTGTAGTTCACGCATAACTCATATTAAACAATAGTTAGAAACCCTAACCCTACTAGGGTTAGGTTACAAAATATTAGAAATGAGGAATATCAAATCGACTAATCTATTGTCGTGCATAAAAGATCTACAAATATCCTTCTTTACTAGGAAGAAGCAAAAATCCCTGCTACCGATGCTTTTGGATGGCGTGTGTAGGGGGGAAAGTCTTCATTCTACACTAAATGACCATGGTAGCATCTGGAATCAAACTGCAGAGTCATGTCTAGAGTAATGGTGGAGGTCTTGAGAGTGGTTGAGTGGAAATCAATCTGATTTGATCTGATTTTGGATGTCAACAAGGCAAAAATAAATTATAGACAAATCAACAACCACCTCTGATAGAGATTTGAATTTTAACCTCCTTCTGTATTTTAAATTTTGACCATCCAATCTTCCTTGTTGTGCGCAGATGGATGCCTCAGATTGTGCCACGAAACCCTCTAAAGGGCTCAACAAAAGTTTAAAACATGATCGTTGATCTGGCTTTTTAATGAAATCGGACAGTTGAGATCACGTAATATTGCCCTAGTCCTCTGGCATAGGATAGTGGGGAGAACCATTCTAACTATGTTTTTGTTACCTCGTGAGGCTCATCCAGACTCCACATTTGTCTCTCAAGATGGCGGTGAAACATTTGCCTCACTGTGTTTTGTTACCCTGCGAGGCCTTTTGATTCTTCACATCTGCCTCGTGGGATGGTGGGAAAACTATCTACTTCACTTTTTGGTTCCCTCGTGACACTACTGCTAGGTTAAAATTTATCTCATAGGGTGGCAAGGAAAGGACTTCCTTGCTTCCTATTAGCCCACGCTACTCTTTCCTTGGCACTAATCTTCTCGTGGGGTAGAGGGGAAAGCCATTCCTCTCCTACCCGCTATCCTGCATTATCTTTTGTGTGCCTTAACTTTCCTCGTGGGGTAGCGGGGAAACAAAATATCCTTTTCCTCACTATCCCACGGGCCCATTTGTCTTTATCTTTTGCTTGTGAGGGGTGAAAAAGGAACAAATTTTCTTCTTTCCTGCCATCCCATACCATTATTTACTTGCTTGATTTTCTTTGCAGGGTGGTTAAAGAAATATTTTTTCTCTGTTCCTACCATCCCGCATCACTTGTTCCTCTTCTTAGCTTTCACTATGATGATGAACATGGTACTGGCCATGATGACTTTTCAGATCGATAATTTTCATGGCTAGGGTTGACATAAAAAATTTCAACATTTCTGGTGACTCGGAGGGGTGATAATCCTACTTGGCAAATAAGACCAAAAGCCTTGGTGCATTCATTAGGTATAGAGTCAATAGGGTAAAGGATGGAAAAAATAATAAATTTTTTGTCCCTGCAACCTGTAGGATGTCAAAATTTTGTCATTATTTTTAGAATAGCCTGTGCACATGCACTTCTTGGAAGGGAAATAGCTAAAAATAAAGAAACTTTGTGCCAAAGCACTTGGAATAATGAAAACCTATTCTACCCTACTCTAACCAATCAACCTTCAAACCTTCAAACAAATCCATGACCTGATTGGTTAAAGTAACTTCCTTCTCTGAATAAGGAAGGGTGAATCGCATGGTCCCAAAACATGGAAAAGAGCTGAAAGACAACTAGTAATACAATCAATAGTTGTAAAAAAAATTGTAGATCAATGAGAAAAGATCGCATACCCCTAGATCTTGACCAAACACACTGCTAAATTGGAATGCATATGTAGATTGGGTATGTGGCTTTGCAACTTATACCACATGCTTGGCATCCATTGTTGAAAGATACCTGATTAGGCATCCCCTTGAAATGCCCATTTTTGAACTCTCTGCTAACCTCAACATGTTCAACCATCTCCTCCATCAGATTTTGACCATGCTCATCAAAGACTTCCTCTCTCAAGGGCACCAAACTCTCATCAAGTTTGGAACAAAAAATATCAATGATATTTAAGAACATATGATCATTTAGATCATGGTCACTCTTTTCATCTGTGATATGTTCTACCTCAACCTCATAGTCCTGAAGAAATCAGAGATATCAAAACTTTTACTTCCATTAATCAACTCTGATTTCTGGTCTTGTTTATTTAAATCAACATCTTCCTGCAAGTCATCTTTCTGACTTCCCAAAACTTGAAAGTCTTCATTTGTTTTCTCTTGGACCAACACCTGACATGGCGGCAAAAAAAGCACCTTAATGATGTGGTCATCATGTTGGTCAAAGGCCAAATTACTAGAAGGGGTCGGGCTCTTGTCCATATTTTAACAAAACCCCTCTAAATCATCCCAAAATAAGTCCTGCAACTCTTCTTCACTTTTTAGTAGAATAAGACTGATTTTGGCAATGTTGCAACTCTCGTGGAGATCTGATAAGTCTAAAATAAGGAGATAATTGGGATCATCCATGGTTCCATAGTCCTCATGCTTTTCTTCTACCTTCAATACAAGCTCCTACAGTATATCCACCATTGGTCTAGCTGAAGAAAGATCTCTCTCTTCATCCTCAATGAAGGAGGGAAGATGATCAAAAGAAATGATCAAAACTTCCTCCTTACTGCATACTTTTTCTTGACTGGTGGTTTGTTGTTGTAATTGATCATTTAATTTTTTCCTGCAACATTTCAGATTCCTTTGTGTTATCTTCATTAATAGTAGGCCTCTTAATAAGTCGGTGGGGAGGATGATTTACATATGCCCTCCAAACAACAAGTCCACCCTTGTAAAGGTGTATCTCATCATAAAAATGGCACTGAGGGGGCTGAATAATAGGCTCTTGCATATCCATAGTTGTCATCCCCATGAAACTTGGGATATTGAAATTAAAGCTCCAAAGGGAAAAAAAATTATTCCTTTATAGGCTCATTTATAGTATATGGAGTAGGATAGCTTTCCTTAATGGGCTCCTCATAATAGTGAATTTGCTCAAAAATAGGCTCCTGAAATGAGGGAGGACTATGCGAATCACTTTATTTAAAACATGGAACCTTGAATCTAGGGCTATCTCACATAGGTTCTTAAATAAGTTTAGAAAGTCTCCCCTACCTAAAGCTTGGAATTTTAAATTTAGGAGACCTAGGGGCAGAAGCTTCCTACTACATACGCTGCAACTCCATGGCCGCCAACTACCCGATTTCTTCCTTCCTAGTAGAAGCAAGATGCTCTGCAAGGAATTCTTCATGTTATGTTTGAGCCTCCAACTCTTGTTGTTATTGAGCTTGATTAAATGACTCTTCTTTTTTATAGTTTCATAATTGTTGATTGATCTCATCGGGTTGTCTTTTTAAATCTAGCATTGTGTTATTCATTTATGACATCAAAGACTCTGAAAGAAGGTCCATCTCAGTTCTTTGAGGCTGATTGGGCTTATAAGAAGGTTGAGAAGGGGTGGGAGGGTGGTAAGCATTAGAAACAATTTCACCTATTGTTGGAGCAAAGTAATTTGAGTTGAAACTAGGAGCAGTCCTAGTTTGATCTTGTTGGTAGGGGGAGGGAGAATGACTTGTATTCTCATAAAAAGGGGGTGAATAAAAACTACACCCATGGTATGAACTCATCTTGGAAGCATTTAAAAGAAATAGATATTATTATCTAAAATGCTTCAAAAGGGAAAAAGGATTTTCCCAACAAGAGAAAGGTCACATACCATGATTCACTAAAATTGTAGAATTCCCTAGTCCTTGAAGGGTGATGCCTCCAAAAGCTTGAAACTAAAAGACACACCAAATATTTAGTTGTTTGAGCTTAGGACTACTTTAACTGATAGATTTCCTTTATAAAGTCACCATGTATTTGAGATGTTGCCTCCAAATGCTGAGTTTTTTGATAGACACACCAACCATCAGCAAAAGATAAGAAAGAATGAACTAAGGACTAGTTCAATCAGTCCCATCGGGTGTGCCAGAAATTATCGTCACAAAAGTGTACCTGCTTGATGAACAACCTGATCATAAGCCTTGTGACACATTGAAACAACCTCCAAGTGTGGTACCTTGCATAGTGTGAGGTTGATTCTCTAGAGAAGGTCAGCTTCCTTATCAATTTAGATGTAGATGTTGGTCTAACCCAACACGTATAATTTTTAATCTAATGATTTGGGAAGAAAAAAGGGAAGAAGGAATGCTTGAATGGGAAAAAGGTGTTGTATCTAGATTGAAATTGTGATCTTCCCTGCCTATAGCTGCACAAAACACCAATAAAACCACCCAAAGGATGCACAATTTTCTACCTAAGTCAGCTCCCTATTGTAAGATTGAAGGTTGGAATTCTTGTAAGATGGCAAGGGGAACCAATTTAGTCCACAGATGACATCTAAAAAGGGATCAACACAATCACCTATGCTAAGGAAAACAAATTAAGATGTATTCAGACAAGAAGGTAAGCAAATTACATAATTTGTCTAAACTGAAAGAAGGAAAAATAGGATAATTCTATTAATGCAAGGCAAAGAAATTTTTACAATTGTAGAAAAGAATAAGTTTTTGTAAAAGAAAAGGAAGAAGATCCTAAAAATAGGTTACAAAATTGCCTTTGTAGTTCAGGCATAACTCAAATTGAACTATAGTTAGAAACCCTAACCCTATTAGGGTTAGGTTACAAAATATCAAAAAAGAGGAAGATCGGATCGACCGATCTAATGTCGTGCATAAAAGATCTACAAATATCCTCCTTTATTGGGAAGCAGCAAAAATCCCTGCTATCGATGCATTTGGATGGCTTGTGTAGGTGCAAAAGTCTTTATTTTGCACTAAATGACCATGGTAGCATATGGAATCAACCTGGAGAGTCATGTTTGGAGTATGGGTGGAGGTCTTGAGAGTGGTTGAGTGGAAATTGATCAAATTTGATCTTATTCCGGTTGTGGACAAGGCAAAAATATATTATCAACCATCAAATCAACAAACACCTCTTATAGAGATATAAATTTTAATCACTCTCAAGACCTCTAACCATACTCCAGACATGACTCTCCAGGTTGATTCGATATGATACCATGGTCATTTAGTGCAAAATAAAGACTTTTTCCCCTGCACACACCATCCAAATGCATCGATAACAGGGATTTTTGCTTCTTCCCAATAAAGAAGGATATTTGTAGATATTTTATGCACAACATTAGATCAGTTGATCTGATCTTCCTCTTTTCTGATATTTTGTAACCTAACCCTAGTAGGGTTAGGGTTTCTAGCTATAGTTCAATTTGAGTTATGCCTGAACTACAAAGGCAATTTTGTAACTTGTTTTCAGGATCTTCTTCCTTTTCTTTTACAAAAACTTATTCTTTTCTACAAATATAAAAATTGCTTTTCCTTGCATTAATAGAATTATCCTACTTTGCCTTCTTTCAGTTTAGACAAATTATGCAATTTGCTTATCCTCTTGTCTAAATACATCTTAATTTGTTTTCCTTAGCATAGGTGATTGTGTTGATCCCTTTGTACATGTCATCTGTGGACTAAATCGGTTCCCCTTGCCATCTTACAAGAATTCCAACCTTCACTCTTACAATAAGGAGCTGATTTAGGTAGAAATGTGTGCATCATTTGGGTGGTTTGATTGGTTTTTTTTGCAACTACAGGCAGGGAAGATCACAATTTCAATCTAGGGGCAACACCTTTTTCCCATTCAAGCATTCCTTCTTCCATTTTTTCTTCCCAAATCATTAGATTAGAAATTTTATGCGCTGGGTTAGACCAACATCTGCATCTAAATTGATAAGGAAGCCAACCTTCTATGGAGACTCAACCTCACACTATGCAAGGTACCACACTTGGATGTTATTTCAATGTGTCACAAGGTTTATGATCAAGGTCATTCATCAAGCAAGTAGACTTTTGTGACGACAGTTTCTGGCACACCCAATGGGACCTATTGAACTAGACCTTAGTTTATTCTTTCTTATTGTTTGTTGATGGTTGGTGTGTCTATCAACAAACTCAGACTTTGGAGGCAACATCTCAAATACCTGGTGACTTTATAGAGGAAATCTACTGGTTAAAGTAGTCCTAAGCTCAAACAACTAAATATTTGATGTCTCTTTCAGTGTCAATCTTTTCGAGGCATCACCCTTCAAGCACCAGGAAATTCTACAATTTTGGTGAATCATGGTATGTGACATTTCTCTTGTTGGGAAAATCCATTTTCCCTTTTCAAGAATTTTAGATAACAAGATATATTTCTTTTAAATGCTTCCAAGATCAGTTCATACCACAAGTGTAATTTTTATTCACCCCCTTTTTATGAGAATACAATTCATTCTCCCTCCCCCTACCAACAAGATCAAACTAGGACTACTCCTAGTTTCAACTCAAATGAATTTGCTCCAATAACACAATGCCATGATGACTTTTCAGATCGATAACTTGCATTCATAGGGTTGATATAAAAAATTGCAACAATGCCCTCTATGATTTCAAAACTGGAAAGTCATCAAGTTTCAGGTATTATTCTTTGTTGATGCATATATTTTTGTATAAGGGTCTCAAGGTTTGGCACATAAACCTACAAATCATAATTGTGGTTAAGTGGGAGAAACTCCTAGTCCAAGAATGGACTTACATTTGGGACTCACACATGAATTTTATGCCATGGTTCAAGCCTTGAAGAAGTGGAGACATTACATGTTGCTTAAGGAGTTTGTGGTGTATATGGATCATCAAGCTTTGCAGTATTTGAACAATCAGAGTAAGTTCAATTAGAGACATATGAGATGGGTAGAATTTTTGCAGAGTTACACCTTTGTGTTGAAGCATAGAAGTGGTAAATCTAACAAAGTTTGTTGATGCATTGAGTAGGAGAAGGAATTTGCTGACAGAGATGAGAGTAAAAGTATTAGGATTTGAGGAGTTGAAGCCCTTGTATGATGATGACCCAAATTTTGCAGAACCTTGGAGAGCATGTAGAGAACTGGTTATGATAGATAGAAGCAAGTGGTTTGATTACTTCATTCAAGATGGGATGTTATTCAAAGGAGTTCAATTGTGAATACCTAAGAGTTCTATGAGGGGGAATCTGATAAAGGAGAAACATAGTGGAGGATTAGCTAGACACTTTGGTGTTGATAAAATAGTAGCAATGGTGAGTGAGTATTACTTTTAGCCCCAGATTCATAAGGATGTTAGGAAATATGTGCAAAATTGAAGAGTTTATCAAGTTTCAAAGGGTAGTAGCCAGGATATGAGATTGTATAAACCTTTGACATTACCGGTAAGACCTTGGGAGGATATAAGCATGGATCTCATACTAGGATTGCCTAAAACATAGAGAGGGGATGATTCTATATTTGTGGGAGTGGATAGATTCATGAAGATGGCTCATTTCATACCTTGTAAGAAGACATCAAATGCATTATATATAGCAGACCTATTTCTCAAGGAAGTAGTGAGATTGCATGGATTACCTAGGAGCATAGTTTCAGATAGAGACACTAAGTTTGTTGGTTATATTTGGAGAACACTTTGGAAGAAGTTGAAGACAGATTTGAAGTTCAGTTCTACTTTTCATCCATAGACTGATGGACATACATAAGTAATTAGCCAGAGCTTGGGAAATTTGTTAAGATGTTTAGTAGGAGACAAAACTAAAAGTTGGGATTTGATTCTTACACAAGCAGAGTTTTCCTACAATAATTTAGTAAATAGGAGTACCAAAAGGACACCTTTTGAGCTTTTTACTGGAGCACATCCTAGAGGTATATCATAATTAAGAGATATTAGTAGTGAAGACTAGAGAAGTTCAGAAGTAGAAGAATTTGCAGATCACATGAAGGACTTACATATTCAAGTTAAGTAACATTTGGAGGACATGAACAACGAGTATAAGGAGAATGCATATGAGAAGAGGAGACATAAGGAATTTGAAGTTGGCGATGAAGTGATGGTGTATTTGAGAAAAGAAAGATTCTCGGTTGGAACTTATAACAAGTTGCAGATGAGAAAGTTTGGACCTTGCAAGATTTTAAGAAAGATCAGTTCTCGAAATGCATATGAAGTGGATTTACTAGATAGTCTAAGTATTTCACCTATATTTAACATTGCAAATCTTCATTAGTATCATGAACTAGAATTCAGTGAGCACAATATTGCAAACTTGGAGAAACAGTTGCCCCGGAAGGAACCAGATCAAATTGAAGACATTTTGGATAGTAGGATTAGGTGTAGTGCCTAGAGCAGTCAATATAAGGAGTATCTTGTAAAGTGGAAGGACAAACTTGATGAAGATTTATCTTGGATTTATCAGGAAGAGATAGACCTCCTTGGTCATCCTTTAACCCCAGGAAAGTGAGAGACACAATTTTATGTAACAACCCCGGATGTTTGATGCAGGAACATCCCTGGTTCATGGCAATCTTGCATCAACCAAATATATTTCCTTTATGTTTTGCTTTATATTTGCAGTTTCAACATTTCTTTATGTGTTTCCTGGATTGGGCTCTCCGGATCTCAAGGAGTTGGATTTTTCTTGAGGACTTCATCATCTTCCTTACTCCCAAACCACGGAGCATTTGGATTATTTTCCAGCAAGTTATCACTACTAGTTTTTTAGATAGTTTTCTATTACCGGTTGCCTGGACCTATTTGCATTGGTGATCTACTGGATCCTTTCTATAGCTTGTAGAGCCTTGAGCATTGATTCTGTTATTCCTTGGTGTGTGGCCAACCTTCCCTTTGATTCTCACTTCATCCTTTGGATTTTTCGAAGGATTTTCTTTGTCGGAGGCCGACCTTGTTGGTTTTTTACACGTTAGGTCTTGTTCTTTGGGTTTTGATCCCTTTTGGGTCAACCAAATCCCCTTGGATTGTATAAATCATTGTAATAGAGAATTACAATGTATCTAAGGAGTTCGACAAAACATAGAAGTGAAATCTTAAGTTTGAGGTCCCGGTTGTGACATGTTCTATATTTTGAGTATGTTTTAGCAGGCTTGTGATTCGATTGATGTAACCTGGGTGTTACCGATTGGTTGTAATCAGTTTTTCACGATATAATTAAATCTGTTCTACATTGCCTCCATCATGTCCTTGCATTTCCATTGTGTTTACTCTTGCTGACTAGTCTAGACTGATCTCTTTAAGGTCCCTCCTAACCAGTGACTACACCAAGATTCTTGATTCAATTTTGAATAAATACAAACTTCCTCGAGTTAAGTATAGGTTTTATGACTTTGAATGGTTTGTCAAGAAGCTTGGGAAAGAGGAGATACCAGAACATGAATGGGATAATGAGGAGGATCTCATTAGAAATGCAGGAGACTATAATGATGTGCTAAAAAAATAGAGGTGGTATAAGATCTAATATGAGGAGCACAAGAAGAAAAGGGAGGATGACACATACTCTCCTAAATGGAAATTGTTGCTAATCCAATAAGAAAGGCTGAGGGCTATCTTTGCCACTTTTCCAAATGTTGACAATATCCCTTTGCCTCATGAGAGGCCTCAATCAGAGGTTGTGCCATTGGTTTAGGTTGTAGAAGAGGAAAGCATAGAATCTCCTCAGTCAATTCATTCTCCTATTGGTCCTACCTCCCCTCCACCAAGTCATGATGATCCCTCTTCAATCCCTATTGTTGTTCTGATATCTTCTATCCCTCTTCTTCACAAAGATTGCTTGCAGAAACTGCTATGAAAAAACCTATAGTTGCATCCTCCTCAAGTGGCCCTCTTTCTCAAATACCAAAAAGCCCAAGAGCCTTGACCCCCTTGCACATATTATCCCTGGGAAGACATATCCCTTTCCAATCTTATGAAGGTTTTAAATTTCAAGGAGATGAACCTTTACCCCCTCATAGGTTTGATACGAGGTTAGGGGTCACAATTCAAAGACCCTCTAAGAAGTAGGTCCTTGATGCATTCAAACTCGGGGGTGACCTCAGTGAGGATGTGAGAATAAATGCTTGTGAACAATTTATGAGTGATGATGATTTTGTGAATACTAGGGAATTCAAGAACTTTGTGATAAGGAACTTGAAAAATGAAATGGAAAGAAGGAGAGGTATTGACTTAGACGGTTTGGGGTATGATGAAACGGTAAAGATGAAGGATGAAATATTAAAGGTTGCAAATGCATAGTTTGTAACTATGACTCCTAAGGTAGGAAGGAAAATTGTAAAAATAAGTGGAATACTCCTTTTGGAGGGGTGGGATATTTCTTCTCCTATTGTTTTTTATGAGCTTAGGAGAAGGGATGATATTAATTTGGATGCAATGGACCTGTCACAAAAGGAGAAGGTGCTTTATGGGGTGTTTTTTTATGATCATCTTGATCAGTTGGTTATTTGGTGCCTTCATAGGGCTATAAAAAGGCCTAGAACGAGTCATGAGATTGACCAATTTATTGGGAGTTTACTAGTCAAAAGAGTGGCTAACACATCGATCATAGAGGCAACATGCTTGAATATGAATGTGGCAAAGTTTGCACACAAGGTGGCCATAAAGGTTGAAGAGGAGGTTATTATCCTAAGGGAAAGGGTGACAACACTACAAGAACAATTATATGCAAGACCTACATATAAATATCCTGATATGATTGAATACTCTTCTAATGAAGTGATGGGATTAAGGAGTGATCTATCCCAAGCCAAGGTAGAAATAACAAAATTGAATAATGAAATAAATATGTTGAATGCAAACACTTCTCAGGTGGAAAAGACTGCAAGATTGAATGTGGTTGTTATTGGAGTCAAAGATCAGTGAGATTTTAGACCATGTAGACACAGCCTAAGATGAACATAGAAAATTATTAACACTCTCTCAAGAGCATCTGAAGTGGAAACGTTTCATAGCTTATTCATTATCTCATATGAGCAAGGCAATTGCAGCATTAGAGGTTTCACTGGTTAAGCCTCTCCCAGACTACTTGCATACCATAATGATGGGTTTCGGAGTGAGACTTGAGGTGGTCAAACATATTTTTACCATCCACAAGATGTATACATAAAGAATTGGAGAGGAGATTAGAAGCTTTCAATGTTTGGTGACAAGTCATATGCCCACACTGTTTGATAGAGAGAAGAGTAGAATAGAAGGTCAAAAACTCCTTCGATCTAAATCAGAATGGAAGGCTGACATATGAACAATACAAAACCAGATGTTTCCTAATGTTATTTCAGATAATGTACAACTGTTGAAGAAGTTGGGATCTTATATAGATGCACTATCAAGGCTTGATAGTCGGATGACCAGAATAGAGGTGGTTAGAGGAAAAAGACTACCAGCAGCACCTTAGGGCCCTCCAAAATCTCAAGCAGCATGGATTTGATGAATTCTGATCCTATCTTCCTTCTTTTCCTATGTTTTCAATTTTTAAATTTTGAATTTTCAAATTCATAGTTTCTCACCATTTTCTTTCATTTTGTTAACTTCTTTCTTTTTATCAAATGTATTAGGTCTCAGATGGTTTATTTCTTGGTTAAATCACCAATCTCTATTTATGTTTAAAGATTTTGATCTTTATCCTACTTATTAATTACATATCTCTGAGAAGAATTTGTTAATCCTATGAGGATCCGATTAATACTGAGAGGGGGGTGAATCAATTATTAACACCAATTGAAACTTTAAACCAAAATCAAACTTATATTAGATCTGAAATCATTTATCAAATATCTCAACTTCTTTTATCAAATTTAACAACCTCTTTATCAGATTTCCTAACACATTAATCAAATCAATTACCATATCTATCAATTCTCTCACCACTTAAGTAGTCATATAAATTTGATCATTAACCAACTCATTATCCTCATCTATCAAATCAAAACACTTTCTCTAACAACTCTTATTAGTACCAGTAACCTTTAATAAACCTCTAATAAAACATCATAATCGGTGTACTCAGAAATAGTGCATGAAATGTAACATAAACAAGAACATCACATGAAAAGCATTCCACACATGAACACCACAATTTTTTGACGTGGACACCCAAATAGGGGAAAACCATGGTGGGAGTTGGTACCCACAAATATTTGTACTCTTTTGAAGTATGCCATGTTAGGAGCTTACAATACGCCTTGTTAGGAGTCACCCGGTTAAGGGATTTGCCTAGCAGCTCGGTTAGGAGCTTGATGATCTGTTAGGATCAACCTCATGAGAGGATTTACCACTCTTTGAGAGCTGCCCTATTAGGGGACTTAAATGTTTAAGGCCTATTAGGACCTACCCAGTTAAGGGATTTAACCTACTGCAACTATTAGGGAACAACAGTGAAAAAGTGATATGTTACTTCCAATTCTCAGCTTGCTAAATCAGATCCAATTATTCTCAACACTCTACAACTCTCAGGAAGATCTCACACTTCTCTTGGATGGCTCAACACATTCTCTCAAGACCATCGACACAATAAACATCAACTGTGCCATCTAAATAGCCATCTCAACTAGGTCGGCCACTAAACCCTAATTACATCATGAATTTCCAATACAAATCATAAGAGATCATCTCAGATCAATATACAAATCATTACACTAAATTACAATACAATATCAATTGTTGGTTGATTGTAACCCATCACGAAAATTCGATCTATACCAAAGTCAAAGCCTCAAAACACTCCACTAAGTGTTTCATTGTTTTCCAAGAAATTCTTCCTTGAATCGCACCAAAACAACAATAAAAACATTTCACGTGGGTTGTTTTGTGTTACCACTTTTATGTATACTCGTCGTTGATCACCGTCATAACAAAAATCATTATCGGTTTGATGATATCTTCACCGGTCTTAAACCCTACTAAAACCTTAGCAAAAAATCATCAGAAATTTGAAACATGCCTTCTGATAATCTTCACAAGTTTTGGTTCCGTTCAGATACTCCTTACCATGATACAAGTTCATATTCCAAACCACAAATCACCAATCATCATCGATCATCCAATTCAATCAAAACATCTCTGCTTTACCGGTTAAAGTCCTATTTCATAGACTTCAATTCTCTGTCGGTAAACCTTGTCTTTTGGTAAACCAAATCACTTAGATGACAAAACAAAACATCAAGAACATCAGTAATCATCATTTGACATTAGTTGCCATTAATGAAAACACAAATAACTGATCAAGTCATCTAATCACAAAATCTTACTCTTCATCACAAATAGTCTTCTATCCTCTACCTGTGCATTCATCCATCTTCAAATGCATCATCTCATTATGCATTAGTTATTCCAAATGCCAATAAAATTTGTAAGCTTATCTCTGTCAATATGCATTAAATAGGTTTGCAGGGTTATCACTCTTTTTCACCTGATAAGGGAGATCAAGCAAGGAAAAGGAGGATTCCAAATCATCTCCAACATCTACCATCTGCAGAGCAACAAAAAAGAATGTTCATCTTTGTCAGGGAGCCCAAAAAGTTGTTTGTCTTTTTCCTGTCGAGCGGTTACCTAAATTTTAATATTGTAAAAGACCAGAAGCTTGTTGCATCCTCTCTTTTTTTCTATAAGAGGATAATCAAGGCCTTACTTTTCTTCTTCTTCTTCCTCGAGACAAAAAGAAACAATTCAATTAGTTTAGAGAAGCTTGTGTCCTGGTTTATTCACCAAGGGTGAATGGTATGCAACAGTGTTCATAAATTTTACAGTGCAATATTGTGACTCAATCTCATGTCCTACTTGCAGTAAAATTTTGCAAAGGATATGTGCACATGTTTTTCTTTTATATATAAACATCTTGAAATATAATTCAATGATTTCTAAGTTGTTCATTTATGCTTGTTATCCAGAATCTTATATGAATCAATGAAATCAAGGGTTTTTGGTTCATATGTCTTTGTTGTGTTAATGAGTTTGAATAAATTCCAGCTTCTTCTAAAGTAGAGGATTAAATTTTCTACTTTTATTCAAAAATATTCTATGTAGAAAGCAAGTACTAAGATACAATTGTGAAATTTGTTTCATGTTATGGCTAACATTAGGTATCAATCATATTAGGCAAGAGATACAACATAACTTGCACATATTATATTGTAATAATGGTTCATCTAGCACAATGGACAAGGCATTGATCATAGTGTTGTGTTGTTGATTATGAAAAAGAGAAAGTTTTATTAAACAATATAGTAATTGTTTTATTTTATCATTTTTTATTTTCAAATACATAGGATAGTTAGTTCTCATTGTGATCACAATTATGTAAGGATAAAGGTCGCATCCTATAAGGTTTAAAGTTTATTGACTCACATAATAGTCTGATAACATATTTTTGTAGCATCGCATAAGCCTAAAGGTATCAATAATGCTATCATAAGGGATACACACCTTGGTTTTAAAAAGCCTAAAGTGAAGAGAGTGTGACTAGTCCCTTATCCCTAGTCATTACTCTATCAATTGGTCCACTGATCCAAGCCCTTGGAGATTGAGATTAGCATCTCATAGAGGAACTTTGGAGTAATCAGTTGGAAACACAAACACTAACCTTACACTAATCCAAGATTATATGATTACTTCACTCTCTTTTTTCAAAGTAAGTATTTTCCCAATTCTCTATCTAGAATGGATTTTCTTTCCTAATACTTAAAACAAGTCTTACTTGCAGTAATTCAAAATTATATACTAATTATAAGAAAAGTGTCCATAAGAGTAAAAAGCCTCCTATTGCTTCCTTTTCCTGAAAATAACTAATGGGATGGGAAAGTAATAATGAAGCTCAAAGTCTTCTTTTTATCACTATCCTATCAACCTTTACAAATGGCTCATTTTAATTAATACTTTCCAAGTAACAAATGAATCAAAAGTCTTAAAGTTTCTACTTTCATACAATTTATAGCTTTTTACAAGAATAAAGAAGCAAAGCACAAAGTCCCTGAATGATTATCCACACACAATTCCTACTTTCAAATTCACAAAGTAGCACAAAGTCTACTTAGCAAATTCAAACTACTCTTTGATATATCACAACTCACACTGCTCAACTTAATCTTTTCAAGTTCATATAATATAAATGACATAAGAATATCTTTATCATGAACAAATATAACCTCAACTCAAAGTTTGAGAACCAAAATTGCCTCGTTCTTTGATTAAGCTTGCAAAATCACAATTTGAACACAAAGTCTCACTTTCCTTTTCATTTTAGCAGAGTTTTGTTGCATAAAATAAAGATATATCGATACAATGAGAACCCTCATATATATAGAAGAGGTGCAATGAGCAATAATAGAAAAAATCAACTAACTATGACTAAGTCAAAAGTAGAGTTCAATTTAACTTAGGACTTGTGCACTCCTACATGCAAAACTGTATATACAAAATGACACTTGAAGTGTCAATTGAAATTATAAAATAAGACTATACTATAGATGCATACAAATGATCATATAAATGACTAAGTTTCTAGAGACACATCTTTACTATGATCGTCCTTCTTTAGAATTAATTCATATTGTTGCCAAGTAGCCTGTATTTCAAAATCATCTGGTGTTTGCAATGTTTGACGCCACTGAGGATGGTGGGAATACTAGAAAGGAGTCTTGCTTCTTGAACTTCATCTTTTTCTAACTTGAAGAGGGTGAAGTCATCTGGTAGCTATGAATGCAACATGTTTGAGAAAAGTCTCTTGAGTTAGCTGAAAATATTTCATGAGAAAAAATATATTCACTGGAACAAGAAGATTGGAAATATTGTCTTCAAAGGTCCTCCAAGAATAGGACTTTCTTCTCATTACTTATAAAAAATTTAAGTAAACATTTGTACCTCTAAATATTTTTACACTTAGAAAAGTTACTAAGTGTCGGTGTCAATCGGGTCTATAAGCCCAATTTACACCTAGGATAGAACTCATGAAAAGTTTGGTGCAAATCAGGTCTGTAGACTCAATTGACACCTTGGAGAGGGTAAATAAAATATAAGTATAAGTTGGGTCTATAGGCCTAATTTGCACTTGAAAAGGGTAAATGAATCATAATGGTATAGGTCAAGTCTATGGACCCAATTACACCTAAGGCAAGAACAACTTGTTAAGTCGAGTTCATAGGCCTGACTTACACCACAAATGATATAACATTATGATGGTGTAGGTCAAGTCTATGAACCCAACTTACACTAGGAAAGTCGTGGTAATGGTGTTGGTCATGTCTGTAGACCTAATTTGCATAGTTAGGTGCATTTAGGGTCTAGAGGCCCAATTTGGACCAAAACTAACTACACAAGTGCAGAATCGAGTCTGAGACTTGTTTTGACACCAGAAACCCCTATAAAAGTGTAGAATTGGGTTTAGGACCCAATTTGACACAAAAATCAATAAAGATTAAATAAAACTAACTAAAAAAAAGAAATATAAAAACTTTCAAAGAAAAGACTTTAAACAAAAATGACTTAACGACCAAGTCGGGAAAGGGGATTGAAATTCACTTCTATTGACGTACTTAGAGTATATAGGTCACAATTTGGACAAAAAATTATAAGGGTTAATCCCACAATTTGAGGAAGCCAAAATTGAGGATAACATGATCGCAACAAGACACTAAAAATTAAAAAATGATTTCTTAAGAAGACAAAAAGTTCACATCTAACTCTTAGGAACATTAAAATGTTTGTGCGGACAATCCCAATCCTCAAGAAATCCATTTTACAAGATATTGTAAATATTATAAATACCTTTTAAAGCCCAATTATAGGTAGAACAACCTTGTGTTAAAGCCAAAGGTTTGTTGTTCCAATGGAGGTTCTACCAAATGAATCTAAATGCCACAACAAAATTTTATTCTCTTAAGAAAGCTTTCTTGTTACTAATCAGGTGCTTAACACTTTCTCAAGACTCCCATATGCTACCAAAAAAATTTGAGCCAAAGGGAGACACAAAAAACTTACTAAACAACAAAATATGAGGATCTAAAAACCCAAAACTTCCCTTATTTTGGTTTGGATAGTGAGATATTAATCTTAACAAGGATCTTTCATGATTCTTTTTCATTAAAGGATTTTAAAATCTACTTCACAACCAAGGAAAAACTATGTCATTTTAGCTCTTTAAGCCCAATAGCTCCCAATTGTTGATGAAGGAAACACTAATTCCAATTGACATTGTTTATTTTCCTTCTACCTTTTCCATTAAATCATATGAAGTCTCTAATAATATTTTAAACCTTGTTAAATTGATAAATACTAAATAACCATGATGAAGCATGGAATATACTATATGATGACAAGACATTTTGAAAAATGTGCAATCTCCTAGCCAAAGAGATAAGATGAATTTTCCATTAAATTTCTTTATTTTTAATTTTTCCAAGCAACCAATTCCACATTTCTCTTAGGGAGGGATCAACGGGAAAGGGGATACCCAAATATCTGACCACTTTTCTTAGCCAACCCCAAGCCCAACTGGAGTATTTAATTTAGTCATGGGGATTATCATTCCAACCAAGAATGAGTGGCTTATGCTTAGTTATCTTGGCTATCAGTGCAAGACAAAATATTAACAATCTATTTAATAGATTTATGTAGTTAACACAAGCTAAATAGAAAAAGAGTTGTATCATCTACAAACTAGGCATTTAACATGTTAGAGTCATTCAAGAGGACAATTCCTTTCAAATGAGGAGATAGCTTGCTAGTTCTCAAAATATAATGTAAAGCATTAGTAATAATTACAAAAGAGCAAAGGCTAATGAACAACCTTAGCTTATAGACCCCTTAAGAGAAAAAATATTGGTGAGGTTAGCATTAATGTTAATCTAAGAACAAGAATCTTTAAACAATAACCCTATCCCGAAATGTTTTTAGGAACCCACAAGATTCCAACATTGCATTAAAAAATCCCCATTCAATTCCATTATATGCTTTTTTAAAATTGAGGAGGATCATTCCTGCATTTTACCTTAAATGTTTGACCCAATTCATGTTCTCCCAGCTAGTTATCGAATTTCCAAGTATATAGGCCCCCCTTTAATGAAGTCAACCTAATTTACTAAGATGATTTTCCTGGGGATATTAGTAATCCTTAAGGCTAATAGCATAGAAAAATTTTGTATCATAAATTCAACAAGGTAATAGACCTCAAATTCTTTATGGATTTTTGTCTCCTTGTTTTGGCAAGAGTTTGATAACATCCTTTTTTATTAGATCGCAAAGAACATTTATCAAAAGATTTCCCATAAACTTCAAGGATAAATTTAGTCATTCATTCACAATTGTCCTTGTAAAATTAAAATAGGATCTCATTAAGAACAAAACTTTTCTAGGCTTTAAGGATTGAATATTTTGTCTATATCATCAAAATTAATAGAAATATTTTTTATTCAAAAATTTCTAGCTTCCTCACTAAGATAGTTCTATCATGAAAAGAATGCCAAGATCATCTGGCACCTTCTCACCCACCATAACTTGACTGATTTGCTCCTTGTTATATTTTTCTTTCAAAATGTTTAAAAAGTATTTGGTACCTTTATCCCCTCTTTAAGAAAAGAAAGTGTTGAACACACCATAGGACTGAGAGGGGGGGGGGGACTGAATCAATTTGAACCTCTAAACCTTAAACAACAATCAAATTAGTACTATAATTATGAAACATGAAATCACATAGCACAACAATCACATTAACACTAGATTTATATGGAAAACCCTAAATAGGGAAAAACCACGGTTAGAATCAAACTCACAGTATGGAAAATTGATTCAAATGTTTAGACTCAAGGCCAAGGATCTCACTGCCCTTGAAGGATTTGTAAGACTAAGGCACACAACCTTAAGTAAATATACAAAGGGCCACATAAACTACCAAACATGATACACTTTCTTTCGACATGTGCAAAGGATCAATGAATTAAAATGAACAAGATCTCTTGATCATTAAATTGTCCTTGAACCACTTTGTCAAGTGACCAATATCATGGAAAACACATCTAACTTCAAACATTGCCTCAAAGTTCTTCACAAACTATCATTTTCACATCTACTATACTAAATTTTCTTATGCATCATTCATATCCAATTCACATGCATCCCATTACTCAACTCATACATCCACACTCTTATATAGATAAGATAATTCATTGAAACCCTAGACAAGGTTCAACCACAAATAGAATGGATAATATTACATAAATTTGGCCACCTGGACCTATAACATCCATTATGGTCCACTCCAAGAGATAAAGGGGACCCAAACACATCTCAACACATTCTTTCTAAATGATTCCAATGAACTGCACATACTAACACATCCTCCAAGATCAACATCAAATAAAATGTGTAGATAAACAATGTAGCACACCAACCAATCAGGCCAAAAAAAAACTCCAATGCACAAAACACAATGAAAATATACAAACACCATGGTGAGACCCACATCAACATCCCAACTTAGCCACCAAGGAATACCTAGACCAAAAAGACATGGTCTAGATAGGATACACCACCTCAGTCAGCCAAAACTCAATCCAATAAATAACACTAAACTCAAAACAACATGACTTCACTTACCAATCAAATCATCACTAAAAAACTAAACTATAACACTACAAAAACCAAATGAACATTTCCTCCAAGCTCCAACACTAAAAACCACAAATCACAGAACTATCAACCATTCTTCAGGCCAATTCTAACAAACACCCCACTATCATAAATAACAACTAACTCAACCATCTAAGCAATAGAGGACTTTTAAACTTGATAGTACAACACAAACATGTCATAAACATTAAATCCAAAATTGCACTCCATAATCTTCTTATATCAAAAGAATAAAATTATTCCATTGGGACATTAGATACTCTTTTTTGCACAAATATTGTTTCTTGCATATTGAAACTTCTACTACACCAAACTTTCGAAAAAACCTCAAAATTACTCAATATCACAACTACACCACAAAAAAACATCAAAAAATTCATTTCCAGATTATTTGCAACACATGGTGACATTAATGACATCACAAAATAGGTTGACATCAATGAAAAAACAACACAACAACCCAAGTTTCCAATATTATCCCCCTTTACATCGTTGATGGTAACATCTATACCACCAACATCAAAGAAACACTACACTCATAACTAGTCTCTCTCCCAATCTATATTTCTCTCCCCCTTTGACATCAAGGAGAAAGGGAACTCTATTGAACTCTCTCTCCCTTTTTTATAATTGTAACACACATTGCTCCCCTTGAGAGCATCCATCACATCAATCTAGGAGAAAAAGATGAACTTTTGGAACTCCCCCTGGATAGATGCACCATCTAAATGCATCTAGTTTAAATAAGGAGGGGAAATAACTCCCAACTTCTACCAAAGATAATCAAAGGTATCCTTTTCCAAAGCCTTAGTAAAGATATTTACAATCAATATACACTCCAATTTGATGTCTTTCTCTGCAACCTTCTCTCTTGAGAAATGATACCGAATTGCAATGTGGTTAGTCCTTGAATGCATTATCAGATTCTTTAAAATGTTAATAGAACTTGCAATATCACACATAATATGAATTACTTCATCATACTTTACCTTAATATCACTAAAAGTTTTCTCCATCCACATAACTTGAGTAAAGAAAGATGATGTTGCAATATATTCAACTTTTGTATTAGATAATGACACTAAATCCTATTTCTTACTTGAACAAGAGACTAGTTTATCTCCCAAGAAAAATGCAACACCACTTGGCCTTCTCCTATCAGCAACGCATTCGGCCCAAACAACATCTGTTTATGCTTTTAGAGTGAAATCATCATCCTTCATATACCATAATCCATATTGCAAAGTTCGTTTCAAATATTTGAATATCCTTTTACTGCTTGATCACGAGATTGCTTTGATATTTGACAACCAAATAAACAAGCTACATAATATCCGGTCTTGAAGCAGTCAAATACAACAATCCTCCAATAATAGATCTATATAATGTTTTATCAACATCCTGAGATCCATTATCCTTGCTTAACTTCCAACTAGTAGTCATAGGTGTTGCAACCAGTTTAGAATTATCCATTTCAAATTTCCTCAACATCTCCTTAATATACTTGGTCTGAGAAATGAAAAAGCCTTTTTTTTATTAAGACCAAGGAAAAATGACAGTTCACCTATCATAGACATCTCAAATTCCTTCTACGTCTCTTTTGTAAATTTCCTACATGCATTATCATCTCCTCCAAATATGATATCATCAACATACGCAAACAACAATCAACAATTTATCACCTTGAACTTTGAAATAAATATTGTTATTTGTACTACCTATTTTAATTTTTTTCTACAACAAATACCTATCCAACCTTGCATACCAAGCTCTAGGAGCTTGGTTGAGTCCATAAAGCACCTTCTTGAGTTTACAAACCATATTTGGATCTTCTGACAACTTGAATCCATTTGATTGTTCAATGTATAGTTCTTCTTCAAGTTCTCCATTGAATCCATTTGGTTGTTGAATGTATAGTTATTCTTCAAGTTCTCCATTCAAGAATTCTGACTTGACATTCATCTGATATACTTTAAATTTCTTGTGAGCGATAAATGTAGGAGACATCCTTGTAGCCTCCATTCTTTCAACTGGAGAAAAAGTCTCCTCAAAATATATGCCTTCAACTTGTGGATAACCCTTACACAATAATCTTGCCTTAGTCCTTGTAAATTTTCTATCATCATTCAACTTGTTCCAAAATACCCACTTAGTTCCAATCTCATTCTTATCCACTAGTCTAGGTACTGGTTCCCATGTTTGATTCTTTTTTATTTGATTCAACTCTTCTATTGCTTTAATCCAAGTTTCATCCTCGCTAGCTTCTACATAGGTTTTGGGTTCCACTTGAGAAAGAAACAAGAGTTTGCTTGTTCACTAATTTCAACAAGTCTTCTTCTTATCTGAACTCTTATATCCTTATCTCCAATAATCTGTTCCTATAAGTGTTCTTTCACATATACTTTATTGGCGTCTTAGGAGTTTGTTTAGGTTCCTTTTCTTCTACACTTGTCTCATCTTTCTCTTTTGTAGCCACCGAAATAGATTTTATCTCAGTCTCAAATTCAGATACAATCTCAATCTAATTTCATTCTTCATTAAATTTGACATTTTCACTCTCAAAAATCTTATTCAACCTCTTGTTGTAACATCAGTATACTTTTCTCTTTGTATAGTACCCCAAGAATATGACTTCATATATTTTTTCATCAAACTTTCTTAGATATTCCTCATCTCTCCTTTTGTAGCACTTGCTTCCAAAGATTCTAAAATACTTAATTGTAGGAGGTCTTCCATTCCATATCTCATAAGGTTTATTTGTTTGATTCACTCATCTTAATCTTATTAATAATGTAAACAAAACTATGCACAACCTCTTTCCAATACACATTAGGCAGGTTAGCATCCTTCATCATACTTCTAGCCATTCTAACAATAGTCATGTTCTTTCTTTTAATAACTCCATTTTGTTGAGGGGTCTTAGGAGCAATAAAATGTCTTCTAATACCATACTCTTCATAGAATCTATCAAACTCATTTGAAGTAAATTCTTCTCCTCTATTAGATCTTAAACATTTGACCTTAGCATTAATATGACTCTCAACCATAGACTTGAATATTTTAAACTTTTCTAAAGCTTTATATTTTTCTCTCAAAAAAATTTTCCATGTCATTCTAGAGTAATCATAAATAAGAAACATAAAATACCTTTCACCATTTAGTCCTCTTGTCCTTGTAGGTCCACATAGATCTGTATGCACCATCTCCAAAGTTTTTGTAGTAGAATACTCTTTGTTCTTTATTCTCCTCCTTGTTTGCTTTCTTAACTAACATTCACTGCACACAATATCATCAAGTTTGATAATATTTCATAAATCCCCTACAACATGAGTAGAACTAATATTCATGACATTGTCAAAGTTGATATGTCCCATCCTTTTGTGCCACGACTAACATGCATTGCTCTATGCCAACATACAATTGATTCCACTATTATCCTTCACATAGTAAACATTGCCATTAGTTTTTATACCTTTTTCAACTAATCTTCTATAACTTCCTTTTTTGGTCTCGCATCTGGACCCATGAAATATAAGCTTATAGCCTTTGCTACACATCTAACTCACACTGAAAATATCATCAATCATATGTTTACCATCAATTGAAATCGCACCTTTACCACAAATAGGTGTAACTTCCTCACATGCAAATTTTACAAGTCCACGATGTCATACTTCTCAAAATATCATATGATTTGAATATTTAGAGTCAATTATCCATCCCTTAGGCTCTACTTTCACATGCAATGCAATCTTCACATTCACTAGTTTTCACTATTCTCCACATCTTATGGATTATAGGATATTTCATCATTCTTCTCCTCTATAGCTAAGAACAATGAATCTTCATTTGTATCACTACCATATTCTTCTTTAGATGATTAGGTCTCCATTAAACATAAGTTCTTCTTAGTTTTGTCTCTGTCATCTATTCTCTTGTTTCTATTATTCCATCTGTGATTGTATCTTCCCTTGTTATCATCATTAGTTCTTCTACCAAAGTCTTCTCTATAAGTACATCTAGAATCATAATGATCGATTCTTCCATAATTGAAACACTTGAAGGCTAACTTACCTTTATATTTTCCAAATCCTTTCTTCATTCTTCTCAAAAAAATTGCCTCTATCTCATCTTTGTCGTCACTTGCTTCAAGTTTATCTTCAATATTTTTGGTAGCTTTGAATGCCACTTATTTTTTCTCTTTCTAAAAATCATCTAGCTTAACAATATCAAAGTCAAAGAGTGATCCATACAACTGATCCAAGGTGCATTTGTTCGTATCATGATTGTTCTTTAATCTCCTCCTTGTTCACTTTCCCATCTGACAATCACTGCACACAATATCAACAAGTTTGATAATCTTTTGTAAATCCCTTAGAACATGAGTAGAAATAATTTTCACCACATTATCAAAGTTTCTATTTCCCATCCTTTTGTGCCACAACAAACATTCACTACTCTATGCTAGCATACAACGGCTTCCACTATTATCCTTCACATAGTAAACATCGACATTGGTTCTTATACCTTTTGCAACTAATATTCTATAACTTTCTTTTCTGATCTCACATTTGGACCCATTAAATATAAGCTTATAGCCTTTGCTACACATCTAACTCAAACTCAAAAGATTATGTCTCAAACCCTTAACATAATAAACATCATTAGTCTTATGCTTACCATCAATTGAAATGGTACCTTTACCATAAATAGGTGCAACTTCCTCACATGCAAATTTTTTAAATCCACCATCATGTAATTCTCAAAATATCATATGATTTGAATATTTAGAGTCAATTGTCCATGCCTTAGGCTATACTTTCACATGCAGTGTAATCTTCACATTCACTAGTTTTCACCATTCTCCACATCTTTTGGATTACTGAATCTTTCATCACTCTTCTCCTCTATAGCTAAGAACAATGAATCTTCATTTGAGTCACTACCATCTTCTTCTTCATATGAATCTATGTCTCCATTAAATAAAAGTTCTTCTTAGTTTTGTTTCTACCATCTATTCTCTTGTTTCTATTATTCCATCTATGATTGCCTCTTCCCTTGTTATCATCATTAGTTCTTCTACCAAATTATTCTCTATAAGTACATATAGAATCATAATGACCAATTATTCCACAATTGAAACACCTGAAGGGTAACTTACCTTTGTATTTTCTAGATCATTTCTTCATTCTTTTCACAATGTTTTCTTCCATCTCATCCATGTCATCACTTGCTTTAGGTTTATCTTCAATCTTATTGGTAGCTTTGAATGCCACTTCTTTCTTCTCTTTCTACAAATCAACTAGCTGAACAATCTCAAAGGCAATGAGTGAGCCATACAATTGATCCAAGGTACATTTGTCCATATCACAACTTCTTCAATTTAGCATACTTCTTAGGTTCGTATCATTTAGGTAGTGTCAACATTACTTTTCTCACTTCAATTTCTTCTAATTTACCACCAATACCCCTAATTTCACTCACAACCTCATTCACTTGATGTAGATAACCTTCAATATTCTCATCTTCATACATCTTTAGGTTCTTTAACCCATGCTTTATATTTGTTAGCTTAACATTCTTTGTCTTCAGATCACCTTCATATATACTACTCAACTTCTCCCATATCTCTTTAGTTGACTTCAACCATATAACTTTAGTAAATACTGAATCATTTAAATAGCTAATAATTACAAATTTATCCTTCACATTGTTCTCATGTGCCTTAATCTCATTCAGAGTTTGAGGACTATTTATTAGAGCAGTATACCCTTCTGGATACTCTCTCATATTCTAGTCTATAGAGATTCCAAATGACATTCCATCCCTTCCTTCCAATAAGTGTAACTTGTGTCATCAAACTTTGGTGCTTTGAAATTAACTTCCTATGTCATTCTGGATCTTCCTCAAGCAGTTAAGCTTCCCTAAAAGGAACCACGATTTGATACCAATTCTTGAACACACCACAGGATTGAGAGGGGGGTGAATCAATCTGGACCTCTAAATATTTTACTTTTAATTTATCAAACCTTAAACAACACTTAACTTATTATTACAACTATGAAACATGAAAGCACATGAACACAAAATTTACGTGGAAAACCTTAGACAAGGAAAAACCATGGTGAGAATCACACTCACAATATGAATAATTGATTACAATGTTTAGGCTCAAGGCCAAGGAGCTCACCCCTTGAAGAACTTAAAATACTAAGGCATACAACCTTAGGGAAAGATACAAAGGGTTGGACAAACTGCCAAAAGGAACACACCTTCTTTTGGTAGGTGTAGAGGATCAATGAGCTAAAATGAACAACATCTCCTGATCATGAAATTATCCTTAAACCATTGTGTCAAGCAACCAATATCATGGAAAACACATTTGACTTCAAACATTATCTTAAAGCTCTTCACAAACTATCTTTTTCACTTCCACTATACCAAATATTCTTGTGCATCATTCATATCCACTTCACATCAATTCACATTCATCCCATTACCCAACTCATACATCTACACTCCTATATATACAAGATAATTTATTGAAACCCTAGTTGAGGGTCTACCACAGAGAAAATTGACAATATTACATAAATTCGGCCACTCGAACCTATAACATCCATTGTGGTCCATTATAGGAGATGAAGGGGACCCAAACACATCTCAACACATGCTTTCCATCATTCCAACAAAATGCACATGCTATCACATCCTCCAAGTCAGCATCAAATAAAATGTGTAGATAAACAATGTAGCATGCTAAACAATCAGCCCAAAAACAATGTCCAATGTACAAAACACAGTAAAAATATACACACACTATGGTGAAACCCATATCAACATCCAAACTCAACCACCATCAAATATCCAAACCAAAAAGACATGATCCATTTAGGATACACCACCTCAGTCAACTGAAAATCAATCTAGTTGATAACATTGAACTAAAACCAACATAACTTCACTTGCCAATCAAACCATCATTAGAAAAATGAACTGGAACACCGCACAAATCAAATAAACATGTTCTCCAAGCTGCAACACTGAAAAACTACAAATCAAAGAATCGTCAAGCATTCTCCAAACAAGTTCTGGTAGACACCCTACTTTCAGAAACAACAACATCTAACTCAACTATATGAGCAACTGAGGACCTATAAACTTGATAACATATTATACACGGATCATAAACATTATATCCAAAATTTCACTCCATAATCTTCTCATACTGGAGGAATGCAAAGCATTCTTCCACTGGGACATTAAAATCTTTCTTACATAATTATTGTTTTCTGCATATTGAGACTTCCACTACATCAACCTTCTAGAAACACCTCAAACTTACTCAATATCACTACAAAACCACACAAAAAAATTCAAAAAACTCATTTCCATGCCATCTGCAATACATGGTGATATCAATAACGACACATGATAGGTTGACATCATTGCCAACACAACACGACAACTCAAGTTTCAAACAAAAAGTCTAGCCCTAATTTTGACACCTTGATCCTTGAAACTCTATAAACACCTTAAGTAGTGTATTGTCTCAACCAAATCTTGAAAGATTTTCTTGTTTCAAATTACTAATGCACCTTCAAGGTGTAGAAGATTCTCCTCCAGCTTATTTGTGCTACCTTTCTCTATCCAAGAATCTTTTTTTTAATTAATTTTCCGCATTTTATTTTTAGGATTGAATCTTGTTTTCCCATCTAATAATAGAAAACACATGAAAGGATTAGTCATTAACATTCCTAATTCTTAGAATAGTTTCCTTTGACTCGTTATATTTTATTAGAGATGTATTTGACTTGAAAAAACATTTTTTATTCAAGAATTGGGTTATTATTTCCAATAACCTTGATCCAAGTCTCTAACATTTATTGATCAGATATTATTAAGGGAATAAATCTACAAAGGTATTCATTCAAATATTCCTTGACTTTAAAAAAATTATTATTTAATTAGACTCTATCAAGTCTAAAGTAGATTCTGTTCACTGGACATTGGTCATTTAACTAGTTAAAACAAATGTTGCTCTCTTCTTCCTTTGATTTTCTAGAGGATCCTTGATATTCAAAATCCTTTTCGTTTTTTACTAGAAAAAAATCTCATTGCCTTTCCAAAGATTGTATTTACCATAGACATTTCATCTTTGGATTCTATCATAGTGAAGTCTCCCATGAGGATCCAAGGGACCTTAGGGAGGCCATGAGACATCTATTTCTATAACTAACTTCTTTCCTTGTAACCCTTAGGGGCATAAATGGAACAAATATCAAACACATTCCTCTGTTCATTAAAAGATACCTAGGACTTGACTAATTATATAGACAAGAACCATACCCCACAATATTTGGAGCCCAAAATTTGCTAATTATGATGGTAGAACCCCTTGTCCTTTATCATGCTTGGTTGAGAAGGAAACAAAGTCCATCAATGCAAAATTTAGCACATGTTCCAATTAAAATCCCACTCCTCTTGTTTTCTAAATACAAAGAACATCAACACTAGAATTCATCCTACAAAAGGCTCCAAGAATATACTTTCTATTTAAAGATTCTAGACCCCTAATATTCCAATTGACAAAATTCAAGGTTATTTATTAAGAGACAGAAAATGACTAATTTTTGGTTCTTATACAATCTGTCAAAACTTCTCTTCTTTACTTTTTAAAAAAAAATTTACCACCTACTTTCCCATCTATTGTCTTTATTTTCTTGGATTATTCACCTAGTGAATTATCCTTGGGTACTGATGAGACAAGTTTATGGTCCTATTTTCTAAGGATTTATTATGACGTCCATGATGATACTTTAGATTTTGATATTGTGATGACACTATTTACTGTGTTATTCCCTTAGAAACTATTATCTTTTGGGCTTAAGCTTGACCTTGAAACAATTCATGATATTAATACATATGTTATGTAATTATCTATTAAATATGCATTTGTTGAAAAGAATATTGTTTTTAGATGATTTGGGAAATAAGGATTGTTTGTATGTGATAACGTGTTTTGCAGATTTGTACCAAGAAAGTGGTGTTATGATGAAGCTTGCAACAACGAGCAAGACTCTTACCAGTTGGTTGGTTGTTGAAGAGGTCAAGAAGTGATCAACGTAGTGGAGCTTTCTCTACTATGTACAATCAGTTGAGTCGATTTAGGGGCATGTTGCTCTATATCTCTGCTAAGGAAGTCCTTTTTGACTTGGCTAAGCACATGCATGATCTTTCCTTTCCTCTTTTCATGCTTTCAATAAATGGCACCCTCCTTATGTCGTGGAGTTGGTCAAACAGTTAGTTAGGATAAGTTGGTAGTTTTTATTTCTATAAATAATGCTCAGATGATATCTTAAAAAATTTGATCTTCGATGTTGTAAGTTTACTTTTAGCTCTGAAATATAGTTTAAGAACATGTTGTCATATTCTGTGTATTTCTGTTTTGATGAATAAGATGATATTCTGAGTTTCCAACACTTGTGTTAATCTTGGAAGTCTCTCTCAAGGGGGCCCACTTGGTGAGAACTTTGTTCAGTTAGTTTAGTAGTACTTTTTCATTCAGTAATTAGTAATGTTCCAGCAGTGGACTATTCTTGCAGCCAAAGAACTTTGCTCCGTGTATGTTCCTACAGCCAAAGCTGATAGAGTAGTTTCCTGCTTGTTTATCTGGAATTTCATTCTTGTACCTTGTGTTAGTTTAAGATTCACATGTTCACATTAGTTATCAACTTTAGTTCAACTTCCTTTATTAATTATTTGCAGTATTTCAATTCTAGTATTGTTCTTTGCTTAAGTGATAATGGCCATAATAGAGTCTTAGTGCACATACTGTGCTGGCCCATTTAAAGTTTGCATCCCTGGGTTGATAAGTTAAATGAACCTTCATAATGAGTTTGATAGTTTCTTAGTAAAGATGTGTAATCTCATAATCATAGCTTTATGGGCTTAGTTATTGAACCATTAGAAGAGGCTAACATTTTTGGCTCCATTGTTAGGGATGATGTCAAACTAAGAAGTTCTTTAGGGTCATTTTTAGTTTATTCTTGTTAAAATAATTTTGCAAGTTGCTCTTAGAATATTCTCTCACTTTAATAAGTTATGCCCATAATTCTTTCACAATTTTTTTGTGTGGAATTGGATGATACTGAGTTGATCATGTATGCATAGAAGAAGAGATGCTTTTGGGAGATTTCTTCCCAATGACCCTTATCCTGACAATCATTTTGAGGAAGCCTATAATCAGCCTGAAATAGAAGACCAAGAGATAAATCATTTGGCTGATATATTTGCCAAGTTTAATAATTTAGAAGATCCCGCTGACCAAGAACCTATTCATAACCCATTTGCCTTGATAATTCATCGAGAAATAATGGTTGTTGTTGCACAAAATCAGCCTAACCAACCCACTTTTGAATTCCCTATCACTAACCAGCGTGATTGATGGAATAAAGGGTAGAATCGTCTCTCTCTTACCATTCACATATACTTCTCATAGGGTCTTTTGTCTTAACAGACAACAGTAGATATCCTAACCTAGTAGATGAGGATGCTAGGTCTATCTTTGGAAGAAGACAACCTTCTCTCCATCCTCTGTTGCAGAAATTAAAACAACCGTTAAAATAACCCTAACACGACCCATTCCACCTCGTAGTATCTTACACTATGGTGGAATGGTGGTCGATCACATTTTAGACTCTCAAGCTCTTGAACTACTCTGGTTCGAACACTTCCTATCACTGGAATGACAGTAACTACTAATTTCTTTACCCCCGAGACCGTTGTAGATTTAAATGGGCTTTAATCGATGACATGATTAACTGGTCAGAAATTCAAATTTGTAACAAAAAGTACAGATCGTGCAATCCAAGAAAAAAGAATATAGAAAAACAGTTTAAGCAGCAGAATATGAAAATCTTCTATTCGTTCTCCCTTCAATATTTCAACAACAATGTAACAACCAACAACTCCAACCTCATAGCTTTCGAGGCATATAAAAACTTTAGATTCTGGACACCAACAATCATACCATGAGTGTTGGTGTTACAGTTACAACCAATTAAGCTTCTATTCCCGTTTTATTATCATTGACAAAAAAATTAGACCCTACAAGGCTTTATCAAATAAACATATTTGAGAAATACAAAATGATCACCAAGGACATTTATTCAAAACAAAAATAAAACAAGACCCCTAAAACTCCTAGGCCACACTTAGACCAAAAATGCCAAGTTGCGGCTCCTGCACCATACACCCAGAGAAGAAAAGATTTCATCCTCCTGATCAAATGAGATCTTCAACTTTTACTCTGTGTTGGTTAATGTCTTCTTTAGACATCCAGATTGCATCCTCATTTGGTAAACCAAGCCATTTGACCAAGTATTCTTTATACTCCTCCCTTCTTGTTCTCTTTACCACTTTGGAATCTAGGATAGCTTCAAGTTGCATAGGTTGATTAGGTGGAAGATCTTTAATCCAATCCACATCAACATTCTCAGGTTCGCCTACTTCCTAACCTACAACAACAGATCCTTTAAAAGGGTGTAAATCAGCCACATTAAAGATTGGTGAGATGGCAACTCCTTGTGGGAGTTCTATCTCATATGCATTATGACCAAACTTGTGTACAATCCTGCAAGGGCCAATCTTTTTCATCATTAACTTGGTGTATTTTCCTTTGGGAAGACTTTCTTTCCTCAGATAAGAAAACACCATATCCCCAACCTTGTATTGGACATCTTTCTTTCTCAAATTTGCACTCTCCTTATACTTTCCCACACTTTTTTTTAAAGTCTCTCTAACCTACTCATGGATATCTTTCATGGTGGCAGAAAAATCTTCAACATGTGCACTTCTTTTGTTAAACCCACTTATGTCTCTCAGCTCATAGACTCCTCTTGGATGCATTCCATAAACAACCTCAAATGGAATTTTACCAATACTACAGTTGACTGAGTCATTATAGGCATATTCAGCCCGTGACAAGATCAAATCCTAATCTTCCTTATGTTCCTTTGTCAAACATCTTAACAAATTGCCCAAAGATCTATTCACAACCTCAGTTTGGCCATTTCTTTGAGGATGGTAGGTAGATATTAAGGTTAAATTAGTCCCTATCTTTTTCCATAAGGTTCTCCAAAAATGACCAATGAACTTGGGATCTCTGTCTGATACTATAGACAATGGCAAACCATGAATTCTAACAATCTCTCTAAAGAACAAATGTGCAATATGAGAGGCATCATTAGTTGTCTTACATGCAATGAAATGTGTCATCTTACTAAATCTGTCCACTACTACATAAACACTATCAAACCCTCTTGAAGTCCTTGGTAGTCCCAACACAAAATCCATACTTATTGACTCCCATGGTCTGCTTAGTATGGGTAAAGGTTGATACAAATCGACATTGGAACTTGATCCCTTATCCTTTTGACATATCATACAACTATCAACAAACTTTTTGACATCCAAGTGCATCTTTGTCCAATAGTAAAACCTCTTGACCTGTTCCAAATTTTTATTACAACCAAAATGTCCCCCTAAAGTAACACAGTATTTTTCCTCCACCAAGTTCTCCCTCATTGAGCATTTAGGCACACACAACTTGGCCCCCTTCAAGAGTAACCCATCTTGTATCACAAAATCCTCATAGTCCTTATGAAATGAACCTTGAAATTGTTGGCATACATTCAAAGCATCACTGAAATCTGCATTAGTAGCATACATACCTCTAAAACTGTCTATTCCCACACTTTGGAGTTGCACTTCTTATACTAGTCCTTCTCTCATACTCAATGCATCAACTACTTTTTTGGCTTGATCTTTCTTACATTTGATGGTGAATGTATAGGTCTGAAGATATTCTGCCCATTTCATGTATTTATGACTTAGTTTCTCTTGGCTGTTAAGAAAACTTGAAGCATGATTATCAGTGAATACTACAAACTCCTTAGGTAGAAGGTAATGTCTCCATTTTTTAAGTGCTTGGACCATGACATCAAGCTCCAAATCATATGATGAACATTTCTTTTTAGCTTCATTGAGTTTTTCACTAAATAATGCAATTGGTTTTCCTTCTTGACTTAATATTACCCCTATTGCAAACCCACTAGCATCACACTCAATAGTAAACACCTTACCAAAATCAGGAAGAGTGAGGATTGGTTGTTGTGATACCTTTTTATTCAAGAATAAATAACTCTGATATGGTTCCTTTGTCCATTGAAACCTAATCTTTTTCTCCCCCTTAATGGTGTCAATCATTGGTGCAACAATATGACTGAAATTTCTAATAAATTTGTGGTAAGAACATGCCAAACCATGGAAACCCCTAACTTCTCCAACTATCCTAGGTGTAGGCTAACTGATTATTGCTTCCACTTTGGTGGGATCCATCTTTAAAGTTCCTTGAGAGATCACAAATCCTAAATAGACAAGTTCCTCCTTCATCCACACACACTTCTTGAGGTTGATCATTAGTCTTTCCTCATTCGATCTCCTTAACACCCTATCCAAGTGTTCCGAGTGTTCTTATTTTGTCTTGTTGTAGACTAAAATGTCATCCAGGTATACTACTATAAACTTATTGATAAAATCCCTCAAGACCTCATTCACGAGTCTCATGAATGTACTAGGAGCATTAGATAACCCAAAGGGCATCACTAACCATTCATAGAGGCCTTCATTAGTTTTGAATGTTATTTTCCACTCATCAAAATCTCTTACCCTTATTGATCATAGCCACTCCTTCAATCTATCTTTGAAAAGTACCTTGCACCTACTAGGCTATACATGAGGTCTCCTATCCGAGGTATAGGAAGTCTATACCTAATTGTAATTTTGTTTATAGCCCTAGAGTTCGTGCAAAGTCTCCACTTCCCATCCTTTTTGGGTGCCAATACAATTGGCATAACACATGGACTTAGGCTCTTTCTTACTAAACCTTTGTCCAGCAACTCCTGCACCTGATTTTTTATCTCCTCATTTTATTGAGGTGTCATCTTATATGTTGCCTTATTGGGCAGACTTTCACCAGGTATTAAGTCAATGTGATGACTTATATACTAGACTAGAGGTAAAGCATTTGGCAACTCCTCCACTACTATATTTTCATACTTGTCAAGTAGACCCTGCACTTCACTTGGGACTTCTTTCTTGTCACTAGTTGCAGTATTACAGATTGTCTTAGCTACAATTGCATATCCACATCCTTCATCCTCAAGGTCCTTCAAAAAATCCTTCTCCTTCACCACCATGACACTAGGTCCTTCATGAGTTGCACCCATATCTTCTTGTTGTGGTTCAAGGGTATAAGACACTCCAACCTTCTCAATAACATAAATGTTTTTATGCCCATCATGTTGGACTCTCCCATCAAATTGCCAAGGTCTTCCAAGAAGAAGGTGGCACACATCCATTGGAACAATATCACAGATAACTTTATCCTTGTAAGGATCCAACTCTACCCATGTCTACTCATTCACAAGTACCTGTTGTCCTTTATTAAGCCGTGATATCTTATAAGGATTTTGATGAGGTATTCTCTTCAGCTTAAGTTTTTATACCATTTTTAAAGACATTATATTATTTGTTGAACTTGAATCAACTATAACTTTGCATACCTTGCCTTGACATTTGCAAGTTGTTCGGAACAAAGCTTTCCTTTGCAGAGGTTCCTTGATGGTTCATACTTTTATTAGAGTCCTTTTAATCATCGAAGATTCTCATGTCTCTGGTGTGACATGAACATAAGGAGAGTTCACACTCCGTTCATCCTCCTCCTGCACTAATTTATTCCTATTTTCTCCATTATAAGAACTTGTACCAGCTTTATCAGGACACTTCCATGTTGGATGTCTAATTTAGTTGCAGTTATAGAACTTTCTTAGGAAAGTATTAGAACCCCTCCCTGGTCTATTAAATCTTCCTCTGCCTCCCAATCTCCTACCTCTAAAACTTCCTCTTGAATCACCATTAGACTCTTGGTTCATATTCTTCTCACCTGGGTCCTTTGTGGTCCTCTTCCACTATCATTTCCTCTGCCTCTAAAGTTTTTTCCCCTACCTCTTTCTTGTTAATCTTGCTTTCTCTTAATCTTTTCTTCAGCCATACAAGTGAATTGATAGCATTCTTCCATAGTCCTTGGGGTGGCCAAGCTCAATTCATCCTGTATGTTGAATCTCAGCCCATTGAGATACCTTGCAATCTTCTCCACCTCATCTTCATGGTGTATGGATCTCAAAGTCTGCTTGTGGAATTCTTCAGTATAAGACATAACATCCATATCCTTTTGCTTCACATTTTGAAGTTTCCTAAATGTCTGCACAACATAATCAACTGGTAGGAACTGGGCCTTGAGTTTTGAGACCATTATGTCCCATGAGACTATCTTTGGTTTACTTTCACCCTCTCTTCTTGAAAAAAATTCCTCCAAGTGAGTGTTGGATTTTTTAGCTTTGTTTTGGCATACCTTACCTTCTTGGTATCCTCTACCTCCTCAAATTCAAAGAAATTGTCAAGTGCATCTATCCATGCTATGAGCTCTTCACTATTTCTTTTTCCTCCATACATGGGCACTTCAACCTTCACCATGGAGACACTATCCCCTTTCACAGCCTTGAGCATCCTTATCATTCTCAACTCTTCTAGGTCCATTGGTGGCTCTGGCACCTGCTGACCCACAAATGGAGGGTTGTTATCATCACCCCCTTTCTCTTCCTCATCATTTTGGTCACCACTAACTATTCCTCTTCTTTGATTCTTCTCCAAAGCTATTAAACGGTCCAAGGTTGCTTCTTGAGATTCTTTGAAAAGTCTTTCGTTCGAGAGCAACTGATCTTTCAATTCCCGAATCTCCCTAGTTGCAAAATAACCTTTCGGAGGCATCTTGGACTTCAACTTACTTGCACCTAGTTTCATTCACTTCTCTCCTTTGATCTACAACCCTGCTTTGATACCATTTGACGCAACAAAGGGTGGAATTATCTCTCTCTCACCATTCACCTATCCTTCTCATAGGGTCTTCTGTCTTAACAGACAACAATATATATCCTAACCTAGCACACAAGGATGCTAGGTCTATCTTTGGAAGAAGACAACCTTCTCTCCATCCTTTGTAGTAGATCCTAAAACAACCATTAAAATAACCCTAACACGACCAATTCCATTGGGTAGTATCTTACAATATGGTGGAATGGTGGTTGATCACATTTTAGACTCTCAACCTCTTGAACTACTCTAGTTCAAACACTTCCTATCACTGGAATGATAGTAACCACTAACTTCTTTACCCCCGAGACCCCTGTAGATTTAAATGGGCTTTAATCGATGACACGATTAACTAGTCAGAAATTCAAATTTGTAATGGACAGTACAGGTCATGCAAGCCAAGGAAAAAGAATACAAAAAAATAGTTTAAGCAGTAGAATATGAAAAGCTTCTATTCGTTCTCCCTTGAATCTTTCAACAACAATGTAACAACCAATAACTCCTGCCTCATAGCTTTCAAGCCATATAAAACTTTAGATTATGGACACCAACAGTCATACCACAACTATTGGTATTCTAGTTACAACCGATTAAGCTTCTTTTCCCGTTTTATTATCATTGACACAAAAATTAGACCCTACAAGACTTTATCAAATACACATATTTGAGAATTACAAAATGGTCACCAAGGACCTTTATTCAAACCAAAAATAGAACAAGATCCCTAAAACTCCTAGGCCACACTTAGACCAAAAATGCCAAGTTGGTGCTCGTGCACCAATGATAATAATAATCTCAAGAATATCCCTACTTCATTCCTCCCCAAGTTTTATGACCTTGTAACAAAGGACCCAAATACCTTTCTATTTGAATTTGACATCCTCTGTAGAAGCTATGACTACACCACTCATGCTCATAAGCTTAAGTTGTTCCTTGATACTTTGAAGGAAGGAGCCTTAAGATGGTTTATGAGTTTGGGGAGAGATGTTGTTGATAGTTGGGAAGACATGCAAACAAAATTTCTTAAGAAGTACAATGAATACTGTAGAAGTGGTAATATGAGGGGACATGACATCATTAGAATGCAACAAAGGGAAGATAAAAATTTGGAGGATTACATTTCAAGGTTCTTGTTCTTCCTGAAGAAAAATTCAGACCATACTCTTAATGAAGAATCTCAAAAGTTCCTCTTCCTCAGAGGAATCAATGATTGTTATACCAATGCCTTGGATCTAATAGGAGGAGGAGACATTACTCAAGTTACTTGGGGCGACATTAAGAAGATATGCCAAAACTACTCCCTATCAGCTATCAAGAAAGGAAGAGGCTACCAAATAGGAAAATCATCCACTAATGGGGTCTCAAGGATGGAGATTACTAATTTGCTTTCAAATTTTAAGTAGGATATCATAAATGATATGGCCACTCAGCTAGATATGCTGAAAGAAGGAAAGAAATAAGAGGAGGTAGAAGCAATGTTGGTAAAATACTGCCCTAATTGCAGGCAAAAGAAGAAGGATTGCAAATGTAAAATGGTGGCCAACATTGATAGAAAGAAAATTCCACCTAAGTTCAAGCTGATTGAGGGAGATGAAGAATAAGTCTTCTATGTTGCACAAAGAAGACCATGGGCTCCAAGACAAGGTATGCCACCTGATCCATTATCTTTTAGTGGACCTTATATGAATTCTAATGCATCTAATAACTAGTGGCAGTACCAATATCCATCCAATTTTGGGGCATATCCACCACAGTATTGGAATAATCCTCAGAACACTTGGCCTAATTACCAAAATGCTCCACCTTAATGGTAACCTTCTTAGGGGAATTGGCAATAGTCCCAATAAAATTGCCAATAAACACCCCAATGGAGAGGTGGACAACAATGGCCAAATCAGACAATTGGTTGCATGAATCCACCTCCACAACCTCAGCAACAAGCTATCATGCCCCCTCCTAATCCTAATGCTAGTACACCCAGACCTACTCATTTATCGGCTCAACCCACACCTAATCCAAATAATAAACCACAACAACAACAACTCTTTTTTGTTGATCCAAATTTATATCCTGCATATGTTGTGAGTTTAGGTGATATTCACCTACGTTCAGGAACTACCCTGCCTACTCCTTCCACTCCTCTCATAACTGAGCTACCTGAGGAGGAAGAGGAGCATCCAAATTTGGCTGAGGCACCTGTTCAGTAAGAACAATTCAAGGATCCTGAATCAGCTTGCCTATCTAATCCAGAACTACCATTTCGTCAAAGGTTGGAAATTGTCAAGCAAAAGGAAGAAACCACCTTTGACATTTTGGATCAATTGAAACACATATGTGTCAAGATACCCTTGTTCAAGTCTATCAAGGATGTCCCAATCTACGGAAAAGAAATGAAAGAGGCATGTCTCAAAAAGCCATGATGAAAGGCAAAAGATCCCACTACTAGTCATGTGGTAGGCCAATTGGCAGACATCATACTTGGGAAAGTAACTGTCCCCAAGTATGTTGATCCAAGTAGCCCTATAGTGACTGTCATGATCAATGGTATGCAAATAAAGAATGCTTTAATAGACCTATGTGCAAAAATTAATGTGATGACTAAGGAGATCCTACAACAACTAAATATTATCAATCAAAGGCCTACTTCTACCATCTTGTAGCTTGTTGATAGTTCCACTATCAAACCTGATGGTGTAATACCCTAAAAATGGTCACCTAAACCATGGGCCCCTAATCTTGTTTTCATCACCAAGGTCCTAACCAAAGGTAATTAAATCAATCATGAGCACCCAATCAATTAATTCTCTAATCATCAATGTCACGTGGGAAATAAATCATTCTATATTAATTAAATATTTATTTAATTAATTAATCATTCCAATAAAATCATTTTAATCAATTATCCTATTTATTTAATTAAATATCCTAGAATATTTAATTAATAAATCAATTTACTATTAAATCATGAAAAAAAAGAATTAATTTGGAAAAAAGAATTAAATTTGAAAAAAGGAATTAAATTGAAAAATCTCATAAAAGCAATTAAATCAATTGAATATCAATATTGAATAAAAATATGAAATAAATTATTTTTTATGATTTTATCTTAAATTTAGTTCAATTTCCTTTAAAGTTGAGAAAAGTAGTCAATTACATCAATTCACCTGGATTGTGCTTCCTCTTGGAGAATCTCTGTCGCTCGTCATTAATCGATCTTGACCGTTGGTCTCTTTTTGGACTTTCTATAAATTCAGGTTCTCATCTCTCATTTAAAAAAATCTAGAGATTTATTGTTATTATGTTGTTTTGCTCTAATTCCATTGAGATTTTGTGCATTGAGAATATTGCATATTTTTAAAATCATCTAGCTTAACATTCATTCATAGCTTAATCATGTTAGCCTAATATTCATTAATCTTGCATATCTTGCATCCGTTTAGCTTAATTTTGTGCTCATATAGATTAAATCCTTCATTTAGTTGTTGTCTAGTCACTGGTATTGCATAAATAAATCTGAGAGCAAAACTAAACTCACATCTATTAAAAGGCAATAGGTCGTTTGTAATGGTTTTATTATTCATTGATTATTGATTTACTAATCATGCATCTAATGACTTAATTGAAGTGTTGTGTATTCAGATACACATACAGATCCACTTTTCGCACACACATTATTGGCGCCCACTATGGGGCCGTAAAGATTCAAATTTTTTCGGCCTTGCAAATCTTTTTTTTATTTTTCAGGTTTCGTCTGTATAGTCTCTGCAAAATGTCGTATGAGTTTTTGCGACATACAAGATGAATTTTGAGATTTGTCATTCTACTCTATGGTTATCCTCGTACGAGTATCAATTGTGTCATTTCATTCTTTGTTTACTCATTCAGTTCGATGAGAATACTCATTCTTCTCGGTGAGAATTGTCGTACGAGTTTCTGCTTTGTTCGTTTTACAAAAAAATAGTATACTTTTTGTGGTCTTCTTGATTTAGATTCGGATTTACTGATGTTAACCCTGAATTGTCTTTTGTTTGCCTAAGATTTTCACAGCCTAACTGATTTTTTGCATAACGTCTGTTAAAGAATTTATCAAATCAACGCCATGTCAAAGAATCGAAAACAATATGACTACTGATGTGTTGGTTTTGTAGGTTGCCTAAGGACAATCGACTAAATATTGTGTATTCTTTAATTCATTTTTAGGCACTTAAATTGCTATGTGGTTAATGAACAAATCTATCTTTTGTGTTTGAAGAAAAGTCTAAGAGGTAGGAGAGTATTCACTTGTCTACATAGACAATCAAAAATCCAGACCCTTGAAGCTTTTCTAAGTTTGAGATTTGTGTACCTTTTAGCGGGCCTGTCATAGTGGGAAAAAGTAATCACCCTATGAGAACGACCCAAGTGAGTACAACTAAACCCAAGCATTCCAACTCACTATAATAAATAGGCCTTTTGGGATTAAAGTCTCAGAGGGTGGGATTATTTGAGTTTTCTCTTTTGAAATCTCTCATATCGGGCATTTTGTAGGGCCTTGTAGTTTCAATCACGCTTGCATGACCACAACTTGTTTCGGTACCTTGTTGGGCTATAGGCCTCAATCGCGCTTGTGTGACTTCAAGGGGTAATTTCAAATGAAAATCCTTACTAAGAAATTTAAGATAGAAGCTACCTGGTTCACCTCCGAAACGGGGATAATCTTTGTGCAAGAGATATAGTAACTCTCCCAAGACACTTGCCATATCGTGGCCCCATAAGCATTTGGAGTCCGCTAATACGGCATTCAGAATCCATTGCATGAGTGGTGTAGGGCACATAACACTCTAAGTATGAAATTTTTATTTTCTTTCAAGTTTTTGAGTTATCTTTGTGATGTAATAATGGACCAACCATTTAGGACTCAATAGAGCCATGGTTGAGGTGTCCAAGTTTTGGTTTGAGGCAATTGTGTTCAGGATGTTGACAGCTTGAGAAGTGAGATGCTTAAGTAGTTCACAGGTGAAGTGCTCCAAATGAATGTATTCATGTATTAGGGATAAATTGAGTTGTTTTTAGGTCTTTTAGGGTGTTTGAGGACCTTCAAGAGTCTTAAAATGCATTAGAATGCAAAGTTGCATCTTGGATCCAAAAGATGTAAAAAGTTGTTGAGCAACATTTTGCAATTTCTTGCAAAAGTTGCATTTTTGGTTGAAGGCATTAAAAGTTGGTTGAACCAACTAAAAAAAGAGCATAAAAGCCAAAATTAACTTCATTGTACAGGTTGGAGGATTGGAAATGCAAGAGCAAGTTTTTGGATTGTGAAGCAAACAAGTTTTCACTAGTTTTTGATAATTTTTCACTTGTTTTCATTGCTTGTACGGTCTTGTACGGACTAGATGGTGTAAAATCATTGCAATTCATGAGTGTTAATTGTATTTATCTTCATTAAGATTGAATTGCAGGTTTGATTGATCTAGGTTGCAGAGATTTCCTCCATTCTTTGCAACTAGGTGAAAAAACCTTGCAAGTAGGGTTTAAGAGCAAGAAAATGGCTCTAACCTAGGCATTCCTTGATGGAACCTGTTGAAATCATTAAGAATGCAAGGTTAGGGTCTGTACATAGATTTAGAATAGGATTTGTGGTTTTGTAGCTCCTTGAGGAGGAGAAACAATGAAGCCCTAGGCTCACCGCTGGGAGTAGGTGAGTTAGGACAACAAGAAAAGGGTGATTTATGAGCACCTAGGGATTGGTGCAATAACAAGTGACACATGAATGAAAATCCCTCTGAGTTCCCTTGAAGATTATTAAGTTTTTTTGAGTGGGAGTCTTGACTGGTGAAGAGTTTTAGACCCATCTTGCCAAGTCACCTAGTGAGGCCTAAACCCTTCAAAATAGTGAAACATTGGAAACCCCACTTGTACGGATAAACCAGATGCACTTTTCTAGTATTGTCTATAAATTCCAAAAGGGTACTTGAATCCATGATTTCTATCCTTGTTTGGGAATTTTACAAACTAAGACCCTAAAACTGCCAAGGGAGGGCTAATGCAATTAGGCCTATTTTGGAACCAATAGAGACCTAGAAAGGGTAGGAATCTCGAGCGAAGGGTTTGATGACCCAAAAGCCTCAAAATTCTTTAAAGAAACCTAGTAGAAGAAATGGGAACCCATTGGAAGTGGTAGTGTGTTGAGATCCTTGCAGGAGTGGTTGGAGCCCTAGAGTGGAGTGTGTGAGATTGAGGTGGCAGCCTCAGGAGGAGGAGATGAGTGTCCAAAAACCATTGGCTATACCTAGCAGGCAAGCCAAAGAGGTTCAGACCTTGGAGGTCTCATTAGAATAACCCCTACTAAGTGCCAATGGATGGACTTGAGTAGTTGAAGGGTTGAGTGGGACAAGTCACTCAAGAAGGTGTATTGAACCAAGCTCCAAGACTCTCTGCATCAGTGAGACTCAGCGGCCACATTCTGATTAGCTATTGGGTGTGTACCTAAGTCTTCAAGAAAAGGTTTTCTCTCTTATCCAACTTCCTTAGGGTTAGCATGCTATGCTTGGAACACTTTTCATCTTGAGTGTTTATTGTGTCTTCATCCCTAAAACAAAAAAAGAAAAAAACAGGAAAAAATAAAAAAAATAAAAAAAATCAAATTCAGTGGTCAAAAACTTAATTTCCTTGTCAAAAATTTGTCCCTGGTCAGAATTGTCGTACAAGTTTCCTAGTTCATCGTCTGGGTCATCTAAATTATCGTACGAGTTATCTACATTATCGTCCAAATCATCTAGTTTGTCATTTTGTCTCCTCCAAACTGTCGATTTGGGTTCCTAAACTGTCCTCTGGTTAGTAGAGAATTGCCGTACGAGTTAGTAGCAGTTTTTTGTCTGGTTGAGCCTAAATTATCATTCAAGTAAAGACAACAACTCATACGAGTAACTGTCTATGTCGTCCAATGAGTATTAAATTGTCGCCTGAGTTAAGGTAAATTGTTGTCCAAGCCTCTGATCTGTCAGTCTAGGAACCTATAAGTTTGTAGCAAGTTTAAATCTAGTCTTTCTCAATCCTAAAGCATGATAGTCTTGATAGTGTACCCATGTTGTTGTGTTGCACGATTTTGTCAATCATCTCCCAGCTAGTTCAATCAATCGCTTATCAAACTTAATCAACCTAGGTTTCTTAGATCACGTCTTATACATGATAGATTGTTCCTGAAACTAGACTGGGTCTTAGTCACCTTTTTCCATCACTATGTTAAACGCATAACTAGCTTTGATTTGATCTTGACATCTATATCACATCTAGCTCTCGGTCACGTCGATTTTAAATGCCTATTCAAACCAGGAGCTCTTCTAAGAACAAGAACAGGAAAAGAGAAGAGACAGTAACATTGCAAACTAATCATTTTTTTCAAGAACAACCAATTTTTTACGAACCTTTTGAAAAACAAACCTCTAACAAACCTTCGTCGTCAAGTCAACCAGTATTTGATCAATCTTTATCTTCTGAAATGTCTGGACAAAAACAAGAAAAATAATCTTCTAAACGTAAAGCTCATGATGACCTTAGCATCCAGGCTAATGACATTGATTCCTCTTCTAGTGATTCTGAAGTTTCCGAACCCGGAGAAGATACTATAGTAAAATGTCAAAAGGACAAAGACTTCAGAAAGACGATGAAGATTATCATGGCCTGAGAAAAAGAAGAATATTTTTTAGAATTGGCCAAACAAGGAGCCAAACTCCCCCCTGATTACAATGTTGAAAGTCTTATCACCAAAAAAGATGATACTCCACTAGCATTGGTGACAAAACAATTACAAGAACTACAAATTGAGATTAAAGAAATGAAAGACAAAGATAAATCTCCTATGAAATATTCCTTGGATACAATTTGCCTGTTTCCATTCGACAAGAGTCTTTACATGCCTCTGTTTCCTTCCAAAATAGAAATTCCTAAGTTTGATAAATATGATGGCAACTCAAATCCCCAAGACCATGTCCGAGAATTTTGTGCTCTATGTATGGAGTTCATTGACGAACAAACATATCTCATGCACCTCTTTCCAAGAAGTTTAGGAGGACAAGCTATGGAATGGTTTTCAAGCCTACCTGTGGGAATTAAATCTTTTGAAGAACTAGTTGAATTGTTTCTACAACAATACTCTAATATTCATCATCTTTTCACAATGATCAAGATTTGTAATACCAAACAGAAGACAGCAGAACCTTTTCTCACTTTCCTTTTGCGTTGGAGAAAGAGGTTCTCTAGATATTCACGACCCATTCCTGATTATGAGAAGATGGACATCTTTGTCAATAATTTGATTCCTGAGTTGAAATATAATATCCAAATTCAAGTATACCCTTCATTCAACAATATGGTGGATAGTGCTCTCAAAATGGAAGATGTGCTTGTAAGGAAAGGAGATATATCACTTTATAAAGAAACACATCAAGGCTCTAGTTCCAAAGAGAAGAACAAATACTAGTAATATGACAAAGATAATAACAGAAATATTGTTAATGACATAGTGGTTGATAATGTCAAACTAAAATAAAAACCTGTAGTATTCAATCTGACTAGCGGTGCACAAGCCCTCAAAGCAGCTGAACACGCTACAAAAAACCCGCCTAATAAATCAAAAGAGTGGTTTAAAGAGAAGCCTTGGGTTTCAAAACTTAAGCGTGATTTTACTCCCCTGGGAGAATCCTATGAGTCGGCTTTTAAGACTCTATTGGAAAATGAACTGATCACATTTCTTAACAACTCCAAGCCATATGATCCTGAGGTCAAACCTAAATGGTGGAGGGAAAACGAGTATTATGAATATCATCGAAACAAGGGTCATACAACAAATAACCGCATGAAACTCAAGCACGAGATTCAAGACCTCATCGATGCTGGAAAAATTATTGTTGGAAATCATGCAACCAATGTTGATCAAAAAGATTTCAAAGATCCCTTACCTTCTTATGAGCAGGGTGATTCCTTAAAATCCAAGGGAGGTGCAAAAGAAAATGCAAAAATGTGAATGTCATAACCCACGCTCAAAAAAAGGTTACTCTTAAAGGAGCTAGCTCTTCCTATCCTGATCAAACATCATCAAATCCATTGACAGCATCAAACCTACCAACTTATTCAAACAAAAAACATGATACGATGATGGCTAAATCCAAACAACTGGCTTCATCATCTTCTTCTGGTTATAGCATTGTTGAACAATTAAAACGAACTACCACTCAAATCTCCATTCTTGAACTACTTAAAATCTCTTCAGCTCATAGAGAGATTATGGATAAAGCTTTGCTCGCTACTAACATCCCTAAAGACGTAGATTTGGGTCAGTTTCAATCTATGGTGGGCCACTTGAATTCACCTCACTACCTGTCATTCTTTGAAGAAGATGACAATTCACTGAATCATCTGCATAACCAGCCATTACCCATTGAAGCTATGATCCATAAGCATCGAGTCAAGCGTGTTTTGATAGGTGGAGGCACTAGGTTGAATATTTGTACCTACAATTTACTAATGCAGTTGGGATTTTCTGATAATGTCATTGATCCAACATAAAAAATAATAATCAAAGCTTATGATGAAGAAAAAAGAACCTCTAAGGGTGTGGTACTATTACCAATTAGGGTGGGACCTATAGAACGAGATGTTATTTGTCAGGTGCTTGATCTTCCTCTCTCCTACAACATCTTGTTGGGCAGACCATGGATTCATGAAATGCAAGTAGTTCCATCTACTTACCATTGGTGCTTGAAATTTCCCTACAATGGAGTTGAAGTCAGTGTTCCTGCTAATACAACCTACACCTGTAATTCTTTAAAATAGTGTGTCGATACCCTTGTTCCTCATAATAGAGAAGCCTCTACAGCTGAAAGTTCAGAAATTTTGATGAAAGACTTAGAAAAGAAATTGAAAATCACAGGTACCGGCATAGATGGATACAAGATAGAACTCATACTCTCATTGATGTCTCTTCCACCATCACCAAGATAGTCTGGAAAACCATCATAGGCTATGAAGCCATAAACTTCAACTACAAACGTCATCTATGATGGTGTTTTTGTATAGTCCTCTACTTCCCTTGTATATGAAGTAGAAGAGGTGGTTGTTCTCAAATGGCTTTTCAAAGAAGAGTGTGACAATAGAGAAGGGAAACACTGTGATATCTCCCCTGAACAATATGCTCCAGGCTATAATATGATTCAACACATGGGATATTCAGGTACCGGTCCTCTAAGAAAGCGCCAAGAAGGAATCATCAAACCTATCAAGCTACAAACTAAGTCTACAAATGATAAAACTGGACTCAGATACCATCTAGAAGAGTCATCAAATCAAAAAAACACTTCTCATCAACAACCTAAGTGGGGGAAAAAGATACCACATCAAATATCACCTGAAGTAAATACTCAACAAATTCAGGACGAGTATGAGAAAGAATAAGAAGAACTGGAAATCAAGAGAGAAGAAGCAACTTCTAATCAAGTTCCAATTGTATCGATAGTAACACTACAAGAAGTAGATATTCCAGAAGGCATAAGAGAAGAGGTGGAAGGAATTAAAAACATGTTTGTGCCACTAAACATTCCTATCACATTTATAGGAAGAATGCAAGCAAACGATTCAGAGACAGACTCGAATGAGTATGAATGGGGTCCAGAGCTTCTCTCACATACATCTACTGAAGAAACTCTTGAAGAACCTAATTATATCATAGATGAAGCACAAGAGATAGTATGCTTGAGCTGGAAAAGGAAATAGAGGAAATCAGACTAAAAAGACAAGAAGATTATGAACAACGGCTAAAAGAAGGAAAAAAATAGGAAAATTCTCCACCTACTATATCTTCCTCTAATGAGATCGAGAAAATCAGATATGGGACTACAAATGAAGAACTGGAGGCTTGACAAGCAGGACCAGTCATCAATCCAAAGTGAGCTGAATGGGAAAGAAGATAGAGACTAACAGAGTCATCAAGGTTATGTCAACAAGTGATCATTGAACCAAATCATGAAGGAACTTGCATCATTAAAGATGTTGATATTGATACTATACATGCTTTCACTAAGCCACTTGAAGAAGAGTTAGAGGCTTCATTTTCTGACTTTGATCACTCTAAAATCAGATCTATTTATGACATTACCTATTCGACACCAAACTATGACTACTTTGTAATGAATGCCAAAACTATGTCTAGTGAACCTATTACTGTTGAATCACAATATGTAGTCCAGTCTGAAGTAGAAGAAGGTGCTAGTGGTAGGTATGTTGGGTTAGATCCCCTAAATACTAACGTAAACTTCGATAATCATGTTCTAATTCTTCCTGGTCTCAAGATGCCTATGCAAGGTAGTCTTCTAGAACTCAACTTGTCGATCCGAGGTTGTGATGACAATACCGTGAATTCCTTTGAACCTATTGAATCTTTATCCCTGGTACATCCTAAGCTTATTGACTGTACTCTTCAAGATCAACCCTTGAATATCCCTACCTTTACCAACAACTATACATTAGCCTGTTATCTTAATGCAGTCGAACAAATGAGCTCTTCCACCAGTGCACAAAGTGAGAACATTACAGAAGCAGATGTCAAGTATCTTAGTCTCAAAAATTAAAAAAATTAAAAAAGTGTTTTGATGGCTAAAATTGCATTGTGGCGGTGTCAGAATAAAAAATAGTAAAAATAAAGGATGCACCTAACGGTGAAAACCTCTCTGAGGCCCCTGAAGGTAAGATACTTGATATTTTGCCTGATCACTTTCAAGAGTGGTAATCAGTGCTGATTGAACCTACATAGCTAGTGAACATTGGAATAGAATAAACTCAACATACCATACATGTAGCTCAATCCTTATCAATAGAATAATTGAAATAATTTGCTAATTTCTTCACAGAGAAAAAAGATCATTTTTGCATGGACATATGCTAATATGTCGGGTCTGGATCTTAAGCTCATAATGCATCATCTTTCTATCGCTCCTAGAGTTAAACATGTCAAGCAAAAACTCCAAAAAATGCATCCTCATATTGCATTACTTGTTAAGGCTGAACTAGAAAAATTATTAAAAGTTGGATTCATCAGAGCAATTGATTATGCTAAGTGGATATCTAATATTGTACCTGTTTCCAAACTTGACAAATCAATACATGTTTGCATAGTTTTCAAATATTTAAACAATGCATGTCCAAAAGATGATTTTCCACTACCTAACATAGACATGATAGTGGACATGACTATTGGTTATGAAATATACTCTTTGATGGATGGTTTTTCTAGATACAATCAGATCAAAATTGCATCTGAGGATCAAGAGAAAACAACCTTCACCTATGCATGGAGAATTTTCTATTGGAATGTGATACCCTTCGGCTTAAAGAATGCAGGCGCCACTTATCAAAGAGTTATAACAATGATCTTTCATGATATGATGCCCAAAAACATAGAGGACTATGTCGATGATACTCTACTCAAATCTATGAAAAGGTCAACACATCTCTTAGAACTGAGTCCGATCTTAGACGGGATGAAAAAAATCAAACTCAAAATAAATCCTAAGAAATGTGCATTTGGAGTTACATCTAGCAAGCTCCTCAGATACATTGTTTCAACAAAAAGAATTGAATCAGACCCATAAAAAGTAAAAGCTATCATGGAAATGCCACGTCCAAAGAATGTCAGTCAAATGAGGACTCTACAAGGGTAGCTCCAATCAATAAGACTTGTCATTTCTCAGCTCGCAGATAAAGCTCAGCCATTAACAAAAGCTTTATAGAAAAAAGTTACCTACAACTGGGATGAAGACTGTGAACAACATCTAAATCAAATCAAGGAATATCTTTCTAATCCACCTATCTTAATGTCACCGATTCAAGACAAACCCTTGATTCTCTACATATCAACTACTTATACATCACTAGGGGCACTTTTGGCTCAACGGGATGAGCATAGAAAGGAAAGAGTTATATATTATATCAGTTGGATGTTGGTGTCCTATGAGATGAAATATACTATCATTGAGAAATCTTGCTTGGCATTAGTCTTCTCATCATATAAATTAAGACATTACATGCTAGCACATTCTATCAAACTGGTGGCTAAGATAGATCCACTCAAATATCTTCTTAGTAAGGCAACACTTACAGGAAGATTGGCTAAGTGGGTTATGATACTTACAAAATTTGACATTGAATATGTAGAACGCAAAGCTATGAAAGGACAAGTCATTGCATATCAACTTGTTGATGCTCCGCTTGAAGACAATCAACCTTTGCACATAGAATTTCTAGATGAATCCATAATGCATCTTACAAAATGATCTTGTAAAATCTTCTTTGATGGGTCTTTCACTCAACAAGGTTTTGGTACTGGAATTCTTTTTATCACTCCTCAAAGATACTCAATCCCAAAGGCATACAAGATCCTCTTTCCTTGTACAAACAATATTGCAAAATATGAAGCCTTGGTAAATGGAATCAAGCTAGCTATTGAATGGAAAGTTGTTGAGTTATACATCTATGGAGACTCTCAAATGATAATCAACTAGATCAATGATATATATCAAACTCGGGATGAAAAATTGATTCCCTATAAAAGAATGGTTGATGAATTTAAGAAATACTTTACCTTTGTATCATTTTAGTAGATTCCTAGATCAGCAAACAAAGCAACATATGTTATGGCTACACTGGCATCTATACCACAACTACAAGAATTTGAGTACCGCTATGAATTCCTGGTGGAAGAGCTTCATTATCTTGCTTATGATTCCCCTCAGTCCCAGATGGTCTGTTATATAATTGGACATGACTCATCTCACTATAGTCATATCTACTCTCACTTACATGACCAAATTATCCCTGATAACCTTACTCATAATGAGAAGAGAAACCTACTCCCAAATTCTTCATGGTATGTCATCATCGCTAATGATCTGTATAGGCGAGGTTTAGATAGTACTTTGCTTAGGTGTCTAGAACCTAAAGAGTCTCAACGTGCCTTATCTGAAGTCCATGAAGGTATTTGTGGATCTCACTCAAATGGTCTAACTTTAGCTTAGAAACTGCTAAGGGCTAGCTATAATTGGCCATATATAAAAAAAGATGCTATAAAGTTTGCTAAAACTTGTGAGAAATGCCAGCTACATGGGCATCTCATAAATGATCCAGCAAGAGAGCTAATACCTTTTATCACACATTGGCCTTTTCAGCAATGGGCATTTGATCTCATCGACTAAATCTATCCTGCATCATCTAATGGACACAAGTTTATCATAACTGTCATTGAATAATTCACCAATTGGGTGGAAGTGGTTCCGCTCATCAAAGCAACTAGCAAGCATGTGGCTATGTTCATTCTTAACTATATCATCTATAGGTATGGAATACCTTCTTCGATTGTGACTGACAATGGAGGACAGTTCAAAAACAAGGATCTAGATGAGCTCTGCAAAAAGTTCAAAATCAAACAGCATTGGTCTTCTATATATTACCCTCAAAGTAACAAACAAGCTAAAGCATCTAACAAAAATTTGCTGACTATCTTGCACAAAACAGTCAACAAATCTGGAAAGGATTGGCATCTGCAGCTCAATCTAGTGTTGTGGGCTTATCGAACAAGCATCAGAACACCTATTGGGGCTACACCTTTTGCTTTGGTGTATGGGACCGAAGCAGTATTGCCTATTGAAGTAGAGATTCCTTCTTTGAGAGTTTCTTTGCAAGGTCTTATTACTAATGCAGATAACATAATATCTAGATTGCAAGAACTAGAATTGATGGATGAACATCGGCAAGTGGCATTTGATCATCCATGAGCTTACCAAAAGAGATTGTCTAGAGGTTATAACAAGAAAGTTCGACACAAAGAATTTCAGGATGGTGACCTTGTTTTGAGAGAAAATCCTAAAAATCAACAGTTTCGAGAACAAAAGGGGAAGTTTGAACCGAACTGGTTGGGTCCCTACATTGTTACTACAACCTTCAACTCTGGCGCTTATCAACTCTAAACATCGAAAGGAGAACAACTTCACGAACTAATCAACACCATCCACTTGAAGAAATTCTACACTTAGCATTCTTTGCTCTAGCAATCTGTATAGCTAAAAAGTCCTGAAAAAAAAAATCATAAAAAGTTCTGAAGAAAGAAAAAAAAAAAAAAAAAAAGAGAAAAGAGAAAAGAAGCAATAAAATCAAAATATGAAAAAAAAATGCCTTGGTGAAAACCTGGTAAATAGGCACCTTGGTAGTAAAAAAGAGAGAATCTTTTCCAAGCAGGTGAAAACCTGGTAAACAGGTGCCTCTTGCATTGAAGTGCTCCATCTATCAACGCAACTTCGGCATTTCCTACTTTATTTCCCACTTTTTTGCATCTTCGCTTTAGCTTGTATATATCCTTCAGTCACTTTCATGACACCTTGGTTCTTCTTAGAACCCTCATGGCATGAAACCGATCAGCATCCTAGTCGTAGGGTAATCAACTAATCAATTTAAATATCCTAAGCAATTTTACTAACTCATCTTTCTGTCAGTAGTACCAGGTCATCCAATCTGAGTCAGTCACCTGTCTCCTAACCATTGCACAGTTTTACCACTAAGTAAATACATAAAGCCAGAACACTGAAACCAATCACTGAAAACTATTTTAGCTATGATTGAAATTTTCTTTTTACATTGGTTTTCGATTATTTTTCCCTCTGAGTAACTCAGGGAAGTCTATCTTGACTAAGAGGAGCAAGGACTGGGAGCATCATACTTTTCTTTGTTTTATGCTTGTAGGAGTGATTTCGATGATCCGGAAACATCTCATAAGCTGGGTGTCTGTGATTAGTGCCTTCACATCAAGGTGAAATCACCACACATACCTTGACTCCATTTATTTGTATGTTACAAGGAGGTTAGAATCATTTCCTTGTCTATTTTAAGTAAATTTCTTTATCATGCAATCTAGATACATGCTTAATCTGTCCTAGGATATGAACGATACAAGGGTCATTGTGGACAAGATAATTTCAATATTGCATATAACAAGGAAGGAACTCAGCTTTGTATGGTGTGTTTGCATGCAAGCAACATTCAGGTCATCTTGGCTCTTTATACCTTGATTCTTATGTTCAGTTGCTATATTCAAAAGGGTGTGGCATTCAGGACATCCTGGCTCTTTATGCCTTGGTGCTTATGTTTATTCCTACATTTCCGCTCAGTGATGATAAAAAGTAAATTCAAATCCAATGACTAAGTTTTAGGTTGCATTCATACTTAATTTTGTGCATTTCAAGTGATTTCAGCATAATACAATCTCTCTCTTTGTTCTTTTAATGAGAGCCTGACTTAAAAAATATCATCATTTCTTTGTCAAGAGGTCAACTGAATTATCATTGTCGACACGATTGAGTTCTTGAGCATCGAAATCTAAAATCTTACATGAGATACTAGCTACATTCATGAGCATATCATATAGATCCATGAGTCCATTACACATTCCTCTACATTCATACTATTGCATGAAAAAAAAAGAAAAAAAATTATACATTTACATCATTAGCTCATCATTTTTATCATTTATTTGCATATATGAAAAAAAACAAAAAAAACATCCATATTCATCTGCATTGCATACATATTGAAGAAAAATGCATTCATATAGAACAAAGCATATAGAAGGACATCTCACAAAACATCTCATATAAATCAACACAAGAAAAATAAGATTGAATCATGTGTCATATATTTATCTCATCAATGTCAAAAGGGTACAAATGATATCAATTATCGTCAATAATGTCTATCGGGGCAAGAATCGCATAAACTACAAAAATGGGGTATACAAAATAACACAGTGCCTAAAAAAATCTAGCTCTGGCCCTCTCCCTCATCGCCTGGTGGAGGACGAGGTTCCTACTGAGCATCAAACTGTCGAGGTGCTTGTCCTCCCTCCAATATAGCCATGTACTATGAATAAGGGGTCACTTGTCTATTTGTCGGTACTAGTGCACTGTATGCTGCCACATAATAAGTTGCTTGGTTAGACTGATACAGAACCTCACGCTGGGAGGCATCTAACTCTCCTCGCAATTTGTGCACCTCCTGATCATGCTCTACAACCTGGGTCTACGTGACTATCAGCTGTGTCTAGAGATTCATCACTGTCCCTCTCAATGTACGAACCATATCCGCTAGCGTCTATCCATGGGGTATCTCCTCCTCTCCTCCCTTAGCTGGCTCATCCCTCTGCTATTGTACCTATTGAGGGGTAGCTCTCTCTCCCATCCCCCCCTCACCACCAATATCAAATATAGCCTTTGCACCCTAAGCTCCACCTCCCTCACCTTTGACTGCACCCAATGAACCACCCTCTCCTCTCTTCCGTTGTTGACCACCCACTGGTGCCCTACTGCTGCTCACACCAAGATCACCTCATGCCCGCCTAGGTAGATCTACTCTCTGTCCCTATGCCTGAGCCAGTACATCATCTCCACCCTCATCAAATCTGAGGTGCTCACTCTGTAGGATCTATAAAACATGGGAATGGATGTCTCAATAAATCATCCCTATAATCTAGGGTCACCCCCACATCAACAATATCCTCTAAATAGTCCCAGTGCTATGGTTGGAGGGCTATCAACTTCTGTGTCGCTAGGGTGTAAGATAACTTCGGCCCCCATCCCTTCCTCTTGTCATCCCCGAACTAGGCGTAAGTAGTAAACTCCGGTGAAATGGCCTGAACTCACCCGTACTGCCTCATAACTTGGCTAAAAACAAAACACTCAATGATAGTCAGAGATCTCCCAATGAGTGGGTGTGTCATAAACATCAATCTCCGCTCTCGCCTCAATTCATCTCATTCCTCTAAACCCCTATAAGACCTCCAAACAACTGCAATCAGGTCATCCAACCTGCACCTCTAGAAACTTGTCTTCCCCAAGTGGGGCTGCATCAAATAACTTGAGTACTGGCACACGATGGGTTGATGTGGCTGTCTAGAATCATCGACAACTGGCCTACAAACTGGGATATGCTCCCATGCCCATATCTGTAATACAAGAACCCCAGTGGCCTGCACTTCACATCTCAGTATGTGATCTCATGGTACATGTGTGCTAACAAGCAGGATCCCCAACTCAATCTCCTCGATTGAGCAACTAACATATCCAATATCCTCCCCCAGCCACACAAGAATCCCTGATGTCCTTTGTCCGGCATAACAAAGCATCTTATAAGTCCAGCGAGCACACAAGCGACAGGAAATTGCCCTCCATATGTGCTCAACATGTCATCCCACGAAATGGAGCGCACTATAAGACTATCATCCTAGAATACCCTGCGTAATGTTGTAATCCCCACCTGAGGAGAAGAGTCATAGTCCACCCTGCCGCCTGAAAATGGAATCCTTAGAATGCTATATACGTCCTCAGGAGTAATCATCATCTCCCTGATAGGCAGGGGAAAAGTGTTATGCTCTGAATGGAATCTCTTGACTAACGAACTAAGCAATCCATGGTTCACATGGATATCAGGCATCTACAACAAGTAACCAAAACCACATGCATCGATATGAGCCCTCTGAGCATCTGAGAGCTGCCAAACTAATCTCATAGTGGGTGGATAGGTACATCGAAACTGTATGTCCGACAAGCTAACCTGCCAAATTGAACGACAACTCATCAGTATGCAATACAACTTGGGTTAGAAAGCTGTCAAAAGTGCTCATGAATCCAAATAATCAATCACAGAAATTAAAACTTCATGTTTATGCCTTGAAAAACACTTATTGTTTCCCATACGAGTTTTCATAGTAGGGCAGAAACTCATACGAGTAAAGATTTCTGGTAGTACGAGTAAACAAACTGATACAACTAACTTGTCGAGACAAAACGACTAAACAAACCTTGATAACATGTCTCATATGACTCAAGGGTGCCCATAGAATGACAAAACCAATAGCTTCATACGATAAAAGACATTTAAACAGTTTGTCGTGCGACAAACCTTAGTTCGCCATACGACTAAACGAACAAAAATGAGATAAAACAAAATTTTAAACGAGACATTCGTGCAAAAAATTTAAAATTTGGAAATTTAACAGGCTAGAAATCGATCACTTATCGCAAGGGAATAGTTCCTAGATCGATTATGTTGTCTTTGCAACTCAAATCGGTGGGTATGCTCAGGAATCACCATTCTCCTCCAAAGAAGGTTTTTTGAAATTTTGAACTTTGAGCGGTGAAAATGAAATGAAAATGACACATCCAACCCCTTATATAGAAAACCCTAATTTTTAAACTTGCTCTGATGGATGTGAAAATTATACCCTTGACTAAATTGATTGTCTTGAGTCCATTTTCGGGATCGAAATCAAAATCTGAGATTATTTTTCTAGTCAAAATCTCACAACGTTAACCACTTGGTACTTTCGTCTTTAGATCACTTTTTCTCATCATTTTTCGCTCAAATCACCTCTGATTTAAACTTAATTCTCAAATTAATCTTTGTGCTCACATTATCATCACTAAATATTTTTATCATTTCAATTGCCTAACATCACTGTGACCTCATCATCTTTGATTTCACTCCTGAGGGGGTATGATCATTACATCATCATTATCAACGATTGCATCATAAAAAGTCAAGATTTGTTTTTTCAAATCTTCATCTAAAATCGAGCAGAAAACATTTTCAGTCAAAGATTAATCGAACATTAATCAAATCAATCTCTAGGGGCATATCAGTTTCATCACACCAAATCAAGCTAAGATTGTCTTCATCTGAATCAATCTCTTAACGGTAATTAGTTTCATTGCACCTTATCAAGCTGATTATTCGTTTAAACATAATCAAGGGTTTAAAGAGTCTTTTTGAAAGTGATCACATGCTCAATCCAAATCGGTGTTTAGTTTCATCGCATCAAATCAAGCTGGACATTCTGTTTTGCTAATCGGTTCTTGTTCAATCAAGTTCGAAATCGGTTTCATCTCTTCGCTCAATCTAGTTCAATCAAGTTCTAGATCGATACACGTTTCTTGATCCATCAAGTTCAAGATCGATATCTTCGCTCTTCATCAGTCCTAGTTCAATCAAGTTCGGGATCGATATTGCTTTGATCAATTTGTTTAGCTTCATCACTTCAAATCAAGTTGAACATCTCACTCTTCATTGGTTTGTGATTCATCAAGTTCAAAACTAATAATCTATTTGACATTAAATTTTCTTTGAATCAATGCGCTACCCGCACATCAATTCAAAGAGGGGCAAATGTAATACCCTAAAAATGGTCACCTAAACCATGGGCCCCTAATCTCAATTTCATCACCAAGGTCCTAACTAAAGGTAATTAAATCAATCATGAGCACCTAATCAATTAATTCTCTAATCATCAATGTCAAATGGCAAATAAATCATTCTATATTAATTAAATATTTATTTAATTAATTAATCATTCCAAGAAAATCATTTTAATCAATTATCCTTTTTATTTAATTAAATATCTTAGCATATTTAATTAATAAATCAATTTACCATTAAATCATGAACAAAAGGAATTAATTTGGAAAAAAGAATTAAATTTGAAAAAAGGAATTAAATTGAAAAATCTCATAAAAGCAATTAAATCAATTAAATATCAAAATTGAATAAAAATATGAAATAAATCAATTTTCTGATTTTATCTTAAATTTAGTTCAATTTCTTTTGAAGTTAAGAAAAGCAGCCAATCACATCAATTCACCTGGATTGTGCTTCCTCTTGGAGATCTCTGCCCCTCATCATTAATTGATCTTGATCGTTGGTCTCTTTCTGGATTTTCTATAAATTCAGGCTCTCATCTCTCATTTAAAAAAAACTGGAGATTTATTGTTATTATGTTGTTTTTGTTCTAGGTCCATTGAGATTTTGTGCATTGAGAATATTGCATATTAGTTCTTGCATATTTGTTAAATCATCTAGATTAACATTCATTCATAACTTAATCATGTTAGCCTAATATTCATTAATCTTGCATATATTGCATCCATTTAGCTTAATTTTGTGCTCATATAGATTAAATCCTTCATTTAGTTGTTGTCTAGTCACTGGTATTGCATAAATAAATTTGAGAGCAAAACTAAACTCACATCTATTAGAAGGCAATAGGTCACTTTGTAATGGTTTTATTATTCACTGATTATTGATTTACTAACCATGCATCTAATGACTTAATTGAAGTGTTGTATATTTAGATACTAATACAGGTCCACTTTTCACACACACTGATGGTATCGTGGAAGATATAATGGTTACTTTAGATTCATGGGAGTATCCAACGGATTTTATGATACTCTCCCCTAAAGCCACACTAGGAGTATATCCTATTATCTTGGGAAGGCCATGGTTGGCCACAATCGATGCTTATATAGGATGCCATTCAGGAGATATGACCATCTCTGATGGTAGAAATACTAAAAAATTGCTAATCTATCTGCTTGCTCAACCAACCTAAAACATAAACAATCCTATCTGGCCAAATATTGGAGAGGAAGCTGAAGACATTAATTCAATGGCAAAGCTAATAATGATAAACAAAAGTCATTTCTTGCAAAAGTGTGATGGAGATGAAATTTTGTCCCAGATAATCCAAAATCATTATGAGGCTCATGCAGAACCATCCCACCATGCATTTAGTTCAAAAAGTCCTTTGCCAATGCTTCTTCTAAATGCTCCAGCTGCAATAATGGATATTTTGCCCACTTTGTTACCTAGAGAATTGAAAATGCCAAATGTTAGTGAGATAGACATGATAGAATTGACTACACAAATACCAGTTGCCGAAGGAAATATCTGAACATCAATAATTAGCTTAGCCAAGAGCAACAATTGTCCATGACAAACCTATTAAAAAAGTATAAGCAAGCATTTTCTTGGAGTTACCATGACATGAAGGGTCTTGATCCTAAATTATGCACTCATAGGATCTATATCAAAGATGATTGTGCACCTGTAAGACAGCCACAAAGAAGAATCAATCCTGCATTGAGGGAAATAGTAAAAGGAGAGCTTTAGAAACTACTAGATGCGGGATTTATATACCCAATCTCTGATAGCCAATGGGTATCCCCTTTAGTGATAGTGCCCAAAAAGAATGGAAAATGGAGGGTTAGTGTAGATTACATAGAGCTTAATGCAGCTACTAAGAAGGGTCATTTTCCACTTCCTTTTATAGATCAAGTATTGGATTCACTACCAGGAAAACAATATTTATGTTTCCTAGATGGTTTCAGTGGCTACAATCAAATACAAATCGCACCAGAAGATCAGGAGAAGACAACTTTCACTTTCCTATGGGGAACTTATGCCTATTCAGTGCTTCCATTTTGTCTCTGCAATGCACTTGCAACTTTCCAAAGAGCAGTGATAAGTATATTTTCAAACATTTCACATGAATGTATGGAAATTTATATGAATGATTTTACAACTTATGGCACAAACTTTGCTAAAGCATTACAAATACTAGAAAGAGGGTTGCAAACATGTGAAGATCATAATTTGTCTTTGAATAGTGAAAAGTGTTTCATGATGATGTAACAAGAAGTGGTCCTTGGCTACTACATCTCTCAAAAAGGAATACAAGTAGATCCAACCAAGATTGCAGTCATTTCTAGTCTTCCAACACTTGCAAAACAAAAGGATGTCAGGAGTTTTTTAGGACATGTAGGGTATTATAGGTGATTCATAAGGGACTTCAACAAAATTGCAACTCCACTCTATAGCCTTTTGACTAAAGATGCATAATTTCATTGTAAAGAAGATTGTGAAAAAGAATTCTCTAATCTAAAAGAAGCATTATCACAAGCACCTATGCTCAAAGGTCCTAATTGGGAATTTCCATTCCACATTCATACAGATGCATCTGATTATGCGATAGGATCCGTTTTGGGCCAAAAGGGGGCATCATTTGAGCATGCAATCTATTTTGTTAGCAAGAACCTGCAAGGGGTTGAATTTTATTACACAGTCACAAAGAAATAAATGTTAGCAGTCATTTATGCCCTCAACAAATTCAGGCATTGTATAACATGATATCAGATCTTCATCCATATTGATCATGCAAAAATCAAATATCTTATGAATAAATCATTGATCATAGGAAGATTGGCAAGATGGTTACTATTGATGCAAGAATTTGATATCACTATAATTGAGAGGACTGGAAAAGCTAATGTTGTAGCAAATTTCTTGTCTAGATTGACTACATCAGACGATACTCAGGTAATTGATGACACTTTTCCTGATAAGCACTTGTTTTCAATCAATGTGCATACACCTTGGTATGCAGACATAGCAAACTATTTGGTTGCAGGGAAGGTGCCTCCTCACTTATCTTCTAAAGAGAGAAGAATTATCATTGAGAAAACTTTCCCTTTCTCATGGATTGAAGGATGTTTGTGTTAGGTCCAACAATGAAAGCTAATGTACTGAGAGGGGAGGGGTGAATCAGTACTTCAAAACTTTTCTTTAAAAAAAATCTTACTGATAAACATAAATCGTAAACTGTTGATCTCATAATATAAAGCTAACACATAATTATAGAAATAACATTCATACACATTTCACTCCATAACACAAATATTTTGGTTACGCAGAAACTCTTTGTTAGAGAGAAAAACTGTGGTGGGGATGGCACCCACAACCTCACTACTGCAATAATAAAGGTTGCTTGGTTAGAGCTACATGTTTAGCTATTTCTGAATAGCTTACCCTGTTAGGAGTATCAAGATCTTTAGATCTACCTTGCTAAAGGATTTTACAACACTTATACAAAATGTTGCACCTGGTTAAAGGCTTTACAATTTATAGACTTTGTTAGAGTCTTTTACCCTGTTAAAGGTTTCTATTACAACTCAAATGATTCAATAAAATCTTTACAAATATCTACAACTTTACATCTGAAATGTTATAGCAGATTCTATGTGCTCAATATGAAATTACCTTGCTCATAGCATACCTCGGTAATTGATAAATCAACTCGGTAAACCCTTCTGTTTACTCTGTCCCTTAAACTATTCTCTGAAGACTTTCTCAGTGACCTCTGAATATCTCTGTCAGTCGTAGCAGTCACAACTCAATGTGTCCTCTTATGATTTTCCTTTTAACTCTTCTATCACACATGTCTCTCTTTTGATTCTCAAATCACTCTGTATAAATAGATCTCTGGGATGGTGATCTATTCATGCTTCGATCTTACAAACAAGATTCATCGAATGAATAAACATAGAAATTATTTCATTGGATAAACTTCCTCAGAATCATACAAAATCTTGAAGTGCAATTTCCTAGTGATAACGGTTCCCTGTTCCTCGATTCTTGTAACACGTTTCCAAATATGTGTGAGATTCTGTGAGAAGCGAGAATCGAGCCAAGATCTGATGTCGGTCATAGATCACATGCAACTCCTCACACAACAGATGATCGAAGATCAAAATAGCTAAATGAAGATAATTTCAATATGAGAGAAAAATAAAGACAAAGAGGAGAATTTGGAGAAGACTCTCACCGAGCCATCACTCCACTAACTTCACTAGTGAAGGTGAGAGTATAGTGTTTATTATATAGAAAAATATAAGCATATACATCCAAGGGGTGCATTAACTCCTATTCCCCATAAAAAATGGGAGGTTTTAACTTCTTGGTAAATGCCAAAACATGTGGCATAACCTCCTTACATGAAGACAAAAAAGGAGTTGAGAAAGTTGGCACATAAGGCCAAAAGAGGGTGTGAAACCCAACTACCCCATAACCCACTTAGGAAATGACAAAATAGTGGTTATGAGAGGTGGCACAACAAGCCAAAAGAGGGTGTGTAACTCAACTACCCATGTGAGGTGGAGAGTTACACATGTAGCTAAAGTATTTCGCCACGTGTCCTCATATAAACCACTCTTATTAACCTAAGAAAGCTTAAATAATATATGTGTAGGAAAAATAAATACCCCCTAACATAAGGAAAATAAAAAACCTACGCTAACACCCCCCCTTAAGCGTAGCTTAGGTGGGTGAAAATATGGGTCCCGACAAATGCAACCATGTTAGGTACCCATGTACATAGATAGCCCCCCCAAAAGAAGAAGCCCCCCATAAGAGGAATAGCCCCCCCCTTAAATAAGGAGAGAAAGAAAGGAGGACTAAGAATTCCCTCCTACAGTAGACACCTGTCGTATCCCAAGCAGAGATCGCAAATGAAGGAACTTGCTTTCGGTGAAGGCTTGGTGAAGATGTCCGCAGTTTTCTCTGTTGTAGAACAATACTTAAGATCAATGATGCCTTCCTGAATGAGCTCCTGAATATAGTGCATATGTATCTCAATATGTTTCGTCCTCTGGTGATGAACTGGATTTCTTAAGATCTATATAGCACTTTGATTATCACAGAAGATGATAGTAAGCTTCCTAACTAGAATACCAAACTCAGTGAGAATATTCTGAAGCCAAATAGCCTCAGTGGTGGCATTATCTGCCCCTCAATACTCAACCTCTGTTGATGAAAGAGCAATTGCAGATTGCTTCTTACTCAACCAACAAACTAGACTAGAACCAAGTGAGAAGCAATACCCTGAAGTGGATTTGCAATCCTGAGAATCACCTGCCCAATCTGAATCCGTATATCCCACCAAGTCAATATCCATGCCTACTGCATACTGAATTCCATAATTGTGAGTACCCTGAATGTAGCGGAGAATCCGCTTAGCTTCTTTCCAATGCAACTCATGTGGCTCCTGCATGAATCTAGAGACCATGCCCATCGCATATGAAATGTCAGGTCTCGTATGAGTCAAGTAGATGAGGCTCCCAACAATTTGTCAATATAAAGTGCTATCAACCAAGGGTGAAGAGAACTTAGCCTCAAGTTTGACCCCAGATAAAAAAGGAGTAGGTGCAGGCTTACAAACAACCATACGAAATCTAGAGAGCATATCGAGTGCATACTTGGGTTGTCCAAGGAAGATGCCTGAAGAAGATTGAGTAATCTCAATTCCCAAGAGGTAATGTAGAAGACCCAAGTCTGACATCAGAAATCTATCATGTAGAGTAGTTTTCACTACCTTGATGGTGGATGAGTGACTCCCTATGATCAACAAGTCATCAACATAGAGAACTAGAAATGTGAGAGTATCATCCTAGTGCAGAATATAGACATTCGGATCAGAATGGCATCGAGTAAAACCAACTGTCAGAAGGAAGGAGTCCATCTTGGCATACCAAGCTCGAGGAGCTTGTTTGAGGCCATAGAGAGACTTTTGAAGTCGACACATAAGTGAAGGATCTTGAACAAACCCTTGTGGCTGCTCCATGTAGATTTCCTCCTGAAGGTCACCATGAAGAAATGCACTCTTGACATCCATCTAATGAACTTCCCAATGATGGGTTGCAGCAATAGCAAGGACAAGCTGGATGGAATTCATCTTAGCAACTGGAGCAAAAGTCTCAGAGTAATCAACCCCTGGAACTTGGGAAAAGCCTTTTGCTACCAAGCAAGCCTTATACTTATCAACTAACCCATCTGCTGCAGATTTTGTTTGATAGATCCACTTGCATCGAACAAGTTTCCTTCCCTTAGGAAGAGGAACTAAATCCCATGTGTGATTCCTTTCCAAGGAATTAAACTCTTCTTGCATTGCAACATCCCATTCGGGAACACCTGTAGCTTCTCGAAAAGACTGTGGATCAGAAGCTGAAGCAATAAAGAGATGTGGAGCTTGCTAAAATTGTGACCTAGTTCTTCTAGAATCTGATGGATCACCAAGCCAATCTCCTGCTGACTCAAAAGTTTGTCGATCCCAAAGAGGCACTGAAGCTGGAGAGTCTGGGGGAGAATCATCAACCTCTGAAGGATGACTATGAGAAGAATGTGAATCCTCACTATCACTGTCACCATTTGAAGTGGAGGAAGAAGACTCCTCAACAGGATTAGGAGGATTAAGATCCTCAAAAGAACTGTCATCATCATGTAATGTCTCCAATGTGATAGTGGATGGAGAAGTGGTATGAGAAGAAATAGAAGAACTCTCCTCAAAATGAACACTCCTCTCAATGAACAACTCATGTGTAGAGGGATGGAGAAGTCTATACCCTTTGACATCATCTGGATACCCAACAAATATGCAAGGTTTGCTCTGTGGATCCATAGCCTTGCGTTTCTCTACTGGAATGTGGGCCCATGCAAGAGAACCAAACACTCTGAAATGCTTAACTATAGGTTTTCGACCGATCCAAGCTTGAAAAGGAGTTACCCCCTTCATAGCTTTATGAGGAACTCAGTTCTGGATGTAACATGCACAATTGATGGCCTCTGCCCAATACTGAGGTGCCAAAGACTTGGAGTGAATCATACAATTTTCCATCTCCTTCAAGGACCTATTCTTCCATTCTGCGACACCATCCTGCTGAGGACTGTATGGAATTGTGTGCTGCATGTTGATACCTTCTGAAGCACAAAATTGTTCAAACTGATTATTAACATATTCACCTCCATTATCTATATGCAGAATCTTGATGAACTTCCCAGATTGTTTCTCTACAAAAGCTTTGAAATCTAGAAAATTCTCAAATACCTTAGACTTTTGTTTGAGAAAGTAAACCCATGTAAATTTGGAAAAGTCATCAATAAATGTTAAGACATATCTAGCCTTGCTGAAAGATGGTTGTGGAAATGGTCCTGCCGAGTCACTGTGTACCAACTCCAATAGTTGTGGAGCTCTCCATGCTTTGCCTTTATCATACTTCTCCTTAGGATGCTTACCAAGAATACATCCTTGGCAAACTCCATCAGAAAATCGAATAGAAGGCAACCCTGAAACCATGTCCTATTGACTGAGTTGTTGCAAGTAACGATAGTTCAAGTGGCCAAATCGTTGATGCCACAAACAACTAATCTCATCTGCATGAGTGAGTAAAACTGTCGAAGGAGAGTCAGGAACAAAGTGAGAAAACTGATATAATCTGGATTGATGATCTGCTTTTCCCACAACAATAGTAGACCCATTATGCATTTCACTGATTACCACTGTATCTGGTGTGAACTCAACTCGCTTGCTAGAACCAGTGTGAGTGATTTGATAAACAGATAGGAGATTAGTTGATAAAGATGGAACACAAAGGACATCCTTAAATGTTCCTTTGCCCACATCAACAAACCCTCTCCCATGCACTTCAACAGGAGTGTCATCACCCATTAGTATGGAAGGCATAGAACATGGCTCTAAAGAGGTGAAATCATCTTTTGAAGAAGCCATGTGGTGTGAAGCACCCAAGTTAATTATCCAAGAATTAGGTTGCGAAGCAACAACAACTAGGGCCTTACTCTTTCCTTTCCCTTTACTCTTATCTGTATCCTTAGAAGATCCTTCTGATGAACTCTATTTGACTGAATCAGGCACCTTGATATTATTCTTTTCAAGAAGATTTGAAAGGTGATCAATTTGTTTCTTTAAACACTTATGTTCATCATGACCAGGCCTCTTACAATAAGAACACTTGACCTTCTCCTTCTTAGGTTGTTCACCTCTTGATGAAGAGGTCTGATTATCTACTTTTGAAGTAGCAGATTTCTGATCTTTTTTCTTCTCTCCTTGGTTCTTTTGTTTCTTATATTGCTTACTAGACCCTTTTTGTTCTTTTGTGCCTTGATTTACAACTAAGGCATGTGACTTAGAGGGTTTTATTGTACCCATTTGAACCAATTTGTCTTGCTCCCTAGTGAGTTCTGCAGCAAATTCATCCAGAGAAGGCATTTTGAATGTGGTACCTAGGGCACATTTTGTAGCATAGAATGTAGAAACAAACACTGAATAGTTAGGACCAAGCTTAGAAAGAATACTCAAGATCAGTTGCTTATCATCTTTCTTAGTTCCACACTGTTCCAACTGCAATCTTACAGACTTAAGTTTAGTGAAGAAGTCTTGTATAGTATCAAAATTGGTTGGATTCAACCCTATGAGTTCATTCTCTAATTGATGACCTCTTAGCTCATCTTACTTACCAAAGAGGTTTTCCAAAGTGGTCCACACTACATTTGGTGTAGTGGCAGATTCAATGTGAAAAAGAAGGTCTGGAGAGACTAACATACATAGAGTACCAAAAGCTTCATCACATTTATTAAACCATTTAATCTTTTCTGCAGCATCTTGAGGTTCAATTTCAAGTCCCATAGTAACACGATGATATCCATGTCTTTTTAGATATATTATCATCTTAGATTTCCATTCAAAATAATTATATGGTGTTAAAAGTGGAACTATAGATGCATCCATGATAGTAGAAAAGAAGATTGCAAAGAATTAGGAAAAGTGCAAGAAAGAAGGCACAAGAGACACCCCCCCTTTTCACTAGTCTTAGAAATCACCCCCCGCCCCCCACCCCCCCCAAATATTACAAGGTTGGCACTTTATAATTAGTGCATTTACAAGGCTTTTTATCATATTACAATTCTTTAAGAAACTAATAGAGATTTTAAATAAAAATAATTTGAGACAAGATCTAAAACAAATTAGCCTTATAACTGCTTAATTTATCTCAATACCTTTCCAACAACTATTAGTTTTTGAAAAACAGAGTTGTGAGGAGAAAGATATGACCAGTTGAAGAGAAAAAGAAAAAGTTGATACAACCTTTAATATCTGATAGAAAAAGGCAAAAAATTTCAATTAGACCTGCAATAATAAAGAGTGCTCATTTCCAGCTTTCCGTCAAGTATTTGTTTGAAAAAATCTGACACCCAAGGCAAAAGTTGTGCAACTTTTAAGAAATGTTGTTGAATTTCCTTGATAGAAAAACGGCTTAGGACCTATTCAAGCTTTATTTATGCAACATTTATTAATTTTCTGGAAATACCATCTAAAACCCAGACGTTTTTCAATGCTGGAAAAAAAACCCAGAAATTGTTTTTCGTGAAAGTGAACAGAAGTTGGAACACTAAAGCCAAAATGAAAACAGCTCCAGTAAAAAAAATTTACTCTGATTTTGGTGAAGTAAAAGTCACTTTTGACTTTTTCAAGCCTTATGGACACTCTGAAAATTCTTATTAAGCTTCCAATATTACCACAAAGCTGCAATCACCCAGATCTTACAAGAACACATACATGTAAACCAGATTTAACTAGAAGTTATTTTCCTTTAAACTGTTCTGATTCTCCAAATCACACAAGAATGCAGAAGAAGAGCATACTTAGTTTATAAGGAAAATATTAGCTATATAAAAGTCTCAAATCCCTCAAATAAATCAAAAAAAGTAATGAGTTATACCAGACAGTAAGCTCTGATACCATGTGAGATTCTGCGAGAAACGAGAATCAAGCCAAGATCTGATGTCGGTCGTAGATCACATGCAACTCCTCACACAACAGATGATCGAAGATCAAAATAGCTGAATGAAGATAATTTCAGTATGAGAGAGAAATAGAGACAAAGAGGAGAATTTGGAGAAGACTCTCACTGAGCTATCACTCCACTAACTTCACTAGTGAAGGTGAGAGTATAGTGCTTATTATATAGAAAAATATAAGCATATACATCCAAGGGGTGCATTAACTCCTATTCCCCATAAAAAGTGGGAATTTTTACCTTCTTGGTAAATGCCAAAACATGTGGCATAACCTCCTTACATGAAGACAAAAAAGGAGTTGAGAAAGTTGGCACATAAGGCCAAAAGAGGGTGTGAAACCCAACTACCCCATAACCCACTTAGGAAATGACAAAATAGTGGTTATGAGAGGTGGCACAACAAGCCAAAAGAGGGTGTATAACTCAACTACCCATGTGAGGTGGAGAGTTACACATGTAGCTGAAGTATTTCGCCACGTGTCCTCATATAAACCACTCCTATTAACCTAAGCAAGCTTAAATAATATATGTGTAGGAAAAATAAATACCCCCTAACATAAGGAAAATAAAAAACCTACACTAACAATATGTGTCCAGGTTCATTGAATCTAGTAACATATTTCTACTCGGTTCAGATTACTCGGTATACCTTCTTTGCTGCTCGGTAGACATAGAACGTTACTCGGTAGACAGCTCGGTGTATACTTAACTCTGTGACTCCTTTCTTCTATAACCGACTGCTTTCGTGCTTACCGACTGAATATTTCGGTAGTATTAACCGACTAGAGTATATAGGATGACTTTGGACATAAAACTAATGACAACTTAGTAAATAATAACAATCTCCCCTTTTGACATTAGTTTGGTATGTTTGACAAAACTCCTTTCAAAGTCATAACTCAAAATCTATATACTTACAAAATTTGACTAAAATGACAGTATATACAATTGTCAATAAATAGTAATATACTCAAATATATACTCCCCTTATCAATATATTGTACATAACTTAATTTGCATGCTCCTGTGATCAATGCTCGTTGTTCACTGCTCTGTGTTCTATGCTCCCCTTGTCAAATTCAACTATACATTCAGATACTCTGTTCTGCTCGGTACACTCCCTCTTATACTCGGTATACTCCCCCTTTTTGACAAACATCAAAAATAGTTACCATTAGGTGGAGGCAACTGGTCAAAAATAGATTTATACTTTGTACTAGCATTGGTGAGAGCAGTGGAGAGTGCATCCTTGACATTGTCCATTAGGGAATTCTGAGCTGTAATATCAGCTAACAGTGAAATCAAACCATCTAAAGTGCTTCCCTCTAGTTGAGTGGATAAGTGAGTAGCTCGGTTGATCTGCTCTTAGACTGATGATAAGTGGGGAATAAATAAGGTCTGAAGAGTCATGATATCCATCCTTATTTTGTGCTCTTCATTTTGAAGTTCTAACTATTGAGCCATAAGAGTTTGTAGCTTGGTATAGAAATTCTGAACAGAATTTGGCTCGGTGGTCAATTTATTGGAGAGATCGGTAATCTCTTGTTCAATGACTTCGGTCTTATGCTTGATATCCTTAATAAATAATGAAAATGTACAGAGCTTCTGAAATAAATAAAGAATATGTTTGAGTTGAGGGGACAACTCAGCAATGAATCCAACAAGTTTGATTTTACCTATAGCAATTGCTTTCTGCACTTCTTCAATCATTTTGGCAGTTAGCTCTTTGTCCTTCAACTTGCTAAGGTATTTTGATGCGTCTACTCCTGATGCTTCTAATTTAGTGAGTAGTTCATCCAATTGCATATGGATGGTACCATCTTCATTCATGATAGCTTCGGGTAGCATGTCTGTCAATAATGCTTTAACCTTCTGAAGTACTCAGTTCTTCTTCTGAATAGCCATTTGTCTTTCTTGTTCTTCTTTGGCTTTACATAGTTCTCCGAATTCAATAAGTGCTTGCCCTTTCAGTTTTGAAATGTCAACATTTGGCAACACAATAAGCTTTGACAGATCTACCTTGAAACTATGCTTCTTCACTTTCTTTTCTTTGGATGATGAGGCTTTCACTGGTTGAATGAGTACAATGGCTTTGGAGGCTTGTTCACCCTCGATAGGTTGCTCGGTAGAGGCAACACTTTTGTCAGTTCCCTTAGCCTCTGATGTGTCCTTCGGTGATTCCTTGCTTGGGGTCTCAGTGGCAATAATTTCAGTGCATGCAGGTGCTTGAGAAGTCTATTCCCCGGTGGCCTGAGAAGTAGATTCTCCTTTTGTAGATTGTTGACCCTCTTTGCCTTGATCAGTGTCCTGAGGTTTCTCGGTTGAAACTTGCTGAGTTACTGGAGGATAGGACTTGACTTGTTCCAAAACTGATTCTTGATACCAGTTTGACACAGGCATTTCCTTCTATCATCTCTTGTTCTTGTGCCTCAGTGTCCATGACATCCTCATCTTGTTGAATAGTTGAAGCAAAATCTTGCTCGGTAATGTCAACTATTTCAACTTCACCTTGAGTTTCTTCAGTCTAAATTCTGAAGATTTCTTGCCATTTTTCTTTGGTTTCCTTTTCGACTTCAAGATAAAGTCCATTCGTCATTTTCAAGGCTCTATGCTTCACTTGAAAATTTTTCTGGTAGTTTTTCAAATGATTTCTAATATCATCTACCAACATGTCTGGAAAGAGATGTACTAAAACTCTTTCTCTTGTCTACTTCTCCGAGTCCATAGCATATTTCCATCTGTTGTCAATGTGAGAGTATAATGCATTTGGAAGAAAGTTACTTACTTCCAATGGAACTACTCAGAATTTGAGAAGTGTACATACAACTGACTCTTCTATTTGTCTCTTTTCTTCTTTTATCTGGTAGTCATATTTAACATACCTGAATGACCCGAATCCTCCATATTGTTTCAATTTGGCACAAAAGTTGTCAACACTGTGTACATCTTCCTTTGTGCTTTTAACAATCTGAAATTTATTTTTGTCTTTAGATTCTGTGTCACTTGACTCCTTATACAAAATGAGTCTCCTGGTCGACTTTGTTAGGCCAAATATGGAAAGATAATGTACTGAGAGGGGAGGGGTGAATCGGTACTCCAAAACTTTTCTTTAATAATAACCTTACTGTTATGCATAAACATAATAGTGCAGTAACATAAAATAAAGTTAAAACAAACAGATAACAATCATACATGATTCACTCCATAACACATATATTTTGGTCATGCAGAAACTCTTGGTTAGAGAGAAAAATTGCGGTGGGGATGGCACCCACAACTTCACTACTGCAATAATAAAGATGCTCGGTTAGAGCTACATTTAGCTATTTCTGATAGCTTGCCCTGTTAGGAGTAACAAGATCTGTTAGATCTACCTTGCTAAAGGATTTCACAATATTTATTTTGAATGTTGCACCTGGTTAGAGGCTTTACAATTTATAGACTTGGTTAGAGTCTTTTACCCTATTAAAGGTTTCTCTTTCAACTTCACAATATTACAATAAAATCATTACAAACATCTGCAACTTTACATCTAAAATGTTATAGCAGATTATATGTGCTCAGGATAAGATTACCTTGCTTATAGCATACCTCGGTAACTCATATAGTAACTTGGTAAACCCTTCTGTTTACTCTGTTCTTCGACTGTTCTCTAAAAACCTTCTCGGTGACCTCTGTGTCTTTGTAACAGTCTTCCTTCATACATATATGCACACACCTTGCTCTTAATTCATGCTGTATAAATAGATCTCTTAAATGGTGATCTAATTCATTGCTTCGATCTTACAAACAAGATTCCTTGAATGAATAACTAAACAAAATATTTCATTGGTTGGATTGACCTCGTAATCATACACAATCTTCTAGTGCAATTTCCAATGTAATAACAGTTAGATGTGCCTCGATCTTGTAACACGTTTTCATATGCATGTCCAGGTTCAATGTATCTGGTAACATGTTTCACTTGGTGAATATCAACTCGATGTGTTAACTTTCCTGCTCGGTAGCCATAAAAAGATACTCAGTAGATAGCTTCGGTGTATACTGCATTCTTCTGTAACCGACTAGACTGTGCATACCGACTGCATGATTCGGTAGTGCTAACCGACTAGAATATATAGTATGACTTTGAATATAAAAACAAATGGCAACTTGATAAGTAGTAACAAACTTTCTATAAGTCTTTGTAACTTTAGGCAATTCAACATTTTTCTGCCTCTTATCGAGTGATACTGTAGATGATCTAGTGTTAGGTCATTTCACTGGTGGAGTCGGTGATACCTTAGGTGATTCTTGTTTCTTCCTTTTCAATATTTTGCCCTTTGGCAACTCGATGCTCAGAGTGATGGCTGCTTCTTGAGCCTCAGATTCTCCCTCAATTGTAAGTTGATCACTCTTGATAGGAGTGGAGGTAGAACCTTCTCCAAATTTCTCAGTTAAGTCTTTTATCATTTTAGTGGCTTTTCTGGTAGCCTTTGGTACAACTATGCTCATTTTTACCTTCTCTTTTACCTCTTCATAGGTACCATATCTGATTTCGGTCGAGTGCCTTGGAAGTGTCAGAAAGGCATCTATCTATTGTTGAGAAATATCAAGATCCATCTCGTAACCCATGGATGGTAGAGATTGAGTTCTAGGATCTACTACATTGACATAATAGTAGTCGGTGTCCACTTCAAAACATATATCATCCTTATATTTTTCCACTAACTGAGGTGGGATTCTGTACCTGTTATGCATCTTTTCTTGAAATTTGCTGAAGTAATCATCCATTATCTCATTGAAATTATCACCTAACTAATTGATAAAGTCATTTATTTGATGGGTGATTGGTCAGTGTAACTCCCAAACTATGTTACCGACTGATGGGAAGAATTTATGAAAATAGAAAAACATGCACACTGAGAGTGACCCAAACTTTAGTGTGTTCGTCGAGTTATTCTTCTTAGGTTTCCTTATAGTGTTGAGATTTTCAAATAGGTTTTTCAACAACACTTCACATAGATCAATCTTCATACCCTTTTTCACAATCTTGTAGGCCAAATCTACAGCTGCACATGGTACACTGTTCTCTCTTGCCGATTGAAAGAAACAATAATCGATGACTCTAATTGCAAACTTTAGCTCTGCATCTGTAACATTATTCAATTTAAGACCTCTGCAATCAGACTCAACTCTAGTTAAAGTTATCAAATCCTTCTGTGAAATCATTTTCTGTGCTCGGGCATGGTCGTATATAGGGTATCCGGTTATTATGTGAATGATCTCCTTGGTGATTTTGAACGGTTGCTCCTCTAACCACATAAAGTCATCATGAACTCTGCTCAAAACAAATTTAACCCATTGGGGTTTGAAAAATCGAGGGTAGGTTAGGGATTCGGTCAATCCCTTGACTTTGATATGCTCATATTTGTTGTCTAGGATTCCATCGATGCATAACTCATCATACATGTCCTTGATCTTGGTATGACCTAGCTCTTCAACACTACACTTAGTGTAGAATTTGACATCTTCAACCAATAGAACCCTATCCGGAATAAGAGAAAATGTAGTTTTCTCATCGGGTTCAGAAGCAACTTTGGGAGGTAAGGAATACTTCAGTGAGGGCTTCTCAATAGTCTCAACTACAACAGGTTTCTGCAACTTAGGAGCCATTACAAAATTGGATTTCTACTAACGAAAGAGCTTAGGGTTTTAACTAACCAAAAAATGCTTTCGACTTAGTAAATATAATGCAGATGCTCACAACTGATATTGACCGGTTAACTAGCTTGAAAATGTGTTTGAGATTGTTGTATAAATACCTTGAAATTCGCTCGGGAGATGTTTGATTGCCTTTGAATCGCTTAGCTTTGCTCTTTGATAACTAGTAAGTGTAATATGACCGTGCGAAGAACTTTAAGTACACATTTTACTTTATCGAGCTTTGTGCAGTTAGGTAAGAAAACATTAAATGCACTCGGTTCCACTAAACCGAATAACTTCCTTTTACGCTTTTACCGACTAGACAGGCCTCCAACACTTACCAACTTCTCTGGTACTCCAAAAGACTAGATAGAATTTCAAACTTGCTAATGCATCTTAGCTATGCAGATTTTGAAATTAAGTACATGATAAAATAGGAACTGTTAAGATCTAACCTTGAGAGAATGCAGTCCCTTCATACCTTTACTGATTAATTCGAAGTAGATGCACCTAACTTGGTAGGTAAGGTGCTTTCTTCATTTTTTGACTCGATTTTCTTCTCTTTCCAGATTTTCTGTAGTTTGATTTTTATCTCTTCAGTATCTCCTCTGGGTTGATCTCTGCAGTTATTAGCCAAGTGTCCAGCTTTATGACAATGAAAGCATGCTATTCCAGGATTTCTCCATGATCTTCGGTTGTTCATTCCAAACCTTATCATGTAGTTGGCACTTATATGTCCATATCTTCCACAACATTCACACCATATCCTTGTATTGTAATCCCATGGTACTGCAGTATACTATCAGTTAAGATCTGTGTGAGTTCGGTAGCTTCTAGTATTTGCTCGGTGTGAAGACCTCATATAGTTTTTCTGCTTAAACCAACACTTCTCGGTACTGTGTCCATATCTATTGAAGTTTTTGCAAAACCCCTTGAATTTTGCCTTCTGAAAATTGCTAGCAGACTTTGTCCTACATTGTTTAGATGTGTGACCATACTTATTGCAATTGTAACAATAACCATCAGACCTAGTGACATTTGGTTGCTTACCTTTTCTGATTTGGCACATGTTGGCAGTATGTCCTTGTTTTCCATAGTAGTTGCAGATAGGCTTCTTTCCTTTGATGTTCTTCTTATTTCCAGCTTGCTTTGATGATTCCCCTTTCTCGATGGTGTTGATCCCTTTCTTGGTAGAGTTTTTTTCTTTGTAACCGAGTCCTGCATCTTTGTTGGGTCTTCTTATATTTAGTTGCTCATCCAACATCCTTGGTGCTTCATAACTTTTCTTCAGTGTTTCTTTCAATTTCTTCTTTGCTTCAAGTTCATTGGTCAATCTTGATAATTCAAGTTTCAATGCTTGATTCTCATTTTCTTTTAGATTTGCTTCATGATGTGCATAACCCAATTGATCAGAAAGATTATGTTGAATTCCAATCATTCTTTTCAGACACCAATGCTTCTAGCTGTTGTTTTTCCCTTTCCATGTCTCTTATGTTATCCTCAGTTGTTCTTAATGCATCAAGATTTTTAGTCATCTGTGTGCTGAAATGCTCGTGTTCTCTTTTCATTGCTTTCAGTTGTTCAGTCAGTGCTTTGTTCTTTTCTTTCAGTTCTCCAATCATTTCTTCAGTCTCTTCTGATATACTATTCTCAGATGATGTCTCAATTGGTTCCACCAACTCTTGTGAGCCTGTAAATCATCAGACAACCTTCTTTCGACTTTCAGTGATCTTTGCATTTGTCTCTACATATCTGCAATCACTTGATTAGCATGATCCAATTCTTCTTGAAGATTCACAATTCTCCGAGATTGTTTGTAGCCTTCCATTGATAAGATCTTTCTCTTTAGGATGTTAAACCCTTTTCCAAGATTGAACCTCTGATACCAATTGTTAGGTCCAACAATGAAAGCTAATGTACTGAGAGGGGAGGGGTGAATCAGTACTTCAAAACTTTTCTTTAAAAACAATCTTACTGATAAACATAAATTGTAAACTGTTGATCTCATAATATAAAGCTAACACATAATTATAGAAATAACATTCATACACATTTCACTCCATAGCACAAATATTTTGGTTACGCAGAAACTCTTTGTTAGAGAGAAAAACTGCGGTGGGGATGGCACCCACAATTTCACTACTGCAATAATAAAGGTTGCTCGGTTAGAGCTACATGTTTAGCTATTTCTGATAGCTTGCCCCGTTAGGAGTATCAAGATCTTTAGATCTACCTTGCTAAAGGATTTTACAACACTTATACAAAATGCTGCACCTGGTTAAAGGCTTTACAATTTATAGACTTTGTTAGAGTCTTTTACCCTGTTAAAGGTTTCTATTACAACTCAAATGATTCAATAAAATCTTTACAAATATCTGCAACTTTACATCTGAAATGTTATAGCAGATTCTATGTGCTCACTATGAAATTACCTTGCTCATAGCATACCTCGGTAATTGATAAATCAACTCAATAAACCCTTCTATTTACTCTGTCCCTTAAACTGTTCTCTGAAGACTTTCTCGGTGACCTCTGAATATCTTTGTCAGTCGTAGCAGTCACAACTCAATGTGTCCTCTTATGATTTTCCTTTTAACTCTTCTATCACACATGTCTCTCTTTTGATTCTCAAATCACTCAGTATAAATAGATCTCTAGGACAATGATCTGTTCATGCTTCGATCTTATAAACAAGATTCATCAAATGAATAAACATAGAAATTATTTCATTGGATAAACTTCCTCAAAATCATACAAAATCTTGAAGTGCAATTTCCTATGTGATAACGGTTCCCTGTTCCTCGATTCTTGTAACATGTTTCCACATATGTGTCCAGGTTCATTGAATCTAGTAACACATTTCTACTCGGTTCAGATTACTCGGTATACCTTCTTTGCTGCTCGGTAGACATAGAACGTTACTCGGTAGACAACTCGGTGTATACTTAACTCTGTGACTCCTTTCTTTTGTAACCAACCGCTTTAGTGCTTACCGACTGAATATTTCGGTAGTATTAACCGACTAGAGTATATAGGATGACTTTGGACATAAAACTAATGACAACTTAGTAAATAATAACAGTTTGTTCTATATTGGCCTAGATCATGTGTTGAGAAGATGAAACTTATGACGTTTTGCATACATGTCATGATGAACCCTGTGGAGGACATTTCACTGCCAAAAGGACATAAATGAAAATCCTCAACACAGGTTATTACTGGACCACACTTCATAGAGATGCAAGCAAGTACACCAAGAAGTGTGATAGATGTCAGAGAATGGGATGACCAACAAAATCAGATGATATGCCCCTCTACCCTCAAGTTGTAATTATACCATTTGACAAATGGGGCCTGGATTTTGTAGGTCCAATTAATCCACCATCAAATGGTAAGTCCTATATCCTATTATGTACTAACTATGTCACTAAATGGGTTGAAGCTAAGGCAATGAAACATGCAAGGGATAATAAGGTTGCAGAGTTCCTTTATGAAGAAATCTTCACAAGATATGGAGTACCAAGGGAAATAGTGACAGATCAAGGAGCTCAATTCACATCAACCCTTATTACATCACTAGTTAATGAATACAACATTACGCATTGAAAATCTACCCCTTACCATCCTCAAGAAAATGGACAAGCTAAGATCACAAACCGAGAAATTGAAGCAATCTTGACAAAAAATAGTGGCCATTCATAGGAAAGATTGGGCCAATAGATTGCCGGAAGCTATCTGGGCCTACAGAACCACATGAAAAACAACCACTAGTTTCACACCATTTGAGTTGTTATATGGTAAAACTGTTATGATTCCAATTGAGTTTGAACATAAAACTTTAAGGACTGCATTGGATATGGAAATAAACCTGTCAACAACACAAACATAAAGGATCATGCAACTCAATAACTTAGATGAAATGAGGAAGGTGACCCTTCATCACACTAAAGTTGTGCAAGCTCAACGTATAAAATGGCACGATAAATACATAAAAAAGAAACAATTCCAATCAGGTGACTGGGCTCTTCTTTATGACTCTTGGTATCAGGAAGGTGCTGGAAAATTACAAACCATTTATTGCTAGGGCCATATGAGGTAGCACAAGTATTATCAAATGGAGTTGTTCAACTTACCACAATTGACCTTGTTAGATTTAAATTGCTAGTCAATGGTCATCACTTGCGTTTATATCACAAGCCTACTTCAAAAGCGAAGTTCATGCAACAATTGACCACCTCTCCTGCAATCGAAGGAAGTGGACTACGTGTCCATCCTTCTACCTAAAACACATATGCATCAAATCATAATAAATATTTCCACTTCAATGGAAATGAATGTCTTCACTTCATAATTATTCCTCTTCCATTAATCTCTCCATCATCACACTACATCTAGTACTTCATTTATTACTTAACTAATTGATTGACAGGTACTGTGCATGCCATAATCCAAGACATGCAAATGCAATTTATCAGGTACGTGCGAACAATTACTTCTTCCATAATTATCTTAAATGACCTTACTTTTCATCATGTTCATTAATTATGATATTTTCATAGCATATTTTTTCTACGCCACTCTAGCCTGTGTGGACACATGCATTAATTTAGGTTGGGGTGAGGAAAACATGCCCATTAGTTTTCTTTTAGTTGAATTGAACCAATGATTTGACACTTGAGAGGTCACAAGCGCTGTCATTTTTTCTTGAAAGTCTTTCTAATACTTTTATTAATGATTTTTCCTCTGTCTTAGTCCATCTTAGTTGATAAACTTCAAACCAAAAAGGGTAAGTTGTAGGGTCAGAAGAATCTAAAAAAAAAAATTCGCGCAAAGAAGAAGCAAATTTGACTCTTTCAGTGAAGATAGAAGAAGTGAGTGTTTTAGAAAGTGACTGTAAGAAAATGGGTGGTCAGTTAATTAGGAATGAACCTACTATTCATGATGTGATCCTACAAGATGTTGTTTGTCTAGCAGAGTTTCAAAATTATGGTTGGCTAGACTATTTCTTGAAGTTGCAGAGTTTTAATGAAGACATTGCTACAAAATTTGCACAAACTTTTGCAAATAGCAAAGAAGTGGTAAAAGGATTGGAAGTGGTGGTAACAGAGGAAATAATTGCAGAAGTCACGGGGTTGCCTACTGATGGGGAACCATACCCTGCATCTTGAGATGCAATATCAGCAAGGGCAAAATTTACTAAACCTAGTGATCCACGACTTGTTGTGGATAGACAGGGGACAAGGAGAACATTGCTTCCAGACAAGTGGAATCATGCAGCTGTGCACATTTGTAAATAAATTACCTGTGAGGGTCGCCAGTCTTGTCTACACTCCATTCATTTAAAACTCTTAAGCCATCTGAGGCATGGGAGGAGAATGAATGTGCCCAATATTCTCTACAGGTTGTTGGAAATCATGGTGGTTGAAACTAAAAAAGGTAGGACCAACTCTGTGTCTCACCACTGTTTGATTAAATTTCTAGTGGAGAAATATTTATGAGAAGTCTCTAGTATGACATGGGAGGAATTTGAAAATGTGGATCAAGTTAGACCTTAAAATGTGGAACAGAGGAGTCAGTCTCACAGGTCTAGTAAAAGAAGGAAGGTTTCTGCAGCCACTCCTGAGGCTTCTATCTCTGGTGTGAGACCTAGAGCAAGCCCTCCTGCAGCCACGACTATAGCGGTTGATTCTTCTGAATCAAAGGAAGAAGGAACCCCTTCTTCAAGTCATGATGATATTCCATTACAAACTCCACAACGAACTAGAGAAACAACCAGGAAAGAAGAGGAACAACAAAAGAAAGCATAAAAATTGAAAGAAAAGGTTAGGGCTAAGACTTCTAAGACGAAAAAACCTAGCCCTAGCCATTGCAAACAAAAAATTGGAGACACTGTTCCTCCTGCAACAACAGAAACTAGGGAAACCCCTGCAACCAAGACAAAGCCAACTGTACAAGGTGTTGGTGGGACGTTAAGAAAAAGCCCTAAGATAGAGACAACAACTGGAAAGAGGCAACAACTTATGAGGAAGAGATACATGATGAAGAAGGAAACACATTCGACGACATGCAGAGACAAGGCTAGATCAACTTGCCTTCATTGCATAACAAGCAGGAGGAGAAGAAATACCATATCAAGAGTAGAACGAATCCCTTAAGCATGAATTTGAGCAACCACCAGTACCACCATTGGAACATGTTGCCATAAAATTTTTGGTAGGTATTCATAGACCCCCTGCAATTTCATGGAATAGTGTAGTGTTGAAATTGTTGAATGAGATAGAAAATAGGGATGAAGAAACAAATTGAGAAAAAGGATGAGGAGATAGTTAAGCTAAAGAAACAAGTGGATGATGTGGTAGAATTGGTGCCACAATTAATGGAATGTAGAACCCCTCCAAGGGTTTACACATTACATTTAAAGGAGAGGTATCTTACTTTTCAATTTTCTTGGATAATTTTGGGATTAAACCCTTCCATCAAAGCTCCTAAGGAATTCTTTCAAGCTTACCAAGAATCTCTAATAGAGAATAAGAACCTACTTTGTGAATTATACCTACATAATTATGTTGTCCCAGATGACCATCAATGGAACCCACTGATGTATATTGGAGATATCCATTTGAGGGCATTTATGTCTTGGATTGAGAATGAAAACATTTGGGGTGAGTAGTTCAGAGCTTACAGAGAAAAGGAATTACAAGAACCCTTGCCTCTCAGGGTTGATTCTCATAATCCTGAAGCAATGTTTTATGATTGGCACCAAGTTGTGTATGTTCTAGAGCTTAAGGACAGAGTGTTGCCTCTGCAGGAAGAAGTCTATAGAGAATATGAACAAGTGGAGGACACTACAAGAAGAATAGTAGCATGACACCTTTCATAGAGGTGGAATAGCTTGACTGATCAGCTAAGGCAAGTTGAGCCACATTCACTGCACAATTATGTTGCAGCACAGAGGAGATGTCCTAGATAAATACAACTTGGTAGAACACATAAACATTACTGGTTCCCATTAATATTCTAGCCATCCATCTTGTTGTGGCCAGTGCTAGACTACAGGTACTATCTGTATGATATATCAGAAGAAAGGCCAAGGTGGAATAGATTGGAACATAGACATGGATTTAATTGTGATCTTGATTCATAGGGTGCAGAACATGTTGTAGGATAGTTTGGAATTGGTGATATGAGAACCCTGACTAGGCTAAGGAACAATGTTGCTGGAGGACCAATAAGACCTTAGGTTGAGGGGAATGATGAGACAGGTTTATGGTCCTATTTTCTAAGGATTTATTATGATGTCCATGATGATACTTTAGATTTTGATATTGTGATGACACTATTTACTGTGACATTCCCTTAGAAATTGTTATCTTTTGGGCTTAAGGTTGACCTTGAAACAATATTAATGCATATGCTATGTAATTATCTATTAAATGTGCATGTGTTAAAAATAATGTTGTTTTTTAGATGATTTGGCAATGCGGATTATTTGTATGTGCTAACGTGTTTTGCAGATATGTACCAAGAAAGTGGTGTTATGATGAAGCTTGCAACAAGGAGCATGACTCTTACCAGCTGACTGGTTGTTGAAGAGGTCAAGAAGTGATCAATGTAGTGGAGATTTCTCTACTTAATGTTGCAACTACCTTCTTTATTAATTATGTACAATGAGTTGAGTCGATTTAGGGGCATGATGTGTTATCTCTTTGTTGAGGAAATCCTATTTGACTTGGCTAAGAGCATGCATGATCTTTCCTATCCTTTTTTCATGCTTTCAATAAATGGCACCCTCCTTATATTGTGGAGTTGGTCGACCAATTAGCTAGGATTAGTTGGTAGGTTTTCTTTCTATAAATAATGCTCAGATTATCTCTTGAAAAAGTTGATCTCTGATGTTGTAAGTTTACTTTCAACTCTGAAAGTTTTGATGAATAAGATGATATTCTGAGTTTCCAACACTTGTGTTAATCTTGGAATTCTCACTCAAGGGGGCCCACTTGGTGAGAACTCTGTTCAATTAGTTTAGTAGTTCTTTTCATTCAGCAATTAGTACCGTTCCAGCAGTGGACTATTCCTGCAACCACAAAACTCTACTTTGTGCCTATTCTTGCAGCCAAAGCGGGACTAGTAGTTTCCTACCTATTTGTCTGGAATTTCATTCCTATACCTTGTGTTAGTTTAAGATTCACATGTTCATATTAGTTATCAACTTAAGTTCAATTTCCTTTATTAATTATTTGTAGTATTTCAATTCCAACATTGTTCTTTGCTTAAGTGATGATGGCCATAATAGAGTCTTAGTGCACATACTGTGCTGACCCATTTCATGTTCATGTCCTTGGGTTAATAAGTTAAATGAACCTTCATAATGAGTCTAATATCTTCTTAGTAAAGATGTGTAATCTCTGAGTCATAGCTTTAAGGACTTAGTTATTGAACCATTAGAGGAGGCTAACAGGTACCCTAGGCTCTTTTGTAAAGATAGGGTCTTTATGTTCCAAAACAACAATCTTTTTGTTTATATTCAGGCTTTGGGTAGTTTCTCCAACAAGTCTCTCAAAGGACCATTAAATTTTGTCAACACATGTGAAGTCTCAAAGACATGTTTAGCTACTTTCGCTCTATTTTTTTCTAATGCCAACTATTGCAATTTTTTTAAACCAAACTTAGCTCGAGGACAAAAATCCTCTATTGACAAAGTTATTGCTCAAATAATAATATTTTTTTTCTCTTTTATAAGAAATAATTTTTTATCAACATCACTAATGCATGAGAAATGTGTTGTTCTCATTAATCAAGAGACTAAATCCCTTCAATGTTTTTTGGTTTGAATATGAAATTCTACCACCTTATCCAAGATGATTTTTCCCTAAAATTTAGGATTTTATCATTATGAATGGCAGGAGTTAATGAAAACTTTTTTTTGGCAATATAGGGAATCCTTTCTCAACTAATCATTCATTTTACAAAGAAAATGAACACTTACATTCCTAAATAAAATAATTTACATGAAATTACATCATTTTCTAGTTGAAATTATAACACCTCAAAAATGAGTGTTAGGATTGAGATAAATATAAAACCTACCATTCATAGGGAGAGTAACTCTCATTTCTTTGATATGAAGAACATCACCCAAGGGTTTTAAAATTTGTAGAAAAAACTTCCACAATCGAGGAGTCCATTTTTTCAACTCCACCCACCTAGGGGTTGAGTAACTCAAAGACATTATGTTGTTGTGAATTCTCCCAAAGGGAATGTTTCTCCTCCAAAAAAGTGATATCGGAATGAAGAACATGGAGAAGGTTGATGAGATTTCTCCAGAATCAAAGGTAGACCAAATTTTGCCTCAACTAAGTGGCTCTAGCTACTTGGATTGGGCAAAAAGTTGTGGTGTAACTTCTTAAAGGCCCTCTCTTATTGTCTCTTGTGAACCAACAACAATACAACCTTTAGATTATCAAGCTCCGACAGAAGAGTCCCACAACATGGGGGTCAAGGGCTCTCTTTCACCTCAACCTTTAAAGAGGTTCTAGTTGGGATAGGTAGCAAGGAAAGATCAAATGTAGAGAGTTGCCACCTAAAAGAACAAGGATGGACAAAAGTTGAGAGGAGGAAACATACTCCACAACATCAAATGACATTGAGCTCTTCCAAGAAGGGGAAAAATGTGGTATCTTAATTACATTATAACAACCATATGGGTTGGAAGGCAACGTTTGGCCTTTGGACTAGTTGTAGGAGTGATGCATTTAGTATAGCATGGATTATGTTATTGTAAGTGGCAATAGTAACCTTTTTGTTTTGGCCAATAATGACCATTTTTTCGTGATTATCCCTAGTTGTGGACCTTTAGATGCACCCTCATTTGAGGGCTAATGTGATTCTTATTTTTATCATTTATATATGTAGAAGTGGACCCTATGTCCACAACTTCTTATGGATCAAAAAAACCAATGAGGGATAGTTGCAAGACCTTTGTTGCTTTACTAAAAATTCCATTAATTTTCTTGGTAAATAAAATAGATCAAATGAGGCTCTAAATTGAGCAATTTTGTGATACAAACCATACATTAACTATAGGAAATTCCAAATGAATTGAGGTGAGCCTTCTCTTACATAGAGGAGGAAGAATATAATCAGTAAAACATAATCATTATTACAACATAGAGTTTATGTGGTTGTTGTTGCTTAAGGACAAGATTTTTCTAATGAGATAAACAAAAGATTATTATTTGGGCAACATACCAACATTTTTTATTTTTATAAGAGGAAAAAAACCAATCTAATTCTTATATTCTAATTTTTTACTATTTTTGATGAAATTTCCTACAACACTTGTTTTTCTAAAACTTACAATGTCAACTTCTCATACATTGTACTAAATATTATTTGAATCCTATCATATTTATTTTGTTTCATCTCATTTTGAGTATGGGTAGTATTGATTTAGTTTGATTTTATTATTGACTTTTATATCATTCAATCTCATTTTATTTCATTTGTGATATGGAGCATAGTCATTGAATTCAACTTTAGATATATATGGTTGATATTAATTGAAGCATTTAATGTCTTATTTATTGAAGCCTAGAAAAACTCTAATAACTAATCAAATATATATATTTCTCAATATTCAAGACTATAGAAAAAAAATCAAAATCAAAATAATTGATCGAAGTTTAAGAGGCTAACTTAATTTATAATATCTATCTAGATAAATATACTAGTACTACGATACAATTGCTCTTTCCACTAACATAAGTAATTTAGTAGCAACATCTTTTCATGATTTATTTAGCAAGGAGAAGATAGAGAGAACATGAAAGTTTATTATCAAATTGAATAGCAAGATCAACATTTCACAAAGCAAAAACAATAGTTTGTTGTTCTATAGTCATCTTTGGTCTCATAGAACTTAAATTTTTTCCAACAGATATATTGATACCACAATAAAAATTCTTTTCTCACTAATATAAATAATTCAACAACATCTTTTCACTTATTCAATGAAAATAAAGTGAAGAGAATGGAAAGATTCACAATCATATTAAATAACATAAAATCAACACCACTAAACAAAAACAAATAGTCTACTATATGTGTTTTAAAAAAAAAAGAAAACACACACACATATATATATATCTATGTGTGTATGAAAATTTGCGACTTTTTATCTCTTAAGCAAAGAGGTTAAGCTCTATTTTTAAGGAAGAGGCAGTCCCATGAATACAAAAAAATTGTGCTACGGAATTATTTGGAATCTTTTTCAAAAAATAGAAGCCCCTACTTTTTAGGCATGCAAATTTGAGCGAGTGAAAAAGGGGTGGGGCTAGAAATTATTTAAATATAACTACACTACAAAATTCATGAGACCACAAGCTTAAAATTATTTGAATTTTTTTAAAAAAAATTCAATAACATGAATTTTATAACCCCTTTTTGAAACTTGTTTAATTGAATGTGACGTCACTAGAATTCCAACATTCATCCAACCCCTGAACCCACGAAAGAGATAGATGAGCGTTTTAAAAATTTGAATGATATGCACCTTGAAGCCCACCGAAAACCATTTCTTGTAGAAGAAGAAGAAGAAGTTATTTCTTGTATGATTGGTCTTTTGTCGGCAAAATCTCCTGCAGTTCAGCCTTAGAAAAACTAGCAGCTCTCTGAAGGCCGAAATGACAGACTCAACAGTGAATTTCAGCACGCTGTGCGAGATGCTGGAGGCAATCACGCGAAGCAAAAAGGGTACGATGAAACGCAAGCATGTGCGGACGTTCCTGGACCACGTTTACAAGGGCGGTGAGTATTTCAGTGCAATTCGGCTTATTTTGCCTCAGTTGGACAGAGAGCGGGGCGCATATAAGCTCAAGGAAGCTCAACTTGCCAAATGTTTGACGGACGCTCTCGGCCTCTCCAAGGACTCTCCCGACGCGCACAGGCTCATCAATTGGCGGAAAGGCGGAGCCAAAGCTGGCGCCAACGCCGGCAATTTCCCCATGGTCGCAGCCGAGGTATGCACTATTAGGGAAAGGTCTAAAGAATGCAATTTTTTCTCCAAGTATAGAACGGAAGGCGATTTGCTCTTTGCAGACTTTAATATATTCAATTGAGTTACATAGCCATCAGAATCTCTGTGTGACTTTGACGTTATAGATCTTCCAGTCATGGTAGTTTCGGAAATTTGAACTTTGGAGATAATTTTTTAGCAAAATCATATGAATTCAATATATTTCTATTTTGAAAAAATCGTACAAGCTTGTTTATAGGAAAAAATGGAGAATATATCTGCAAATTTATACTAAATGCATTTAGTTTTTATGAAAATTGTTCCAGTTGACAAAAAATAGGCCATAAGATAATCTTTGAGGTATATTTGCCCGAATTGCTTTGTTCTGGTGTTATCATAGCTATGATCGAGAGGCGCTTTTTAATTCACAAGTATGACATAATCTCTTCAATTAAGAAGAGAGCCATACGTTTTGGGTCTCATGTTCTCGTGGTCTAGCAGCCTTACTCCTCGAAAATGATTATTTCAGCAAAGATATCATTATAACGGTATGTCCTCTGTTCCATTCTTTTCTTGTATTGCTTTACTATCACCTTCTGTTTCGAGAACAGAAGTAGTTAAAGTTGTCTTTTCTTTCACCACTGGGATTAAAATCTGCAGAGCGTAGTTTCTGTCGAGAATTGTAGAGTCACGATGATGATTATCAAATACAGAAACAACGAAGAAACCAAAAATTTCAATGGTGTTTGAATTTGGAAGAGGGGAAGATGTAATGTCCCCGATATAATTAAATAATTTAATTAACTATTGTATGGCCCCAAATTTAATAATAAAATCTTTTGGGCCCCTTTTATTAGTTAAGTTTCTACCTTGCCCTGTCAGCCCGTTTGTAACCCTTCAGGAAGTTTCCCAGAGCCCATTTATATGGCCGAGTTTGGCTTAGTTGTAGGTATGCGAATTTGGTGTTTTCTCTGTATGTGCGAATTCCTATTGGAGTTCAGTTGTCAGCATTTTCGGAGGTGGAAGATACTCCCTACATGGCATCCGTAGTTTCGGTAAGAGTAACTCCTCACCCTACTCTGCTCTGCTCTGCTCTCAGTCCAAGATTATTGTAATTGGAAGTGCTATCATTATTGAATCTAAATTTCTGCTTGCATGTCTGGTGTGCTCATTCCTGTGCCAAACTGTGTTAATCCGATTATATTGTCTACCTTGCACTATACGGCATAATATTTTGTGTTTCCCTTCGCATCTCAATACTGGAGTTGTCCGTACACGAAGGAAAGTAGTTGGTAGTGAATCGGCAATCGTATTCATTGCACGAAGGGAAGGGAATTGATGCTATACGACTTCTAGACTGTACGCTGGGGAGAAGGAAGTGATCGTACGGTCACATTCTTGCTGTACGGGCAGCATAACACCACTGTACAGGTGGAGTGTAGCCACCATATGGACCTGTATGCTGAGTGTAGTCACCATACAAACTGTTTTCGTACGGAGTAGCACAACCTGGGGTTTGTCGTACGGTACGGTATAGCACCGTACACTGAGCTCTTAGCCACCGTACGGGGTGAGAGCCTTCGGGGGAGGTGTTGTACGACTGGGGGTGCCGTCGGGACTTTACAATGGTTTTAGAGCTGGTAATCTTGCCAGCCTGTCGGGTAGTGGATGCAAGTGTACACCAGAAGGAGGTATCGTTCTGCTGACAGAATGGGGGAACCATAGGATCCTGCCAAGGAAGTTATGACACTATTAAGGGAGCTAACCAGAAGCCAAACTCAGCTCAACAAAACAGTGATCAGAGGGGAACAACGACAAAAACTCATGGAGGATACACTACGACAATTGGTCGTGGGTAAAACAAATGGAGATCATGGCGATAATTCGGTCACTGGAAGGTCAAACCCACAACGCTCCCATTCCCGGCAACTTATGCTGACATTTCCCCAAAGAACAGAAGCACCTTACGGGGAGCAAGAGCCCACTTTCCAGGAGTTGCAAGAGTAGCTGAATCAAGATTCGAAGGATGCAAATCTCGAGGGAGACATATCCTTCAAGGATTATGTTGAACTCCAGATGAAATACTCGGGCGGTAGAAGTCGTGGCTACTACAACGATGATATCAAATAGAAGGTTGGTAAGATTAATTTGTCATCCTTTGAGGGGACCAGAGCAACTTCTGCACGATCTTGGGTACAAAAAGCAGATACCTACTTCCAGCTCAACCTGATGTTTGAAGATGAAGCTATCAAATTTGCAACACTTCACCTGGAAGGAGTCGCTCACGAATGGTGGCATCATGGAATGGTCACTCTCGGCCACGATCAAATAACTTCATATGTCGAATTCATGAAGATTCTTATAGACCGTTTTGACGGAAAGGATCCAGAACTCAACTTCAAGGAATTGGCTCAATTGAAGCAATTTGGGCTTGTGGATAGTTAGATTACATAATTCCAGAGACTGTCTGTGTTGGTGACAGATTTCTTGGAGAGGAGATTGGTGGTTTTATTCATGGATGGATTGATGGAACCATTGAAGGGTTGGGTAAAAGGGTTCAATCCCAACACGCTCACGGAAGCGATTAAGAAGGCGCATGACATGGTGACATCTTCTTCTTCCAGAAATTTTCCTCATTCCAAATCACCCTTCACCCCGAAGGAGAAGGATAACAAAACCTTTCCGAAGAAGTCAACATTGGATGATGCCACAAAACAGGAGCTCAAAAGGAAGAAGCTATGTTTCACTTGCAGGGAGCCATGGGAGCCGGGACACCGATGCTTGGGCAAAGGAAAGATTCATTATATTGAGGTAATGTCCGATGGCGAGGAGGAGCATGAGGAAAGTGAGCCACCAAAGGAAGAGCCTATACAAGAAACAAGCCAGGCGGAGAGAATTTCCACACTGGTACGGAGGGAGGCGTCATTGCCACACTGGCGGGTACCCCAAGGTGCAGTGTGTTTAGGGTATGCGGTATGCTTCAAGGGCAACGAGTCTTAGTCATGCTCGATAGTGGGGCCTCACTCAACTTCATAAACTCATCACTCGTCACCCGAAGGGGTTTGTGTACTGAAGAGCATGAAGGGTTCGAAGTCAAGGTGGCGGGAGGAAATCTCCTATCATGCACTCACCTGGTTCCGCAACTGAGCATCACCATGGAAAACTACACAGTGACAGATGATTTCTTTGTGGTAGATCTGGATGACACAGATGTCATATTGGGCATTCAATGGATGGAAACCCTCGACCAGTACACGTAGAGCTTCAAAAGGATGGAGTTCTCATTCGAGGTGGATGGCAGGAAGGTGGTTCTGAGGCGAATGTCGAATGGCGGCCCAAGGGAGATTTCAGCCAAACGAATGGAAGCCATTTTCAAACACGATGAAGTTGTTTGGGCAGCACATTGCTTGATCTCGACGGAACTTGTGAAAGGGCAACCGACTTACTACCAGGATGAGGAACTTCAGGCAGTTTTCGATAAGAGTAGTTTGGTCTTCGTTGATATTCCACCTGGTATACCCCCACATCAAGGCTTTGAGCACACCATCGAGTTGGAGGAAGGAGTAAAACCTGTTATCACCACACCCTATCACCACCCGAAGAAGTTCAAAGAAGAGATAGAGAAAACGATCCAGGAACTCCTCGATAAAGGATGGATCAGGCCCAACTCTAGCCCCTTTGCGTCCTCGGTGGTTCTGGTGAAGAAGGAGGATGGAACTCTCAGAATGTGTGTCGACTACCGTGCACTGAACAAGAAAACTATCAATAATAGATACCCAATCCCTAGGATCGATGAGTTGCTAAACGAACTACATGGCGTAGTCTATTTCTCCAAAATTGATCTCCGCTTCGGCTACCATTAGATCCGCATGAGGGAGCAAGATGTGGAGAAGATAGCCTTCCATCGCCATTACAAACACTATGAGTTCTTGGTCATGCCGTTTGGGTTAACCAATGCTCCGACCACTTTCTAGTCCTGCATGAACCACATCTTCAACAAGCAACTGCGTAAGTTCCTGTTGGTATTCTTCGATGACATACTCATCCAACAAGACCTGGGAAGGCGAACAAATCTTGGAGCACCCAAATCTGCAATTGCTCGAGGGCAAGCAATTTTTGGGTTGGGAGGACTGTAATGTCCTCGATATAATTAAATAATTTAATTAACTATTGTATGGCCCCGAATTTAATAATAAAATCTTTCGGGCCCCTTTGATTAGTTAAGTTTTTACCTTGCCCTGTTGGCTCGTTTGTAACCCTTCAGGAAGTTTCCCGGAACACATTTATATGGCCAAGTTTGGCTTAGTTGTAGGTATGCGAATTTGGTGTTTTCTCTGTATGTGCGAATTCCTATTGGAGTTCAGTTGTCAGCCATTTCGGAGGTGGAAGATCCTCCCTTCGTGGCATCCGTAGTTGCGGTGGGAGTAACTCCTCACCCTACTCTGCTCTGCTCTCAGTCCGAGATTATTGTAATTGGAAGTGTTATCATTATTGAATCTAAATTTCTACTTGCATGTGTGGTGTGCTCATTCCTGTGCCAAATTGTGTTAATCTGATTATATTGTCTACCTTGCACTACATGGCATAATATTTTGTGTTTCCCTTGGCATCTCAATATTGGAGTTGTCTGTACACGAAGGAAAGTAATTGGTAGTGAATCGGCAACCGTATTCATTGCACGGAGGGAAGGGAATTGATGCCATACGACTTCTAGACCGTACGCTGGGTAGAAGGAAGTGATCATACTGTCACATTCTTGGCATACGGGCAGCATAACATCACTGTATGGGTGGAGTGTAGCCACCGTACGGACCTGTATGCTGAGTGTAGTCACCGTACAGACTGTTTTCGTATGGAGTACCACAGCCTGGGGTTTGTCGTACGGTATGGTATAGCACTGTACACTGAGTTCTTGTTTACCCTCTTGGGTGAATAACTTAAAGTACACAGATAAAACACATAATGCAGTCTATGCCATAGATATCAGATAAAGTATAAGTGATGTTATTCCATTCATAATTGTTCTTTTTCACAAGTTACATTCGGAAGTATATAAAAATACCGAGGGGGTGTGAGCGCCAACCGTCGCACCGCAACTGCCACCCCTCGGTTGCCAACTAACCAAGACAATTACAACTTAATTAACTAGTTTTATTTTCATGTACAATATTGCCGCCAACATCATCCCCCCAAAAGAAAACAAGTTGTCTCCAGACGACTTAATACAAAAATAGAGATGACATTAAACAGAACTGTTGACGCCAGTCGAGCCTGAAACTTATACACCTGCTGCGTCCTTGCCTGAAAACCCTTTTCTGCTACCATCCGATGCTCAAGTGCGGATTTCACCATTATTGCTTCCTTCGACATCACAGTCCTCCTCTGCCTAAACCAAACTTGTCTGCAAAACACGCGTTTCAGTCTCAGCCTCCACCAACTGCTACTCAAATGATACCGTCTCCCTAGCCAATTTGTCCTTGATAGCCACCTGCGTTGCCCTCTCGGCATCCAACTCTTGGGTAGTACGTTGAGCTAAGTCTCACGCTACTCCTGCCTCCAACCTGTTGGTCAGCTCCTCCCGAGCCCTCTGTGCATCCACCAAGGCAACCTCACGTCCAGCCGAGACATACTCCGAGTTCCTCAAAGCGTACCATTCATGCCTGGAGGTGGCTACAACCCTCTGTCACAAAGGCTATGAGACACCTCAAATCCTCCATCACACTACCCAAAGGCTGATAATTGAACTGAATAACTCTCTGGTGTCGTATGACTTCGCGTTCTTGCAATGCCTTCCCTCAAATTCTTTTTGTTCGCAACCTCCAAATCCGTCTCCCTCTACGGCTTATGGCTTCCCCGCCAATGCTTAGCTGCAGGCTTCTTTCTCACAGTACGGGACAACCCAACACTTACCGTGCCTTCTCTGATGCCCTTCGCCAGACTCAAAAAGTATATTGTAGCTCAAATATAAACTGGGGGTCTGGGGGCAGTGCCCCCAACGGGGTCGAGGGGCAGCGCCCCAGCGGGGTCGCCCCTCGCAGGGTCCGGGGGCAGCGCCCTAGGTGATTCCACCACACGGTGGTTCCACCGCCGGTGTCCCACCGTGGCATCTTCGTTTTTTAATTTTTTTTTTTTAATTGACCATACAGTCAATTGTCGTACGGTTTTTTTTTTCTTTTCTAAGTGTCCAGATTCGGCTTGGCTTTCGTGCCTCTGGGATCGCCCTTTCTCGGTTTGCCTCGCTCGAGAGTCTCCCGCTTTGGTCCCGTGCCTCTCGAGTCGCTTGCTCGGCCTCTTAGGTCCCCTTCCATCCCGTCGAGTTCCCCTCCGGACTCTCGGGTGTCCTTTCGGCCTCTTGGGTCTCCTGCGCGCTTCTTGTGGTAGGGTTTCAATTTGGACCCGTTGGTGGCAAGTCTATTTTCAATGGCCATCCGAAGACCTGGAACCACAAATTCTACAGGGACCACGGTCTCCTTCCCGTACATAAGAAGAAGAAGAATAATAAAGATTTTGAAGGCTGTGGCCTTCCACACAGGTTTCCAATTGTTGCCGACACACATGATCTTAGGATTATCTACGTCACTGAATTTTGGGGCGTCTCCCTTCCAATATTCTCTGTATTCCGGCAGGTACACCTCCTCTGTTGCTTGCGCTGGTTCCTCTACTTCGAGCCTGTAGCTCTGGAACATTTCGTAATCCTCCATCTACTAGTGGAAGAGCCCGTTCAATGACCCTGTCTCATCCTCGGAGCACTCTCCTAGTTTGAGAATCCCTTCGTCATTGGGCTCCCTGCAACCCCGTCCTTCGTCCCTCAGGTCGCCTTTTCCTTCACCCTCCGATTCCGAAGATGATGTCAGTTCCTCGTCAACAACCTGGGTACTCAGAGTATTGGTGTACTTCTGCCCCCCTTTCTTCATAGAAAGGGTGTTCTTTTTCCAGTCGTGGTTCACCTTGGCTGTAACCAACCACCCTTTGCCTAAGATGGCGTCGTACCCCTTCTTCTTGAGTGGGATTACCACAAAATCTAGTATGAAGGGTTGCGTGCCGATGGTGACTGGCTGGGCCATCAGGGTGCCGAGTGGCTTGATGCCGTGCTGGTCTGCACCTACCAAGTTGAACGTGGGTGGCCATAGTGTTGGCTTCCCCAACTTCTTCCACGTATCCTCTGGCAGTACATTCACCCCTGAACCTCCGTCCACGATGGTGTCTTTGAGGATAGCCTCGAGAATTCCCATCTCTACTATAGCAGGATGTTGACCACTATTTAAGGCCAACAACATTGGGTCAGTCGAGGGGCTGACCAAAACTTCCGCTCGTGTGGCACGCAAAGGTGCCTGCACAGTGGTTATTTGGAACTAAAAATGGTGGTTCTTAACTGTGGCATTGTTTCTAGAAGGTCCTTTACCCTTATAGGTACTTCCATTTGCAGTACTTGCCCAATGATGTTATTTTCAGCTTCCGTACGAGATGATGTACTCACCACCTCGTTGTTCCGTCGTTCGGCCGTCATCTCACGTTCAATATTGGCCTTTGCCTCCCGTAATCTCTCCTTCTTCATATGGGGGTCGGGATAAGTAGCTTTTTTTCGTCTGAGCGCGGGTGACCGCCAGTACTTCTTTCTCACCCGTCTTCTCAGCCTTCTCAATGTTGAGGAGATTAACCCCTGCCTTTGGGCAATTTGCGTCCTCATGGTCGCCTGGCCCACACCATCGGAAGAGGTGCTGAGGGGTGGCTTCCTTCGTGCAATCATGGGCGAAGTGCCCCCACTGATTATAGGCCCTACATTGGATCATTGGTCGACCCTTGGTGTCATACTGGATACGGCTTCCGTTATTGTTATTGTTGTTATTCCTTCCGCCGCCGCGTCTGTTGTCCCGGTAACCTCCAGATGATGCCATTGTGTTGGTTTGCTGGGCCGTACCCGCTGGTGCGGATGTTGTGGCCTGCTCAGTGAATAACACTTGGCTCATTTGCGTACTTTGGGTTTTCATGTTGTATGGGCATTCCTTGATGGAGTGTCCCATCACTTGGCAAATCTCACAAAAGGCCTTCTTCGGGCAAGTGCCTTTTGTGTGGCCTTCTTCCTTACAATCAGTGCACCACACATCTTCGTTTTTGCTCATGCTTCCTTTCATGTTCTTAAATTCCTTCAACATACGGTGCATATCCTTTTGAAGCGCTTGCACCTTCTTACTTGATGATTTGTCACTACTGCTTTCTCCCGAGGACTCCTTTTCTCCAGAGGACTTGTCCTTTTTCTTCCGCAATGTTTTGTCTTCACTTTCCAAGTCCATCGCATGGTTGTATGCGTCATCGTATGAGGTGGGCGGTACAATTTTCATCTTCCTCCGTAGGGATGACCGCAACCCTTCCACGAACCATCTCTTCTTTAGTCTGTCAGCCGGTTGGTTCTCCATCTTCCCTAGTAATTCCTTTAATCGTTGGCTGTATGTTCGCACTGTTTCGTGCTTTCCCTGCTTTGTGTTTAGCATCTCCGCCACGATCTCGTTATCATCTCGAAGGAGTCGAAACTCCTTCTCAAAAGCTTTTTGTAGGTCATCCCATGTTCCCACCTTTGTTTTGTCCACATCAGAGTACCAATCAATGGCTACTCCTCTCAGGGTGGCAGGGAACTGCACCACCCAATCCGCTTTGTCAACTACCCTGTTGGCTGACCATATTGTCTCACATGTACGACAGTGCCGTATGGGGTCATCGTTGCCATCTCCATTGAATTTAGGCAACTTCTGTTTGCCCACCGTCGATGGGGGTCGCCTTCCTGGAGGTGGCCGTGGCTGCGTCTGTGAGCTGCTCCCTCCAGCGCCGGTGGTGTGTCTTGTGTGGGTGACTGGAGGTACGGTGCTTTGCCTGCTGTGTGTGGCACCTGCAACCGTACGGTTGTCCTCCCCTCCATTCTCACCCGCACCCACTCCTGGCTCCCTTTGGTGATCCTCACTCTGTGGCGTAAGGGATAAGTTTCTAAACTGATCTCGAGTCTCTTCGACTAGATTCCTGCGCAACCTTGTTTCCTCCAGAAACTCTTCGTGGCTTCTCACCCTACGGTGTTCTGGCGACGCGTAGAAATTTCCCTCGGCTTCTGCACCCTCCATGACACCTCCTTGGTTCCCTTCAGGCCACCCTTCGACAAGTCGTCCTTCGGCAAGTTGCCTCAGCCTCCGTCTACGTTCTACTTGTTGTTCCAGAATCAAGGCCCTCTGTGCGGCCTCCCACTCGTTCGTTTCTGCTTTGTTATTTCTATCTTTATTTAATAGGTTGGGCATTAATTCCCATACATTTCCATAATTCACAACACATAAACCAGAACACGCCTTTATTAATTCATTTCGTCAATACAACTCGTGTCAATATTACGACACCTTTATTTGAATATAAAATGTTCTATTATCCCGATGGGATTTAGGGTTCAATTCCTTCCTGGCCTCGTGCCATCCCGCTCCGCTTCCTGACGGCTGCTTTCTTCGTATTGTTGAAGAATTCGTTGGCGTCGCTCTTCCTGGGCAATCTCCTCCAAGCGAGCTTCTTGTGCCAGCGATGCCTGTGCAAGCAGCCGGGGAAGATGGTTCATCAACCGATTTACTGCCGGGCTAACCTCCAGCGCTGTCCACACGGCACTTGGTGGGATTTCGGCCTCCATGGCCTCTCGTCGAACGTAGGTCTCGATGGCTACCTGGAGCAAAATTGAAAATTCGCTCATCGCAGTGTCTTCTTCGTTGTAGAGATCGGTTTGCGCGTCGTCGGCCTCTGGGTTTATCTCACCAACGGGTAGGCCCATCGTGTCCGTGCGCCATCCGCGTCTTCCGTTCCCGAGTACGTCTAGGCAACAGTGCCAAATGTTTACCCTCTCGGGCGAATAACTTAAAGTACACAGATAAAACACATAATGCAGAATAACAATGCCATATATATCAGATAAAGTATAAGTGATGTTATTCCATTCATAATTGTTCTTTTTCACAAGTTACATTCGGAAGTATATAAAGATACTGAGGGGGTGCGAGCGCCAACCGTCGCACCGCAACTGCCACCCCTCGGTTGCCAACTAACCAAGACAATTACAACTTAATTAACTAGTTTTATTTTCATGTACAATATTGCCGCCAACAGTTCTTAGCCACTGTACGGGGTGAGAGCCTTCGGGGGAGGTGTTGTACGGCTGGGGGTGCTGTCAGGACATTACAGAAAAATTTGTGGCTGTAGTGAATAAGCTTTGTCACAGAGTTTGTCGCATATCAACCAATATGTTTGAATTCTGGAATTGACTATTACGATCTCTAAAAAAATGTTTAAATTCATCTATAATATTTGTCCGTATGAGTTTGTAAGATTTTTTTAAAAACCCTAAGAGATTTTGCTGTTTCACTGTCCAGAAACTCCTGTTGTTTTTTAGAGAATTTTGGATATCTGCTGCATTGGGGCTGGGTTTGTGTGTGTGGGTTGACAATGACCATGGTAGCCCTCAAGTGCCAGAACTAAAACTGAAAACACTGCTGCCAAGTTTGACACTGAACTTATCAGTGGTTTCCTCCAAGCTCTGAAACAAAAAGCTCAACTAGATTTGACAAAGTTGAAAGGAAAGGAGTCTCTGCTGATAGTGAAGATGTCAACATACCAAAAATGATACAACAAGAGCAAATTGAGAGAAGCTGATGCAGAGGCAAGCCCTCGCAGAACTGTGTGGTTGGAATCCGAGCAAACAAATTGGTTGCTCTTGGGTGTTTCTGATGACTGGGCTGTCTTGTTTGCAAATTCTGCTCAAGGAAATGAGACAGAAGGATGGCAGTTGGTAACCATTAACAAATGACACCCGCTTCTGAATACACGTCCCCAAGCTGTTGTTTAAAAGCCTTGCATATAAAGCTGTGGACATGGGGTCCACTCCCATAAAGTATAATAAAAAAGTTAAGATTTGAACTTGCATCAACACTTAGACGGGGGTGCTCCATATTCACAATAACATTGACTAATATTTAGGAAGCATCCTTCATTAGAAGCGAGGCAAGACCATCCCAGTGCTCCGCACTCTCAGAAATCATGATGGGATCGATAAGATCTACCCCGGTGTTGGCCAAAAAATCAGCTGCCTGATTAGCCTCCCTATAAACCGTTATTTGTGTAATCGAGTACTCATCAAACAAGACAAGACAAGACTAAATCTTGTCGACCAAAGACTCTAATCTCCAACTTGCTATTTCCTTTTTCTTATTTGCATTTACACAAATTAGAGAGTCCCCTTTGATATCTATAGCTTTAATCCCTTTCATATGTATGTATATATGGCATCCAACAATGACACAAGCAAGACTGAAGCAAGACTGCATTGGCCACCCTTACCAGGGTGTAACAGTAGCAACTATAAACACTATGAAAACATACTATTCAACATTCCAGAAAAGATAACCTAAGCACATTTTAGACTTATCAACAGACATGTTTATTACTTTCAAACCCTACACCATCACCTATATGCCCATAGTTCCAACGCTCATATGCCTTGTTTTAGACACCTAAAGCTGACACTGGTATATGATCCACTTTTGCATCAACTGGATTCTTGGCCACCTTCGACAGTCCATGGAATTTGAGACCATGCACTATGGAATCCCTACATATAGCATGAGTCAACAAACCGTCATCCAGATATGGCATAGATCACTAGTTATCTACAAAACCTTTATGCACCAACACTACCATATTCCACATTATAATAGGCATATCCTACATGAAGTATTCCAAAACATCCACATGTATTCACATATACTTCATGTTTGCTCTCATCCTTTGTAACCAATACTGCACTTTTGTGCTCACCATTCTTGGTTTTTCCTTCTACAGTTTTGACTCTCTTGAATTCCAATTTGGTTTTGCGGATCTTCTTCCATATCCATCCCATCTGGGACCAGTAGCGCTTAAATGCAGTCATGAAGCTTCACATTTCTGAGCATCTCCGACAATTTCTACCCTTAATCTGCCAATATCATGGCACGTACTGTAGCAAACCATAATCAACCATCTGATGTGAAGAATGTGAATCATTGGCCATGTTTGGCAGTGGTTGTGCATCATTGAGTGATTGTGCATCATAGGTCATGTTTGGCAGAGATTGTGTATCCATGGTTGTTGATCTGTTGAGTGTATTTTTGTACATCAACAACCTTGATTGATGATGTGTTGGGTGTAATTTTGTACATCAGAAACCATTTTTGGTGATTTGTTTTGTGTAGTTTATAATTGTTGCAAGATGTCAAGAGTGATCTGGGTTGAGCATAAGTTGCTATTTGATTGTGAACCTATATTGGGTTCTCAAGAGCGCTTTTGTGGGTGGGCTGAATGTGTTATTTTGGTCATTATTGTTATCAGCAATGCTGGATTTATTGTTTATGTAGGAAATTTGGACCAAGTTGGCTTCTTTGTTTAAAGCATGCATTTGAGCTAATGGTTGTTAATAGTGGACACTGAAGCCCTGGGCTTCTGCATGAGAAATGATACAATCATCATTGTACGAAGAAACAATATAATGATTGTTTTCGCTTATTTTCATTTTGGGCTTCTTTGACAATGGATTTTTCTTTGTGCCAATTTTTCTAAATAATCTTTGGGAAAGTTAAGTTAGAATATTTAATTTTTTTTTCCACCTTTTCTTTGTTGCTTTGAAATTTGTGATCATAATTTGTAGCTTCATCAACATAGCATGGTGCTTCATTTTTGCCAATGTTGTCCAATATGGTTGCATGCCTATCTATATAGTAATAATGGTGGGAGCAAATTGATAATGGGTTGAGGTAATATGGTAGTGTTGCTTATGTTTTGGAGCTCATTAATCAACTATGGTGATGTGCACATTAGACAATAGGTTTTTGTATTTTGGGAGTCATTTGCTATTGATGGTGGGAAAAATGAAGTTCTAAATCTTGTTAGTTGAGAGTTGATGGAAATGTCCCAAGGGTTGGGGTTAACATTGTGTTTTCTATTGAGTGCCATTATGGATAAATCTAATGCATTGGATGCTAGAAGAGGTTTTTACACATTTGTAGTGTGTCAAAAGTCATCTAAAGAGTATGTTGTAAGAAAGTGATAAATCTAGAATCACAACTTTAAAATGAATTGTTGTGGGTCATAGTGTACTTGGTAGTCAAAGGTCTCCTAGCAGAGTTTAATAATTTTTATCAAATCGACAACAATTAAGTCTTGTTTGTTTGAGGCCATTTTTGGAGTATTCGAGTCGTTTGATAAGCCATAATGAGGTAACATTGATGTTTGGATCCTTCATCTATGGGGACCTTTCAAACTTCGGTATCATTAATGAGAATGTTGATGAATGGGGTAGGATCATTGGCTCGAAAGAGGATTTCATTGTCGACCATAACATCTAATGGGACTCCCATGGTATTTTACATGTTACCTATAGTTTTGTCGATTGCTAGAATAGTGGTGAGTTGTAAAGGTTGTTTAGAAGTTTAATCTAGTGTTATTTTTCATGGCCAAGAGTTACCAAAGAAGAAGCAATGTATATTGTAAATTTTTACAAGGCATGATATTGTTTTTGGATCAATAAGTGAGGGAATCTTTTGGGGCCCTGGCCCATAAAAAGGTTGATGACAAAATACAATTAAGACATCCACAAAAACTACAAGCTCTTCAATCTCAAAGAATTTGAAGAAAATTTATCCACTTAGAAGCTTATGTGCTGTTTTGTTAGAATCAAGGAAGAAACCAACTTGAAGAAAGCAGTCCCAAATGTTGATTTTATTGTAGTTGTGGTCGGAATCCATGGGCCGACATTGATATCACAAAGGTTGTGATTATATTTATATTATTATTATGAGATAATTTAATTATATTATTATGTGATAAATCATAATATAATTATATTATAATTATAATGTATAATTATTATATTATCATATAATACAATAATTATTATATTATATTAATAATGTAATAATTGGTGCCACTTGGAAGAGTGGCGACCCTTGGTGTATAGACATCTCTCACATATACATAATGAGATGTGTGATCTCATTCAAAAACAATATAACAATGGAATACAATTGCAGATTGAATATATAGTGCTCAGGGGAGACAATTGTGAATTGTCTATGGCTGGGAGGGCAAATCAGTGCCCGTGGTTAAATGAGCACAAAAAAACAACATGGTATCATAGCGGGTTCCCTACCAGCCTGTGATGTTTCAAAATATTCTACAGGTAGTTAGTCACAACATGTGGATTTTCAAACTGCTCGAATGGCATTCGAGAGCGGCTCCTACAGATGAAACTGATAAAGGATTCTCGCAGTACCTGAACCGTAATGGATATAACTCACACATAACATGGCAGAGATTCTATCGATTTGTGAAGTATGACTGATATATTGTCCTGACACATCGATTCAAGAACAGCTTCATGATATAGTAGCGCCCATGTTTATTGATAAGCATGCGTATATGCTAGAGACTTTACCAAAGTCGATCAAAGCGATTGGAGATACAAGAAGGCGCCAAATGTTGTGTCATCAAATAGAAACTTAGTGGGATTTGATTCAATGCAATGATGAGGCATCGACTGCAAAGAAGAAGTGACTCTCAGACATCAGTGAACCTCCTTATGACAAATGATAACAGTGATCTATATACGTGATGGCAAGTTGTCCAAACTATTAAAATAATCCTGCCGAAAGGCAGCGTAATACAAGTTGATATGAAGACAGCGATGGTAAAGGCAGATTAATGGGGAGTGACTACGTACAAAATGACATAGAAGATAGCATAGTAAAGTTATATTGACATAGAAGACATTGACAAATCACAAAGAATGAATTTGAATTATATTAATAAACAAGGTAGCATAAAGTCACTAAAATCTTGGGCAACACAAGAGTATGAAGACTTCATGTGATTGAAATGTGATTCACCGACATAGTCAAATTATGACGCCCATGTACAGAGCAGTAATCTGGAAAGAAGTATGCATTGATTACCAAGATAGACCCGATAAAACAATAGCAACTCCTTGTAAAGAGTTGAAAAGATATCTGCATTGACAAATAATCTATAAGATTATTACGTATCAAAATAAAGAAGGGATAGTGACTATACAAGGAGCAGTCAGTATGGTCATATTAATATGTAGAAACAACAGCGACCATAATAAAGACATCAGCAACTTTGAAATTGCAGCAGTGTCAATAAAAGTTGTATTTGCAAAGGCAGCAATGTGATAACCCTACGGTATCACAAGATGTAAAATCACTTACGGGGATGAGGATATTGTAAAGGAATAAATTAACATAAATAATACAAAGGAAATATATTTATTTTTTTAATAAAGGGAATGTTATTTAAATAACTAATATTTCAATGAAAAGGTATTTAAATATATTTTTATATACTGTAATGTCCCTACTAGTTAGAGATCATTAACCTGCAAAACAGATTGTTAGAACATAACAAACATATATATACATATATAAGTAATCTAAATTGCAATCTAACTTCAATGCTCAATTAACATAATCATAATTCTCATCTAAAAAAGGATACAATGCCATACGTAAGTATGTCCTTAGGCGGCCGTGAGGCTCACCCTCTTGGAACCCCTTGGTCCCAAGCCCTCTAGGAAATTGAAGTTGAATTCGAATCCTGTCCTCTTACACCCAAGCCCTCCAAGGAAGACCCTTGCCTTTCCTTGCCTTGGGTGATGCCTTCATCATCCAAGTCCTTAGAGGGGATCGGCTCGACCTTTGAGTCCTGTCTTGGGTATAACCTCTTACACCCGAGCCAGCCAAGGAAGACCCTTGCCTTTCCTTGTCTTGGGTGATGCCTCCATCATCCAAGTCCTCAAAGGGGATTGACCCGATCCTTCTCTTCTTGGTTGAGTTTCAGTCAACCAAGTCATATAACATTTTCAGTTCATAAACTTTCCTTTGTGTTACATGAATTCTTAATGTATTCTTTAAATTAACATACATATATATCAATATGATTAACCATCCTTTACATATGCAATATATTTCCTAAAATACCTTGTATTCATAATCCTTTAATATACAAACTTACGTCACAACATTTACAAGATTATATCTTATCCCTATTTTTATGACTAGTGAATACTATACGTTAAAATGTGTATTAATATTTACTAGACCACCCTTAACATTACCTATCAATGGACTTTACCCATTACCCAATGTTCGTTAACTAATATTAACAAGTATTAATGAGCTTTTACCCTTAATGCCACCTATTAATATTAGTAATACAAACCTATCATATATTATACCTATTATTTAATAGGGAGAAATTCTTACCTTGGAACCTGATTACCTTCCTTTTTTTTCTCCCGTAGTCCGCTTTCTTTCTCCCTTCCCTTTAAGCTTGATCACTGCCTCCCTTTATAACCCGTGAGGGGTTGTGCCCCTCCACGGGCCCCTTCCGCATGAAGGGGTGCGGAGGTAACCCAGCCTGTTTGGGACTGTCTTATTTCCCCTTTATTAAGTTATTAAATATTATATATAAATTACAATTTATTTCTTTTTAATATATTAAATGTTAATTACATTTCATACAATATTTATTTCTTTTTAATATATTAAATGTTAAATACATTTCATACAATATTTTATTTCTTTTTAATATTCTAAATATTAATTACATTTCTTTTTAAATATATAAAAATATTATGTATAATTTCCTTTTTAAATATATCCATTTCTTTTAAATATATTCGATAATATATATAAAAATATATTTAAATACCTTTTCATTGAAATATTAGTTATTTAAGTAACATTCCCTTTATTAAAAAAATAAATATATTTCCTTTGTATTATTTATGTTAATTTATTCCTTTACAATATCCTCATCCCCGTAAGTGATTTTACATCTTGTGATACCGTAGGGTTAGCACAGTCCCTCCGTCTCAATTTTGCTTGTCCTCAAGCATTTTTAGATCCTCCTCCCTTTCCCAAGTGGCATCCTCATCTGGGAGATTCCTCCATTTTATCAGGTGTTCGGTAATGGTCCGGTTCCTGAGTTCTCTTTTCCGCGTATCTAGAATGATCTCTGGGTACAATGTGAGTTTCCCTCCATCACCTAGAGGGGGTAGTTCGCTGCAAGGAACCAAGTGTTGTCCGAGAACTTTCTTAAGTCGGGAAACATGGAACACATTATGGATTTTACTGCTCCTGGGAAGTTCAATCTCATAAGCTACTTCTCCGATCCTTCGAATTACCTTGTAGGGTCCATAGAATCGAGGTTTCAATTTTTCAGTCCCATTCTTTTTGAGGGATGATTGCTTATAGGGTTGCAATCTTAGAAACACCAGATCTCCGACCTCAAATGACCGTTCTATACGCTTCTTGTCAGCATAGATCTTTTGTTGGTTTTGAGCTTGATGTATATTCTCCTTCAAGGTCTTCATGATGTCCCTACTCTGCTGCACAAAGTCTTGTGCTTTTGGTACTTTGCTCTCTTGGGTTATTAGTTCCCCAAAGCTCGTGGCTTCATAACCGTACAAGGCTTGGAAGGGACTCATCTTTATTGACATGTGGTGTGTCGTGTTGTAGCAATGTTCTCCTAAGTGTAGCCACTTAACCCAAGCAGTCTGTTGCCCTGTAACATAGTTCCTTAGGTAGCCCTCTATCCATTTGTTTACTATTTCAGTTTGTCCATCGGTTTGAGGATGGTAACTAGTACTAGGGGTCAAGTTTGTTCCTGCCATTCTGAAGAGTTCCTGCCAAAATTGGCTAATAAACTTGCTGTCTCTGTCACTGACAATATTTAGAGGGAGTCCGTGGAGTCTGAAAATTTCCTTGAAGAATAGATCTGCTATTTGGTAGGCCTTGTATTCCGTGGAGACTGCATGAAAATGGGCATACTTCGTGAGTCTGTCTACCACTACAAAAATGCTATCCTTCCCTTGTGTCCTTGGCAACCCAGTTATGAAATCCATAGAAATACTCTCCCATTTTTGATTAGGAATAGGTAGTGGCTGAAGTAACCCAGCGGGGTGGGTGAGTTCCGTTTTATTGCGCTGACATGTTAGGGACTCTTGTACATATTTTTGGATATCCCTTTTCTGGTCTTTCCATGCATATTGTTCCCTAATGTGTTTATAAGTTTTGTAGTACCCGGGGTGTCCTGCTAAGGGGTTATCATGAAATTCTTTGAGAATTTTGCCTTTGAATCTGGTCTGAGGACTCAAGTATATCCTTCCTTTATACAAGATGAGATTTCCTTTAACCTTAAAATCTTCGTTTGGAAGATTTCCCACCAAGATTTCCTTTGTTTGTGGATCTTGGTTATATTCATTAAGGATTTCTTCCTTCCAGTCTTTTGAGATACTGGTGATGACGTTAAGATGAACCTGTCGGGATAGTGCATCTGCTGCCCCGTTATTCACCCCTTTCACATATTCTATATCAAAATCGTAGGCTTGTGTTTTGCTCACCCATTTTTTTTGCCTATCATTAAGGTCCTTTTGGCTCAGGAAGAAGCGTAGACTGTTATGATCAGTTTTCACACCAAACCTCCCACAGACAAGGTATTGGCGAAACTTGGCCAAGGCGTGCATTATGGCTAGCATTTGTTTGTCATAGATAGAATAGAGTCTTTCTGCTACGGACAGTTTACGACTCTCAAAGGCTATGGGGTGTTTCTTTTGCATGAGTACGGCCCCAATTCCCTCCCCTGATGCATCACATTGTAGTTCAAACAGTATAGAGAAGTCGGGGATGGCTAATACTAGACAAGTGCTCATGGTTATTTTGAGTTGTTCAAAGGCCTGTTGGGCCTGGTCATTCCATGCAAAAGCCCCTTTCTTTGTTAGATCGGTAAGGGGTGCTGCAATTTTGGAGAACCCTTTTACAAAGTGTCTATAGTAGCTGCATAGTCCCACAAATCCCCTTAACTGTGTTAAGGTTCTAGGGGTGAGCCATTCCTTGATGGCTTTGATCTTCTCTTCATCTACACTCACTCCCGCTTCACTAATTTTGTGTCCTAGGTAAATGATTTCTTTCATCCCAAATTCACACTTGGAGGCTTTAGCATATAATGATTTAGATTCCAAAATGTTTAATACCTCTTTGATGTGCAGGAGGTGTTCTTCCCATGTTTTGCTGTAAATGAGTATGCCATCAAAGAATATTAGAAGAAATTTCCTCAACTGTTGCCTGAATGTATGATTCATACATGACTGAAAGGTGGCTGGAGCGTTAGTGAGACCAAACGGCATGACCAAAAACTCGAAATGTCCATAGTGACATCTGAATGCTGTTTTGGGAATATCCTCTTCCCTCATTCTAATTTGATGATATCCTGACCTTAGATCGATTTTAGAGAAGTATTTTGCTCCATGGAGTTCATCCATTAGTTCATCAATCCTTGGGATAGGGTACTGGTTTTTTATAGTCTTTTTATTCAAGGCCCGGTAGTCTATGCACATTCTCATAGTTCCGTCTTTCTTTTTAACCAATACTACTGATGAAGCAAAAGGGCTGCTGCTTGGTTGGATGTGCCTCATTTCTAATAATTCCTTTATGGTTTTTTCAATCTCCTCTTTGAACTTGTGTGGGTGGCGGTAAGGAGTGGTAATGACAGGTTTTGCTCCTTCCTCTAATTCAATGGAATGCTCAAATCCCCTTTTTGGGGGTAACCCTGGGGGAATGTCCTCGAAGACCTTTTTGTGTCTTCTAAGGATAGGTTGTATATCCCTTTGGATGACTTGGCCTTCGGTTGGAGATTTATCCAAGATCATACATTGGGCTACCCACTCTCCTTGATCGTGTCTCAGGATTTTCTCCATTTTGTTGCATGATACTATTTTTGGAGAGCCGTCTAGAATTCCCTTCAATGTTATCTCTCTTCCTTCATGTTGGAAGCATATCTCTCGATTTGGACTATCCATGGTGAATCTTCCCAATGAATTTATCCGTGGCATTCCCAAAATGATATCATTCTCTAGGTTTACCACAAAGAAGTTCCTTGTAATGGTATGTCCTCCCAGGGTGACTTCTAATTGGGGTATAATTTGAGTGCACCTGTCCAAGACTCCATTGCCCATGATCACTTCAAACCCTTCAATTCTTGGGTCTTTAATTGTCTCTTTGCTGCTAAATGTTTGCTAATGAAGTCATGGGAAGCTTCGGTGTCCACTAATGCGATTACTTTCTGCCCCTTGATAGTCCCTTTGAGTCTGAAACATCTATTCTCACTTCCTCGAGTGTGATCCAGGTGGATCTACGAAGGCCAAAAATTTACAGTCTCATAATCTCTCAAATTCAGCATCACTGCAAAGAGCTCAAAGAATGGAACCCGACGCAACTTGAACGGGCGAAAAAAGAGCTCATATGCAAAAGCTATGCTTGGTCAAAGTTTGGTCAAACAGGTGAACCAGAGGGCTAGATAAAGGGCGAAATCAGACCATCTCAAAAGTAAGGCCAACCAATAGGCTATTTATGGTATATGTCACAATTGAGGATGAGTTATTATCTATTCATAACAAATCCGCCCAACCTTATTAAATAAGGATTATTTGTTAGAAACGATCTCCCAACATAGCATAAAAAAACATACACCCGAGATTCTTATCAGGATATTTTGATATGTAATTTGTTAAAGGGGCTATTATATGGTTATTTGGTTTTAAGTCAAATATAGCTAAATTTTATGTATTTAAAGGGGAAGTTTTTGGCTTGTAAGGGGGGAACTAGACAATAAGTCTTGGAGAGTTTTTGGTGAATAAATTCTTGTAGAAGAATTATTATAATTCTTGGAGAGAATTTTTGTAAAGTGAGGAGATTTTGTAAGCACGAAGATAGTATCTTCAAGTGCAAAGAAAGAGATTGTAAAGGCTGAAGCTTGGATGTTGTAAGAAGGCGTGTTTTGCCTGGCGACATTAATAAAGCGGTCCCCGAATTGAGAAGCGGACCCGGAGACGTAGTCCTAACCGGACGAACTCCGTTATCAATTGTTTGCGTCTCTTCTATCTCTTTCCTATTCTTTCATTTCATTTTCAGTCTTGTTCTTTATTTTATGTTATTAAACACATTGTTAATTTTAAGTGTTTAAAGCATAAATCTTCTTGTAATTTCAACGGTTTAAGATACATAACCACGCATTTACCGCAAGGATCGGGAATTTAAATCTGTATTTGGATTAAAGTTATAAAACTTGTAAATCCTAGTTTACAGATCAGAGTGATTACTGCCAAGGTACTAGGTGCATTGTTTTCAAATCTGGTTCTTATATAAGGTCTTTCCTCATCCTGTATTTCTTTTGTGTTATTTAACTGACCTCTCTTACAATCATGGCCTCTCACCCATGGGGCTTTGCATTTGAAGCATAACCCTTTCTCCATGAGCTCGTCTCTTTCCCTGCATTGGTGATTAAAGCTCCAAGGTTTTTTGCACAAGTGGCAAGGCTTTTCCCGACGGTCTCTCTGGGGTCCCTCGTTCTTGTGTGGAGTTTTGGTTGAGGTATTCTTGGGGGCATTAAATTCGACCATCCTAGTTTTCTTAATGGCTTCTCCTAAGTTTTGTGGTTCTAGGGGTTTAACAAAATTCTTAATGGGGTCCTTCAACCCTTCTAAGAACATGTAGGTAAGCCTTTTCTGGGATAGGTCGGGGACCATCACTGACAAGTTTTGGAATCGATCTACATAATCTTCAATGGTCCCTACTTGCTTAAGGTGTGTTAGCTCTTGGAAGTACCATTCAGAATCTTTTTAGTCAAATCGGCTGATGAGCCTTTGGGTAAACTCATTGTAAGTGGAGACGTTTTTGTGTCCTAGGGTAATGAGACCGTTATGCCACCAATTATGGGCATTGCCGGTTAAATGTAGTATGGCAAATTTTATAGCATCTCCTTCGGTCATTGGACTGTATGATAGGTAGGTGTCTAATTTTTGTACCCAAGCTTGGGCCACATCTTCACTGCCCCATCAAAACAGGGTAGGGACATTTTGTTAATTTTAGCTTTGAGGTCGTTACTCATCGGTTTCTTCCTTCTACTCTCATTAGTCTTGGACTCACAAAAATCCCTGAAGGACACCACCCTCTGAACTTTTGGTTCCAACCTAGCATAAATTTGGGCGATTTCTTCCACCCCAAGTATGGCCGGTTCCTCCTCCTCTCTCACATATTCTTCCCTAGGAAGAAATTCGGGAATTGTTTGCCTAGAACTCTGAGGCGATCGTTCGTTGTCAGCGTGATTAAAGTGTGTCTCTCTTCTAGGGTTTGACATATCTCTATTGTTGCTGTTGGTACTTTGGAGGATTAACTGGCTCATTCTTTCAAATTTCTCATTGGTTTGCTCCATGAAAGTCTGGAACTGTTTGGCTAATTGATCAGCCATTGCTTTTGCTCCTTTCTTCCTTTGATATGTGATCATAAACTAAGAATCTTTCCCACAGGATGGCAGGATTATGCTCTGATACCACTGTAATGTCCCTACTAGTTAGAGATCATTAACCTGCAAAACAGATTGTTAGAACATAACAAACATATATATACATATATAAGTAATCTAAATTGCAATCTAACTTCAATGCTCAATTAACATAATCATAATTCTCATCTAAGAAAGGATACAATGCCATACGTAAGTATGTCCTTAGGCGGCCGTGAGGCTCACCCTCTTGGAACCCCTTGGTCCCAAGCCCTCTAGGAAATTGAAGTTGAATTCGAATCCTATCCTCTTACACCCAAGCCCTTCAAGGAAGACCCTTGCCTTTCCTTGCCTTGGGTGATGCCTTCATCATCCAAGTCCTTAGAGGGGATCGGCCCGACCTTTGAGTCCTGTCTTGGGTATAACCTCTTACACCCGAGCCAGCCAAGGAAGACCCTTTCCTTTCCTTGTCTTGGGTGATGCCTCCATCATCCAAGTCCTCAAAGGGGATTGATCCGATCCTTCTCTTCTTGGTTGAGTTTCAGTCAACCAAGTCATATAACATTTTCAGTTCATAAACTTTCCTTTGTGTTACATGAATTCTTAATGTATTCTTTAAATTAACATACATATATATCAATATGATTAACCATCCTTTACATATGCAATATATTTCCTAAAATACCTTGTATTCATAATCCTTTAATACACAAACTTACATCACAACATTTACAAGATTATATTTTATCCCTATTTTTATGACTAGTGAATACTTTACGTTAAAATGTGTATTAATATTTACTAGACCACCCTTAACATTACCTATCAATGGACTTTACCCATTACCCAATGTTCATTAACTAATATTAACAAGTATTAATGAGCTTTTACCCTTAATGCCACCTATTAATATTAGTAATACAAACCTATCATATATTATACCTATTATTTAATTGGGAGGAATTCTTACCTTGCAACCTGATTACCTTCCTTTTTTTTCTCCTGTAGTCCGCTTCCTTTCTCCCTTCCCTTTAAGCTTGATCGCTGCCTCCCTTTATAACCCGTGAGGGGTTGTGCCCCTCCACGGGCCCCTTTTGCATGAAGGGGTGCGGAGGTAAGGCTGTGGTTACCTACGCACCACTTCATGCGGAGGTAACCCAGCCCGTTTGGGACTGTCTTATTTCCCCTTTATTAAGTTATTAAATATTATATATAAAATACAATTTATTTCTTTTTAATATATTAAATGTTAATTACATTTCATACAATATTTATTTCTTTTTAATTTATTAAATGTTAAATACATTTCATACAATATTTTATTTCTTTTTAATATACTAAATATTAATTACATTTCTTTTTAAATATATAAAAATATTATGTATAATTTCCTTTTTAAATATATCCATTTCTTTTAAATATATTCGATAATATATATAAAAATATATTTAAATACCTTTTCATTGAAATATTAGTTATTTAAATAACATTCCCTTTATTAAAAAAATAAATATATTTCCTTTGTATTATTTATGTTAATTTATTCCTTTACAATATCCTCATCCCCGTAAGTGATTTTACATCTTGTGATACTGTAGGGTTATCACAAGCAACTACAAAGTCGACATTAATGTTAGGAACTTTCCAAAAGCATCGATGCACAAAGATTTTGGTAAACATTGAGTCTACAATGAATTAGGAGATTATCGTGGAATTCTACTTGTGCTACTTCATGAACAACGATAAAGACTAAGGATGTAAAGACTCTAATTAGTTCATGATAATCAAAAGTCAAATCAGAAATGAAAGGGTGCGATCTTGTGTAAAGCCACGTTTTGATAAGAAGACTCTCAAAGAATTGCCACTTGTTTTAATTCAATGACTTGTCAAAACAAAGAAAGTGTTTATATTAATTATAAACAAAATACAAAGAGTTTGAATAATTATGAGGTGCATAATGAATAGACGGGGTTGGTAATTTATTAAAGTATTCGATTCCTTGAAAGGGTTCAAGTTAGTAAAGTAATCAAAGAGAAGTGCGATCTATTAGCGATTAATGAATTTTGTTAAAAGCTGTGAGTAAAGTATGAAAGGCTACAATTAAGAAAAATGTGGCAATAGTTACTAAAAGCTACAACCATAACAGGGATAAATCGTTACCACCCTCTCAGCTGTTATAGCTTGCGCTTGGGAACGCAAGAGTGGAAGAGCATTGCAATTACCAGAGGCTGTCAGGGGGAATATCTTACAGTTTGATTTGTATGTTGTGAAATGCTCTCATCCTTGTTGCGCAAACTCTACTACTTGACATCATCCAGTTCAAATCGTGGTCTCAGACTTTGACTACATTCATTCCTTGCGAAGCATGGCAGATTTGAAATCAGAGATGATAGAAAAGTGGGTAATATCTTTGAGATATTGGAGATGAACCCTCAGGAAGAAGCCGATCAGTTTCTTGAAAGAGGAAGAATCAACAGTCAGAGGGAGTCTGACAAACCAACTGAGACAACCTTGGACGAGAAGGATAGGAGGTTGATGTTAGTACTTGGAGCTTCAGAGGGAGCAGCTAGAGGATCCGCTTCATTTGATTTCCAAGGATCTTGGTCATATTGGTTCAGAGGGAGTGGACCATGTCAAGATGGTTTCTCTAATGATCAACAGTCAAAGGACTATGATTCATGGGATGGAGTCCCATACATGTAGGCTGAAAGGCCTTTATGCTGACATCTAAGACATGATATTCCTGGATAGATGGATACTTGGAGTGCTTGGGATTCACCAAGAGTAATGAAGACTCCAACCTTGTATTTCATGACTGGTCGAAGCATGTGGAGATCATATATCACCATATTAGAGATATGGTGCAAAAGGATGCTATTTAGTTGAGGTACATTAGCCTTGATGATCAGATGGCTGACGTTCTCACCAAGCCTCTTGCCAAGTGAAGTTTGTGCATTTTCAAGACAAAGCTTGGAGTGGTGGAGAATGAAGCCCTAGCTGAGATTGAGTCTCAGCATCATTGATATATATTTACATTTTATATTGATGCATTCTTCTCTTTGAGAAAGATGTTTAAAGTGTAAACTCTTGTTAACGCATTTCTCTTTGAGGGAGACTTGAGGTGAAAGCCATTATCTCCACCCTCTGATATGGTTCATGGTGGATGTCATGTGTGTGATGCCATGACAATACCACGTGAGAGAGTCCGTGGTGATTTTTTTTCCTGTACTAGTGTGTTTACCCTTTGGATGAGCCATGGTGAATATCATTGTGAGGTGACGATCTCACAATGATGAACACTTGTGCATCTTACCATCATTGTGAGATGACGATCTCACAATAATGGTTGGTATCTTGTGAGGTGATATCTATGGATATGCCATAATGTTGGATATCATGTGAGGTGATATCTATGGATAAGCCATAATGGTGGATATTACATGAGGAGATATCTATGGTGGATATCACGTGAGGTGATATCCGTGGATAAGTCGTAATGCTTGATATCACAGTGAGGTGATATCTTTCCTTTCCACATATGGATGTAGCCATTGTGGACAATCATCACGATGAAGTGATGTAACTTATTAAAGGTTAAGAAGGATTCCTCCCTAGCTAAGAGGGATTGTTGATTTTATTGGAGCTGTGGTCGGAATCCACAGGCTGACATTGATATCGCAAAGGTTGTGATTATATTTTTTTTGAATAAAAGGGGTAAAATTTTTATTGAAAATTAAGCACAAGAATTACAAAGAGAGTCGGAGCCCTGAGGCCCAGACAGAAACCACCAATCCAACCCCAGCTTATCCAGCTTCATAACCATCCATGTCCTCAGTACAGATCTTCTGCAAGTCCTGATAGTAATCCCCAGAGAGGTGCTCCGAACCTTCAACTTTCCAATTACTATCATGTTTCGAGGCCCACTTGGCCAAGCAATCAGCTGCTCTATTCCATTCACGAGGGATGTGGATGAAAGATACTTGCTCCATTAAAGTACTAATTTGGAGAATTTGCTGAACAATCTCTGCCAACTGCCACTGGATCCCACTAACCTTCTGATCATTCAACAAGTTAACAGCCATTTGTGAATCCAATTCACAAATCACCTTCCTTCGACCCAGCTCCCAAGCCCGCTCTAGGGCATAGAGAATCGCAAATCCCTCCATAAAGTTATTAGACTGCCACCCTTTATGCACCGAAAAGAGGAAAACAACCTCCCCCCTGCTATTCGCCTACACCACCAACTCCAGCAGGGCCTGGGTTCCCCCTTGATGAACCATCAGTGTTAATCTTGATAATCCCATCCAGGGGGGGTATCCACCTTCCCACCCTTTGCACCTATAGCCCGTCTACCTCTCCTGACACAAGCTGAAACAGGAGACAACTCCTGCAGGCCAAACCTACTCACTATATCTACCTAATCTCTACTCAGCGGAAAATTCATCTCACATTTAGCTTCCACTGTCTCCTGGATCATAGCAATGATCCTATTCCAAAATTGTGAACAAACAATCTGACCTCACGAAAGATCCTCCTGTTCCTCTCGAGCCAGATCTGCCACAGAATGAAGATGGGTCCGATGTACCAGACAGTCTGGAGGAAGGAGGACAAGATAGGAGGTTTGCCCAAACTGTTCCAGAACTCTACCAGAGAATCCGCGTGGACACAAGGATGCTTCCACACCCCCCACCAATAATGCCAAATAAGAAGAGAGAAAGGGCATCTAAAGAACAGGTGTGAGGAATCTTTTTCCCCATAACCACACAAAACACAGATAGAGGGCCCCCAAAATCCCCTCTTGCGTATATTGTCCCAAGTTAGACATCTATTCAAAGCCAAAGTCCAAGCGAAGCAATTACACTTCGGCCGAGAAACATTATTCCACACCTGTTTCCACCAGTTCACCTCTCTTCCCTCAAGTCTTCAGTTCAACAATTCCTGGTATCCACTAGCCACAGTAAAAGCGCCCTTAGGATTTGGAGACCAAGCAAGCCCATCCCTACTTTTGAGGGAGCTATAGTGTCTACTCGCCAAAATGCCCTGCAACTCAGCACACTCTTCCTCCATCCCATCAACCGACCACTAATTAGGAACCTTCCACCGCTCCAACTCCAACCGACCACACCTATAAACAGCCTTAAAGTCACTCACCCTTGACCATCCCGCCTCTAAAAACCTTTGGCACAGATTCCCAAGGTTAGGAAACTGATCAAGGATGGGAGGATATCCATCCCAAGAGTCGTTCCAGAAAAGGACCTCTTCCCCCCTTCTGCAAATCCAAAATAGACCAGCCTTAATGAGTGAAGCCCCCCTCTTGAGAGTATACCAGATCGATGATCCCTTTCCCTTAAGCGGATATCTAGGGATTTCCTCCAACGGGATCCTCTGCATATATTTGTTGGCCAAAATCCTAGCCCAGCCTCGATCCTTCTCAACACACCACCTCCAGTACAACTTAGCCGCCAACGCTTCCCCAAAAAGAATAGACTGCCTTAAACCAAGCCGAAATTTATCCAAGATACCCTGCTAGGTCTCCCTAGAAGGGTTTCCAGGAGAAATAGGAATACCCAAATAAATCAATGGCAGACAGCCAACTTGGAATCTCAAGATAAGAGCAATCCTCCTTTGAATAGTGTCAGGAGTGTTGAAAAAGAGGATAGAAGATTTATCCTCATTGATGAACTGGCCCGAGGCTGCGAGAAAAACATCCAAGACCTTCCGCAGATTAGTAGCTTCTTTGACTCGAGCAAGCCCCATAAGGGCCGTGTCATCCACAAACTGCAAATGAGACTGCGGCTGCAAGTCATTACCCCATTTCCATCCCTGAATAATACCCAGCCCCACATTATGCTTAATCAGCCTCCCCAGACCCTCAACCAAAAGAATGAATAAATAAGGTGAGAGGGGGTCCCCCTGATGGAGACCCCTAGAAGCACCAAACAACTCCGTATGGTCACCATTGATAAGCACAGAGAAAGAAGTAGACGTAACACAACTCATAACCCACTGGACCCACTCATCAGCAAAACCAAAAGCCCTGAGGATCTTCTGAAGGAAGGACCATCGAACTCTATCATATGCCTTAGCCATATCTAGCTTGATAAACATAGCTTTTTCCTTGGATAACGCCATAGAATGAATGGTCTCCGTAGCAATGACCACACCATCCAAGGTTTGGCGTCCTTCCACAAAACCACTCTGCTCCTTAGAGATAACATTCCCCAGGCACTTCTTCAATCTATCTGCTATCAGCTTAGAGATGATCTTATAAATCACATTGCAGAGAGAGATAGGTCGGAACTGGCCTAACCGGTTGGCCCCCTCACACTTGGGGATTAGAGCAATGAACGTTGCATTCAACGCCCGCAACATCTGCTTATTCCTTTGGGACTCCTAGACTACTTCCAATAAATCCAGTTTGATAATACCCCAGAACTCTTGAAATAATTCTACCGGGAACCCATCCGGTCCAGGAGCTTTTCCTTTCCTCATGTGAAAGACAAACCTTTCAAGCGCTTCCAACAAAATAGGACACAAAAGCTTCTCATTCATCTCCCTTGTGACAAGAGAGGGGATGCAAGCAAGAACCTGATTCTCCGCTACCACTTCCCCCTGGGAGTCCTCCCTGAAGAGGGCCTAGAAAAAATGTAGCGACTCCCTAGAAATCTCCTGCAAGGATAGGCACTGCTCACCTCTATCGTTAACCAGAACAGGGATGGAATTTCCATGTCTTCTTGCTTTTACTGAGTTGAAGAAGAAAGCGGTGTTCTTGTCCCCCTCCTTCAGCGAATCAATACGAGCTCTCTACTTCTAGTATATTTCTTCCCTAAGCTCCCATTCCTCAACCACCTTGACAGCCTTGTCCTCCTCCCTAAGCAAGTCCTCAGACAACCCATGCTCTCTGATTTCACTAGTGATCCCATTCAACACACTTTGAGCAGCTTTCTTAGCATGAAAAATGTTCCCGAATCCCTGTCGGTTCCACTGTTTAAGCTGAAACTTAACAAATTGCAGCTGCTTGGCAAAAGAGTACATGGCTGTGCCAAAGGCCGGCCTCCCATTCCTCCACCACTCCGCTACAAGAACCTGCAAAGTAGGATCCCAAAGCCACATAAGTTGGAATTTGAAAGAAGGTGAGCGAGCTACCCGAGCCGAAGAAGACATCAGCTTGATGGGCCAGTGATCTGACCCTCTCTATTCAAGAATCTCAGAACAAGTGGACCACCCCCCACCAATCCAAAAACTAGAAACCAGAAAACGATCCAACCTCTCTGCAATCCAATACTCTCCCAACCTCCTATTGTTCCAAGTGAACAACCCATTGCCAGGCTTAATGTCAACAAGTTGCAACGAAGATATACTATCCTGAAAAAGGAAAGAGGAAGGTTCCAACCGCATAACCCCCCCCTTCTTCTCACTCAACTCGAGGATGGCATTGAAATCTCTTGCCATAATCCAAGGATGAAAAGGGGCCAGCCTTCGCACACCTGAAATGTGAGACCATAAGTTTTGCTTACCCTGAAAATCAGTAGGGGCATAGATCTTAGAAAGCAAGATAAGTTCCCCCGTCTCAAGACTAGATATAACCCCAGATATCGAAGATCTGAAGGCAACCCACTAGGCAGGGCGAAATCTTAATGGGTTCCAAAGGCAGGCCACCCCTCTAGAGGAGCCAGCTGCCCCAACACACTGAAACTCGCCACGCCCCCACAGGTTTGGCACCAGACCCATCATACTCTCCACTGAAAGTTTAGTTTCTTGCAAGAATAGGACATCAGGTGAATGATTCCTAATCAAATCCCGAACAACTTTTTGTCTAGGGCCACAGTTCAAGCCCCTCACATTCCACGAAAGCACAATCATTTAGGAGGATTGGAAAAGTGAGAATCCAAAGTCTTTACTGACCCTGGCTCAACCAAATTGTCCCCCATCAATTTGATCTTATCCAGATCCTTCTTTCTGCCAACCTTTGAACTCTTCTCTAAAGCACTTTTCTTTATATCTTTCTGATGTAGACCCAGGTGAGCGGAGGACTTATTACTTTTACCCCTAGCCGGTTCCATTTTCAAAGCCATCGAAGAACCCTCCCCCTCAACCAAATTCACCTCAACACCAGGAGTGATTCCCAATTGGACCCCTACTGGCTGATCCATCTCCATCTATTGGCTTCCAACCACTAGCAAGGCCTGGGTAGAGTCCTCAATTACTCTTTTCGAAGCCTCCCCTGATGCACCTTGATCCAAAGGGGTAAACCTCGGATTTACTTCCTGATGGCTAAGGTCATCCAAGACCTCAAATCTGTTGAAGGAATCCTCCTCCTGTCTCTCCTGTAAGGGCCTCTTTTGTCCTCGGTTCCTGTTCTTTGTCTTAATTGAGACAAACCCATCAGCACCCGCAACCTCGATCGACATGGCAACTTTCCCCTTCTCAGCCCTATCTAAGCTCGGGTCCGATTGTTGAGGTTGGTGCACCGCCGGTTTATATCTAGGGCACTTACCCTGTAAGTGACCATACTCATGACGCAACTGACATCAGAAAGGTAAAGTTTCATAATCTAACTGTTGAACCCAAGAATAAGAGCCTGCGCACATATCTATAGCATCTGACAAAGGTTTACTAAGATCAATTTCAACACAGATACGTGCAAAGGTCATTACCTTTCTCCCCACGGTTTGCGTTGAAGATCCCACTGGCCTCCCAAGCAGAGCAGCAAGCATCCGAAGCACATCCTCCCGACAGCATTCCACAGGAAAACGTGGTAACCGAACCCACACTGGAACCCTATTTGGGAGCTCCTCTGAAGGATTAAACCCCGCATGCCAAGGCTTGATGAACAATCTCACCTGGTTGTAAAAGTACGGGCCCCCTTCAAAGACCCTATTGCGATCCTCCATGCAATTGAAAGTAACCATGAAGTAGTTATTTGCCAACAACATAATCTCCATTTCCCCTTCCAGCGCCCAAGTCCTCTGCGCCCAGTTTTCCAAAAACAGCAAGGAAACCCTCATTCCCCAAAACTTGCAGTATAGCGAGTGTTTTGAAAAATATTCAATGTCTTCAGCTATCATCTGAGGAGGAATAACCAACTTCGGCCTCTCGCTACATCTCTCCAGACAACCATTAATCTTCATAATGCAAGAGCTGGCAGCACTCCCAACCCTTGAATTGGATGCAAACAGATTATTGTTAAACGTCTTCAAACTCTAGAGTGGGGGTTTTGAGCCCACCGCAGCACGAAAATCCATGGCTGGAGCAACCTGCGAGGCCTCACCACCAAAACTCGACATCGAAGCGCAAAAATAAAATGAGGGTGCCTATAAAACCACACCCCAAAGGGCTGCTCAAAGAAGCTCGGAGCCCAAGACACCACCCCACCCATGCACCACCAAAGGACGGAGCCAACCGACACCTCAAGCTCACGGGAGACCCTCGTGCCACAACCAGCTAGATCCCCACCCGCGCGCAACCCAAACTCCACCCCCGCGCAACCTAAACGCCACCCCCGCGCAGCCAAAGCTCCACCCCTGCGCAGCCTCAGCCCCACCCAGCAACCCGCGGAACACCCCCACACCCAAAACCGCTCCCTGCCCAACACCTGCAGCCCCGACACACCCCTAATACCCTGCACGACCCTTCCCCGCTGCACCAGCAATGCCACCACCCACAAGCTAGGGCCACAAAACCCTAGCTCGGCCGCACGCAGACGCCCGAACGCACGACATCCAAAAAACACCCCTCAAGATATATGAAGAATTGTAGTATTTAAGTAAAGGTCAAGGTTGTGATTATATTATTTCAGGATTGAATCACCTAGCGTGGAACGTAAGGAGAAGTGAAGCTGAGTATAACAGAGTGAGAATCATCTTGGAACAAGAAGAAGATTGGGCTGAAGAACACCAAAGAATCGCAGCTAGAGAGCTTCGCAATCAAAGGAACTTATAGTAATCTCCGCAAGACAAAACTTCACGCTGGATCGCATTGGTTCTTTCTCGCCTGAGAAACATCAAAGACTATTGAGGTCAACACCAGGCATCAAGAATCTAAGTGAGCTTCAGTTTACTTCAAGGTCGAAGCGAGTCAAGAGAGAAGATACTCCCGAAGAGTTTGAACTAAGATTGGAGGAATCTCCTAAGCCATCACAAGCTCTGTCCCTTCAAGAACAAGTACGAGCGGCGATTCAAGCAAGTATCCAAGCAATTTCTCAACCGACAAGCCAAGCCAGTTCATCCAGTCTCTTGTCAAGTTTTCAAACTCCGAGAAACACGATGGCACACCATGCTCCTCCTCCTCCTCCTGCTGCTCATGCACTTAATGGCGCTACTTGGCTAATCAACAATCCATCACCATTGGAATTTGCAGTCTATCATGATATGCCAAAGAATCCAGAGCACTTTTGTTCCAAATTCAATGTCAGTGATTTCAATCGTACAGCAGAGGATCATATCAAGATGTTCGAGGATCATCTTCGCAACAGACAAATCGAATATGGAGATGTAGCATGTAGACTTTTTCCCTACTCATTGGGAGAAGAGGCGTACTTCTGGTTCATTCATTTGCCTATAGGGTCAATCAGGACTTGGGACGCAATGAAGGATGCATTTATTGCTAAGTTTGGTATACCAACCACGCCGGCCGAATTGTATAGACAATTTGTTGAAATCCGAAGGAGAGAACATGAAGTTATGAACCAATCACCTCTTTCAACAATAGGTTCCATCGCGCATACACGATGTTACGACATCCCTACCTCATTGCTGACCCAAGGGAAATCTATTATGGAGCCCTAGATCATCTTACCGCCATGTTCGTAAGGACACATCCTATACCAAATGATCTAAACGCAGCATATGCGAAAGCTATTGAAGTCAGTAAGCACATGGGATAGAATATTACTGGGCCACTATTACATATGGGACCTGTCGCAGCACCAAATCAAATGCAAGCAGTTGGTATGGCTTTGGCCAACCAAACTCCAGTTATGAACCCCATTCCACAGGCAACATATCCTAATATCCAGCCGGCAAACCAGTTGGTGCCTCATCCCGGAGTTCCACTTTCACAAGCTCCACCAGCACAACCTGTGTACCTGCAAAACGCAACAAACTCATCAAGAACACAGGAAGAAAAGGATGAAATGAAAGAGTTGATTGAACAAGTCAAAAAGTTGTCAACTGAAGTAACTCATCTAAGGAATCAGAATAATCAACTCCAAAGCATGCAGAGGGTCAACCAAGGCCAACATACAAACAATCAAAATTTCCAAGGAAATAATAATCAAGGTTTCAGGAACAATTATCAGGGAAATAACAACCAAGGTTTTCAGAAGAGACCATGGAATACTGCTCCTAATAATGGAAACGTGGTGACGCCACTAGATAACCCATCAAATTCCCAAAATCAAGAAAGTCATCCTACCAGTAAAGTCTTTTTGGCGGAAGCGGCCCTGTCCAGTTGGTGTAGACTCCACAGTACAAACCAGCATTCTGAATTGCAGTGTCCTGAGTTCAAAATCGCAGCCGACATATTACAGCAAGAAATGCGTAGTAATGATCCACCTGAAAATCCACCAACGACTGGATATGAAATGGTCCCAACTACACGGTATGATCAAGCCATGATTGTGGAAAGCTACAGATATTCACAAGAAGAAGATAGTCAGACTCAAAATGGGAGATTTCCACCAGAATCTGCTAACGGACCAATGGTACCTCCGGGTTCCCAGTTCCCACCTGCGTCTGCAAATGGACCCGTTGAAGACTCAGAATATTATTTTCTACCTTTGAACAACAGTGTCCTAATCGAGGGGATAAAGGAGGTATTCCACCAGTCTTCAGGAGGTGTGAACCAAAGGGTATATCATAGAAATCAGAGAAATCAAGAACCCCTAACCACATCGATCCCTCCAAACAATTTCTCTACTCCTCCGGATCCACAAGCCAGTAACAATCCAGAATAGCCACAACACCCGCAAGGATACAGACAAAAGAATGTTGCACCCCCCATGGGTAATGAAATGAAAAGATTGGCCACGTTGGTGTTAGAAGAACTCAAGAAAGTTAAAGTTAGTCTACCACTCTATGAGTTACTCAAGATCTCAGAAATCAAAGATACAGTGATCAATAGCTTAAGTGAGTCTAGTACAGTAAGGTCAAACGTTCAGGACTCGGCCAACAGAGCTCAAGCTACCATCAATATGACCCAAGAGGAAGTCGACAACAAAGAGCAACGTGAACAAGATGAATGCATGGTCCAGACCATAGCTTTCCCAGCCAAAAAAGAAGATATGTTAGAGGGAAAGGTATTACTCAAAAGGGGAGAAGCTAAGAAAACTCATCCTGCCATCAAAGAAAGTCTCACCACTAGTCGGATTCTTCCAGGAAAGGAAATTGCCGTCAAGAAGGATGTGGTCAAGAAAGGGAAATCCCTAAACAAGACCGATCACTCAAAAGAGGAAGGCCTCGCCAAGAATGACAATCCGAAGGTCAATGAAGTGGAGCATCAAGAACACAGTGGAGATTCTTCAATCCTTTCCCAAGGAAAAGACGAACCCGCCCCGTTCCTGCTATCAGTCAGAATTTTTGGGAAATTACTACATAACTGCCTTTATGATTCAGGAGCTTCCAGCAATGTGATGCCCTTAGCTGTCTGTGAGAGATTAGGAATAACTCCTGCTCCTACCAAAAGAAAAGTCACTCAGCTAGATAAGACAGAAGTTCCAGTCATGGGAGAATTGAACAATATCCACATGCAATTGGCCGCGGACCCGAGGGTTCAAAACTTCATAGACATATCAGTCGTGGATATTCGTGATTCATATGGGATGCTTCTGAGTAGAGATTGGTCACGAAAATTGAATGGGTATGTGTCAACTGACTTTGCAATATGTGGCTACCATGGAGAGGAGTCCCAAATCAAATCAAAATCGACAACACTCCGAGACTGAGGCTTATGATAACCGAGTATGGGGAAGACAATGAAGTCCTGTTCTTAGAGTCAGATTTAGGGACATACAAACCTAAAATAGGTGAGATCCTGATGATACAAAACATACAAGACGGAGATGGTCAACAAGAAGTAATAGAATCTACAGAAATTGTTGTGGAAAGTGACCAAGGGTCCGACCAAGAAGATGACGGAATGTTTGAAAATTTTAGAAAGTTCGTACATAGAAACATACAGCAAAGTGTGCAACTTGGCATCCATTCGAGATCTGCTCCTTCCCAACTGGTGTAGGATACACAATGCCGTCCATTCAGAATTGTCCTGTGCTTTGTGCCAGACAGCGTTGGAGCAAGTATACAAAAGGGTCCCACAGATATTGATTATGGAAGAAATGGAACATTCAGAAGATGGAAGCTCTGCGGAAGACGAAACTCTATCCGATACATCAACCGAAGATCAGGAGGACCAAGGAACCAAAGGTCAAGAGAATGTAATATGGACACTAAGGTTCGATGGATCTAAGTCCAAACAAGGATACGGAGCAGGGTACGAATTAATTAGCCCAACAGGGGAGACTTATCTTGCCGCTCATAGATTACAATTTCCTTGTACCAACAATGTAGCTGAATATGAGTCCTTGATTCATGGATTATTGATGGCTATCAAAAAGAAGGCAAAAATACTACAAGTATATGGAGATTCAGAAATAGCCATAAGACAAATCAGGAGGCAGTATGTCTGCCATGACAAAAGGCTGAACAGATATCGAAATCGAGTTTGGGATCTCATTGAGAGTTTTGAAGCCTTCAACATCAAATCTATATATAGGCATCAAAATCAAGTGGCTAATTCCCTTGCACAAGCCGCCAGCTCTTTGATACCATTAGCAATGGAAGGACTAAAGAAGTTCACGGTAGAATTAACATCAGTACCGTCAGTCCCGGATAACATCACCAATTTTCAAGTCTTCGAAGACGACAAGCACATACTGGATTTCTTGACCAACACGGATGTCTTCCTAGCTCAAATCATTGATGAAGAAGAAGCCGAGGGGGCAAAATTAGATGCGGAAGGAATTCTGAATTTGAAGACAAACACTATTCCAAAAGGAATGGTGGAATTAGAAAGAATCTTTGATCCTGACAAATTGAAGGAGATGAAAAGCCACAGTATGGAAGGAAACACATGCGACACAATCAATGTAGGGGATGACATGCAAGTTAAAAATGTGTTCATTGGAAAATCCTGCACCGCACCAGAAAGAAATGGAATCCTGAAAAATATGAAGGACTTCCCAGATGTCATCGCATGGAGTTATGAGGATCTCAAAACTTATGACACTGCAATTATCACTCACACGATCCCTTTGAAGCCAGGAAGCAAACCATTTAGGCAGAGACAAAGGCCAGTCAATCCTTTATTGGAACCCCTGATATATCAAGAAGTTAAGAAGCTGCTCTCAGCCAAGATCATCTTCCCGATAAGACATTCGACGTGGGTCGCCAACCTGGTTCTCGTCAGAAAGAAGAGCGGAGAGATCAGATTATGTGTTGATTTCAGAAATCTCAATCAAGCTTCAGAAAAGGACAATTATCCGCTACCGTTGCTGGATGAAGTATTGCAGATTGTCAATGGGTCGCAGATGATGTGTTTTCTAGATGGATATTCAGGATATAATCAAGTTTTGGTCGAGCCTGAAGATCGACTAAAGACTGCTTTCACTACCAAATGGGGTACATTTGTGTACAAAAGAATGCCTTTTGGACTTATCAATGCCGGGGCCACATTCCAGAGAGCCATGGATATCGCTTTCAGGGACTTAATTGGAAAATGCATTATTATATATATGGATGACATCACAGTTTTCTCCAGAAAAAGAGAAGATCATGTGGATGACTTAAGAAGAGTCTTCCAAAGGTGCAGAAGATATGGTGTATCTCTCAACCCGAAGAAATGCATATTTGGGGTAACAGAAGGAAAACTTTTAGGACATGTCATTTCAGAAAGAGGAATCTTCATCGATCCTGAAAGAGTAAAGGCTATATCCACTATCAATTTGCCAGCTAGTAAGAAGGAACTCAAATCTTTCTTCAGCAAGATCAACTTTGTCAGAAAATTCATCACCGGATTTGCTGAGATAGTCAGACCTTTAAACGAAATGTTGAAGAAGGATGCAAAGATCGAATGGTCGCCACAAGCCAAGAGGGCATTCGAGGAGATAAAGACGGCAATTTCAGAAGCGCCAGTATTGATCAGTCCTGATTACCTCAAGCCCTTCTACCTATATTCCTTCGCTTCTGACTACACTTGTGCCGCTATTCTCACCCAGAGAAGTGAAGAAAGGGACGAAAACCCAATTGCATTCATGAGCACCCCACTGAAAGATGCAGAAATCAGATATCCCAACATTGAGAAACAAGCATACGCGCTGGTAAACGCTGTTAAAAAATTCAGACATTACCTCTTGAGGGCCAAGATTTATGCAATAGTACCAGATGCAGCAGTCAAGACTCTCCTCATGCAGAATGAACTAGGAGAAAGAAGGGGAAAGTGGGTCGCCATTATCCAAGAGTTCGATATTGAAATCCAGCCCATGAAACTTGTTCGAGGACAAGCTTTGCCACAAACATTGGCAATTGGTGGACCCGGATTAATCCAGCAAGTTTATGAATTGGAGGATGTCACCCCTGACGAATGGTACAAAGAAATTGTGACATACCTGCTCAACAACAACTGTCCTGCCCGCATGACACCCACGCAGAAAAGAGCATTAAGAATAAAGTGTCAACATTATATGCTCCAAGGATTTGTTCTATATCGCAGGAATCACGAGGGTATATATCTGAGGTGTGTTGGCAAAGATGAGGCCAAACAAATAATTGAACATTTTCATTCCAAGTTTGGGATCGGACATGGAGCCAACCTCGCTACAGCTCACCAGATCCTGAGAGCAGGATATTACTGGCCTACACTTTTCAAAGACACATTTAATCATATCAGGACTTGCCACACTTGCCAAGTCGCAGCTTTCAGAGAAAGGAATCCGGCCATGCCATTGAACCCAGTAATCGAAGCAAGACCATTTGCCAAATGGGGAATGGATTTCATTGGTGTCATCAACCCCGCATCCTCGGCACAACACAGATATATCATCACTGCAACTGATTATTGTACCAGATGGTCAGAGGCACAGGCACTCAAAGTATGCACTACTGAAGCCGTAATCAAGTTCCTGGAGGAAAACATCATCACGAGGTTTGGATGTCCTTATGCGTTGGTTTGCGACAATGGCTCCGCCTTCACATCATTAAGATTTTCAAATTGGGCTTTCGAGTATGGAATAACCCTCAAATTTTCGTCAAACTATTATCCTCAGGGTAATGGGTTAGCTGAGTCAACTAATAAGAACCTGCTCAGTGTTATCAAGAAGTTACTAGAAAGAAGTCCGAGAGAATGGCATACCCAATTGAGATTTGCTCTCTGGGCAGACAGAATAAGGACCAAGAACGCATTAGGGATTTCACCTTACTTTCTCGTTTATGGTCAAGACCCAGTCTTCCCCATGCAACTCAGGATCCCGACTTTGAGATTTATTCAGGAGTACATGGAAGACACAGATGCTGTTCAAGCCTGATTAACACAGTTAATGAATCTTGAGGAAAAGAGAGATCAAGCATTGGAGAATTTCGCAAAACATCAAGGAGTGGTAAAGAGATGGTTCGATCGACAAGCCAAAGTCAAGGCATTCCGGATCTCAGACCTTGTCTTGTACTGGGATAAAGCACATGAGAAGAGAGGGGAACATGACAAATTTGATAAGCTTTGGAAGGGCCCTTATCAAATTTCAGAGATTTTGGGAGAAAATGCATTCAAATTGAAGACTTTAACCGGAGAGGATGTCCCATTGCCTGTCAATGGGAGGTATCTCAAACATTATTTCCAGTCTTAGGATGCGAAAGGCCTTCCCTTGTACATAGCTAGTTTAGTTTGCTTTTGTTTGCTTTGTTTTCGTCTGTTCTTAGTTTAGGTGTTTTGTCTTAGTTTAGGTGTTTTGTCTTGGTTTAGTTGTTTGTCTTGAGGGGTATCCATTTGAAATTGGGTGATTTTGTTATATAACACTCTGACTTCTCACTAGGTTGTTAGTTGCATTTGGACAATTATGAGGTCTTTTGGAATTACAAAGGGGTTTCTTTTGATAAAACTTTGAGTCAAGTCGTATTTGCAATGAAGCAAGATTAGCTTATTGAACTTAGCTATTTCGTCCTCCAGTTATTATATCTTTTCACACTTATAATCTCCGAGTCATTGTGTTTTCCAGGCAAAGCTGTGATCGGTGAAAAATCTAAAATCTGACTTCAGCGCCACCGCAATCCTCAGACCCTAGTGAGCTTCATTGCTCACGAGCCAAAAGAATTGACGGAACTGAAAAGCAGTATCAAAAGAAAAAGATGAGAAAATGAAAATGAAAAAATGAAAAATGAGAAAAAAATGGGCTGACAAAGAAATATCAAATTGGCTAAAGGGGAATATACGAGTAACTCCATCGGGGCTATAGACGCCTGGCTGGCAATGGAGCAATGTTCGTGAGCTTGCGGCGATAACCTCGTCGGGACTATGGACGTCTGACTAGCAGCGAGGCTCTATCTAGGATGCTTTTGGAGTCCAGATAAACTACGTAGCTTGTCCCAGGGGAACCTGGAGGATCATGATTGTCTTGTTGAGGGGAATTAACTCATTTGCACACACATGGGTAACTGTGGACTTGATACTTTGTCTCAATATGAGGATCTCTTCTTGTAAGTGTTGTTTGACTCCTTGTTTTATTGAGGGAAGTTCTCTGAGTTTTCTTCAAGAAAGATTGATTCCCAAATGTTTACCAACATTTCTCAGTGGTGTCGCCAGATGTTGTGACCATTTCACACATCGCCCCATTAAAATGGGGACCCCCTCTTTTTACTTTTGTTTTGCCTGTTCTTCTCTCTGCTTTTAGGGTTTTGAGTAAGTGAGTGAGTCGTCTGGACTAGGGTTAAGCCTTGGGGTTTCCTTTTTTGATGTTTTCAAGCCGAAGTCCAGTCCAATTTTGAAAGATTATTAAGCATCCTCGCGTAGATTGCAATTTTGAAATAAGATGAGCCTGCCAGGAGGTCAAGTGTGTCTCAGGATGAGTCCAGTCAAGATTTTGAGGGCAAATTCAAGTTAGGTCTAAGTGATAGCATTTTGATGGTTAAATTATGCATTTTGTCTGGGTGAATTTTGACCAAATTCTGGAAGTAAGGTAACCAATTCCTGGCCTGGGAGACGACCTAGCCCTGCATGATGAAGTGATCTGAAGATCTAGATTTTGATGTTTTAACTCCAAAAGGGCAAAATCGCTCCTGTCCCTCTCCCAGGGACCAGGGCGAAATTGATGTTTTGTGCAATTTGGTTATTGACTTGTTTTATTTGCCTTTTGCAGGGTCGCCAGGAGAGACAATCGAGCGTGAATTGAAGATTTTGAAGATTTTTGGGACTCAAAATGACAAGTTTTAAGGTTTAAAGCCAAATCGCTCCTGTCCCTTGCTGAAGGACCAGGGCGAAATGGCTTATTTAGATTATTTTGGGCCTTAGTGGATCGAACGGAAGCATCAAGGACGCAATGAAAGGTGAAACGAACAGAAAGGAGTATCTAGATTTGGTCGTTGGCATTGAAGGGTTGAAAATTTGACCTTAAGGACAAAAATAGCTCCTGTCCCTCACTGAAGGACCGGAGCTTGATTTCCAAATTTGCACTGTCCTTGCAAGACCAGGACAATTTTATGATTGGAAGAGATCAAGAAGGACATGTTTTGCCCATTGAATATACTTTGAGCGACCAACTAGCAAGGAAACATGCTAAGATGACAAAATCGCTCCTGTCCCTCACTGAAGGACCGAAGCTTGAAATCCAAGATCGCCTTATCCTTGCAGGATTTGAATGATTTCGCGATTTGAGAAGAACGAGGAAAGTGTGTTTTATCCGTTGAATATAACTTGGATGGGCCACAATGGAGAAAATCGATCCAAATTGACTAAGGCGCTCCTGTCCCCCTCTCAGGGACCAGGGCGAATTTCAAAGGTAGCTCCTGTCCCTCTCCTAGGGACCAGAGCGATTTTCCTTCAAGACAAGTTTTTGGCCAAGGTAAAGCGAATTTCGAGCTTGATATGAAGGAAAGAGGGCATAGTCATTCCATTGAAGATAATTTTGAAGGTTGCAAGACGCAAAGTGAGCCCATAATTGCCAAAGCGCTCCTGTCCCTCTCCAAGGGACCAGAGCGATTTCCTCATAAGGCAAATTTCCCGCAAAGTTAAAACGAGTTTCATGTTGGAGATGAGTGAGGGAAAGCATAATGAATCCATTGAAGATAGTTTTGAAAGTTAGCAAAAAATGATTGAGCTTATAATTGTAAAAACGCTCCTGTCCCTCACCAAGGGACCAGGGCGAAATATAGATCATCAAGTCTTTTCCTTCGAATTTAGATGAATCCAGGCCAAGGCACAAGGTGGCGATGATGTTGGAAATGCTTCGAAGAAAAGTGAAGTTACAAAGACAACGAAATGTGATGAGAAATGGCCAAAGCGCTCCTGTCCCTCACCAAGGGACTAGAGCGAAATCTTCAAAAAACATAAAATGTTTGCATTGCGAAGTACTATTTCTTGTGTCCAGGACTCAAGGTGGAAGGGAAAGTGATATTCTACGTTTACAAAGCAATTTAAGGATGATACGATCAAAAGTTTATGCCAAGGACTAAAGGACGCTCCTGTCCTTCAGTCAAGGACCAAGGCGATATTCATTAAAACAATCATTTCCTTCCAAGACCACGCCAAGGCAAGGTTGTGCAAAGCGAAAAATGCCTTTCGAAGGACGATGAACAAGGAATTGCCCCCAAAAGTCAACAATTTCAAGCTCAAATGCAAAGTTCGCTCCTGTCCTTCACTGGAGGACCAGGGCGAAAATCCTTGGGAGAGCTCAGTTAGTTTTGAAAAGGCGAATTGGACATGCATGAAACAAACAATAAAGATCATTGCCTACCTCACAACTCGATTTGGCAATTAAAGAAACAAAGACCAAAGGCAAAAGGTAAGGATCGCTCCTGTCCCTCACCAAGGGACCAGGGCGAAAATCCCTAGAATATCGAGTTTGCCTTGCAAAGGACAAGTTAAGCATGTATCGAGGATAAAAGATATTCGCTCCTGTCCCTCACCAAGGGACCAGGGCGAAAGTACTTTAAGGCGCACTCCTTCCACAAAGGGAACGAATTAAGCTCAAGGTTCTCAAGCAAAATGCTATTTTGGACGTCCAAGATGGGACTTTGAACGTAAAAAACAAGAAATGCAAGGCCAAATGAAAAGGGCGCTCCTGTCCCTCTCCCAGGGACCAAAGCGAGGTTCTCAACAAGGTGGTATTTTTACCATGCTTAGGCACCAATGTCATCTTAATCGCATTAAATGCTAAGTCCGCTAAAACTTTGAAATATTTTCAATTAAAATTGGCATTTAATAAGTGCGCATGGTATTTAATAATTAATTTATGCCTTTTAAAAAATCGAAATTTAATTGCAAAGGCATTTAATTAATTAATTATTAAATTAAGTGAAGGGAGTGCGCTTGGGGTTTTATTTTAAATATTTTATAAAGGTCGGCCTCCTTTTTATTTAATTTTGTTTATTATTTGCTTCATTTCCACCAAGTCGGCCTATGGGAGAATATAATGGTAAGCGCCTATATAGTGGGGGTATCTTGAGCGATGTTAATCCATCATTCACTCATTCACTCAAGTGCGATTTGGAGAAGAGCAACAAGGTGCGAATTTTCAATCCCAGAGGAGTGCGAACTTTGCTAGAGGTTAGAAGAGGAGCGCATTTTTCTCAAAGCGTTGAAGGCTAAGGGTGATGAAATTGCTAGAGGAAGACCACGTTGAAAACTTCGATCCACATTTTGCCTAACAAACTTGCTTAATTTTGCATCTTTTTTTGAGTTAGTTCTCAAAGAAAGGTATGGTGAAGATCTTCCTAGCATAATTTTTGAAATTTTGAAATTTTGAATTTCCAATTGCATAGTTGTATTTAGGAAATGATAATTCAAAGATTTATCATGAAGTTTCCTAAAATTAAAGCTTAAACTTAATCTATATTTCTACGTTCCAAGGTATATTGCTCATTATGAAATGTTATGTAGGTGCTAAGATGGCGACCCCAAAGGCAGGAGCATCCAGCAGTCATCCGGCTCTCATGAAGGAGGATCAAAGGAATGAAGAAATGGAGACCAAGATCGTGTCAAAGTGGAGCAACATTGGAGATACCAATTTGGGAAACTTCAGTGTGAGGAAGTTTCGGGAGGTCCCTTACATTGGAAAGCCATCACCTGTCGCGAGGAGAATAATTGAAAGTGGCATTATCAAGGCGGCCGGCTTCCCTCCAGCAATCCAGTGCCATGAGCTGATGATCGAGTGTGCCCGCCATTACGACCCACAGTCAAGATCGATCGTGTCCAAGGAAGGAAACACTTTGGCTTATCTTTAAGAGGAGGCTATCAGTAAAGCTCTTCACCTGCCAGAACATAAAGATATGATTTACAAAAGTTTGGAAGGAGCTAGATCCATGTACGAAGATGATCCAGACACTTGCTTGGGCATCATCAACAAGAATTGGTTACTCAAAAGTCGTCCTCGCCTGAGCAAGATTCCCAACACACCACATCGGATCGACTTCCAGGAGGAGTACAGAGATTTGATAACCTTACTCAATCGAGTTACAGGGGCTCCTCAAGCCTTCTATTTTGAGAAGTGGATGTTCTTCTTCATCCAAGTGATAGTTCAGGGAAAAGGAACAATTCATTGGGCTAGAATTATTAGCCATTGCTTGGACGTGCAGTTGAGAAGACTGAAGGCTACTAAATCCTTCCACATGAGCTCGTACATCATGTATGCATTGATCAGGAGTTTTGAATATGCAGGACTACCTCACAGAGGAGTAATTGGAAGAGGACCCGGGGAAGTCAGAGTTTGTGATTCCTATGTTCATTTGCATCATCCACTAGGAAGCAACTACAAGTTAGTCAATGATACCTTCACAATGAACATCACTAGGACACTGCAAGGCGGGATTCACAATCGGATATCTCAAGAGGCACAGGAGCTTGTAAAGAGGTACGGTGCTTGGTTTATCCAATTCCAGAAGTTTACATATATCAGAGTTCATGGATGTCCTTCACCTCCCTACATGTTGCCGAGATATCCGACAGACAGAATAGTGTTACTTGAGGTAACTAGACAGTTGGCAGCTTATGCGAAGGCATTTAGACACAGGCATGGAAATGGAATTCCTGTACCTATCATACTAGGAAATTCAGTTGAGGTATGTCCTAATGTTCCAGCTTTAGATGATGCGGAAAGAGAGTTGGCCTTATATTCTCTTTCATTCTTTTCATTGAGGGAGAATTTCGATCCTTATGGGTATATAGAGGAGACAATTGGTAGGAAGTACAAGCATGAATGTCAGGTAGAAGATTTTTGGATGATATCTCTCAAATGATTTAGAAGTGAAAAGAAAGATGCATTCCAGATTGCCTTTGGATTTCATCAGGAAATGCAAAGTTTACAGAGTGGCCGATCAAGCTCAGGACAGTGGCAGGCACCTCCAGTCATCTTATGATAGAGAGGACAAGGCAGTGAGGATAGATTGGAATGAACCTGAGATTGTGGACTTAAAAGCTTTGATAGCTCCAGTTTTGTCCTGTACTCGCAGATGGGTTGATGTGCAACATCAAAAGTTGAGAGAGCAAAATATATCTATGACCTTTACTTTGGAGGAAAGATCGACAGAAGGAGGAGCAAGTGCAAGTGAAGGTCATCATCATCCTAAAAGCACAAGCGACGGCAATCCTCACCCCAGAAGCGTAAGTGAAGGCAATCCTCATCCTAGAGGTGCGAAGAGGAAGGAAAGACCTGAGAAAAGAGAATCTTCCAAGAAGAAGCAAGAGGCCAATCGAGATCGCTCATCCGGCACATCGTCTCGACAAGAGAAGAGGACACTTGAAGTGGAAGAATCTATGGAGTCCATGGTTCAGAATGATAAACATGAAGAGGGACAGGCATCTCAACGTTCATCAAGTCAATCTCCCCAGGTCAATGAGCTACATGAAGACAAGAATGATGATGAAGCTACATCTCCTCTCCGGAAAGAAGAGCCATTGCCTAAAGAAATACAAGTTAGAGAGACAAGGTCCGCCATTCCAGATTGGTTGAAGGAGAGATTAACAAGGGTGATTTGTTGGAAATCCTCAGGGAGTAACAGAAAGGAGGAAGGCCACCAAAATGTCCAAGATGATTAGAGATGAGACAGGGTCCAGGAAATTGCAGATAGCTACGCCGGGAGTGGACAAGTACGAGGGTGAAATCCTTGCAGAAGAGTATGATGTAGAAACCGTTGAGCTTGGTCCACTCACCACTGAGCAGGCAATGGATGAGGCAACTGATTCATTTGAGGCACTTAAAGATAAACTTAAGGAAGAAATGGAAAAGAGTAGAAAACTTGAGAGAGAGGTCGGTGCTTGGAGAGGTTACTTTAGCCATCTCAGTCAGCCTTTGGGACGTCAGGATCCAGCAGTATCTCCTATGCAAGCACTTCCCTTAGAATCAGTTGGTGAGGCAGAGAGAGTTAAGAGCTTGGTCCAGCTTATGAGCTCTTGGATTGACAAATCCCATACAGTTGCCGTTGAGTTTACAACAAGAATGATGCAGACCATTCATCGGGCTATCCAGGTCCTTGAGATCATCCACAACCTAATGATAACAGTAGCCGCTTTTGCTCATACTAAAGATGTTATCATTCCTGTTCTTCAAGTAATCAGGCAAACACCAAGGAAGACCTTGGCACAAGAAAAGATAATGGATGGAGGAGCTCATAATTTACTCCAGTGGTCTACTTTACTCCAGATGAAGGAAGTTCTTTTCGAAGACACCAGCGCCAAATGCAATCAAGTGGAGGAGGTCATCCATCCAATCCAGGACAAGGTGTTTGGGGTTTTATGTACTATTCTGGGCCGAAGAATTGAAGTTGAGACAGATGTGGATCTTCAAGAGTCGGAAGAAAGGGTCAAGGTCATCTTTTGCAAAGATGAGAATGTTATTACAGATGAGCAAAGAGATCAAATGTTTGCTACTATGCTCCTGATTGAGAAAATCAAGGAACTCGAACCTGAATCTGACGCAGCTCTTCTCAAGGCCTTTGATCAGATTATTCACTTGGAGGAACGAATGAGGAATCTTCCCGAGATTCCTATGGCTGAGATTGAAGGAATCGTGTCCAGATTCATTGCATATGCTAAAAAGGAGCATTGGAAAGGGAACAAGGTTCTAGAAGAGAGGTTGTTATAGATGACGTGGCACCTTAATTGTCATTGGTCTATGTTTCCTAGATTTTTGTGCCAAATTAAATATTTGGCTATGCATTTAATATTGTTCAATAAAAAGGGAACTTTTGTAATAAAACCCTAATTAGGGTTTAGGTGTCAGAATCTCAGCCATTGATCTTCTTTTGATCTGGGCCGTTCATTGTAATTGAGGATGCTATTTATACCCTCATTCATTTTCATTTTGATATATAGAATTAGAAAGAGAGAGCAATAAGAAATAGTTAGAAGTTTTAGAGCTTTTGAGAGAAGAAAGTATTTGTAGCAAGATTGAGCTTTGAAGAAGGAATTTCAAGCAATTGTTGTCTATTTTGGCTTTGAGATCAATAAAATATTGAAGTTATGGTGTTTTATTGCAATTCTTGTGGCTATCTTCATGGTTGTTTGTTTTCTTGAATCATTCTCAATCGAAGTAGTATTTAAGTTTGAAGGACTAAGTGTTGGGCTTGATCTTTGGTGAGATTCACATTCCAAACCACTAGCTTCTTGCTGATTGTAGGAACGCCTTGCGTGGTCAACTGGAGAGACTTGAATCGCTTAAACCTCCAATCGTCATTGAGCTTTGGATATGTGCCTTTGTGGTAGTGTCCATGATCCTTGATGAATTGAAAACCATTTGTTACCTTAGAAGATCCAATCAATTTCAGTTGAGTTGTTATTTCATGGCAATATTGAAATTGGTAGAATCTTGCCAAGTCTAGCCTACATTGGGTCATTCTTAGGATTAGATTAGATTTTACCCCTTGCAAACCCTACCTTTTGATCATTTTTGAACTTGTTAGGTTAGAGAAATCTTGTTCCTGCAGCTCAGATTGACGTAAGGCCCCTTGATGAAACAACATTCACAACGACCACTGGTGCTTATCCACACGTAGAGACCCTACATAAAAGAACATTGGAGTCACCCTGATTGATCCTTTTTTGCGACATCTTCAGCAATCAAAGGCTTTATTCAAGAGAGGATAAGGTACCCTTGGGTATTTTATTCTGTGTATGATTGTGTACAAAATACACGTCAACAAATCTCACCTTCTTTAGCCATAGGAAGCAATGTGTTGTTTGGAGCAAAATTTCCCTTGTTCAACAAATCCTTACCATTTTGACAATCCACCTCCTTTCTGCTAGTTAGAGATAGTCCAAAATGTTCAAAAAATCTCCCTTGATTTCTTCAAATAATTTGTATTTAGGCTATTGGATTTCAGAATCCATTTCTCAAATCGGAAGGAGTGTGAGCATGAAGGAATTGAAGAGCACATTGCAATTTTAAGGGCATATATTATTACATTGATATCATCTAGAAGTCAATTCCTTGAAATTGACAAACTAGGTCAAAGAACCATAGGATGACAAAATCTTGATGGAGTGAAAAAATATGATTAGAAAAATTAACCAATGAACATACCCTCACGAACTTGTTCTGAGGAAGAGCTTGTTGAAGTTACCCAACTTTTCCACTAAGTCTTTAACTACTATAAGATTTCTCATCACCAGCAGAAGATTGTACGGGAAAATCTACATATGAATCTTTATAATAATTATAGTTTGGATTAGAGAAAAATGTCCATGGGGATTGTAAAAATATCATATTTTTCAAAAAATCAAAGACCCTGGTTCTAAACAAAATCTTAGTCCTCCATATTTTGCAAATGGATGAGGAAAAGGTCTCACTAAAGCAAAGACAAGGGGGCTTTGTGATATCTTTCCATGCTAAAAGGGCCCATTGTGAAAACTTCTTGATAGAGAGTTTTTACCCATACACTCGCAAACAACCAATTTACAATCAATATCATTTGGTATCAAATTTATTAAATCTTTAGAATTCAAACCTCAAGAACCTCTTCTACCCAAGAAAGTAGAAAGTCTTCCAGAGAGAATATAGAGGAACGTGCATCTTTGAATCTTGAAACCTTGACGCACTCGTGTGCTAGAATCAAAAGAGGGGAGAATGCTAATGTTTCTTGAAGAAACCAAAATAATTACAATAGGAGAAGACAGAGAACCTAGAGGTTGTACATCCAGAATGGGGGATCAATTAACCCTTCTGAGAACAATTTGTTGTTTGTAGTAATTGTTTCAGGAATGGAATAGAGTTCAAGCATTCTTGCATTCTTTATAGATGAGGAAATACTTATGTATCTCTTCCAAACGTGCATGCTCTTTCATGGAAGGAGAAAAAAGATTAGAGGAAATAAACAATCCGCATTTAAGCAAAGACTTTGCTGCCTAGTCCCATTAGTGAAGGCCTTTGAAGACTTCGTTTTCCTTCCTTTTGTTCAGTGCAGCTTTGCCAGTGCCAAAAACTTCAGACCTTTTGAGATTATTTGTTATGGGGTTGTGGAATATTGGGAATCATTTGCTCACCATTGCATGAAAATGGTCAATGTCTTCCCCATTTTACCACATCATTTAAGATTCAGCTAGGTGAAGTTTGAAAATATATAATATGGGTAGCAAGCTAAGTTGGTATGATCTTGGGGAAACTCTATGGTTAAGCACCCTTGAATTGGAGTAGTGCTGATATGAGTGACCTTTTGGGAAGTCTTGATGCTGTACTTTTGTGAGCATTACCTAGATGCAATGGGTATTAAGTGGACCATTCATGCACATGAGAGATGGGTTTGTGTGAACCACTACTCATGAAATATAAGTCAATGGGTTTTACTTAAAAAACTATGCAGCTGAACCTTGATAAAACATCATAATATATAGTATGTTATTTTTATTGAGATATTGAATATTGTGTTCATTAGGATATTCCATTGTGTTGGTTTTTGTTTTACATCTTGTCTTATGGTTGGAATTTTGATGAGTTTTTGTTGTTAAAGTATTTGTGGATTTGTCTAAGGTTTTATAGTTGTGGATTGGTCTAATGTTTTATAGTTGTGGATTGGTCATGGGGTTGGGATGATGTTAAGATTATAAGCTATGTTACTGGGTACTATTGATAGAGCTCGAGTCCTGGTATGGGTGCGACCCTGGGTATGGCTTGGACACTTCCTAGGTGCTCGGGTTCACTGTGGGTCCTTTTGTTAAGACCCACAGTAAACCCAAGCACCCAGGTTGTACCCAAGCGAAATGCATGTGAAATAAAATCTGCAGTACTTTTAAATTCTCATCAAATCTCTGTATGAATATACCAAGAAAATCTTTGTGTGAAGCCTTTAAATTGTAGAAGCAATATATGAAGTACCTAGGATTGTGTATGATGCTTCTAATAAAGAAGAATATGAATATTAAATGTCAATTGTATTTGAATTTTCATTGTGTGATAATATTTTGAGACTTGAGTATTTTCATTTTTGCAAATTATGAATATGAGGTATTTAAATATTCATCCACACACACATGCCCACTTGCATGCACATGTGAACACACACACACACACATATGTTCAATAACATTATTTATATATATATATATATATACCAAACCGATTTTTTTGTTGCAAAGGTTGTACTGTGGTGTGCAAGATATCATAATAAATAGTTATTGGTCTCAAATGCTTGGCTATAGCTGCTTCATAACTGCCAAAACTTGGACCCTTTACAACGACCAAACATGAACTATCTAGATAAAAAGAGGATTAGGTTTAGGTTTAGGGATGAAGGCAAGTGAATTGCTGTAGATAACTGATTCTATTTGGGCAGCAAGTTGAGTTAAAATTCTTAAATAAGAGCAAGTTGAGTGACAATGCTAAAAATAAGATCATGATTTTGCATGACAAAAATCATTCAGAAACTGGGGAAATCAGTCATTTGCGCTTTTTAATTTGTTTGTTGGGGCATCCATCCTATTCACGATGATGAAGTGATGACTTATGGGCAAACCCATAAATAAGGCAGAAAACAAGGATTTTTGCATAGGAAAGAGATTGTGAGGTCAACCTTGGTTTACTGGGAGAAGGTGACTAGGCATTTTTCAAATGTGGAATTAGAAGTTGAAGGTTATTTTTGTTTTCATGCCATGTGGTGTCATGAGTTGAGCTGTATGCATCATAGGACTACCTTGTGTGCTTATCCCTGTTAGAATGTTGTCATTGATGTCAAAGGTGAGTATGTTATTAGTTGTTAAGGAATTGGATAACTGTGATTTATATCAAAGAGCTTAATACACAATCCAAATAGTGGTGGAACTATTGTCATTGATGTCAAGTAAACTGTTATTGATGTCATTGGATTAGCAAAGATTGGGGGTGGAATAAAGAATAAAAGTCCATTCCATGTTTGAGACAAGAAGTGTGATTAATATGATGGCCGACTTCATGGAAGATTACATTTATTGTAAGCAGTAAATTTGTTTGACAAAGTAGAGATTACACAAGACAACAATCCGGTCGAATTATTAATCCAAAGACAGCGACCATTCTAAGTGCTGACCGAATTATCCTAGGGAAATATTTAAGGACAATGATCCATGTTATAAAGTCTGTCACTTTGTTAACAGCAATGATTAACAAAAGCAACTTCATCAGACAACATGAAACTTCGTAATAAATATTGACTAGTATGCCAGCCGACTATGTCTTGAAGGAGGTTTAGGATGACGGAGCAAAGGAAACACGATTGGTTTCATAACTTTCATTGCTTGAGAAAAATGTCAAGGAGAATTCGAGGACAGGCTAAAGGTTATGATTATTTTGTGAAGACAACACCAGCAAACATAGAAAGGATAATCATGGATAGTTCTCGAGTTGTCTAACCAAGTGGTGGTTTACTATATAGCAATCCTATTTAGATAAACCATATTGTTGACTCCACAAGAATCATTGATAAGGCAGTGATTACCCAGAAGGTTTGTGTAACATGCAGAAATTTGAAAGAAAATTAAATTCAAATAATCTAACCATTGCAAAAAGAGCCGTTAACATAAGCATAGCAAGATGGATATATATATATATATATATATATTTTTTTTTTAAAATACAAACAAAAGAAAATGAATAACGATACTGAAAGGTTAAGTGAATATAAACTATAAATTAAGCATACATGAAATATTTAAGAACTAATTAACTTGCATGAAATGAAAGAGAGAATAGGGTTTAGAGAGTACTTTTAAACTGATGCTAAATTCTGGACTTCAAACTCTGTTATGCTACTGGTGAGGAGGGAAAGTATCATTAGGGCGCTTTTCCGCCCAACCACGGACTATCTAGTCCCCCGTGCCATATCCTTCAGGACTGGCCCGGTCCTTCGTAGGAAGGTAAAGGAATACGAGAACTCAATGCCATCTGAGACTTGGTGTTAGGACCTACGCACTTAGTCGGTCATACACTAAGGGTAACTCCCTACTAGTATGAGGCTCTGACTAAGGTTGTATCCGGTGCTAAAGATCAGACTAGTGCATGCATTACGCAGCACCATCTTGGCCAAGGTTTTACACTGTAAGCACGAGTTTTCGCGCTGTCAATGATCTCACCCTTCTCGGCAATAAGTCTAGGTTCTAGGAGTTCAACTGAGCTCAAGAGGGTAATCTCAAAAAGATAGAGTGTGTTTGACACTGCTGTTCGGATTGATCCATTTAAGAAAATCTAAGGAAGCTCAATAAGGTATCGACAGTCTTCTAAACACGAGACCTTGCAGGTTTTCAAATCTAAAACCAAAGGATGCTGCTGGCATGATCATATTCAGCAGGTTACGAAATTTAAGGGTTCGAAAAACACTTATTACACTCACACCGGTATGAAGTGTTATATCTCCATGCTTACATACACATACACCCATGCATATGCACGTATCTATACAGATTGTATTTATTTGAAGTATGTATAAACACTACATCTACCCTTATTTGCTTGGTCTGAAGGAAAACAATGATACAAACTGGCAGCCCCAATTTTTTTATAACTGATATAAAATGGACTGCTCCTTTTTAGAGACTTATACATTAACCCATTTTTCTAAAAAACAGTAAGGGATTAAATACATTCAATCATTTATTTCAAAAACCACCTATTATATCCATACATGCACATACATATATATCTTAAGTATGCTGATATACATGTGTGTACATATATAAATATAAATCTGTACGAATCTGGTGTAAGACAGCAAACAGAAACAATTTACATAAGTTCAGATTTTCTACCCAACTTTCCTACGAGGATAACACAGAATTTTTCACAATCTTCTCTACTTTTCATGATATAGAAAAACAGGATAAGACACATTACCCTCCCTCATTTATTTTGTGAAATAGTCAAGCCCCTTTTACCCAAATCAGTAGGGCAGATTGAGAATTCTTTTGCTTGCTTTAACACCAGATTTAAGAGGTAGAAAAAGAATTTTCCAGAAGTATGACATATATACGTATATATTTACACACACACACATATATATATATATATATATATATATATATATATATATATATATATATATATATATATATATATATATATATATATATACAATTCATATGTATACATATCATACTTCTTCTCACGGGGATACCACAAAATATAATATACCTCGAAATACGTTAACCCTCTCCTTACATTCCAGGAACAAAGTTAACACTGAATTTAATAGCAGAATAATGGTAATGAAATACGTATATCTACTTTCCAATTTCAATCTCCAATAAGCCTTAGCAGAATACACAGCATTACATCAGACTGGTTATTTCCTACCAAAAACTGAAACAAAAACTAATATACATAGTAAAAGTGTAGAAGGGTTTTCAACCCATCTAAAATGCCATGAGATTCTCTTAAATACCCAGCCATTTACATACGACTAAAATATCTATGAATTCCTTCCATTATACTTCGAAAATCAAGAAAATAACAGCAAGAGATAAGTTAATATCGCAGGTCTAAGAAGGCAACGTGACCTGGTGGATTATGAAGTTCTGAAACCAGTTTTCCACGATGAGACCACAAGCTGGAACCACTGAAATGCCAAGCTGAAACCCTTGTTCCCTTTCGTTCCAGAAGAAAAATATGCCGTAGATAATAATAAATCCCCCTTTTTTCTCTCTTATCCTTTGGTTTTTATAACCCATGCTGTCCAAAGCCCATGCCCTAATACCAGGCGGATTTTCCAAAACTCCCAAGGAGTCACGCAGGGCATGCTTCCATTTCCCGTGGCTGCCTTTCGTTTTCATCCAAAGCCCTTTCATTTTCATCCAAAACCAAAAAAATGCAAAAATATCTTTCCACCATCATATATAATGGTGCGTGAAGTCTTTTAATTTATTTCCTTTATTTCTTTCTTTGCCCGACAACTCCAAACGAAAGATGGTGATATAATAGGTTTATTTTACTATAATCTTTTTGCTCTTATTACATTCCAACCAACCCGATAAACTATAAGGCTTGCTCCATTAAATAGAATTTATGTAATGGGTTACATTAATAAGATTTAAAAGTTTTATTTAAGTCTTATTTCTTTCAATACTATGAAAGAAAATAATTACATCTATCTAATCATTGAGTTGCCAATTAAAATTGGCCAAATAAAATAATTTATTTAATTAAAATAAAACTTGCCAGACAATTTTTAGTTAAATTTAATAATACATATTTATTTATATTTATATATACGCGACCTATACTTCATACGAATATCTGACTGGGATAGTACGTATACGATCAGGTATATGTGCTACCGTACCTAGGTACTCGTATAAGATATGTCAGTTACGTATATATACATATACTTAAACATATATATTAAAAGGTAATATTAGTCCAGTCAACTTAATTAATAAACGACGAAATAATTTATTAATATTAATAATTAATAATTATTTCAGGAAACGACAACCTCAGATTCTATGCACCGACCTACCGGTTAACTGACACACTGGCTAATCAAAGTCCAACAAGATCCACCTAGGTTTACCTGGCTTAGGCTAGGGTTTTCAAACGACATTGAGTTCTTCCATTCTTTCACCTCCCGACCTGATGATACTTTCCCTCCTTTTGGAGGGGACGACGGTCTCTACATACACTTGGCCCACGGAAATCGGTTAGATCAAATCTTGTCCAGTTTTGACAATTTATAAACTGTGATAAAAGTGAAACATGATATCATATTGCTAACTGAAATTCCTCATTTTACTAAATCAAAGTACATAAATTTTGCATAGAAAACATAATCATCATTATTCACATATGCATAATCATCTGAACAAATCCATCATTTAAAGCATAAAAACTAGGCACATCATACATCATACGAGTATATCAAAATGCACTAGGGTTAACATGTATTAGGAGCCAAGACGAAAATACTGCACAAAATCACTAGGGCACAAGTGGGATGTAATAGTTTGATGTGAAAGATGATTAAAGACAACTGAGAAAATAATGACAATGACTGCAGCGACTCAAGTGACAATTATATTTGTTTGCAAAAAAAAAACAAAAACGTGACTAATATTATGATCAGTGATCAACAAAGACAGTACAAAGTGTGATTCCACAAAAGGATGCCGAACTAATTGTAAGAACGGAATGCAAGCGATGAAAAGAGAAGATTAGACACCAAGTGTATTAAAGAAGTGCCTTAACAAGAAACCAGAATTTAGAAGCAATCGATGGAGAAAATAAATCAGGAAGAATACGATTTGTTTTGGAAAGTGGATTTGTTTATAATTAATAAAGCTTTTAAAATGTGTGATTATTGTTATCAAGTGATGTGATTTCATTGAAGTGTACAATCTATTTAAAAAGTGAAATATCTATTATTCAAAGTTAATTCAAAAGCAAAAAGGTTCGATTACTAACTAGAAGTAATTAGTTTATTGAATAGGTGTAATCAAGTTGGGATACATCTATTTCTTGTGAGAAGGCATGTCTCCTTAAGAGGGAAATGCATGACTTATGACGATATATATAGAAAGAGATTGAAAACAATGGAGTTGAGTCAAGTGTAGTGGAGACTACTGTGTATTGTGCGAGTATGGATCATGAGCATTTAATCACATACACCAAGGGTCTCATACATAGAGAAATGAATTGATAGAGCAGATTTATGAGGAGTATATAGAAGATAACTGCAGACTTATTTTGAAGGTTGTATGGCAGTTTTGTAAGAAGACTTGCAATCAGTTTTGTGGCAAATTTGTTGTCACCATAATAGCAGATTTAAGAAAGAATTTATAGTAGATTTTGAAGTAGAAATTATGGTAGATTTATAAAGAGATTATAGCAGATTTATGAAGGAGTTCACAACAGATTTTGAAGAAGAAATTATGACAGATTTATGAAGAGATTATAGCAGATTGGTAGAAGATAATGTAGCAGTTTTGTGGAAGAGAGTTATGCTAAATTGAGGATCATCCATCATCCATTAAAAGGTGGAAATTTGAATGAGGGGTTGGTGCCTCTAGTGGGAAAGTGTCTCACAAACAGAATGAGGGGTTGTTGCCTCTAGTGGGTCGATACCTACGAATTTGTAAAAGAGTTTCTTGTATATAAGGAAGCTATTTTGCCATTGTTTTCTTCCATAAGGGTTTCCACGTATATATCTTGTGTTCATAATAGTTAGATCTAATGTGAATGTTAGTATGCAATGAATATGTTTTGAGATAAAGTTATTTGCTTATAATATTAAGTTGAAAAAGTAAAAGTTTGTTATACGGATTCACCCCCCTCTCAATATAACTGTGTTCTCAACAATCCCTTTTTAGGCACTTATAGTGTTGTCCCAATCTTATTGACATATGTCTGAAATCAGAAACCTCACGAAAGCATTCAATCGCTGTTGGATATATTTGAAAATCTGATGTATGAGAGACTGAAATCATTGTTCTATGTAGATTTTTAAAGGTTGAGAACTTTGCCAATCACTGTTTTTTAATCAGAGCTGAAAAATACCATATAAGAGGTGAAAATCATAAAACGAGATTCTTTGAAGATGGAAAACCAACAAAAGACCCATCAATCAATGGGAGTTTTAGATTTTTAGATAATTACCTTGTCAGGGCAAATTTCACCTGAAATCTGTGAGCTCTTTCGATGATACATGCCCTTGTACATGAATGAAAACTTTAATTTGTCGAAAATCTGGTTAGCTCCTTGAAGGGAGTGTGCTTGACCATAGCCCTACAACTTTTAGCATATTCAAACTTTGTTTACCTTTGAAATGATGTGTGATCGTGGATTGTCTTTGCAATTTTGAAAACATATATTTGCATTTGGTGAGGCATGTGCTCTTACAAAACGAATTATTGTTTTGTTTTTTTACAAATTTTGATTGTTCACTGTGAGGTCTGTGCCCTTGTATATGCTTACACATTTTTTTAGGGGTACACAAGGACATGTCCCCGTGATTTTTTCCAACGTACATGCATTGGGGACGTGGGGATGGCTTAGGGACGTTTCCTAGCCATCTCCCCAAAATTTGAAAAAACATTGGAAACATTTCTGGGATGGCAAGATGGCAAGGCAATGGGCGTGGGCACGACCGGTTGTCCCAGGGATGTGTTGGCGATGTTTGAGACTTTCACCAACCGTTTCGAGGACGATTGACCATCCTGAGGATGACTGGCCATCCCCTTGCCATCAACATCAGAATGGTGATCTTGATTTATTTATCTCATGACTAATTATCTTATTATCTTGTTCTTTCATTTCATTGTTTAAGTTGCGTTTTCATTTCATTGTTTAAGTTGTGTGGCATGTGATAAACTGGGGAGCTCTATTTTTATTCCATTCACATCTGTGAATAACTTGCTGAAGTGAAGTTGTTCTGTCTATAATATAAACATTGCATGTTAAATGCAACAATATGTAGTCAAGGAACCAGATACTTTGGGGTTGGAGTTACAACTAAATACAATCTATTTGAGATTCCAAGTATTGATGATTGTCTTCAATGATTGCTGTTTAATCTTCTGTACCAAGTTTGTTGAATGAAAGATGGATTTTCTAGCAGGTTAAAAAGCTTGCACTGTAATAGTTTTGGACTATTTAATGACAAGTATTTTTATCAGAATAAATGGTTGTTACCAATCTTTTTGTTTTATGTTTTGGATATCTTAGGCATTTGGATGGCTCCATGTGGAGCATCCATGCTAAAGATCTTTAAGGTAAATACAAGCATATAATGCGTCAAAACAATCCTCTAAAGAAGTTGAATTGGCTTATAAAATCATGTGTATCCATGTTGTGCAATGTAGGATTGACTTACAACTGATTCAATTGATAGTTAAAGATGACTAATGAATATTCAATAACATGCACAAAATGGCAGATTTTATTTCTTGGCCTATTGCCAATCGTTGCTAAACGTTTCAAAGATACCTGGATTGTGAATATAGTATTTTTCAATTTTTTATCATATACACATTGACAATGAATTATGGAAGCAATTGAATTTAAATATTAATTTGTTTGACTCTCATGTGGACTCTATTGTTGTGTTTTAAGGATTCTATGATGTATATGTCAATATGATGAATGCCTTATCAATGTTATCATATGAATATTTGAAAATTTCCTATATTTTTAAATTTTTCGTTGATTTATATAGCTGTCCCCTTTGCCATCCCCTGCTGTCCCCAAAAATGGCCTCAGAAAATCTGTCCCCGAAACACATCGCCCTATCCCGAAATCCCCCCATCCTAGCTTTTTTTGTTTGTTGCAAACTTTTTAACCTTCTTAAAAGTGCACACCACTAAGTTGGGAAGCATAACTTTTTTTGTTTTTTAAATTGTAAATTGTTTACCAAAAAAGAGAAGTCTGGTTACTGTTAATGATATAGCTGTAGGAGATTTCATTTATTTCCTATGATGGTTGAATATTCTTCTTGCTGATATCGTGCCTTTCAAATTTAGCTCATCGTATTCATTCTGCGATTTTGACTTCTACGAGTTCGAGCTGGTATTGTATGAGCTTCCTTATTCCTCGTCACCATCTTGCGTGTGAGCTGGCAGCGTTCTCCGGTTTCTCTTGTCGGTGGTGTAACTAACAATAATTCTTAGCGCATAGCCTTTGGTATTCTTCCGGCGGGAGTTATGTCTAGTCGTGCTCTTTTCTTTCATGTGTTACTTAAGAGCCGTGGGTGCGTAAAGTTCAAGTCTTCCTCTCTATTTATCTCAGCTATTATTCGAGATTGGAGTTAGGATTTTTTGTTTGTCTATATCTGGTTCTTCCTCTACAGTCAATTGAATATATATTCTTCAACGTCTTTCTGTGTCAGAGTAGAAGAAAGCTATCTTTGCAGCTTCCGTGATTTGGTTGAGTTTTTCTTCTATCTTCGTGTGTATGTTTGTAGTGCTATTTCTACATATTGTATAAGGAGTTCATATCGGAGGAATGGTGGTAGTCACTTTTAGAAGGTTATTTTATTGATTGTTAAAGCTGTAACAATCATTGCTTGTGAAGTATATTAGAACTGAATCAGATTTGTGTTGATTAATAAAGTCTATTTTTGTGTGGTTGGGTTTTTCACCCTCAGGTGGAGGGTTTTCCCAGGATAAGTTCTTGTGTCTTAGTGTTCTTGTGAGAAATTCTTGTCTCAGTTTTCTAAGTTTATCTTTCTGGTTCTAAATTTAACAGTTACAAATTTGTGAGCTAGGTGGTCATATCATCAAAGCCCCAACCAAGCTATTCACCAGATTGTTGTGACCTATTTCACACATTGCCCCATCACAAATGGGGATCCCCTATTTTTTTTTGCTTTTTAGGGTTCTGTCCTAGCTCTGCAGTTTCATAGATCCATTGTCTCTGAGAGTTTTGAAGTCATCCCGAGCCAAATAGAGAAATCATGCTCAGATCCATGTTTGAATGTTGTCAAAGTGCTTAGAAGGTCTGAAGGACGAGGATCGCAATTGCTTTGGATCATTTTTGACAACTTTCTATTTTTAGGAATTTTTGCTTTTTTGCTTTTTTTCTAAATTTAGAAAGTTTTTTTTTGGCACTTTGAACCCAATCTGGGAAGCAGTTTTTTTTGGCTTGCTTTTTGCTTTTTTGCTTTTTTTTGCTTTTTTGAAAGTAGGATTAGGGTTTTGTTCCTTAGGTCATATTATCACTACCCATGTTGTCAGAATTGAAAAATTTGGTCTCCAAGTTTAAAAAGTAGGGTAAAAACCCTAATTGGGGTTTTGTTCTAGAAGACCACTCCTTAAGCCATATGATTAGTGCCCATGTCCTCAAAATTAAAAAATTATGTCTCCAAGTGCAAAAAGCAAGGTAAAACCCTAATTAGGGTTTTGTTCCAGATAAGCATGGCATGGACATGGCTGATCAAAATTGAAGATGGTATTGGAAGTAGATCAAAAGGATGGTGTAAACTTCATACAGATCCTCTACCACCCATTCCATGTTGGCTTTATAGAATTCAACTGGTAACCCTCTACAAGGGATTTACCATTTTGAAATGATAGGATGGCTTTAGTAATCTTGTCATTTGATATATCTCTACCCACTTCCTTAGCCATCTCAGGATCAAATTAATTAGGAATCATCTTCTCACACATGTCTTGGGCTTGGAGGCAATTTGTATTATTGTCCTCTGTAGAAAACAGATTCTTGTAAAAGTTCAGAAAAACTTTTTTGCTTTCATTATTGTCATGGCACTACTAGTTCTCAAAGAGAACAGGCTCTATTGCTTCCATAGAGTGCTTAGCCTGAAGCATAACTTTTTTGAAAACTTGTCACTGTATTATGAAACATGCTCCACTTCATTGAGAAACAAATTTTCATGCCTTGATAATTATTTGTCATTTTACTGTTGTGCAAGCTTTGATCTTTGCTTCACCATATACATTGGAAAGCTCCTTTCATTGGCCTTGTAAAGATGTAGATGTGAGATGACAAAAACAACATTGACAATCATGATGAAACTTTAACTACTATTCACAATCAAGAAATGATAAGGTTTTAGTTTGAAACTGAACATAATACAAAAATTCTCGTTTGCATACAACAAACCCTACATTTCTTTAACTTAAAAAGGACAATCATATCTAGGTAGGTTTTAGGGGAGCTATAGCAGATTTAATAGGGGTGAAAAGTGGCACTACAACAAACAAGGGTTGTTCTAAGGACGTGTTTGTCCATTTTTTGCAACCTTTACAAATATGTGAGCTTTTTGTGCTTTGAGACCTCAGATTTTTAGTTATGGAATTAGGAATTCGGTTGAGTCTTGACTTTCTTGTTCATAAGATTAAAATGTATTTGCTTATAAATTATAAAGTACTTAAACAGAGGATGATATACCAAAAAGCAACAGTAGGTGATGAGAAGTACTGCCTCAAAAGAGATGTCACATGTTTAAATTCTTATGATAAAAAACATTAAAAAATCTATAGGTTCATAGGTCAAAGTTCAAACCATGTGCTATCTGTAATGTCCCCTAATGGGGCCCTCTTATATTCGGACCTAAAATCACAAGTTTATTGCATAGTAAATAAAATAGAGGGACACTATCGTCAACTAAAGCTTAACTGGTACCTGCACAACTGGTTGGTCAACATTTCCATTATGTTATGATAGATCATATATTCAACATTGTTTATATATTTCCCAGTTTATATGAAGGATTCAACAACCCTTTCTCTCCCTACACCTGTCTCCATTATGGAGCTCAAGGAGAATCACACAAGGCGCCTCCAGTCTATCCCTCTCCAACAAGCCCAAGAGCACCAAGGACCTCGTCAACATGGCCTCTTGGCCCATACTCGTGGTTGGCGTACGTACTGGAGCCTAGTGCTCTTGCTTCCTTGTATTCTCCCTCCATAATTGGATGGTGAGATTGAAAGGTATTATAAACTCCATCATATAATTTACTTAATCGTCATATGAACAATTAGTCATAGAAAAACATTATTGCACTGTCATACATATTGCAGTCTATATTTTTATTACTATTAAATTCTGCATAAGAACATTATCAGGCGTCATATATTAAGCATACATATTAAGCACATCCACATGCATGGCACCAAGAACAAGGATGTTACTGCCTGTAACTTAATAACAGTTCTGATCTGATCTGATTTTATTCCCTGGTGATGTCCCTAGATGCTTTGATAACTTTCCTTTATATCTCTCAATGTGAGGGAGAGGTCACACCTCTTCATCATGTATGCCCTTTGGCAAGAGACACATCCTTTCACCATTAGCCCCTTTGAAAGAGTGCAGCTCTTCATTATTTCTGCCCTTTGGAAGGGATTCAACCTTCACAATCAGATCTGCACTTTGATTACCAAATTATCTTCCCTCAAATGAGGTTCTCTTCGCCCTTTAATATCTCATGTTTGAGGGAGTCACAACTTTTCATTTTATGTCTTTTGACCATTCATTAACTTAATTAAATCTTAATTATATTTAATTATATTCTTTAAAATTTTAATTTTATTATTATTATTTATCATTAAATTCTATTTCAAAGTGGGGACATTATGCTATCCTACCATTCAAGGCTGATAAAACATTGATATTGAGTATTTGTTTCTACAGCTGGCGTACTTTTCTCTTATTGGGATCAATGATTATAAACCCTAAACTTCAAGGCTTGAATTCTTGACTTTTCTGAAGCTATTATTCTTTCATATTTGTGCATGGGTAAATTGGCCCAGTGTAGGAGATGCATAGTGTAACATGTTACTTCCCCTGTGAGTGGGGAATCAAGGGATGATAACATTTAAAAGTGCCATTCTTGAAATTCTTGTCAATAGAATTTGCGTATCTGTACATTTTCAGCCTAAACTAACTGAAGAAAATTTGTTGTTAATTCAGGTTTTGCATCAAAGGCAAAGAGTAATGTCTGGTGGCCTAAAGATTAAGGATGTAAATGATCTTCTTGACCGATTGGAAGCAGTTGAAAGCAGGTGCATTGATGATCTGTCTTTTATCATGCTATGTAATTTGTAATGACTAAATTGATGCTCCAATTTTGGAATCAGTGGAACATATAATTGAATTAATTATCATGGTTTGACTTTGTATTATTTAAGCAGCCTTGCCATCTTCTATCTACTTCAAGTGGGAAATTAATGTGAGCTATGTTGATAGTTTTAAGTGTCTTTATAACAAAGAACTGAAGGTTGATATAATCTACTGGCTATATTCTGCTGAGCCTCATTTTTTTGATTGAAACAAACTAGTAGCGAGAGCTTGTTATATTTCAATCACTACATTAAACATAAACGTTTATATTTTCTTATACAGAATTCTGCCAAAATGCTTAGGATGAGAGCTTGTGAACTTGATACTGAACGTTTAAAGGTCTTCCAACTACTTAACGATTTGGAAGGCAAACATGAAATGTGTATCACAGATTCCCACAAAGTAATACACATTCTAATTAGCAACATTTTCTTAATATTGAGGGGTTTATGCATATTGTGTCTCTGACTGGCTTATGGTGATATGCATCTTAGACTAAACAATAGTATCAAGGTTTTAAAGGACATGAATTGACAAACAATCCAAAAAGATTTATTAAGGAAAAAATTAGAAACCGTGACCAAGAATGAGGAGGAGGTCAGCAATTTTTCCTATTAATGCACCTGTCTATTATTAATTTTAAAAATAAAAATTGGGACATTTATTAAAATTGTGATTGATTCACAAAAGCATGATTAATAAAATATTTTGGTAACTCTGGAACAAACAGATTATATTTCTGATTTGAAAGAACAAAAGAAAATCTATTGAGGAGGCCACCCCAATGATTTTCAAAAATAGAACTCTGTCAATAAGCTGGAATGTGATGCAAACATAACTAATTAACTAAAGCTACATGTTAACTGAGAAAAGAGTTGTCCTAGACTCCTATGGTTTAAACTTTAACCTATGCTTGTGGGATAGCTGTGTGGGCAGCTATATTTAAGAATCTCCTCTCGTGGCAAGCATTCCCAATAGTTTAATTCATTTTCACCATGAGATTACACCTTTTAATCACATAGTTATGGACACAAGGTGCTTAAGTTAGTTCCTCAAAGCATCATACCATAAAGAGTAAGGATTTAGAATTTGAGTATGAAGTGCAATTCTTGTCCCTTGAGTTCTCAACTTCATTCATGTCACTTCCACAACATATATTGTGTATGAAGCAGTATACGTTGAGAGCTTTATCAAACATTAATAATATATTGTTTAATCCATAGTGTATGAAGCAGTATACGTTGAGAGCTTTATCAAACATTAATAATATATTGTTTAATCCATATTACACACACCTTCTGTAATACCCATTAATATTTTTCACATATTGCCTGTTAACCATGGTCAATGTGTGAATTCTATAATTACTGATATGTAACTTGACATCATAAATATGCCTTGATACTGATTCCTCTTTCTTTTCTTTGGTTTTTTGGAAAATCTTAATATAATTACACATTGATGAACGGCAGAGTCTTAGACTCCCCATGCTGTTACACTTCCCCATTTACACATTCTCTTGCACTTGGTTCCATCATATCAATATCCATATATATTCCCACATATTTGACACTTATTGTGCCCATTATTGCCACTTATATCTATACATTCAATATTTGCCTTGATATTGTCATTTCCTTTTCTTTGGTCAATCCTGTGAGTGTGGGAATGATCTTGTGGTAATGGATCTGACACCTAAAATTCCAAAATTCAAATTCAAAACTGGTCAACTCCTGCCTAAATCACTAGTTGTTATGAGCCAATTCCCAACTAAACACATGTTTGCATGATTTATTGCCATGTTCTTGTATTTAAAGGCATTCATCATGCTTTTGCAATATGGCTCATTGATGAATTTGGTGAAGGAAAGGATAAAATCCCTTGTGAAATTTGTTGGAGAACGTGCCCTGGAGGTGTTGCATGACAAAAAAGGATCGGCAAATAATAAAATGAGTATTGGGTGCTTGCAAATTCTCTGGAAAACTGTGGAATGCATTTTAAACTCATCTATGGAACCCTAGGTCTTCAGAAAGGGAAGATGAGAAGGTAGCAGCAGCATTGATGAGGCACAGAGAAGAGAGGTAGGCACATGAAAATGTGTTTTTGGGTGTACATATGCTCTTGATTGTTTCCCTAACTCTTTTTCTCACCTCACTTAGTCGCCTTTATCTTCTGTTGTTTATTGCTAGCCATTGTGGGTCCTCCATTTTCCTCTATCGGTGCCCAGAAAGACTTGGCATTAAAGATATTAGGAGTCCTGACAAAGGAACTATTGAGATCTGGGCAATTGGTTTGTAGCATGACAGAGGCATTAAAAAACTTAAACCCCTGCCAAACCTCTCTTTCGGGCGTATGCCATTGTAATGACCATCCCTATTTGTTTTTTTGAAATTTCACCAAAGGAAACCACAACAAGAGCCAAGCAAATGAACATGCAATGAAAGATAAACTGTCACAAAATTCTGATATAATGTTTCAATGGCAAAACACCACTGTGCAAGATTTCATTGGGGAATAAATGCTTATGGATGCAGTTTTTATTACGTCAAAGTGATTTAACAAGTGTAATTGTCATGAAGTACCTCAAACTGGAATGGAAGGATAGTTTCAGGTCTGATGTAGTTGTTTACAGGGTATGACTGCATTAAAAAACTTCAATACTCACCAATCCACACACATAAGTCACCTCCCAGCTAGAGTAAATGGTGTAGGACACCACCACAATCACCCAACACTGTTGAAAAACCCAAAGAATTAGTTGCCACTGGACTGATATACTGAACTGAGTATTGATAGGGCTGGAATTTGACTGATATAGTCCCAAACATCAAGAATAATCCTCCAAATCAGTCATCAACATGCTTCCAAGATATGTCTTGCACCAAACCTTCCCAACAGACATCAATTGGCCTCAAATTGACAACAAAATAGGCTCAGAAATTTTCCGATAGACATTATTAGTCATGACAACTAGGTGGCACTGGAACAAATAGGGCGATCTTGTCCTTAAATTCATATCTTAACCACAATGTATTTTTCACACTTGTAATATGTAGCCTAGGTTATTAATCAGCTAGGTGCCTCTTTTGGAGCTGTAAGCTGCCCTCAAACCCAAGTGAACAGACCCTGAATCTTCACACTAGGTCATACCAACAATGCCCATCAATTATATAGCCTTCATACCGAAATAACCTTGCAATAATAATCTTTTAGACCACACAAAATCATGTCTCCAAAGGTGAAGGAGGATATGCCTTTGACAAGTTTCATTGACTTTGGTTTCTTGTCACAACTCCATGAGCGAGGATGGAAGTACGACTCTGCCACGGGGGCTTCACTTAGTGAACTTGGGTTGTATCACGTGTGTTCGTGGCATGTTAAATAATCCCCCAATTTTCAAAAAATATTGCCCTAACTCCTTTCTTGTCAACCCCTCCCAAATCATAGCCTGAATTAAAAACCTCCCTATTTTCACTAGATATTGTATGTATCAATTTTTTTTTTTTAACATTTTCCATATCCCTTTATATTTCTATCTTATGTTATGATAAAGATTTGGCTGGGTTTTAAGCAAAAATCTAGATTTGGTTGAATGTACTAATATTAATCGATGGGTTACATAAGATGTTTTGAGTTAAAATTTTCAAATAACCTTAGGCGGGCTTTTGTTTTAATTTTCAGTTGACCAGCTCAATTGGTAAGATCTCCTCTTAAGTTGTCTCTAAGGGTTTTACATTACAACCATCCGTCACATTGTGTTGGGTGTTAGGCTTTACTCCTACTGCACAACAAAAAGAGGCATTAGAAAGTCCACAACTCTACCAAACTCTGCCTATCGGGGTTGGGCTTGGGGCTCGACACATGCCTTGGTTTCCTCCCTTTCCCCCAACCACTTTTGTTTGTGTTCACCCTTTCCTTCTTCACTTCTATTGTTAGAGCTTATAATGGGAACATGAACTTGGTGGAGGTTTCTAGTTCCTATGGAACCTCAGACCACCTTCTTGACTTGGCCACTGTTTGAATTTCAACTCTGGTGTCCAGCTAAAGTGGGAGTTAAGAGGATCCCGAACAAAAGTATTAAAAACACAATGACCAAATTAAGGTATCTCTAATTGGTTATCAATAATGGGAAATCAAAGGCAAAAATGCATACCATTAGAGTAGAAGAGGGCAAAAATGAGACAAAAAAATCGGATACCAATAAACCTTCAATGATTAATCTTTAAGTCTCTTTGTGTAATAGCAAATAAGAGTGAAAGTTTAGTAAGTGTGTTTACTTGTGCCTTATTCTTTCAAAATGAAGTAAAATAAGTTTGTTTTAGTGTTTCAAAGTGTTCTAGACACCACTTTTAGGGTTAGGGCTCATGTTTTCAAGTTGAATAATCAACCTAGGAGGTTAAAAAAAAGGAACTAAAAGATCCTTGATGGATCATAGACTGTGAATCAAAACATTGTTGCATAAAGCCCACACAATTATTAATATAAGCATTCTCAATCACTTACATCGGATGTGATAATATCTTGTTTCTTTTTGAGAGTAGTCAAATTTTTGTTGGGTTTGACTTGGGTTCTATATAGGTGTTACCGAATGTGCCTTGATTTGCTTGGGTCCGTTGTAGAGTGAGTTTAGCCAATTTTGGATCCATTTTGGAGGACCAAGACTTTCACAACTCCATAGGGGATGAGGACTGGAACCCAGACTTGGATTTGGAGGTTCCCTTGACTAATTTGGTAACATAGCTTAAAGGAATAATCCTGTAAGCAAAAAGATTGTAAAAAATGGAATGAAATTAGTTTGAGAAACTTTGACAGGATCATTTAGCACATTCAAGTGACAAAATCCATTCTAATCAGCAATTTTTTAAGGAGACAATACGCAAGAGTTCATGTATTTGTTATGCAAGACAAAATCATTCAGTTGTCACTGCAAAACTGTTTCGTTACAGCTAAACACAGCCCACTTGAATGTTCAATATCATGCTAGAGGTTGGAAACCCTTGGTTGGAAAATTAATCACTTACATCCCTAAAATTTTAAGGCTCTATTGGTAACCCTTGGTTGGAAAATGAATCACTTACATGCAATCGGTGTAACCAAACTTCTTTTTAAAGAATCCAAACATTATGTATTGCATGTGGTGTGAGATAAAGGAAAAGGGGCTTAAACAAGAAAAGGGCAACAAAGTTTCCCAACCATATAGTCTAAGTCATAGGGTTTGCCAAGTTTCCGCTATGAAGTTCAAAATTTAGGGGACTTAAAAGAACACCTAAAAACTTGCTGTAATTTGCCCTAATTTTTTTTTTATGAAATAGGGCTTAGTTTTTTAATATTAAAATATATGTAAAAAAGTGAGTCTCTGGGTGTAACATGGCGATTGTGTAATGTCCCTGGTAAGGCTCCTCTGATTTCTTAATAATTTTGAAGTATTAATGGTCCTGGAGTTTCTAATGGCTTGGTTTGGAAGATATTAAATAAGAGTTATTTCCAGAATGCTGCTTGAGGAGACTATGCGAATAATAAATATTACTGTATATTTATAATAATATATTAAAAAGACTCTTTCTGTACAGATTCTATATAATGTTCTTAGGCAAATTTGATGTTGAGGTCTGAATTTGAATGTCTCTGTGCACCCGTTCTGAATATTGAGATACACTTCTCTGAGAAGTATTCAGCTTCTGATGACTATGGATGAACCCGCTACCTCTGAATGATCTTCTTCGATTTGCAATTCAATGTAATGGTTATGCTATGATAGAATATAGTGTTTGATCTTTCCTCCTTTTGACTTATGCGATGAACCTGCATACATCTGCCATTCTTGCTGTTGCTTTCCTTTCCTTTTTTCCCCGATGATGCCCGTTGTGGAAGAAGTGATTGCAATTACCTTCATAGTCGACTAGACATGTCTCTTGGATTATAGGGACATGTCCTCTTATTGACCCTAATCACATCCTCTTCAACAAAATCCGATTGTTATCGATTAGTTAAGATAACCTCTTGGCATCGGTTTGATCCTCTCGTGAACATCGGCGATAATACTGTTAAGTAGAAGTCGATAACAATGAATAGTGCTACTATGAACGGATCCTCCTGTGGCAAAGACTTAATCGCATTATGGATGGTTCATCTGATTAAATATTGGATACACAGACAAGTAACTTTGATCTGGTTTAATGTCTTCCTGAAACGGATGTATTAATCTTCCTTCCTAGTTGACTCCACATCCAGAAAGGGGACATTACAGATTGCTTGAGCCTGCAAGTTCAGACATTTTGGGAGAGCTTGAGAATCTTCAAGTGATTGAAAGTTTGAGATTTGGTTTTGTTTTTTAATAGAATTTGACATGATTATTTTCCCAACTTAATATGCTCAGGGCATTCCTCAATTTGGATCTTGGGCCTTCTTGTTGGGCGCCCTCTCCCTATCTTCAGTGTGGGAAATCCTTCACTATACCATCTCAACCATCTCCGTGGGAGGAGATAGATTCGATGAGGAATAGATGCAGTTCTTACCAATATTTCGAGAATCATAACTTGTGTTGCTTGGCTTCTCTCCCATCCAATGCCTCAATTAAAATTTTTAAAATATTTAAAATATAATATGTTTATTATTTAATATATTTAATATTTATATAGTAATATTATTCAAATCAAAATTTAAAACATAAATTATATTATAATGCTCTTAAATTTGTTATAATGTATTCAAATTTAACATAATAGTGTTTTATTTATTTATAGTTTAAAAAAAAGAGGGGTAAACACTTTTGGTCTTGAGCTATAAGCCGGTGAGGACACAAACTGGGGACCTTGTCCCTAGTATAACCATTCAACAATTACACCCCAATGGGGTTTGAACGTTGATGGCAAGAAGAACAGTACTACAACTTTACCATCACACCATGCCAACATTGGCATTTTTGTGGATTTATTATTTATATTTAAAAAAATCAAATTTATATAATGCGAACTCAATCACGATTTATTTTTGTTTTTTTTCATCTTGTCAAAATTCATCCGAATTTTATTGTTGCTGAACATGAACATAACTTGAACCTTGTGAAATAGCCTATAGTCACACAAATGATCATTTTCCTTTTTGATATTAACACTTGACATAATCATAGATTCAAATGGGTGAGAATATGTGGAAATTCAGGAAGGGTTTCAGTCTCATCCACTCATCTCTATTGAATATAGCAGGGAGAATCAGTAGATACTGCAGTTGCTTATAGACAAAGATTTCCAAGCGCTTTTTATTTTTACATCCCTTTCTCATCGTACAGATTTTGAAGGGAAAAAGTATTTGGAGAACATGCAGATACAGCAGTCTGATCAATTTCCTGTTTGCATTTTAATTTCTCAAAGCCATAATAATCTCTTAAGCAACATGGATAAAATGACAAAGCTGAGGAAGGCAAATGAATAGAGACAGAGATATCAATGGGGCAAGGTGTATGAGCATGAAAGCAGTATGCACCTTTAAATGTCTTTCTTATTTACTTTATGACGTATTTCAATTTTCCCAACCCAAATTTGAGAGATCCTATGATTTATTGATAGCTGAAATATCCCATGGCAAGAAGCAGAGGAGTTCTTTGATCCAACAGCACTCCAATAGTCTTAACCTATAGACAGTCTAAAATGTCTTGGCCCTTTTATGAGAAGCCATAGAATAGGAATAAGTGCTAAGAAATCTGTAAGAGTGGTTAGAAATTAAATTCTTTGTAACAAATCTTTATTTAGCTGTTCTTCATGAATACAGAAGTAAAATGATTTTGTAGGGTGAATTCTTGATTTTCTTCAAATTGTCATTTCTCCTTTGTGATCAGAAGTTGGTCACCTACAGGTGTGGGGTAATTGCTAATGCTATTCCACTTAGGTAGTAACCAAGCTTGTTTCATACTTTCCTTGAAGCATTTCGGTATTTTTCTTTTGCTGTATATGAAGGTAAATGAAGTGCATTTCATGACATTGATAGGGAGCATATCTAGTATTGAAATCTTCTTGTATTCTATAATCTAAACTTGAAATATATTCTAATTGTTAATGAAGCTTTATGATCAAATCAAACATCATACTATTCAACATAGATGCTATCTCTCATGTACATGCCTATTTTTGAACCATCAAAACCTGTGCTTAAGCTACTCAGTATTTTAAAGATGCTTGAATGCACATAATGAACAACATTTTTACATTAGACACCTTAACAACTTATGCTAAGTCTAAAGAAGTGGCAGTGGACTGAAGTCACTGGACATATCTAATAATAAAAATTGAAGAGATCTGTTATTGTTTTCAGAAAAGAAGAAAAAATTATGGTATAAAAAATTGTTTTCAGAAAAAAAAAAAAAAATACAGTTTAAAAAGGAAATTACATGTTTACAAACTTTAGACCACAAAATTTCTGGCAATAAAATCATATTGGATTGAAACCAAAATTTTCACCTCTTAAGGTATTGAGTTTATGATCTGAAAGATGGTATCAACTAAATCTTACAAGGAATGAAACTACAAAGTTGCATGCGATATCCTGTCATCGTTAATTCATAAACTGGTCATACGGCTGTTCACAATATTGTTTATTAGTAGACACTGATAAATATCCCATTGTACTTCATTTATACTAATATTCTAGACAGTGTAGTTGCTTTCTTGTCATGTGTAATTGACTTTTGTACTTTGTATGATTGCAATTTATTTTTAATTTCTTATGTTAAAAAGATCTAGAATTTTCTATAAAAAGGGCAACCATTTTCATGAAAGCAACAGCTTTTTCTCAAGAAAATATTATGGCAGGGAGGAGAAGACAACGGTTCTTCAAGAGCTTATCAGCAAAACAAATACCTTTGAAATGAAGTGGATTTTGATGATAATTCTTAAGGGTATGTATTACAAACAAGATTTTTGTGGAGAAGAAAACTGCGTACTATGAAAATAAAAAATTTGGACAATTATTATGTAAATTTAAATACGGAAAAATGGGACGTGAGCTTCTCAACAGTCATAGATGAGGATTATACAGTCTTAAGGTTAGTTTCTTTTTGCTTGTTGTTTCAGTTTAACTTTATTAGGACTCTTCATGTTCTCAGATATGAAGTTGGGTATGGGTGAGAAAAGCCTGTTCCATCAGTTTCATCCAGATGCAGAAGATATGTTTAATGTGACTTGTGACTTAAAGATGGTTTGTGAAAAGCTTAAAGATCGAAATAAAAGGTTCAAAAGACAGGTATGCAATCTCTATCCAGAGAAAAATCTCCTCGATTCATTTGGTAAATCACATAATGCCATGAACCCTTTTAGTTTGAGTGTTGTTTTCAAACTGTTTTAATTTTGTAGAAATTTGAACTGTATAGTATATTATGCTTAAGTCACCTTTCGATGATCCATTTCCAATCAGTGGTCATTTCGTCTTTGGCCTTTGTTTCATGCACGTTGATAATACCAATGACCACAAGGAAAGGAGACCACAAAACACATGAGCACCTCGAAGCAATGCCAATACTGGAGACGATATTATCAACCAATCTGTGGACTTTAACCCCAAAGCTTTCTTGTTCACTGTCAAAGATTTTGGTTCATGTAATGAATTATAAGCCTTCCTTATCTCATGCTTATGACCTGTGCAGATAGAACACTTTATTATTTTTATGTAATCATAGCTTCTGTGAAACATCATTGAAATATAGTATTTTTATGGTATTTTCTATGAGTAATCATTTCATCTCTAATATTTTTCCTCTTGGACATTGTTAATAAATTAATTATCACAAGCCACAAAGCACATAATCATCTTTAAGTGATGTTTCTGGTAGAGCGGAAGACACCATCAATAACTCAGGGGCTTTCATTGCAAAGCCTACTTTTTGATTGACAAAGCTTTTGATATCAGTAATGCTTGATAATGCCTACCTTGTGTCATGATTATTATCAATGTGGAGTAATCCACACCAAAAGTAATGAGAGTTTCCACAGTTCCGCATTATTTATATATTTTCATTTTTTGTGAGATATTTAACAATGACTAGTATGTAATACATGATTTATCCTTTGACGACCTATCTTAAATGTGTAGTCATGTATTCTATGACCTTTCTTACATGTATATTGGTAGGAATCAGCAAGGGAGCCCACAAACCATACAAACACATCTAAATGATTTTAGTAGCAGAGAGGAGGATGCTAACACATCAACCCAAGGGCCTTCACCCAAAGCCTATTTCTGAACTAGGAAAAAAATTATTTTCTTTTTTCTTATTGAAATGTTTCTTGGACATCTAATTGTTTGTAACTACTGCTCCTTAGTTGCTACTATTTTTTTAATTTAAATCATAACAAGTACCAACTTATTTGACCAAGCATCTTTGTTCTAGCTTAGGAGTGTTAACTTCACAATTTCTTCAATCATCGTGGTGGCAACAACTCTACGCCACCAGTGATGCTTACATTCGAAGGTAGTAAGCTCTTGAAGATAGGGTCCCTCTTAGACTTAGACCTATGCCTCGAGGGTTCATTCTGGATGACCTTGCCTATGTATCCCCTCATGGGAAATCAGAGGCTTTGTAGTTCACCGTTGAAGGTTAGAGGGAGTTCATTTTCTTTTTTCGTATGAGATCTTTGATTTCTCTTTAAACCGAGACTATTTGTTAAACTTAGTCCAATAACTAATTGCCACCAAGTAGTGTACAAATATACACAATTACACAAGGGTCATATCCTTTCATGATTTCAGATTTCCCATTCCCATGGAGAGCAACTCAAGCACACATGAAGCATACACAAGATGACTAGCTCATACATATCACACATACACAATAGTTGTTGGCGGCAATATTGTACACGAGAATAAAACTAGTTAATTAAGTTGTAATTGTGCTGGTTAGTTGGCAACCAAGGGGTGGCAGTTGTGGTGCGACGGTTGGTGCTCGCACCCCTCGGCATCTTTATATACTCCCAAATGTAACTTGTGTAGAACACTTATGAATGGAATAACATCTGATACATTGCATCTGATATCTATGGCATTATTATTCTGCATTACGTGCCTTATTTGTGTACTTTAAGTTATTCGCCCGAGAGGCAAACATTTGGCGCCGTTGCCTAGACGTACTCGGGAACGGAAGACGCGGATGGCGCAGGGACACGATGGGCCTACCTGTTGGTGAGATAAACCCAGAGGCCGACAACGCGCAAACCGAGCTCTACAATGGAGGAGACACTGCGACGAGGGAATTTTCAATTTTGCTCCAGGTAGCCATCGAGACATACATCCGACGACAGGCCACGGAGGCAGAAATCTCACCAAGTGTCGTGTGGACAGCGCTGGAGGTTAGCCTGGCAGTAAATCGGTTGATGAACCATCTTCCCCGGTTGCTTGCACAGGCATCGTTGGCACAACAAGCTTGCCTGGAGGAGATTGCCCAGGAAGAGCGACACCAACAGATCCTTCAATAGTACGAAGATAGCAGCCGATGGGAAGCAGAACGGGATGGCACCAGGCCAGGAAGGAATTGAACCTTGAATCTTCTATATTCAAATAAAAGTGTCATTGACACGAGTTGTATTCAACTAAATGAATTAATAAAGACGTGTTTTGGTTTATGTATTGTGAATTATGGAAATGTACGACACTTAATGCCCAACCTATTGAATAAAGATAGAAATAAAAAAGCAGAAATAGACGAGTGGGAGGCTGCACAGAGGGCCTTAATTTTGGAACAGCAAGTAGAACGCAGACGGAGGCTGAGGCAACTTGCCGTAGGATGACCTGCCGAAGGGTGGCCCGAAGGGAACCAAGGAGGTGTCACGGAGGGTGCGGAAGCCGAGGGAAATTTCTATGCGTCACCAGAACACCGTAGGGTGCGGAGCCACGAAGAGTTTCTGGAGGAAACAAGGTTACGGCGGAATCTAGTCGAGGAGACTCGGGATCAGTTTAGAAACTTATCCCTTACACCATGAAGTGAGGATCACCAAAGGGAGCCAGGAGTGGGCACGGGTGAGAACGAAGGGGAGGACAACCACACGGTTGTAGGTGCTACACACGACAGGCAAAACACCGTACCCCCAGGACACACCACGGGCGCCGGAGGGAGCGGCGCAGGGGCTCAGACACAGCCACAGCCACCTCAGGGGAGACAACCCCCATCAATGGTGAGTAAACAAAAACTACCGAAGTTCAATGACAACAGGAAGGAAGATCCTGTCCGCCATTGTCGAACATGCGAAACCATATGGTCAGCAAACGGTGTTACCGATCAAGACGAATGGGTAACACAATTCCCAACAACCTTGAGGGGAGTGGCCATAGACTAGTACTCAGATATGGATAAGGCCAAAGTCGGCACATGGCCTGACCTGAAGAAGGAGTTTGGGATAGAGTTCTGCCTCCTGAGAGATGACAACGAAATAGTCGCCGAAATCTATGGAACAAAGCAAAACAGGAACGAGACTATCCGAGCCTATAGTCGGCGGCTGAAGGTACTGTTGGGAAAAATGGAGAGTCAACCAGCAGATGGGTTGAAAAAGAGATGGTTTGTGGAGGGACTGAAACACTCCCTCCGAAAGAAGATGAAAATTGTCCCATCGACATCATACAAAGATGCATACAATAGAGCGATGGATCTCGAGAGCGAGACCAAGACATCGAAGAAACAAAAGGAGGATAGCTCATCCGAGGAGGGTGACTCTTCACAGGAAAGCAGCAGCGACGACGACGCTGGCAAGCGGGTGCAAGCGCTCCAGAAAGACATGGAGCGAATGAGGAGGGAGTTCAAAACAATGAGAAGCACGGGTCGGACTGAAGGGGACATATGGTGCACTAAGTGCAAAGAGGAGGGGCATACAAAGGGTACTTGCCCGAAGAAAGCATTCTGCGAGATTTGCCAAGTGATGGGACACTCCACCAAGGAGTGCCCATACAACAAGAAAACCCGAAGTACACAAATGAACCAGGTGCTGTTCACGGAGCAGGCCACGACATCCGCACCAGCGGGTACGGGCCAACAAACTAACATGACGACATCATCTGGAGGATATCGGGATAACAGACGCAGCGGCGGAAGAAATAACAACAATAACAATAATAGAAACCGGATCCAGTATGACGCCAAGGGCCGACCAATGATCCAGTGTAGGGCCTGCAATTAGTGGGGACACTTCGCCCGCGATTGCAAAAAGGAAGCCAACCCTCAGCACCTCTGTCGATGGTGCGGGCCAGGCGACCATTAGGATGCAAATTGCCTGAAACCTGGTGTAAACCTCCTAAACATAGAACCCACGAAAGCAGAAGTGTTGGCAATCACAAGGGCGCAGGCCAAAAAGGGTGCATACCCAAATCCCCACACGGAGACAGTGAGAGTGCGGGAAGCAAGAGACGAGATCACAAAGGAAATGGCCGCACAAGGACAGAGCAGCCACCAAACCTCAAATCCGCCACGAACGAGGGGAGAAGAGGAAATCTTACGGCAAATATTGCAGATGGAGGTACTCGTGAGAATACAAGACCTCCTGGAGACCATGCCGCAGTTAAAAATGGCTATCTTAAACTCTGTACCCTCACAGGTGAAAATGAGGGAGGTCGCGAGCCCCACAACCGACCCTGCATTAAGGGAGGTCCTAAGCCCCACGGTCGACCCCATGTTGTTGGTAGTCAACAACGGACGCCAATCGGTGGTGGTAGAAATGGGCATATTGGGGACTACCTTGACAGACACTATTGTGGACGAAGGGTTAGGAGTAAATGTGCTCCTAGAAGCCACATGGAAAAAACTGGGAAAGCCTACGTTGTGGCCCCCCGCGTTCAAGCTACTAGGGGCAGATCAACATGGGATTAAACCCCTTGGTACCCTCATGGGCCAACAAGTGATGATTGGCACGCAACCATTCGTACTGGATTTCGTATTAATTCCCCTGAAGCAGAAAGGATATGACGCCATTCTCGGGCGTGGGTGGCTCATTGCAGCAAAAGCAAACCATAACTGGAAGCGGAATACTCTTTCCTTGGAAAAGGTGGGGAGGAAGTACGTGATCGATCTCCGTACGCAGATGGTGAGTGAGGAGTTGGCATCCTCTTCAACTCGGAATCGGAGGGAGACCAGTTGGGGGAGGGAGGAGATGGACGCCACATGGAGCCTAGTGACGAAGGGGTGTTAGAATTGGAGGCATGCCCAGGGGACGACGGGGACTCCTTGAATGGCCTCTTCAATTGGCAAATGGGAGATTATGAATTATTTACACCCGCGTGCAATGTATTGAGCATCGAGGAAGAACCAGATATATTTCCCCCAGAATATGGCGAGTACAAGGAAGGGGAGGCCTCGGTGAATGAGACGCCGGCACACCAATTCCCGAAGGGGGAGCCCATTAAATATCAGGAAGCCAGTTTAAAGGAGACAAATCTCGGGGGGACGAGTGACCCCAAGATCATCCTTGTCGGAGATGACTGGAATCCAGTGCTGAAAGTGGTGGCCTTCAAAATTTTCCTGGAATACAAGGATGTCTTTGCATAGACGTACAAGGACCTGAAGGGCGTGCCCCCAGAGTTATGTGTACACCGAATAACATTGGTACCAGGAGCCCAGCAGGTAAGGAAGCGGCCTTACCGTATGAACAAGAATTATGCTGCACGGGTGAACGACGAAATTGAGTGGATGTTGGAAGTGGGCATAATCTTCAAAGTTCAGACAAGTGAATGGGTGTCTCCCATTGTGATTTCCCTCAAGAAAGTGGCCAATCAGATCCAGATCTGTGTAGACTTCCGGTGCCTGAACGCTGTCACTGTTAAAGACCCATTTCCCATACCCTTCACCGACAGCATCTTGGAGGAAGTAGCTGGACATGAAATCTATTCCTTCATGGATGGGTTCTCTGGGTACAACCAGATATCCATCGCGGAGGAAGATAAGTTGAAAACAACCTTCGTGGTGGAGGACGGTGTGTATGCATACAACCGAATGCCCTTCGGTCTATGCAATGCACCTCCCACTTTTCAGTGCATCATCTTGCACATCTTCGACAAGATGTCGGTGGGGAACTTCAAAGCCTTCCTGGATGATTGGTCTATTTACAGCGGACATGACATCCACCTAAAAACCCTCGGGGAGTGCCTAGAGAAATGTCGGAGGGCACGGTTGGCCCTCAATCCGAAGAAATGTAGATTTATGGTACCACAGGGAAGATTGCTGGGACACATTGTGTGTAAAGAAGGATTGAAAACGGACTCGGACAAGATTCGGCTAATAGTAGAAATGGAACCTCCTACGAACGTCACGGGGATAAACTCCTTCCTTGGTCATGTGGGGTACTACAGGAGGTTCATCAAGAACTTCGTTGAGCTGTCCCACCCGTTCAATAAGTTGACACGGAAAGGGGAACCATACATCTGGATAGAGCCACAGAGCAAGGCCTTTGAAGAGCTGAAGACAAGGTTGATGGGAGCACCCATACTGGCATACCCGAATTGGTATAAGGAATTCCACATTCACGTGGATGCCTCAAACTATGCCATCGAGGCTACATTAGCCTAGGTAAGAGGATATGGGTTGGACCACCCCGTTTATTTTGCCAGCAGGTTGCTCTCGAAGGCTGAAAAGAACTACAGTACCACAGAACGCAAAGCCCTCGGCATGGTCTATGCCGTACAGAAATTCCGTCATTACCTGCTGGCTACACCGTTCACATTTTACGTAGACCATCAGGCACTCATGTACTTGGTAAACAAGCCTATTATCTAGGGGAGGATAAGCCATTGGCTATTGCTACTACAGGAGTTCACATTTTTAATTGTGGTAAGACCAGGGCGAAGTCATGTCATAGGCGATCAACTGTCCCGGATTAAGTCGGGGGAACCTCCAGAGGGAGTAAATGATGATTTTCCGTATGAGCACTTGTTCCAAATAGCCGTACTTCCTTCGTGGTACAAGAAGATTGGAGAGTACCTGTCGACGTCCCGATTTTCGGAGGGTATGCCTCCAGGGGAACAAAGAAAGCTCGTATTAAGGAGCAGGACTTTTTTGCTCATCAACGGGTTACTCTACAAAATGGGGCCGGACCAGGTATTAAGGCGTTGTGTCATGGAGGAAGAAGTCTCGAGCGTATTAAGGGAGGCACACGAAGGACCCGCAGCTGGACATATGGGCCTAGACACTACAACCCGCAAGGTGCTTCTGGCAGGACTGTGGTGGCCAACTGTACATCACGACGCCAGGAAGTGGGTCGTGGGGTGCGACACTTGCCAACGGGCAGGCAAACTTCTGAAGCGGGACTTCATGCCCCTCAACCCATCGCACGCACAGGAACTCTTCGAACGATGGGGACTCGACTTTGTAGGGCCTCTGAAGGCTAGCCGCACACGACGGTGCCGGTACATTGTGGTTGCGACAGAATACTTGACTAAGTGGGTGGAGGCGAGGGCTCTCCTGGATAACTCTGCAGTAAGCACGACTAAATTTATTTACGAACAAATCATTACGCGATATGGTATACCTATTCAGTTGACCAGTGACCGGGGGGGCCACTTCGTGAACCATGTCATACGGCTGTTAACCTCAGAGTTTAAGATTTTTCACTCATTATTGAGCCCGTACTACACACGTGCCAATGGCCAGGCCGAGGTCACAAACAAAATATTGGTGTCGGTAATTTACAAGTCCTGCGGAGTAGAAAAGGAAGATTGGGAGGAGAAGTTACCCTCTGTACTATGGGCCTACAGAACGCTTACAAGGTGACCACGGGTCAGACTCCGTTCCAACTCATGTACAGGCAGGAAGCGGTGGTGCCAGCAAAATTCATGGTGCCAAGCCTTCGCATTGCGGTAGAGAACAAACTCGGGGATATGGAGAGCCTGAGAGAGAGACTGTATGCCTTAATCAAGTTGGACGAAAAAAGAATGATGGCACAATGGGCCACAGAGGCAGCCCAACAAAGACGAAAGGTCTGGCACGACAAGCATCTTCGACGAATGAAGTTTACTCTTGGGCAATTAGTGTTGAAATTCAACGGGAAGAACGAAATCAAACCAGGAAAATTTAAAGTGCGATGGCTAGGGCCCTTCAAGGTACGCCAGGTCAATGCCAACGGGGCGATCAAGTTGTGGACGCTGGACGGGAAGGAGATACCAGACGCCGTCAATGGGTCAAAATTAAAGGTTAATCACGAACAGAGGGAACCTGGACCCTCCAGTCAAGATGTTTGACAGTCTATAAAAAAACAAAAACAAAACGTTCGGTCGTACAGTGGACCGTACAGTAAAAAAAGAAGAAGTTAAAAGTCACGGCGGAACCACCGTACGGTGGCAACACCGGCGATGGGACCACCGTGCGGTGGCAACACCGACGGTGGACACCATTGTCGTGCGGTGGACACCCGCACTTAAAAGCCCCGCAACACAAAGTAAAAACAAAAAAAAAGAAACCCCCGCAACACAGTTCCGCAGCACAGCCCACGCAAGGGAAAGAAAAAAAATGGAGAAGGAAACCCACAGCTTGCCACGCACGAAGAAAGACACGCAGCCCAACCGACACAGCAATGCAGCCATACACAACAGAAGGAGGTGGTTACGAAGGTGTCCAACGACCGTACGATTTTTAACCAGAAATCAGTTATACCAGAAATTAATGGAGTCAGCGGGGAAACGAAGTTGGAAAAAACAGTTGCAGGCTTCCTCCAGTAGCAGCCAGATGGATAGCAAAACCAAGGTCTTATCGTCAGGCGTATGTGTTGCAGGCAACACTATGGATGCCAGCTCCCGACAGAAGCAAAAGCAGAAAGCACCACAAGCGGCCATAAGTGGAAAAAATACGTTAACACCGCAGAATATCACCTTTGAAGGCCTGAATGGGTCGGAATGTCGGAAATGGTGGCAGGACACACCCGACAATGATTTGGTGAAGCAGAACCTTCGTAAGGCAGAAGTGGAGTGGGCTATTCGAATGCTCGTGTTTCCTATCTGCGAGTATGAGGGTGCCCTATGGTTCATGGTGGACACCTTCGACAGACACACACGCACGAGTACTTTCGAGTATCTCGGGAGGGATGTCACCGTATCCTTCAAAGCGGTGGACTTTACCAGAGTATTCGGCATTCCAGGCAGATAGGGCAGGAAAATAGAGCTGAAGGCTAAGAAGATGAAGTGGGAGGAGGAGTATTGGATTAAATTAATATCGAGGAACTTGACGAAAGCAGAGCTAGACAGCGTGGCGAATGCCACGAAGGGACAAGGAATCCGCAAGACCTTTGTTGCAGAGGGCCACTGGCAGTGCATTATGGATGTCATTAAGAGCAGGTTGACAGGATCGGGTAGGGTGTCGGACATAGCCCTCCCTCAGATTATGCTCATGAACGGGTTGATGAATGGCATGGTGTATGATTGGGCCACGTTACTAGCAGAGCGCATGTATGAGTTCTTGACGATGCAGCATCGCACGTTCTATATGCCCCACTATGCTATAGGGTTGTTCTTGGAGGCCACGCGGGAAGCAGTGCCGGAGGTAGAGTTAGAGGTACGACCACAGGGACCGTTGGCAGCGGGTGAGCCTCCTATCATGTATTGGAGACACTTGGACATTGGGCACTCTTCCGCGAAGCACAAGCGGGCAATAGATACGGCCTTAGGGGAACCTGATAGCGGGAGGGATTCCAGTAGTACAGAGGATTCAGAAGCGGAAGATGAGGAGGATGATAGCAGCGATGGAGGAGAGGGTCCTTTTTGCCCCACCCCTGCTACCGATGGGCACACCTGTGATGACATTTGGAGTGGCCGACACCTTTATTCCGGCATTTGGGCAGAGCCGCATGCTAGTTGCACTTGGCCCCATCCAGCAATAGGTAGCAGCACCGGGACTGACCCCAACCACGGAGGCACTTACCGAAGACATGGCAGAGTCACAGACGGAGGAGTCGCCGCATCGGGTAGTGGTCGATGAGGAGCAAGGGCTGAGGGAGGTGGTGGAATCGGCAGGTACAGTAGGGTCTATTTTAGCATTGCAGGTGCAGGTCCACTTTACACCACCGGAGACTTGTCAGTTGGCGGTGCCGTGGTCATTCGGGACAGTGAGTGTGGTCACCATGGTGCCAGTTCCTAGCTTCGGGCAGCCTCGGGTGACAATAGCGATGACACCACCATGGGTGGAGACCGTGGTGAGTGCAGAGGCTTCCATGGTGCACGATGTGCCAGAGGCTTCCAGGGTGCATGATGTGCCGGATGTGACAGGACAGGATGTGCCAGGGTTGCCAGGCTATATGCAGGAGGCAATGACAGAAGCAGGCGCTCTTCATGATGACCTCACTGCCTGGTTGAGCTGCTACCAACTTACACCTGTGGCACCAACAGGGGAGGCTGCTTTATCTCTAGGCAGGACCATGCATTCCTTGGATATCATTGATCTGGAGGAAGGGAGTTCTCCGAGCAGTAGGGCGCTTTAGAGGGTTGCGGCACCCCCTGCAATTGTAGTCACCAGTCCCTATAGAGAGGAGGAGGTGCCTGGGGGAGTACAACAGGGTACAGGAGAGTTGGAGCAGTTCATTGGCGAGATGACTTTGAGAGCACAGCGGCTTGTGTCATCTGCCACACTCCAGGCGGATGCCGCCATGGTTGAGCGGATCGAGGGGCTATTGAACTTTGCCCGCACCGGATGCAGAGAGGAGTTTGAGAGGTGTTTTGAGTGTGCCGAGTGGCCTAAGACAGAGAACCAGGCAATGCTGGAGGCTTGGAGCCTCACCGAAGGGGTTGGCGAGACCTGGATGCAGTCATTGTTGCGGGTGGTGGAGCAGACCTTCCGCGAAGGTTATCTTGAGCTTCGAAGGACACAACAGATGACAACCACAGTTGAGGCCTTGCATGTAGCAACAGTGTCAGCTCGGGAGGAGCTGACTATCAGGTTTCAGGAGCTGGAGGCTACCATGGCACAGACCCAGCCAGCGATGGACACTTTAGTAGTAGAGAAGTCTGCCTTGCTGATATAGTTGGAAGAGGAAAGGGCATCCAGGGAGCTGTTGGAGACTCGATTGGTCAGTGCACTGGAGAGTGTGGACAAGAAGGATAAGGAGGTGTTGGAGGCAGCCTATATGGTAAAGACCGCTATGGAGTGGCAGATGGTAGCGGAACGAGATCTAAAGAGGACGGAGCAAGTGTATGAGCTCCGTGGGCGCTTGGCGTCCACCGCTACACCACCATCGACGCCTTCTTCATCAGGGACGCCCTCTGCACCCCCTTAGTTTTTTTTGATTTTGGGTTGTGTATTCTCCATTTTGTTGTCAGTCGCCTGGAGATGAGTATTATTTTGGGGGGGATGATGTTGGCGGCAATATTGTACACGGGAATAAAACTAGTTAATTAAGTTGTAATTGTGTTGGTTAGTTGGCAACCGAGGGGTGGCAGTTGCGGTGCGACAGTTGCGCTCGCACCCCCTCGGTAGCTTTATATACTCCCGAATGTAACTTGTGTAGAACACTTATGAATGGAATAACATATGATATATTGCATCTGATATCTATGGCATTATTATTCTGCATTACGTGCTTTATCTGTGTACTTTAAGTTATTCACCCGAGAGGGCAAACAATAGTTAGCTTTAGCATACTCACATATACGCAGTGAGTAGCTCCACATACACCGCATATACATAGTGAATAGCTCCACTGTGCGTCATATACATAGTGAGAGACTGACACATCTACAATGATTAACTATCACTTGGCCCTAGAGCATCCCCAATGAAAGGATTGTCAGTGCATTGTGCACTACACCATGGGTCATATTCTTTTCCCCAGTCTTATGCACCAACAAGCAAGTAAGAATAGTATTCAATGTTTGCCCTCTCGGGTGAATAACTTAAAACATAAAGCACATAATGCAGAAATATGACATAGATATCAGACAAGTATAAGAGATGTTATTCCATTCCTAATTGTTGTCCCGTCACAAGTTACATTCAGAAGTATATAAAGATACCGAGGGGGTGCGAGCGCCAACCGTCGCATCGCAACTGCCACCCCTCGGTTGCCAACTAACCAACCCAATTACAACTTAATTAACTAGTTTTATTTCCATGTACAATATTGCCGCCAACATCATCCCCCCCAAAAGAAAAGAAGTCGTCTCCGGACAACTTAATACAAAATAGAGATGACATTAAACAGAACTGCTGATGCTAGTCGAGCCCGGAACTTATACACTTGCTGCGTCCTCGCCTGAAAACCCTTTTCTGCCACCATCTGATGCTCAAGTGCAGATTTGACCATTATTGCTTCTTTTGACATCAAAGTCCTCCTGTGCCTAAACCAAACTTGTCTGCAAAACACGCGTTTCAGTCTCAGCCTCCACCAACTGCTACTCAAATGATACTGTCTCCCTAGCCAATTTGTCCTCGATAGCCACCCGTGCTACCCTCTCGGCATCCAACTCCTGGGTACGCTGAGCTACGTCTCACGCTAGTACTGCCTCCAACCTGGTGGTCAGCTCCTCCTGAGCCCTCTTTGCATCCACCAAGGCAACCTCACGTCCAGCCGAGACATAATACAAGTTCCTCAAAGTGTACCATTCCTGCCTGGAGGTGGCCACAACCCGCTGGCACAAAGGCTAGGAGACACCTCAAATCCTCCATCACACTCCCCAAAGGCTAATAACTGAACTGAATAACTCCCTGGTGTCATACAACTGCGTGGACCTGCAATGCCTTCCCTCACCAATGCTTAGCTTCAGGCTACCTTCTCACAGTACGGACAACCACAACACTTACCGTGACATCTCTAATGCCCTTCGCCCAACTCCAACAAGTGTATTGTAGCTGAAAAATAAATTGGTCGTCGTGTTTTTTTTTTTTTTTCCGTTTTCCACTGTAATGTCCCCGATGGCACCCCGGCCATACAACCTCCTCGTACGGTCAACAACACTGACACCTCCAATCGTATGACCACCTTCCTGTGCGGTCAACACCCCTCCACCGTACGGCTATGTGTTTGTTTGTGCAAGGGCTACGTGTTTGTTTGCATTTTCTCCGCGCCTTTATTCCTTGCGCCAATGGTGGTTTCCACCGCATGGTGGTCCATCGTCGGTGGTTCCACCGCACGGTGGTCCACCGTCGGTGTTGCCACCGCCGGTGGTCCCACTGCCAGTGTTGCCAGCACATAGTGGTCCACCGTCGGTTTTGCCACCGTACGGTGGTTCCACCGTCGGTGGTCCCACCGCACGGTTGTTCCACCGCCGGTGTTGCCACTGCACGGTGGTCCCACCGCCGGTGGTGCTACCGTACGGTGGCTCCATCGTGGCTTTCTTTTTTTTTTTTTGGTTCCAGCTGTACAGTCAACTGTCGTACAGACCCGTACGGCCGTGCGTTTTTTTTTTTTTTTTTTTTATAATTTCCTAATTTAGTTGTCTAGAGAGTCTTCGGCTCGGGTCCCCTGTCTCTGGGATCACCTTTCATCCTTCTTGGTTTTCCTCGCCCAAGAGTCTCCCGCGTTGGTCCCGTGCCTCTCAAGTCGCCTGCCCGGCCTCTCGAGTCCCCTTCCATCCTCTCGGGTGTCCTTCCAGCCTCTTAGGTCCCCTGCGCGCTTCGCGTGGTAGGGTTTCAATTTGGATCCGTTGGTGGCAAGTCTATTTTCAATGGCCATCCGAAGACCTGGAACCACAAATTCTACAGGGACCACGATCTCCTTCCCGTACATAAGAAGACCACAATGGTTGGGTTCCTTCCAGTGTTAACTTCCAGCAGCATGGGGTCTATTGCAGAACCCCCAGGAACATCTGTGTGGTGGTTGGTATTGGTGCGTGGTTGGGAGAGATTATTCAGCAAGGCCGTTCGTAATTGAGGCATCGTCTGGAGGAGGTCGTGTACCTTCACAGGCACCTCCAGTTTTAATTTTAAAATTTGATTTAGTATAGCATCCTTCGCCTTCGGTCGGCTGGAAGTACTCACCGTACCCTTCGCCTTCGCCCTTTCTCGTATCTCTTTCTCAATTTCTTCCCGTGCTTCCTGTGCCCTTCGCTTCTCCATCTCCGGGTCTGGGCACATTGCGTGTCTGGCTTGGGCGCGGGTTACAGCCCACACTTCCTCTTCTTTGGTTTCCTTGACATTGAGCAAGTTGACGCCGGACTTCGGGCAGGTGGCGTCTTCGTGGTCTCCCGCCCCGCACCATTTGCACAAATATTGTGTGGCCTCTCCCTTCGGGTAGTCTCAGGCAAAGTGCCCCCACTGGCTGCACGCTCTGCATTGTACCATCAGTCAACCTTTGGAGTCGTATTGGATCCAGCTCCTTGTGTTGTTATTGTTGTTTCGTCCTCCCCATCGGTTATCTCGGTAGCCTCTCGAGGTTGCATTGTTGTTCGCCTGGTAGCTGTCGGTACCGCTCAATGTAGTTGGTTGGTCCTGCATAAGCAATACTTGTTGGCTTCGTGTTTTCATGTTGTATGGGCACTCCTTGGTGGAGTGTCCCATCACTTGGCAAATCTCGCAGAATGCCTTCTTCGGGCAAGTACCCTTTTTCTGTGCCCCTCCTCTTTGCACTCAGTGCACCATATGTCCCCTTCGGTCCGACCGGTGCTTCTCATTGTTTTGAATTCCCTCCTCATTCGCTCCATGTCTTTCTGGAGCGCTTGCACCCGTTTGCCAGCCTTGCTGTCGCTGCTGCTTTCCTGTGACAAGTCATCCTCCTTGGACGAGCTATCCTTCTTCTTTTTCTTCGATGTCTTAGTCTCGCTCTCGAGATCCATCGCTCTATTGTATGCGTCTTCGTACGATGTAGGTGGAACGATTTTCATCTTCTTTCAGAGGGACTGCTTTAGTCCCTCCACGAACCATCGCTTTTTCAACCCATCTGCTGGTTGACTCTCCATTTTTCCCAATAGTTCCTTCAGCCGCCGACTATAGGCTCAGACAGTCTCGTTCTTGTTCTGCTTCGTTCCATAGATCTCGGCGACTATTTCGTTGTCATCTCTTAGGAGGCGGAACTCTATCCCAAACTCCTCCTTCAGGTCAGGCCATGTGCCGACTTTGGCCTTGTCCATATCTGAGTACCAGTGTATGGCCACTCCTCTCAAGGTTGCTGGGAATTGTGTTACCCATTCCTCTTGATCGGTAACATCGTTTGCTGACCATATTGTTTCGCATGTTCAACAATGGCAAACGGGATCTTCCTTCCCGTCGTCGTTGAACTTCGGCAACTTCTGTTTACTGGCCATCCCACTGCTCGATCTCGCTCCTCTGGTGCCTTGTGTGCTTGTACCTGGTGATCCTCTGCCTCCGCCTCCTACACCTGACCCTCCACTCGTGGGTCCTTCGGAGAAGGTTGTTGACCCCGAACCAAACAAATTGCCTCCTGTACGGTACCCTTGTGCTCCCTCGGCACAGTCAGCCGTACCGTCACCTTCGGTCCTCGCCCTCCTGTTGTCCTCCAAAATGGACAAATTCTTTAGTAGGTCTCTGGTAGCATCGATCAAGTTTAGATTTTGCCTTGTTTGTTCCATCAACTCTTCGCGACTTCTTACCCTACGGTGGTGGTATTCAGGCGAACTGTAGAGTTCGACTTCGGCACCCTCCGTGACTCCTAGGTTCCCTTCGGGCAACCCTACGACAGTGTACTTCTCTCCGTCTATCTCTGCCTCCGCAACCTCCGTGACACCTCCTGGGTTCCCTTTGAGCAACCCCTCGATCGGTCGTCCCTCGGCAAGCTGCCTTAGCCTACGGCTTCATTCTATTTGTTGTCTGAGATTCGATGCTCTTTGTGCCACTTCCCATTCGTCACTTCGTATCTTTTTATTTTTGTCTTTATTTAGTATATTGGGCATAAATCACTTCCGTACATAGCAAGCACACGCCATGTACACAAAAAAAAACTTTTATTATTTTTCCTTTCGGCCACAATTTATCTCAACATTGTGCCGGGATTATTACAGGGTTCAATTTCCCCTTCGCCGATTGTTCCGTGGGCGCGTCGTCGGCCTCTGGGTTCATCTCACCGACGGGTAGGCCCATCATGTCCCTATGCCATCCGTGTCTTCCGTTCCCGAGTACGTCTAGGCAACGGTGCCAAATGTTTGCCCTCTCGGGTGAATAACTTAAAACATAAAGCACATAATGCAAACATATGCCATAGATATCAGACAAGTGTAAGAGATGTTATTCCATTCCTAATTGTTGTCCCGTCACAAGTTACATTCGGAAGTATATAAAGATACCAAGGGGGTGCGAGCGCCAATCGTCGCACCGCAACTGCCACCCCTCGGTTGCCAACTAACCAACCCAATTACAACTTAATTAACTAGTTTTATTTCCTTGTACAATATTGCCGCCGACATTCAATGTATCCCACAATACACTAAGTGCCCCTCCTCATCCCAACAAGGTCAAGTATAGGTCAAGTATACCATTTCCACATCAAGATATGGTCATAATTATACTATGAGGTTGGTCCAATTATTACGTACCTATTCTTCATTAGAGATTCTCTTCCTTGTAGTCCATCGGATGGCTAAGCAACCAAGGATGCCAATCACCGGTATGCAATTGGTCCCTAGGCCCACATGGTCTTGGCATAATCCGTCCAATACCCTAGATCAATGCGGGGTGTCGCTCAATTGCATGCAACTAGCAATATCATCCTCTAACTAGGTGGTATGGTTGACAGTTTGTCGGCATAGTATGCTCCTTGACTATGCTCCTTGACAGAGGACTAGTCTATGTTTTAGAGGAATGCAATCCTCTACCTATGCCGTTGTAGGGTCCTAACTCCATCCGTTGTTGTAAAAGTTAGAGCCTGTACCTAGCTTAGCACTATAATTGGAAGAGAGGTTCCTAGCTCAAAACAAGTAGATCACAATTGACTCATCTTGGAGTATATACGAAAAGTCTTATAGGTCTGGGACTAAATTTCACAAGTGCGTAAAATCACTTGGGTCCGATACAAGATTGCATCTACTCAATAGATTAAAAAAAATTGACTATAAGGTAGTCAAGCCATTCACTTTAATCAACTTGCTATTCAAAAGCACACTATGTAGAAATATAAGTTATCAGATTTCCTTGACACATTCATAACCATCTAAAATCCATTTTGGTCTCATCTAAAGCCTAATGAAGAGAGAGGGTCAAACCAATTAAGAACAACCCTTAAACTTGGGAGTTATTCCCCCTCTACCCTCCCCTTACGAACTTGAGGTCATAGGGGCATCCTTCACTCAAGGACACCTACACATAGGTTTCTATAACCAAGGTTTCATTAATGTTTCACCACAATTGATAACACATAACAGTAGGTGGGAAATTATAACAAAACTCAGAATATAGTAGATCTATACGATGCAGCCACATGAAGAGACAATACGAATAATTTATGTGGAAACCTAGGATGGGAAAAAACCACGGCGAGAAACGCTGCTAGGATCTACTGTCCTAATCCAGCCTCACAAAAACTGTATACAGTACTTTAAGGGCACCAACCCTAAGGAATCACCAAATTCCTTGCTTGAGAGCACCAACTCCAACAATCACAACCTTTTCAATCTGAGCACCAACTCAGCATCCTTGAGGCACCAACCTTAAGGATGTTACAGCAGGCTAGTAACCGATTTCAAATCTGAGCTTTACGACATTACATATATGATCAGATTGTTACAGAATAAATGTTATAATTCTTCAGACATATATGTATATAAACCAATATTTAATACTTAAGAACATCATTATTCTGCAAGAGAACCCTTGTATTGTATTTGCACTTTTAAGGAAGTCCTGTCACATAACCTTCATACAACCTCATCAAACAAGTTACAGAATGTATGACTGCTAAATCTGTTCACAATCTGGGTTAATCAATGCAATCTGAACCAATCAACATAATCTGAACAATTAACATATGGTATACCTCAATCTTCCTTGAAGGTTTGAAATCTTTCAGCACCCTGTACATGTTTGAGTTCTTCTCAAGAATTCATCAATACCTTTGCTTCATTTACTTCTCAGAACTTATTCAAAGTTATACCATTATAAATGATTCTCTGTGATTTTAGCATTCTCTTTGCTTCAATCTATTCTTAGCATTTGTCTCCTTTTTCTTTTTACGTGTTTCAAGACATCTCTAACATTTTCACTCTTCTTAAAGTAGAACCTTCTAACAAGTGCACAGTTGTAAGGATTCCAAATCAGTTGATAACTGATTTTAGTTAGACAGTTTTTTGTTGTACAGGAATCGGTCGACAGTTTCATTGATGAAGAATAAGACCTTAGCCTTAGATATTAATCGCATCTTATTTTCAAGACGGTACCGATTATAACTATATAACCAGAATATAAACCAACTTAATACAACCCAGTATATGCAGTCGGATGTATTCATTTAATGTTATTCTGGAAACCCAAATTGATGCTTTCATTCGAAGCCACTCTGAACACAAAGACTTCATGAATGGTCATATTTTCATAGAAAATACATATTGAACTGATAAGAGCAGATTTATGATTAGGAATGTCTTTTCACAAATCTGAATCCAACGATACATAGAGTTTGACATGAGTATCTGAACCAAATATTTTGCAGGGACAAATATGTTCAACCATTCATTATCTTTGGTGATAAATGCAACAGACTGATGGTAAAAGCAATCACCATTTTTGCTGTATGTTTGAACTGTTATTTAACGTGTGTCTGAAAAATACAGGTACTGTGCAGATATTTGACTATATAAACCTGAACGATCGAACTCAATAAGACTGCAATTAATCCAATTTGATAATCGAATTTGACATCAATGATAAGTATGCCAACAATCTTCCGCTTCGGCATTGATGTCAAAACTCCAACCTGCAACAAAACTTATTTAAACCGACCAAACCAAAACATAATAATGTGAAAGGTATGAGCACTGTGAAATCAAAACATGACAATCTGAAAGGCATGAGCACTGTGAAATCCAAAATCCAAACATTATCCAAAATTTGAACATATTGGGAACATTCTGAACATCTCTGCAACAACATAAAAAACAAACTGAAATCTCTGCTATAAACTCTATAAACTCTGCATTTTCTCTGTCAAAGGGTCAGGGACAGCAAATTTGTACAATAGCACATTCCTCCTAAGCAGATGCTGATATGGAATCAGAACCAGAGAGAAGGAGAAGCCAAAACTCCAAGCTTCCCTCCATGCCAAAGCCAACATTGATGAACTTGCCCTAACAAACAACTTTTTTTAACTCTCTGAGATCATAGACATTGCTTTCTGTTCTTTTACCTTCTACAATCAACCTTCCTGAATTGATTTCTCTGATTTTACACCCTTGAGCATTAAAAGTTACCATGTATCCATTGTCACACATTTGACTAACACTTCTACATACCAAACATTATGTGTTTCTAATGAACTATTTATGCTCAAAGTACCTTTACCATGAATCGTGACCACTGATTTATCTCCAAACTTGATTGAGCCACCATTCCAACCTATACGCTTGGTGAACTTGACCTTATCACCAGTCATGTGATTCGAGCAACCACTATCTATTATCCAAAGATTCTGTCTATTCGCATGAGGAGCAGTCTGAGCAATCATGGACCTTTCTGACTTCTTGCCTTCTTTCTTCTTCCACACTTTCTTTGTCTCTTTCTTGAAAAACTTGTTCTCAGCCCTTTTCTTTTCTGCAAAACTCACATGACAATTCCTCGCAATATGACCAACATTCTGACATTTAAAACAGATCGTACCAAAATCTTTTAAGGAATCAAAAGGATTTCTACTTACAAAACTGGTTTTGCTTCGTGGTACAACTCTACAATCAATTGCTTTATGACCAAAATAATTGCAGAGGTTACAATAGCCATAAAAAGGATAAAACCTGTTTGGTGTCATTCTTCTTGTCGAAGGATGCCATTGTGAATACCTTTTTTGTCTCTGAACCTTAACAAATCCATCATTAGTTTTCTTTTCACGGAAATGATTGTTAGAATGCTGACCTTTTTCAAAATCCAATCCTGATTTGTTTTTTATCAAACCTCTGGCTAGCCAACATCTCATCCAACATGTTAGAACTTTTAACAAATTTTGATCTTCTTCCAGATTCTTTTTTGTGTTGTTCAAGATCATGTTGTAAGGCTATTAATTTATCTTCTAGAACCAAACATTCCTCTGATTTGGACAAGAATTTAGAATGAATTACCTCTAACCTTTTCCTTGCCTCTTCAATTTCAGCTTTTAGCTTGGTGATCATCTGGTCTCCTTCTTCAAGTTCATTTTGTAGGACTTCAATTCTTTCAATGGTGAAACCCAGCGTTGAGAGTTGTCCTTCAATTTGTTGATTTCTTCAAGGGCACATATTTCTCCTTCAAGATCTATTTCACCTTCTTTGACATCATCTCCATCACTCTAATCTGGTGAACCAATTGCCATGAACAATACTTCACCATCAGATTCATCACCATCCTTTGAGCTTGAACTTTCTTCTTTAATGCATAGACTTTTCTTTTTCTTTGGGAAATTTCGCTGTTTATTATAGGATTGGCCTTTGTTCTTCCTTTTGAAGCCTTCATTGTCTTGATCATCTTTGGCATAGGGACACTTAGCAACAAAGTATCCAATCTTCTTGCAATTTAAGCATTTGAAAGGTAGTTTCCCTTTATATTTTTCAAAACCCTTTTTGAATCTCTCTACAAGCTATGCAAGATCTTCATCCAATTTATTGTCTGACTCTAAACTTCCTTCTTTTGTCATCTTTGTGGATTTGAAAACAGTTTCTCTCACAGTAGTCTCTTCATCAAACATTATCATCTCATAAGCAATTAGTATTCCATGCAAAGCATCAATAGTAATTTGTTTAAGATCTCTAGCTTCTTCTATTGCAAAAATTTTAGCATTATATTTGTAGGGTAAAGATCTTAAAATTTTTAGCACCGCTGCTTAGTTTTCCACTACTTCTCCAAGGCCTTTGATTGCGTTCACTATCTCATCCACTCTTAACAAGTAGTCTGCAATTTGTTCTTCTTTCATCGTTAAACTTTTAAACTGAGCCCTGTAGGCTTGTAGTTTAGCTTGTTTGACCTTGTCATCTCCTTCGTAAATGCTCTTCAGTTTGTCCCACATTTCCTTGGCTGACTTACAATGCATAATTTTGACAAACTCAGTGTTAGATAAACCACGTAGTATAGCTTTTTGAGCTTTAGCATTGTTTTTACAATCCTTTTTAGGGTTTTTGCTGAAATTTGGCTTTATCCTTATGAAAGGATTTGGCTGCAAAAGCTTGTTCTATAGAGGATGAGCTGGTATTGCTGCCGAACTGCTACTTCCACCGATCCTACTGCAGAAGTTTGATGCAAAGATCAGTGAACTTAAGATCAACACCAGTTGAGTTGATGTCGAGTGTTTCGAAAAAATGCTCATAGGACTTCAACAAACTCTTTGTTAAATTTAGTGATTAGATTAGATAGAGAAAAATTCACACAATTACACAGAGTATTCCCTAGGAAAACCTTCCTCTTGAAGGTGAAAAACCCAACAATAAATAGTCTCAATTACTTTCAATAATCTGACAAGAGTTTTTACAATGAGTTGCTTCACACTTTGAAGCTTTATGATCAAATTGATTCACTATAGATCACAGTTAATGCAGCCCAAGCTTCCAACGAAATATAGTATGAGTTCAATCCCCCCTTATGAATGTGATCTGCTGAAGAAGAGATTGGACTGCTGAAGATGAACACAATATGCTGAAGGATGATATACAATTCACTGGAGTATGTATTCTTCAAACTGTTGTAGATGAATACCAACGAATTGCTGTAGGAATATGTACTTCAATCTGCTAGATGTGTGTATGATTCGATGCACTTTGAGTGAGGGATATAAACAACATATATACCCAATCAAGTGTGCCTTCAACCAACATAACTCCTCCAAGGGTCGGCTTCGTATTAACAAACACGTCTCTTGAATAGGAATTGGTTATAATATAATTAACACGTCTTTCAATGAATCGGTTATATTAACACATCTCTTCATTATAGAAATCAAACATATTAAATGTGTAAGGCCTATAGGCCATTCACACATTTGCATTAGCTATGTCAGCCAGAGGATCTGACCATAGCTATATCATTCACACTCCCTCTTAGCTAGGGAGGAATCCTTCTCGATATCTGAGTCACATAGTGACATCCACCATGGCTACTCCCAGTGGGTGGGTCCATCATGGCTACTCCCAAGAATGGAAATGCAAATGAACACAAGTGCCCATCAGGGAATCACTTAACGTGATGTCGTCATCTCATCATGACGTTCACCATGGCTACTCCCAGAGGGTGAATAAACACAAGTGCTAAGTCATGGAGTCTCTCACATGACATCCACCATGGCTACTCCCAGAGGGCGGATCCACCATACCCACTCGTAGAGAGTGGAACAAGGGCTTACACCTTAAACTTCCCTCACAGAAAAGAATGCATTAACAAGGGCTTGCACTTAAAACTTCTCTCACAGAGAAGAATGCATTAAAAAGGGCTTGCACCTCAAACTTCTCTATCACAGAGAAGAATGCATTATAGTACATTACAAGAAATCACTGATGCTGAGACTCCCTCTCAGCAAGGGCTTTATTCTCCACAACTCCAAGCTTGTCTTGAAAATGCACAAACTTCACTTTGGCAATAGGCTTGGTGAGAATCTCAGCCATCTACTCCTCACGACAAATGTATGTCAACTGTACAACATTCCTTTGTACCATATCTCTGATGTAGTGGTATTTGATCTCAACATGCTTAGTTCTGTCATGGAACATTGGATTGATTGATAGCTTCACATAGCTTTGGTTATCATAATGAATAGTGGTAGGCTTTGACGATTGTCCAAACAATCTTGCAAGGAGCTTTTGAAGCCACACTGCTTCGCGAGTTGCTACACATGCTGCAATGTATTCTCCCTCTGTAGTGCTCAATGCCACTGAAGATTGCTTCCTGCTACACCAAGAAATCATAGCAGATCCCAAACTGAAGCAACAACCAGAGGTGCTCTTCCGAATAGTAAGACTCCTTGCCCAATCAGAATCAGAATAGCCTTCTAGATTTAGGTCCACATTGGAAGAATATTTCAAGCCATATCCAATTGTGCTACGCAAGTATCTCAAGATATGCTTGGCTGCAACTAGATGTATCTATCTTGGTTCACACATGAATTGACTAAGTGCACTCATTGCATAGCAAATATTTGGTCTGGTGTTGACTAGATACATCAAGGATCCAATCAACTGCCTGATAGTAGGATCCACAAGATCTGAACTAGCTGTAGCTTCCCTCAATTTCTTCAAGTTAGTTTCCATTGGTGTAGACATAGACTTGCAATCTAACATTCCAAATCTCTTCAAGATGTCAATGGTGTATTTTCCTTGACTTAGGATGATCTCATTAGGCCTCTGCCATACTTCCAAACCTAGAAATGCATGAGTCCTAGGTCCTTCATCTCAAATTCTGAAGTCAACTCCTTGCATCTAAGGATGAGATGATCTTCCTCGGTAACAAATAGGTCATCAACATATAGTACCAAGATCAACATTTCACCATTGAATACCTTGAAGTAAAGATTCAGATCAACATCATTCTTGCAGAAACCCAAACCCACTAAGTATCTGTCAATTCTTTCGTACCATGCACGAGGAGCCTGCTTAAGACCATATAAAACATTCTTCAATTTGCATACAAGAGACTCTTTCCCATGAATAACGAAACCCTTAGGTTGTTCAATGTAGACCTCTTCCTCAATAACACCATTGAGAAAAGCTGTTTTCACATCCATCTGATGTAACTTCCATCCCTTAGCTGTTGCAATGGCAATGATACTCCCGATGGAAGTATAGTGAGCAACAGGAGAAAATGTTTCTTCATAATCTATTCCTTCTTTCTGAGAGAAACCACAAGCCACAAATCTAGCCTTGTACTTCTCAATGCTTCCATCAGTTGCATGCTTAATCTTGTACAACCACTTGGAAGATACAACTGACTTCCCCTCAGGTCTATGAACAATATCCCAAACATCATTCTTAATAATGGATTGATACTCTTCATTGAAAGATCCCTAAATGGATTCTTTTCTGCCCTGGATAAGTTTTAATTAATAAACTATCTTTCAGAGCCTTTTGGTGTTCTTAGAGACTAGATAGAAGATGTAGAAAGTGTTGTTTATTTTTTGGTGATGGGGATTGCAACCATTAACCAATAATAACATAGAATTCAACTCAAAATAAGATATCAACTTCTGATTTTATTTATGACAGCAGATTACATTCAACCATGAGTGAAGATACATTCACCAAAACAATTAGAAACATACCACGGATCCAGTGCTGAGGTTTGTTGCTGATTTGCTATCCAAAAATGGATATAGGCATGAGTTGAAGGTACAAGGGCAGTCCAGATGTACCAATACACTTATACTACCTCCAAATGAATTACCAATAACAAATTGGGCCAAAAACCCAATTACCAGCTGGAAATCCAAATTCTGCCAGGCAAAATTATACAATTTTAGCCTTAAATCCTCAATGTTTTGCTCACCCTGATCTCAATTCAAGCTTGATGATTGTGATTTCTTCTACACAGTCCTTGCTGATCCTAACAATGAAGTTAAGAACAAGAAATGGAGTTAAAACCCTCCATTTTATTTATTATCACTCCACAGCCATTTGTAATGGTACGGCCCCCTTGGGAAACAGTACAACTGCCAAAAGAAATAAGTAATGCACTGAAATTGAATGTATTCTTGCTCAGATCTGATGTAATGACCTTGCTGCTAATGATTACTGAGTTTGTTTGTTAAAATGACCCTCAATATGCCTGAAACAAGCTTCTGATTTGTTCCACGTGCCTCCTGTAGAAGGGATTCCGTCCTCCTGAAGACCAAATCTGAGGTTTTCGTCTCAAACCTGCTTGTTATTGTAAATTGCAGACCTGCAACTTCCAAGTTCTTCACAAAATAATATATCATGAATCAAGAATACCTCTAAGGCTGAATACATGCATTCCTTACATTCCACGTGGGATGTACCTGTTGCAAATGGCGGTCCTAAGGCTACAAGGATCACGCCCAAGCTGAAGAATCAATCTGCCATGCTGAAACCCTTACTCTGCAACCTAAATCCACAATGAAGAATGGTGTACTCAATCTCTGTCAACTATGCACTCTGCCTGAAGAATCCAATGCCAATAACTGTTGAGGGCTACGTCCCAGCCAGTCCAGATCTTGGGGTTTGCGTCCTAGATGAAGAATCACTCACTCAGAGCAAATTCACAAATAAGTTTGATTGTGTAAAAAGATAATGAACAATTAGGTCTTCATCTCCTTATATCTCCGTTCCTTTCCAAGCCAGACCCTAAAAGGGAGTAAAGTTGGTGCATTATGAAAAGAGTGTTATTTTCTAATTATGGTGTCAACTATAGGAAAATAACACTAAATTGCAAATAAATAGCGTCAGGCATCCAAAAAGACTCCGGAAGGTGAGAATCATGTAGCAAAGTTCAAGACCTTTCCAACAAGCTATAACACATAGGCATATCAACCCAGATGAAGCCAGAAACCCCTTATACTCCGAAATGACTAAATACATAGCCTTATTTTAATTTATTAAATCGCTAACTTAGGAAATATTTAAATATATTAAAATATCTCCTGATATCCAATAACAACCCAAAATAACCAAACAATCATGAATATAACTTTGTCACCTATCTGTGACCGATGCCAGAAAAGATGAGCTAACTGGCAGTCCCATCCCTAAAATCTAGGGATGCTCCTAGAAACTAGGAAACACACCCAATCTTCCTGAAACTGAAACCATAGTATGGTCCCGTGGAACCTCAAATATGGAAACTGCCACAACCTCCTAAAAGATAGGGAATCTCCCTAAAAAGAAGGAACCTCTCTTCAAACACCTGTAATTGCTCAAAAGGATCCTGCTCTGCTCCTTGGTCCCCCAAGTGGTCATTCAGTCAACTGCCAGTTTTCCCTAAAAAATAGGAGACCTCGTCCGAAGGTCCAAAACGGCTCATAGAGCTTTTGCAAAGCTCCATGACCCTCAGAATGAGTCCCCTAACCATGTCGTTGACCTACGGGAACTTGAATGGTAGGTCAACCCCTGCTCATCTCATGTCACCTAAAAAAAGGGGACATTAGATTCATCCATTGCATCTTTCCATGCTTTTATGAGGCTTCGTCAACACTAGAAGGTTCAGTCTCAATAAGATTACACATCAATGCAACATAGCTAGAGAATCTCTGTGGTCTTTTACTTTCTCTGAATGTGCCTCTAGGAGTTGCAAACTGTTCTGCCTCCTGCATAGTGTTTTTTGCCCAAAGAGGTCTCTTTCGGCTCACAATAATATCTCTAGGCCCATCAGTAGGATCCAAAGGTTCAATTGGATCATCATCTGCTACAAGTTCAATGGACTCCCTCTGAATCTCAGGAGTGTGATCAATGTCCATGTCTTGAGGAGTCTCATGATTTTCATCATCTATCTCCATGCAAGACCCCTTAGATTTTCTGAATGCAACATCTTCCTCAAATTTGACATCTTTGCTCACTTCTATTTGCTTCTGCCCAGGAATGTAAATTCGATAGGCTTTAAAGGTTTCACTGTAGCCCACAAATATTCCTCTCTTGCCAGAGGGGTCCAACTTGGTTCTTTTGTCTTTGGGTATGTGAATATACATTGGACAACCAAAGATCCTCCAGTGGCTTACATCAGGCTTAATCCCTGAAAAGGTTTCTTCTGGATTCATATTCTGCATTATCCGGTGAGGACATCTGTTCCGAACATACATTGCTGTTCTAGAAGCTTCTACCCATAGAAAGGTTTGAAGGTCTTGATCATGAATCATGGCTTTTGTAGCTTCAACAAAGGATCTATTTTTTCTTTCTGCAACCCCATTTTGCTGAGGGTTGTAAGGGACACATAACTCCCTCCTGATCCCTGCCTCAATACAGAAATCACGAAAGCTACCAGAGGTGTACTCACCTCCATTATCAGACCTTAAAACTTTAATTCTCTTTCCAGATAAATATTCTAGTTGAGCCTTAAACTCTTTAAATCTACCTAGGACTTCATCAGACTGTTTAGACCTTAAGAAATAAATCCAAGTCTTCCTAGAGTAGTCATCAATGAACGTTACATAGTACAAAAATCCACTTAGGGATGGAATTGACATTGGATCACATAAATCTAAATGTACAAGATCTATAATTCCTTTAAACCTACTTTCACTACTATGAAATGGACTCTTAGTGTTTTTACCCATAGCACAACCTTTACAAGTACCATCATGTAGATGACTAAGTTTAGGAATACCTTTAACCATCTTCTCCAATGATGGAAGAGCCTTGAAATGTAGATGCCCAAGTCTTCTATGCCATAGTTCGCTGGAACTGGAAGAATCATGTAGACGAGCTTGAATAGGATGAGTGGAGAGCTTACATAATCTCTCATGACGATTCCCAATCACACGAGCAGTCATGATGCTAGAGTTCTTTGGCCATGCAATAAATCTCCCTTCTGAAAATGCAATATGATAACCCTTATCCTCCAAGGCTAAAATAGACACAAAATTTCTTTTGATTCCCGACACAAATAAAACATCACTTAGGTGAAGAGAGATTCCAGATTCTAAGTTGAGTGATGTAGCACCAAATCCTCTTACTGAATAGCGTGTATCATTTCCAATGATTACTTGGAGATTAGACTCCTCCGCCAAATCTGAAAGATGCTCCCGATAGCCGGTGATGTGTCTAGAGTCTGTTAGACACAATGCACCACTGAGAGGGGGGTGAATCAGTGGTTCTCAAACTTTTCCTTTAACTATCCTTATGTGAGTATACCGATTAACAGATCTAATTGAATGCAGACTTACCAGTTAGTGAGGAGACTAAACACAAATGCATTCACACAAGAGGGACATCACATAACACGAGCTTATACGAGGAAAACCCAAGATGGGAAAACCTTCGGTGAGATATGCTGCCGGAGACTACTCCAATCCAGCCTCACAATGAATCTCTGATTACGATATTTAGGGCACCAACCCGAGGAGCACCAACCCTTGCACCGAGCTCCAACTCAGTGAATACAAAACATAGTCATTTGCAAGTTAATAGCCTTGTTACAAATGGATTTTGTAATTCTTCTTTAAATCTCTGCTGGATCTTCTATCCAGTTAACTACTGGTTCTCTTCCTCACCCAAACACTGCTGCAATCTTATCTCTTGCTGCAACCTTATCGGTTTAGCCTCTTCTCCTCCTCTACGGGTTCTCTCTCTGTCTCTGCCGGTACTCTCTTCTGATTGTCTTTTCTCTCAACTTCTCTATTGCTCTCCACCGGCTCTATCTTCTACCGGTTCCTTCTTGCCTACTCTGCACTCTTCTGCAACTCTTCTCTACCGGTTTGGTCACCATCGGTATACTTCTCTCACAGACTCACTTGCAGACTACCGGTTCCTCATCGTTGCCGGTTGATCCTCTCAACCTGATTCTCACTCTCACACACTCAGTCTCTTTTCAGATACTCATTGAGTACTTGACTGATTTTCTCGTACTTGCAGAAGCAACACTCTCCCCTTCAACAACACTTAACAATATCTTTGGCTTGCATATTTATAGCCGAGTCTTCCTGCCAAAAGCCAATTCGAATTCCATGTGGTTAGGGTTTTCTCATCAACCTCGATGCACACCAAATCCAATCAGATCTTATCCGATCTGATCTCCCAGACAACTATCTACACATCACCGCCATTAACGTGCCTTCAAAAACATGTTTGCTATGTTTAACAAACACGGACAGTTAGTCGGCGAGACACTAGATCAATCACCATAAATGGTTCTTCAGATTTCATCACCAACTTCATTCTGCATCTGGACACTCTGCATCAATTGATGCATCTCATCGATCATCTCTGTTCGACCTTCCTCGAGCCGCACACTTCTGCAACACATCCCATGATTTACGGGGTCTACCATTTATATCGACCACCTGTGCAACAACCTCGTCGGTGCACACTCCATCTACCGTTGCATGTAAGTCCGCCACCTTGACTCCACGTGGCACCTTTGTCGAGCAACTGCCAGCTTGGACCTTTGTGTCGGTTCAGACAGGATCACCGACCAAACACTCAAACGGTTCTTCTTTTCTGCCAGTTCACTAACCTTGTTGGTATCTCACACTTTACCGGTTAACCTTCATGTCTGCACCTGCAGAGTTGCCGGTGGAACACCTTAACCGGTCGCCAGACATGTCTATCCATAGCATGCTCATTCTCATCAGGTAGAAGCACATCTCTTAGGCTCTTGCTTCCTTACCGGTTCTCATGCTTACTGGTAGCCATCTCGATGACACCATGTCATCAACCTTCAACTGATTCCATCTAAGGCATCTGCATACCGGCTGCATACACTCTCTGCAGCTGCTCCACTTTGCCTCCTTCATCAACCCAGACCATATCTCAACCGGTTTGTCAAAGTGACAAACTCATCAATTCTTTACTCTTCCTTTTCTGTTCCGGTGGCATAACATGCCTTCTATGTCGGTCCAGTGCATATCCCTGATTTCATGCACTTGAGGCATCCCTTTGATTCACCGATGGATTCGGTGTGAGCCTTCAAAACCCCAGCCTTTACCTCACCTTCCTTATCTCATAGAACTATGATGTACACTATGCATAATAGGAGATAAGTTCCATTTACCGGTGGAGTGATATCTTGTCATCTGCATCTTGCAATGCACTCATGTGGCTTTCCTGTTTGTGCAGCATATCTACAAACAGGTACATGTGATCCGGTGTGGGCACATTCACTGTTAGTCATCTCTTCACATGGTGACTGCATCCCTATCCGGCAGGATTCTTGCTATTCTGTATCCACATAGCATACCAGTGACCTGTTCATTCTTCTCCTCCGTTGTTGATGTGATTTAGGTAACATTCTGCCTCTTCATCACAAACAACCACTCAAGCACGTTGCTCATCCTGCTTGTACACTGGTCAAGAGCTTGCTGGTTGGCAGCTACTCACTGTCAACACATCACTTATCGGTTGACATATTTTCCTTATCGGTGATACACTGTACCGGTATCATGTCCATTTCGTCCACTTAAGTCAAACACTTACTTGTGTACCGGTGACTCCAATAGTCATTCATTTGAATGACATTCTCTCGCTTACCTTACCGGTGTTCTGCAATACAAGGTGATATCAAAGATATCTCATCCTGTACTCATCGATGACAGTGTTGCACATACATCTCTTATACCGGTAGTCATCCTATACTGGTTGACATCAATGACAACACAATGCCAACAATCTCCTCCTTTGGCATTGATGTCAACTCATGTAGTATCTGACATACTACATAGTCTTTCTCCTCCTTTGTGTGATCCAAATCTTCCCCTTTGTGTAATCCATGGATTCTCACACATGTAGTATGCGGTATGCTACAAAATCTTTCTCCCCCTTTGACAACAATGGCAAAGGGCACTGTCAGGGTCTCACTCCTCCTTGTATCTACGTGGCACTGCCAAAAATCTTTCTCCCCTTTTTCTTTACCAGATGTATCTCCTCCTTTGATACCATTGGTTACATCTTCTCAAGGAGCAGCACTTGAGATGGAGGACTCAACCATCAACTGACACCAATTGAGTATGCAAATCTGATACTATTTGTTAAAGCACTCAATTTCAGAAAGATGTGTTAGTGAATACTATTTACCTGCCGGTCAAACTGCATCACCTCTCGTTTGGTCCCAAATTTCTTTAGAATCAAATGTGATTGTACTATAGATACAACCAACCAAATGACAAGTAGATACCCATAATCATGAAATTCTCCTGGGTATTCCTACTGCAATTTCCAACATCTGCAGTTTGGGCAGTCAGTCTCCTTACAAGTTCAAGCATGCCGGCTCTGCATCATAAGCACTTGAACTCCCCCTGAGTTATACATCTCAAGTCCTCAATGCCTGTCAGGCAATACTGGGGCATCAATCATCTCCATATACCGGTTGAGCTGTGCAACTGTGATCATCTGATGATCTTTCAGCTCCATTATTTCACCACAACCTATGACATGATCCTGGATTTACACAATGCCATGCAATGTCATCATCAAGTCATAGATCAAACCGGTTAGCCCAAAAACATGCGAGTATGCATGATCAACTGCCTGGCCAACATATGTCATTCAGGTTTTCATCAACACCACTTGAGACATAACTTCACATTCCATGCTACCGGGGCTATTGCAATGATCCCTCAACTCATTGACTTACATAACCTACAACACTGATCAACATCCGTGGCGGTAACATGCTACACATACCGGTCTCTTATCTCTACCGGGACACTTTCCTCTTAACCTTTATCTCTCGGTGCCAATCACTTCTGCTACCATTCATTTCACATGTAGTAGTAAACCATCTTCCATGTGTTGTCAAGGCGGTTACTACACACACACTGCCATCTCATTTTCTTCCTCTTACTGGCAGTAGCTTGTTCATGTCCTTTGTTCCTTTCAACCAAGGGGTGAATGATCAGGTCAATATGTAACTCCCCCTGAGTCCTGCATCTCCAATAAGCCATAGGAGATATCACTTGTGCATTGAATGCACAGTGCCGGTCCATGGTCTTCTTCCTCCACATCTGCTTGGTCTCATTCATCTTCCCATTTGCAGACTTGGGAGCAGGTCTTACCATCTTCTGCTGATAGGTCTTTTCTTTTCTGGACACTGCATCACAACCGAAAATAGTGCTATAGTAGCATACAATATCCATCCCAACTTCATGATTGGGGAATCTTTTAGCATACCGGTTTGACCATCTTCTCTTGGTCATGTTGCTGTGACTAGCAACCGAAACCGGTGGAGCAACCGAAACCGGTGGACCTCTTGCTCCTACAGGGACATTTCTCCTTTGGTTCCAAGCTGGTCTCTGACTTCCATATGCTCTGTATCCACTTTTCTGCAGAGCAAAGTTGCTATATCGACCTCTATGTGACTGCAAGTTCTTCCTGCATTCATAGCTTCTATAGCCAATTCCATTGCAATTATAAGAAACATTATTTACATTATTAGGAACAGCAAATGGATTCTTCCTAGCATAACCAGAAGAGGGAATATGCATGTATCTACACCTCGATACATTATGCTCATATGCATGATATTTGTGAGATCCTAGATTATTCCTTCTAGATCTCTTTCTACATTCTTCTGCCCTATGAACATAACCATTACATGCAAAGCAGTAACCGGTAAAGAATGGCATATGAATTACAAATTTATTCTGCCATGCGTACCGGTTTATTATCTCCATTTCTGCTTCTTCAGGGATGGACTCTAGGTTGTCCATTCTTTGCATTTCTTCCATCTGCTCTCTTCTTCTCCCACACTGGCTTTGTCCTGTGGGCAGTAGCACTTCCTTGTCTTCTACTGGTAGGGAGTCTTCTTTGTTGTCTTTTCATGTTCTTGCTTCCGGTGAAGTTGTCTTCTCCCATTTTCCCTTTTCCTTTGGGATCTACATTGTTCCTCCTTGCAACACCGGTCTTCATTCTTGTTTGCAAGTCTTCACCGGTTGTATTTAGGTCAACCTTCTTCCGGTGAGCATTTTTGACTGTGAAGGTCCGTCCCTTGTTTTCTCTATTTGAGGAGACAAACAGAATGTCATTGTGAGGGACATTCTTGTTGGTGGAACATTCACCGACACCACTTCCTAATCCTTCAGTGTCCTTGGCATGCTTTTGCTTTTTCAACATTTTGTTCAAGGCATGACTGCTGCCATCAAACCGGATTCTCACCTTGAGCTCATCCTGACACTTCTCAAGGTCATTTCGAAGAATCTCCATCTCTCCAAGCAGCTGTTGGTATTCTTTATTCTTTACCTCTAGCTCATATGCTAGATCACTGCACCGGCACTCCTTGGTACCTTCTTCTTGAGACTTCAACTCTGAGATACATTTCTCAAATTCTTCAAGGCATTTTATGAACCAGTTCTGCTCCACCACTGCAACATTCATGAATAGCTTGTATTCATTCCTTATTCTTCTGAGTTCTTCTAGTGTATTTACAAGCTCTCCTTCAAGATCAATTTCTGCCTCATCCTCTTCTTCACCTTCACTATCAAATAGATCTTGCTGGCTAGATCTATCTGTCTTATCACCTTCTTCTTCATCATCACTGCCAAACACATCATATCGGTGGGATCCATTTACATTATCTCCTTTTGATGTGTGATACTCAATATCTGTCTCATGGGCCATGAAAAGATGAGTCTCCTCATCACCATTGCTACTGCAACACTTTGATCTACTTCTGTCGTCTGTGCATGTGTCTACTGCATTGTTCTTCTCACTCTCACAAACTGATCCAGTGGTCCAGGGTTCATTTCCATAAAGCTTCTTTAGTCTATCCCATAGACTCTTTGCCGATTTGCACTTATCCACCTGTGAGGGAACATCACCGGTGAGCCCACTGAATATGGCCTTCATAGCTTCTTCATTGCACATGCATCTTCTTTCTTCTTCAGAACCGGTGGGAGGACAAACATTCCTAGGGAGACCATTAACAACCGACATCCATGCATCAAACCCTAGAGAGGACTAGTAGACTTCCATTTCACACAAGAGGGACATCACATAACACCAGCATATACGAGGATAACCCAAGATGGGAAAAAGCTCGGTGATAAATGCTGCTGGAGACTACTGCTCCAATCTAGCCTCACAATGAATCTCTGATTACAATATTTAGGACACGAACCCCTGATTTAGGGCACCAACCCAAGGAGCACCAACTTCTGATTTAGGGCACCAACCCAAGGAGCACCAACCCCTGATTTTAGGGCACCAACCCAAGGAACACCAACCCTTGCACCGAGCTCCAACTCAGTGAATACAAAACATAATCATTTATAAGTTAATAGCGTTGTTACAAATGGATTTTGTAACTCTTATTTAAATTTCTTTGCTAGATCTTCTATCCATTTAACTGTTGGTTCTCTTCCTCACCCAAACACTGCTGCAATCTTATCTCTTGCTGCAACCTTATCGGTTCAACCTCTTCTCCTCCTCTACCGGTTCTCTCTCTGTCGCTGCCGGTACTCTCTGCTGTTTATCTTTTCTCTCAACTGCTCTGCTACTCTCCACCGGTTCTATCTTCTACCGGTTCCTTCTTGCCTACTCTGCACTCTTCTGCAACTCTTCTCTACCGGTTTAGTAACCATCGGTATACTTCTCTCACAAACTCACTTGCAGACTATCGGTTCCGCACCGTTGCCGGTTGATCCTCTCAACCTGATTCTCACTCTCACACACTCAGTCTCTTTTCAGATACTCGTTGAGTACTTGACTGATTTTCTCTTACTTGCAGAAGTAACACTCTCCCCTTCAGCAACACTTAACAATATCTTTGGCTTGCATATTTACAGCCCAATCTTCCCGCCAAAAGCCAATTCGAATTCCAGGCGGTTAGGGTTTCCTCATCAACCTTGAGGCAAACCAAATCCAATCAGATCTTATTCGATTTGATCTCCCAGACAGCTTTCTACACATCACCGCCATTAACGTGCCTTCAAAAACACGTTTGCTATGTTTAGCAAACACGAACAGTCAGTCAGCAAGACACTAGATCAATCACCATAAATGGTTCTACAGATTTCATCACCAACTTCATTCTGCATCTGGAGACTCTGCATCGATCGTTGCATCTCTTCGATCATCTCTGTTCGACCTTCCTTGAGCCGCACACCTCTGCAACACATCCCATGATTTACGGGGTCTACCATTAATATCGACCAACTCTGCAACAACCTCGTCGGTGCACACTCCATCTACCGCTGCATGCAAGTCCGCCACCTTGACTCCACGTGGCACCTTTGTCGAGCAACTGCCAGCTTGGACCTTTGTGTCGGTTCAGACAGGATCACTGACCAAACACTCGACCGGTTCTTCTTTTCTGCTGGTTCACTAACCCTGCCGGTATCTCACACTTTAGCGGTTAACCTTCATGTCTGCACTTTGCTAAACTGCCGGTGGAACACCTTAACCAGTCGCCAGACATGTCTATCCATAGCATGCTCATTCTCATCAGTTAGAAGCACATCTCTTAGCCTCTTGCTTCCTTACCGGTTCTCATGCTTACTGGTAGCCATTCTGATGACACCATGTGATCAATCTTCAACTAATTCCATCTAAGGCATCTGCATATCGGTTGCATACACTCTCTGCAGTTGCTCCACTTTGCCTCCTTCTTGATTAGTCCAGACCATATCTCAATTGGTTTGTCAAAGTGACAAACTCATCAATTCTTTATTCTTCCTTTTCTGTTCTGGTGGCATAATATGCCTTCTATGTCGGTCCAGTGCATATCCTTGATTTCATACACTTGAGGCATCCCTTTGATTCATCGATGGATCCGGTGTGAGCCTTTAAAACACCTGCCTTTACGTTACCTTTCTTATCTCATAGAACTATGATGCACACTATGCATAATAGGAGATAAGTTCCACTTACCGGTGGAGTGATACCTTCTCATCTGCATCCTGCAATGCACTCATGTGGCTTTCCTGTTTGTGCAGCATATCTTCAAACTGGCACATGTGATCCGGTGTGGGCACATTCATTGTCAGTCATCTCTTCACATGGTTACTGCATCTCTATCCGGTGGGAGTCCTGCTGTTCTGTATCCACAGAACATACCGGTGACCTGTTAATTCTTATCCTCCGGTGTTGTTGATCATTCATCTTTCCGGATTGTAGTTTGGATTTATTTTGTAGTCTGTGAGACTCCTTTTGTGATGAGCAGTGCGCTCTAGGTTGTTGGCCTTCTTGCATGTGGGTAGGCTTCCCAACGTGGTTTTTCTCTTCACCAGGTTTTCCACGTACAAATCGTGGTGTTCTGTGTTATGGATGGTTGGTAATTGTTCTGTGATTTATGTTTGTACTTAATTGTTATTTTTGCTATTTCAGTATTTGGTTTATGCATTCCGGTAAAAGGTTTTGTGTGCTTAAGTTTTATAATCTGTTGACATCTGATCCACCCCCCCCTCCCAGTTGTCCACCGGTCATTCTAACACACCTATGGAGAAATGCCTGAAGTTATTGGCCAAATCCGGTTCTCCAGTTGAGAATGAATCCGATTTCGGGCAACTAGTGGGCAATTTAATATATCTCACCGCCACTAGACCTGATTTGAGCTATGCAATGAGTTACATATCCCGCTTCATGACAACTCCTACATCAGATCATTGGGTTGCAGCGAGGCGGATCTTGCGCTATGTCAAGGGCACTTCAGAGTTTGGTATCCTTTATGGATGGCGTAAAGATCCCAGACTCATCTGTTTGTCAGATTCAGATTGGGCAGGGTCTGTTGATGACAGAAAGTCCACATCCGGGTATGTCTTCAGTTTGGGCACAAGTGTTGTCACTTGGACTAGTAAGAAGTAGTAGGTCGTAGCTCTTTCTCGATAGAAGCTGAATATTGAGGAACAGTTAAAGCACAGCTTGTGAGGCAGTTTGGCTTTGAAGGATGCTTTCAGACATCCAGATGTCTCAAGCAGGTCCTACATCCCTCTTCTGTGACAGTCAAGGGGTGCTCAAACTCGCCAAAAATCCAGTCTTCCATGAGTGAACTAAGCATGTTGAGCTTCATTGTCACTTCATCCTTAAGTTGGTTGAAGATGGATCCGTGGATTTGCAGTATGTTTCTATTGAGGATCAGATTGCAAATATCCTCACCAAGGCCCTACATATGGATAAGTTTGTTAAGTTGAGGGGAGAACTTGGTGTCGTAGACAGATTGACCATTAAGGGAGGGTATTAGAATAATATCTTAGTTATTAATTATTAATGGTCAATATTGTAAAGTATTGTAAACATTACTTTGTTTCTAATTTTGTTTCAGTTGTCAACTTTTTCTTTATGGAAACATTGATCTTGTAAGTCTATAAATGATATTTTGATCATTCATTTAGTTTTTGCCAATTACCTGTGTAATAAGGATAACATACAACTTCTAGTACCCTATTAATAACACCATACATGTATCTATCATTTTCCACCTATATCATGATGACATCTCCTTGCAATTAAGTTTAAGTTACATATTCAATTGCACATAAGTCATAGGCACCATTTTATTATTGTGTTTTGTGATTCAACCATATAATAATAATAGTAGTAGTATGTTTTAAATAATGACCATTGACCAATTTTGGCATGAAATAGGATAATGTCATATTACTCTACATGGCTTAATAGAACTTAGTATTAAAATCATATTGTACTATGTTATCATTTATCACTCAACCATTATATCCAACTAAGCTAATGGTTATAGTGCAAGCACAAAAGTAATTTAAATTTACATAAATCTTTTTCTAGGTAGTGCTTGCTAGCACACACTTTAGACACAAAATGGTAATTCATAAAGAAAAAAGTGTCATGTTATTGCACCTTTGAGTTAAGATTTTGTTAGGGCTCATCCTTGTCCATAATTGAGTCTCACAATAAAACCTTGAGCATTCCATCACATACGGGGGCCTAATATAAGGAAATAAATTGCCACTTGTATTGCAAGTTTAAAATGATCTTGTAGTAATTGAAATTGTTGTATTTCATTGGATACAAAATATTACAAGAATTAGCAACAAATATATAATACTATTCATTTTAATTCATGATATCCCCCTTTTTATACATGTTATTCTAGGATCATGTCCACAAAAAATCTTTACATAACTTGCAAAGGCCTTGATAACATTGAAGTATATTTGTTAAATTACTCCTAATTAAAATAGTTCTCAAATAAGACATGTGAAAGTATCTAGTCTTATATAAAGGCACAACTGAATTCAATCTTTTCATGTTATATGATTTTGTGAATATTCTTCTATTAACAAGTGGGCCTATAAATTCTACATGCTCCAAAGTTATCAAAACATTAAAATATGCTCTCTTCATTAAGGTGGGCATGACAATTTCCCACTGTGTAAGAGTTACAAGAATTAGGTAAAATTTCATTAGAATATATATCCCTTCAATATGGCTACCAGACTACCTAGTATGGGAATCTAGCATGTTTAATGCTAGTATCCAGCTTTTCCAAATTATACTTTACATTGTGTTGTATTGCACACACACACCCTATCTTTGACACAAACCCCCTTTGTTTCGCTTGCTTTGTTGGAGTTTTGCAATAGCTTTGTCTTGCAAATATTGCTAGAATGAGAGAGAGGTTAGATTAAAATGCATCATACCATCACTGAGGTGTAATAGGGAGCATAGGAAGCTTGTAGTGTTGTGATAAGTAAGGTTGAGAATCAAGGTAAGGGTTTTCAATAGCTTTGGAATCTTAGGACTTCTGTCTTAGGAATTTTACATATTGCACTTAAATTTTTCCTAGATATGTGAAAAAACATGTAATATTCCCACAAATTTTTTTTGATTTTTAAAGCAATATCACAACCACACCAATCATCTGTTATGGTTAGAATAATGAAATCCAAACAACTGGAATGAACCCTACACCTTTTGATCATCGAGAGCCCAGTCTGGGAGGGTGAGAGCATGCGGTAGCAGGGGATCGTTAGTGATAATTTGCTGAATTGTTGAATACAATAACGGGTGGCAAGCCAGTCCCTTCCGCTTATCCAACGGGAAAGCAAGGAACTTGGCGGTAAACCAGCCAAGAGAATTATACTCCAAATGCAAATCACTCTACCGCAATATTTCAGCGGGAGGACTGAACACATCGAACAATCTCAACTCGACCGCTTATGCAGCGGGAGGATCATTACAACAAATATCACTCAACCACTTATGCAGTGAGGGGACAGCAGGCTGGAAATGCATAACCAACAAGTTAACAACACATAAACTCACTAAAAAGCTTCCAACTCTCTTCAAACTCACTCCACACACCCCACAACACACCCAAACTGACACTAGACACCAAGTGACTAAGAAAACACCAATAAAGAGCTACCAAACACCCCAAAACACCTTACACGCATCCCAATGCACTCCCAAAACCCATGCCTAAGCTAGAAAAGTTCGATTTGTATTATAAAATCTAAAACTCCAAATAAGGGGCTGCAAACTTGCAACATATATCGCCAATAGCATAGAAAAGGTTCAAGCCAGTATCTAGAATGATAAGTCGCTCAAGCAGGGAGGTATGATCGAAATTTTGCTTCAGCCACAGCAAACCAGCAACTCCAGAAAACACACCACACACTGAAAATACTGAAAATGCGCACTGAAAATGTCGCAAGAATACACCACTTAGCTAGGTACTATGTCTCAAGTACGAAACTGACAATACTAGGGAGCCACACTCCGAAGCTTCAAGTTCATTCGCCAAACTGACAGCATAACGATGCAATTTTTCAAGATAGCAAATAAAAGGCCAAACACTTGTATTTATAGCTTTTTCCCTCTGAAATTCAAATGCAAATGGTGCCCAAATTCACCTTTCCCAATTGCATTTCATTTACCAAAGTGGACCCAAAAATGGCGCCATACTTCAAGTCAAAATCACGCCTAGCCAACAAGGATCACGATTTATGACTTAGCAAATACTTTGTTGAATAAAATAAAATCTCCTTTTTCAATATTGGCGCCCCCCTTCAAGAGACAAACAATTTGCCTAGCAACTTAGGAGACATCATGTTATGCACAATTCTCAAAGTCATTAATCAGTAATAAAAATCATAAAATTAATTAAATATTAAACCTTAGGATAAGGAAATAATATTTAATTAAATCCTTTATGACTCCAATGCTGATTATTAACAAAATCTAGGATGAAGGTGAGCAATGAAGACCACTGAACTGTTGCAGGATTAGGACCCTGTCCAAACTGCTAAAAATAGAAATGCTCCATATTGCTACTTACTAAAAATAGTAAGTCATGAATTACTCCTCCGAAAAGCATGATCTTTGCACCCAGAGAAAGAGCTTAGAAAGCTCAGTAAGACAACATCATCCAAATAGCCAAAGCCTAACTTACTAAAAATAGTAAGTTCTCGCTTCACCAAAGAATCCAATGTATGTTATGCCACCCTGGAGTTAATAAAAAACCCAGAAGGAAACCGTAGATAGAACTGAAGAATTCCCTCCTGATAAATCCTAAAAAGCTTGTGCAGAACTCCACCAACGTTGGAAATCCTAATTCTCCTTTCCACATAGCCTACGAGTCTCCGGGATAGGTCAATGGACCACTGAAAGCACATCATTGAGAAGGGGACATTACAGTCCGTCCTCCCCAAAATTGCGTGTCCTCAAGCAACTGTAAGGATGGATGCAGTGAAATCTCTTCATTTTCCCACGTAGCATCCTCTGCTGGCAAAATTTTCCACTTGATCAAGTATTCCTTGATCATCCTTATCCTCAAAGAACGCTCCCTGAAATCAAGGATAGCTTCAGGAATCAAAACTGACTCTCCCTCCTCATCAAGCGGAGGTAACTCTGCCGAAGCAACAACATTATGTCCAAGAGCCTTTTTAAGGTGAGACACATGAAATACATTATTAATCCTGTTGCTCACCGGTAGTTCAAACTCATACGCAACTTCTCCAATCCTCCTATTGACTCTGAAAGGCCCATAGAATTGTGGTTTCAATTTCTCAACTCCACTCTTCTTGAGAGTAGACTGTCTGTAGGGTTGGAGCCTCAAATAAACCATGTCGCCCACCTCAAAGGTGTGCTCAATTCGCTGCTGATCAGCATACGAACTTCTGCTGATTCTGCGTATGCTTGAGATTGTCCCTCAAGGACCTCAAAATATCTTGACTCTGTTGCATCATATCCTTCGCTTGAGGGGTTCTGCTATCACCAAATATCAAGTCAGCGAAGCTAGTAGCTTCATAACCATATAGTGCCATGAATGGTGACATCCGGATAGACATGTGATAGGAGTTGTAGCAATACTCTCCTAGGTGAAGCCATCTCACCCAAGTATTCTGCTGCTTCGAGACATAGTTTCTAAGGTATCCTTCAACCACTTATTCACTATCTCGGTCTGCCCATCAGTTTGTGGGTGGTATTGTGCTTGGAGTGAGCACAGTACCACATAATCTGAAAATATCTAGCCAAAAAGCACTTAGGAACTTGCTGTCCCTATCACTCACAGTGTTCTTTGGCAATCCATGTAACCTGAACACCTTCCGAAAGAACACTTCAGCAACTTGAGCTGCTGTAAATGAGTTGGTGATGGCAAAAAAGTGAGCAAACTTCTTAGTCTATCCACCACCACATATATACTATCCTTCCCCTGAGCCTGTGGCAAACCAGTGATGAAGTCCATGGATACACTTTCCCATTTTTGGCTGGGAATGGGCAAGGGTTGTAACAAATCAGCTGGCAGAGTGTGCTCATCTTTGTTTCTCTGACATGTATGACACTCCTTAATGTACCTCAAAACATCATTTTTTAGCCCCTTCCAAGAAAGCCTCTCTCGGATCAACCTGTAGGTCTTGAAGTAACCTTGGTGACTAGCAAGGGGAATGTCATGGAAAGTCTTCAAAATCTTCTCCTTCAGCTTAGATTCGACCACAACGAAGATCCTTCCCTTGTATAGAATCAACCCCTCAACCAATTTGTACTTTTCATCATGAAAAGTACCCTCTATGATGCTGGTTGCAAACTGATTTTTGACATAATCAGCAAGCAACAACTCCCTCCAATCAGCAGTAAGCTCGCACATAAGCTCAAATGGGGCCTTCTGGACAAAGCATCAGCCACAATGTTATTCTTTCCTTTGACATACTCAATATCAAAGTCGTAAGAATGTAGCTTACTCACCCACTTTTGCTGCCTTTCGTTCAAGTCTTTTTGGTGCATGAAATGTTTAGGACTATTATGATCAGTCTTAACAACGAACTTACTCCCCACAAGATATTGCTTGAACTTTGCAAGGGCATGCATTATGGCAAGCATCTCCTCATCATATATCGAATATAGCCTTTTAGGCCCTCTCAACTTCCTACTCTCAAAGACTATAGGATGCTTGTCTTGCATGAGGACTGCACCAACACCTTCTCCTGATGGATCACATTGCAGTTCAAAAGGCTTGGTGAAATCAGATAGAGCCAAAACAGGTTAGGAACTCATGATCCCCTTAAACTGATCAAATACTGTCTGGTCCTTTTCTGACCACTCAAAAGTTCCTTTCCTTTTAAGATCTGTGAGGGGGGCAGCCAACTGAGAGTATCCCTTCACAAACCTACGATAAAAATCACAAAGACCTAAGAATCTCTTAAGTGTGTTATGTTCTCAGGAGGAGGCCAATCAATGATAGCTCTAATCTTTTCAGGGTCTACCTTCACACCTCCTGCACTGATAATGTGACCAAGGTAGAACAATTCTTCCATTCCAAATTCACATTTGGACTCCTTGGCAAACAGGGACTCGGATTCCAGTATGCTCAATACTTCATCCAAGTGCTCCTTCCAAGATTTGCTGAGTATGAGTATGTCATCAAAGAATATGAGCACAAACTTCCTCAATTGTTTTTGGAAGATTTTGTTCATGCACGACTGGAATGTGGTAGGGGCGCTAGTCAAGCCAAAGCGCATGACTAGGAACTTAAAATGCCCAAAGTGGCATCTGAAAGCAGTCTTCTCCACATTTGAAGCTCTCATCCTAATCTGATGATACCCCGACCTGAGATCGATCTTTGAGAACAACACTGCACCATGTAGCTCATCAATTCTCGGAATAGGATACCGATTCTTTATAGTTTTCTGATTCAGGGCCCGGTAATCCACGCATATGCACATGGTCCCGTCCTCCTTTTTCACCAAGACAACAGCCGAAGCAAATGGGCTTTTGCTTGGCCGTATGTAACCCATGTCAAGCAGCTCCTGGATTGCTTTCTCGATCTCATCCTTCTGCTTTTTGGGGTACCGATAGGGAGTAGTCGTAACTAGCTTAGCTCCTCTTCAAGCTCAATGATGTGTTCTGCACCTCTTTCAGGAGGTCTACTAGGAGGTGGATTCTCAAACATCTTACTTCTCTTGGTTATCAAAGCCTGAATGTTTTCGGGATAGCTCCAATTCTCCTCTAGTGATTTGGAAGGCATGACCATGATCTTACCTTCGAGTTTCCAATGTGGATTGTTAAGATCATGTTCCAAGTGAAGGCTGAAATCCACGTTCTCTTCTTACCTTCGAGTTTCGATGAACTCTTCCAAGCACCAAGTTTCAAGGAGAAGTTTCCAAATCATCATCCTTATGCCAAGTCTGAGGTTCACGCACAAAGTTCCCAATTCTTATCACAGATCCGAGTTTCAAAACTAGGCCTTCTAAGTGATATTCTTAAATTCAGACTCCATAATCAATTCAAAAACCAGGTCTGAAACCAAGAATTCCCATTTGATTCCACTGTGTTAGTTCCAAGACATAAAGGTGCCAAAAGATGAAGAATATAGAGCATAGATTAAAGATGTAGTCAAAGTAAGGAAGCAGTTTGAAGAAGACTACCAAGACAAAGTGGGAAACATGAGATCAAAATTTTGAAGATGATGTCTTTCCAAAGAAGATTGAGAGTAACATACTCACAAAAATGGCTCTATCGAGGAAGAATTCGAGGATATTGGCCAACACTTGCTAATAAAGGACGTGCTACAAAGTTGGAAGGATTCTAGAGGATTTTATTTCTAGATTTCTGGAAAATTGTGACTGATTGCAGAGAAATGCTACAAGAAATATAGAGAAGCAGAGAGATGACAACTAGATATGAGTTGGAATATGATTTATTGTAAAAATTACAACTTTTTGGTTAAATTTAATATAATACAATTAAAGTCAAAAGTTAGTTATTTATCCAGCTAACCATTTTGTCCTTTTGTGACAAAAGGTTGTTATCTCATCTTGGGAAACGTGTAAATCTTGTCCTGTAGTGGAAACAATTAGGATGTTAGAATCATTGATTAAGATTGTTTAGGGTTTCTAGAAGAAAGATCTGGGCTATTCATGGGATTTAATCCTAGCCGTTGATGTAAAATGTAATATCTATAAAAGGAGTCGTTCTCTCCATTTGTAAAGGGAGTAGTAGTAGCTAGCAAGTTAGTAGAATTATAAGTAGAATAGAGTAGTGTAGAAGTTGCTGAACAATAATTGTTGTACCTTCAGCTGAAGCAAATGAATGAAGCATTGAAGTATGGTGTTTTACTGGTTGCCTTCTCTTGTTTGCATGGTTTCTTTCATCAAATTAGTTAAAAGCTTAGTGGTTTTAATGGTGAAGTGTGAGGATATTTGATGGATCTTTGCTTCATACCATTGGGGATTTGCTGATTGTAACTTTCCGTGTATGGTTAGTTTGAGCCTATTATTGCTGTTAGTTCAATTGTGGATGTTTATTTGAGTTGCGCCAGAATTGTGTACTTAATGTATGTCCATGATCTGAATTTTTTTCATTTTCCTTCGTAGATTGCACTGTTCTTGTGGCATTGTGAGTCTTTGGTTAAGTAGGAATCTATTTTGTATGTGGAATTTGTCTATCTGTAGCATTAGCCATTACTATCATTGTCCATAGATTTATGCTAGATTCTTTGAGGCCCATCCTCTTGCTTTTTATTTTAATCAGTTTGAGAAGTGAAGCATCAATCAGATTGCCATATTAGATGCAAACTAGCTTGTCAGATGTGTAAGGACCTTTGTGATTACCAGCAAATCACATTATTACTGAGTCTATCCAAGTATAGTCAAGACGTGACATTTGAACTTGAGGTCATCTCATTTGCTCAAGTCTTGCAGCAAATGAGATTTCCTTATTCAAGAGAGGAAATGATATGCTCCGTTTATTTTATTTTGCATTGATAGAAGTGTAAACTTCCCCATCAAAGAGAATTGGCGTTATATATAGGGCCTTTAGGTCTGTAACAAGCTAAGTCTAGTATGAGCTTTCAAATGCTATATTTGAGATATGTTAGATATCTTCTATATTGAAAAGTCCAAAAAATCAGAAAATCAGAAAAATACCAAAAAAGTAGAAAATCTTAAAATACCAAAAAGTTTTGAGTCTAAATGTGTGGGCAACCGTTTCTTGAAGCCTATCATAGGGGTAGTTCTTTGATTGATATTTCTCAGCTTTGTAGGAATTTGAATGCATAGCTGTATCCTAGGAATTTTTTTGAATTGCATCTACGGTAAAATGCAGAGTCCATGATACAGCTGGAGATGATGAGCTGAATTGTTTGACGTTTTTGTCAAGGGTAGAGTTAGTCTTACAAGGAAGGATCTTCTCTTGGGAGATACCCAATCCAACGGTATTCGCAAAAATTGATGATTTCAGTATTCAAAGAGTTAGATATGAAGCATTCACCATATTCAGAGGATGGATTGAGAGTCAGTTGGATGTTGAAGATGGGCCTAGGCTGGAAAATATATTATTGCCTTGCTGGTGCAAGGTTCACAATATAGCACACTCAGAGTTTACCTGTTCATTATGCGAACTAGCCATCAATCAAGTTCAAATCTAGTTGGGCCTACTACAGCAGTCAAGCACAGAAGAGGAATGCATTACAGACAGAATTTGGAGAACATACCTTACAATAGAGAATTACATTGTAACGGAAGTTAAAAGAGCAGCTGAAGATGCAACAGGTGATTGTGATAATAATCAAGAAATTGCTGCTGTCAACATTTATGATAGCTAGGAATATGAAAATTTTGCAAAGAAATTGCATAGCCTAGATGAATGTCCTAAGCCATTATTGCTTATTGGTTTGTTGGTTCGTATGGAAGAAGATGATTTAGATGAACTACATGAGGAAGACACTGTTGATAAGCATTCAGTTGTGCAACAGAAAAAAGAGGAAGATCCAAGTAAAGGCCTGCCTGTTGGTCAGGATGGAGAGATTGCAGATGATATGAAGATTAAGTTAGAGGAGCATCCTGAGATTATATTTGAATATCAACCTATCAAAGAAGCCTTAGTGTTTGAGGATATGCTTACAAAGCTGCACAAGGATGCATGGTTTATACAATACAATGACACCCGAATGGATGGGCTGTTTCATGCTTCTAAGTTCAAACTTGAATTTGATTTTCAGTGTGCACTGGTCACTGATGAATACGATATTGATTGACATATTGCAAATGCAAGTTGGATGTTGCCCCACCAGTTGCGACCTCCTGAAGCTGCCGAGGATCTCTTACCACATCACACATTGTTGGATGGTAAACAAGATTTGTTGCATGATTTAGAAACACATTAGGTTGTCTCTTTCCCTGGTACTATTAATTCTAAGTCTTATTAATTTGATTATGGATGTTTAGGGGAAACGAATTGCATATGGATTAATCATGGACCCAATGAAATAGCCCAACTGCTAATATTGCCTGATGTTCTGGTTGAGCATGAGAGTGGCCCACTAGAAATTTTTCTTTCAGAATACAAAGACAAACTTACCAAACCTGCCAAACTTAGGACTATGTCCTTTATCTTGTTACTATTGCATATTTTGAGAAATCGTCTTAGGTTAGGGGTTCACACAGGTAGTCCGTAGTTTGTACAGTCAAACTTTCCTTGTACATAGTTTCTTTAGGTTTGCTTTCCTGTTCTAGAGTACATTGCTTTTCGGTCGTTAGCTTAGATTTCTTGCTTTTTGCTTTAGATTAGGTGTCTTTTTTGTCTTTAGCTTAGTTTGTTTTCAGTTCTTAGTATAGGTTTCTTTTAGTTTATAGAGTAGTTTCCTTTAGTCTACTTTAGTTTAGGTTTTCTTTCAGAAGGTTTGGTCCTTTGTCTTTTTGCAAAGGTTTATGTTTATTGCTTAGCTTTGGTGTATGAAGTCAAGGATATATTTCAGTGTGTCTCTTTGATACCAACTTTGGTAGGGCACTTAGTTAATGGTTGCCCCTACATTTAGCTCATTTGGTTAAAAAGCTTATTCATTTTGAAGATGTCATTACTTGTTGTGTCTTGTCACCAATGTTGCAATCATTGAACATTTTACATTTAAATATCTTCTTAAAGTTTGTTGTGATCAATCAAGGGGAAGTTATGCCGAGTGAAAAATCTAAAGCTTTGCTTCAATGACCATTACATTTTTCACACCCGTGATAAGCTTCATAGCTTATGAATATAAAATACAAAATCAAAAAGAAAATGCATGAAGTTGTATTGTTTTAAAAAAAGAGGATTAATAATCCTATAAAGGGAAGATGTGAGCAATTCTATTAGCGTTCTAGATGTTTGACTAACAGTAGAACAATGTTCACGGGAATTACAATGACAATCTTGTCGGGGCAATAGACTCTTGATGGGCAGCAAGGAAATGTCCAAGTTACTTTTGGAGTTAGAGTCATCTACATAGCCTGTCATAACGGAACAATAATATCCCAACACTCCTTGAGCTGGAATGAACTCAATTGTACACACTTTATATTCCAAACATTGTGGCTTGATTGAATTTGTGGTTTCATTTTCACCTTGAATGTCTTTTTGTCATTTAGCTTGGTCTGTAGAGTGTTGACCAGAGATTCTGGGTTTGATTTGGATCGATGTCCTTGAAATGTTTAGGAACATTTCCCTAGCCGAGTTGCGATTTGTTGTGTTGCACACACACACCACGTCTCCGACAGGGACCCCCTTTGTTTCGCTTGCTTTGTTGGAGTTTTGCAATAGCTCTGTCTTGCAAAGATTGCTCGAATGAGAGAGGTTAGATCAAAATGCATCATACCATCATTGAGGTGTAATAGGGAGCATAGGAGGTTTGTAGTGTTGTGATAAGTAAGGTTGAGAATCAAGGTAAGGACTTTCAATAGCTCTGGAATCTTAGGACTTGTGTCTTAGGAATTATCCATATTGCACTTAAAAGTTTCTTAGATATGTGAGAAAACATGAAGTGAGGGCTCACAATGATTTAGGAGGAGAGCAATGGAGACAAAAAATGATTCAAAAGATGAGACAAAGGCATTCAAAGACCAAACTTGATTCAAGCAAATGGACAAGGACCAAAGCCAAACTTGCTCAATGTATTGGCCAGCTCGGACTTGGAAGAGAATTTAGGAATAAGGAAATAATGTTAGGATAGTTCCAAACTCGGACTTTGCATAACAATTTGGGTTAAGCCTTATTCCCAAAAGTTTTCCTACCCCCAAGTTTCACCCTAAAAGTACTCCGTCAAAATCTGAAACTCAGAATTTGCATTAAAATTAGGAATAAGGTCTTAATCCTAAATTCTTTCCTAGCTCCATGTTTTGGTCCAATTTCCTAAAATATTTCCTAGACCCATGTTTTGGTCCAAATTCCTAAAATGTTTCCTTGTTCCATGTTTTGGTCCTTATTCCTAAAATATTTCCTAGCTCCACGTTTTAGTTCAAACTCCTAAAATGCTTCGTAGCTCCATGTTTTGGTCCTTAATCCTAAAATGTTTCCTGGTTCCATGTTTTGGTCCTTAATCCTAAAATGTTTCCTAGCTCCTCATTTTGGTCCTTAATCTTAAAACGTTTCCTAATTCCATGTTTTGGTCCTTAATCCTAAAATGTTTCCTAGCTCCATGTTTTGGTCCTTAATCCTAAAATGTTTCCTACCTCCGAATTTCTGATTGGAGAATCCTAAAACTAGTCTCATCTCTGATTTCCAATAAGGAATTCTAAGAATCAGTCCTTGGTCTGAGTTTCATCAGGGAAGGATAGCAAAGTCAATACAAACTCGGACTTTGTAAGGATTCTAAAAATTCCCAAAATAGTTCCTAAAGCCGAGTTTGCAACATGGCATATAGCAAGTATCCAATTTCCAAATGTTGTCCAAATGCTGAGTTTTGTTAAGAGCATGTTCCAAGTGAATGCTGAAATCCACTTTTTCTTCTTACCTCTGAGTTTCCATGAACTCTTCCAAGCACTGAGTTTCAAGGGGAAGCTTCCAAATCATCATCCTTATGCCAAGTCTGAGGTTCAAGCACAAAGTTCGCAATTATTATCACAGGTCCGATTTTTAGAATTAGAAGTAGAATAGATCTGTGTAGGATTTGCTGAACAGGAATTGTTGTACCAACAGTTGAAGCAAATGAATAAAGCATTGAAGTATGGTGTTTTACGTGTTGCCTTTTCCTGTTTGCATGGTTTCTTTCATCAAATTAGTTAAAGTTCATTGATTTTAGTGGTGAAGTTTGAGGATATTGGATGGATTTTTGGTTCATACCATTGGGGATTTGTTGATTGTAAGTTTCAGTGTATGGTTTGTCCGAGCCTATTATTGCTATTAGTTTAATTGTGGATTTTTATTTGAGTTGCACCAAAATTGGGTACTTAATGTATGTTCGTGATCTAAAAATGTCTCATTTTCCATTGGAGATTGCAATATTCTTGTGGCGTTGTGAGTTTATCTCTGGTTAAGCAAGAATCTGTTTTATGTGAGGAATCTGTCTATCTGCAGCATTATCCATTACTGTTATTGTCCGTAGATTTAGGTTAGATTCTTTGAATGCTATCCTCTTCCTCTATATTTTAATCAGTTTGAGAAGTGAAGCGTCAATTAGATTGCCACATGTGATGCAAACTAGCTTGTCAGATGTGTAAGTCCCTTTGTGATTACCATCAATTCACATTATCACTGAGTCTATCCAAGTACAGTTAAAACCTGACATTCGAAACTTTGAGGTCATCTCATTTGGTCAAGTCCTATAGCATATGAGATTACCTTATTGAAGAGAGGATAGGATATACTTTGTCTAATTTATTCTGCGTTGACTAAAGTGCAAACTTCCCCATCAACACTTTGTGGTCGAGGTTCCTATTTCAGTTTCAGTTCTACTTATAGAGGTATAATTTTATTGAATTCTATTATGTCAAGACTTTGATTTGTGTTTGATGTCTGATCAATCTAACTGTAACATAAATTCTCTCTACAGTTTTGTACATGCAATTTGACTCATTTGAATATACATCAATTCAAATTATAGAGGTTTGCCAAGTTGTTTTTCATAATTATTAATCTTAAGTTGTATAAATATGATTCCAAGATGGAAATGCAATTTCCCCTTTATTGTAGGACATTGAGGTGGGGAAACCTGTGCGCCCACAGTTAGCCTCTAGAGTGCCAGACATTGAGACTGCATGGAAAAAGGTTCGTAATTTTTTCTTGCAACTTTTCTGCATTTTATACTTGCAGCGTCTTTTTTTTGATGATTGTTGGGTGTACACTGGTTTGGTTTTAATAATAGATTGATCTAAAACAAGGAAAACAATGTGTTGTTTCACATGAAACTTTATGGCAACTTTCTGCACACTTTATTGTAGACAGTACACCTTATATTTTTGTCACTACTGACTAGCTACAGCTAACATATTCGTTTTTTGTTTCAGTTACATGGCAAACAGGTGGTTGTTGAGTGCAAATTTGATGGCGACCGAATCCAAGTGCATAAGAATGGAAGAGAAGTGCACTTCTTTTCAAGGTTTTTTTTTCTCATTTGGTGATTCTTATCCATTTTCTTTAGCTAGGGTCTTGGTTCTACTGTTAAGTGTTCAAATGTAAGATAATAAGGCTCCAAATGAATTTGGGATTGAAAAAGATATAATAAAGCCCACTCTTGTAATTGTTTTACAAGCTTTGGCTAGTTGCACATATGAATTAGAAGTGTATAAATTTGTATTTGGTGTGCCATCAAGTGTGAAATTCTTATTGATTGTCTGCAGCATTATACATTTTAAGCATTGGTGGCTTAGACAAATAATCATGATTGTGGGATAAAAAATTGAAAAGAAAGCAAAAAGTAAATGCAGAGAATCCTGTACACATGTTGACTATTAATTTCTTAAATCAACTTTTTTTTTCTTTCTATAAGCTTAGTGTATAATTTTTTTGTATTCGGTGTGTGAAATTCTTATTGATCATCTGCAACTTACACATTTTATGCACTCGTGGCTTAGACAAATAATCATGATCATGGGACAAAATATTGAAAAGAAACAAAAAAGAAAATAGAGAGAATCCTGTACACATGTAACTATTTCTTAAGTCAATTTTTTATTTTTTGTTTTTATTTTTTATGTAGAAATATCCATGTAGGATTAGATAACTGGAGAAAAATGTAATCAGTACAAGTTTTAACAATGACATACAATATGATCTCTTCCCATCTTGCTATTTCCTCATCCAGTGATTAATTAAAATGATAATCTGGACGTACCCAATGCCAAATTTGTTATGGCTTACTGACATACCTGAATCCCAATACCAAAACCTGATCTGTAACTAATATTATTTTAATATTTTCGCTTTAGGATGCAAAAAGTTACTGGGAAACAATGAAATACAGCCAAAACCATCATGCAAGTAGGTATTGTTTCAAGAGCATTTGTCATGTGGCGGTTCTGCACCAAATAGAATGGATATCATTGCAATTATACTGGCCAAATCAAAAGTGACCTAGCTGGTTCTAGATAATATGATATCTATTTACATTTTCTAGCTCTTCATTACTCAACACACTGTTTAAGTACTTGCTTTCTTTTGCCAACTGTTTAGAAATTTCATCAACATGGAAGTCAGAGATAGATCTGTGCATAGAATGTGATATTTTGGTGGGAGTAGAAGACAAAATAGAGTTGTGGATATGTAGAAACCATTGCCCTATAATAGATCCAATTAAATGTTTAAAGTAGCTATTTTAAAGTAGATATAAAAGTGGTAATTGTACTTGGTATACTTGAAGACTAAAGCCCGATCTTTCTTACTACAACAGTACAGATACACCAACATGTGTATTTTTCTTTGACAACATTTGCATCAGATGGAATGGATGGTTCTATATATATGTGTGTGTATGACTAGAGGAGAGTTAATCTTAAGATTAGGTGGGGGCTTTGCTCCTTTTGGTAGAAGATATCAAGTGATGTGAGATAAAGTAGAGGTAGGGGGTTCTAAGAGGAAAAGGGGTTCGTTTTACTTAGTATTATTTTCAAAGATCATGCTTTTTCCTACTACAATAGTACAACAATATGTAACAACCCACCACACTCTTTTATTTTATTTTTTGCAATATAAAGATGAATATGCAATGTCTTCAGCATGTTTTGATAACCTACATCCCAAAGTGGGCAAGGTGAGAGCATGCAATGCTTCTAACCACACAACTATTCTAAATGAGTGCATGTACAAATGGTATGGCAGCAAGCCGATCAAAATATGTAGGTGGCAGAGCCAGCCTAATCAATACCTCTTTGTTAGACTGTTTAAAATGTCACGTAGGTGACAGAGCCAACCTTATCAACACCGCTTCGGCAGGCTGCGTGCATGCAATGCAAACCATTGGCATATTAGGACCAAATTGGTAGATAATGCCAACTTTTTCAATGCCAAAATAGGTTGAATGAAATGCTATGGTGTTTAGTAGCAAACTGTCCAATTCTACAATATGAAATGCATACAAAGGAAGCCTCTTGCAGTACTACCATCAAGAGTTTACAAGATTATCTTGAAATGCATTACAAATTAACAATTGATGAATTGTTTTTTTTTCAGATTGCAGGAATTGGGTAGCCCCCCAATAAACTGCATTGCGTTGGGTAAACTTTTTAATGTGACTAGTGATGCTATTGGAACATGGCCTCCGGTACCACGTGGGCTGGGGGGAGACTAGACCTCGTGAACTTGTGCCTACCACAGGAAGCTGTCGGCAATCGAGCCAAGCCCCAACCTGTAACAATTGATGAAGCTAACTGCTGTTATTAAACTGATATAAAGTTCTGATTATAAAATTAGACTGTTGCAATATACAATAAGGCAAATTAACATTGATAAACATTAAAATCATGTACCCAAATAAATAATACCTTATAATCTATTAAGTTTTCATGAATTCTGTGTACTCTACATATGAAATGTTTTTGGAAACTTCCTTCTTGCTTGTGACATCAATTTCTGCTAAGAGTTGTTGATCAATCAATTCGGCAGTTATTGAAATTTGCCAAGATGAAATACAAATATTTGGGATTCAATGTATCATATATTATTCAAAACAATTTGGTAGGAGTTAAAGATAGAATTGGGGTATTGTTGACGTGTATTTTGTACACTATCAAACACAGAATAAAATACCTAAAGGTACCTTATCCTCTCTTGAATAAAGCCTCTGATTGCTGAAGATATCGCGAAAAAGGATCAATCAGGATGACTCCAAGGTTCTTGTATGTAGGGTCTCTACGTGTGGATAAGCTCTTTGTGGTATGATGTGATTTGCTGGAATCACAAGGGGACTTACATTTGATGATTGAACGTCTGATCTGCTTTGAAAATTGCTGGAACACAGGATTTTACTAGCTTAGATTTGAAAAAAGGAAAAAAGATGAGGGCGAGGAAAGGATCTAATCCTAACACTAAGAATGTAGGAGCAATGATTGATCTTTGATGAAATTCTAACTAGGTCTTGTTTTGACATCGCAGGACCATCTCCACAAGGCTAGTGCGATCTTCGAAGGAAAGCTTTATGATGTTCAAATCATCACTACAGGCATAGACACCATCAAGTTGATGCATATCAATGAAGAAGCGACAATTGAAGTTAAGCTTAGGCTGAACGATTCCAGTTGACTACGCAAGGCAAGTCTGCAATCAACAAACTACTAGTAGTATGGATATACGAATTTCACCATCAATCAAGCACATTTCTTCCACTCATCTAATAACATGAAATCAAATATGAGAAGTATAAAGACCATGCAAATTGTCGAATCGACCCATAAATTTCACCATTTCTTCAATGAAGTTACAAGTCTTTTACAACAACATCTTGGCAACAATCTTTGCCTTCTCTCTCTACTCTACTCTAATTGCTATTCTATCAACTTCTAACTACTCTCTATCTACTAACTGCTTCCAACTATTTCCAACTCTCTAACTGCCTTTACAAAATGAAATGCCAGGGCTTATATAGTGCCCACAATACAATTCGATGGCTAAGATCAATTTGAGATCAATGGCCAGGATTCAATAATAAAAACCCTAATTAGGGTTTGTTACAACCATTACATAACATTTAATGCTTGACCAATGATAAAATTGTATTGCTTGGACACATGTCCTCTCTGGAAAAATCGACCAATGGATAGTCGGGGTAGGTACATCGGAGTTTGTGCCACCTTCCATGAGTTAGGTACACTGAATCTGGAAATGCTGAGGTGGACCACACTGACTGGAGAAGTGATGACTAGGATGCCACCTCGTCTAACACTTGTAACTTGGTAAATATTCAACTTGATGTTGTTGAGAAGCTAGCTTTAATTAATTCATCTGGAACTATCTACTTCTTCAACGAACCCTTGCTCTAACTTCTTGTGTCCTTGATGTGTAGGATGATTGATGTACCTCGCCTTGGAATGCTGGATTGGGAAAGGTCGCCCTTATCTTGATGACGTTAGTCCAAAGAATGCCGTCCTTGTCGATGCTAGGCTGGATCAAAGAAGGTTGTCCTTGTCCTTGCTTGATCGTCCTTGATCTGGCTTGATTTTCCTCGAGGAGAGTCTTCCGACTTGTAGATCTTTCGAGCTTGGAGTCGCCATCTTGATACCTACACAACATTTCAAAATTAGTAATATATCTTGAAATCTAAAATTTAAACTTTAAAAGGAAGATTCAAGATTTTAATTTAGGAAACCTCATGATAAATCTTGAGTTATCATTTCCTAATTAACCATGTAATACTTAGATTTTTCCAAAAAATGTCTAAAAAATCAAACCTTGAATAAGGGTGTCAAGATGATTTTGCCATACCTCCTCTTGGGAATTAACTCTAAGAAATGATGTAAAAATAGATGAATTTTGCTAGGCAAAGTGTAGATCAAAGCTCTCCCTTGGATAAAATGCACCTCCTTTAGCTTGGAAAAGAACTCCACCTTCCTCTTCAAAAATCTGGAAATTCGCCTTCAAATGTCTTCAAAAATCTGGAAATTTGCTCCACAGAAGCTAGATTTCGCACCTTGTTGTTCTTCTCCAAATCGCACTTGTGTGAATGAATGAATGATGGATTAAAATCGCTCAACACACCTCTCTTATATGGGCGCTCATCCTTTCATTTCCCATAGGCCGACTTGAAAAATAGGCCAAAAGATAAATAAAAATTAAATAAAAGGAGAGGCCAACTTGATAAAAAACATTACATAATACCCCAAGCGCTTCCCATTTTATTTTTTAATTTAATAATAATTAATTTTAAATGCCGTCATAATTAAAATTTCGATTTTTTATAGGCATGAATTAATTATTAAATGTTTTGCGCACTTATTAAATGTCAATTTAATTTCAAAAATATTTCAAAGTTTTATCGAAATTGGCATTTAATGTGTCATAGATGATATTGGCGCTTAGGCATGGCAAGATAATGGACATCAACAAGATCGCTCTGGTCCCTGGGAGAGGGACAGGAGCGATCTCATTCTAGACCTCACACTTCTTGTTTTTTTCACGTTCAAAATTTCTTCCTGGACGTCCAAAATGGGATTCTCATTCGTAACTTTGAGTTCGATCTATCCAATTTTTTGAATGAATGCTCCTTAGAACCATTTTCGCCCTGGTCCCTTGGTGAGGGACATGAGCGCTTTTCGCTCTGGATCCTCAGTGAAGGACAGGAGCGAAATTTGACTTTTCGAACTCTCTATCAAGATAATTTTAATGGAATATAACATTTAAGTATAAGAAACACTTATACTTTAAGTTATATTCCATATATACTTTCAGGATGTTTGAGAGTGGTTTCAGGCCTCTAGGAGTTATATTGCAAAATCTAGTTTTTTGAGGTTTTTCAGTTTCCAGACTTAGTCAAATTTCAGGATCAGGACATTCCAGACTTAGCCAAATTTTAGGATCAGGACTTCAGACTTAGCCAAATTTCAGGATCAGGACTTTCAGACTTAGCCAAATTTTCAGGATCAAGACTTCACTCCAGCAGGACCTGCTATCCTATTGATCTCCCCGACAGCACTCAAAATGCAAAGGCTACTAACAAAACCCTAAAAGACCAAAAAACAAACCCTAAAAAGCAAAAAAGAAAGGGTCCCCATTTGCAATGGGGCGATGTGTGAAAATGTCGCAACAGGTATATTGACCTAAAATATTTCTAGAGTAGGATGAGTGCAAACCCTAGATCCCCCATGTTAGAGAGAACCTTCACAAGTGAACTTGCGAATGGAGGAGGATTCCCACCTACATTCCAATGCCTTGACTTAGTCCTTGCCTATGTGAAGAATTATCATGTTGAATCTAAGGAGGTGAGAATAATAGATGGTGTTGTAGTGGTAAGGTTGGATATTGATTTTATAGGGACTACCTTCAGACAACCTAGGTGATATGAATTTGCAAATATGTCTATTGAGATGAGGTCGGAATATTTCTTAACAAAGAAAGATTGTTGCCTTTGCATTGCCAAGCATTGGTTGATATTAGAGAAGAAAGGGAAATCTCAAATCCCTAAAACATTGTAGAGGTCCCATTTCAAAGATGATGTATCATACATGATTACATTACTTCATAGGGTAGTAGGGAGTGATGATTCAAGTATCTTTGATGAATGGATGTGCCAATTTATTTTGGTTATCTATAATGAGACTTAGTACATAGATTGGGCAAAGTTGATTAGTGATCATATACATGATCAACTTGTGAATTTCCATAAATAGTATTAGTTTCTTATGTGCTTCTACTTGTTTTATGCAATAGGGAGCATTCAAACGGTGTGGCTTAGATTGGAAGCTATTGGAACCTTCACAAATGACACTTATGTTTGTGATTATTACCTGTAGCTTCAAGAGGAGTATGGAAATAGTTATTACAAGTCTGTTGATGATTTCAGTGTCAGAAGGATAAATGGTAATCTTGAATCAAGGATTTCTCAAGAAGCAATGCAACTTGTGATCCCGTTTGGTAGCTTTTTCTTTCAATTTGACAAATTCACATATGTTAGAATTGGGGGTTTTGAAAACACTTCATACAAATTGCCAAGATATGTCAGTGATCACATTGTACTTTTGGAGGTTTGTAGGTAGATGGCTTAAGTGAACAAGAGGTGTAATGATCAAAAGAAAGGAGGAAATACTTTTCCTAGATGCATCTAACCTATTATACTTGTAAAATGCATGAGGATGCTAGGAATGTTAGAATTCTTTCTAAATTCAATTTTCATACATTTGTGGCAAGACTGTTCTTTGATAGCGAAAACTTTGTAAAGGAAGTCTATGTACTAGTACGTCATTTGAATATCAACCTCATGCCAAAGACTATTGGGAGGATTGTATTGATGAATCTAAAGTCAGAAGAAGAGATTGGGTGAGACTTACAATAGATCAGATGAAAGCCTTAAATCTTGGTTGAGATATTCCTAATATGGTTGATGTCACAACTTGTACCTAAGATTAGATGGTTAGAAAAGGAGGTTACAGATATTGTTGTAAGATCATCATTTGCGCTTGATGAAAGAATAAGTGGTTGAATGCTAAGATCACTAGCCACACTACAACCAAGTCTCCACATAGAGAACAAACTTCCAGAGGACAAACATCAATCATAGGATCCACCTCTCAACAACCATCTACCAATGTGTATACCACCAAGTCCAAGACTTCTTTTAAGAAGGGAGATGATTGAGATGAAGGAGAGAAAATTGAAAGGTCAATGTGAAGGGGCAATAGGAAGACGAGGAAGAAATTGGATGTGAAAAAGGCTTGAAGAGTTGGCTCTGTAGAAACACGAGTCTGATTAGGAGCAACAACAAGTGAGTAAAGATACCTCCCATGCGTCACTGCCTCAAGGTAATGTGTCTCCTCCTCCATTGCTAGTAAATCAAAGTGCTAATCTGCCCCCTCTATCAATCACACTGAATGCGAGTGTTCCACCATCTTCACCCCCTTAGCAACAAACTTTGCATAATGTTATTTCTGACTTTGTTCTAAAGATTGATAGGCAATTGGTGTTTCTGACCACCAACTTGGTTGAAAGAGATTGTTGGGAAGAAAAGAAGATACACACAAATGATTGACCCTGGTTTTGATGCAGTGACCATATTAGTTCAAGCTGACCATCAGCCTAAAAAGGCTAAGAGAATTTCTAGGATGATGGTAGATCCTCTGTGGACACCAATTTGTAGAGATTGCTGGAACCATAAATGACAAGATTGAAGAGGAGGTCACAGAAGTTGACTTCAATGTTAGCAAGTGAGCTATGAACTCCTATGGTGGAAGGTGATATTCATAATGCAAAGCTTTCCATTGATATCTTGGTTGGAATATTAAAGGAGGAGAAAGTAGAGAAGGAGCAATTGGAAGAGCAAGTAGAAGTTTTGACTTCTTATATTAAATCCAATACTACCTCTCAACCTCTTGATATTTCACTCGAGACCCCTATGAAAGCCCCTTATAGAGGAGTAAGCTCTGATGTAATGAATTAGATTAATAGGTATCAGGCTTTGGGTAAAGCAGCTGAATCATAGGTCGAGAAAATGACTGTTGAAGGACTGTTGTGCATTGATGAGCTAATGAAATTGTATGAAAATGTGTAGATCAAACAGAAAGAAGTAAATTTTGATATTCAAGCTATCAAAGAGGAAACTCTATTAATGGTTGTACTTGTAACTTTTAAATAAGAGACTTGTAGGAAGTAGTAAGAGTAGATGCTAGTATTTTAGTATCTGAAAATATTATCAGTAAACTAGAGGAAAACGAGTTAACCAATTGGCTAAGTGCAATGGAATGGAATATTTTGGTTGTTAAGGAATTCTTGTTTGAATTGAAAAAGTTATTGGAAAACTACAGCTTAATTTTGTTAGATCTCAAAGCTAATTTCCTAAAGCTGGATGCTAACATTCTTGACAAAGGTGAAGTGAACTTGATTTATGTTAATATTGTAAAGAGAAATTTCAAGAAACTAATTGCTGAGGAATTGGTCAATAAGAATATTATTGATAGAGGTACAATGGAGAGCCATTGCAACTTGTCATCTTGCCTCGTAAAATTTGGAAAAGAAATCATTGACTTCCACAAGAAGATTGGTGAGATGAATAACACTATTGCCATATGGAAATTGCTTTTGAACATAACTACAATTCCAAATGTGAAGGCCATCTCTCCTATGATCACTAGTTTCAAAATTTTTAAGGCGAGATGAACTCTTTACAAGTAAAGTCTCTAGTAGAAGATAAAAAGAATAAGCTCATGCAAAATGAGAAATACAAGGAAGAATGAAGCACACCTATTTAAAAATTGTCCTTTTCTTGGAATAGAATATTGTTTTTAAAATGAACTTCATTTTAATATCGACGTATTATATGATGAAAGTTTGTTTTATCTTCCTTTGAAGAAACGGTTACAAGCAAAGACAACTTCATTACATAACCATAGATAGGCCAATAGGTAATATTTTGATGATCTTTTGGCAATGTACATTGGCGATTGATCATCCATTTGAAGAAGTTCTGTAATTTTTGAGGTTTCTTAAATTAGCATACAAATTATATGTAATGACCCCATTTTTTGTCTCTCCAGCATTGTAGTTAGCTCCGACTTTCTCGATGAGCACTAGCCTTGTTAGAAGGGATGCTTGTTGTTGGCAGTGAGTTCAATTGGTCTCGAGAACTCCTATGACACTTTCCAAAGTGAATTGCGGCTTTTGGTGTGTTCTCCAATATTGTTGGAGAGAGGGCATATGTTTCTAGAAAGTCACCTTGTCAATCCTGATTTTCATTATTCATCATCAGCACATTCTAGTACAATCAGATTTTGATTCCAATGCTATTTAGTGTTTTTTGCATCTCGTGTCTATTATCGAGGTTTAATTTAATTATTTCATCAATCTATCTTAATTTTATAAAATACTTTGAAAAACAACTTTTGTGTAATAGCTCGTTGGTGAAAGGAAGCTAAGGTGTGGAAAACGCTTCCTAACACTAATCTAGTGGGGGAGATAGTGCAAATTTTCTTTACAAATCTTAACTATTACAGAAATAGAAATACATCACAAGGAAATAATGAACATGCATAAAGGTTATACCAAATAATACAAGATATATCATGGGGAAAAGCCTTTTGGGAGAAAAATCCCACACTCCAAAAGCATAATACTTTGTATTATTGAAACAGAAAGTTGCAATACAATACTAGTACATTGCTTCTTCAACAAGAGTCTTCAACAATCAATCCAACAACACTTTGAATTGATTTCGGCAGCATAACACTTCACCTGCAAAAATCACATCATTAATACTTTCCAAGGCTACCTTATATAGAGAAATACAACTGAAGAGGTAGCTTCTAGATGAATATACAAGATAGGGTCGTGCAAAACATTTGGCCCTATTTTTCAGCCATCAAAAAGCATGCAAATGACACATGTACATCTCCAAATGACTCCCCATTCAAACTTCCTAAGTTGGGCACTTGAGGTATGACAGATGCTTTTATGCATCTTACTTACAGCTGTCATAAGAATATGTCATAACTTACAACACTTAAAGTGTAAGAGAATCCATCATAACTAACAATTATTAGCTGATTCTCTTACAGCCTGTCATAACCCAACTTGGGCACCCACCTTCTCCATGCAAAGGTATCTCTTGCCACTTGTCCATTTTGTCATAGGCTGTCATATGTAAGTGTGTCATAGAATCTTGTCATAAAACTGTCATAACATGACACTTGTCAAGATCCTCACAGTGGGATGCCTACCTGTTGTGACCTTTTCACACATCGCCCCATTGCTAACGGGGACCCCCCTCTTTGCTAGCTTCCTGCGTCGTTAGGTTAGGGTTTTGGCTGCTTAGTGGGCAATTTTGCATTTTCCGTGCCCGAGTCTCAGAGTTTTGATCATGCCTAGTGCCGTCTACGGTTTTTGAAGTGTTAGGATCAAGTTGCAAAAGATGATATTTTTAATGATCCTAAGTTTTGCTAAGTGTTTGAGCATTTGAATGTTAACGTGTTTTTAAACACGCGCGTCAATGATTTTAAAGTGCTAAGATATTCACAGACCTTTTGGAGTTGTTTCTCGCTCCTAAGGTAATATTTAAATTGGTTTCGCACTTTATTCCAACATTTTCCTGGCGTTTCGCTCAGATTTTTGGAAAATTAGTCTAAGTCCAGTTAAATTTAAAGTCGCTGAGTGATTTTGAGTGGTTAAAATGTTAAAATCCTAAGGGAAATCCATATTCCAAGGGTTAAAGGGTCAAAATCCATGCTAGAGGTGATTTTCCCCTCACATTCCAGACTACCCAACCCATTCCCCCACTCAAAATCCATACTACACATGGGTTTCCCTTGGAATCCATACCGGCCACTAATTTCCCCCACTGTTTATCCCCACCTGGAGCGATTTTCCCCTGGAGATGCTAAAATTTGGCTAAGTGTCAGGATTTATCCAGACACCCATCGAATTTCCCCTGGGAGTGCGGACTGGAGTAATTCCATGCCTGGGTCGTTTTTCCACTAGGATTTTTGTGACAACTAAGGATTTTTGTCCAGACAGGGATCGATTTTCCACTGGGAACATTATGAAGAGTTTTTGAGTCCGGATTTTTGTCCAGATTGAGGTCAAATTTCCACCAGGGAGGTATTTTTTTCAAGTTAAGTGATTTTTGAGTGTGGATTTTTGTCCAGACACCCATCGAATATCCCCTGGGGGGTGATTTTTGCAAAATGAGTGCATTTTTGTCTGGATTTTTGTCCAAACTCATATCGATTTTCCCCTGGAGGGTGATTTATGTGCATTTTGATGATTTTGAGCATGGATTTTTTATCCAAGCATGGGTCAAATTTCCCCTATGGGGCAAATTTTGACACTTACGCGATTTTTTAATCCCAACCTACAGTGATTTTCCCCTAGAGGCTTTATTTTGGATTTAAACTGGAATATTTTAAATAAAAAGCCCCATTTTGATTGCTTTTAAATAATTATTAAATGATTATTTAAAATTTAAAAGCAAATTTAATAACTTGCAACAATTATTAAATGTTTGAATCTTCTAGAAGCAAGTTAGGGTTTCACCAAGCAAGTATTTATACAAGTGTTTTTTTATCCCACATTGCTTGTGTGGTGAAAGTTGGAGGTGAAAGCAAGTATATGAGAGGAACTTCAGCATTATTTTATTATTATTTCTGCCAGGTGTCTCCATGAGAGCGATTTTTTTTTCAAGTTGGGAGAATTTTTTAAGCAAGGCGTTTTTGTGAAATGTGGGATTGAGGATTTATTTTCCTCCATTTTTTCCAGCTTGCTGATTTATTCCTCTTGGCTGCCATTAAAGACCAGTTTCAGATTTTCGATTTTGCTAAGTTTGGCGATTTTTTCCAAATTTAGCATTTTTTGGTGAAAGTTGGCGAATTTGTGTTTGGAGACCTTGGGCGATTTTTCCTCCACCATTGTTGCTTGCTGTTCAGACCTTCATTTCTATAGATTGCTGCCATTGACAACAATTTTCAGAATTTTTAAAATTTCGATTTTTTGCTAAGGCAGGCAAATTTTTGTGTTTGGGGTTTTCAATCCCAACTTAGGCGATTTTTCCAGATTATTGCCATCCTCCATTATTGCAGGTCCGAGCTATCCTTTGGCATCAATTTTCAGATTTCCATTTTAGCGCTAGACTTGGGAAAATTTCGATTTTGCTTGGAGGCCACATTTTGGTGGATTTTTCATGCATGTTTGTTGGCTATCATCATTTCCAGCCTGCTGATTCGCTTCAGATCTGAGGTTTGCTTCAGATTTTGACCTCCATTAATGGCTGCCATTAATTTTGAGACTTAAGTTTTTATTGCCCAACCAATTCTATCTTAAATATTTAGCATTTGGAGACATTTTGTGGAGTTTTCTGTGCACTTTTCAGACCATTTTAATGCTGTTGCAGGTCTGAAACTCCATTGTTAGGCGGTTGTCCTCAGAAATTTTCATTTCCAGCCACCTAACCAATTTTGGCGAATTTGCTTGGGGCTGTTTCCTAAGCCATTTTTCATCATTTTCAGGGATTTAAACCATTTTGCAAGGTGCTGGTAAGTCTGAAGTGTTCGATTTTCAGACTTATCCTCAGAAAACTAATTTTTACCAGCCATACTTACATTCCAGAAAATGATTGTTTTCATCAATAAAACTGATTTTTATTGATTTTATGCACATTTTGAAGATTACAACATATTTTGAAAGTCTGAATTTTCAGGTTGTCTTCAGAATTTTGACCTCCATTGTTGAGTGCGGAAGGTGTCTTCAGACATTCATTGTGTGAAAACACAACCTTTCACACCTTTCCTAAGTCATCATCAATCCGGTATACTCCTTTGCATTCTTTGCTTGCATATTTTCTAAGCGTAAGGAGGTATAAATGAATTTTTATGGAAGGCTTCCATGCCTTAGTGTTGTCACACATTGAACGTAATTGCTAAAATTTACCAAGTATATGGATTATTTTCCTGACTCCATGCTCTAAACTAGCTAAATCTCTAGAAAGTCAGGAATTTTATTACAAGTATTTATTTTTATCCTAGGACTAACTTCCAGTTTCGTATAGGTGCGATGTCGAAGTCAGGATACAAGGAAAGGAAAGAGTTGCTGAAGATGTTGGAGACTGGATTTTATCCAGAGTTCAAGATTTCATCCAGATGGAGGGAGATCACTGATACCAACATGCATTTCCTGGACTTTGACTGGATGCAGCGTCAGATGTTTGGATCCAGAGATCAGGTTCCTTCTCCAGCATATGCGAATATTATGAAGAGTGGCATTTTCCATGTTGCTGGGTTTCCACAATCCATACAGTGCAGTGAGTTGATCCTGGAGTGTGCACGATGTTACGATCCGCTCACAAGAATGATCAAGAGTCCGAAGGGTGTTGTCATCGCCTACCTTGCTGAGGATGCCATTGCTGAGGTATTCGGAATTCCATGCAGTACAGACATGAAGGATGTGACCAAGGAAGATTATGCAGACAGATACATGAAGAAGATGGGTGTATGCAAGAGTTTAATTAATAAAGAATGGATGATTGAACCTAGGAATCATCATTCCAAGGCTCCCAAGACACTTTTGTGCGTAGATTTTAAGGAGGAATATAGTGATTTGATATTCCTACTCAACAGAGTGATGGGAATGCCGCAGGGAGCAATATTTCATGGATGGATGTTCTACTTCATCCAGGATTGTCTTAAAGGAACACTAGTGAATTGGTCTAAGATCATAAGCGACAATCTGGATTTTCAGTTGAGGAATGTAGAGCGGTCCAAGTCATTCGCCATGACTTCTTACCTGGTGTACCTGCTTGCATGGTTTGTTTCATACAAAGGATTAATATGCAAAGGTGAAGTCGGGAATGGGCAAGGACAGTTTAAGAGTTATGAATGCTACCCCCAGTTGAGTATGCACAGAATCGAAGACTAGAAGAGAGTGAATGATGCATTCACTATGTACATCACATGGATGCTGCAGGGCGAAATCCACAGAAGATTGTCCAAGAAGGCAACAGAGTTAATAGAAAAATATGGATCGTGGTATATACAGTTTCCCACTTTCACATACCTTAGGATTCATGGGTTTCAATCTGAACCCTACAGACTTCCTAGGTATCCTACTGACAGAATGATATTGTTGGAAGTGGTAAGACAACTTCTAGAGTTCGATGTTATCCAGAGAGAGAAGCACAGGACAGGAATGACATTCCCTATTTCAATTGGGAAGACATCAGAGGTCTGCCAATCCGCCATAGCTGCCAGCACTGCAGGTGAGGAGATTGCATTCTACAGATTTTCTACCTACAAGAAAAGAGAGAGATTCGATCCAGACAAGAAGGTCGGAAGGATCAGAGGAGAGAAGTTCACTCATAAGGTTGACATAGAGGATTATTGGGCTAACTTAATGGACGAACAAGCAGTGAAGAGAAGAATGTGGTCCAGAATGTGAGTAGATTTCATGAGGAAGTGTGGACTTTTTCTCATCCCTGATCAGGTATTAGATGATAGAGATCATACACACCCACATTATGAGAATGAAATGAAGAAGGCAATCCTATTGCCAAATTGGTCAGAGTCAGAAGAGATTGACCTGAATGTATTGATGAGAGAAGTCTTGAATTTCTCCCGCACATGGGTGGATATGCAGATGAACATATTAGTTGACATGGGTGTTCCCTTCACTTATGAAAGGATGAAGATGGAAGAGTCTACTTCCGAGGATGATTAGAGGACTGTTAGTGATGTCAGGATTCATGCAGACGAAGAGAGTCAAGCTCCCAAGAGAAGGAAGAACATGCCTGGAGAAGTCAAGGCTAGAGGGAAGAAGATTGAGGATGTGAAGAAGAAACAAAAGACTATCATTCCTCCACTTATCATTCCTTCACCCCCTCCCAGTGCCTCATCAATCGAAGTGATTGAAGTAACATAACAGAATAAGGAGACTCAGCAGTGTTCCAACACAGTGATACTACTAGAGAATACTCAGGAATTTCATGCCACAGCAACATCTGCACCTCTTGATGAGAATGATGACCAGCCGGGATCCCCTACTGTCCTTTTGGAAGTTAGTTTGGGAAATGATGTATATGATTGGACCAGGAATAATCCTGATGATAATGATGAAGTTATCTCGGCACTGAAGGACCTTGATTGAGAAATATGTCTTGATGATGGTATGGAGATGACCGCTATTCCTGAATGGTTGAGGAAGAGTATGGAAAAAAGTAAACAAATGATAGAAGTACAGCCTATTGAGGATATTGATGACTACCTAGCTAGGAGTGCTAAGAAGAAGGAGCCCAAGAGAGCGGAGATTTTGTCGCACATAGCTAGAGATGAGACGGGAATGCGGATTGCGCAGATTGCTGTTCCTAGAGCCGGTGTGACAGTGGACACTGCTACTCCCATGGATTTCCAGATCACTTCAGTTGCCCTTGGTCGTCCATCCGCAAGGCAGGAATTTCAGGAGATTGGTGACAACCTCCAAGCAATCAATGCAAAGTTAGACACAGCGATTGCGGAGAATGAAAGGTACAAAGAAGAAAATATTAGACTCAGAGAGTATATTGCAGGGACAAGGCGTGGAGATCCCACCCTTATTTCCCCTATTGCAGTTGACCATGGAATACATTCACACTGCGAGGTAGCGAGAGGTACACACTCAGAGGTGAAAAAGTGGATTGAAAGCACAAGAAAGCAGGTAGATGATTTCCTTACTCAGTTTGTCCAAGCATATGATAAGGCAACAACGCTTGTATTCAGGATCTAGTATTTGGAGGGAGTTTGGGAAGAATTTCGGCCTATCCAAGAGAAGACTATTCCACGCCTCTTGGCATTGAAGAAGGTTCCTAATTCCATTTTGGTCAACGAGAACATTGTGCACAGTGGAGACATATATAATTTCCATGGCTGGTATTGTGCACTAGCTTTGAAGTAATCAGCTTATGAGAATGCCCAATCGAGTTGTATGGAGATGAAAGGATTAATTCAGGACATTCAGATGAAGATCCTTGCCTCGATTGAGGAATTATTGGGTGTTGATGTTAGTCATGCTAGTGGTTTACACTTAGCCGAATTAAGAGACAAGATAAAATTTATGTATTTTTGCCAGTTGGACTCTTTGCAGAAGAGTTAGATAGATGACTTGGTCTCTTTGTTGATTCATGTTCATAATTCGCAGAAGCTCATGCCTGAACGGGAGAATACTTTGAATGCTTGCTCCGATTCATTGGATGTGATTGATTTACAGCAGGATACCTTGCCTAGCATTTCCATGGAGGAGTTAGATTCAGTATTGGCTAGATTCTTGGAGTATGCTAGGAGAGAGAGAGATGCAGGAAGGAATCTTCTAGAAGATTCCCTATATGATGACTAGGTATCTTTCTATTGGGCCATATGTTGGTGGCACCATTTTTGATGTAACCCTAATTAGGGCAATTCCAGGGTTTTGTTGGCATGATCTCGGCCGTTGATCTTAGATCAATCTGGGCCATCCATTTTGTAAGAGACTATATATGCCCCTTTGTCTCTCATTTGTAAGAGAGAGTTTTTGTAGAATTGTTGGTATATGCTACAGCTATTTGAATCCTAATCATTGTTCAATTGTTGGTGATTTTGCTCTTCAAGTGTTGTATTTGCATTCATGGTTCTCAATTCCTCCAAGTTAGATTAGAATTTAGATTAGAATTTATTTTCATGTATGTTAGATTGAATGAAAGATTTGTTGAGTATATTTGTGTGGAATCCTTAATCCATACCACTAGCCTCTTTCCGTTGGTAAGTGCGCCTTGTGTGGTCAACTGGAGTTTGAGTAAGCATAACTTCAACTATTATGCGTCTGTTGACAAGCATCAACTTGGATGGTGTCTTCGTTTGATGGTAATAGTTTGAAAATCATTAAGTATACCTTAGATGATTGCACTAAGCTTGTGTCAATACCTGATTGTGAGACCTTGCCTAGTTTGATTCCATTAAATCCATTCATCATTTCCTACATTCTTAGGATTAGAATAGATTTCCTGAACCCTATTCTTTTTCCCCCTTTTTTAATAAGAAGTAAATCCAGAGCCCTATTGATAAATCTTAAGTTGTCAGCATACCTATTCCGCATCATTCATGATAATCCAAACATTTGCGTAAGTCCCCAAAGTGAAACACAGCAATTCACATCAACCACTGAACTTACCCACTCGTCAAGACCTGACATGTAGAAACCTTGGAATCATTTTAGTTGATCTCATTCTTAGCATCTGAGGTGATTTTGTTCAAGAGAGGGTAAATTACTTTGGTAATTTATTCTGTATTGTTATGCGCATAAAAAACACATCAACACTACCTCAACATGTGCAATATATTTGTCACACAGTCATCGCCAAGTACGATGCCACCAAGCTTGTGGGTCCCACTAGATGACTAGATATTTGCAGGCAATTAATAAATTAAAATAATAAATAAATATATAACAAAATCAATGTTGGGATTTGCAAAGGTTGAGACACCTTAATCCCAACAGTTGGAAAGGGAATTGAAAATTTTAAATCATGGATGCTTGATAAAGTGACTAAAGTGTTGGAAATATTAAATAATGAAATAAGTCACTTTTCAGAGAAATAATGTTTAATTAAATTATAAAGTGATTTTAAATTGTAATTTTCAATGTTGCCGGGTAATTAAGCAATAAGACATTTAATGTAATTAGAGTTAATGACGGCAGTTAACCCGTCGGTTGTCGACAGTTGACACCGGGTAACTGACCGGTCACCTTTATATATTAGCGAGTCCTTGGTCATGGGATGGGGGTTAATATGGTCATTGTCATTGTACTGACATTATTATGAATCAATGAAGATCTGAGTTTCTTTATATTCTGTCATGTCTATTATTTCTGCAATGCATTTAATTACACTTTATTGGCAAAACATTTGGCGTTGTTGCCTAGACAGACTCGGGAAAAGGAGCGGATGGCGTACGGACACGATGGGCCTACCCGCGAGCGAGATTAACCCTGAGGCGGACGATGCACGAATAGAGCTCTAGGACGGAGAAGATACTACAACGAGGGAATTTTCAATCCTGCTTCAGGTGGCCATCGAAACCTACGTCCGAAGAGAGGCCACGGAGGCGGAAGTTCCAACAAGTGCCGTGTGGACTGCACTGGAAGTTAGCCCTGCGGTGAATCAGTTGATGAACCACCTCCCCCGATTGCTCGCACAGGCTTCACTCGCACAGCAGGCTCGCCTGGAGGAAATTGCTTGCGAAGAACGACGCCAACAGATCCTCCTACAGTATAAAGAAAACAACCGTCGTTGGGAAGTGCAACAGGATGGCATGCGACGTGACACTTGAACCTTGAGCCGTACGGGGCGGAATAAAGAACACTCATTGTAATAATTATGTCATATTGTTGACATAGACTTGTATCCCACAGGATGAATGAATAAAAGTGTTCTACTTTTTATATGTCGTTATATATAAAGCCGTATGGGAATTAATGCCCAATACATTGAATAAAGGCAAAAATAAGCAAGAGTATATAGATGAATGTGCAGTAGCCCAACGTGCCTTGATTCTTGAACAACAACCGGAAAGGCGACGGATGTATAAGCGAAGGGAGGAGGAACGCTCCGAAGAGGACGGTGAGGCCGATGGCCACCCACAGAGTCAGGAGGAGTTACTTGCGGAAACCCACCGCAGGATAGAGTGTACTAAAACTCAGTTTAGGGACTTGAGGGACTTGTCACGCACACCAGAGGCTAGGAAAACTCCACGGAGTGGGGAGGAGGCAAGGGAGGGAGAAGACAGCGGGGCTGCCAGGAGTGTCGGAGGGACATCGGGGCACGGCGGTCAAGCACCTCTTACAGGATCTAACCCATTCGGAGTAGGACAGCAGCCACTAGTGGTAAAAAGACAAGGCATGGCGCAAAAACAAAAACTTCCAAAGTTCCATGGGGACGGGAAAGAAGACCCTGTCTGCCACTGTCGCACTTGTGAAACAATTTGGGGAGCGAATGGTGTTATTGATCAGGACGAGTGGGTAACACAGTTTCCCACAACCCTAAGGGGCGTGGCCATCGACTGGTTCTCCGATACGGAGAAGGCTACAATTAGCACATGGCCTGACTTGAAGAAGGAATTTCAAGCGGAGTATCGTCTCCTAAGAGACGATAATGAAATCGTAGCCGAAATTTACGGCACGAAACAGAGGAAGAACGAGACGGTTCGAACCTACAGCCGGCGGCTCAAAGAGCTGCTAGGAAAAATGGAGAACCAGCCCGCAGACGGACTGAAAAAACAGTGGTTCATGGAAGGTCTGAAGACGTCTCTTAGACGGAAAATGAAGATCGTACCTCCCTCTTCATATATCGACGCCTATAATAGGGCAATGGATTTAGAAAGCGAGCAGAAGACGTCCAAGAAAAAGAAAAAGAAATCCTTGTCAGACGACGATTCCTCTTCTGACAAAAGCAGTAGCAGTGATGACGAGTCTAATCGGAAGGTACGGGCTCTCCAGAAAGATATGGAGCGAATGATGAGAGAGATGAAGGCGACCAAAGGAAGCACAAGCAAAGCCGACGAAGGGGATTTATGGTGCACAGACTGCCGCAGCGACGGACACACCAAGGGGTCTTGTCTGAAGAAAGCATTTTGTGATATTTGTTAGATTGCCGGACACCTTACCAAGGAGTGTCCGTACAATATGAGGACCCGTAACCAACAGGTTCTCTTTACGGAACCGTCTGCGCCAGCTGGCACGTCCCAGCCTGCGATCAACAACGCATCGTCTGGCGGCTTTCGGAACAACAGGCGAGGAGGATGAGGCAATAATAATAATACTAATAATAGAAGCCGAATCCAATACGACGCTAAAGGGCGGCCGATGATACAATGTCGGTCTTGCAACCAATGGGGGCATTTTGCTAGGGACTGTACGGCGAAGGAAGTGCCACAGAAACTTTGCAAGTGGTGCGGTCCGGGGGACCATGACGATGGCAACTGTCCGAAATCTGGAGTGAATTTGTTGAATGTAGAAACGGAGGATGTGCTCGCCATAACAAGATCCAAGACGAAAGCGACCACTTACCCAGATCCTCGTACGGAAAAACGAAAGGCACTAGAGGCACGAGTGAAACTAGAGAAGATGTCGACAAACAAGGACGCACACGGGCTTGCAGGTACTTCTCGCTCTGAAGTAGAAACAAATATTATAAACCAACTGCTACAGGTCGAGATACTCGTCAAAATGAAGGATCTCCTAGAAAGCATGCCACACTTGCGGACGACACTTCTGCAATCCGTACTGATAACCCCAGTCGACTGACCAACACATGGAAGGGACAACCTTGGCGAGACGGCAGCAGACCCATTAGCCTTGACGATCAACAATGGTAGACACCTAGCAGTGGTGGAAATGGGTATGCTGGGCACCATCTTGACCGACACCATTGTCGATGGCGGGTCGGGAGTAAATGTCTTGCCAGAGGAATCATGGAAAAAATTGGGCAAACCTACTCTCTGGCCGTCCACCTTTAATTTATGGGGAGCAGACCAACACGGCATCAAGCCGCTTGGCACACTCATGGCACAACTAGTAATGATTGGAACACAGCCGTTCGTCTTGAACTTTGTGGTCATCCCATTGAAGAAGAAGGGATATGATGCCATCCTTGGCAGAGGCTGGCTGGTGGCAGCAAAAGCAAACCACAATTGGAAAAAGAACACCTTGTCCATGGAAAAGGCCGACAGAAGATATATCGACCTCAAAACCCAACTGGTCAGTGAAGAGTTGGCATCAGAGTCAGAGTCCGACGGGGACGACGGTACGGACGAAGGGAAGGATGGCAGAAAACCAGATGACGAAGGCATCTTAGGAATTCAAGCCTGTTCTGAGGACGAGACGGATTCTTTGAGAGGGCTCTTCCATTGGCAAATGGAAGACTATGAATTATTGTACGGGTGCAATGTGCTGGAGATCGAAGAAGAACCTGACGAGAACAAGTTCCCGCTAGAGTACGAACAATACAAGGAAGGGGATGCCCTTGTGGATGACGCACCAGCGCACCAGTTCGACAAGAGTAAGCCCATAAGGTACGAGGAATCCGCACTTAAAATTACAAACCTTGGAGAAACTTCAGAACAAAATAATATTTTGGTCGGCGACGACTGGAATCCGGTCTTGAAGACGGCGGCATTCAAAATTTTCACAGAGTACAAGGATGTGTTCGCCTGGACGTATAAAGACCTCAAAGGGGTACCACAAGAACTTTGTGTACACCGGATCCCTCTGGTTCCCGGAGCCATGCCTGTACGAAGGCGGCCATATAGGATGAAGAAAAATTATGCCGCTAGGGTAAATGACGAAATTGACCGCATGCTCGAAGCAGGAATCATCTTCAAGGTCCAGACCAGCGAATGGGTATCACCCATTGTGATATCCTTGAAAAAGGAGGCCGATCAGATAAGAATCTGTGTAGACTTCAGGTGTTTGAATGCTGTCACAATTAAAGATCCATTTCCCATACCATTCACAGACACCATCCTCGAGGAAGTAGCGGGCCATGAAATTTATTCATTTATGGATGGATTCTCCGGATATAATCAAATTTCCATTGCAGAGGAGGACAAATTGAAGACCACCTTTGTCGTAGAAGATGGCGTTTATGCATACAACCGGATGCCATTCGGGTTGTGCAATGTGCCAGCTACCTTCCAATGGATAATCCTCCATATTTTCGACAAAATGTCCGTAGGAAACTTCAAAGCATTCTTGGACGACTGGTCCATTTATAGCACGAAAGAGGCACATCTCGCCGCATTTGGCGAATGCATGGAAAGATGTCGACGAGCCCGCCTCGCCCTATATCCCAAGAAATGCAGATTTATGGTGCCTCAAGGCAAGTTACTAGGGCACATCGTCTGCAAGGCCGGACTGAAGACTGACCCTGACAAGGTACAGGTCATTGTGGAGATGGAGGCGCCCAATGATGTCACTGGCGTCAAGTCATTTCTTGGACACATTGGGTATTATAGGTGGTTTATTAAGAACTTTGCCCAAGTATTATACCCACTTGATATGCTGACATGAAGGGGGGAACCGTACATCTGGGGAACGGCCCAAGAAGAGGCTTTCCAGGAGTTAAAGTCACGGTTGGTAGGTGCGCCAATCCCGACATATCCAGACTGGGACAAAGAGTTCCATGTACATGTCGACGCATCCAACTTTGCCATAGGGGCCACACTGGCGCAGGTTGGCAGCCACGGGTTGGACCACCCAGTGTATTTTGCAAGCCGACTCTTGTCAAAAGCAGAGAAGAATTACAACACGATGGAGAGAGAAGCCCTCGGGATGGTATACTCCGTCCAAAAATTCCGACATTACCTATTGGTGACACCATTCACATTTTATGTGGATCACCAGGCGTTGATGTACCTGGTGAACAAGTCAATCATCCAGGGGCGGATTAGCCGATGGCTGTTGCTGTTACAAGAATTTACATTCAACATCATTGTCAGACCTGGCAAGAGCCATGTCATCGCCGACCAACTACCACGGATCAAGTCTGGAGAGCCGACCGAAAGTGTTAACGAGGATTTTCCGGACGCCCATCTCTTTCGCATTGCCGTCCTTCCTGCCTGGTACACGAGTGTGGGCGAATACCTATCAACTTCAAAATTTCCTAAGGAAATGTCGTTAGGCGAAAGACGAAAACTTGTACTAAGAAGCAAAACGTTCCAACTTATAAATGGCCTTCTCTACAAGATGGGACCTGACCAGATCCTATGACGATGCATCTTGGAAGAGGAAATCCCAGGAGTCTTGAGAGAAGCACATGAAGGGGTCGCAGGACGACACATGAGACCGGACACGACGGCAAGGAAAGTCTTACTAGCAGGCTTATGGTGGCCGACAGTGCATAATGACGCCAGAGAATGGGTGACAAGTTGTGATACATGTCAACGCGCTGGACGACCATTAAAGAGGGATTTTATGCCACTCAACCTGTCGAATGCTCAAGAGTTGTTCGAAAGATGGGGGTTAGACTTCATTGGTCCGTTGAAACCAAGCCGGGCCCGACGATGTAGATACATTGTCGTGGCGACCGAATACTTGACCAAATGGGTCGAAGCGAGGGCCTTGGCAGACAACTCCGTCGTTAGTACGGCGAGATTCATTTATGAACAGATTATCACCCGGTACGGAATACCTATACAGTTGACAAGTGATAGAGGAGGGCACTTCGTAAACCACATTATCCGGCTGTTGACAACCGAATTCAAAATTTTCCATTCTCTATCAAGTCCGTACTATCCTTGAGCAAACGGCGAGGCGGAGGCGACCAACAAAATCATGGTGTCAGTAATTTATAAGTCCTGCAGGGTTGAGAAGGAAGACTGGGAGGAGCGTCTACCGTTGGTACTTTGGGCGTACCGAACAACTTACAAGGTAACCACTGGGCAGACACCATTCCAATTAATGTATGGCCAGGAGGGTGTGGTGCCAGTGGAATTCATGGTGCCAAGTCTCAGAATTGCCATTGACAACAGGTTAGGCGACATGGAAAGCCTCCAGGAGAGACTATACGCCCTGAATAAGTTGGATGAAAGACGGACGATGGCACAGTGGGCGACGAAGACAGTTCAGCAACGACGGAAAGCCTGGCACGACAAACATTTAAGAAGGATGCAGTTCACCCTGGGGCAATTGGTATTGAAGTTTAACGGTCGAAATGAAATTAAGCCAGGCAAGTTCAGGGTAAAATGGCTAGGTCCCTTTAAGATTCGCAAAGTTGGCGCGAACAGAGCCATCAAGCTGTGGACGATGGATGTGATGGAGGTGCCTGATGCTGTAAATGGCTCCAAGTTGAAAATCTATCACCAACGGAGGCAAGAGACGAGGTTCGCTCGGGCGGACAGGTAAGTGCGGTCGTATGGAAATGACCGTACGGTAGGTCCGTACGACCTCGTACGGTGCCGTAGGAAAAAAAAACGGAAAATTAAAAAATTAAAAAAAATCTATATAAAAATGTCGTCGTACGGAAATAACAGTACAGTGGGTTCGTACGGCCGTACGGTACGGATAAATTTTTTTAATTTTTTAAAAATCAGTACAGTCGTACGGAAACGGCCGTACGGATGTACGGAATTGAGTTAAAAAAAAAAGAAAAAAAGAAAAAAGAAAAAAGGGACGTACAGAAAAAAGTTAAAGTTATTTTTTTTGTCATTAAGTGTTTTATATGGCATGAATACTCAGGAAATTGCCAGGTTAGAAAATTGTCGGGTTATAAAGACGTTCGTACGGACAAATCAGCTACTTGCCAGTTAGAAAATTGTCGGGTGATAGCCGTACAATCAAATCAGCCGTACCACATTAGCAAGGCAAATCCGTACAAAATGAAAGACAGTTAAGGCTCGAAACAATTACAAATCGAACCCCATACAAGGAATTTGTATTTTATTTTGATTAATGGCGACTGAACCTAGGGGATTGAAAAAGCTAGACTGGAGGAAGAAATTGCAAGAAAGAGAAGAGAAAACCAAGAAGGAAGCCAGAAAGAAACCTGCTGTAGCAATGGGCGACCAAGACAAGGGCAAAGCAATTGCATAGGATGCAGGAAAGGGAAGAGTTACGCAGGTCACCGCAGATACAATTCTATTCGAGGGTTTGGCTGGAACGGTGTGCAGGCAACGGTGGGAAAATGCCACGAGCCCGTCAGATATTGAGGTAAAAATTGAATTAACAAAAGCTAGGGTCCATGATGCTATTCAGATGCCCATTTTTAATATTAAGGGATTCAAACCCTGCCTACGACAAATGATTAAAACATATGATCCTGAACTTCGCACATCGTCATTCAATTTCCAGCACACTGACATCATTGTTTCATTTAACTCTGATGATTTTGAGGGAGTATTTGGCATTCCTGACAAGGGTAAAAAGATTGACAAAAAGGTAACAAAGTTGTCCGAGGAAAGAAGAACCCAGCTATTAAAAGAAATGTGTAGGGACAACTTGACTACAAAAGAATGGAGGCGCATCCTGGATCCGAAGGGAAGAGGTCTGAAGAAGACATTTTTAAAATCTGGCATCTGGCAATGTTTACTTGACGTAGTACAGAGCAGGCTGATTGGCGCCAGCAGAGTGTCGGACGCGGCAGTACCTATGATTGCATTGATGGCAGGACTCAGAAAGGGCACGATGTATGATTGGGCTAGTCTGCTGTTAGACAGAGCCCATGACTGTATGATGCTGAAACATAAAGTATTTTATATGTCACATCATGCTATCGGATTATTTTTAGATTCCGTGCGGGTACAGGTAGCACCACACTGTAGAGGATGGCAGCCGCGGGATAGCATCGACTCCCTTAAGCCAGCTATATTTTATTGGTCAGAGCTGGATATTTTGACTACCGCCGAGGGACAGACTAGCAGGAAGAGGAGGAGACAGGTCCACGTAGTGGTGTCGGCCAGTGACACGGATTCAGGACGACATGGCACTAGTGAGGAGGAAAGTGAGGGGTTGGATGATTTAGAGGAAGATAGCACCTTCAAGCTTTCACAGACCGAGCAGCCAGTACGGCCGCAGGAGACCCCCACCACTCAGACAGTATCGTTGGCAAGTGTATCGAGGGGGCATCGTGGAATGCCTGGAGGGGGAGCTGGCAGGACCGGCCAGGTGGTATTTACTCTAGCATTCCTGACCGTCGGAGGCGAGGGAGGACCATTGGCATCATCTGGAGTCACAGTGGGTACCATCTCTACCATCCCCATACTTGGGTTTGGTCAAATGCATCCTCGGCCTCCACCAGTCCAGCCATCGCCAGTCACAGCCAAGATGACGACACCAGCGAGTGCACCAATACGCATGCCCGTCATCCTGACGGAACCTAGGACAGAGGAGGCCCAGAGGACGGTCGAGGAGAGGCCGGTGGGGGACGATGTCGATTCATGGCTAGACAGATATGTGGCTCTACCTTCATCCCCATGCAGGCAGGCACCACCCACACCTTCCTACCCTTGTATTCCTTCACCCCCAGGGGTTATCGACTTGGACAGTGGCACTAGAAAGCAGGGCGATAGAAAGACACCGCTGGTGGAGGAGGGGGCGGTATCACCACAGCAACAACATCAGGTTGGACGGATTGGAGAGGAGAGACCTACTGCCATGGTGCAGTTCTTAACCAGGATGGAGGAGGAGGTTCAGTTACTGGTTGCCTCGATAGTAGAGGAGTCTGTCGGACAGCTCACTTTGTGAAGACTCCTTGCATTTGCTACATCTGAAGTAGCAGTGGCATTTCAGGAGTGTTTTGAGCAGCATGGATGGCCGAGGCTTGATCTTCTAGAGATGCGAGCAGAGTGGCAGAGCCAGGAGGTGGCCGGAGGGAGTCAGACACAGTCTGTGGTCAGACGGATTGAGCAGGCTGTACGAGATAGGTATCTCGAGCTTCAAGAGACTCAGCTTAGGGCAGATAGGGCTCAGGAGGAGTTGGCCACTCACATCCCTACATTGGAGACAGAGTTAGAGCAGCAGCGCACCCATACTAGGAGTACAGATGAGATCCTTGTCACCGTGAGAGGAGAATTGAGTGCCGTGAAGGCAGAATTGGCAGTGCAGTCAAATGAGAGAGCCTCAGCAGAATCGAGAGTTGCTACCCTGGCAGCCGAGTTGGAGGCGAAGCATCAGGAATTGATGGAGGCAGTGTTTCGAGTGAGGAGTTCCCGGGAGCGATAGTTGCAAGCTGAGCATGACCTTCGATACCGGACCGACCAGGTGGTACAGCTTCGGGAGCGGTTGGCAGTAGCAGCCCCAGCCCCTCCACCATCAGGGACGCCTCCCTTACCCCCTCAGTAGTCTGTGTGTAGTTGTTATTTTGTGGGGTTCATAGTTGTTATCTGTTGTAGGCAATATCATTCCCATTTTGTTGTCTGTCGTCCGGAGACGACATTTCTTTTTGGGGGGGATGATGTTGTCGGGTAATTAAGCAATAAGACATTTAATGTAATTAGAGTTAATGATGGCAGTTAACCCGTCGGTTGTCGACAGTTGACACCGGGTAACTGACCGGTCACCTTTATATATTAGCGAGTCCTTGGTCATGGGATGGGGGTTAATATGGTCATTGTCATTGTACTGACATTATTATGAATCAATGAAGATCTGAGTTTCTTTATATTCTGTCATGTCTATTATTTCTGCAATGCATTGAATTACACTTTATTGACAAAACAAGGGTGTTCTCGTTTGGGGAGATTTGTGCCTATAGCTGAATTCCTTCAAGTGGGATGAAAACCCTAGTGGATGCTTGATGGACCGAAACCCGAGTTGAGGACAAAAACCCTTTGACTTTATTAGAGCAGTTTTAAACAAGGATTGACAGTGTGCTGCAAAGGTTTGAAATGGGGACAAAAACCCTCGTTTTGTTGTGTAGGTGGATTTGCAGGTGCCAGTCAAGTTCGATAAATGGTAAAAGTCTTGCAGGCAAGACCATTTATTGAGTATTGACAAATTTTTGAGTTTTTGGAGAACTCTAGAAAAAATAGGGATGCCATGGGTGCAGGTTTGTACAAACTTGTTGGGCGATGATTTTCTTATTTTTTGAAGGCATTTAATACCCATATCATTGGTTTTTTTAACACACTATGTTGGGTGTTGGAACTATATATGAGACTTTGGGCGATTGAGTGAATGTTTGGTGGAGGTGATTGGAGGAGTTTTTCTTAGATACCCTTACTGGTTTTAGCTGGTTGAGTGGCAATTAGTATTTCTAGGAGATTATTTCCCATATTTCTGGCTGCTGTATGGAAGCCATAAGGATTACATAGATGCTAGGTGTTGTTTGATAAGGATTACAGAGGGTTGACTGAGATAGAAGTTCACATTTGCTGATTGTAAGAGTTCATACTTGTTGGCTTTGTACCCTTGGGGTGATTGACAGGTCATGGGTACTTTGGCATTTCAAATCAATGACAGCAGTGGCCTTGGAATCTATAAGGCAGATTGAGGGTCTTAGCTAGAAGGCGTAAGGAATATTGGGCACTTGTACCAGTTGAAATCTCAGTTTCCAAGTTTGACACAGACCTGGGAGCAAATGCCTTGTTGTTTTGTCACATTGCAGACCACCATGTGATATCCCCCCCTTGGTAGGATATTTCATTTGCAATTTTGGCACAATATTTTCAGTTTATTTGATGTTCCATTTATCAAATTCAAAACGTTGTTTGATGTGTGAATTGATTGGGCTCCAATGTTTGATGCAAGAACATGACTGAGGATCAATGTTATGATATTCTAACTGTCAACATGTCTGATTTACATTATATTACTGCCCACAAATTATAATCAGACCCTTATAAAGTCAGAACGATCACTTGAAGGCAATACTATGCACTCCAATGACTATTACATACCTTAACTACCCAACCAGCATTAACAGTTTGACTGTAACAGCAATTAATACATCAATTTCTCTGTGTATACTTGTCTGATTGCAAACTAAGATGACCCAGAAACGTACAGCAGTTAAAAGATTCAGTTCTGAGCATCAATCACACACATCTATGACCAAGTAGAGCTAAAAAATGCACACAGCAGTTCACAATCTCTGTTTTACATATATATATATAGACTTGAACATTTTATAACAGCAACTACAATGAACATAACGAACCTGGAAACATGAAGATTGGTGGCAACAATCTGAATATTGTTGTGCAGGCAGCGAATGGCTCTATCCAACCAGTGTATGAGGGTCAAACTCTATAATAAACTGAATATTATTAACAACGCAGCTTATAGCGGTAGATATAAGAAACCCTTGTCGACTCTAGCAAGACGTTGGACCAAAATACTGTAGCGCGGTACTATTTGCGATGGTTCTGTAGCAATTACTGTAGCGCGACACTGTTCATGCCACTGTAGCAGCAGCAAGCACGGCTTCAATATTAACACCCAGCTAGAAGGATTACTTGCCTGAATGCTGCGATTACTTTCTTGCTGAACTTCACAAACAACCTGAAGTGCCTTTGCCCATCGACCCGTCCATTGCTAATTTGTATTTAAGAATTTCTCAGACCTGGTCTTTCACAAGCATAAGAAATGTTTCACTTGAGGGATTTCGTCCCCAAATGCCAGAAAGACTCCTGAAATTTTTCCAGAAATCACAAATTCGGAGATAACCAATTTCCAAGATGTCACAATCAGCCGTAAAAGCTCTTATTTATAACTCCATTTGGGCATGATTCCCAATGCACCGAGAATGTGGGATAAAAGAATGTTATAATAAAATAATAATATGCCCTTATGTCTCCTCATTGAAAGGGAACTTTTAATTTTTCCCTTTAAACATTAGTCCCAGTATTTAATAATCAATAAAGTTAAATATTTAAATTTAACTTTAGGAACTTTTAATTTAATCGCCCAAATAATTAATGGCTCATTAAAATTTGCAAACCTGATGACGAATTAAGATCACCAAAATACTGACATCTAAAAATGCATCAAAAATTTCAAGTCACTAAGCCGCAGCTGACTTGCTATAAATAGTAAGTATCTGGAAACCGTACCAAAACACCTCCGATTGCCCTGAAACTGAAAATGCCTAGGACAAATCCCTCACTGATCCCTGTAAAGTCCTGGCTAGCCCTCGGGACCAAGGCAAAACGGGCTAACCACACATCATCCGAGGTCAGGCTAAAATGGGGACATTACAAAAGACTGTGCAGCAGTATGAGGTTGCTTTGTAATTATTATCTTGTATGTGGCCACTCAGAATACTGTTCTACAGACAAATCTATCCTATTTATTGTATTTCAATTCATGTAAATGAAAGTGTCTCTATTATAATAGTATTATATTGTCTGAATTGTGTTGTTGTTTGTCAATCATTGTATCTCTCTTTCTATGAATAAATATCAAGCATTATGAATGTTAAATGAAAACATGTGAAACTAACAACACATCATTAAGCAAACGCATACCACTCAATGAAATCTTTTTATAGGAAACTTGCGATCTGTTTGTCAAAATTTCAATCAACCTTGTAGTGGGAGAATTTAAAAAAGAAAGTTGGCACAATAGATTGACCGGATGTTACATAATATTTAGATGTGATCTAAGAGAGTAATTTCCCTTGTTTGGCCATTCCCAAATTCCCAGGGAACTCCAAATACCTTGGAGAGTAACATCCTTATCGGTTTGGAGTTTAGTTATTGACATTGAGTTTTGGTGATCATGTTGAGTTCATTGGTGCTTTTTGGGAGCGGTTTTGTCATCTCTAGCGCAATCAAAATGAGGAAAATTCTATTTTTGTTAAGTATCTATTTTATAGTAAGTTGGATCTTCAGTGAGTTCTTGAGAATACTAGTGCCTTCAGATTTCACTTCCGGACATTGTCTGTATTTTTTGTAACTTTTTTTGTGTGCAGGAAATAATTGAATGATTAAATTAATAATTGTTAAGTTTTTAAAAAAAAGTTAAAAACATAAATTAAATGACAACTTAAATTAAATATCACAAGGTAAATTTATAAGTGTCATAAATGTGGGAAATGTTAATAATTAAATAATCACTTTTTCAGAGCAAAAAGGTTTATTTACTTAAAAGTGATTTGAAAATTGAAATTCTGGAAAGTTACCTAGAAAAGTTATAAAAGAGGTTGACGAGGCTTATTTTCATTCATTCTTGATTATTCATGTTTGGTGAAACCGTTGTGGGAGTCTGAGCTATTGTTCAGCTTTTGGTCTTGGGATGAAAACCCCTACGACATAGATTGGTTTCAACAGTGAGAGATACACCCTAGCTGATTTGCAGGTGGAGTCATTCAGATTTGATGTGTGTGCTGTTTGCAGGATTTGGAGCAAAAGATTTATGTATTCAGGTTTTCCAAGTTTGTAGGTACTAGATTGGGACCAAAAGTTTATATTATTTTTACAAAGAGAGAATATTGTGTTGTTTGTGCAAATGCATTTGAATAGAGTACGAGTGCAATGTGTGCCTTGAAGAAATAATATAAATTTCCTAATATTTAATTCCAAGCTGAGTTGAACCCAACCATACACTTTATAGTATAATAGAGGGGCCAATTTATTTGTTTGAAGACTTTGGAGCTTTTTTCCACATGATAGCATGGCACTCCAAGTCTTCCTAAAGTCTACCATACACCTCATATTCAACCAAGGAGGCTGATTTCATAAAAAGGAACTTCAAACATGAATCATTGAGTTTAAAGGAATCTATTGGGCCATAGAAGGAGACTCCCATGATAATATGGCCTCTGAAGATCTATTGTTGAGGTTAAAAAAAGGGCTTCGTAAGGATTGAGAACTGTTTGTTAGAATTGTCGCGCTTATGTTGCTTAGCTGGCTGTTGCGATGTTTTCACACATCGCCCCATTGCAAATGGGCACCCCCACTTTTCGCCTTTAGGGTAGTCGTTTTCTTAGTTTCCTTGGCTTAACAGTAGTTACTTAAATCGTTAGTCTTTTCTTATTAGAGACAAGTTTTGTCAGGTTTGGGTTAGGGAGGTGTGCGTTGTTGTTCACACGGATGTTGTCAATTGTGCTAAGCTTTCTAGGTCGTCAATGTTGTCCAAGGGATGAAAATTGTCATCAAGAATTGTCAAAGTTGTCTAAAATGCAAGAAAACTTGCAAAAGTGTTGTCATGACGAGTTGTTGAAGTGCAAGCTCAAATGTTGGAGTGGAAAATCTAATTGCGATTTCGTTAGGAATTGCAAGTCTTTCATGTAGATTCTGCTCTACAATGTTAGAACAATCATGTCAAAACAATCATTAAAATTGCTAGAGGCGACAAGTGAAATTGTCAAAAGTGCTCTCGTCGTTAAAGTGTCAAGGCGTCAAGTTTTGAATGTTGCATTTATGTCTAGTGCATTGAGCAACCTAAGAGTTTTGTGCATTAAAAAGTGTGAAACCTGATGTAAGTCCGCCATCTTGATTAGAAAATTGTTGATTTTCCCTAAACTTGATCAAAGCGCAAATATTGTAAAACTTCTCAAACTTCGACGAGCCTATCATGAAAATGTAAATCCCTCAAGAACTCTGACCTTGCATTTGTGCAAATTAGAATGAAAATTTGACATGGAGTCTTTGATCAATGCAACCCCAATTTTGATCAATGCAAAGTTGATTAGAACTCCTACCTGGATGTGGTTCTATGCATCACCCTCCTCAAACTCCGCCATTATGCTTTGATGGAATTATGCTAAGTGAAAAACAATGTCGGACTTGTCTCTAAGTCCGCCAATTAGGCAAACGATGCACAACCCTCATTCAAGTCTGCCACAAATGAAAATGAATGCTGGACTTATAACTAAGTCCGCCATCCATTGAAGAAGGATGTCAAAACATTGCAAAATTCACTTAAATTCCGATCTTTGTGGCAGAAAAATGCAAGACTTGTGCAAATTCTGATCTGGTGAGTATTGCAAGTCCTCCACTAAGTCCACCTTCCTTTGCAACAAAAGGTGTCAAACTTGTTACAAGCTCCGACTTACACCCATAGAGGAATGCAAAGATAGATTGTAGTCCAACATTGAGGGTTTGAAAATGCTAAACTGGTGTGAAGTATGCCAAGGCAAGAAGGGAGAGTGATGAATTTAACCAAAGTCTGACTTCATTCTGTGCACAAACCTATCAAACTCCGATTTACATTTGTGCATAGCTTTTCAATACTCCGATTAGGTTGTGCAAAACTTCAATGAAGTTTGACTTGTTTGCCACATACGGGTAAATGATTAAACGCAGAAAGTAAATGCACAGAACATAATTGAAATATATTAAAGAACCAGTTTCTGTATTAATTCAACAGTCCATGTACATCAAGTGCTTATAACATTACACCCCGATACCACTATCATCATGATGCTACTTCGAAGGAAAGGTATGCAATATATAATACCCGAAGGGGTGCAATCAACCATCGCGGCCAACTGCCCTTCGGAACAACTAATTGACTATCGAAACTCATAATTACCGACGACAACATGACATAATACGACAACATGACATAATGATTATTCTCGGCAACATCATCGCCCCCAAGAAAAAAGTTGTCTTCGGACTTAATACAAAATAGAGATGACATTAAATAGAACCAAGGTAGAGAACTGCAGGAACTGCTGATGCCAGTCGAGCCCGAAACTTATACACCTACTGCATCCTCACCTGAAAACCCTTTTCTGCTACCATCCGATGCTCAAGTGCGGATGTCACCATTATTGCTTCCGCGAGGAGTTCTTTTTTCCTTGACATCACAGTCCTCTTGTGCCTAAACCAAACTTGACTGCAAAACATGCTTTTTAGTCTCAGCCTCCACCAACTGCTACTCAAATGATATTGTCTCCCTAGCCAATTTGTCCTCGATAGCCACCCGCACTACCCTGTCGGCATCCAACTCCTGGGTACGTTGAGCTAAGTCTCACGCTACTACTGCCTCCAACTTGGTGGTCAGCTCCCCCCGAGCCCTCCATGCATCCACGAAGGCAACCTCACGTCCAGTCGAGACATACTCCGAGTTCCTCAAAGCGTACCATTCATGCCTGGAACTGGCCACGACCTTCTGGCACAAAGGCTAGGAGACGCCTCAAATCCTCCATCACACTCCCCAAAGGCTGATAAACTGAATAACTCCCTGGTGTCGTACGACTTCGCGTTCTTGCAATGCCTTCAAACTCTGTTTGTTCGCAACCTCCAACACTTACCGTGACTTCTCTGATGCCTTCGCCCAACTCAAAAAGTGTATTGTAGATCAAAAATAAACTGGGGTCTAGGGGTAGTGCCCCCAGCGGGGTTGAGGGGCAGCGCCCCCACCGCCAACACCAATTTACCACCTTCAGAACCACACGGAAATCCATGGCGCACACCATTTTTGTGATATTTTAAGATGCCAAAAACCTTCTTCGCCACTTTAATTTTTTAGTGTCTTGGCTCCAGTCCATCAAATGATTTTAAATCTGGTCGTCTTTTTTTTTTTCTTCACGTGCCATCACCACCATTTATCTTATCCCTGCCGTGCCGTGGTATTTTCTCTTTCACCCTCTTTTAAACCGCCGCCACCGTGCTCCTTCAGGCCTACGGACTGTAATGTCCCGAGCCCGTACAGAGGTTATCTGCCGGACGATGGAGTGAACTCGTACGACGATTGGGGTCACTCGAAGCTTGGTGCCGTACGGTGATTGGTCTCCCGTACGGTGGTTGGGAAGGTCATACAGTGGATGAATACCCGCCGAGTTCCACCCTAGGTCGGTGACCTCCGTCGACGGTGGTGCATCGTACGGTGTCCCACCACACGGTGGTCGACCGTGGTGGTTCCACTGTACGGTGGTGGTTTCCCGTGGTGGTTCCACTGTACGGTGGTCCCTGGCGATGGTTCTCTTGTGGCCACCGATTTTTTTCTTTTCTTTTTTTTTTTTTTTGTATTTTTCAATTTCCTAATCTAGTTTTCTAGAGTGTCTTCGGCTCGAGACCCGTGTCTCTGGGATCGCCCTTCATCCTTCTCGGTTTGCCTCGCCCGAGAGTCTCACGCTTTGGTCCCGTGCCTCTCGAGTCGCCTGCCTGGCCTCTCGAGTCCCCTTCCATCCTCTCGGGTCCCCCTCCGGACTCTTGGGTGTCCTTCCGGCCTCTCGGGTCCCCTGCGCATTTCTCGTTAGGGTTTCAATTTGGACCCATTGATGGCAAGTCTATTTTCAGTGGCCATCCGAAGACCTGGAACCATAAATTCTATAGGAACCACGGTCTCCTTCCCGTACATAAGAAGAAGAAGAATAATAAAGATTTTGAAGGCTGCGGCCTTCCACACAGGGTTCCAATCGTTGCCGACACGAATGATCTTGGGATTATCTACGTCATCGAGGTTTGGGGCATCTCCCTTCCAATATTCTCTGTATTTTGGCAGGTACACCTCCTTTGTTACTTGCTTTGGTTCCTCTACTTTGAGCCTGTAGCTCTGGAACATTTCGTAATCCTCCATTTGCCAGTGGAAGAGCCCGTTCAATGACCCCGTCTCATGCTTGGAGCACTCTCCTAGTTTGAGAATCCCTTCGTCGTTGGGCTCGTTGCAGCCTCGTCCTTCGTCCCTCAGGTCGCCTTCTCCTTCACCCTCCGATTGCGAAGATGATGCCAATTCCTCACTAACCAACTGCGTCCCAAGGTCTGATAAAATTCCTTCCTCCATTCTCCATAGACAGAGTGTTCTTCTTCCAATTGTGGGTGGCCTTGGCTGCCACCAGCCACCCTCTCCCTAAGATCGCATCATACCCTGTTTTCTTTAGTGGGATTACCACGAAGTCCAGTATGAAGGGTTGCATCCCGATGGTAACTTGCTGGCCCATCAGTGTCCCAATGGGTTTGATTCCATGCTGATCTGCTCCTAGCAGATTTAATGTAGATGGCCATAGCATCAGCTTCCCCAGCTTCCGCTAGGTTTCTTCTAGAAGAACATTCACTCTTGATCCACCATCGACGATGGTATCGGTTAGAATGGTGCCAAGGATACGCATCTCCACAAGGGCTGGGTTCCTTCCAGTGTTAACTGCCAGTAGCCTAGGGTCTATTGCAGACCCTCCAGGAACATCTGTGAGGTGGTTGGTATTGGTGCGTGGTTGGGAGAGATTATTCTGCAACGCCGTTCGTAATTGAGGCATCGTCTGGTGGAGGTCGTGTACCTTCACAGACACCTCCAGTTTTAAAATTTGATTTAGTATAGCCTCCTCCGCCTCCGGTCGGCTGGAAGTACCCGCTATACCCTTCGCCTTCCCTCTCGTATCTCTTTCTCGATTTCTTCTCGTGCTTCCCGTACCCTTTGCTTCTCCGTCTCCGGGTCTGGGCACATTACTTGTTTGGCTTGGGCGCGGGTTATGGCCAGCACTTCCTCTTCTTTGGTTTCCTCGATATTGAGCAAGTTGATGCCGGACTTTGGGCAGGTGGCGTCTTCGTGGTCTCCCGGTCCGCACCATTTGCACAAATATTGTGTGGCCTCTCCCTTCGGGCAGTCTCGGGCGAAATGCTGCCACTGGCTACACGCTCTGCATTGTATCATCGGTCGGCCTTTGGAGTCATATTGGATCCGACTCCTTGTATTGTTATTGTTGTTTCATCCTCCCCACGGGTTATCTCGGTAACCTCCTGATGTTGCATTGTTGTTCGCCTGGGAATTGCCGGTACCCGCCTGATGTAGTTGGTTGTTCCTGCGTAAGCAATACTTGTTGGTTTCGTGTTTTCATGTTGAATGGGCACTCCTTGATGGAGTGTCTCATCACTTGGCAAATCTCGCAAAAGGCCTTCTTCGGACAAGTACCCTTCGTATGTCCTTCCTCTTTGCAGTCAGTGCACCATACATCCCCTTCGGTCCGACGCGTGCTTCTCATTGCTTGAAATTCCCTCCTCATTCGCTCCATGTCTTTCTGGAGCGCTTGCACCTTTTTGCCGGACTCGCCATCGCTGCTGCTTCCCTCGTAAGATTCATCATCCTCGGACGAGCTATCCTTCTTCTTTTTCTTCTTGGCTGTCTTGGTCTCGCTCTTGAGATCCATCGCTCTATTATATGCATCTTCGTACGAGGTTGGTGGAACAATTTTCATCTTCTTCCGAAGGGAGTGTTTCTGTCCCTCCACGAACCATCTCTTTTCAACCCATCCGCTGGTTTACTATCCATTTTCCCCAACAGTTCCTTGAGCCGTCGACTATAGGTGTAATGTCCGTACTAGTTAGAGATCATTGTCCTGCAAAACAGATTGTCAGAACACAACAAAAATATATATACATAACTAATCTAATTTGCAATTAAAGTTCAATTACTTAATTAACACTACTTTCAATTCTTTAAAATAAAAAGGATACGAATGCCATATGAAGATATGTCCTTAGGCAGCTGTGAAGCTCGCCTTCTTGGAACCCATCTTGGTTCCAAGCCATCCAGGAAATCGAAGGTGAATTCGATTCCTGTCTTGGATGTAATTTTTTACACCCAAGCCATCCAGGAAATCGAAGGCTAATTCGATTCCTGTCTTGGATGTAACTTCTTACACCCAAGCCATCCAGGAAATCGAAGGTTAATTCGATTCCCGTCTTGGATGTAACTTCTTATACCCAAGTCATCTAGGAAATCGAAGGTTAATCCTGTCTTGGATGTAACTTCTTACATCCTAGCCATCGAGGAAATCGAAGGTTAATTTGATTCTTGTCTTGGATGTAATTTCTTACACCCAAGCCATCCAGGAAATCGAAGGTTAGTTCGATTCCTGTCTTGGATGTAACTTCTTACACCCAAGCCATCCAAGAAATCGAAGGTTAATTCGATTCCGGTCTTGGGTGAAATTTCTTACACCCAAGCCATCCAAGGAAGACCATATGTCAATTCCTTGCCTTGGATGATGCATCTCATCATCCAAGTCCATCAGAGGGGACCGGCCAGATCCGTCTCTTCTTGGATGAACTTAGTCAACCAAGCCATATATATGCATATAGATATTCAGTATATACTGCCTACCATGGATTATCATAATCCCTCCATTAGGCTAAAGGAATTTCTTCCGTACAGCCTCCATCATATAATCACATTAATATTACATTTTATAATTCATTACTGTTTTCCATTCCATAATTTACGTCTTCATTTACATATTCTTTAATCTTTCTAATGATCCTAAATATACATACATATTCTACATAGATTCCTATCTTTATTGCTACATTCATATAAGTAATCATTAGAGATATATGTATTCATAAAAATGCATTAATATATATGTGTGTGTGTGGCACACATGTCCACACACATATATACCTTAAGGCTTCTTAACCACTCTTACCTGTACGCAGATTGTAGCTTGCGGTTGGAGTTCGCACTGTAGATGCCGCCTGCAGATTGGGAGGCATACCACAAAGAACACAAATGTTACTTCCTGTAACTTGATAACAATTCTGATCTGATCTTATCAACGCTGCCCTCACTAGATGCTTTTGATTCCTTCCCTTTACATCTCTCAATTTGAGGGAGAGGTCACACCTCTTCATCATGTATGCCCTTTGGCAAGAGACACACCCTTTCACCATTATCACCCTTTGAAAGAGTGCAACTCTTCATTATTTCTACCATTTGAAAGGGACACAACCTTTCATAATCAAATCTGCACTTATTATTTAAATCAGATCTGCACTTCTCATTACCCAATTATCCCCCCCTCAAATGAGGTTTTCTTCTCCCTTTTATATATCATTGTTGAGGGAGTCACAACTTTTCCTTTCATGTCTTTTGACTTTTCATTAACTTAATTAATTTTTAATTAATCATATTTAATTATATCATTTTATATTTTAATTTTATGACTATCATTTATTATTAAATTCTATTTGAAAGGGGATATTATTATCATTTATTATTAAATTCTATTTCAAAGTGGGGATATTACAATAGTCTCGGACCGTCTCGTTCTTGTTCTGCTTTGTGCCATAGGTTTCAGCTACTATTTCATTGTCGTCTTTGAGGAGGCAGAACTCTGTCTCGAACTCCTTCTTCAGGTTGGGCCATGTGCCAACTTTGGCCTTATCCGTATCGGAGTACCAGTCGATGGCCATTCCCCTTAAGGTTGCTAGAAATTGTGTTACCCATTCGTCCTGGTCGGTAACACCGTTCACTGACCATATGGTTTCTCAATTGCGGCAATGGCGGATGGGATCTTCCTTCCCCTCGCCGTTGAACTTCGGCAACTTTTGTTTATTGGCCATCCCATCGCTGGGTCTCGCTCCTCTGGTGCCTTGTGTGCTTGTACCTAGTGATCCTCCGCCTCCGCCTCCTGCACTTGACCCTCCAGTCGTGGGTCCTCCGGAGAAGGTTGCTGACCTCGAACCAAACAAATTGCCTCCCGTACGGTACCCTTGTGCTCCCCCGGCACCGTTGGCCGTACTGTCACCTTCAGTCGTCTTCCTCCACTTGGTTGTCTCCCTCCGGTTGTCCTCCGAAATGGACAAGTTCTTTAGTAGGTGTCTGGTAGCGTCGATCAAGTTTAGACTTCGCCTTGTTTGTTCCACCAACTCTTCGCGACTTCTTACCATAGGGTGGTATTCTGGCGAACGGTAAAGTTCTCCTTCGACACCCTCTGTGACTCCTAGGTTCCCTTCGGGCAACCCTACGATAGTGTAATTCTCTCCGTGTATCTCTGCCTCCGCAACCTCTGTGACACCTCCTGGGTTCTCCCTTCGAGCAACCCCTCGGCCGGTCGTCCCTCGGCAAGCTGCCTTAGCCTACGCCTTCGTTCTATTTGCTGTCTGAGATTCAACGCTCTTTGTGCCACTTCCCATTCGTCATTTTGTATCTTTTTATTTTTGTCCTTATTTAGTATATTGGTCATAAATCACTTCCGTACATCGCAAGCACACACCATGTACACAAAACAAAAAACTTTTATTATTTTCCCTTTCGGCCACAATTTATGTCAACATTGTGTCGGGGTTATTACAGGGTTCAATTTCTGTTGCCGGGAATAATCATTATGTCATGTTGTTGTATTATGTTATGTTGTCATCGGTAATTATGGGTTACGACAGTTAGTTAGTCGTCCCGAAGGGCAGTTGGACGTGACGGTTGGTCGCACCCCTTCGAGTATTATATATTGCATACCTTTCCTTCGAAGTAGCATCAGAATAGTTGTATCAGATGTAATTATAAAAGTGCAAGTAATGAGTTAACTTGCATTTCACAAAACATACTTTTACATGTAACTTGTCAGAACAAAATTACAACTAAAGATTACAAAAGTGGAAAAATACAACTAAGTGTTGAAAAACACTTTAAGTTGTAGCACGTGAAGACACGAATCCTTTAAACTTCTGGATGCTCATTTGTAGTTCCTCGGGATTCGGTTCATGGGTGTTCTTGGCAACAACCATGGTCTTCACAATAGTGTCATGACACCGGAGGAGCACAAAGTTGTTTTTATCCAGGATGGACTGGATTTCATGCAAAAAGACTTGGTGTTTCATCAACATTTGAATTGAAGCGGCCGAGAATTGTTCGCTCCTCCATTCATTATGAATCCTCATCTGCAAATCAGCAAGAACTTCTTCTTCTGGAATCAACTCTCAATCCTGACTTAATATGTTGCAAGAGGCCTTTTCACATTGTGAGACAATATCTCGGAAAACTTCACCCTGGAATCTCTTTGCATCACTGATCTCCTCAATGAGGGATTTAAGAACAAGGGCCTTGTTTTCTAGAAGCTCTTCAAATTCCAAGTACATGACCTTGGAAGAGATGATAGCATGCTCCTTTAAAACACTCAGTTGTTGTTGGGGCATGGTATGCCAGATTGTCAAACTATCTTCAACACTTTCGAGATTCTTTTTGAAAGTATCAGAAGTCTGATCCAGTTTCTCCTCAATGGTTTCCAACTTAGACATCATCTGAAAAATGTCTTTCATTACCTGTGCACATAGACCATGAAGCTGATCAACCCAGGAATCCAGTGCTTGTACCTTCTGAGCAGCCCTTTCCACTCCACGAATTGATTCTTGGGAACTAGAAGAACCTATGGAGTTACTCCCTTCAGCAATAGGTTTTGTGATTTTATGAACGATTGCCATAAGTTGTCGGTTTTCCACTTCTAGCTTGTCTTTCTTTGCTAGAAGTTCATCACACCTTTGTACCAGCGAAGCTACAGAAAACTGAGCATCATGTTTAATGACCTCATGCGTTTGTTTGCCCAACTCTATCCTTGTAACCTTATAATCGGCAACTGACATTTCTTCAAGTGGCTTATCTGCAATGGGTTCCACAATTTCAACTACCTTCATCTTGTTGCTGTCAACAATTACTCTGGAGATAGTCTTGGCCTTCTTAGCAACTTTGGATCTGGATTGTTTTAGTTGCTGATAATCAAAGGCATCAGGTGAGATTTCTTGCTTCTTCCTTTTCGGAGTAAAAGAGATGAGCCATGGAGGCAAAGTCATCAACTCCCCTTTCAGTAGCAGCTGTAGGCAAAGGAGAAGTAGTTTTTGTTTGAATCACCGTGGTCATCCTGGGAGGAATATTTGTTTGGACAGCGACCATGGTTTGCTCAGTTACCATCGGGCATGAAGATTGCCTCATAAACTCTTCAAAATCAAAAGTGGAAGTATCAATTTTTGACAACTGGATGCAAGTAGGAATATCCTCAGGAACTTGCAACACACTCTCTTGTTGATGATCAGGAGGTGGCTCGTATGCTGAAATGGGAATAACATTATGAGGAGATTCATCCACAAGCAAATTAGGAGGAGAAAGAGGCGTCTCAATGGAAACTGGGGGAATGATCTCATGAGGCGAGTCTGAAACTGGAGACTTAGGAGCATCATCAGATTGCTGCCCCTCTTCTAGATTATCTAGATCAACCACCTGAACATGAAAATGTGATTTTTCCTTCCCACGAATTGTCATCTCCTCAGGAGGAAGCACTACTGCTCGACTAACTCGCAACTTGATCCTTGTGCCCGAAGATGATGCACCTTCCTTGTTGTCAACCTGAATCTCAGACTTACGTCCAAGAGGCCCCGTAGAATCATCTTCGTTTCCAACCTTGATTTTTATGAGTGTAACAGCATTATTTTTCAGCCATGCGTTGGTGTTAGCCAAGATAGGCTGAAATCTCTCAAGGATGGATATGCACTCTTTGTAAGACCATTGGATCAAAGGAAGTGGAGCTTCCTCAACCCGCCGCGAAATGTATTCAGGATCAAGTATGTGCCCATCATCAATCATCCCTTGTGGGATATCCACCAAGTTCAAATCAACAATTTGCTCAACAGTGAGCCTGCAGTAATCCATTTTTAGAACTTCAACCTCTGTGCAAAGATCTACTCAGATGTCTTCAATACGATGCACATGCACAAAGGATTTCTTGATCTTCTCCTTCATACCCTTGTAATCAAAATCAGCTCTAGGTTTAAACCTTTTGAGCTTGATTTCCTGCATTTCAGTCTCCATGGCCTTAGCTTTCACAGATGTGACAAGGGAATACCGACCTATTTTCAATGGGTTTGTGGTAGAGATCCCCATTCCAACCTTGTGTTTAGCAGACTGAAAAGTGTGGACAACCATGATCTATCTTCCCAACTCCATAAGAATGATCCTGTCAGTCGGGCATCTAGGAAGCATATATGGCTGACCACCATAGCATCCAATTCTCATATAGGTGAAAGTGGGGAACTGTAGAAACAAACATCCATATTCGCACACCCTTTCCCATGACTCATCTGATACTCTTTTGTTCCTCAGAGTTCTGTTAAACTGACACATGAAATATCCGAAGAATGCATCTTGGACTTTTCTGAAATGCAGTTTGCTGGGTCTCAAAGGCAACTGATCGTAATATTCCCAATCTGGTATAAGTGAGCGATCACCCTTGCTAGAAAGACCTGGAAAGTGTCTAAGTGATGCTGCCAAGTATACCAAATATGAGTTCATGTAGAAAGTCATGGTGGAAGGGACTACTGCAAGTTGTTTGCACAAGGCATCGCTGATGACTTCTCTCCATGATATATGATGTGATTGCCTTATGAACATGATGAACTGGTACATCCATGGCTCAAAGACATTAGAATACTCGAGACCCATTATCCTGCTGAGAAGGGTTATGGTGTCTCCTATCTCCCATTTGAAATCACAGTGGTACAACTTAGCCCACCTTGAGAAGGAAGTTCGTGGCTCTTGGATCCACCTGTAGATATGCCGCTTACAATCTTTTTCCCTTTTCACATAGTAATCAGCTGCACTTTCTTTGGATATTTCCATGTAAACAGGTGCGTGAGGTATTCTGAAAACCTTCTCGATCGTATCTGCATCAAGACAAATTATTGCCTCACCATCATCATTTTTGATGACTCTTGTTTCCTTGTCAAAATGATGGGCGTAGGCGAGAACAAATTCAGGTTCTAGGGCAGCCACTGGGAAAGAAGATGCATGATGGATATGGCTGTCCAACAACCGCTACATATTGTTATCTTGTGGATCTTCCACCCTCTTGACAAACTCTGACATATCCAGGTGTCCAATTTTTGTGTCTCTGATACGATCCAAAGGGGAAGAAACTTGGGAAGGTGCAACCTCGTTTTGATACTTGTCATATTTGTGTTTCATCTTTTTTGGAACTGGAGATGACGACAAATCTGACATTGATTGAAAACCTGGAATACTGTGATGAAGACTTAAAAGTGTTAAGGCAACATCATAGTCAGCTGCAAATAATATTCTTCCTTCTTCAAATGGGAAAAACTTCGATTCTTGAACTTCACGATTTTGTGAGAGGAAGAGGGGAAATATATGGAGATGCGAAAATCTTGACTTTGACCAATTTCGGATCTTGGGGAAATTTTTTCAAGTATACAAGTTGGAAAGAAAATATATGCAATCGGATTTTTAAAACCCGAATGCAAGTACACTTGTAAATTTCCAAATGGAGAAATGGATGAAAAATGAGAATTTGACTTGTGGAAAATGACGAAAATGGAAAGTACGGATATGGGAAACATGAATGGATAGAAATGGGAAAATCCGAGAATGTCATTTTCATGAAAATGGGAAGAACTTTTCAACATGTAATCCGGTTTTTAAAACCCAAATTTGAAAGGGATTGTATTTCACATCTTTTCAACTTGGAATTTTAACAAAAAATGGTTAAATTCTTTAACTGTAAGGGAAGAACAAAAATTTCCAGCCAACTTGTAATCGGGATTTAAAATCCCGAATACAAGTAAAGAGGGAAAGTGGGGAAGAACAATGCAATTCAAAAATTGAATATGAAGGGGAAAATCTCTCTCACAAAAACTGATTTTTGGGGGAAGAACAACATATTTACAAAATTACAACTAGAAAGGAAAACTAAGAAAACAAGAAAATAATAAAATGAAACAAGAAAGAAAGGAAAACATACCTTGAATAAAACTGAAAATGCTTCTCCAAAAATGCAATCAATCTTGGAATGAAGAAGACAAACCAATAAATAAAGAGAATCCACAATGCCAAACCCTAGCCACGTTTTTGCAAAAACGCCTTATGTGGAAAAATGTGGCAGCAAATGCAAGGGAAATGGCATGAAAGATGTTTGAATCTCCTTCAACCCTCAATGCCTTATCATTCCAAGCAAAAACGATTCATAACATTGCTGATTCGTGGCATTCCAAATGGCAAAAAACGTGGCTGCTGTTATAGAGCTAAAAACCAGCAATCTTAACCTCCATGTGGCGTGAAAGGTGTTTGAAAATGCATGGAAATAGGAAGGAATCGTAAACGCCTTCCTATTCCATCAAATTCTCCACAAAATTTTGCTAAAAATCGTCAAAAACATTTTTCCTTGCAATTCGGGTTTTTTGGAACAAAGTGCAAGTTCGAAATGCCTAAAACAATGAAAATCGGGTTTTTTGGAGGATATAACAAGTTTAAAATTTCACTTTTTCAACATGTTAAGCAAAATCGGGATTTTTTGACCAAACAGCAAGTTTAAAATGTCAAAAATGCACTTTATAAGCAAAATCGGGTTTTTGGAGACAAAGTGCAAGATTAAAATTGTCACTTTTTCATTTTCAAGGCAAAATCGAGATTTTTTGAAAGAGATGCAAGTTTAAAATCACTTGCAAAGGGGAAATAAAATCCCCACAACAAGTTATAATTTACTTGCACACATGTAATAGGGGTTATAAATCCCTATAACATGTAAAAACCATTAAAGTAGGGGTTTTTGGAAAGAACTACGAGTTTACTTGAAACTTAACCAAAAAATCCCTATTTTAACTGAAAAAGTCAAAAAAACAATAAAAGCAATAAGGGGAAATTTAAAACAAATTACAAGTTTTCATTTTTTAATAAAGTGCACATGTAATAAGCTAAAAATTTCCCTACAAAGACCAAAACAATGGAAATCATTAAAACTTGTAGTTAAAGGAAAATTCTCCACCTGCAGTCAGGGAGAAAAAATCCGATTTTGAAGGAAAGACATAGCAAACGAATCTAAAATGCAACGAAATTCGAAGCGTAGTTTGAGGATGGACTGAGGATTAAGCCAGTCCAAGGACTAGTCAAAATTCTACCTCGGGAAGCGTGCCATAGAGTAATTTTTTTTTCATTTTTTTACAAAAATTTCATGTAATGGTCCCTCATTTTTGAAAACAAAAATGAGGACAACACGTCTATCCCCCTCCACGGGTATAAAACCCATAGAACCACAGGACCAGAGGGTAGGGAAGAGGATAGAAAGGCTGCTACGTGGTAAGAAAGGAAGGTCAGGAAGCTACGACAGTAGGTTAAGGTAAGTTTGTATGAATATTTTTTTATATACGTTAATAAATATATATAATGAACATGATATTACATATGTTGATGAATATTAATAAATATATATAATGAACATGATATTACATATGTTGATGAATATTAATAAATATATATAATGAACATGATATTACATATGTTGATGAATAGTGAATACTTTAATACATATATTAATGAATATAGTAATGAACAATCTAATACATATATGAATATAGTAATGAACAGTTTAATACATATGTTAATGAATATGTATAGACATATGTTAAGAAATACATATCAATGAATAGTTAGGAATATAAATTAATAAATGTGAATATTTGATAATGGACATTTTCTGAATATATGTTATGGAATACTTGTTGAGTTAGGAATATGTAAATGTGAATGGAAAGTAGTAATCAATTATGAAAATGTAATATAAATGTGATTATATGATGGAGGCTCAGGGAGGAAACTCCCTTAGCCTAATGGAGGGATTATGATAATCCCTGGCAGGCAGTATATACTGTAAATGTTTTTCAAATTCCAATTCAATGATCAAGGTATATATATAATGTTGTTGTATTTCAATGTAAATGTTTATCACAATATAATTGTTCAGGTGATTAATTATATTCTGTGTATTGCGGGTGGAGATAGAGCATTAATAATTTCAATGTCTTCTCTATTTATCATTGATTGGTATATATAAAAAAATAGGGATGATCAAGTGACACCTTGATCGGACATGTCTATTAGACATGGCCGATCAAGATGCCACTTGATTGTGCCTTTTCATTTGCAATATGTAACCATTCTAATGTCGATATTAATTGGTGTCAATGCGTAACAATGAAGTCTGATAACTAATCGGTGGCATTAACAATGAAGCCCAATAATTAATCGGTGGCATCAAGGTTACTGTTTATTGTTAGATTGCAATGTTTATATATGAACATAGATCGTGAAATACGATCCTAGCATGATTGTAAATTTAACATCAGTTTGTATGATTATAATCGGTAAAACCGATAATGCACCATATATATAAGGAGAGCATTTATAATAGTAATATCAGATGATAGAACAAAGGAATAAGTGGAGTCTATTATAGTCTATCGATGAGATAGGTGATTGAATGAGAGACTTCATTTATTTCTCATTCAATCATTTATCTTACCGAAGCTATCATGTATCAACACTCCCTCTTAACTCAGGAAGATGAATGACAAACAACATATCTAGCATCACATTTCTGATGCTGATCAATATTCCTTATGTAGTTTTATAATCTCACTCTCCAAAGGATCATATCACCTAAAACACGTGACATGAAGTATCACCTAAACACGTGATACAAGAAGTCAAATCACCTAAGCACGTGACATGAAGTATCACCTAAACACGTGATGCAAAAAGTTCACCACATTAACTTGTGATGACAAGATATCACCTAAGCATGTGATATCAGTATTGCAAAGCAAGCAATACTAAGGATAAATGCATGAGAATAATTAAATCCTCACTTTATCCAAATTGTGGTATGTGCAATGACACTTTCAAATGTCTTTACCACAATATAATCATGGCACATCCATGACATACCAAGAATCACACATAATATCTGGTTTGATCATTATAAGATCGTCACCTTATAATGTCTTCATACAAGTGTTCATTATCTGAGAGATCGTCACCTCTTAGAAATGTACATAGGGTGTGGATCCCATAAAAGTCATAGCACGACAAAGAAGTTTACACATTAAACATCTTATTAATATATAAGTAGAGATTACAAAGCAAATTACCTTTCAATCATACCAAGACCTTTTCTAAAGTGCTCAACCTTCACTCTGGAAAGTGGTTTGGTAAGAATATCTGATGTTTGATCTCCTATACAAACGTATTCCAACTGGATCACATTCTTGTCTACCATATCTCGCACATAATGGTAAGGAATCTCAATATGCTTGGATCTGTCATGAAACACCAGATTCACTGAAAGTTTTATGCAACTCTAGTTGTCACAATGAATAACTGTAGGTTTCATTGGTTCACCCAATAATCCCACAAGCAACTTTCTAAGCCATACTGCCTCTCGAGCAGCCATGGAAGCTGCAATGTATTCAAGCTCAGTGGAACTCTGTGCTACTGATGACTTCTTTCTACTGATCCAGGATATCATGGCTGAACCTAAACTGAAACAACATCCTGAGGTGCTTTTCCTGTCAGTTACACTTCCAGCCCAATCTGAATCTGTGTATCCGTATAAATTCAGATCAACTCTCTCATACTTGAGACCAAGCTTTAGAGTACCTTGTAGGTATCTCATGATATGTTTTACTGCTACTAGGTGTATCTCCTTTGGATCACACATAAACTGACTCAAAGCATTAACTGCGTAACAGATATCTAGTCTCGTATTTACCAGATACATTAGGGACTCAATTATTTGCCTGTATAGAGTAGGATCTATGGGTTGTGATTCTGCTGCTGCTTCCTTAAGTTTATGAAGGTTTGTTTCCATTGGAGAAGTCATAGGTCTGCAGTTCAACATTCCAAATCTCTTCAAAATGTCCAAGGTATACTTAGCCTGGTTTAGTATAATGCCATCAGAATACTGCCATACTTCCAATCCTAGGAAGTAATGAAGGAGTCCCAAGTCCTTCATGTCAAATTCTTTAGCAAGGTCTTTCTTGCACTGATCTATGAGGTGATCTTCTCCTGTGATTAGCAAATCATCAACATATAGAATCAATGCCAGCATATCACCTTTGTCTTGCTTATAGTAGAGATTTGGATTTGCATCATTCTTTGAGAAGACTAGCCCTATGAGATAAGTGTCAATTCTTTCATACCAGACCCTTGGAGCCTGTTTAAGCCCATAAAGAGCTTTCTTGAGTCTACACACATGAGACTCTGCATCATGAATCTCAAACCCTTCAGGTTGCTCTAGGTGTACTACTTCTGCAATCTTTCCATTAAGGAATGTTGTCTTTACATCCATCTGATGTACTTTCCATCCCTTTGCTACTGCAATGGCTAAGACTGCTCTTACTGAGGTGTATCTGGCTACAGGTGCAAAGGTTTCTTCATAATCAATTCCTTCCTTTTGTGAGAACCCTCTGGCTAAAAATCTGGCCTTGTGTTTCTCAATGCTGCCATCTGCAGCATGTTTGATCTTGAAAAGCCATTTGGAGGAAACCACAGATTTTCCAGCTGGCCTAAGAACAATCTCCCAAACATCATTTTTCATAATGGACTGATATTCCTCAGACATGGCATTCTTCCATACTTGATGTTTAAGTGCATCTGATACATTGGTAGGTTTAGCTTTTGAAAGATCATTCATGAGGGCAACATAGCTAGTGAATTTATTAGGCCTTTTGCTTTCTCTAAAGGTTCCTGAAGGGGCAGCATACTTCTGAGCTTCTTCTACAGTTTTGGTGGCCCATAGTGGTCTTTTCTTGAGATTTTCTCTAGGTAGGTTTTGAATCTCACCTTCATTTTCCTCAAGATTCTCCCTCTGAAGCTCAGGGGCAGGATCTTCATCTATGCTAGGGGCAAGAACATGGTCTTCAAGTTCCATGGTACTTTGGGCTCTTTTGAAGGCTAAGTCTTCTTCAAAAATTACATCCCTACTAAGTTCAATATGCCTTTGATCAGGTATATAGATTCTGTAAGCCTTGGAGGTTTCACTATACCCAACAAGTATTCCCCTTTTTCCAGAAGGCTCTAGTTTTGACCTTTTCTCTTTAGGTACATGAATATAAACAGGGCACCCAAATATCCTAAGATGGCTGATATCTGGCTTTGTTTTAGTAAAAACTTCCTCAGAGGTTTTATCTTCAATATAGGAGTGAGGACATCTATTTTGTATATACATGGCAGTGCTGGTGGCTTCTGCCCAAAGATTGGTATTTAGGTTTTGATCAAGGAGCATAGCTTTGACAACTTCTACAATTGTCCTATTTTTCCTCTCAGTTACCCCATTTTGTTGAGGATTAGAAGGTATAGTAAGCTCCCTCTTAATCCCAACATTTTAACAAAAATCTTTAAACAGATCTGAGGTGTATTCCCCCCCATTGTCAGTTCTTAAGGTTTTAACTTTATTTCCTGAGGAGTTTTTTGTTAGTGATTTAAATTATTTGAACCTTTTAAGGATCTCTTCTGATTCCTTACATTTCAGAAAGTAGATCCAAGTCCTTTTAGAGTAGTCATCCACAAATATTATATAATACAAAAATCCTCCTAAAGAGGGTACAGACATAGGTCTACATACATTAGAGTGGACTAATTCTAAAACATTACTTATTTTGCTAGTACTATTTTGAAAAGAACCCTTGGTATTTTTACCTAGGGCACATCCCTTGCATGCCCCTGAATGATACTGCTTTAACTTGGGTAAACTTGTGACAAGGTTTTCCATAGATGATAAAGTTCTGAAATTCAGGTGCCCTAGTCTTCTATGCCAAACTTCATTAGCATCTGCAACTTCATGGATTAGGGCTAGGTTGGGCTTTGTGCACAGCTCATACAGGTAGCCTTGTCTTTGACCAATGGTTTTGGCTTTCTTAATGGACGAATTCTTTGTCCAAGGCAACACTTTGTTGTCCATGAAGGTCACCCTATACCCATTATCCTCAAGTGCTGAGATGGAGACTAGGTTCCTCTTGATGCCTGGGACATATAGTACTCCTGTAAGCTGTAATGATAAGCCTGACTTCAGTCTGATGGTGCAGGTTCCAATTCCTCTGACTGGATGTGCAGAGTCATCTTTGATTGTCACTTCCTCATCAGTCTCCTTTATCATGGAGTCTAACACTTCTCTAAACCCTGTAATATGTTTGGATGAGCCACTGTCGATCAACCATGAGTTAGCTTTGTTTGATGCCTGGTTTGAAAGTGCTGAGTAGAGTGCATATTTCTTGGAGTTATCTTCTCCCTTTGATTTTCCAGCTTTGGCAAATGTAGCTTGTTGTTTAGCCCTTTCAGGACATTTAGCAACATAGTGCTCGAATTTGCACACCTATAACATTGAATATGGGAGAGATCCTTCTTGGAGGTATTCTTGCCTTGATGACTTTTCCTCTTCTTAAATTGTTTCTTCTTGCTTTTCTTTTTGGAGTTCGTATTTAGGACTTGGAGATCTTCATCTATATTCTTTTGTTTGATCCCTTTCTTATTTAACCTTGGCTCTTCTTGAAGACAATCTGCTCTTAGCCTCTCAAATTTTGGATATTTAGCCCTTGCACTGATACCTTGGACAAATGTTTCCCATATACTAGGCAACCCATCTAGGGCAATGAGTGTTAACTCTTTGCTTTGGATCTCATATCCAAGTGTTGCTAGTTCATCCCTTAGGGCTGATATCCGCATGAAGTAGGCATTGACTGACTCCCCTTTGATCATACTTATATGATTTATTTCTCTTTTTAAGGCCAAGGTTCTACTTGCATTGGATATGTCAAATGCATTTTCAAGTGCTTTGAACATATGGTAGGCCGTCTCATGTTTCTTTATGATAGACATAATATTATTCCTCACCCCATCAACTATGATTTTTATGGCCTTTTCATTGACTTCGATCCATGTCGTTTTGTCAGGTTCGTTCTCAGGTTCTTTAGATTCAACTTTTACAAATGATTCAACTTTATTCTCTCTTAGAATCATCTTAATTTTGAACTTCCATGCTGAGAAATTGTCACCTCCTTCAAGCCTATCCTCAAATCTGATAGTGCTGGCCATTTGGAGAAATGCGATGTTAGATATATTCTTCACTGGAATTTTTCACAAATTTGAAAGCCGCAGGTTCGATCTACCAGTGCTCTGATACCATGTAAATGTTTATCAAATTCCAATTCAATGATCAAGGTATATATATAATGTTGTTGTATTTCAATGTAAATGTTTATCACAATATAATTGTTCTGGTGATTAATTGTATTCTGTGTATTGCCGGTGGAGATAGAGAATTAATAATTTCAATGTCTTCTCCATTTATCCTTGATCGGTATATATAAAAAAATAGGGACGATCAAGTGACACCTTGATTGGACATGTTTGACACCTTGATTGGACATGTCTATTAGACATGGCCGATCAAGATGCCACTTGATTGTGCCTTTTCATTTGCAATACGTAACCAATCTAACGCCGATATTAATCGGTGTCAATGCGTAACAAGGAAGTCCGATAACTAATTGGTGGCATTAACAATGAAGCCCGATAACTAATCGGTGGCATCAAGGTTACTGTTTATTGTTAGATTGCAATGTTTATATATTAACACAGACCGTGAAATATGATCCTAGCGTGATTGTAAATTTAATATCAGTTTGTACTGCACTTGTATCCTTTTTATTAAATAAAAATTGAGATTAGCATTAATTAAGTAATTCAAGTTTTATTGCAAATTAGATTAGCTATATATATGTATATTTGTTGTATCTCTAACAATCTGTTTTACAGGATAGTGGTCTCTAACTAGTAGGGACATTACAGTGGTATCAAAGCATAATCCTGCCAACCTGTGGGAAGGATTCTTAGTTTATTATCACATATTAGAGAAAGAAAAGCGCGAAAGCAATGGTCGATCAATTAGCCAAACAACTTCAGACGTTCATGGAGCAAACCAATGAGGAATTCGAAAGAATGAGCCAATTGATCCTCCAAAGTACAAATAGCAACAATAGAGATATTCCAAACCTTAGAAGAGAAAAACACTCTAATCACGCCGGTAACGAACGATCTCCTCAAAGTTCTTGACAAACAATCCCCGAATTTCTTCCTAGAGAGAACATATAGGAGATGAAGAGGAACCGGCCACACTTGGGGTGGAAGAAATCGCCCAAATTTATGCTATACTAGAGCCAGAAGTCCAGAGGGTGGTTTCCTTCAGGGACTTTTGTGAGTCCAAGACTAATGAAGGGAGAAGGAGAAAACCTATGAGTAAAGACCTCAAAGCTAAAGTCAACAAAATGTCTCTACTATGCTTTGATGGGTTAGGGAAGGATATCGCCCAAGCTTGGGTCGAAAAACTACATACATACCTTTCATACAACCCCATGACTGAAGGAGATGCTATAAAATTTGCCATACTCCATTTAATCGGAACAACCCATAATTGGTGGCATAACGGTCTCATTACCCTAGGACACAAAAATGTCTACACCTATAACGAGTTTACCCAAAAGCTCATCAGCCGGTTTGACCAGAAAGACTCCGAATGGTACTTCCAAGAGTTAAGACACCTTAAGCAATCAGGAACCATTGAAGACTATATAGACCAATTCCAAAACCTATCAGTAATGGTCCCCGACCTATCCCAAAGAAGACTTACATGTTTTAGAAGGCTTGAAAGAATCCATTAAAATTTTTGTAATACCCTTGGAACCACAGAATTTAGTAGAGGCCATTAAGAAACCTAGGATGGTCGATTTTAGTACTCCCAAGAACTCCTCCACCAAAACACCACATAGGAATGAGGGACCCCAGAGGGACCGCCTGGAGAGGCCCTGCCGCTTTTGCAAGAAACCTTGGAGTTTGAATCACCAATGTAAGGAGAGAGAGGAACTCATGGAGAAGGGGGTATGTTTCAAATGCAAGGCCCCATGGGGAAAGGGCCATGAATGTAAAAGAGGACAGTTAAATAACACAGAAGAAATACGGGATGAGGAAAGGCCCTATAAACGGGCCAGGTTTGAAAACAACGAACCAAGTATCTTGGTAGTCATCACTCAAGGAAGTGAGAATAGATGCTTCAAACTCAAAAGGACTATCAAAGGATAGAAAGTAATCGCATTGGTAGACACAGGAGCCTCACATGATTTCATTAGCAAACACTTAGCAACAAAGAGAAGGTAAAAAACTCGAGTTTGGAGGGTTTGAAGTGATCATGGGCAACGGAGTCATAGACAGGTGCACTAAAATTATACCTCAATTGGAAGTCACCTTGGGGGGGCATACAATTAAGAGGAACTTCTTTGTGGTGAACCTAGAAAATGACATCATTTTGGGGATGCCATGGATAAACTCATTGGGACGGTTCACCATGGATAGTCCAAATCGGGAAATATGCTTCCAACATGAAGGAAGAGAAATAACATTAAAAGGGATTCCCGATGGCTCTCCAAAGATAGTATCATGTAATAAAATGGAGAAAATCCTTAGGCATGATCAAGTAGAGTGGGTCGCCCAATGTATGGTCTTGGATAAATCTCCGAGCGAAGGTCAAATCGTTCATAGTGAGATACAACCCATCCTCACGAGACACAAAAAGGTCTTCCAAGACATTCCCCCAGGTTTACTACCAAAAAGGGGATTTCAACACTATTGAATTAGAAGAAGGAGCAAAACTTGTCATTACCACTCCTTACCGCCACCCCCACAAATTCAAAGAGGAGATTGAAAAGACCATAAAAGAGTTATTAGAAATGGGACACATCCAACCAAGCAGCAGTCCCTTTGCTTCATCAGTGGTATTGGTCAAGAAGAGAGATGGGATGATGAGAATGTGTCTAGATTACCGGGCCTTGAATAAAAAGACTATAAAAAACAAATACCCCATTCCGAGAATTGATGAACTAATGGACGAGATACACGGAGCAAGATATTTCTCTAAAATTGATCTAAGGTCAGGTTACCATCAAATTAGAATGAGGGAAGAAGATATTCCCAAAACAGCATTCAAATGTCACTATGGGCATTTCGAGTTCTTGGTCCTCCCATTTGGAGTCACTAACGCCCCAACCACCTTTCAGTCATGCATGAATCATACGTTCAGGCAACAGTTGAGGAAATTTCTTCTGATATTCTTTGATGATATACTTATTTACAGCAAGACATGGGAAGAACATCTCCAACACATTGAGGAGGTATTAAATATTCTTGAGTCTAAATCATTATATGCCAAAGTCTCCAAATGCGAATTTGGGATGAAGGAAATCATCTACCCAGGACACAAAATTAGTGAGGCGGGAGTAAGTGTGGATGAAGAAAAGATCAAAGCCATCAAGGAATGGCCCACCCCTAGAACCTTAACACAATTAAGGGGATTTGTGGGGCTATGCAACTACTATAGACATTTTGTAAAAGGTTTTTCCAAGATTGCAGCACCCCTTACCGATCTAACTAAGAAAGGGGCTTTCGCGTGGAATGACCAGGCCCAATAGGCCTTTGAGCAACTTAAAAGAACCATGAACACTTGTCCAGTATTAGCCATCCCAGACTTCTCTATACCCTTTGAACTACAATGTGATGCATCCGTGGAGGGAATTGGGGCAGTACTCATGCAAAAGAAACATCCCATAGCTTTTGAGAGCCGTAAACTTACCGACGCAGAAAGACACTACTCTATCTATGACAAAGAAATGCTAGCCATAATGCACGCCTTGGCCAAATTTCGCCAATACCTTGTCTGTGGGAAGTTTGGTGTGAAAACCGATCATAACAGTCTACGCTTCTTCTTGAGCCAAAAGGATCTTAATGATAGGCAACAAAAATGGGTGAGCAAAATACAAGCCTATGACTTTGATATAGAATATGTAAAAGGGGTGAATAACGGGGCAGTAGATGCATTGTCTCGAAGGGCCCATCTCAATACCATTACCAGCATTTCAAAAGACTGGAAGGAAGAAATCCTTAATGAATATGACCAAGATCCACAAGCAAAGAAAATCTTGGAGGGAAATCTTCCAAATGAAGATTTTAAAGTTAAAGGAAATCTCATCTTGTATAAAGGAAGGGTATACTTGACCCCTGAAACCAGATTCAAAAGCAAAATCCTCAATGAATTCCATGATAACCCCCTAGGAGGACACCCAGGATACTATAAAACTTATAAACACATTAGGGAAAGGTATGCATGGAAAGACCAAAAAAGAGATATCCAAAAATATGTACAAGAGTGCCTAACATGTCAGCGCAATAAAACTGCACTCACCCACCCCGCTGGGTTGCTCCAACCATTACCTATTCCTAATCAAAAGTGGGAGAGTATTTCCATGGATTTCATAATTGGATTGCCAAGGACACAAGGGAAGGATAGCATTTTTGTGGTGGTAGACAGACTCACGAAGTATGTCCATTTCCTTGCAGTCTCCACAGAATACAAAGCCTACCAAATAGCAGATCTATTCTTTAGGGAAATTTTCAGACTCCACAGGCTCCCTTTGAATATTGTCAGTGATAGAGATAGCAAGTTTATTAGCCAATTTTGGCAGGAACTCTTCAGAATGGCAGGAACAGTCTTGAACCCTAGTACCAGTTACCATCCTCAAACCGATGGGCAAACTGAAATAGTGAACAAATGGATAGAGGGCTACCTAAGGAATTATGTTACAGGGCAACAAACTACTTGGGTTAAGTGGTTACACTTAGGAGAACATTCTCACAACACGACACACCACATGTCAATAGGGATGAGTCCTTTCCAAGCCTTGTACGGCTATGAGGCCACAAGCTTTGGGGAACTAATAACCCAAGAAAGCAAGGTACCAATAGCACAAGACTTTGTTCAACAGAGTAGGGACATCATGAAGACCTTGAAAGAGAATTTACAACAAGTCCAAAATCAACAAAAGATCTATGCAGACAGGAAGCATACATAACAGACATTCGAGACAGGAGATCTGGTGTTTCTAAGACTACAACCATATAAACAATCTTCCCTCAAGAAGAATGGGGCTGAAAAATTGAAACCTCGGTTCTATGGACCCTACAAGGTAATTCGAAGGATTGGAGAAGTAGCTTATGAGATCGAACTTCCCAAAAGCACTAAAATACATAATGTGTTCCATGTCTCCCGACTTAAGAAGGTTCTCGGACAACACTTGGTTCCATGCAGTGAACGAGCCCCCCTAGATGACGAAGGGAAACTCACATTGTACTCGGAGATCATTCTGGATACGCGGAAAAAAGAGCTCAGGAACTGGACCATTACCGAATACCTGATAAAATGGATGAATCTTCCAAATGAGGATGCTACTTGGGAAAAGAGGAAGATCTAAAAATGCTTGAGGACAAGCAAATTTGAGACGGAGGGACTGTGATAACCCTACCTCACTACCCGATGTAAGCCTTATAATGATATAATAAATTAAAAGACAATTATTAAAATGATGTAATGTATTAATATATTATGGAATTAAAATGATTTAAGACAATTATCAAAATGATGGAATTAAAATATTAAATAATATTAATATATTATTTACAAGGAATAAACTATTATATTTTAAGATGGGGAAGTACATTAATATATTTATATATATTAGAGGGGGGAATAAATTATTATATTTTAACGGGAAAAATTACGTAGATATATTTAAATATATTAAAATAGGTAATGGATTACGGGAAGGTCACGTGGAGCGCCCCCCCCAATTGGAAGTGGTGGGATGGAAGCCGCAGCATAGGCTGCGACTACCGTCACACCCTTTCCCTCGGAAGGGAAGTGATGTGACGGTAGCCGCAGCTTAGGCTGCGTCCCGTCACACCCCTTCCCATGGAAGGGACCCCGTGGAGGGTCATGTCTATCCCCCTCCACGGGTATAAAACCCATACAACCACAAGACCAGAGGGTAGGGAAGAGGATAGAAGGGCTACTGTGTGGTAAGAAAGGAAGGTCAAGAAGCTACGACAACAGGTTACAGGTAAGTTTGTATGAATTTTTTTTTTATATACGTTAATAAATATATATAATGAACATGATATTACATATGTTGATGAATAATGAATACTTTAATACATATATTAATGAATATAGTAATGAACAGTTTAATACATATATTAATGAATATAGTAATGAACAGTCTAATACATATATGAATATAGTAATGAATAGTTTAATACATATGTTAATGAATGACTTTCAGATGTTAATGAATATGTATAGACATATGTTAAGAAATACATATCAATGAATAGTTAGGAATATAAATTAATAAATGTGAATATTTGATAATGGACATTTTTTGAATTTATGTTATGGATTACATGTCGAGTTAGGAATATGTAAATGTGAATGGAAAGTAGTAATCAATTATGAAAATGTAATATAAATGTGATTATATGATGGAGGCTCAGGGAGGAAACTCCCTTAGCCTAATGGAGGGATTATGATAATCCTTGGTAGGCAGTATATACTGAATGTCTATATGCATATATATGGCTTGGTTGACTAAGTTCATCCAAGAAGAGACGGATCTCGCCGGTCCCCTCTGGTAGACTTGGATGATGAGATGCATCATCCAAGGCAAGGAATTGACATATGGTCATTCCTTGGATGGCTTGGGTGTAAGAAATTACACCCAAGACAGGAATCGAATTAACCTTTGATTTCCTGGATGGCTTGGGTGTAAGAAATTACATCCAAGACAGGAATCGAATTAACCTTCAATTTCCTTGATGGCTTGGAACCAAGATGGGTTCCAAGAAGGCGAGTTTCACAACCGCCTAAGGACATGCCCCAGTACTGTACTTGTATCCTTTTTATTAAATAAGAATTGAGATTAGCATTAATTAAGTAATTCAAGTTTAATTGCAAATTAGATTAGCTATATATATGTATATTTGTTGTATCTCTAACAATTTGTTTTACAGGACAGTGGTCTCTAACTAGTAGGGACATTACATCTCCCTTGTGCACAGGTCCGTCTAGGTCTGATCACTGGATCGTGGTTCTATGGACACCAAAACTCATTCAAATTAATCCCACATGAATCACCTTGCTCCTTAATAGGAATCATTGCCTTCTAACATGAGTTTATGTGCATCAATTAAGAGTAACAAGCAAAATCGGGGGTTGGGGAATGTCTGCACTGTTCAGATGTATGCCTGTAAAACACTTCGATTTCATCCTCAAACCTCCATAATGATATCGCCCCTCCTCAATGAACAATAATGCTGAAGTCAATCAATGATATCTTGCATCAAACATGTCTTCATGGCAAATCATGGCACAAATAAATCTGAAGCAATCTCCAAACTGAAAAACTGGTATGAATCTCCAATTAGCTCTATATGAGAAGCGGAGTGCTCCTCATTCTCTAAGCAACCCCTTGAGAGATCTTTCACTCTCTCAGTTATGTGATCAATGGGAGTTTTTGTTCCCAAAGACCCTTAATCTGCAGACACCACTTGGTCCTACAAAACCAATTCAATTATCAAATCATAATCCAAGTTTCCTTCAAACACTTACGCTCTTCTATTTATCTTTTTTCATAACGCATCATGAGAGGCTTCTAGAAGGGGGTAGGTACAATATATTTATTTTTAATTAAGTGACTAATAATTAATATTTTTTTTTATACTTTAGTCACTTATAATTAAATTAATTAAATATAAAGTCACATTTACATAAACAATTTATTTTAATGACTTTATAAGAAATGAATTTAATTAATTTCTCCTTATAACTCCTATTAGCCTAGCGGCTAAAAATTGGGGACATTACATTATCGCTACTGGTTTCTGAGACAATTTTCTATTACCGGTTGCCTGGACCTATTTGCATTTGTGATCTACCGAATCCCTTCCATAACTTGCAGAGCCCTGAGCGTTGATTGCGATGTTCGTTGGTGTGTGGTCGACCTTTTCTCGTGATCTACACTTCATCCTTTGGATTTTCCAGAGCAATTTCTTTGGTGGAGGCCGACCTTGTTGGTTTTGCACGTTAGGTCTTGTTCTTCGGGTTTTGATCCCTTTTTGGGCCGACCGGATCCCCTTGGATTGTATAAATCATTGTAATAGTGCATTAGAATGTAACCAAGAAGTTAGATTGAGCATAGAAGATAGATCTTAAGATTTGAGGTCCCAGTTGTGACCTGTTTTGTATTTTGAGCATGTTTTAGCAGGCCTGTGAGTCGGTTTCTGTAACCCGGTTGTTACCGGTTGGTTGTAAAAAGTTTTCATGATCTAATTGAATCTGTTCTACATTGCCTCCATCATGTTCTAGTGTTTCCGTTGTGTTTACTCTTGCTGACCATTTTGGACTGATCTCTTTGAGGTCCCTCCTAGCCGGTGACTGCTTGAATATCTCAGATTTGGTGGAGTCTCTCCAAGTAATCATTGGAGATGATGCACGCTATTCAGTAAGGGGATTTGGTGCTAGATCACTCAACTTAGAATCTGGAATCTCTCTTCACCTAAGTGATGTTTTATTCCTGCCAGGAATCAAGAGAAATCTTGTGTCTATTTCAGCCTTGGAGGATAAGGGTTATCAAGTTGCATTTTGAGAAGGTAGAGTTCTTGCATGGCCAAAGAACTCTAGCATCAAGATTGCTTGTGTGATTGGGAATCGTCATGAGAGTTTGTATAAGCTCTCCACTCATCTTGTTCAAGCTCTTCTACATGATTCTTCTAGTTCCAGTGAACTATGGCATAGAAGACTTGGGCATCTACATTTTAGGGCTCTTCCATCATTGGAGAAGATAGTTAAAGGTAAAAAATGGAGCTTTAATGATTGCGGACAGCTCGAAGAATTGTGATGGCTTTGCTGCTTAGCCACCACTTCCTAAAAAGAATGTGGTTATGCAATCTTTGTTCACCCATTCAAAGTGAAGCTTAATAAGAGTATAATATTTCAAGTAATAGCCACCATAGTATAAGGAGATTATAATACTCGCATAGGAAGAAATCACTACTTGTAGTGGATAAATAATATGCAGATGGCACAAATTGAGGGAAATATAATAGGAAACAGCTGATTAAGTTATACCAATGAAATCATTCAATCATTAAGATTGTTAAAGGGGAGCAGAAGTTGTTAAAGTTAGCAGTCAACAAGGACGAACTGCTGTAAATTCATATATGAGCCACTCCATCTAGAATGCCATACAAGTCAATTAATTAGAGCTGCATATTGTTGGTTGCTGTTTGGCTGAAAGAAATGCCAATTGTTATATACAATAGAGGTTAGCACTTGGAAAATTATATCATTATCATTTGTTTTAATGTTATCAACTTTGAAATGAACTTCTGTGTGTTGTTGCCGATAATAGAAAATTATATTTTCATCAATTGTGGAATGCACATAAATTCAGTAATTTGTTACAATGAGTTGTTCCCTGCTGCTGATATTAAGAAATATAATTTTATGGTGACTATTTGTGACAATATGTTGAAATGTTAATTCATGCAAAGTGTTTGATGAAATGCCTGCATGGACAACTGTGAAAAAATTTGGCTAACAATACCAAGGTGGTTATTACAAAGAGACTTGAGCTCTGTTTTTAAAGATGAACAGAGAAATTTCGTGAACTGTGGGTCACGTTTTTTGGAGTTGCGTGTTGTTCCTATGTTGAATGTGCAATTGTTCAATTTTTGAATTAACCTTTTATTATCCTGTGTGATATTAGTAACTTTGACTTTATCTATTGGCTTATCATTTAAGTGGTCTTTTCCTTGTGTTAAAAAACTTTGATGATGATTTAAAATCTTTAGTTCAAGTTTTCTGCAAGTAGATAGTTTGCTCGTGCGACTTTATGCTCACTTTTAATTTTATATATTTGAACTGGAAAATGCCTACCCCATTTATTTCAAGTTTTATGTAAAAAGGGAGCTGCCCCCTTGAAACGCAGAGAAAGGTTGTTTTTTTGATTGCAAATTATTCAACTGTTAGTAGTTTTGTCACTATTCTTGGGCGAGTCTTATATATAAAAGAGTGACAAAATCTGTTTTAGTAACGCTCATTTAGAGAGTCATCAATAATATCTAAATTGCCCTTTTTGGGAAGATGATTGTTGCAAAAACTATAAAGCTATTATGAAATAATTTCCATTATTTTATCTTTTAGTCTATTGGGAATGGACATAGGCTATAGGTCTTCAACTAATCCTTCATTTTTAATAAGGGGACATGACATTTGGCCATGCCAAAGGTTGAGAAAGTATTTAGAAATGCCTACTTTTTTCAAGAATTCTATGTTCTTTGATTTTCACTAGTTTGATATTTTGTGTATTAGCAACTATTCTTATTTGCTTGGTAAAGGATTGAAGGATACTATGTCTTGTTCCACATAGTCTTATCGTACAAAATTCTTACCTTCATGTTAACTTTGGAGAAATTGTTTATCATCATTCTGAATATTTTGATGTCTATGCAGGAACTTTTTTGATCACAAAGAGTATGAAGCTGCAATGTCAAGTGTAATCCTCCAAAATGTTCAAGTGGACAAGTAATTTAAGAACTTCCCAATTTTCTTTTTCTTAACGATGTAAATATTGAATGCTTATTGCCTTAATTAGTTTTCATATTAACAACACTTGTCGCTCTGAATTGGAGTTTGTGCTTGGCAATCAATAATGTATTCTGCATTTGTGTTTCACATGCATATACTCATTTCAATAAGCCACCATGGGGATCAACTTGGCTAACCTGGAAGTAGATAGTCATATGTGGGAAAGATATTTCTTTGTGGCATTCTTAGTTGATTATCTAGAGAATAACAGGACAAATGAATTATTTGTCATGTAAGAAATTCATAAGGAAAGGAACATGGCTAGATATCGGTGTTATTCTATTTTTATTATTGTCATTTGAACCATTATTTGTTTATGTAGCATACGTTGTCTGTTTAGGATAATAATTATCCTGTTTAGACTTTGAAACCCATTCAATATCTTCTTTGTTTTGCATGAAAAGTAAAGATATTCACTTAGTTCTATATTTGGAAGCTCAGTTTTTTTTATTAAGAAACAGTCCCTATAAAAAGGCTTGAATGCGTGAAATTCAGTCATCAAACTGCTTGTGAGAATCATCAGGCCACAACATCAGAAGAACATCAGCAGATGTTCTCTTTTTCTAGCAACTCTTGACGATTTCAACATTTAGGCGTTAAAAAAATATTGATTTCAAGATTTAAATGTTAAAAAATATACTTGTGTTTTGAACTTTGGATAAAGATATTGATCTTCATACGGGTTGATGTTTTTAAGATGTATACTTGATGGTGAAATGCTAGTTTGGGATAAGGGTAGCAATCGGTTTGCAGACTTTGGAGCAAACCAAGAAATAGGTCAGAAAACATTTTCTAATATCTTTGCATCTCATTTTTGGTGGTTTAATCACTTTGTTGATTGGGTTTTCTTTAATATTATTTTAACCTTATATTGGACAGCAAAGGCCGCTAGGGATGGAGTAGAAACCAATCAACAGGTATGATTTTCTCTTAAGAGAATATAAAACCTTGTTGATTTTTACTTGATATGGATTCTGGCATTGGAGCCCCAATATTACCAAAAAATTTGTGTTTAATTGTTTCATTTGTTTATGTGACAGCTTTGCTGTATCCTATTCCGTTGCCAAGAGCAAAATGTTATACTAATGCATTCATGGGACCTGAGTTGCTATTTCAAGGTCAAACTTTTCGTTTCTATAGAATAGATCTATTATGGATATACATGCATTCTTCCTTTTTTTTTTCTGAAATAAAATAGAATCCTAAAGAAAAAGAAACTGGCGAAGAATGCAAATACACATTCCAGCATCCAACTTAGTATAGATATTATATAAGAGGACTGATTTATATTGTGTTGATTGATGCCTTCCCTACCCATATATATTTGAAGGTAGCCCTAGATAGTTGTGTTAGTCAAAGGCATTGTGAAGTAAATCCAATAGTCACTACACATCAGAAGTCCATTCTTGGATAATGTGTTTTGTTTACAAGCATATCTACCTATGCAATTGAAATACAATTACAAGAATTGGACTTGACAGGGTGATTTTCGACTTGGACTTGGACTTGGCACTCAAACTTGGCTGATTGAAAAGATATGAAATATAAATTCTTTTTTAAGGATTTAAAGCTTTTAGTATGCGCCCTTTTAACAAATCAATTTTAAAGACATAATAAACTTATCAATTAGAATACACAACTATACATTGATCAAATGATTACAAAAGAAGATTTGAATTGAAGGACACATCATTTTTAAATATATAAATGTTCTCAAGTGTTTTAGGGGTACAAAACTTATGGATTATGATATCAATGGCATCATAAACAAAATTCACAATATGGTGTCTGGAAGTATTGTAGAGAGGAGCTTGTATCACTCAGCCTAATATCACTAGCTCTATGTATAGCCTTGCATTTGTAGTTTAGACAAGCTTGCAAATGTTGTTATAGTCATGGGAGCATTACTTAAGATAGGGATTGACTTGGAAAATCAAAAGTATAAATAGAATTCAATTACTTGGGATTTAAATGGGAAAAGGTCAAAACAATTAAAAAAAGTACTTTTACAACTGACATTGTGAAGTCCGTATTTTTGGTCATTCCAATATCTTTGAAAAGTCCATCTTTGTTGGAGAGTGCCATCTGTTTCAAAATGGAGTTCAATTAATGATGTTGTGTTCAAGGAATCAAGATAAGTCTGTTGATTCTCTTTGGGGTCAATTTTGTCATTCCAAGTGCATTCCAAACTTTGTGGAGGAACATTCTATTTTTTGAAAATATCAATTTTTATTATGTCGGATCAGCAATGAGCTTTTGAGTAGGTTGGCACATTCAGAAGTCGCCTTCGGACATTTGTATTTTCTGCAACTTTGGGTAGATGTGCAGAAAAATAATTAACATATTAAATAATTATTTAAGTTGTCAAAAGGTGAATTAACAAACAACTTATATTAATTATTTATAAAGGTGAATTTTAAGTGACTAAAGTGTTGGGAGAATTAAATAATAAAATAGTCACTTTAACGTTGCAAAAAGGATTATTATTTTAAAAATGATTTTTACATTATAATTTCTGTGAAGTTCCATAGAGGGTTATAAATAGAGGTTGAAGAGATTCATTTGATTCGTTTTGAGTATTTCATATTTTATCAAATTTATTGAAATCCTGGTTGTGGAGTTGAGCAGATTTGTACTGCTGTAGGATGAAAACAGTCAAACAAAGATTGGTTTCGGTGGTGATGTTCGCAAATAAGGGCTTGCAACAAATTGATTTATCTTACCTGAGTTTGGCAAGTTTGCAACTACAATTTTTTAAAGTTTTTGCAGAAAAATATAAATTTGTGTCTATTATGTGTGCCAGTGTAAGGCATATCAGAAACTTCATGAATGGTCTATGCAAGGGAAACAAAAATTATTAATAGTTCTGTGTGTGCCTGTGGAGAGTATTTAAAGATTAAAATATTTTTGTTTATTAGCTGAGTTTCTGGCCCAGCCGTACCACCTGATTTCCTAAGATCATTAAGGGAGGGGTAGTACATCCTACAAATTCCCTATGGTGGTTGATATGTATTTCAAAAGGTTAAAGCCTTAAAGAAGACTGTCACAGGCCCTTTGAGACTTCCTCAAGCCTAGTGCAGCAGCAGAAAGAGAAGTTGCAGCATTGTTTAGAGGTTGCTGTACAAGTTAAGAGTGCCATACTGTGCTAGGGAATGTAAAACAACCGTAAGGGAAAGAAAAAGAAGTTGCTGATTGGAGGTTTGACTATTCTTTTTTCCGGGTCAGCACTTTGGTACATAAACATTAAAGCTTGATTGATGTTTTATTGCTTCAAGAAATTTCTGAGAATATTTTTTATTCTACAGGAATACCCAAAATATATAAATTTATCCGTGGTTTACATAATGCAATGATTTTGTATAGATGAAATGTTGTCAATAAATGGAGTTGAGAATTCAATGTTATGATAATTATTTTTCATTCAAGCCTTGACTTATCATACCAGACATGGCTTTTGATATTCTATATGTGGGAGATTCTAGTGTGATCCACCAAGGCTTGCATGAGCGACATCAACTACTTTATGAGATTGTCAAGCCTTTGAAGGGACAACTAGAAATTTTACTTCCTCAAGATAATCTAAATTCATGCCTTGCTTTGGGTAAGAATAATTTACCTTTTTGTTGGTGCGTGTCGTAATCTTTCTTAAATTGATGCTAGTTTATTCCTTTTTATTTAGTTGTTTAGATGCAATTAAATTAAATTAAATTAAAAAATTGTGAAGAGAACTATGTACTTTTTATTTCTTCCAAAATTTGGGTTAATATTTTGCATCTAAAGTTTCCATTTGGTGAAGTAAGCACTAGTAATAAATGGAAAATTCATTCTTCATTTTTATCATGCACATTTTTAAATTTTTATGTTGTGTACCACTTCATGATGTCATCGCAGGTGAACATTGTTGGTCATTTGCAGCCCATAATGCAGAAGATGTTGTAAAGTTTTTCCAAGAAACTGTTGAAAATAGGTGTGTTAAGACCTACTTCTTTTGCTAATTATGCAAAAAATATGTATTTCCATTAAATGATTAAGTATATTGTCAAATTACTCAAATATATTGTTGGTTTATATCTTGTCAATTAGTAGCATCACTTGAGGTGAATCCATTCAATGCATCTGTTGTATAGGTATATATGTAGATAATACATGGACAAGACTAATGCCATTTAACAAATACATTATTAAGGGCTTACTAAATTTCATTGTGCATGTGAAAGGTGACTAGGATGGTTTGGAAATTTGAATTTCAAAGCATCAAATTGCAATAAAATTGCGAAAGATAATTTAGGAATCATAGACAAGAATTCAGAGCGTATGTTAGAAACTTGATGGTTATGCTAATCACACAATTTCTTTAAATGAGTGGATGTTACTATTAAATGAACACTTAGCTCTCTTACAGAGCACAAGTATAAATGTGAATACCATTCTGGTTGTAATCATCTTTTTATATATTTATTATGTTTATAATTGTTCCCACAAAGCTTTGTTTCAATCCACATCACAATTTTCTATAAGCTTTCCTTTCTGTTCTTTCTAGCATCTCATTTCTATTTGATTGCATTCTAATCGCCTGGTCATTCCTTCATCTAACCTTACTACATGCATATATCAAAAATTAATGAGAATAGAAAACATTTTCAGGAAGAAAAATGGCAAATGTTGATCAATGTCTATCTATTTTGTGATTATCTCTTTTGATTTTCGTTTCCAATGCTGGCTTCTTGCTATAACCGTATACTATTTTGGCCTATGGTTTCCACTTTTCTAGCATCTTTTTTTAGTGTCTTCTATTATGTGAAAATTGTACTCCATCACTTGTTTGTGCTTGTCTTGTTTGTAAATTGTATCTGTGTTGACACTGTGTGTGAAGTAAGAATGTTACAATTACAAGGATTGGTAAAAAGAAAAAAGTCATAGTGAATCTTGGAATAAAATAAAAACGCATGTAATATTTGGTTTGAATGGATGTAAGATCATTTAGGGACTCATCATGAAGAGTGATGCTAACAAGTTTGATCAGATTTACGAGCAGAAGAAGAAAAGCCTTTGTAATGGAAGTAAAAGTTTAGATTAGATCTAAGTTCAAATTCTCTTTCATTTGTTTATAGTCAATCTATATATGGTTTGCCTTAGATGCTTTGATGAATTGTATGGGTCTTAACTGGTTTTGTCATCTTAAAATTCAAATAAGAAATCTAATATATTGTAATAATGCCAAGAACGAATGCACTTCATTGTGGAGGTTGAGAAAATTCAAATTCATATAATAAATTTCCTTATATCTCTCGAGATTTGTTGAGCTTTGTGACTATAGGAGAGGTACACAACCAATCATAAAGGGAAAAAAATAGTGTCCAGAAAACCTCAAATCTGCAAGAATTCACATCTTTTTAATATCACTAGAAACAAATCATGACTATGTTAGACACAATGCACCTCTGAGAGGGGGGTGAGACAGTGGTTCTCAAACTTTTCCCTTTAACTATCCCTATGAAAGTATACCGATTAGTAGATCTAGCTGAATGCAAACTTACCGGTTAGTGAGGAGACAAAACACAAATGCATTCACACAAAAGAACATCGCATAACGCCAGTATGTACGAGGAAAACCCAAGATGGGAAAAACCTCGGTGAGCAATGCTGCTAGAGACTACTGCTCCAATCCAACCTCACAATGAATCTCTATTACAATGTTTAGGGGACCAACCCAAGGAGCTACAACCCTTGACTTGTTTATGGGCTACAACCCAAAGTAGCTACAACCCCTAATTTAGGGCACCAACCCAAGGAGCACCAACTCCTAACTGATTTATGGGCTACAACCCAAAGGAGCTACAACCCCTGCACTGAGCTACAACTCAGTGATCTCAATGATAACTTTAAATACAAAATTAATCATACTGTTACAAGTGAATCTTGTAACCATTTCATATACCTCACTTTGCCTATGAGACACCTTCTCTGCTACACCAGTTCACTCTTTTGCTGCTCTCATCTGCTGCTGCATTGCCGGTAAACTCTACCGGTTCACCTCTACTCTTCTTCTGCTCTGCTAGATCTCCTCCTCACTGCTCTTCTCTTCAGTCCTCTCAACTGTCTTCCTGCCAGTACAAGCACCCACCGGTTATCTCCTTAGATGTACTCTAGCTGCTATACTGGTTGCTCAAACCATACCGGTTCACTCTTCTTCTTCTATTTTTCCACTTAGGCTGATCTGCAACACTCAATCACTTTACAACAACTCTATCCTCTTCCATTCAGTAGCAACCTTCAATGATTTTGGCTTCCCTATTTATAACCTGGTTTTCCTGCCAAAAGCCAATTCAAAAACATGGGCGGTTAGGGTTTCCTCATCAACCTCGAGGCAAACCAAACCCAATCAGATCCTATCCAATCTGATCGCCCAAACAACTGTTTGCTCATCACCGCCATTGTTGCGACTTCCAATACATGTTTTCCAAATATAGAAAACACGGCCCTGTATCTCAACCTGCATCTGTCAAAACGCCATTAATACTTCTGTTGTTTCCTTCTTGATGTCCTCAACCAATCCTGCTTCCTTACTTCGATCAGGCAGCAACAACTACCTGATTTTTCTCTATCGTTTATTCTTCCTCGAGCCACACTCCTCTGATCCGATTCACAAATCACAGGATCCTTATTAAATGCACACATGTAGAAATACCTATCCCTACACGACACTTCACCGACCTCTGCGAGCTTGCCATTTCATTTCTACTTGGCATCCACATCGACCAACTACCAGCTTGGATCTCCATGTCGGTCTAGATAGGATCATCGACCAAACACTCTACGGGTTCCTCTTTTCTGTCAGTTTACTAACCCTGCCGATATCTCACATTCTACCGGTTAACTTCTCATGTCTTCTTTTTGCTGAACTTCCGGTGGAACTCCTTAACCGGTTTACCAGATGTGTCTATCCATAGCATGTTCATCTCCATCAGATGGGAGTCACAACTCTTAGCCTCTTCGCTTCCGTACCGGTTCTCATGCTTACCGGTAGCCATCCTGATGACATCATGTCATCAACCTTCAGTGGATCCCTATCTAAGGCATCTGCAAGCCGGTTTCATTCTCTGTATTTTCAGCTGCTCCACTTTGCTTTCTTCATCAACAGACCGGACAACATCTCTGCCGATTTGTCAAGATGACAAACTCATTAATTCTTTACTCTTCCTTTTCTGTTCTGGCATCCCAAATATGCCTTCTCTGTCGGTCCAGTACATAACCCTGATTTCATGCACTTGAGGCATTCCTTCAATTCACCGGTAGATTTGATGTGAGCTTCAAACACCTGCCTTTGCCTCGTCTACCTTATCTCACAGAGCTATAATGCACATTATACATAATAGGAGATAAGCTCCACTTTGCGGTGGAGTGACACCTATGTCATCTACATCCTGCAATGCACTCATGTGACTTCCCTGTTTGTGCAACATGTCTTCAACCAGGCACATGTGATCCAGTGTGGGCACATTCACTGTCAGTCATCTCCTCTCATGGTGACTGCATCTTCATCCGGTGGGAGTCATGTTGTTCTGCAACCTTACATTATACCGGTGACCTATTCATTCTTCTCCTTCGATGTTGATGTGATTTAGGTAACATTCAGGCTCTTCATCACAAACAACAGCTCAAGCACCTTGCTCATCGTGCTTGTACATTGGTCATAATCTTGCCGGTTGACAACCACTCACATGGTTGATTTGTCTTCTCCATGTCAACAAATCACTTACCAGTTGACATCCTTTCGTTATCGGTGGTGATACACTGTACTGATAACCTATCCATCTCATCCACACAAGTCAGGCACTAACTTGTGTACCGGTGACTCAAGTGATCATTCCTTTGAATGACATTGTCTTCTTTATTTTACCGTTGTTCTGCAACACAAGGTGATATCAAAGATATCTCATCTTGTACTCCTTCATGACAGTGTTTCACAAACATCTCTTCTATTGGTAGACATCCCATACCGGTTGACATCAATGATAGTAGTACCAACAATCTATCATGCCAGTTGCATTCTTGTATATCGGTTGACATCAATGACAACACGATTACAACAGAATAGTGGATCATATGTAAGGGTATTTAGATAAATAGATCTGATTAAATGCTAGTATTTAGTATTTTATCTTACCTTATGCTATTTGTACATTTTTTTTATATTGAGATAAAAAAGTTTTATCAATAAATATATCTATAGAAGGTTTTAGCATTTTTATTTATTATCTTTAAGACTAGGGGTGTTATCGTTTTAATTTATCTTTTGTAATGCAACACAAAATAGAACAATGTGTGAGGGTAAACCTCCCTTCAATTTTAGTAGGGAAGCTTCTTGAGATCTAATCTAAACCTAAATACTCATATAGGAATGTTAGTGTTTTAATTTATCCTTTTAAGATAAAACATAATAGTGTGTGAGGGTAAATCTCTCATCAATTTCAGAGGGGAAGCTTTTTGAGATCTAATGTGAACCTACACACTAAGCTAAACTGACCCTAAACACATAACTATAGATAATGTATGTATGTATGTATGAAACTATAGATAATATATGTATGTATGTATGCATGCATGCATGCATGTATGTATGTATGTATGCATGTATGGATGCATGGATGAATGTATGGATGCATGTATGCATGTATGTATAATATTGTCTTGGCGATTTTGTGTTAATGAAATGTGTACTTCACTATATTTTTTGCTTTGCATGTATGTACACTTTACAATATTCTCTTGGGGACTTTGTGTTAATGAAATGTCTACTTGACTATATTTTTTGCTTTGATGTAAGTACAATATTGATACTAGTATGTCTTGTGAAAAAGTATGCATGCATGTATGTATGAATGTATGTATGATTGTATGAATGCAGGTATGTATGCATGTATGCATGCATGCATGTGTAATATTCTCTTGGGGATTTTGTGTTAATGAAATGGCTACTTGACTATATTTTTTGCTTTGATGTAAGTACCATATTGATACTAGTATGTCTTGTGAAAAAGTATGCATGTATGTATGTATGTATGAATGTATGTATGCAGGTATGTATGCATAAATGCATGCATGCATGCATGTATGTATGTATGTATAATATTCTCTTGGGGATTTTGTGTTAATGAAATGTCTACTTGACTATATTTTTTGCTTTGTATGTATGTACACTTTACAATATTCTCTTGGGGATTTTGTGTTAATGAAATGTCTACTTGACTATATTTTTTGCTTTGATATAAGTACCATATTGATACTAGTATGTCTTGTGAAAAAGTATTTGTTGATGTTGAGAAATGGACCAACTAGGACTCGAACCTAGGACCTTCCATGTGCTGCTGGATTGCTCTACCACTGAGCGACTGGTCCCTCTTGGACCAGTCCATCGTCGGTCCGGGTGTGGCTTATTTCCAACACCAACACCCCCCCTTAAGCCACACCTCTCGTTTGCTTGGGGCTCCTAGCCTGGACCTGGCTCTGATACCATGTTAATGCAAATTGAACTTATTATAGATATAGATAGATGTGAACTAAATCAAATTCAGTCTTCTATTTGCAGGTAAGTATCTTTAAATTCAGTTCTTTAACTTCTTTAGACTCAAGTAGAGAAAGACAAATCACAGGTATGTAAAGATATCTTTAGAATCTAATATCAAAGAATGCAGTAGATGATTTGCAATTAGTATAGATTCAGTTACTTATCTGTACTTTGGCTAATATGAAGCAGTGCTTGATATATAATATTGCTCAAGTCCACCTTGATCACCGATAGACCTCGCCCAGGTAAGTATACAGTAATGTCTGATATGATGATTAATTCACTAATAGTGAATGCCCACCACTTGAAAATATATATTCAATCTGCAGTATAAACTGCCCTTAATATGATGTCGATCTGTGATATAGAATGCCTTATATATTGTTATCAATCTGCAATATCAAATGAATATATAATGTCGAACTATATCTTGTGAATATGAGTCGCTGGGATTATCTCTGCTGAAGAATGCAAGTCATTTATCAATTCCGATGATTGCATTTTTCCATCGAATGAGGCTATATAGGAATTGTAGAACCGATCCATGATCGGTTGTGTCTCTTCAATATCAAATGGTATGTCTTAATGGTTAGTTACTAACTAACCTGAATCATATGAATCTGATTAGTTAGTAAGTACTAACTAACTATTAGTATGTTAACAATACAAACATGGATCGAACTATAATTCAATCGCATCTCCAACACTTAACATTTGATATTGATTCATATGTCTCAAGTTCATCTTAGATGTGAAGATATTAATCCAAGTCTTACATCGGTATGCTCTATGCTTCAGTTTGTATATATATATGTGAATATATGCAAGGCATATGTTCACATATATATATACAAATAGATCTCTGTAATCTGACCATAGCTACAATATCTTCAACACTCCCTCTTAGCTAGGGAAGATTAACCAAGTATGAACAAGTTTAGATATCACACTACTCGTGATATCAAGGAGTATATTAAATATCAAGTCAGCATGATATTTAAATATCCTGGTTATGGTATGTGTACTGACATCATGATGTCTACCATAACTCATCATGGCATATCCATGGATATTAAGTCTGCATAATATCCACCATGATTCATCCATAAGGAATATTGATACATACAAGATATCAATTCAGCATGATATCTATCAATAATTCCAAAGGATGTTAACTATCAAGACATTTCCATAGATATCAAGTTAGCATGATATTCGTCGTGATAGTAAGCATTGTAAAGTCGTCACCTTACCATACTGAATACAAGTGTTCATTATTAGAAAGATCGTCACCTTCCCATAATGTACATGTTACTGAAATTTTCATTATATTTATAACTCAATGGAAAATTTAAGTATCTGGGCAAAGATTACAGTCACGTAAGTGAAATCTTTCAATTGTTATTTAATTCATTATATTTTATACAGTTGAAATGATTACAAGAAGTAATCTACAGAAAGGAGGAAATGATTACGAGAAGTAATCTAAAATAAATTCTCTCTCACACAAAGACCGTGAGAGTAATCCTTACTTTCCTATGCAAAGGAGAAAAACTGATTAAATAAAGCAAATGCATAGATATGATAAGAAAGGAACCAGCCATTGCCTGGGGGTATATGGCTGGTGTAAGTCTGCTCTCAAAGTTGTAGGTTTGCAATTTTGAAATCCATTCTCCTCGAGTCTCTTCCTGGTCCTGAAAAAAGTCAAAAAGGTGAAGTGGGTTAGATCAAAAGATCTAAGCAATGACTAAATGCTTACTGATCTCACCTATACATTTGCATCATTTAATCAAGCCCCTTGACAGAAAAATAAACATCCTGGAAGACAAAGAATAAAAGATGGTCTTCATTGCCTGGAGAATTATTGTTTTCTAACTGTTTGTTTAATGTGCAAAGACAGGTAAAGAATTGCAAAAAATTCAGAGGGTTTATTATGAGTGGGGTTAAATGAGGCTCCCACAAGGGTTGAGCCCAGCTCATGAAAACTATCTGATTGTTCAGAGGATATTTGCAGGGATACACAGGAAGCATAAGTCATTGAATGGGCAGCCATGAAGATGAAGGCAGATCTAGAGGGGAAAAAGAGAGCCCGAGTTTTTGGAGTCTAAAGGAATATGCCAAGCAATTGCTAATGTACAGAAGGAAAGGAAGACCATATCTATATTGCAAGCACAAGTAAAGCTGAAGCTGTGATAACTAATTCTAATGCAAAAGGTAAAAGGGCATTAGATTGCTTTTAGAATCTTTTCAATCAAAGGCATGAAGAAGGTGAGACGTACATAGGAAGTTGGGCTTAAACAATATTTATCAACAGATTTTCATTCAAGAATGTCATCTTCAGAAAGTGCAGATTTTACAGTTTCTGCCTGTTTCTCAGAAATATAAAGGAATTTCAGAGTTTACCATTCAAAATTTCAGAGATTCCTTCTTCAAAGATACCACATAAAACTAAAAATTTTTGCAGAGAGGGTTTCTTTTAAAATTTGCAGAAATTTTGTTCAATAAAACCATCTAATTCCTCATTTACTTTTCCAGCAAAGTGATGAACAGGAAATTTGCAAAAATTAGTGCGTTAAAGAGACTATCGGCAATTTTTATATCCATAGGAAATTTACAAAATTCTTTTCAGAAGTGCGGAAATAATAGAAAACCATTTTTACGTTTTGTGTTGTAAAGATTTGCATAATTTTCATGCAGATAACAGAGAGGGTTTCATAAAATGCGTAGGTTTCTTCCTTTGAAACTGAAGATAAGATCTTACAGAGACAAGGCATTTTTCCTTTAAGACTGAAATTCAAGCTGTTTAAAAACCCCAAAATTCCTTTTAAAAGAACAGGAAATGAATTCTCAGAAGAAAACTTTTTCGAAAAATGCAGATTTTCAAAGCAAAAGCGAAGTTCATAGAATTTTTTTTTTTCAGAAAATGCAAAAAACACGAAAACCCCACTATCAGAGCTCACGCCAAAAACAAATGCCGATTTCACAGAATTTCGAAGTGCAGAAGATAGCAGAGTTTTTCTAAGAAGAAAAAGATAGGCGAAACTCATAAAAGATCAAGTTCGCAGTTTGAATCTTTGAAGATACCTTTTCATATCTGCGAATGAAGGAATGCCGTAGGTTTTAGAGGAAAACCCTTTTGATTTCTAGTTGAAGCAGACCGAGTGATGTTCTAGATCACTGCAGGTTGAAGAGGAGTAAACGTGCAATTTCCATTTTTCATCAGCAGTCCGAAAACCCTAGTAGCTCGGCAGTTCTTCCTCGGCAAAGTTTCAAAGTGCAAAATGAATATCATTTTAGGGTTTTTCATCTCTTTATTCCCCCTTTCATCTCTCCTTTTTCCTATGTAATGGGATCACATTTTATTAAAACAAGGAGATTAATGCATGGTGGTCGAAGTTTTCATAAACTCCCACTTACATGTTTAATAATAAACTTTGCCTAGCCGTGGGGGGGCTTTAAAACCCTTAAGTCTTTTTAGACTTATGAAATAGTAAAAAGATGTATGTAAATTAAATATTTATTAACTACATAAATGTTGTAAAAAATGGATATTTTCTAAAACAACATTTATATAATTAATAAATATCTAATTAATTATTTTTTGCACATATTAATTTCCTAGCTATATTATTAAAAGGAAATTAAAATTTCTTGCATCTTTTAACTCGAAGGTTCAAATACCTTTCTTTTATATACACGAGACAATGTAAAATGAATATTTAATTGGGTGGATTATAAATCCAATTAATATTTATTATAATTGTGTTTTAAAAAATCAATGGATATGCACATGGAAGGAAAATATTGAACCTTAGATAGGTGAAGTGATCACATGAATTTGGGGGGCGAATTTGGGCTTAGAATGCAGTTATTCATGAGTTTGGGCTAGTTCTCCAGCAGTTAGAGCTTGATTTTGAGTATTTCATGGGTCAACCTTCAGTTGACCAAGAGTTTACACCTGATTTCACACATTCATGCAGAGTTTGAAGCCTTTTTGTGGGGGTTTCTTTCCCTATTCGGAAATGGAGATATTTTTCACTTGCAGATCACTCATGGAGACTTTCAGTTGAACACTAGTCATCTCTTCCTTGCCTTTGGAAGGCTTTTTTGCATAAAGGAAGAAAGGTTTTCAGTTTCAGGGGGTTCTGGATTTTTTTCTCAAGCCTAGCTGAGTTATTGCATCTTGTAACCCATTTTGCAGTTTGACAGAAGATTTGAATAAAAATATCAGTTCATGCCTTATCATTTTCTGAGTTATTTTTCATTGTATGATTGAGAGCAAACTTTCATTTTTGTGTTATTTGTGAAATAACCTTTCTTGAATTTTTTCTGTCTCATGCATGAATCACAGGTCATGCATTGTAGTTTATCAAAAAATTGTTTGTGAAAGTCATTTCTTTTCAAGTTTTTTGAGCAAGAACCCTTTGTATGAAACACTTTATGTGATATGAATTCAGAGATGTCATATGTGTAGAACTGGTGCATTTAAAAGAGTTTTTCTGTTATCTTTCAGATAATTTGGTGTATCACCTTTTTTATATTATAGCATTTCTTTCATCCTTATTTTCTTATTCCCTCTCCCTTTTCCTCAAGAGTTTTCTTAAAATCTCGTTAGAGTAGATGATCCATCAATATTAGGAACCTGCCTAATCCGGAGGTCCAATCATAATAATAGTTTACCCACAGACTCGTGATTGTTCCCATGTTAACCAAAAGTGCTAGGTTTTAATAGCTTAGTTTTTGGGTGCACTTTTGGGTCTTAACAGTACACAGGAGGGCAGGCCCATTAAAGTCATAGAGTCAACACATATGACAACAAAGAGTTTACACATTAAACAACTTTATATATATATAAGTACAAATAAAACAATTTTGAGACTGTGTCTCAATTACATTTCAACCATACCAAGTTTCTTCCTGAAGTGCTCCACTTTAGCTCTTGAAAGAGGCTTGGTGAGAATGTCTGTCATTTGATCGCTTGTACTAACATATTCCAATTGAATAGCATGTCTCTCCACCATGTCTCTTACATAGTGAGAGGGGATTTCAATATGCTTGGATTGATCATGGAATACTGGATTTTCAGAAAGCTTTATACAACTTTGATTGTCACGCAGAAGAGTGGTAGGTTTTAGAGGCTTTCCAAATAGTCCCACAATCAACTTCCTAAGCCACACCGCTTCTCGGGCTCCCATAGAGGCTGCTATGTATTCTGCTTCGGTAGAGCTTTGAGCTACAAAGGACTGTTTCTTGCTTGTCCAAGAGATCATGGCAGATCCTAGACTGAAACAGTATCTAGAAGTACTCTTATAGTCAGTCACACTTCTGCCCAATCTGAATTTGTGTATCCATGTAAGTCGAAATCAACTTTCTCATATTTAAGGCCATATCCAATAGTGCCTTGTAGATATCTCATGATATGTTTTGCTGCCACAAGATGTTTTTCTCGAGGTTCACACATAAACTGACTTAAAGCATTAACTGCATAGCATATGTCAGGTCTAGTGTTAACCAAATACATAAGTGATCCAATGATCTATCGATAATAAGTAGGATTCACAAATTTGGACTTTGTTGTAGCTTCCTTCAACTTGTGCAAGTTTGTTTCCATGGGTGTAGACATCGGTCTACAATTCATCATTCCAAATCTCCTCAATATATCAATGGTGTATTTTCCCTGATTCAAGAAAATACCATCAGGTTTTTGCCATACCTCTAAACCTAGGAAGTAGTGTAAGAGTCCCAAATCCTTCATATCAAATTTTGCAGCTAGATCCCTTTTACACTGGACAATGAGATGGTCCTTACCTGTGATTAGGAGATCATCTACATAAAGTATTAGGATCAGCAAGTCACCATTAATAACCTTAAAATAGAGATTTGGATCTGCAACATTCTTTGAAAATTCTAAGTTCATGAGATAGCTGTCAATTCTTTCATACCAGGCTCGGGGAGCCTGTTTTAGCCCATAAAGAGCTTTCTTCAGTCTGCACACGTGTTGTGGCATCATGAACTATAAAGCCTTTAGGTTTCTCCAAGTAAACCTCTTCTTCAATAATTCCATTTAGGAAAGTAGTTTTAAACATCCATTTGATGAACCTTCCACCCTTTGGATGCTGCAATGGCTAATACTGTTCTAACTAAGGTGTATCGAGCTATTGGTGCAAAAGTTTATTCGTAGTCAATACCTTCTTTATGTGAGAAACCTCTAGCAACAAACCGTGCCTTGTGTTTTTCTATGCTACCATCTGCAGCATGTTTAATCTTGAATAACCACTTGGAGGACACAACTGATTTTGCTTCAGGTCTGGGAACTATGTCCCAAACATCATTTTTCAAGAAGGATAGGTACTCTTCCGTCATGGCATCTGTCCATGCTTGACTCTTGAGGGCTTCACTAACACTTCCAGGTTCTGAGTCTAGGATTTCATTCATCAGTGCATCATAAGTTAGTTTTCGAGGCCTCTTGCTTTCTCCGAATGTACCGTCAGATGCTGCGAAGCTTTCTGCTTCCTCTACTATTTTCCTAGCCCAGAGTGGTTGTTTCTTTTTGTTGATATTTGGATTTTCTTCTTGACACTCCCTCTGAATTTCAGCTTCAGGTGGGTTTTCATAAGAAGTGTCTTCAGGAACTTCTGTCTGAACTTCAGGGAAGTAACATGTTGAGGTTTAGTGGTAGTAGTTGGTGGAAGTGGCATTGTGGTGGTGGTAGTGACTATGCCACTTGCTGATTTTATCCCATTGACTTTGATAAGATCGCATACTTAAGCACCCAATTTTGAACCTATAGCCCTTGGTGACTAATATGACTGAGGGTTTTAACCCATATCAAATCTACCATTGAGGATTTGTTGATGACGCCACGTCTGTCCCGTTGATGATGTCAAGCTTCTACTTGTAATAGAAATAAGTTTTCTAATATTAGAAACTTGCAAATTTGTATTAGGAATGATGCACAACCAATGTAAGTAGGAATATGCTAATTTGTGTAGTGTCGGCATGTAATATCCCCTTTTTGGTCTATTCCAACATCCTTGAAAACTTCCAACTCTCTTGGAGAGTGCTACTTCATTGGGAAAGTATTCTATTAGTGGTAGAGATTTATTGGAGCCCAAGTCATGTGGTACGCCGAATTTCGTCAAACTTAAAAGAGAACCTAAAAATTCGTTCAAATTCGCCAAAAAATTGCTGCAAAACAAGGCTTAGGTTAATCAGTTTCGGTGTTGCCCTGCGACTCTGTCTAGTACCTCCTCCACGACTGATGCCTCCACTTATGCTAGTGGTTCTAGATAAACCAAGTACTCCTGTTGCATATGCTGCCCCCACTTGTCTCCTACTCTTGTTTCAAACAATAAGTCGGATCCATGTATGCTAGCCATCTGTCACTCTCCCATCATATATTAATCAGACATCGTGCATGAGACCTTTTCAAAGTAAATGAATTTAACTCTTGACTGGTGATTGCTTTTGTTTGAATTTTTTTAAACAAAATTTAGTTACTTCATATTTTTATAAATAACATCAATTTGTTTTTTAATTTGCTTTTGTATTCAATATATTAAAATTTAACATTTTAAAATATTTAAATTAGATTTTAATTATAATATATTGAATTCAATATAATTATTATTTATAACTTAGCTTAATTTAAATTAAAAAAATTATATACATTATTTTTATAATAATATATATTTTTTTAAATTTTATTATATTGTATTCAAAATTAACATAATACTGTTTTATTTTTTTCAGTTTATTAGTTATATTTTTTTAAAATGTTCAATTTAGAGAAGGCAAATTTAATAATGATTTTGTTTTTGAATTTTTTTCCCCCATCAAATTTCATTTGAATTTTATTGTTGTTGAACATGAACATGAACTTGAGCCTTGTGACATAGGTTGGAGCCAAACCAAGTACAATGGTACTTTTTTTGTTTTTAAATCCTATATTTTGGGAGAACTCCACACTTCTTGGAGAAGTCCATTGTCTTAGGTTTGCACCAACTTTGATATATGTATATCTTATCCACTTAAGGTTTTGGTGGTGTGGTCAAAATTCATATTTTAGGCTATATTTATATTTTCCGTAACTTTGGCAATTGTTTAGAAAATAATTAAATTTTAAATGATTAAATATTTCAGTTGTCAAAAAGTCAAAAAATTAAAGAAAAGCTTACATTTAATTATTTGAAAAGGTAATTATGGATTTTGAAGGATAAATATGAATATCCAAACAAAATATAAATTTTTAATTACTTTTAGGTTTGGATGGGAAAGAATAAAAAGGGTAATTATTGGGAAATAGAAGTTCATTCTATTCATTGTCAATTTGTAAAACCCTTATTTGTAGAGCTTGGATAGATTGCTCAATTTTACCAGAGGACCAATTCCTTGTTGGTCGATAGTCATGTGGGTGAAAACCTATATTATTAGTAGACGTGTCTTTGACCCCTTGGGATGTGTTGACGAGTGTTTTGTGACCCCACCAACACAGAATAAAGTTTCCAACGGACACTCTAGCCTCTCTTGAGCAAAATTTAGTGTATGCTAAGTTTGCAAAAGCTCATACAAATGATTCCAAGGTTCCTATTGTGAACTTGCGACTTTGTGATGAATTTGAGCTCATTTGGCTTGATGTTTGCTGGTAATCCAATGGGGACCTTACATAAAGTGGAACAATCCTTAAGGAGATTTAACAAATTTACACTTCATGGAAGTATAGTGAATGATATAGCAATGATAAGTGTTTTTTGAAACGTTTTCTCAATAAAATATGTAGAAAGTAAAGGGATTGAGAGATTCTAATCGAAATCTAAAGAACTCAAAAGACAACAAATGCTCAGATGAAATCAACTACACTTTGTTTCACCAACTTCAAACAACTATGCAAAGGGAGGTGCAATCTTCAAGGGTTGTGCAAAAGATTTTCATATTATCAAGGAACACTATCAAGACGAATAATTTTCATTCGATGATCGAAGTTAAACATACACATAAAAAGGCTCAGTCCAACCTTACATTGCAAATAGAAATCATCTATTTGCAAAAGGTGTGAGCAAGTGATTTCGCCATGAAACAATATTATCTATCTCATTCATCTAATTGCTCGAAACCAAATCTAAACTACTAAACTACTTGAGGAAGAGAAACCATGCAAACTTTCAAAATAATACACCAATGAGTTACATCTTATTATCCTGATAGCTTATAGCAACCATCTCATACAAATTCTCCCTCCTTTACAAATGAAGGGGCAAACCCCTTTTATAGGATCCAAAAATGAAAATGGACGGCCAAGATTACATTGAAATCAAGGGCTAAAATATCCCCATGTAAAACCCTAATTAGGGTTTGACCCAAAATAACCTATGTGGTGCAAAGTAGTGGGCCTGACAATAAATAAGACATCACGCACACTATGCATTAAATAACCCATTACTCCAGATAAGGCATCCACTCTGCATTAAGTAGTCCACCACTCCATCATGCATTTAATAAATCATCACCCAAAATAGGGCGTCGACTATATGTCTCTTTGACGGCAAACGTGATGAACCTGGTCATGATGACCTCAAGCTCACCTACAGAGACACTTGGCGCAGTTTCAAACTTATACTCCAAAATGGCTATGTCCTTTTCACACTTGGAGAAAATCTTCTCCCATCATGACATTGTCTTCTGAGTCCTACGCATGATGCTTGAGAATAAGGAAACATTCTCCTGATGACCTTTCGAGAAGGAATCCACAAAGAAGAAGTCATGTAGCCTACTTCTCAAATTATCCACTATCAGCTCTTCGTTAGGTAGTCTTTTTGCAAACAATGTCTTGACAGTATTGAGGATTTCTTCTTGAATTTTCTTGATTGCTCTCCTCAATCAAGCTGACTTTGGATTCGATCTTTTGAAGAATTCCTTCCAGGTATTCACTGCACAGTACCACCGAGGGAAGTCATATGCTTCATTTTCTCTGATGACTTCTCCATCTATCAACATTTGCTTCTAGGTGTGGAATGGTCATATTTTGATAGATGTGTGTGTCCTCCCATGCTTGGTCCACATTCTCTAGTCTACCAAGGATAGCTAGGATTCTCCAATATAACCGAGCCAAGTCCTCAATGAACTTACATGCTGTAGTGGAAATGTCTTCCACCCATTTCTTAGTGCCTTGGGCGATTTTTCCTATCTCTTCAAGTTTATCATGGATTCCATTGGAAGAGTTGTGGGAGGAACAAAAGTCTGGTCTTCTTCCCTGCATGGATGCATTAAGCATTGTACATACCCACATAGAGCTTTGTTCTCACTTTTCAATTTCTTATATTTCTCTTCCATCTCCTTCATCCGTTTTTTCAGTGCCTAAGAGGAATGATTAAAATCTTCTATCACTTGTGCCTTAGTGGCACAGCCTAGATCATCCGTTGTCACGTCATACTCCTTTGGAGTGATTTCACTTCTAACCTTGTCAACCCTTCACACTGCCACATGTAGAGTCCTAGATCCAGATTCATTTTTGGTTACCTTAGAGAATTTTTTTGCTGCCTTCTTTTCTATTGGCTTGTTTATTTGGCTTAGAAATTCTTCAATTTCTAGTGTAGGATCAATTTCTTCCTCTGGCTCCTTCCTCATTCTTTCTTTCAGCCAATCCAGAGTGGCTAATTGCTCATCATGTGTTTCTAGCTGCTCTTGTTCTTGAGCTACTTCCTCAAGGAGTCCTAAGTCTTCCATTGCTGTTTCTTTGGAACAATCCTAGATATGTTGTTCTGTATCCAGAGGAAGTTCTTGTCCGTCATTTCTTTGCTAAGCAGGCCTTCGGGAAGCATTGACACTAAGTATATCCTATGCCTGTGAAGTGTCTTGGTCTTCTTCCCGTGATTGGTTTCTTGTGTTGAGTCCTTCTACGTCCTCTGTGAAGATGCCAATTTCTTGTACACTTGATGAGTTACCAGGCGACTGCACCTCTTCTAATCTTTGTTTCTTTTGCTGTGGCTCTTCTCTTTTCCTTGGTTGTGAATCTCGGGAAATGCTTTTCTCTTTTCCACATTCTGGCCTTCCCTGTGGAATTTCCTCTTCTTTGGCTTGAGCTCTTGATGACTCCTTAGTGGCTTCATGTTGTGATTCCAAATCTACCAACAAATTATGAGTGAGGTGGGCATTCTTTGCTTTCAACTTGCTGATGTGACACTCAACCCAGAGTCTTGTAGATTTTGTAACTGGCCGACTTAGGATATCCAGATCAACAATTTTTGGCTTTGACCAATTAGGTGCTTGGATTGGCTTGTCTTTCTCCTTCTCAGAATCAGGGTGAACAACGTTCACATCCTCCTCTACCTGATCTAGCACTCGGATGATTTCGCATATCGTTATCATTCTGAGAGGCGACCTGGAAAACATTCTTTTCTTGACCTCATAATCATCCTTTGCATTAGCCCAATAATCTTCTAGTTGTATCTTATGTCCATGCCTCACGCCAACCACCATTCTAATCTTGTCGTATGGATCAAAATCTGATCTTGCAGTGTGGGTTGTGAAGTGATAGAATTACAGTTCATTTGTTGACTTCTTTGTTGCTGCTAATGATGGGCACAATTCATCATAATCTCCCATGACGATCGCGAAGTCGATTCCACCTTTCTTCTTCTTTTTCTGATTCTTGTCATAGGCAGTGAGCTATCTTGTTACCTCAAGCAGTACTATCTGATCTGTTGGGTATCTTGGGAGCCTATAGGGACAGGAAGAGAATCCCTGGACCCAGTTGTAGGTGAATCTTGGGAACTGGATGAACCATGCTTCATATTTCTTTATCAACTTCCTCGCTTCTTGCGACAACCTCATATGAACGCTTCCTTGTAAGGACCAGACAATGTGCATGGTGAAGGCATCATTTACTTTCTTGAAATGAGTAGTGCTATACAGATGAAACTGAGGATAGCACTCATGGACTTTCAATTGTCATGGACCACATCCCATGGGTCCTTTGCTTGACAATCCATTGAATTTGGTCGTTCTTGCCAACGTATAAACAACGTATGAGCTCACGTTGAAGGATTGGGAATATATCAGATTCTTCAATTATTCGTCCAGGTTGTTGCTAATTATCCTTTCCCAATCACCATCTTTATTGCATCCATCACTTCCTCAATGAAGTAAAATATCCATGGTTCGAAGATGAATGCCTATGGACATACCATGATCCGACTCATCATCAACACGAGATCATTGTACTCTTTCTTGAAGTCCATGCTGGTGAGTTGCTTGGGCATTTTGAAATGGTGCAGCTTTAGCTTTTGCATCCATTTTCTGTTGATGATACCAACACATCCATCTATTCCGGAGTCATAGAGCATGGCTGCCCTTTCCTTTGTCTTGAACACCATGGATTGAAACGTGGGGATTCCAAAGGCCTCAACAATTGCCTCAATTGTGAGATTTGCCAATAGTATGCCATAATGAGCCACAATCACTCTTCTCTTGGAGTTGTAGTGTTTTGCACATTCGATGATCAATTGCGGCATTGGATGGCAGGAAGGAAACCGACTGCCACCACAATTTCACTTCTAGCTATCTTCTTGGCGACAGCTGACGGAGGATGTCCATTGTGACCAAATATTCTTTTCCTGAATTCTTCCAACTTGAACGTTCCTAAGTTGGTGTCACTGCCCTCCCTCCATTTTGAAATGATCTTCGACTTGGGGAGGAATCCTTTTTGTTCATTTTTTATTTGTGTCTGCCTAGAAGTGTTTGCAACCTTACTTGATTCTGCCATCTAATTTCCTGCAAAATTAAATAACTAACATTAAATTAATGCTAAGGAGATTTTAAAATCCATCATGGGAAGAATTCTACACTGCATATTCCAGACTAGGATAAATAAAACCCTCCGAAGATTAGAATTCTTGGATGAAGGAAAAACCATGCCTTAGTCACTTTTCACACCTTGCTCTTGCTTAAATTCTCCAAAATGCGTTGTGAAGAATGAAATCTTATGGCTTGTCTAAATAGGAAATTCGTCCACCAAGTACCCAAGTTGGCATTGGGATAAATTAAGCAACTGCATCAATTCTTTCTTAAACACATTTCGTGTTTCCATTGTGAGGGGGAGATGACTTGTCGTTCCGGTGGACCTCGCTTGTCATACTTGGCTTCAAAACTAGGAACTTCCATCATATCTTCTTACGCTCCATTAATGAAGAATATTCCATTTTGGACGTTCAAATTTGTCTTCCACATTTTTCTCTCCATCCTGGACGCATATGAGATAAGGAGAAGGATTTTTTGAGTGCTTGGGGCCAATCCTGTTTTGATCGAAAATTCTTCTTGCTAGGATGCATATGATATGATTTGAAGGATTTTTCAATGCCTTCGTAAAATTCCAAATTTCTATGACCTGAGGAATGCTTCGGCGCACATCAAGCCAGGAGGAGGATTTTCTTTATATAGCCATTTTTGCCATTTCCAAGACTTGTGCACATTTGGGGTCTAGGGGAGGAAATTTTCAACACAACCGTTTTCATGATTTCCAAGTTTCCATGCATGCCTGGGTGCATGTTGGGCTTGGAGGAGGAATTTTGGAGAGAGGGACAATTCCTCCTCTCCTTGGGATTTGTGCCCAAGGAGGTCTTTCCGGCACACCTAAGGCCCATAGAAGGACTTTTGCACAAAGGGAGGATTCCTCCCTATCATGGGATTTGTGCCCAAGAAGAGATCTCTGGCGCATTTGAGGAGCAGACAAAGATTTTTGAACAAGCGGGAAATTCCTCCTCTCCTTGGGATTTGTGTTCAAGGAGTCAGTTTGGGCACATCTGAAGCCTGGAGAAGGATTCTTGCATAAAAGGATATTTCCTCCTTGTCTTGGGATTTGCAACCAAGAATTGATATTGTCATGCTCAGTGCTTCGAAGGAGGATTTCCAAACTTAGCTAAAATCTGATCACGTGCTTGCTCATTTGCTTTTCCGGATTTAGAATCAGATGATCTGGTTCTTTTTGCAGTTAGTGCTTTACCTATCGCCAAGGATAGACCTTCTAAAAGATAGACTTACTAAAAGTCATAAGTTCTTCCAAACACAAAATCAAGGCAAAGAGGGACACAATGAAACTTACTAAAAATAGACACTACTAAAAATAGTAATTTTGTCCAAATTCAAAATTAGGCCAATTGGGGCCACAATGAAACTTACTAAAAATAGTAAGTTCTCGGAAAACACTCAAATTTCCTTGGCAGGTCCTTTGAAGGATTCTCTTTTCTATACTTAGCCAAAAATTCAGTATGCCCAAGATGATTGACCTCATTTCTAAGTCTGTACGATAGAAACCCTAAAATAGACAATGATTGCTTCCAAACTTGGCCAAAATTTACCAAAATGCTTGGGGACTTGAGGAGATTGAGGAAATTGCTGCCAACTACCCAAAAAATCACAATCAAAAGACCAAGTGGACAAAAATTTAGGGGTTCCTATAATGTCCCTACTAGTTAGGGATCACTGTCCTGCAAAACAGATTGTTAGAATACAACATATATATATATATATATATATATATATATATATATATATATATATATATATATTAAACTAATCTAATCTGCAATTAAACTTCCATTACTTAATTAACACTAATCTCAATTCCTGTTTAATAAAACGGATACGAGTGCAATGCTGGGACATGTCCATAGGCGGCTGTGAAGCTCGCCTTCTTGGGACCCATCTTGGTTCCAAGCCATACCAGGAAATCGAAGGTTAATTCGATTCCTGTCTTGGATGTATTTTCTTACACCCAAGCCATCCAGGAAATCGAAGGTTAATTCGATTCCTGTCTTGGATGTAATTTCTTACACCCAAGCCATACCAAGGAAGACCATCATATATGATCGATTCCTTGCCTTGGATGATGCATCTCACCATCCAAGTCCATCAGAGCGGACCGGCCGGATCCGTCTCTTCTTGGATGACTTTGTCAACCAAACCATAACATATATGCATATAGAAATTCAGTATATACTGCCTACCAGGGATTATCATAATCCCTGAATTAGGCTACGGGGATTTCCTCCCAATAGCCTCCATCATATAATCATATTATTGCCATTCATTGATATACAACATTTTATAACAATTCATATTATCAATGCCATTATAATTCCTATTATCATTATTACTTAAATTATAATCTTGTGACATACAACATTATGCTAAAATTCTGTAACATACAACATTGTAATAATGATGACATAATTTTGTACATACATATTATAATAATTATGTCATAACTATTAAAAACATATTATAATAATTCTGTAACTACACATTATAATAATAATGATATAACTATTAAAAACTACATGTATATTTATATGTGTGTGTGTGGCACACACATATGTACCTGTGGCGCCTCTGCTGTTTCCTTCTTTTACTCTTTCCTCTGTCTACGCAGCAGTAACTCCTATCTTTTCCTATGTTCTCCAATATACTTTCCTATATCTGCATTATCAACATTTTAATAATTTTCTTTTAATTCTTTAACTGCAGATCTGAATATTTATTTTATCTTCTATTCCTCACGTCTTCACCGCTTTCCTATATCTGCATTTTCAACATTTCAATAATTTTCTTTTAATTCTTTAACTGCAGATTTGAATATTTATTTTATCTTCTATTCCTCACGTCTTCACCACATCTACTCTTATACAGCACACTTTTTAATATGGTCTGTACATTAAATATTTTATCTGGTTGACTCGATACACACAGCACATATGCACAGGTTGTCCTTTTTAAATCACAATTTCTGCATTACACATTATAACCTCACCTCACACATACACTTATATATTTCTTGCCCCTTCCCTTACACCTCACCCTCTTTATGATTTTATATCTGTCCTTTATCAAGATGACATGTCTCTTCCCAAGAAAACTTAAACTCCAAGTAAACAAATCGCACCCTTTCATTATCACAGCTTTTTATGATTTTTATTCTTAACAAATCGTACCTTTTCCTCTTCTCATACTAATTGTTGTTATTACCTGAATGAAGCGCTGACTTCGTTGTTATTACAAACTGCTGTGTACACAAACTGCCGCCACGTTTTAATTAAATATTGAATGCTGCTTTTGCTTCATATAAACAAATCTTTAATAGAATCAGCCATCCTTGCTAATAATTATATTTTGATGGAATTGCTGTCACCACTATATTTAAATCAATGTCTCTTTAGCTTTAGTCGATGTTCTAACCATAATCACAACCTTTAATATCAGATTTGCTACTGACTAATCGTATTTTATTACCTTGCTGTTCATGACTTAGTACGTGATTTTCCAAGAGACTAGTCTCTTCCTAAATTGGTGCCACTTCACAATTAACTGATTTGTTTATATAGCAAATCGCGGCTGTTAAAATATTGATTTATATTTTCGGTTTGTTAATCAAATATTGTTTAATTTTTGATCAGTATTCTGTTGATTCTATATGCATCGGTCATTAAGTCTTGATACTAATCACTGTCTTTTATACCAAGCGCTGCCTTTTATAGTTATTGACTTAATAATAAAGGAAATATGAGATATTAATAAATAATATAAATATTAATAATTAAGATATGAAATACATTAATAATATTAAAACTAATAAATATGAAATATAAATCTTATTAGTCATTAATAGGATTTATTATTGATCATCACTAATATGTATCTTATTTATTATATTATTATATAAGATTTGATTATATCATTCATTTATATATTATAATTATATTATTCCATTATCATCCTGAGATCCGATTTCATGGTCTATAGTTATGCCATCACCTCTACTCATGATTCTTCCGAGACATTCTTTTTTTTATTCTTCATGCCCACGTAATGACATAGCCGAGAGTTGTATTTAACTAATAATCTCGAACTCATTTATATTATATTTTATTATTATATATATATATATATTTATTTTTATTATTTTTTCCCTCTTTTGTATTTTAATTGTATTATTATTTATTATTGAATATATAAATTATGTTGATAATATATAATATTTAAATCATGTTCATAAATAATATTTAATTAATGAATTTTAAATAATCATTCATTGGTAATTGTTATATTAATTAATAATAATAATTTCTTCATTTAGGGTCTCTCTCTTTCTCTCCATATATATATAACGATCCAGGAGGGGACATGACAGTTCCCCATTTGAAATTGGGTGATGTGTGATTAGGTCACAATAGGATGCTTTTTAGAAACCGAGACGTGTCTTTGGTTTGGAGACCTTTCTTGAGATTTCTCTAGTTGCAGGAACCTTTTAGTTGCGGTCTCTCGAAGACTCCCATTGTCTCCCATGCAGAAAGGCACCATCTCCTACACAAGTAAAAACAAAAAAAACCTAAAACTTAAAAGTAAAAGGCATTGGGAAGTTGGAAAATAAATGCACTAGGAAGGGAAAATAGGAGTTGATGTAGGGCAAGAGCCAAATGAGCTGATAAGACCACAATTATTTGCCATGTGGCTTGTGCAATTCGATGCAAATCTCAAAAGATATTCATATTTCCTATATTCTTCTTGCTGTTATTTTAATTCCTTCGCAAACCTCGCGGTATACATTGGGGGTGAAATTCTACTAGATCCTTTGGAGTTAGGAATTTGGTTGTGATAATACATTTTCTTTCTTCATTCTTTTGAGTATGTCTATATTCATATTCTCATAAATATAGTCACATAGAATAGTGAAAGGATTTGCAGTGTTGAAAGATTCCTTTTGTTGGTTTGGGCCCTTGCCTTTGATTTTCTTATACACTTTGTTGATTTTTATTGATTCATATGAAGTTTCCTTTGGTTTTGATGGATTTTTTGGTTCTAGATGAGCTCTTTGCTCCTTTTATCCTATACATATGGATTGTTGTTGGGTGTTTGATACTTACTTTTTCTTATGAATGTTTTTCATTACTTATTTAGAATTTCGGCATACCCTTGCCCAAAAATTTTGCAGTGTTGAAAGTTCAATATCATGATATTTCTATAAACCATTAAATTATATTGAAAAAATTGTGACAAGAACCAAGAGAGAGCTTACAACTAAACATAGAGTGTGCATGTAAGATAGCTCAAATTGCTTACCAACTGTCTAAATACTTATTGATTAATTGGTGAAGAATCGACATGAGGTGAGAATTTCAGCTCAATCTTGATAGGTGTAAATGATGTGTTCCATTCCATCATCTTGAATTTCTTAAAGAAACTTGTGCATATTTGACATGGGATACAAATATTGCATGGTCAATTTACCAAACTTCTACAACTATGAGTAGCCTGAAAGATCAAATCTGCCATGTGAAATGAAGAACGTAAATCTAATCTCCCTCATTGAATTGCATCAGCCTAGCTATAAGTGACATCAAAATCATCAACATACACAATGAGAATCACTTTATCATCATCATCAGTTTGATATGGAGATTTGTAGATCAATGAGATTTCTTTGAATCTAGAATCTTGAAAATATTGGTCAATTCGGATGTACCATGTTCAAGGAGCCTGTTTAATCCAATACAAGGAATTAAGTAATTTGCACAACGGTCATTCCTTTCTTGGCATCTAAAACCATTCTAGCTTCATCATATGCACGTTTCGTTCTAGAATCTAGATTCTTGTTCAAGCAGGATCTTCTGCAATTTGTTTATTGACAATGTATAAATATATTGTCATATGAACTGCAATCAGCTCTGATGCAAATTTTTCATACAAACTGCAATTTATAGTACTGTTGAAAAATGTCTCCATAGCTGCTGTTATTGTTGTACTTTTATGGAGGTTTCTCTTTCCCCCTTCAAAATTACAAATGCATCCAACTGTCATCATAGCTCTGCTATAAAAAATGATCAGATTCAGATGTTTAGAATAATGGAGATGCAATGAAAGAAAACAGATACACTTTGTGCATGGATCTTCAATTAATTGGAAGGAGTTATACACATTTTATGGCTGGTAAATTGTGCCTTGTTAAGTTACATATTATCATATGGTTAATATCATTAACTTAATTTTAACTTTTATATAATTTTATAGCTTTGAAGACATGTGCTTTCATTTTAAAAATATCTCGTGTATTAGAAATAATTCTGAGGTTCTCATGTAAACACATGGAATATACACATTGAATGTTGAATATGTAATAACCCACCATGTTTAACCCAACAAATTTGACCATTCTTTTTTTTTTGGTTTAATTTAATCACTTGTGTTTGATTCAATCGCATACTCTGGGCATCTATCCATTTGGATTAGGCATTCATCCATCCAGGATGAGCATCTAACCATACAGGTTAGACATCTGTCCATAGAGGACATGAGATTTCATCCATCCAATATGGGATAGGCATCTACCCATACGGGGTAGGCATCTATCCAATCGGGATAGGAGGTGCTCTGGCCAGAGACTTAGACTCATTGGGACCATTCGGGTCCTGAGCCACTCACTAAGTACTACACTCTTCTAATAGGAGTGCACCGAGGTCGCCGTCCTTAGGAGTAATTAAATAACATAATACAAGCTTGAATTCTGCCTCGGAATTTGGCTTAAAGCCTTGGGAAGTCAAGCGAATCCATACGAGATTCCTTCCGAGTATGCATTGAATTACTTTTCCCCTTTTTATTATACTTATCTTTCAAATTAGGATTCTTACTCAATCCTTCTTCTTACCAAGCCTAGACCCCACCCACGAACGCCTGAGTACTAGGGACAACTCCGTCCCAAGACTGCCTACATACCCGTTTCGGCACGGGATCAAGGCGTAAAGTACGTAGTTCTATTTTCTACTCTATGGTTTGATGTAAACTGATTAGTGGGTACGCAACCCTTTCTAGGGTCAATGTCCCAAACAGTTTCTCTGCGGTTGCTACCCACGGTGGTAGCACCTAAACAAAGGCTCAAGATGGCCTATTGTTTGTGGCCTAAAACAACTACATCCTAACACCTATCATAAGCGTCACCCTTGACCAAATTGTCAATCACCAATATCTCTTCAAGATTAAATCAATTTCATAAAAGCATTTTACTCAAACAACCTTAAGGGGGTTTACTATGGTTTAACTCAGCGGATGAAAAATCATTTAAAGATTATCTTATTAGATTATCGATCCAAGGGGGATTACCCACCCCTTGGATTTTAACTTCCAAGTGTCCCTTATTACTCCCCGACAATTTATAGGGATGATGCCACAGACGTCGTTGATGCAGCTTTATTAGGCGTTAAGTGCAGTAGTTCAACACGACGACATTACCCGTAAGCGTGACCCAGAGGCACTGTATATACTGAACGCTACTAGGTTTTGGTTTCCATCTTCCTTTATTTAGTTTTCTAACTAAGAGCTATGAAAACATCATACTTGAAAACAATTACTAATTGAACGTGTATAATTTAATTAATTTAAATAACTACTTGATGAATCACGTAGAATAAAACCATAACTAACTTATTTATTATTCGAAACTTGAAATATAACTTGCGTAAAAATGACAATTATGAAACTCGCATATTAATAATTAAACGCGTGACTTGCATGAAGATGAAGAAAATGTAACTTTGTCATTAATAAATGCAAATAAAGTATAAGTAATTCGCATGAAGCAAGGATAGCGTAAGTTACGTGCAAGGTTGAGAAATGTGTTGATTTATACCATGAGAAAAATCACTTGTAGAGCCACTGGTCCCAAAAATAGCAACTCGCTTAGACATTTGGTTCGAATTATATTAATATGAATTAATTGCTATATGCCAACTAAGTGCCCCAATGGATCTTAAATAGATTGAATGATTCTAATTATAACATTTGATATAATATAATTTACAATTATAAAATTTACTATAGATAAACTAATTATGAATTTACTACACAATAATCCCCAATATCTACAAATTTTTCTAAGTTAAATTTAATAACTTAAAGTTTATACTAAGGAAAAAAAATTAAAAATTTCTAAATTGCAATTTATACATTTATATTTATAAAAAAAAACCTAAATAAAAACCTAAATATATTAAAAAAAAAGGGGAAAGATAGGCAAATTTTTTTGAGTGGGGCCCACGGGTCCCATCACCACTGCGGGTCTGCGGAAGCAGGCCCGCAGTGATGAGGGGACCCCGTGGTCCCCTCCACTACCCTGCGGCCACTGCCATGACAGTGACCGTAGGGGTACCCCACTTCCCCGACGGTTACAATAACCGCCTCCCCCATGCACGCCGCCCGATATTTTTCGAAACAATTTTCGAGAACATGTCGTTTGCTAAAATACAATCACTTTGCAACATTTAATATATTTTATCATTTGAAATAAATTTGATATATATATATATATATATATATATATATATATATATATATATGGTTTACATTCCCAATTATTTAATGATATATATAAACAAAAAGAGTCTTTATGAAAATAAGAACATGAATAAAATAGATAATCAGTTATCGCAGAGGTAGGTAATTGTTTTAGATTGACTTTACAGTAAACAGGAGATTAATATTTACAGAGAGAGAGAGTTTATTCCAGCATTCACAGGGAGAGAGTTTATTTCCAGTATTCACAAGGAGAAAGTTTATTTTTCCAACATTCACAGGGAGAGAGTTTATTTCCAGCATTCACAGGGAGAAAGTTTATTTCCAGCATTCACAGGGAGAAAGTTTATTTTTCTAGCATTCACAGGGAGAGAGTTTATTTCCAGCATTCACAGGGAGAAAGTTTATTTTTCTAGCATTCACAGGGAGAGAGTTTATTTCCAGCATTCACAGGGAGAAAGTTTATTTTTCTAGCATTCACAGGGAGAGAGTTTATTTCCAGCATTCATAGGGAGAAAGTTTATTTCCAGCATTCACAGAGAGATTTATTTAAAGAATGAGATTTTCTTTCAGATTTCCATTCGAAGAACCAGAGAAATGAATTAGAGGGAAGAAATAAAGATTAAGATTCAAATCACACAGGGAAGAGTTTTAATCTTAGAAAAAGAGATTTAAAAATAAAGGAAATATGATTTTTGCACAGATCTAAAATCTTTGGAAAAGCAAAAAGCAAGATTATGTGTATATTTTCTAGGAAAAATAAAATAAATAATAAAGCTATCCTTTACATGCATTATGTGAAAGTATTTTATCAATATTTATTCCTAAATAAGAAGAAAAGATTTACAATAAGGGAAGATCTATAAATTATCTTTGGATAATACCATTTCTCATATGTGAATGTGAAATAACAAGAAGAGAACCTGGCTTATCGAAGATTGATGTTGAATCCTCTAGCTATCCTTTTGATCCTTCCTTGCAACTTGAGAGAAATCTTTCAAACAACAACTTAAAAATCCTGCAACGAAAAATAAGACTACCAAAGAAGATCCTACTACTAAAAACTTGGGAAATTTTCTTCAAAACATAATCAACTCCCTTCTTTGAAACTTGCATACAATTTTATAAGAAAAATCCTTCAATTCCACTATGTAGAGAATTTAATTGAAAAAAGAGATTCTTTTCCAATATTGGACTCATGCAAATTGATTAAAAACTTAGTGGGGGAGTTACATGCAAGGTGGTGGAGATTCCTCTAGAAGCTTCTAATTCCTCCTACAACATGTGCCATAATTGGGAGTGGGAAAAAAAAAAATAAAAAAAAAAATAATGCCTTTGAATTATACTCTCCGAGTGTGTGTGTGTGTTTATAATTATTTTTATTCTTTTATAACATTTATTCAATCATTTTTAATAGCTTAACCAAAAAACATAATAGAATTGCATCAAATCAAAAAGTGATAAAGGAGGGTTGTGACAGAATATGTATGCCCTGGGCCGATGATATTTACTTACAGTTATTTTGTTGGTTGTAAGAACTTTGTATTTTAATATTATGCAAATGAAGGCATAATTTTGAAGGATTCTATCTAAATTATTTTTTCGAATTTAATACTGCAGTAAACTTAAAGAGATACAGTTCCAGTTTATCTATTTTTGATTCCTTAATATCAACACCTCACGTAAGCTGTAATGTTTGCATAAAGAGAAGTTAAATATGGCTTACCTCGAATAATGATATCCATTTTCATGTATCTCTATTAAAAGAAAGCTTTAGAGGTTGATGATGTATACAATTTTTTTTGTATTAAATGTCTTGCAGAGATGAAGGCATAATTTTGAAGGATTTAGATTCAAAATGGGAACCTGGTGACCGAAGTGGAAAATGGATAAAGCTGAAACCAGATTATATTAATACTGGATCTGATCTTGATGTTCTTATCATAGGTCCACCCCTCTTATATTAACTAAGTTTTCTCTTTTATTTTAATTTTTAATGTATGTGGTAGAAATAGTTGCAGTCACTTTTGTGATTATGATCTCCTTCACTCTATAACAATATTTCCTTAACTGTGAACAAACATGTTCTTAAAATTTAATGTTTTGTCAAACAGGAGGTTATTATGGATCTGGACGCCATGGAGGAGAGGTATTAATTGTTGCAGGATATATTACTGAAATTCTTAGATTTTATATCAAGATTTTCATTTCAAATTTGAAGTTACCAAACCTTCATTGGTGTTTGTAGTGATATTTGAAAGCTTAAAACCTTTCAGGTTGCACAATTTTTACTTGGTCTTGCACAGAATTCAACACATGTGGGCTACCCCACAAGGTTCTACTTCTTATTATAACTCGAATTTTAACTGAGAATTGTTTCTTTTCATTTTTTGTTGAAAATAAATCCGGAATAGAATGATTGTTGATATGCTTTTGTTGCTGAATTTTTATAAAATTAGAAAAACCTCAAAGATTCTTTTGTAAATTGTGACCTTTGAAAGTGATTTCTTGCTCTTCTCTAATTTGAAGATGCTCTTTTTTGTGTTATGGTCTAGCCAACATTCTTCTTACTTTTTTTGATAAAAGAGTTGGGGATTATCAGCTAGCAGAAATGGACAAGCTATCATTTTTATCTGCCTTATTCTTCCAGCCTTGTATGTTCTCTTTTAATGCCGTACAAAAATCTAACAGTGATAAATTTTAATTTTGGTATGACTGGTCTTGCAGATTTCTCTCATTTTGCAGAGTTGGATCAGGCCTCTCTGATGAAGAATGCAGTGTTCTTGTGAGCAGACTGAAACCATATTTTAGGTCAGTCCATGCCATTATTTTTTTTTTTAGCTTTCTAACATCGAGTAAAAAACTGTTCTTAATCTGATGAAAATTACATTGATTCTATATTGGTCAAACCATTGTTATTTTACATTTTTGCATGAAAAATTGTAAATCTTAAATGTGAACTGTAAAAGAAAATAATTGAGGACTAAAAAAGTCTTTGCTTCTCTGCCTACGCCAACAACAATTGCATTTATCTCATATTGATGCCCAAAATTAAACAATACTACATTTTTTAAGCAAATGGAGCTTAGAACATGTTTGAGTATTGTTTTTGTAGATAAACCCCTTTTTGGGCACCAGATATGGTACACGTATACACACACACACACTACTTGGAGGCAACTAGTGATGTATAATTAGAGGCTTGTTCAGCAGTTTGAACCTGAATAATTGTGGCAGTAAGTGCTCTAGACCAAAACCTTGAATGGTGAATCAATATAAGACAATCTTTTACTTATTTGAAACTTAAAAACCACAATAACAGAAAACACACAAGATCCACACAATCAAGAACACAAGATTTTCATGGAAATCTTTTCGGAGAAAAACCACCAAGGAGGACTACTTGGATCTACTGTTCAAATCCAGCCATAAAAAATAAAATGATCTTACAATATTTGTAGGCACCAACCCATTGAAGGCACCAATCCCCACTTATAGAATTTGCAAGTACCAACTTGTTGACGTGGCTAAAGTCGGATTACCAACTCTCTCCGGTCAACGCAGAATAGAATTTCCTGAGTATCCTATCCTGTCTCGCGTAAGGAATCCCTTATGCTCTTTTAGATGATCAAAGGGGACAACCTCAAGGTCCCAAATGTCAAGTCTTGACTGCGGGATAAACGGTTTAATGTGTTTTGCTGGTAACACAAGGTGAAATATCCCTTGTAGTGTTTTGACTGAAATACAAGGAATATTTACTGATAACTTGTCTTTTCAATCTGCGTATTATGCGGTTTGATGTTTGCGTGTTATGCTGACAGAGTGGCTCAGAAGTTTTCAGACTGATATGAAGGTTATCCAACACATATTTCTCATGATTTTACAACTATTAATGACAACTATTGTTTGAATGATTGCTAAGAGTGCATATACAGTGGTCTGATGATGTATTATGTCAGATTAGGCCCACAATCATAAATTTACAGCTAGCGAACATTATGACAAACAGTTAACATAGAACCTCAGAAAGATCATGCATGGAGATGCAATCAACTCTCCTTCCTTTCTTATTTTGAATGATGATCAAATATGACATTACATTGGCAGCACTATGATCAAACACATTGACTATTATTAGTGACCGCTTTCAGATTTTCTGAAGACAAGTGACAGCTATGGATTCATGCATACAAACTCAGATTACAATGAATTATCAATTGCAAATGAACCTGGAGTATAGCGCTTTGAAGAAGCAAGTGATATCGTTGACTAAGAAGCCTCCAATCAGCTGTTTGAACCTTTGCCTTAGAGATCGCCCCTGCTGCAGTATAGGTGGTCTGATAATAACGGATAGGCAGCAGCTAGTACACAAACTCCTCTCCTAAAATGTTCGCCTTCCCTCCACAAGTGTAGCTCTATCTTCTTAGATGAGATTTGATGCCAAAAAGGAGAGTTATGAGCAAAATCGAGGTGACTTAGCAGTCTGATCCGTTTTGTCTTCAGACCTGATATGAATACAATATGCTCCTTATTACTCCCTCCAAATACTCCTAATAGGGTCGTCTTATGCTTCTATGGCCAGTGATGTGTTCAAAGGTGAACTTCGATGCTCAAATTGAGAAATTAAGGCAAAATCATGGGTATGTAGGCAGAAGTCAACTTTTATCTGAGACCTGCAATCAATCAAGTATCACCCAATTTCACTTCCAATGGACCTTCAATAAGATCGGCTTCCCTTTTCAATCAAAAATCGATACACAATGGCATTCAATCTGACAAATTTGAAAATATCATAAACTCCATCCACCATGGAAATACAGCAAGCTCAATAAGCACACTTTGGAAGACTAATTTGTCTCCCACTCTCAACTGCAACCCCTCGGAACATCTCTCACCTCCTCGGTTATGCTAATCATAGGGAGTTTTCGTTCCCAAATGATTGTCTGCAGAAACCCTTGGCTCCACAAGTCTACACAAGAAGAGATGTCCACAACAACTGATGATGAACAATGAATCAACCTCCTCTATTTATTCTTTTTATATCCAATCATGTGGTTCCTTCTAGAAGATTCTCCTCTTATCCTTTTGTTACACTTTATTATTTTATTACGCATATTAATTTAATTGCACTTTTAAAATATTATTATATTATAATTAAAGTGCACACGTCTCACAATACGTGTAATCTCCTTATTTTGTCATAAAATCAAGTAGACACAAAATGTGAAGCCGTAAATCACTGCAAGTCAACCCCCTAATCAATCTCCTTGGCCTACGAGGGTCAAATGATAGGCCAATCTCGTGAATATCTGCGGACTAATGAGAAGGGGACAGTACGCCCTCCCTGAAATTGTTTGTCCTCAAGCAATCTTAATGCTGGATGCTGCAGAATGTCCTCTCTCTCCCAAGTAGCATTCGCAACCCGCAAATCTTTCCACTTCACCAAATATTCCATGATGACTTTGTTCCTCAATCTACGCTCCTTGGAATCAATGATGGCCTCAGGTACTAATATCAATTTCCCCTCTTCATCAAGAGGAGGTAGCATTGTGGAAGGTACAACGTGATGTCCTAATGCCTTTTTAAGGCATGACACATGAAAAACATTATGCACCCTTGCATCTGCTGGTAGCTCAAGCTCATAGGCCACCTCTCCAACTCTCATGACAATCTTGAATGGCCCATAATAGTGCGACTTGAGTTTCTTCTCACCACTCTTCTTAAGTGTGGACTGCCTGTATGGCTGCAACATCAAATACACCTTGTCACCTACATCAAATGATTGCTCAACTCGCTTCTGATCTGCATACTGTTTCTGCTGATTCTGTGCCTTTTGTATGTTCTCCTTCAATGATCTCACAGTGTCCTGACTCTCCTGGAGAAGATCCCTAGCACTCGGCACTCTACTATCACTGAACATAACTTCAATCCTAATTTGACAAGACATGTTTGCCTCTCATAAGCAAGGGCTAACAACTACTAAACTTACCAAGCTAAGATGACTCGACTTAAACACCTAAGCCTAAGCAAAAAGTGGGGGTCCCCATTTGCAATGGGGCGATGTGTGAAAACGCCACAACACTGCTCTCTTTCAATCTCTTGAAAATCCGATCAAACTTTGATGAATTGAATCCAATGAAGCACAATCATAACCTTTGACTGAGATTATCAAATTGAGTGCTCTTGGGTGATCTTCTACACTCGCAAATAGTGTTCTCTTTGAGGCATTTCGTCTTCAAAAAGCTGTGGCTTTCACAAACCGGCAAACCCTTGCTTCAGCACACTACATGAAATTTGCAAACACAAGTATATTAAAAAACTCTCAAATCAGCTTTTTATATCTCCCCCAAAGCCCATGTCCAACTTGGCTTTTTAATCATTTTAAATTATTTTCTTTTTGATGTTTTAAAACTCCATAGTTGGCACCCCCTTTATGGTTTTTAATTAATCACTTTATGAGATTATTATAATTAACTTTTTTAACCTTTTATAACCCCTTTTCCATAAAAGTCATTTAATATAATTAATAACATTAAAGTCAATGCTTGATAAGACTTTAATAAATTAAATTAAACCATTAAACTCTGATAAATGCCAATAATTTTGAGGCTAATCCCGCAAACTTTCTAGATAGCCATGATGCCCATTGATCATCCTATGACTTACTTTGAATAGTAAGTATGATCCAAACATCGAAGTGACTTACCAAAAATAGTAAGTGTATAAAAGAGTCTTGAATGATCTCAGGAGGGCATAACACAAATAAACTGGGACACTGAGCTGAAGAATAACGAGATAAGCACCAAAAGATCAGCTGAAGAGCCATAGAACACCCTCAGAATTATGTATTTGTTAAAGAAATGTATTGGATTTTACAGAAAATCACAATGTTCTTTCATATTCTCCATTATTCACATATGCATGTAAAACTGTTTTGATGATCATGAAATCTCAAAGAAATATATTCTTAATTTTGTTCTTTCAGCGAGTAAAATCATCATTAGCCTCCCATATTGAGTAGTGTGCTTTATAAATTCAAATTATATGTATGGTATTTTTGTAATATTTAGTGTGATAAATCTGCAGTATGCTTCAGAGAATTTTGAACTTACAATTTTCCCATTTAATTTTTCACTCAGGACTAAAAAAATTGTGTGAATTTATTTATGTATATTTATTTTGGCAACAGGCGAAATGAAAAGAACTCAAAGGTGCCAAGCTTTTATACAGTGACAAATAATTGGAAGGAGAGACCTGATGTTTGGATTGAAAGACCAGAAAAGTGAAAACAATTGTTCCTTTATTTTTAACCCTTGAAATTCTATTGTATGAAGGAGTTAATTTTTGTTGTTTGACGTCAGCTTTTACTTTCATGTGTTTTGTAAAGCAGGTCAGTTATACTAGAGATAACAAGTGATGTGCGGATGATTAAGTCAGAGGTAATGGAGACATACCCCTTATCAAATTACTTCTTGATTTGTTTTATATGTGGAGAGAATATTGTTTTGAACTTTTACAATTCCTACTAGAACTGCAGAAATAACACATCTGAATCCTTGGAAACTTTAATATCCTATTTGTTTTTGTTTGTATAGAACCTTGCTTCTCCTTTTTGTATTTGTCTTGTTTTTTGTGTAGGTCTTTGCCTCTCCTTATAGTTTGAGATTCCCACGCATACGGAGGGTGCGATATGACAAGCCTTGGAATGAATGCCTTGATGTACAGAGTAAGATCTCTTTAAATACTGCCATAGACATCTTGATTATTTATTTATCCTACATAAAATATGTTTATTTGGCTTTCTGAAAATTAAAGAGAAAAAGAACATCACCACTAACTGTGTTTATGGCAGCATTTTTGGACTTAGTACAATCAAGTAGCGGGACCATACAGAAAGCTGATCACTATACAGGTTTGGGTCAACGGAAGCCAAAACATATCAAAGGCACTTCAAAGGGAGAAAAGAGGATGCTTACTGTTGTACCATCCCATATGCTAATGACTGATGTATCTGATGTTAAAAGGGAGACATTGATCTTTAAGAATTTGTTGTTCTGTATCCTTTGGAAGTGGCTTTAATATAAAAGATATTGCTTGAAAATAGGAATGTTCTCCCTGTTACATTCAATAATTTGAGTTGCTATGTTTAGGACTACTTCAAAATTCCATTGACTGAAGGATATGAAGAGATAAGAGACCATTCTTTTCTCCTTCTTTTTTCAAACACCCTTGTTGCTAGCTTTTTGATTCGTGTTCTATGGCTCTATGTTTAAGCACTTTATGTTCAGTTCTTTGATATAAGGTTTAATCCTTTACTATATAGATTTTGTAAATTTTCCTCCTGAATATTCACTGGAGTTTTTTCACAAAATGGTGGTGGAACATGGGGGTTCATTGTCATTGAACTTTAATGATTCAGTTACTCATGCCATTGCAGCTGATAAGAAAGGTGGCCGTTCTTTTTTGTGTTCTTTTGCTCATTGGAACTTAGAAATCTTAAGATATTGCTTTTATACCTTGTTTTTCAAGATCTATTATTCATCTAAAGAGGTTATTATTATCTGCAAAAACTGCAGGAATCAAATATCAAGCTGCAACGAAGCATGGGGATGTCATTCATTACTCTTGGGTCATTGACTGTTGTAAACAGAAGTCTCTCTTGCCATTACGAGCAAAGTTAGGATCAATTAACCGTTTAACCTTTAGGTCTACCTTGAATGATGATAATAGCAGTTTCTGTTCACTTGGTAGCTCTATTTTTGTTTCCAATTTATGAGCTAGTTAATTTATTTACAATATTTTGGTTTTTGGTCTTGGACACAGATACTTCCTTAATCTTTCAGACTTAACCAAGGAGAAAATGAAAGAGGATATTGATGATTTTGGTGATCACTACTTATGGGATCTTGATATTTTAGATCTGAAACAGGTATATCAGGTCTAACTGATTTTGTTTAGCTTGATTCATTTTAATCCCCCAACATACGAAAAACAGGTATATCAGGTCTAACTGATTTTTCCTAGCTTGGTTCATTTTGATACCCCCCTATATGAAAAAAAATAGGAATCTGAATTTCATAGATATGGGAATGCAAGTAATTTCTACTTCTGATAGCAAGTCAGGCACCTAGTTTCAATTGACATGATTATTGGAGGAACCTTTTAATGCAATGGTTTTGAATGACATAGCTTAAAATCCAGGCAGGAAAATATGTTCAATAGAAATAAAGACTTATTAAATTAAATAATTTGAATCTTAATAAATGGCTTTATCTCTTAATGTGAAATTGGAAAACAAAAAAAAATCTGAATAATATAATGCTTCGTAATGCCTGTAAGGGTGCCTATATTGACTGCCTTGCCCACACGGGACACATCCATGGGATCTGTCCAAAGAATATAGGTTCTCACTATTTCAATAACAATAATCTTTCCAAATGAGAGAAAACATGAAACCTAACCTTTGAACATAAACCAATCTTCTCTTGCAAGAAAAATCCAATGTACTTTGTGATGGCTGTGCCATGCCAAGACACACAAAGGTTGGCACTTTGTAATTGCTGTAACCATACAATTTTCTTGTATAGTGTCAACTTTCAAGTCAAATGGAACGCATTGCTTGCCTAGTGAGTCATTGTTGGATCCTTGCTTATCATGTTAATGAATATCATACTTTTGAGCACTAATTACTTTCTTTGCATAGCTGATCAAAGTATCTATTTCCATTTTCGTCACTTTAACACTGATGAGATGTTCATTTGCCATGGAGCACTTTAATACATTGAGTGCCCCCCAAAAGTGAAAACATACAAAAGGTGACCTCCCTTTTTATTGGAACACTGCAATACACTTAGTGATGCACACCAATATATTTTGTGTCCCAAAACTATTGCTTAAATTAAAGTGAGGACATCTAAATCCATGGATTGTGTCAATACAAGGATTGTCCCAAAAATTGAGAATAAAAAAGTGGCCCTCAAGTGTGTTGTCGGGTAATTAAGCATTAAGGTAAATTGTGTTAGCGTCGGTAGTTAACCCGTTGGTTGTTGGCAGTTGGCACCGGGTAATTGACCAGACTCCTTTATATTGTATCTTTTTCCAGTCTTTGGACATGCTATTGTAGTCGAACAAATTTTCTATCATTGTATGTACTGGCTTATCATGAATCAATAGAACACTTGTGAGTTCCATATATTCTGTGTACTTCTGTCATTTATGCAATGTCTTAACCTGACACCCTACGGGGAAAACATTTGGCACCGTTGCCTAAGTAAAAACTTGGGAGCAACGGGAAAAGGACGTACGACATGGCACACGGATAATGGGACAACCATTACTAGAAGGAACGAGTGACCCTGACAGAGAACTCGACGAATTATTCGAGGGGGAAAAGACAAACACGAAGGATTTCTCCTGCATCCTACAGGCGGCAATTGAAACACACGTACGGAGGGAAGCCACCGCCGAAGATGTCCCAAAAGATGCTGTGTGGAGTTCGCTTGGAGTAAGCCCCGCTGTGAATCGGTTGATGAGCGAACTGCCTAACCTTTTGGCACAAGGATTTTTGGCTCTCCAGAATCGAAGGGAAGACATCTACCGAGAGAACCGATGACAACAAATTCTACGAGAATTTAGGGAGCCCCAAGAAGAGGAGCGCAATACATGAACTCTGACGGTCAGCGAGAATAAATAAGAACACTCCCATTGTAATGAGTATATCAGTGACATACATTATGTACGAGGGATGAAGTAATAAAAGTTTTTTTTGTTTGGTTGTGTACATGGTATGTGCTTGCTGTGTACGGAAGTGATTTATGCCCAATATACTAAATAAAGACAAAAATAAAAAGATACAAAGTGACGAATAGGAAGTGGCACAAAGAGCGTTGAATCTTAGACAACAGATAAAACGAAGGTGTAGGCTAAGGCAGCTTGCCGACGGACGATCGACCGAGGGGTTGCTCGAAGGGAACCCAGGAGGTGTCATGGAGGCAGAGATAGACAGAGAGAATTACACTCTCTACACTGTTGTAGGGTTGCCCGAAGGGAACCTAGAAGAAGTCACAGAGGCTGTTGAAGGAGAACTCTACAGTTCGCCAGAATACCACCATAGGATAAGAAGTCGCGAAGAGTTGGTGGAACAAACAAGGCGAAATCTAAACCTGATCGACGCTACTAGAGACCTACTAAAGAACTTGTCCATTTCGGAGGACAACTAGAGGGAGACAACCAACCAGAGGTAGACGACCGAAGGTGACGGTATGGCTGAAGGTGCCGAGGGAACACAAGGGTTCCGTACGGGAGGCAATTTGTTCGGTTCGGGGTCACCAACCTTCTTCGGAGGACCCACGAGTGGAGGGTCAGATGCAAGAGGCAGAGGCGGAGGCGGAGGATCACCAGGTACAAGCACACAAGGCATCAGAGGAGCAAGACCCAGCGGTGGGATGGCAAGTAAACAAAAATTGCCAAAGTTCACAGGGGACGGCAAGGAAGACCTTGTACGACACTGCCGTACATGTGAAACTATTTGGTTCGCCAACGGAGTGACGGACCAGAATGAGTGGATACAACAGTTCCCAACCATGTTACACGGAGTTGCCATAGATTGGTACTCCGATGTTGACAAGCAAAAAGTGGCCACATGGGCCAATCTACAGAAGGAATTCAAGGAGGAGTTTCGGTTGCTCTGTGATGACAATGAAATCATAGCCGAGATATATAGTACCAAACAAGGTCCCAAGGAGACGGTACGGGCATATAGCCGGAGGCTGAAAGAACTGCTGGGTAAAATGGAAAGCCAACCCGCAGATGGGTTGAAGAAACGATGGTTCGTTGAAGGATTGAAATCCTCCCTACGGAAGAAGATGAAAATTGTACCCCTGACGTCATATGACGATGCCTATAATAGGGCGATGGACCTCGAGAGCGAACACAAAATGTCAAAGAAGAAGAAAAGTAATAAATACTCATCTGACAATGATGAATACTCTGACGGGGAAAGCAGCAGCGGTGGCGAATCGAACAAAAAGGAGCACGCACTCCAAAAGGACATGGAACGAATGTTGAAAGAATTCAAAGCCATGAAGGGGAGTACAAGTAAGATTGAAGAAAACGACGTGTGGTGTACGGACTGTAGGAGTGACGGACACACCAAGGGATCCTGCCCCAAGAAGGCTTTCTGTGACATTTGTCAGATTGCCGGACATTTGACAAAGGAATGTCCCTACAATATGAAAACCAGGAGCCAACAAGTTGTCTTCACGCAAGAGTAGCCGGCTGCCGGAACTTCGCAAACCACCAACAATAATGCATCATCTTGTGGATACTGGAACAACCGGCGAGGGGGCAAGACCAATAATAACAATAATAATAGAGGCCAGATCTAATTTGATGCGAAGGGACGACCAATGATCCAGTTCCGACCCTACAATCAATGGAGCCACTTTGCTAGGGAATGCACCTTAGAAGAAACTCCACAAAAACTATGCAAATGGTGTGGGCCTGGAGACCACGATGATGGAACTTGCCCAAAGTCGGGAGTGAACCTGCTCAACATTGACAGGACGGAGGAACGGGTATTGGCAATCACACGGTCACAGGAAAAGAAGGCCACATACCCGGACCCCCGCATGGAGAAGCAGCGGGTGCTGGAGGCGAAGGCTGAAGTGACGAAGGAAATGTTGGCAGAAGGGAACACTCAGGAAGCGGCAAGTACTTCCCGCTCTGAGGCTGAGGAAAACATCCTGAATCAAATGCTGCAGATTGAAGTACCTGTGAAGATGAAGGACCTCCTGGAAATGATTCCGCAATTACGTACGACACTCCTACGTACGGTGCAAGTAAACCCACAAAGTCGGGTGACCCGAAATACGGATGTTCATGGCGGAACACCAACAGACCCATTGGTGCTGACACTATATAGTGGTTGGCACCCGACAGTTGTAGAAATGGGAATACTTGGCACCATTTTGACTGACACCATTGTCGACGGCGGGTCGGGAGTGAATGTGCTTCCGGAAGAAACCTGGAAGAAGCTTGGCAAGTCGACACTATGGCCGTCAACCCTCAACTTACTAGGAGTAGATCAACATGGTATCAAACCTCTTGGAACGCTCATGGCGCAACAAGTGACCATCGGGACACAACCATTTGTCCTTGACTTCGTGGTGATTCCGCTCGCCAAGAAAGGATACAATGCCATTCTTGGCAGAGGGTGATTGGTGGCGGCCAGAGCGAATCGCAACTGGAAGCGTAACACACTGTCCATGGAGAAAGTCGGGCAAAAATTTATTATCGACCTGAAAACACAAACTTGTGAGTGAAGAACTTGTGTCAGAATCGGAATTGGATGGCGAGGGTGGAGTTGACGAAGGAAAGTACGGAAGGGAACCGGATGAGGAAGGCGTCCTGAGAATCCAAGGATGTTCGGAAGATGAGACCGATTCCCTTAATGGGCTCTTCCACGGGCAAATGGAAGACTACGAGTTGCTGTATGGGTGCAACATGTTGGAGGTTGACGAGGAGCCGGACGAAAATGAATTTCCGCTAGCCTACGGGGAATACACGGAAGGGGATGCTCCTGTCAACGAGACACCAACATATAGGTTTGACATGACGAAACCAATCCGGTACGAAGAGTCCGTAAAACCTACAAACCTCAGCATGGAAGCAGAGCCAAGGAACATCTTGGTTGGCGACGACTGGAATCCAGTCCTGAAAGCCGCCGCGTTTAAAATATTCATGGAGTACAAGGATGTATTCGCCTGGATGTACAAGGACCTCAAAGGTGTGCCACCAGAACTGTGCATACACCAAATTTCACTCGTACCTGGGGCCGTACTTGTACGGAAGAGGTCGTATAGAATGAATAAAAACTATGTTGCGAGAGTGAATGATGAAATCGAACGTATGCTCGAAGTTGGGATTATTTTTAAAGTGTAGACCAGCGAGTGGGTGTCGCCCATAGTGATATCCCTTAAAAAGGAGGCAAACCAGATCCAAATTTGCGTGGATTTCAGATGCCTTAACGCAGTCACCATAAAGGACCCGTTTCCAATACCATTTACAGATAGCATCTTGGAGGAAGTGGTCGGTCATGAAATTTATTCATTTATGGATGGATTTTCTGGGTACAACCAGATATCCATTGCCGAAGAGGACAAATTAAAAATGACCTTCATAGTGGAAGATGGCGTGTACGCGTATAACCGAATGCCGTTCGGGTTATGCAACGCGCCAACGACATTCCAACGGATAATCCTTCACATATTTGAGAAGATGTCAGTAGGGAACTTTAGGGCGTTCCTTGACAATTGGTCCATCTACAGTAACCAGGATGCACATCTGGCCGCACTTGGCGAATGCATGGAGCGATGCAGGCGAGCCCACCTAGCACTCAATCCCCAAAAATGCAGATTCATGGTGCCTCAAGGGAAGCTGTTAGGACACATAGTGTGTAAGGCTGGACTCAAGACTGACCCGAACAAGATTCGGGTGATAGTGGAAATGGAGGCACCGACAGATGTCATGGGAGTCAAATCCTTCCTAGGACACATAGGGTATTATAGGCAGTTTATCAAAATTTTTTCTCAAGTATCCTGCCCTCTGGACAAGCTGACGAGGAGAGGTGAATGGTACGCATGGGGGATGGCTCAGGAAGAGGCCTTCCAAGAACTAAAGTCACGGTTGGCAGGTGCGCCAATCCTGACATATCCGAATTGGGACAAAGAGTTCCATGTACACGTCGATGCATCAAATTTGGCCATATGGGCCACACTGGCGCAGGTTGGCGATCACGGGCTAGATCACCCGGTATACTTCGCGAGTAGACTCCTGTCAAAAGCGGAAAAAAACTATAGTACGACAGAGAGGGAAGCCTTGGGGATGGTGTACTCCATCCAGAAGTTTAGACATTACTTATTGGCCACGCTGTTCACATTCTATGTGGACCACCAGGCGTTAATGTACCTGGTGAATAAGCCAATCATTCAGGGGCGAATCAGCCAATGGCTGCTGCTGCTGCAGGAGTTCACATTTAACATTATCGTACGACCTGGGAAAAGCCATGTGATAGCCGACCAGCTATCTAGAATCAAGTGAGGGGAATCGGCAGAAGGAGTAAATGAAGACTTCCCGGATGCCCACTTATTCCGCATTGCCGTCCTTCCTGCCTAGTACACAAACATCGGGGAATATCTGTTGACATCACAATTCCCTAGAGAGATGCCACCAGGGGAGCGAAGGAAGCTCGTACTAAGGAGTAGGACGTTTCAACTCATTAATGGCCTTTTGTATAAAATGGGACCTGACCAAGTTCTACGGCGATGTGTCCTGGAGGAAGAAATTCAAGGTGTTTTACGGGAAGCACATGAAAGTCTGGCAGGAGGGCACATGGGGCCCGACACCATGGCCAAGAAAGTTCTATTGGCAGGGCTATGGTGGCCAACACTGCAGAATGACGCCCGGGAGTGGGTGACGAGTTGTGACACGTGCCAACGGGTAGGGAGGCCGCTGAAGAGGGATTTTATGCCCCTCAACCCGTCCAATGCCTAGGAACTGTTTGAACGATGGGGGCTGGATTTCATTGGACCTTTGAAGGCAAGTCGAGCCCGACGATGCAGATACATCGTGGTGGCCACAAAATAATTGACCAAGTGGGTCGAGGCATGGGCTCTGCTAGACAATTCGGCCGTCAGTACGACAAGGTTTATCTACGAGCAAATCATTACACGGTACAGGATTCCCATCCAATTGATGAGTGACCGAGGAGGACATTTTGTCAATCACATAATCTGGTTGCTCACGACGGAGTTTAAGATATTCCACTCCTTATCAAGCCCCTACTATCCTTGGGCGAACAGGCAAGCCGAGGCGACAAACAAAATAATCGTCTTTGTGATTTACAAGTCTTGCGGAGTGGAGAAGGAAGATTGGGAGGAATGCTTACCGTCGGTACTATGGGCGTACCAGACGACATATAAGGCCACCATAGGACAGACCCCCTTCCAGTTAATGTTCGGGCAGGAGGCAGTGGTGCCAGTGGAATTCATGGTGCCGAGTCTTCGGATTGCCATTGACAACAGACTAGGCGACATGGAGTCTCCGAGAGAGGTTGTACGCCTTGAACAAATTGGATGAGCGACGAATGATGACTCAGTGGACGACAGAGACGACAGAGACGACACAGCAGAGGCGGAAAACGTGGCACGACAAACACCTGCGAAGAATGCAGTTTACTCCCGGACAACTTGTGCTAAAGTTTTACGGACGCAATGAAATAAAGCCTAGCAAGTTCAAGGTAAAGTGCTTGGGTCCATTTAAGGTTCGCGAAGTCGGCGCGAACGGAGCCATTAAACTGTGGACACTTGACAGCAAGCAAATAACCGAGGCAGTCAATGGCTTAAAATTGAAGGTGTACTGAGAACAACGGGAACGCCCAGACTGTGAAAATTGAAAAGCAAAATAAAATAAAATAAATAAATAAATTTGACTTCTCCGATGCCTTCGCCCAACTCAAAAGTGTATTGGAGCTCAAAAATAAACTGGAGGTTTGGAGGCAGTGCCCCAGCGGCGTCTGGGGCAGCGCCCCTCGCGGGGTCTGGGGGCAGCGCACATCATTTTTGTGATATTTCTTTTACAAGCAATCATTGCCAGATCGACGGAAATCATTGCCAGACCGACGGAAATCACTGCCAGATCGACGGAAATCATTGCCAGATTGACGGGAAGCATTGCCAAGTACGGAATGCTACACATTAGTACGGACAGATTAGTACGAACAAAGACCTACTAGTACGGACAAAGACATATTAGTACGGACAAAGACATTCGTACGACATTTTAGTACGTGGTAATTCCGTGCAGACTTGTACGGACAAAAGTGTCAAATGAGCTACACAAATCCGTACGGCCACCCATACGGACAAAAGCGTCAAACGAGCTACACAAATCTGTATTGCCACAAACCTAGACATTTTCGTACGGAACAATTCCGTACAGCTCCGTATGGACGCAACTCTAGAAAAGAGGAAAGACATACAATCCCGTACGGTCATTGGTGTATGAAAAAGACCGTACGATTCATTGGTACAGGAAAAAAAGGGGAATCCTACGAAGGCAAATTAATCCATGGGAAAGAGAAAAGTCCGTAGGGTTTTGAATTGACGATGTTTTGATCTACAGGCCCATATTTCGTACACCATTGCATTAGGGAAAGAGGTCGAAACTTGCCACGCCATACACGCTACGACAGCTGTACCACCATAACGGAATTGGCTATATGCGTACCTGTTGACGTGTATTTTGTACACTATCAAACACAGAATAAAATACCTAAAGGTACCTTATCCTCTCTTGAGTAAAGCCTCTGATTGCTGAAGATATCGCGAAAAAGGATCAATCAGGATGACTTCAAGGTTCTTGTATGTAGGGTCTCTACGTGTGGATAAGCTCTTTGTGGTATGATGTGATTTGCTGGAATCACAAGGGGACTTACATTTGATGCCTGAACTTCTGATTTGCTTTGAATATTGCTGGAACACAGGATCTTACTAGCTTTGACTTGAAAAAAGGAAAAAAAGACGAGGGCGAGGAGAGGATTTAATCCTAATACTAAGAATGTAAGAGCAATGAATGATCTTTGATGGAATTCTAACTAGGTCTTGTTTTGACATCGCAGGACCATCTCCACAAGGCTAGTGCGATCTTCGAAGGAAAGCTTTATGATGTTCAAATCATCACTGCAGGCATAGACATCAGGTTGATGCATATCAATGAAGAAGCGACAATTGAAGTTAAGCTTAAGCTGAACGATTCCAGTTGACTACGCAAGGCAAGTCTGCAATCAACAAACTGCTAGTAGTATGGATATACGAATTTCACCATCAATCAAGCACATTTCTTCCACTCATCTAATAACATGAAATCAAACATGAGAAGTATAAAGACCATGCAAATTGTCGAATCGACCCATAAATTTCACCATTTCTTCAATGAAGTTTTACAAGTCTCTTACAACAACATCTTGGCAACAACCTTTGCCTTCTCTCTCTACTCTACTCTAATTGCTATTCTATCTTATTACTTATCTATCTCTTATCTATCTAATGCCTTTACAAAATGAAGAGTTGGGGTTTATATAGTGCCCTCAATACAATTCGATGGCTTAGATCAATTCGAGATCAATGGCCAAGATTCAACAATGAAAACCCTAATTAGGGTTTGTTACAACCATTACATAACATTTAATGCTTGACCAATGATAAAATTGTATTGCTTGGACACATGTTCTCTCTAGAAAATTCCACCAATGGATAGCTGGGGTAGGTACATCGGAGTTTGTGCCACCTTCCATGAGTTAGGTATATTGAATCTGGAAATGCTGAGGTGGACCACACTGATTGGAGAAGTGATGACTAGGATGCCACCTCGTCTGACACTTGTAACTTGGTAAATATTCAACTTGATGTAGTTGAGAAGCTAGCTTTAATTAATTCATCTGGAACTATCTGCTTCTTCAACGAACCCTTGTTCTAACTTCTTGTGTCCTTGATGTGCAGGATGATTGATGTACCTCGCCTTGGAATACTGGATTGGAAGAGGTCGCCCTTATCTTGATGATGCTGGATCGAAGAAGGTTGCCGTTGATGACGTTAGTCCAAAGAAGGCCGTCCTTGTCGATGCTAGGCTGGAGGAGGTCGCCCTTGTTGATGCTAGGCTGGATCGAAGAAGGTTGTCCTTGTCCTTGCTTGATCGTCCTTGATCTGGCTTGATTTTCCTTGAGGAGAGTCTTCCGACTTGTAGATCTTTCGAGCTTGGAGTCGCCATCTTGATACCTACACAACATTTCAAAATTAGTAATATATCTTGAAATCTAAAAATTAAACTTTAAAAGGAAGATTCAAGATTTTAATTAGGAAACTTCATGATAAATCTTGAGTTATCATTTCCTAATTTAGGATTTTCAAAGCAAAATTTAAATCTTCATAAATGGTGCCAAGGTGATTACGCCATACCTCCACTTGGGAATTAATTCTAAAAAATGATGCAAAAATAGGAGAATTCGCTAGGCAAAATGTAGATCAAGACTCCCTTTAGCAAAATGCGCCCCCTTTAGCTTGGAAAAGAACTCCATCTTCCACTAGCTTCTTCAAGATCTGGAAATTCGCCTTCAAATATCTTCAAAAATCTGGAAATTATCCTCCAATCTAGCAAGAAATACGCCTCTCCAATAGCCTTCAAGATGAATTTCGCCCTCCTCAAATTGCTCTTCAAGTTCGCATGAGAGATAATGCAAGAATGACTTGAATTGTGAAAAAAACACCTCCAATATATAGAGCGCTCACCTTCCACTTACCCATGAGGCCGACCTGGAAAACAAGCCAAAAATAATTAAAATTTAATAAAAGGGGAGGCCGACCTTTATAAAATATTAAAATAATATCCCAAGCGCTCTCAATTTTATTTTTAAATTAATAATAATTAATTTTAAATGCCTTTATAATTAAAATTTCGATTTTTTTAAAGGCATAAATTAATTATTAAATGTTTTGCGCACTTATTAAATGTCAATTTAATTTCAAAAATATTTCAAGGTTTTATCGAAATTGGCATTTAATGTGCCATAGATGATATTGGCGCCTAGGCATGGCAAGATAATGGACATCAACAAGATCGCTCTGGTCCCTGGGAGAGGGATAGGAGCGCCCTTACACTTTAGCCTTGCAATTCTTGTTTTTCATGTTCAACACTTCATCCTGGACGTCCAAAATGGCATTTTACTTGAAATCTTGTGTTTGATCTATTCAATTTTTGGAACGAATGCTCCTTAGAACCATTTTACCCTGGTCCCTTGGTGAGGGACAGGAGCAATTTTGCCTTTTGCCCTTTGTTTTTGTCTTTTCCAATCGCCAAATCAAGTTTGGAGGTAAGCAATGACCTTCGTTCATCTCTTCTATGCATGTTCAATTCGCCCTCTCAAGACAAAACGAGCTCTTCTAAGGATTTTCGCCCTGGTCCTCCAGTGAAGGACAGGAGTGATTTTTGTATTTGAGCCTAAGATTATTGATTCTTGGGGTAATTTCTTTGTTCACCATCTTCTTAAAGGCATTTCTGACTTTGCACAACCTTGCCTTGGCGTGGTCTTGGAAGGAAATGATTGTTTTAATGAATATCGCCTTGGTCCTTGACTGAAGGACAGGAGTGCCTTTAGTTGTTTGTGCAAATTCTTGATCTCATCGTCCTTGAATTACCTTTAAGGCACAAAACATGCTTTCTCCATTTTATCTTAAGTCGTGAAAATGAGAAATGGTATTTCAATCGTTAGGCTATTAGGCATGTTGAACATTTCGCTCTGGTCCCTTGGAGAGGGACAGGAGCGCCCTAGCCATTTTTCATCAAGTCTTGTGGTCTTTGCAACTTCGTCCTTCCTTGAAGTGCTTTAAATATCATCGCCATCTTGCATCTTGACTTGGATTCGTCCGAATTTGGAGAGGAAGGTTAGCTAATGTGTTTTTCGCCCTGGTCCCTGGGAGAGGGACAGGAGCGATTTTGCATTTATAAGCTCACTTGTGTTTTGCTAGCTTCGAAAATTATCTTCAACGGATCGATTGCGTCTTCCTTCATGCCTTTGATGTCTCAATTTGTCCAAACAAGGTCAGGAATGACTCCACTAAGCTTTTTCGCTCTGGACCCTTGGTGAGGGACATGAGTGATTCGCCTTGGACCCTTGGAGAGGGACAGGAGCGCTTTTCGCTCTGGATCCTCAGTGAAGGTCAGGAGCGAAATTTGACTTTTCGAACTCTCTATCAGGACAATTTTAATGGAATATAACATTTAAGTATAAGAAAAGGAAATGTCACTTATACTTTAAGTTATATTCCATATATACTTTCAGGATGTTTGAGAGTGGTTTCAGACCTCCAGGAGTTATATTGCAAAATCTAGTTTTTTTGAGGTTTTTCAGTTTCCAGACTTAGTCAAATTTCAGGATCAGGACATTCCAGACTTAGCCAAATTTCAAGATCAGGACTTTCAAACTTAGCCAAATTTCAGGATCAGGACTTTCAGACTTAGCCAAATTTCAGGATCAGGACATCACTCAAGCCGGACTTGCTATCCTATTGATCTCCCCGACAGCACTCAAAATGCAAAGGCTAACTAACAAAACCCTAAAAGACCTAGAAAACAAACCCTAAAAAGCAAAAAGCAAGGGTCCCCATTTGCAATGGGGCGATGTGTGAAAACGTCACAACAGTACCCCAGGAAACAAAATTCAGTTGGAGCAGGCATCTAGAAAGTTGAAGAAATTAGATTGGCGAAGGAGGCTACAAGAAACTCAGAGAGGACAACACACAAAGGATTCTATGGGTGATCAGCAGGATGCTAGCCGGGGGAAGGCCTTGGTGCAGGTTGTACGCACACACAAAGTCACGCCGGACACTGTGACATTTGAGGGACTAGCTGGCAGTACGTGTAGACAATGGTGGGAAACGGCCCTAATCCCAGCCGACATTGAGGTCAAAGTAGCCCTTGCCAAAGCACGCGTCCATGATGTAGTACAAATGCCGATCTTTTCTATTAAGGAATTTGAACCATGCTTGTGCACTATGATCCAGAGTTGCGTACGTCGTCATTTAAGTTTCAGCATACAGATATCATAGTTTCTTTCAATCTGGATGATTTTGAGAGGGTTTTTGGCATTCCGGATAAAGGGAGAAAGATTGACAAAAATACAACAAAGATGTCCCAAGAACGGAAAACGCAACTGTTAAAAGAAATGTGGCGGGATGACTTGATGACAGTCGACTGGGCAAGGATTCTCGCACCATAGGGCAGGGGGTTAAAGAAAATATTACTGAAACCTGGCATCTGGCATTGCTTGCTCGATTTGATGCAGAGTCGATTAACTGGTGCAAGTAGGGGGTCGGATGCAACGGTACCTATGATTGCATTGATGCATGGCCTGAAGAAAGGTACAGTATATGATTGGGCGAGTTTGTTGTCGGATAGAGCCCATGATTTCTTGATGCTGAAGCACAAAGTTTTTAACATGCCGTACCATGCCATCGGGTTGTTTTTGGACTCCATACGAGTACAGGTACCAGCCAATCTAAGAGGGTGGCGACCACAAGATTGCATTGATTCCTTGCAGCCAACTATTTTCTATTGGATGGAGTTGGACGCACTCATGGCTAGTGGGGAAGGTCAGACCAACAGGAAGAGAAGAAGGCAGGTCCCGGTGGTGTTGTCGACTAGTGAGACCGACTTAGGAGAGGCAGAGAGTAGTGCATACGAGAGTGTGGAGTCCAAGGAGACATCGAGGTGTTCTGGAGGGGACACTACTTTCCGACTCCCGGAGCTGGCCGAAGTAGAGGTGGCGACAGGGACCCCTAGTACAGAAGAGGGCGGTTGCACAGTGTCTTTTGGCCAGGTACCACGTGGAACCCGTGGGCTGCCAGCAGGGGGTGTGGCACGACCTCCAGGAGAGGGGGTTCGGGCAGGGCAGTTGTTATTCGCACCAGCATTCTTGCACGTGGATGGGGAATTGACACCACTTTCGTCGTTTGGGGTGACGACGGGAGTCCTCCCTGGGGTGGCCATTCCAGCATTCGGGCAGAGCCATCCTTGTCCTATAATGTAGACACCTGCAGTGACCACCACTCCTTGTATTCCAGTGCGCTCACTTGTCACAGACTTGGAAATAGGGACGGAAGGCATGGGGCAAGCAAAGGACAATGGGGAAGCAGTGGAGGACACAGACACATGGTTGGACCGGTATGCCGCCACACCCATAGTTCCGGTAGTGCCACCACCTGCTACACCTCGCCATCCTACATAGGCTGAGGTAGTTGATTTGGGGGAGCATCCTACGCAGGTACAGGTAGTCGAGTTGGTGGAGCATCCTGTAGAGTTGGTTTTGCCCACTACTGGCAAAGAGGAGATACCTTCATAGATGGGCCTTCAGGACGGAGGTGTAGGGAGGACCCAACCTACTGCCGTAGCACAATTTTTTTCCGAGATGGAGGGGGCAGTTCAGCGGTTGGTAGCCTCCACAGTTGAGGAATCCATTGTTCAGCTAGCCTTGGAGAGCCTACGTGAGTTTTCTACTATTGGAGTAGGAGAGGCATTCCAGAGGTGCTTTGAGGCATGGGGATGGCCGACCGTAGACCTACCTGAAATGAGATCAGAGTGGCAGTTTCAGGAGGTGGCCGGAGAGAGTTGAGTGCAAACTTTGGTGAGACAGATTGAGCAGGCTGTGCGAGATGGCTATTACCGACTCCGGGAGGTTCAGATCCAAGCAGATAGAGTTGCGGAGCTGGCCGCTCGCATCTCGTTGTTGGAGACGGAGTTGGCCCAGCAGCAGGATCGAGCCGACCGTGCGGAGGAGGTTCTGGACACGGTGCAGAGAGAATTGAGCTCTGTGAGAGTAGCACTGGCGGTTGAGTCAGAGATGAGGACCACAGCAAAGACCCGCGTTACCAGCCTTAAGGCAGAGTTTGAGGCGAAGAAAAAGGAGCTCATGGAGGCTGTATTTAGGGTGAAGCGGTCACGGGAGCACCAGTTGGTGGTCGAGCGGGACCTTGCTTACCAAACTGATCAGGTGATGCGGTTGCGGGCGTAGTTGGCTTCGACATCAGTGGCCCCTTCTTCAGGGACGCCCTCTTGCCCTCCCCAGTGATTTGTTGTTTTGGGTTTCAGTTTTGCTTGTACATCATTCCCATTTTGGTTGTTTGTCGTCCGGAGACGACATTTCTTTTTGGGGGGATGATGTTGTCAGGTAATTAAGCATTAAGGTAAATTGTGTTAGCGTCGGCAGTTAACCCGTCGGTTGTCGGCAGTTGGCATCGGGTAACTGACTAGACTCCTTTATATTGTATCTGTTTCCAGTCTTTGGACATGCTATTGTAGTCGAACATATTGCTATCATTGTATGTAATGGCTTATCATGAATCAATAGAACACTTGTGAGTTCCATATATTCTGTGTACTTCTGTCATTTATGCAATATCTTAACCTGACACCCTACGGGGAAAACAAAGTGCTTTTGAGCATGTCAATACAAACAGCATAAAAGAGTTATAAAAATGTCAAAAAGGGGCAATCTATTGTTAAAAAGAAAAACATAACACTAGGTATCCAAGATTTAAGTGGCAATGACCCCCTTGCTGTTTGTGTGCTTCTACAAAGGATATTCTGAAATTATCAAGTCAAAATTGGCAATGGCCCCCTTGCAATTGCTTGAGGGCAAAATCTTGGGAAGGGTAGACTACCATGTCCCTTTTCAAAACTAAAAATGTTGATTGAGGACATGTAGCATATTCCTTATTTTCTATAGGCTAACAGTTAAATTAATAGAAATATGTTAATAATAATTTTTTTAAGTTGGTCTCAATCACTTTTTTTTCAAAAGGGTTACTTAAATATTATCAAAGGGCATATGTAATATTTTATCTTAAAAAGGGTTTTAAACACAATGCAAAATTTTATTTGAAAAGTCTTGCAAACACTTGGACAAAAATGTACATTCTATATGTAATTCAAAAAGTGTTTTTAATCACATGGAGAGAAAATTAAATTTGAATCGAGGGCCCAAAAGCGAAACTATAAAAGCAAGTTATTTGCTCAAAGCAAATCACCTGCTTTATCATTTTGATATTCCTTTTATTTTGAAGATTGCAGCATTGAAGGACAAAAACTCTTGGTGTGGGAGAGCAAGAGGACAAAAACCCTCTTGGTTTCCATATTTAGATTTGAGGACGAAAACCCTTGTGCATGAGAGGTGATTTATTTGAGAATCACTTGTTAACTAATTTGTTGAATATTTGATCATCAAGGATTGGTTCAATAGGGTATCTGTTAGCAAATCTATTGCTTTCATTATAATATTCATATTTACCATAAGTTAGAGGATACCCATTGCTGTTATCATCATTTAGATTGTTGAAATTGCATCTTGCTCTTTGAATTGCATCATTAAGCTTCTTTAAGGGTGGCTGTATTGGCTGCAACATCCACATTGGACACACATGGGGTTTGTCGAGTGAATATGATTCACACAATCATTCTTTCAATACCTATAATCATTATAATTTAGACTAAATAGAATCCCTTACTTTCAAATATAACCTAATCCTCCCTAGAAAGAATTTTGGATGAATTTTTCTATTCCTTTGTTGTGCCAAACTCTACAAGGGCTGGTTCTTCACCATAAATATGTGAATGGGCAGTAAAATACCCTATGAACAATGCATAAAAACATGATGACCAAAAGAAGTCCCAATGAGGGATCATTCTTCTCTCTGGGTAACTCATGGAGATTCCATCCACTACATTTAGTTTGCCACTTCTTGACAACTCTATACCAATCCATGCTCTCATAGTCAAAACCTAAATTTCATCCTTTCTCAATATGACCAAGAAAAAATCTTCTTTGGAGTGGATGAAAGATTACATTGAACATGATCAAAACATTTGATCATTGCTAAATCCTTCCTTAACATTTATGTTGACACATAAACGTATGATTAGAACATAGTTCATGATCGCCTTTTAACCATAGGGTGAAACAAAAGTGAACACAAAGATGGTGAGATTAACTATGCTCTTCCAATTGAACCCAAGATCAACTATGTTCTTCCCTTTTTCTCAAGAGTGACAACTTATGCTAGCAACTAAAGGAATTTTCTGTAATAAACTAGGATTTATAGAAGTGATAACATACAAGTGGGAAAGATGTAATATTATAACTAAAATGCAATAAGACTACATCTAATAAACTCATATTTGCAGACCAACTTCATCAATATGACTCTAATAACACACGACCTCTCAAATATTATCACACTGAATTGTTAAGGTTCTATGCTCAAGTCAAACTCAAATCAAACAATGGATCAATAATGCAATCAAGGATGTTAACACAATAAATGATCCAAACAGACTAAATGCTGCAATCAAGAACTCACCAAAAGTGATCAATTCATCTAAGATAGGTGAATGTGTGCTGATCGTCATTTAAGTCTTCTTTATCCATTCTTTCCATTAGAAATCCCTAAAATTGCTTTGGTCCACAATACTTTTTATTGCCATTCTCCATTTGATCCTAACACACATGGAAAGCATAGTTAGTGATGCAAATGAGGATTAGGCACCTGGTGTAGAGAAGCTAACCCAAGCAACCTCACACATCACCACTATAACCATTTAGTCAATATTGATAGACAAGAGATTATACCAATTGAAAAATATGCGTGATCGAATTGATAACAGCAAAAATTACTTATACCAATCCACTCTCAGAAAACCTGCTCGCCTCAGGGGCATATAGTCCAGCAAGCATTCTACAATCCTCTCATTCACAAATTATCAATTGCAACAACAACAATCATTTATAGGGATTTCGAATAAAAACATATTATATTTTTCTTTATCCTAAATATCAACTATCCTAATATGGGTGCTTAGCTCAAGCCATAAGCCTAGTGATTTCTTTAATTCCCATGACCCTATTCTAGTTTGTGGTCAACCCTCTCCCTGTATTTCACTTAATCTTCACATCTCTCCCACATGGAAATGAATATCACTAGCCAATAACAGAAGCGATAAGAGAGAGAGAGAGGCTAGGAGGGAGATGTTGGAGGTGTTATTAATTGTCGCTATCATTAGAGATGCTACCCATTATAGCCACTAACAGCAAGGAATCTGTGTTAATACAGTAAAGTAACCACTGACAATGTGAGAGTCTTGCATCGCCTATCAAAGTTACGCAAGATTTAATATTAATGCTTTTATTTCAAGCACCCAACTGCCTGCCATTAGGAAATGTTATCAGCATGGTCTATGGGTAAGCAATAATGTCTAATACAGGAAACCACCCTGCAGGGAGGAATAAATGTCTGGAAGAGTCTTTATATGCAAAACATCCCTAATCAGACAACAAATCATATGAAATGCCAACACAAAGGAGTAGTCAACAGCCCAAAGTAATAGTCAGCATTTGCCAGTTAGAGGAAGAAATACCTTTGATTTTATTTTAATCACCTAGCTTTAAGATAAATTAACCCACATAAAGTTGGCCTAGCAGAAAGATAATAACACAACCAAAAGGATAAATTTGTGGGTCCCAACCAAGCCAAACAACCCAAATGAGGCTTCAGAAGTTTTTGTCTGCTTGGGGCCCAACAACAGTATAATAGTTAAAACAAAGATCCGATTGTCTGATTGGTGTTGTCAGCAAGTCATGTGAACCCCAACATAGTAAATTAGATATGAATTATCCAAGTTTAAATATCTTATATTCTATCATATAATCATACACTTAAGCATTATCTATTATGCACAAGCAACATGTATATATATACCACAAGCAGTTGTGAGAGTATAGAGTGCTAAGAAGGGCAGATCTGAAAATAATATCAGACTAAGCCTGATATGAAGATTAATTCCTTTGATGTATTTGTTGTTGGATGACTAGAGGTTCGATCTGAAATGCCTTTATTTCTTTAATCGGAATTATTTCTCCTTCAATCTGTTGAGTGTCTTCTTTGGTGTGATTGTGCTAGTGTGTTTTCTTCCTCCTCAAATGAGACCTTCCCTTTATATTGTCCATTGTGAGGGAGAAGTCACATGCGTTCATCATGCCTTCCCTTGGCAAGGGTCACAACCTTTCACAATTCCCACCCTAACAAAGGGCCACAACTTTTCATCATTTCTGTCCTTAAAAGTCACTCCCTTATTTTCTGTCCATTCCTTTCTTCTTCCATTAGCCTTCCTTAATTCCTATCCTTCTTCCTCTCGTCAGTCCATATGCTTTTATACTATCCTATTTTATTGAGGAGCACATCTCTTGGAAAAGAGACATCCAGTTAAAGGGTCATGCCTCCTCATTGTTGTCTTATCAGATCTGCACTTCTTATTTAAATCAGGTCTGCACTTCTTATTCCCTTATTCCCCCCTCAAATGAGGTTCTCTTCTCCCTTTTGTATCTCATGTTTGAGGGAGTCACAACTTTTCATTTTATGTCTTTTGACCATTCATTAGCTTAATTAAATTTTAATTATATTCTTTTATATTTTAATTTTTTTTTTTCCTTTATTCTTTTGCATTTTAATATTATTATTTTTATTCATTATTAAATTCTATTTCAATGTGGGGACATTACATAGACCAAAAATATGTGTGTTCTCATTGTCAATAGAAATCATAGCAAGTCTATTATGAAATGCAGCATTGGAAAGGCACCAGCAACCTAGTAAACACTCCTAAACCTCTGCAAATGTAATGTCCCCACTTTGAAATAGAATTTAATAATAAATAATAAAAAAATTAAAATATTAAAAATTAAATTAAAATATAAAAGAATATAATAAAATATAATTAAAATATAATTAAGTTAATGAATGGTCAAATGATATAAAATGAAAAGTTGTGACTCCCTTAAACATGAGATATAAAAGGGAGAAGAGAATCTCATTTGAAGGGGGTATAATTTGGGAATTAGAAGTGCAGATCTGATTTAAATAATAAGTGGAGATCGGATTGTGAAAGGTTGTGTCCCTTTCAAAGGGTAGAAATAATGAAGAGTTGCACTCTTTCAAATGGTGCTAATGATGAAAGGGTGTGTCTCTTGCAAAGGGCATACATGATGAAGAGGTGTGACCTCTCCCTCACATTGAGAGATATAAAGGAAAGGAATCAAAGCATCCAGCGAATTCCATCGATCAGATTAGATCAGAACTGTTATTAAGTTACAGGCAATAACATCTTTGTTCATGGTGGTATGCATGGGGATGTGTTGAGTATGTATGCTTAATATATGAAGCTTGATAATGTTCTTATGCAGAATTCAGTAGTAATATTATTATAGACTGCAATATGTATGACAGTCATACTTAATTTCATATACATTAATAGTACATTGTAAGAATTTGCCAATAATAACCAAGATCTAGAACCCAATGGATAGCACAACACAAGAGAGACAAAGATTAATAAGAACAAGCTGTATTCTCATCAAGATGCAAAAATGGATCAACTAGATAAACTATACAATGAAGATGAGCTTGCTTATAAAGGCAAAGCCATATGGATATCTGAGCACACGATCATGACATGTGGCCCAATGAGATACAAGGGTAGGTGAGGGTAGATAGGAGAAATAATAAAATATTCCACAAGAGGTGGATCACCCATCGAAGGTGGAATGTGAAAACAAGATAAGACCACAAAAGGTGAAATTTCTCCTACAAGCAACTTCCCTATGTGCACACTTCCCTAAGTGTATCATATGCAAACTACTATGAGAGACATTATGCTAAGTCAAATTAAGTAAAGTGTAATTATGAGACATAATTTACACCAACACACCCCCTTAAGTGCAACTTAGGGGAATGTACATTTAAGCTAACAATGCAAGATGAGTCCCGATTACAAGGCCATGGTCGGTACCCATGAACAAATGCAAATGCAATCAAAGCAAAACAATCTCTCACAAACGGAGAAAGGGAGAAAACCCAGTGGGAAAAAACTCCCCCCAAAAGAGAAATGAAAATACAAAAGAACTTTCAAAGAAGGACAAAACCTCAAGAGAGGAAAAAGTCCCCCCATAAGAGAGGAAGGAGAAGTTAGTTGACCCCCCCTAATGAAATATCCCGCACCCCCAAGAGAGCTCATAACTAATGAAACTTACTCTTAGTGAAGGGTCGTGAAGATGTCTACAACCTGCTCTGTTGTAGGACAATACTGGAAATCAATGACCTGCTCTTGAATCAGCTCCCTGATGTAGTGCATGTGGATCTCGATGTGTTTGGTCCGTTGATGGTGAACCGGGTTCTTCGAGATCTAAATGGCACTTAGATAGTCGCAATGAAGGACTATAGGTTGTGGAGTGGCGAAGCCAAATTCTGTAAGAATATTTTGAAGCCAAATAGACTTAGTAGCTGCATTAATAGCCCCTCGATACTCAACCTCGATCGAAGAAAGAGCAATAGCATGTTCCTTCTTGCTTTGCCAACAAATGGGGCCAAACCAAGATGAAAGTTGTAACCTGAAGTGGACTTACGATCATCAAGATCGACAACCCAATTTGAGTTTGTGTAACCAAGGCAAGTTCTGTGCCTACTGCATAGTGAATCCCATAATGATGTGTACCCTGTATGTAGTGCAAGATGCGTTTGGCAGCATTCCAATGAAGCTCATGTGGTTCCTACATAAAGCGTGAAACCATGCCAATCGCGAAGGAAATATTAGAGCGTGTGAGTCAAGTAGAGGAGACTCCCAACAAGCCGACGATACAATGTGGCATCAACAAGTGGAGTAGAACACTTGGCCTCAATCTTGACTCTTGAAAGAAAGGGAGTCTGCACAAGCTTACAATTAGCCATGTGGAACCGTGCAAGAAGATCAAGAGCATTCTTGGGTTGCGCAAGAGTAATCTCGGAAGGTGATTTTGATATCTCATTGCTGAGAAAGTAGTGCAAAAGACCCAAGTTAGTCATAGCAAATCTTTCATGCAAAGCAGATTTGACATTGCCAATGATGGATGAGGTGCTCCCCGTAATGACCAAGTCATCAACATAGAGCACAAGTATCAAATGAGAGTCATCTTGTCACAAAATGTAGATACTCGGATCAGAATGACACCTAGTGAATCCTGTAGAGAGAAGAAAGGAGTCCATCTTGGCATTCCAAGCCCTAGGGGCTTGCTTGATGCCATAGATAGATTTCCTCAATCTGCAAACCAAAGAAGAATCCTAAACGAATCCTTGCGGCTACTCCATGTAAATATCCTCTTACAGATCCCTATGAAGAAAGGAATTCTTCACATCTCTCTGATGTACAACCCAACCATGAGCTGCAACAATAGCAAGTGTCAAGCGAATGGAGTTCATTTTAGCTCCGGGTGCAAAGGTCTCAATATAGTCAACACCAGGAACCTATGAGAAACCTTTCACAACAAGACGTGCCTTGTACTTATCCACACTATCATCCATTGCAAACTTGGTCCGATAGATCCACTTACATCGAACCATCTTTCTCCCCTTAGGAAGAGGGACTAACTCCCAAGTGTTGTTCCTCATCAAGGAACTATACTCTTCCTCCATGGCTAAGTCCCACTCAGGAATTCCTAATGCTTCATGAAAGGTTTGTAGATCAGAAGTGATAGTAATGTAAGCATGTGGAAGCTCTTGATGCTGTGATCGAGTCCTCCGAGTGTTTGAAGGATCCCCAACAAGAGAACCCGTAGACTTAAGTGTCTGTTGAGCCCAACAAGGTCTAGGTGGAAATGGAGGATGAGCTTCCTCAACTGCAAGTGGACCCTGCGAGTCGGAGTTGAGGGAAAATCATCATCTGAGTCACTAACTTACTTGATTGCTTCTCAACATGAGCCTTGAAGGCTATAGATCTGTCAAGCACTTTACTCTTGTGAACAAGATATTAGACCCAAGTGAAGCGGGAGTAGTCATCAATGAAGGTGAGGGCATAGCGGGCCTTGCTAAATGAAGTTGCTGGAAATGGGCTTGCTACATCACTGTGAACCACTTGAAGAACTTCCAAAGCTCTCCAAGATTTCCCCCTATCAAAATTCTCTTCAGGATGCTTTCCCATTGAACACCCTGAACATACACCCTTTGAAAAACTGATTTGAGGTAGACTTGTGACCATGTCCTTAGAGCTAAGCTGCTGAAGATAGCGGTAGTTGAGGTGACAAACTGCTCATGCCATAGTTTACTTTCTAAATTTGAATGAGTGAGCAAGGCCATGGAAGGAGATCGAGTCAAAAAGTGGGAGAATGAATAAAGCTGTGAATTGTGATTGGCTTGTCCCTCTGCTACCAAGGCATCATTCTCAAATTCTTTTACCACAACTGAATCATGTGTAAACTCAACTTTCTTCCCATTTCCATAATGGGTGATTTGGTAGATAAGAGAGAAGGTTGGTGGTCAATTTTAGGAACATAGAGAACATTCTCAAAAGTTCCATCATCCATGGCAATTGAACCTTTCCCTTCAACTTACACTTGTGTATCATCACCAATGAAATTGTGAGGTACCTTAGATGGCTCCATTGAAGAAAACGCTCCTTTGTAGAATCCATATGATGTGAGGCACTGGAGTCAAGTATCCACTATCATGAAGAACCTGTTTTAGCCACAAACACTTGCTCTTTTCCCGTTGACTGGGAGGAAGTGGAAGGAGATGATTCCTTCTTCTTGTAGGCGGATGGCAAATTGATGTTGTTCTTCTTAATGATGTTTGTCAACTCATCAATTTGCTTTGAGTGGCAATGATGCTCATTAGGACCATTTTTCTTGCAATACGAACAAGGTGGTCACTCCTTCTTAGTTGTATATCTCTTCTTGGAAGAGGATGAAGAATTGCCTTGTTTTGGAGAGGATGATTGTGCTCTATCTTGTTGTGGCTTTGTCTTAGACTGCTTTTGGTTCTTGTCTTTCCCTTGATTCTTTTGAGTCCCTTGATTTACCACCAAAGCCTTAAACTTTGAAGACTTGAGAATCCCCATCTTGATCAACTTTGATTGCTCAAGTATCAATATCTCTGTGAATGCATCAAATGATGGTGGAGTAAATGAGGCACTTGAAGTCAGCCGATGGGTGTGAAAGCTAGAAACAAAGGCTGCATGATCTGATGGAAGCTTTTCCAACAAATTGTAAACCAATTGAGCATTCTTCCTATCAATGCCACAATCCTTAAGCTTTACGCTTATCTCAGTTGCTTTCATGACATAATCTTGGATTGTATCAAAATCCTTGGGATCCAATGTTGTGAGTTCACTGTCAAGCTTGGAGCTCCTAATCTCATCAACTTGACCATACAATTTGGCATAGATATCGCAAGCCTCTTTGACTGTAGTACCCTTCTCAGTGTGAAAAATGAGGTCATTTGATACATACTTTCTCAAAGTTCCAAGAGCCATAGAATTTTTAGTGAGCCATTCCAATTGAGCATTAGGATCAACTTTAGTATCTGTTGGTGTTGTTATTGTTCCATTTATGTAATGAATGAGTCCTTTTTCCATTAGCTTACTCCATGCTTTAATTTTCCATGATTCATAATTATGTGGAGTACTTAGAGAGAGGCACAATCGCACAAGAGACCCCCCTAAATTCACTCAATCAAAGAACTCCCTTAAAATGATGATTTGACACTTTATACTTAGAGCGTGTACAATGGGCCACTTGCAAACAAGGGCAAAATGGGCCTTTGATTTCAAGATTACAACTACCTCAAATAGGCCAAACAAGACTCAAACCAATAATGCAAGAGATTTAAACTGAGATCCAAGCAAATTGCAAGTACCAAATAGGCGAAAAAAGACCTAATTTTGAAAGTACAATTTCTATTCAAAATGGTTAAAAATTGATTGCACCATGTGAAAGTAGAGAAATTATCCACTTTAAAAAAACGACACTTGAGGAGGTCATATGAACTTGAACGGAGCTCGAGAAGTTTTAGAATCGAGGATTGGATAGGTATAGTTGTGAAAAACTGAAAATTCTATAAACTTTATCCACCAAAATCAGAAACTAACCATACCACTACGAAGAGAACAAAAGGCACCAATCTCGATCCTAAAGGGTTGGGTTTAGGCGTTGCTCCTAGTCCACCCCTCCCCCTTATTTTAGCCCAATTAAAAAAAATTGCACTGAAAAATGCCTCAAAATGACCAAGATATGAGCCTTCGAAGTTGGACTGCAAAATCTAAAAGCTCAATGGTGAGCGGTCAAATTTTTTTCAAAAAATGTTGATGCAGTGTTGACATCAGCAATTCGCTATGTTAAATTTGATGATCGTATTGCCGTCCTAGCCAAAAAAAACCCTAACTGCATGGTTGTATGAACAATGTCATCAGTAGTATGAAATTGCTAATGTGGCACTGTACAGATTGTATGGATGGTGCTGCGTGGTAACATGGCGTGGCCACCTACTGGGCGCTGACGTGTCCGGTGATGTTGCAAGTGTAGCCAAATTGTTGAGTGACATGTGTCGCTGTCGTGGCAATGTGTATTGTGTTCGGTGAACAAAAGGATGCCACGTGGGTGAATGGTGCTCCGCCACGTGTTCCAGATTGACGCAGACTTTGCTGCTGGAGGTGGCAGACAGGTGGCGGTGAGGCACTATGGGGCTGTTGAAAGACAGAGACAAGATTGGTGGCTTAGGGTCCCAGTGGGAGGGAAGAGCTTGAGTGCGGACAGGTCGGTGGCGAGGCGACACTTGAATAGAGGTGGTGGCTAATGGCGGTGTTCGCAGGAGTAGGTATCGGGGCCGAGAAGAACTGGAGGGCAACAGTCTGGTGGTGTAGGAAACACAAAAACCGTCAGAGAGTAAACAAGGCAGCAGGGCCCGAGCACGACAGTTGGAAAAGTAGTACGACCCCCTATAAAAACTGACAAGAGGTACGGGCAGGGGGATTTAAACCCCCAAATAAAAACAAATATATTTTTTTTTACTTTTTTAAATTTTTATAAACTTCACCAAAATAATAACTGCGGATTAAAAAATAAAAATTTTGAAAAACAAACACTGTAGAATTTTTTTTTTAATTTCTTTTTGAAAAAATCATACCATACCGCCTAGGAGGTGAAATTTTTTCCTGATGCCCTGAAATCAACTTTCACCAAAAATAGTCGAATTTATACTCAAAATTCATGGAAATGGCCTCCCAAACTCGATGGCAAGGTCAGATTTGGCATAGGAGGCTACCAAATGATGCTGCTCCACATATCTGAAAATCAAATGCACCAAGATCTCTCCAAAATGACTACCCAATGGAGCCCCAATGGCTCTGATACCATGTAAGAATTCGCCAACAATAATGAAGATTTAGAACCTAGTGGATAGCACAAGAGGGACAAAGATTGATAAGAACAAATTGTATTCTCATTAAGATGCAAAAATGGATCAACTGGATACCGATAAACTATACAATGAAGATGAGCCTTCTTATAAAGGCAAAGCCATATGGATATGTGAGCACACGATCATGACATGTGCCCCAATGAGATACAAGGGTAGGTGAGGGTAGGTAGGAGAAATAATAAAATATTGCACAAGAGGCGGATCACCCATCGAAGGTAGAATGTGACAAGATAAGACCACAAAAGGTGGAATTTATCCTACAAGCAACTTCCCTATGTGCACACGTCCCTAAGTGTCTCATATGCAAACTACTATGAGATGCATTATCGTAAGTCGACTTAAGTAAAGTGTAATTATGAGACACAATTTACACCAACATACATGGAAGACTATTATATATATAGCCCAATCCTTAGTCTTCCGCTAATGCCTACATTGGGATAGGTTGGTTTGTGTAGGGAAAGGCGGAGTAATTCGGTCACTAGAGGGGTAAATCCTAAGATGTGTAAGGAAAAATATTTCTGAAGCCTTGAGGGAGAGTCCTGAGATGGGCATGAACATAAGTTCCTAGAAAACCTTGAGGGAGCCCGCTCATAGATTATTTCCAAGCGCCCTAACACAACAATTCGACATATTCTGTAGGGTTAGGGAAGAAGTGAGGGCGAACCCTAAATTTGATTAGTTATTTATTGCATTATATGCACTTCTAATCTCAATAACCTAATTTAAGATATAATGATGTTAAATGATGTATGTAACTATTGGGAAATATGTAGCATTCTAATAGGGAACATTACAACAAATTAGAGACCCAATAAAGAATATATCACTTACAAAGCTTACTCTGATTTTCAAACCCTTTTATGAACTTTCCCAACAAATTAAACTGGAGTGACTAGCTAGGGCATGATCAAAATCCCAAAGAACTATGTGGCCAACAACAGGTAGCTTCAAATCACTTTGCGAATCCTTGTTAATCTCTGGAAAAAGAAAAACAAACAAACCCCAAAAACCTACAAACTCAAAAAACTACAAAATCTTCAATTTATTTTTTTTGAAACCTTGAACCGCAAACTTGTTGAGAACACTGGTGATTCTTGTGTTGAGGATCTTTCACCATCAAAACTAGTATATTTGACAAGGGTTTCCATCCTCAATCAATCTTGTTCATTCTAGCGTCATCTTGTTATGTGTGCAAAATTTGAATGAATGAAATGAGAACCATAACTCCAATTTTATAGAGTTTGTTGGGGAATTAGGGCATTTTAAATTTCAAATATTTTATTTTCCCTTGAAAAGCTCCCCTTAGCATTTTAAAAACAACTTAAGTCGCTCTTAACACTTAGGCATCCAACTTTGGGGACAAAAAACATAACACTTTGACATTTAAACACTAAGTTGAACAATCAATCGTCATTTTATTACTTTAGTGCAAATATTAAATAATACCATTCACCTTGCATAAAAACTTGCCAAGACACTCGAAAAGGGAACCGACTATGCCGAAACATATAACTAGTGCTAAAGGATGATGATTGGAGTCAAAAGAAGCACTTACTATAAATAGCAACGTTCTCCAAGCACTGAGGAAAACAAACCCACAAAAACTTAGAATGACTTGTGCTGAAATGAGCACTTACTATAAGTAACAATGTTCTCCAAGGACTGAGGAGAACAAACTTAGAAAAACCCAGGAAGGTCGGTGCCAAAATGAGCACTTATTATAGATAACAGTGTTCTTTGAGGATTGAGGAGAACAAACCCAGAATAACTTAGAATGCTACAAAGAGCATTGTCACCAACTAGAGCATCAATTGAACTCCAAACCATCATTGGATGCCACAAAATCCCTGAAATTGTGCCAATGTTCACAAAATAGGAAGGCGTAAAAATGGGAACATTACACTTTATGGTTGAAGGATGCAAAAAATTTCAGGAAGGTTTTTACCTATATTTTGGGACATTTTTATGACAACTTAGCCAATTTTTTGCATGTTGTCATGTGATCAAGTTTTTTTTTAAGACAAAGTGTTGGGTGCACCTCTCTAAACCGTTTGCTCACTTCTATTACCCAAGTGTAGATTCCGTATGATTTAGCCAGGGAAAAAATGTATCGTTTCTTGCTTGCTGATTTTTGGTGGAGATTTTACCGTTAATGCCCAAAAGTAGAGAATCGGGTGGAGAATGTCATTGGCTTTGCCTTTGAAATTTTGTGCCATTAGAGAAAACTTGTGGCAAAGCCACCTTTGGCATGTCCATGGGCCGTTTTTGCTCAATTTTGATGTAGAGATGGAATATACTTAAACCTATGCCAAAAGGATGGACTTTGAGAGGAGTTTGCCCACTACTTTGCCACTTTGAAGCCCTCATAGCCTTCGCCATTTTAAACTCGCCTTTAATTGCTGTTGACATCATCAATCAGGAACCTCATCAATCTTTTCCTTGGAACCGATTAACCTCGAGCGCTCTGCAATAATCATTAATTGAACAAGACCATGACACAATAATCTTGCAACCTGGCTGGATAACTCTGTTACAGACCTTTGCCTGATAATATGATTATTTATTTTGAGTAAACATAAAAAATTGGAGAACAATGTTATATAATGACTTGAACAATTATTTTTGGGAACAAAATAGAATTGTTCTATAGCTATGAAGACCCGAGAAGAATCAAATGCATAAGTGTTCAAAGTTTGGATATCCATTTTTGTTTCTCTATTGACAAGATGTGCAAGCAGCTTTTTATCTGTAAATAAACAAATGATTAACCTTTATTTTCCTGTTCAGCTTTTCAGTAACCTACAAGATTCTAAACTTATGAAAACTGTCGCACACGCTGAAGATTACAAAAAGAAGTATTGCCCGAGTAATAAGTGGTGCCAGTTTCATAACTGCTCTGTTTATTTTCACCACATCATTCACTCCACGTAAGTTGCCTTCTTTATATACTTTCTTGGAAATAAAATGACTGGGAAAGCTCTCAATTCTTTAGTCTATATATTATAGCTTTGCTAAAATGAATCAAATAATTCCAAGCATCTGGGTCTGTTTCAAATCTTCCCTTACTACTTTCAGGCTCATAGCTTCTTTTAGACTGATTATATAAATTTCCAACTATTTAGAAATGCAGATTCACAAACAGTTTCAGAACTCGTATTGAGAAGGTTAAAGATGGAAATCATAATGCATGGAGGTGTGGTAACTAGCATGCTATGTGATGCTACACATATGATAGTGTTTTCTGCAGCTGACCACCAGGTGCCTTTCGAGATAATTATAAAAAGGTATGGTTGTGTGTAAGGTTCTTAAATGTCATAGATTATTGTTTTCAGTCTTATATAAATGGAAAAAAATTCTCTGTATAGATACTCTCTGTAGCACACCTTACTCAATCGCATGCAATATGTTTGTAGTCTCCCCAAATCGGGATCTTAAACATTGTGCAACTTTTTTATAATATTTGTGGACAAAAAACTAAAAGTAAAATTTATAAATGATGATCATCTATGATAATTTCCAGAATACTTATTTATGAATGCTAAAAATAAATATGGAACTTAAATTGTATGCTACGATGATAATTTATGGTAATTGTTCGAGTGAATACTAAAAATGAGAAGAATAAGCTGTTTTTCTTTGTGTTATTAGAGTGCTATGGAAAGAATGTTGCTGCTGTATGTTTACTCAACTACTCTACTTTGGATCCAATAGACCAATCCATAAGGCTGAAAAAGACTACTCTCAGGTTGAGATAATGTTTGGGTCTATTGTTAAGCATTTTTATGATATGTATCTCAACATTGTAGTGGTGAATGGAAGGTTTCTTTCCAAAGGATGTATTAGCTATCGTAGACGATGCAATAGTTATTATTATCAGCATTTTAGAAGATAAACCCGATATCAAACTTTGTATTAGATGATATGAATTTATACATGAATAAATGAGAAAGCTCGTGTATATGCTGGTGTGACAGGTTCAATAGATAGCTGAAATTAGCTAACAAACTATTAACAAAACATCAATACAACAATAACAAACAATAACAAATAGTTCACGCGGGTAGAGGGATGGAATATCCAACATTCCCCCCTTATTACATCACTGTTTTAAAGTACTAATAAGAGAATCTTGAAAACTTTCAAACTTGACACGAGCAAGAAGCTTGGTGAAGATATTTGCACGTTGTTCTCGAGTTGAGCAGTATTGAAGTTGAATGTTGTTTTGCTAAACATGTTCTTGTATGAAGTGACAATCAACTTCTATATGCTTGGTCCGCTCATGAAACATTGGATTACGAACAAGCTTGAGAACACTCTGATTGTCACAAAAGAGGGTTGTAGGTTCGTTTTGTGGTACACCCAATCCTTCTAGTATGCGATGTAACCAAATTGCTGCAGTCGCTGCACGATATTTTGCCTCTGTTGAAGAACGAGCAACTGTGGCTTGCTTCTTACTTCCCCAAGAAATAGGTCATGAATCTAGGAAAAAAACATATCTAGATATGGATTTCCTATCATCAACAGAACTAGCATAATTTGCATCTGTGTATCCTATCAAGAAGAATTGATCACTCCTTTTATATTCCAAACCATGATTCATTGTACCTTGAATATACCTTAGTACCCATTTTGCTGCATTCCAATGACACATTTTTGGTTCTTGCATGAATCTTGATAGGTAATTAACAACAAAACTAATATCTGGTTTGGTGTAACTCAAGTAAATCAAACCTCCGATCATTTGTCGGTAGAGTGTTGCATTCACCTGAGGAGATGTATCAGATGTAGATGACGACAATCCATATGATTCCATATGTGTAGACATGGGTTTGGAATCCATCATTCTGAATTTCTCAAGCAGTGTCTTGGCATATTTCCTCTTTGACACAAAAATATTGTGATTTGTTTGCCAAAGGATGTATTAGCTATGGTAGAGGATGCAATAGTTATTATTATCAACATTTTAGAAGATAAACCCAATATCAAACTTTGTATTAGATGATATTAATTTATACATGAATAAATGAGAAAGCTCGTGAATATGTCGGTGTGATGGGTTCAACAAATAGTTGAAATTAGCTAACAAATTATTAACAAAACATCAATAAAATAATAACAAATAGATCACATAGGTAGAGGGATGGAATATCCAACATTCCCCCCTTATTACATCACTATTCTAAAGTACTAATAAGAGAATCTTGAAAACTTTCAAACTTGACACGAGCAAGAGGCTTGGTGAAGATATCTGCACGTTGTTCTCGAGTTGAGCAGTATTGAAGTTGAATGTTGTTTTGTTGAACATGCTCTTGTACGAAGTGACAATCAACTTCTATATGCTTGGTCCGTTCATGAAACATTGAATTACAAACAAGCTTGAGAACACTCTGATTGTCACAAAAGAGGATTGTAGGTTGGTTTTGTGGTACACCCAATCCTTCTAGTATGCGATGTAACCAAATTGCTGCACTTGCTGCACGATATTTTGCCTCTTTTAAAGAACGAGCAACTGTGGCTTGCTTCTTACTTCCCCAAGAAATAGGTCCTAAACCTAGGAAAAAGACATATCCAGATATGGACTTCCTATCATCAACGGAACTAGCATAATTTGCATCTGTGTATCCTAATAATGAAAGGTGGGTATTTTAAAGTAAAGTTCGCATTTTTCCTTGAAAAGCTGAATTTTCTCCTAAAAGGCAAAACAACAAATTAAGAGACCAAAGGGGAGGGAGGTGTCTAAAACGAAAGTTCACGCTTTTGCCTTGCAATACTGAAACTTGCCCACTAAATGGTGAAATGTTAAGATAAAATAAATAAGGGTGGAGGCATTTTAAAACATTTTGCACTTTCACCTAAAATTGCCTAAATATCCCCTTAAATGCGAAATGTCAAGTTAAAAGAATGGCAAAAAAAAGGAAAAGTGTTTCTACACATTCGCCTAAAATTGCCGAAGTTTTCCCTTAAGTTGGCAAATTGAGGAAAACAAAGGAGAACTTTTTGGCACTTTGCCTTCAAAATGCCTAAGTTTTCCCTTTAAAGTGGCGCGATTTTAAACCAAAAGTGAAATGAAGTAAAGGAGGTTCGAATGGTTTTAAAATTAAACATCTCTTTTTCCCCTCTTATTTGTTGAGACGAAGCTCAACATTGCCTTAATGACATTTAATATTTGTTAAATTTACTCAAATTTTTGAAGAAGATTAATTTAGGTTGAACTTATTTTTGTAGATCAACGTCGCTGAAAATAGCTGAGGGAAAACTTGAAACGCAAATTGAGGACATGATCGCAATCGAAGCCGGGGGATGAAGATGCAACGCCCGAGATTAAAATGGTGATCACAGAGCACACCATAAAGTCGGGATCTTGAATGCTGGTGAACAAACTTAGAATGCTATAGAAGTATGCAGACTCAGAAGATTCACAGCTAAAAATCCTAGACAATCAGATTGCTTGCAGAACTAAATTGTTTTAATGTAAACAAATGCCTGTGGGCCCCATTAATGCATTTAAAACAAGGGGGTGCATAGGTCAGTTATTCCTCAGCTATCTAATTGACCAAATTGATGTCAAACAGTTGTAGTAGTTGAGAAGGTGGTTGAAAGTGGCAGCTTGGGAGGACAATTGAAAGTTACTAGGCATGGGTCAAAGATGCCAGGCATCTAGAAGGCAGATTGCAACCATTGGATGGTTTCAATCCTAGCCCCTGATCTGAGATGTAAAATCTATAAAAGGCCAAAGTCTCTCTTTTGTAAAGGGTTAGATGGTTAGAATTTTTAGACAGCTAGAAGTTAGAATTTGTTAGATTTTTAGGAGTTAAGAGGTTAGAATAGTTAGATGCAGTTTGCAGATTAGAGGTAAATTAGAATAGGACTATTGTAAGAAATTGTTGTAATGCCAGTTGGAATCAATATATGAACATTGAAGTATGGTGCTTGTTATTTTTGTTTTCTCTTGTTTGCATGATTTCCTTTCAGCTGGTTAAGTAGAGTTCAATGGTTTTAATGGTGAAATGCAAAGGTATTTGATTTGATTTCAGGTTCATCCCATTGGGAGCTTGCTGATTGTAGGTCACCGTGTATGGTTAGTCTGAACCTTACTATTGTGCCTAGTTCAATTATAGGTGTTTGTCTTAGGCTGCGCCAGAATTGGGTGCCTGAATGAGTACCTCCAGTTTGAAAATCCTTGATTCCCTTGTACTATCCCTGTGAAGTTGTGAGTATATCTTTGGCGAAGAAAGGGTTAGTTTATGGAAATCTGTCTACCCACAGCACCAGCCTTTACGACCATCGTGCTTAGGATCCCTAAACCCTTCTCTTTTGCTTTTATTTTCCACTGTCTGAGAATCGCAGCATCATCGAATGTAGACCAGCTTGTAAACGTAAGCCCCCTTGTGTTATGAGCAAAACACATCAACCGCTTATGTATCTCGCAGTCAAGACTTGACATTTGGAACCTTGAGGTTATCCCCTTTGATCATCCAGAACAACATTAGGGATCTCCTTACGCAAGAGAGGATAAGATACTCAACTTTCTATTCTATGTTGACCGGAGAGAATCGAAGGACAACTTTATCCATGTCAACAGGTGTGTTTGTCATTGTTGTCCAAGTTTTGGTTAGTTTTTGCTTTCATTTTCCTAGCTTTTTGTGCAATTTTGAGTTTTGAGTCAGTCATTGCAAGTAGGAACTTTTTGACGTCATTGCAAGTAGGAACTTTTTTATGTCAGTGCAAGTAGGAACTTTTTGATGTCATTGCAAGTAGAAACTTTTTGATGTCATTGCAAGTAGGAACCTTTTGCTCAAATTGCAAGTTAACTTTACTTGCAGTAGGGTCTTAGAAACCCGATTACAAGTTACTTGTAGTAGGATCTTAGAAACTCAATTGCAAGCCTTTCTATTGCCATTATATTATACTTGCAATCGGGTCTTGGAAACCCGATTGCAAGCATGTAACCTGGTTTCCTTCATTGCAAATATCCCTTCCAAGTTCATTGCTTGCATTATTTGATTGCTAGTTTGTGCCTAACTTCCAAACCTTTCACACTTGCAATCGGGTTTCAAAACCCTGATTGCAAGTTGGTTCCATTTGTGCAAGCATGTTCTTCAGATTCACTGTCTTCATATTTCCCTTTCACTTGCAATCAGGTCTTGAAACCCCAATTGCAGGTTTATACCTTCCTTGCAATCTTGCTTCATCTTCACTTGCATTCGGGTCTCGAAGGCCCGATTGCCAATGTAAGCAACTTGCATTCTTCCAATTCCACATTCCAAGTTCGCTTAAATCCACTCACACTTGCAAATTACCTTGCAAAACCCGATTGCAAGGGGTTTCAATACATGTAAGGACAGTAAACAAAAGCCAATGTTGTCATATGTTGGTGATGTAAATGAAAAGAATACACTGTCATATGCATAGAGAGGATCAAAACAACATGAACCATGAAGCAGAGAATAGTGGCTAAGTCAAGTCCTATCTAAAATTAGGGACGGCGGTTCTAGTCTCACCATTGAGAATATTTTCTTTCCTTTTACTAAATGTTGAGGTCAATGCCATGATAAGAGAGAACTTGACAAATGGAGTAATGCAGCAGAGGAATGCATTGTAGCAGCGCTAGGTGGTAAAAAGCAGTGACTTTCACTATCACAGTGGCCAATAAAGAATGTTCATTATCTTCAAGTTCAGAACTTCAGTGGTTGGTCTTCATAAGGTCGCTATCATTACCATTCATGGTCAAATGATGCAAGTTGTTGTTCCTGGACAAATATCCTCACCAATCTTGAATACTTCAAGTGCCAACATCTTGTAGCAGCATGAAGACCTCCTAGACAAAGGATGATGTAAATAAAGTCGTGTCTTGGACACTTAGATTAGTTTCAATTATGCATTTGTAATTTCCTTTTGACAAATTACATGTAATGTCAAAAATTGGAATTGCAAGTAGTCACATTACTTGCATTCTTGTAACTTGTAATTATGTAATGTCCCCACTTTGAAATAAAATTTAATAATAAAATTAAATTAAAATATAAAATAATATAATTAAATATGATTAATTAAAAATTAATTAAGTTAATGAAAAGTCAAAAGACATGAAAGGAAAAGTTTTGACTCCCTCAACAATGAGATATAAAAGGGAGAAGAGAAACTCACATGAGAGGGGGGATAATTTGGAAATGAGAAGTGCAGATCTAATTTAAATAATAAGTGCAGATCTGATTATGAGAGGTTGTGTCCCTTTCAAAGGGCAGAAATAATGAAGAGTTGCACTCTATCAAAGGGAATGGTGAAAGGGTGTGTCTCTTGCCAAAGGGCATACATGATGAAGAGGTGTGACCTCTCCCTCACATTGAGAGATATAAATGAAAGGAATCAAAAGCATCTAGTAAGAGCACCATGGATCAGATCAGATGAGAACTGTTATTAAGTTACAGGCAGTAACATCCTTGTTCTTGGTCGTATGCATGGGGATGTGTTTAATAAGTATCCTTAATATATGAAGCCCAATAATGTTCTTATGCAGAATTAATAGTAATACTAATATGGACTGCAATATGTATGATAGTCATACTTAATTTCATATACGTATTCATAATACATAAGAAATATATATACTTATAGTCTAAATCATGTTATTACTTTCCATATTTAAGAAGATGGGATTGAGATGTTCCAAAGAGGGGCAGTCTAAATCCAAGCAATAGGTTAAGTCCCAAGATATGGTGGGGATCAGCGACCAATAAGCCTTGAGGGTATAGACCCAAGATAGGTAAGGGCTTGGATCTGTAAACTTTGAGGGAACCTATTGTAGTTGGTCTCTAAGCGCTTTGGTAACATATGTCAACCCTTCTCCCTTAAAACTGAAGTAGTAGCAGGGTTTGATATCTATATTAAGAACTATGAATGAAATTAATCAGCTAATGAGGAAAATAGACAAGCACTTGTTAATAACTTATTGAAGAAAATCTATCAATTTTAGTATATTTAAATAGATCAGGTAGGGGACATTACAAATTACATGTAAACAAATTACAAGTTGAAATACAATAGAACTGTAATTTGCAATAAGTCATAGTTAGTTATAGTGGTTGTGGAAAAGTCTTAGTTAGTTGGACTTCTCCCACTTTTTGCTCTCAGCCCCTCTCCTATATATATAAGAGGGTGCTCTATGTAATATGGATCTTTTTGACAAGCAAGAAAACTCAGCAGAATTTTACAGTGATAAAAACTGTGTTTTATACTTGTAAATTGATTTCTCAAGCAATACAAAGAAGGCATTTGAGTTTCAGACTTTGTGTTGAAGCCTTGTTCATATATCTAATGTGTTCTAATGTCACAGCGATATACTTGTTTGTATGTATTTGAGATTCCGGTGAAGTTGTTGAAAAGAGGTTTAATAAGATTTCTTGTTACATCCCATTGTGTCCAGGTTGTTTTATGCTACTTTACGCCATGTTGTTTGTGCCCTAGTTGTTTTATGCGATATTTACGTGATGTTAATTGTGCCCTAGGTGTTTCATGTTATAATTGAATGATGATGCCCTAGATTGTATTTGTTCTCAATACAATGAAATGATGACTCACAACTTTTAAATTGATGTTTTGCTATTTAGCATGATGACATTTAAGATGTTTTTATCTTTGTTGATAGTATTTTTGAAATGTCAAGATTATGACAAGATTGTAGGCTAATTGTTTGAACTGGTCAAGTGTGTGCAGGAGTTCGTCGTCCTCCGAGAAGGGAGGGGAAGTATAATCAGGTCGGGAGGTAAGGAGAGGGAGAACTCATGCCATCTAGAAACCCTAACCATGAGTCAAGTCGTCTCATGATTGCCCATGTTATTTTCGTCACCTTGTTGCATTAGGTAACCCTAATTGGTCTGTTTAGAGGTTTTGGGGTTTCACGACTCTAAGTCGTCAATTAGTTTCCAACTTAGTTGGTTATTATTAATTTATTTAATATTATTATTATTATTATTATTTTTAATAATCAACTAAAAATTGCATTGGCTCATGTTTGGTAACGTAAATATATGAATATATTATATTAATGTTAATTCAGCGTAAGGCCCTCTTGTTCAATGCATTAGCCAATTCTATTATGGCTAATTTAATAAAGTTAAATATATAAATGGGGAGGGGGGAGGAGGGGGGGGGCTTTTATATTTGAAATTGATTATCCTAGATAATTTTGAGCATTGCTAAAGCTCACATTGTTATGTAGCAAAGGTATCGAATACCAAGATTGTGTATAAATCCTATGCTTATTTCCAATGTCTTTTGAATATTTTTATCGGGCATAAATGAGTAAGATAGCCGAAAAAATAAAAGAACAAGAACATAGGCTTTTGGCTTGAATTTCTTATCTTTCTCGTCACGCAAAGGCATGGAATTAGCGTGAGGGGGAGGAAGGAAATTTACGTGATTGCATGAGATTAGGTCGAAATGGGGAATTCGTCTCATTCTCATGGGATATATGGCATGCTTTTGGGAGTGATGGGAGGATTGTGAAAGAGTTTGGGAAAATATCGAGCTCTGCATACTTTTGGGGTTTGGGTCTGCAAAAATAAGAAATAGGAAGAAACACCTTGTTGCTTTTGGAAGTTTTTCCAGCCGAAGTTAATCTGGAAAGTGTTGACGTGGCTAAAGTCGTGTTGCTACAACTCTCTCCAATCAATGCAGAATAGAATGTTAAGTATCCTATCCTCTCTTGAGATAAAGAAATCCCTAATGTTGTTTTTTTAGTTGATCAATGGGGACAACTTCAAGGTTTTTGGTTATCAGGTCATGATTACAGGATAGCTCAATGGTTTGATGTGTTTTACTGGGAGCACAAGGGGACTTACGTTTTGCAACAAGCTAGTCTTCTGCGATTCTCGGACTCTGAAATAAAAGCAAAAGGGAAGGGTTTAGGGAAACCTAAGATTATCCAGATTGGTATGCGGATAGAAAGATTCAGCATAACCAATCCCTGCTTGGCCAAAATAACTCACAACCTCGCAGGAACGGTGCAATCTTTAAAGGGACTTGGAAAATTTTCAGACTGCAAATGCATGGCTAAGACCCCAATTTTGGTGCAGCTCAGACAGACACCTACAATTGAACTAAACGCAATTAAATGCTCAGACTAACCATACACAAGAGCATACAATCAGTATCTCCTCAATGGTATGAGCCTGAATCCATCAAATACCTGCACACCCAAAACAGAAAGATCTACCTAAAATACTGAAAGAAACCATGCAAACAGAAGAGAACAAATACAATAAACACCATTCTTCAATGTTCATATATTTTCTTCAATTGCCATTACAACAATTTTTGCAGCATCTCTATGGTATTGCTAAAATTTAACCTCTACAAAAATCTAACAGCCTAACTGCCTAAAAAATTCTAACCCCTTACAAGAGAAAGGCCCCTGCCTTGTATAGATTTTACAATTTGAACTGGTGGCCACGATCTTTTGCATCTTAGGGTCTTGATTTATCCCACAAAATAAGGCTGCCCATACCCATTTAATTCTTAGTTATCCGGTAGCTGAACATAACTGACCTGTGTCCCCTTGTTTTAAAATATCTTCAACAAAGCCTACAGGCAGCCTTACACTAAACAATTTCAGTTTTTAAAACTGAATTTCTGGAATTAAATCCAGCTGTGCATTTCTTGAGAATGCATACTTTGGTAGCATTCGGTGTGTTCTTCGGTCTTTAATCGCACTGGTGGATTTCAACTCTATGGTTCAGGTGGTGGCCTTTAACTTTGTCGTTTAGGTGATGACGTGCTTCCCAATGCTTGGTTCCAATCTCACACTCCTGCATCTTCTTCTCCAGCTTCCAATGCTTGGCCTTGATCGCGATCCTTCTTCGATTTGCGTTTCAGGCTTTCTCCTGGTTCTTTCCGATGACATTTTCCTACGAACAATCAATTTTAACCCGCATTAATCAATTTGAAAAATTAAGTACATTAATTAGACAAATATTAAATTTAACTTAACGACGTCGGGCTTCGTCTCAATGGAGTTCGGGATTGAGAAGCTCTTTGTGAGATGTATCTTTTAAATGTCTCTCGTCAAACGTGAACTCCGATCCCTCGTCTTGATGATGTTTGGGTGATTTGAATCCACGGAAGCTTCTTGGCTTAATGACTTGCTTTAAAGATGACCAAACTCGGTTGCTTGGGCGAACTTAGACATTCTTCATCTTTTCGGCTTAGATGAAGATTTGGCGAGTTTGGGAAAACCTTAGCTTTATACACCTAACTTTGATAGACTTCGAGTATTTTTCTCCTACTACTCGAGTTTGGTTATGCCCAATGAAATCGCATTTTGTTTTCCTCCATATTCGGCTTGCACAGAAGAAATGCGTAATTCAAATTCGCAGACTTGGGCTCTCACTTCATTTTCGGGTAAAAAGAGGATTTTGCACGTTTTTCTGATCATTTTCGGGCCGAATGGCCTCTATTGCGCGATTTATGTTTTCTTGTTCAGTGTCTTTTCAGCCGAAATGCTTATTTTGAACTTTTACCATTTTCGGGTTAGTTGAGCCTTTTGAAAACCTTCAAAAGTTTCGGACTGAAAGGCAACTTTGCGAACTGTGATGTCCTTTGTTTTTTTTTCGGGCTTGAAGGAGATTTTGTTATTTTCGGCTTTTTACCTTCTCCTTTGAATGTTTTGCGATTTTCTTATTTTTTCTATTTTCAGCCTAGAGGTCGATTTTGGAGAGCTTCATTGAACTTGCATTTCAGAGTTAGAGGCCGATTTGTGAGTGTCTTGCATTTCGGCTTCAGAGGCTGATTTTGGGCCTTTAAATGTGCATTTCGGTCTGGATGACTTATCGCGCGAATTTGTTATAAGCGTCGGCTAGGGCTTCGGGTTCACAGAGTAGAATGCACGCGTTTGTGTTCGAACGCCTTTCTCTTCGTATGGAAGCTCGGGCCTCTGAGAAACAAAATGAGATTTATGTTTCAAACGCCCCTCCATTCTTGTTTTGTGTTTGCTTTACCTTACGAACTTGGGATTTTACAAGGAATGATCGAGTTTGCTTTGATTGCTTGACTTTAACTCAGGCTCTTAAAACACGTAACTCTCACAAACAGGCAGATAGACAAAGGCAGTGGGGGTCCCTGTCAACGACGGGGTGGGATGTGCAATATGCACAACAAAACACGCCACATCTCAGTTGATATTCTTGGTGTTTTTTGGAAAAGGGCATAGTTGGGAAGAAAGCACAGCAAGATGTTTTTCTTCTAATATTCAGGTCATTTTAAATTGTTAAAAACCCAACAAGCTTGTTTATTCTTCTATTCTTTCTTTTAGAGTTTCGAATTCATGGTAGAACTAACTGAAAGGAAGAAAATGCAAAGATACTTTTTGTTATCACTCAATTTGCCTGTGAGTCGGGCATTCAAAAGTAGGAATAATGTATATTCTGAAATAACTTCTGCTCTTATTTGTGTTTACTGAGATTTGAACAATCTGGAGTAGGAAAATTATGTAAATACTCAAGGATGTTGAATAGGGTTTGGGGTTTAAATTATTTGCAAAGAGAATGTGTTATTCTTAGTAATTAGCGCCTAAAGATGAGAATATAAGGTTCTCATTAAAAAAAAAAACTCTGCAATCACTCTGTACAGTATAGGGTTTGACAGAGAATAACTCTTAGCTAAGAGTAATCTTTGCCAAGCAGTATGTTGTACGGCTGTAAAGGCCTCATTAGAACAGTAGATTTGGTAATCAGATATTGATATATTAGAACAGAGAATAAAACCTTGGTTGAGATAAATAGTATGGGCTGGAAATACTAATGTTAGTCAATGGAGACTTGCACCAAAACTGAGTTAAACAAACCCACATAAGTATGGGGTTCATATCTATCTCATGTATACTTAATATGAAAATAGTATAAATGAATACTTGAATGCTTATTTAGCTAAGACAGTCTTGTAATTTAGAACAGTGTTGGAACTGCAGCAAAACCCTTAAATTTCAAAGGTGCTTAATATTCTAAGTTATTCAGAAAGAATATTGTTGAGTTGTTAAGACTAGAATTTAACTCAGCCATAAAGGAATTCATTAAGTGGGAAATTATACTTCAGCAGTGTTAGCTGTCTATACAATCTAAGAATATCTTCCAGAGGATTCAGTTACAACTTATCTTAGTTGGATAAAGGAAAACAGGCTTAAATAGTTTTCTACACTCCTAAATGCAGATTGGCATATTAAGAATTGATTAAGAGCATTTAATAATTGCAGTAGTGGCAAGAGCAATTACAAATGCAGAATACAAAACATTGAATGTACAGAAGAGCTAGTAGCTCTAAAGCCCGTCATTCCTTTATCAAACTAATGAAGACTATTTCAAATCAAGTTGGAGATATGGAAATAGAAATAAACTAATACATCTAATCATATTATGGTCGTAATCTCAGGAAGAGATCGGATAATGGCCATTATATTCAATTAAACCCAATTTTGGATAATTTGATTGTTGCTATTTAATTCAGTGTGGTAAGAAACGACAGGCAAGAGTAGTATTTCAGTACTCATTAATGCAGTTGGGCATAATAAATACCTCAGGTGCACTTAGACATTTAGTAAACTTACCATGGTGCGAAAAGATTGATAGACAAGGGAGTTTATAGTGCTACTTAATGTAGATAGTCATATGTATAGAAATACACAGCTTGATTGCTTCCTAATGCAGTTTGACATTCATATGAAAATTTATAGTTTCACTGGACGGTACAGCAGCAACACGAATGCTCATAATACATACAAAACATAGAAGCTAATACTGATGAGGGAGATAGCAGCTTGTTGTCTATCTCATCTTTCCTCACTAAGCTAAGTTTATCGATTTAAACCATACTACAATAAAACTAGAAAGGAACAATTTACATCAAAAATAATATAAGGCCTTTAACCTCAGGATGAGATAGAGTATTGGCCGATACAATCAACTATGCTAGACTATGGAGAACTATTAACGGTTTGATATTTCATGTAATATTCATGTGTGAAAAGGGCATCATATGTTAATCATTTGCAACCCAATGGCAAATATCGGTTAATAAAGGCCAAGTATGGGTTACTTCTCTTGTGTAAACAACATTGAGATTGTGTGAAATATGAACTATTCGATTATTGTACGCGTGAGAGAGAAGGTTGCTAGCTAAAGGGCACAAGTATGACTCCGTATTAAACTAATCTAGGGTTTTGACAAAAGATAAGTTACAACATAAGAGTATAAGTCACCTCAAGTTTGTTGACCAGCATGTGAAATTGGGTCCAAACCTAAATGACAACCAATGAGCCTCATAGAGTTAGAATGCAATATCATAGAGATAGACATGAGGACTTGGTTACCTTCAGGAATTCAATCCAACCAAGCAAGATTATGAACAATGATTTCATGAATTACTGTGATTGCAAATACGTTAAAACTTTCAGCCAAGGTGATGCTATTTCTGTAAGCGCAATCCAATTTGTTAATCCAGATACACAATCCAGTCAGAGGTCATACTAGTTAGGGGTAGCCTATAGTGTATGACCGATTAGGGATCTGTGTAGGATTATCCACCAGTTCAGATGGCTTGAATCAGGCTTTCTGTTACCTCCCTGTGAAGGGTCGGGCCAATCCAGTCGGATATGGCACGGGGGACTAGTAAGTCCATGGTTGGGCGGAAAAGCGCCCTGGTGATACTTTCCCTCCTCATTGGTCTATTGATAAACTTACGAAAGTTTAGAATTGTGGCATCTGGAAAAATGTATTTTCTAAACCTCTCTTTTCATTTAAATTGAAATGTTAAAGTTACATTCATATCTACTATTTTGCTCATAGCATAGATCTATGTTTAATTCAAGATTTCAATTAAGAACAAGTTTCCTTTTAGTTATTTGATGTTTCTTAAAAAATGGTAGTTTTTCTCTCCTTTTCTGCTACGAAGATGTAAAAGTTGTTATTTCAAATTTGCATAGGTTGTTGCATGTTACATTTCTTGCAGACTTTGTGCTGCAAATATTGAGGATTAAATTATCGTACCTAAATGTTCATAATAGAGAGAGATTATAAGACTTTATGCTTGTAGTTGCTCCTAATTATAATATAGTCTAGAGGTGCACCATATCAACAGACTTTGAGCTGTGAGTTGTACATTGTTATCATACTATTCGTTCTGGAAGGTAGATAGGATAATAGACAAGTGAAGACTTTGAGCTTTTCTTCTATATTCTCATCTCGGGGAAGTGACAAAAGACTTTGTGCTTTCATGGAAACTTTGCTTCCTTTCATATAAAGCATCTTTATTGTTCTTGAAATTTCTAAATTTTTGTATTTGTTACTTTAGCTGCAGTTTCTTTTTTGAAAAGAGAAAAAATATCATCTTTTCTGAAAAAGGAGAAAAGGATGTTGTCCCATCCAAGTTAGATTAGTGTTTAGTTTGTAATAGTAGGAAAGGGGGAGCCTTCCCTTAAAATTAGGAGAGTTTTAACTCACACGCTGTGGCTGAAACCATAAATTTGCACGCCTTCCCTGGTGTACAAAATTTTCGACCAACACTAGTATACCACTTTCTTTAGTTGCAGTTTCTTTTTTGAAAAAGGAGAAAAGGATGTTGTACCACCCAAGTTAGATTAGTGTTTAGTTTGTAATAGCAAGAAAGGGGGAGCCTTCCCTTAAAATTAGGAGAGTTTTTAACTCATGCTGTGGCTGAAACTATAATTTTGCACGCCTTCCCCGGTGTACAAAATTCTCAACCAACACTAGTATACCACTTTGGCAATGGTTTTGTGACATTGGTGGGTGTTGATTGACTATCAACATTCCCATCATTTTTACCATCCATGTTGAATATAGGAGCACTATCTGTAGCAGGTGATGGAGTGGGAGGAGAACTTGACTCACTCTTCTCATAAAAAATTACATCCCTACTAATGTAAATCTTCTTTGTGTTGGGATCCATGAGGCGATATGCCTTGGATTCATTACTATATCCAAGAAAAATACATTGGATTGTCTTTTCATCAAGCTTCTTCCTTTTTTGTTTAGGAATATGCATATAAGCAATGCATCCAAAAATACGAAGATGTGAGATAGAAGGCTTTACCCCCATCCATGCTTCTTTTGGAGTGATGCCATCAAGGGCCTTGGTTGGTGTAGGATTCAAAAGATAAACTGTTGTGTGAACAACTTCAGCCCAATATGCATGTTCTAGTTGAGAATCTTTCAACATACTGCGAATCATCTCCACAATGATGCAATTTATCCGTTCTGCAACACCATTTTGTTGAGGTGTGTATGTTACAGTTAGTTGACAACGAATTCCATGTTCCTTTAGATATGTGGAGAATTCTATGCTGGTGTATTCCCCCTCTCACTTTGAGTAGAGGGTATGAATACAGTGATTCATATATTTCTCCACCTGAGTACAAAACTCTTTGAAATAAGAAAGAGCTTCATCTTTATGCTGCAAACAAAATACCCACATTTTTCTTATATGATCATCAACAAAAAACTGAAAGTACTTGTATCCATTGTGACTAGGTGGCATGGGACCGCACAGATCGGTATGCACCAATTGCAAAGGTTGACTTCATGATGCTCACTGGGATAGAAGGGTGCTCTGTGTTGTTTTCCAGCAATACAACTAGAACAAACAACACTCGACTTCTCAAGTGATGGAGCCCTTTGACCATGCTTTTCTGACCGAGTTTTAGCAGATAACTAGTGTTGAAATGACCAAATCTACGATGCCAAAGTAGAGCAAGATCATTTTCCTTAGTCACTAAGGCTTGATTATTAGAAGTTGTATCAAGCCTAAACATTTTACCAATCTCTGTAGCACTACCAACAATCTTTTTCATTTTTAGACTCTTCTTTGATAAGACAAATTTTTTTATCTTGATTGCTATCAAACACAATCCTAAGGTTGTGGTCAAGAAATTGATTAATAGAAAGGAGATTTTTGGTAAGTCCTGGCACGTATAAGACATTTGTAATCCTGCAACAATTAATTTGAAACTTCAAAGAGATGTCGCCAATACCTTTGATGTCATGGGTGGTATAATCTCCAAGAGTTATTGTACTATGACGAGGTTTCAATTTGTGAAACCACTCCTTCTGTCCAGTCATGTGCTTTGTAGCACCTGAGTCCACATACCATATAGAGGTGGATTGTGAACCATCTTCTAAAGTGTGTGTTGATAGCATGTATTCCTCGTTTGGAGAATCATCTGCTTCAACAACATTGCTTTGTTGCTTTTGTTTGTTCTTCTGCTCCCATTGCGGTTTGCCACCTTGAAAGGGCTTCTTTGGATGTGGTTTGCTGGATGAGCCTTTGTTGAAGGAGTTGTACCAACAATTCTTCACATCATGTCCAACTCTGTCTTAGATTGGACATTGCTTCTGAGGCTTGGATGAATTTCCAGATTTGAGAGGTTTATTGAACTGCTTTATGGGCTTCTTGCCTTTATGACGGGTAGTCATGGCATAATCATCTTGATCATGTTCCTGGCTAATAGATTCTTCTTTCTGGAGAAGATTTACTAGCTTCTTGAATGTGGGGGTTGTCTCATTGACATTCAAAGAATTCACAAATACCTTGTATCTAGATGGTAGTGCTCGTAAAATAATAGGCACCAAAAATGCATCCTCAGTCTTTTCTCCCAATGCTTGTAAGGAAGCTCTCAACTCTGCAATCCTTTTGAGGAAGGATTCTAACTGTTCTCCATTCTTCATCTTTAGATAGTGTAGCTGACTCTACAAATTCAGGATCTGATTCTGTTTTTTCGCGTCATACATTGTCTTGAGCTTGTCCCATGTGTCCTTGGCTATGGACGAGCCGCGGAGAAAGGGCTGAACATCAGCATACACACTGAACACAATGATCAACTTTTCCTTTCTGTCAACTTGATCAATTTTTTTTTGCTCATCAATATCTGTCTTATGTCTTGTTGTGGTGCCACTGACCACATCCCAAACTTCTTCAAGCTTAAGTTGAGTTTTGAGTTTGGTCTTCCAAGCAGAATAATTATTTCTGCATAGCAACTAAGAATCTGGAAGTAGGAATTTTGGAGAATTTCCTGCCATTGTGCTAACAAATTATTTTATCCTATTTCTCGTCACTTAGTTTAGCAATGTGCCACAGAGGAGAGGATAATATAGGAATAAAATAACATGTTTTGAATTTTTATTTTTATTTTTTATAAATTGAGAGTCAGATAATCTCAAATGTATAAGAAAATTTTACAACCAATCATGCAAAAACTTAGCTACTACAACAGGCATGAAAATTGATGCAGAGTTTGAAGATTGGGAAGCCTCCATCGAGATTGCATAAAGATCAAATGGAACAATTAATGCTACAATTGGCATTGCAACTCTTAGGTTTGATCTTACTTTTTAGTGAAATTCAAATAAAAATGCATGCAAATAAAAATGTACCTTCTTGCCCTCAATCCATTGCAAATTCCTTAGACACTTTGAAGACCAAAGACAACTCAGTGCCCTTCTATTATGCAAACTCTGTGAAGACCCAACCCGACCTAGCTCCCGATGAGATGTGCGAGATGGAAACAAAGCGATATATCTCCAACGTACAAAGCCTTCAACTGAAACCAACTATGCAATCCTTTGTCCAAACCAACGGACATTAATAATCTCATATAGAAATCTCGAGTTCAATTGAAAAACATATCACGTAGAACCTAGAATCACCTCATTGAGCTCAGTGCGACACACTAGCGTAACCACAAACTCATAATATTATTCTCCCACACTGTCGTGAATGATGGAGCCGATCAAACAAAGAGATCCCAGACCAAATAAAACCGAAATTGAAGAAATAAACTGTGGAAGAAGAGCCTCTGATATAGGGATTACAGCATGGTGCCAATCACGGATGTTGGGATTGAAGGTTCCAACGTAGGCCAGTAGGATCAAAGTGCCCTCAAATTGGTAATACAACCCGCTGTTGAATGCTCTAAGCTTCTTGATTTGATCACAAATGAGATTCAGGTCATAAATCCTAGCTCCTGATATTCAACCAACAGCAAAACTAATCTTCAGAAGTCTTTGCATGGAACTACATGCCCAACGATGCTAATGATCTTGAGCTATGAATATACTTGCACTTTGGACTCCAACCATGAAACAAATCGACAAAACTGCTCAAGAAAGAAGTGAAAGAAATGAAATAAATTGACTTCTTTGATGGGAACTCAGCTTCTCAGGTCTCCATAACACATGAAGAAATTGGAATCACGCACGATATGAATTGCACTCTCAATTAAATTGGAATTGCCCATGAACTCTTTTAACAATTCTTTGAGATTCAAACAGCTCCCAATCTTCAATCAAAGTTCACCTTAAAATGCCACATTTGTCGAGACAATGAATGACCAACCACAATCTCTTCCCACATAGTAATCAAGAAGGTCAATTTGCAAATTCAAGCTACAAAATAGCCATTGAAATTAAATTGTAGGCACAGTGTAATGCCCCGCCAGGAACCCTAAAGGAAACAACACAACTAGGCAACTAAAGGGTGAAATAATTTTTTTTTAAAGACTAAGTGCACTAACTATAACCATTGCACGTTTAATAACATAGTGGAAGTCTAACATATGATTTCCTAAGGGTTACCAACGAAGATTAATTCGTAGATTACATTAACACCACAGTTAATCCAATTGTCCATTTAATTAGATAAATTAAATGCTTAAGTTTAAAACTAAATATACATCTAAATTCCATAATGAAGAAATGAAAGTACTCCAATGTATCCAATTTCCATAAAACAATTTAACATAAGATCAAAGCAACTGAAATAGCATACATTCCACTGACATACTATTACAATATCCATAAATACACGGCTTCCAATAATGCCACAGATTACAAAGTTACAATATCAAGGTTACATAAAAGTCTGATACAATGACCACAAGGTCTCAACTGAACAATGATCTTGAACAAAAGCTGGTACATGAACCAGGAACCAAGAAACACCAGCGAAGCCTTTCTTCGCCTGAAGATACAATCCAGAATATCCGATGGGAAGTGGCACTACCACCCGACCATGCGATCTCAAAATAGAACCACCCCATCGTGCTAGGAGATAGTAGAAAACCCTCAAGCAAGCAAAGTAAGACAAATACGAAAGGACTACAAGACTCCGCAAACACCCATGTAACTCAACTCACAAAACACAAGTGACTCTAAGGAGAGAGTGTCATCGCATGTCTTATGGTGGATACCATGGTACAACCTCCATAGGTCCTGGCCCCCATCCTGGGTTTCTCCTGGTAACTTCTCCCGAGCCTCCGGTTCCAACTAAGTCTCATGCGGACCCTACCAATCCTTTCGTGAAGACAAGGTGGTAAGTTTGCCATTCCAGGCCTTCTCGTAGCATTATGAGCCCTGTACTAGCACTACACCTATGCACGAGGTACATTATCTTAATTAATATTTATCTCACTCCCTCCCAATATATTATTAGGTTATCACTTTTTAACTAACTTTCGACGGGTTATCCTGTCATCCACTTCGGGCACGGCCCCCGCTCGAATGCCACTCTCTCTCATAGGACACTAACAGGAAAGGTCTCTCTACGAGAACTCTATGACAAAACAGACAGCCATAACTAATCCTGACAAACCACAGGTGAAGGATACACTAACCCAAGATTGACCATTTGGACAAAACACACAATGGCTCACATCAACGGGGTTATACAACAACACCTGACCAAGGAGAAATAACATAGAACATAATGACAACTCAACCAGAATTGCAATGAAATTAAGCTTGACTGCAAACACCATTTACACAAGATCCTAATACAGACAATCTTTTCTTTAAACAGCCAAAAGCATAAATAACTTGCAATTAAAGATTTTCCAGAAAATAAGAAAATACAACTATATTAATACAAAGAAATCAATTTTGTCATTTGTCCAATAAAGTTAAATAATATCACATAAAAATTAACCCCCTAATTACATGTTCATGATTAATTTACAAATAAACCTGATTAGATTATATCAATAATCTAAATTAAATTCCAAATTAAAAATTATATATAATAATATAATATAATTACATAAATATATATATATTCTACGAATATAATATTATATAATTATATCACATTAAAACATATAATAAAAAGATGATTTAATTTGAAATATCTTTCATTTCCAAAATAACATAATTAAAACCACATAAAATACTATATACATATATATATAATATTTTTTTAATTTTTTATTTATTTTTAATTAATTTTTAAAAAAAAATTTTCAATTTATTTATTTTTTTTATTAATTTTTTTTTTAATTAATGTTTTTTAAAAAAAAAATTTAATTTTTTTTAAAAAATTTTTTAAAATTTTTTAAATACAATAACATAAAACTAAATTTCCAATTCCAATAAAATTCACTTCCACAGAATTTTATTTAATACAATTTTTTTTTAAATAATTAAATAAACTATTTTTTTTCCAAAATTAAATAACCCAATAAATTTAATTAATGATTAAATTTATTTCTATAAAAACTAATTATATCACAGAGATACACAAATATTAAAAAGGACTGTCATAGCCAAATATCGAAACAAAAATCAAACAAGAGGGAATGGTTTCTCTGGTAAATCTCATTCCTCCCAAATCTTGCAATTTTCATGCACAATAAAAATCTTGGCGAAATTTGTCATAATAACTTTTTCCAATTTTCTTAAAATTTAATCTACAAACACCTAGGAAATCACTTCTTTCCATAAACTAGAAATTAACTTCAGGAATGGACTTTAGCCAAGAACAAGAAATAATCAGATAGGATTTTAAATTTGACAAACATCTTAACACACACATCATTCAGAAAGATAAAAGAAATAAAATATTTTCTTTAAAACAAACAATCAAACGAAGCCACCCAACCTGGTATAGCTTTCCTGCAAGAAATTTGTAGAAGAGAACCAATCCTTCAACAAGCTTCCAAATAAATTTCTCTTCACCTAAATCCTTGACCTATTTCCTGTGTAACTAAAATAAAGACCTATTCCCCTATTTAAACTAAAATTCTAGGTTCAATAGCTTTTTCTCAAAAAACCTAAATTTAGAATAAAAATAATTTTATTTTCTTTTCTAATTTTATAACAAAAGATAAGCTAACATGCAATAATTAAAAATCATTATTCTTTCTTTTGTTTTCTCATGCAAATTAATTAATTTTCTAAATAAAGAATTAAAACAATACTTTAATTCTAATTAATTCATTTATTCATTTATTTATTTATTAATTTATTTATCCTTTTATTTATTTATTTATTTAAAATTCTAGGAAACAATAAATATAATTAATCTAATTTATTTTTCCACTAAAATTTCAATAAAATATATTTCTAATATCATGCAGCTTGCAACTTAATTTAATTATTTCTTTTAATTAACTAAATTTATAATCTCAATGCATAAACATTCAACTATGAGACAATTCCATAAACTTAATTAATTAATTAATTCAAATCCACAAAAACACACAACTGAGCAAATCAAAGCAAAGACTCATAAGAAGATTAAATGACAAAATACGAAGGCCAAACTAACTGACAGGACGACCAACTGACGACACTCACACGAGTGTAACTGAGTAAAATAGGGTCAACTACTATCTCCTCTACTTCCATCGGAAAATATAAGGCATGCTCAGACTTGTGAAGCCAGGTGGAGACGATACCCCTTACCTACCCGATACTTGTACCTGCAATATCCTGCATCACCGAACCACACATGCATATATACAATATAGAAAACACGGTGTACACACCGATGAAGGAGAATCGCGACGTTCCCTGTCACCGAAATGAGTGAAGGAAAATCGTCCCCTTGCATCCAATACACTCGCAGACACACAACATATAATTCCACATTGCATAAATAAAGTAAAATGTCAGTACATAGCAATAATCCATAAAATGCCATAAATCACAAGTACTGAAATACTGCAAATAAATTATGCATCTCATATCCAGATAAAGCATGAAATGATGTCATAAAAATCTAAATTACACATCATGGTAATGTATCCACTGAAAACAAACAATAATAAAGTATGAGTCTAAAGAGTTCAAACGAGTAGGGGTACTACACACAGAATCTGCATATGCTTTGATACCATATCAGCATTTTAGAATATAAACCCGATATCAAACTTTGTATTAGATGATATGAATTTATACATGATTAAATGAGAAAGCTTGTGTATATGCTGGTGTGACGGGTTCAACAGATAGCTGAAATTAGCTAACAAACTATTAACAAAACAATAACAAATAGATCGCACGGGTAGAGGGATGGAATAGCCAACAATGATATCAGTCCTAGTAGCAGCAAAAATCAGAACCATAACATCATCAAATGTAACAGAAGACTCATATACAAGCTGCCCAATGATAGTGTACTTCTCGCTAGAAATCCAAGACACTATTTGACTTGCAGAGAAAGATTGTATTGGAAGAGTTTCAAGGAGAAAAGCAACAAGCATATCAGTAAGTTTCCTAACATGGTAGAATATGCCATAAGTTTATTTTCTACTTTAATGTTGAAAATTTTATTTGGATATCAAATTTTGCTTGTGGAAGGACTTAGAGAATGCATAGTTTTCCTTCAGAAAGGGTAATGGTTTGGAACATCAGTATCTAGAGTTGGGTGTAGCATGAGATGACGTTTAATGATGCCATTTTTCGACCCTCATATGTGCCATTACTATTCCAAATCAGATCCTAAAGTTGCATCAAGCATGCTTCAAACAGAGGAAATATTTGAAGCAATTTGTGATGTATCCTATAGGGAGTGTCTCCACAACTCTAAGGTAAAGGAGATAATTGTTTCTAAGATTGGTATTCACTATTATGAAGGATATATTTTTTTGTTGTAACTAATAGTATGCAGAAAATCAGATTTTTTTTTTAAAGAAAGGTTGCAAAAGCTTTGGGACTAGTTTTCTTGGTGACTGTACATGTATACAGTTTTGCAAAAAAGTTGAAAAGATGAGGATATTGATTGAAAAAGGTGCAAGGTATGCTATTAAATCTCAATTTATATGAAGTAATATTTTCCATATTGAACATCATCTCATTATGTCAGAGCACATGTATAATTTTTAAGGAATCTTTAGGATATGTGAGAGAAAGAGGCAACAACACAGGTTCAGGATTGCAGTCTGATTTGCATTTTGGAATGATTGATTATTATGGTATCATCTTGGAACATCATGGTTGTAACTGCTTGAGTACTAGCAATTTTTGGAAAGGACTTGTCATGTCCCTTTTTCAAAAAAAATTTAAATAGTAAGCCCAGTTGTCCCGAGATAGCAAATTAGGATCCATTGTTAGTTCAAAAAATAATATCAAATTTGGTGACCTGGTCAGTCATGGATATTATTTTCCCAACAAAGATATCTAAATTAAATATCTCCCCAATTGAGGCATTGGAAATCATAAAACCTCTCATGGCTTGTCTTTTTGGCAATGAGTGGCTTTTGGCAATTTTGAGAAATGGCAAGTTTCTGTGAAAGTTGTAGAAGTCTAGTGACACATGGAAAAAGGAGGTTACTTATAGTGCATGCAAGATTCCTTCCATTTTTGGCATGGGATTTGGGTGCCCAACTTGGGTTTTGGAAGTAATTTTGATATATGTATGGTTCTGGGCCTTTGGCTTCAATTTGTATTATTCTTGTTGCAGATTTTGCTGAGCCTATCCTTGTTTCTTTAGTGGCTGATAAACCAGTGGAGAAGGAGACTATAGAATGAGATTTTGAAAGTTTCCAAGTGATCTAAGGACGGGAGTCAAAGGATTACCATTGAAAAATCTCATTTATCACTATGCTGATTAGTTTAGGATTTCTTCAGTTAGTAGTTGTTTGGAGTGTGATTTTTGACTTGGAGTGCCTCAGTGTTTTGCAGAAGTTCATGGTAGCCTTGAAGTTGTGGGATTGTTGTTATTTTATGTATTTTCATGATATTTTGTTTTTAATAAAGTTGGCTTCAAGTTTTTTGAGTTAATCTTGAAATTTGGTGAAGCTTGCAATGAGTTTTCTTTCAATTTTGCTTCCAGATTTGTATCAGGTTTGCAGCAGATTTAATGTGTTGTTTAAGACAGAAAATTAATGTATTTTTCTTGAAATAAATCTGAAATAATCATTTAATATCAGTTTTCAAAAAGTTTCCTAAAGTTTGGGTGAATTTTTGAGTCTTTCTGTTAGCCATTCGTAATGTCCCTGAAATCTGAAGAAATTATTAGCATCCCTTGGCCAACACCTCCCTTAAAAACCTAAGGAAACAAAAAGATTAAATAATTTTGCTCAGCCACACTAGAGGACAAAGGTCACTAGCAGACAAAAGTAACTAAAAGACAAAATATTTCAAGACAAAAAGATAAGGAAATGTATCATGCCCAGCCGTAAGTGATTATCAATAGGCAGAAATGGTGTTATTAGGTGCTGCAATCAATATTATTAAAAGTCAGCAATGAAAAGGCAGTAAGTATATTATTTAAGGCAAGAGTTAAAAGGGAGTAACTAATAAAGCAGCGCTTTCCTAGAACATGAAATAATCAAAATGTAATTAAGTTTAAGCCAGTCATTAGGAGGAAGGGTTGTGACTCCGTCGAAGGGGTAAAAATGTTGAAGAGTCATGACTTCTCCCTGATAGTAGAGGATATAAAAGGAAGGAGAATAAAATAAGAATGGAGGGGAGAGACATATTGAAAGATCCTTGAAAAGAAATCTTATCCAAATTGCTGATTGTTTTCAAATTCAAATTCTTTGACCAGCGAAAAGTGTTTTTCGGGAGTTTGTGGTTTTTCAATTATTTTGTTATTTTTTGGAATTTTGACAATGCATGAAAATATAATAAATGCAATACAATAAATATTGAGTTGGAAATGAAATTCAAACTTTTGATTTTTAATTGCAGCAAGTACATATAAATTTGAAATGTAATTAGCAAACTAAGCCAATTAAGGCCGACCAGAAGTCCAGCGTTGGCGTTTGAAGGTGGAATATAAGCTTGGAACGAGGAATGACTGAACCAAGCGCCTCCAGTTGCTATTAATGGCTGCAAATGACTTTATTTCACTCTAGGATAATTATCTAAAACCTTTTGATAAAAAAACCCCAAGTTTGGTATGAATCTTGAAATCTTGCTAGGCAAGATCTCCAAAATTAGCCAATTTTCCCAGTATTTTGCTGTTGTAGATCAGAATTGACGTCCTTCCACCAAAGAAGCTATTGGATTATTCTTATTTGCTGATAACAATAAAATTTGAGCACTCAAACCAACTAATTAACCCTTAATTTATTTATTTGCCTTCCCCAGGCAAAGTAAGTGGTACGGCCCTGCTGGGAAAGGTACGACCTGCATAAAACAATATCAAATGTGTTATTTGCTGATGGAACCTTGCCCAGATCTGATCAGTTGCCTCCTATACTACTGTAACTGACAAATGCGTGTTGATTTGACCCTCTATTGGTCATATGAAAGCTGATATAGCTCCCACGTGGTGTCACAATGAAAGGGTTTTCGTCCTTCCACTACAAATCAGAGGGTACCGTCTCCAATTTGCTGTTCTCTGCCATATTGCAGAACTGAACCTTCAAAATTAGATGTAAAAATAAAATTCAGAATGTTCTCCAATTACCCCCAAACCTTCCTTTTACCTCTCCAACCCTAATTCCAACTTCTCATGGCATCTTAGAAAGATTCCCATGGAATCTTAAACCTGCAAAAAGGTACGCCCAATTATGGGTAAGCTCATCATTAAAGTGGGGCCACCTTTTGATTAAAACAACAACTTAGAAAAAGCTGCCATGGTGAAAACATAAAGTTGTTTAATAATCATCTTATAACTTATTTACTTTTTGTATTTTTAGAAAGAGTAACTTTCATAACTTTAAATTATAAAGTTATTTTATTAACTTACCAAAGTCATAAAAATGAATAAGTATAGAACTTTCTTTGGTAAGCAACTCATCTCCAACCACTAAATTCACCTGTGGAGATGAATGACAGGTGAATCTCCATCCTAGTAGATCACTCAGAAAGTGGGGACATTACAGTACTCCCTTCCCGAGATTGCTTGTCCTCAAGCAATTGAAGAGATGGATGCTGCAAAATAGCTTCACCTTGCCAAGTGGCATCCTCAATAGGTAAATCTTTCCATCTGACCAAATACTCCCGGATTACCTTATTTCGTAAATTCTTCTCATGCTGATCCAATATCTCTACAGGTACCATAATCAACTTACACTCCTCATCCAAGGGTGGTAGTAGTGTACTAATGAAGTCACTGTGTGCTGTCCAATTGCCTTCTTGAGGCAAGATACATGAAAGACATTATGAACCTTGCTCTCTGGTGGAAGCTCAATCTCATATGCCACTTCCCAAACTCTCCTCAAAACACGGTACAGACCATAGAATCAAGGCTTAAGCTTCTCTGCCCCACTCATTTTCACAGAACGCTGTCGATAAGGCTGGAGGTGCAAGAATACCATATCCCCAACCTCAAATGTTTTCTCAGTCCTATGGCCATCAGCATATAACTTCTACTGATTTTGGGCTCGCTGAATGTTTTCCTTAAGTGCCTTGAGGATGTCTTGGCTTTCTTGAAGCCAATCCTGTGCCAGTGGTGCTCTATTATCTCCAAGTGCCAAATTCATGAATTTCATAGCATTGTAACCATATAGTGCACGAAAAGGAGACATATCAATAGACATGTGATGTGTTGTGTTGTAGCAAAGCTCTCCCAAATATAACCAACGAACCCATGTACGCTGCTGTCCTGACACAGTTGTGTAAATACCCCTCAAGCCACTTGTTCACAATCTTAGTCTGTCCATCAGTTTGAGGGTGATAGCTGGTGCTAGGTGTCAACTTGGTGCCAATAAGTCTAAACAACTCTTGCCAAAAAGAACACATGAACCGGCTATCACGGTAACTGACAATGGTCTTTGGAAGACCATGGTGCCTAAATACTTCTCTGAAAAACAGATCAGCACCTGTGAAGCTGTATATGCTGCTGCAATGGGAAAGAAATGAACATATTTTGCCAACCTGTCCACTACTACATATATGCAATCTTTCCCTTGCACCTTGGGAAGACCCGTGATGAAATCCATTGAAATACCGGTCCATTTTTGCTCTAGAATGTGTAATGGTTGCAGTAGACCAGCAGGGTGTGTATTTTCAGTATTATTTTGTTGGCAAGTAATACACTCCCTTACATGTTGTAAAACATCATCTTTGAGGCCTTTCCAAGAGAACTTTTCTCTAATCTGCCTGTAAGTCTTACCATACCCTTGATGTCCAGTTACAGGAGTGTCATAAAAAGCATGTAAAATCTGATTTTTCAGTTTAGATTCCAGAACTAAATAAATTCTCTCCTTGTAGTAAATCACATCATGCACAACTGTGTACCGGTCATCCTGAATGATCCCATCCATAATTTCACATTCATGCTGATTTTTGGAATACTCTACTAAAAGTTGAGATTTCCAATCAGCTGAAATCTCACTCAATGAACAAAGGGCAGCAATGGATGGCTTCCTAGATAATACATCAGCAGCTACATTATTTTTCCCCTTGACATGTTCAATGTCAAAATCATATGCTTGGATCTTACTGACCCATTTTTGCTGCCTCTCATTAAGATCTTTTTGTCCTAAAAAGTACTTAAGGCTGTTATGATCAGCTCTAACAATGAATTTCCTCCCCACTATGTACTGTCTGAATTTTGTGAGAGCATGCATAATAACCAACATTTCTTTATCATAGGGAGACTATAATTTGTCATTGTTTTTCAATTTTCTACTCTCATACACAATAGGATGATGATTCTGCATAAGTACTCCACCCACACCTTCTCCAGAAGCGTCACATTCAAGCACAAAAGGTTGGGTGAAATCAGGAAGTGCCAACACAGGACAAGTGCTCATCACCTGCTTAAGCCTATCAAATACCTCCTGTGCTTCCTGAGTCTATCTAAAAGCCCCTTACCGGGTAAGATCTATCAAAGGTGCTGCAAGTTGAGAATAACCCCTTCCAAACCTCCTCTAATAAGCACATAAACCAAGGATGTAGGAACCCACACCTGGTGGACTCTAACCAAACACAATTTTCTGCCTTTGTTTGATTTTTCAATGTTTTCAGTGTTTGGGTTTTGCTTGAGTTTTCAATGATGTTTCACCAAGGAATAAAGAAAGTGCAAATAACATATGCTGCAAACTAGAGTATGGAAATGAGAGCTACAGCCATAAGCATTTTATCGAACATTTGCCATGCAATTCCTATTATGAAATGTTGACTTTCAGCTAGGGACATTAAGACAAACAGTTATCTTGCAAACTGAAATAAATACTACAAATATATCATATGCAACTCCTTTTTATTGATGTCCCAATTACCACAGATATGAAAGGGCCAAGACTCTTGGCTGACAGCTGAATATGATATGAAACAAAATACCCAGGTCTGAGTACAATGACAGCATACAACCAACTTCGAATGTCTATTAAATACTGAAATTAAATGCAAGAGAACCTGATCCAATGAAGCGCCTACGTTGTGGGTAATGTAGCAACTCAAATACCATGTAAATTGTGAAGCAACATGTGTGGCTACTGCTGCTATAGTACGGCCTCCAACAATTATAATTTCTGCCCAAATTCCAATGTCATGACAGCAGCAACTAATCTGGAAATGAGCAGCAATTAAAACCCTTGAAGAACCCTTGAGTAGACTCAACTAAGATGCAATATACTGTAGCGATTTTACTATTCACGTATCACTGTAGCGTTTCACTATTCACGAGTTACTGTTCATGCGCATTGTTCACGACACTGTAGCGCATTGTTCACGGCACTGTAGCAGTGGATGAAATAACTTGCAATCTGCTCTTAAAACCTTGAATAACTTGTTGATAATCTCTCCCAACAAGAATGATATAACTCCATGTGCCAAAGAAGGATGATTCACAACCAACTATAAATGTTCTTCAACAATAAACTTCAAACCCTTGTAGAAAACTTCACCAATTTGCACAAATGAAAGAACTGAAGTATTCTTTCCCACAACTGCAATAATTCAGATGTTATTTCACACCTTCAAAATTGCTATCAATAGGAAGTTTTCGTTTCCTATGATCAAAGAAGAAAATTGCGAAAGCCCTAGGCTCCACAATAAAAATCAAAATACTATTCATCAACTGGATGCCGAGAATGAACTCTTGCCTTTCCTTCTATTCTTTCCTTAAGAGAGCTCAAACACCTTCCTGGCCAATGTGGGATAAAAGATTTATTCCCACATTAAATTATTCACTTAACGCGCTTTATTATATTAAAGTGACTTTATTATTATAAAGTTACTTTAGAACTTTATAATAATATTAAAATATTAAATAAATCACTTAAGTCACCTAAACTTTAATATCTCTTGATGTACTTGTCTGATTGCTAAGCCGTCTGAGCCAGGAGTCGACTCTCCCTGTTCTCCATGTGATTGGATGCCTGTCTAAAAATAGAAACCCTGAATAGTGACTTACTATAAATAGTAAGTATGTGGAACTGAGTCTAGAAATAGCTGCAAAGGCCCAATCAAGGTCGACACTGCCAATAAGCTTTGCTCAGGTGTCTTTCTATTAATAGGAACCCTGACTCTCCCAAAATTGTAACTTACTATAAATAGTAAGTGTGCCAATCTGAGTCAAAAAACCTGTGCAAAGGCCAAAACCTGAATCCAGCTGAAGAGTAATGTCTCTAATCACCAAGTAACTGCCACACGAGGCCCTCTATCAATAATTGTTAGCCTACGAGGGTCAAATGATAGGCTAATTCTTACAAACTCTGATGCTCGCAAAATGGGGACATTACAAAGGAAACCACACAACTCTGAAATATTCTTGGGAGGTGGCCAATCAATAATAGCTTGGATCTTTTCCTGATGGACTTTGACTCCATCAACTCCTATCACATGACCCAAGTATAAAATCTCAGTGAGCCCAAATTCGCATTTGGACATCTTAGCATAAAAGGACTGAAATTCCATAATGCTTAACACCTCTAAGTGCCTTAGATGTTCCTCCCTTGATCTGCTGTAAATCAATATATCATCAAATAATACCAATACAAACTTATGCAGATGCTTATTAAATATGTGGTTCATACATGACTTAAATGTAGCAGGGGTGTTAGTGAGACCGAAAGGCATCACTAAGAACTCATAATGACCATAATGGCATCTGAAGGCTGTTTTGTGAATATCAAACTCCCACGCCTTAATCTGGTAATATCCTGATCGTCGAAGATCAATCCTCGAAAAATAAACTGAGCCATGAAGCTCATCCAACAATTCATCTATGCGTGGAATGGGGTACCGATTCTTAATGGTTTTCTTATTAAGTGCACGGTAGTCAATACACATGCGTAGGGTCCCATCCTCCTTCTTCACCAACACAACTAAAGAAGCAAAGGGACTAGACCTCGGTCTAATGAATCCCATGTCCAGAAGTTCCCTGATGGTCTTCTCAATCTCATCTCTGTAGGCCTTAGGATGGCGGTAAGGAGTGGTCATGACTGGTTTTGCTTCATTGTCTAATTCAATCACATGCTCAAAGCCTCTATTTGGTGGTACTCTAGGTGGTATATCACCAAACACCACCCCTTGCTTATCTAAAATCTGTTGTATATCAATGTGATATGATTTGCCATCCTGACATGAAGGTGCTTTAGATAAAATAAAGCATTGTGTAGCCCAAAGGATATCTCTGTGCAGGATAATAGTCTCCATCCTATGGGAGGAAACCTCCTTGGGGCCTCCATCCGATAATGCCCTCAATATTCTCTTCTTAACTTCAACTAAGAACTTCAACTGCATTCTACGGTGATCAATGACATATCTGCCAATTTTGTGTAACCACTGCATACCTATAACTGTATCATAGTCCTCTAAGGGTAAAACATAAAAGTTATCTGTCAAAGTGTAGTCCCCCATCTGGATACTGAGCTGAGGAATCCTCCTGGTACATCCCAACACTGCACCATCTGCAACCTTCACACCAAATCTTGAAAATTCTTGTGTCTGTAACCCACATCTCTCTACCATATGTTGATCAATAAAGTTATGGGTCGCTCCAGTATCTACTAAACACACTACACGCTGCCCCTGAATAGTTCCCTTCAATCTGAAAGCATGGAACTTAGGATAACTGGAAAGAGTGGCCATGGTAACATTGGTTGTAGCCTATGCATCAATAGAGTCAAGCTCAATCTGGGGAGACTCAATATGCTCTTCCTCATCATCAGTGTCCTGTATGTGCTCATCCTCCACATCTGAGCTCACTTCAATGAGATGAGCTTTGCCTTTGCCAAGGCATATGTTACCCAGTTCCCAAGGTTCCTTACAAGTAAAACACAGTTTCTTTCTCCGTAATTCATTTCTAGTCTCTTGATCAATCCTAGGAGAAGATATGTTACCCTTCTGTGGATTGAAAGGCTTCTGGAAGGGTTTGGAGTTCCTGGGAAAGGTTTTGTTTTGCTGAAAAGTGGATGATGGGGGAGTGGTGTCCAAGTCTAACGTGAGTCGAATAGCCTCCTGCAAAGTCTTAGGCTTCAAAGCCTTGACTAAACCACTGTATCTCTCATGAAGTCTCTCTATGAAGAGCATAACTACCCTCCTATCAGGCATCTCCGGTATTTTCATTGCTATATTCTGAAATTCATTAATATATGTATCCACATGACCCGACTGTTTCAGGAGAGCTAAATCCCTGTAATAAAGTTGCACATCTTTCTTGTCAAATCTAGAAATCAACCTCTCTGTGAACTCTGCGTATGAATGAATGAGAGCGTGATTCTGCATGACCAATCCATGGTGCAACCAGTCATATGCGACACCCTCCAAATGTAGGACAGCAATCTGAATGGCTTCGTTTTCAGCCATGGGTTTCAAGGAGAGACATATATCTAGCTTGTGAACCCACGCTCGTGTAGTAGTGGAACCGCTGCCATCAAAAGTGGATAAAATCAACTTATCTATAGCCTTCTTCAGATCATTATTCCACTGCTGGCTGGGTCCCCTGCCATTTTGTCCCCTCATGGAATCACGACGTTGCATACAATATTGATGCATAGGAAATGCATCTCTAACATGTGCTGGTAGACGTGCCCACTCATCACTGGCAGCCATAACTATGTCCTGGAAGGTGATTCCATTCCGAGGCTCAGCCAATGGTGGTACATCTCTAGGAGTGAACCGTGGGAGCATAAGCCTATCCGCTGTCCTAGTATGGGTCCTATCCCTCCATGGTGACATGGATGCATTACTCAAGGAAGATGGAATTCTATTGCTACCCCTACTTCCTACAACTGATACTGTCCTGCTACGGCTCCTGTGCCTTCCCCTATTATTTCCCAAATCCATTATGTCAAGTGTGTCTCGTTACTTGTTGATTGCTTCAACAATTCTTGGTTGTGCTTCAGCCAAGCTCCTCATAATCTCACCAGGATTGAGTGGAATTTGTCTCTCCTGTCTGGGTGGGCTCCTCTGTCCTTCAGGTATATCACCCATATTAGTCTCAAAGGGTGGTTCTGTTGCAAAATTAAAATCCACTCTAGGTCTCCTGCGTGTGTAATATCTGTAGGTACCAAATCTGTTCCGCTGCATAGAATTACTCTGATGACCCCCAGGCTGTAAAGATAATTGCTCTGATACCATTGAAAGATCCTTGACTAGAAATCTTATCCAAACTGTTGATTGTTTTCAAATTCAAATTCTTTGACCAGCAAAAAGTGTTTTTTGGGAGTTTGTGGTTTTTCAATTTTTTAATTATTTTTTGGAATTTTGACAATGCATGAAAATATAATAAATGCAATACAATAAATATTCAGTTGGAAATGAAATTCAATCTTCTGATTTTTAATCGCAGCAAGTACATATAAATTTGGAATGTCTATTCTTAGCAAACTAAGCCAATTAAGGCCTACCGGAAGTCCAGCCCTGGGGTTTGAAGGTGGAATATAAGCCTGGAACGAGGAATGACTGAACCAAGCGCCTCCATTTGCTATTAATGGCTGCAAATGACTTTATGTCACTCTAGGATAATTATCTAAATCCTTTTGATAAAGAAACCCTAAGTCTGGTATGAATCCTGAAATCTTGTCAGGCAAGATCTCCAAAATTAGCCAATTTTCCCACTATTTTGCTGTTGTAGATCAGAATTGACATCCTTCCACCAAAGAAGCTATTGGATTATTCTTATTTGCTGATAGCAATAAAATTTGAGCACTCAAACCAACTAATTAGCCCTTAATTTGTTTAGTTGGCTTCCCCGGGCAAAGTAAGTGGTACGACCCTGCTGGGAAAGGTATGGCCTACATAAAACAATATTAAATGTGTTATTTGCTGATGGAACCTTGCCCAGATCTGATTGGTTGCCTCCTATACTGCTGTAACTGATAAATGCCTGCTGATTTGACCCTCTATTGGTCATATGCAAGCTGATATAGCTCCCACGTGGTGTCACAATTGAAGGGTTTTCGTCCTTCCACTACAAATCAGAGGGTACCGTCTCCAATTTGCTGTTCTCTGCCATATTGCAGACCTGAACCTTCAAAATTAGATGTAAAAATAAAATTCAGAATGCTCTCCAATTACCTCGAAACCTTCTTTTTACCTCTCCATCCCTATTTCGAACTTGTCATGGCATCTTAAAAAGATTCCCATGGAATCTTAAACCTCCAAAAGGGTACACCCAAGTATGGGTAAGCTCATCATTAAAGTGGGGGCCTCCTTTTGATTAAAAAAACAACTTAGAAAAAGGTGCCATGGTGAAAACATAAAGTATTTTAATAATCATCTTATAACTTATTTACTTTTCTATTTTTACAAAAAGTAACTTTTATAATTTTAAATTATAAAGTTATTTTATTCACTTACCAAAGTCATTAAAGTGACTAAGTATAGAACTTCCTTTGGAAAGCAACTCATCTCCAATCACTAAATTCACCTGTGGAGATGAATGACAGGTGAATCTCCATCTTGGTAGATCACTCAGAAAGTGGGGACATTACACATATGGAAGTATATATGACATACACTAATATATATATCTGAAAATAATCAATAGAGCAGATTTATATAAGCATTGAAAGGCATCCCAGAGAAGGTCAATAAATAATCAGACCTGAATAAAATAAACATTTAAATTAGACTCTAGTAATAGAATACATATAAACAGAAATCTGATCTATGGCTGGCTGCCTCAAAGTAGTAAGTTTACATACGATATGAATTAATGAAAATCATGGAAGACAAGATGAGCATTACATCCGATAAGAATTACAGACTCGAGCGATACATACAGATATCGAACATCAGAGAGGAATACAGAACATTGAATGCTTTAATAATCAGATTAGTATATAATTTGTTATTCCAATCCACTATGGTAATGTAGAGACTTATTTAGTTTTATATATGCATTTATTGCACATATCTGTTGTATATTAATAAGCATTAAAATATACCTATAACACAACAACAATTTGTCACCAAAGGAAAGGAAGGAAATTTGCATTAAGGGAGAACAACTTAGGGCACCTGGCTACAATGGCAAGTAGGAAGAACAACCATTAGGGCACTCCTAATGTGTTTTTTAGGACACCTCTAACACGGAATAAAATACTAAGTATTCTATCCTCGCTTGAACAAAGAAACCTCATATACTAAACGATGTGATCAAATAAGGCAACTCCAAGGTTTACAATGCGAACAATCAACTTTGTGATGTTGGATAGGCTCAGTGTATATAATGTGATAATGCTGGTAAACATAGAGGGACTTACTATTTGCTGGAACATGGAATACTAAACTCATTTGGAAAATAAAAGACAAAAGGGAGATAAGGTTAAGGAAATCTAATCTAAACCTAAGCACAATGATGATAATGAATGATACTCAGATAGACAAACTCTCAATGCTGGTGCAATCCAAATGAACATCCACAATCAAACTATTTCTCAATGAGATTCAAACTAACCATGCACTCTAACTTGCAATCAACAAATTACAAACGGTATGAACACCAAGAAATTCATCACATATCATTGCATTTCTCCATTAAGATCAATGAACTTTATCTACAGCTTGAATTGAAACCTGAGAAGTAGAAACCAATCAACAAGTTGAAATAACACACAAAATCCACCATATCTTCAATGAAAGTAGCATGTTTATTCCATCAAGTCTTGGCAACAATTTCTTCTCCTCCTACTCTATTGCTAACTATTTATTCTCTGGCTATTAACTGTTCACTATTAACCTTTACAAATGAGAAGGTAATGCCTTATATAGACATCCGAATTACATATGAATGGATCAGATTGATTCAAGATCAATGATTGGGATCTAACAATAAAACCCTAATTAGGGTTAGTTACAACCAACTCCTCTTCGACCAATGAGAAAATTACATCGCTTAGGACACATGTCTTTAGAATTCAAACCAATGAGGGGTGAGGTTAGGTACATTGAATTTAGTGCCTTCCACATGTGTAGTTGTCTTCTTCATAGGATGAGCCAGGTACATTGAACTTGGATATGTTGACGTGGCATCTCCTGATTGATTGATGATGATTAAGTGCCAACTCAGCTTGCTCTTTTTAGATCATCACAAAGAAGTATTTTGCTTTTTGAGCAATATCTCTTGATACTCAACATTTTGGATTGCTTGAAGTGATGATGATGGGTCATATTCCCAAATTGTATCATCTTTGATCAAATTTCTAACTTTGCTTACTTCTTTTGAAACTATCACTATTCGTGTTCACGTTCACTTCTCAACTTTGGGAATTCCTTATGATATCTTGCATTGATCTTGGACATCTTGACTCCCTCCTGACGATCTATGATCTTGAAGTGTGGAACACATCCTTGATATGATTGAACTCCTTATAGTAGTTGTGAAATCCTTAGTTGTATCTGCATCCTCTCATATTTGAACCTTCATTACTTGATTTCCTTGGTATAGAGCAATCTCCAATGTTGTAGAGACCTCATGCTTTGTAGAGAAATCCTTGTGTAGCCTTCTCCACATTGTATCTTTTCTTTCTTGTTGATGAGATTATGAACACCCTATTGAGTCCTTCATCGTCATCTTTCATCTTTGCCTTGTTGAATCTTCTACCATTGGCCCCTTCACATGATTTGATTTCCCCATTCAAGTTGTGAAGTCTTTCCTCTTGATTTCTTTGATGGGGTGTGAATCTTGATGTTGTAAATCCTCTTAACATAATTCATCATCACTCGATGCATCTTTCCCTTGTGTCAAACCTGAAAAGAAGATAATTTGAATCAAGAAGAATGGAATGAAACTTACACATTCTGAAAACAATGTTAATCACTTCATCAATGAATTTCCTAAAACTTCCAAAAAATATGGAAATGAATTATCTCTAGGTACTTCTGACCCGAAATCTAATGTTCTTCACCCTCAATCAATCAGAATGTGGAAAGATGATACTTGGTGGAATTGCACCAACATGGCTGAGACTATCTTCAAAATAGGTCTGATTTGCTGCCTCTACAGGCTGGAAGTTAACTTCCTTTTAGATCTGATTCCTAATTCACCCTTTATGCTGATGAAATTTGCCTTAAACAAGTGTGATCTGAATCTTTTCGCTTCTCAAATTTGCAGGTCTGCCCCTCTGCTCCTAATGTTGTTCTCCTTGACTTGGATTGATTGATTTTTGAAATCCCAAATTTTCCCTTTGCTTTATATGATTCAACATCCCTGAAATTGCACTCCTTCATCCAGCCGAACTGCTCAACTGATTATTTAAAACTGGATTAATTGAATACTTATTAATTTTTGTTTTCCTTCTAAGGGCCGACCTAGGCATTTCTTTGAGAAGGTTTTAAGGGTCATGAAGAACTAAGCTGGGCGGCACTTCAATATACACAAGGATTAAGACAAGTCGGCATCTTTCACACACTTTGTCCTCTTTTGAGTCGGCTAGGTTTAGAAGATCATTGTTTTGACACATGCAATCCTAAATCTCCCTGGCTTGCAACTTCGGATCTGATTTTTAAGATCTTAACTCTGATTTCATGTTTTTTTAGGTCTGATGTCATGCTTTTTTGGTCTGATTTTCATTGGGCACATTAAGGGTGACCTCAAGGACAAGGATAAGGTGCAATTTAGGGTCATGGAGGGAATAAGTGCTGAGAGGGTTTCCTTATGGTGTGGGGACTGATAATGAGCACATTTGAGATGTGGAGAGAGACAAATCCTCATGTCTTGGGCGGGATTTCTTAGGGTGTAGGGACAAATATGCCAAGCGAACATGAGATGTGAAGAGGGACAACAAGGTGAAGGCGAGATTTTATGATGAGCAAGGACTAATGCTAAGCAACTTTTCATAGTGTGCAAGGATTTCAAGTCATGGGCGGGATCCCAACCTTAACAAGGAATGCTAAGGACACATATGCAATGTGTCCAAGGAAAAGGTTGAGTGCTATTCCAAGGGGGTGCTGGAATTATGCAGAAGGCTAGGCGCAAATCCTCATTGGAGCTGGACTCATGGGTGCTAATCCCTAGTTGAGCTGGACTCTTGGTTGCCAAAATGAAGGTGAGCTGGAATTCTTGGGCGCTAACCCTTGGTTGAGCCAGAATTTCCAAGGTGACAAGTACTAGGACGAAGTGAACAAGGAATATAGAGCCAAAACCCTTAGTGAAGAGTTGTTTCCAAGTGAACTTTGTGGATTTAAGAGAAATCTTTTAATTGTGCAAATCCACAACAAAAATTAATCTTTGAATTTCAACTTTGAAATTTTACCCCTCACACAAAGAATATCACTACACTGATGTTCAAGGATTTTACAAAATTTTATCATTTCCATCTTGTCACAGGGAAGTTCCCTTGTCTAAGTTTTGAATTTCATCATTTTTTCCCTTTTAACACTTCAAAATCTTATACTTGCAAGCTTGTCAACATTTTTTACATTTTGACAACTATGACAACATTTGACAAGATTTTGCAACTTTTCTTGCTTGATGACAACATTTTGCACTTTCCACTATCTTGCCCCTTAAGCTTAGTCTTGACACTCCACCATGGGTTCCACGCATGAGACATGGCTCCCTGACTTGATTGCACACTAAGGTCAAAACACACTCCAAGTGACTTGAAGTATCAATCAACACATCTTACTTGGACCGACAGGACAAACCTCTCACAAGCAAAAGGTAAAAACTACAACTATTGGCAAGCTAAAGACAACTAAACTAAAACAACTATGCTAGGAAGCAAAAAAGTGGGGGTTCCCATTTGGAATGGAGCGATGTGTGAAATCATCACAACAAGCACCCTATCACACTGTGAAAGGGAGAGAACGGCTAAGGACACCCTATTGCAATATCCCTTCCAACCCCTACGTTGAGGGACCGTTGATGAACCCAAGATTGACCAACCATGGAAGAATGGAGGGGGATTGCATGGAGAGAGAATGGCTGTCTTAAGGCACCTCCCTATTCCATATCTTTTATGACTGAGTTTCACATACAAATCAGACTTGCTGCATAATAATGGATATATGGTTTCCTTGCTCTAATATTAGATTTATTTCATGAACTGTGTCTGCAATGTTACCTAACTGATTGCAGGTTTCTACAACTGCATTAGTTCATCTTATTCCTAAGTAAAGAAATGTTCCTCTAACCATATTATATGCTTTGTTCCATTTGATTTTTGTGAATTTAGGGCAAAATATAGTGTGTTCCAGCAAGGGGACATTACGCTGTGATTCCTGGTGTTTGCAAGATTAAATTCAGTTTATCTTGGATAAGTTAATTTCAAGGGATTTTGTAAAGAGAAATTATTTCCAGCTGATGTCCTTTGCCTCAAAATTGATTAAATTACTTAATTAATTTAATCTGGGACATTGCACCAATCAACTCCAACACTTTGTAATGTACCCAAATTTTGGCGAGATAAAAATTAATTAAATTAATTATTTTAGTAGTTGTCCAAATGAGTTAAATATCAAAAGGATGACTTTATTTTAATTAATTTAATTAAATGTGAATTATTAATCAAATATGAAATGAGACCTAAGGTGTAAATTATAACCTTTTCATATTTAAATAAAAGGAGAGCCACTTAATATTATTTTGGAGATGCCTAGACACCGTTGGGCGATTTAATTATTTCAAAGGCTTAGTGTAAGCCTAAGTCAAATATTATTAATGTAGTCGATTCAATATTTTGAAGCCCGACTTTGTGTAAGGTGGCGGCATGGCAAAGTGAAGAATTGTTTATAAAGTCGAATTATATTAATGGCACAACTTAACTCCACATGAAATATTATTATTATCACATTATGTGATTCGATGAATGAAAAAGGCAAAATATATATATGAAGTCGGGGGGTTGAGAAGAGGATTCATTATTCACGGATATCATTTTATCGACTTGTTGAAAGTGTTCTTCATTTCATCTTGGACGAAAACCCTAGCCAGAATATGTTGTGACGAAACCCTAGCGTCCAGAATACAGCATCATTGTTTGACAAAGCTTGGAGTTTGACGTGGGTAGCAGTTCGTGGTGTCTCAGGAACCATAAGCAGCGCCCAGGCAAAGACGAATTTCTTTCATAGGCGATTTCCATTTTTAGGAACAGCTCAGGTGTAAGGATAGATTTAAAATCGAAGAGCTGGCACCTCATTCATCATCAGCGAATTTGGAAAGGAAACAGGTTTCTTTATGTTCTGAAGATTTCTCCATACCACGGCATGATGTATTGGTGGCTATCTGCACTTCATTGCATGGGAATTATTATATACCACTACTAGGATGATAGATAGAAGAATGGAGTCATCGGCATTTTTTTGGTTATCTTCTCATCATGTATAAAGCCCACCTTCCATAAACTGTGTATGAGGCAAATCCCGAGTATGCAAAAGAGTGACTATGTTTATTTCAGTTCTGTAGAAGCAAGGCATATAATCTCAGTTAGAACAGTAGTCTATCTATTGATTAATCATTAAAGTTTGTGTGCAAAGTGTTTGGAGTAATGCCTCTGAGGAAATGAATGTTTATTCCTGAAAATTATGACCAGACAAGTGTATAATTAAATGTATGTCCAGTATTCTTTTTCTTGTATTGGAAGTTGGAATCAGAATTTATATTGTTGTGTGATGAGCTCTCTTTTGTATGAAATTCCAGTTTGAAACTAAGTGTAACAGTCATAAATTAATGAGCAAACTGTTCTGATCTATACTTCTCATGAGGTATTTTCCTTAAGTTTCTATTGTCAAAATTATATGCAAGTACTAGTTACCGTTTTCATGCATTATTCTATGTCTGGCATCAAATATAAAACCTCAAATTCAAGCAACAAACAAGAAATCAGACAACCAGACAATTCATGCAAAGTGTTTGACGAAATGTCAAACCCAGTAAACTGGAAATTTTAAGGGCAGAATTAGAACGTGTCATTACACACTTTGCACCCTATCTTTTGTTTATTTATTTGTTTGATTTTTTTTCCCTCCAAGTATTTAAAAATGCTTTTAAATTACATCCAAATGCCCTTTTATTGTTCCCAACATAAAATATTATTAATTCCTTTAGTTCTCAAATGAGGACATGATAGTCCGCCCTTTCCAGAATTGCTTGCATTCAAGCAATTGCAAACCTAGCTGCTTAAATGTCTCAATGACAATATGATTATGAAGAAACATACACGCTTATAATGAGAGGGGGGAGTGAATCAATATAAGACCAACTTTTTGCTTATTTAAAACTTTAGCAACTATAAAGCATCCACACAAATACGATTTGACAATTTAGAACAAAAGATGCACACATGATTTACATGGAAACCTTTGCGGGAGAAAACCTTGGCAAAATATTGCTTATATTGGAAATTTCTTACAATCTTTGTAGCGATATACCACAGGTGATGCAGGAGCACCGGTGTAGTTCTTACTGGTTGAGCAATTAGTAGTGAAATTGCTTGGAGATCGTGGCATTTCTCCTTGTTTGAGAGTTTAGCATTGTGGTTTTGGATTTATTCCCTTGAGTTCGTGTTCGAGTTTCATGGCATTTGGATTTAATCCTGGTGAGATATCGATTCTGGTATTGGCCCGGTTGATATATTCTTACCGGTTAATCTGGCAGTGTGTTGAGCAAGATGATTTTGGGTTGCGGTTGATCCCCATGACTTGTGGATCGTTGATTTATGTTTCTTGTGTCTTTTCCGATGTTCCCGGAGAACCGCGTGATGTTTTGTGCATTGGTAGTTGTTCTTAATGATTTTAGCCGACTTGTTATTGTTTACACGTTGCATGAACCGGTTGGTCTCTGGGCCGACTTGATCAAGTTATTATTATTTGCGGACGGTATAAATAGAAGTTTGTGAACCATTTGAGAGGACAAAAGACAAAAGATAGAAGACTGAAGTTAGAAGGGCTGAGGTTCGGATTAGGGCTGAACCGACAGATTGTTTCCGGAAGCCGATTTGATGTGTAGATGATCTGCAGATCTTATATTTGTGTAGTAAGCATTGTTTGTATCCTGGACTGCAATCCAGCATGTGGCATATGTAATTCTTCTATCTGTTATAAGAATTGTTCATACTATTTACCGATTATGTATTCTGTGATGTTACCGGTTGTTTTTTCTGCTATTTTTGGCATTGTGTTACCGACTACCGGTATATCTTGCATGGTGTTGTGTTATGCTGCAAGGATGGGTTGTCCTTCATTGGATCTCCCTACCTTGACTACATCAAATGGTATCAGAGCTGATTTGTGAACCCATTGTTGGAAGAAGACCCGGTTATGCACCGGCTGGTTGGAGAGGAAGTTGAGGCAACTTGTGGACTTGTTCAGATCGCCGAACGTGAGGCAGAGCAAGGTTCACAGGTAGACCGCCGATCCTAGAGCTTGAGCTTGAGGCAGTTAGTGGGTGGAGACTTGAACAGATCGTCGAGGAGAGGCAACCGGAAACTATAGTCAGATCGCCGAACCCCTGAGGCAGTTGCAAGTACCTACTAACAGATTGCCAAACCAGATCAAGTGGTGGGACTCACTTTTCAATTAACCCCAAGAGTCTGATGCAAGAGCACTGGTGTAGTTCTTACTGGTTGAGCAGTTAGCAGTGGAATTGCTTGGAGATCGTGGCATTTCTCTTTGAAGGAGAAAGAGGAGGTGAAGAATTCTGAGTCCTGAGAAAAGTTGCAGTACTAAGAAACCAGTTGCAGAGGTTATACCGGAGGGTGACATGAGTTTGCAGAAGAATTTGACAAATGAACTTGATGGACAGATAGAATCGGATGACAGAGAGCTTATGGTGACAAACCGGATGAAGTCTTGTGGCAGAAGAAAATCAGAGTTGCAGAAGAAAGAGAGCAGTAAACAGAGACAATGCACAGATCTAAAGCAAAGGAAGAGAAACAAAGAGAGTCAGGAGTTAGAGAGGTCGGTTGAGGCACCGAAGGAACTAAAGCAGAGGTTGGCAGATAAAGAAGATGTTTGGATAAAAAATGAGCATGGGGTCTTTATTTCGAATCCTTTTAGATGATCATGAGTTGCCTTGCCATGGAACATCTTTTTCTACCTGGGTTGTCTGATGCAGGAGCATCCCCTGTTGATGAGAAATCTTGCATCAACCAAAAATATTTCCTTTCAGTTTTGTTCTTGTTTAGTTCATTATGCAGTTTTTTGTGTTCTTACCGGTTGGTACCGGTAGTTGCTTGTTTTTCGTGGCAGATCTTATTTTCGGTTTCCAGGCTGGTTCATGTGCTTAATTCCAGATTTTCAATTCATTTGGGTTCTTTTCCGGTCATTTTTCGCTTCTAATTGACTATTTTTGGGTTCCGGGACAGTTCTTGTGCTTACTAGTTGGTTTTCCTTCATTACCGGCACGATTCTTGGCGTGTGGATCTATCTTGGGTCTTGTCCGATGTTCTTTGGCGTGTGGCCGACCTTCTTGCTGAACCGCACTTTGTGGTTGTTATTTTCTGAAAATATTTCTTTAATTCTTAGGGCCGACCTAGTTACACGTTTCATTTTCCTGCATTGGTAAATGTAATCTTATGAGGCCGACCCGGATATGTTCCGATGGGTATAAATATGATATTATGTAATCATTTGTAGGGTTAGAGGAAGTAGAATTGAGAATAAGGATTGAGATTCATATTTTGTGATCCGATCGATTCTTAGAGTCTCGGTTCGATTGTATCTGGCTAATAGCCTGCATGTAATCGGATAATTACCGGATGTTCTTTGTTGATTATATGATGATAACCGGATGGTTGTGGGAAGTTCTAAAGCAATAATATGATTTGTTTATGTAATCTTGTTATGTTTTCTTGCTATTTTCGTTGTGTTGCTCTTGCTGCATAAGCCGGTTGATTCTCTTTGAGGGTTTTACCGGTTATGGCTGCATTAAGTGGTATCAGAGCTGGTTATGGACTGGCTGGTGGAAGAATTGGTTGCAAACATTGAGGCATTCCTTTGGGTGGACAGATCGCCGATTGGAGGCAGGTTGGGCGTGTGTTCAATAGATCGCCGAGGAGAGGCAATTGAAACCGGTAGTCAGATCGCCGAGTTGAGGCAATTCACCGGAGTGGAAGAGGAGATGCCGCCTAGAAGGACAATCCCCCAGAGGGTAGAGCAGATGATGGAAGACTTCAAGAATGAAGTGAGGAACGAAATCCGAAACGCTTTGGCTAGTTTGCGGAGAAACCCTGATTCTAAGGATGAATATGAAGAAACCGGTGAAGAGCTTGAAGAAGCTGAAGGACCGAAAGATGAAAGAGAGAAAAGATTCCTGAGAGCGGTGGCGCAAGCGAGTAAAGTTCATAAAGTTGAAGTTTCCAACTTTTCTGGAATGCTAAACTCGGAGGATCTGATCGATTGGATCAGAGATTTGGAGGACTACTTTGAGTTTGAGGATGTCAAGGACCCACAGAGAGTCCAGTTGGCACTGACTAAATTGAAAGGGCATGTTGCCTTAGGTGGAAAGAATTGCAGAAAGATAGAGTTGAGAATGGTAAATTGAATATCATCGGTGGAGACAAATGGTTGCAAGATTGAAGTCCAAGTTCATACCGGGAGACTATGAATTGGAGTTGTTCAAGAAGTTGCAGAACCTGAAATAGAGAAACATGACTGCGAAGGAATATACTGAGGAATTCTACAAGGTGATGATTAGATTTGGACATAGAGAGATGGACAGAGAAAAGGTGGCGAGGTATATAAATGGACTTGCATTTAACATTCAGGATGAGATGAGTATGTTGAGGGTTTCCACAGTTGAAGAAGCTTACCAGAATGCTATGAAGGTTGAGGAGAAGATGAAAAGAAGGCAACTGAATAGAGGGAAGGAGAAATTCGAAGGACAGATGAGTGACAGTATGAAGAAACCGGTTGAGGAAAATGAATCAAAACCTAAGTGGAGTAAAGAATCGGAGCAGAAGATATAGAGGAAAGGCAGTGGCAGTACCGGTAGAGAGTTTCCTGGCAAATGTTTCAAGTGTGGAGGAACTGGACATAGATTTTATGAATGTAAGGAGGGAATGGCAAGAAGTTGTGTGGCTAATGAGGAACCGGATCTGACTGTGTACCGGAGCAAGGAGAATCTCTTATGTTCAAAAGAAAGGATACCGGATCTACTCAGAGAAAGAGTCTTTTCCAGACTGTGTGTAAATCAGGTAGTAAGTGTTGCAAGGTTATTGTAGATAGTGGAAGTACTGACAATTTGGTATCTGAGGAGATGGTTGTGAAGCTTGGATTGAAGAGGCTTGAGCATCCTTGTCCTTATTAGGTGAGTTGATTACAAGATGATCAAAAGATAGAGATAAAGGAGCAGTGTTTGGTGAATTTTAATATTGGACTGTTCAGGGATGAGGTTTTGTGTGATGTTGTATCTATGAGTGCTTGTCATGTCTTGTTGGGAAAACCTTGGCAGTTTGATAGAGGAGCTATTTATGACTGTAGAAGAAACCTAGTCACTATTGAGAAGGATGGGCAGAAGTTCACATTGATTTCTTTGAAAGAGAAAGAGAAGGAGGTGAAGAATCTGAGTCCTGAGAAAAGTTGCAGTACTGAGAAACCAGTTGCAGAGGTTATATCGGAGGGTGACATGAGTTTGCAGAAGAATTTGACCGATGAACCTGATGGACAGATAGAACCGGATGACAGAGAGCTTATAGTGACAAATTGGATGAAGTCTTGTGGCAGAAGCAAATCAGAGTTGCAAAAGAAAGAGAGCAGTAAATAGAGACAATGTACAGATCTGAAGCAAAGGAAGAGAAACAAAGAGAGTCAGGAGTTAGAGAGGCCAGTTGAGGCACTAGAGGAGCTAAAGAAGAGGTTGGCAAATAAAGATGTTCGGATCAGAAATGAGCATGGGGTCTTTATTCCGAATCCTTTTAGATGTTCATGAGTTGCCTCTCATGGAACATCTTTTTCTACCTGGGTTGTTTGATGCAGGAGCATCCCCTGTCGATGAGCAATCTTGCATCAACCAAAAATATTTCCTTTCAGTTTTGTTCTTGTTTAGTTCATTGTGCAGTTTTTTGTGTTCTTACCGGTTGGTACCGGTAGTTGCTTGTTTTTCGTGGCAGATCTTATTTTCGGTTTCCATGCTAGTTCATGTGCTTAATTCCAGATTTTCAGTTCATTTGGGTTCTTTTCCGGTCAGTTATCGCTTCGGGTTGACTGTTTCTGGGTTTCAGGACAGTTCTTGTGCTTACTGGTTGGTTTTCCTTCATTGCCGGTGTGTGGATCTATCTTGGGCCTTGTTCGATGTTCTTTGGCATGTGGCCGACCTTCCTGCTAAGTCGCACTTCGTGGTTGTTATTTTCCAGAAAGATTTCTTTAATTCTTAGGGCCAACCTAGTTACACGTTTCATTTTCTTGCATTGGTAAATGTGATCTTATGAGGCCGACCCGGATATGTTCTGGTGGGTATAAATATGATATTATGTAATCATTTGTAGGGTTAGAGGAAGTGGAATTGAGAATAAGGATTGAGATTCACATTTTGTGATCCGGTCAATTCTTAGAGTCCCGGTTGGATTGTATCTGGCTAATAGCCTGCATGTAACCGGATAACTACCGAATGTTCTTTGATGATTATATGATGATAACCGGATGGTTGCCGGAATTTTTAAAGCAATAATATGATCAGTTTATGTAATCTTGTTATGTTTTATTGCTATTTTCGTTGTGTTACTCTTGCTGCATAAGCTAGTTAATTCTCTTAGAGGGTTTTACCGGTTATGGCTGCATTAACAGGAGACACCAATCCCCTACAACTGGACACCAATCCGGCAAGAGACAACAATCTGTTTCAATGAGAGGCACTAACCCTACTTTTTTTAGAATGTAATGCACCAACCTTTGAATGAATATATGCAACTTCTGATCTGAAATATCTTCACAAAAATTGCTCTTAACCTCGTGCAAATCTGCCTATAATCTTCAACACAGTCTGCAAAATAGGTCTGCAATAATTCAACTTAGAATCTGCTCAAATCCTTCAACAATTTCTGCTGATAAAGTCTGAAACAAACAGCTCATAAAGTCTGAAATAAAATCTTCAAATATCCTCCTTAGATCTGCTCTAAGGTTTACTCAAATCTGCCTTGAATGGAATTGTATTCAATGAAATGCTTCTCATAATTTTGAATAAGTTCGCCTTGAAGTCTTCCTTGAATGAGATCAAATATATCTAATAAAATCTGCTCAAATAAATGATATGGTTCGGCTGTAGAACTCTGTAAGTCTGCTCATACACAAAAGATATGCTTCAATTAATTCTTTTTGTCCACCAAAATACCTCTATTTATACAATTCACATGCACCTCCTCACCCAACGGTCATGCCTCCTTAGTGAGGTTGGCCTAGGAGCAAATAAAATATTTTTTATTGTTTAAAACTCCTTGCCCAAAGATGGGTGCTAACTCCCATGAGGTCGTCCCACTTTGGGACACCCTAATAAATGCATTAAGAAATAATTTAATCTCCCATTAACAAGGGAAGCTTCTATTAGGGGGTCATCCCAATATAAGTTGTGATTTTTGCAATTTTAATCAACCCTTCTCCTCTTGAGTGCAAGACATGGGTCAGTCCATGTAAGTGTTTGTAATTTTTCTTGCCAAATAAAACTCAATTAGGGTGCCATAAATTTGGCACATGTTAAAACCTTTACACAACTGATTGACCCTTTGACATCAATGACAATAATCTAACAGATTAATCCTACTATGATGTCCATAGAGCTTGGATTTTATTCCTATCAAGTGAAACCACTTTTGTCAAACAACACTAAGAAAACTGAAATGCTCAAGTATAATTGTGCCAACCTAGGTAAAATCTTTTGTATGGAGGTTCTTCCAATGCATTAGGAGTTCCATGGTAGTTTTGTTCCTCAACTTCTCTTCAATGTGGATGATGGCATAGAGCTCCTGCTTGTCCTGATCATGTTGAAGATGATCCTTGAGTGCTCTCAATTTTCCTTGGTGATGCTCATCCAAGTCACTAGTGAGTAGTGCCCTACTACTTCCAAACACCAATTTAACAAAAAATAGAGTATCATAGCTATAAGGTACCATAAATGGATTAATACCTACAAAAGTAATAGGAAGTTTTGTAACTTCTTAAGTGCTTTTTGATTTGTGTTTGCTCCTTTTGTCCATCCTGTTGACGTGGCTAAAGTCGCATCGCTGCAACTCTATCCGACCAACGCATAATAGAATGATCTCGCCGAGTATCCTATCCTCTCTTGTATAAGGAAGCCCTAATGTTGCTTTTAATCGATCAAAGGGGACAACCTCAAGGTTCCAAATGTTAGGTCTTGACTGCGAGATAACTCAACGGTCGATGTGTTTTGCTAGGAGCACAAGGGGTCTTACGTTTTGCAACAAGCTGGTCTGCTGCGATTCTCAGACTGTGAAATAAAATCAAAAGGGAAGGGTTTAGGAAACCTAAGATTAGCCAGGCTGGTATGCGGGTAGACGGATTCAACATAACCAATCCCTGCTTGGCAAGAATGATTCACAACCTTGCAGGAACAGTGCAATCTTCAAAGGGACTTGGAAGATTTTCAGACTGCAAATGCATGGCTAAGCACCCAATTCTAGCACAGCTTAGACGGACACTTGCAATTGAACTAAACGCAATTAAAGGCCCAGACTAACCATACATAAGAACATACAATCAGTATATCCTCAATGGTATGAGCCTGAATCCATCAAATACCTGCACACCCAAAACAGAAAGATCTATCTAAAATGCTGAAAGAAGCCATGCAAACAGAAGAAAACAAAGACAATAAACACCATTCTTCAATGTTCATATATTTTCTTCAGTTGCCATTACAACAATTTCTGCAGCATCTCTATGCTACCACTAAAATCTAACCTATTCTAGCTGAAATCTAACAGCCTAACTAGAGTTTAACTATTTAACAAAAATCTAACCCTTTACAAGAGAAAGGCCTCTACCTTTATAGAATTTACAATATGAATCAATGGGCAGGATTGGTTGCATCCAAGGGCTGCAATCTACCTTCCAGAAGTTGGCAGCTTTAACCCATGCCCACTCAATTTTCAGTTATCTACCCAACCACCTTCTCAACTGCCTACAATTGTTTGGCTTTAATTTGAGTCTATCCGGTAGTTGGACATAAATGACCTGTGTACCCTCTATTTTTAAAATATCTTGAGTGGGGACCATAGGCAGTTTTACATTAAAACAATTTCAGTTTTTAAAATTGAATTTCTGGAATTAAATCCAGCAGTGCATTTCTCAAGAATGTATAGACTTGGTAACATTTTGTGTTCTTTGTCTTTTGGTATCGGTGGTGGACTTCAACTTGTTGTCTAGGTGGTTCAGTAGCATGCTTCCCAATGCTTGGTTCCAATCTCATGCTCTGCATCTTTTTCTCCAACTTTAATCACGATCAAGGCTCCTTGACGTTCCAGGCTTTCGCTTGGTTCTTCTGGACGATGCCTTCGACCTACGAACAATCAATTTCACTTTAATAAATCAATTTGAAAAATTAATTAAATTAATTTAACAAACATTAAATTTTTAACGTCTGGCTTCATCTTGGTGAAGTTCGGGCTTGAGAAGCTCTTTGTGAGATGTATCTTTTAAATGTTTTTCGCCTTCTCTCTTGGATTTCGGGACACTTAGGCAAGTTAAGAGATTTAATTTTGAACACTTCACTTTTATGGATTTCAGACATTTCAAGCGAAATGAGAGATTTTTGATAATGCGATTACATTTTCATTTGGTGTTTTCGGCCAAATGGGAAGATGCGTGATTTTACACTATATTTAAACGCCCCTTTGTTTTGTGAACTTATAAGAACTTTTAGGCTATTGGACGTTTCATGATTTTGACACCTTAAGTTATCTTTTTCGGCTAAATTCACTCTATAGCGCGATTTTGAGCTTTTGTGTTTTTCGGCTTATTTGGCGATATCAGGAGTTTTACCTCACATTTTGGCCTTTTGGGCCGATTTGCAGGCTTGAAGCGGTTTTGGCGAACTTCTTTCATTTCGTCCAAATGTCCTTTATGCAACTTCGGGCTAACTTTGGATTTTAGCGTGACTTGGCTTTCTATCATTCTCAGCATACTAGGTGTTTGGCACGAATTTGGACTTTAGCTAAAAGTTTTCGGCTTGCAAAGAGGTTTCGCAAGCTTTCAGTTTGCATTTCGGCGCGAATTTGAACTTTCACCATTTTCAGCTTCACAAACCTGAGGATTCATTAGTATTTCGAAGGCATGATGAGAGAGTTTACTTCGTATTTTAATGAGAAAATTGCCCAAGACTTCTTCCTGCCCTTTGCGTTGGCAGTTACTTAGCCGAATTTCGCGGTTTTCATTTTTCGGCCTGGACAAACCATTTGCGAAACTTGAGTTTTCCTTTCTTTAAGATTTTTGGGCTATAAGCCTATTTCAAGGGCTTTTGGTTTTCGGCCAAAATGGCCAAGATGCGATTTTACTCTTCATTTTATTTTTCGGGTAAACAGAGGATTTTGCACGATTCTGGTCTATTTTTAATTTCGGCTAAGAAGCCGCTTTTGGAGGCTTAAGTCCTTTTCGGCCTACAAGGCTTTTTTTTGCGAACTGAGTGATTTTGCAGCCTCTGAGGTGAAAACGTGAATTTATCTCCTCCCATTTTGGCAAATAATGATGGTTTGGCACTATTTGAACTTGGAAAGTTTTCGACCTTCAAGCTTGTATTGCACAAATTCTGTCACTTAGCCGATTTTGGGAATGTCGGCCTAAAGGAAGACTTTGGCCTATGAGCTATTTTTGAAAGTCTTAAGTTGTATTCTTCAATTTCAGCTTACTGGCCGATTTTGTAAACTTAAGTTGTGTTTGTGTTTGAATTTGCACTTCGGCTTTTCATGTCGATTTTCCCTTTAAACGATCTCTCACCTTTTGGGCTTGGAAGGCGGTTTGGAGGTTTGACAGATTTTCGGCTTAAAGCCTGTATTGCGCGTTTAATCTTCCTCCTCTCCTTTTTGTCTTAAAGCCTGTATTTCGCGAGTTTGGCTTGTTTCATTACCTAATGGCAACGACACATACTCTTCTCTCACACAGGACAATAGGGGTCCCTATTTGAAGAAAATGGGGTGTGTGTGCGACACGCACAACACATCCCCTAGTGTGAGGGTGGTGAATTATGCTTTGAAATTATCTAGTACCTATCAATTGAAATAGTTCATGCAACCACACACCAAGAAATCTATTATTCCTAGCACTTGCAATATTGTTAGACAATCTATGTAACTTGATCATGGTTTTGAAAATCAATTGGCTCAATTGAGGTGAAAAAAGAAATGTACATGATGAGTTAGTTAATTAAAAAACCCTACCAGCTTTCTTGGATCCCATGCTTGTTAAATGGAACAACTCTTTCCAAAAAGTACAATGTCATCTACCATCTCCATCATTCATATTTTATGCAATCCAAGTAACTTGATCGCCTCTTTTAAAAGCAATTTGACCACTTGAGGGGAAATAACCAGGAAGTGTCCATAATTTACAATAATTTAAATGCACTTTTGGGAGGCCTGTGATGAGACGCGTGATTGTATTTTCCCACTTCTAAGTTGGGTTAGACAAGGAATGTAACCAACTCACCCTATGGCTTTCTTGGATTTGATGATCAAGGTGCCCTCTATCCACTACTTGAATGCATCCTCAAACCCCCCCAAGGACAAGGGTTGCTATATGAGACAAATGACCCCATCCCCAAGCTTTTTCTATGCTCCTATGATTTTATTATGAAACCTTGTTGAATCTCATTCATGGTGCCAATTGCTTCCTCACTTGGAAAAATATCTCACTTGTCTCTTTCATATCTCTCAATGAAATTCTCTACTTGGTGACTATCCCAAAGGTAAAACATCAAATACAGTACTAGGTTTATCCAAAATAGACCAAATATTATCATGATGAAGTGGCTTACCTATGGATAAAGTCATGGTTGTCACCATTTGATGTGTGGTCCAAGCTATTTGCTTTATTCTCTTAGCTCTATCTTGAGACTACTTTGCTCCCCTTGAATTTGAATTCCATCATGAACTCTCCCATAGAATATAACCCCTATATGCCCAATACTACATTGGCCTATCCTAGATCCATTGCATAGAAATCATGTGCTTACCATTGTGATGACAAGTTGTGCCTTTTTTGTGCAAGGAATGGTTAAGTCATCCTATAGTTCCTTATCCATTGTGAATTCCCCTTTGTACATCCAAGGGTGGCAAACTTGTTTGTAGCTTGATCTCCAAAACACTACACTATGGTTAGAAAATCTCAAATTTCGAAATGGTATCTACCTTGCTTACCACCTTTCAACATTGAGCATCTTGTTGTCTCTACAATTGTAACTACCTCCGTTAGACCATAGTCTATATCAGACACCATTGGCTTGTCTTCGAGTGTAGAATTAAGTTCCAAAGGATAAATCATAATTTAAAAGCACTGAACCTTCATAACTCTATTAATATTCACAACACATTCTATATGATTCACCATGAGCTTTCTTTTATCCAATTGCATGGAATGGAGGACATGTTAGAACTATTGATATTCATCCTATCAAAACTTTTATTATTATTGTACTTCCAACTATCACGTAAATCACATATGCATAAACAACTTTGAACTGGATTCAAAGACACTATATAATCTATGCTACAAACTATATCATTCATCCGTTCATTATGCTTAGAATGCTTTCCATGATGACCTAAATCTCCTAATTTCATAATATGGAGCAATAAATTTATGCTAATATAATTATTTTCACACCTTGAACTATAATTATAGGAATAGTCAAAGTGCTTACCTACTTTTGCTGACTTAGATTTTTCTGAAAGATTTGTCTCAACTAATCATTCGTGTGAGTCATAATTTTAGAATTATTGGAATCAATGAAAACATTCTTCTTAGTTTCATGCTCTTCAACATAATTATAAAAAAAATCAATTACTCACAACAATGGCTCACCCTTTGGAAGATCAATGGTCTCAACACTGCTACCTTTTGGAAGATAAATGGATAGTTCATGAATTGACACCTATGTTCCACGACATTTTTGGGATGGTGATGACAATATATATATATATATATATATATATAGAGAGAGAGAGAGAGAGAGAGAGAGAGAGAGAGAGAGAGAGAGAGAGAGATTTCTACAAGGCAATGAACAACAATATAACAGCAGAAAAATGATATTGGAGGATGTCTGTAGAAGCCTGCATGCCAACCACATTCCAAAGAGAAATTGTTTGGTTTGACTTCTCACACAATACCACTCTGTATCAGACCATGGCAAATGCACCTTTAATTTCTTTTGCAACTGACAATAATAAACAACTCTAATACCATATCGAGAATTTTGAAGTTTAATGCTTTTTCAAGTAATGAAATCAGAAATCCAAATGATTGTTGTTAATATTGACTGTTATATAACTTATATCATTATCATTAAATATGAATCTGAATCATGATATCAAATATATGTATTGCTTTTATACTATAGTTTTTGCAGTCACTGTGCCATGATTAATTTAATTGATGTTATAGTGCTGTCATGATATATTTAAGAGTCTTTCTTTTAATGTTAAAAATTGCTTTTCAACAAGGGATGTTTAGCTGTCCCCAGGATGGTCAAGGGATGTCTGAGATGCCCTCAGCCACCTTGGGGATGGCTAGGCATCCCCTATGCGTTTCCTTTTGTCCCCGATTTTAGGGATGCATTTGGGGATGTTTCTGTATTTTCTCAGTTGGAGGGGATGGCCAGGGGATGTCCCTAAAGTCCCCCGTCCTTGACACATTTTCTTCCATCTTGGACTCTTTGCATTCAACAATTCATGCCTTTTTCTCTTTGACTTCCTGAATATATTGTTGACATAGACAAATGTTATAAGTCAATAAAACATCTTTTTCTATCAAAGGACCCTTACCTTCATCTTGCATTGCAAATTCTTTTGTAACGTATTGAACTTCCATTTCTATTCTCTGTTAATTTTCTAAGAACATTTCCTCAGGCTCCTAATGTGATGCAGATGAGATCGGGGTTCCTTACTAGGTGGCCCAGTCACGCAGCCAGCAACATACAACATAAGCACATGTTCCTCAAACACACATTACCATGTATACAAAATGTCCAGAGAATTTGTTAAAAATGAAGTTATGATAAAAGGAATTTTTTAAGATAGCATAATCTATCAATAGTTATAAGCCTTTTTTAAATCATCCTAAGAGCCAACTATACATCCCAGCAGAAATTACAGGAAAGTGCTGGCATTTGGGTGTATAGCTTCATGTACTAGCTTTTAACATTTACTCTGATTGCATTTGGAATTCTAATCTAAATGAGGTCTGTAAAAGGGTATAGCTTTCTTTGAGAAATTTCGAGCTATTTCGAAATTGTTTACATATGGTTTGTTATAACTATAAGAACGCTATCTTGCATAAAAAATGTATGTTGTTATTTGAACAACCACTTGCAGATCCAGTACTAATAATTTCTGGTGTTCAATGATAATTCCACAGCTTTTCTAGTGCAGAAAAGAATATTCTCAAGAAAAAAAGAATCCACATTTTAAGTCATTTATGGGTGGAAGACTCCTTGGGAAATCACATGCAACTCCCAGAAAGTTCCTATAGTTTGTGGCCTAACATGGATTCACATGAGAGTTTACAATCTAACAATATGTAAGTATTTAGTGTGCAGCTTTGGATTGTTCTTCTAGAAAGCATATTGCTTGATTGCTTATGATAAATTTGTGTCTGTTTCAGGGAGGACACAACAGTTGACATTCAGGAAGATGATGCAGCCTGGAAAAATATGCAGGATTACACAGAAAGACCTGAAAATGAAGACGAACCAGAGAAAAGTCCTGCAGAAAAGAGAAGTAAACAAAGAAAACTAAATCTCCATAAGAAATCGAGAAAACGACCAGTAAGGCGATGTACTACTGCCCTCAAACTCAATGACACCTCATCAGAGAGCAATACATCAACTGAGAACCTGGGAAAACACACAAGTATGGAAGGAAAGTCTCCAAAAATACCTGTGGGAAGTGGTCAGGAAGAAGTTGATAGGCAAAAATCTTCTTTTGAGGAAGAAAACTTGCATCAAGATGACATGAATAAAAAGAATAAACTGATGGAAATGACAACATGTAGCAGTAGAAAAGGTAAAAAGATGCAGAAGCGGTCTGGAGAAAAAGGAAGCTCACACAAAAATCACAAGCAGGAAAATGATTCACCAGTTACAGATTACACTAGCAAACTCGAAAACCCAAAGACGACCAATAAAGATGGATCCAAATTATTAACAGAGAATATAGCTGATTCTGTGGAAACCATGCTGGCTGATATGTTACCTGGCTTTAATTTCAAAACTGATAGAGCTAGCAATCCTTTACCTGTTCTGAGTTCTGGACCTCCAGAGGAAAATGATAGGATCATTGCTCAGGGGGAGGGGGTTGCAGCACAAAAGAAAAGGAAAGTGAGTTATAAAGATCTCGTAGAAAAACTGCTGGATGACAAATAAGTTAAGCATTAAAGTTAGAAACGTTTGGGTATGTAAATGCAGTTGTAAAGATGAAAATTTGAACGGTTTGATTTTGTGAGTTTAAATTTGAGATATGATTCTGGAGAGAGTGAAATGGAAAGGAATTTATCTGTGTACAGGGTTTCAACCTTACGAAAATATTGGGAGAAAGTAGTGGCTTCCAGTTTTTCAATTGAAGCCGACGTGTATCTATAGTACTATACTAATCTATATGCACTGTATTTATATGTACATTATTACCGGATAACATAATAGCTAATTTGTTTTGGTCGAGCTCTAGAAACATGTTCTCCAACATTTAAACATCATGATAGACTTGCAGGCACTTGTGATGTTCGTAAAAATACGAATAGAGTAATTGTAAAATATATGGAAGAAAAGCAAAATAAATTAGAATACTTAGAAGTTAAAAGACATTGAAAGGCCAGCCATGGTGAGGATTAGTTTAGTTTTTTTAATTTTTTAATATTAAGTTCTATAGATACATTGATTATAATTTTCCATTATCTCTACTTATGTTAAAAGTTAGACTTAGTGGTCTATGATCTTCTTTACTTTACTTCATCTGTCAACATCACAGCTCAGTAGGTTTCTGATTTTGGTTAGCAGCTACCTTAACGTGATCCTTTCTTGATAAAGTTCAGTCAGAGTGAGGGAGACCCAGGGGTGCAGGGTTCAAATCATTGGCCTCTAACTAGCAAGCGCTCAGTGATTACTGATTAATTTACTGCCCATGCCCAAGTTCAGGTATATAAGACAACGTGTAAGATGTCTATGGCCTATTTGTGTTGATGATACATAATTTATATTGATTTGGTCGAACACTTGATTACAGAATTTTTAAAATTTAGCATGCAAAATCACCAAAATGAGGGCCACTTTTGAATTGCCAGTCAAACTCAGAAAAGAATTTAAAGAAATAACGGAGTAATGCAAAATAATTTTTATTTTAAAACATAGATACTGATATTTTTATTGCCCACCAGCAGAGCAATTTTCATTCTTTAACTAGGCTAGTTTATCCATAGCCCTCTATTTTGATCGCCCGACCTGATTTGGTTTAATGAAGAAAGGCACTATTCTACATAAAAGACAATTTTTTATACTACAGAGAAGTCTTTTTTCTTTTTTAATCTGCTTTGGTGCAGTCCTTTACATTTAGCTTTATTGTCATTGAAGGAAATGGATTAGTATTATGTCCTTTATGTTTAGTTTTAATTATCCTTCTTTACGAGATTGCCTTAGCTGAAGCTGGTGCTTTTACCGTGGAGATATTAGTTATGATCCAGTTGCTAAGTTATTTAAAGAGGCTAGAGAATATGGAGCTGTCTCATTGGCCTGAAATGTCAGTAGAAGAGAAACTAGATAGAAGGAAGAGCACATGGATGAAACAAAATGACAAGTGGATGAATAAGTGGAATTTCAACTTATAGAAGTGGCCAAATAACAATGGAGCAATCAGAAAGTAAGTGGAAGAAAAAGTCAAATAAAGCATGCGAACAAGGCAACTTGGGAGGAAAAGAGAACACTGTACCAAGCATTTCAATCCTTCATATGACCAGGCAAAAGAACTAAATAGGAGTGGAAATCAAGTGGAAAGCAAAAATGTTAATGGCTTAGCTAAGAAATAGTATACACCAACTTAAGTGTGAAACTAGAAGGTGGACGGTGCCTAAATAGAGTAGGTAAATATAATATGCTGCTATTGTACTATGGAGTTGGTGGAGATGGAATGGCACATCATAGTGTCCCGATTATATGGATATCCGGGTCAACTACATAGAGATTTTAAATGTCGGCTCCTTGAGTAACTTATATGGAGAAGAAAGGATAACAAAATTTGTTGGCTACTTCATCAAGATTCATGATAGAAGATCCAAGATCCAAAAGGAAAGGGAGATCAAATAGATGTGATGGTGGTCAACTTGTTTTGGTCTTTTATGTTAATTGGTGTTGTTGGCTAGCTGCTGGTCCCATAGGTTGTTTGGCCTCGTGGATGTTTTTTATTAAAATAGCAATGTTAACAAGGATGTTGACCCTTAACATAGCCAAAATGCTATCAATTAGTATACAACAGTCTATAGGCGGCAAAAGAGAGAAACTAAACAAAGGTGCAAACCCCAAACAAACAAGGTCAAACAAGCCAAACACAGCAAGGCCAAAGGCCACAATGAAAACTTGTCAAACCTACAACAACCCAAAACCCAACTCAAGAATAGGGAGAAACACCCAAAACTTGACAAAAAGGGGCTTGGGAAAAGGAGGGGGATTTCCCCTTCCGCCTGTGACAAACAACCATCTAGGCAATATTGTCATTAGGAACATCCAAAGAAAAATCAAGTGGGGAGGACCCCACAGAGTTAATGTCATGTTGTTGCTATAGAACAACAATAGACTATTGCTATAGAATAGCATCATGAGAAGAATTGCCAAGAGTAGAGCGGAGTTGCAGATTAGGAGCAACAAATGTAGGAGCCTCGGGGGGGGGGGGGGTGGATGAGGCCACAACAACAGAAACAAGAGGGTCGGCAGAGGCTTCATCAACAGTAAGGGGCATCCCATCCCGGGAGGAAACATCATCCTCATGAGAGGAGTCGACAGAATCAAACTCAGAAGTATTGATTGTCAAATGATCAACGGTAGCATCCTTCCAGCAAGTAGCATCAGTTCTATGGCAGGAGAGAGAATAGGTCAAAGCTAAGTAACCCGTTGAGAAGGCATTTGTGGCAGTAAAAGGGGAGGCCCTCATAATCCAACGATTGAGTCCATGGCCTATCCACAATCATTAGAACCACATCCCTAGGGAGGGGCAAAGATTTGTTGATACTAATTAACAGGCGAGCAAAGGTAAAATGACCCATGGAAGTCGTGGCATCATCAAACTTCAAGAAGATGTCAATGGAGTTATCGATGGCCTCGTAACAAGAAAGCTCCCAGAAATGGATGGGAAGATTAGGAAGGTGGACCCAAACCAGATGGACATTAAGAGGTTCATTAAGGGGGTTGAAGGAAGTTGACCAGGGCTTGATAGAGAGAGTGTGATCTCCCCAAGCCCACAACTTACCAAGAACGAAATCGCAATCATGAGTAGAAGTAAAGGAAGCAATGAAAAAGCCTTTAGCACAAGGAAAAAACTCAATGCCATAAGTAACTAAAGGCTATTGGAATCAATGAACACTAAGAGGAGGGGGAGGGTGAATCAGTGTTCTGCAAATTTTAAGCTTTTTATTTTGATTCTTTAATTATCAGATGCATATAAAAGAAAGTAAAGTGTAGCAACACAAGACAAATAACCATGCAACTATATCACCAATATTTTTACGTGGAAACCCAAAAGGGAAAAACCACGGTGGGATTTGAACACACAATATTTTTCTACTATGGCCAGTAGCAAAACAATATTACATAAGGGGAATGCACTTGCATTCAGGCACACTTCCTAGAGCTCACTGCTCAAGTTACAAAAATAGGGCAACAACCCCGGAGGAAGGCTCATTGCCTTACAAGAGATTACAAATTGATTACAATACGTAGTGAACTAGAAAAGAGCATCTAATTATGCCAAAAATTAGTTCTGGTTAAGTGCAAAATGATTTGTTGTAACTGATCTGCTTATCTGCTCTATTCTGCTTTGCAACTGCTTACCGGATCAACCAAGATCAAGATGCACATGTGAAACTACGCGTAATCACATCATATCACACCCTAAATGCATCATCTAAATCGGTCTTATATATCCGCACATACAAAAATTAATCTTCCACAAGTCGGCTTCACCAATTATCAAAATGTAAAACGTGTAGCTGCAAGTCAACTTAGATCTATTACCGAACCATATTCCGGACCCAAAATACAAGATCACACGCTTCCTATAAGTCTCACATATCACCCCAAACACATTTCCAACCACCGGAATCAACTTAAAAAATCCCGACACACGATACACCATCAAACATGAATAATACTCTCCTTTACTGCTCTACCAGATATTGGATCTTCAAACAAGCATAGGAATTGACACCGAAGGGTGGATTGTCGTGATAATCTGCTTCATATACCCAATCAACTAATCACTGATCATCGAAACCAAAACCTGCTTCACCGGAAATGAGAATGATCACAAAACTATATACTGAACTGCACTGACAATCTTAATCCAGGTTCACTTTATCCAAGACATCTGGTTAGCCAAAACTTCATACCGGATTAGATTAGAAGGTTGAGTTGCAATCAATGACAACTCCTAAGAACCTGTAAGCATCAGGAAACACCAATCTTCATCAGAGCATCACCAGACCATCAAATGCCAACAAAGGCTTCCAAGAATTACTCACCCAACGACGAAGGTCCGGAAGAGAAGGTCAAAACCCAACAAATTTGCAAACCAAAGCACGGTGTTGGTAGAAACCAACATTTTCCACAACCTCCTGGTCACCGACCACAATAGGGGAGATCTTGGCACAAGGAAGAGGACAAATTCCCTTGGGAGGATGAGTTATAGATCTAGCCACGTGAGCAAAGCTTCGCCCACTAGCAAAGGAAGGAGGTTTGGGAGGAACAAGATCACCCATGCTAAGGATTGTGGCACCAACAGCACCAAAAGCGTCCGAACCCTCAACGTCCACACTGGCACTAACACCCATATGAAGGGCGGGGTGGGAATCATCCACAATAGGGGCAAAATGGGTTGACCTAGCAGCGATGCAATCGTACAGGAAGTGGCAACGACAAATTTCAAACTTTCCCGAGCAGGAGTGTCATTGAGGGTAGAGCACGAAGCCATCGATGTCCTTGGCCTTGTGGATGTTATTAACCTTTATTCATTCAAGTATTTCATCGTACTTAATGTTCTCCTTGTGTGTTTTGTGAGATCTTGAATATCTCCATTTACATCTTATTTTTTTAAATGATATTGTTAATCTATTTTTTATTGCATCGCCATTGTTTATCGCTTTAATTATGAAATTCCTTTCTCATCTTAATTGTGTTCTATTCTTTTTTTTTACCATTGTTTCTGCCTTACAATTTCTATTGACTCTCAAGTGTATTAGAGGACATTCACTTGAGTTGTTTGTTGTACTCTTATATATTTTTTTAATTTTAGATTTTTTTTTATAAATACATTAAAATTGAGTTTATCTTCTTTTTAAGAGATTCTTCCATACATAATAAGACATTTTTACCAATTTTTATTATATTTACCATCAAATATCTTAATTTTCTATTAGGCTTTTAAATATTTTTTTCAATTCAATTTAACACATAATTATCTCTCCTTAGAAAGTGTGAGCTTTCTTTTCCAATTTTTTATTACAAATTACAATGACTACATATATTATTCCAATGATGGCCTTAAAAATCTTATTCTCAAGCTTTCAAGGTCACATCAATATTTATTTTTGTGATGGGTTAAATTTCTCAATTATATTATCTAGTTTGTGGCACATCCTCCATGGTAGGAAACTTGCATACTAAACATTGCAAATCAAAAGAAAAATTAGGGAGAATGGGAGGCAAGGCAAGCAACGTATTTAAAGTAGTTTGAAAAAAGTTTGGTAAACATTGGTCCTAGAAAAGCTTAAATGGGTTTGATAGAAGTTTGGTGAAATTATGGATCTTATTCTACAACTTTTATAGGGGAATTTCTTTATGGTTTTACAATGGAAAGAGGAGGTTGTTGAATATTTCTAAAAGAATGATTTGGGGAATGACATGTTTCTACTTGGCTCCTTTTCACTAGTGTAACAAGTAGTTAGCTTGGGGTTTATATTTCTCAACTTGAGGGGAGAGAGCATCTAGGTGTCCTCTAGATGGTTATGGCCCCAACCCAACTGAGTAGAGCATAGCAATTGCAGTGGGGAGAGGAGTCATGACCCTCTCTTCTATAGGACATAGCCAATAGATCACCTTCTCTCTCTCTCCCCTTGGGCCATTCTTCCTCTACTCGAGTGAATCCCATTCCTTATTGTGGGGATGTTCCTTAATAAAGAGAACATGGGGCATTATTCATTGCAAGATCTCTCATACAATCTTGCTCGCAATTCATTATCAACATTGTTTTGTAGTTGGGTGTATTTGTAGTTATAGGCATTGATAAAAACTTCAAATTTGTTGGTCAAAGTGAAGAAGTATATAAAAGAATTTGATGGTGGTCTCAATGGACAATCACATTCCATATCAACCTTACTATGCTAATTGGTGCTACTAGAAGAGATTAAATTTGGAAAATTCCATGACTTCCTTGTTATTGCCTTAAGAACGTTAGCTTATCCATCTACCACAACTTTATTTTCACTGTGAGTAGTTGTGCACTTTGTTGGCACAAAATTTGAGGGTTGGGCAGCAATTTAACATAACTTAATGTAGAACTCAATTTGATTGCACATAAGGAGTAGGTATGTCTAGTGTAAAATATTTAAAAATTCTCAAGCCTACCTAAGCATTTTCATAGCCATAGGAAATAATGCTACAAGGCATTTTCATGGGAAATAAGCCTACCTAGGCATTTTCATGGGAAATAAGCCTACCTAGGCATTTTCATAGTCATAGGCATGTTATGTTTGTCATTGCACTTTGAGAGCAAAAATAGAGAAAGCCAAATGAGAGGTGACTGAGTATGTTTCAATGCCTACATTAAAAACATCTTCAATGTATTCCCTAGTGATGAGGTTCTCATGTGGTAATTGTTGTTGATAGTGGATAAATTTTGAAGTAGGAATTTAATCTTATAGGTCGGTGTTGGAGCCTAAACTGAGATGTTAACTTTCAAATTCAAAATTTTGGTATGTTGATTGATAACCTTGTTCAAAATGAGTCATTATGGCTCATGCAATATCATTATACTTATAGGGTTGAATATTTATATCTTATTGCTATGAGGTTAGAGGGATTAACCATTTGTGGTCCATTTGGGGAATTCCTTATGCTTCCTTTTTTAATGTTGTCTTGCATTATACAATGATATTTTGACAATATTAATGCATGTTGTAACATGATAATCATACATATATCCCATAAGCTAGTTATATATAAAAGAAGGGTGTTATAACTTTTAATAGCATAATACATTCTCTTGACTTGGGATTGACATAACTCACTGCATTTTTGTTTTGTTTTGTTGCTATTAGAGTTCATTTATAAGGAGTGAAGCTTGCATTTATTAAATTTTGTCAAATAGTTTGCATTTAGTATATGGGTTGGTGCTTTTTCTCTTGGAATTATGTTAGTGGTTTGTATTTCAAGCACATGCTCTTACTTTTGCATATGTATTTGTTTGGGTAAGATATCATTGCATATCATGACATTCATATTTATCTTTAATGTATTTCAACAATAATATGTACACATATAAACAACTATGAAAAGTTGTTTTGCCTTGGCCATCAAAGGAAGCATATGCCTTACATTCGATTGTTGGGTAGCTATTGGCAATACTTTTATATTTATCACTATCACTATGACATTATAGAGTGTATCATCATTATAATTTTTGGATATTGATTTATAGATGAGTCTTAGAAGCATGTTACAAAGGGTTAAAGATAAGCACCTTCCTTATAGGTTGTCCATGTAAACCAAAAATGTACTATTGATCACTTACACTCATTCTTTTGCAACAATGGCGAGTGTTAAGGAATAATAATACTATCACAATATCTTAAGCAGTAATTTTATGAATGTTTGGTGGGGAGAAAACTTGTTGCTTATCATTATCCAATGCAATAGTGGTAAGTGGTATTGTTTCTTATCAAATCATTGATATAGTTAAAAGGCCAAGAGAATATTGTTACAATTAGTGTTAGAGCTATGAAAGTTAGTCTTGTTTGAAAAATATTACTTATACCATTGATAAAAAATTGTTGTATGCATATAGATATATATAGATCTTTTGGTGCCAAGTTATGATATACCATCATAAGTAGTATAAATGATAGATTTTAGTGTTATCTAGTTTGTGAATTGGACTATTATATGAATGTGGGGTTGCATCATAAGGTAAATGATATTAGAAGACTAAGAATATTATTATTACTAATATTATTTGTATTTTTAGATGTGATTTGATTGATATAGTTTTGCTCACTATCTTGAGAATGATAAATAATGTCATGCTTAAAGCAAGTTTATAGGGAAAAGGACCCAGCAGTTGAGCGCGTTCCAATTCTTGTGATAGAAGTTGTTGATTTAATACCCCCATACTTGCTGATTTAATGTCCAACTTTTGTACAACATTGCACCAATAATTGAGTGAAATATAGCATTTGTTGTGAAAAGTAACCAATCATGTGATGCCACTTCAGTTGCACAAGTATTGGGGCCTTTTTGCACACCTATTGGTCTCACTTTTTTGGGGGCTGTTTTGGACACCTTGGCAAAAAGCATGCTGATGTGGCCCTGAAACCTTAGTTATAAGCAGGGGACTTGCCAAGTAAGCTGCTGTAAAAAAATCAGAGTGATTTGAAATTTCCACATAGGATTTTGAGAAGCGCGAAGTTAGGGTGCACAACTACTGGGTCCTTTCCCCTAGTTATTATCTTAAGTCTTTTAAAGTTTAATATGGTTTTTATGTGACCATGTTGACACATGTTATGTTTCGACTAAGAAGGATGTCATGATATAATATGATTATGATACATGTGTGTGTATTGAAATTATGCTTTCAAAATAGACTGAAATAACTAAGAAAGCAACCCAAAAGCATAAATGAAAACAACATCAAGATTAGGCTAAAAGAGGTAAAAAATATCATAATCAAAGTATGCCAAACCCCTTGTTGAGTAGATTTGCCCATGATATTTGGTTGGATGTGTGCTCACTAAATATGGATAAGGGTTTGATAGATATGATTTGGGATGAAAAGTGTGAATGGTCAAGATTGATTGATGATCTATGGTTGAGGATGAAGGAGAGGAATAAAAAGGAATTAAAAATTCCTTTTAGGGCACATGAGGGGACAAGCCCATGTACTTGATGTGATGGGAGGAGTTGAATTTAACTTAATCAAGGATTAAGTGTGTGCACATGATTAGGGAGTGGGTTAAGTGGGGATTAGGATGCAAGTGGGAGATGTAGGAGAATGCAGGTGGATGAGGATAAATAGAATTTTTGAATTAATTTTAATTCAAAATTGGAGGAAAAGGGGTGATGAAGATTTTAATTAAATAAACAAGGGTATTTATTTAATTAATGGATGAGGGTCTAAGGGGTAGTGTTGAATAGGTAAATTAATTAAATCAATTACCTTAGGAAATAGGGTAGAAGATGGAAGAATAAAGATAATTAATTAAATAATAATGAATTATTTGATTAATAGAAATAGATAGAATAGATGAATAATAGGAATCAAATGATCAAACAAAAGTGATCAATTTTAGATGTCTACATTTTGCCCCTCTTTGAGATGGTGTTACAAAGTAGCATTATTTCAAAGAATATTAAGACATAGAGCTTGGAAAAAAATGTTTAGATTAGGGAAGATGCCCTAGTCATCCAAAAGAGTAATTAGAATGAAAGATGATGAAAGATGAGAGATGAGAATGCCCCCTCGAGAGGACATGCAGGTTCAAGAGAACACACGTGTGCTCTCGAAATGGATCAGATAATGCATGCATGATGGATGATTATGAAAATGCATTATGGATGCAATGGAGTAGGATGATGATGGAAAATGCATTATGGATTCAATGGATTAGGATTATGATGTTGATGAGGATGCTTGATTGGTGATGAAAGGATGAAAATGATTAATGGATAGACTAACAAGTCTATATTATGCATAGGGATGCTAGATGATAATGAAATGATATGATGGATGACATGCAAGGATAATACAATGACGGGATGGACGCAACATAAGACGAATGAAATAAAAGTGGATTGAGATATCAATGCAAAAGATGAGGGCATAGGAAACAAGTAGGGTGATGGAAAGATAGGATGGATAGATTAGAAATATGTGGGATAAATAAATGGGGAAAGATTGAGTATTGTATGGTAATTACCATGAAGTGAGCACTTATTCTGATTTAGCATTGTCTATGAGGCACCAAGGTATGAGGAACCAAGGTGATTTCATAGCCAATACATAAGACTGACACAATAAACAAAAAGGTTAGTCTAGAATCTCACAAAGTTGCAAGGAACCTTGAGGGAAGCAATGCTACAAAAACCACAAGCAAAAGATATTCCCTAGTGTAACATGAGACCACAAGGATCTCATGAGGGAACAACATGAGACACATTAAGAAAACATGCACAAGCAAAAAAGAAAGACGATTTCCCTTGTTTCATAATTCATAGCTCACCATGATATAAAGGATCATGGTGACCATAAGGAGGCAAAAATAGGAAGCTCAGATAGAGATAAATAAAGATCCAAAAGCACCAAAGAAATAACAAGTATCTTAATTACCTTTTTCCATAGGAAAGATTGATGGATGGGATTGATTGGTCTGATATAAGGATACATACTATGAAGACCAATGATCCGTAGCAAACTAGGATTTCTATGACAAGAGACAAGGGAGACACCTGAAACTCCACGAACACCAAGGGATGATTGTTGAAGCACCAACTAGACATGGACACAGTCTTAACGACACATAATTGACAGACACAAAATATGGGACCTAAGGACACATATATACAAATGAGCCTAGGTGGAGACACATGACTACACTATGTACAAGCACTATTTATAAGATGTACAAGATATATAAGGGATTAGGAATGTGGATGATGACCAAAAGAAAAATATGATGTTGCCTTAGTCAAGTTGAAAAGCCAAGATAGATTGATGGTTGATGGCGTGTTGTTGATGTGGGAATGATATATCTTGAAACAACAAAAGGATTGGGAAGGATACATCCCAATGATGATGATTTGATTGTGAAGGATTTCAAAAAGGTTGGGAACAAGATCATGGATGTGATTGGAGGATTTGATAGGTGTTTGATGTTAGATTGCAAGGAGGATGTGGATAGGATTTGCATGCGATGGTGACTTGCGAGGAACATTGGGATTGATGGGATGGATGAGATTGGATTACATAGAGGTAGCCTAAAGTGAGATACCAATGACAAGGGATGTAAGAAGTGATGGAATGGTATAAAAATAGTGATTGAAAGATGGAGGATATGACGATAAGGTTTGGGAGATGAAATGATAATGAGATAAGGGTCAGGAGATGAAAGGATTTTGGATTAAAAATGGAAATAGATGAGGATGGGGATAGGAAATTATTATGGATGGAGGGACAAAGGAATTGGGAGATAAGGATTGTTGCATAAGGGATTAGTGAATGGATGGTGGGTTTGATAGGGTTTTCAAGGACTATGACAAAAAAGAAATAAGATGCCCCTACTTAGTATATGTCGTTCATGATGAGGAAGTAGGAGGGATACAATAGGGTGAATGATAAGGTGACATGAGTATGAGGGATATGGATGGAAGATAAGATGATGGGTGGACAAGGACTATGAACTAGGCATGTGGAATGATTATATGGATGAGAGGAATGATGGGTGGATAGGAGGTGAAATAGATAAAAAATGGATGATGGGGAAATGGATGCCAAGAGGTGTCCAGAGAATGTATACATGGTGGTATTTTCTTTTTATCAATGTCCAAAGGAGGATGGAGGAAATGAAAGGGATAAGATATGATGGGTATGGTAGATAGGATGGATGGAGGAAAAGATGGATGGATAGCTAGAATAACTTGCCCCCAAGTGTGGAGAGATAAAAGGATCTAGGGATTACACATGATGCATGTTTTCTAGGTTTTCATCATGGTACTTGTCCAAGACACCTTTTGCCAAGTTTTCACCATTGGAAGTATATTTTTTTTCTCTTTTTTTTTTGACTTTTTATTTTATTTTTAAGGAGGAAGTTTATGGATGGAGATGAATGTGAATAACTATATTTGGAAGATCTGTGATAATTGGGATGGAGGACTCAAGCATCAAGTTCCATATCAAGGTAAAAGGAGCATGTGTGTAGTGATCATTGGATGTTGATGCAACCTTATCAGGATGAGTGGATTATGCAAAGTCGTGGATTATATGGTTTTGATGGGCGATGTATGTGGTGTGAGGGAGATGGCATTGGAAAGTGATTGGATGGAATGATGGAAAGAAAGTGTGATAGGGGGATGTTGTCGGGATCAACATTGGCACATGTTGTGGGGGTTGTAGAATGAGTGGAGGATAAATTGATGGAGGATATGGATATGATGGAGGAGTTATGATAGGGATTTTTGGGACATAGGGACCCAAAATGGATTTATGAAATGGAGGGGAGGAATTCTTAGATGATGGATTAGCAACTTTTGGTGCTATTGGGAATTTTTCTTTTGAATGCACTGCTTCTTTTTGCTTTTTTTTTAGTGGGCCTTTGTGGCCTTTGGGATTTAATGCATTTTTGGATCAAATCTTGTTTTGTGGGAGCATGTATTTTTTAGGGGACATAGTGATCTTTACATTGTTGTGGATGTTTAGCTTTATGCATTTTTCATTTGGCATCCAAATTGCGTTTATTGGCAATGGTATGAGTGTGAGAAGATGGAAGATGTGGAGATATTATGGATGGATTGATGGATGTATGATGTTGGATAGGATGTAGGGGTATTTGCCTTTGTTGATCCTGATTAGGAATTAAAGGAGTGGAATGTTTGTGATGAGCATGATAGGGATATGGGATTGGTGGATGAGGGTATGATTGAGACAAGATGGAAGATGATATTTTTGGATATAAGGTCCCAAAATAGATTTAGCATGTGAGGGATATGTGATGATGGATTTTGGGATATAGGTGTAAGGAAGTTAAGTAGTGGAACAACTTCCTACACTAACCTTGAGATGAGGATAATGCAAAAACTTTTATAGATCGTTACAACAGTTACATAAAACAGAAATAGACATAATAACACTCAAACCATAACATAGTGATTTTCGTGGGGAAAACCCTTTCGAGAGAAAAACCCCACACTCTAAAAGCTGCCCAATATATTATTCAGCAATCAAAAACAAATTATAATATACTTGCAGAGCAAGATCTTCGCAGGAGTGCCACTAATCAGAGATTCAGAGGGAACTCAATAGCCATAAGACTATTACACACAACCTCTATCTCACACACCTCATATATAGGAGATACAATACAAGAAACCATCAAACTGTATTACAAAAACATGGGCTAAAACCACCCAATAAGATGTAGCTGACCTTATCTCCCTTCTAGATTCCCTATGACATGTTAAAACACACATCAACACTTGTCTCACCCTTTTACAACTCATTTATGTGTTCGATACATTTTATATTTTCTTATTTCAGGAGTACAAAATTCTAGAGGCCATAACTTGCAAACCATGTGCCTGATTGACAAACTGTTTGAAGCATCAGAAATCTTATGAAGTGCTCTATCACCTCATAAACCTCTACACCATTTACACCCACTTTTTTAGGGAGTTTTTGGGGGGTCTAAATTCCCCAAAATTATGTTTAAACCTTTAATTGCACCCCTCCAAAACAAAAACTAGTTGCGATCTTATGACAAAACTTTACCAGCATGCTTATCTAACCAACCGGAAGCTTCTGTGAGAATTATGCACCATTTTGTGCTTAAATGAAAATTTACTATAAATAGTAGCATCATGTAAATGCAAGGTTGAGACACCATTTTCCCAACATTCTCCCACTTATCGAACACCTTGAAAGAGAAAAGAGAGTATCAACACAATGAATCAATTGCTAGGGGCCATAAGGTCCATAAAATCTGAACACCATCTGGACTTCTTTGTGCTCACAGCCTTATTTAAACAATCTACAACATTCATCAAAGTTTCTACCTTAACCAACTTCACTTTGCCATCTTCGACAAAATTATACTAAACATCAATGTGCTTGGTCCGGGCATGAAATGTCAGGTTCTTAGCTAGGCAGACACACTCTGACTGTCACAATAAACTGTCACAGCTCCTTGTTTTATTCCGATGTCTGAACCTGGTCTCTTAAGCCAAATGGTTTTTTTACAAGAATGATTAGCTGCCATATACTCTGCTTCAGTAGTGGATAAAGCAACCACAGCCTGTTGCTTACTCATCCAACTAATTGCGCCACCAAATAAAGTAAACACATAAGCACTGGTGGATCTTTTGCTATCAATATCACCTACCCAGTCTAAATCCACATAACCATGAATATCAAGGAAAATCACGTCTTCAACTAAATTACCATGATAATACAAAGAATACTCTGAGGTACCCTTCAAATATCTGAAGACTCTTTTGACTGCACCCAAATGAACTCTACCAGGATTAGACATATATCTTGACAGAACTCTCACTGCTTGGGCAATGTATGGTTTAGTACAGACCATAGCATACATCAAACTTCCAACTGCACTTTTGTAAGGCACTCTGCTCATTTCTTTCATATCTGATGGGGATGTAGGACAATTTGCAGCAGATAATTTCATTCCAACTGCAAAAGGAACACATAATGGTCTACAATCCTGCATGTTGAACCTCTATAACATTGAATTCACATACTTACTCTGTCCTAGCCATAGTGTTTTGTTCACTCTATCTCTTTTAATTTCCATCCCAAGAATGTGCCTTGCTACACCAAGATCTTTCATTTCAAATTTAGCAGCGAGCTGAGACTTTAGTTCTGAAATCATACCTTTCCCTTTACCAATGAATAACATATCATCAACAGACAATGCAATGTACAGGAAATGATCACCATCAGGTTTATAATAAACATAGTGATCTGATTTAGAACACTCAAATCTCAAACTCAACACATATGTATCAATTTTTTGCTACCACATCCTAGGACTCTGTTTGAGGCCATACAGTGATTTCTTTAATTTACAGACTATTAGGATTCCCAAAGATACTGAGAGGGGGAGGGGGGGGTGAATGAGTATCTAATCTGTAAATAGATTTTTTGTCCTTATTAAATAAATTGCATTCCAAAACAGTGTACCAGTAAACAAGAATTAATGCAGTAAATATGAACAATAAACACAACATAGAAAGCACACCATAACACAAGATTTTTGGCGAGGAAACCCAGTGTGGGAAAAACCTCGGTGGGATTTGTGACCCAAAATATTCACTCACTAGCCAATGGATGGATATTACCTACAATAGAGGCCTGCACATGCAGGAAGGCCAATTGCCTAAAGCTCACTGCTTAGTTACAAAAGGAAGTCTCATTGACTTACAAAATGGATTATGCAAATCCAATATAATGTACTGCTTTAGTTCAGCATCTGCTATGCCAAGTTCAGTACCGGTTTAAGCTCATACAGTAAGCATAAACCTTACTCCAAAATCTGCCTTAATATTCGCACATTACTTCTGTAATATTCGCTTATGCTATAATCTTCTCATGTCCGCATCTTAAATGATCTACAAGATCTCATACTTATATATGAGTCTTATTACAATATGCCATGTCGGCTTACAAAAAGATATTACAATTAAATACAAAATATAATAATGAAAATCTTGTCTGCTGGGGTGTCGGTAATCATCGTTGTCATTGCCGGTGAACTATCTGCTGGTGTAGAGTCTATCAGTGTCGGTGCCTATCGGTGCCATAGGATTGCAAGGTTGTCATCAATGAAAATACCTTCAATCATCCACAATTCTCATTGGAGTGTGCAATGCCAACAATCTCCCCCTTTGGCATTGATGGCAACACCCATGAGAAAAATTCAAAATTGTATCCAAAAATTGAAGTCCAAAAATCTTACCAAAACTGTGTGCTCCCCCTAAGCAGATGATCTCTAAGTCATTGGATTTTTCTCTTCTCTACTACTCCCCCTTTGACATCAATGACAAAGGTTGTCAAAATGTCAATTGAGTGTGGTTATCAGCTAGAACCCTGTAACCGGTTGGTTACAATCTGAAAAAGGTCCGCTAATATAAAATTTAGGCTCTCAGTGAGCCTGTCATTGTCCTTCAATGTTGCCTCTGTTCTTTGAATGGTACCAGTGAGGTGATGCATTTGCTCTTCCAGTGTCTTCAATCCTTGAACAAGTGCCTCTGATATATCTTTCGTTAAAGAGATGAGGTAATCCAATTTGGGACTGAGTCTACATTTAAGTTATTTTGCCTTGTATTTTATTCTTGCCTTTTCTTTCTCTAATTTTTCAAATTTTTCTTCAAATTCAACTATCTCCTGTTCAATAATTGATATTGGTTCAAGTGATCCAATGATGTTGTCAGCTATATCATTTCTTTCTTTCTACACATTACTGATCTTCTTGTCTATATCCACTGTCAAAATATTAGTCTTGCATGTGTCTCTGTACAATTCCTTAAACTCCATTATTGTTTTGCTTAGTGCCGGTAGGAGGGTGTCAATGTGTCCCATGCACTTCTTTATTGTCTCATCAAATAATTTCTCCTTTTCCTTATGCATTTTCTCTCTAAGTGTCTCCTCATTTATCTGTTCCACTGTCAATATGTTACCAGTGATATACTTAGACAATGTGTCTAATTGACTTAAGGAATCTTTATTGTCCACCTTGCACTTGGGTGCAATCAGTTTTAGAATAGGAATGGTATCATCAATAGCCTTATATGCTAGTGCATTACACTCTGTGATTTTCTTAATTGAATCCAATAATACCTCTATTACATTAGTTGGTTTGAATTATGTCATGGAAGAACCAGATGATTGTCCAACTACCTTAACAATCTGCATTGTGTCAGTGTGAGTAACCTCTTTGCTTGTATTGACCTCTGGTAGGTCAGTTTGTGTCTACATTTCTATCAGCAAAGGTTTGTTGGTGGCACTGTCTTTGCATGAACCTATGACTCAACCTTTTTCTCTTCTTGTTTCTCAACATGTACCTCAGTGGGTTTCACTATGCTCTCTACTGTCGATTTCTCTCATGATGTCTCAGTGGTATTTACTGTCGGTTTCTCAGTATGCACCTCTGTACTGTCCATTGTCGGTATCTCAACTGGTTTCTCTGTGTTATCAGTCGGTTGCTCTAACTCTGTAGGTTTTTCAGTGTTTGCATTAATGGTATTGTCAGTATCCATTCCAGTAACCAGGGGATCAACTGATTGTCCAGTTTGCTCAAGTTGTGTCTCAACCCCAATCTCAACATTATCAGCTGGTGTTTCAACTGCAATATTTTCAACCGATGGCTCAGTAGCCACGTCTTTCTTCTCACTAGTGGTTTCCTTATCAACCACAATATTGACCTCTTGTGTATCAATATTCATTGTGTATAAAACTTCAGAATCAGAATTCGTATCCTCATGTGTAGTCTCCATATCCTTAGTTGTCGGTGTGTCAACAGTTTCAACTGGTGAAGTAATAGAAGGAGGTGGTGTCAAATTGTCTGTTACTTTTATGTTGGGTAGTCCACCTACCTTGCCTTTACCTTTGTCTTTAGCCTTTTGATAGACCTTGAAATTTTTGGGTCTATTGAGTTCTTCTTGCTTCTCTTTCTCCACAAAGAAGATATCCCATTTATCTGTTGTCTCTTCAGTGATTTCATTAACTCTGTCTGCCATTAAAGTACATGTTGATGACCACTAGAAAATATTGTCCTGTTAGCTTCACTTATTAACTCATCAATTTCTTCTACTTATTTAACAGGGTGTACAACAAGTAGCTTTTCAACTTTTATTTTCTTATCCAATTCCATAATAGCTAGCCTCTTGGCATCAAGTCATCTATACAAGTCACTGGGCATATCATCTACAACCTCTATCAAAAATTTCTTATAGATATCTAGGTGTAGAATGATACTATTTTCTATGCTTTCCTTTTCCTCATTTGTAAAAGTATCATACAATTTACTAACATTAGACAAGTTTCCATCATCCATTATTTCATTCAAAAGATTGTCTAAAGGAGGGATAACCTGTTTTTCCTTCTTCTTCCTTGGTGTCATTTTCTTTGCTAGAGGCCTTACTGCCTGTTGTTTCTTTCTTGTTTTCTTTGGTGCATAAGAGGGTACCGGTGAAGGTTTTCTTTTCCTTTCTACTCTCTTAAACTCAGCTGGGATTTCACTGTCAGATGAAGTTCCAATTGGTGAGAGGTGAGCTTCCGGTTGTAACCCTTCCAAGTCACTTTCCTTAATACCGGTGATACTCAATACATTTTCCTTGATCTCTTTCACCTGTTTAGTTGCTTTCCTAATATATTGCTCTCTTTTCTTCCTTTGTTTAAGTGTTTGTACTTTGATTTCAATGGTTTCAGCACTACCAAATATTTTCTCTTTAGGTTCTCTAGGGGCTTCAAGTAGGGCTTTGGCATATGTCTCAATTATGTTTACATCAGCCTCATAACCCATTTTTGTCACCCAAACAGTTCTAGGAACCACTTCCTCCATCCAAATTTCATCTTTCTTAATAACAAAACAAATTTCTTTTTTATATTTGTCAACAATGTTCTGAGGTAGCCTTTCCCTTGTTTTCATTCTAGCCTTAAATACTTGGAAATATTCAATTATATTGTTTTCCCTATCTGTTCCCATGCCGGTAAAGATATCCAATAGTTGTTTACCTTCCGATATGTCAAAACCAAATTCTTTCCTACCTATACCGGGAAATTCCTTTGTAATATATAGCATTAGGCACACAAGTAGTTTACCAAATCTAAAAGTACCTTTCTTATCACCTTTAATTTTCTTCAAGTTGTCAATCAATTCATCCTTCAACCATTCACATATATCTATCTTAGTATTACTGTTCACCATATCATAAGCACTCTTGATACATAAACTAGAAACTGAGTTCAGTCTATTAGCATGTGTAGTTTTGTATCCTAGTATCATGCTAATGAATCTGACATTTATATCTTTCACATCATTGACTCTCAAGGATTTGTTGTCATGGGTTGCACCAGTTAATGTCATCACAATGTTATTTGAAACTTTCTTAGTTTTGTCAAGCCTGCTACCGGTGGAAGGTAAGCCAGTCACTGCCTTTATTGCTTCTCTAGTGATCTTATGGATATAATCAAGGCAAAAGAATTCTCCATGAACTCTACTGAGTACAATCCTCACAACTTCCTTAGGGAAATCCAAAATATCAAGTATTTCCACAAAACCTAGGGTTTCTATGATCTTATATTCTGGTTTCACAACACCATTCTCATCACAAATGATAGTCTTATACATATTCATGATTTCATCAGCACCTAGTTCCTCAATATGACAATGTATGTATATCCTAGGGTCTTCTGCATATGCAACTCCTTTAGGGATTTTAGAGAATACGCCTAGGGTATCATCATGCTTCGCTACTTCGAGTATGATCTTGAATACAGGCCTAGGGCATTTAACCACTTCAATAGCAATAGGGTTTGCAATGATTTCAAGAGCAGAGGAGGAAGCCATTGATAAATACCTTAATCTGCCTTTAGGTTTGGATGCTTGAAATATTTTGCTTCACTTCTCGTTGTGGATGCCTTCACTCGGGTTATTCGCGCTCTTAGGAAATTTGAATGCTCAGTGAGTGAAAAAGAGTGAAAAACACTTGCTTTATAATGTCTTTTCCTTCAACTACCACAATAAATGCTCATTGGTTAAGTGAAACTTAACTCATCTGCCGGTAAAGAAGCAATTCATCTTCTTACCATCAACCGAGGGTAAAATAGCATGATTTTCAATTTGTTGCAATACCCCCAAAAAGGTTTCTTTCAGTTAGATAAAGAATCTCTTGCCAGTGGAGTGATACTTTGTTCTACCGGTGAAGGAATAGTTTCATCAACATTCTGATCTCTCTTTCTAATCCATTGTTTTGAAAATTCTTGCTTTACCTCATCAACCTTCTCTTTACCTTTCAAAATGGGTCCTTTATTATTTGTCGGTGATGCCTTCTACAAAATTTTGCAATATGTCCAATCTTGTTACAAGCATAACAAGTCACATTGTTTTTCTGAATAGCCTTTCCATATCCTATGTCGGTTTGTGTTCTGCATTGATTAGATAAGTGTCCAATTCTTCCACAAACATAACATCTTACATTCATTCTACAGTTTTCTGAATTATGACCAATTTTGTTGCATTTTGAACATTGACCGATGGGTGCATTAGTGTTCTGATAGTTTCTAGATCTACACTGATTTTCTCTATGACCATACTTGTTACAGTTAAAGAATTTCCCATTAAATTTGTAGGCATTAGGTTGTCTTACCGTTTTACTATGATCATGATTGTTTGTAGTACCGGAGCTTTCACCAACTTCAAAGCCAAGTCCATTAGTGTCTCCATTAGGTTTCTGACTTTTCAGCATATCATCAAGTTCTTCTGAACTTTTCTTGAATTTCTCTTTATGTTAATTTGCAGTAGCCAACTCATTTTCCAAGAAATCCTTCGGTCTCATGAGTTCAGTTTTATCATGTTCCAAGTGAATCAAATTTGTCTTTAACATATCATTTTCATGACTAAGTCTTAGATTTTCAGTTCTAGCATCATTGAGTCTTCTAGCCAAGTCATCTTCATTCTTTTTTCTGTCTTCAGTGTCTTTACAAAATCTCATAGTCATATCTTGCATCTCAATCCTCAAGGTCATGTTTTCTTGCTTCATCTTGCTTACAATATCATTAAGAGTTTCCTTTTCATCATCATCATTCTATATCTTCTCATGAAGTTCTCTTCTTTTGTTTTTAGCAATAGTAAGATTCTCTTGAAGTCCTTGAATGATTTCTTGTGCAACCTTCAGATCATCTTCAAGTTTGATATTCTTCAACTTTTATGCATCATAATCCGCAAGAGTACTCCTAATTGTTTTCTCAAGTTATCCATTTGTACCGGTGTCAGAATCTTTCTCAAGCTATTAGGCTTTTGAAAATAGAGGACCAGGCTCTGATACCAATTGTTAGGATTCCCAAAGATACTGAGAGGGGGAGGGGGGGTGAATCAGTATCTAATCAGTAAATAGATTTTTTGTCCTTATTAAATAAATTGCATTCCAAAACAGTGTATCGGTAAACAAGAATTAATGCAATAAATATGAACAATAAACACAACATAGAAAGCACACCATAACATAATATTTTTGGCGAGGAAACCCGGTGTGGGAAAAACCTCGGTGGGGATTGTGACCCACAATATTCACTCACTAGCCAATGAATGGATATTACTTACAATAGGGGCCTGCACATGCAGGAAGGCCAACTGCCTAAAGCTCACTGCTTAATTACGAAAGGAAGTCTCACTGACTTACAAAATGGATTATGCAAATCCAATATAATGTACTACTTTAGTTCAGCATCTTCTATGCTAGGTTCAATACTGGTTTAAGCTCATACAATAAGCATAAACCTTACTCCAAAATCTTCCTTAATATTCGCACATTACTTCTATAATATTCGCTTCTGCTATAATCTTCCCATGTCTGCATCTTAAATGATCTACAAGATCTCATACTTATATATGAGTCTTATTACAATATGCCATGTTGGCTTACAAAAAGATATTACAATTAAATACAAAATATAATAATCAAAATCTTGTCGACTGGGGTGTCTGTAATCATCTTTGTCGCTACCAGTGAACTATCTGCCGGTGTAGAGTCTGTCGGTGTCGGTGCCATAGGATTGCAAGGTTGCCATCAATGACAATACCTTCAATCATCTACAATTCTCATTGGAGTGTGCAATGCCAACACGGACCAAATTGCTTTTACCTTTTACCACATGGTTCTCTAGATGTCTATATAAATATCCTCTGCCAAATCATCATGAAGGAAAGCAGTTTTCACATCCATTTTCTCAACCTCTAAATCTTAAGCAACAGCAATAGAAATAAAAAATCTAATGGATGTCATTTTTGCAACAAGAGAAAATATCTCACCATAATCAACACCCTCAAGCTGAGAGTAGCCTTTTGCAACCAACCTCGCTTTATATTTCTCAATCCTTCCATCTGAACCAATATTTTTCTTGAACACCCATTTACAACCAATGGGTTTCCATCCTTCAGAAATTGGTACAAGATCCCATGTGTTATTCTTTTTCAAAGCTGCCATTTCTTCTTCTATAGCAATCTTCTAGGATTCTGCATCATTCATACTAATACCTCTTCTATAGATTTTGGTTCATCCACATTAGTATTCAAAGAAAAAATACATCTCCAATCATCAGGTGAATACCTTTCAGGTGGTCGTCTATGTCTTGTAGACCTTCGAACAAGATGAGTTGGAGGTTCTTCCTCCTCTTCTGAAGATTCAGAGCTAGGCGAGCTCTCCTCAACTTCTTGCCTATCTAGGGGTCTCGATTCAACTCTTTCAGATGTAGAAGGGAATTGAATCACATCTTCCTTTTTAGTCTGTTCTTGCTGCAATGTAACAGAAGGAGACTTAATTTCTCTAAAAATAACACTTCTACTTTGAATTATCTTTTGTGCAATAGGGTCCCAAATCTTGTATCCTTTCACACCATAACTGTACTCGATGAAGATACATTTCACAACCTTGTTCTCCAACTTTGTCTGCTTCTCCTTTGGTACATGTGCATATGCCTCGCAATCAAAAACTCTAAGATGTCTCAATGAAGGCTTGTGACTCGACCATGCTTCTATAGGCATTTTATCAACAAGAGTTGATGTAGGAGATTTGATAATTAGGTAGCAAGTAGTGGCACCAGCTTCAACCCAAAACTTTTTTTCTAGACCAGAACCACTCAGCATATTCCTAGCCTTCTCCATCAATGTCCTATTTATTCTTTCTGCAACTCCATTTTGTTGTGGAGAATATGGAGTTGTCTTTTGTTTGTTAATAACATAGTCTTTATAGAATCTATCAAAATCATTAGAGAAAAATTCACCGCCATTGTCAGTCCTCGAACATTTAATTTTCTTTCTAGTCTGCAACTCAAGCATTGCTTTAAATTTTTTAAATCGATTGAAAACTTTAGATTTACTCTTTAAAAAATATATCCATGTCCTCCTACGAAAATCATCAATAAATGAAACAATATGTGGATTTTCCAATCGAAGAAACATCTACAGGACCAAACACATCAGAATGAATAAGATCCAAAACACCACAAGATTTATGAGAACTTGAGTAAAACTGAATGCGGTTTTGTTTTTCATAAATGCAATGCTCACAAAAATCAAAGTCAAGATTACAATCATTCAAACCTTCAACAAGGTTATTATTTTCCAGGGTCCTTGGACCCTTTTCTCCATTGTGGCCAAGACTTTGGTGCATAACATAGTCTTCTCTACAGGTAACTTTACTTCAGAAGAAAGAGCACCCTTAGGTACCCAAAAGCCATGTCCATCTATTGAAGGTGAAACTCTCAAATTTTTTGACAAAAAATCCACAAATTTACTTTTTACAGAAGTGCTATTACACTCAATAGTGTATGGCTCTATCTTATACAAAGTGTCAAGCTTGACACCTCTAGCAATTACCATAGCACCCTTAATCATTTTACATCTTTCTTCAGAAAAGACTACTTGCACACTCGCATCTATCAGTTTTCTCACAGATAACAAATTTCATTTTAGTCTAGGGATATGCAACACACCATTAATCCTTTTTATTCTACCATCAAAAAACTCGGTTCTAACTTTACCTTGACCAACAATGTCTAAATGTGAATCATCACCCAAGTACACCTTACCTCCATTAAATTCTTCATAATTAAAAAACCAATCTCTATTGGAAGCCATATGAAAAGATGCACTTGAGTCAATTAACCAAGCATCATTACCTACATGAGTCACCAAAGATGCAATAAATGCATCACCATCTTCCTTCTCGGACTCAGAATCAAAATCAAACTTCTTATTTTTCTTCTTCTTTTCTTCTTTGCAGTCCTTATAGATGTGACCTAGTTTATCACAATTCCAACAAATGACTTTGGACCTTCCAGGAGATTTTGATCTCTCTCTCAATTTGGACTTATTGTGCTTCTCATTCTTCTTTCCTTCTCCTTAGGTCTTCCACGAACAATTAGGGATTACTTTGAACTGATGGATGCCTTCCTCTGTATCTCTTCACCAATTAGGGAACCCACCACATCTTTAGACTTCAAAACAACATAAGTACTACCAATAGCCATAACAAGAGAATCCCACGAATCAGGCAAAGAACAAAGCAATATCTGGTATTTCTCCTCTTCGTTCATCTTGACACTGACAGATACTAATTGAGCCACCAACATATTGAATGCTTCCAGGTGGTCTGTAATTTGTCCACCCTCTTCCATTTTCATGGAACACGATTTCTTCCTCAAGAAAATTTGATTTAATAAAGATTTCCCTTGATACATTTCACCAAGCTTAGTCCATAGCATCTTTGCAGAGTTTTCTTCATGGATATTGATCATAACAGAGTCTTCCAGGCACAGTCTGATTAGACACTTGGCTTTTCAGTCCATAACATCATACTAAGCCACCACAGTAGGATCTGAAGGCCTTTGGACATTCACATCAACAACATCCTATAGATCTTGATCTATTAGCAGATCTTCCATCTTCAGCTTCCACATCTCAAAATTCATTCCATTAAATTTTTCCACCTCTATTCTCCCTGACGAACATGCCATCTAAAAATTCCTACAACAAGATCAAAAAGTGTCTTTTGCACAAGCTCCCACTCAAATCTGGATTAGTGCAAAAAACTCAAAAACCCACAACTGAAACTAAAGGTGATCAAGATTTGATACCACTTGAAAGGAAGTAATGGAATAACTTCCTACACTAACCTTGAGAGGAGGGTAATGCAAAAATATTTACAAATCGTTACAGCAGTTACAAAAACAAAAAATAGACATAATAACATTCAAACCATAACACATTAATTAACGTGAGGAAAACCCTTTTGGGAGAAAAACCCCACACTCCAAAAGCCGCCCAATATATTATTCAACAATAAAAAACAGATTACAATATACCTGCAGAGAAGCTCTTCGCAGGAGTATTACTAATCAGAGATTCCGAGGTAACTCAATAGCCATAAGACCCTTACACACAACCCCTATCTCACGCACCTCATATATAGGAGATACAATAGAAGAAACCGTCAAACGGTATTACAAAACCATGGGCTAAAACCACCCAATAAGGTGTAGTTGACCTTATATCCCTTCTAGATTCCCTATGACGTGTTAAAACACACATCAACACATGTCTCTCCCTTTTACAACTCATTTATGTGTCCAATACATTTTATATTTCCTATTTTAGGAGTACAAAATTTTAGAGGTCATAATGTGCGACCCATGTGTCCGATTGACAAATCGTTTGAAGCGTCGGAAAGCTTGCAAAGTGCTCTATCACCTCGTAAATCTCTATACTATTTATGCCCACTTTTTAGGGTGTTTCGAAAGATCTAAAGTTCCCAAAATTAAGTTTAAACCTTTAATTGCACCCCTCCGAAACGAAAAACTTTAATATCCTCAAAACTAGTTGTGATCTTGTGACAAAACTTTACCGACATGCTTATCTAGCCAACCAGAAGCTTCTGGGAGAATTTTGCACCATTTCGTGCTCAAATGAAAATTTACTATAAATAGTAGCCTAATGTAAATGCAAGGTTGAGACACCATTTTCCCAACAATAGGGATCCAAAATAGATGTGGAGGATGAAGGAGGAAGATGGATGGTTGTTTTGGTTCTATATGATGGAGGAGGGGGGATGACGATAAATGGTTTTGAGGAATGATGAGAAGATGTGATGGTGGGTTTCGAAGCATGCTTGGATTTTGCATTAGTTGTACTAACACTTTTGGATGTAGTGCCTTGGGATATGTAACCAAGACCATGAGATCATGGATGCACTTTGACATGGGTGGGCTCTAAAGTACCTTTCTCATGAAGGTCTAAGCCTTTACCTTGATAGTTAATTTTTTGAGCATTCGATCTAAAATAGGGTACTTATTATTAGGGAACAAGATGTGAATCCATTATTGGATGGATGAGGATTGGGACACACCGTATGAAGTGAATAAAAGGTGTTCTTATGATACTAGTGAACCACCATGGATGAAGGTGAGTGAACCAAGGGGATAGAGTGATGGTGGTGGGATGGTTTGAAGAGGAGATGGTGAAGGGTCATGAACTGGAGCAAATGAGATGGTAGGATCTTGATTTGGATGAGGGGATGATAATGGATCTTGAGATGGAGGTTGGATGGTTGGATCATGATATGGATGAGGGTATGATAATGAATCTTGGGATGGGGGAGGCATAATTGTAGGATCAATGAATTTTCAACATGCTCTAGAATAAGATCTTGGCATGATGGGATGGGTGTTAATGGAGGTATAGAAGATGAGTGGATGGACTCTCTAGATGGAATGGATGGAAGTTCTTTGACTGGGGAAGATGGAGTGGATGGAAGGATGGGAGGTTCATTGGATTGAGTTTGAATGATGGTAGGATTAGTAGATGGGCATTGTGGTTGTATGGTGTCAATGGATGAAAGGGTTACGATTGTGTAAGGAGGTGGAAGAGGAACGATAGGTGGGGGGTGGAAGGGCCTCATCAATAGTGTCCTCACATGATGGAGTCAGGTGACATGACTCATCAACCTTGGGGGTTGGGTTTTGTGATGGCTTCTTGGAAAGTGTTTGGAGTGAGAGACTTGCGTATGTGATTAAATTCACATATTTGAGGTTGGGGTGGATGGTTATAATTCATAATGGTGGGAAGATGAGATAGTTCACATATGATGGTGCGAGAGCATCTTGTGAACCTAGTTGATTGGATGATGATGGAGAAGAAGTGGATTGGGATACATCATATGAAGTGGATAGAGAACGATAGGTGGATTGTGGAAGCAAAGTTGCAAAAATGGAGGAGGGAATGTAAGATGATGGATTGAGATAGGATAATGTGGATGTCAATGGAGTGAGATAGGATGAAGTAAATGATGGTGGAATAGGGATAAAGGGAGGATTGTGGTGATGTATTGGAGGACTAGGATTCAATGGAGGGTTAGGATTATGGATTTCATAATGGATTGGGGGATAATGAGATGGTGGATTTACACTAGGGGAGAAGGTGATGGTGTTGTTATGAAAAGATGGAGGTTGGGATATGACCATGGGATAAGGTGGAGGCATGGATGTTGTGTGAGGGGGATATGTGGGTGTAATATAAGAGGGAGATGTGGATGGGTGACATAGAGGATTTACCTTGTCAAAGGTATGATAAGGATTACAAGTTGGTGTGCATGGAGGAATGGTGGGTAGCTAGGATGGATGATTGGATCATGAAATCTAACATTTGGTGCAAGCTTTCTAGGGATGATGGCATCAAAGTTTTCAATTTCATACTCGTTTTGATCAACAATACTCTCATCATCATCAAAATGGGATGAAGTAGAAGAAAATGAAGGGTGTATAAACTCATCACAATAAGATTGCGACATGATGATTAGTTGATGAGTTAGATGGGGATAAAGGATGAAGGATGGATGATAGACAAAATCTCATAATAGTATTGACAACAAGCTCATACTAGGATTTGGATTAATCTCATATTAGGATAGGAATTAAGATCATACTAGTATGAGAAATGACTCTGAGGATGATGGAAAGATAATGAGGGTGACAAAAAGAATTTAGATGAAGAATTGACTTAGTTATCTAAGGATGGATTGATTGATTGATGCTGGATGAAGGATCATTTGATGCTAAAGGATTACTTGACGCTTGGGTGTAAGTTTAAGTACCTAATTGATACTTTTATATGGATGGGATTGTCACCTAATACAAACTCATGTTCTTAGGAAATGGGATAGTCGATTTCAACCAAACCTCTAGACTAAGGTGATTTGGCAACAATAACATATTAGCCTACTCTAGATGAGATTGGTCTTAGAGAAGGAAAAAGGATGATGGTAGATTAAGATGTAAGCATGATCAACTCAAAGACAGGAGGTTAAGCACTAATGCAAATTGATTAGATTTATGATTTGGATTTGTGGATGGGGGCGGTTTTGCCAAAAGATAGGAAGAACTCATTAGACTAATTGTTGAATAGTGGTTGCACTAAGTATATTCATGGTCGCTAAACGACAAAATAATTCCTCTAGACTAGAGAGTGGATCCATTGAATGATGGATTGACTAGGAAAGGTGAATCCATTAGAATACAGAGCGGATCCACTAAAGAATAGACCAACCAAAAGGAGAATCCGTCAGATGACAAAGAAAATCCATTGAATGGTGGACTTACTAGGAAAGAGGAATCTGATGGATAATAAAGTGAATCCATTGGACTAAGGAACAAAACCATTGGAGGAATGATGGACTAGGGAAGGTGAATCTGCTAGACTAGAGAGAAAATTTGTCGAAGGGTGGACTAACTAGGAAAGGATGAATCTACCAGACTAGAGAGTGAATCCACCAAAAGATAGAGCAAATCTATCGAACTATAGGGCGAATCTACTAAAGGAGGGATTGACAGACTAGACTGATTAATATGGTAAAAGGAATAAAGATAGTAGATAAGAAGATAAAAGATGACTCAGATTGGATTGATAGGAGATAAATATTGGATATGCACAAAAAGATACCAAAAACGCTCACATGTCTATGCTAGACAAGTAGGAATACCTACTACATTGGGCTCACAACACAAGCGCTAATACCATAGAGGGTGGGTAGCTAGAGCTCCAGGCCTATAAAGAGAGTTCCCTTCACTCTCTCTCAAGGAGGCTAGATAAGCCCAACCAAGAGATTCCTATCTCAACCCAAATAAGTACATCGAGAGTAACTTCAGGGTATGATCCACATCCCCTGCACCAATGCAGCAGTGGGTGAAGGCTTCTATGTAGGATGATATAGGTAACTATGGGCATCCTAGATATACACAAGGTACATGAGGCACAACCATGAACACCACTCCATCACAATCATGGGTTGGGAAGGTTAGTTAAGCCCTTCAAACTAGCCTTGCACCTCTATCTTGGTATCACCCAAGGTTCGGGATTTTACTAAACACGACATGAAATGGATTGGGTTACAACTTTATTTCTCACCCCTTTATATACCCCACTTATACGCATGGTTGAGGTCATCCTTAGGGGTGATGGAATCCCCAAACAGGCCTCCTAATATATTTAAAGGAGCTAGCGTGTGTTTCTCTTACACCAAGATCCGTGTAGGTGAGGGGAGAGAATACACACACAAACTTCGAAAAACAAAAATGTGCAAGCACACTAGAGACAGAAGACAATCGTTCTTTCCCTTAAGAGATTGAAGTGTTCCTAGATTAGTGATAAAAATATTGTCTTTGGCTATGGACCTGCAGAAGATATGTTAGTAGTTTTGGATTTTGTATTTGGCAATCGAGAGGCAAATTGCACCAAAAAAAAAGAAGCTTAGTGACAATGATATGTTAGCCCAAGGAGGCTTGGAGCCTTAACCCAATGATAAGGGGGGTGTAGGGGAACTATTCAATCCCTCACTGGCGGGTGTTTTGAGGCACAACCCTTGAAGAAATTTTTTGTTAGAACACCCAAAATGATAAAGAAAAATTGAATAGAAATTGATTTAAAATTATTTTTTATACTAATTGTGAATCCACTGAATGACAGTGCAAATCTGTTGATCCTGAGAAAATCCGCTAAAGAACAGAGCATTTTCGCTAATTTACAAAGAATATTCGCTGATATAGAAGCATACCCACTTGTCCTTGAGCAAGTCCATTAGTTCTTGAGTGGATCCACTGATTCTTGACTGAATTTGCTAGTTCTTGGGTGAATCCATTGGTTGTTGGACAAATCAACTGGTTTGTTAGCAAATTCGTTGGTTTATCAACAAATATGTCAGTCTGTAAGAAAATCTGCTAGTCTCTACCAATTTGAGGGCTTCGTATTTGCCAAAAGACACAGCGTATCCACTGAAGGAAATAGGTGAATTAGCTAGTCTACAGAGTGTATTTGCTGGTTAATAGAGCTGATATGTTGGTTTATAAGTTTGCCATTTTTGGGGGTTTTATGCAACAAATCTACCAATCTAGAAGTGAATCCACCGAAGTGAGTGAAGATTCACTGATTTGCGACTTGCAAGATAGAAAGACTAGAAACAATAAATATTATTAAAAGAGACTCATTATGTGGGTCCCATTGGGTGTGCTAGAATGTGTGTAGTGAAAATATGTTTTAAAAATAGATTAAAATAATTAAGAAATCAACCCAAAAGCATAAATCAAAACAACATTAAGATTAGGCTAAAAGAGGTCAAAAAAAGCATAAACAAAGAATGTCAAACCCATTGTTAAGTAGATTTGCCCATGATATTTGGTTGGAAGTGTGCTCACTAAAAAATTCAGCAACATAACGATGCTCCAATGCAAAATGGGTGAGAGAGAATTTGTGTGTGAGAGAGAGATTGTGTGATGATGAGGAAGAAGAAGAGGATAAAAATGGATAACAGTTTGATAGATATGATTTGAGATGAAAATGATGAATGGTCAAGATTGATTGATGAAGATCTATGGTTGTGGATGAAGGAGAGGATTTAAAAGGAATTAACATGAGGGGACAAGCCCATGTACTTGATGTGATGGGAAGAGTTGACTTTGACTTAATCAAGGATTAAGTGTGTGCACATGATTAGGGAGTGGGTTAGGTGGCGATTAGGATTAGGATTATGATGCAAGTGGGAGATGTAGGAGAATCAAAGTGGATGGGGATAAATAGGATTTTTGAATTATTTTTAATTCAAAATTGGAAGAAATGGGCGATAAAGATTTTAATTAAATAAACTAGGGTATTTATTTAGTTAATGGATGAGGGTCTAAGGGGTAGTGTTGAATAGGTAAATTAATTAAAATAATTACCTTAGGAAATAGGGTAGAATATGGAAGAATAAAGATAGCTAATTAAATAATAATGAATTATTTAATTAATAGAAATAGGTAGAATAGATGAATAATGCCATGAATAAATTGATCAAACATAAGTGATCAATTTTAGGTGTCTACAACATGATGTCATTGAATCATTTTATAGTAGGACATGATTTGTAGGTATATTGAGGCTTCATATAATTGTCAAATTGTGAATAGATTTTGATTATTGCTACCATTTGCTATGATATGAGTAAATTTATTTTATATCAATTATAATGTTCTGATTGACTGAAAAATAGGTTTTAAGGACCCGAAACCATTACATCATAGAAAGGAAGAGAGCAACAAAAGGATTAAAAGTCCGCATAAATAATGACTAGCCAAAAGACCAGGGAACAAAAAGAACGGCAAAAAAACAAAGCACAACAAAGAGACCAAGGAGACACTACATAGCAATTTTCTTTAGCAGATCCTCTGCCTTTATCACCAACTCATCATAGGTCACCCCAACTGCTTTTGGTTCCTCCAGATCCTTATTCAGTTTATTTTCCTTCCTCTTGCCTCTGGTGCGGGTTCTGGGACCTTGAGCTTCCCCTGTTCCTTCAGCATCCAGGTCAATTTCTTGGATTTCCTTGTCGTCATCAAGCTTGCTGATGAGGGTATGAGTATTATTGGCCGAGATTTTCAGAATGCTAAGGCTCTGCTCTGCAATATTCTTAAGTTACTCCTCAATTTTTTCCACTTTGATGACTGTGTCCGAGAGTGTTTTTTCACTAGATTCCGCAAGGGTTTTTCTGTCCAGCATCTCCTTTTCAATCTTCTCAAACCCGGGGTTAAAAGCATCTCTAATGTCTTCCGCTTTAGCAATAGTGTTTTTCAGATCCTCGATATAATCGGCCATTGTATTCCCCTCTCCAATGTTAATGGTCTCTAGAATCAGGACTCTGTTGCAAAGTTTTTTATACTCATCTGCAACTTTCTTATACCCATCAATAAGCCATTCAATAGTTTTCATAAAACCATTCAAGGCCTCGGGAGGAGGGCCAGAAGAGGGAGTCACTTTTCCAGGGGTTACCTGTTCATTTTTAGGAATATGGAGGGTGGAAATAGTGTCGGCGGCCCTGAGAGTCTCCTCCATTGTCTCCTTGTCCAGGCTGTGCTCGGCTTCCAGGGTCCTAGTTTGCTTGTCATCTTCTGGTTCCTTGCCAGTCTCCTCTATTTTCTTATGCTTTTTTTGGGTCTGGGCTTGGTTTTTACTTTTCTTCTTCAGCAACCCCTTAGCGTTCTTCTTCTCCTTAGAAAAATCAGAGTCCTCTTCTTCCGAAGAGATATTGATCAAGGGTTTGCTTTGAAGTTTTTTTCTCTTAGAAGAAGAGGGTCTTGATTTCCTCTTCTTACTACTCTCATACTCTGAATCATCAGAGCTATCCTCATTATCAGTTGAGGAGTCATTGTCTGATTCCTCCTCCTCCGAAAAAGCAGAATCAAACATATCTTCCTTAGAGTCCACAGAGAGCTGCATCTGGTTGATTTGACTGGCCTTTAAATGGTCATAAATGAGGACCATAAGACCTTGGTGCATTGCGGTATCGCCCAAAGGATTTTCTTTGTAGGCTTTTAGGGAGGCATTCATTGAGCAGAGCAAGAAGTAAGGAAAATTCACCTTATAATTATGCCTAAAATGGTTTAACAGAACAAAATGATACCCATAGACTTTCGTAAACCTACCATCTAGAGTTATATACCGCATTAAAACAAAGAGAATTTGCCGCCAGGGTTTAGCAAAAGCCCTAGGCGGGTAATAGGTTTTGCTCAACTTTACCAATCTTTTTTTCTCTTTCTCTGTAACCGGGTACCTTTCAATGGCTTCCCTACTAACCTTCCCATCTTTGTAGAAGTTGCAGCCCTCCCTGTTGAGACCCGTAGCTTTAGCTATTAAATCTTCATCAATTTCCACCATTTGGTCACCCATTTTTAGCATGCCCTTCTTCCAATTTTTGCAGAAGAGGCTAGTTACCATTCCATCACGGCCATGGAGTCTCTCTATGAAGCTCGAAAGACCACCCTTCTGCAAAATTCCCCACACCTCTTCTTTCTGTTTCCACTCCTTGCAACTACTTGGCTCATATCATCTCCTATTTCCGCCCATGGTGCCGCTTTTCACAGCCAAATTTTGAAATTTACAGAACTGGTAAAACAGAGAGCTTTTTGAAGCTAAAACAAATAACCAGAAAGCGTGTGTGGCCTTAATGATCTGATAGGTTATAAAACAAGTTTTGCTAGCGTTGATGTTATAATGAGTGATTTTCTCATTATAGAAGTTACTCTAAGTGCTTACATCAGTACTTTTCATAATTACCCTGTCAATCAAGAATCTTTGGGGTACTTCGATATCTTTCATCAATTATAATTTGTCTGACATCTTCGGGGAGACCGCTCTCACCCATCCACATGGTAATAGTCTCATTCTTAACCGCCTCATTTGTAGCCCAGTCAGCAGAACAGTTGGCCTCTCGATAGATATGGGATATATGACATTTTTTAAAGGTTCTAATGATGTCAATAGCAGAAATAATTATATTGTGAATCGACCATGAGGGCTTTGAAATACCATTGAGGCACTTTATTATATTATTAGAGTCCCCTTCTATCCAAAGATAGGGGCAGTTCCATTTTTTGGCTAGGATAATGCCTTGAAGGGCTGCCATAGCTTCTGCTTTATGATTGGTTTGAGTACCAATAGGGACATCAATCATACCTTTGCAAATGCCTCTGTGATCTTTGAGAATAGCTTCACAACCTGAAGGACCTGGGTTACCTTTGGCTGCACCATCGAAAGTGATTTTGAGCCAGCCATGGGGAGGGGTTTGCCATTTAGCTTCAAGCCTTTTATTGTAGCTGTGATTAGGACCATCAGTGATCTTCATATTCCACGCTCTTAAGATATTTGACTCTAGGGAGTTATTTGAGTAACAAGAAACCTCCATGATTCCCATATTTTCATGGATAGCCCTTTGAATTTTCTGAAAAACAGTGTTTTGATTTAGGGACACATCCCTGAATATTCGGTTGTTTCTTTCTTTCTAAAGACCCCACAAAATGTGAGGAAGACAGCTGCCACATACATCTCAGAAAAGAGTTAGTCCGTTGAATTTGCCAGGAGGAGAACAAATCTCTGATGTTACTAGGAAACACCCAAGCTAAACTAAAGCTCTTGAGGAAACTTTCCCAAACAGAGGCTGAGAAGGAACAGTGGAGGGCAAGATGGTCCACTGACTCTTCCTCTTGAAAGCACAACACACACCTGTTTGGAAGGGAAAAACCTCTACATTTTAGGTTGTCAGCAGTAAGGATCTTATTTTGGAGGATAGTCCAGAAGAAAAAAATGATTTTGGGAGTGAGACCTTTTAGCCAAGCTTTAGACCAAAAAGGATTTATAGGAGGGGGGCTGGATAGGATACAGTACATTGAAGACACAGTTAAAATGCCTTTGGGATCATGTTTCTAAATCAGGGAGTCCTCTTCCTTATTCAGCCAAATAGAAAACAATTGGGTTTTGAGCTTAGAGAGGCTAGGGTGAATACTATCAATGTTCTGCCAATTGTTCCCATCCCAGTAATCTGCCACTAAGGAACCAAAAGAGCCAATACAGGAAGGGGCATGGGAGGCCCACTCATGGGAATCCAAAAGGGCTTTATCAAAAAGCCATGGATCCTCCCAAAATCTAATTTTTCTGCCATTTCCAAGTTTCCATATCACTCCTTTAGCAATCACATCTTTACATTTAGAAACATGGTTCCAAATATGGGATCCATTTATGCTAAAATCTTAATTAAGAAAAGAAGAGAGAGAAGAAGATAGAAGAGAATACTTACTTCTCCAAATTTTGCACCATTCAGAATCAGAATGAAACCATCTTCAAGCTTGTTTGGACAAGAGAGCTTCATTTAAAGTACGAATCCTCCTGAGCCCCAGACCACCTTTGCTTTTCGGCCTACAGACCCGATCCCATGCCACCAAGGACATTCTTTGCTTTTCCTCAACCCCAGACCATAGGAATCTTCTTTGAATTTTCTCAATAGCTTCAGCATACTTGACTGGAATTCTGAATAGGCTAAGAGCATAAATAGGGATACTTTGAAGAGTAGCCTTAAGGAGAAGGAGCTTACCATCTTGACTTAAAAGGGCCCCTTTCCAACTTGCAAGTTTTTTGTGAAATTTGTCAACTAGAGAACTCCAAAAGGAGTCAGGAGGGGCAATCCCCATGGGGAGTCCAAGGTAGGTAGCAGGAAAGTCAGCAATCTTACACTTCAGAATTCTGCTGATCCTCTGTTGTCTTCTCTCAGGAGTATTAATGAAAAAGACATCACTTTTGGTCCAGTTAATAAGCTACCCCGTTGCAGAGGCAAATTTGCACAAGGTACTCTTCAGTACTTTAGCTTCTGAGATACTTGATTCCCCCATAATTATTGTATCATCAACAAACTGCTGGTGTGAACAAATAAGGTCAGTAGAAGAAGGTTGGAGGCCCTTAAAGGATCCTTGCTGCACCAAATTTTCCATGGTCTGACCAAAGCATTCTGCCAAAATAATGAAAAGGATGGGGGAGATAGGGTCTCCTTGCCTAAGACCTCTCGAGGCTTGGAAAAAAGTTGAAGGAGAACCATTGACAAGAATAGCAAAGGACACAGAGGTAGTTAGTTGGGAGAAAAGATCCACAACTCTAGGGGCAAACCCAAAAGAAGTGAGAACTTTCTGAAGAAGAGACCAATCAACCCTGTCATAGGCTTTGGAGCGGTCAAGCTTAAGGATGAGACCCTGCTTCTTCGCTCTAACAAGAGAGTGAATGTTCTCATGAACTGTAATAATGGAATCGAGAATTTGTCTTCCAGGAACAAACCCATTCTGCTGGTGTTTAATTAAGGCAGGGAGGATAGACAAAAGTCTAGAAGTCAGGACCTTAGATATGATCTTGTAAAAGGAGTTGCAGAGGCTAATAGGTCTGAACTTGTCCAAAGAGTCAGCACCTTGAATCTTGGGGATGAGAGCAATAAAAGTACCATTGATTTCTTTCAAGACTTTTCTAGCCCCAAAGAATTCCTTAACCCCATTGGCTACATCAATCCCAATTATGTCCCAAAACTCTTGAAACATTGGGAAACCGTCAGGTCCAGGTGCTTTGTTTCCATCAAAGGAGAAAACAACATTTTTAATTTCTAAGATAGAGGGAATGGAAGAGAGGAAGGCATTATTTTGGGCATCAATGAGACAAGGGATGTTCTAAAGAAAAGAGGATTGAGCTTCAGCATCCAGAGTATGATCCCTCTTTAGGAGGTTCGAGAAATACCTCTTAGCTTCATTCCTTATTTCATCCTCCTTGATTAGCTCCCCACTTTCCACAACTAACTATTTCATGCTGTTGGTTGCTTTATGCTTGATACTCGACATATGGAAGAATCTTGTATTCATGTCCCCTTCCTTGAGCCAAATGCATCTCGATCTCTGCTTCCAAAACATTTCCTCTTTAGCAATAATGTCATGGTATTTCTTAAGGATCTCGTTTTCATCAGCAATAGACATAGTACTAAAACCATCCTTCTAGATCTTGTCCTGTATTTCTTTAAGGTTTTCCTGAATTTTACTCTTAGCCTCAAATATATTCCCAAAGTTGTTCTTATTCCAGAGTTGAATGTTGTCCTTCACACTTTTGAGCTTCTTAACAACTTTGAACATAGTCATTCCCTCGACTTGGATACTCCACCATTTCTGAATATTTTTTTTAATGTTGGGGTGAAGGGTCCACATTTTTTCAAATCTAAAGGGATAGTTTCTCCTTCTATTGATCAGATCAACATTGAAGGTGATTGGAAAATGATTGGAACCAACCCGAATATGTGCAGACAAAGAATAGAAGTACTGACTATACCAGTCATCAGAAATGAGAGTTCGGTCAAGACGCACTTGAATAAGGTCATTACCATTTCGCCTATTTGTCCAAGTGAAATTGCAACCCTGTATCTCCAAGTCATTAAGAGCTTGGGAGTTAATAAAATCCATGAGGGCCATCCTACTTTCCAGCTGAGGAGGACTGCCTCCAAATTTTTTCTCCTCTTTCAAAGGCGTATTAAAATCCCCCATAACCATCCAACTGAGATTTTTGAAGCTGTCCCTAGCCTGTCTGATCTTTTTCCAAAAAGAGTTTCTAGCCTTTAAGGTATTAGGAGCATAAATGTTTGTGAGAACCCATGAAGAACCATCTTTAAGATGCTCAAATTTTATACAAGAAAAATTACTTTACTGAATAATGACCTGGCCTTTAACAGTGTTAAGATTCCAGATGGTAGCAATGCCTCCTGAAGCATCCTTAGAACTACCCCCAATAACATTACCATTTTTGAAGAACATCAAAGATTCAACTTTTTCTCTACTCATTTTGGTTTCTTGAATGAGAAAAATGTCAAGATTGCTATCTCTTATCATATTCCTAATAATATCATGTTTATGGGGATTGTTTAGTCCCCTTATGTTCCAAGAAATTATCTTCATAGCTACTTACCAATTCCCAACTCCTTGAGAGTTTTTTGAGTTCCATCTACTATGTTCTTGCTGGCCTCCATGTCTCTAACTTTGTGGTTAGAGGGCCATCCTAGGGAAGAGGAGATATATCCCACATCAACTTGAGCTATTCTATTGGATTTCCTTATCAGAGATGTCGAGGGAGTTGCTGCTTTCTTGTTCCTGTGTTTAGGTTGATTCCATTCCGTTTCTGTCACAGGAGCCACTTCCGGATTGATGAGGATTTTGGGAATTTCTTCTTCATTACCCCATTTAGGAGCTCTGGGATCAGTTGAAACATTGTTTGTTGTTCTTGAATTATGATCCGAATCTGAAAGATTCATACCCAAAATTGCACAATTTTGGGCTTCTTGAATTTCAAAACTAGGTATGGCTACAGAAGAGTCAGTCCTTTCAACCTGGGGATCAGGGATCTCTCCTTCCTTAGGTTGGTAATCTCTTGCTTCCACTGCCTTGTTTTCATATGTGTCTTCAACCACTTCAGCTATCTCATTTGGAGGATCATTCTGATCGTTCATTTCCTTTTTTTGAGTTGTTCCTATGGGATTGGCTTTGGTTGTTTCATTTCTCTCTGCTTCCTGTATAGTGGGACTGAAGATAGAGTTTGAGGCTTCCTTCTGTTCCCCCAAAGGAGAAAAGCGATTGGAATTTTCTTCCTTATTTTCTGTGTTTTCAACTTGCCACACCCGTTTCTCTGGCATCTTCTGACTTTCAATCTGAGGTTTGAGCTGCTTGGGCTGTGCCTTTTGCTTATTTGGGCAAGATTTTGCCCAATGACCTACTTTTTTACAGTGGAAGCACGTGAAAGGAATAGTTTCATATTCTATATGTTGCTTCCAAGTTCCTAGTTTTGAAACTAGGTCTATCTATTCCGGCATATCTGCCTCAGGGGCTACTCCAACACAGAACCTTGCATGGGTTAATCTTCTTTTTGAAGTAGTGATTGGGTCTATAGAGAGCAGCTCGCCAAAAGAACTTGCTATTCCAGAGAAGATACTTTCTGCCCAATATTCAAGAGGCAATCCTGGAAGCTTTATCCACACTAGAACTTGGGCCAGAAGAGAATCATTCATGTTTAGTTTCGGATGCCATTTTCTTAGAACCAGAGTTGTCTTTCCTACCATCTAGGGACTCCTGCACAAGATCTTAACCTTATCTTCTTCACACGAAATGGAAAAAGACAGAAGACCTTTGGTTAGTGTCGAGACCTCAACGTTTCCTTTAAGGGCTCATTTTCATTTGACAAAGGCCCTAACAACTTCAATGTTAGGGCGCGAACCCATAAATTTCCCTACCAAGGAGTTCGACATACTATTGATATTATGGTCCAGAACCTGGTCAGGGATGGAGATAGCAAACTTACCACCAGAAGGTTCAAAAATGTTCTTAACAGGAGGAAGGGAGGATTTACCAGTTGGTCTAGTTCCAAAAAGGGAAGACCATTTTTTTCCCTCCCTCCCGCTATCCACGGGGTCATCTCGTGGAATGGGCCCCCCATTGGACCCTTCCCCTAGATGCCCAGATGAGTCCGATGTCACCGCAAACAGAGTACCATCAGATTGTAAGTCAGCAACAGTGATTGGGAAGTTCGAGGGCTTGTCCTTATCGCCAGTAGGACCAGCGCCATTGATCTGGCCGATCTCACCATTGGAACTAGGGTTCCCGCCTTGCTGAGAATTTGAAATTTGAGCTCCCGCTCCTGCTTCCGCCATAGCTACTAGTGCTGCAAAACTATAATTCAATTATAATGTTATGCATAATTTGTATGTATGGATTTGATTTGGATAATATCTCCCCATATGAAACTATTGTCTAATATGCCATTTATTATGGATGACATTTTAATGCTCAACTAAGTACAAAGATGGTTGATAATGGGGACTATTACATCTAGAGATCATTCAAGAACCTTGTTCTTAGTAATATGCCACCTTAACATGTTGAACTAATTCATTAGAGTAAAATTGTGTGTTTGTGTTTTATTTTTTTGACATGATCTTCCTTTGTTAAGATAGCCTTGACATATTTAGGGAAACTATCTATGTAGGTCAGGAATCTTTGAGGGATATATATTGTAGATGTATGTACCAAAATAGTGGTGTCTAGTATTGTTAGAGATTATCTTAATTTAGGACGTGCAACTTCTCACCCTAGTAGTTGAAATCCTAAGAGAAATACATGAGACTTAAGTCTCATTTGGAAGCAAGTATGTAGGCAATCCTTAGGTGAAGGATACCCCTATGAAACAAGTTTGTAGTGGAGGGATGTAGGGTGTAGATCCATGGTTTGGGGTGGTTCTTAATCTTGATCAATCCTCTCAATTTAGTATGCTTAACTTAGCTTTCAATGAATATGTTATCATAGAGGTTTGACCCAATAAAATACAATCTATTATCATCAAGATTGTCCACTCTATAGTTTTATGTGTTTGGATATTCAAATCTTTTCTCATCTTGGATGAAATTTTCAATCCATCATCATCATGATCTATCTATAATGTGATTGTATAATAATGTCTCTAGACTTTTCTAAGAATGTTTCTTGCATACATGACATTCATATCATATGCATCTAGCTATGCACACTTGTTTTAATATATTTATGTTAATTACACATCCTTTTGAGCTCATATTTTTTTACCTTTTATATACTTAGTCAAATTTAATCACATTTTGTTTTATTGTTTATATGTTATTGAGTTTAGACTTTCTTTCATTCATTCTTAGTGTTTTTCTTTCATTTTTCCTTGATATCATTCATGGGTCCCTCATTCTTCACTTCTCATGTCCCTTCCCCTATCTCTTTTTATGTCTTTGTCTACAATCCTATTCTTCAATCTCATCTTCCCAATGTTGGATCATTGTGTACAATGATAAACGTCAATACAAAAACATACATAGTTGATTCTAGAGACAACCTTTTAAATAGATTAAAATCATAATGATAAATGTCAATACAAAAACATACATAGTTGATTCTAGAGACAACATTTTAAATAAATTAAAATCATAAGAGTTTTGTCTAGTAAAAACTATAGCATTATCTCATTACTCAAAAATAAGTATAAGAAGATGATGATGACAAACCAGGCAAGAAATCTACCTCCACACAAAGTAAAACAAACTCACTATTCTCTCTTCCCTCAGATTATTACACACTTCTAACCGCAATGAGAATACAAAAAGATAGAACAAAAATTTGAGAATGTGATAGGAGGTAAAAAACTATGCATTAAATATTACATTAGCTAAGGCCATAAATAATTTAATAAATCTGAAATCAAATACCCAAATGCCCATTTGTTTCCATAATACAAAATAGATCAAAATTCTTATAAAATTCAAGCATAACCATAATTAATTCTTTATTTGTAGGTCAATCATTCCTCTCATGGTGCCTTGTTTTGGCAAAATAGACTCTACACTTCAATATGATTTGTTTATGAATCAAAGTCAACAAAAAACCTTACTCCAATTCGATCTAACCAACCAAAACATAGCACACTATCTAATCCAAATGGTTTCAGAACAATTCGATACAACCTCTCCACTTCTTGGGCTCTGACCTCATTCATTCTTTTCCTCTTTCCCAAATCAATATTTAATAGTTTTCATTAGTCCCTTACATCAACTATCTCTTCCATATTTTCCAATTGATCCTCCACTTCTCTTCTCTCTCCTACTTCTCTTGTTTGAGCACCCATTTTTACTTCTAACCATTATGTTTGGAAACATCCACAATTGGTTGTTCTTCCATACTATTTCCATAACTAGCCCAACCATGTCATTCCTAAACTGACTCCATGCCAAAACTGACCAAATTAAAGAACTTCAATGGGGAAATAAAAATGATTTTATGCTCTTGCATCATGCTTCGTTAGTGAAATGATTGTGAACATAGCTCAGAAAGAAAGTTGGGTAGTAGAACTATCCTTTCAAGTTGTTGCAGTTTGCAACATACCCCTTATGTCTAGAATAGGTAACTTGCAACAATTTACCTTCTCTACTTTGAAATGTTATTTCCATCTTAGATGATGAGTTTATTTTTCCTCCTTTTCAAATTGTTTTTCCTTCTCCTTGTTGTCCTTTCCTCATCTGAATCAGCTCCATACTTGTATTTTTTTGTTCTAAGTTTCTTGGTTTGCATTCATTTGCTTTCATCTTTCTTCTTGTATCTTCTCATTCTTAAATCTTTTTTCAGTGGCAAGCCTCAAAAACTTTGTCTCATGTTCATATATCTCACTATCGCTATTCATTTCCTCATCCTTTCCATCCTCTTCCTGGTTTTCACCTATGCAAACATGATCAACACTATGCATGAGATAAATATCATGAGTCCAATTGACCTCTGCACTAACTCCTTGTGTTGGGTTTCTTGTTGCTAGCTGGTCATCTTCAAGTAGCTAATTGATAATCATATCCCCCAACAATTTCTCATTCATTTCTTCCTTAGTTCACTCATCTTGTCCTTTCTTTGCAGCTAGATGTTGAAATCCTTCTTTTAACTCTACAATGAGCCTTTGGTGTTGATTAAAACATACCAACAATGGAGGATTGCATATCTCCTCTAATCTCATCTACCTCACTACTGGTAGGCGTCACTTTTTTTTAATGTATAAACTGATCTTAATCCTCTAGGATCATTAACCTCTTCAACTAAATTCTTCCCTTCTTCCACACCTAGAATTCTTCCTCCTTGAGCTGATTTTGTGTACTAGTCATTATTGTGATCTGAAATTTTTCTTCATCCTTTGTTCATTAGGTGTTAAGATCTCTTGAAAACTATCATCCTTAGGTGTCAACTTAGACCCCACTTTTGTTTACTACTATATACAACCAACACCTTCTTCCATGCATTATCTGTTCCAATAATTTCATTCAATAATTCTAAGGCATCATTTCCTTCCTTCTTGCATGTGTTTTCCTCAGGCTTCTTCCAAGCTTCTCTTGGAATTAATCCAATCTTCTTGGATTCTTCTTCAGAATTTTCAGCTTGTTATCTTAAACTATCCTATTGCAATGTCATTTCCTCATTTTTTGACTTATTCATGATCTTTTGTTCGTTGGACTTGACCTTTTATTCACATCTTATACTCTCTTGAAGTGTTTCCTCATCACCATGTCTTGCAACAACACTTTCATCTACTACTATCACATGCTTAACCACCCACACTTTGTTTCCCATACCTTTGAGCCATTGTTTACATATTTTTTCTCTTGTTCTCCTCTTGAACTCTGTCACGAATTTCATTCTTTGTACCTGTTTGATGCCAAAAAATCCATCATAAGAATCCTCTTGTTTACACTTTGCATGTTGGACCTCAACAATTGTATTATTAAGCCAACTTGGCACCTTGTATCCATCAACAACTATCTTATTAATCCAACTTGGCACCTTGTATCCATGATTCTTGGTAGGATTTGAGAAACTCAAATTTTCTCTTATCCCTATTAACTTGCATATTTGTAGCCTTATTTCTACATACATAACCAAAACCAACATTTGTTCTCCCATTTACCTGTTCAATGGCATGTTGTATCATTTTTCATTCATCTTTGACTTCATTTCTTGTCAACTCTTCCTCTTTTTAGGCTTCCTTTCTTTCTTCTACAATGTTTTCTAAGGCATCATGAAACTCTAGGGCATCTTCAATATCATGCTAGAAGACTTCAACATCATTATCATCTGCATTTGTAGATACTTTGTGTAGGTGAGAAAATATTATCCGAGATCTTATGGGAGAAGATTTAGATAGATCAATCACCCAATAATGAAGTACCTACAATGAACACACATGCAAACCAAATATTTAAAAATAAACACACATGCATGCTACGAAATCTACTCCATTGCCCTCCTATTTCTCAAGATTTCATGTTCAAAGTTATTGCTCTCAGATGCACTTCTATGAAAAGCTATGAGAAAATGGAGATTCAAGATGAAAGATTAACAATATATAGATAACAAGATCAAGATATGCAAGATGAAAACTATCAAGATAATGGATGCTAAGAAAATAGAGTCCCCAAGAATGCATAAACAACGGATGGATGCTCAAAATGCCAAGATCACAGATAGAAGAATGAGAGAGGGGCTATGCTTTTATAATAATTCTCCGAGTGAGTCCATTTTGTGGTATGAACATGAGATAAAGCATAAGGTTTGAGGGTTTAATCCCACATGTGTGAGGTGGATGAAAATAGGTAGAGGAGAAAGCATAAATGAGTGGTGTTGCATACGTGAAATATGTTTGTGAAATGGAGAATAATAATTTTAAATGGATAAATAGAATATATGAGAAAATGATAATAAATGATAATGGATAAATGAAATGATTTATAATAATATTAATGAATTGATGATAATATTAATGGGTAAATGAATAATGATACATGATAATATTAATGAATAAATAATGGATAAATGAATAATGATATATAATAGTATTAATGAGTAAATAACATTAATGGATAAATGATAAATAATAATATTAATGATAATATTAATAATAGATAATATTGATGATAAATGATAATAGATGGAACAATGGATGAGAATGAAATGGATCCACTTGGGATTAAAGCCAATTAGGATGACAAATTTCATGTGTCTACATTTTGCCCCTCTTTGAGACAATTCAGCCTGTCGCATTGTTTCAAAGAAAATAATCAACTGAAAAATGGCCCAGAGACATGATGATTGATCGGTTATGCCCCCTCAAGATTTTGATCGAATAGATTGATGGAGATCTGTCTCTTGATAGATTAAAAGAGAGAATATTGGATGATTGATATTGTGCAAGTGATTAAGTTGAGATGTACATTTGATGAAAATCCATAGTTGATGAGGTGTAATTGAACATTTGATGGAAATGAACAGTATAGCCAGGTTGATAAGTTGATTAAGCTAATTGAGATAATTTAACTTGATAAGGATTGATCTAGCGCAAGACAATTTAGTTTTTTTTTTGAATTAGATTAAAATAGATTTTAATTAGATTAGATTAGTTTATTTTTTTAGATTAATTAGTTTTTTTAATTAAATCATTTTTTAATTTAGAGTAGATTAAACTAGTTTTAATTAAAATTAGATTTAGATTAGAATTAAATTAGTTTCTAATTAGTTTTTTTGAGATTAATTAGTTTTTAGTTGTAGTTAATTAGATTAAATTTCTAATTTTGTTGGTTAGACCTTAGTTTAAATTTTTCTTTAATTGGGTTAAATTAGACTAATTTAGCTTAGATTAGTTGGCTAATGGATTAGATAGATTTGTTTTCATTTGTATTTTTCTGTTATTTAGGTTAGATAGCTTGTTTTAGGATAGATTTCCATGTTATTAGTTTAAAAAAAAATTGTTAGCTATAGGGATTTATTTTCTTGTTGTGCTTTGTTCAATCTCGAGAACTAACCCTTGAATTTTCATCTCGTGCAAGTTCCCTTGTGTGGCATTCATTCTCGCTTGTCGAAGACAATATCTTGAAACTACTAATGATATTTGGTGTAGGATGTTTGATGAAGACTTGATTTTGAAACCGATTGTCTTTTAGTATAGCAAACACTTCAATTAGTGCTTTAAAATTGACCAATGTCTTTTGTGTCTTGAGAAATAGGATTTTTGTGTTTGTACCTTTTAGAGGGCCTGCCTCTTGAGAAGCCCTTAAGGTTAGGTGAGAGAGAGCGACTGAAGGAGTCACCGACTAGGAGGGACCTCAAAGAGATCAGTCCAGACCGGTCAGTAAGAGTAAACACAATGAAAACACAGGGACATGATTGAGGCAATGCAGAACAAATTGAATTATATCATGAAAAATGATTACAACCAACCAATAACAACCGGGTTACAGAAACCGGGTCACATGCCTGCTAAAACATGCTCAAAATATAGAATAGGTCACAACTGGGACCTCAAATATTAAGATATATCTTCTATGTCTAATCTAACTTCTTGATTGCATTCTAATGCTCTATTAAAATGATTTATATGATCCAAGGGGATCCGGTTGGCCCAAAAAGGGATCAAAACTCGAAGAACAAGACCTAACGTGAAAAACCAACAAGGTTAGCCTCCACCAAAAAAATTCCTCTAGAAATTCCAAAGGATGAAGTGTAGATCATGGGAAAAGGTCGGGCACATGCCAAGGAACATCAGAATCAATGCCCAGGGCTCCACAAGCTACATAAGGGATTTGGTAGATCACCAATGCAAATAGGTCCAAGCAACCGGTAACAAAAAACTGTCTCGAAAACCGGTAGCGATAACTTGCTGGAAAATGATCCAAATGCTCCATGGTTTGGAAATAAGGAAGATGATCAGGTCTTCAAGAAAAATCTAACTCCACAGGTTCTAGTGAGCCAAATCCGGAACACACAAAGAGAAATGTTGAAACTGCAAACAAAAAGCAAATATTTTTGGTTGAAGCAAGATTGCTATGAACTGAGGATGCTCTTGCTTCAGACATCCAGGGTTGTTGAAAAAGTGAGTCTCTCACTTTGTTGGGGTCAGAGGAAAACCAAGGCGGTCTACCTCTACCTAAGAAATCCAAGATGAATCTTCAATTGTCCTATCCTTCCACTTCACAAGATACTCCTTATATTGACTGCTCAGGGGACTACGCCCAATCCTACTGTCCAAAATGTCTTCAATCTTATCCGGTTCATTCTGGGGCAACTGTTTCTCCAAGTCTGCAATACAGTCCTCACTGAATTTTGGTTCATGATACTGATGAAGATCTTCAATGTTAAATACAAGTGAAATACTCAGACTATCCCATAACTCCACTTCATATGCATTCCTAGAACTGAACTTTCTCAAAATCCTGCAAGGTCCAAACTTTCTCATCTGCAACTTGTTATAAGTTCCAATTGGAAATCTTTCTTTTCTCAGATATACCATCACTTAATCGCCAACTTCAAATTCCTTATGTCTCCTCTTCTCATCTGATTTCTCCTTATACTTGTTGTTCATGTCCTCCAGATGTTGCTTAACTTGATTGAATATGTATGTCCTTCATATGATCTGCAAATTCTTCTGCTTCTAAACCTCCAGTCTTCACTGCTATTTTTTCTTAATTATGGTATACCTCTAGGATGTACTCCGGTAACAATCTCAAAAGGTGTTCTTCTGGTACTCTTATTTACTGAATTATTGTAGGCAAACCCTGCTTGTGCAAGAATCAAATCCCAACTTCCGGTTTTATCTCCAACTAAACATCTCAACAAATTTCCCAAGCTCCAATTAACTACTTCTTTCTATCCATCAGACTGTGGATGAAAAGTAGAACTAAACTTCAAATTTGTCTTCATCTTCTTCCAAAGTGTTCTCCAAAAATAGCCAACAAACTTAGTGTCTCTGTCTAAAACTATGCTCTTAGGTAATCCATGCAATATAACTACTTCCTTGAAAAATAGGCCTGCTACATGTAATGCATCTGATGTCTTCTTACAAGGTATGAAATGAGCCATCTTTGAGAATCTATCCACTATCACAAATATAGAATCATTCCCTCTCACTTTTTTAGGAAATCCAAGTATGAAATCTATGCTTATATCCTCCCAAGGTCTTACCAGTATTGTCAAGGGTTTATACAATCCCATATTCTGACTACTACCTGTATGCGGGAAAAGTGGGCTGATAAAATTTAATATGTGAAAATATTTCAAAATAATAGTCCACACACACACACATGACTTCTTGGTGCAAGATATGGAGTAATAACATATTACTCAGCTTCCCAAGGAGGGTCCCATGGTTCTCTATCTCACAATGTCCCTCAAACCAATGTTTTGCTCTCAGATCACTGAGCAAAATGGGTCAGGGATGGCAAATGTAAGAACGAGGGATGCTTTGATTGATTTTAGTATGAGATGTGTTGTAAGCTATGTATGACTCTAGAAATGCAATAAACTAGATGATAAGATGACGAGATTAGTATGAATACTATCCTAGCATGCTATATTTAATCTATGATTGAGCTAAATGATAAAGAACTTATTCTAAACATGCATATTTAGTCTAATTTCTGATCTAAAAGAGGCTAAATGATGAGCATAAAAATGATATGAAAGCTTGAAAGAATTTGAGTATAAGTGTGATGCTTCAAATTTTGAAAGATGATTGTTAAGAATGGAGGAATGAGAGCTCTATTTATAGCATAAATAGGGCAATGGATGGTCAAGATTGAAAGGTTTAATCAAGGGTCAAGTTTGAAAGTTGGGGATCCATGTGCACAATTGGCACCAATAAAATGGTGACAAGTGTCAACATAGGATTGGGTTGAGAGAAGAGGTTGGAGGCATTAAAGACCTGAGAAGACCTCATGGTTATCTAAAGGCTAAGGGTCAAGTCTAAGTTAGGATTACCCATTGGATTAAGAGTTAATCCAAGGATAAACCTTTGTGCAAATGATTAAGAGATAATCATGGTCAAAGCATTAATGGCCTGATGAGACCCTTGGGTTGGATGAAGTTGAGTCAAAACAAATGTTTTAACCATGTGGGAGGGTTTGAGTTAACCATTAATGGTTATTGGAGACTTTGGGGATTAAGTGGTTGAAGGTTGAAAGCCTTCAATGGTTATCAAAGACTTTGAGCCATTTAGTGGTTGAAGGTTGAAAGCCTTTAATGGTTATCAAAGACTTTGAGGGTTTGAGAAGTGACTTCCCTTTGTTTAGGGATGTGACAAAGTTTAGAGGAGGGGTTAGGCCGATTAGAAGTGATTAGAAGATTCTAGAAGGGATTAGGAAGGGGTTTGGGATTTTGCAAGTGGATGGAGGGATAATAGGATTTAATTGAAATAATTTAATTCATTCAATTTGGTTGCAATTAAATAAATTTGATTTATTCAATTTAGGATAAATATTTAATTAAATTTTGAATTTAATTAAAAGTGGATAGGGGGGATTTAATTGAATAAAATGATTTATTCAATAAATGGTATAGTGAATTTAATTTAAATAAATTGAGTAATTTATTTAATTAAATAGAAGAATGTGGATAATTTAATTAAATTGGATTTAATTAAATAGAGAAATGAACATAAAATATTCATTTAGGAATATGGTCATTTTTATACGTCTACATTTTGCCCCTCTTTGAAGTGACGTGTGTGCACATGTTATTTCAAAGAAAATGATGCCTTATCATGATTTATGATCAAATGCAATTTTTGTGTTGTTCTTTTGATTTGCCAGTCGTGCCCCGACGTTGATTTGATGTGATGCCCCAGATTCGATATTTGATGATGATGCCCCCTCGGGACATGAAGCAATATTTTGAAAAAAATGAAATTTTTTGATTTAAGTTGATGAGTTACGTATGATATGTATGATTTCGGGCATGTAAAATGTGTGTGAATTGATTCATCTCCCGATAAGTTACAAATTTTATGGTATAGGGGAGACCGCGACCATATTACAGGTCCAGTCGGCTAACCCTAATTTCATTTTCCTCCTATAAGAGGGGAAAAGGGCTTGATTTAGGTTCATTTGTGCTTTATTGACTTTGGAGAAAGAGAATTTGCTCTGGATAGAAAATGCCTATTCTTTATCATCGACACTGTTTCGAGCGCGTCCGGAGGTACCGGAGACCTGTGGCGCGTCGACCACCAGTAAGTCAACATTTTTTACCCTTTTTTGAGTTTTTGTTTTGTCGTTTTTAGTCAGTTTTTGAATTTTAAAGTTCAGGTTTAACGGTTTAGCGCGTCTAAGGTCTAGAGTAGCACATACAAAGTATAGAGTGGCGCATCGAGGTCAATTTTAGGGGTTGCGTCCGAAAAAGATAGGTTAGCGCATAAAATTATTAGATTAGCGCGTGCATGTATAATAGCACATGGAAAGTGTTGGGTAGCGCGTCGCGTCAACAGGTTAGCGCATAGGACTAACCTAGCGCATAGGGGCCATAGGGGTTCGCATAGGGAAGGGAGTTTAGCGCGTAGGACTAACCTAGTGCACAGGGCTAAAAGGGTAGCCCCTAGGAGGGGTAGATTAGCGCGTAAGAAGAGTCTAGCGCATGGGGTGGGTTAGGTAGCGCATTGGGTGAAAAATTTAGCGCGTGGATAGAATCTAGCGCATAGGTTAGATAGAATAGTGCGTAGGAGAGGCAACCTAGCGCGTGGGGGTGTTTTAGCGCATTGAAGATCTGTTTTAGCGCATCTGAAAATTTTTGCAGTTTTGGCCGATTTGAAAATTTGTTTTGTTTGCCTATCGTGTTTTGATGAATTTATCCAATATGAGTGTTTGTATAACTTGTTTTGATTTGCAATTTTCCAAGTTATGTATAGATATCAATGTGTTTTGTTAATCAGAATATGATGTATTTGCGTGCTCTGTTTCAAATTCAATGTGTGGGAAGCCTGAGTTGTATTACAAGTCGATATGGGTTGGAAACTTGAGTTGTTTTACAAGCTGATATGGGTGGGAAACTTGAGTTGTTTTACAAGTTTATGTGATTGTGGAGACTTCAGTTGTATTACAAGTTTTGATATGGTTTTTGAGAACTTGAGTTGTTTTACAAGTTGCTATGAAATGATAGGTTTTTGAACTTTGATTGTAGATGAGCAAATTGTTTCATGTTGTTGATGTAAGTTTGATTTTGATATCTTTGTGTTGATGTGGAAACTGATATTGGATATGTTTTGTTTGTTGACAAGAGCGATTGGGTGTTGTTCAGTCGAGGGAGAGATTCTCGAGACCGTGGATGTTGATACCGCGATTGTCACAAGTAGATTTGGACATTATAGAGAGATGTGGATTGACCTCTCTTCTGAATATGCCTCGGTTCACTGTGAACCGGGGGCTTTTGACAGCGTTGGCATAGAGGTGGCATAGCGATACGAACACCTTTCATTTTGCCACTGGAGAGATGATAGTGACACCGGAGGATTGCTACCGGATTTTACGGATTCCTATAGTAGGGGCACTACTTCCTTATGAGCAGTCAGAGGAAGGTGGTACAGAGGCACTGCGCCGCATTTTTCAGGATGACACAGTTTGTGGCTATGAGATCCCCTGGCAAGAGTTTTTGGATTTGGGTTATGCACCACTGCCATCTGTACTGGCAGGATTCATTGGGGGATTCCTTTGTCCTGATCATAGGTCAAAGGGATTCTCAGTGGGATGGGGGTTAGTTTTGGAGGAGATGGTCACATAGGGCCGGAGATTTGCATGGGGGTCAGCGATGCTGGCTCATTTATACCGGAGTTTGCATGAGGTAGTATACCTCGGGTACGGCAGTTTGTCAGCTGGCGTGACCCTATTATAGGTATGGTGCTGGGAGCACATTCCAGCAGCGAGGCCACTGGCAGATATAGACAGGCCCGTAGGTGCAACATATGCCTATGGATATAGAGGTCTAGTTGTCCAGCGTAAGTTGGGCAAACTAGAGCATTGGAGGAGGGTTTTTGATGACATAGATATAGTCACCTGGAGACCGTATACAGGTTGTGAGGTATGGGCAGAGGATGGGCTGGAGATGCCCTTTGTATTTATGACGAGGTATCTGATTGGGAGGACCCCATTCGTCATTGAGCGGTTTGTGGTGACCCGAGTTTTGAGGCAATTCGGGTGCCAGCAGGGGATTCCTTAGGGAGCATGTTTGTATGCACGGTGGCAGCAAGATGTGGCCGATTGGGGGCCGACTATTGATAGTGCCGTGGCAGTGGAGGAGTTTACTGGGTTGGCCGGGCAGATCTAGGACTATGCCCCAGAGATTCAGGACGCAGGGATGACAGATGAGTTCGCCCGTTTGTTTGCTGCGCGGGCGGTGGCTAGGATCTCAGATCCGGAGGAGATGAGGCCAGTGTTTGACTCAGATGAGGAGGAGGGAGATGGGGGAGATGATGGAGATGATGGAGAGGATGGAGGAGGAGGAGGATCCAGAGGAGCCAGAGGGAGGTGGGGAGGTAGAGGTGTGGAGAGAGAGGTACAGCAGGGGAGGATTGAGAGGGGGAGAGGAGGATTGGCTATCGGAGCGAGGAGAGAGGGGAGAGTGGCAGAGGTGGTGGCTGCAGTGGGGGGTGAGGAGGAGCTGAGTAGACCAGCACAGAGGAGGAGGGCAGATGTACTCCCACCTCTAGCATCGAGGAGAGGGTGAGTGGGAGGAGTTCCTCCAGCACAGGTACCGCTGCGGGTTCGAGTGCTAGGTCATGTGGAGGATGCACAGATCCAGACCTTGCAGATTACCGTTCAGCAGCTGCAGGCGCAAATTTTGACCTATCAGCGGCAGATTTCTCAGTTGACCACTGAGAGAGATACTGAGATAGAGCGGTGAGGACGAGTGGAGGAGGTGGTGGTGAGTGTGCAAAGAGCAGCAGCGGGTGGTCCGCTGAGAGACACCCTTAGAGAGCTGACGCGGAGAGTGTAGGAGGTAGAGTATTATAGGCGGCATTATGAGGCTGCAGTACCCAGGGATCGGCGAGTGGAGAGTTTTGCGCAGTTGAGATAGAGTCGATCTTGAGCCACTAGGTCACGATCTGAGAGCCGAGGTGTGACGGGGCCACCGAGACAGGACCCTCCTGGAGATCCAGGGGCGGGTGCATTTGGAGTGAGACCATCTCCGTCAGGAGATAGTCATACTTGAGAGACAGGGTCTCTGTTGTATTTTTGGATCATTGTTATACTTTGTACTGGACATAGTGTTTGGACACATTTTGTAGATTTTGATCATTTTTGAGATATATATACGACACCATTTTTGATCTATGTGATGTGTTTATATGGATGCATGTGAGGTATTTTATGTGATGATGCAATATATGATGTAATGCATGATGCAGGATGTATGCTTTTTATATGCTGTGAGATGTATCTTGAAAATGAGATGTATATTTTAATATGCTGCTAAATGTATCATGATATGTAAATGATGTTAAATGATATGCAAATTATTTGTAAAATGACATGCAATAATGATATGTAACTACTTGTAAAATGATGTGCAACTAATTGTAAAATGATATGTAACTAATTGTTTTTGGAGCATCCCTTATTCTATATTTGCCATTTGATAGAACCATATTTTTGCTTTCGTTGTAGATATCATCATTGAGCATTGATTTGTTTAGGATATGTTGAAAATTTATACAAGCATAATGGTATAATTGAACCATAATGACTTGAGAAAAATTTACATGATATTTAATTTTGCAAGATAGCACAAGCGTCAAGGTATAATTAAACTAGGATGACCTGAGTGTGTATTGCGTAAATAGACAAGATTTGATTATTTGTATGCGTGAAGTGGAATCAGGCCTTCAGTGATATTCGATGTATCACGTCTCGAGGCAAGTATTCACATAGTACAAGTGATCGCCTCCCAAACAGAAGACTAAGAAAATATTGGAAGTTCCCCTTGACCTCTAGCTGTGAAGCATTTAGTGAGACAAGGAAGAGAATCCAATAATGCCAAAAGTTCAAAATGCAAAACTAGTTAAGATTTTACGCTATAATGCAACATTCAGTACTTCAAAAAATCATCCATCCTTGTTATTTTTGATTTGTTTGGTTTTGTTTGGCGATGAAGTGTAGTGGTTTGTTGGATGTCATGCTATTGAGTTTTTCATCTAGTCTTGATGTCTTAAGTGTGTGCAATATTGATATGATTTATATGCCCCTAGCTGAGTGTGCCTCTTGATGTGAATATATACAATGATTCAAGCCATGGTGGATTAGTGGTAAGAGGATATATATATAGACAAATCAGGATAGTGACTACGCTAAGTATGTCCTGAATGGATATTTGCTAAGTGTCGGGCGATGGCCGATAGTGTTTGTATGGATAACATGGTATGGAAATAGCTAGAGGAGCCATTCTTTCACAAGAGCGCCTGTTTACCAGGTTTTCACCCTTTGTTTTTATTGTACTTTGTTTTTGCTTTTTCTGGATTTTTTTTTTTTTTTTTTTTATTTTTTTGTTTGTTTTGAGCTTTTTCCATGCACTAGGCTACTTTAAGTATAGTACCTTTTCAGATGGATGTTGTTAGTTGGTTCGTCGAGAACATCTCCTTCAGAATTTGTTAGCTAATAAGCACCTGATCCATAAACTGATATGATAACATAGGGACCCAACCAGTTAGGCTCAAATTTCCCTTTCTTTTCTCGATCTTGCTAATTTCTTGGATTTTCTTTAAGGACTAGGTCACCAACCTTGAAGTTGCGGGGAATGACTTTGTGATTGTAGCTCCTGCACATGCATTGTTGATATGCTTTGAGATGAGTATAAGCATGCTGACGTCTTTCATCTAATAGCTCAAGTTCTTGCAGGCGGTTAACTCGATACTCTTCATCTAGAATTAAGCCTTTCAAAGAGACTCGGAGAGATGGGATCTCTACCTCCAGGGGTAAAATAGCTTCTGATCCATAAACCAATGAGTATGGTGTTGCTCCAGTAGGTGTGCGGATGCTGGTCCTGTATGCCCAAAGTGCTGGATTGAGTTGTACATGCCAATCTTTGCCTACATCATTCACGGTTTTCTTGAGGATTTTCAGTATTGTCTTGTTAGATGCTTCTGCTTGACCATTTCCCTGTGGGTAATATGGTGTAGAGAACCTATGTTGGATTTTGAATTTTTCACATAGTTCCTGTACATCTTGATTCTTGAAGGGCCGTCCATTATCTGTAACGATTGAACTTGGAATACCATATCTGCAGATCAAATAATTGAGGATAAAAGAGGCAATTTGTTTCCCAGTCACGGTGGTCATGGGAACTGCTTCTATCCATTTGGTAAAGTACTCTGTTGCTGTTATAATGAACTTGTGTCCATTTGAAGATGAAGGATGAATTTTGCCAACAAGGTCCAGTCCCCACTGACAAAAGGGCCAGGATGTTGTAAATGGCTATAGTTCTTGTGCGGGTGCATGTATCAGATTACCATGGATTTGGCATTTAGGACATTTCTTGGCAAAGTGATATGAGTCTTTCTCCATTGTAGGCCAGTAGTATCCCATCCTTCGAAGCTTTTTAGCAAGAGTAGTGCCGCTTGAATGTGTGCCACAAATACCTTCGTGAAGCTCGTGTAAAGTAGAATCGGAATCATTACGATCAAGACAACGAAGAAGAGTACCATCGAGACCTCGACGATACAAAGTATAGCGGTAAGGGTGTAACGGGCAGCTTGTCGGATAAAGTTACATTTTTGGTTGCGGGATTGGTCAATGGGTAAGATATTGTGTTTGAGGTAGTCGTATATTGGTCCATATAACGGAGAATCTGAACCAGTCAAGGCATAGATAACATGGGATTCAGAGTGGTCATAGGCGGGGGAGAACAATTTCTCTACCAGGAACTCATAACGGCTCTGTTGCTCTGGAATTTGTAGTAATGAAGCGATAGTAGCCATTGCATCGGCTGCTTTGTTGTTCAACCTTGGTATTTGCTCGAAGGTGATGTGCACAAAATACTGTTTGAAGTCATCCACCATTTGCTTGTAGGGTAAGAGCTTGTCGTCCTTTGTTTGATAGTCATTTTTGATTTGATGGACAACCAGTTGCGAGTCCCCATAGACTTTTAACTCTGTGATTTTCCATTCTACGACCATTTTGATGCCTATGACCAGTGCCTCATATTCAGCCACATTATTGGTGCATGGAAACATAAGTCTGTATGATCTTGGTATAGTGTGTCCTTCAGGAGTGATGAATAGAATGCCAGCACCGGAACCATGTTGTGTATAGGATCTGTCAAAGTATAAGGTCCATTGTTTGGTAGAAAGAGAAAGAACATCTCTGTCTGGAAATTCAACCTCCATGGTGTGTTTTCCTAGTAGGGGTGCTTTGGCTAACTGATCTGCAATTGCTTGTCCTTTGATGGCTCGTCTTTCTGTGTATTGGATGTTAAATTCACTGAGAATCATGACCCATTTAGCCAATCGGCCGGTAAGAGCTGCCTTGCTGAGTAGATATTTGAGAGGATCAATTTTTGCCACTAGCTTGATGGTGTGTGCTAGCATATAATGTCGGAACTTCTGAGATGCAAAGACCACTGTTAAGCAAGCCTTTTCAATGAATGTATAGTTGAGTTCATAGCCATTCAATATTCTACTGATGTATTATATGGCGCGTTCCTTCCCTTGTTGATCTTCTTGTGCCAATAATGCCCCCAGTGATATGTCTATGGTTGAGATATATAAAATAAGAGGCTTTCCTGCGACTGGTGGTACTAGAACTGGTGGATTCATCAGGTACTATTTGATTTGGTAAAAAGATTATGCACACTTGGCCTCCCATTTGAATGGTACATTTTTGTGTAGTAAATGGTTAAATGGTAGACTTTTATCTGCTAGCTGAGCAATGAATTGCCTGATGGATTGAAGTCGTCCCTGTAGAGATCTGAGTTGACTGATATTCTTTGGTGGTGGCATGTCCATGATGGCTTATACCTTTGTTGGATCTACTTCAATACCTTTAGCTGAGACTATGTAGCCTAGTAACTTGCCTGATGTAACCCTGAAGACACACTTCTTAGGGTTAAGCCTGACTTGGAATTTCTCCAATCGATCAAAGATTTTGGTTAGGATGCCAAGATGTTCTGCTCTGGTGAAAGATTTAGCTAGTAAGTCATCCACATAGTCTTCCATAAATGTGTGCATCATGTCATGGAATATTGTGGTCATTGCTCTTTGATAAGTGGCCCCTGCATTCTTTAAGCCGAAAGGCATAACATTCCAATAGTATGTTCCCCAAGGACAGGTGAACGAGGTTTTATCTTGATCTTCTAGGGCTATTTTGATTTGGTTATAGCCTGAGAAACCATCCATTAGTGAGAGCATTGCATGGCCTGCTGTGAGATCTACAATGATGTCGATACTAGGCAGAGGAAAGTCATCTTTTGGACAAGCTTTGTTGACGTCTCTGAAGTCAGTGCAAATTCTGATACTACCATCCGGTTTTGATACTGGAACGATGTTGGAAATCCATTCCGCATAGTCAATGGGTCGGATGAATCTGACGTCTAATAATTTCTTTAGTTCAGTTTTGACCATGAGTGCCACCTGTGGATTCATCTTTCGTAACTTTTGCTTGACTGGCTTAATTCCGATAGAAATGGACAGATGATGCATAATTAAGTGTGGATCCACTCTAGGCATATCAGCATATGACCAAGCAAAGTTGATTTGCTGTCCTTTAAAGAAAATGATGAATGCTGATTTTTCTTCCTTTGTCAGAGATTCTGCAAGGTGTAGGTTCTTAACTGCTTCTGTGGTACCAATGTTGATTGATTGAGTGGGCTCAATCAATATGGGTGATCGCTCATGAAAGTGCTCAGGAAGAGTGTCAAGTCTCCCATCGTTAGGTGCCTTAAAAAGGTTTTCACCCCCCGATGCATCCTTTATTTTTACTTTGTTATGATCTAGAGCTGCCATTGTCTGGTTTTCAACATCAGATCCTTTATTTAGTTCATTTTTGCGACTGAGAGACTTGGCACTCCCTGGTTTGTAGACATCATTATTTTGTTCACTGGTAGAGCCTATTTCCGAATTTATGGTACATAGGTAATGGATAATAGATTCGTCATTTGGGAAAATTGGTATATTATCGATTTCAGGTTCATCCCAGTCGATGAGGTTAGGAAAGACAAGTGGTAAGGAATCGTTAGGTGGATCAAGTTCGACTACTGTGAGTGTTAGGACAAAGTTTTCATCGTGATGGTTCTTGGTTTTAAAGAAGTTCAGGATTTTGTCGAGGTCTTCGATGGTATTATCCTCTACATATACTTGCTCATAATGTTCTTGTTTGCTTTCCTCGGCGTCATAGATATTCTGTAGTCCAAATTCAAGAGGTCGATCTTTTGCGTTATGTTCTTCTTGGGAGAGAGATATAGAATCAGTATCACTAGAGATATCTATAGTAGTATTAGACCAGGTACCCCATTCATATTCATTGGAATCAGTCTCATAGGCTTCATCCCAGATTTTATCTGTACTATAAACTAGTATGTTGTAGGGTGAAAACAAATCTTTGATGATGGATACCATTTTGATGGTTTTTGTTGATTCTGTGTCAGATCCATCCTCTACTTTCTGAATTTGTTCATAGACTGTGCTTCCTCGGGGAGGAATAATGGTATCTGGAGATGACATGATTTGTTCTTGAGATATTGGTGTCTGAATATGAGCTACTACTGTAGCTAGGGCCTTCTTATGGCTTAAAAGCTTTTCCTGATGTAACTTCTGATCTTGACATTCCCGTGGCTTGCGGATTGTTTCTGCAGATTCAAAGAGTGCTTCTTGCCAGGATTCTTCTTTGTACTTTGTCTTTACTTTCCATTGAGGTCTGATAGGTAGGTGTGGCGGTCGTTTCAATAGGAACGTGAGTTTGGAACCCAATCCTACTTTGTTTCTGTTAGTTTGTGAAGGAAGATCTATAGGTTCAGTGACTCCTTCTTTGTGTTTTCCAATAGGTCCTTTACCATCATATCCCATTTGCTTCATGATTAAATAGCCTTTTCCATACAGGTGTGTTGGTAGAACAATATCCAGAGCGGCTGCTCTATGATTTTCTTCCTCATCTTTGTATAACCAGCTAAGGACATCTTTGTCCTCTGATTCATGTGCTAGAGTACCCAATTGGATGAAGGTACCATCAAATTTAGTGATGGGCTGAGTAGCCAGTTGTGTTGATGTAGTAGGCAAACCATGTGATCTAGGTGATTTTGGCAATTTGGCCAAGCATAAAGGCTCTAGAGAGTATTCTCCCATGCCTTGGTCTTTGATTTACATTTTCTGCTTGAAGTCTCCCCATAAGGAGTTGGATTTTGCTGTGTGTGGATCTGATGTTGAAGATTGCTGCTTTTCTCTATTATGAGGAACCAAACTGTCCTGGGCTGCCCCCATTGCATTGCAATGTTGAAATGGATTGTGATCAGCAGATATGGAAATTTCTTGTCCATCATAAGGAAACTTGACACACTGGTGATATGTAGAAGAAACTGCTTGCATTTCATGTATCCAGGGTCATTCCAACAAAATATTGTAGGTTAGATCAATATCTAAGACTTGACAGATAGTATCTTTTTGTACTGGGCCTACTTGAATAGGTAATATCACTGTGCCTTTAGAGGACCTCTCTTCATCATCATATGCTTTTATGGTAATCTTTTTGCAAGGATCAATAGATTCTTCTGAGAAGCCTAATGCATGGATAAGCTTTAAAGTACATATATTAAGGTCGGCTCCTCCATCTATTAGGACTCTTTTGACTCGGTGTTTGCAAACAATAACTTCGATGTGGAGAGGAGTATTATGTGGATGGATCAAGGAAGCATCGTCATGCTCAGAGAAGGTGAGGTTATGAGGTCTTGCCATATGGGCGACCATGGCTTGAAATCTGTCTGTATCCAGATTTTGAGGTACATTGGTTTCCAATAGTGCTTGTTCCAATATGTCTTTGTGCTTCGGTGATAGTTTCAATAATTCCAGGATAGATATCTGAGCTGGAGTCTTGCGTAGTTGGCTAACCAAGTCATATTGGATTTTTGGTGTGGTAGTTGCAGGTGCAGTATGTCCCTTCAAGACATATTTCTGAGTTCGGGTTGTGACATTGATAGATTCATGATCACGCTGATCTCGGATGGTGATGACATTTACGTGATGATTTTCAGCTGATATGTGGTTGATGGTGTTGTTGTAGATATGATTAATATGAGCTCGCGTGTATCATCTGAAGTGGATGCTCCATCTTTGTTGTAATTTGGGAGAGGATTTTTAAAGGCTCTGTGATCATTATTTGTTTTAAGTCCATCGACCGTTAAGTCACTTCGATCAATCATGTCCTGTACTATGTGTTTCAATCTCATGCACTCGTTTGTTCTATGACCCTTGTTGCAATGGAAATCACAATAGTGTGAATCATTCCACCAAGGTGGTTTGATTGGGGGTTCATAATTATTGATTGGAGGCAAAGACAAAATTTTGTTTGCCAAAAGTTCTTTGAATGCGGATTCTAATGATTGTCCTAGTGGTGTGAAGATGCGCTTTTGGAAATTGTTCGTGTTGTTGCGTGAATTGTTGTTAGGTCCCGGATTCATGTTTTTGCTTTGAGTATCGTTGGTGTTGTTTGTGTTGAGCTATCCTTGATCAGTGTTTGGTGTATATGTGTTAGCATTTGGTGCAGCATTTTTAATATTTTTCATGTTCTGAGGATTTCCAGATAATGCAAGCACTGGTTTCTTTGATTTAGGATCATGTGATTCGTTGTTGCCTTCGTTTCTGTTTTGAGTCCAAAAGCGAGATTTGTCAAGATTGGTGTTGTTTTGGTTATTGTAGTTTGATGAGTTCGTTCCTTCCTTGTAAAATTTGAGTGTTCCCTTTTTGACACACGCTTCTTCCACTTGAATGCCATTTTCAATCAATTTAGCGAAAGATGGTATGCATTGAAGTTTTAGTCTGTAACTCATCTCGCCGTTCAAGTTATCGATGAAGATTTCCATTTTCTCCTTTTCAGGAATATCTCGAGGATATCTGGAGACCATGCGTCACCAGCGTTGAAGGAATACCATGAATGTTTCATTGTTCTTTTGTTTGGTATTGCAAACATCTAGCATGGTTATGGCATGTTGGATGTTGTAGGAATAGTGGGTTATGAATTTGTTAACCAACTCATCAAATGATCTGACAGGTGGTGAGATTTTGGATAACCATTCCATGGTTTGCCCTCCCAAACTTCTGGGGAATAACCTCATCAAATAGGTGTCATCATAAGCAAATTCAAGGCTCAGTGTGCAAAATCCCCACACATGATCTCGGGGATCACTTTTCCCATCATATTTATCAAATTTGGGAACGTCCGAGTTTGGAGGAAAAGGCACCATATTTAAGCTTCGGTCAAATGGATAAGGACAGATTTCATTTAAAGAGTACCACACTGTTGTTACTTGTTGCATATCCTGTATTTTTCTTTGCAACATTTGCATTTGTTAAGTAAGGGCTGCCAAGGGTATATTGTCTTGCTGAGGAAAAAGTTCTTGCCTTGTATTGGTTCTCAGCTGAAAAGGTGTGGTAAATGGTATATGTTGCTCTGGTGTTTCTAGCTCAGGTATACGCATTTCTGGTATGCGTTGTTCTGGAATGTGTTGTTCAAAGTTGTGTTGTTTAGGTATGCGAGTTTCTTCTTCTCTGTGTTGTTCTTGATATGCATATTGTCGAGAACCAGTTTGAAAGATGTTTGGGTCGAAATCTTCAGGAAGTTTAACGCCCTTGCTTGTGAGCATCAACAAATATTTTTCTTTGTCATTTTCCATGAGTTTTTCGACAAGTTTTTGGAAGGAAGGATTTTCTTGACATTCCCGAAGAAGTGCTTCAGTAATTTCAGGTTCTTCTACGGGTGGAACTTCAAAAGGATTTGATAATCTTCGATTCATACTGGACTCAACGTGTGTCTCGCTTTGTTTGTCTCATTGAGAGCGAGTAACAGGCATTTTAGTAGAAACTTTCAGTGATAAAAGGGACAAAAGCCTCCTCGATGTGTTGCTCGGGTGTTGGTGGTTCTGGTCGAGATGTGTTATATGTGATGCACTCGTCGGGCAAGAATGCTGGATTGATTTTCCCGCCACGGTTTATGGTTTGATTAAAAGCAGACTTTTGAGAGTATGCTCTTGTTTTCAAAGGTTCTTTGTCAAATTCGCTAGATTTGTTTTGGATGTAACGTTTGACGTGATGAAGGAATACCCGATGAGATTTGAAGAGTTGACGATTGATGTATAAAAACTTATTTCTCTTGATGAATTTGGAAAAACTAGGTTGTTGTTTCTTCAACGTGATGTTACGATAGAGGTTCTTTCTTCTCAGAATAAGGGGATTAGTCATGCATGAGTGATCAATGATTTCCTTTGATGTGTTTGGATTCAATTGATTCTTGTTTTGAAAAATTTCAAATCTTACTTTATCAGAGTGAAGGTTTAGATGCCCCTTCACGATAAAGCGTGTCAAATGATATGGATAAAAGTTTCCCGATCTGGAAACTGGATTTGACAATTTGAGAATTTTAAACAAGTGTTTTGAGATAGAAATCCGTAAGATGGTAAAGGATTTTGTTGATACTGATGATGAAATCTCTGGATTATGATAGGAGAGACGTCCTCTATTGTGTGATTTGTTTAGGATTCTGACAACTTTGGTTTTGACACAAATTGAGCTCAAGAAATAGTTTTAGTGGTTCGTTTGTCACTCTGGTTTGATGAAAAATGGTTTTTTGATGAAAAAAGCTTCTAAAAATGTTTTTGAAATTTTGAAATTTTTCACGGTTTTTGCTCTCTGTTTTCCTGTTTTGGATCACGCGCTAGAACAGAGTCTACATGCGCTACTGAATTTACTTGATGCGCTAAAATAATGGGCCCACGCGCTAATCTGTCCCTAGACACGCGCTAAAGTTTGGATTTTGGAAAATGGTGGTCTAACAGTTTCAAAAGTTTATGCGCTATCCTGGGTCTTCTAAGCGCTAACTTCTAGACTGCATGCGCTAATGTATCTATGCTACGCGCTAAAGTTAGGACTGTTGAAAATTGTTGTGGAATTTGTTCGAAAAGGCTACGCGCTATACTAGGCCTGTTAGACACTAACTTTTAAACTTTATACGCTAATTCTTGGTACCTACGCGCTAAGCTGTTGCTGCCACGCGCTAGACTGTGTTTCGGATGCGCTAAAAGATTTTATACTATTTTTCCTAATGATAAAACGCTACTGTTTTAACTCCATGCGCTATTTTGAGGTGTAGATGCGCTAACAGAAGTATTCCACGCGCTAAGATGTTGCTCTTATGCGCTAGACTGCCCTGATTTTTCTGTTTGGGTGATTTCTTGAGGATTTTGAATTTTGTTGAGAAATTTTCAAGTGCAATGGATGATTTTCTGAAATAATAAATGCAAGTACGGCACAAAAAATACAACCATTTTGCCTAATCTAACAAAAAGTGTATGTTCTGCGAGGATGTGTTCAAATCCCCAATGTTTTAACAGGTTTGGATACAAGGAATACACTTTAGAAAGACTCTTTACTCAAGGGTCATAAATAACATCATAGCCCACTAGTCTCGATACTCCATCAGCTCAAACAGCCGTGTCACCCCCTAGAGGGTGCCCGTTTTTTTGCCTTTTGCCAGAAATTAACCCAAAGTGAATTGCTTCACAGTTGAGTAGGTATCTTGGGAGATATATGGTGAGTAATCTTGGGGGCGGATTCTTCCCCACCCTTGCACTATGATGTTATAAATGTTCGGTTACTAACTCAGTTCAAAGCTTCTAATTCTATGGTTCGTAATCAGGCTTCCCGTTCGGTCGTCAGTGATAAACTCCCTCAGGAGGCTTCCCAACCTTTAGAACAAAGGCTTTACGTATCTCAAGGATACTGGGGGAAGGCTAATCACTGCGCGCAACCGTTGAAAAGGACTTTCGTCACTTTCCACATTTGATTATAGTGGGTTGGAATTCTTGGTGTCAAAGCCGTTTCCCACTTAGGTCATTTCCTTCACACCGGCCATAAATGGCTTTAAGAGTTGATTGCAACTCCTCGGGAAGGCAAGCTTGCTAAAGGTTTTAATGCTTGAATTACTGAAAGCTGTAAGAGTGGTCTGGATTTTTTCTCACCCAGTTATGGGGAGAGCATATACCTTCCACTTTCGAGACAAGGCAAACAAGGTTCTTTTTAGCCTTCAAGACAATGATTTTCTAACTTCTATTTGAAGATGTTGCTCCAACAAGCATGATGTTCTTTTTAACCCTTAAAAGAAAGATTTTCTGATCTATAAAAAAGAAATGGTCAACAAAGCAAAATTTCCGATTTGGAGGTCAACAAAAGAAATCATTTTTAGCATAAAATCCCCCGCTCTATCTGTAAGAAACTATTAGCATCCTGCAAGCAAACAATAGAGATAAAACGTCAGGTGATTTGGGGGACTTCTACAAGTCTAAAATTTTAGTTCAGTTACAATAATTTTTTTTTATTTTTGTCTGTGATGCGCTACAGAATTGTCTGTACACGCTACAATAAAAGCCAGACGCGCTAAAATTATGTTCCTCTGCGCTATACAGTTGCTTGGATGTGCTAATCTGTGAATTGGAAGCGCTGCTCTGTTCCTTTCTTTTCTCCCGCGCTCAGTTCTGCAGGAAAATTTGAAATATGATGCGCTAACTTCTGAGGTTCACGCGCTGGATGATGGACTATAAGCACCGAACTGTGGATCGGATGCGCTATTCTGTTTACTGCATGCGCTATTCTGTGTTTTGCCCGCGTCAAGATTTACAGGAAATTATTTGTGGAAGTCATGCGCTAAAGAAAAGTCTTTACGCGCTAAAGTATAGGGCCCATGCGCTAAACAGTAAGCGGGATGCGCTAGACCGTGGATCAGATGCGCTATTGAATGTTTCTGACGTGCCGATTCCTATTTCCCGCGGACCTACAAAAGTCATTAATTTGAAAAACTGATTTGTTATTTGGGGTCAGGCCCCACGGTGGGCGCTAGAAATGTATGCGGGAAAAGTGGGCTGATAAAATTTAATATGTGAAAATATTTCAAAATACTAGTCCACACACACACACAGGACTTCTTGGTGCAAGCTATGGAGTAATAACGTATTACTTAGCTTCCCAAGGAGGGTCCCATGGTTCTCTATCTCACAATGTCCCTCAAACCAATGTTTTGCTCTCAGATCACAGAGCAAAATGGTTCAGGGATGGCAAATGTAAGAACGAGGGATGCTTTGATTGATTTTAGTATGAGATGTGTTGTAAGCTATATATGACTCTAGAAATGCAATAAACTAGATGATAAGATGACGAGATTAGTATGAATACTATCCTAGCATGCTATATTTAATCTATGATTGAGCTAAATGATAAAGAACTTATTCTAAACATGCATATTTAGTCTAATTTCTGATCTAAAAGAGGCTAAATGATGAGCATAAAAATGATATGAAAGCTTGAAAGAATTTGAGCATAAGTGTGATGCTTCAAATTTTGAAAGATGATTGTTAAGAATGGAGGAATGAGAGCTCTGTTTATAGCATAAACAGGGCAATGGATGGTCAAGATTGAAAGGTTTAATCAAGGGTCAAGTTTGAAAGTTGGGGATCCATGTGCACAATTGGCACCAATAAAATGGTGACAAGTGTCAACATAGGATTGGGTTGAGAGAAGAGGTTGGAGGCATTAAAGACCTGAGAAGACCTCATGGTTATCTAAAGGCTAAGGGTCAAGTCTAAGTTAGGATTACCCATTGGATTAAGAGTTAATCCAAGGATAAACCTTTGTGCAAATGATTAAGAGATAATCATGGTCAAAGCATTAATGGCCTGATGAGACCCTTGGGTTGGATGAAGTTGAGTCAAAACAAATGTTTTAACCATGTGGGAGGGTTTGAGTTAACCATTAATGGTTATTGGAAACTTTGGGGATTAAGTGGTTGAAGGTTGAAAGCCTTCAATGGTTATCAAAGACTTTGAGCCATTTAGTGGTTGAAGGTTGAAAGCCTTTAATGGTTATCAAAGACTTTGAAGGTTTAAGAAGTGACTTCCCTTTGCTTAGGGATGTGACAAAGTTTAGAGGAGGGGTTAGGCTGATTAGAAGTGATTAGAAGATTCTAGAAGGGATTAGGAAGGGGTTTGGGATTTTGCAAGTGGATGGAGGGATAATAGGATTTAATTGAAATAATTTAATTCATTCAATTTGGTTGCAATTAAATAAATTTGATTTATTCAATTTTGGATAACTATTTAATTAAATTTTGAATTTAATTAAAAGTGGATAGGGGGGATTTATTTGAATAAAATGATTTATTCAATAAATGGTATAGTGAATTTAATTTAAATAAATTGAGTAATTTATTTAATTAAATAGAAGAATGTGGATAATTTAATTAAATTGGATTTAATTAAATAGAGAAATGAACATAAAATATTCATTTAGGAATATGGTCATTTTTATACGTCTACACTACCCTTTGCAACTTGACAAACTCTACAACTTTGCACATATTTCCTAACATCCTTATGAATCTGGGGCCAAAAGTAGTGCTCACTCACCAATGCTATTGTTTTGTCAATACCAAAATATCCGGCTAATCCTCCACTATGTTTCTCCTTACCAGATTATAGCTCATAGAACTCTTAGGTATGCACAGCTGTATTCCTATGAATAACATCGCATCCTAAATGAAGTAATCCAACCACTTACTTCTATCTACCGTAACCGGTTCTCTACATGCTCTCCAAGGTTCTGCGAAATCCAAGTCATCATCATACAAGGTCTTCAATTCCTCAAATCCTAATATTGTCAACAAATTCCTTCTCCTACTCAATGCATCAACAACATTGTTTGATTTCCCACTTTTATGCTTCAACATAAAGGTGTAACTCTACAAAACTTCTACCCATCACATATGTCTCTTATTCAACTTACTCTGACTTTTCAAATACCGCAAAGCTTGATGATCTGTATACAACACAAACTCCTTGGGCAGTAGGTAATGTCTCCACTTCTTCAAGGCTTGAACTATGGCATAAAACTCTTGATCATACATTTAATATCTCCTCCGAACATCATTCAATTTCTCACTAAAATAAGCTATTTCTCTCCCTTCCTGAGTCAAGAATGCTCCTATTGTTGTTCCACTTGCATCACAATCTGCTTGAAATACTTTATTGAAATCCGATAAAGCTAACACAAGCTACTCAGTCACTTTCCATTACAACAGTTCAAAACTTTTGTTTTCTCAGGTGGCCCACTTGAATTCCTTCCGATCTCCCCTCATGGCCTCAGTCATAGGGTTACAAACTGAACTGAAATTTCTAATGAACTTCTTGTAGAAACTAGCCAATCCATGAAATGATCTTACCTCTCCAATGCTTTCCGATGTAGGCCATTCAACAATTGCTTTTACATTCTCAAGTTCCATTTTCAAACCATCCTCTGATATCACAAATCCTAAATAGACTAATTCTTCCTTCATGAAAGTACACTTCTTAAGATTTATCAGCAACTTTCCTTCTTTCAACCTCTGCAGAACTTGTCTCAAATGCAACAAATGCTCCTCTTTTGTCTTACTGAAAATTAGAATGTCATCCAAATATACAATAACAAACTTACCTAAGAATTTCTTCAATACCTCATTCATCAACCTCATGAAAGTACTCGGTGCATTAGTTAACCCAAAAGGCATCACCAACCATTCATACAGTCCTTCATTTGTCTTGAATGTTGTCTTCCACTCATCTCCTTCTCTGATCCCGATCTCTTAAAGTCTATCTTTGTAAAGTATTTGGCTCTGCTCCAACAGTCCATTATGTCATCCATCCTAGGCAAAGGAAACCGGTATTTCACTGTGATCTTGTTTATTTCTCTGGAATCGGTGCACATTCTCCACTCTCCATTCTTCTTAGGTGCTAATATTGTTGGTACTGCACAAGGGCTCAGACTTTCTCTGATCAAACCTTTCTTCAACAACTCCTGCACTTGTCTATTCAGCTCTTCATTCTCTGTCGGTGTCATCCAGTGTGCAGCTTTGTTAGACAAACTAGCTCTGGGAACCAAGTCCATGCAATGACCGATACTTCTCGTAGGTGGAAATCCATCAGAAACATTATCTAAATTGATGTCTTCATATCCTGTTAGCAAATCTTTTATCTCTTTTGGTTGTTCTTCTTCATGATCCGGATTCTCAGTCTTCTTAGGAACTAAGGCGAAACACACATTCTCATGTCTCAATCCATCCAGGAATTTCCTTTCATCCACCAAACAGATTCTAGCAATTGTACAGACTTCACCCTTCAAAGGTTCCTTTAAGGGCAACAAGGTTTTCTTCATCCCATTGGCCACAATAGTGTATGTATTCTTCCTCCCATTATGTATTGTCTGTTTATCAAACTGCCAAGGTCTACCCAACAAAAGATGACAAATATCCATAGGCATAATATCACACAAAACTTCATCATGATAATTCCTAATTTTCAATTTCACCAAACATTGCTCACTTACTAACAACTTATGTTCATCCTAAATCCATGCTATCTGATAAGGCTTAGGGTGCTTCAATCTTTCCAAATTCAACTTATTCACCATCTCTTTTGAAACAAGATTATATGAACTACCACTATCAATAACTTTACAATACTTACCGGATACCTTACATCTAGTCTTGAACAAATTCTTTCTTTGCAAGGGCTCTTCATATCTCTCGGTATGACACAAAGCTCTCCTCATCATCAACAGTTCTCCATCTTCTAGTTTATTATCTAATTCGGTGGGGTTTTCTTCCACCATTGCTTCTCTTTTGGAATTCTCTGTCTTCTTACACTCGAAAGAACGATGTCCTTCTCCTCCACACTTATAGAAAGTTCCTCTAAACACTCTCATGTCTTGTCTTCCAAAATTCTCATTCTGATAGCCATTCGGTTCTCTCTTCCGCTAGAAATTTCTATCATCTTTCTGGTATGAATTTCCTTCTTTGCTCACTTCTTTGTCCTTGTTCTGATCTGTATAGGTTAATTTGCCTTTAATATATCCTCTTCCTCCAGAAAACCTTCCACCTCTGCCTCTCTGCCTCTACTCATATTTTTTGTTTAGCTTCTCTTCTGCCTTCAGGGCATACTGGTAAGCCTCTTCAACACTCTGTAATTTGATGAAACTGAATTCATCTTGTATAGACACCCGCAATCCATTAAATTATCTTGCAACTTCTTCAACTTCATCATCAACATGTCTGGATCTGATATTCGACTTGTAAAATGCTTCGGTGTACTCCTCCACTCTAGATTCCTTCTGTCTCAAATTCTGCAACTTCTAGAATAGATTCACTTGATAATCAGTTGGCACAAGTTTTGATTTCAGCTTAGAAATCATCTGATCCCATGTCTTGATCTTCTATTTACCTCTTCTTTGTCTATCAACCTACAAATGCTCCCATTAAAGAGATGCATGACCTTTGAATCGAGTACATGAATATTTCACCTTCCCTTCTTCTACGGTGTTTTCAAAATCAAAATATTTCTCCATCTTCGAGATCCAATCCATCAATTCATTTGAATCCAACTTTCCATCATATTCCGGTGGGGTAAAATGAGGTTTAGTATTTTCCCTACTCAAAACCCTTAAAAACCTTTCCTCATCTGAAAAAACCACTGGTGGGTTTACTTGTTTTATCGGGGCTTCTTCTCCTTCATCTTCACTTACATATTCAAAGTGTCGGCCTCTTCTCAGGGCTGTCTCCATGGCTTCCAACGTGGTTGCTATTCCTCACAACATTTCCATCACATCAAGGTCTACATTCCCATGCGCTCCACCATTCCTAGTTCCTCTTTGCACCATCTTTACACTAGTCCTCTGCAGCTACAGGTCAGATCCACATTCCGCCACCCTACAACAAAATTCTTCAAACAATGCAATCTCCAGAACAAAAGCTTGCTCTGATACCACTTGAAGAAGTCACTGGCTAGGAGGGACCTCAAAGAGATCAGTTAAGACCGGTTAGCAAGAGTAAACACAACGGAAACACAGGGACATGATGGAGGCAATGCAAAATAGATTGAATTATATCATGAAAACTAATTACAACCAACCGGTAACAATCTGGTTATAGAAAACCGGCTCACAGGCCTGCTACAACATGCTCAAAATACAGAACAAGTCACAACTAGGAGCTCAAATCTTAAAAATCTATCTTCTATGCTTAGTCTAACTTCCTGATTGCATTCTAATTCTCTATTATAATGACTTATATGATCCAAGGGGATCCGGTCAGCCCAAAAAAGGATCAAACCTCGAAGAACAAGACCTAACATGCAAAACCAACAAGGTCAGCCTCCGGAAAAGAAATTCCTTTAGAAAATCCAAAGGATGAAGTGTAGATCACAAGAAAAGGTCAGCCACATGCCAAGGAACATCAGAATCAATGCTCAGGGCTCTACAAGCTACGAAAGGGATCCGATAGAACACCAATGCAAATAGGTCCATACAACTAGTAATAGAAAACTGTCTCTAAAACTTGTAGCGATAACTTGCTAGAAAATGATCCAAATGCTCCATGGTTTGGAAATAAGGAAGACGATCAAGTCTTCAAGAAAAATCCAACTCCACAGGTTCTGATGAGCCAAATCTGGAACACACAGAAAGAAATGTTGAAACTACAAACAGAAAGAAAAATAGAAAGGAAATATTTTTGGTTGATGCAAGACTGTTATGAACCTTGGATGCTCCTGCATCAATGACCCAAGTGGTAATGAGGCTAAGGCCAAGCCCATCCAAGACACTCTAAATAAATTTATCTGTGAGGAAACTTGCAGGCAACAGATGTTGATGTTTCATACTAATGTATGTCTCCCTCAACATTGTGCGATGCATAAAAATCTGCAAGGGCTGGGAGACCTCATTAATTTGAGCAAAACACCACATGTATGGCCACCTGAATAGATGCCCTTACTAGAAACTCATTGTTTTAGCAGCCAAAACCCTTTTATTTGTTGGTGCAAGAGGTCAGACCTTTGAAGTCATCCCACACTTTTGTGGTTCTTAGTAGAGATGGAAAATTTCTTGAGATCCTTGTGGTCTTAGGTAATTTACAACTTGGTATTCCTGAGAAGTGAGTGTCGTGGAGGGGAGCCAATGCTACCAAGTTCCTAGGTCATCCGCTTTGAATAGGCATGAATGGGAGAAATCCCAAGTGGAAACCAAAAAATATTGTCCTTGCCAGCCTAGGGTTATGGTTGAATGTGATTTTATTGCAAACATCAAAACAAAAACATTTTGTCTGTCATTTTTTTCAGTGTGTGTAGAACAAAACAAACATTTCCAATTAAAAAATCAACACCACACTTGAAACTAAAATATTAAACCTATACTCTCATTGGTCCATCTAGAAACACACCTATGCCTCACATCCAAAAATCCCACAAGTTCGTGAAGAAGTCCATATATCATTATCCTAGAAAAAAGAAGTGCAACCCAAAGGTTATTCAGAAGAGGAGATGGTTCTTATACAAAAACCGTAAAATTTTGTTGAAACATCGTACATTTCTACATCATTATCGAGACATACAAAATGGTCTTACAAAAGAATTTGAACTTGAACCCTTGAGATCACAAGCTTTCTTTTTTAGAAGAGCCCTATCACAAGCACAAAATAGAGGACAAAACATTTGACCATCTTATTTCCTAGCACCGGTAATCTTGCAGAGACATCTCTTCCATGTGTCATGGGATATCATTTTGTAGTTCTGATCTTTTTAGGTCCTTGCACAGTCACATCATTATAGCTTTCCATACCTTTTAGGTCCTTGCATAGTCTCCACCTATTCACACCTTTTATCCTTGCATAGTATCCACTTAGTCATACCTATTCCTTGCATATTTAGATCATCCCATTCAATCATACATTTATTCCTTGCACCACATCTTTTAGTCTTTGCATCCTTTAGATTGCTTCATCTCATTGCATATTCAACCCTTGCACTCATTCATTGGTCAAACGAATCTTAGCCTTGCATTTAGGTCTCTCTTAAAAGGTCTTGAAGAAAACATTAGTTATGAATCCTCTCATATCATTGGAGGCACATCATCCTTGAGTGAGGGAACATTTTAGCATCTTTGAGTTGGGTGGTCTACTTGGAGTTCATCATCTCCTACTTAGCACACCCTCTCTTGATCACTAGTCCTTGTGTCTATCCATCATAGCACAAGTAAGACCTTGCATCACGATTTCCTTTAGACCTAGAGTTTCCTTGAATCCTTTCCTTTTATCATACTAGGTTCACTGTTTGTCGTTGGTACCTCATTTAGAGCCTCATATCATAAGTTTCCTATCATATAGTCGAGTTTGCATTTTTAGGGTTTCCATTCCATCCTAATTCTCATACATTGTCATAGCTCTCATCCTAGTTCAAAGATCAAAATAATCACTTATGTCTCCTAACATGAGAATCAAACTATTTCAAAATCGTTTGTTTCAAGATGGAGACAACCTTATTGATTTTGAGGAAAAAGAACACATTAGCATTACGACTAGTGAAACAAGTGAAACTAGTGATGAATAACTAACTCAATCCACCATTAACGAAGCGTTTCACGATCATAAATTTACTAAACATCTTAAAGAGGTGGTTAAACGTGATCCACAAGCATATTTCAAAGCCCTTGCTGACAAGGGAATTAAATTGCAACTTGATTTTGACATATCATTGCTCACAATTAATGACAAATCGAGAGCTATTGAATCTAAACCTACAAAGACAAACAATGATGAGAGGATAAAAGATCACATACCTTTCTACTTGCAACCAAGATACAAGAGGTCTACAAAAACATCAAAACCTATACCTACCAATGATCTTGTTTTAAATGAATTGAAAGCATTGAGACAAGAATTAGATACTCTCAAGAATAAGAAGGCATCATCACACAAGTTTTATATTGAGGATATATGACCCTATCCTTTTGATCTGAGTATTCTGATGCCACCTTTCCCTAGTCATTGGGAGATGCCAAAATTTTATAAATATAGAGGAAAAGGGGACCCTAAAGATCACTTGAGAGAATTTTAATATGCTACCTTAGAAGTTGCAGTGGATGAAATATACCTTATGAGACTGTTCCCTCGTAGTCTTTCAGGAGGTGCTATGGAATGGTTTTCTCAATTACCTCCAACTATCATATATTTCCAAGAATTGGCTGATAAGTTCATCTCACACTATGCTTACAATTGCGAGCATGAGGTGACCATGATGGACCTCTTCAATACCAAACAAAAACAAGGGGAATCTTTCATTTCATTTTTACAAAGATGGAGAAATTTAACCAAAATACCACCTTATGACATTCTCGATAAGCAACTTGTTGACCTCTTTTGTCATAATTTAAACAAGGAAATTGGAAGAGAACTTCACCTCAAGTGTTTGGACACCTTTGATGAGGTCGTAGAACTAGGATTTGAGATCGAACAAACCCTTATCAATGATGGTACTATAAAGATAAATGATGATAAAAATCACAAAGGATCAAGTTTGAACCACAAAACACACTTTTGGGATAAGAACAAGAATGTGGTTAGTGACAGAGTCATTGGAACGAAAAATGCTAAAACATCGTCATCTGTTTACAACCTTAAGGGTTCATCTTCAGGCAAAGGAAAAGAGAAATAAAGAAGCTTCCCTAAACAAAATCTTACACCATTGGGACAACCGCTTGAGTTGGCATTGAAGGACCTCCTTGAGAACGATCTTATAAAATTGCTTGAAATGAGAGAATATAATCCACAAGTCAAACCCCCATGGTGGAATGATGATCACTTTTGTGACTATGATAGACACAAGGGTCACAAGACTAATAGTTGCAATAAACATCAACATGTGATACAAGACCTTCTTGACAAGGGAAAGATATCAGTTTATGGACATACTTCTTCCGCTAACTCCAATTCTTAGATATTCAAGAATCCTTTCCCTAAGAATGACAAGGATAAAGGGAAGGCCCCCAAATCTACTGACGATGTGAACTATACCAATGCTAAATATGATTATACTAAAAACAACATCAGTGAGGCTGACAATCATGTGAATACCTTCATCATAAAGATAAAAGAACCTGATTGTAATGTCACCACCTACAAAGGCACACTTATTCATAGGGGCCCTAATTCTAAATCCATTGCGCCAACTCCACAATACAACTTTATAGAGCATTTAGGGAAGACACGTGCAAAAATTTCTATTCTTGAGATGCTATGCCTATCCCCTGGACATAAATCTATCCTTGATAAAGTGCTTTCTACTACTACAGTGCCTATAGACCTACATGTAGACCAATTTCAATCTATGGTGGGACACATCACCTCCCCTCATACCCTTACTTTCACCAAGAGAGATGATTCATCCATGCAACAACCCCATAATTAACCCTTACACATTGAAGTCCTTGTCCATAGAATCAAGATCAAGCATTTTTTTTATAAACGAAGGAGGTCTTAACATTTATACCTTGAAGTTGACACAGAAATAGGGTTCACTAAGAGTGCAGTTGATCCAAAGAAAAGGATTACCATAAAGGCATATGATGAAGAGGAACACTCATCTAAGGGATTAGTCACATTACCTATAAAAGTGGGACCTATGGTGAAGGATGTGGTTTTCCAAGTCCTTGATCTCCCCCTAAGTTTAACATTCTTCTCTGAAGCCCATGGATCCATGCAATCCAAGTTGTACCTTCTACCTACCATTAATGTATCAAATTTTTACACAATGGTGTCGAAGTAACTATACTAGGAGATCCAAACCCCTTTATGCATTGTAACAATCCGAGTTCTAAGACTGAATCCATCATTCCTAGAAACCCTGAAGCACCTCTTTCCCAAACATACATTGATCCTTAATCCTTAAGAGCATCCACCTCCCAATCCAATGAAGCTAAGATCAAAATAAAAGTAAAAGACCATTGAGTAGGAGAATATTCTATGAGTCATGCTCCCTGCATTGTAAAGCTATCTTTGTCCCCTCACACTTATGGAAAACCACAAATGACTAAAATCACATTGAACACCACTACTTTGGTTTGCAAACCTATAGCTTTGAAAAAATAGGGAGCTTTGTATGATGAGACGGAAGAAGAGGATCTCCTAGGCTAGTTATACAAAGATGACAATATAGAGAAAGAACAAATTGCAAAACTTGAAATCAAAATACCAACTGAACAATATGGAAAGGGACTGAAGATAATGAAAATATATGGCTACGATGGTCACAATCCTCTTGGTTTACAAAAACAAGGTATACTTGAAACATAATGAAAATGTATGGCTACAATGATCACAATCATCTTGGTTTTAAGAAAAAAGGTATACTTGAATCAATCAAGCTTGATGGTGGACTTAAGGTCCCTAGTCTAGGATATGATACACAAAAAGACCTTGAGTACTAAGGGTAACTCAAATGAGGTAGGGGAATATTTTAACAGAACACATACTGATGAGGAAGGTGCCATCGATGACTCTAATGATTTCATTGATATATATGATTATGATTCTATCTATACCCTTGAGCCTATTCATAACCTTGAGCCTAGTCATGATCCTTTACCCCTTGTTCAACCACAACTTATTGATTGGGACCAACCAGGACCACCCCAGCTAGATGTTTTTCAAAATAATGAGACAATCATAAACTTTATTGAAGCACAAAGTGACTTACCCCCCAAAGATCATAGAGCTAGATTCACCATAGAACTCAATAGTGTAGATTACTTTGGAGAAGGTGTCAAGCCTTTCAGCCGTAAAATTATGAATAAATATCAATAGGTATTCTAGTGAAAACCATTATGTGGCATTATTAGACTGAAAAAGAGAAAATAAAGGACACATCCAAAGGTGAAAACCTCTACGAGGCACTTGAGGATGGAAGGCTTGACACACTTCCCCTAGCATTATATCATGATAATTCATCTATGTTAGTGGAGAAGATAGTACCAACAAACTTGGGTATAGAAGAGCAACCAAAGATTATACATCTAGCAAAATCCTTGGTACCTGAAGAGAGAATAGAGCATATCCCTTTTTACAAGGAAAGATAGGCTAACTTTGCATGGTCGTATGTAGACATGTCAGGATTTGATCTTGATTTAGTTATGCACCACTTGTCTTTGCCATTGGGGGAAAAACCTATTAAACAAAAATTGAGAAAAACGCATCCTCACATGGAACTATTGGTAAAGACAAAACTACAAAAGTTGCTAAATGTTGGATTTATAAGATTTGTTGACTATGCCGACTAGATTTCAAATTTGGTACCAGTTTCAAAACCTGATGGGAATGTCTGTGTTTGCACAGATTTCAAAGATTTAATTAAATCTTGTCCTTAAGATGACATCCCACTTCCAAATATTGACATGATAGTGAATTTTATGGTAGGACACAATATGTTATCCCTCATGGATAGCTTCTCAGGCTACAATCAGATTAAAATTGCTCCTAAAGATCAAGATTAAAATATCATTCACTTGTCCTTGGGAAACTTTTCATTGGAACGTCATGCCTTTTGGATTGAAGAATGTTAGAGCTACTTATCAATGTGCAATGACCACTATCTTTCATGACATTATGCATATAGATTTGGAAGACTATGTAGATGATTTTTTGGGGAAATCTAAAACTAGAACAAGACATTTAGCAATCATGGATAAAATCTTCACAAGATTGGAAAACTATAAGGTGTGCCCAAAACCAAAGAAATGTGTCTTTGCAGTAACCTCTGGCAAACTCCTTCGATACATTGTCTCATCTAAAGGAATTGAAGTGGATCCTGAAAAAGTAAAACCCATTCTTGAAATGCCATCCCCAAAAAGTATCTGTCAGCTAAGGTCCTTGCAAGGAATACTCCAATCTATCCATCATTTTATAGCACAGTTAGCAAATAAATGTCAACCATTCCAACACCTGTTGCATAAGAATGTTTCATTCAGATGGGATGACAAGTGTGAACAATTTTTTGATCATATCAAAGAGTACCTGATGTCAGCATCAGTATTGGTACCTCCTACAGATGACAAGCCCTTCCTATTGTAAATATCCACAACCACCACAACAATGGGGGCACTTTTGGTGCAACATGAATCTGAAGGAAAAGAACATGCAATATACTACATGAGTCATACCCTAGTTGGATATAAGCTCAATTACACTCCTATTGAGAGAGCGTGTCTTGCTATAGTTTTTGCTTCAAAGAAATTGTGACATTAAACATGCTTACACACCAAACAAAGCTCATTGGAAGAATTGGTCCACTTAAATATCTTTTTAGTAAAACAACTCTTATAGGATGATTGGCTAAATGAGTCATGATTCTCAATGACTTTGACATTGAATATGTAGAAAGAAAAGCAATAAAAGGACAAGCTATAGAAGATCAACTCGTTGATGCTCCTGTCACAAATGATCATCCACTTATCACAAAGTTACCTGATGAGTCAATATTCAACATGGAATATTCACATCTTTGGACCTTATATTTTGATGGCTCCTTCACACATGGTGGTTTTGGTGTTGTCATTCTCTTTGTCACACCACAAGGGGATTATGTACCAAAAGCTTACAAGATACAATTTCCATGTACAAATAACATTGCAGAATATGAAGCATTACTCTCTGGACTCTATATGGTTGTGCAATGGAAAATTATAGTTGCGTGTTCTTGGTGACTCCTAGTTAGTGATCAGATAGGTTAATGATGATTATAAGACAAAAGATGAAAATATTATGTCATACAAGAGAATGGTGGATGACTTCAAGGTTTATTTTACAACAATCACATTTGAGAAAATTCATTGGGACAACAATAAAGCAGTTGATGCAATGGCTACAATTACATCCCTTGTAATAATGCTAAGTAACACCAAATACTGTGAGTTCTTGGTTGAACTACTCTTGGAGCCTGCATACAATGTACCACAATCTGAAATGATATGTCTCATTTTTGGTCCTAATTTGTAGTGGTATGGAGATAATTATGCCTACTTACATGATAATACCTTACCTTTTGATCTATCCAATAAAGCTCAAAAAACCTTTATTCGTCGAGCCTCCCATTATGCCATTTTAGTTGATACCCTATATTGCTAGGGTCATGATGGTACCTTACTTTGGTTTATTGAGCATGACAAAGCCAACACTACCTTGCAAGAGGTGCACAAAGGTATATGTAGGGCACATTCAAGCGAACCTACACTAGCTAGGAAATTCTTGCATACTAGTTACTACTGGCCTACCATGGAGAAGCGATTATCATTTTGTTAAGAAATACAAGCAATGCCAGATACATGGAGACAATACATGCTTTGGCACAGGAATTGCAACCAATTATTACATCTTGGCTCTTCTGTCAGTGGGGACTCAACCTCGTGGGCAAAATCTGTCCACCCTCATCCAATTGTAAGGAAGTTAAGTAGTGGAACAACTTCCTACGCTAACCTTGAGATGAGGGTAATGCAAAAACTTTTACAAATTGTTATAAAAACTTAACTAATATAAATAAACTATCATGCATACCACAACACAACGTAGTGATTTTCATGGGGAAAACCCTCTCGAGAGAAAAACCCCATACTCCAAAAGCACCTCAATATATTATTCAACAATCAATAACAAATTATAATATACTTGTAGAGAAATCTCTTCATAGGAGTACCACTAATCAAAGATTCAAAGGTAACTCAATAGCCATAAGACTCTTACACACAACCTCTATCTCACACACCTCATATATAGAAAATACAATACAAGAAATTGTCAACGATATTACAAAACCATGGGCTAAAACCACCCAATAAAGTAGAGACGACCTTGTCTCCATTCTAGATGTCCTATGACATGTCAAAACACACATCAACATGTGTTCTTCCCTTTTACAGCTCATTTATGTGTCAGATGCTATTTATATTTCCTATTTCAGGAGTCCAAACTTTCGAAGGCCATAAGTTGTGAACCGTGTGTCTGATTGATGAATCGTTTGAAGTGTTGGAAATATTGTGAAGTTCTCTATCACTGCATAAATTGCTACACCATTTACACCCACTTTTAAGGGTGTTTTGGAACCTCTAAAGTCCTCAAAATTAATTTTAAACCTTTCATCGCACCCTCCAAAAACAAAAACTTTAATATCTTCAAAACTAGCTATGATCTTGCAATAAAAATTTACCAACATGCTTGTCTAGCCAACCAGAAGCTTCGAGGAGAATTTTGTACCATTTTGTACTCAAACAAAAACTTACTGTAAATAGTAACCTCATGTAAATCCAAGGTTAAGATACTATTTTACCAACATTCTCCCACTTGTTGAACACCTTGCAAGAGAAAATGAAGTATCAACACAATAATTTAATTGCTAGGGGCCATGAGGCCCATAGACTCCAAAGATCATCTGAACTTCTCTGTGCTCACAACCTTAGTTAAATAATTTGCAACATTCATCAAAATTTATACCTTAACCAACTTCATCCTACCATCTTCAACCATATCTCTAACAAAATGACACTGAACATCAATGTGCTTGGTCAGGGCATATAATGTTGGGTTCTTAGCTAGGCATATCGCACTCTCACTCTCACTGTCACAATAAACTGTCACTACACCTTATTTTATTACAATAATCGAACAATCTTTTAAGACAAATGGCTTCTTTACAAGCATGAGTAGCTTCCATATACTTTGCTTCCGTAGTGGACAAAGCAATCATAGCTTGTCGCTTACTCATCCAACTAATTGCACCACAAATAAAGTAAACACATAAGCACTGGTGGATCTTCAACTACCAATATCACCTGTGCAGTATGAATCCACATAACCATGAATATCAAGGTAAATCATGTCTCCAACCAAATTACCATGATAACACAAATAATACTCTGAGGTACCCTTCAAATATCTCAACACTCTTTTGACTGCATCCCAATGAACTCTACTAGGATTATACATGTATCTGGAAAGAACTCCAACTACCTGGGCAATGTTTGGTCTAACACTGACCATAGCATACATCAAATTTTCAACAACACTTTGGTAAGGCACTATGCTCATGTCTTCCATCTCTGATGGAGATGTAGGATAATTCAAAGTAGATAATTTCATTCCAATTGTGAAGGGAACACATAATGGTCTACAATCCTGCATGTTGGACATCTGTAATACTGAATTCACATAATTACTCTGGCCTAGACATAGCATTTTTTTCACTCTCTCTCTTCTAATTTCCATCCCAAGAATGTGTTTCATTGCACCAAGATCTTTCATTTCAAATTTAGTAAAAACTGAGACATTAGTTCTGAAATCATACATTTCCCTTTACCAACGAATAACATATCATCAACATATAATGCAATGTACAGGAAATGACCACCATCATATTTATAATAAAAATAGTGATATGATTTAGAACGCTCAAATCCCAAACTCAACACATATGTATCAAATTTTGGGTACCACATTCTAAGACTCTGTTTGAGGCCATACAAAGATTTCTTCAATTTACAAACCAAATTACTTTTACCTTTCACCACATAGTACTCTAGTTGTGTCATATAAATATACTCCTCCAAATCACCATGAAGGAAAGCCGTTTTCACATCCATTTGTTCAACCTCTAAATCATAAGTAACAACAATAGAAAGGAAAAATATAATGGATGTCATTTTTGCAATAGGAGAAAATATCTCACTATAATCAACACCCTCAACCTAAGAGTAGCCTTTTGCAACCGACCTTGCTTTATACTTCTCAATGCTTCCATCTGAACCAATATTTTTCTTGAACACCCATTTGCAACCATCAGGCTTCCATCATTCAAGCAATGGTACAAGATCCCATATATCACTCTTTTTCAAAGTTGCCATTTCTTTTTCCATAGCAATCTTTCAGGATTCTACATCAGTCATACCTAATGCCTCTTCTACACATCTAGGTTCATCCACATTAGTATTTAAAGAAAAAATACATCTCCAATCATTAGGTGAATACCTTTCATGTGGTTGTCTATGTCTTGTAGACCTTTGAACAAGTTGAGTTGGAGGTTCTTCCTCCTCTTCTGAAGATTCAAAGCTAGATGAGCTCTCCTCAACTTATTTCCTATCAAGTGGTATTGATTCAACTCTTTCAGGTGTAGAAGGGAATTGAATCACATCTTCCTATTTATTCTGTTTTGGCTGCAATGTAACAGAAGGAGACTTAATTTCTCTAAAAATAACACTTCTACTATGAATTGCCTTTTGTGTACCAGGTTCCTAAAGCTTGTAACCTTTCACACAATAACTATAACCGATGAAGATACATTTCACAACCTTGTTCTCCAACTTTGTTTGCTTCTCCTTTGGCACATGTGCATATGCCTCACAACCAAAAGCTTTAATATGTCTCAATGAAGGCTTTTGACCTAACCATGCTTCCATAGGAATTTTTATAAACAAGAGATGATGTAGGAGACTTGTTAATCAGATAGCAAGTAGTGGCAACAACTTCAGCCCAAATTTTTTATTCTATACCAACACTACTCAACATACTCCTAGCCTTCTCCATCAGTGTCCTATTCATTCTGTCGGCAACTCCATTCTGTTGTGGAGAATACAGAGTTGTCTTGTCTTTTAATATCATAGTCTTTATAGAATCTATCAAAATCATTAGAGAAAAATTCACCACCATTATCAGTCCTCAAACATTTAATTTTCTTTCCAGTCTACAACTCAACCATTGCTTTAAATTATTTAAAATAACTAAAACTTCAGATTTACCCTTTAGAAAGTATACCCATGTCCTTCTACTAAAATCTTCAATAAATGAAACATAATATGTGGATTTTCCAATTGAAGGAACTGTTGGTGTTTTTTCTTGCTATCCTCAGTCTGAAGAGAAATTATAAGACCATAGGCCATGGGATTGAATTCCTAGGTCACATAGATTCATACTAGCAACAAGCTAGGGACAAGAAAATGCAACATAACAAGGCTTTGAAGCCTTCTTCACTTTGAGCTCCATCATACTCAGGAGGGTATTCCTATTTTGAGCCTGCATTGATAATAACTGTGCAACACCTCAACCTACAGGCTTGTAGAAGATGGATTATTCTCAGATTTAAAAGACACTTAAACATTACTTCAGATTCAAGCTTAATCCCACTCACCGTGCCTTTGAGAAAATCTAAGAACAAATAATTTGATAAAGAGGAGAGGGGGAAAAGGAATATTAATTTGATTTCAAATGGTAACTGACATTGCATTACACCTAAATAGACTAGTCATGGGCCATGAAACTAGACAATACAACTGTTATAAATTCCCAAAGTGAGCTCTCTTGAAACACTTCTCACTGTGCAATCTGCAAAACAAGACAAATTGCAAATGGTTTGACCTTGGAAAACATATCAAACGAGGTCCTGAGAATTTGAGAACAAACAAGGGGGCACAAAAAAATGTAGGAAACATAGGGGAATAGGTTGTTTGCCATGAATATCAACTAGGTGCAAGTTGTAGGCCTCCAAAGTAGGCTACTTAGGCTTTTCTAAAAATATGCAGATAGTGTACACTTGTTGACCCCTCAAATCAGGTACTTCAAAAAATCATCCAATCTAATCATGGGAAGCTGAAACTTGACTAATATTCTTACTGATAGCTGCTAAACACCTTCCCAAATTGATTTTGCACAAAATTCATCTGGCTTTAAAATAGAGCTCTCCAAAGTGATCAACTTGGGTAAGATTATGCAGTTGCTTTTCTGAGTGTTGCAAGGCAAAATTTTATGTGGGTCCTCAAAATTTAGCTAAATTTTGGAGGTCCCAATAGTGGCTCTATTTGGGGATGTATGCCCCTTGCGAGCATAACAAGGATCCAGGTCTTTTGTAGAAGCAAACCATGTGCATATCCCATTGGGTAGCAAAGTCAACCCCCTTTCCTCTGCCCCTTATTATTCTGGTTTGAAAAATCAAACCATAGTTGATTGACCAAGGCCATCGAAAAATGAAGGCCTCAACTTATCTTTGTCATAGATTTGATTTTCATTTGTTTCTATTGAGGATGGTTTAAATGTGTAGCTGGAATCTAGCTAACCAAACTCATTAATCCTTCTCATCTAGCTACCATATTGAAATTCAAAAGTGTATTCACCATTATCAAACATCTGAGGCTCATGCACAAATTGCAAATTCTGATTATTGTGTGACAAGAACATGTTATGCTCATCAAACAAAATACTCTCATGTTGAACATAACACTTCATGATTCAATTCACTGTCACACTTTATGGAAGTCTTTTCTAGTTGAGAAAACAAAAAATCATATTCTAACATACAATTGGTGTCATAGACCTCATTTTGACTACTAGTTTGCATATCAAATATGGGGTTCTCAAAAAAACATTTAAACAAATCATGCACATCATGCAAACTATCTTCACATGTATGAAAGGAGAAAGATTCATACACATTTACTTTTGGTAACTGCAATTCAAGATGCTACTATAAACTTTTACCTACATACTCATTGTTTCCATTATCATCCTTGGCATCTACATCATGCAAACAACACAAACTTGTATCATCATCATTTGATAGCTCACTAAAATCTTGCATCTCTGACCTAGAGATATATTCAGATTTGTCACTCAATTCATCATCCATGTTCATGCAAAAAAATTCAGAATAATTCTCATCTACACTTGAGAACACACAGTCATGCAGGTGTGGACTTGAAGCTTCTTGACTTGAAACATTGTTGTATTCAATCTTACATTAATCAGTTGTCCACACTTGATTAAAATCTGAATTCACATCAACATGTGCATCTTCATATGCATTGTAACTTTCCAAACTAACTGACTTAAGAGTGGAGGGAGATTAAAAAACATATGTGTCATACTTGACATTACCAGGAATACAATCATTATAAAGCTTCATCTGAGTTGGGTACAAATTTGCATACCTTGATACCATGGTTAACAAATCTAAAATATGTTCACTGTTGAGTGAACCTTCTTCTTCTCCCATATCTTCCACTATCTCTTTCTCTTGGTCTTCATTAAAACTACCATCATCATTTAGTTGCAATTTAAACTCTCCAAGGTTGTCATCTGCATCACTAAAATCTAAAAATCCAATGGATTCATCATTACAAACACTATTCTCACCACTTGGAGTTGAGTCCTCAACAACCTTGTTAAGAATGCAGTCATAGCTTGATGTAGCTTTCACACTTTTTGAACATGTATCTATGTCATAAATTTGATTCTTATGAGAACCACTTTGACTTGCACATTCATCTTCTATGGACTGATCACAAACCCCACACTCACTGATTTGGGAAACATCATCATATTTTGATATATCCCCATCATTTTTAGACATTTCATCCTCATCACCAACACTATGAACCTCAACATTTGATGCATTTTTAGAGTTGGTCTTCTCAATAGTATCAATTCAGTCAAGAATTTGACTAATTCTTTCTGGCTTCAAAGGTTTTGCCCATTAGACTGAACTAGGTTCATAAGCTTTTAGAAATAAGTCAATGCATGTAGATTCCTTAGGTCTGAAACAACTAGGGATCTCCTTGACTGCAATTAAAAACCTCATAAACAATTCTCTTGGTGATTCATTTTCCAGTCTCCTTAAATCGAATAATGTACTAACATGCATCATGGCATCAACACTAATTGCAACTAGCTCAAAATGTATCTAGAATTGATCATATTCAAGGCACATAGATGAATTAATTGGGACACTAGAGCTACATTCATCTTGAAGATTAGACTCATCATCTATCTCACTCTTTGACTGTATATATAATGTATTTTTAGCTCCTAGGGTAAATTTAGATTGTATACTATTATCAAAACATTTCAAAAATAGTGTATCAAGGTTCTTCTAGGAAAATACACTTCCCAAGGGCAAGCTACTAAACCATACAAAAAAGGACTTACAAACCTTAAGCTAACTGCAACAGGGCAAGATACATAATTACAACTTATAGAAAATGAACCGCATGAACAAGAGCATCTCAGTATGTTGATCACAGTCTTTGATATAGCACAGTCTATGACCTTACTCAAATATCCAGACCTCCAAGTCTCCAGATTTTTTCTCTGCCATCAACTGTCACCTCTACACTACAAACCCTTATGATATAGAAACTACAAACACATAGACATCCTTACATCAAGTTGCATATACTCATTGTTGAATTCCACACACACCTATTTCACACATCTCTCTATTTCTTTTTAACAAATCATCACGTATATATACCAATCCAAAACAAAAAAAATCCTCACCAAGTTAGCCCAAAAGAAATATTGTAATGTGTATGCATATTTCTAATTCAAGGTATACCACCAGACCAAAATATAAAGCACATAGAACATAAGGCAAACCTAAACAAACAACACCAGAACAAAAGAATACTTCACATGGAATCATCAAACCAAGAAATATATATTACATCAAACTCTGATAACATAACCTTATGTATGTACCAATCATGCTATTTCAAAAATGAAAGAGTCCAGACCAAAACAAACAATACCCAAACCTCAAAGATAAAGCTTCCAATTGTCCTCACCATAAAAAACCAAGTTGATATCAATTACCAACACAATAAAACCATAGAACCAATCATAGAAACCATCAATCCAAAAACATAACTACAAATACTCTAACATTGTAGCTTAACTTTGCTGATGTTTGGACTAGAACTTATATGGACCACACTATTTGAAATCAATATCAGCAAAGCACACATTTGCAACAATCTCCCCCTTTGTCATTGATGGAAAATAACCAAAAATGTTTTCACACTCAATAAACCTTTGAATAACAACCAATAACAACTCCCCCTAACAACGTGTCCAAAACAAATAAAAATAATAATTTAGTATCCTTTCTCCCCCTTTGACATCAAGTACAAAAGTCAAACTAAGGAAACATAACACAAAATCATTAAGAATTACCAAGCCAAATATCTTTGAACTATTTCTTTAACTTGGTCATTGAGGCATTCCAAGAATGAGTAGTAGCATCCAACATCCTACTCTAACTCTCACAGTCAATACATTTGTTCACCACATCATCAAAAGAGGTTATACTATTAGCAACCTTCTCAACACTCTTTGCATAAGTAAATAATCTCTACTAAGAATAAATTTTTAGCTCCATATTAGCTCACAACTCTCCAAACATCTTCATGTACTCATCTCTTTGTCTCCTTCCCATAGATAATTGATCATGCAATTCCCGAGCCTTATCTCTTTGTTTACCATAGGCATCTTCATAGATTTTGTAATTATTTGTTATTTCTCCTAACTGAGACTCAATTTGATTAATTTCATCTTTGAACTTCTATGTGGTAGCAGACCACCTCAAACAAAAATTGTATAACATTTTAGCTGCTTCCATAAACAACCTGAAATTCAATAAATTAAGGATTAGAACCTAATGTGATTTCCTTCATTTCTCTGTCATCTTCTCTTGCAAATTTGTTTATGTAAACTCTTCCTTAGCACCACTATCATCAACTTCAGCCATTCTCTCAACAAGAATTTCCACAAGATCCTCTAGAAGACAATCAACAACATTAGTAGAAAACAATATATTCTAAACTAAGTACTTCACAAATGCTTTCTCAATAACATCTTTCTCATAAGACACATGATTGTAATATAAATCACCAATCAACTGCACACTATCATGATTCCTAATCATTTCAAGTACCTTCTCATCATCATCAATTACCTCATCACCACTTTTATACACCTTTACTACTTCCTTACTCTAAGCAACATTATGTTCTACCTTCTTTTCTTATTCTTCATCATAATTGCCAATAGTCATTGGTTTAATATCCTTCTTCTCTGGAACCATCTTCCTACTTTTTTGAGATTTAGAATTGGAGGTAGAACCTTTTGCAGATAGCTTCCTATATTTCTTTTCTCCTTTCTTAGTTTTTATCACTTCAGACCTTCCTAAGATCTCTTCTTTTGTTCCAAACCATTTTGCATTTGAATCCTTTAGCATCTTAAAAAAAAAATTTGCTAACCTCATACATTCATATTTGGAAACATCATAGGATAACAAAGTTATTTGGGAAACTCTCAGAACCACAACTTTCAAAAAGCAATTATCCTTATCAACTAGAAATACAATGTTATTTGCATACCAACCTATAACCTTAGGAGAAATCCAATTCCTCAAAATCAAAACACTTCTGATTTTCTCAAATAAATTTTTACACATATTTGAGATATCATTCAATACATCTAGGTAGCCTTTAATCTATGACCCAACAATCATAACGCTTCTCCATGCAACATTTTCAACATTGAAAAAAGCATTCAGAAAATAGAAAATTGAACAGACGTTCAGAGAACCATATTGAAATGGATACATTTCACTATTTGTCATCTTGATATTATCGAATAACTGCCATCATAGAATCTCACATAGATCATATTCTGCATTCTCCTTAACCATTTTATAAGCCACATATACTCTGGTGGAGGCACAATAACCTTCTCTATTCCTATAATAGACTTTGTAAGATATCTAAATTATTGCATACCTAATTTCCACATGCTATCAACTCTTAACGCAATTCCATCTAAAATCACTCCGGTTAAAAGATTCACTTCAACATTCTTTACGGATTTTAACATCGACATTTCTTTGGTAGTGCATATCCCTATCACAATTTGTAGCACTTCCTTCCAAATCAAATACAATTTATCAAGCCAGATAAATTCCTCATGAATTCTGCTGAGAACAATTCTAATAACTTCTTCATCGTCAATCATCAAAAAATAATTCAAAGTATCCAAACCCTTGTGCCCTAGACTGTTGAATTCACTCTTCAACCTTTGCGAACTATCAACCAAATAATTATGCCTGAAAGCCCTAATATTTTCATAATCACACTCTTCTAGATCAAAATGAATGTAATGACAAATTTTTTCCTTATGAATAATAGGATCATCAATTCCAAAAAACTCTCCAACCAAATCTACATCCAATGGAATGAAGGGTTTCAACTCATATTTAGGTCTGGGTTCATAATTGATGCTTACAATTTTTTCCATTCTACCAACTCACTGCTTTGATATCTTTTTTCTCAGACTTTCACTTGAATTCACTCCAATGCTCTTATTCAATTCCTAGGTTGCAAGTGCAATAATGTGGATATCTTACAAGTTGGGTTTTCAAAAAGCTAATACACTATTTGTCGAACCTCCAAGAATCACATCTAGACCATAAGATATGCTTAGAACCTCTAAAAAATCACCACACACATATGTCGTGCTGACAAGAAACTCAACATCTAACTAAGAGAGGTCAAAAGATGTTTTCATTAAAGCTCCCCCTCAAGTCTTACTATCTGAGTCAATTACTAAAAGAAGGGACTGCATCTACAGTGGATGTCGAACCATCTTCATAATTACCTTTAGTCTTCTCTTCATATTTCTTCACCCACAATGACTTTCCTTTTCCTCTAGAGACCATCTCATTCTCCATACCAACAATACAATTATAGCATACTAGACCACTTTGTGTTGTATTCCCATTCACATTTCTTCTGATATTTTTATTTATCCCGCATTCAATAGATTTGTGCTCATATCTATTACAAACATAGCAATATCCATTGAAATAATAACTCCTTAACTAAATTTTACATTCATTTTCTTTGTGCCCTATTGCATTACATGAAAAATAATTTCGTCTGAAAGATAAATACCTAGAAGAAACAAGAGGAGGTCTTTGGTTCATCACATTTTGTAACTCGAGTTAGGCATGAAATTCTTCTCATCATCAGTAGCATTCTTCATCTCTGTCTTTTTCTTCAATGTTCTTAGAGCATTCACTAAACTATCCATTACTCTGAAACTACAAGATAGATTTCTTAATCTCCTTTCCACCCTTCAGACTTAAGCCATTACTAATATGATCTTTAGCATCTTTGAGTCCCCTTTTCAGATTTGTCACTTCTTCTAGCTTGGAAAATTCTCTTATCTTCTCATTAAGATTTGTTTCATATTCATTAATAGCCTTCTTTCTTTTGTCTAATAAACTTCTTAAGAAAGTAATCTTCTCAACTGCATTCTTGTATTTGTCTTTGCACTCATCCAGATATGCCAATGTAGATCTTAGTTCTCCTTACATATCAACAAATCCCTCAACATCATCCTAATCACCTTGATCTAAAGCATACATATCATTCAACTCTTCTTCAAACATAGTGTTCAAAACTTTGAATCTACCTCAAGTAGTTAAGCTTACTCAAGAGGAACCTTGCTCTGATACCAATTGTTGAACACATACCAGATGCTAAGAGGTGGGGTGAATCAACATGAACTAAAATTTAATATAACAAACTCTCATTAACAACAAAATAAAGATATCTTAAGATCACTCATATCAATCATACATGAACATGAGAATTTATACATGGAAAACTCAAATAGGGAAAAATCACGGTGAGCACCAACCCATGAAATCAATCCACTATATAGAAATTATTTACAAAAGAGGGAGCTCACTACTTTGGGCTTGCAGACCAAGGCTAACTTCTCTTGGAGCAAGATACAAAAAGAGGACTTGCAAAACTAAAGCTAACTGTAACAAGGAAAGATACAAAATTACAACTTATAGAAAATGAACTGCATGAACAAGAGCATCTTAGTATGTTGATCACAGTCTCTGATATAGCACAGTCTTTGACCTTACTCAAATATTTGGACCTCCAAGTATCTATATCTATTCTTTGCTATCAACTATCATCTTTGCACTGCAAAACCTTCTGATATAATAACTAAAAACACATCAACATCCTTACATCAAGTCACATATACTCACTATTGAATTCCACACTTACATATTTCACACATCTCTCTATTTCTTTTCAAAAAATCATCACATATATATACCAATCCGAAACAAAATATCCTCACCAAGTCAACCGAAAAGAAAGATTGTAACATGTATACATATTTCTGACTCATGGTATACAACCAGACCAAAACATAAAGTGCATAGAACATATGCCAAACCTAAACAAACAACACCAGACCAAAAGAATACTTCACACACAATCACCAGACCAAGAAATATATATTACATCTAACTTTGATAACGTAACCTAACACATGTACCAATCATGTTATATCACAAATGAAAGAGTCTAAACCATAAAAGATAACATCTAGACCAGAAAGATAAAGCTTCCAACTATCCTTGCCATAAAAAACAAGATGATATCAACTACCAATGCAATCAAACCATAGAACTAGTCATAGAAACCTCTGATCCAAAAACATAACTACAAATACTCCAACACTATAGCTTAACTCTAGTGATGTCCAAACTAGAACTTATCTGGACTACATTATTTGGTATCATTTACAACAAATCACACATCTATAAAAAATGTCTCTATGAGTGCCTCTGTCATGGACACTCTTCTCTCTTCTTTATTGTCTTCTTCAAGTGATTCTTTGCACACTTCTTCTTCTCTCCATTCTCTCTTATTTTTCCTCATTTTCTCCATAATGATAATATCCTTCACCTCTTCCAATTCATGTTGCTCACTTGGCAACTCTTTGTTGTCAAAATCTCTATGGGTTTCTCTCATAGTCTCATCTTCTCTTCTCAAGGAAACCATATTATGCTTTTATCTTTTCTTAAAAAGCATCTTAACAGGCCACTTCAACTTCTTTTTCAAAGACCAATGCCAAACATATTCTTAGCTTCTTTCCTACAACAATTGTTGTACCACAAGCTTACACTTCTTTAAATCCATTCTCAACTCTACAATTTCACTGACACTCTAACTATTTCATATTTGTTTTCATATTATCTTTCATCTTGGGGCTTTCTTTCTAAGCATGTTGTTGCATCTTCCCATCTTGTTATTCTTGTCAACCTATCAAAACTTTAGTACACACACTTGTCCAAAACCCTATGAGCATAGCCAACTTCCCTTCCCAAATATTTTAAGCTTTAATACCAAATGATGACGATGAACCAAGCAAGAAGTTGTTGCAAATATGTGTTGTTGTGGTTGTCAATGATGTCAAACTTGTTGTTCTAGATAGTTGTTGGTCTAAAAATCCATGATGCAGAGATATCTTGTTGTATTGGTGTTGCAATTATCCTATTTGTTGTTCCAAAAGTGTTTGGGTCTTGAAATTTTTATTTATTTTGTTTGGTGTTGTTATCTTCATTGGCTATATTTTGGCATTATGGATATGTGAGTTTTGTGGTCCAAAAATATTTTTGTGCTCTCTAGATGTTGTAGTATGTTTCATAGCTAGATGTGATATTCTATGTTAATCTTGCCTTTTGGTCCGGATATTATTTGTGGAAGGTAATTCGATGTGTTATGGGTCTCACAATAGCATGTAGAGATCCAAATAAGAGTAATTTACATTGGAGAATATGTTTTGGCTTGTTGATTGTCTTTATGGACATGTTACGATGTGGGTAATGTTTCAGTGTTTGCAGATTGATGGATTGGATTTAGGAAGATGTGTTTTGGTCCCCTCTTTCTCTTGGAGTGGATCAACTTGTGTGTTTTTGGCTCGGAAGGTTTATTTTTTCTTTTGGCTGACTTGGTTCAAGCCTTGATGATCTATCTTGTATATAAATAATGTATGTGCAAATTGATGTAAGAATGGCAATGTGTGGTAGGGTGTGTGATGTAGGGTGTGTGATGTGGAAATAGATAGCTAAATTTAGTGAAGAATGGAGAGGAAGAGTTGTGTTCAAATTATACACAAGCTATTTGAGACTATGGCAAAAATATGAGATAGTGTGTTGACAAATGAGGTTTGAATTGTGTGTATTGATGTAGATTTCAAGGACAACTTCATGATTAGGGGATCCTTCTTTTAAAATTAATTTTTTGTATCTTGCCTTGTTGTTGTTAGCATCAGATTTGCAATTCATTTTTGTACCTTTCCCCAAGAGTAGTTAGCCTTGGTCAAAAGGTCTAGAGAAGTGAGCTATTTCATTGTAATCTGATAAGCATAATGGATATATTTTGTGAGCAGGTGCTCGTTGTGGTTTTTTCTTGTGTGGGTTTTCCATGTACAACATTTTGGTGTTGATGTGTTTATTATGTGTTGTTGTTTATTTGATTAAGTGTTGTGAGTTACTGCATTAATTTTGATTTAGACTGATTCACCCTCTTGCTCTTAGTCTTGCCTTGGGTTCAACATGTTGTCCTCATTTTTGGCTAAGTCACAAAAACAGGACAACCCCTACAAATTTTGTCCAATTTTCATTCCACGTACTCTAAGAATTCTTTTCGAGGTCTCATGCATGATTTAGGACCCTCAATTCTTGATTCAGAGATTCTAGTCCCTTTCTGGCTCTTTTAAGTTAGTTTTGTGTGTTGGTGTAAATCAGGGTTACAAACCCAAATTACACTTCCCCTTCAAAAATCCTAGTTTGGTGCAAATTGGGTTTGTAACCTTGATTTACACCACCTTATATCCAAGTCTTTCATGTTAGGTGCAAGTCATGGCTATAACCCGACCTACACCTAAAGCCTTAGAAATCCTATTTTTGGTGTAAGGCAAGGTTGTAGCCCCGACTTACACCAAGTCTTCTTGTTTTTGGTGCAGAGCGGGGTTGTAACCCTAACCTACACCAAGTCCTGCCATCTTGGTGCAAGTTGGAGTTACAACCCCGACTTACACCAAGTTCTCTCTTTCTGGTGCAAGGTGGGGTTATAACACTGACCTACACCAAAACGCGCCCATTCTGGTGTAGATCAGGATTGTAACCCCAACCTACACTGTGTTCTCCCCAATAGTGCATGCTAGGGGCATAACCCTGACCTACACTGAGACCTTACCCAATGGTGTATAACCTCGATCTACACCCAGTCTCCCCTTCATGGTGTATGTCGGGGTTATAACCATGACCCACACCATTTTTCCTTTGCATTTTTCCAAGTGTTGGTGTGAATCAGGGTTGTAACCCCTACTTTCACCATGATTCTTTCTTAGGTGTGAATCGGGGTTATAACCCTGATTCACACCAAAGACAATTTCTTTGTTCTTTTGCATAAGTGCAAATCAGACTTATAATATGCACTTCATGATCCCCTTTTGGTCGTTTTTGTCCAACTCTGAGAATTCTTCAAATCCATGTTTGCAACTCCACTCTAGATGCTAGATTCAACACATTGGGACTAGATGATTGTGAAATACAAGCTACCTTGCGACAATTTGAATATTTCTTGAAGAAAAATGGAGACAATGATGAACAAGACAAGGCTCTAGACACTTAGTCATTTTTATGAATCTCTATCCTAGTGTCATTTTGTAATCTCAATTGAAACCTCAAGTGTCATTTTGTATTCAAGTTTTTGCATCCAGAACTTGCACATGTCTTAAGTCAAATCAAACTCTACCTTTGACTTGGTCACAAATTAGTTGTAATTTTCCTAGTTTCATGTTGCACCTCTCCTCTATATATGTGAGGATTTTCATTGTAATAAGGATCTATCTTTTGATCTTCTTGATCTTTTAGGATAAAGGAATCTTTAATCTATATGCCAAAACTTTGCCAAAGTGAAGAGAAAAAAGTGAAACTTTGTGTTCCTATTGTTATTTTGAAAACTTGATTGAATAAGAAGAAAGCTTTTGCATCCATAATTTGTGTTGGATTCATTTGTAGTTTATGGTGAGATTGTTCTTATGTCATTTTCATTATAAATTCTTATTTTGCTCAATTAAAGGTGTAGTTGAGGAGATATTGTTAAAGAGTAGCAACAATTGTTGGTTTGTGGACTTTGTGTCATATTTCAGCTTTTGTTTTTTAGGATTAATAGAAGGAGATAATAACTTGAAGACTTTGAGCTTCGTATTGTTATTCCAAGAAAATATTATCAAAAGTTGTAATAGGATATCAAGATAGAGACTTTGTGCTTTACTTTGTTTTTGATATTAAAAGTAGCCAGAACAAGGGGGCTGACCCAAGAGTAGAACAAAGAAACAGTGGCAAGCCAACTGTCAGCAGAACATCAACAAAATTACAGCCCTCTTACTTTCCTCTATAAAAAACTATGATCATTCCACGTAAGTTCAACAGATATATGAAAGTCTTAATAAACATTTTAAACAATTTCCACACAAGGCAATAGGTGGATAAGTTCAAATATAGACAGAAATTAAAACCATCATCCCATAGGCAACTAGGAACAAACAAAAAACTAGACTTCTGAGAGATAGAAACAAACTATTTCATTTTTCCATGGCTCCTCTTGGGGAGGAGCTTCCTAGCCCATTCCTTGGTGAGGAATTTGAAAAGGGCCCTGTAGTCATCATCTTCCTTTCTTTTTCCTTTGGTAGAAATTTCCTATAAAAGACATAGAGTGGTCGCCGAGCAACACATCACGTTCAAAGCAAACCTGGAGATGTCCTACAACTTGTTTTCCATTGCCTCCATCCTGCTGGAGATTTCTTGCACATTATCAAACAAAACCTCCACTTTCTTACCCAACTCTGCTAGGTTGTTGTCTTCTTCCTCCTTTATGCTGCTCACTTCCTCCACCACCATCATCTTCTCGAACTTGAGAGTCAGGGAGGGAGAATTTGTTTAGGATTTGGGGTCAGTCTCCAGGCTCATAGAATTTTTAGAGATTTTAGAGGCATGGGTGTAGCTGACAGAGTGGGGGGTCAATGTAGAGTAGAAAAAGGCCACATTCTCAGAAGGGATTGAATTCCCAGTTTCATGGGAAGAGGAGGGGTCTCTTAGCAATTTTTTATGGGGTTTGGAGGCCAGTCTCACTGAACGGTGGGGGGTGTTGGACTCATCAGTAATTTCCATATCGGAATCAATCTCCTAGATTCTAACTTTCTTAGGGGTTCTAACATCCTCAGGAGGGCGCTTTTTATTTTTCTTGCTGCAAGAGCCAATTTCAGGTAGTCGAGGAGGGCTTGCATCAGGTTTAATGGTAGCAATAGCAGGGGGCAGTTATTAGCCACATTCTAGACAGAGATAGTTCAAGGTGGGAAAAGGGCTAGGTGGAAGTTGTAGAGACGAAGGATGAGGCCTTGGTGTAGAATGGGGAAGTATTTTCCTTTTTTCTTGGCCTTAGCAATATCCTTAACATTTAAAGCCAACGAATGAAGCAGGAGAAACAAAATAGAGATGTAATCCTTGTTTCTAAGGTAGTTAAGGAATGGGAGGTGGTAATAGTAAAAGATTCCATACCTTCCCTCCATAGTGAAGTATTTCATAATGATATAGCATACCTCATCCCACAGAGGCGGAAGCTCCTCCTGGTTGAAACCACTCACCCTCTTCACCAGGTTTTCACCTTCATAAAAGAACTGGTTCAGACTGGTGGTATCTGAAACGCGACTCTGTTTCTTCCATTTCCTCCCCTCCATAGACAAACCCATCGCTTGAGAAATAACTTCTCTATTTATTTCAAAGGAGATACCCCCCATGATAACCCTTCTATCCTCCCAGGAAGCCACAAATTGCTTAGACAATCTCTCATTGTTCCCTTTCATGCTTTCCATAAATTTGTTGATCCCACCTTCCAAACAAACAAACCATGTTGTCGGCTTAGCTTTAAAATCGTCAATTTTTTTGGGTTCTAGTCTTAGCCTGTCACCCCCCATAGCCATTTCCTCCAGCTTAGCAGAGCAGAGGAGAAACAAGGTAGCAAAAACACAAAGTCGAACCAGAGAAAGAGCAGGGTTGTGATAAAAACTTAGCCAGTCCTGAGATAAAATCACGTAATAAACGGTGTGATTATTTCAACTTATGCCTAAGTAGATATCACATTCATGAAATCTACTATACTCGTGCAGACCCTCAATCCAGCCAATGTGATTTGACCTATAGTTGTTGCCTTTATCGCCGCCAATAAACTCCGTTTGGATGATAATTAGGAAATTACCATTCCCAATATCAGTACTATCATCATTATTAAACCCCTTTTGGGAGTGATGACTAGGCCATCTATTGCTATGTGGTAGATCGAGACCATGATGGGCGGGTTTCCCTTCTAAATTTAAAATTTGAAAATTGGCTCTCTTCATCTGGTAACAATTATATGGGTTCATCATTGGACTTGGTTTTTTTCAATCTCCAAGATCACCTTGGTGGTTACTGGTAGCAAATTGGGTTCCTCCAACATCGCAAGCCATTCTGTAGCCTTCTCACCGCCACCATGGAGTCCGCAACTACAATCCCTTCTCTAAAGATATGACAGATGGTGAAGCCATCAAGGTTAGCCAAAAGCATCCTGGTATCCCTCAAAATGGGATCCACTTTCCACCCAACAACATATCTACCACCCACCATTTCCACAATGATCTGTGAGTCACCTTCAATTTCTAGTTGTTTAATGCCAATGAAAGTGGCAAATCTCAAATCCCATAGGAGAGCCATTCCATCCACCTAGGTGACAATATGGTTCTTTAGGTTGCCTGCGTAAGCCGCCACAATATTCCCCAAGTGGTCACGGATGATTCCACCTCCAACTTGGCAGACATTTTGGGCAGACCCATGAAAATTCAGTTTGTACCAATGGGGTTTTGGGGCTAGCCATTTGGTCTTTTTCCTTTTGATTTTTGCACTGTTGTTGAAGACTTCGAACTCTGGGGGGAGCTTCCAAAGTTCAACAATTTTTTTCTCCATCAAATTAGGAGGATTGGGGGGTGTTTTCCACTTAGTCACAGATATATTATCTAAAATCATTTTGAGGCAATTGTGGAAGACACTATCCAGGGGGGCTTCAACATCTTTGAAAAATTATGTTGTTTCTTTCTTTCCATACCCCTCAGCTGATGTGCGGCAGGATCTACCTCCATAATTGAAGGATCAGGGGGTGGTGGAAGGGGGGAGTTCATCCAGTAACAAACTAACTAATTCTATTCTGAAAGACCCATTGAAGACCACATTTTTCAGGGGTTCTAGTCCACAGGTGTCTAGCGAAGGGGCAGTGGATGAACAGGTGGTCAATTATTTCCTCTTCAGCTTTACAAAGAATGCATCTATTGGAAAGTTGGAAGCCCCTCCTTTTTAGATTGTCCTGAGTTAAGATTTTTCCATGCATTAGGGTCCACCAAAAGAAGTTGACTTTGGGGATTAGTTGAGAGTTCCATATCTCCCTCCAACACTCGACATCACCATTGTGTCTCAGGAGCTATTTGTAAGAAGACTTGACCAAGAAATCCCCCCACTGGGTTCCTTTCCAAATGAATCTATCTTCCTAAGGAGAAAGGGGAAATCTACATTCCAACATAATATCCTGCAGCTCCTTATTGATAATTGAAGAAGAAGAGATTACTCTTATCATAATTGATACATTGCCCAGATGCCTTGGCGTAATCCACTAATAAATTCTTCTATAGTTTGGCCTCCATCATGGATGACATACCAAACAGAAAGGTGTCATCAACAAATTATTGGATAACTAAGGGGGGGATCATAGAAGCGGCTTTGAATCCCTGTAGTCTGCCATTGATCATCATATCAACCACATTTCTACTCAAAACTTCAGCAATCATGATGAAAAGATAAGGTGATAGAGGGTCTCCTTGTTGAATATCTTTTTTAGCCTTAAAACAACCCCTAGGGGTCCCATTAATCAAGATCAAGAACTGGATTGTAGTAACACATTCCCGAATCATATCAACAACCTTCTGATTGAAGCCCAGTTTTGAGAGAGTTTTAAATAAAAAGCACCAGTTTACTTTATCATAAGCTTTTGAAATGTCAAGCTTGAAAGCCATACCTGGGATTCTGCTCCTGTCTATGGAGTGGATTATTTCATGAGTGGCAATGGTAGCATCTAGAATTTGGCGACCAGGGACAAAACCTTTTTGGGAAGGACTGATAAACTTTTCCAGAAGGGGCTTGATTCTACTCACAAGGACCTTTGAAATTATTTTGTAGATATAATTGTAGAGGCTTATGGGTCAGAAGTCCTTCATGCAATTGGGGTTTGATGACTTGGGGACAAGAACAATGTAAGTGTTATTTAATTCTTTCAGTAATTTACCAGTCTTGAAGAAATATTTCACTGCTTTAGTAACATCATAATTAACGATGTCCCAATAATCCTAGAAAAATGTCGGGGGGAAGCCATCCAAGCCCGGGGTCTTGAAAGCACCCATCGCAAAGACTGCCAAACAAACCTCCTTCGAGGAGATAGGAGCAAGTAGCTGACAATTATCCTCCTCCCTAATGGCATTAGGGAGCTTACTCAAAAGATTGTCCTGGAGAGACACATTGTTCCTTCCAGACTTCGTGTACATTCTTATGAAGAAGTCAATGGCATTTTGGCCAATTAGGGAATCTCCAGTGATCTTTTGATCCGAGTCATCCCTTAGACTTCTCCTTTTATGGATGCTCATTGAGCAGTGGAAGAAGGCAGAGTTTCTATCCCCCTCTTTTAGCCACTGAATTTTGGATCTTTGTTTCTAGTAGATTTCCTCCTTAGAGAGGATTTCCTTCTAATTATTATGACATTCTTCTTCCTCAACCAACATAGAGTGGGAGGGGGGGGGGGGTCACCTACTACCATATTGCTTTGGAGTTGCTCCAGTCTAGAGCATAACTCCTTTTTCTTCTTGAAAATGTCACCAAAAGTTGCCTTATTCCAACCTTTGACTTCGCTACGGAAGAGTTTCATTTGCTTAGCAATTTTGAACATAGCAGTCCCTTGAATTGGGGTAGCCCACCAACCCTTGACCAGGTATTTGAAATTTGGGTGTGAGGCCCACATAATCTCATAGCGAAAAGGGGGGGGACCCAGGTAGGTTCTATCCTTCCAATGGAGCAAGAGGGGGTTATGATCAGAAGTTGTCCTTGGGAGAGTCTTCAGGGAGGAGTTATGGCCAATATCCCAGTTGGTAGAGATAAGGAATCTATACATTCTGACTTGAATTAGGTGATTGCCTTTCCTATTATTCAACCAGGTGTAGGGGACACCCTGGAGATCAAGATCAAAGAGGCTAGAAATGTTAATGAGGTTGGCAAGATCTCCCATGCTATCTGTAAAATCAACTAGACCTCCACATTTTTTAGAGGGGTAGAGTGGGGTATTAAAGTCTCCATCCAGCATGTACTGAGACTTTTGGTCCACCAAGATGAGTTTAGAAATTTCCTCCCACAGCAAACGCCTTCCCACTTTGGAATTGGGGGCATATATATTGAACAGGTGACAGTAGTGCTCACCATGTTGAAAAGTAACTGCTAAGAAGTTCTGAGTGCTAACATAAATCTTTCCTTGGATTTTGAGGGGGTCCCAGAGGGTAGTGATTCCCCTAGAAGCCCCCAAAGCATCCACATACAAAAAGGCAACCCCCAGCCATAGTTTACCAGCAATGGTTGCAAAAGTTTGGTAAGACATTTTAACCTCCTGAAGAAGACAAATATCAAGTTTCATTTCCAAGATGTACTGTTTTATAGCGAATTGCTTCTGGGGACTGTTGGGACCCCTTATGTTCTAGGAGAGGAACTTCATTTCTTATTTATGTTGATTCCATCAAGGGTTAGTTGTCTGCCCCTTGCAATGTCCCTTTCCATAACTTTATGTCTCATTACCCTCTCTGAAGGTCTTTCGACTTTATTTTCAGTACCCCCCACATCTGCTTTCTTAGCCTTGGGTTTCTTCCACTAGGTCATCCATTCTTCATTGTCTACCAGAGCAGATCCGGGTGGTGATAACTTCAAAGGAGGAGTTAGTATGGGGGATTTTTCTACTTAAACAAACGTCTCCGTCTTGCTAGGGGAACAAGGGGGGTTGTGATTAACAACTTTTTCACACTTGAGGGGGTCATAGCTCCATCGAGATTGGATTATTGAGGGGTTGTGGGGATAGAAATAGACAAAGGCTTGGGGGAGAGGTAGTCATTACCCATAGCCACAGAGGGGGATGGAGAGGGATTAGAGGATAGCCAGAGGCTTATCACCAAAGGGATTCACCCTTCCAGGGGTACAACTAGGCTAACTTTCTTCTCAAAATCAGCTGAGATTTTTAAGATCTCAAGGATCTTGTCCGTGTGGGGGTAGTCATCAAGTATTTATTTTGCATTAGGTAGTCCTAAGGGGGATGATGAAGAGGGAGAACTTGGACTGATGGGTTCATCAATAAAGGCCTTTTCTTTCAGCTTGGGTTCTACAAACTCCTGGGTCTTACACTCAGTATAAGTGTGCCCATATTTAGCACAATTCTGATAAAAAAAGGGTAGCATTTTCATAAACAATGGCCTAGGACCATTTTCCCCACTTCAAATTTAGAGAAACAAAATTGGGGAGAGCTTTGTTAATCACAACATTGACACAAAAACGTGCATAAACCAAACTAGATTTAGCAAGAGTGACCAAATATGGTGTAACATAGCTATTGAATGAGTTTCTGATCCAACAAAAGATTTTTTCATCCTATAACTCCAACAGTAGGCCAGGTAGTCTAACCCAAATAGGAGCCATGCGGTTGAGTTCAGTTGAGGGTTCAAAACCAGGCTTCCATTTAGCCAAAGTTAGGAAAAGCTTCCCATATGCCCAAGAGCATGAGAGAACAAAGATCAGGTCTTCCTCCGCAGTGAACTTAAACAGGAAGAGACCCCCTAGCATTGCCGATATGTCGACACTACCCTTTAGTTTCCATCTAGATTTGGCCCATCTCCCAATCATGTCAGTAGATGGCCTGAAGGAGAAGAAGCATCCAACAATCACCAAGTTAAGAGATGATGCGATTTTGTCCACGAGACTATCTGGGAGCTTGATCTTCGTTCCTTTGTCTGTTTGGGTAAAGTTAGCCAAGGCCACTTCCAAAGTCATATTAGTGGACCCGAGAAGGGTGTTCTTCCAGTTAGATTTGGAATCTTTCTTACCAAGATCCATATTCATCTATCTGACAGTAGATTCCAGCTCGACGGGGGTATATTCTTCACTCCATCATTCAAGCCAGAGTCCGTCAGTACTGAAGAGGAGGAAGGAATATCAAACTTGGTGGTATTTTTTGTATGACTTGTAGACCGTGGGGTCCCAACAACATGTGACCCGACCATGGTATTAGGTTGGGGGTCTGGTTCTAGGGAGGAAGGGACCTCCCTAGAGGGGGCAGTCATGTAGAAGGTTTAGATTCAAACGCAGGGAAAGACGGGAAAGTTGTAGAGCATATTAGGATATGTTATCTTGGTATTTTATGTTAGAATTGATTTACTTTGTTATCTTGGTACATACTTTGGGTTACAGAAGTTATTTGTAAAAGGTTGATAGGATTATAGTGACTACAAGACTTTGAGCTTGAACATTGTTTTCCCATTCTGGAGAAGCAATGAGGGACTTTGTGCCTTGATGGAAACTTCGCTTCTTTACTTATTTGTATTTGATCATTCCTACATTTTTGGTTAATTTGTAACATTAAAAGTGTAAGAATTATTGCTTCTCCATATTGTAAATTCTTTCCTGAAGAAAGAGGAGAGAATAACATCTATTCTGGAAAAGAGAATAGGATGATGACCACCCAAGTTTAGATTAAAAGTCAAAAGTTGTATTTTAAATAGAGTAGTAAGTGAAAGGGGGAGTCTTTACTAAGAAAGTAGGAGAGATTTAATCTCAAACATTATGCTTGATGCTACAAATTTTGTAAGCTTCTTGAGTTTGCAAAATTTTCAACCAACAGTTTTTGCTGACTCCACTAGGGATACGATACGCATCCAAAGGCTTCATGCTTTTAGTTGAAGTATACCAGTATCCTATTCATTGTAATTTATTTTCTTGTAATTTCTCAAGCTTTCACCAAGGATATGTAAAATGGCTGCCCAAGGCCCTTGGGGGAATGCTTTTGGTCCATTGAATCTGACTCCACCTCTACATGTTCTTCCTGATGGCTCATAGAAGAACATTCCTAAGTTCTAAGGGGATGGAAAAGAACATCTAGATGAACATCTTGTTGCTTTTTACATTGTATGTGGTGTTCTTGGAGTCGAACATGAAGATGTTTCAGTGAGGCTATTCATTGAGACATTCCAAGGTGTTGCTGCTGACTGGTTTTATCATCTTGCACCACAAAACATCACCAATTCAAAAACACTCAGAACAAAGTTTGAAGAGAGGTTCAAGCCTATAGAAGATGCTCATGCATTGTTGGTATAATTGAATCAAATGAAGAAAGTACCGCAAGAACTCATGCAGGAGTTTGTTGATAAATTTAACAAGTTGTCTAACATAATTCCAATGGTTGCTCAACCCATTGCTGAAAATTTGAAGTGCTTCTTCATGAATGCTTAGTTGCCTGAGGTGAGTTTCTTGTTAAGAAGGAAGTTCCAAGAGACCTTGTAGCTACACAAACCCTAGCAGCTAAGATTGAATTTGATCTTATCCTTGTGGATAAGATAAAGATAGAGCCAAATGGGTATAGAGAAAATTTTCCTTTGGAATCATTTTCTACCAAGAGAGCAGATCTCATGGTGCAAAGGTTGGCTAATGAAGTGTTAGCTCTTAAGAAATAATTATTACAAGGTTCTTATTTTATCTCTTACAAAGATATCTTAAGGACTTATCCAAATATTTCTTCTAATTTTGATGCAAGGAACTAAAACAAGCTTCCTTCACCTCCAAAGAAACGTGTACTTGAGGCACCACTAACAAATGCAACACTGGAGAACTCTGAACCTAAACAAAGTGATATTGCTAATCTCTTCTAAGAGGAGGAAGCAGACATAGATGGCGACTCTCATATCTAGTTTATGCAGTACCAGAAAATTATTGAACAAAAAGAAAAGACCATGCTAGATACCATAGGGAATAAACAACAAGAATTTGAAGGTCACTTTACCAAGGTATTAGTAAAGGAGGATAATCACATCATGAGATGTGAAAAGATGGACATGTATGAAGGTACCATTCAAGTTGAACAAAATGAGAATACATCTATATTTCAAAGTCATGAACTTGGACATATTATGCATGAGAGAACTACCAGAGAACCTGATGAAGAAATTTCCATAGTCATAATAGAGGAGTTTTTCTTAAGTCTTGATGGCAATTCTCCCAAATCTGAAGTTTGTGAACATGATGATGAAGTAAGTAGTGTAGCTTTGTTTTCATTTGAATCACATGAGGAAACTCATTCCACTCAACATGAGGTTGTGGTTGAGGAATAAATTGATAAAGGACAATAGGAATGAAGAGCTCAGATTTTGTCATATCAAGGGGATGTCCTATAAGACATCTAGCTTGGTTGGAAGCTAACAAGATCTCAAAGGCGACACTTGTTCCTAAACATGAAGATATAGTTGAGAGTGAGAGAAAAGATCCTTTTGGAGTTGAGAAAGATAAGTCTTGGCTAATTGATTCATTTTGGAATAGTAGTACATTTGACAGTTATTCATTAGAGGTGGCAAGTGCTTTTGTTCATTTCTTCCCAGTAGTAGTGCATCATCTCATTGTACTACTGTTCATGCTTCATCTATACCTGGTGATATATGATCATGTCAAACATGGCACCTTGTTGAAGAAGGGATGTTGCTTTGGAGTACCAGTTAATGGATTCATTTGAAGAAGTTCTTGTTGTTGGTTAGTTTTTAGGCTAGGTTAGTTTCCCTTCCTAATAAGTGAAATTGCACAAAGTTGAGTCTTGTTTCAGTAGATTATTTTTAGTTAAGTCTTGTAATCCTCTTCTCTTTTATGTCTTTTGTTGCTTGAATCTATAGCCCAATGGATGATAAAGGAGCTTAGAGTTTTGAATTCTTCTCCCTTCAATCATTCCAGTGATCAAAGGAAGTTGCTAGTCAGAGCCAGTTGTTGCCCTCATTTTTGGCTAAGTCACAGAAATAGGGTAACCCCTATAAATTTTGTCCAATTTGTAGTCCACATTCTCTAAGCATTCTTTTTGAGGTCTCATGCATGATTTAGGACCCTCAATTCTTGATTCAAAGGTTCTAGTCCTTTTTTGGGTCTTTTAAGTGAGTTTTGTGTTTTGGTATAAATCGGGGTTTCACACCCGAATTACACTTCCCCTTCAAAATTCTTAGTCTAGTGCAAATCGGATTTGTAACTCTAATTTGCACCACCTTATAGCAAAGTCTTTTATGTCAGGTACAAGTAGGGTTATAACTACAACCTACACCTAAAGCCTTAGAAATCCTTTTTTGGTGCAAGGCAGGGTTGGAACCCTGACTTACACCAAGTCTTCTTGTTTTTGGTGCAAAGCGGGGTCGTAACCCCAACCTACACCAATTCCTCCCATCTTGGTGCAAGTCAAAGCTAAAACCTTGACTTACTCCAAGTTCTCCCTTTCTGGTGCAAGGTGGGGTTATAACCTTGACCTGCACCAAGCTATGCCCATTTTGTTGTAGATCGGGGCCGTAACCCCGACCTACACCGAGTTCTCCCCAATTGTGCATGTTAGGGGTATAAGCCTAACCTACATTGAGGCCTTACCCAACGATGTATATTGGGGCCATAACTCTGATCTACACCAAGTATCCCCTTCATGATGTATGTCGAGGTTATAACCCTAAACCACACCGTTTTTCCTTTTCATTTTGCCAAGTGTTGGTGTGAATCGGGGTTGAAACGCCGACTTGCACCGTGATTCTTTCTTAGGTGTAAATCGGGGTTATAACCTTGATTCACACCAAAGAAATTTTATTTGTTCTTTTGCATAAGTGCAAACCAGACTTATATGTTTGATATACACTTCATGATCCCCTTTTGGTTGTTTTTGTCCAACTCTAGGAATTATTCAAATCCATTTCTGCAACTCCACTCCAAATGCTAGATTCAACACATTGGGACCAGAGTGAAATACAGGCTACCTTATGACAATATGACTATTTATTGAAGAAAAATGGAGACAATGATGGACAAGACGAGGCTCCAGACACTTAGTCATTTTTATGCATCTCTAGCCTAGTGTCATTTTGAAATCTTAATTGATACCTCAAGTGTCATTTTGTATTCAATTTTTTGCATCCAGAACTTGCATGTGTCCTAAGTCAAATCGAACTCTACCTTTGAATTGGTCACAAATTAGTTGTAATTTTTCTAGTTTCATGTTGCACCTCTCCTCTATATATGTGAGGATTTTCATTGTAATAAGGATCTATCTTTTGATCTTGTTGATCTTTTAGGATTAAGAAATCTTTAATCTATATGCTAAAACTCTGCCAAATTGAAGAGCAAAAAGTGAAACTTTGTGTTCCTATTGTTATTTTGCAAACTTGATCGAATAAGAAGAAAGCTTTGGCATCCAGACTTTGTGTTGGATTCATTTGTGGTTTATGGTGAGATTGTTCTTATGTCATTTTCAGTATAAATTATTATTTTGCTCAAGTAAAGGTGTAGTTGAGGAGATATTGTTAAAGAGTAGGAACAATTGTTGGTTTGTGGACTTTGTGTCATATTTCAACTTTTGTTTATTAGGATTAATAGAAGGAGATAATAACTTGAAGACTTTGAGCTTCGTATTGTTATTCCAAGAAAATATTATCAAAAGTTGTAATAGGATATCAAGATAGAGACTTTGTGCTTTACTTTGTTTTTGATATTAAAAGTAGCCAAAACAAGGGGGCTTACCCAGGAGTAGAACAAAGAAACAATGGCAAGCCAGCTGTCAGCAGAACATCAACAAAATTATAGCTCTCTTACTTTCCTCTATAAAAAACTATGATCATTCTACGTAAGTTAAACAGATATATGAAAGTCTTAATAAAAATTTTAAACATTTTCCATGCAAGGCAATAGGTGGATAAGTTCAAATATAGATAGAAATTACAACTATCAGCCCATAGGCAACTAGGAACAAACAAAAAAATAGACTTCTGAGAGATAGAAACAAACTATTTCATTTTTCCATGGCTCCTCTTGGGGAGGAGCTTCCTAGCCCATTCCTTGGTGAGGAATTTGAAAAGGGCCCTGTAGTCATCGTCTTCCTTTCTTTTGCCTTTGGTAGAACTTTCCTGCAGAAGACTTTGAGCTTCATATTGTTATTCCAAGAAAAGATTATCAACAGTTGTAACAAGATATCAAGATAGAGACTTTGTGCTTTACTTTGTTATCTTGGTACATACCTTGGGTTACAGAAGTTATTTGTAAAAGGTTGATAGGATTATAGTGACTACAAGACTTTGAGTTTGAACATTGTTTTCCCGTCCTAGAGAAGCAACAAGGGACTTTGTGCCTTGATGGAAACTTTGCTTCTTTACTTATTTGTATTTGATCATTCCTACATTTTGGGTTAATTTATAACGTTGAAAGTGTAAGAATTATTGCTACTCTATATTGTAAATTCTTTCCTAAAGAAAGAGGAGAGAATAACATTTATTATGAAAAAGAAAATAGGATGATGCACCACCCAAGTTTAGATTAGAAGTCAGAAGTTGTATTTTAAATAGAGTAGTAAGTGAAAGGGGGAGCCTTCCCTAAGAAAGTAAGAGAGATTTAATCTCACACACTGTGCTTGAAGCTAAAATTTTGTAAACTTCTTGAGTTTTCAAAATTATGAACCAACACAACAATTGGTATCGGAGCAAGGTTCCTCTTGAGTAAGCTTAATTGCTTGAGGTAGATCCGGTATGGTGTAGGACTTGCATTTCAAAGATTCGATATTTGATGGCACAAACTTTCCGTACTGGAAGGAGAGAATGTAAGAATATTTGGAGACATTACAAAAATGGAATATGGGACATCATTCGAACTAGATATACACCCCCAAAGGGTGGTCCTAAAACTCCTGATGAGATAAAGCTACATGAGACTAATGCAAAAGCTAGAGCTATAATTTTAAGTTGTTTAAGCGATTCAATGTTTGTAAGAGTAAGAGGATCACAAGAATTCAAAATTGTATGGAACAAACTGTATTTGGCATTTGAATGATATCTGAAGACAAAACATGCTAGGCTGACGAATCTAAAGAATAAGTATGAATATTTGAGAATGCTTGAAGATGAAGGTGTTGAGAACTATACACATGGAGTGACTGAACTTGCTAATGATATTAGAGTGTTAGGTGGAAATTTGGAAGAAGGTGATGTTCAAAATATATTTCTGACCCTACCAAAATCCTACAAAGCAATGAGGTGTGTTATATAGGAAAGAAATGATTTAAGAAAGTATATCATTGATCAGCTTACCAGTACCTAGTTAGCTTTTGAGATTTCAGAAATGGAAGAAGAGAAAATAAAGAGCAAACATTTAATGTTTCAAGATATGATGATCCAAAATGCATTAGAGACATGGATGAAGTTGAGGAAAACTTTGTGAGAATATTGGAGCGAGGTACTAAAAGATACAAAGGTAAGATACCTCTGAAATATTTTTCTTGTGGTTGAAATGGACATTATGCTTCTCACTACACTTATAGAGAGGACTATAAGAGACTGGATGATGATGAGAAGAAAAATAAACCTAGAAGATGCAACTTTAACAAAAGAGATAAAAAGGGCTTATGTTCAATAGAGGAACACTCATTTGAAGATGAACTTGATGATGAATCAAATGAAGAATCCTTGTTTTTGGCAATTGAAGAAAAGAATAATGCATCTAAGAAACCAAAAGAAGAGAAAACAATCAATACCACATTGCATACAAAAATAGAGCCAAATACATGGATAATTGATTACGAATGTTCAAATGATATGACTAGTGATAAAGACAGGTTTATTAGTCTCAAGAGATGTGATGGAGGAATATTGAAATTTGTCAAAGAATATGGTTTAGCTATTCAAGGTATTGAAGTATTTCTATTAATGGTAAGAATAAAACTAATGATGTTTATTATTTTGAAGGATTAAGACATAGTTTGTTAAGTGTTAGTTAGATGTGTAGAAAAGCCTATGAATTTTTGTTCAGTAGTACTGAATGTGTGATCATAAAAGAAAAGACTGGTAAAATGGTTATAGAAGGGGTTAGAACAAATGGAAATATATACTACATCAAGGATAAAAGAGAAACAAAATGTTTTCTAACAGAGAGTAATAATATTGGTTATGGCACAAAAGGATGGGGCATTGCCAATTTTGATAATATGATTAAGATTTTGTAGATTTGAAGCAGTTAGAGACTTACCTAGACTTGTGAATGTTGATTAGGTTGAAAGGACCAGAATACTAAGAGGGGGGGGGGGGGGGTGGGGTGAATTAGTATTCCCATAGATATAAAAAAATTTCTCAGACTTTAATCTTCCACAAAGATATCATTCTTCATCAAACAAACTTAATAAATATAAAACAACACATGAATAACATAACCACAAGACAAACACTGGATTTTATACATGGAAAACCCAAATGGGAAAAACCATAGAGAGTGTTAAATCTCAAGAGAATATAACTAGTTATATGGTGTTTACAAAAGGAGTAGCTCACTGCTAGGTGGGTCACTTCTAGATTACAAAAGCGACTCATTGTCGGACTTCTCATTGCAAAGATACAAAGGAACGTTTTACTGTCGAATGCTCACTGCAACATAAATGGTTGAATTGAAAAGAATTGCATCTCCAAATTCATGTGATTAGTTCAAATATTAATCTCAGATTACAATTTACAAACTCTTACAATAGATCCGATTAGAGATCTTTGTACAACTGTCCTGCAACCGATCTTGCGAAGGACTGTTGCACTATGCAACACTGTTGTAAAGTGGGAAATTGGACCCTAGTGGTTCCCCACCTAGGAGAGAGAAAGGAAACCACTAGGATGATTTTCACTTGATGCAAAAATACACTTTGCATTCAAAAAAGGGATTGAATCTACTAGATCCAAATCCAAGGGAAATGAGGATGCAAATGCTAAGTGGATTGCAAGTTATTGGAATGAGTTTTCCCTCTTTTGTAAATAGATATGTTGACTTGTTGACTGTCCAGAAAAGGAAGACAAAATGGATGAAATAAGGAGCTACCAATTTGGGATCGCATTATAACTTTTGAGTTGAGATATTTAGATTGATACAGATCTACCTTGAAAATTTAGAAAAAAAGTCGCCAGGACCGTGCATAAGTTCTCCAAAAAATTCACGAGTCGAAAAGGGTTTTTCTATCTCTACAAATGAAGCCTAAATCTACAATTACAGCCACGCACCTGCAACCTGCACACATAAAAGAAGGGAAGAAGGGTTTTGGATAGGGGTTTGCCTTAGTCAAACCCCGGTTGAGGAATCAACCTTGAAAGAAAGTAATTGCAAATACTTAAATGTGAATAATGGAAATGTATACCTTGTAGATCTACAATTTGTTGATGAAGGTTTCTTTGCTTCTTGAATGTAATCACAAGTGTTGCATGAAATGACATGTAACATGACAAAACCCAAACGCATACACATGCTTGTGAATGAATGTTGTAATGTTTCTCCAATAGATGAGTGAAGAGGACACATGAAGAAGCAGAAGACTTGATGAATGTTTGAAGGCTTGAATGCTTGATGACAATAATGAAGGCCTCCACATGAATATCTCTTATTCTTGCTCCCTTTTTCTTTTCTTTTCTCCTTTTCCTCTTTTCAAATGAGGGAATTAAGTCTCCTTTTATACTTTCCTAGGAGGGTTAATTTTTATCTCACCAAAGGTTGACATAGGAGAAATGAAATCCCTAAAATAAAATTAGGTCCAAGGGTCGAAAGGACCCATTTTGGGGCTAAGCAAAGAGGGAGGACAGGGGCACCACATCATTGTATTGTCCTATTTTGGGGCTTGGACAAGGTTATGAGGTGATACAAGGGCTGAAACACAAGGAGATTTGGAAGAATAATGCAGAGAGGGGTCCCAATTGAGTAGGGAGATGCAGTCACTAGGGTGAGGACCTAAAATGCAGTCAAAATTGCAAGGGTCACAATTTTACGATGCTACATTTATCCCCCACTTTAGCGAGAGTATAGCTTATACCAATATTGTCAGTAAAGTAGAAGAAAGAGAGAGATGAAGATGAGAGATGCAGAGAAATACCACAAGGAGTATAAGACGTCACTAATCTTGAGGAACAAGAGCCCCCAATCTTAGGATCTTAGCTCACTCAAACATATGCAAGAGAACACAAAACAAAAAGAACAAGGCAAACAAAGAAAGACAAAGCACAAAAGACACATGACAAAAACTAAAACACAAGACCACAAATCAGCTAACCAAAGAGACCTCGATACTCAAATGTCTCAACAACTAATTGAAACACAATGACAAATGCCATCACATAGACCCTTGGAGGAGAAGAGATCTTTGCTCAAAAGACATCTACGTCCAAGAGTAGTTGTCTTAGATAAATATAACATCTTCTAGAACGAAGTGCAGAAGAGAACAAGAATTCAAACCTTCCTCCTATTGCTAGGTGAAAGGGATTCTTGATGAAGGATGACTCACTTTTATCCCAATGGGGATGGGTGAATTTATTATAGATGTACATTACCAAGTGTGAAAGAGGTTATAATCAAGGACTTACACCTCTTGTATAAGAGAGAACCCTTGAGAAAACAACAACAATTTCACACAAGGAATGACATCAAGTAATAAAATTCACACCATCCGCAAAATAGGAAAGACTAGATCCTTAGAGAGAGAGAGAGAGAGAGAGAGATCATTTCCCCCTAAGTGTAGGGACAATGAGAAGATCTTACACAATCTTCTAGAGAGAGATTAAACATAAGAAAATGCACAATGTACTTACATGAACACATGCAAGAAAAGACATTAGTATATGTAAAATACACTTCTCAAGAAGTGGTGATCTTCTAAGAGAAGAGAGAAAGAGCATCACATATTCCCCAAAGGGGATTAGTCATAAGAACATACCATTTTAATAAATGATAATCACATATAAAAAATGAATCCCCTAAAGGAAATAATGATAAATGAGATAGAAAGAAAGAGAAAGGAGCAAAATCCTTACCCTCGAAGTGAGAAGAACAAGGAGAAGAATTACACATCTTCTAATGGTGGTTATTTTCAAGTGATATGCCTTCCTAATGGAACAAATCCTCTCAAGGAAGGGACATGTACTTCACGAGAGATCATTCCATGCTAGGGGGCATATCTTACTTGTGAATAACCAAAACCATAGAAGAGGAAAGTTTTCCAAGAGAATGAAGGGAAGAGAAGAAGTGTATCTCTCATTAAAGATGCTCCTCTCCAAGAAAAGAGGAAAACCAAAGAACAATTATATTCTCACATAAGAATAACTCTATGCAAGAAAGGAGATCTAATAATGAATAATGCACAAAGATAGAGATAAATCCATAGAAAGAAGAAGGAAAGTGAACTTTATGTTGCTACCCCAAGGTATTTAAAATTGAAATAACACCACCACAAATGATAAAGAGACCCCAATTAAGTTGGATACTTATGTCATAGGGTGAAGAGCAACATGAAGAGAAAAGAAGTCCTAAGGCACTATGTTTTTGCCAAGAAATACAACTAGATCTATTGTAAGACAAATCCGTGCAAGATCATATTGCTTTTGAACAAATTTCTTAAATGCATGACATTTTCCAAGAGAATGTGAATATGAATCGTGAAAAATGCAATATTCGTCACCTTTCACTTGCTCAAGATTGTTGTTCTGCTTTTTAGGAGGAAAGAAAATGTTCTTATCATATTTCAATCTCCAATAGATTCTTGTAGTTAGTCTTTCAGGATGATAAATATTTTTTAATTCATCTTCTTGACATGGAGGAGAAAAATTGTTAGAAGAAGAAGGATCATTATCCATGTTTCTAATTGTTCCATTGTCTATGCCTTCTTGAATAGATTTCTGAAAATCGGGGCAATCATCAACATTGTGATCATGGGTTTGATGAAATGAACAAAAATGACATTTTGAAGAAGAAGCATTCTTGCGGGCTCTTATGATTTGTTGTCTTTGGAGATGATTTTGAAAGTTTTGAAGCCTAAGGAGTTTGTCCATAGGGAGAGGAGTGTCATTTCCTAGGCCTTTCTATAGTAGCCTGTGGGGGAGGGTTTATAAGGACACAAATTCCTTGTTTAAACTTTCCAAGTCCATGTACTCTAAAACCTTGTTTTGTTATTATATGAAAGCCACAACTATAAGAATGTTGCCAATGACTAGGTGGGGGAATAGGATCATGAATTTCTTTGAAATATGATGTGTAAGGGGGAATAAAGGGACTTGTAAATGAAGAAGGAATATCACTTGAAGGGACATTCTCCTTTCTCTCATCATGCTTATCCTTTTTGGGAGATTGGGAATGAACATCTTCATCATCTAAAGGCTCATTTTTACTTATTTCTATGTGAGGAGAAATATCATTAATAAAATGCATAACATCATCCTCTCTACATATATTTTGATGTTGAATATAGGTCCTAGGAGAATAAGGAGTGTCTAAAGATGTAAGAATGTTAATATTTTGATTTTGCCCCCCTTGCTCAAGGGTATGTGTATGAGAAGAAGATGGGCCCAGGTTTCTTTCCAATGCTTTCTCTCTTTTAAAAAGATCACGAGTTGAAGCATTAGCTCTCATCTCATTCACACAAGATACCCTAGGAGAGGTACAAGGATTAGGATCTCTAAGATTGGGATCTACAAAATCCTTAAGGTGATTAACATATATGAAATTCATTTTGTTAATAACATCACCATAACACAACATAAAAGATACATGAAAGCTTTGAGATCAAGTTGAAAAGGAAATGACTTTGAAATCCTAATTGCGGAATACGACCAAGTGCTATGAATGAAAAGAAGCAACATGAAATGAAAGAAGCTATTATCCAACACATGATTGTAATAACTATATGTTAAAAATAATGTAATCATATGTGAAATAGAAAATAAATATAATCCATTGATTGCCATTGAAGGTCTCTTAATTAAAATCTAAATTTGTTGAAAAAGAAGATTTAAAATTAGGACCCTTTTATGAAAACTAATTTAAAAGTTGAGAGTGTTGAAGTTTGAATTTTTTTTCAACCTTAAGAGGTGTTAAAATTGACAAAGGATGCCAATAACCTGGATTTAAGCAGAAAAATACAGTCAATTTTGACTCCCGAAATTTTAGGAAAAAAGCCATGGACCGTGTGTAAGTTATGCACGGTCCAACCAATTTTTTTCAAAATTTTCAGGGATGATAGGAATTATGATTTTATTGTAGAATCCAAAGAAAAACAACTAATTTGGAGATGTCTAGATAGGTCAAATTAGTAGTCAAAGGTCGAAATAGGAGATTCTTAAAAATTAGGGTTGTGTTGTCTTACCACTTAATTTTCAGAATGAAAAGATAGATTTGAATTGCAATTTTGAAATAGAAATCAGATCTGAAACAAGCAACTAAAATGCTATACTTCACAAGCTTAATTTCCTCAAAATGAAAAATTAGGGTTTTTATGTAATTAACCTCTAAAATTTGCAAAAAGATCAAACTTGAAAATGGAATTTTGAAATTCAAATTGCAGTTATTCAAATCTAACAATAAGAAATCAGAATTAAGATATAAGACGTTGTGTTCACCAAAATATAAATTGGAAAATTGGACCCTAGTGGTTCCCCACCTAGGAGAGAGAAAGGAAACCACTAGGATGATTTTCACGTGATGCAAAAACACAATTTACATTCAAAAGAGAGATTGAATCCACTAGATCCAAATCCAAGGGAAATGAGGATGTGAATGTTAAGTGGATTGCAAGTTATTGGAATGATTTTTTCCCTCTTTTGTAAATAGATATGTTGACTTGTTGACCATGCAGAAAAGGAAGACAAAATACATGAAATAAGGAGCTACCAATTCGAGATCTTATTGTAACTTTAGATCTAATATATTTAGATTGATATAGATCTACCCTACAAATTAGGAGAAAAGTTAGCGAGACCGTGCGTAGGTTATGCACAGTCCTCCAAAAAATCGGTGAGTCGAAAAGGGTTTTTTTGTCTCTGCAAATGAAGCCTAAATCTGCAATTACAGTCGCGCACCTGCAACTTGCATACAGAAAAGAAGGGAAGAAGGGTTATGGATAGGGGTTTGCCTTAGTCAAACCCCAGTTGAGGAATAAACCTTGAGAGAAAGAAATTGCAAATACTTAAATGTGAATAATGGAAATGTATACCTTGTATATCTACAATTTGTTGATGATGGTTGCTTTGCTTCTTGAATTTAATCACAAGTATTGCATGAAATGGCATGTAACATGACAAAACCCTAACACATACACATGCTTGTGAATGAATGTTGTAATGTTTCTCCAATGGATGAGTGAAGAAGACACATGAAGAAGAAGAAGACTTGATGAATGCTTGAAGGTTTGAATGCTTGAATTATTGATGATGATAATGAAGGCCTCCTCATGAATTTCTCTTATTCTTGCTCCCTTTTTCTTTTCTTTTCTCCTTTTCTTCTTTTTAAATGAGGCAATTAGGTCTCCTTTTATACTTGCCTAGGAGGGTTAATTTTTATCTCACCAAAGGCCAACATAGGAGAAATTAAATCCCAAAAAGCAAATTAGGTCCAAGGGTTGGATGGACCTGTAGCGTCGTAAAATTGTGACACTTGCAATTTCGACTGCATTTGGGTCTTCACGATGGCGGCGCAATGTTGAACCTGAATGGAGACCCCGAAACCTATTTACGACACCAAAAACTGCATCTTTCCACACCTTGGCCTGATCCTCCTTGCACCCTGCTGTCCCGAGAGGTGGGACCATGGCACCCTGGTCCTTGGCCCTATTTTGGGCCCAGTCTCTTGTTGGGCATCGGGTCTTCAAGTTTGCAATTTGGAAAATAATGTTCCTAGGTCGGCCTAAGGTCGGAAAAATCAGTCTCCTAACCCTAATTGACAAGTATATAAACTACATTTCCCCTCCCAGAAAAAGGGTAGTAAAAAAGGAGGAGGAAAAACATATATGTGCAAGAGGTGGAAGCGATAGACAAACATTCAAACATTCAAGAATTCAAGCATTCCTTCAAGCAATTGAGCATTCTAGGTCTCCATTCAAGGCTAGGTGTTGCATTCAAGGCAAGGATTCAACCATTGAAGAGGAGATCATCTACAACCTACAACATATGACATACAACATCATTACACCTTCGCATGTAAGAATACAAACATTCTTACAACAAGGTATCAGTACTTGATTACATTACAAACATTTACATTTACAACATTCTCATTTCTTGGTTAATTCCAAAACCAGGGTTTGACCTAAAGGCAAACCCCTAATCCCTAACCCCCCAATCGTCCCCTCTTTTCTGTGTGTAGGTTGCAGGTACGTGGCTGTAATTGAAGATCTGGAATCCTTGTACAGAGACGAACAGATCCCCCTTCATTTCGCGGATTTTTTGGAGGACCGTGTGCACTCTGGGCACCATCGTCCCATAAAATTTTGCTCAAACTTGCAGGACAACATCGTCTCGACATTTTACTGCTAATTTCAGGTCCGTAGCCTCATCCCATGTCCCTATCTTCGTCTACAAGTGAATCTTTCTTACTTTTATATACACTACTAGTCCAATCCTTCTATCTACATTCTTTACAAAAGAGGGTATCCTTGATGTCTCAACCCTTGAAACTCATTTAGAATTCAATCTTGCATTGTGTGGGATTGGATCTTGTGAGTTTCAACCCCTCTTTTGAATGTAAAGTCTCTCCTAAGTGAAAACCGTCAATCCTAGTGACCTCCTTTCTCTCTCCTTGGAGTGGGGGAACACCTAGGGTTCGATTTTCTGCTTTACATTTTGGTGAACCTGATGTGAACATCCTAATTCTGATTATTCATGGTTAGATCTGAAAAAATTTGCTTCCTTAATTACATTTCCATGTTTGATCTTTTGCAAATTTTAGAGGTTAATTGCATAAAAACCTTAAATTTTCTTTTTAGTAATTGAGCTTGTGAAATGTTTAATTGTTAATGCTTGTTTCAGATCTACCCTTCTATTGCAAATTGTCAATTCATATTTGTGCTTTAATTTTGAAAATTAAGTGGTTAAGTGTCAAAACCCTAATTTTTAAAACCCTCTTGATTCAACGTTTGACCGATGATTTCACTGATCAAAACACCTCCAAATCGGCTGTAACTTTGGATTCCGCAACAAAATCATAATATCTCTCATCCCTGAAAATTTTGAAAAAAGTTGCGAGGACTGTGTGCACCTCGAGCGCCATCGTCCCCGACATATTTTTTGAAATTTCGGGAGCTAGATCTTACTGTATTTTTCTGCTAGAATCCAGAATCTTGGCTAATTTCATCAATTCTAACACTTTCAAAATTAAAGTCAAAGTTGGTCTAGTGATTGCTTGGATTAAGGCTTATAATCATTCAAAAATTGTTGAAATTGAAATTCGTGTCAAAATTGTGTTTCTTACTGTCCCAAATCTGAAAAGTGTGTTGGCATTCATTTGAAGTTTCAGTGCTTTATTCAATTTTTTGCAGTTTGTGACTTTTGAAATTAAATGTTTAATTGCAACAACTTTGATTTCCGCTTTCAAAATTGAATTTTGCATGAAATTGAGTCAACTTTTAAATTTCAAAGCTTGCATTGCTTTTAGTATTCATTCTAAAATCATAAAATTCAAAATTTCAGTTTCCCTCTCTTTTTCAAAATTCAAATTTTGCATTTTTCAACAATCTTGGTAGGATTCAATTTTGAGATTGCAACTTTAATTTGGCCTATCTACAGATCGTAAAATCACTCAATTCTTTCAAATTAGCTTTAAAATCATCATAACTTTCATCCCTAAAAATTTTGAAAAAAGTTGCGAGGACCGTGTGCACTCCATTCACCATGGTCCCTGACATTTTTTCTAAAATTTTGGGAGATTGACATGATTGCATTTAACAACTTAAATCTAGGAGATTGGCTGATTTTATTGAAATTTGCTACCTCTAAATTCGAAAATAAATTCAAAATTCAAGATTTCAATTTTCAAGATAACAATTAAAATTAAGTGCTACCCCCTTGGCCCTACTTTTCAATTGTGCCTACCTTTCTTGGAAGTTGTGTTTCCCTCTTCTTTCACAAAGTTCAAATTGGATAATCATTATCTCATTGATCAATTTTGCCAACTTTATTTTCAAAATTCAAAATCTTCTCTCTCTCTCTAGTGCATGAGTTTTACAACAATAAGCCCTACTTACACTATTCCCATTAGACGAAGCCTTAGAATTAAGTCTTTCCAAGGTTTAATTACTGAGGAGATGGAACCTAATTTGAATGGCCTTTTTAACAAGGACACGGGTAATGATGAAGAAGCTCTCCATGAGGTTTCTGTAAAACAACTTTCGAAATTGGATAACCAATTTGATGATTTTCAGCAATGGATGTCTCAAGAATACCCCGATAGTCAAGCTCTTTCATTAATTGAGGGTCTAAAACGTATGGTTCAAAGTGATAAGAATGGAGTTGATATTTTGCGCAGTATTGCACACATCGTAGATTCGAATGTGATGCCTATGAAGAGTTGTGCTGAAACTTTAGGTTATACACAACCTCCTACTCAAGTCAATCATTCTATTCCTTTGACAACTTCTATTGCTAGTATACCTACTTTTACATCAAACATAATGACTACTTCAATACAAAACATTCCACCCATGATCACCAGTCATGGGGGCAATCCTTCTTCTTCAATCAACCCTCTTCCTTCATTCATTCCTTCAATGAGTGTCCCTATTACATCTCCACAAATGAACATGATGCAAGGGGGCAATTCATTTAACCATTCCATTCCTCCTTGTAGTGTTCCTTCTTTTCAATCATCTCCTATGACTAACTATCATAGTGTCCCGCCACCTTACTCTCAATCAATACCTTCTTTCAATAACATAATACCTCCATCACAATCTAACATGTCTAATATGAACTCTTCGACTGAAGCGACCATTAACAATCTTGCACAAACTATCTCTTCTTTACAGCAACAAATTGCCTCTATGAACTAATCTAAGTTTAGTGTGCCCACATTTGATGTTGTGAGCCCACTTTCTCTTGACATTGTTCGAGCTATCCCCCCTAAGCATGTTGAAAACCCGTAATTGGAGCTTTATAATGGTAAAGGTGATCCTCTAACACATGTTAAGACCTTTCAAACAATATGTACCAATTTTGCTCATGACCAAAGGTTGCTTGCAAAACTGTTTACTAGAACATTAAGAGATAAGGCTCTACAATGGTATTTCTCATTGCCTTCCTATTCTATTACTTCTTTCCAACAACTTGCAAATGCTTTTATTCAACAATTTCAAAACAATATAAGTCCTAAAGTTACTTTGATTGATTTAATGCATTGTAAATAAGGTGTTAAAGAAAAAGTGACTAATTTCATTCGTAGATATAAGCATTTATGTGCTCAAATTTCTTTTCCCATACCTGACAATGATATTCAAAGAATCTTTATTTCTAATTTACAAAAAGATATTAGAGAAAAACTTCTATTTTCTAAGTTTACTTCTTTCCAATAGTTGTGCGCAACTCTTCACAATTATCAACTGACTGTGAGTCAAATGGAACAAGCAAATCCTATGGCTCCGAGTGATAAGGGTGATAGTAGTCAACAACCATTTGGGAAGTTTAAACCAAATAGAGGGTTCATTAAGTTCAATGAAAATATCACCAACAACAATGTGAATGCAGCATCAGGTGTGCCTCCTATTTCTAAGTTTTTCAAGAAAGAAAGAAATTTAACTCCTTTGAATGAATCATTGCATAGTATTATGAATAAGTTATTGGAACAAAATGTGCTTACTCTCCCTCCTATAAAGCAAATAGATCCTGCAAAGGTGAATTCACCCTATTTTGATAATAAATCTTTTTGTCAATTTCATCGTCAACCTGGGCATGATACTGAAAAATGTTTTGCTTTAAAGGGTAAAATTCAAGATTTGATTGATAATAATACTATCTCTGTTTCAGGTGTGAATGATAAAGGCAACACATCTGTAGCTCCTCCTAACCAAAATATTAAGATTTTTACTGATCCATTACCTTCTCATACCTCTAATGTGATTGAGACTAATGATTCCTCTTTCTCACCTAATGGTCTTGTGTCTATGACTCCAAATGTGATTAACTTTGTAGAGCAGCAAAAAATCCCTAAAGAGCCTTCCATCACATTTGATTCCAGTGAAACTATCAGGGCACCTGATGGTCCTCTATATATAGTTGCAAAAGTCAAGAATACACCTTGCTGTGGAGTGCTTATTGATCCTTCTTGTATGGTTAATGTCATTACTGAAGAATTTCTTTTTACTTTGCAATTGAATCAAGTGATCTATGACAAAAAAAATGTGGTTGTGAAACTATTTGATGCATTTTCTTCTCTTGCAATTAGTTCTATTACATTACCTATTGAGGTTCATAACAAATCCCTTGATGTGAGCTTTGCTATTATTCCATCATTCGAACAATTTCATGTGAAGCTAGGCTATCCTTGGCTATCTTCCATGAAAGCTATTGCTTCTCCTATTCACAAGTGTTTGAAATTTCCCCATAATGGTGAAGTTGTTACTGTCAATCATAGTCTCTTTAAACCAGCTGAAAGAACTTCTAGCGTTCCTATTGATTATTTTTGGCCTAAACAATTCCAATCTCTTCCACCGCGAAGTGATCATCTTTTTAAATCTTATCAAAAGTGGAAAAAAGATATGATCCTATCTCTAAGTGAACCTCGAACACCCAAACTTGATATTCCTATCATTCTTGAGAAGGAATTTCTTCCTTTGAAAGATAAAACTAATGTCTTTTCTCAAGAAGATTCCCAACCCATCCCTATGGATGTGACTATGTCTATGTCTAATAAACTTTCTAAAGGTAGACCTATACCTCCTCGTCATGATGGACTTGGTCTCCTTCCTAAACCAGCTATTCCTCCCTTATATGGAGCAGTTCCTCCTCCTTCCTCTTATAGAGAGAAGAGACCTTCTTCTTCTCCTATTATCCAACCTAAGAGACCACAACCTAAACACCCAAGTGATAAGGATGAGAACATTCCTCCTCCTCAATCTTCTCAACTTCCTACTAAGACTAGACGAAATCCTTCTGCGCATGAACGCCGATGAAAGCGTCATCTTAGAGCTCGTGCAGCTGCTTCTCAAACTTTGCAATCCCCAAAAACACCTTCAACTAGTATTATTCCATTTTCTCCTCAGCCGAAAATTGAGCCAAAATCTCCTAAACATAAGATACATGATGGTTTTGATCCCGTGTGAGTTAAAGATCCTATTTTTATAAATCTTGATGATGATATAGATGAAAATGTTATTCATGATGAAAATATTACTCCTCTTGTTTCTGATAGTGAATATGAATATGTTGATATTGATAACCATTTATCTAACGAATTTTCTAAAGCACTTATCTTAGCTCCTAGACAAGAACAACGTGGCTTGGAACATGAACATAGCCCTTGTTTGGATCTTGTGATAGCTCCATCTGCTATGTTGGATGTTCCTCCTCTAGCGTGTTTCCTGCCTTCCCGAAATATTGATCAGCAAGATCGGGGGGTGGATGACGTGCTAGACTAGTTCATTAGCATAGCAGACTCTCTCCTCCTCTCTTGATCTCTTTTGTTACTTCTTCTATGTGTTATTCCCATTCTTCTATTTGTTGTCCTTAGTGTTGTCTACTTGAGGACGATGCAAAGCATTGAGATCTCTTTTGGTCTCTCTCATGTTAACTCAAAAGACACATGTGTTCCCTTCTTCTAGGTGACCTTCCTTGATTGGGGAATAAAGAACAATTATGCATACATACATATGATATACATGAATTATCATACAGCATACTGACCCCAAGGAAAGCGAAGTCACCTCGTGATTTGTGTTTTGTGTCTATTATCCTTGGGTTTATCTCACACTTGGGGGCTAAATCTTTGCGATAATGTGCTCCTTTACCTTCTCATTTCTTATGTGTATCGCTACCTTAAAGCAATCACCCCTGATGAGGCATGTGCGATCACTTTAACCTAGGGGGCATACACTCTGTCCATATCTCTTCAAGATTCTTAAAAATTTCTTGGCGAACTTAGCTTTGCCTTGAAAATTTTTGGTATTATTCTTGCATGACTCATAGTGAGGGAACCTTACTACTGACAGTCCTGGTTCTCCCTCATGATCTTCCCTTTTACTTTGTCAATCGAAGTCGTAAGATCCTTAGTCCACTGGGGGCTTGGTGTATCTTGCCTCCTTGATGTGGTGAAAGTCTTTCAATGTTGTTTCCTTGTACTTTACCGGAAGTATGGGCGTACGCTTATACTCCCGCTAAAGTGGGGGCTAAATGTAGCGTCATAAAATTGTGACACTTGCAATTTCGACTGTATTTGGGTCTTCACGATGGTGGCACAATGTTAAACCTGAATGGAGACCCTGAAACCTATTTACGACACCAAAAACTGCATCTTTCCACACCTTGGCATGATCCTCCTTGCACCCTGCTGTCCTGGGAGGTGGGACCATGGCGCCCAGCACCCTAGTCCTTCAGGACCATGGTGCCTAGCGTCCTGGTCCCTTAGGACCATGGCGCCCAGCGCCCTGGTCCTTGGCCCTATTTTGGGCCCGGTCTCTTGTTGGGCATCGGGTCTTCAAGTTTGCAATTTGGAAAATAATGTTCCTAGGTCGGCCTAAGGTCGGAAAAATCAGTCTCCTAACCCTAATTGACAAGTATATAAACTACATTTCCCCTCCCAGAAAAAGGGTAGTAAAAAAGGAGGAGGAAAAACATATGTGTGCAAGAGGTGGAAGCGATAGACAAACACTCAAACATTCAAGCATTCAAGCATTCCTTCAAGCAATTGAGCATTCTAGGTCTCCATTCAAGGCTAGGTGTTGCATTCAAGGCAAGGATTCAACCATTGAAGAGGAGATCATCTACAACCTACAACATATGACATAAAACATCATTACACCTTCGCATGTAAGAATACAAACATTCTTACAACAAGGTATCAGTACTTGATTACATTACAAACATTTACATTTACAACATTCTCATTTCTTGGTTAATTCCAAAACCAGGGTTTGACCTGAAGGCAAACCCCTAATCCCTAACCTCCCAATCGTCCCCTCTTTTCTGTGTGTAGGTTGCAGGTACACGGCTGTAATTGAAGATCTGGAATCCTTGTACAGAGACGAACAGATCCCCCTTCGTTTCGCGGATTTTTCGGAGGACCGTGTGCACTCTGGGCACCATCGTCCTGTCAACTTTCACTCAAACTTGCAGGATAGCATCGTCTCGACATTTTACTGCTAATTTCAGGTCCGTAGCCTCATCCCATGTCCCTATCTCCGTCTACAAGTGAATCTTTCTTACTTTTATATACACGACTAGTCCAATCCTTCTATCTACATTCTTTACAAAAGAGGGTATCCTTGCTATCTCAACCCTTGAAACTCATTTAGAATTCAATCTTGCATTGTGTGGGATTGGATCTTGTGAGTTTCAACCCCTCTTTTGAATGTAAAGTCTCTCCTAAGTGAAAACCGTCAATCCTAGTGACCTCCTTTCTCTCTCCTTGGAGTGGGGGAACACCTAGGGTTCGATTTTCCGCTTTACAGGACCCATTTTGGGGTCAAGCAAAGAGGGAGGACAAGGGCGCCATGTCCTATTCTTTCCCTATTTTGGGGCTTGGACAAGGTCATGAGGTGACACAAGGGATGAAATAGGAGGAGATTTGGAAGAATAATGCAGAGAGGGGTCCCAATTGATTAGGGAGATGCAGTCGCTAGGGTGAGGACCTAAAACACAGTCAAAATTGCAAGGGTCACAATTTTACGATGCTACAACTATCTATCTTCACTGTCTGTAATTCACACTTCGCTGCTAATTTTCTTATGCATATCTCATGCACTTCCTCAATCTCTTTCTCACATAAACTTTCATACCATACCATTACCTCATGCTACTACATATGTATATATATATCGGAGGGCACATATACAAAATAGTGTGTCGGCCAAGCCCAACATGTTAGCAAGACAGTCATGTTGGCCTCCACAAGATCTCTACATGCTTCCCTTTAAATACCTCATTTTCCAATGCATATGTCAAGATTACTGGAGTGGGGCAGGGTCATCCAGACCCAAGAATACTGACCCATTATAACAAAATTAAGTATAATATCTCCAAATTATAGACTCCATGCATACAAAGGATACCTCAACATGAAACTCAAAGAGATACAACTGATATGTTCAAAACAAGTAATACCAGGACACATAACTGATACTGGGATCAATGAGATTTCAAAATTTTGGAACCAAAATCTTCCAGAGATTATCATATTATATTACCTCCATCATACCGCATCATAATGTCTATCCATAACAACAACATCTATCCATAACAAAATAGCTGCACATACTACCTGCATACAACATCCAGACCAATCCGAGCTACATATATTGTCTAGACCAAACTAGATAGCTGGTTTGATATCAATGACAACAATATCAACAATATTCACACAAGTCTAACAATCTCCCCCTTTGTCATTGATGGCAAAACATATCCAAAACATAACTGCGTATAACTTCCCCTTACTCATGTAACTCCTCAAATCTAAGAAACCACATTCATTTCTCCCCCTTTTGACATCAAGGACAAAGGATGTCTTTGACAAAAAAAAATGAAAATTAAAAAAGGAAGAAAAACATAATATATACATCTGCAAAAATGTTAGAACCTGAACACCGCACAAGAACCTTCAGCTGCTCTTCTTCGGAAATATTAACTTGAATTTCTCCTTTAAATCCAGAAGAACCTCCCAAGTATGTATGGCTAGTTTAATGCTAACTGAAAGGCTTTTGCACTCTACTAATAGATTAACTATATGGGAAAAACTATCTGTAGTAGATGGGTTCTTCTCATACTCAACTGCAATCCCAAGCAATGTTGAAAAAGGCACCAATTTGGCCTCAACAATCTCCTTAACCTTCCAAAACATGTTCATAAAGTATTCTCTCTGCCTTTGCAACAATAAGAGTTCATCTTGAAGAGAATTGATTCTTTTCCTCTGCTTATCATTTAGAAAATCAAAATATTTTCCTAGGGTTGTCAGTTCATCTTCAATAGCATCAATTTTTCTTTTGTGCTTCACTGTAGTTGTCGGCCAAGAGATACAATGCCTATAGAATTTGCTAGCACTGTAGATATAGTTCTTCAATTCCTCAATACATCTTGATAAGATATTTTGCACATTAACACATTCATTCAGTAGATTCTGCATATCCAAACCTTTTTCTTCGACTAACTGCTCATAGAACTTCTCCTTTAGAATTTCATTCAGAGATTCTGAAAGCAGATTATTGATATCTTCAAGGCTCATGTTGTTCCGGATTAAATGGTTCAAAAAAATTATTTCAATTCTATTTTCCTCGACTGAATTCAACCACATCACACCAATCTTCTTGATTCCATCCACACTGTCAACCAATTTCATCAAATTAGATTCATCAACTAATTCTCCATATTCTTGCTCCATAAGAACTAAATCTCCTCTAGCTAAAGGGGATTCTAGATCATCAATCAGAACAACATCTTCTATCTTGCTTCTCTTTGGCTTGAAAATACTAATAGGAATAGACTATCTCATTTTCTACTTTCCGGAGGAGGATCCTCTAGAATCGGAAAGGAAAGATACAAATATCGGGCCAACACTCCACATGTCCAGAAACACTTTGAAATAGGTATCACAAGCTTCCTCTTTATTATTTAAACTATTCAAATATCTAATATCTGCCTTACAATCGAAACACCAGACTCCCATATGACATTATCTTTTGCCGGGAGGGATCCCAAATAGTACATAGCCAAACTTACAAGAAATGACCCAAACCAAAAAGCACAATTCATCTCTTTTGTCATCTTGATATTCTCTAATAACAATTCTTTCAATAATTCACACAAGTTGAACGATTTGTTTTCCATTGCAAGCATATGTGCCATAAATACTGCAATTGCCAAGGTAGCACCTTCCCTATTCCTAAAATATATTTTATAAGAGATTACATAGGCAACATACCTCACCACAGGGTTGACGATTGTGTTAATGATTAAAGCTCGCTGATAACCCTTTATGCCGGTTATGGCTTCCACTTTTCTATTCAAGATTGACTTCTTTGTCAGAATTTCTCCACTATCACACAAGTCAGTGATCACACAAATAACTTCCTTCGTGATTGGGTAAGGTTTATCCAACAAGATGTTGTTATCCCGCACACAACTAAGGATCATCCTGATAACTTCCGCATTATCAAACCAAGGGAATTTTGTCCAAATATTTAAACCTTTTCTTTCCAATCCTTTAACCCTTTGCAACTCAACATCACTCAGACTAGCTTCAACATCTCTTATTTTCTTTGGGTTAAATTCATCTAGGAGCACCTTGTCCAAAATTTGAAATTCCTTGCAGCTATATTCTCCAATAATCAATTTTTTGTCCATGATTGCTTGAACTTCTCACTTTGCTACTCCTCTATTGTTTTCAATAATCTCAAACACAAATAACTATATGAAAGAATGAATTCAAAAGGCTGATACTTAACTTACAAAAAAACACTTTCTTAGGGTTTTGCTGCCAAGAACTGTCTTGTCGATGATGTTAGAAAAGATTCTTCTAATTATTGGATAACATGTAAAACACTATCATGTCAGATAAATGACATGATCCACTCAGACGGGGAGGATAGAAGATTTTTCTTTCGGAACAAACTCCCCCTGATCCAAAGCTCTATACTTAGTTACCAAAGGAAGAGGTGTCTGCATCGGATTTTGGTACATCAGGCTCACCTCCTTTGTTCTCACTCTTCTTTCTCCAGACCAAATTTTCTTTCTTCTTTGATTCACCATACTTCATCACACTCTTCTCAGCAGATTTCTCCTCATTTCCACTTCTACATTGATTAGCATAATGTCTGGACTGCTTGCATTTGAAACAACTAATAACTTCCCTTCTGGGTCTTACTAGATGTGATTTGTGTCTACAATGATTAGCCTTATGTTCATAGTTATTGCCAATGTAACCATATCCATGAAAGTTGTATCCCTTATTGTTTATTTCATCTAGATTATAATTCTGATTCATTACATGATTTCTACAAAGACTTTCTTTATGTCCAAACTGCTTGCAACTATAACACTGAATGCTTCTGCAATTTACTGCCTGATGTCCAAATTTATTGCATTTAAAACAATAACCATTAAAATATGGGTACCTTTGTGCATTAGGCTACCAAACCGGTGGTCTTCTTGTATTAGAATTATGATTTCGGGATTTTCTTTCATCTTCTGTCTTTTTCTCCACTTCATCTTTGATTTCTTTATTTTCCTCTTAATCATTCTAATCTAAACACATACCGGGTTGGAAACTAAGTTGATTTTTATCCGAATTAACTTGATGCATGCTGATCAAATCTTCTAGGAGCTTACTACTATCAAGGATCTTATTTTCTACCTTTAGATTCTTCACCTCCTATTCAATATTTTCACATTCCTTAGACTTCTGCTTTATTGTTTCCTTTGGGAATTTCTCCATCTTTTCTTTTTCCTCAATCTTCCGCATCAGATCTTTAATAGTCTCATCCGCCTACTTCAACTGATTGTTAACCTCCTTATGCCTTAGTTTGAACTTCCATATTTTCTCTCTCAGCTTCTACACACATTCATTTGCTATCTTCACATTCTCTTTCAATTCTTCATTCTTGAATTCAACACTTTCCAAATCTTTAAGAGTTGTCTTCAAATATTCATCCATCTGAAAATATTTGGTCATGCATACAGGTACCATGATTCAACCAACATGGATCTCCCTCAAGTGATTAATCTTCCAAGTAAGGGACCAAATCTCTGATGCCAATTGTTTATTAGATTGAAAGAATGAAAATACTGAGAGGGAGGGGTGAATCAATATTCCCACAGATATAAAAACTTTTCTCAAACTTTAATCTTCCATAGAGATATCAATCTTCATCAAACAAACTTAACAAATATAAAACAACAAATGAAGAATAAACATAAAGAACACAACTACAAGACAAACACTAGATTTTGTACATGGAAAAACCACAGAGAGTGTTCACTCTCAGGAGAATATAACTAGTTATATGGTGTTTACAAAAGGGGTGGCTCACTCCCAGGCAGGTCACTACCAAATTACAAAAGCGGCTCACTATTGGACTGCTCACTGCAAAAGTACAAAGGAATGACTTACTATCGGACTGCTCACTGTAATAGAAAAGGTTGAATTGAAAAGGATTTAATTTCCAAATGCATATGATCAATTTAAAGATTAAGCTCAGATTACAATTTACAAACTCTTATAGTAGATCCGGTTAGAGATCTCTATACAACTGTCTGCAGCAGATCCGATGAAGGACTATTGCACTACGCAACATTGTCTATCTTTTCTATCTGCAACTCCCACTTCACTACTAACTCTCTTTCACATATCTTATGGAATTCCTCAATCTATTTCTCACACACACCTTCATATCATACCATTACCTCATGCTACTAGCCTACTATATATATATATACTAGAGGGCACAAATACAAAATAGTGTGTCAGCCAAGCCCAACATGTTATCAAGACACTCATGTCGGCCTCTGGGTAAAAGTACAAAGTTGTGTGACACTTTTATAAAGGAAATGGCCAATGTTGATTTAAACTTTTAAATTGAATCAATAGAAAGTGAAATATATGTTTTGAATTTTGAAATGATGGAAACTAATAAAATGTATATTCTTTTGTGTATTTTATGTTTGTAATTTAGAAAATATATTAAAAAATTATTTGAATATATTTTTTTATAAAGTAAACACTATAATTTAGTTGATAAAATGTTGAAATTGTTGAAATTGAAGTTACACAAGGCGCCACACTTTATTTAGTAAATTTTACCAATTTTTTTTTTGGTGTATATTGATAAATTGAAACTTTAGTGCATGGATATGTTTTTAAATTTTTTTTTTATAAATACATATTTTTCAATAAATTTGAAAAGTTGCTTGTACTGAAATATAACTCTTTCCATTTGGTGCCACTTTTTCTCTTCATTATTTATACAAATTAGAAAAGAATTATATCATCTTGATAGATTCTTTTCTCTAGTGCATCACACTTCTTAAAAAAAAATTAAATTAGTATCTTTCCTTCACAAGATAATCAATCTTATATTCATGAAGATAGTAGAAGATAGTCAAAATCACTAAAGCATCAACTCAGTCATCATAAACATAGTGTAGGGTTAGCATAGTCATAATATCATCAAAATCCCATAAGCAATATGATCCATCATGAATAACAAACACATATAAACCATCAAATATAGGTTCATAATCAATATAGTCCAAGACGTATCAATCATCCTCATAAGTCATCAAATAGTATATGTCCATATAAAGTATCTAGCATCACATAAGTGTCTATACATGTCTATTGATGCATAAATCAAAATGCAAGTCTAGTAGGGACTAATGTCAAAGAGACTATCAGAGCACAAATCCAAAAGTGTTTATCACATCCTCTCATAAAGGATGAGTCAGGGAGGGGCACTACATCGCCCTCCCCTAAAACTCGACTTACTCCTGGTAGTTGCAAGCTTTAAGTGAAGATGCACCCACACATTAATCTAAAACTTCTTTTGAACACAACCATATTATATCTTTCCTATAGAACATTTACGAACAATATACATGATCTCCTTGCTAGAAGATTCATCAATCATTAAAACATCTTATTTCAAAACATTATTGGCTAAAAGTAAGATAATGACAACAAAAGTGTCCTTACCATGCTTCAATTATTCAAGGTGAATGCATTACACAAGAGATAAAACAAATCACAATACTCTTACTAATTACAATAAGCATGCTAAATCATTAAATTATTTATAAGAAAACTTCATCTAACCACGTTTTGCAAAATTAAAACTATAATTCTTATCACCGAGTAGCATTTATAAGCAAAAATCACATTAAATCACACCATTTCAAGCATGGAAACACTCTTTTAAGATCTATTTACATGCAAAAAAGAAGACAAATATGCATTTTACACAATATCTTACTCATAGGAACATCCTTATATTATTAAAGAAGCCACATGTCATACACCTATTGTTAGCAACAATCAAGGAGGAAGAATGAGAGGGGGGCAGGTGAATCAGTCTTCACTAGATCTAAAAAATTAAAATTCAAGACAAGAACTGATAAACTGCAACAATACTCATATAACCAAATTAACAGCACAACACACAACACCAAGATTTTTAACGTGGAAAACCCGATTAAGGGAAAACCATGATGGGTACCTATCCATAGTAAGATGATACTTTGCACATTGCCTAGAGCTCACTACTCAAAAGATATTTGCCCAAAAGGCTATAACTCTCAGGGAAGTCTCACTAACTTACAATATAATTCAGACTATAATCCGGAAGGAATGAACTGCAATGATAGCATCTACAAATGCCTGATGACAGTTTCGGTTAAGAACAATTATCTGGTCTACAACACCAAACTCACCTCAACACTTCGCTAAATGATATATCCTTGTTCACACATTCATATCTCTCTGATAATGCAAACACAATACTAACACACAAATTACATAAGCATCTCACATATATGTACAAATCATCAACCTTGATAACAAGGTTGGCTAAACCCTCAACCCTCAACTTACAATTACAAAAATTACATTGCATGATACAAAGATCGACCACCGGACCAATATTATGATTTACATTACATAGCATGGACCTAATTCAAATTCCCAAATGATCACATCCATCAAAAATCCCACTAAGACCAACCACAACACGCTTCACCACAAGGAATATTGCATAACATGAAAGCCATCACTGGTTCATAAAAATCACCAAAACTCACACAACGATCAATGCAGATCACCAAAACAAATAGGACACAACTAGGAAACACCAAAAAACATGTTAAAATCATCTGAAACAACTGCACCAACACCACTTTTGAAATCTTCATCGATCAACATCTAAGCTCAAGAACACAACCAATCAATAATTGTCACAATGAAAGATAACTTGTGGAGCACCTAATCATGAACCATCTAAAATGAAGATTCACAAGATCATCCAAGACAATATCCCAAAGTCTCAGCACAAGATCTGATCATACCAGAATATACTGGAGGAAATATTGGATTCTGCAAAATAGTGATCAACAAAACCAAACTATAAAACCGGATCAAAAAATCTTCCCAAACTCACTGGAATATATCACAGGAATATGTTGACATCAATGACAATAACATATCCTAGAAGTAGAAATGATCAACTAAATCCAACAATCTCCCCCTTTCCCATTGATGGTAACATATGAATGTGAAAAATAGTCAATGCAAAGAAAGAAGATATCATCAGCAAACTCCCCCTAAGATCTAGATAGATATAGCAATTTTTCACATGATCTCTCTCCCCCTTTGATAGAGATTCCAAAGATCCAACTCTCTCCAAAAACATGAATCTCTCTCCCCCTTTTACATACAGCCAAATGAATAGACTACTCCAGTAGAGGAGCAACACCAACTCATCAATCCAGGTAAAAGAAAAAGACTTTGAATTTCATTGGATCGATGCAACTCAATGCATCTAGTTCTTATTAGGAGGGGTAGATACCCCTAACTTGTCTCTCAAATAGACAAATATATCTACAGGCAAAGGCTTAGTAAAAATATCGGCAATTTGTTCCTTTGTAGATACATATTCCAGCTTCACCTTCTGTTAAATGACTTGCTCTCTCAAGTAGTTATATTTGATTGATATATGATTAGCCTTTGAATGTTGCATCAAATTCTTTGACATGTTTATATCACTGGAATTATCATAGTAAATAACAGTAGGTTCATCATGAATAATTTTGATATATTTCAACATTTGCTTCATCCAAACTATCTGAGTGCAATTACTAGCCACAGTAATGTACTCAGCTTCGATAGTAGATAGAGACACTAAATCTTATTTCTTACTAGCCCATGAGACCAACTACATCATCTACCAATCATCTTGTTTCTTACTAGCCCGTGAATCTTGTTTCTTAATAGTAGATAGAGACATTGAATCTTGTTTCTTACTAGCCCGTGAATCTTGTTTCTTAATAGTAGATAGAGACATTGAATCTTATTTCTTACTAGCCCATGAATCTTGTTTCTTAATAGTACTCTTCTGGTCATCTACATCATCAGCCCAATATGTATCAATGTAGGCACACAACATGAAATCATCATTCTTTCGATACCATAAACCATAATCCTCAGTTCCCTTTAGATATCTGAATATCCTTTTAACAACAATGACATGACTTTCCTTTGGATCAGCTTGATATCTAGCAGCCATACATACAACATGCATAATGTCAGGCCTATTCTAAGTGAGCTTTAACAATCCCCCAACCATAGATCTATACAAGCTCCGATTAGCTTTAGGAGTCATCATTTTTAGACAATTTACAACTAGTCACCATAGGAGTTCCAACCGGTTTGGAGTTATCTAATCCAAACTTCTTCAACAATTCCTTCACATACTTAGTTTGTGATATGAATATACCTTTCTCTGTCTGTGCAATCTACAAACCTAAGAGAAATTTCATCTCACCAATCATATACATCTCAAATTAATTTTTGCATATCACCGACGAACTTCATACTCATATCATCATCACCACCAAAAATAATGTCATCATCAAAGACTTCAACAATCAAAATGTTAGCATTTTCAAATTTAAAGTACAGATTACTATCAACAACACCTTTATAAAATCCCAATTTCAACAAATATTTGTCTAATCTAGCATACCAGGCTCTAGGAGCTTGTTTTAATCCATAAAGTGCTCTCTTCAACTTTGATACCATGTCTCGATCATCCGACAGTGAAAATCCATCAAGTTGTTCAATGTAAACTTCTTGATCTAGATCACCATTCAAAATTGAAAATTTGAAATCCATCTGATATACCTTGAAATCTTTATAAGCAGCATAAGCAAGCAACAATCTAGCAACTTCAATTCTGGCAACCGAAGCAAAAGTTTCCTCTTAATCAATCCCTTCTTGTTGTGAATATCCTTTGCAGGCTAGTCTATCTTTATTTATGAGTACTTCACCAGCTTTATTCAATTTGTTTCTGAATACCCATTTAGTACCAATAACATTTTTATCCTTAGGTATAGGCACAAGTTCCCAAGTGTTGTTCTTTCCAATTTGATCTAACTCTTGTTCCATAGCTCTCATCCAATTTTCATCTTTATAGGCTTCAACAACATCTTTAGGTTCAACTTTGGAAATTAAACATACTTCTTCTGTAGCTAACCTTCTTCTAGTCATCACACCTTTATTCTTTTCACCAATAATTTAACTCTCAGAATGATTCACTCTTACATACTTTGGAGTCTTCTGAATGTTCTAATCTTCATCACCAGCATCAGCAACATCTAGATTAACAGTCTCTACCGGATCATTCTGCTTAGGTTCTTCAGGCTGAATAGAAGCTAAAACAACATGTTGACCATCATCATAACCTCTAATCTCCTTCCCAAGGTTCTCATCCACTCTCACATTTTCACTTTAAACTATCTTTCTCAGTCTCTTATTATAGAACCAGTAGGCTTTGCTCTTTGTAGAATATCCCAGAAAGATACCTTCATCAATTCTAGCATCAAACTTTCCAATATCTTCATCTCTCTTGATATAACATTTGCTACCAAAAAATTTGAAATATTTCACAGTAGGAATATGACCAAACCAAAGCTCATAAGGGGTCTTACCGATATCGCCTTTGATATCAACTTTGTTAAATGTATAGACTACAATGCTAATAGCTTCTCTCCAATAGACCTTCAGAACATTTCCTTCAATCAACATGGTTCTTGCAACATCCAAAATAGTACGGTTCTTCCTTTCAACAACTCCATTTTATTGTGGGGTCCTAGGAGCATATAGTTGTCTTCTAATTCCATGCATCTCACAAAATGAGTTGAACTCACTGAAACAAAATTATCCACCTCTATCAGATCTCAGACACTTCAGCTTCAATCTGGACTTAGTTTCAAATTTTTCTTTGAATATCTTGAATTTCTCAAATGCTTTTGATTTCTCCTTCAAAAAGACAACCCACATCATCCTGGAATAATCATCAATTAGCAACATAAAGTATCTATCACCTTGCACACTTCTAATATTTGTAGGTCCACATAGGTCAGTGTGCACAAGATCTAGCAGTCCATCAAATGTATACTGTTTGTTCTTGAAAACAATCCTTGTTTGCTTACCCAACTGACATTCCTTACATACCAAATTAACAGGTTTAACAATCTTAGGCAGATCTCTAACAGTTTGTGTAGAATAGATCTTGATCAATGAATCAAAGTTTACATAACACATTCTCCTATGCCACAACCAACTCTCAACTATCTTAGCACTCAAACAACTTTTCTCACCAGCATTCAAATAAAAAATGTTACCTTCAGTCTTAGTCCCAAATGACATCTCTATACCAATGGCATTCAAGATCTTGCATTTACCATTCTTGAATTGTAAATCATAACCCTTATCAACCATCTGTTCAACACTCAAAATATTATGCTTCAAATCTTCAACATACAAGATAGGCTTTGTCATCTCCAAATCTAACTATTCCACCATCATACCTTTCCAAGATTACAGATTTGCTTTTATCACCAGTCATATGATGTGAACAACCATTGTCAATCTCCCATTCATCTTTCTCTTCTACCTTAGAAGCTAATGCTCTCTCCTCAACAGAACAACTAGTGGAATCACTAGGTACATGTCTATCTTCTTTAATGGGAATAAACACAATTTCATCTCCTTCTGATTCATCATCTATAACACCTTCATCTGCAGCATAATAACAACTCCTCTAGTTCCTAAACTTCCAATTAGACTTATAGGGCTTATCATACTTTTCATACTTCTCATATCAATCATTTCTATCATGCTTATCAAATTTATCATGTTTGTCATAGTTAGCCATTCTCTTCGGGCATCTAGAAGCAAAATGTTCTATCTTATTACAAGAGAAACATTTCAAAGGCAACTTTCCATCATACTTATCGGCACCTTTAGGCAATCTCTGGGCAATCAATGCTTCAATCTCATCAAGTTCTCTTTCTTGCTCTGTTGTCTCTCTTCTTTCTCTTTCATATCTGGATATCCTGCACTCATTAGGATCATATTTCTTCTTATCAAACACAGATGTTGATTCTTTAAATGTTATCTCAGACTTTCCATGTGATTCTCCAAATTCGCTCAGCTCAAATGCAACAAGTTTATCAACCAACATGTCTCTTGTTACTATGGTCACAGTCTGGTTCTCATCAATGGCAACAACCTTATATTTGTAAGCAGGAGGCAAAGGTCTCAACACCTTAGCAACAATCTCATCTTCTTCAATATTTCCACCGACACATGTGATACCAAGGGAAAGTTCATTTACCTTAGCCATGTATGAGTGTATGTTCTCATCATCTCTCATCTTCAATGTTTCATGCTTTCCTTTCAAACTCTGCAACTTGGCAACTTTCACCTGACTATCAAACTTCTCCCAGATCTCATATGCGGTCTGAAGTCCCATTACATTTTTCATCTCTAAATCAGTCAGGGCACTAAGCAATGCTCCCTTCGCTTTGATGTTATATTCAGCTTCCTTAGTCTCATCAGGAATAGATGGTCCATTATGAGGAACAACATAGACATTCTTAGAGATCTTCCAGTAATCCTCTCCAAGAAATTTCAAGTGCACTTCCATCTGGTTCTTCTATATTGTATAGTTACTTCCATCAAACCTTGGACTGTCCTTCTTGAAAATAATACCTTGAGCTGCCATCTCGGATCTCCTCAAGTGATTAAGCTTCTACCAGAGGATTTAGCTCTGATACCAATTGTTAGCAGCAATCAAGGAGGAAGACTGAGAGAGGGGGTGAATCAGTCTTCACCGGATCTAGAAAATTAAACTTCAAGACAAGAATTGATAAACTGCAACAATACTTAGATAACCAAATTAACAACACAACACACAACACACAACACCAATATTTTTGATGTGAAAAACCCAGTTAAGGGAAAAACCACGGTGGGAACCTACCCACAGTAAGATGATACTTTGCAGTAGTATGTGAAAATATTACAATGGGGAATGCACATGCATTCAGGCACACTACCTAGAGCTCACCGCTCAAAAGATATTTACCTAGAAGGCTACAAACCTCAGGGAAGTCTCACTGACTTAAAATATGATTTAGACTACAATTTGGAAGGAATGAACTGAAATGATAGCATCTACAAACGCCTGATGACAGTTTTGGTAAAGAACAACTATTTTCTCTACAACACCAAACTCACCTCAACACTTCACTGAATGATATATCCTTATTCGCACATTCATCTCTTTCAGATAATGCAGACACAATACTGACACACAAATTACATAAGCATCTCACCTATATATATACAAATCATCAACCTTGATAACAAGGTCGGCTAAACCCTCAACCCTCAACTTACAATTATAAAAATTACATTGCATGATACAAAGATCGACCACCAGACCAATATTATGATTTACATTACATAGCATAGACCTAATTCAAATTCCCAAATGATCACATCTACCAGAAATCCCGCTAAGACCACTCACAACATGCTTCACCATAAGGAATATTGCATAACACGAAAATCTTCACCGGTTCATAAAAATCACCAAAACTTGCACAACGATCAATGCAGATCACCAAAACAAATAGGACATGACTAGGAAACACTAGCAAACACATTAGAATCATTCGGAGTAGCTACACCAACACCACTTTTCAAATCTTCATCGATCAACATCTAGAAGCTCAAGAACACAACCAATCAGCAGCTGTCACGAGGAAAGATAACTTGTGGAGAACCTAATCATAAACCATTTGAAATTAAGATTCATAAGATCATCCAAGACAGTATCCCAAAGTCTCAGCACAAGATCTAATCATACCAGAATATACCGAAGGAAATATAGGATTCTGCAAAACAGTGATAAGAAAAACCAAACTATAAAATCAGATCAAAAAATCTTCCCAAACTCACTGGAATATAGCACATGAATATGTTGACGTCAATGACAACACCATATCCTAGCAGCAACAATGATCAACTAAATCCAATCCCCAATAATCCAACACCTATATGAGGAAAATTTGAATAGCTTCCTTCAAGACAGAATAAAATCAAAAGATCTCACAATACCATAAATCTATATCCTATAATCTCAAGTGAAAACAAGATTTACAGTATTCAAACTTCTTAGTCTCTACCACCCTTCTACTATGCTACTCTGATACAAACATTTGACACATAATTCATCTAATCAAATAATTCAAAGGCACTCTAATCCATTAATTATGCATGTTATATATACATAAATACAAATTGAAGATATGAAATCAACAGTTCCTTTTTGCATTTATGTGTTTCATATATTACAAATTCCTCAAATTCGAATGCACTTCAATCTAACTTTTTATAAGGTCTAAGAAGTTACCAATTCATTTTACTTTATACACATATTTTATTTACTCAACTAATATCAATATTATCTAATTGGTCACTAACTCTAGTGCACTTCTCTATGGTATCCTCCCTTGCACACACTATCAAAGGTACAAAATGAACATGATAGAAACAACAGTTTACTCATGAAAAGGGCCCACAATACTTCAACATTCGGAATGACCACTATAGACAACAACAAAAAAGTAAGTCAAAAGGGAAAGATCTTTAAATCCAACATTAAATCATGAAAAGAAAGAAAATTTTCCAGTGAAATCAATCAAGAAATAAAGTGTGACAAGTGCCACCATAAAGAACAGATTAAATGAAAGAAGAAATTAGTGGTTAGTCCTAGGGTAAAGAAATCCAGAAATTAGGTTAACTCCAACGATACTTCACACAAATCACAAAATAACTCAAGATAAAATAACCAACTCATCCAAATCTACATCATGAGGTGACCAATATTAGTCACACCAAAGGGAGTAATGGATACACAACACCTGTGGATACAACACCCTGAATGTGTTAGATAGTGTATGCCAAACATTTGAAACCATAAGTTTATTTATCTATATCTTTTTTAATGCAATACAATCCTTTATGATAATCTAGGCAAATATTCTTCATGAAAGATAATGTATACAAGGAGGAAATAAAGTGTCTCATATACACACAAGTTATACACTCATACTTGATTAATATATCCTATTTATAAAATAATTTCTTTACCAAGTTATAATAGAAACAAATGTTATAACTTCAATTAATCACTTGATGATATACTATAACATACATACGTCATTTATAGATCAATGCTCAATAAATAGCATGCAAATGATTAGAATGTTCTACATGATGTCGTTAAATAATTTGGTCAATCATATATTTACACAAGAAAATTACTCATAAGAAATAGATCTCATTACTTTATCTCCAACAAAATTTAATATCAAACTTTGATTACTCCTATTCTTATCACCTATGATCATTACCTGCATCTACTACATATCCAATTCAAATGCATACTTTCATTAAACCCATTTCTATCAATCCTTAGCTATTATTATTTGTAAACTAAATATTTTATCATTTGAGAAAGATCGTCATTAAGGAATAGAGTACAACTTCATTCAATTCATTTTCAATCTTTCCTACTAGAGTTCATTGAGAAAGCACTTTCTTTGAAATTAAATAGGGTAAGGAGATACATATTTCCTTAATCTATCCATTCAATCAAACAATACATTTCATCAAGACCACACAAATCCTTCACAAACCTAAGACTATTATCTTACCAAACCAAGTAAAGACATGACGATATAATTTCCAAATTTTCCTAAACTATACATGCAATGCACCAATTTTACTTCATTCAGCATGTACACTATAACATGGTCTTTTAACCTACTATTTCATTAAACCTCCTACATTTATTTATGTAAGAGATATTATATTTAACTAACTCTTCTTTTAAATTAAAACCACAAATACAATGCATATATCTCAATCTTCAAGAAAATTTTATTCTATCCAACTTTTATTTTAATATATGCAATACCATATTTCATCAATGAGTATCCAATTCTTCTACTTAATATCAATAAACTCCTAAGCACTATGAGTCTTTTACCCAAATGGAGGTAAGAGGGAGGAAGAGCACTGCCAAACAATTAATGTATGCACAAAAAAATTATGCATGAACAATTTTAATTTCCTAGATATGTCACATTTATCATACCATGTTACTTACATCATTTCCTAAGATATGTGAATTCAACCTTTCATGAGATCTCCTAAGATTACAAATGTAGTTAGAAATCTCAAGTCCTTATTGAAAGATATGATTTACTCAAACAATCTTTTCATTCATGCAAAATTGCGAACATATATAAACACCTGATAGTACTATTTGGTACCCATACTTTACTAGTTAACTTCCTTACATTTTACATAAGAGAATAGAGAGAAGAGAATGGCATATTTAAACTACTTAATTACTTATATATAGATGCATCCCATACAATTTACTCAATTTTTCCTCATGATCTACTCTATATCATTCTTATATACATGATGCAAACATTTCATCTTACTATTTATTAGGAATTCAATGTATCAAGCTACTTCAATAAACTTAATATTAGTGAAGAGAATACATATAATTCTCTCTCATTCTATAGCATAGTCATTTATATAGGAAAAACAACCTCTGATATTCATGTAAGCACCAAAAATTACAAAGCAAACAAGATCACATGGAATCATATAGACATCGCTCACATCTAGCAGGCATATGTAAGAAATGAATACACATATTACAAAGAATTAGGGAGAAAACACAGAGCATTGACATGTAAGATCTCTAATATTCTAATGACCTTTTTTCAAACACAAATCTCAGGAACAACTCAAGTCAAGAAGACACCATAACACACTAGGCAAGATTAAGAGCAACAACCATAACTAGATATCCCATTGTTTGCAACTTGGCTCTGATACCAAATGTAATGCCCACCAAAATACCCTAGAGAAAATAACTAAACTAACCAACACATAGAGAAAAATTTTATTTAGACATTAACTAATGCTACATAATAACTATCATTACTCCAAGTCATGTATTAACATTACATGAATGCATATAACATCATGAACATAACCATACCCATAACAACACATAACGCAAGTGAAAATAACATCATAGCAATTATCATCTCAATGCTTACATCTAATCTTTCATTCATCCATTCACTTTCTCCCTAGGGTATCTTAACATCACTACTTACTAGCAACATCACAATAATACATCCATATCATGAAATAATTAACATCCATTTTATTTAAGTTCTACTCAAATACTTTCTTCCTATCTTGAGATTATGAGCTATCAAATACATTTGTTCATAACCCCATTAATTTTCTAAGTTCCTTTTAAAGAACCAAATCAAATGTTCTTAATTCCCATATCTTTCATTATTCATATTTCACATCATGAATCTATATATATCCTTCCCTTATAAATGGAACTAGACTATTTCCTTAAGAATATCCATATACATATGCAAGATTATAACAACAAGTATTAATCTTCCTTTCAATTAGGATCTCATGCTACTAGACCAATTCAAGAAACATATGATACAATAATAATGCACATAATCTAATCATTTGATTCCCTAATCCATCCTAGGAGCTCAATCTTAACATAATCAACATTCTTACAACATGGACCATACAATGAATACATCATCTTATTCCATTACAAGATCATAGTCTCTACATCATCAAGTCCTATTACATAAGAGTACATGGTACAAGTACATAGTCTCTTCTACTACATCATATCCTAGTGCATAATAATACAAGTTACACAAGTACATATCCTTCTCTCACATTTACAAGTCATCATGATACAATTTTATCTATAATACATAGAAATCAGCTCCATAGATCATCTACATAATGAAGAATCATGGAATCCATAGTCATGCACACTATTATCCAAAGAAGAACATCCCAATGGAAGAAGGCATCAAATAAATAAAAAATCAAATTCAAAACTATATAAATCCACCGACCAATGAAAAAATTCCATAAAACCATATATTATACCTACCATGCGTGAATACGAGGTAGATAATATAAAACTATATTATTTACTTACCCTCACTGAAAACAACCAATCGGAATAGAGGATAGGTAGAATTTATAATATAATCAGTTATGTAAATAATAATAATAAAGTAGTAGTATAAACATAAATGGGATAATACAAAATCAAATCCCCATAACAAATAAATAAATAAAATCTTAGTAAATGGAAACTTATAATAAAATATAAAATCAAATCAACAATAAAGAATAAACAATAAATGATTAATAAATCAATAGATAATAAATAAATAAGCATTAAACAATTAATAAATAATTATTTAATCAATTAAGCAATAAATCAAATAAATCAAGCTCAGACAACATTACTCAAGTCAATAAAATAAATATAAAATCTCAATAATAAATCATCCAAATAATTAAATAGCCATACTATACAATAAATTAATTTAAACATTAATAAATTATGTTAATATAATTATTAATTAAATAATAACCACATGCTCACAACACCTCAAGCATCTTCACATAGGGTCGAATAACAACACAAGGCTCTAACCACCAACTTGCAACACAACACAAAACCAACAAGGTAGACAACTTGAGCCTAGAGTATGAGAGGGAAACATGTTCCATCTCCAACAACTTGCCATTGGGATAAAGACATGCTCAAACCTGTGAGACTAGGTGGAGTTGATGTCTGGTACCTGCAAACCTGCATCCACCACTAGATGAAATACAACATATATACAAGATATATACATCATAAGTGATTAGGCAAGTGACAGAGAGTCGCAACGCCATATCATTCTCGCAATGAATGGTATGACATCGTCTCTAATCATGAAGACACTAAAAGACAGTCACAATCATCGAAGCATCAAATCAGTCATCAAAAACATAGAGTAGGCTTAGCGTAATCATAATATCATCAAAATCCCATAAGAAATATTATATGTCATGAATAACAAACACATATAAACCATCAAATATAGGTTCATCATCAATGTAGTCCAAGACATATCAATCATCCTCATAAGTCATCAAATAGCATATGTCCATATAAAGTATCTAGCATCACATAAGAGTCTATAAATGTCTATCGATGCATAAATCAAAATGCAAGTCTAGGAGGGACTAATGTCAAAGAGACAATTAGAGCACAAATCCAAAAGTGTTTATCACATCCTCTCACAAAGGATGAGTCGCGGAGGGGCACTACACCTACTAAATTTTGGGACACCAAAAGTCCCCACAGATTGAATCATAAAAATGAAAAGTTTAACACAAGGATCATTATTCGTTAAAGAGTATGATAGGATATTCAAGGAATTATGGAAAAAAATATAGGAGCCTCTATAGAAATTGATAATAAACCACAAAATCCAAGATTCATCTGCAAGAAATACATCAATCACACAAAAGAGACCAAGCAAAGATTTTATGCTCTATAACAACTAAAGTATTCTATATTACTATATAAAACAATATTAGAGATACATTTACAATGATGAATGAATCCTTATAATAGGATGAATTAAATCCTAGGTGCAAACCCTAGTGCTAAAATTAGGAGAACTAAAAAAATCCAAGGTAGAAGCTAAATTAAGCTCAACTAAAACTAGAAAAGCAAAAAAGAAAACTCTAGATAAAAAGCACCTAAGTTTAGCTTAAGTTAAAAAGTAATTAAATGACATAATTAATAAATAATTAGATAAAGTGTACTAATTACTTTAAAACACCCTCTTAAGATTATCTTAGGGATAAGCTAAAGAGCTAATAAGAATGCAAAATGCATGCACGAATGAGTCCCGACAACTAAGCTCGATTAGGTACTCATGTACAATCCAATACAAAGAAATGCAACTAACACCAATGAGGTCTCTCTAAATGGAGAAAATGAGAAAAAAAACACATGAGAAAAAACCCCTCTAGAAAAGCGAGAGATGCAATGAAATAAAAAAGGTACTACATGTGACTAAGATGAAGTACTTCAAGTGGCTCCCCCAAGTACATAATCAGTCATAAAAGTACATGTTGTCACACAAGTTTTCACCCTTTACTAAGCTATTAGCTTAGCAACCTTGTGACACATGGTAACATTCCCAGGTTGTGGGTAACCTGTAGTGAGAATGAACCTCCAGAGTAAGATGAATCTTATGGATACTTCACCTAAACTAACTTTTGCAGAGGAAAGGCTGAGGAAACATAAAATGAAGACCTACTTCCTAAGGTGATCCACCAAAATGATTATTTGAAACTTACATGATTGATTGAAACACAATAAAACTAGTAACAAAAGGATTTACCTACACAAATCAGGGATTCATAATCTTTGCATCAACAATTTATAAGAAGACTAAGGTAATCACAATCTTAGAAGGAGAAAAATACTTTCTCACAACATGAGACTTTTTTTTATCACTGACGCAACTTATAACCTACAAATATGTATGTATTCTTGCATAAAGGTGCTAATATGAGATAATATTACAAGGACAAGATATTTCACATGAAACTACATCAATCACTAAGCACACAATATCAAAGGAATGAGAAGGCAAAACTGCTTTATTACTCTCAAAAAGGTGTTATAATGTTGTATAAATCTTTGAAACTGAGTTGCAAACTTATCACTTCTGCAAAATAACTCTGAAAAATTACAAGTAGCAAGAAATTACTAGCAAGAACTAACTTAAAAAATGAAGCTTGAATCATACTTATTCTTCTTCAAGACAATTGCATGAAAATAGGAACTCAAACTTCCATGGTCGAATGCAACAAAGAAGCCTATTTTTTTGCCTCCCAAATAGCTCCAAAAAGACTTCAAAATGAAGAAAAAGTCAAGCCACATCATCTTCCATCATAAAAGCACCTAAAAATGCTCCAAATGTCCTTAAAATAACTTCAAAAAAACCCTATATACCCTCCATATGTTTGTCAACCTCCTCAACTTCTCTGTATGCTTGGCATTCTCATAAATTTTTAACAATATATTCCTTTGACTCATAAAACAAATGTAAATAAAAAAAACATTTAATAAAGTGATTTATGAATTACCACTTTAATAAATATGTATCTTATTACATTTTACACTTGTACAAAAATCTATAATAAAACATTAAATAAAGTGATTAATATGTACCACCAGCATAGGAGACTAACTGAAGGCGAGGGCATGGCAGCACCACTAGCGCAGGAGACTAACAGAAGGAGCACCACCAGCTCAGGAGACTAAAGTAGCGTCAGTGGGCACAGAGGCACAAAGGCGAGTCGAAACCGCATCAACCGAGGCAACTATAGGACCACCACCACACCCAGACGGAGCAACAACATTCAATGGTCGAGGTGCAGAGGTGCCACACCCAGACATAGAAGTAGCATTCAATGGTCGAGTCACAGAGATCAAACATCTCGATGAAAATGTGGGCCTGAAAAAGTGGAATTGTAGAAATGGGTTGGGACCTGTTTGACAAAATACCTCATACAAATTTGGTATTGTGAAACATTTGATAGAAATCCTAAATCAAATATGAGCTCATGGAACTTATGTCAGCCTATGCTGAGATATAAAGTGATGGATAAGCGAAGGGAATGAACTATTTGACAAAATGTATTGAAGCAAATTGTGGTCACATGACACAGCACATGGTTCAAGGCTAGCCAGGGAGGACGAGCAAAAACCTCGGCAACAGCATCAAAAATGCCACAACAGCAGCAAAAAGCCACGGTAGTAGCATAACACAACAACAGTAACAAAAGAAACTCGACACCAGCGATGAAGGGTAAAAAAAATTTACTGTGAGAGGAAGTTGAGCATTAAGTAACTCAGAGTGATGCAGTGAAACATGCAACCAGGGTTACTAGGACCTGGACCTATGGGAGTTAGGCAAGTTACGTGGCAACTACAGGATGATATATCAAAGAATAGACACTCTTTTGATGGAGTCCAGCGGTTTCCAGATAGGCATTAGGATAAGGGGAGAGAAAGGAGATTCCTGCGACATCGGTTTGCATGCTGACTAGATCGAACACCACAACCCTCGTTTGATATTTGTGAGGGGACACCACCATTCTCACATCATTCTCTATCTGAATCGTAGGCTAATCCTGCTAATCTGCCATCATATGTGACTTGGCCAAACAATACCGAGTTGATAAACCCCAAATTCCTTTCAACCCCAAACAATCTCCCAATAAACAACTTGCATCAAGGAGCACCCTTCAAACCAAAATAGATTACACAGAGCTGGAGAAATAAACCCCTTCCACATTACTTCCCGATCCACAAGAACTTAACTCAGATGCAGAAGGTAATGGGAAAAGTCTAAATGAAATAGCTAAAGAGGGTAGTCGAGCTCCAGTCTTGCCAAAGAACAAGATTGCTGATAACACTGGAAAATCAGGCAAATCTAAAGGTGTGTATAAGATCATTTTGCCGGACCACCTTATTCAGCCTCAAATAGATCTGCTACGTGCCACAGACCTCATTGGTAAACTTCATTCTACTATTTCCTTTATGCAACTTTCATTTTGGGCTAAACAGAATTGGTTGGGCTTGAAGCATATTTTTTTGATGGATAAGCAATCTCTCTTTTTTATTGCCATTTTTTATTCTAAAGAATATAGAAATTGTGTTCATAGATTTAAGGGATGGTTCTATAAGGGTATTGGTATTATCACTTTGGCATGGGTTCCAAATTTTAGCATGGAGTTAGTTCCCCCTCTTTTCATGCCTTTTTGGATTACTCTCTCGGGGCTCCCTCTTGAATATCGTGATCTAGATATTGTGGAAATTTTGGCTAACCAAATGGGTATTTTTATCAAGCACGATCTTATCCCATATGAACTGGCCCATTTAACCGTCAGAGTATGCTTACTGCTAAACCTCACAAAGCCACTTCCCAAGTCCATTATAATGACTTCCTCCATAGGGAAATGGAATCAAGACATTTGCATACAGGGTACTAGAGATATTGATGACCATATAGATAAATTGGGTCATTTTAATTTGCAGTGTCAAGGTTCAAGCATTGATGTTGTTAGGGTCTGCAAGGACTTTGTGACTGATTACCATAAATGCTCCTTTTATCAATCTGCTCCATCTCCTCTTCTACAACAAATGGGACAACAAGTGTAATTAACTCAACAGAGAGCTCTGTACCTCTAAACAATGTTGATAATATTGCAAGACCTTTCCAGGGTGCTCAGTTGTTTCAAGATGTTTCTCCTCTCTCTTCGATCCTCTCTCAATCCTTTTTGGGCTCTATGATGGATGCTTTACTCCTAGCAGAAAAAAGAACAAAGCCCTCCAATTTGAAGAAATCTCCTCACTATCAGATTGCTATTTCTAGTTTAAGTTCTCTGCAAAAAATTGGGGGGAGATATAAGAAAGTATCTTTTAAGATCCACTGCTCTTCAATCCTAGTTGATTGGTTGTATAAGAAAATATTTGCTTCCTCTCTCTTTAGGCAGCCCACTTCTTCTTTTTTGAGTTTAACTTATATGGGAAACTTAGATACTCAACTCTAGGAACTCTATATATCACAGAATGCAAAGGTCAACTTGATTCACAATTTGATGTTTAATTGTCAACTTTTCCATGTGATTCAACACAATCCTCCCATTCTTGGATCCTCATCGTATTCTCCAAATATTGAATTAATGGCACATGATATCCTTATCTCTATTGCATCAAACTTGATAGATGAAATTTCTCTTAAGGAATTTCCAAAAATTCAGGGTGTCCCTGTTGTTGATGCTACGCCTCTTGCTCTCAATACTTCACCACCCATTCCCTCATTCTTGTTAGAATCTAGTCATGTTGAACACCTTGTGGTTGAAGATAATTCATATCAGCCCTTTCAGCCTTCCACATAGCTTGACTCTGATTTTTCTCAACATCTCTCTCTTGTTCAAATGGTTTCTTCATCTCCTTTGTTATATAAAACACCTAAAAAAAGAGGTCGGAAGCCAAAGATTCTTTAAACCCAAGAAGAGATTGCAGCAGGTATCCAGACCACAATTGTAGATAAGTTTTCACCCCACACAAGACTGAGAAGAACATGTTGTTCTTCTCGGATGCAATGAGGATCTTATCTTGGAATGTCAGAGGTTTGAATGCCTCTGACAAGAGGGGGTGGATCAAGCAGTAGCTGGATTCCTCCCAAGCAGACATCATTTTACTACAAGAAACAAAGCTTTCAAATGAAGCCACTCAAAAGATTTTAAAAAAATGGACTTTATGGGATTTCATACATATTCCTACAGTAGGGGCTTCAGGTGGTATTCTGACCTTGTGGAATACTAGGACAATCAAAGCAAAAAATTTGAGTCAAGGGACAAATTGGCATCTTATTCTTATTGAAAATTTTGATTTATCCTTTGTTCTCTTTAATATCTATGGCCCAACAGCTCCTCAAGAGAAACATGCTCTTTGGAATACTATAACTTGTCAGATCCAACAACAGGGAGTTCAGAAAATCATCTTAGGAGGTGATTTTAATGCCATCTTGTCTCAAAATGAGAAACAGGGAGGCAATCCTACAACACCTAAGGTGATTGAAGACTTTAGATCTTTTGTGTCTGATAATGCCCTTTCTGACATTTCACCTTCTAATGGTCAATTTACATGGACAAACTGGAGAACTTCCCTTCAAATTGCAAGTAGATTGGACAGGTTTTTCATTTCATATGAATGAATCCTTCAAAAATATACTTTCAGCTCTAAAATTCTATCGTTCTCTGGGTCTGACCATTTTCCTATCGAATTATGTCTAGATAAACATGAAATTTCTCATCATATACCTTCTTTTAAGTTTGAAAGAATGTGGTTTCGACACCCACATTTTCATGCTCTACTTCGTCAATGGTGGGTGAGTTGCCCCTTCTGCAAGGGGAACAAAATGTTTCAACTTTATATGAAAATGCAGTTTGTAAAAGCAAATATCAAAGTCTGGAATAGGAAAGTATTCAAAAATATCTTTGCAGAAAAAACAAAGGTAGAGAAGGAATTAAAGGATGTCCATGAACTTATCTTTTCTACTGGGATTAATCCAGAAATTTTCTTAAAGCATAAGCATTTACAAAGCTACTGGGAAGAACTGTGCTCTAGAGAGGAGGAATTCTAGAGACAAAAATCAAGGGAATTATGGCTAAAAGAAGGAGATATAAATACTAAATTCTTCCAGGCTTTTGCAAAGATTAAGCAAGCTACATCTACTATATTTTCTATAAATGCCTCTTCTTCGGGGGAAAAATTAACTAATGAACAAGAAATTAGGGAAGAGGGTGAACTCTTCTATAAAAATCTTCTTGCTCCCTCCCCTCCTTTTGTTTCTGAGGAGTCCATTGTTGACATATTGTTAGACTCCATTCCTTGTCTGATTTCACAACGTGATAATGATTATTTGATGCAACCTTTCTCTCTTGCTGAACTACAAGAGGTGGTATTTTTTATGGCTCCTGACAAGTCTCTAGGACCTGATGGTTCCACCATACTATTCTTTCAAAAGTGTTGGGATGTTTTAGGCTTTGATCTTTTAATGGCTTTGGAGGAGTCAAGACAAAAATCTTTTATTCTCAAGAACTTCAATTTAACCCATCTTGCTCTTATCCCCAAATCCAATAACCCTCAATCTTTTTTAGATTTTAGGCCTATCTCCTTATGTAATTCAGTGTACAAGATTTTCACAAAAGCTATCTATCTCCAGTTAAAATCCTTGATACATAAAGTAATATCTCTTCAACAAGGAGGTTTTGTTCCTGGCAGGAAAACATCAGAAGGTGCGCTTGTGGCCCATGAAGTTCTGCACTTAATTAACTCTTCACAGTCCCCTACTTTTATAGATAAATTAGACATGTTGAAAGCATATGATAAAGTATGTTGGTCCTTTCTTTTGAGAGTGCTTAAAAAGTTTGGCTTTTTAGATAAGTGGTGCAAATGGATCAAAAATTGCCTCTCTGGGGCACATTTTTCAGCTATTGTTAATGGTAATCCTTCTGGTTTTTTTCAAGCCACCCAAGGGGTTCAACAAGGTGACCCACTATCACCTTTCCTATTCATTATCATTGCAGAAGCTTTTAGTATATTGGTCAGTAAGCAATTGAGTATGGGTTTCTGGAAGGGGGTATGCATCCCTAATACCTCAATTTCTATCACCAACACCTTATTTGCAGATGATACACTTTTATTCGGTTGTTCCTATATACAAGAAGCAAGGCATATTAAGAAAATATTGGATATATATACTTCTGGATCTGGACAGAAAATCAGTGCGCAAAAATCTAAACTATTCATATTCAATACTTCTGAAATAGTGTCTAACAACATTATCCAGACATTGGGCTTTCCAGTGGATTCTCTTCCATCATCGTACTTGGGTATCCCTTTCTTTTTGGAATTCTATGATTGACAGATTAAAAAGAAAAATTTATGTATGGAAAGCTAGATGGTTATCTCTCTCAGGCAGAATCCTTCTGGTCAAAACTATTTTAGCAACAATTCCAAACTACTACATTTCAGTCCTTCAAGCCCTGAAATCTATTGTCTCTCATATCGAGAAAATTATTCAGAATTTTATTTGGAAAGGTAATCTTTCAGAAGAGAAAAAGATCTCGCTTGTGTCTCTCAACAAAATGACTCCAAGCAAATCTACAGGCAGGGTGGGTTTGCACGATCTGTCAAAAAGGAATAAGGCCTTTGGGAGAAAGCTAGTTTGGAATATGTATGAAAAACCACATGCTTTATGGTGTCAAATTATGCAAGAAAAGTATTTAGATACTCCTACCCCTTCACGTATATTTACTATCCTTGATCCTCCATCAGGATTTGCAGTTTGGAACTTCATGATGGACTCTAGGAATGTGATTACTAGATACTTATCATGGCAAGTACATAATGGCAAAGAAGTCAACTTTTGGCATGATTCATGGAGTGGTCTCCCCCCTCTTAATCTAGAGGAGTCCCTAGTAGATGTGATCCCTATATTTATTTCTCATTGGGGTTCACACCTTTATGATTACATAGATGATCTTGAGAAGCCTTCAAATCGTGTCATTTGGAAGAAGCCAGCTCTACTTCCAATCTCCCCGGGTCAAAAGGTAAAATTTTATTTGATTCTCAAGAACCTCATTATCTTTATCTCTAATGATTTGGACAAATTGATATGGTGTCCTACAAAGAATGGAAAGTACTCTATCAAGGAAGGGTATAAGGCAATTCATCAAATGTCTATTCAATCCTATTCACAAAGAGCCTACAATTTCTGTTGGAATAATATTGTTCTTCCCAAGGCAGGGATGTTTGCTTGGCTTGCTCTACATAAGAGAATACTCACCAGTGAGAGACTTGTTAAATTGAATATTGCACATCCATTTGCTTGTGTACTTTGTGGTGAACACAATGAAACATTAGATCATCTCCTCCTCCTCCAATGTGATTTTGCTCACTATTGTTGGATGTTCGTGCTTGATAAGCTTTCCTTTAGCACACCTCTTCCAGATAATGTATGGGATTTGTTCCAGTCATGGCCAGTCTTATACTCATCCTCTCTTTTTGCATGTATTTGGAAAGTGATCCCATCCATAGTAGTATGGTCACTTTGGTGGGAAAGAAATAAGCGTATTTTTAGAAAGCAAACATCTCCTCTTTCTGAAGTTTTCAATTATATTGAAAAATCAGTATTAGAACTGGTTCATGCTCAAGTTTCAAATCAGTTCAATTCAAATAGGGAATTTACTTCTTGGGATGGTCAACTTATTAACTGCTGGAAGGGCATCTCTATTCCTGTATCACCTTGTCTTCCGAGAATGAGAACTAGTAAAATTGATAGAAATAAAGTGAAATGGTGTCCTCTGGATTCAATACATTTCAAACTAAATTTTGATGGCTCCTCTAAAGGGAACCCAGGTGATGCAGGGATAAGAGTATGCATAAGGGATCACACATGATGTGTTTTAGCTTTGAAAGCTGCTTTTATTCCGTCGGGTACTAACAACTTTGCAGAGGCATTTTCTTTACTTGAAGGTATTCTACTAGTAAAAAAACTAAACATCTCATATATACAAATTGAAGGTGATTCATCTATAATTATCAACACTTACATAAAGAGAAATATTGATAATTGGCAGATAAGATATTTACTTGAACAAGCATGGACACTAATTGATACATTTACAAACTTCACCATTTCACATGTGTATAGAGAAGGGAATTGGGTTGCAGATCCTTTGGCAAATATGGGAAGTTCCAAGGAGGAACTTAATATGATGGGTCCAAATTGTGATTTTGATTCTTATCCAATTCTTAAGGCAAAAATTTTGGAAGATATGGGTATAGGATAATATTACATATAGCTATACAGTGGTATTTTTCATAACGATATAAATTGGTATGTGTGATATTATAAGTGTAGGGTCCTATGGTTTTGTTGCATCTGTATATTGTGAAGGGATATCGATTTGAGAAGTGTGCTGGATTGTAAGTTCGATAAATTCATAAGTGAGATAGATTGTGGACTGCTATGTAAATGTGCACAGCTCTCCTGATGTTTTGGTTTAGAATGCATCTTGTTCAATACATTCTAGAAAATATTCGATGTTGGGGGATGTTTTATGGCACTCGGTATTCTAGACACTATAAGATATTGTATTTCTTGGCATATTTGAGATTTAAATCTCACAACCTTTCTATGTATTGTAGAGCAAGGATCAGAGTTTTTCTTACTGGTTATTTTCTCCAGGAGCTCTTTGAATCAGCTTTATATAATAAAATATATTAAGTGGCACCGCCACCTTGTTTTGAAAAAAAAAAAAAATGTAAACATAATCACTTTATCAAACGCTTTTTTATATTCAATTTTGATGAAAGGCAAAATACATTGCACTCACATAGGGGTATTTTTTTGTGGGGAAAATGAATTTAAAACAAAGAAAAAAATGCCTTTGTTGATTGATCATTCTTAGGGAAAAAACAAAACCCTAAAACAAAAGGAAATTCATTCATTCGATGCATTTTTCTCTTCTGTATACACTCTGCTATAGTGAAGGTGCCACCATGAGGGTTTTCTGTAGAGTTTTTTGGAATGTTTCTTTGTTGTTTTTGTGAATACTCGAGCTTGAAATTGGTAAGTTCATTTGTTCTAAATAAAACACTATTTCAAGTTCTTTTGATGTAGAGAAACATGAAAAATATCAATTGATACTTTGTGTTCTTGAATTCTCATTTTGAGCTCTACCTTAGTTTGTTCTTTCTGGAGAAAATATAGAGGCTTAACTTAATTGCATAGGCTAGGGCCTCAACATTTATGTATATTGTCTTCTCAAGATCACTGTTATTGGTATTTCGAGGGTTTCATGACAATGCTTCGAGCTTGTATTTGTTAGATTTTTACAAGGAATATGTATGGCTTACAACTGTTATTTAGGTCGTGGCTTGGATGTTTTATATTTTTGTCTCACACATGTAAATGAACTCTCTTTATTATGTATGCTCTGTTTTGGGCTGCTAATTGCCATCATTTTCATGAATTCATTCTCTGCTCACTATCCTGTTTTGGTGATATTTCATGCCCTTTGATTGTTGCTCATTCACTGCATTGTGAAACTTATGGACTGTTATTCCAAAACACATTTTGCCACTGTTCTTCCAATGTGTTCTATGCTTATCATATTTAAGCTGACAATGCCCCTCTTGTGACTATAAATGCTTAATACAAGGCCATGATTGATCTATTGTTAATGAAAAAAATCATTCAACATCAGTAGGTTTCCACAATCCATTCGATTGAGTGTATGCTTCTAGATTCAATTGTGTGAGAGTTTTTGCAAAAACTCTCACACAATTGAATCCAAAATCATACACTCAAACAAATCATTGTCTTTGTATCCTCTATCATGGATGTATCTTCCTTGAATGCCTTGAAGATCTCATCAGCTATGTTGACTATGGTGACAATGTGCTGCTATGACCATAATCTTACTGTTTTTCATGCACATGAATCTCTTTGTTCTTGTTCTAAAATTTTCATTAAATGTCTTTAGCATTCGCATTTCTGTAATGGACTAAAATACCTTTAGTTTTCTTAAATCTGTCTTTCTCTAGTTATATTTGGATTGACTGCTCATAGTCAATGAAAGATTACATGAGCTATGGACTCATGTTTGAACTCAAACCTCAACCTAGACCCTCTTCTTGGATTGTTATAATTCTAATGACTAATTTTTACTTTCATAATAGAGCCTTTGTCTTCTTCATCATTGTCTCATTCAATGCTCTGAAACATTGAAATGCTTTGATCATCACTTCCTTCATATACATGAGAATATTGCATTGTCTTTTAAATGTCATTGTGGTGTTATTGAACAAAAAAATGTTATTTATAGCAATGAACTCATCAAATTCACCATTATGAATGATGAATTTCTATTTGATGAAGCTATAATGACATAGAATAATGTTGGGATCAACCCTTATAGGAGCCCATTTTACCCCACATGTTGTGATATCTGACATATCGGTATAAATTGTAAATAATTCTTGTAATGAATATGACACATGTACATGCACAGTGAACAAACATGTTAGATAAAGCAATGAAGTTCTAATCTTGATGAATCCTGATGATGGTTCTCTTCTTTTCTTTGATGCATGAAATGACTTTATAATCTTATCTAATTCCTTATGAGAGTAAATTATATATTTGTTGATGTCACATATGAATTGATTAGGAATCCTGAGCTCTAACTCCACTTTTTCATCTCTTGCAGACAATTCTAGGGCAATAAACCAACTTCTAAAGAAATCCACGTGGAAGGAGATGAAGATTCAACAATTCAACCTTGGGTTTTGTCATTCAGGCAATGATGGATCCCTAATCTTTTCATTGTTCTTCATTTTCAAATGTATAATTTTATTTTGTTATGCATTGAATGAGTTACTCCCACAGCTTGTGTGGGAAACTATACTTTTTTGAAATTATGAATAAAGAAAACAAATTCTTTTATGAAAAGATGTATACTCTTGTTTCTTTTAAAACTCTTGCATTGAATTCATTTCTTTAGTTGATAGAATCTCTTACTTGTATGAACACTTAACATAAATTTGTATGCGCTTTTCAATTTTAATTACAAAAACTTAACCAACTCTACCTGCTTGGGTTGAAAGAAAAATTAGGTAATAGTACAATCAATATCCCACCATACTAGAGAAAATAAGAGACAATGTATCACCCCATAATGAAGAAGCTCTAATGTCAAAGATGTAGGCTCGGGAATGAATGTTGATGAAGATCCAAGAGAAGAAAACCATATTCCTCCCCTTAGAAAGAAACAAATCAAGTGGCAAAGGTTGAAAAAATTACAAGAAAGGAGATGGAAGGAAAAGTCTCATGATGTGTGCCATGGAAGATTGCTCAATTTTCCAACTGAATGCATCATGATATGCCAAATCAACTTAAGAAAATCCAAACAACTATGAAGATAATTGATGAAAAGTCTCTAAAGACACTGAAGATAGGATGAAAGAAATGCTCAAATTGCCATGAAGGAGGAATGGAATATCCTGAATCATGCCCCTAATATCTAGAGTTTGTGAAGTATCTAAGCAGCAACGAAGAAGGAAGACTGAGAGTGGGGGGGTGAATCAGTCTTCACCAGAATATAAAATGTAATGTTTGCCAAAATACCCTAGAGAAATACACTAACTAACATACAAAATAGAGATAATAATTTTTTTCTAAAATATCTATACTTGCATCCAATACAATGCAATAACATTCATTAGCTTGATACACAACTACTCATCATGAATACAAACACAAACCATGGTACGCAAGCAGAAATCAAATACAATACATCAATAACTATCTCTTTCCTAGGGTATCTCAATGACACTACTTAAACTACACACTAACAAGTCCTAATCATGAAAGCATTTTACCTCCATAATCCAAATGCAGTCTACCTTACTATCATCAACTCCTTTCACACAACCATGTATGATTCATTACTTAATCCTAGAATAATTACATCCATTTATGAATACTAAACCATCCCATAAGGTTCATTTTAAGCACCAATACCAAATGTTCCTAATCCCAACCATTCATTTATTTTAACATCAAATAACCATTTCAATACTAATTACCACATTATTAAACCATAGAAATATGAATTAATTGGATCATCTCAATCATAGCACTAAGTACACATCCATAGATTCAATATCCATTAATCTCATTATTAAGCATTCTCAAGATACACATGATACATAATTTTCCCTAATAATATCTACTAGATACATGAATACAACAATGAGCCTAGCTCTCAAATACAATTACATATACATGTCTAATGAATCATGATCGATAAGTTGCTACGAATATCCATCCACGAGTTGAATAGATAAGAGATCCACATCCACACAAAGCATCCAATAAAAATATCTACTGAAAAACATCCCAATGGAAGAAAGGCACCAACCACCTAACCATGTGGAACCAAAGGAACCACCCCCCATGCTAGGAGATGACACAAGATCCCACACACACTCTAGATCTAAGCTGACACCTAGCAACCAAAGAGGAAACAACTCTAATATAAACCAAGAGACCTCCAGAGGTGACTCAACAACAAGACATAAGGAACTAGTATGAACATGTAGGAAAAGAGTGTCATCACATGCTACCATATAGGATACACATGTAGAACCATCTCAATCTTTGAGGAAATCAAGGTAGTATAGTTTACCCGATTAGTAGATCTACCACCTCCAATCTCTGATCCATGAGATGGGTATTACAAAACACATTTATTATCTTTCTTAAATGAGTTACTCTACCCAACCCACCTAATATTAATTATTACACTATCACTTATCAATTACAATGGAAAACCTCCAATGAGCTATCCAAATGGTATACACCCCAACTATATCCTAGCAATCCATTCCTCATGACCTCGGCAGACTCACAGAAGCCCACTCCCCCTAATCATGCATCTAGGCCTTACCAACATAAACAATCAAGCAAGAAGGCCCACAAAATAAAAATCTAGCTAACCAAGATAGAACATCATAAATGCACAAGAACTAATAACGTATACCACATAGGTCACATAGGCCACACAAACATCATAGAGAAAAGAATCCATAGCAAGACATTGCTCCTTTTGCAAAAATACAAATGATCAAATAACTCATCAAAATATTACTCCAGACATCCTAGAGTCACTGAAGACCAAGACAGCCTCTGGAAAGACATCATAATGATCTGAGAAAATTAGAATAACCAACTGAAATTCTGAAAACACAAAAAACAAATAAAAATACCCAATTTAGCGCATACACCTGACTATGCAGCGCTTATAACTAATTAAACAATGCTTCTGCAACATCCTACAATGCATCTACTCAGACTTACAATGCATATACAAAATGTTTCAGTGCATATATAAAGTTTAAATGCTTTTGAATTATTATGCAGCACATATAAGACACAAAACAACGCATATGAAAAATAGAACAACACAAATAAGAAGGGAAACAACGCATATGTCGATATAGCATGAATGCTCAAAAACTTAGACAAAAATAAATAACTTATGACGACAATATAAAATCAAAGGCTAACTAAAAGACTCAAAAATATAATTAATAGGAATGCAAATACAGTACAAAACTCCAGAATAGAGTCTCAAGCTTGATAATAAACATATAGGCACATACACAACTCTAAAATATTAAACTGTTGGCAATGTCTGGCTAGGGAAATACACAGAAACATAAATAGAGACTCCCAACTTTCAAACTTATAATAAAGAGATTATAACCAAGAACTAGACCTCAGAACTTATGTAAGAATCAATCACACAGAGAGCCAACAATCATAGATTCGACACTCACAGTGTCAGCCATTCAAGGCCATAACCAGATTCACAGTAAAATATATTTTCCCTAAACCAAAGTTTTAACTATATAATAATTTCATAATCAAACTATATTCTTTTCCCAAAATCTCTTGAGAAAGCACAACGCAGACAATCTTTTTAAAACTGAAAATGCAAGAGGAAGAATCCTCCAACCTGGTAAATGTTGAATGGAATATTGATGAAGAAGATTGAAATCCAAACAAGTACAAGCAATCCAACTCTAGCAAGCAATCAAAATCCAACTCCAGAAAGTGCATCCAAGAAGTCAACCCCCGTGAAATCATAGAAAAGCAAATAAATAGAAATAAAAAACCAAACTATGCAATAATGTCGGCCAATAAGAATAATAGACCAAATAATAGTTCTTACCAACCCATCACAAAATCCAAGGTAGAAATAAATAAGATATTATTTAATTGACTTACCCAATAATTCAACCAATAGAATAAGAGGGTAGGTAGAAAGAATATATTAACTATCCCAAAGTGTAAAAAGAGAAATAATAATAGTAATAATAATACTCATGGGCACAATCTATACAAATACCAATAAATACAACAAACCAAGGGCTATAAATAAATTAAAGCCACGATAAAATATAATCAAAGGCTATATTAATATAATTAAATATCAAAGCCTTATTTATTACAAAACAATAATAATAATACCATTAATAATTCCAAGAGCCAATAAATAATAAATAATAAACATGCAATGATTATAAAATCATTTACCAATATTACTTCAAATATTATACCAACCATTTATTTATTTTATTATTACCACTATGCATATATATATGTGTGTGTATGTATTTGTTTTATTATTATAAACTATATGTCTATTAATTTAATTTAACATTATTAAACTATATAAATCATTTAATTAATTAATAACTAAATCAACCACTAACATAACAATCCAAGAGATCACTCAACACTGAACAACAACTCACACAAGACTGACAAGGGTAATCAATCTTTAAACCTAGAGTGTAGAATGGGATTTTATGTCACCTCCGATCAACTTTCCATTGGGATAAGACATGCTCAGACCCGTGAATCCAGGTGGAGTCGATGTTTGGTACCTGCAAATCTTGCATCCACAAAGCCATGATAAAACATATACAATATATAACATAGGCAAGGGATAGAGAATCACAATGACACATCTTGCTCGCAATGAGTGATGTGACATCTTCCCTTATCACGAAGACAATAAAAGACACTCACAAACAATCAAGCAATATCATAATTGATCTCACATCATGAATTAGGGTTAGTACATCATAAAATATCATCAAATCATCATAAGAGAGTATCAACAACACATAGGAAGAGATACATATAAGTCATCAAATGAGCACCTACCATCATAATAACCCATATAAAAATCCATAATGTCATCATCTGCATGGAATAGTAATGTCAAATGCAATAAAATATATCCAATATCAAAGATAAAGCATATAATTCACATGTAAATCCATAATAGTCTAATCCAAGCATCACAAGATAGTCTATGCTATGACAAAATAGTCTATCAAAGCACAAAAGGAAAAGATAAATCAGGGAGGGACACTACATAAAAATTTAAGCACAATAAAAAATCTACCGAATTACAACAATAAATAGACAGTCAAATTAATAGCACAACACACAACACCAATATTTTGACATGGAAAACCTAGTTAAGGGAAAAACAACAGTGGGATCCTACCCATAGTAAAATGATAATCTGCAGTAGTATGTGAAAATATTACAATGGGGAATGCACATGCATTCAAGCACACTACCTAGAGCTCACTGCTCAAAAGATATTTTCCCAGAAGGCTACAACCCTCAAGGAAGTCTCACTGACTTACAAAAATATTCGGACTACAATCCGGAAGAAGTGAACTAAAGGAATAGTATCTCCAAATGCCTGATTATAGTTCCGGTTAAGCACAGTTGCCTACTCTATAACACCAATCTCACCTCAAAATCAACATCGAATGATAAATCACTTGTTCACATACAAATATCTTTGATAATGCAGACACAATAATGACACACAAACTATATGAATAATTTACTTATATATACAATTCATCAACCTTGATAACAAGGTCGGCTAAAACCTAAACCTCAACTCATAATTACAAAATTACATCACACGATACAAAGATCGATCACCAAACCAATATAATGATTTACATAGCATAGCAAGGTCCTAAATCAAATTTCAAAATGATTAACTCCATCAGAAATTATGCCAAGATCAACCGCAACACGCTACACCACTAGAAATACCGCATAACATGAAAATCAATACCAGTTGATGAAAACCACCAAAAAATCAGACAATGATCAATTTAGATCACCAAAAAAAATAAGAGATGACTAGGAATCACCAACAAGCACGTTAGAACCATCCATAACAGTTATACCAACACCTCTTTTCAAATCTTCATTGGTCAACATCTAGAACCTCAAGAATACAGCCAATTAACAACTACCACGAAGAAAGATAACTTGTGGAGCACCAAATCACAAACCATCTAAAATTAAGATACACAAGATCATCCCAAACAATATCCCAAAGTATCAGCACAAGGTTTGATCACACCAGAATATACCAGAGGAAATATCAACCTTTGCAAAACTGTGATCAACAAAACCAAATTATAAAACCAGATCTGGAAAAACTTCCCAATCTGCAGTCACCAGAGCAAATCACAGAAATATGTTGACATCAATGACAACAAAATATCCTAGCATCAGTAATGACCAACCATATCCAACAATCTCCCCCTTTGGCATTGATGGCAACATATGAATATGAAAAATAGTCAATGTAAAGAAAGAAGATATCACCAACAAACTCTCCCTAAGATCAAGATAGATAAAGCAGTTTTTCACATGACTCTCTCCCCCTTTGACAACAATGCCAAAGATCTAAAATCAAACTTATTCTCCCCCTTTGAATATGAAACACAAATTTTTATCCCCAAAACACGGACTACTCCAACAGAGGAGCAACACCAAATCATCAATCTGGATGAAAGAAGAAGGCTCTAAAATCCACCAGATTGATGCAACTCAATGCATCTAGTTCTCATCACAAGAGGTGGATACCCCTAACTTGTCTCTCAAATAGGCAAATGTATCTGTAGGCAAAGTCTTTGTGAAAATATTAGCTATTTGTTCATTTGTAGATACATACTCCAACTTCACCTTCTCCTCACTGACTTGCTCTCTCAAGTAATGATATTTGATTGACACATGTTTAATCTTTGAATGTTGCATTGGGTTCTTTGACATGTTGATAGAACTAGAATTATCACAGTATATAACAGTTGGCTCATCATGAATAAATCTGATATCTTTCAACATTTGCTTCATCCAAACCACCCGAGTACAATTACTAGCAACAACAATGTACTCAGCTTCAACAGTAAACAAGGACACTGAATCTTGTTTCTTGCTAGCCCATGACACCAACTTCTTACCTAAAAATAATTCTCCACTATTAGTGCTCTTCTGGTCATCTACATCACCAGCCTAATCAACATTAGTGTAGGCACACAACATGAAATCATCATTCCTCGGGTACCATAAGTTATAATCCACAATTCCCTTTAGATATCAGAATATCCTCTTAACAGTAGTGACATGACTTTCTTTAGGATCAGCTTGATATCTAGCAGCCATGCATACAACATGCATAATGTCAGGCAAAGTCTGAGTAAGATATAGTAGTCCACCAACCATAGAACTGTACAAACTCTGATTAGCTTTAGGAGATTCATCATTCTTGGACAATTTACAACCAAACACCATAAGAGTTCCAACTAGTTTGGAGTCATCTAATCCAAACTTCTTCAACAATTCCTTCACATACTTAGTTTTAGATGTGAATATACCTTTTCCTATTAATTCCATCTGCAAACCTAAGAAGAATTTCATCTCACCAATCATAGACATCTCAAATTCTTTCTGCATATCACATTCAAACTTCATGTTCATGTCATCATCACCACCAAAGATAATATCATCAACAAAAACTTCAACAATCAATATGTTATCATTTTCAATCTTGAAATATAGATTATTGTTAGCAACACCTTTAGTAAAACCCAATTTCAACAATTATTTTTCTAGTCTAGCATACCAAGCTCTAGGAGCTTGTTTCAATCCATAAAGAGATTTCTTCAACTTAAATACCATGTCTCCATCATCCGACAATGAAAATCCATCAGGTTGTTCAATATAAACTTCTTCTTCTAGATCACCATTCAAAAAGGTTGATTTGACATCCATCTAATAAACCTTAAAATGTTTATAAGTAACATAAGCAAGCAGTAGTCTAATAGCTTCAAGTCTAGCAACCAGAGAAAAATCCTCCTCATAATCAATTCCTTCTTACTGTGAGTATCCTTTGCAAACCAGTCTAGCTTTATTTCTGACAACTTCGCTAGATTCATTCAATTTGTTTCTGAATACCCATTTAGTACTAATAACATTCTTATCCTTAGGTCTAGGCACAAGTTCCCAAGTATTATTCTTTTCAATCTGATCTAGTTCTTCTTCCATAGCTCTCATCCAATTTTCATCTTTACAAGCTTAAACAACATCTTTAGGTTCAACTTTAGAAATCAAACATACTTCTTCAGTAGCTAACCTTCTTCTAGTCATCACACCTTTATTCTTATCACCAATAATCTGATTTTCATAATGATTCAATCTTACATACCTTAGAGTCTTCTGATTGTTTTGATTATGAGGATCTTGAACATCTTCAATAGCATCATCAACATCCGGATTAACAGTCTCTACCAGATCATTCTACTTAGGTTCTTCAGGTTGAACAGGAGCTAAAACAACATGTTAATCATCATCATAACCGCATGTTCTGATCTCCTTCCCAAGGTTCTCATCCACTTTCACATTTGCACTCTCAACTATCTTTCTCAGTCTCTTATTATAGCATCGACAGGCTGTGCTTTTAGTTGAATATCCCAAGAAGATACCTTCATCATTTCTAGCATCAAACTTTCCTATATCCTCATCTCTCTTGATATAATATTTTCTACCAAATACTCTAAAATATCTCACAGTAGAAACATGACCAAACCATAGCTCATAAGGGGTCTTACCTTTATCACCTTTGATATGAACTCTATTGAATGTGTAAACAACAGTGCTAATGAATTCTCTCTAGTAAATCTTTAGAACATTTCCTTCAATCAGCATAGTCCTTGCAACATCCAAAATAGTTATGTTCTTCCTTTCAACAACTCCATTTTGCTGAGGGGTTCTAGGAGAAGACAATTGTCTTCTAATTCTATGCATCTCATGGAATAAATTAAACACACTAGAACAAAATTATCCACCTCTATCAGATCTTAAACATTTCACCTTCAATCTAGACCCAATTTCCACCTTATCTTTGAATTTATCCAATGCTTCTGTTTTCTCCTTCAAAAAGACAACCCACATCATCCTAGAATAATCATCAATTAGCAACATAAAATATCTATCACCATGCACACTTCTAACATTTGTAGGTCCACATAGGTCAGTATGCACAAGATCCAGCAGTCCATAAGATGTATATTGTTTTCTCTTGAAGGAAATTCTTGTTTGCTTACCCAACTGAAATTCCTTACATATTGGATTAACATGCTTAACAATCTTAGGCAGATCTCTAACAACATGTGTACAAAATATCTTAATCATTGAATCAAATTTTACATGACACATCCTCCTATGCCACAACCAACTCTCATCTATCTTAGAAATCAAAAAACTTTTCTCACCAGCATTGAAATGAAAAATGTTACCTTCAGTATTAGTCCTAGATGCAATCTCTATACCAGAGGCATTCAAGATCTTGCATTTACCATCCTTGAATTGTAGATCATAACCCTTATCAAACATCTATCAAACACTCAAAAAATTATGCTTCAAACCTTCAACATATAGGACATCATCAGTGTTATGCTTACCATCAAAAGAAATAGAACCTCTCCCAGAGATTACATGGGCTTTGTCATCTCCAGATATAACTATTCCACCATCATACCTTTCCATGCTTACAAATTTTCTTTTATCACCAGTCATATGATGTGAACAACCGTTTCAATCACCCATTCATCCTTTTCTTCTACCTTAGAAGCCAAAGCTTTATCCTCAACAGAACAACTAGCAAAATCAATAGTACAAGTCTATCTTTTTTAATGGCAATAAACACAACTTCATCTTGTTCTGATTAATCATCTGTAACACCTTCATCTGTACCATAATAACAATTTTTCTGGTTCCTAAACTTCTGGTTAGACTTATAAGGCTTATCATACTTCTCATGCTTCTCATATCTATCATTCCTATCATGCTTATCAAACTTGTCATACCTATCATACTTAGCCATTCTCTCTAAGCATCTAGAAGCAAAATGTCATATCTTATTACAAGAGAAACATTTCAAGGGAAACTTTCCATCATACTTACCGACACCTTTAGGCAATATCCGGGTAATTAGTTCTTCAATCTCATCAAGCTCTCTTTCTTTCTCTTCCATATCTCTTCTCTCTCTTTCATAACAAGATATTTTGCACTCATCAGGATCATACTTCCACTTACCTGATATAGACGCAGATGCTCTAAATGTCATTTCAGACTTTCCATGTGATTCTCTAAACTCACTCATCTCAAATGCAGCAAGCTTTCCAACCAAAATATCTCTTGTCACTGTAGTCACACTTTGAATCTCATCAATAGCAGCAACCTTATGTTTATAAGTAGGAGGCAAAGATCTCAACACCTTGACAACAATTTCATCTTCCTTAATGCTTCCACCAACACATCTAATACCTAGGACAAGGTCATTCATCTTAGCCATAAAATAATGTATGTTCTCATCATCTCCCTTTTTCAATGTCTCATATTTTCCTTTTAAACTCTGCAGCTTAGCAACTTTCACCTGTTTGTCACCTTCATATAGAATCTCAAGCTTCTCCTAGATCTCATGTGCAGTCTGAAGTCCCATAACATTTGTCATTTCTGAATTAGTCAAGGCACTAAGCAATGCTACCTTCACTCTGATATTATATTCTGCTTCCTTAACCTCATCCAGAGTAGATGGTTTATTCTAAGGAACAACATAGGGATTTTTGTGATCTTCCAGTAATCTTCTCCAAGACATTTCAAGTGCACCTCCATCCAGTTCTTCCATATAGTATAGTTGCTTCCATCAAAACTCAAACTATCCTTCTTCAAAAAAATACCTTGAGTTTCCATCCCGAATCTCGTCAAGTGATTAACCTTCTACCGGAGGATCTTTCTCTGATACCAATTGTTAGCAGGATCCAAGAAGGAAGACTGGGAGTGGTTGGGTGAATCAGTCTTCATTGGAATATAAAACTTTAAGCACAATAATAGATCTACCGAATTACAACAATAGACAGATAATGAAATTAACAACATAACACACAACACTAAGATTTTGATGTGGAAAACTCGGTTAAGGGAAAAACCACAGTGGGATCCTACCCACAGTAAAATCATACTCTATAGTAGTATGTGAAAATATTACAATGGGTAATGCACATGCATTCAGGCACATTGCCTAGAGATCACTTCTCAAAAGATATTTTCCCAGAAGGCTACAACCCTTAGGGAAGTCTCACTGACTTACAATAAGATTCAGACTACAATCCGGAAGAAATGAATTGAAGGAATAGAATCTCCAAATGCTTGACTACAGTTCTAGTTAACCACAGTTGTCTACTCTGCAACACCAATCTCACCTCAAAATCAATCAACACTGAATGATAAATCACTTGTTTGCACGCAAATCTCTCTCTAATAATGCAAACACAATATCGACACACAAACTACATGAATAATTTACCTATATATACAATTCATCAACCTTGATAACAAGGTCAGCTAAAACCTAACCCTCAACTCATAATTACAAAATTACATCACACGATACAAAGATTGATCACTGGACCAATATAATGATTTGCATAGCATAGAAAGGTGCTAAATTAAATTCCCAAATGATCAACTACAATAGAAATTATGCCAAGATCAACCGCAACACACTGCACCACCAGATATACTGCATAACACAAAAATCAATACCGATTGATGAAAAGCACCAAAAAATTGCACAATGATCAATGCGAGTCACCAAAACAAATAGGACACAACTAGGAATCACTAGCAAGCATGTTAGAACCATCCAGAACAGTTGCACCAACACCTCTTTTCAAATCTTCATCGGTCAACGTCTAGAACCTCAAGAATACAACCAATCAACAAATGTCATGAAGAAAGATAACTTGCAAAGCACCAAATCATGAGCCATCTGAAAACAAAGATACACAATATCATCCCAAACAATATCCCAAAGTCTTAGCACAAAATTCAATCACATCGGAATATACCGGAGGAAATATCAACCTCTACAAAATAGTGATGAGCAAAACCAAACTACAAAACTAGATTAGAAAAACTTCCCAATCTGCAGTCATCAGAGAAAATCATAGGAATATGTTGACAACAATGACAACAACATATCCTAGCAGCAACAATGACCAGCCATATCCAATAGTATCAAACAATGCTATAATATTTGGTAAGTACTCATCCCGCTCTTTTGAAATTGGAAGGTAACAATCAACTTGTTGAACTGAATTGATATCTAAAGAAGCACAAGATGGAGGAAAATCAAAACAAGTCTCAAGAACCACTATGGATGACTGAAGCACACATAGGTTCAAGTGACCAAACCTCTCCTTAGATTTCAGATCCACTCGATGCATCAAAGATAGGACCAGTCAATGGAAGGAAAAAATAGAAGAGGTCTGCTAAATTTAGAAGAGGCCAAATTTAGTTGATCCACCAAAATTAGGGGAATGGCATCGATGTGTGCAGGTTTATATGTATGTGTAGGTCCTTTTGTAGGAAAAAAAGTATGATGGGCCCTTTTCAAAAACTTTGACTTTTCCTTTAAAAAAGTGAGCTCTCTTTTAAAAAAAATTGAACCCACATGAATTCAATAAATAAATAAATAAATAAAAAGGGTGATAAAATAATTTGACCTACGATTTTTGTAGATTGTGCTGGGTACAAATTTTTGTAGGTCCATAAGGATTTTTAAATGGTACGACACAAATTTTTGTGCCCAAATTTTTTTGGCTCAAATTTGTTTGATCTTCGATTTTGACACATTGATAGACATTTTTAGGGTTCTTGAGCCTCCTAAGTGCGATGGTTACCTTTGTTTTACACCAAAGTGACCAAATTTTTTAACTACTCTTGGATTTTTTCTTGATTTTTGTGCCCTTAGCCAATTTGACCCAATTTTTGAACTGCTCAAATTTTGATGAAACAACAGTCGATCTTATAGTATTTTGATATTGTGGACATGATGGAAACCTTTGTTTGAGCCCAATCTACATAGAAAATTCACTCTGGGTTGGATCCCTCAAGCATGTAGATGGAAACTTGATAAATCTGTAGCTCAGATACCATGCAGAAGTTGATGATCAACCACAAGAGCCAAGATTCATCTACAAGAGAAATACCTATCATAGAAAAGAGATCAAGCAAAGATTGTATGCTCTATAACAACCAACGAATTTGTATTATTGCACAAAAATATATTGGAGATACAATTACAATGAATGAATGAATCCTTATATAAGGATGAATGAAACGCTACGTGCAAACCCTAATGCTAAAATTAGGAGATCTAAAGAAATGCAAAGTAGGAGCTAAATTAAGCTCAACTATAGCTAGAAAAGAAAAATAGAAAACTCTAGATAAAAAAGCATCTATGTTTAGCTTGAGTGGAAAAGTAAAAAAAGGACCTAATTAATAAATAATTAGATAAAATGACCTAATTACTTCAATAGCCTCTAACAAAGTAACAAAAATAAGAGTGGTTTATCTCTAGATAGGATTGGGATAAAAGAATTGGCCTGGAAAATAAGATTTTAAAAAATACACAGACTTGATATAGATGACATACATGATAGAGACCCAAACCTAGAGAAAATCGGAGAAGGGAAGGAATACTGAATTGTTGGAGAGTCTACAAGAACAAGTGAATAAATTAACCATACAACAATAAATAAGGGCAACAAAAAATCAAATAATTTGGTGCCCATGTTGTAATAGTGAGGGACACATCTGGAATGATTGTCTTAAGGATAGATCAAAGAAGACACTTATTGAGCTACTATAGAGATCAAGAAAAATACAATATATTGTGATATGAGCTATTTATGTCTCATTTTATGCCTTATTTTAGCCTAATTCATATGCCTTCATACCCATTCCCACATTCCATTTCTATTATGTATCATATCATTTTACTATTTTACACAGCATATGATTAAATATATATAAGTGGTATTTAATATCTGTAATGCCTGCTGAAATACCCTAGAGAAATAAACCAAAATCTACTAACAAAAAGGAGATAAATTTTTTTTTCTTAAAAGCTAACTCTCATTTCTAACATTATTCTTCATTGCATCATTAACTATACATGAATACATGACACAACATGAACATCTCCATAGAGCATATTATGCAAGCGGAATAACTATTTAATCATTAACATATCTCCATAATCAAACCATACAAAGCATGTCCTTTCCCTAGGGTATCTCAATGTCACTACTTGACATAACTAACACATCACATAACCATCTTGAACAATATAAACTATCAACAACCTATCCATTTAATTTTCATTCAACTATATCAAATCATTAACACATAAGCATAATGCAATCACATAACATGTCTATTTGATTTTTCTAAAAGCTACCAAATCAAACTCACCTAATGTTCATTCTTTCATTTACCATAAAAGTAACATAGATAACATAGCCATTCTTCTATTGAGACTAGAACATTCTTTAAGTATCATTACATATCTCAAGACAAGAATCTCAATCTCCTAAGCAACATAATTCATTACATCTAGATGATTTTCATTACTTAAACAAGATTTATGACAACAACTACTATTCTTTAAATTTAATTTCCCATAAACTTATACATACAATTCCATTATACAATATCACCACACCACAAAATACAAATACTATCTCTTCCTTTCACATAAAACTATATCCTAACATTACATAAATGAGTATCCATTACATCAATGAATATACCATAAGAACTTCTCCTACAACATCAATCATATGAAGGTACATAACATAAGGGTACATATTTCCTTTTACAAATTTCATAGCATCATGATACAATGTTTTCTTTTTAAAGTACATAGAAATCAGCTCCAAGAATAATCATATGAAGAACCAAGAATCCAATCCATGCATGCTAGCATCCAAGAAGAACACACCAATGGTAGAAGGAATCAAACCACTTGATCATGTGGAACCAAAAAGGAACCACCCCCCATGCTAGGAGATGACATAAGGTTCCAACTCACACTCTAGACCTAGGCTGACACCTAACAACCAAAGGACTCAACATGACGCCACATGACACTAGCATGAATGCAACAAATGAATCACATGACTACAACATAAATAATAGAGACCTCTAGAGGCGTGTCAACAAGAAAAGCATAAGGAGCTAGGACCTACATGCAAGGAAATGAGTGTCATCACATGAAGTCATCATGGGAACCTAGGAGCCTCTCCCGACATTCGTGATACTCATGCAAAGCCATCTCAACCTATGAGGATATCTAGGGAGTTCGGCTTACCTGGGTCACCAAGGTCTTCCCAACCATTCTCGGATCCATATAATCACCCCAAGGGTATGAGTTGAGGCCACAAAACCAATTCTTATTCTTCTTAATATGAAAACCTATTACTACCCATCCCTCATAGATTTAATTATGTTATCACTTGATTACAAATAAAACTCCCACAAGATATCCTAGTAGTCTAGACGTCGGATATCCTAGATGTCTAATCCTCATGACCCCAATCACTCGCTTGGAAGCCCACTACCCCTAGCATACTCCTAGACCTTAGGGAAACTCATTAACATAAGAACATCTCAAAAGAAACATGAGGCTCAACATGCAAAGCATCTAAAAGCCATTACAACTCTGATACAAATTGAATCATAAAGGATAGTTATAAACATACAACAAATGACATATAACAAGAATCATGTCATAAGATCAAAGCATCACAATGCAACAATAAAGAGAGTCTCAAGAGTGATATAAACACAAAAAATAGGGCAAGAAAATAAATCCAGTGATACCACATAGTCCTCAATAGTGAGGCACAACATAACCTCTCGTTGGAGTTGCATATACTCATCCTCAACAGCAAGGGATGCATACATCTTGCTAGAGCAAAATTTCAAAACTCAATAGACAAGTGCAAAAATACTTTCTAGAGCCCAAATAGGATTCAAAAACACCCAAAAGCATAGATCAATTCCCAAAAATCATCAATACAACAAACCCTAGCCTCTGGAGTCCAAAATCAACAAGAAAAGTCAACCGAAAGATAAAAAACCCTAACCAAAAATGCCCCAATCCTATTTTGGTGCTTTTGTCTTACTTTGGTGCTATTGACTCCCATAGTGGCGCTTTTGTCACTTGTTTTAGTGATTTTGTAATAGGGAACCCACTTGCAAAAAACAAAACAAAGAGGTATACAAATTGGTCCAGGTGTTGGCATATGTGCAAAAGTCTGTTGAGATGATGATATTGTATGTTGTCATTGATGTCAATATGTTGAAGTATGGACTGGTCTATTGAAGTAAGCAAACTGGCAAGAGAACTAGTATGATGATATGAACCAGTATATGTGAAAAAGTGAAGTGGTATGTTTGTTCAAGTGAACCGGTATATGGAAATTTTTGTACTGGGGTTTCATTTGGTATAACTATCGGTTGGTAGTCTCAGCTTCAGGGTTTTCGATTGATGCATTTTAAGTCTGTGTGATTCGATCGACAACATTCTGTGATGGGTTAGCATTGAAATGAAGATTAGATCATGTTTCCACGTTAGCCTTGTGTGCATGAAGGATTTCCTTTAGGATCTTGCATGAAGAAGATTGATCCTATCTACCTCGGGAATGTGCAAAGTTTCAGTAAATGGTGGAGAGCGTGTGATGGGTTATCAGCCTCTAGAAATGGCAAAGAACGAATAATGGAGAACATCTTAAGATTTGTTCAAGACTATTTTATTCAATGCAATGTGTTTGAACGGTCAGGATTGGACCGAGTGTACTGATAACCTAAATATTTAAGGTTTAGGGTTTATGCTACCGACCTATCTGTTTCCTATAAGGTCGATGATTATTTGCATTGTGAAGTTGTTGGCAAATGTTATGTGTGTATCCAAGTGAAGAGATACTTGATTCTTGCCAAACCAGAGAAGTGTGTTGTTACCTGCAAAATGTGATTGCAGAAGTAAAGGAGCTAAAGTGGATATGCCTTGGCATTGAGTGTTGTTATCAGATCAGTGTATTATCTGTTGACTTCTAACCATTTTAGCAGTTGGAAAATCCCTTGATTGGGTAGCTTTAATAGGCTTTGTGTAAATCCTTTAACAGGGTGACTCAATTCAATGAGTTCTTCAAATCCTCTTGCGAGGTAACCTTTAACAGGGTTCTAAACTTTAACCGGGTATTTAGCCATCCCTTAACCGGGTGATCCCTAGAAGGATCGGTTCCTAGCAGAACCTATTGTAAAAGTCCTTAACCGGACTAGGCTCCTAACAGAGCAGACTTCAGAAGAGTTCAAAGAACAACTTGTGGGTATTCATCCCCACCGTGGTTTTTCCTAGTTGGGTTTCCATGTGAAAAATTAGTGTCATGTGTGATGCCTCTTCATGTGATCATTAGTATTTTCTGTTAAAGTGGTAATGCATGCTGATCCAGTGGTCTTCATATTTCAGTTGTATTACTTGTTTATGCATATGAGTGAAGTGGTAATGAGATATTAGGTTATGTGGAGATCTATGTGTTATCGGTTTATGCTTTTCATAGTCATACTATGTTTTACCGATAGTGTCATGTTTTAGATCGGTGATATTGTTTATCAGTTAGTTCAGTCTTTGGAGTCAAAGTGGTTTAAGAAGATTTTTGGCTATACTGATTCACCCCCCCCTCTCAGTATTTGTTGAGTATTTACTATTCATCATTATTCATCACCAGGTTCAAACACAGACTTGCAATTGATCCAAAACTGACCCAGAACTTACCGAAAAACAATAAACAAAATAGAATAGGGGTTCCAAGACTCAATTAAAGCCATTCGAGAAAAAATATAGACTTCAACCAGCAAAAACAATGTACAAAAAGAGTTGCAGACACAACCTCTTCCATACAACTGAATCAATAGGACCCTAAATACAAAGAGGCCTGAAATAGTGTATACAAAGGCAACTTAAGCCCTTAAACATCAAAACAAAACCAAAAAGCAATATTTAAAATCTCAGACAACCCCGGGAAGCATTTTTCCATATCCAACAAAACAACAACCAAATTTTCCCAAATCAGCTGCAAAACAATCCAATCTTTTCCCTTACAGATTTTTGATATAAAGAATCAAATTAATTCCATTCAAAATTCCCCAAGCAATCTTTTGTAGACTTGACAAACAATCTTTTCAAAATCAAATGTTGAGTGCAGGAAAATGAATCCAACTTGGTAAAAGAAGAAAAGAAACAAAATCTGAAGTAGAAAGCTCTCAATCCAACAATAATCCTCCAACAAATCAAATCCAAAGCCAAAGCAAAAACTCTTCAAACAGAATCTCCAAAAGCTCCTGAAAATTCCAACATCTGTGAATGCACATGAAGCCGAATTAAATCAAAAATTAAACTCAAAACTATATCAAATTTTGACCAATCAAAATATTTTATATATCATATATTATACCTACCTTTCTAAAGTTTGAGGAAGGTATTTAATAATTATATTTTTATTTACCTACTTCCCCATCCAACCAATCAAATAAAAGGGTAGGTAGATTATATCAAATTAACCAAAGGGGTAGAAAAAATAATAATTAAATAATAGTTTATACACCCCACAAAAAAATATATTTCACAAATAACAATATTATTTATTCTCCCAATAAATATTAATCTTCCACATGATTTAAATAAGTATCCATGAATAATAATATTCATCATAAATAAAATACCAATTCATAGAAATGATATTAATTAATTAAATAACAATTATTAAATCAATAACCATAAATAAATTATAATAACAGGGCATCACAAGACATCATTAAAAATAAATAAAATAAAATAAATATAAAACTCCATTAATCAACATTAAATAAAACTCAATTAAAATATAAATAAATAATCAATAAATAATAATTAAATCTTAATTAAACATTAAATCAAATAATAGATTAAATCAATAATTAAACATTAATCAAACAAAAATAAATATTAAATAATTAAATAATCACACATCTTAACTAGGAATAAACATAGACTCAAAACATCTTACGCCAAAGGTAAATGAACACGACACAATACTCTAACCTCAACTTGCCTCATGACACAATTGACAAGGTACACAACTTAGACCTAGAGTGTGTGAGGGAAACTATGCCATCTTTGACAACTTGTCATTGGGATAGAGACACGCTTAGACCTGAGAAACCAAGCGGAGTTGATGTCTGGCACCTGTAAACCTGCATCAAACACTAAACACAACATATATAATATATAATCATAATAAGCAAGCAAGTGATAGAGAATCGTGATGACATATCATGCTCGCAATGAGTGATATGAAATCGTCTCTACTCACAAAGACATTCACACAATATAACATCAAGACATCACATAGAATCATAATCATGAAATAGGGTTAGTGCATCATAAGATATCATCAAATCACCATAAATATAATCCACGCATATAAAGAGTCCATCATCAGAACAATCTATGAATATCATCATCCTCATGAAAGCATAATGTCAAGTACAATTATAATATATCTATCATCAATAATGAAGCATCCAAACATAAGTCAATCCATAAACATCTATCAAAAGAATCTAAAAGTAGTCTATGCTATAGCAAAATACTCTATCGATGCACAAAAGAAAAGGCAAATTAGGGAGGGACACTACAATATCATTTTGGGATAAAATTATGAAGTTAATTATTGATTGTCTTTACTAATAATTGTTGTTAGTTTAAGCCTTGCAAAATATTTCTTGCAACATGTTGATGGAGGGAGAAAAACACAGACTTCCTATCATCTTCATAAAAAAGCCTCATTTTACCTTTTATGCAAGAAATTTTGTCACATTTACAGTTGGTTACAATTTTATCATCTCATGGATGACATCAACTTCTGTGATGGCATTGATTACTTCTTTGTGCTAACTATGCATTGTCTAATCCAATGGTGGCCTTACTTTGGCCATTTCATTTAATGCACATATTCACACATGCCTATTTGATTGCCTACATGATTTTTGTTGTTACGTCTATTGGAATTTCCACCTGTGTTCTTCAGCCACATGAATTCATTTCACTCTAAGTTATGTGCAATCCAATATTTCCACGTCCAGTGGCCACTTCAACACCACCTCTCTTGCAATCTTTGGAATCCCACATGGTGGAAGACAAAATTGAAGATATTTCCATCTCCTATTTTTGCTCACTATTATAACAGAACCAATTTTAATCTATGGCTAGCCAATAAGGTTTTGTGTGATCTATTTTTTTGTTGGTTGTAGGCCAAAATAAGCTATTATGTTTTATGTTATTGTTATAGGCTTGAGCTATAAATATGTTATGTAATATGTGCTCAAGGAGGGAGATTATTGTAAGCAGTTTTTTATATCTTTTTATGATAATAAAAATAATGTTTATTTTGATCATGGTAGCATAGAAAATCTCTCATTCATTTCCACCATGCGAGCTAGGAGCAAGGGTCCACTCCTTGGGGAAGCTCAGTGATTTTTTTAGTTTTTATTATTTCAGTTTGTGTGTTTATGCAACATTACCTTGTTATTGATTGGAGTGATTTATTTTCAAGTTAATCATGTAAATAGTTTGTAATTTGATCACGATTTGTGGTATTATTTGTTGAACCATTTATCAATACTTTATCTTACTGTAATCTTTAGATAGAAATGATTTAATGTTGTTCCTGTTGCTAGCAAGTGACAATTCCTGTCAACAAAATTATTTTGATTTGCAATAGGTTTATTTTCATAGGGTTAATTTCATACTTACTCAACTTATGACTCTCAACCCTTTGGCATATAGCCATGACATCTTTCGCAAGTTTACACCCCAAATTGACACATAGACCAAGTTGAATCTAGTTATTAATTCATCTTGTTCTTTACCCTAGTTTTGTTCTATCTGTTGGTATTTTGGTATGGTTTTGTCATTGATGTCAACACCTATAACACTTATCAACTCTGGCACTTTGGAGGATCAACAATGTTCACCAGCAAGCAAGTGACTTATACACAGTCACTGGTATCTGGTACATTGGCAGGATATATTGTTCATCGACACTTGGAATGACATGGAAAACACTTGGTTATGTCGAAGACATCGTTTGGACACTTTGTCTTGGAGATTTGTTCATTGGCATATTCGTCCAGAATAAACACCGGCATGCTTATCTATCCCAGATCAGCATGGCACGCTTTGGAGATGACTTTGCTGTTATTGCAAATGCATTAAGCCGACATGTTGAATCAGATATTGCATCGATTATTGATTTACTTGTAATTATTTTATTGTAATATCTTTTAGAGCCGACCTACTAAAATTGGTCTTAGGTTATGGTATATATGTAAAATCTTATTTGTAAGATTGATAAGCAATTAAGATAAGGAATTGTAAGAAGGTATATGAGAGAATAAGTAGAGCTATACATGCAGACATCATTTGAAGGTGAAGCAAGGTTTTTGTGAAAGCAATCAGAACTACACCGATATTGAATCCAACATATGAAGATGTTATTTTGAGCAGTACATCATCATTGCATTTAACCATCCAATTGTAGTCAGTGTGACTCCTATTTGTGTTTGAGCAGTGAGCTCTAAGCACTTGGCCTTTCTGCATGTGCAGACCCCATTTGTATACACATACTATCTGCAGTAGTATCATCTCATTGTGGGTAAGGTTTCCCACCGTGGTTTTTCCCCTTACAGGGTTTCCACATACAAATATTGGTGTTATGTGTTGTGGATGTTATTGTCTTTCTGTTTTATGCATTAATCTTTACAAGTATTGTAATTAACTGATAAACTGTCTACCGGCATAAAGTTTGGTTTACTGGTATTAAGCATTAAGGTTGGTTAAGCTATTTTTGGTTTGAATTTATTTGACAACTGATTCACCCCCCCTCTTAGTTGTCTCTAGGACCTAACAATTGGTATCAGAGCTTAGTCCTCTTTTTGCAGAAGTTTAACAGCTTGAGGAGATCCAATGTCTACTAACTATTTCAGGAAGGACAGTCCTAAACTTGATGGAACCAACTATGGTATATGGAAGATCAGAATGGAGACACATCTAAATTGCATTGGAAAGGATATCTGGGATGTTACAAAGAATGGCTACATTGCTCCTACTCAAAGTCAGCCTAATCCACCTACTTTAGGTAAATATGAAGAAAATGATTGCAAGGCAAGAGAAGTACTTTTGAGCGCATTATCATATTAGAAATTCATGGGATTATCAGATAGGTCTACTGCTAAAGCTATTTGGGATCATTTGGAAACATTTAATGAAGGAGATTCCACAATCAAAATTGCAAAAATTGAAATCATTTGGGTCAGGTATGAAAATCTGAAAATGGAAGAAGATGAAAGGATTTCTGCTTTTATGGAAAGAGTAAATGAAATTGTTTTGGGTATTAAATGTTGTGGAGAAACCTTAAGTGAAGATGAAATTGTTTCAAAAGTTTTAAGAGGATTGCCACCGACATATAAAATGAAAGTTACTGCTATAAATGAATTGAGAACAATGCCTAATACATCAGTAACTAGGGATACATTGATTGGAAAACTTTCAGCTTTTGAAATTGAGGAATTTGGTCATGTTGCTACTATAAAGACAGATTTAGATTTTAAGGCATCAACATCATCTGCACCATCTTTTGACAAATCTGATTGGAAAGCCTTTTATGCGAGAGAACTTGAGGAAAACAAGAGAGAAAATGAAGAACTTGAAGAAATTGAAGCACTATTTGCAAGGAAAATGCCTAAAGGTCTAGTTGGAAGTAAGTATGAAGGTAAAACACCCTTTAAATGTTTTAACTGTAATAAGATTGGTCATATGGCTTCAAGATGCCCTGATAGACATGCTAGACTAAGAGAAGAAGATAGAAGAACATACAAGCCTAACCCTGAATATCGGAGATATAGATTTACGAAGAATAAAGATAAATCTTGTTATCTTGCTGATGAAGGAGTCACTAATGATTCTGATGAAGATCCGGCAGACAATGGATGGGTTTTTGTTGCTATAACAGAAGATCAACCAACACCTACTATTCAACCGGTAGAGCAGGCCCTAGCAGCTAAAGTTGAAGTTAAGGATGAATGGATCATTGATTCAGGATGTTCACATCATATGACTGGTGATAAAGGTAAGTTCTTGAACTTTCAGGAATATAATGGAGGTCTGGTAAGATTTGGAGATGATAAAGCTTGTCTAATCAAAGGAAAAGGTACTATATCTCTTGATGGTAAGCATAATACTGACAATGTTTACTATGTAGAAGGTTTAAAGCATAATCTTTTGAGTGTTGGTCAATTAGTTGAGAAAGGATTTCAGTTACAATTCAAGAATGGTAAATGAAAAATTATGAACAGAACTGGTTTGGAAATTGCAACCGGTAATCAAACTAGAGGTAATATCTTTCATTTAAATAATAGTGAAAAGACATGCTTGATTGCACACATTGATGAAATTTGGCTATGGCATAAGAGACTTTGTCATGTAAATTTTGATTGCATGGTAAAAATCAGTACTACTAAGGCAGTTAGAGACTTACCTAAGATTGCTAAACCTCACAATCCTGTATGCAAGGAATGTCAATTTGGAAAACAAGTTAGAGCATCTTTTAAAAGTATTCTAGAGAAATCCAATAATGCTCTTGACTTAATTCACACTGATCTATGTGGTCCAACTAGAACTAAAAGCTTACAAGGTGATAGATATTTCATGCTAATCATTGATGACTATTCTAGAATGTGTTGGGTTACTTTTCTCAGAGAAAAATCAAAAGCACTTGGGAAGTTAAAATTATTCAAAGCAATGGTAGAAAATGAAACTGGTAAGAAAACCAAATGTCTGAGATCAGATCAAGGAGGTGAATTCACATCTAAGGAATTCAATACATTCTGTGAAGTGAATGGAATCAGAAAGACAATTATCAGCACCCCGGACACCATAGCAAAATGGAGTTGTAGAAAGGAAAAACATAACTATCTTGGATGCAGCCAAAAGTATGTTATCTGAAGCAAATCTACCACATGAATATTGGAGAGAGGTAGTAAGCACAACGGTCTATACATTCAACAAAGTTCACATCAAAGGAGAAACCGGTAAGACCCCTCATGAACTATGGTTTGGTATCACTCCTACTCTTAAATATTTCAAAATGTTTGGAAGTAAATTCTATATTAGAAGAGATGAGTAGATTGGCAAATTTGATCCTAGAAGTGATGAAGGAATATTTCTTGGTTATTCATCTAAGAGCAAAGCATATAGATGTTTTAACAAGAGATTGCATAAAATTGTTGAGAGTACAAATGTGAAGATTGATGAATATTTTAAAGGAACTTCAAGGTATATAGACTTTGAACCAGCAATAGAGATACTGAAAAATGAACCTACATTGAATCCACCAGTACAAAATGAAGATCCAGTTACACCAGTATCATCTAAAAATTTCACTATAACTGAGGAACAACAGCAAATGAAGATACTCCGGTATGTAAGATTGAACCACTCTAAAAATCAGATAATTGGGAACAAATATCAAGGAGTTATGACAAGAGAAAGACTGGAAAATGAAGAGGTGTGTCTTATTTCTCAAATTGAACCATCATCAATTAATGAGGCATGTGAAGATAAATACTAGATTAAAGCTATGGAAGAGGAACTAGAACAAATTGAGAAGAATAACACATGGACATTAGTTCCCTAGCCTAAAGACAGAAATGTGATTGGAACAAAATGGGTATTCAGAAACAAACTTAATGAAGATGGGAAGGTAATTAGAAATAAAGAAAGACTAGTGTGTAAGGGATATTCTCAGAAAGAAGGAATTGATTATAATGAAACCTTTGCATCGGTAGCTAGAATTGAGGTATTCAAATTATTCTTGGCTTTTGCAGCACACAAGAACTACAAAGTATATCAAATGGATATTAAATGTGCATTTCTAAATGGAGATCTTGAAGAAGAAGTTTACATTGAGCAACTTGATGGATTTTCTTTGATAGATAATAAAGATATGGTTTGCAGGTTAAGGAAAGCTTTGTATGGGTTGAAGCAAGCTCCAAGAGCTTGGTATGCTAGATTGGATAAATATCTTTTGAAGATTGGTTTTTCTAAAGGTAATGCTGATAGTAAGTTATACTATAAAGTGACTAATGATGACATCTTGGTTATAGAAGTTTTTTTTGATGATATAATCTTTGGAGGAGAAGATGGATTATGTAAAGACTTTTCTATTGAAATGCAACATGAATTTGAAATGTCTATGATTGGAGAGATAAAACTATTTTTAGGATTGCAGATCTCATAGACTGATAAAGGTATATTCTTAAGTCAATCCAAGTACTTGAAGGAGTTACTAGAGAAATTTGGGATGGAGAACTCTAAACCAGTAAGCACACCTATGACTACAAATGACAAATTATCACTAAGGGATGAATCAACACCTGTTAATCCGACTAGGTACAAGTCTATGATAGGAGGCCTACTATATTTGACACAAACAAGACCTGATATTATGAATGATGTATGTATTGTTTCAAGATTTCAGAGTAATCCTAGAGAAAATCATGAATCAACAGTAAAAAGGATTTTTCGGTACTTACAAGGCACTACAAATCTTGGTTTATGGTATCCTAGAGATGAAAAATTTGAATTATGTGCATACACAGATGCAAATTGGGCAGGAGATGTGGATGACAGAAAAAACACCACCGGTGAAGCATTTTTTCTTGGAAGTAGATTAATTTCTTGGTTGAGTAAGAAACAAAGTTGCACATCTGTATCAATAGAATTAGAATATGTTGCAGCAACAACTAACTGTACATAGGTATTATGGCTTAAGCAAATGTTGATGGACATAAAGGTAAAATACAAGGAACCTATAACTATCTATTGTGATAACACTGCAACAATTGATATAGCTAAGAATCCAGTACTACATTCTAAAACTAAACACGTTTCTATCAAATTGAACTTTCTGAAAGAGAATGTTGAAACAAAAGAAGTAAAACTAGTTTATGTGATTACTAAAGAGCAGATTGCAAATATTTTCACTAAGCCTTTGCCTAAGGAGACTTTTGAATATCTCAGAGACCAACTTGGGGTCATACCCCCACTAGTAGAGACTTAGACAGTTGATGTTTGTCATCAACTGGTAGAAATAACAAAGAAACCTTTTATTCCGGCTTTGATGAGGAGAGCTACTTCTCAAGGGGAGTAGTTGGCATACTGAATTGGTTGGTATTTTGTATTTGAACCTGGCTTTTGTATTGGCTTTGACATTTGATGTCAAAGGGGGAGAGATTGATATGGAAAAACACAAGGAAAACACATGTTACTCTCAGGGGGAGAGATTGATTACTCTATGTATCTGAATTTTGATTTCTGGTTATGATCTCTTTTGGGACATTATTGGTTTTTAGTTTTTGGCATTTATGTTTTGGCACTTTGATGGTTTTTCCATCTTGTGTTGCCATCAATGCCAAAGGAGGAGATTGTTGGTATTTTGGTATGGTTTTGTCATTGATGTCAACATCTATAACACTTATCAACTCTGGCACTTTGGAGGATCAACAATGTTCACAAGCAAGCAAGTGACTTATGCACAATCACCGGTATCTGGTACACTAGCAAGATATATTGTTCACCGGCACTTAGAATGACATGGAAAACACTTGGTTATGTTGAAGACATCGTTTGGACACTTTGTCTTGGAGATTTGTTCATTGGCATATTTGTATTTTCATATTTGTTGTTACCGGCAAATAGGTCCAGAATAAACATCGACAGGCTTATCTATTCCAGATCAGCATGACATGCTTTGGAGATGATTTTGTTGTTATTGTAAATGCATTAAGCCGACATGTTGAATTGGATATTGCATCGGTTATTGATTTACTTGTAATTATTTTATTGTAATATCTTTTAGAGCCGACCTACTAAAATTGGTCTTAGGTTATGGTATATATGTAAGATCTTATTTGTAAGATCGATAGACGATTAAGATAAGGAATTGTAAGAAGGTATATGCGAGAATAAGAAGAGCTATACACATAGACATCATTTGAAGGTGAAGCAAGGTTTTTGTGAAAGCAATCAGAACTACACCGGTACTGAATCCAACATATGAAGATGCTATTTTGAGCAGTACATCATCATTGGATTTAACTATCTAATTGTAGTCAGTGTGACTCCTATTTGTGTTTGAGTAGTGAGCTCTAGGCGCTTGGCCTTTTTGCATGTGCAAACCCCATTTATATACACATACTATCTGCAGTAGTATCATCTGATTGTGGGTAAGGTTTCCCACTGTGGTTTTTCCCCTTACAAGGTTTCCACGTACAAATATTGGTGTTATGTGTTGTGGATGTTATTGTCTTTCTGTTTCATACATTAATCTTTACTGGTACTGTAATCAACTAATAAACTGTCTACCGGCATAAAGTTTGGTTTACCGGTATTAAGCATTAAGGTTGGTTAAGTTGTTTTTGGTTTGAATTTATTTGACAACTGATTCACCCCCCCCTCTCAGTTGTCTTCGGGACCTAACACTATCATTTGGCTTATTGCCAAGATTGGGATTGACACCTCATTGAGGATTGTCCTAGCCATAGACCTCCCATCCAAAATGGAGGAAATAGATGTTGTTCAAATCATGGTTACAGTCAGGAGGACTAAGATGATGTAGGTTACCAAATCCCTACATGGAAGAATAATTGAAATGTATGTTCAACACAAGGTCATCAAGGTTATCAAGATGATGATAGAAATAATAATTACAAAGGAGGTTAGGGTAGAGGTTGAGGAAATAAGAGAATAAATGATGCTAAATGTTTCAATTGTGGGAATATTGGACACTATGCCTTAGAATGTTGGGCTAAAAAGAGGCTTAAATGTATGGTTTTTGTAGGTGAAGGTCATACCATGTTTAATTGTGAAAAATCTAAATACTTCTATAGAGATGTAGAGAAACCTTCCCAGAGTGATGAATTGCAAAGGAGAGCTAGAGTAATCTAGAGAGTACCAACTCCAGGAATCAAAAGTTTCCATAGGATGGATGTGTGGACCTCTGACACATCACAAGAAGATAACTCTAGAGAAGAACTAGTAGTGAAGAAGAAGAAGAAAAACACAAATAAGAAGAAATCCAATATTGTGACTAGAAAAGGGACAAATATGAAGAAAGAGAAAAATAAATCACTTTTAGAAGAGGGATTTGAAATTTATTATAGGCCGAAGGAAGAAGAAGAAGTAGAAGAAGAAGAAGGCTTTTCCTTGTTTAAATTATATAAAATACAACGTAATAAGATGGTGGAATAAGAAAGGAAGACAATCTAGTAGCAATCGAAGGAGGAAACTGTTGGCATTCTATACTCTAGTAAGAAATGATGGTGTTTTAATTGATGGCAGCCTACCGACAACCTTCAGGCAACCATCGACAAACACTTCACCGGCAGTGGCTACAATGTATACCGACACCCCAGCCGATAGGAATAAACTTTTGTTTATTGCATTTAAATGTAAATATCTTATTGTAAAGACAACATGGCATATTGTAATAGACTCATATATGTATGAGATCTTGTAATTAATTTTCACATAGATGATAGAGACGGAATAGGAGATGAGATAATGATGAGCAAATAACAAGGGAAGATTTTATATAATGTTTATGGTAATAGTATGAACTTACTAAACCTGGCATAGTTGATGTTGATTTGAAGTAGTACATTGTATTGGATTTTCATAATCCATTTTGTAAGTTAGTGAGACTTCTATCTTGTGATTGAGCAGTGAGCTTTAGGAAATTGGCCTTCTTGCGTGTGCAGGCCCCTCATTGTAAGTAATATTTATTCATTGGCCAGTGAGTGAATATTGTGGGTCACAAATCCCACCGAGGTTTTTCCCATGTCAGGTTTCCTCGTTAAACATCTTGTGTTATGGTGTGTTTTCTATGTTGTCATTATTGTTCCTATTTACTGCATTAATTTTTATTTACCGGTACACTGCTTTGGAATGCAAAATACTTAATAAGGTTAAATATTATGTTACCCAGTTAGATACTGATTCACACCCCCCCCCCCTCTCTTAGTATCTTTAGGACTATCATTAATCCTAACAAAAAAACCTTGTTTTATGAAGCAAGATGTTTGATCCTTGAAGTAGTTGATCATAGTAGTGAGGAATAATGACTTGGTTATCAAGTTGAAGCAACTAGGGAAATACTAGAATAGGAAACCCCAATTCAACCATCTATTAGAAGACTAAAGTTTAAAAAATGGTTTGTTGTTAATTGATGTTCAGCTAAAAGACCACAAAGTGAAATATATGATGGTGGGTTCAGGAGAAGACCTGAATACAATACCATATAACACATGGGAAAATTTGGGAAATCCTAAGATAGTAAAAACTCCTATGAACACATGCCTAGTAGATGGATCTATAATGAATACATTGGGTACATGGAAGAACATAGAGGTGAATGTGAAAGGCATTAAACAATGTGTTGACTTTTAGGTAGTCCAAATGAAATAACCCTTTAATACATTCTAGGCACTATTAGAACACAAATGGTTTCTCAATGCCAATAGAATAATTGATTCAAGAGTTGAAGAAATTTCTTTTGCTAATAACCAACAAATAGTGCACATACCACTAAAGAATGAAGATAGATCATATTATATAACCATGTCACTCCAACCAACTACTATGTTATGTATCTAACCCCACACACAAACTCTATGGATTCCAGAGGATATATATGATCATAATTCATAGTCCTACTACCTCTGAACAGATTGAGGACATACCGAAGAAAGCGAACATCAAACTAGGCATCTTTCATATCAAGCTACCAAGATTCTTCAAAGTAGGTGATGTTATGAAATATATTGAAACTATGGAGAATACATTCCCATTAAAATCAATAAGAATGAAAGAACTCCAAGATATACTACTATACAATATTGTTTAATGGTGGAACACCCATTAGAAAAACATCCTGGATTGGCATTATTTTAACATTCTTATTAGAGCTTGGTACAAACCCCAATATGGGGAATACCCTAGCATCCCTAAATATGAAGGCATCATCCCCTTGGAGGACCACCTCTATAATTATGTTGTAACCAAGAATAAGGATAAGGAGTATGATCATTTCCTATGCATACAACTCTTTAATTGGATCTTGGCACCAATGTTACAAACATGGTATATTAATCAAGAAAGAAGAGAAAAACCCAATGATTGGGATATAGTTTGTACGGATTTTAATCACACATTTTCCCTACAGGATAATAATGAACAAGTCTAGAAAACCCTTGCAAGGATCAAGGACATCATATATAAACCAATTCCAAAAATATATCTCTAGAACCTAACCCACCACACCAGAGTGAAGATGTATGGAAATTAGTAGAATGGATAGATAAACAAGCACAACCAGTACAAAATAGATGCTATATAATTCAAATAGAAGACATTGATCCCAAAATAAACATTGAAGTACGAGAAGGAGAAAGAGGGATAGATTTCTAGAATAATTTTGGAATATATTACTATAACCAACCTATCAAACTCCAAGGGAAAAACATTGCTACATTAGGCATCCCAAAATTATCAAAGATTGGAGACTATTGGGATGAAGCTTGTTGAACACATCAGATGTTGAGAAGGGGGTGAATCAGCATAAACTAAATTTCAAAACTTAATATCACAATTAACAACTTAAATCCATTAGACCATATTATGAAGAGTTGAACAATAGCAGCATAAGAACTTACACAAGAACACCAAAATTTTATACGTGAAAAACCCAAATTGGGAAAAACCATGGTGGGAGTTAACCCACAAGATAATCCACTATATATGAAATGATTACAAAAGGTAGAGAAAAATGCTTCAGAATTGCTATCCAAGGCTAACTTCTCATGGAGCAAGACACAAAAAGGGACAAGAAGCCTGAAGCTAACTGCACTCGAGCCAAGATACATAATTACAAGATCATAAAACAAACTATATAAATAGAAGCATCTCAGAATGTTGATTACAATCACTATTAAAGCACACAATTCTACTCTTATTGAAATATTTGATCCAACAAACCTTCCGGATCACTACATCTAAATCCACTGTAAAAGTAACTAACAGACTTCCTTGCATCACACCCTTATTAATCTTTGTTACATCACCATTCACACATCAAACTCACTTCCATATTTTTATGTCAATTTCTCACATACACAACTCACTTACATAATTCAAATCACTTACACGCCACTTCTCTTCAACAAATCATCATCATCATCATCATCATATATATATATATATATAAATATATATATAGAACCGAAAACAAAATTATTCTCACCAAGTCGGCCAAGAAGAAGGATTGTAACTTGCACATACTTTTTTGACCAAGATATACAACTAGACAAAAAACATGAAACATAAACCAGACCAAAACCATCATTTAAACCAAATCAAAAGAACACTCCTTGCGGGATCACCAGACCAAATATACATTATATCCCAATTTGATAATATGACCTAATGCTTCTACCAATTACAATTTTGCACAAAAGAAAGATTTCAGACCAAAACAGACAAAACCTGAACCAATCCAAAACATGCTGATATCATTCTAATGTAACTGCTCAAACATAGAACTAATTATATCCACTAATGCATTTGGTCTCAAATTTCGATGAAGGTTTCCGACAAACAAGGCTTTTTGTGAACAAATGTAATTTTTTTTAAAAATGCCCGATAACGTCGAAATGTCGACGATGTTTTTCGATGATGCCCGTGTTAGTTGGAATTACGACGACTAGAGGCATTATTAAAATAAAAATGTGCGGATTCATTTGAAAACCACGTGCGCCGGATTGAATTAACTCTCGACTTCCTCTGCCTCTGCCAATTCCTTTGTTTCTTTTTCCTCTTCCTCTGCCTCTGCCTCTACAAATCGGGTTCAAAATTTCCTTTACCTCTTTTGCCTCTGCCTCTGCCTCTACAAACTGGGTTGTCTAGCAGGTGAAAATGAAGGATTGAATTAACTCGTTTGGAGGGTATCGAACTATTGGAGATGGCAAAATTCCTATAGATTTTTGCATGCCGTTAAATTCCTGCGGAGTTGCAGGTTGTGTGTTTGAATCATGTAAATTTGGTTGCAAACAAGTTCATTTCAGAGTGCATGTCTCATAAATTTGAGCTTGTCATCCTACCGGTATGTTCTCATTTATCTATTTTTCTTTACTTTCCTAATGCTGCAGTTTCTAGCAGTTCCTTGTTATTGAAAAGTCTTCCAATTATCGATTATGTTAGATAAAGGCTAAAAGTATTGTATAAAAATTAAAAATTAAGAAACCCTATTTACTATATCAGAATCAATCTGCTTGCTTGCTTGTAAATGAATGTGTTTCATCCCTAGTTATTGAAAAGTTTTCCAATTATCAATTATGTTAGATAAAGGCTAAAATTATTGTATAAAAATTAAAAAATAAGTAAACCCTATTTACTATACTAGAATCAATCTACTTGCTTGCTTGTAAATGAATATTTATAAAGTAGTGATTGTATGAATTAGAAATATGATTCGTTAATGAAACTTTCTTTGGAAATACTTGATTCAAATATATAAAATCAATAAAAGACCAATGCCTTGATTCCTTACTGGTTTCATATCATTTCAAATGAAAAATCCTACATTTAACCTTAGAGATAGTTTTAATAACTTGTTAATGTAACAAGACCATCATCTCAAAGGCTTCCATATGAATTGCAATTAAAATGTGACATCTAGTTATTCTTACTGAATTGAACTTTACTTTGAAAGACCAATAAGACAATTCAAAGTTTTCCAACCAATCCTTCAAACTAATATTCCTGAAAATCAATCTTAATTACAACAACATAAGATTGCACAATGAAACAATCTATGTAAATATATTTATCCAAGGAACTGATCAATCCATTGAAAAGATAGATACCATCATCAATGAGAAACACTCAAATATTTATATTGAAAATAAAATACTTAAACCAATTGATTTCAGTGCATATCCTCCATCAACTTGGTACTTCTAGACAACGAGTTCATAAGAAAATGCATAGAGACTGTCTTAATAAAAAAAAACTATAAACTTGTGATATCTATCTCTCCTAAAAAATCCTCCACATATAGATGAGGATTCGGTTTGAAAAATGGAAGGGCATACCCTTTCATTAAACTAAAATTAACAAAAAGCTAACTAGAAACTAACTACCTAAAAACTGCCCTAACAAACTAAAACTATAAAATACAAATTCACATCTTTAAACATCTTTTGATATCTATGGCTGGTATCCAAGCATCTCATCGCACTTCTGAATGTGCTTCAAATATCCCTATGATTTGTAGGTATCTGCATCGTAGATAATATCTCTGACCATAATCTCCAAAGCGATGAAGTTTTTCATCTACTTGATTGTGTCTGTCATGTCAAGTACATCAGATCGAGCAATGTTAAGGGAAACACTAAGAAGACTTTGGTACTCCACAATCCATTTATCCTTATCCTTAAACTATCCATTATGATCTTCAATTTCTAGAAAACCATGTTGTACTATTTCCTTACATTCATTAAATTCTTTTTGAAATTCCGTGTCAAAGTCTTCATGCTTTTTCAATAGCTTTTGTATTCCTTTAATGACTTCAGCATCTATATTGGCCATTGTCTTATCATGAAACAGAATTCCTAGTCTATTATAAATCTGGTTGTGAGATATTGCATTATCCATATTCTTTTGATAAACAACCCAGAAATCTTCAAGGAAACCCTGCAATTTTTCAAATATCTTAGTCAATAAAACAGAGGCTGTGTCAGCCCTCACACTCTGCATTTGCCTTTTCAACTTTTTATTTTCCAGTTGCACTTCCTCACATTTCTTTTTCCACTGAGACCCATCATGGATTTGTGGCATAGGTTGTTCTCCTCTTTTTAACAATTCTTCATATAATCCCTTGTACTGATCTCTTTCTTTGATCACTTTGACCAATTGTGCTTTATTAAATTTTGAAATATCAATACCCATATCAGCAATAACAATGGGATCTACTTCACCAAATTTCAATTTCATCATGTGACCAAAGGTTTTATCCACATCAATGATTTTTGGCCTCTTATTTGGAGGGTAAAGAGCCCATAAAAGAAAAGCCTCTTCATTCTAGTCAAATCTAGAGCCGACATACACATCATTTACCCCCTGAATATCCAATTTAAAATCCTTATTCTCAGAATGTAACATGCTATCAAAAATAAATGATGCACTCATGTCCCATCTTGGAAAGATGATGATGTCTCCTTCACTAAGAAGTTGTCTTTCCCTTTGAGGGGTTATAGTGTTCAATTCTAAATTGATTTATTCCTTTAGTTTCCCAAACAATTCTGATTCTTTTTCAGGGGTTACATTTGGGATAGAGTCTCTCAATTTTTTCCCTTTGAAATTATATAAAAAGGATTTAAACTCTTTTGACTTAATAAAAACATCATCAGATACAAAGGCATAATACTCATCATATCTTGCATCACTATGGATGTTCAGCCTGGCAACAATTTTCTCTTGCAATTCTGGCCCTTTTGCTCTGTCTGGTGCTTGATGCCTAGATACCACCTCAACTTCTTCGGACTCGCCTTCACTCTCTTCTTCTTCAGTTTCCATTTCTTGCAATCTCTTTTTCTTTTCTTCCAATTTCTTATCTAATTCATCAATGGCCGTCTAGGCCTCTTCCTCCTCCATGTTTCTAAACATGTCCTCTGCTTCCAAGTAAACATGAATATAATCTCCTAGATTTTGACTTTTCTTGCAATTGTGAATATATCCCTCAGGGTCATAATTGACCCTAGCAGCATATTTGAACAAATTGTATTCTTCAATTAGTTTCCTATCAATGGATTCATAAGCCTTTGTTGATACAATAGTAAAATCCCCAAAACTAAGAGTCCCAGGCAGGACAGTTTGCTTATGCATACCTCTAAAGTTTTTGGCATTCAAAACACTTAACTATCTCACAATCTCCAGATAAGAAATTATTTCTGGTACAAGTTTTGGCAATAGATATAGGGTTCCCTCAAAACCATAAATCCTAAAGCAAGTAAAATCCTTGTGAACAAACCAATCACCCCAGTTGTGATTGACAATACCTCTTTCATAAAAAACAACAGGTCTAAGAAATATTTTAACTTCAGTGGAAATAGATCCTTCACATGGGACACCATACATCTAGTATAATGGCTTTACTAGTAGCTCTTCAAACTTGATGTAGTTTGATTTCACATATCGTGAATCCCAAACTGATGTCCACATCTGTATTGGTTGTTCTTTACCTACTTTGTCCAGTGTGTTCAATTTTAAATTAATTGGCCACATACCCCTAAATCTTCCATAAAATAAAATCAAATGCATTAACAGCAAGTAAAACTTGAAAGTGGGCTCCCTATTATCTCTGAGGTTCAAGAAACCTTCATGTAATTTTTCTACAACATAAGTAGCATAATCAAAGGGTCTTGGCTCATACATCTATACATTTGCTGCTAACACCAGCGGCCCAATATTAGCTACATCAGGGACCTCTATACCTCCAACCTATTTGCATGACATATAGGTGTACTGTAAGTAGTGTCTGAAAATGTCCATGTTGAATGGGGGACCATCCTATTCAGTTGGAATTCCCTTCTGAACCCTGTGGAAAGATAAGTTCCACCCTTTATAAGTAGTATCCATTTTAACAAATTCCTCCTCTAGTTCTTCAAACGACAAGGGTACATCAGGGTTAGGGTCTAAGCTAAAAATTTCATCTATGGTGCCATGACTAAATCTGATAAACACTTTGCCATTTGAAAACTGAATGCATCTCTTCACATAATTGTAATTTTTAACCAAGACTTCCATCAATTTGATATTTACGAAAACATTTAGAACAACTAGTTTACCTAAGCTGGTTATCCACGAGTTACAAATTGGCACTTCTCTGTCCTTTCTCAGAAAATGAAACGGGAAGAGTTTATAACCTCTCACCTTTGTCCACACATCTCCAACCCCTTTAAACCTTTCCTCAAGCTGGTCTTTTCTGGGCAAATTTTGTTTAGACCTCCTTGATTTTGGGCTGGGGACTGCAATTGATCAATGATATCTTGATTCAGTTTTCGTACATGAGGGACTTCTGTTGTTTTGGATTTTTTAGATGTGGATTCAGAGCCCTTATCACTCCTCTTTCTTCCTAATGAACTTACAGCCTCCATGATGCGTGATTAATTGTGAGCAATAATTCTCACCTTGTGTGTTTTTTTTCTAAGACGCAACCTACATTTGGTTCTTAATTTGCCTCATGTGAGCCATCAATCTACTCAATTGCACGCATTAAATACAGGCTGCTTTGGTTTCAGTTTTGAATTGTATCTGTAATGGCTCATCGGTATATGCTTTCCTGATGAATTACTCCCTTGGCATCATCTATAATATTTTATTCCTTAAGTCACTTTATTTTTTATCGGTGTGTGTCTTCCCGATCCCTTCACCGGGTATCGGCATAACCTTGAATAGTCTCTGCCGATAGTTAATTTTCCCCAATGAATCTCTTGCTCTATTATTTCCATCAGGCATCTGGATAGCTTGAAATGTTACACCTTGATCTCTTTAAGTTGTACCAATGACTAAGGCTTATCTCCCTATCGGTGTAAGTCTTACCGATAACCTTATTAGCTATCAACAAGACATCAATTCGCATGTTTCGATAATGAAAGTCACGCCAATGATACTTTAGTAATGACTCGGTCGGTGTATATCCTTCTGATGTGTCTATCGGGTATCAAGATAACTCTTATCCCCTTTTAGTGATAGTTAATCACTTCTCGATGACCTTTTCCTTTGCTAGGGTGCTTTCTTCGGGGTAGGCTACACCGATGGTTTGATTTGCAGACTTGTGGAGTTCTAATGGACTTCTTCCATTTCTCTTCCACTTCTAGACATCCATACTTAAAGACATCCATACTCTCTTGTTGCTTAAAGAAAATGGAGAACTAAATGGTACTAATATTAAGAAGATACATAATCATCATGAGTAATGAGAAATAAACAAGCTTGTCAAGCTTGAAATCAATGTGTAAGGCTAACTGTGTCATTTTGTCAAAAGTTGTCAAATAGTCCTATTCAGGTCCTGATTGTTCAAATAATGTAAATGTACCCATGGAAGGGTAATAAAGGTTTAATATGTTTTTTTGAGTCCATTCTAAGGTGTTCAAAGTATCTAAGTAATGTTTAATGATCATTCATGTCAACAGACAAAAGTTGTCAAGGTGTCACTATAAAGTTGTAATGCAACAATGCATAAAATGTTGTCAAATTGTACATTTCGGTCTTAGGGCCATTTGGAACAGTTATAGAACCATGAGAGGCTATAAAATATATCATTTATTCAGATTAAGTGTGTGTGACAGAGCTGGAGGAAAGTCTTGTAAGGCTAGATCAAATAAAGCCTCTGACTGTCACTTAATTCTGTAGGGTTGTGACATTTACATGGTTGTATATTAGTTTGAAAGTAAAACTTTCATGTAATTGTTTGTTGGATAAATAGGAAGGAAGTTTATTGCTATAAATTATGTATTGAAAAATGTTTTTGATGAAGATTCAATGAGAAAATTGATATTTTGTTCAATACTTTTAACTGTTGTTTTTGACAGTCATGATTATTTGCTACTTTAGATGTTTTTCCTAATAAGATTTGGATTGAATCCAACCCCTAATAACCTATTTGAGGTTGTATAATGAATATTTATATTTAATTCAAGATAGGTTTGAAGGTCATCCATGTATTATAAAGAAAGTTCTAATGGTTTTTGTCAAAATTGTCATAAAACCCTTGTTGACAGGGTTGCAACAAAAGAATAGATTATAACTCTTAATGTAACTGCTCAAGTTTCTTCATATTTTTTATTCTAATAGTCAATTCAATTCTCTTTCATATGAAAATGTTTTCATGTTGACTTCTTTGTAAATTCATCATTCCTAAGTTGATTCTATTAGATGACACAATAAAAAGGTTTCTCTTTTTTTTAAACTCAAATATTTTTCATCAACTTGCCAAAATCAAGCTTCTTTTTTAGCCAAGAAAACTATCTAAATAAAATAGTCTTCATAATTGAAGAGAGTCTAAGTTTAAGTAACATTTAAACTTATATATAACTAGTTCTAAGAAGACGTTTGTACTTGCGATATCCTTTTTCATAGTTTGTGAATTTTACACACTGAAGTTTCGATAGCTCGACTTTTTTATGTGTGAAGAAAGACCATGCCAGAAAATATCAGCGAAGAACAAAATAAGGAGACAATTGCTAGATTGTGGTCTAACTTGAAAACAAAAGGTGATGGAAAATGTTATTGTCCTTGCAAAATTTGTAAGGGCTTAAAGACTAGAAGACTTCTAATCAAAACAACTAAGAAACATTGTAGGCAACATGGTCACATTGAAGGGAGACATGATTATCATCCATTGGTAAGTTCATTATATCATTTTAACAATTTATATACATAAGAAATAACTTCATGATGAGATCATGATCATGGTTTATTTATGTTGATCATTTTTATATAGATCGAGCTCCCCAGGGGACATGATATGGACCAACACAACCCAGAGAATATGTTTTTCGAAGTGGAGGAACATGGAGGTGTGAATATCGAAGTTGAAGATAACGATCCCATGGAAGATGATGATCATGCGCCAGAAAACACAATTGAAGATGATGGTATAAATATATTGATCCATGACACATTTAGTACTGGCACAGCCGATCATGATGATCAAGATGACTTTGATGTTGTTCATGATTTACCTGTACTTGAGAAGGCATACAAGCCCCTTTATGAAGGCTCCAAAACAACTCTTCTCTTTGTTGTATTGTTGTTGGTGAACTTCAAGGTTATGAATGGTTTATCCAAAATAACAATCTCACATATGTTAAGGTATGTCATATATGTCATTATAGTTAATAAAGGGTGAATCATGTACCATTAATATTCTTTATATTAACAAATTAATATTTTGTAGATTGATAGGTGAGTTTTTGTTACCACTATCAAATATTCTACCTCGCTCATACCAAGAATTATCTTCCACTCTGAAAGATATTGGAATGGAGTATCAAGCAATAGATTCTTGTCCCAATGATCATATTATATATTATAAACAACATGAATTTGCAACAGAATGCCCTAAATGTCATATCAGTAGATATCAAATAGATCAAATAACAAAAAAGGTGCCTCACAAGGTTCTTCGTTATATTCCCATTATTCCACATATGCAACGATTATTCAGGTGCACTAGCTTGGCACAATTTATGGATTACCATGCACGCAATAAAAGTCGAGATGATATTATTCGAATGCCTATAGATGGTTCATCATTTATGGTCATGGAGGAAAAGTGGCCACACTTTAAAGAAGAACCTCATAAAATCAAGCTTTCATTGGCAGCGGATGGTGTCAATCCATTTGGAGAGATGAGATCTGTTTACTCAATGTGGCTAGTTGTTGTTATCAACAATAACATTCCTCCATGGATGTCAATAAAGAGGGAGCACATAATGTTGGTGATGATTGTTCCAGGTATTTTATCATTTAATAGTCATCTACATTTAATTATAAGGGTTAGTGCAAGATCAAGGGGGGCCAAAAAGTGGCGATGTGAAAAAAATAGCCTTCCTCACTCGCCTAAAAACGCAAAAATCCGTGTTGACTTTTTGCTTGGCCTGGGTGTCAATACACCTTGGCCTGGTAATTACCTATGCAAAGATCTCAGATTTTTATTTGTAATTTTAATTTTAAAAATATATTATATGTTACATATTATATTATATATATTATATAATACGTATTATATTATATTATATTATATTATATTATATTATATTATATTATATAATATTATATTATATAATATGTAATATTATATAATATAATATTATATTATATTATATAATATATAATATAATATAATATAATATAATATAATATTACATATAATATAATATAATATAATATAATATAATATAATATTGTATTATATTATATTATATTATATAATATGTAATATTATATTATATTATACATTATATAATATAATATAATACAATATTATATTATATATACTATAATATAATATAATATTGTATTATATTATATTATATTATTATATTATATATTATAATATATATAATATAATACAATATTATATTATATTCTATTATATTATATTATATATAATATAATATTATATTATATTATATTATATTATATTATATTATATTATATTATATATTATAATATATATAATATAATAATATATTGTTATATTATATATGTTATTTAAAAATAATTTAAGTATATAAATCGGATATCTGATTTTCTGAGACTTTTATATTTCAACAGTAACAGTCCCGTGAGTCATTTTTAACTCACGGGTCATGCGAATTCATCAAAATCCGATATCCGCTCCATCCGATATCCGGTGTTTTGACAAAAAATTGCAAAAAAATAGATTTAGAGGTAAGAATTTTATCGTTTTGAATCATTTTCATTCATTTTTTGTATTTTTTGTTAATGTTTATTTGATTTTTCATTGAAAATATGGTTTTTTTCATGAAAACTAGGTTTTTTAAAATCAAATACCTAATTGTTTAAATTTGTTAACTAAATTTAATTGTTTACATTCAATTAGGTTAAAAATGGGGGATAACAATGAAAACACTGACCAACCACAACCACAACTACAACAACCAAACCCTCATTTGCCAAACCCCCCCCTCAATTCAAGATTTGATTGCAAAAAAATTGAATGAATTGAGGGGGATTGCAAAAGTATATCGTAGGATCCCTCGTCTACACCCATTGTTTGATCCTCTCACGTCGATCATAAAAAGTATGGAAACCATGACTGAGGAGCATGATGTTGCCCTTTTGTGGCGAGATTCTATGAAGGAAAAATATGCAGATGGCTTGTCGTATAAGGATAGCAAGGATCTTGAGATATCCAAAGCTGAAATCGCCTCATTGTTTGTCAATCCCCGTACTGGTCAGCCCGTAGATCCCAAAAAAACAAAACTTTCTATCAAATGGTGCACAAATGATGGGATTGTGAAAAACTTTTGGGATTGTTGGTGGATGGTTTTCGACAAACCACCCAACAACAATCTTGATATTCCCTTCTATTTCATAAAAAAATTGTATGCTGAGTTTGTTTTACGCAAACATGTGAACTACTTTGACATCCAACCTTTCCAGGGTGTAGGTTTAGGTATGCCCCAAAATAGACCTGGGGTAGTCAGAGTAGTCCAGGGCCCATATGTCCCCCCTCCTCCTGTTGATCCCCCACCTGCAGTTTAGCATCCTGATATCATTTGTGAGGCGGCTTCACGGACCATATCAGCTATTCACTCTTTGAGTGGCCTTTTGGTTTCTCAGGCTGCGTTAGTAGCTCAGTCTAGTCTTGATGGTAGCAGTGCATCCGGTGTCGGTGACATGTCATCCTAGGCTCCACACATATGCATGCCCCATAGTTGTGTCATGTGTGGGCACGTATGCTTTGGTCCAGTTGGACAACCCATTGATCCTCCTGTGGGCAGTGCAAATTATGAGGTGCATGAGATGCATGATGCACCAGATGTTATTACACAGACTGGAGGATACCCTGGGGAGTCCTCACATGCTAGAGTCGAGGAGGCACCGTCATCATACATTGATGATGTATTGGTAAGATTTGTGTTTTCATAGTTCATGTTATATTTTAATTAAATATTTATGAATTAGATAATATTAAGTACTAATTTTTATTTACATGGTCTATTTAATAGTTGATGACTGAGGATGAGTTGAGATAGATTCAGGAGGGCACCTTGTCGGCCATTTTATTTGGCCTTGATAGCTTGATGGTACATATATTATTGCACCTAGTCTTTTGTATTTTATTGTACATACATGCTCATCATTTATATTTGTATTAATTAGACTATGTAGTAACTTGCATGTATATCTTATTTTACTCTTGTAGGGCACAAGCAGCACGAGTGTGGTGCAGTGTGATTTAGGATCTGGTAGTGCAATTGGAGACAAGGGAAAGGTAATTGAATGCAAATATGATTGAATGAATAGTTTAAATAACTTATAGTGATTATACATGTCTAGACATAGATTGATAGTTTCATATACTTGTTGTGTATATATACAAAGAACTCTTGGCTTCACATCCTTGATGACTACACCTAGTATACCCGAAGAAGAAGAAGAGATGCCTCGAGTAGATGTGTGTTTATTTTATTATTTGATTAGTAGATATAATTTGTTATTATCAGTGACAATTATATGCTAACTTGTATCAATGTCATGTTTCTGAACATATGTAGGTTGTGTATCAAAATATTCAAAACATACCTCCTCTACCAAAGACATACATCAAGAGTCCTGCAAAGCTGAAGAGAAAATGTGGAGATGAGGTAAACATGAATAGTTCAATTATAGTTCATTTTTATGTTAACTTTTCAAATGTGAATTATAAAATATAACTAATATTAATCGTGGTTTGTTTTTCTTGTGCAGGATCCTTCAGAGCCGAGCAGTGCAGCGAAGAGGATCGATTTTGATGATCCATCAGCAGCTTAGGATGTTATAGATAGTTTTGGGATGCTTACATGTCTAGTTGGCATGTATATTTTGTATATGGACATACATTCACGTATTTAGACATATATTTTGTTTTAGTTGGCGTTTATGCCATATTTGTGTATGGACATACATTTGTAATCATTCGACATTTTTATATATACAGAAGTTGATATTCGATCATATAAATTGTTGCTAATCTGTGCATGGTGTTATCATGGAAATATTTAATCTTCATTCCAATAATTAACAATGGCTAATAATGGCTATTTAATGAACAATACAAATCATTTCATTTCATCATAACTATTGTTTTTATAATGAACAATACAATTCATTTAATCAACAATACAATACAATTCATTCAATGAACAATACAATGAATGAATAATACAATTCATTTCATGAACAATACAATACAATTCATTTAATGAATAATACTTGATACAATTCATTATTACCCTATGCATGGTCCTATTTTTCCCCCCACCTTGGTCGAACGCTTGGGGTTTTATTAGGGTAGCAATTTTTCGGTTGGTGAAAAAATCGTCAGTCTCACTCAATCGAATGTTGTCGCATGGCCGATTTCTCGTTCTGCTCATTGTGATGATGAACCGTCAGCTCTGACATGTCCAGTTAGGTATTATTACCCTACGCATGCTCCTATTTTTCCCCCCCACTTGATCCAACACTCGGGGTCATACCCTACCGACATCGTCCCTTGAGCGCCCTAAGTGCTCAAAATTGTCAAACTTTGACGGGCCCTAACTTAGAATCTATGGCACTTGTGAATGATCTGTTTGAACCTATGGGGCCATGAGAGGGGTCCCTACAAAAGCCTATCTCAGTTTTTCAAGTTTCCCTACGGTTTTATTAGGGCAGCAATTTTTTGGTTGGCAAAAAAATCGTCAGTCTCACTCAATCGAATGTTGTCGCGTGGCCGATTTCTCGTTCTGATCATCGTGATGACAAACCATTGGCTCTGACATATCCAATTAGGAATTATTACCCTACGCATTCTCCTATTTTCCCCCCCCACTCGATCCGACGCTCAGGGTCATACCCTACCGATGTCATCTCTTGAGCGCCCTAAGTGCTCAAAATTGTCAAACTTTGATGGGCCCTAACTCAGAATCTGTGGCACCTATGAACAATCTATTTGAACCTATGGGGCCATGAGAGGGGTCCCTACAAAATCCTATCTCATTTTTTCAATTTTCCCTATGGTTTTATTAGGGCAACAATTTTTCGGTTGGCGAAAAAATCATCAGTCTCACTCAATCGAATGTTGTTGCGTGGCCGATTTCTCATTCTGCTTGTCGTGATGACAAACCTTTAGCTCTGACATGTCTAGTTAGGCATTATTACCCTATGCATGCTCCTATTTTTCCCCCCCACTTGATCCGACGCTCGAGGTCATACCCTACCGGCATCGTCCCTTGAGCACCCTAAGTGCTCAAAATTGTCAAACTTTGACGAGCTCTAACTCAGAATCTGTGGCACCTGCGAATGATCCATTTGAACCTACGGGGCCATGAGAGGGGTCCCTACAAAATCCTATCTCGGTTTTTCAATTTTCCCTACAGTTTTATTAGGCCAGCAATTTTTTGGTTGGTGAAAAAATCGTTAGTCTCACTCAATCGAATGTTGTCGTGTGGCTGATTTCTCGTTCAGCTCATCACAATGATGAACCATCAGCTCTGACATGTCCAGTCAGGAATTATTACCCTATGCATGCTCCTATTTTTCCCCCCCACTTGATCCGACGCTCGGGGTCATACCCTACCGGCATCGTCCCTTGAGCACCCTAAGTGCTCAAAATTATCAAACTTTGATGGGCCCTAACTCGAAATCTATGGCACCTGTGAATGATTTGTTTGAACCTACAGGGCCATGAGAGGGGTCCCTACAAAAGCCTATCTCAATTTTTCAAGTTACCCTATGGTTTTATTAGGGCAGCAATTTTTCGGTTGGCAAAAAAATCATCAGTCTCACTCAATCAAATGTTGTCACGTGTCTGATTTCTCGTTCTGCTCATCGCGATGATGAACCATCAGCTCTTACATGTCCAGTTGGGCATTATTACCCTACGCATGCTCCTATTTTTCCCCCCCACTCGATCCGATGCTCAGGGTCATACCCTACGCATGTGACATCCATGAAGGGATATGAAGGGATATTTTGTAAACAATCAAAAACCTTTAATGATAATCAAGTTGAAGCCTTGACATTTATGCAATATGGTTCAAGTCCAAAACTATACCCTGAAGCCACACACTCTTCCCTCTCCTAGCATACACTAATGAGTCACAAGTTAACATAGAATCTAGAAGGATTTGACTTGAGCATTTTGATTTTACTTATGTCTTGTGTATTATAATAAAGACCAATTTGCCAATGTGACATCTTCATCTGAGAGAAAAGCTTCATTTTATCTCAATATAGTTGTACCTATTTCATTATTAGAAAAAAAAAATATACAAAGATCTGTTATTAGCATCCTCTATATTATGGATTTGAATTGATGTTCTCAATTAGTTATTATCTTTTCAGCTTTTCTTCATAAGGCACAATGATCTGGTGGTTATCATATCAAGACAACCATCCATGACTTTCAAAGTAATTGATATTTATTCCTACACCTCACACTCACAAGATTAATAATGAAATGACATTTATGATTCATCAAATGCTAACAAAGTCTAATCAAATTTCAACTTCAAGATGTATACAACATATCATATTCAACTTCAAGATGCATACAACTTACCATATTCAAGCTCATGCCAACCACCACTTGGATATTGTTATATGTCGATTAAAGTACAATATATGTAATAAAACCATATAGTCTTACAAAAAAGCCATCATAGACCATCTATGTCGATTAAAGTACAATTCATTTGTAACAGGGGCACACTCACAATCTGAAGTTGCAAAGCCCTGTGGGAAGCATCAAATTAGAAATTTACTAATCTAACTCATACTACTGTCAAAAGAATCAAAGATGCTACTACTAGACAACACCATTGTGGAGAGAATATTAAGTGCATCTAATGTCAACATCTGAAAATGAAACAATGTTATTCAATTGCCAAAATCTAACTGACTTTATTTTATAAACCATTAATGAATAAAAATAGACAAGGTTACCTAAGTGAAAGTTTGATGACCACCTTGACTAGTAGGTGTTGATGTTGAAGGCCCAACATTAACCTATTTACCTGACTATCAATGTCAAATGTTTGATTCAATAGATCATCTATCATGATAATTTGATCCACTGCAGATGTGTCCTGGCCACATGCATTTGAATCATCTTCATGATAATAAACGATGAAAAGACCCACAATTTAATCTCATTAATGCACAAAGGAATATGTACCATCACCAAGAGAGAGCCTTGTCAACAACGAATGATCTAGCATGAACCTGTATTTTTAAGAATTGTTAGTCTACACATAAGATGCATGGATGAACATAAAGGATTTATGATAATCACTTCAACTGAAATGCATGATAATAAATGAAAAGGTGGGATTATATACCATAAAAATATGTCCCTTCGAATTATATCAACAGAACCCACTATGTTGACGCAAAAATCGTAATGTGATATTGATGTATATCATCAAAAAAGACCTTCATGAGCATAAAGGTTATGCGATAATTATATCATAAAAAATTATCAAATAGTGTTGTCTAATAAAAAAAATTGTAAAGCTCATCAAATGCATGATAATAAGTCGTGTTGCAAAAATGCGTCCCTTCCAATTATATCGAGTGTACTCGCTATGTGCATGCAAAAACCGTGTTGCCAAAAAAAAACATTCATCAATAGACCTGCATTTTGAACACATCCTTAATATACACGTAACAAACTTGAACATTAAGGTTTAATGATCATTGTTTGAAATGAAATGCATGATAAAAAAATAAGGCACCATTAAAGACCTACTACTCAAGTGTGCCCGAAGGGTCATCTCTTTGTTTAAGAGTATCTAGTATTGCTTCATGATCAGTAGTAGTCACTGTCCATAGCTCTTTGGTCTTCGGTTTTGCTTGATGCTTCAACAACTTGACATTTGTAGCTATAATAAGGTGTGAATACATTATAATGGTTTTGTGTCTCTCATAGTCTTCAAATGTAGGTATGCCATTCTTTCTAATCATGTATGTTCGCAACCAAGTTCCCACAACAACAACTGAACCTGTAGGATATGTGAACCCATCATCATCTGTCACTGGTTGTGTTAGCTTTTGTTTTCCCTGTACACATCGTGCCAACCAATATTCTGATCTCTCTTCATTCCCTTGCAGTGCAACAACTGCAAAAACATGTCCTGGTTGTACAAGATCTGATAGACAATCATACTCAAGTGAACTTTCCATGTCATCGTTTGACAAGGATATTGTTTGAGATACAGGAGTTAGATAGTGTGGAACCCACGTATCAACCCACTCACTTGACTCACACTGATCCCAATCACACCGAACACAACTCTGACAAAAATAAGCCAACGCTTGTGTCCAAATGGTCCATGTACTTGCATCTAAGCTGAGAAATGAATGCACCTTTGAATAATCTTTAATTGTTTGACAATCCAATCTATCTCCCACTATTCCCTCCTCAACCAACCAAAAGAATCTGCTCATTGCTGAATCAAGAGTACCTCCATGTGACAATGCTGAACTACACCAATCAATAATAGAACGTGCATTAAATAAATTTGCACCTAAAATCCTCATTTGCTCCTTAACTAGAGCTCTCTTCAAACATGCACCTGCTCCATCATGCTCTCCCTTCCCATGCCCCGCCTAAAAAAAACACCAAATATGATGTATACACCTCTCCACATGCATTCTACTCAACCAATAAAACATACGGGCATTCTTGAATTGACCCGTATAGTTATCTGACCATATTATATGTCGGTCAATTGCAATATCTTTCTCATGCAAGAACTCAAAAAAATTATCGAAAGAATGTTGCACATACTCGGAGGAGTGTGATCTATCATCACTCATATAAAAATGATACTCCCTGATTATCTTCTTGTCGTCTTCTGTACTATTAGGAGCATGTCTATATGTAATGTGAACAAAAATAGCAATCTGGACTGAATTGTAGTACTGAGACTATACCTCATTCTGTGGTTGCAATGTATAGTTCTCTGCAAAATCAACCACCGATACAATAGTGCCAATCGAGAAAGAGTTCTTACACATCCTGAACTGTTGATCCAACCACTGAGACCTATGGGTGTGCCTTGCATACTTGTAGAAAAGATTTTCCTTAAAATCCAAAATAAAATCAGCAATACTCACTTCTCTTGAGACTAATTCGCATCTAGAACCTTCGCCTCCACTCTTCAAAGTATATTTCACTGTCTCGTATCTTTTTTTATCAACATAATTATTTCCAAACTCGTGTTCGCTGCCCTCATGAAAACATGAAACAAACTTTGACAACCCACCGCATTCTGAGCACCTCTATTCAAACAATCATTTCTATAGAAATAGTAGCCATCATCTCTAGGGCATAAAAATAGATCTTGCAAGTCTCTTGATGATCTCGGAAATAGCATTGCACCACACTCCTGCAACATCTCATTAGTATGCATCGTAGAATGAATATGACATAAAAGTTCATGGTACATTGAAAACTCCACATGGTACTTGCAACAATAGGTATTGTGAATCTTAAGAGGAACACAATAAAATGGTTTCAAAGATTCAAAGGCCCTTTGTGATATTTGCAAAGTTGGATGTAATTCACAAATTTTTTTGTACAACATTGTTTGGCTTGATTCCAAGAAATGTTTGGGATGCGGTGTGCGGTCTCGGTTGTCGATTCTTAATTTCAAAACATCCTTTACATTGGGTGACACTCTAGAATTAGAGTGCCAAAATTGTTGAATCTCTTCCTTCACATTGTCAGTCAACTTTCTATCAACACATGGAAGCCTCCCACCAAATGCCCATGTATCTTGCTGAAGTGGATCGTCAAGTCTTTGTCTTCGTGCAAGTGCTCTATCCAAATTTTTACGGTTTATGTTAAAATCAACACAAGTTTGTCTCATTTGATGAGCCTTCCTCAATTGATGGCTTACTAAGGAGGTTGTAATCACTCTTTGAGTGGCTCTCTTATCTCTTTCTTTAGTATTCTTTCCAATAGAATTGAGAGCGTCAAATAGATTTTTTGCAATAATAGAATTTCTCTCCATCTTCTTGTTCATATGAATCTTCAATTTGTTTAGCAATGGTCTCATCTTTATCATCTTTAGCAATTGAACAAAGAGTTGGCATTGCTCGGTCAATGTCTTATTGCTAAAATTTTGGTTGAAAAGTTATGTAGCCCACAACCGAATGGTTCTTGTTGACCTCTTGCCTTCAAGATTCGCAATAATGTTCTCATCGACTTCAAATAACCATTTTGGGGTTCTTGAAGGTCTTGGATTTGGAATTTGTCTTTCATCCATGAGAGGGTCTTCATTTCTAAAGTAATTAGGTGTTACATATGGTTCACTTGGTTGAGAAATTCCACCTTCAACGTTAAAGTTTTCCACATTTTCACCTCCTATGTCAAAATTTTCCACATGTTGAGCATTTTCATTATCACTTTCAACATTTTCAAAATTTTCAATATTTTCACTTTCAAAAATCTACATTTTCATTTTCAATAACTTGTGGCACATTTTCAAATTCAATTTCCTCTTCAGTTGAAGTAACCTTAGCAATATTTAACATACCTTGTCTTCTCCTCCTATGACATTCTCTATCTCTTTCTCTATACACTTCAATTTGGTCATTTGAAAGTTTTCTTTTGCGTTTAGACTTCTGATGATTACTAATCCCCATTTCCCTCCACACATGCTCCTTCATGATTGAAAATGTAATTTTTCACTTTAAGAATCTCCCAAAAGCACAAATTTGTCTCTAGATGTCTGAAAACCCGTGTCCTCGACAGAAAACAAAATATATGCAGACTGTGGGCCATTGGAATCTACAGAATGGCCCACAAACTCTTTTTTTCTCGATTTTTTGTACAAAAATTGGATATCGGATAAAATCGGATATCGGATTTTATCTGATATCTAATTTTAATACAAAAAATTGTGGTCCCCCAAAAAATTCCCATTGCCACCATTTATTTAGTAATCTGCCACATTGCAGAAATCCGATATCCGATTAAATCGGATATCAAATTTTATTAGACATATTTTAGAGAGAGAGAGAGAAGGAGAGGGAGAGAGGGAGAAAGAGAGAGAGGAGGAGAGGGAGAGAGAGAGAGAGAGAGAGAGAGAGAGAGAGAGAGAGAGAGAGAAGGAAGGAAGGAGAGAGAGAGAGAGAGAGAAGGAAGGAGAGAGTGAGAGAGAAAGAGAGAAGGAGAGGGAGTGTGTGTGAGAGAGAGAGAGACCCTTATGGACACCCTATGACCCCTAACGACATGATTTGGTGTCTTAAGGGGTCCTATGGTGTCGTTAGGGGTCATACGGTGTCCATATGGGTCATATGGTGTCTTGGGACACCATAGGACCCCTTAGGACACAATATGACCCCTTTTCCCTACAATATGACACAAAGCGACCCAATATGGTGTCGTTAGGGGTCATATGGTGTCCTAAGAGGTCATAATGGTTCATGGGACACCATATGACCCCTATGAACACCATACAGCCCCTAATGACACCATAGGACCCCTTAAGACACCAAATCATGTCGTTAGGGGTCATATTGTGTCCTACGACCCCGTAGGACACAATATGACCCCTAACCGTAGGACACAATATGACCCCTAACGACATGATATGACCCCTAACGACATGATTTGGTGTCTTAAGGGGTCCTATGGTGTCGTTAGGGGTTGTATGGTGTCCATAGGGGTCATATGGTGTCTTAGGACACCATAGGACCCCTTAGGACACAATATGACCCCTTTTCCCTACAATATGACCCAAAGCAACCCAATATGGTGTCATTAGGGGTCATATGGTGTCCTAAGAGGTCATAAGGGTTCATGGGACACCATATATGACCCCTAATGACACCATAGGACCCCTTAAGACACCAAATCATGTTGTTAGGGGTCATATTGTGTCCTACGACCCCATAGGACACAATATGACCCCTAACGACATGATTTGGTGTCTTAAGGGGTCCTGTGGTGTCCATAGGGGTCATATGGTGTCTTGGGATACCATAGGATCCCTTAGGACACAATATGACCCCTTTTCCCTACAATATGACCCAAAGCGACCCAATGGACACCATACGATCCCTATGGACACCATACGACCGCTAACGACACCATAGGACCCCTTAAGACACCAAATCATGTCGTTAGGGGTCATATTGTGTCTTACGGGGTCGTAAGACACAATATGACCCCTAACGACATGATTTGATGTCTTAAGGAGTCCTATGGTGTCGTTAGCGGTCATACGATGTCCATAGGGGTCATATGGTGTCTTGGGACACCATAGGACCCCTTAGGACACAATATGACCCAAAGCGACCCAATATGGTGTCATTAGGGGTTATATGGTGTCCTTAGAGGTCATAAGGGTTCATGAGACACCATATGACCCCTATGGACACCATACGACCCCTAACGACACCATAGGACCCCTTAAGACACCAAATCATGTCATTAGGGGTCATATTGTGTCCTACGACCCCGTAAGACACAATATGACCCCTAACGACATGATTTGGTGTCTTAAGGGGTCCTATGGTGTTGTTAGCGGTCATACGGTGTCCATAGGGGTCATATGGTGTCTTGGGACACCATAGGACCCCTTAGGACACATTATGACCCCTTTTCCCTACAATATGACCCAAAGCAACCCAATATGGTGTCATTAGGGGTCATATGGTGTCCTAAGAGGTCATAAGGTTTCATGGGACACCATACGACCCCTAACGACACCATAGGACCTCTTAAGACACAAAATCATGTCGTTAGGGGTCATATTGTGTCCTACGACCTTGTAAGACACAATATGACCCCTAACAACATGATTACATGTCTTAAGGGGTCCTATGGTGTCGTTAGGGGTCCTATGGTGTCCATAGGGGTCATATGGTGTCCCATGAACCCTTATGACCTCTTAGGACACCATATGACCCCTAATGACACCATATTGGGTCGCTTTGGGTCATATTGTAGGGAAAAGGGGTCATATTGTGTCATAAGGGGTCCTATGGTGTCCCAAGACACCATATGACCCCTATGGACACCGTATGATCCCTAATGACACTACAAGACCCCTTAAGACACCAAATCATGTTGTTAGGGGTCATATTGTGTCTTACGGGGTCGTAGGACACAATATGACCCCTAACGACATAATTTGGTGTCTTAAGGGGTCCTATGGTGTTGTTAAGGGTCGTGTAGTGTCCATAGGGGTCATATGGTGTCTTGGGACACCATAGGACCCCTTAGGACACAATATGACCCAAAGCGACCCAATATGGTGTCATTAGGGGTCATATGGTGTCCTAAGAGGTCATAAGGGTTCATGGGACACCATATGACCCCTTAAGACACCGTATGACCCCTAATGACACCATAGGACCCCTTAAGACACCAAATTGTGTCATTAGGGGTCATATTCTCTCTCTCTCTCTCTCCTCCCTCTCCTACTCTCCCTCTCTCTCTCTCTCCCTCTCTCTCTCCTCCTCTCTCTCTCTCTCTCTCTCTCTCTAAAATATGACTAATAAAATCTGATATCCGATTTAATCAGATATCGGATTTCTACCATGTGGCAGTTTACCAAATAAATGGCGGCAACGGGAAATTGTTTGGGGACCACAAATTTTTGTACTAAAATCGGATATCGGATAATATCCGATATCCAATTTTATCCGATATCTGATTTTTGTAGTCAAATTTTCAAATTTCAAATTTCAGCTCAGGATTGTTTTGGTATTTGGCTTGGAAGTGACAAGCCTAGAAAGTCAACTGAAAAAACGTGTTTTTCAGTATTCCTTGATTTTCCAAACTTTACACTGGTGGTTGACGACTTTTTTGGTAACCAAAATTGATAAAACGAAAAGGGTTTTTTAAGGACGTTCCCAGCTTTCCAACAATATAAGGCTTGCCTTATTTCGACTTTAATAAATAATTATTATTTATTTTGTAATTGAATTCTGACAATAGTCCTGATTGATATACTAATTGAAAAACACTCATAACTTTCAAATGGTATAACATTTTTTGAAACCGAAACATGTTTCACATCCTATGCTTCATCTAATATAGGGAAAAATAAAAAAAATTAAATTTCATAAGGTTTTGACCAAGTTAAGGTGGTCAGATGTAGGAGTTTCTGAATTTCTGAAAAGCTGTAGTAAAAAATTCATAAATAATTATTTAATTTATTAAAAAAAAAAAAAATATGTGTCACATCCAGACATGAGTCTAATCCTTATATTATAAATATTATAAAAAAATATTAATATTTGATTGTGATTAGGGTGGTCATACATACGTCTACTTCTTATTTTTTTCCTGAAATTTTAGTACCACTGCATTGAAATTTGAAATTTTCATCAAATAGGATTTTTTTTTCCAAAAAAAAACTAGTAGCTTAGAAACTACATTCAATTTTCTATATATTCTCTTCTTACATATTTTAAAAATAATATTCACAACTTATTCAAATTTTCATGTCAAGTTGCATAACTCTGATTTTTTGAAATTTCATTGCCACTTAAGGGCCTATTTTGGCACACCATGATCCTGCACATACCCATAAATATTGTAGTAAAATGGTCATAATAATTATGTAATGTTTTTGTTCATTCAACTAGGTAAGTACCAAGTTAAAGATATGAATGTATATTGAGCCTCTTATCAATGAGTTGTTGGAGTTATGGAATGGTGTCACTATGTATGATGTCTCTAGACTAATAGGACAAAGACAATTTCAATTCCATGCAATGCTTGTATGGATAATACATGATGCCCCAGGGCTAACACATTTTTGTGGTATGTTACAGTGTTCAAGTTGCGCATTATAATTATAATTATTAAAATTAACATATTTAATCCAATTATACATTATCTTGTAGGTCTTCAAACAAAGGGAAAATTTGCATGTCTAGTTTGTGGTCCAAAGATGAAATCCCGCCATTCAAAAAGTTGAAGAAAGTAGGTATTTCATGAGTATAGGCACTTCCTCCACATAAATCATAAGTATCGAAATACTAAAAAATATATTTTCAATGGGAAAGAAGAGACTACATCAAAGCCACAAAGAATGACACCTTGCCTATGGAAGTTGGAATATAATAGAATTAATCATCAAGGTAATGTCATTCCATCTAATGGTTTATGTTTGGAATTTGTATTTTTCTATTGTGTTTTGTTTATTGATGATGTAATTGATGATCATGAAGGTCGTCAAGGCATTAATGACCACCTTCCAAAAGGACTAAAAAGTTATCCGAGACAATTTAGTAGGTTTCCCTACTACGAGCAGCTACAAATTGTGCATTTGTTTGATACTATGCATATTGGAAAGAATATAATAGAGACATTATGGAAAATATTGGAGGGAAGGCGTGGAAAAGAAAAAAATGTCAAAATTTGTAGTGACATTCAAGAACCCAATCATGCAATGAAAAATTTCATTCAATCAAATAGCAATGCAGACTAGATTAATATAAGTGCCCTTCCTTGGTTATTAATGGACCGGAAAAGCAATTCTATAAAAGAAGTCATACAAAAAATTTGATTTTCCATAGGATTTGCAGTGAACATAAACAATCTCATATCAAAGAAAAGTGAATTTGGGCTAGGGATGAAAACACATGATTGGCATACCTTCATTAAGGTAATTCATGTTCTTGTGTATTTACTAAATATTTGTATACTACGCGTGTACTTTTCATTGTATTATTTTAGAAAACAATGAAACGATCATTTGATAATTGTTGCAGTACATTCTACCTCTATCTCTCCTAGACAACTTTGACAATAATATCAAGCAAGTCATATATGATCTTGGAAAATACATGAGGTAAGTAGTGATCTTTGTTCAATTTTTTGTATAGATAATATATTTGCGATTTGTTTTACTTGTTATGTAATATATTGTATATTATTTTGTAAAGTCTCGTTTATATATTTTTGCATCTTGAATCTCTTCTAGGTGGTTTTCATCTAAAGAAATCCATAAAGAAGATATAAAATATTGGAAGAGAAAAATTCCTCATTTAATGTGTGAAATGCAAAAGTGTCTACCTTCAACTTTTTTCAATGCACAAGAACACTACCTCATACACCAAGTTGAGGAGATTGAATTGTGTGGACCTGTACACACTAGGTCAATGTGGATGGTTGAGAGGCACTGGAAATTTTTGAAGGCTTTGGTTTGACAAAGAGAACATCTTGAGGGTTCTATGGTGGAGGGATATATGGTATACCAGACTATGGTGTACATTGTTGAATATCTTCCTAAGTTTGCAGCAGACATCCACGTAGATCGCATTTGAGATCCCAACCCCATTAACAAATTCAAAGGGGATTACTTGATGGGGAAAGGTAGATTGAGGAAAGTGAGAGGTAATTATAAGATGTTATTGTATTTAATTAATTATTAATCTTCTAAATAAATCAGTTCTAAGTCGTCTATTAATTATTTGTATAGTTGGTCGAGAGTGGGATGCGCTACATTTGTATATTACAAACAATATTGATTGGATGATGATGTGGATTGAATGATGTCAACATTCTGGTCACACATTAACATGGGAAGGAGTGGTTTCATTGGTTAAAGAAGCTCATCGTAATGGAGATTCCAATGTTACGCAAAGGGAAATTGATTTAGCATATGGTTTAAGAGATAAATAGGTACGTATAATTCTATTAATCACTGTATGTTTATCAACTCATGATACAATAATTTTAACATGTTAGACATATTGTAGGTCAAACACCACAAGGCTATGTGCTACAAAGGTCATAAATTTTGCATCAAAAAGTTGGATGACACGAAGAAAACTTGTGATTTTGGGATAACTGTAGTCTTTGAGGTGACCAATATTTCATCTAGAAATGACATACATCCTCAAGACTGTCAAAATTGATACTATGGTATTTTGGATGATATACTTGAGTGTGACTTTAATTCCTTCAATTTAGTTTTGTTCATCATCAAATGGTATAGGCTACAAATGAATAAAAATGATCCTGATAGAACTGTTATTGAACATGATAATGGATTTACAATGGTTAATACAAGGTCGTTTAAGTAAGTTGGGGATGAGCCCTATGTTCTTCCAAGCCAATGTGAGTAGGTATTTTACTCAAAGGTTCCACATAAACCGGGTTGGTCATTTATTGTTAGACATGATCCAAGAGAAAGACCGATAAAGTATAATGAGATGGAAGAAGAAGATACCGAAGAAGTAGAAGATGATGATGATGATGATGATGATGATGATGATGATGATGATGATGATGATGATGATGATGATGATGATGATGATGATGATGATGATGATGATGACGACGACGACGATGATGATGATGATGATGACGACGAGGACGACGACGACGATGATGATGATGATGATGATGATGATGATGATGATGATGATGATGATGATGATGATGATGATGATGATGATGATGATGATGATGAAGGTGATGATGGTGATGACGATGATGACAATGATGATGATGATGATGATGATGATGCTGATGATGATGATGATGATGATGATGATGATGATCATCATCATCATCATCATCATCATCATCATCATCATGAGTTGGATGAAGAAGAAGATCAATGTCATGAATGAAATGTATGACATTTTTTTAACTCTTTGTTTATTTATGGAATTTGGATTGTTTATTAGCTATGTGATGGATGGTGATTTAAAATACATATGTGATGGATTACATCTTTATGATGATACATTTGACATTTTTTGAACTTTGTGTTTATTTATCAAATGTGGACTGTCTATTAGCTATGTGATGGATGGTAATTTATGATACATATGTGATGTCTATGATGCTCAATTACATATATGGTGATACATATGTGATGCTTATGATGCTCATGATACATATGTATTTATTGTTTATCAAATTACAAATATAATTCTTATGATGCTCAATTGTTGGTATTGATTTCATGTATATATTTTGTGTGATGGTGCCACCCTTGGTGTAAACAGGTAATTGACTATAAACATCGTCAACCCTTTTGTTGAGGATCCTGCATGTAGTCTACATAAATTAAAGGTTGTTGGTATTATGGATGTGTTGAATTAGTTTTGTCATTGATGTCAACACTTATCCTTCTAGAGATCTACATTGTTGATTTAGCATTATGGTTATATTGGTTTACTATTGAACCGACACATTGTGTTCACCGGCAAGGTCAGTGACTTATGCACAGTCACCGGTATATGCTCATCGGTAGGTTATATGGTTCACCGACACAGTTGATGACTTGTTATCATCTGGAGATCACTTGATTATGTCTAAGACATGGTTTGGATACTTGGTTTTGGTGTTTTGGTTATTGGTCTAATCGGGTTGACATATTTGTTGTTACTGGTAGATTGGTCTAGGTTATGGACCGGTATGCGTTATCTATTCCAGACCAGCATGACACATTATGGAGATGATTTATTGATTGGATATTGTTGTAATTGTATTGAGCTGACATGATGTATCGTATCAAGACTTATTTGTAATTGATTTTATTGTAATATTCTTAGTGAGCCAACCTACACATTTGGTCTTAGGTTTTGTATATATGTAAGATCTCATTTGTGAGATGATAGCAAGGATATGGTTATGGTATGGTATTGTAACATGGTATGTGTGAATATTGAAGATCATATGAGCAGACCATAGAGAAGGTTCAATGAAGGTTTGAAGGTATTTATCAGAGCTTAACCGGTACTAAATCTAGCATTGGAGATGCTATTTTGAGCAGTACATTATTCTAGGATTTAACCATCCTACTGTAGTCATTGTGACTCCCATTTGAGCAGTGTGCTCTAGGCAGTTGGCCTTTCTACATGTGTAGACCCCATTTGTACACATACTATATGTAATAGTATCATATGATTGTGGGTAAGATTTCCCACCGTGGTTTTTCCCCTTACAGGGTTTCCACATCAAAATCTCTATGTTATGTGTTGTGGATGTTGCTTCTCTTTCTGTTTCATGCATTAAGTTTCACCAGTATTGATATTAACTATTAATCTGTTAACCGATAATAAGTTTGGTTTACCGGTATTAAGTATCAAGTTTGATTAAGTTATAATTGGGTTGAAATTCATTGACAACTGATTCACCCCCCCCTCTCAGTTGCCCTTCCAGTTCCTAACAGTTGGTATCAAAGATAAGTTCTCTTTTTGCAGAAGCCTAACAACTTGAGAAGATCCTATGACAACAAACATTTTTAGGAAGGACAATCCTAAACTTGATGGAACTAACTATGGTATATGAAATATCAGAATGAAGACACATCTAAATTGCATTGGAAGAGACATATGAGAAGTTACAAAGAATGGTTATGTTGTTCCTACTCTGAATCAACCTAATCCACCAACATTGGGTAAAGATCAAGAAAATGATTGCAAAGCAAGAGAAGCACTTTTGAGCACATTATTAGATCAGCAAATCATGTTATTATTAGACCAATCTACTGCTAAAGCTATTTGGGATTTAAATTGGATACATTGAATGAAGGTGATACCACTACCAAAATTGCAAAACTGGAATGTGACCAGGTCAGGTATGAAAATTTGAAAATGGAAGAAGATGAAAGAATTTCTTCTTTTATGGAAAGAGTTAATGAAATTGTTTTAGGAATACAATCTTGTGGAGGATCCTTAAGTGAAGATGAAATTGTTTCTAAACTTTAAGAGCTTTGCCACTGGCACAGTTGAGAACAATGCCTAATACATTAGTATCTAGATATACCTTGGTTGGAAAACTTTCAACATTTGAGCTTGAGGAATTTGGTCCTGTTGCTACAATTAAGACAGATTTAGCCTTCAGAGCATCATCATCTGTAGCATCATCATCATCATCATCTGACAAATCTGATTGGAAAACACTTTATACAAAAGAACTTGAAGATATCAGAAGGAAAAATGAAGAACTGGAAGAACTTGAAGCACTATTTGCAAGGAAAATGCCTAAAGGTCGAGTTGGAAGTAAGTATGAAGGTAAAGCACTGTTTAAATATTTTAATTGCAACAAAGTTGGTCATATAGCATCTAGATGTCTAGATAGACATGCAAGATTGAGAGAGGAAGCCTAAAGAACATATAATCCTAACCCTGAATATCAGCGATACAGATTTAAGAAGAACAGAGATAAATCATGTTACTATGTTGATGAAGGAGTTACAAATGATTCTGATGAAGAACCAACAGACAATGGAAGGGCTTTTGCAATAAAAGAAGATCAATCGGCACCTACTGTTCCACCAGTAGAGAAGGCCCTGGTAGCTAAAATTGAAGAAAAAGATGAATGGATCATTGATAGTGGATCTTCACATCATATGACTGGTGATAAAAGTAAATTCTTATCTTTTTAGGAATATAATGGAGGTCTAGTAAGATTTGGCGATGATAAAGCTTGTTTAATCAAAGGAAAAGGCACTATATCTTTGGATGGTAAGCACAATACTGACAATGTTTATTATGTTGAAGGTTTGAATCATAATATTTTGAGTGTTGGTCAATTAGTTGAAAAGGGATTTCAGTTACAATTCAAGAATGGTAAATACAAAATCATGAATAGAACTAGATTGGAGATTGCAACCCGTAATCAAACTAAAGGTAATATCTTTCATTTGAATAACAATGATAAGATATGCTTGATTGCACATATTCATGAAAGTTGGTTATGGCATAAGAGACTTTTTCATGTAAATTTTGATTGCATTGTAAAGATCAATTCAACTAAGGCAGTAAAGGATTTACCTAAGATTGTGAAACCTCATAATCCGGTATGTAAGGAATGTCAAATGGGAAAGCAAGTTAGAACAACCTTTAAGAGTATTTCTGAGAAATCCAATAATGTTCTTGATTTAATTCATAATTACTTGTGTGGTCCGAAAAGAACAAGAAGTCTACAGGGAGATAGATACTTTATGCTAATTATTGATGATTATTTTAGAATGTGTTGGGTTAATTTTATTAGGGAGAAATCAGAAGCTTTTGGAAAATTCAAGTTATACAAGGCAATGGTAGAGAATGAAACCGGTAAGAAAATCAAATGTTTGAGATATGATCAAGGAGGAGAATTTACATCTAAGGAATTTAATACATTATGTGAAGTGAATGGAATCAAAAGACAACTATCAGCACCCTGAACACCTCAGCAAAATGGAATTGTGAAAAGGAAGAATAGATTTATTCTAGAAGTAGCTAGAAGCATGATATTGGAAACAAATCTACCTCATGTGTATTGGAGAGAAGCAATGAATACAGTGGTTTACACTTTCAACAGAGTTCACATCAAAGGTGAAACCGATAAGACACCTTATGAACTATGGTTTGGTAATACTCCTACTCTTAAATACTTCAGAATATTTGGAAGCAAATGCTATATTAGGAGAGATGAGTATGTTGGTAAATTTGATCCTAGAAGTGATGAAGGAATATTTCTTGGTTATTCATCTAAGAGCAAGGCATATAGATGTTTTAATAAAAGATTGCAGAAGATCATTGAAAGTGCCAATGTGAAGATAGATGAACACTTTAGAGGAAATTCAAGGTCTGTAGATTCTGAACTGACAGTTGAGATGACCTTAAATGAACCAATACAGAGTGCACTTGTACAAAATGTGGATCCAGTCACACTGGCGTCATCAGAGAATTCCACAGTGACTAAAGAACAACAACATGTGAATAAACCCAGGTATGTAAGACTGAATCACTCATAAAATCAGATAATTGGGAATAAGTATCAAGGTGTTATGACAAGAGGAAGACTGGAAAATGAAAAGGTATTCTTAATTTCTCAAATTGAACCATCATCTTTCATTGAAGCATGTAAAGATGAACATTGGATAAAAGCAATGAAAGATGAATTAGAACAAATTAAAAAGAACAATACATGGACATTAGTTCCTCGACCTAAAGACAAAAATGTAATTGGAACTAAATGGGTATTTAGAAATAAACTTAATGAAGATGGTAAGGTAACTAGGAACAAAGAAAGATTAGTGTGTAAAGGATATTCACAGAAAGAGGGAATTTATTATAATGAAACCTTTACACTAGTAGCTAGAATTGAGGCAATTAGATTATTTCTTGCATTTGCAACTCATAAGAACTATAAAGTATATCAGATGGATGTAAAATGTGCATTTCTGAATGGTGATTTTGAAGAGGATGTTTACATTGAACAACCTGATGGATTTTCATCGACAAATGTTAAAGATATGGTTTGTAGATTAAGGAAAGCTTTATATGGATTGAAGCAAGCTCCTAGAGCTTGGTATGCTAGATTGGACAAATATATTTTGAAACTTGGTTACACTAAAGGTAATGCAACTTATATTTCAAAGTGACTAATGATGACATCTTGGTTATTGAATTTTTTGTTGATGATATCATTTTTGGAGGAGAAGATGGATTGCGTAAGGACTTTGCTAACAAGATGTAGGAAGAATTTGAAATGTCTATGATTGGGGAGAAAAAATTCTTTTTAGGATTGTAGATTTCACAAACTGATAGAGGTATATTCATATGTCAAACAAAATACTTGAAGGAACTATTGAAGAAATTTGGTATGGAAAACTCTAAACCAGTAAGTACTCCTATGACTACAACTGATAAATTGACATTGAAGGATGATTCAGCTCCTGTTAATCTGACAAGATACAAATCTATGATTGGAGGTTTATTGTATTTGACACAAACAAGACCTGATATAATGAATGCAGTATGTATAGTTTCAAGAATTCAGAGTAATCCTAAAGAAAATCATGAATCAGTAGTAAAAAGGAGTTTTTGGTATCTACAAGGCACAACAAATCTTGGTTTATGGTATCCTAAAGATGAAAATTTTGATTTATGTGCATACACCGATGCAAATTGGGTAGGAGATGTAGATGACATAAAGAGTACCACTAGCGGAGCAATCTTTCTTGGCAGTAGATTGATTTCATGGTTAAGCAAGAAGCAGAGTTGTACATCATTATCAATAGCAGAATCAGAATATGTTGCAACAATAACTAATTGTACTTAGGTATTATGGATTAAGCAAATGTTGAAGGACATAAAGGTAAAATGCAAAGAACCTATAATCATTTATTGTGATAATTCAACAACAATTGATATATCAAAGAATCTGGTATTTCACTCTAAGACTAAGCATGTTTCTATCAAATATAACTTTCTGAAAGAGAATGTTGAAGCAAGAGAAGTAAGATTGGTTTATGTGAATACTAAAGAGCAGATTGCAGATATCTTTATAAAGCCTTTTCCTAAGGAAACCTTTGAATATCTCAGAGAGAAGCTTGGGGTAATACCCTCACTGGTAGAGACTTAGACAATTGAAGATTAGCATCAAACTCACAGAAACTAATAGATAAATCTTTTTTTCCGGCTTTGATGGAGGGAGGAGAGCTACTTCTCAGGGGGAGTAGTTGGTTGTATGTTTTGGTATTTTTTATTGCTTTGGCATTTGGTGTCAAAGGGGGAGAGAGATCTATGGAAAAACATTCTTGGGAGAGAGATCTATGAGACATTATTCATTGGGGGAGAGATATATACTCTTTGTATTTTTTATTTTGATTTATGGTATTGATCTATTCTAGAGATTGTTGGTTTTTGGTTTTTGGCATTTTGTTTTGGCACTTAGATGTTTTTCCATCTAGTGTTGCCATCAATGCCAAAGGGGGAGATTATTGGTATTATGGATGTGTTGCATTATTTTTGTCATTGATGTCAACACTTATCCTTCTAGAGATCTACAATGTTGATTTAGCATTATGGTTATATTGGTTTACTGTTGAACCGACACATTGTGTTCACCGACAAGGTCAGTGACTTATGCACAGTCACCGGTATATGCTCACCGACAAGTTATATGGTTCACCAACATAGTTGATGACTTGTTATCATCTGGAGATCACTTGATTATGTCTAAGAAATGGTTTGGATACTTGGTTTTGGTGTTTTGTTTATTGGTCTAATCGGGTTGACATATTTGTTGTTACCGACAGATTGGTCTAAGTTATGGACCGGTATGCGTTATCTATTCCAAATCAACATGACACATTATGGAGATGATTTATTGATTGGATATTGTTGTAATTTTATTGAGCCGACATGATGTATCGCATCAAGACTTATTTGTAATTGATTTTATTGCAATATTCTTAGTGAGCTGACCTACACATTTGGTCTTAGGTTTTGTATACATGTAAGATCTCATTTGTGAGATGATAGCAAGGATATGGTTATGGTATGGTATTGTAACATGGATAGCAAGGATATGGTTATGGTATGGTATTGTAACATGGTATGTGCGAATATTGAAGATCATATGAGCAGACCATAGAGAAGGTTCAAGGAAGGTTGGAAGGTGTTTATCAGAGCTTAACCGGTACTGAATCCAACATTGGAGATGCTATTTTGAGCAGTATATTATTCTAGGATTTAACCATCCTACTGTAGTTATTGCGACTCCCATTTGAGCAGTGTGCTCTAGGCTTGGCCTTTCTGCATGTGTAGACCCCATTTGTATACACATACTATCTACAGTAGTATCATCTGATTGTGGGTAAGGTTTCCCATCATGGTTTTTCCCCTTATAGGGTTTCCACGTCAAAATATTTGTGTTATGTGTTGTGGATGTTGTTTCTCTTTCTGTTTAATGCATTAAGTTTCATCAATATTGATATTAACTGTTAATCTGTTAACCGGCAATAAGTTTGGTTTACCGGTATGAAGTATCAAGTTTGATTAAGTTATAATTGGGTTGAAATTCATTGACAACTGATTCACCCCCCCCCCTCTCAGTTTCCCTTCCGGTTCCTAACAAAGGTAAGGAATAAAAAAATATACAATGATTATGATGATTGCATATTGTTCATGTTGTGTACTATGTAATTTTTAGTATACATATCATCTAATTTTTGGCTAACATAAGCTAATTGAATTACATATGCAGGAACCTGAACCCCTTTGACAAGGATCCTGCACAGTCTCATGGATCGATAGGTATAAGTCAATACACCCTATAGAAATAGTTTATTTTTAAAAAATACCAGGAAAACAAAGTTCCTCGGTTCTTCAAACCTCGACATTAGAAGCAAATCTAATACAGTTATTAACACTTGAGGCCCCAGTTGGACTTCTTCAATTTTTAATCTCAACGTCAACTTTAGGGCCAACTTCTTCATCAACATTACCCTCATTTGAAAAATATCTCTCTCATTACCAACTAACTCTCCCATTTGATGGAGTGCAGGTACCACCAAATAGGTATTTGTCATATGTGTCTTCCTCAAGTGAGGGAAATGTAGGAATAGTCGACGAAAGTGAGACATGTAGTAGGTCTAAAATAGGGAGATCAACTAGAGGTCAAAAGATTAGAAGAAAATTCATTAAACACATGGAATTTTTCCTTGCTCAAGGGGGGTCATGCTTTTATGATGATGAGATCAAAGGCGACATTGATGTGCCCTTGAGGTACAAACATCTAGAGAAACAATGGGTACCCAAGGAAATTCCTCCAATAAACATCAATTTTTGTGTTAACGAGAGGATATATCGCATAGCACCCTCATCGTTACATGGTTTGGGCCTATTTTCCATGGACGACATAAAGGTCTGTTACAACAAAGTTGCTGAATTGATGGAGTATGTCAGACCTGTTGGAAATTGAAACTCATTGGAATCATTTATTGTCATTGATGGCAACAAGATTCTATTGAAGGCATATACCGACATTTGGAGGCATACACCAATGGATATCGACATTGAGTATTCAGGGTCATCACCAGCACCAAAACTGGCATCCAACATTTCAGTGAAGTCGACATCAGTCTGGATCCGTAATGTTTTATTGTAAAATCATTTTGTAATTATTGTGTAAGGCTGACATTGAATATCTTTTGTATTGTAAGCCGACATAAGGCATATTGTTTGTAAGGGTATATAAGTCATCCTGTTAGGTCATTTTGAAGATGAGACAATAGGACAATGTATATGACATGACAACAAAACTGTGTGATGTGAAGGATATGTATGAAAGCCATTTTGTATGCAAATGTAATATCATGCTATGATCAATAGATAGTTTGTAAAGAATTCTTGGAGGAAGAGGAGCTATCAGTAGAAGGTTCAGGGTTTATGAACTGGTACATAACAGAGCTTTAACTGGAACTCTTTTTGGCATTGCAAATGCATTTTGTGAGTTCACTTGTACTGTCTTATTTTAGCAAAAGCTTGTAGTCAGTGAGACTCTTTTATGTTGAGCAGTGTGCCTTCCTGCATGTGCAGGCCCCCCATGCTATGTAATATCTTTCATATGGATAGTGAATTGATATTAGGGGTCACAAATCCCACCGTGGTTTTTCCTCTTTGAGGTTTTCCACATATAAATTCAGTGTGTTATGGTGTTCATTCATGTGGCTAGTTTATTTACTTCATGTTATATGTTTCTTCATTTACCGGTTTATATGTGTATGCTATAAAAGGTTAAAATCTTGTGTTACCGGTAGAACATTGATTCACCCCCCCCCCCCTCTCAATGTTCTTGGGTTCATTTTATTCCAACAATTGGTATCAGAGCTTGGTACCTCAGAGGAAGTTTAACAACTTGAGGAAGATGCTAAAACCAAAATCATTGAACATGGCTATGGAAAAGCAACTTGAGATGGCACTTGAGGACTATGATGTTGAAAGGATGAAGAACTTGAAACTCCAAGATGAATTGAATTATGCTAATGAATTCATTCTTATTTTGCAAGAAATGTTGTCATCGGCTCAAGCTAAGAGAAAGGAACTTTTGAAAAACCAGGATGATAAAGAGAAAAATGCTCTCAAGGAACAATGTCAGAAGATGAGTCAAGCTAACATGCTCATGAAGAATGAAATGCAAGACCTGACTATGAGGTTATTAAAAGATATTGAGGACAGAAAGAAGAAGGAAGAAAATCTTGTTATATCTCTGAAAAACAAATTTGATGAATGTGGTAGATTGACTCATGAGAATAATCTGTTGAGAATTGATTTGGTACACTCTTGGAATAATGAACAAGAGCTTGAAAGACAAATAACTACTCTGAGAGATGATCTGACTACTGCAAGTGAGTATAAAGAAAAATTTAGGATTAGTGTTGCAAAGTTGGATGATTTATTGAAAAGACAAAGGCAAATTGAAGATTCTAGAGGACTTGAATTTGTACAAGGTGAAAGCTCTGGCACTGTAAATGAAGATCAGACAACCAGTATGCAAAACTCATCAAACCAGAGGAAACCAGTAAGGCAATATAATGCTTACAAATTCAATGGTAGATGTTTTGTTTGTAATAAATTTGGGCATATGGCTAGACAATGTAGAAATAGAGCAAATCAAAACTACAATTTAGTTCTCGGTCAATGCACAAAATGCAAGAAATGTGGTCATCAGTCAGAAGATTGCAGACTGAATGCCAAATAGCATGCATGTAGAAAGTTTGGTCATTTGGCTAATCAATGCAGGTCAAGGAATGACACTAGATATGTCAAATCAATTCAAAAGAACAATGTTACATGTTATGCATGCAACAAAATAGGTCATATTTCTAAGTACTACAGAAGCAAGACTACATCGGTTAACAATGATAAAGCAAATGAGAAAGAAAAGAAGAAGGTAAATGGAATACAACAAGATCACACCAAGAGATGGGTTAGAACCAAGTGGAGATGCAACTACACTAGTAACTGCACCTATAACTCCACCGGTAGAAAATTCAACTGGTAACTGAGGCATACGCCTTAGGGGTTGGAGAATTCATTGAAAATCTTGTATATTCCCTGTAAGAGAATTGGAGAGTGGTATTAATCATTGATGGAAGTTTATCCGGTATAAAATTATGAAACTAGCATCCGGTAGGGCACATCGCTATGCATTTATGATAGTGATGAATTAGGGTTTAATCGCTGATAAAAAAATAAAATGGAATTATTTTCACTCACCCAGCACTTAAGCAAACCAGAGAAAAGAAAAGGAGAATCATAGGCAATCAAGAGCTAGCAAAGGCATTCCAAAGAATTTCTAGCAGTCATCTGAGAAGTAATCAAAACCCTTCAACCGACAACTATTATCTAGGTATTTCTTTGAAATGGCATCTAGATCATCATCTGCTCCTAATTTCATTGTGAATCCCACTGTTGTTAAGGTCAAAGATAGGCTTAGGCCTATTTTCAAGTAATTTCCCCAAAATGCTCTGAAGGAAGATTCTACTGGCGCATTTTTGAGGGCTGCCGATGGCATGGTCTATGTAGAAGATGTCAGGGCCTATATTCACTGCACCTTAGAGGATTTAGGCACTGAGGAAATCAAGGGGATGTATCAATTTGTGATACTAGGTAACTCTGGTACAATCAAACTAAAATATCAAATCATTGAGGATCTAGGGTTAACTGGAATCCTGTATATTTTGGAATTCAAGGATGAAGTGATTAGATATGTTTTGAGAAAGGTCCATAATGAATTCATCTAGTTGGACTGGCCCCACATGATTACCAAAGAAGCTATTCAAGTGGTCACCAGCTTACCTAAAGTTGGACAGGGACCAGGAAAGAAGATCCCCACCACTGTTGTTGAGAAGCTCACCAACAGTAGCTAGTGATCCTGAGGTGAAGAAGCCTGAGACTTTCATTTCTTCTATCACTTATGATTTTGATCCAGAGGATAATCAACCTCTTGCATTCAGAAGGGCACAAAGGAAGAAAGATGACAAGCCTTCGGTAGAGGAGAAGAAGGTGGAACCAAGGAGGAAGCTAGTTAGAAAGGTAACAACTGCACCCACACCTCCGACAAAGAAGAGGTAGCCTGCTCCATCCACTCCTGCAACCCCCAGAAAGAAGAAAAAGAGTGTGATAGATGAAGAAATTGAATCTAGTAATGTTACCATCATCCCCCCAATGATTTGTGCAAAATTAATTGATGAGATAACCAAAGATGGAATGTTGAAGAATGTGTCAAATTTCTATGAAGATTTAGAAGATAATGAGAAAAATGAAATAGAAGAAGCAATTTTGTTATATTTAGACATATATAAGAAGGCTTTGGTAGAGATTTTGAAGGAAAACCCCTTATCATTGTACAATAAGTTAGATGGAAGGAGATTAGATGCAATTAGGAGGGACAGAGAAATCAAAGAAGTTGAAATTTTGAATATGTGTGGCTCTATAAATAATGAGGAAATGAAAAGATGCATAGATGTTGCTAACAGAATAGTCTTTAGCAACAAAACCTAGCAAATAGGCCTAATCATGGGTAGAGTCAATGAGATAGTAAATGAGACCAGAGATGGTTGGACTAAATTCTTCCAAAAGAATCCTGATTTTCTCACCTCTCAAGAATAATTTGCTAAAGCAACAACTCCCACCATTCTGGAAAAATCTAAAGAGAAAGAAATTTTGGAAAGTTCAGTTCAAATTTTGGGTGAACCGGTAGTCAAACCCAAAACTGATGAGAGTGTACAAACTAAAACAACAGAGACTACATTTGTACAGTCTGGGCAAGGTAATATAGATAATGTACAAGTTACAGATAATATTGTGGATAATACTCTACCAGCAATAACTGATACTGCACCAAGTGGCGAAGCCACTGGTGCATTAGAGGAGGAGAAAAGAGATTCACCGATAGAGGATAAGGAAAAGGAGACTGAACCGGAAGTAGTTTCCCTAGCAAAACCTCTGGCAATTGACACTTCTCAAGTTGAGAAGAAATCAATTAAAGAGATGAGTCCCACATAGCTAATGATGATGGCTACTCAAAAGATAATGAAGGAGGGATCTGCAGACAAAGGAATAATAGATCAATCAATAACAGTTTTGCATAAATTGATTCCTAATTGTATGATTGAAAATGAAGCAAGCCCTTGTAACAATATTAAGGCACTAATAGAGCATATATCTAAAAACTTTCAATCATTGCAACAGATTTTTGACAAGAAGGCACTTGAAAGATTTACTTTGGCCAAGAAAGCTACTTTTGACCAGATTATTGAGACAGAGAAGAGGAAAGTTGAAGAGAAACTTGTACTCATTGAAAATTCTTTGAAACAGTGTACTAACATCTACAGGGTCTATTGTAATATACAAATTCTTACAGCTAATGTAGATCAGAGGTTAAAGGAATTACATGAAAAGATAGCTAATATTGTTAATTCTTTTGATGGACTAACTTCACTTACAACTTCCATTGATGGACAAATTTTGACTTTGGAGAACCAAGTTTTTTCTTTTGAAAAGGAAAGAGACAAGATCATTCGGAGAGAAAGGAGTCTTAGAGGTTTGGTGAGTCCAAGATTGGATTCACTTAGAGTACATAAGAGGGAATGTATGGATATGCTTGCAAAGCTCACACTAGCAAAAGTCGCTGAGAAAGAAACACTAGCACATTTATTGAGTGGAATTGTATCCATATCTGGAACACTCAAAAGTGGTTGGGATACCTATGTATAGTTGTTAGAGAAAGCTTACCTAGAAATTTTGAGATTGGTCAAGCTCCGGTAAAATAATCTGTAATTATTCTTTCAATTCTTTCACTGGTCTTTGGCATTGATGCCAAAGGGGGAGTATATGTATGTGAAAAATATGTATGTAATCTTAAGGGGAGGATAGGTAGAGTATATTGCTAACAGGGTCAATCAGCTCAGGGGGAGCATGATTCATTTTTTAGTTGAACCGGCATGGAATCTATTTTTCACATGAGTGTTGCCATTAATGCCGAAGGGGGAGATTGTTGGCAATTGACACTCATTGGAATCATATGTTATCATTGATGGCAACAAGATTCTATTGAAGGCATATACCGACATTTGGAGGCATACACCGGTGGATACCGACATTGAGTATTCAGGGTCATCACTGGCACCGACACTAGAACTGACATCCAACATTTCAGTGAAGCCGACATTAGTCTAGATCTGAAATGTTTTATTGTAAAATCATTTTATAATTATTGTGTAAGGCCGACATTGAATATCTTTTGTATTGTAAGACAACATAAGGCATATTTTTTGTAAGGGTATATAAGTCAGTCTATTAGGTCATTTTGAAAATGAGACAATAGGACAATGTATATGGCATGGCATCAAAACTGTGTGATGCAAAGGATATGTATGAAGGCCATTTTGTATGTAAATGTAATACCATGCTATGATCAGTAGATAGTTTGTAAAGAATTCTTGCAGGAAGAGGAGATACCGGTAGAAGGTTCAGGGTTTATGAACTGGTACAGAATAGAGCTTTAACCAAAACTCTTTTTGGCATTGCAGATGCATTTTATGAGTTCACCTGTACTGTCTTATTTCAATAGAAGCTTGTAGTCAGTGAGACTATTTTGTGTTGAGCAGTGTGCTCTAGGCAGTGTGCCTTCTTGCATGTGCAGGCCCCCCATGCTATATAATATATTTATATGGCTAGTGAATTGACATTGTGGGTCACAAATCCCACCGTGGTTTTTCCTCTTTGAGGTTTTCCACGTATAAATTCAGTGTGTTATGATGTTCATTCATGTGGCTGGTTTATTTACTTCATGTTATATGTTTCTTCATTTACCAGTTTATATGTGAATGTTATAAAAGGTTAAAATCTTGTGTTACCAGTAGAATATTGATTCACCCCCCTCTCAGTGTTCTTGGGTTCATTATATTCCAACAAGACCTTGTTAAAATTACAAAAATTGGATGCAGATTGTTCGATATAAAAAAAAGTATGCGTAGGGATGCACTGTCAGCAAATTATATACAACAAAAAGATAATGATAAAAGTAAACAAGTGGCTATATACATTGATGGAAGGCGAAAAGAAATAGGTAATATTGCAGGTTTTATAAATAGTATGCAACCTAGGTCAACTAATAAGCAACCCAATTGCATATTTGAGGCACACGAGGGAAATCATGTATTCGTATGTGCGATAAAATCAATAAGTGCAGGGGAAGAGCTGCTAATCGATTTCAATTTGAATTGCATAGATACAAACAAAGTTACTGCCATGGGGGTGGTACGTACTATATACCATTTAAACCAACCTCCAATTAATGACTCCAATATACCATCTTATTATTAAGTTTTTTTGCTAAGTCTATTGGTTTCATTTCGCTAACGTGTTTATATTTTTTCTTTGTCACAGGGTGGCCTGGATCCGTCACATAGCACAAACAAGGATGTAGGTCCCAACACTTCTACCGAGCTAGTAAACCTCATTGTAATTGTACAAATTAGATAGAAGCAAACTGTTACATTATTATGTTATTTTCTTGAGTGTTTTGGAGTAATTTTTAAAGTTCTAATAATATTCTTGTTATAGATGGATGTTCAGGGAAAGGGAAAGGGAAAGGAACATCCCTTACATCAGCACCTCAACACAATATTAAGTGACGATGACTACGCAATTTCCACAAACCCCGTAGAAGTGATAAAAATGTCTATCAAAAAAATTAATAAAGAGATTTTTGCTTTGGTATGCATGATCCCTCAAACTGATGAGATAAAAGATAGGTTGAATCAATTGATGCAAGCAATAAAAAACATGCGAGTAAGCAGTAATGAAAACTTTAATTATAACAAAAGTTCAATAATGGTTTATATTTTATACCCTTTTATGTCACTAACTAAAATATGTACATGTTATTTTTACAGAATTTCATGTGTGATCATCAACCTGGTGGACATGATCGGGGTATTGCAGGTAGTGCAGGTGATGACCATGTTCTATACATTAAAACTACTCCTTCTTTGGACTTGTGAACTTGCTTTTTTAATGCTAGTGTTATTTACATGGGCCTTTCCCTGCCTATACTATTGCTCTCTCTTTAGAATGAATAATAATAAGTTTTGTGTGTGTATATGATTGTAATAATAGTTTATTAAACTGTTAATAAAGTATTTAGCTACACAATTAGAAGTTCTCATTTGATCTGATCTGATAACTTGTATTTTAATTTACTATTATTAAACTATATTTCAAAGTAGGGACATTACAAAGACCAATAAGACAGTGTGAAGTTTGACAGCATGAGATAACACATTGAAGCAATCTAAATAAATAGATTCCATGGACTATCTTTTGTAAGGACTATACTAGTTTATCACTTACACTGCCCTCTTGTCACAAATTACATACCTTTGTCCTGCATCAAAACCTACCTTCCTCATTCTCCGTCATACTGCTATATCATTAATATTAGTATCGAACACTTAGTAAAGGTTCATATTTCTTTACAACTCTTAATAAAGGTTCACCCTTGTTTACAATTCTTGCTGTTTTCATATATTTAATGTATTATTCTTTAGGTGTTGCCAATGTTCCCGTGGAAAGGCCGCCTCATTCGAGGTTATTACCGACTGCAATGTCAGCAACAAAAAGCATGTAGACATCCTCTACTGCTCGTCATGTTGACCCACCCACTATTGGTAGATCCCTCTTTTGCTCTCTCTTTTGTTATGTGTTTATTTCCCTTGAAGTGTTCTTTCTTGGGGGCATTTCATAGTGGATTAATCATTTTCTGTAGTAGGAGATGCACATGAGGATGCGCCAGAGGTGAATACTAGTGATACCATACCATCATTTCTTGGATCTTATCGTATTGCTAGTACGGGACCGTTGCAGACCACATTCATGGTGAGCGACGAAGAATTGATTCCCTTGAAGATATAGAAGGTTCCAGGTACTAAAAAAATATTATTATATATAGTGTAATTGTAATTTACTTATTGATCACTCATTTTGGACTGATTCTCCCATGATTTTTTTGCAGGAAATGATATTTTTTATAAAAATCTTAATGAAATTGTATTCCAGATGTTTGGGCCCACCATACATAAAGGGTGGAACATCATATGTGAACTAACCCTAATCCCCTATTTTTATTTCACATCATTTCTAGAATAGTTTTCCTTTGATCCACTTCTTGAACTATATTAAAGGTAGCTTCAGTTCATTTTTAAATCTAATAGGTTTGTTTTTGCTTAAAAGGTGGAATGACCAAGAAAATAGGTTAAAAGATGAACTCACAAACCGTATGGTTGAGTTGTTTGAAAATGACGCATTCGACAAAACCAATCTCCTTGAAAAAGCTGGCTCATATCTAAAGTATGTGAGGGACTAGTATAGGACATATTTAGAAAAGAACATAAAGTACTAGTGTCCCCCCATGATTCCAGAGAGGGAATGGAAGGACCTAATTTTGGATGCAAAGGAGAGAGTTGAAAGGAAAAAAGGAAATCCACCACTAGACGCCAGAAGAAGGTATGTGATACTATTAAGAATGTAATTATGTACTAATTACTCTTTATATTTTTATAATCTAACATATTTCAAACTTTTCATAGACTGAGTGACATGTCAAAGGCAACCAAGGCAAGACAAGAAAAGAATGGGCAACACAAACTCGACTATGGTGGTTATACGAAACTTGCCGCACGAATAGTAAGAATCAGTAAATGAAATATCGCATCAAAATATTTATAAATTGCAAACAAGTTTTTTTTGAGAAAACAATAGAAGAAAAATTCACGATACTAAGCAAAAATGTAGGGCTCTAAATTCAATAGAGCATCCACAAAAGATGACAAGAGAATTGCCTACTAGCAAGGCTATACAGCCGTGGTTGAACGACTACGAGAATTGAGTGGGCAAACATGAGATTCTAGTGCATCTGTCACACAGGTAAATAAGCTATATGAAAATAATTTCAAATTGAATACCTTACCAATAATCTATTTGATGTTAAGTCCCAACATAAAGTGAATTTATTTGTTTTAACTAAGCAAGCAATTATAACAATGTGCATGACATTGGAATGTAGACTGGTAGTTATGGAACACAACCTCCACATGAAGATCCAGATGTGCATCCCAGTAGTGGAGGTATTCATTTGCTATTCAATTTTTTAAATGTAATTATTAATACAAATAAACATCTTAAATTGTAATTGGTGTAGAAATTAATGTAACCTTTTTTGTTAATATTTTAGAGCATGTAGTCGGTGGTGACCAAGTGAAGCATGATCTGGGTAGACAACATCAGGAACATGATGTTCCCTAGTCAGGTAAAGAGGACCACTGTTATTCATTTAAATATATTTAATTGCAATTGGTGTATTGATTAATGTAACCTTTCGTATTTCAACTCCAGAGGATCTAGAGGGTGTTGAACATGTTGAGGTTGAGGCTAGACCAAATGATTTCAAAGATGATGTGGCCCCATCAGGTAAAGAGCGCCATGGTCATGTTCTTTAAATTAATGAAATACTTGTAACAAAAATGAAAAATGATTTGAATTTAACCATTTATTTGTTATTGTAGAGGACCCCCCTTTACATTGGTGTCCTCGTCCTCAGAAGAGGACTAGGCATACATCGAGATCACGAGCAGAGGGAAAAACAACTAAAGAGGGGGGAAGTGATGAAGAAAATGATGGTCCACTTAGACTTTTCATAGCTTCAAAATTAAAAAAAAAAAAGATTTTAATCTACATTATTTGATAATGACTGATTTTTATGTGTTAATGAATGTAATTATGTGCTAATGAATGTTCATGAATGATATGTGTTAATTAATATTGATGAATGTTGTGTGTTAATGACTGTTAATAAATGTTATGTGTTATTGAACATTATGTGATAATGATTGAATGTTATATTTTATTAATGGATGAAACAATGAATGAATGTTAGATGTTAACAAGGAATTTAGAGTGATGTTTGGGGGGGAAGGGCCAAATAAGCTTCCACCTTCACATGGTTGGCCCTGTTAAGTAGAGAATATTAAACTATTCTCGAAACCAAACGAAGCTCAATAAGACAACACACTTTTCAATATTTCATTATGTTGCATAGTTAATCTTATTGAATAATGTATATTGAATCTTAATTGAAGGGTCCAACAGAGCCAACACGAACAACAACACCACAAGTAAGTGGTTTTTTTTTGGGTTTTTTTTTCATGATAATCTGGGAAGGTTCATCTATAGTGTTATGTGTAATTGTGAAGGTGAGAAATTTATATTTTTTGTGATTCTGACATTTATTTTTTGTTCCAGGTGGATGACTTGTAAGAGGTCAGTGATTACTATTGTACCCTTGGTCATTTGAACTCATTAGACTCAGATTTTATTATTGTTTGTTTTCAGTGGATACATTACCATGATATGTTATTTATATTTTTATGACATTATGTTTTATCTAGATATGAGATGCATAATTTATTTGTAGTATTTCAGTACTTGTGATTTATGGCATTTTATGGAGTATTGCTATGTACTGACATTTTACTTTATTTATGCAATGTGAAATTCTATGTTGTGTGTTTGCAAGTGTATTGGATGCAAGGGGACGATTTTCCTTCACTCATTTCGGTGAGATAGGGAACGTTACGATTCTCCTTCATCGGTGTGTATGTCGTGTTTTCTATATTGTATATATATGCATGTGTGGTTCGGTGATGCAGGATATTGCAGGTACAAGTATCGGGTAGGTACGGGGTATCGTCTCCACCTGGCTTCATATTTTTGAGTGTGCCTTATATTTTCCGATGGAAGTGGAGGAGGTAGTAGTTGACCCTATTTTATTCAGTTGCACTCGTGTGAGTGTCGTCAGTTGGTCGTCCTGTCAGTTTGTTCGACCTTTGTATTTTTGTCATTTTGATCTTCTTATGAGTCTTTGCTTTGATTTGCTCAGTTGTGTGTTTAGTGGTTTTAATTAATTAATTAAATTTATGGTATTATCTCATAGTTGAATTGTTTATGCATTGAGATTATAAATTTAGTTAATTAAAAGAAATTATTAAATTAAGATGCAAGCTGCATGACATTAGAAATATATTTTTATTAAAGTTTTTGTGGAAAAATAGATTAATTGTATTTATTATTTCCTAGAATTATAAATAGAATAAAAGAATAAATAAACGAATGAATAAAATAATAAATTAGAATTAAAATATTGCTTTAATTTCTTTATTTAGAAAATTAATTAATTTGCATGAAAAAAGAAAAGAAAGAAAAATTATTTTTAATTATTGCATGATAACTTATCCCTTTGTTAGAAAATTGGAAAATAAAATAAAATTGTTTTTATTCTTAATTTAGGTTTTTGAGAAAAAAGTTATTCAACCTGGAATTTTAGTTTAAAAAGAGGAATCGGTCATTATTTAGGACACACAGGAAACAGGTAAGGAAATTTAGGTGAAGAAATTTATTGGAAGCTTATTGAAAAGATTAGGGCTATACCAAGTTGGATGACTTCTTTGATTGTGGGTTTTTAGAATATATTTCTATCTTTCTCTGAATGATGTGTTTGTGAATTATTTGTCAGTTTCAAAACCCTCTTCTGGTTAATTTAGGTTTTGAATTAAAATTCTTGCCTGATATTAATTTTCTAGTGTGGGAGTAATTTAATTTTGAGAACATTGGGAAAATTATTCTCTCTAGTTTGATTTGTTCTAATAGTCCTTTAAATAAATCTCTGTGATTTCTTTAGAAATAAATTTAATTGTGAATTAAATTTATTGGATTATCTAATGTTAAAATAAAAAATATAATTGAAATAAAATTCTGGGAATGAATTTTATTGAATAGGAAAAATTTAATTCTATGTAAATTCTGTTAAATGGTTTTTGTGGATTTGGAAATTATTTTCATGTTTAAAAAAAAAAAAAAAAAAAAAAAAATTAAATATATATATATACAAAAAAAATTAAATATATATATATAGGTAGCCTCTACCCAAAGTTATATATATATATACCGCTGGTAGCCTCTACCCAAAGTTTTATTTTTATATATATATATATATATATATATATATATATATATATATATATATATATATATATATATATATATATATATATATATATATATATATATATATATATAACTTTGGGTAGAGGCTACCTACGGTAGCATCCGCTACCGGTGGTAGCAGTGCTACCAAACAGTAGCACCTGCTACCAGCGGTAGCATAGGCTACCGTGTGGTAGCATGGGTTACTGTGCCAGGGCCAGCATGTTAACATTTTTTGTTATATTATTTTTTTTTTACCCTGTGCGTACTGTGATGTACTATTTCAGGTTTCAAGCCCAGGGGTTGGGTAAACAAAACAATTTATGTGTTGTATTATGTGATATGTATATAAATAGATATATATATATATATATATATATATATATATATATATATATATATATATATATATATTTATTAGATGTGTTTTCTTTATGGTGGTTATTATAATATTTTAACTATTATTAAAATGTTGGTGAGGAGTTGATATATATATATATATATTTGTAATATAATTATAAGTATATTATATATATATGACGTATATATATAGGTATGCATACAATTATATTATAGTGTAAAATCAGTTTATAGTTTGAATGTTTCAGAAAAGCTTATAATTTTTAGAATTGTTAATTTTGAAAATACATTAGGAGAATTATTTCTATTTAACTTTATTGGACAAATGACAAGATGGATTTATTTGTATAATTATATAGTTGTATTTTCTTATTTTCTGGAAAATCTTTATTTTCAAGTAATTTATGCTTTTGGCTGTTTTAAGAAAAGATTGCCTGTATTAGGATCTTGTGTAAATTGTGGGTGCAGTCAAGCTTAATTTCATTGCGATTCTGGTTGAGTTGTCATTATGTTCTATGTTATTTCTCCTTGGTCAGGTGTTGTTGTATAACCTTGTTGATATGAACCATTGTGTGTTTTGTCCAAATGGTCAATCTTGGGTTAGTGATTGTGTATCCTTCACCTGTGCTTTGTCAGGATTGTTTATGGTTGTCTGTTTCACCATAGAGTTCTCGTAAAGAGAGACCTTTCTTGTTAGTGTCCTATGAGAGAGAGTGGCTTTTGAGCAGGGGTCGTGCCCGAAGTGGATGACAGGATAACCCGTCAGAAGTCAGTTAAAAAGTGATAACCTAATAATTGATTAGGGGGTGGGTAGAATAAATATTAATTAAGCTAATGTACCTCGTGCATAGGTGAGTGCTTGTACAGAGCTCATAATGTTATGAGAAGGCCTAGAATGGCAAACTTACCACCTTGTCTTCACGAAAGGATTGGTAGGGTCCGCATGAGACTTAGTTGGAACCGGAGGCTCGGGAGAGGTTACCAAGAGAAACCCAAGATGGGGGTCGGGACCTATGGAGGCTGTACCATGGTATCCACCATAAGACATGCGATGAAACTCTCTCCTTCGAGTCACTAGTGTTTTGTGAGTTGAGTTACATGGATGTTGCAGAGTCTTGTAGTCCTTTCATACTTGTCTTACTTTGCTTGCTTGAGGGTTTTCTACTATCTCCTAGCACAGTGGGGTGGTTCCATTTTGGGATCACATGGTCAGGTGGTAGTGCCACTACCCATTAGATGTTCTAGATTGTATCTTCAAGCGAGGAAAGGCTTTGTTGGTGTTTCTTGGTTTGTGGTTCATGTACCATCTCTTGTTCAAGATCATTGTTCAGTTGAGACCCTGTGGTCATTGTATCATATTTTTATGTAACCTTGATATTGTAACTTTGTAATCTGTGGCATTATTGGAAGCCATGTATTTATGGATATTGTAATAGTATGTCAGTGGAATGTATATTAGTTCAGTTGCTTTGATCTTATGTTAAATTGTATTATGGATAAATAAATGCATTGGAATACTTTGTTTTCTTTCATTATCAAGATTTAGATGTATGTGTAGTTTTAAACTTGAGAATTTAATTTATCTAATTAAATGGACAATTGGATTAACTATGGTGTTAATATAATCTACAAATTAATCTTCATTCGTAGCCCTTAGGAAATCATATGTTAGACTTCCGTTGTATTATTAAACATGCAATGGTTATAGTTTGTGCACTTAGTCTTAAAAAAAAATTATTTCACTCTTTAGTTGCCTAGTTGAGTTGTTTTTCTTTAGGGTTCCTGGTGGGGCATTACAATTACTATCAAAACAAGGGTCGCTTTGATGAACTCATATCCATGTTTGTGATGACCAACAACACTGGAAGGAACTTACATATTTATATATTCAAGATGATAAAAATGATAATGTTGCCACTACTATCATGAACCATTCTCCAGAGCCATGGGATCATATGCAATTCAAAGATGTTGTAGTTAAAGTGGCCAAGGTTGAATTGTACTACAAATTTGTACACTTTTATTTGCAAGAACACCTAGATCTTATTAATGACCTCTTGAATGTCCTTTCCCTTAGGGTAGACCACACACTAGTGGTTGACATCATGTGTAAGGTATGACTCTAAACTCTTTTTTTATGTTACTGTTTTTAGGATTACCGAGATGTCTTTCACTTGGGTATTAAGTTTTTCTAGATGTTCTCTTTAGCAGCTATTTGGTTTGGAAAAATTTCATGACTATCTTTTGTTCTGTTGTATTTGTTATCCACATTGGATATCTTTGTCTTGTGAAGCCGGACATGGTTGTAGTACAGAGCAACAATGTAGCTGTTGTTAATGAGGCTTTGAATGAAATTTATGTAGAAGAGGAAGATTATTATAGGCTTCAAGAATATATAGATATGCACGATAACTTTGATCAAATAGGGCTTACTCAGAGGGTGAGAGGAACTTCTCTATTGGTTCTTTCATTTAAGTTAAAGTGGCATGTAATTTAGTATTTGAATTTTTTTTTAATGATCTTCAATTTCAATTAGGTTGAGAAACATGAACTTCTTGAATTCTGGTTAAAGTCTTTTCTATAGCGAATTTTCTAGGAGGCAAATGATTCTTGAATTTTGTCTGGTTATATTTATCGCTTGCTAAAAATTATGAAAAGCTTACTTATAAATGTTTATGAAGTTGTGTCTGTATAAATTAAAAGTATGATTCCTTGATGAATATTGCTTTTGAAAATACCTGATTTAATTATATTAGATCAACAATAGACCAGTGCCTTCGTCCCTTACCGATTTCATACTATTTCAAATTGAAAGATCCTACGTATAACCATGGAGACAGTTTTAATAACTTGTTTTCAAAACAAGACCATCACATCAAAAGCATCTATATGGATTGTAACTGAAATATAAAATGTAGTTAGTCTTATTGAATTTTAACTCTGCTCTGAAGACCAATAAGAAAATTTAAAACTTGCCAACCAACCTTTCAAACTAATGCTCAAACTGGAAATTAGTCTCAATCACAATAACATAAGATAACACATTGATGCAATCTAATAAAATAGATTTATCACATGGAACTAATCAATCAATTGAAAATCATATACAATTTAGAATGAAGAACACTTGAAACTTATATTGAAAATAGATAATCAAACCAGTTGATTTCAATATGTATCATCCATCAACTTTGATATTTCTAGAAAACAAACTGCATAAGCACTGTATAAAATTGTCTTGATAAGATCATAAAACTTGAGGTATCTCCCCCACTTGCTCTAAAAGATCCTCCATTTACAGATGATGATTCAATTTGAAAGTGAAAGGGCATACCCTTTCATTAAAACTAAAACTAACAAAAACTAACTAAAAACTAACTTCCTAAAAATTGTCTTTACAATATGAACATATTATAAAAACATAGAAAAGCATGACTCTGGGCTCCAACTTAGGCATCAGGTCTGGTATCCCAGCATCTTGCTACAGTTTTGGATATGCTCCAAGTACTTCTCTGACTTATATGTATCTGCATCGTTGATGATATCCCTGACAATGACTTCCAGCGTGACAAAGTTTTCCATCTGTTTCACAGTCTCTTTCAATTCAATTCCATCAATTTGGGCAATATCAAGGGTAGCATTGAGAAGACTATGACATTTCGAGAGACATACATCTTTATCCTTTAGCTCACCCTTCTGATCAGTTAACTGTGAGAAACCATGTTGAACAGTGTCTTTGCATTCATCATATTCAAATTGTAATTGTTCATCAAATTTATTGTGTTTAGCCAACAACCTCTTTATTTTTTCAATTTCTTTTGTTTTTGCTTTGGCCATTGTTTTATCATGCAACCTTATTCCCAATTTGTTTGAAATTCCATTGTGTGAAACTACATTGTCCATGTTTTTTTGAAACACTGTCCAGAATTCTTTCAGAAAGCCTTGTAAAGCCTCAAATCTTTTAGTTAGTAATACACCTGCAGTATCTGCCCTGACACTTTGCATCTGTTTTAATATCCTTTTATTTTCTCGTTGCAACTCCTACATTTTTTCTTCCATTGAGAGCTATCTAGAGTAAGAACCATTGGCACATGTTGCCCACTTCTCCTTAGTGTTTCTTCATACAACGCCTTGTACTGGTTCCTCTCCCTCACTACTCTGACCATCTGTGCTTTATTAAATTTTGAAATATCCACTCTGATATCAACAGAAACAATTGGATGAATTTCACCAACTTTTAGTTTCATCATATGGCCAAAGGCCTTGTCAACATCAATGATCATTGGTCTCTTGTGGGGAGGGTATAGAGCCCATAACCTCAAAGATTCCTCATCCTAATCAAATCTTGAACCAATAAATACATCATTTACACCTTGTATATCCAATTTGAATTCCTTGTTTTTTGAATGCAATATACTGTCTAAGATAAAGGAAGCATCGAGGTCCCATCCGGGAAACAAAATCACCCGAGCCTCTATAAGAAGTTGCCTCCCCTTTTGAGGGGTCATTGTGGTTATCTCTGTATCAATTTCCTCTTTTAATTTATTTACCAACTCAACCTCATTATCAGGCATTATGTTGGGAATAGAGTCCCTCAATTTCTTCCCTTTAAAATTGTACAAGAATGTTTTGAATTCTTTGGAATGAATAAAAACATCATCAACAACAAAAGTAGAAAACTCCTCTAACTGAGATTCGGCATGAACTTCTAATTTTGTCTCTATTTGGCCCTGCATGTTTGGCTCTTCGTCCTTCTCTGGCACTTTCCATCTAGAGACAACTGCATTCTCATTAGATTCACTTTCTGCCTCCTCCTCCTCAGTTTCAATTTCCTCAAGTCGTTGTCTCTTTTCTTCCAGTTCATTATTTAGTTGATCAATTACATCTTTGGCCTCTACATCCTCCATGTTCCTGAAGATATCTTTAGCCTCAATACTGACATGCAGATAACCTCCCAAGTTCTGGCTCTTCTTGAAAGACTGAATGTATCCTTCAGGATCATAGTTTTTCCTGGCATAATGATCATAAAAATTGTATTCTTCTATCAACTTCTTATCAATTATTTCATAAGATTTGGTTGACACTATGGTGAAATCACCAAAACTTAGTGTCTTGGGCAGGAAGGCTTGCTTACGCATATCTGCAAAATGTTTAGCATTGGACACACTCAATTGCCTCACAATCTCTAGATAAGCTATTATGTCTGGTACTAGTTTTGGCAGCATGTAGGGGCTCCCCTCAAACCCATATACTCTAAAACATGTAAAATCCTTATTCACAAACCAGTCCCCCCAGTTATGATCAACAATGTGTCTTTCATCATAATCCCTGGGTCTTAGGAACCTCTTGATCTCGTCAGAGATAGACCCTTCACATGAAATCCCATACATTCGGTACAATGGCATCACAATAAGTTCTTCAAACTTAATATAGTTGGATCTCATATATCGAGAATCCCAAAGAGATGTCCACAATTGGACGTGTTGCTCCTCACCTTCCCTGTTCTTGGTATTTAATTTTAGGCCTCAGGCCAAAAACCCTTTACATATCCATAAAATAACACTAGATGCATCAATAGTGAATAAAATTTGAAATTGGGATGAGTATCATCCCTAAGGTTTAAAAAACCTTCATGCAACCTCTCCACCAGATATGTTGCATAGTCAAAAGGCCTAGGTTCATACATTTGTATATCAGAGGCTAACACCAGTGGCCCAGTGCTTGCCAGATTAGGCACCTCCACCCCTCCTACTTTTCCACATGACATATATGTGTACTCCAAGTAGTGTTTGAACAAATTAATGATGAATGGTGGCCCATCTTCCTCTGTTAATTTTCCTGCCTGCCTCTTATGAATGGCAAATTTCCAGTCAGTATATGTAGTGTCCATTCTGAGGTATTCTTCCTCCAACTCCCCAAAGGACAAGGGCTTATTAGGACTGGGGTCTAAATTCAAAACCTCGTTTATGGTACCCACAAAAAATATAATAAATGCTTCCCCATTTAGGAGCTGAATTCACCTCTTCACCAAATTATAATTCCTCACCAAAACCGCTAGCAATCTTATGTTTACAAAAACATTGGGGACTGTTAGCTTACCTAAATTTGTCATCCAAGGATTGCAGAGCGACATCTCCTTTCTCCTTCTCAAATAATGGAACATAAATAGTTCATGTCCCCTTACCTTGGTCAAGACATCTCCGACCTCTTTGTACTTGTCTTCTAATCGGTCTCTCCCCAGCAGGTACTGCTTCAACCTTCTAGATTTTGGGCCCGGTGCCTGCATTTGGTCTATCATGTCTTGGTTTAACTTCCTAACTGGAGGCACCTCTTCAGTTTTTCCTTTCTTTGCATTAGAGTCAGGGCTCTTGGTCGCCCTCTTCTTTCCTATTGAACTCGAAGCTTCCATTTCTACAATTACAATCCTCTACTCTATTTTTCAAAGGTGCAATGTGTTCTATTTGTGTATTCTTCTTTCACCAACATAGTATTTAGACAAGGAAATTTCTAGTTCTTCCGTATTCTTTTGCAATAATGAACTTCTCATAAAATTTGCCTCATGCGAACCATAGATGCATATCTAATGCAAGTATTAAATAGAAGACTTTTAAAAATTTCAGTTTTGAATTCTAATATGATAACGGCTCGTTGGCATATATCTCCCCGATGAATATTTCCCTTTTGGTGCTCTCTAAATAGCCCTTTATCTGCTTTGACATCTTACTTTCTCTTATCAGGATACCCTAAGCCGACGACTCCTTTTCCTCCTTATCGGTATATCTCAAACCGATATTCTCATTGAGAGTTAGGTGAGCTCATTTAGCACTATCACGATAGGCATTGTTTCCCCAATGGGATTCACCATTGGCATAGATATTCTCGATGCAACCAACTTCATTTCCACGAGTCTTCCCAATAGTGTCTTCTCTTTGCTCAATCAGTCTGCTCCTTCATCGGGTATCGAGATAATCCAAAATGAAACATACTGATAAGCAAAGTCTTCCTGATAGAGTATATTCCATCTGTATATGTATACTAATCGCTTTGGCTATACCAATGCAACCGGCTTCATCATCATGACTCTTCCTGATAGTGTCTTCACTCCACTCAATCAGTCTGCTCCATCATCGAGTATCGGGGTAATCCGAAATGAAACATACAGATAAGCAAAGTCTTCCCGATAGAGTATGTTCCATTGGTATATGTTTCACCGATGATTTCTTCAGGTGTTGAGGTGGCTCAAAGTAACACATACCAATCACTTTGGCTATACCAATGCAACCGGCTTCATCACCATGAGTCTTCCTGATAGTGTCTTCACTCCGCTCAATCAGTCTGCTCCTTCATCAGGTATCGGGGTAATCCGAAATGAAACATACCGATAAGCAAAGTCTTCCCAATAGAGTATATTCCATTGGTATATGTTTCATCGATGATTTCTTTGGGCGTCAAGGTGGCTCAAAGTAACACATACCAATCGCTTTGGCTATACCGACAGACTCTTATTTTTGCCACTCTTATTGGTATAAGTCTTATCGATACCCTCATTGGCTATCGACAAGACAATTCTCCACTTCTTCTGCTAGTGTTTACTATGTCAATGGGTCATATTGGTATAGTTTTTGCTTGCATCAATTCTCCTCAACTTTTCTCCTTGATCGGTATAACTTCTATCGATGAGTACAACTCTAGCTTGCTACGCTCTCTCATCGATATATGGTATCCCGATGCCTCCTCACCTCAATCGGATGATCGTGAACTTGCAGAGGAATTGGTGGTGTATTTTGTGGAACATGTATACAATTGGTAAAACATATAGTTGGTAATTATCTCTCACAAGGTAAAGTATATTTTGAATTTTCATTTTGGATTGGGGAATTGAAATGGGGCTTAATTTTACAATTTGGAACTGCGGGGCAAGAAAGAATGCATTTCTTCATGCTTGTTTATATGCTATGACTTGATCAGACCAAATGTGGCTTTGGAACTTGCCTGGATGAATAATATGATTGACTTTGTGTTTCCATACCTAATTTAGGTTTTTGATATACTCTGATGATTCTGTGAATATTTTAAGTTTCTCTTTAATAAACATTTTAAATCTTCTGCACAATTAAATAGCTAATATTCAAAGAATTTCTTTTTCAAAGTTCATTCGAGAATACATAACAAAAGTTGATGAGCTTGTTAAGGACAAGTTAGAGGTTGTCCAAGAAGAGAAATCCAAGGAGAAAGAAGAGAAAGATCTTGTTTCTCAACAGGTATGCATTTTTCTTAATTGAGCCTCAAGGAGCACTTGTTCTACTCTATTGACGGTTTTTAAAAATTCAAATAAATATGTGCCTATTTTTTTTATAGAATATAGAATTTTAAGAGAATAATTAAGGAAATTATAGAAAATAGCATGCGCATTTTTAAGAGAAAAATTAAGGAAATTATAGACAAATAGCATTTTTAAGGAAATTATAGAAAAATTATGTGCTAACATATTGTACTGTCTAAAAAGGATAATCTTTACAAGGATGCAATGGAAACTAGTTCTCAATCGGGTGGTCATGAACTTGCAGAGGAATTGCTGGTGTATTTTGTGGAATAGGTATTTTGTAGAATGAGTTAGAGGTTGTCCAAGAAGAGAAAGATCTTGTTTCTCAACAGGTATGCATTTTGCTTAATTGAGCCTCAAGAAGCACTTGTTCTACTCTACTGACGGTTTTTAAAAATTCGAATAAATATGTGCCTATTTTATTTACAAAATATAGCATTTTAAGAGCATAATTAAGGAAATTATAGAAAATAGCATGCACATTTTTAAGAACATAATTAAGGAAATTATAGAAAAATAGCATTTTTTAGGAAAATATAGAAAAATTATGTGCTAACATATTGCACTGTCTAAAAAGGATAATCTTTACAAGGATGCAATGGAAACTAGTTCTCAATCAGGTGATCGTGAACTTGTAGAGGAATTGCTGGTGTATTTTGTGGAACAAGTATTTTATGGAATGAGTTAGAGGTTGTCCAAGAAGAGAAATCCAAGGAGAAAGAAGAGAAAGATCTTGTTGCTCAACAAGAATGTATTTTGCTTAATTGAGCCTCAAGGAGAACTTGTTCTACTCTATTGATGGTTTTTAAAAGTTCAAATAAATATGTGCCTATTTTGTTTACAGAATATAGCATTTTAAGAGCATAATTAAGAAAATTATAGAAAATAGCATGCACATTTTTAAGAGCATAATTAAGGAAATTATAGAAAAATAGCATTGTTTAGGAAATTATATAAAAATTATGTGCTAACATATTGCACTATCTAAAAGGATTAACCTTTACAAGGATGCAATGGAAACTAGTTCTCAATCGGGTGATCATGAACTTGCAGAGGAATTGCTAGTGTATTTTGTGGAATAGGTATACAATTGGTAAAGCATATAGTTGGTTGTTCTCTCTCATAGGCTAAAGTATATTTTGAATTTTCATTTTGGATTGGGGCATTGAAATGGGGCTTACTTTGCATTTGGAACTGCAGGGCAAGAAATAATACTTTGCTCCATGCTTGTTCGTATGCTATGACTTGATTAGACTAGATGTGGCTTTGGAACCTGCCTGGATGAATAATATGATTGACTTTGTGTTTCCATACCTACTTCAGGTTCTTGATATACTCTGATGATTCTATGAATATTTTAAGTTTCTTTTTAATAAACATTTAAAATCTTCTGCAGAAATAAATATGTGCCTATTTTGTTTATAGAATATGTATGCTCAACTTCTTCCCTGCTCAGCTTCTTCCCCTTTTCTTTTCCAGCACCTCCAATGCTTGGCATGGGAGTGGGCATGGGAGGTTGCTTTCAGCCAAGTATGAGTGGAATGGGAATGCCTCCCATGCCAGCTTATGGTATGCCACCTATGGGTGGCTATTGATGGGATTGAAGAACTTAACATGGGACACAATTCTTCAATCATACATGGTTTTTTGAGGCTAATCTTCGAGTGGAAATATTAGATTGTCAAATTATTTTTATTGTCATTTGGTTGGTTGATACCAAATAATGAATCTTTAGTATTATCGTATTGGTCAATCAGTTCAAATCTTTCCATCCACCAAGCATTCGACGCTCGAACTGTCGCATGATTAGATTGTCAAATTATTTTTATTGTCATTTGGTTGGTTGATATAGAATAATGAATCTTTAGTATTATCATATTGGTCAATAAGTGCAAACCTTTCCATCCACCAAGCATTTGACGAGGATGTTGTATGTCCAACAACATCCTCATCGGATAAGCAGTGAGAGGGCGTCAAAATTCTGACGCCCACCCAATTTATTCCAATGACTATCGAGTTTTGCCGATGGCTAAGCAGTGAGGGGGCATCGGAATTCTGACACCCACCCAATTTATTTCGATGACTATCAAGTTTTGTCAATGACTAAGTTGTGAGGGGGCATCAGAATTCTGACACCCACCCAATTTATTCCAATGACTTATCAATTTTTGCCAACACCCGGGCCATCGCACATACAACATCCTCATCAGTGTGGATGCCCTCATAACCATCAGACGTCTGATGGCTAAACCATGACGAGGTCATCTAAATTTATATGTCCAAATCATCACACATACAACATCCTTGTCGATGTGGATGCCCTCGTTGAGGTCAAAATTTCAACGGCTACACAGTGACAGGGCTATCTGAATTCAGACGCCCAAACCGTCGCACATACAACATCCTCGTTGGTGTGGATTCCCTGGTTGCCATTGGAATTACAAAAACTTATCAAGTTTTACTGATAGCTAAGTAGTGAGGGGGCCATTGAAATTCCAATTTATTCTGACGCCTTAGCCATTAGAACATTACCCTGAAAGGCATTGGAATTCAGATGACTTATTGAGTTTTGCCGACGGCTAAGCGTAGTCATGGCCATCGTCGGAAGAGTCTTTGACTCCATCAAAATTCCGACAATCTTGAGCACCATTGGACTATCTGACTACAAGTTTTTGATGGCGTTAGTGGTCGGCAGTCCGATGAATTATAGTCAAAATCCCGATGAACTGCCATCAAAATTTGAGGCCAAATGTACTAGTGATCAATCTTCTGTTCCCAACCAAATCACCTCATACTTCACCAACTTCTCGACACTATACCCATACCTATCCATACATAAATTTCTGGACTATAACATATCTGAATCACACTATTTTACATCAATGACAAGAAAAACACATATCTACAACAATCTCCCCCTTTGTCATTGATGGCAAACAATAAAAAAATGTTTACCAATAGAATTCACAGACCCAATGGTCATATCATTTCTCCATGCAATGTTCTCAATTCCAGGAAACGAATGCAAAAAATAGAAAACCAAACAAAAAATTAGAGAACCCTACTAAAATGGATGTACATATCACTCTTCATTATCTTTAGGTTATCAAACAATTGTCGTCATATAATCTCACACAAATCATACTCAACATTCTTTGTAATGATCTTTTATGCTATATAAACTTTGATAGATGCACAAGAACCTTCTCTATTCATATAATAAACTCTATATGATATTTTTATTGTTGCATATATGATTTCTATATCTTTGATGGTGTCAATTCTCAATGCTCTTCCATTTGATACTACATTGATCGCACATAACCCTGACACATCTTGCAATACTTCTTTCAAAATCAAGTATGGCTTATCAAACCATAAATATTTGCTAAGAACAATTCTGATATTTTTTTCATTTTCTATCATTGGAAAATGATTCCATGTATCCAAACCCTTGAACCCTAGGGTGCCAAATTCATTTTTCAATATTTGTGAGCTATCAACCAAATTACTCTGCATGAAAGCTCTATTCTTTCAATGATCATACTCCTCTAAAACAACATGAATATATTTACAAACATCTTCCTTATGAATAACTCAATCATCTATTCTAGAAAAATCTCCAACTGAATCTATTTTTGATAAAATAAAAGACTTCAATTCATACATGGGTCTAGGTTCATTATTTATACTTACCATTTTTGTCATTATACCAAATTTCTATTCTACAAGCTCTTTCTCTCACACTTTCGCTCAAATTCACTCCTTCGTGCTCCTTCGCTTTCCAAATCACAAGTGCCCAAATGATCAATAATCACTGAAATAAATATTCACAAATTAGGTCTTCAAAAACGTTGATACACTATTTGTCGAACCTTTAAAAATTACATTCCGACTATAAGATAAGATCTAAACCTCCGGATAATCACCACACATATTTGCCATGCTAAATGGAATCTTAGCATCAAACCAAGAGGGTTTGTAAAGATGTTTTCATTAAAGATCTCCCTTAGACCCTATTGTTTGAGTTAATTACCAAAAGAAGGAACTACGTCTACAACGGATGTCAAACCACCTTCAATATTTCCTTTAGTCTTCTCTTCTATTTTTTGTACCCACATTTTCTTTCCTTTTCCTTTAGAGTCCATTCCATTCTCTGGACAAGCATTCCTTCCTTTATTTCTTTTATAAAATTTTGCAATATGCCCAACAACATTATAATTATAATATATCAGACCATTCTGCATCATATTACCAATCATATTTCTCCTGAAATTCTTATTCCTGCATTCAATAGCTTTGTGCTCATGTCCATTGCAAACATAACAATATCCATTGAAAGATATGACGTTTATGTTCATATTAATTCTACTCCTACATTAACTAGCCTTATGTCCAAACTTGTTGTAATAATGACAATTTCTATTGAAAGAGTAATTCCTTATCTGATTTCTACATCCACTTGCATTGTGCCCTACTTGATTGCATGAAAAACAACTTCCTTTGAAAGATAAATACATGGAATAGGAGGAGGTCTCTGGTCCATTACAAACTTCTAGAAATTATTATTAGGCATGAAAGCATTCTTATCCTCAATAACATTCTTTAATCCCTTGTCCTTTTCTTCACTGTCCCTTGAACATTCACCAAACTTTCCACAATTATGAAATTGCAAGATAGATTCCCGAATCTCTTTTCCACCTTTCAGACTTAAGCTATTACTGATATAATCTTTTGCATCTTTGAGCTCCCTTTTTAGATATGACACTTCCTCTTCAATTTTTGAGCATTCCTTAGATTTCTCATCAATATTTGTCTCATAATCGTCAATAGTTTTCTTTCCTTTGTCAACTGCCTTCTTATACTTGTCTCTACAATCATCTAGATCAGCCAATGAATACCTCAGTTCTCCTTCCATATCAAAAAATCATTCAACATCATTCCAATCACCTTGATCTAAAGTATCCATATCATTCAACTCTTCTTCAAATATTGTTTTCAAGACTCTGGATGTACCTCAAGTGATTAAGCTTACTCAAGAGGAACCTTGCTCTGATACAAATTGTTGAACACACCAGATGCTGAGAAGGGGGGTTGAATCAACATAAAATAATTTTTTTAACTTAATAAGACAATTAACAAACTAAATCCATTAGACCATATTATGAAGAGTTCAACAATAACAGCATAAGCACTCACACAAGAACACCAATATTTTATACGTGGAAAACTCAAACTAGGAAAAACCACGGTGGGAGTTAACCCACAAGATAATCCACTGTATATGAAATGATTACAAAAGGTAAAGATAAATGCTCCATAATTTCTATCCAAGGCTAATTGCTCATGGAGAAAGATACAAAAAATGATTTGTAGACCTGAAGCTAACTCGACTTAGGACAAGATACAAAATTACAATATCAGAAAAGAAACTGTATAAATAGAAGCATCTCAGAATATTGATTACAGTCAATGTTAAAGCACAAAACTCTTCTCTTACTGAAATATTTGATCCACCAAACCTTCTTTATCACTGAATCTAAATCCACTGTTATAACTACACTACAAAAACAACTAAGATACTTCCTTGCATCACACCCTTATTGATCTTCGCTACTTCACCATTCATACATCAAACTCACTTGCATCTTTCTATATCAATTTATCACATACATAACTCGCTTACATAATTCAACTCTCTTACATACCACTTCTCTTCAATAAATCATCATATATATATCAAACCAAAACAAAATCATTCTCACCAAGTCATCCAAGAAGAAGGATTGTAAAATGTACATACTTTCCCGACCAAGATATACAATTGGACCAAAAACATGAAACACAAAACATAAATAGGACCAAAACCATCATTCAAACCAAATCAAAAGAACACTCCTTGTGGAATCACTGGACCAAAAATGCATTATATTCAATTATGATAATATGGCCTAATGCTTGCACCAATTAAAATTCTACACAAAAGAAAGCGTCCAGACCAAAACAAACAAAACCTAAACTAATGCTGATAATTTTGATATCATTCCAATGCAACTTCTCAAACATAGAACTAATTATATCAATCTCTGGTTGCAAACCAAATCGCCTCATACTTCATCAATAATTATTCATATTTTGATTAAACAAAGCTATGGTAGGAACCATTACAAAACTCTTGAAAAAATATGAAGAATTGTTTCTCTAGACATTCATTGAGATGAAGGGCATAAAAGAGGAAGTTGGGACCATGAAAATGTTGAACTAGATAAAATGTTGGTGGTAGGTTTAATCAAACCAGTGGACAAAAATGAGTGGATAAGCCCAATGTTTATTGAAAATAGAAAGATAGGAGACATCCGAGTGTGTGTATACTTCCACAAATTAAATAAGGCATGCTTACATGATCCCTTCCCAACACTCTTTACTAAAAAAATCTTTGAATAAGTTTCCAGGAGAGAAGTTTGTTCATTCACCGATGGATTATATAGATATCATCAAGTCCAAATAAGATAATAAGAACACCTTTTCTATAGAGTGGGGCTCATTCATGTACATGGTAATTCTTTTTAGGCTCAAGAATGCTCCAACAATATTTAGTCACATTATGAAAAACACTAAAATATTTAATTCATGAATTCCTTGAGGTATATTTAAATGAATGGATAGTGTATGGGTTTGTCCAAGACCATGCACAAGCACTCCAAACAATGCAAGTGTAGAAGCATGTAGATTTCATTGAACCTAAAGAAATATATTTTTTGTAGCCTTGTTTAAAATGTTACTAGGACACATCATATGTAAACAAGGCCAGATGGTGGATCCAATGAAGATTATAGTTTGTACTGGTCAAAATATTATTAGAGTTTCCACCACAAGAAGGGAAAAGACCACAAATATTTTTTGTTAGAGACCATTACATTAAAAGAAGGGTGAACCTAATAGATCTAGCCTCAAATCAAAAAGGATAGGGCTAGGAATTCTTATTAGATTCACCTAGGGATTTTGGTTATTTATCCTCTTTTAAGTTGAATTGTGAAAATGTTAAAATGAGGGTAAATGTGTTGAATTTGAAGTAAAAATGCATAAAAATTGAGCTACAGTCGTCAGATCGATCCACAAACCAGGATCTAAGTAATATGCGAGTGCTCAAATTTGTTCCCGAAAGGAGCTTTCAAAATGTCAAGACTAGAACACCCGTTGTTCTGGTCCTTCACACTTTTTCTATCCAAAGGGGAACTTGTTCATCTCTATAAATAATGCCATTTAGAAGATTGAAACCTTGCACCTATTCTTGCACACAAAAGAGAAGGGAAAATTTTTGGGATTAGGGATTTTCCTTAGGTCAAACCTTGATTTTGGAATGAACCATGAAATAGAAATGAAATATAACTAAATTGTTGTAATGGAAATGATATCCTTTTGAGGGAAATGTTGAATAAAGTCTGAAACACTAATGATATAGCTCTTAATGGAGTTTTGTTTGTCTCCACAAGGAATTAGGGTTTCATGAAGTCTTCATAAACATAGAACATGACTATCAACTCCAATGCTTGAATCTTGACCTTACTTATTCTCCAATGCTTGAAAGAAAACTGATTTCTTTAATGCTTGTTTGCTTGAAGTGATTGCACAAATATCTTCGGTGGTCTTTCAAATGAGAGGGGTAGACCTCCTTTTATACATGTTTGTCTAAAAAACAACTTAATTTTTTGACATGAGCCGACACAAGATCTAGATTCTTGCCCAAATGATGTTACCATTAAGGGGCCCAAAATGAGCCTTGATTGAGACGACTAGAGTGCCAGTGCCTTGGTCCTGATCAATCAAGGACCTAGAAACGAGGGCCAGAAAGTGTGCATGTTGAAAAAGATGAACTTATTGCCTAGAGTGAGCAGAATCAAGGCTTGGATCAGGCTTCAGGACATGAACACCAAGGTGAGGGCCCAAATGAGGACAAAATTATAAGGGAGTACAATTTAGGATGCTACATTCAACCCCCAATTTAGCGGGAGTATGAGACTAAGCATACTCTTGATAAAGTACAAAGGTTTACATTGAAAGCCTTTCATCAAGTCATCAAAGAGGCTAGATACACCAAGACCCCAAAGTAATTGAGGATCTTACTACTTCAATATCAAGATAAAAGGGATATCACAACAGAAATAAAATAATGATTGCTATCCTAGTAAGGATCACTTACTATGAGTCATGAAAGGGAAAACACCAAAATTACAAAGAAAAGGCCTAGTTTGGCCTAGTTTGCAAAGTAACTTGAGTATTGAGATATGTGATAGTGTGTGCATAAAGTGAAACATTGAGCGGAGTGTATGCTCCCATGTCAGAGAGATTGCATACACCTCAATGGGAGAAATTTCTTTAAGGTAGCATACATGCATCCAAAAGATAAGCACGTTATCTTAATGAAATGCCCCCAATAAAGGACAAATCAAAGGATATTGGTCACAAAACACATAAGGCTTCTACTAACTCTGGGGTCAGTAATGCTCTTATGATAAATAATATATATCATGAATATATTTGCATTGAATTGACCTCATCCCCAAAGGAAATAGAACCACAATGGAAGAAGGGCACATGTGTCTTTTGATTCAACATGGAAGAGACCAAAAGAGATATAAACACTTTGCATTGTCCTCAAGTAGACAATACTAGGGACAACAAATAGAAGAAGTGAGATACAAATAGAGGAATGTCACAAACAAGCAAGAGAGGAGAGAGAGAGAATATATAGCATAGATGAAGTTAATCAAGAAAATCATCTGCCTCCAAATCTTGTTGAACATTGTTTTGGGAAGGTGGACAATATGCAAGAGGAGAAAATTTGAGCATGGTATATGGAGCTCATGTAAGTTCCAAACAAGGACCATGCTGTATTGATGAGTAACTTTGTCTGTTACTAGGAGCTAGGATTAATGATTTTTTTAAAATTATTTAGATAAATCATTGTCAACATCAACAAGTTCACATTCATAATTGGAATCATTAGCATCAATATTGTTAGCATGAACATCATTTTCTTTCATTTCTTCATCAATATTAATAAAAATAGGATCTTTTATATGTATAGAACATGAACCATCATCTTTCTTAAGGATATTTAATCTTGGTGATTTAGGTGGAACTTCCTCCCCAGGGTTAAGAAAAGGCTAGACAAATGGGATCATGTCAACATTTGGTGCCTTCAGGGAGGAAATGGGTTGAGAAGCAAGTTCACAAGCCTTAGCATGACACCTTCATTAGTGTTCTCTCACACAATAGTTTCTTTTAGTTTTAGCCTAGGGTTGTGAAGGTTTAGGATCAACGGAAATATATTTCTTCTCTTCCTTCAAAGGAGGAGAAATATGAGAAGGGCTACTAGTTTTTAAAGATATGAGATGTTGGATGCTTCCCTTTGTAAGATGTAGAAGGTGGAACCACATCATATAAAGGAGGAATAGAAGGTGTAGGAAGGATACTGGGTCCATCATGAGGAGGAGGAATAGGTCTAGGATCTTTAGGTTTACTCAAAGATAAGATCATCTCATTCTTCCACTTTTTATAAGAGATAAATAGAGCATCACTTTGAGGTTTAAGAGGCTCAAATTGTTTAGGCCAAAAGTAATCAAGGTTGAAATCTTCACACCTCATCAAGGGTTGATACATGCTATGATTAATTGTTACGGTCAATCTTTTTTTCATTTCAGGTTCCGTTTCAATCCTAGCATCGGAGCCAGTTCGATTTCCTAGTAATGTTACTTAAAAGGCATCTGGAACTGCTCCTTAGTATAGGACTGGAATTGTGCTTCTTAGAGAAGGGAAGGAACGCAGAGAGTAACAAATGGTTATGCACAAGAATCTTCCTCTCTTCAAACCAAACCTTGCATCAATAGTCTCACTAGGATCAAAGGTAATGCATAGGTCCTTAGGAGGTGTAGGTTTATCAACAAGATCCACCACATTATTAGACTCAAGGCCAAGGTCATTCAGACAAAATGTAAGATGCTTAGACTCAACCACATTAGTAGAATGAGAAGGCAAATGATTAGTAAAAATTTAAAGATTTTTATTAGGATAAGCTAAAGATTTATTTCCTTTGTCATTTACACCAGCCACAAATATAGTATTATTATCAATAAAGTCTTGAATTCTACTCCTTAAGGAATAACACTTTTCAATGTCATGACCGGGTTGACGATGATATTCAAAAAAGGCTTTGGGATCATGATAGGGTGGAAAAGGTATGGAAGTATCAATTTGTTTGATGGGAGGAATTTTTAACATATTTTTATTCAACAATCATGTCATAATGCTATGCAAAGATTCAGGAAGAGGAGTAAATTATTTTCTAAAGTATTTTGATAAAGGAAGCACACTTGATGTCACATATGTTACCTAGGTATTGATGTTGTCATAGAACCTAATGTATCCCTTCTTTGGTTTAAACTTCACAAAAGATCGTTGAGGACTTTCATTATTATCAATTGAAGCCATTGAAGGAGATGATTCAAATTGACTCACTTGAAGTTGATAATTATGAAGCACTGCGCACAACTATGTAAAGGAAGTAAACTCATAAAAGAGAAGCTTATCCCTAATATATTTTTGTAAATTAGAAATAAAAATTCTTTGAACATCTTGATCAGACATAGGATAAGAAATTTGAGAATACAAATGTTTATATCTACCAATAAAATCAGTCACTTCTTCTTTAACATCTTACTTACAATAAATCAAATCAGTCAAAGTAATCTTATGACTAATATTATTGTGAAATTTTTGAAATAAAGAATTAGAGAATTGTTGAAATGATGTAATATAATGAGGAAAAGAACAATACCATTGAAATTTTTTATCCCTAAAAGTTCTAGTAAACAATTTAGCCAAAAGTCTTTGATCATGAGCAAAATCACTACACAAAGTTTGGAATATTTTCACATGAGTCAAGGGATCACCTTTTTCATTATAAAGTTCCAATTAAGGGATTTCCACATATTTAGGAGGGGAAGCACAAACAATGCCATATGATAATGGGCTCACTACATCAAATGTGGGAAAATTAAACTTGGATTGGGTAATGGAAGCTAGATGTTGTTGTAAGGATGAAATGATTTAGGCTAGGCTATTGATTGTTGCTTCGGTTGATGGATTGAAATTAGACATATTAGATTGGGATGGAGGAGTGACATTATTGGATGTAGGTGGAGGTTGAGAGTGAGGAGGTGGAACACCATGGTATATAGGTATGGGAGATGATTGGGTCACAAATGGAAGACTTATGAAAGGAGGCATGAAATAATTTTGATTAATAAATTTTCCCCCTTGGCTAACATGTGTAGGATTAAATTTTGTGTGGAAGTAGTCATGATAGAAGATGTGAAAGTGGGCATACTAGACATATATGTAGCCATAGGAATAAATTGATTAATTTGACTAGGATCTTGCGTGTAACCAAGTGCTTCAACACAACTTTTCATAGGCATGATATTAGTGTCAACAAAATGAGCAAGACCATGCAACAAATCAACACCAATTTTATCATTTTGAACCATTCTTTTTAATACTTCAATCAATGGAATTTACTCACTTTCTAGGTATTGTTGACTCGTCCATTATTGAATATTTTCAAATTTATTATCAATATTCTCCAATTTATCAACAAAAACCCTAATTAGTGATTCACTCTCATCATGAGAAATGAAAAGAATGGGGGCAAATGACATAAAGTGTTGGATTAGAGGAACCACCAACATTCTCATGAAATAAGTTATCCAAATTAGGCTCCATATCCTTAGTAGTTAAACCTTGGGAAGCCTTAATTCTACTTCTTCTTCTCATGGGATTATTGTAGGTAGGACTAATGGTGATAAAACTCATGCACAAAGGAGAGAATTTGAATTTAAAATTGATAATTATGATTAAGTAATGGAAAATTTTATAAAAAATATTTATTAACCAATTAATTAAGCAATTTGATTTATGAATTTGAAAGATAAATGCATCTAGATCATAGCATAGCATGTCATAAAGATGAAATATGAAAATAGATTTGAAACACTATGCAACCCACATGTAAATTTTAGAATTATAAATTCGGGTTTTTGTAAATTCAACCACTAAATTTATGTAATTCAATTGGAAAATGAGATCTAGGAGGAAAATTTTGAAATTTAAATTGGATAAGTAATCAAATCTGAAATAATTAACCCAAATTAGACAACCCATAAGCTCAATTTTAGAATTAAAAATTAGGGTTTTTGTGAATTAACCTCTAAATTTTTAAAATTCATTTAAAAATTGACTTTGAAATGCATAAAAACTAAGATCTAAGAACATAAATCGGAAAATTAAAGTGTAAGATGTCAAGTTCACCAAAATGTAATGGTGAAAATATTATTAGGGTTTCCACCACAAGAAGGGAGAGGACTAGTAATATTTTTGCTTAGAGACCACTGCATTAAAATAGGGGTGAACCTAATTGATCTAGCCCCAAATTAGCAAGGATAGGGTTGAGAATTCTTATTAGATTCACCTGGGGGTTTTGGTTGTTTATCCTCTTTTAAGTTGAATTGTGAAAATGTTGAAATTAGGGTAAATGTGTTGAATTTGAAGTAAAAATGCATAAACAGTGAGCTACAATCATCAGATCAAGCCACAAACCTAGATCTGAGTAATATGTGAGTACTCATATCTATTCCTAGAAGGAGCTCCTGAAATGTTGAGACCAAAATGCCCGTCGCTCTAGTCCTCTGCACTTTTCATTGTCCAAAGGGGAACTTGTTCATCTTTGTAAATATTGTCAATTCTAAAGATTTCATTTTCACAAATGTTCCTATGCACAAAAGAGAATGGAAAATGGTTTGGATTAGGGGTTTTACTTAGGTCAAGCCTTGGTTTTAGAATTAACCATGAAATAGAAATGAAATTTAACTGAATTACTATAATGGAAATGATTTCCTTTTGAGGAAAATGTTGAATAAAGTCCAAAACACTAATGATATACCTTTTAATGGAGTTTTGTTTGTCTCCACAAAGAATTAGGGTTTCATGAAGTCTTCATAAACATAAAACATGAATGTCAACTCCAATGATTGAATCTTGACCTTACTTCTGCTCCAATGCTTGAAAGAAGACTGATTTGTTTCTCACTTGAATTTGAATGCTTGATTGCACAAATATCTTCAGTGGTCTTTCAAAATGAGAGGGGTAGACCTCCTTTTTTACATGCTTGTTGAAAAAACAACTTAATTTTCTGATATGAGCTGACACGGGATCTAGGTTCCCACCCAAATGATGTTACCATTAAGGGCCCCCAAAATGGGCCTTGATTGGGAGGACCAAAGTGCTAGCACCTTAGTCTAGACCAATTGGGGACCAAGAAATGGGGGGAAGAAAGTATGCATGCTTAAAAAGATGAACTTGTTTCATGGAGTGAGCAGAATTAGGGCTCTGATCAAGCCTCGAGACACGAATGCCAAGGTGAGGGCTGAAATGAAGACAACATTGTAAGGGAGTACAATTTAGGATGCTACACAATTATTATGAATCTCCCACCTCCTAAGACCACACCAGAAGTAAAAACATTCCTTGGATACATCGGTTATATTTATCAACTTGTTATGCTACAATAGCTACCCCATTGGAGGAATTGCTCAAAAACAAGAAGACCAACAAGACAATAGAGTGGACTCTAGATTCTCAACAATCCTTTAATACTTTGAATAAAAGGATAGCATAAGCTACAATACTAATATTTCCATATTGGAATCTACCATTTCACATAAGATGTACATTCTGTTAGCATATCAATAGGCATTGTACTAGCTCAACAATGGGGAAACAAAGATCACCCAATAACCTTTGCCAGTAAAAAAATTATCCAAGGCAAAAATAAATTATACCACTACAAAGAGAGAAACCTTGACCATCATCTATGTATTGCACAAAATTCAACACTACCTATTGTACACTCCCTTCACCTTTTACACCAACCATGAACCGTCAAAATTCATTCTGAACAAACCAATAATACAAGGGCACATCTTTAGGTGGCTCCTATTGTTCCAAGGGTTCAATTTTAACATAATGGTCAAGCCCAATAAAAATAACCAAGGTTCAAATTAATTATCTAGAATTGATATTGGAGAACGACCCTAAGGATATTGAAAATGCTTACTAGGAACATGCCTATTTTGTATTATAATAGTACAAGAGGAATTTCATGATTTTGCAGAACTACTTTCAATTGAAAAGTATCCCTCAGATATGTGCCCACATGATAAATAGTCACTATTACAACAATCTCTTCCTTTTACACTGATTGAGGGAGCCCTATACAAAAGAGTAAGATATGATATATCACAAAGCGTGGTATACATATATGAAGGAGAAAATATACTAAGAGAAGCACATGAAGAAATAGTTGGAGGAAACTACAATGGAGGTGCTACAACTCAAAAAATCTTGTATTCTAGATTATGCTGGCCAACTATATATAAGGACTACAAAAAGTATACCAGACAATTTGATATTTGCCAAAGAACAAGGTTACCTACAACTTGAGATGAGATGCCCTTGTAGCCAGTTATTGCCCAAAATCCATTTGAGAAATAGGCAATTTATTTCATCAGACCAATCAAACCTCCAGCTAAAGCATCCAGAGCTATATTCATTATCATTGGAATGGATTGCTTAACTAAATGGACAGAGATTGAGCCCACTAAGGACTGCATAACCTATACGATGGCTAGATTTATCTACCAGAACATAATCACTTGGTTTGGGTGCCCCTAAGTCTAACAAGTGACCAAGGCAAACACTTTGTCAATAAAAACCATCAAATAGCTCCTGTCTAACTTCATGATCTCACACAATCGGAGTACCCCTTATCATCCACAATCTAATGGGGCCACTAAGGCTTTCAATAAAATCCTAGGAACCACTCTCACCAAAATATGCAATGCAAATAGGCTAGATTGGGACATTAAGATACTGATAGTTCTTTGGGTGCACAAAACCACTTACAAATGAGAAACTACACATTCACCATTTGAGCTAGTCTATGGTATAGAAGCAACATTACCCATGAATTTTATTGTCAACAACCTCTGGATAGAACTCACTCTCCAACTCACCGATGATGAATCTCTCAAGGAAATACTCAAACAACTAGGAAAGTTTGAAGAAGATAAAGAAATTGTAGAAGAGTACCCACTAATGGAAAGAAATAGAAAAAAATCCTGGCATAACCGTAATTTAAGAACAAAGAAATTCAAACTCAGAGATACAATTCTTCTCTTTGACAAAGAATTTAACAAGCAAGGTAAAATAAAAGTCTAATGGATTTGTCCTTACTGAACTAATGATATTCTGGAATCCAGAGAAATCTAATTAGAGACACTCAATGAAAATATCCTATAATGCTATGTTAATGGAGCCAGACTAAAATATTATCACAAAGATATTGGAAGAACCTCATTGACTTGAGGATAAGTCAAGTTTTTGTTGAGGGGATGATGTTGACCGAAAAATAGGCTATAGACACTGGTTTAAAGAGATAAGTTTGTAATCTAGTAACATAGTTTTAGAATAGAATAGAAAGATACCATCAAAGGGTTGTGAACCTAAAAGGAGATATAATTATAAGACAAAATAGAGATAAGTAGATAGATGTGATAAAAGAGATACAAGGAATGTATATTATATATTAAGATATTAATATAAAGAGATATGTTTAACTATCCCAATTATGTATGTGGTGTTCTATTTTTGATTATGTGTTCAGACTATATTCATAATACATCTGATTATCACCTCAATAGGACTGAGTACATGGTTATGGACTACAAGTAGAAAAAATCATTTGGGAGTAGAACTTCAATTTTTCCCCTTTAGATTTATTTCTAACAACCACCAATTGATGAGAACATCCCACCTAAAGGCCACATAGATGCAATACCTCTAGAAGGAGGTGAGGTAGAGTGATGTTTAGTCGATTTTCTTTGGTTGTTTGAGTGGCAGTGAAGGTGTGTGGGATTTGGGAGATCACAAGCACTAAGTAGAGAAACTTTTTTTGCATTGTCGACCATGAGGCGATGAACGACTGCGAGAGGTAGAGTTGTCTAGGGGGACCCTATCCATAGTACATGGGGCATTTCCCTAATGATCAAGTAGCTCTTAGAGGTGAGAAACTTCTAGAGCCACTTTTTTGGCTTGAAATTGAATTTGAATCTTAACCTTGGAGAAAATAGAAGCTTTAATGAAAAGGGAGATAGTAGTATTAATAGAGCTATGAGAAAAAAATATAAATTTTTTATTTCAATAATCAAAATAAAATCTCCACCTTGAAACCATGCCATATTTGGGTATACTTGAAAGGAATGTGAGGGAATACTACAAGAGAGCCATATGCCAAGAAAAAGGTTCTCGTCAAAAAGGGCAAAAGAAGTCATGAATCCAGTTCCAAAGTTGATGGGCATGATGAAAAAACTAAAAGAGGTTCTTGAAGGACTTAAGTTGTCTACAGAAAAAACATCGATGGTCTTGTATACCCATATGTGAAAGGCAAGAGCCCACAGGCAATCCTTGGAAAATAATGCACAGAAGAAGTAAGTGAGATTAAGTTCAATCAATATCAACTAGATATTGTGAAACCATCATTGTCAAACTAGCAAAGGTGACTACAAAATTCCACCAAGAGTTTAGAGCAGGAACCACAAGGTGTGTGAAAATCCAACAATAACCCAAACACAACTTGTAGCTATAGAAATCATTGTTGAGAGACCAACACTAATATTTCCACCAAGGCTTGATTGTATGAATGCCAATTTAATGGATTATATCCACTAGAAGAGCTGACAAAACAATGTCAAATGTCTCAATTTGGCTAAGAGAGCTAATGCTGAATTTTCAAATCCTCCCAAGAGAAGAGGTTCATGATTGATTTGGAAAATCAATCTTGAGGGGTATGAATTCCTTTTTATAAAATAACAAGGCATGAACCCATGACAAATGAGCTAGAGGGAGCTCCTGAAATTGAATAAATGTGACTAACAAAGGTTGTGATGATTGAAAGAAAGCCCCACCTCTAAAGACAAAATCATCCCACAAAAAGTTAGGGCTTAACAACTTCCCAAGCATACCAAATGTGTTTTGCAACAAAAATGTGTTATCATTACATTATGTGTTGTCATTGATGTCAAATCCTTTGGTCTGGATTAAGTCCGAATGTGGTATGATGAGTATGAATGTTCATTTTAGGTATGTTGTGCGGTTGAAGGTTTCTTGGTTTCACTGGATGCACTTGGTACCTCAGAAGATGATTTTTAGTAGTATCTCTAGGTCTAGAGTGGTCTGGAGCTCGAGGCCTTAGATCATATATTGAGATTGCATAGTGTGCAAAATCATTTTAGGTTCAACCTTAGTGATGTATGTAACATGTTGAGGAACCGTGTGATATGGTTCACTTTTTATTCCTTGCCACCACTGAAATGTTTAGTGGAGACCTATTTTAGATCTCTATCTCAGTCGATATTGATAATTATAATTTCTAGAGACAGTATATATAAGAGTCTGATTTGATGATTTCATATATGGCTTTTTGTGTTTAAGACATGCAAGATTGAATAAAACCAATGATTGTGTGAGATATTTACTAGAAGCAGTTCCGCTAGTATAGTGTGTTTTTCTTGTGGTGGATTCTCTTTGTCTTTCTTTGTTCTTTGGTAGTGATCCCGTCAGGGCAATGAGCCTTTCAAGGTATTGAGCCCACTAGTAGTGAGCCACCCTTTATAAAAATCACCTTAACCGATGTCATATTAACCAATGTCACCTTAACTGGTGTTTATACATCGATAATTATCATTCTCCATGGTTTTTCCCTTCTTGGGTTTTCCACGTAAATTCTGGTGTTTCTTGTGTCTAATCTAAATTGTGCATGCGTTTCCTAATTCTATTAATTCTGCTTAATATTCTAGATCTGTGCATTAAGGTTAAAAAGTTAAATTTGTTGTCAACTGATTCACCCCCCCCCCCCCCACCTCTTAGTTTCCCAGATATTTAGATATTCAACAATTGGTATCAGAGTTGTGGTTCCTTGATATAGAGCCTAACTGCTTGAGGTAGATCCTAATCCGATGACACACAAGTTATCCATTCCTATCTTTGAAGAATCTTATTATAGTTTCTGGAAAGTAAAGATGGGAGTTTATTTTGTTTCTCTGGGTTACAACACTTGGAAGGCTATGAATACTAAGTATGTTCTACCAGCGAATGAACTCAATACTCCAAATGAGATTCAAGCTTATGAAGAAAATGAAAAAGCAAGGTATGCTATATTCAGTGTATTATAAAAACTAAATTGACTAAGGTTATCTCTTTGAATACTACTTATGAGGTCTGGCAGAAGTTAAAAGACATCTATGAAGGGAATGAAAGAGTCAAGTTGAAAAAGAGGTTAACTACTAAGAGAAGATATGAAAACCTAAGGATGGAAGAAGGAAAAGATATTGTGAGCTACTTTGAAAAGGTGGAGACCATAGAAAATGAGATCAAAGAACTCAAAGATACTTTGAGTGATGAAGATGTGATTGACAAAATTCTAATGACATTACTGGTAATCTATAGTGACAAGATATCTGCAATTGAAGAAACTTATGACCCGAATAAATTCATGAGAGAGAAACTGTTTGGTACCCTGACTGCGTTTTAAGTAAGAAAATTTGAAAAGGATAAAGACAAATTAGAAACTGCATTCAAGGCATTTGAAGATAGTCTGGATGATGAGCGAAGCTCAGTTGAGGTAGAAGCAAACTTTGTAAGAAAGTTGAAGAAAGGCACTGGCAAATACAAAGGTATGTTACCCTTTAAATGTTTTAGATGTGGTAAGATTGTGTTGGATATTGTCATGCATTGCTGCTGTTAGGATATGTTGTTGTCATTCATGTCAACATATTCCTATGTATTTCTCTAGTGATTGCTGATTGGATTTGATGATACGATTTTGCTGTTATTTTGTTAATCACGATTTTGCAAAGTTTAGTATATTCTGGTGTGATCAAATCTGGTGCTAAGTTTTTGGGATATTTTTTGGGATGGTCTTGTGTATCTTCATTTTAGATGGATTATTATTTGGTGCTTTGCAAGTTATCTTTCTTCATGACAATTGTCGATTGGTTGTGTTCTTGAGATTTCAGATGTTGATCGATGAAGATTTGATAAGTGGTGTTGGTGTAGCTGTTCCTGATGATTATAACATGCTTTCTGGTGTTTCCTAGTTATTTCCTATTTGTTTTGATGCTCTGCATTGATCGTTGTGCTATTTTTTGGTGGTTTTCATCAACCAGTATTGATTTTCGTGTTATGCGGTATTTCTAGTGGTGTAGCATGTTGCAGTTGATCTTGGCATGATTTCCGGTGGATTTGTGCATTTGGGAATTTGATTTGTCCATGCTATGCTATGCAATTCATTGTATTGGTCCGATGGTCAATCTTTGTATTGTATAATGTAATCTTGTATTTGTGAGTTGAGGGTTAGGGTTTAGGCGACCTTGTTATCAAGGTTGATGATTTGTATGTATAGGTGATATATTCATGTAGTTTTGGTTTTGATGTTGTGTCTGCATTATCAAAGAGAGGTGTATGTGCGAACAAGTGATTTATCCTTCAGTGTTGAGTTTGATGAGAGATTGGTGTTGCAAAGAAGACAATTGTGCTTAACCAAAACTGTAATCTGGCATTTAGAGATGTTATTATTTCAATTCATTTCTTTTGGATTGTAGTCTGAATCTTATTGTAAGTCAATGAGACTTCCCTGAGGGTTGTAGCCTTTTGGGCCATTATATTTGAGCAGTGAGCTCTAGGCAGTGTGTCTGAATGCATGTGCATTCCCCATTGTAATATTTTCACATACTACTGCAAAGTATCATCTTACTATGGGTAGGTTCCAACCATGGTTTTTCCCTTAACTGGATTTTCCACATCAAAATCTTGGTGTTGTGTGTTGTGATTTCAATTTGCCTATCTATCTCATTGCTACAGTTTATTAGATCTATTTTTGGTGGTTAAGTTTTTTATTCCAATGAAGAATGATTTACCCCCCCCCCCCCCCTCTCTCAGTCTTCCTTCTTGATTGATGGTAACAGATTGATCATATTACAACTAGATGTTTGGAAAAGGAAGATAGACAAAAGTTTAAGGAAAACAAGGGAAAGTTCAATAAGAAGGCATATTATGTTAAGGATGATGTTGGTATTTCAAATGATGAATAAGATTATGAGGATGATGATTGTTTGTTTTTGGTAGAAACTAATGTTCCTAAATATGATATCTCTAAGATTATTGCCAATATATTTCATGCTAGAAGAGATAAGAATGAATGGTTGATTGATAGTGGATGCTCAAATCATATGACTAGTGATAAAAGTAAATTCATAAAACTTGAAAGGTATGATGGAGGTTCAGTTAGATTTGGAGATGATCAGATAGCACAAATCATTGGCATTGGTTCAATTACTTTTGATGGAAAGCATAACACTAACAATATTTATTATGTGAAGGGTTTGCATCATAATCTCTTGATTGTCAGACAGATGTGTGAAAATGGATACTATGTTGTTTTTCAGGATAATGGATGTGAGATCCAAAAGGATTCTGGAACATTTATTGTAGATAGAAGAAGGAAAAATTAAAATATGTACCAGTTGGAAGGAACTACAAAACATTGCTTGATATCACAACTTGATGATAGCTGGCTATGGCACCAAAGGATGTGTCATATCAACTTTGATAACTTGGTACAGATCAGTTCGAAGAGTGCAGTAAGAGATTTTCCTAGGTTGTCTAAACTGGAGAACAACATCTGCAGGGAATGTCAAATAGGAAAGCAAACTAGAAGAACATTCAAAGGAAAAGAGTACGTGTCCACCGGTTTACTAGATTTGGATCACATAGATCTTTGTGGTCCAACCCAGACAAGAAGCCTGCAAGGTGAGAGGTATTTCATGTTACTGATTGATGATTATTCTAGAATGACTTGGGTTGTATTTCTCAGAGAAAAATCTAAAGAATTAGAAAAGTTTAGGATATTCAAGGCAAAAGTTGAGAATGAATTTGGTAGGAAAATCAGGTGTTTAATGTCTGACAGAGGAGGATAATTCATCTCAGATGAGTTCAATGACTTCAAAAAGAAACATGACATCAAAAGACAGTTATCAGTCCTCTAGACACCACAACAAAATGGTGCAATTGAAAGGATGAACTGAACTATACAAGAAGCAACCAAAACTATGATAAAAGGAGAAGAGTTACTAGAAGTTTACTGGAGAGAAGCAATTCACATAGCAACATACACACTTAACATAATTTTGTACGGAAGGAAGTATGGTAAGACATCTTATGAACTATGGTATGGCAGAACTTCGACAGTAAAATATTTCATTTTTTTTGGAAGCAAGTGCTATATTAGAAGAGATGAGGATAATCTTGGAAAGTTTGACAACATAACAGATGAAGACATATTCTTGGGTTACTCAACAAAGAGAAAAGCATATCGATGTTTTAACAAAAGATTGAATAATATTGTTGAAATTACAAATGTAAAAGTTGATGAGAACATTTTAAAAGAGTCAGAAATAGCAGCAAGATATGACTCAGATGAGTCTGGAGAAAAGGAAAGAAAGGAAGAAACTAGGAGAGAAGAAAAGAATGATCAAGATGTTTCGGCATCTTCATCCAAAACACCAAGGTATGTTAAGAAGAATCACTCATAAGAACTAGATCATCAAAGATAAGAACAATGGAGTCATCACAAGAAGCAAAGCAACACAAGGATAGGTCTTGTTGTGTTTTCTATCTAAAATTGAGCCAAAGATAGTAGAGGAAGCCTGCAAAGATCAGAATTGGATGAAGGCAATGAAAGGGGAATTAGATTAGATTGAGAAAAATTAGACATGGGAATTAGTCAGCAAACCAGAAGACAAGAATGTGATTGGTACTAAATGGGTATTCTGGAACAAGATGGATGAAGATGGTAAGGTTATATGGAATAAGGAAAGGTTGATTTCCAAAGGATATAATCAGATTGAAGGAATTGACTTTGATAATACTTATGCCCCGGTTGCAAGAATGGAGGGAATCTAGATGTTCCTACCATTTGCAACATTCAAAGATTTCATATTTTATCAGATGGATGTGAAATCAACATTTCTGAATGGAAAGTTAAAAGAAGTTTACATTGAACAACCAGAAGGATTCGAATTGAAGGATGATCCAAACATTGTTTGTAGATTGAAAAAGGATTTGTATGGACTTAAATAAGCTCCTAAGGCTTGGTATGAGAGGTTAGAAAAATATCTAACTGATAGGGGATTTTAGAAAGGTTCAAGAGATAGTAACTTGTACTTCAAGACAAATTTAGGTAAAATTCTAATTGTGGTAGTGTATGTTGATGATATAATCTTTGGAGGAAATGAAAATATGTGCAAAAGATTTGTTGTTGAGATGCAAAAATAATTTGAGATGTCCATGATCGATGAGTTGAATTTTTTCCTTGGATTGCAAGTTAATTAGAATGATAAAGGGATTTTCATTTCTTAGTCTAAGTATGTCAGAGAACTGTTGAAGAAGTTTGGGTTGGAGAATTCCAAACCGGTATGTACACCTATGACTACTGGATGCAAGTTAACTAAGGATGATAAGTATCCTAAGGTAGATGCAAGTCAGTACAGGTCAATGATTGGAGGACTGTTACATTTGACTACTACCATACTAGATATCATGTATGTAGTATGATTGGCAACAAGGTTTTAGCAAGAACTGAAAGAATCGCATGTGATGGCAGTAAAAAGGATTTTCATATCTTAAAGGTATAGAAGAGTTTGGTCTGTGGTATCCCAAGAATTTAGATTTTAATCTTACAACTTACACAGATGCAGACTGGATTGGAACTATTGATGACAAAAAAATCAAAATTGGAGGAACATTCTTTCTTGGCTCCCAGTTAGTTACTTGGTCAAGCAACTAACGAGGAGCATTCTTTCTTGGCTCACAGTTAGTTTCTTGGTCAAGCAAAAAGCAATATTTTGTGTCCTTATATATGGTAGAAGTAGAGTACATTATAAAATCTTCTTGTTGTATTCAAATTTTATGGATGAAGTAGACTTTGAAGGACATTGGCATGAAATTTAATGACCCCATTCCAATCATGTGTGATAATACTAGTGCAATAAACATTTCCAAGAATCCATTACAACATTACAAAACAAAACATATATTTATCGGGTATCGCTTCTTGAGGGAAAAAGTTCAAGATAATGAGGTCAGAGTTGAGTATGTGCCCACAAAAGAGCAGATTGCAGATATTTTCACAAAGACATTGTACAAAGATACTGTTGGATATTGTTGTTGCTAGAATATGTTGTTGTCATTGATGTCAACATATTCTTGTATCTTGGTGTTGCAGACTATTGTTTGGTGTTCCAGTGATTGCATTGAGTTGACATGGCCGGTTTATTTGTCTGGGATGTTGGAATACCTCATTCCTTATTGCTTTCAGTGATCCAAAAGTTTACTTGATTATATTATCTGATCTAATTTTTAGTTCATTCTTTTTGTTCTGTGGTTGGTAGAGTTTAGTGTTTGATCTGGTGAGCTCCGACATGATCATATCTTTGTTTGCAAATTTTGGAGAATGATTTGGATGTTCATGTGTATCTTTAGTTTAGATGGTTCATGATTTGGTGTTCTGCAAGCTATCTTTCTAGTCCAAATTGATGTTGTTGAGTGTTCATGTGAGTTAGCATGTTGATCAATGAAGATTTGAATAAGTGGTGTTGGTGCAGCTATTACGGATAATTCTAATATGCTTATTGGTGTTTCCTGATCATTTCCTCTTTTTTTTGGTGGTCCGCATTGATTCTTGTGCATGTTTTTGGTGATTTTGTTGATTTCGTGATATTCTTCATGTTATGCAAGTATTCTTGGTGGTGTAGCATGTTGTGGCTGATCTTGGCAAGATTTCTGGTGGTGATGCATGTTTGGAGATTTGGTTGAGGTCCATGCTATGTCATATATGTCATTATATTGGTCTGGTGGTTGATTTATGTATCATGTGATGTAATTTTGTAATTAAGAGTTGAGGGTTTGGCCGACCTTGTAGTCAAGGTTGATGAATTGTATAAATAGGTGGTATAGTCATGTCATTTGTGTGTCGATGTTGTGTCTGCATTATCAGAGAGTGGTGTATGTGTGCATATGCGAATTTAACATTTGATGTGGTGTTTAGAGCATAGATTGTTGCAGGGCAGACAAATATGCTTAACCAGAACTGTCATCAGCCATTAGCAGATTCTATATTTGTAGTTCATGTAATCCAGATTGTAGTTTGAATCTTATTGTGAAGTAGTGAGCCTTCCTTGAGGGTTGGATCCTTTTGGGTCATCTTATTTTGAGCAGTGAGGTCTAGGCAGTGTGCTTGAATGCATGTGCATTCCCCATTGTAATATTTACACATACTACTGTAGAGTATCATCTTATTGTGGGTAGGTTTGCACCATGGTTTTTCCCTTAATCGGGTTTTCCACATCAAAATCTTGGTGTCGTGTATGTTGGTGATATTATGTTTATCTTTGTTGTCAACTTGAATTTCATCCTCAGAATGTTACCTACAACAAGTTAGTTTCACAAAATACCAATAGAAATACTATAGGAAATCCAAACTCAACCAATGAAACTACATGAAATACATATAGAATAAAAATACTATTATTACCTTCATGGTTTATGTCTCATTGTGTCCTAACTCCACTGTTCCTGGTTGCAGATGGTGTGCTCTCAGACAATGCACTAATGGCTTCCAAGATGGCATATGAAGAATGGACTGATAACTTGTAGTTAACTGATACTATGATATGTAATACTACATGATTATGCTAAAATGATTATGCTATTACTATTTGCTTGTGCTATTACTATTTGCTTCAAAATGAAAACTCACGGATGCATATGATTAGCTTGCAAATGCACTTGAAGTCTCTTCAAGTCTAACTCTCTCTCAACTGAAGCTCTTGATTTTATAGACCTTGAGAGGACTAGATGATGTGGCTTAGATCAACGGTCCTGATCAGATCTACAGATTTGGATGGTTGTGAGCAAAAGTGAAGGTTGAGAGAAAGTGGGAAGGAGAAGACAAGTGTCACTCATCTCACCTGACTAGGTTGCTAACTAAGAGAATCTAGGGGTGGTTGGAGGAAATTTAGGCATGATAGGACAAGTGGACTCAAGTCCTTCCTAAGATGTAGGGGGTGTTGGAGAGAATATAGAAGATGGTTATGAAATATGTGTACGTACACAATATTCATTAATTTTGGTGGTTGGAGATAAATGATGAATTAGTATTTAAGAAATATTAATTTCTTTAGCCACATGTTTGATGAGTTGGCAAAAGGAAGATGAAGTGGAGATGGAGGGTGAGTTGGAAAAGAAAGATTAAATAATTTAAGAAATAATTTAATATTTGAGACTATAGGATAGGAGAATAACTATTAAATATTAGATATTTAATTGTTTGGAGAAGATAATTAAATATTAGATATTTAATTAACTTGGAGGAGATAATTAAATATTAGATATTTAATTATTTTAGAGGAATAGAATAAATTAATTAATTAATAGAAAGACATGAAAATGAATTAAATAAATTAATCTTTTCAAATTAACTATTTAATAAAAGAATAATCATTAAATAAATATAAAATATTTATTTAATTGCTCATAGCCATTTTTATGTGTATACATTTTGCCCCTCTTTGAAATGATGTCGAGACAACATTGTTTCAAAGATTAAATCAAGTCTCGACAATGCGCTTGATAGATATAAAAATCCTGATTGTGTGCCCCCTCAGGAGATTGATCGTGAAATTGTTGAAAACTCTGGTTTGAACTGTTAATCTCATGATATTTGATAAAAAATTTAGTCAATAACAAATTAAATTTCCCCATTGAATAGCATTAATTACACTTTCAAAGAGTAAATATAAAATTAACCAAGGTTAATTTTTATTTCATTGTTATCCTTGTTAGCTTGTGAATAAAATATTCTTGGTGAGGTGGCGAAATGGTGATTCCTATGGAGAACCATCGATTTGAGTGTGTTCGGCGATATCAACGACCTCTCGAGTATGGGTATCCGGTATGTATCTTATCTCGAGCTTTGTTTTAAACTTTTCGTTTGACTTTTCATGTTTTTAGGCACGTTTTTTGAATTTTTTGAATTTTTTGACTTTTTTCGGCATTGATTTAGCGCATTTGCAGTTTGTTTTAGTGCATATGAAATTAGGTTTAGCACATTTGCATAGATTAGTGCAAATGATCTTTTTGTTAGCGCATATGTTAAGTATGTTAGCGCATATGCATGGGATAGCGCAAATGTTTCGTTTGTTAGCACTTTTGTAGCCAAAGCTTCCGCTTTTGCTTTGTTTTGCGCATATGTTCATAGTTTTAGCACGTTTGCACAAAAAGTTAGCACATATGCTTGAGTTTAGTGCATTTTCATTTAGAGTTAGCGCATTTGCTCAAAAAGATAGCGCAAATGGATTACTTTAGTGCTTTTGCTCAATAGGATAGCGCTAATACTCAAAATTGATGTTTTTGATAAATGAAAAAGCTAAAAATCACTTTAATGATTAGATTAAACACGTGTAATACGCATTGATGAAATGGTGACTTGATTGAGTGATTGTGTGATGTTGTTGGTAGATAGATTGATAGATTTTTGATTGATCACTTGATCGATTGAAAACCATGATTGCTAGGTTTTAAAATGATTTGATAGCGTAAGTTGCTTCAATTTGATGTAATAGATTTTATAGTTAATTGCTTGATTGATTGAAAACCATGATTGCTAGGTTTTAAAATGATTTGATAGCTTAACTTGCTTCAATTTGATGTGATAGATTTGATAGCATAGATTGCTTCAGTTTGATGTGATAGATTTGATAGCATAGACTGCTTCAGTTTGATGTGATAGATTTGATAGCATAGATTGCTTCAGTTTGATTTGATAGATTTGATAGTTGATTGCTTGATTGATTGATTAATTATTTTGATAAATAGGAGAAACTTGATGTTCTCTAGTGTCGGGAGAAATTACCGACAGTACGTCATTTAGTGTCAGAGCTGACACGGGCTGAGATTAGACATATAGATGCTTGTGGTTTATGCCATCTTTTGTATATGCCTGAGATTACACATAATAAAGGATTGTTGATGGCGTTAGCCGAGAGATGGCACAATGAGAATAACACTTTCCACTTGCCTACGGGCGAGATTAGTGCGATGCTCGAGGATGTCTATAGAATTCTGCACATCCCAGTGACTGGCGAGTTAGTCCAGTATGATTTTTAGTATTGTGTTGGGACAGAGGCTTGGAGAGTCATTTTTGCTGATGATAGCATTGCTAGAGGAGAGATCCACTGGGAGGATATGGTGATGTATTACAAGACTCTTCCTGTGATTCTTGCTAGTTTAATTGGAGGATTTATTTGTCCTGATAGGCGATCGAGAGGTTTTTTTGTTGGATGGGGTGAGATTCTCCTAAGTATGATGCAGCATCATACTCGATATGCTTGGGGTGTTTGTATGCTTGCACATTTATATCATGATCTTCACCAGGTGGTGTATGATGAGAGTGCTAGTTTGTCTACAAGATGCACTTTATTGTAGATCTAGTGCTAGAGCACATTGCTTTTACTCAGCCTATCCATCACAAAGTTCATGGAGAGAGACAACCATATGTATATTTTTATGCAGGTATCCTTACTCAGTATAAGCTGGGTAAAATGGAGTATTGGCATTGGGTGCTTGATTCATTGGATAGAATTACTTGGAGACCATATGTTGACTATGAGCCATGGATGGATGATGCACGAACATTACCATTTATCATTCAAAGTAGATATCTCATTGGTCAAACTCCTTACATTGTTGAGCGACAATTGATTAGTCACATTCTGAGATAGTTTGGGATGATCCAGCCTATGCCTACTGGTGTGATGATATATGCTTGACGGTACAGAGATAGGTGAGATTGGGGACCTTCTTTGTCATTTGAGATTGCTCGTGCAGAGTTTCTTGCTACTCTGAGAGTGGCTTATGATATGAGATTGCACATTCTTGATCCTCGGGTTACTGCAGAGTATGCTCAGTATATATTAGCTCATCCATTTCCTCATATTACTGATCCTACAGATCCTCCTCCCATCTCAGGAGATAAGGATGATGATTTAGATGATCCAGTTTTTAGGAGATGGAGATGGAGACAAGAGCTCAGAGCTTCTTGGGAGGTTAGGGGAGGTGGAGATGAGGGTAGTGATGGTGGTGGTGGTGGTAGGAGACCTGGATGGAGGGGAGGTCGACTGAGAGTCCATGGAGGACCATTTGGACCAATTGGCAGGATTGGGAGACCACGTCCTATGGGTGGGAGGGATGTTGGATAGATTGGGAGGGAGCATGGCAGGGCAGGCATGAGATCACTGAGAGGGTTACCATTGACAAGAGGAGGCAAGGTGACTAGACTGGATGGGGGTTGTGGGAGAGGCATTGATTTTGGACAGATTCAGCCAGACCCTAGGGTTATTGCAGCTCATGGTGGAGATGATGAGGATCCTAAGGATCATGTTCCCCTCATTAGACGATGGGTTCAGAGAGTTACTCAGACAGAGATTCCAGTAGTTGGACAGGTTGGTGGTGAGGAGGCGATTGGGGTTCATGCACCACAATAGGATTTTCTAGAGCGGAATGCATCAATGCATGATATGCCAGAGCAGGATGCACCAGAGCATGATGTGCCAGAGCAGGAGACCATTGACAGTCTTAGAGAACAGATTGATCAACTTCGAGCACAGGTGTAGACTCTTATGGCTGAGAGAGATAGACCTGTTAGGAGACAACCGAATACTCATGGCCTTCTTGATCACATTCAGCAATTTGGATCAGGTACTCTCTCTACTGACACTGTTAGAGCACTAGTGTGAGTCGGGAAGGAGACTTCCCACTGGTGATGATGATATGAGGAGGTAGTTGCAGAGATCCAGAGAGCAGGTAGTTATCATACCACCGTGTTGATGGATACTAGCAATGGTGGGGTCATGGGACCTCCTCAGAGGAGTGGTGATAATGGGAGACAGGCATCTGGAGGATCTTCTTGCCCATAGCCACAAAGACGAACAAATTTAGGTGGTAGTGGTACAAGATAGCCATGACTTGATTTGGAGCATTTGTATTGTTTATTTGATATCATTGTATACTTGGACTTTTATTGTTTTATGATGATCTATATGCAGACTTGGACTCTATATGATGATAATCTTTATTATGCATGTTACTCTATATGATGATGATGCTTATATGCTTTGATTATATGGATGCAATGAATAGATGGATGATGTTCTATATGTATGTTACTCTTTTTGATGATGATGATGCTTTATATGATGATGCAATGATAAATGTTTTTGATTTTTGATTTTGATGACCTTGGATGCAAATAAAAATGATAACTTAAATGACGCAAATGCAATGATCTATATGGAAATGCAAATGAATGATTGATTTGGTTTTGTTTTATGATGATATAAATGCAAATGATCTACATGAAATGTTTTTGATTTTATATGTAATGTTTACAATGATTATGAATCTAAGTGCAAAGATGCAACTAAATGGTCGTTAATGGAATGATAATGCAAATAATAATGATGATACACTACATGATGAATGAAATGCACTTCATTAAATGAAAACTAATGCAATGATAAAATGCAACTAAATGAAATGGATAATGATTAAAATGATTCTAAAAATGAATGCACCTATAATGATTAAATGCAAATTGTTTTTGTTTGTCCAAGTATACTCAATCTTTATTTATGACTGTTGATATGTTAATGAAATGAAATGCTTATAATGTAACTGACAATGAATGCTTATAATGTAGATGACTAATGAGCTAATGAAATGATATAACTAAAAATTGTACTGCCATTCTTCATATGCTATCTTTGTAATAGTGCTTTGATTTCATCATTGAGCTTTAAAATGTTGTAAGAAAATACAAGCAACTTGTCATAATGATTCAAGATGACCTGAGTATTCCTTACTTGGATTTTGATATAGCAAGTTAATACAAGCAACTTGATATAATAGATCATGTTGACCTGAGTATTGCTTGCAGAATAGACAAGGAGTATCTCCTTTCATGCATGACTGGCAACGTCCTCCTTGATCTTTTGCCGATCATACCCCGAGACAAGTTCATACTACAGTAAGAGATAAACCACAGACAACAATAAAAAAAAATAATCATGCCCCATCATAGCTTCTCTAGTCATGGACATCCTTGAGTTGCATAGAGTACAAGATTAGCAATAAAATCAAGATATAAAAAATGAATCTTGCATGTCCTTCACATGTTCTTATGGTCATTAACTGATATAATCATCTTGATGAATGATCTTTGATAATCCTTTATTACTTGTTGATTGATTCTTCAGTTTCTGAGTTTCACAATTCAGTTGTTGATGAAATGCCTTGATTTTTTTGTTGCTTTTTTGCTCGTTATATGTTTCAAAACCCTAGGTGTTTTTGGTTTTTCTAAGTTTTTCGAATGTTTTGGATTTTTCAAAGATTCAAGAGATCACCTTAGCAAAAGGAATTAGGATTTTGCCCCCAGTGGAAACAAAAATTATTATGAATGTATGAATTGATCAAAATCCAAACCATGGTGAGATACAAATGCAGATATGATTGATTTTGATAAAATCTAAGACAGTGACTATGACAAGTATGTCAAAGATTGATAATTGTTGGTAAGCTGCATATTTTTCTACTAATGGTTCAGAGCAATGGATGCGAAAGATGGAATGGATAAGCTAGGATATGATGGAAGCGATATATGTGATATGATGGAGTGGATAGGTGCGCAAAGCGATCTCATAGATGAAGGAACTCACTTTTTAGATAGCGCCTGTTTACCAGGTTTTCACCATTTTTTTTTTTTTTAATTTTTAAATTTTTTATTTATTTATTTATTTTTTAAGACTTTATATGCTTTTTGTTGATTTTTTCAGGACTTTGTATGCTTTTTGTTGATTTTTTCAGGACTTTATATCTCAAGCATAGAATTTCTTGAGATGGATAGAATTGATAGGTTCATCAAACCAATCACCTTCAGGGGTAGATAACTTGTATGCTCATGATCCATATGTTGCTACTATGAAAAAAGGTCCTAGCCAATTTGGTTCAAATTTTTCCTTCTTTTCCTAGTCTTGCTGATTTCTTGGATTTTCCCTTAGAACTATATCTCCAATCTGGAAAATACACGGCTTGACTCTGTGGTTATAGCTTATTGCCATTCTTTGTTGGTATACTTTCAAATGATCTGTTGCATTTTGGCGATGTTCTTGAATCAGTTCTAGTTCTTGGAGTCGAGAGACTCGCTATTCTTCTTCTGATATAAGACCTTGCAAGGATACTTGTAGAGAAGGTATCTCTACTTCTATAGGTAATATGGCTTCTGATCCATAGACCAAACAATATGGAGTTGCCCCTATTGGAGTGCGGATGCTAGTTTGATATGCCCAAAGAGTAGGATTTAGCTTAATGTGCCAGTCCTTTCCAGCTTCATTGACTGTTTTCTTCAAGATTTTCAAGATAGTTTTGTTTCATGCCTCAGCTTGACCATTACCTTGTGAATAATATGGAGTAGAGAACCTATGTTGGATATGAAACTATTCACATAGTTCCTTTACATCTTGATTCTTAAATGGTCATCCATTATCAGTGATAATGGTCATAGGAACTCCATAGTGACAGATTATATAATTCAAAATGAATGATGATATTTGTTTTCCTGTCACTGTTGTTAAAGGCATTTCTTCAATCCACCTAGTAAAATAATCAGTAGCAATCAAAATAAACTTATGTCCATTAGAAGATGAGGGATTAATATTTCCTACCAAATCAAGGCCCCATTGTGAAAATGGCCATGATCCTATCATAGGATATAACTCTTGTGCTGGTGCATGAATGAGATTTCCATGGATCTGACATTGTTTACATTTTCTAGCATATGTGACTGAATCTCTTTCCATAGTAGGCCGAAAGTAACCCATACGAGGAAGTTTCTTAGCCAATGTTAAACCACTTGAGTGTGTCCCACAAATACCAGCACGAATGTCATTAAGAACTCTCTCAGATTCATCTTTTTCAAGACATCTCAACAAAGTACCATCTAGACCATGCCTATATAGGATATCAAAATTTATAGTATAGCGAGAGGACTGGTGGATAAAATTCCTTTTCTGATTACGAGATAAGTCAAGAGGAAGGATATGATCTTTTAATACTGATAAGTTTGACCATATAAGGATTGACTGGTTCCTGATATATGGAAAATTTGATAGGTATGTTGGGATTGAATGGTAGGGGTTAAGATATCTTCCATGATAAATTCATAACATTGTTGATTCTCCTTATTTTGCAAGAGAGATTCTATTGTAGCCGTTGCATCTGCTGCTTTATTCTCATTTCTTGGAATCTGAGTGAATGATATTTCCTTAAAGTGTCGTTTAAATTCATCCACCAGCTATTTGTATGGCATAAGCTTATCATCCTTTGTTTGATATTCATCATTTACTTGATTGATGATAAGTTGTGAATCACCATAGACATGTAGTTCTTTGATATTCCATTCAATGGCCATTTTAAGCCCTATAGCCAATGCTTCATACTCTGCAGTATTATTGGTGCATAGAAATCGTAGTCTATACGATTTTGGAATTGTGTGTCCTTGAGGTGTGATGAAAAAGATTCCTGCGCCTGATCCATATTGTGTATAAGAACCATCAAAGTATAATTCCCAAAAGTTTGTGCTTACTGTCAAGATATCTGCATCAGAAAATTTGATGTGCAAAGGCATGTCATTTTGTAAAGGTGCCTCATCCAATTGATCAACGATGGCTTGTCCCTTGATAGCTTTTTGGTCAACATATTCTATGTCAAATTCACTCAGTATCATAACCCATTTGGCTAGTCTCCCTGTCAATGTTGACTTACTCAACAAATATTTGAGAGGATCTATCTTTGCTATTAGTTTCACAGAATGAATCAACATATAATGTCGTAGCTTTTGAGTTGCAAATACAACTACTAGACATGTCTTTTCTATTGAGGAATAATTTAATTCATATCCAACAAGCGTTCTACTTATATAATAAACTGCTCTTTCTTTTCCTTCATCATCATGTTGAGATAGAAGAGCGCCTAATGATACACTTGCTGATGAGACATAAAGTAACAATGGTTTCCCTTTGGTTGGTGATATCAGTACTGGAGGACTCATAAGATATTATTTTATTTGAAAAAAAGCTTCTTCACATTTTAGATCCCATTTGAATGGAACATTTTTATGTAGAAGATGGGTAAATGGAAGGCATCTATCAGCCAACTGAGAAACAAATCTCCTGATTGATTGCAACCCTCCTTGTAAAGATCACAATTGACTTATGTTCTTAGGTGACTCCATCTCCATGATAGCTTTGACTTTTTTAGGATCTACTTCAATGCGACAAGCTAATATAATGTACCCAAGGAGCTTTCCAGAGGTTACCCCAAATGCACATTTCTTTGGATTTAATCTCAATTGATATCTTTCCAACTTGTCAAAAGTCTTTCTTAAAATGTTCAAATGTTCTTGTCTTGTATAATATTTTGCAAGTATGTCATTGACATAATCTTCCATAAATGTGTGCATCATATCATGGAAAATTGTCGTCATAGCCCTTTGATAAGTCGCTCCTACATTCTTAAGCCCAAATGGCATAACATTCCAGCAATATGTTCCCCATGCACAGGTGAAAGCTATCTTTTCTTGATCTTCAGGTGCAATTCTTATTTGATTATATCCTAAGAAGCCATCCATTAATGAAAACATCTCATGTCCTACTGATAAGTCCACTATGATATCAATGTTAGGTAGTCGGAAATCATCTTTTGGACATGCTTTATTTAGATCTCTGAAATCTGTATAGACCCTTATGCTTTTATCTAGTTTTGATACTGGTACAATACTTGAAACCCATTCTAGATAAGCCACAGGTCTTATAAAACCCACTTCTAATAGTTTCTTCAACTCGGTTTTTACAAGAAGAGCAATGTGCAGATGCATCTTTCTTAGCTTTTGCTTAACTGGTTTTGCTTTTAAATCCACATTAAGATGATGCATGATAAGATCTAGATTAAGTCCTGGCATATCTGCATAGGACCAAGAAAAATCTATTTGCCTTTTCTTAAAGAATTCCATGTATTCATTCCTCTCTTTTTCTGATAATGAGGCAGCATAATGAAGTATTTTAGGATCCTTCGATGTAACAATGTTTACTTCTTCTATTGGTTCTATCAGGGTAGAAGATCTCTCTTGAAAATATGCTGGAAGAATGTCAAGCTTTCCATCTTATGACGCCTCAAGGAGGTTTTCACCATCAGATACATCCTTTGTTTTCCCTTTTGATTGATCTAGTGTTGCCATAAAATGGTTTTCAACAATAGGTCTCTTTCCTTGTTTTATTTTTCTTTTGCGACTAGAAAGTTTGGCATTCTCCCGACTATGAGAAACAACACTTGATTCTGTAATGGAAGATATCTTAGGTGGGATAGGTTCAACATCATTAAGGTACATGGCTAAGTCATGATCATTGGAAAAGACATTTAGTTCAGGGTTGTCTAAATTATCCCAATCAATTAGTTTAGGTTGAAGAAGGGGTAAATCATAATCACTGTCATCATTAGGTGTTTCAACTTTCATGACAAAATGATCATAATTTAGCATAGAATAGGTATTGTCGTAGATTAAATGTTTTTGAGAATTGTCTTTCTCAAGCGTTTCCGAATTAGTCTTAACAAAATCAATATTAGCATTTTGTAGTTCACACTCAAGTGGTTCTTCAACTGACTTTTGTCCCTTAAATGAATGGATTATATCAACACACACATCTTTAATACTGCAAATTCCTTCTTGATTGACCTCATTTACATTTTGGAGTTGACATACTTGTGTATATGATAAAGAGGATTATTTTGCTAGATTTTGTCTCCTTTCAAACTCAACTTCTTCTGGACTAATAGTCAATCCAACTTGACAATCTCTTAATTCTTCTATGGTTCTGCCATATCTAGATATATCTTGTTCCTCTTTTGATGAAAATCTTGTATTTTCAGATGCTTGATCTATCCTTGTTTTTATTTCTTGTTGCATTACTTCTTTGTCTTTGTCATTCCCTTTCCTTTTTGCATACGCCTCTTTTCTCTGAATTCTGAGTTTTTCTTGCTTTTTTTCTAATTTCATCTTTTGTTTTGTAATAGACAAGTCTTCTTTTTTGATAGCTTCTTGGTCTTCATTGTGTTCCTTACTTGATGTAGTAGATAAGACATCTGGACCCCATTCATACTCATTTGAATCTATCTTTGAATCATGATCTAGGACTACTCCACTATACCATACAGGAATGTTGTATGGTACAAAAAGTTCTCTGATTTCTGCCATCTCTATTTTTACTGCTTCTAAAATATCTTGTTCGTATTTTGCATTTGTTTGTATTTCAAGAACCTGTTGACAAGATTTCTCTTTACCCTTGATGGTAATCTCCTTGTCTTGCTTTTCATGTTATTCTTGCTTCTTTTGTTTATTTGTTACTATTTCTGCCGCTCGATGTAGCTTTTCTTGCCAATTTTCTTCTTTAGAAACTGATTTCTTTTTCCATTTTTGTTGTTGATGATTATGTTGCTTTTGATTGGATTTTAGATATTCGAGCCCAGATTTATCTTCTTTGGATTGCGAGTGTGGACAAATAGGTTATGAAATACCTTGATGTCGCTTACCAATTGGTCCTTTTCCTTCATATCCCATTTTTTGCATGATTTCATATCCTTTGCCATATTGTTTTATGGGAATATTGATTTATGTTGCTGTTGCTATAGTTTTATCTTCATCCTTGTACAACCAACCAAGAATATTTTTGTCTTAATTTTCCTTTTCAAGAGTTCCAACACTAACAAATGTCCCTTTAAACATATGTTTTGGTCTTTCTAATTTCTTTGATTGAATATCTATAGGCTTTCCATATCACTTAGGGGAAAGTGGAAAATTATGCAAAGAATACTTTCCCATTCCTTCATCATTTAACTTGAGCTTTTCTTCAAAAGTTTCCCATTACTTTGCTTGAATTTCTTTGGTAGGATATACTGATTCTCTGTTATGTGGAACTCTTGTATCTTCTGTTGGCTTCAAATTATTGCAATATTGACTAGAATTTGCAATTATAGTGATCTCTTTTCCTTCATGAGGAAATTTCACACATTGATGATATGTAGAAGGAACTACTTGCATCTTGTGAATCCATGGTCATCTTAGAAGAATGTTGTAAGAGAGGTTCAAATCTAAAACCTGACACAATGTATCCCTTTCCATAGGTCCTATTCTTATTGGTAGTACAATAGTTTCTTTTTCGGGTCTACTGCATTTTTTGAATATCCCAAAGCTTTTATCAAACTTAATGCACAAATGTTTAAGCCATCTCCTTCATCTATGAGCACACACTTGACTTGAGTTTTATTAATGGAGACTTCAACATGCAAGGGAGCATTGTGAGGATGTTGTAAGGATGCGTCATCATTTTCAGAAAATGATAAGCAATGAGGAGCTACAAGGTGTCCTACCATGTTTTGGAACTGATCTACATCCAAATATTTTTAAACTTTTGTTTCCACTAAATCTTTCTCAAAAAATTTCCTTATGCATGGGTGAAACCTTGAGAAGTTCTAGAATTGATATTTGAGCAGGTATTCTTTGTAATTGCTCCACTAAATTGTATTATTGTGAAGTGGATGTTGGGTCTTTTTCTATACCTGGAAAGGTAACTTTTGCTTTGCTTCTCGTGATAACATTGATTGGTTCTGAAGATGAATTATCTTTAACAATGATCACATTTACCACATCATCATATGTATAAGTGTAATTCACTTTGGCTTTTCCTCTGTCATCTTTTAATTTGGATGATTCACCTTTGTCATAATTTGGAAGTGGAGTTTTGAAAGCTAGGCGTGATTCATTTGTCTTATGGCTATCCACTATGATGGTTCCATTATCGATTAGATCTTGGATAAGGTATTTCAATCTCTGACAATCATTTGTTAGGTGTCCTTTATTTCGATGATAATTGCAAAAATGATTGTCATTCCACCAATTGGGCTTGATCGGTGGTTCATAACTTCTTGCTTCTAGTAAAACAATCAATTTGTTGGCAAGCAGAGTTTTTAGAGCTGATTCTAAAGGTTCTCCAATGTTTGTGAATTTCCTTCGAGGATTGGAGAAAAAGGACTTGGCTTTATTGTTTTCTGTATTGTTATTGCTTGGGATTTAACTTGATAGATTAAAAATTGGTTGTTGTTGTTTTGTAGTACTATTATTGTCATTTCCTTCATTGCTGACATTCCTATTCTTTGACCAGAACTTGGGTTTGTCATTGTTGTTGTTGTTGTTGTTATTGTTGTTGTATGAATTATTTTAAAGTTTTAGTTCTCCTTTCTTTACCATTGCGTTCTCTATTTTCAGACCATTCTCGATCATTTTGGCAAAAGAGGGAGGACATTGCATCCTTAGTCAATAACTCATTTCACTGATAAGATTATCAATGAATATGTCCATTTTTTCTTGATTAGGTACATCTCGGGGATACTTATTAAACATGTGTTTCCATTGTTGCAAGAAGATCATAAAGGATTCACCATTCTTTTGTTTAACATTGCAGAGATCCAGCATTTTTATTTCATTCCTTATATTGTAGGAGTATTGTGAAATAAATCTATTCACAAGTTCTTCAGAAGATTTGATTCCGGATGGTAATATTGAAAACCACTCCATTGATTATCCATTTAAACTCCTAGGAAAAAGATGCATAAGGTAATTTTCATCATGAGAAAATTCCATGCTCATAGTACAAATCTCCCTAATGTGATCCCGAGGATTAGACTTTCCATCGTATTTCTCATATTTAGGAATCTCGCAATGTTGCAGAAATGGTATCATATTCAGATTTTTATCAAAAGGATATGGGCATATATCTTCTAATGAATACTTCTTGGAGCTTGTCCCATTTTTCATTTCTTGTATCTATTGTTGTAGAGTTTTTATTTGATGAGTAAGGTTTGACAATGGATTATCCACATAGTTTCTCCTTGTTTCTTTGTGAGTTCTTTTATCACTACATTCCTTTCTTGTGTCATCCCTTTCTTTCCTTGTTTCTTCATGACTTTCTTTGTTCACGTCCTCATTATTTGGATCATCTGTGTGTTGGGTGTTACTTGCCTCCACATCTTGTTTCAATATTTCTATGTTAAAGTCTCGTGGTAGTTTAGCTCCAGATTTTGCCAACATCAAAAGATATTTCTCTTTTTGTTTTGCCAACAATTTTTCTATTAGCCTATCAAATTTGAATTCTTGCTCAAGGTCTCTAATGGTGCTATTGACTGCTTCTTCATCAACAACAGTAAACCCAAAAGTTTGGAATATAGGATTATCTTCTTCCTCCATTTGTTGTTGTTTTCTAAGTTGTTCGTATTGGGCTCTAATCCAAACTGGCATGTGATTATTTCCAAGTTTTTGAAATTTCCAATGGACCAAGTAAATAGGTGATTATTGGTTTAGGAAGATATGCCTTGTTGATTTTACCGCTATTTTTTGTTCATTGGGATAAAGCGTCTCTTTGTTGAAAAGCACATCTTTGCAAAATTTCACCGTCAAACTCTGTACCGCGGCCACGTAAGTAGTGACAAAAATAGTGTAGGAATGTCCCATGTTTTAATAAGATCTTGCGATTGATATACAAGAATCTTATTCTTTTTTGAGTAGCTTTATAACTGGGTTTTCTTTTCTTAAGGTGATACTTAAAAGTCATATAAGCATTTAAAAAATTTACAAGTCCGTTTGATTCCAATGTTGATGCAATTCTAGTTTTGATATAACCTAGGTTCAAAATAGGAAAGATATATCCAGGATTATGAACCTAGTATAGATTGATCAAGCTTCGTGATAGAGGATTTGATTATCCTAATGAGAGACTTGATAATGATGTTGATTTTTTGCACTTAAGATGTTTGAATCAATAGCTTGTTGAATGTTGATGTTTATAGAACTTTTTGGGAATAACCTGTTGGATTAGTGACCTAGTTGTTGAGCTAGTTTGAAATTACATGATGGTATAGAGACAAACCTACTTCAAGAATAATTTTGATTGTGACATTTTGACATTTCGGTTTTGATCTGGTGTTTCAAGTGTTGGAAAGCTTTCGTATTACCCTTTTCATCAAAAATTTCAGCAATTTGTTGGATTTTTGCTCACTCTTAGATGATAATTTTCTTCAATTTTTGACCATTTGGAACATGTTACAGACATAGAAGACACAATGTCTAATAACCAGAATGCACAAGCAAGTACAAAACCTATGGTAGGCTGAGACAATAGCTATTGAATCTCATGTGGGGTTTCCCCCGAGGCGACGCTATTAAAAGCGGATATTTAGATGCTTGACCCTCCTGGCTCCACCCTCGACACTCACTTCTTCAGGGTAGCCAAGCACCAGTTTCCATGAAAAATCCTAATGGCAAACTTTATATCTCTACTAAAAACCGTATGTGTGTGAGCTGCTTCAGAGGTCCTACCTCCTGCGCCAACAACTAGAAGGATTTTGGCAACTAGTACAAGTGGTTTTTCGTAAAGGCTTCTAGTCATATGGCCATACATGCGGCACTTTCAACTCTATAAATACAGAAGGTTCCTAGCATATAAAGGTGGGGAAACATAGTGTCGGTACGAACTTATCAGCACATGTTGTTTGGGACTTTCGTCACAAACACGATTTATTTATAGTGGATTGGAAGGACTCGGTATTAGCCCGTTTCCACTTTAGTTCATTCCCCTCTCCCTTGCCCCCTCAAGGCAGCTCGGGAAGGAAGGCCCTCTAAAGGATTTAATTGCTTGAAAGTAAAGAAAGCATAAAAGAGTGGGTTTGGCTTTTTGGTCACCCAATTAAGGGGAGAGCATATACCTACCACTTTTGAGACATGGAATATAAGTGTTCTTTTTAATCCTTTCAAAGCAATTGTCGGCTAAGTCCTATTTGGAGATGTTGCTCTAACAAGCATGGTGTTTATTTTAGCCTTTTGTTTTTTTTAAAAGTCTATGTGCAACTATTTTAGAGAAGTTACTAAAAAATGCAAGTTGCATGCTATCAATTTATCCTCTTAGTTAAACTAAATGAACAAGATATGATATGTTACTTCCCAAAATAAGGCTTTTAATTAACTAGATGATGAAATGCATAAAATTTGCCTTAAATACCATCCTGCACATACATATTAGTAGTCTGAAAAATCTGATTTCTTGGACATTCGGACCTGCAAGAAATTTTTGTTAGTTTGTAAACAGAAGCGCTAATCTAACATATGTGCTATCTTCTTTCTCAAAAGCGCTAATCTATAGGTCAAAAGCGCTAACCTAGACTGCAAAACCACTGCTTTGTGGATACAAAGACGCGATTTCTTTGACAAATGCGCTAACCTAGGACACAAATGCTTGAACCTGTGATGCAAATGCACAGACTTTAAGACAAAAGCGCTATCCTAAGATGCTTATGCGCTAACCTATGGTGCAAATGTGCTAACCTAGAATGCAAATGCGCTAACCTAGGATGCAAATGCACTGACCTAGGATGCAAATGCTCTAACCTGCAGAACAAAAGTGCTGTCAGAATTCACACATGCATGAATTTGTATTACAAATGCGTTAATTTTACTTTTTGCGATATTTTTAAATGTATATGTGAGGTCTATGAGCCCCACGGTGGGTGCCAAAATGTTGTCGACTTGAATGTCATCCTCAGAATGTTACCTGCAACAAGTTAGTTTCACAAAATACCAATAAAAATGCTACAAGAAATCCAAACTCAACCAATGAAACTACATGAAATACATATGAAATAAAAATACTATTATTACCTTCATGGTTTATGTCTTATTGTGTCCTAACTCCACTGTTCCTGGTTGCATATGGTGTGCTCTTAGACAATGCACTGATGGCTTCCAAGATGGCATATGAAGAATGGACTGATAACTTGTAGTTAACTGATACTATGATATGCAATACTACATGATTATGCTATTACTATTTGCTTGTGCTATTACTATTTGCTTCAAAATTAAAACTCACAGATGCATATGATTAGCTTGCAAATACACTTGAATTCTCTTGAAGTCTAACTATCTCTCAACTGAAGCTCTTAATTTTATAGACCTTGAGAGGATTAGATGATGTGGCTTAGATCAACAGTCCTGATCAGATCTGTAGATTTGGATGGTTGTGAGCAAAAGTGAAGGTTGAGAGAAAGGGGGAAGGAGAAGACAAGTGTCACTCATCTCACATTGACTGGGTTGCTAACTGAGAGAATCTAGGGATGGTTGGAGGAAATTTAGGCATGATAGGACAAGTGGACTCAAGTCCTTCCTAAGATGTAGGGAATGCTGGAGAGAATATAGAAGATGGTTATGAAATATGTGTACATACACAATATTCATTAATTTTGGTGGTTGGAGATAAATGATGAATTAATATTTAAGAAATATTAATTTCTTTAGCCATATGTTTGATGAGTTGGCAAAAGGAAGATGAAGTGGAGATGGAGGGTGAGTTGGAAAAGAAAGATTAAATAATTTAAGAAATTATTTAATATTTGAGACTATAGGATAGGAGAATAACTATTAAATATTAGATATTTAATTGTTTGGAGAAGATAATTAAATATTAGATATTTAATTAACTTGGAGGAGATAACTAAATATTAGATATTTAATTATTTTAGAGGAATAGAATAAATGAATGAATTAATAAAATATTAATTAATGGAAAGACACAAAAATGAATTAAATAAATTAATCTTTTCAAATTAACTATTTAATAAAAGAATAATCATTAAATAAATATAAAATATTTATTTAATTGCTCATAGCCATTTTTATGTGTATACAATCTTTATTCTTGTTGTAGTTGTTTAGATCTAAGATTGTGCTTAAATTGTCTAATCTGGTGAAAACTGATTCACTCCCCCCCTCTCAATTTTCCTTCTTGATTGCTGCTAACAATTGGTATCAGAGCTAGATCCTCCAGAAGAAGCATGACTACTTGAGGAGATTCGGGATGGAAACTTATGTGTCCAAGAAGGAGACTCTTAGATTTGATGGAAGCAATTATACTATTTGGAAGGACCGGATGGAAGTTCACTTGAAATGTCTTGGAGATGAGTATTGGAAGATTACAAAGAATGTTTACAATGTTCCTCAGAATGGACAAGTTACTATTGCTGAGATCAAGGATGTTGAACATAACATAAGAGCTAAGGAAGCATTGTTGAGTGCCTTGACTGATTCATAGATGACTAATGTGATGGGTTTTTAGATTGCACATGAGATTTGGAGAAAGCTAGAGACCTTGTATGAAGGAGATGTGCAAGTTAAAGTTGCTAAGTTGCAAAGTTTGAAAGGGAAGTATGAAGCATTGAAGATGGGAGAAGATGAACATATATCAACCTTTATGGCTAAGGTGAATGATCTTGTTATGAATATCAAATGTGTTGGTGGAACCCTTGAAGAAGATGAGATTATTGCTAAGGTGTTGAGATCATTGCCTCCTACTTATAAACATAAGGTAGTGTTATTGATGAGATCTAGAGTGTGACTACAGTGACTAGAGACATGTTGGTTGGGAATCTTACTGCATTTGAGCTGAGAAAATTTGGAGAATCACATGAGAAATTGAAGACTGCATTCAGAGCCTCTATATCCGGAAAGCAAAAGTATGATCCAGGAGAAAGTTCATGTTGGGTATCTAGATTTGAAAGAGAAAAGAGAAAGATGGAAGAGCAAAAAAGAGAATTGGATGAGCTTGAAGCCCTTATTTCTCGGAGATTGCTTAAAGGAGTTGGTAAGTATGATGGAAATTTACCTTTGAAATGTTTTTGATTAAGGAAAATTAGGTTTTAAGGGACTCGAAACCCACTTACAAAATGAAGGATATGCATGAAGGAAACTAGAGAAGACAATACCTAGACAAAAAAGCTGCAAAAAAACTAGCAGAAAAATCAGCAGCTAGGAAAAAAGGATAGCACAAAGCCAGCGAGAAACTGGCATCCAAAAACTAGCATTACATATCAAATAAAAACTTTAATGGACTCCTCTGCATTCTTAGCCAATAGCATCATGGCCTTCGTGGCTTCTCTTAGATCATTGTTCTCCTACTTCAGTTGAGTGTCTTTTGTCTTTGTCTCCAAATCATTGGTCGTCTGCCTGGTCCTTTGTCTGGAGATTTGTGGAGTAGAGCTGGAAGTCGGCAGATCATCAATGATAACCATATCCTTATTCTGATTTTTCCTATCCAAGTGATCGACCAAGGCATTCATATTTTGAGACGAGATCCTCAAGACCTCAAGATTGTGGTTCATAAAATTCTTCAATGCCTTCTCAGTTTTAGCAACCCGATTGATGATAATTTCATTATCAGTCTCGGTCTTGTCTTTAACAATTATAATCACATCTTCTAGGTGTTTCAAGTCACCTTTTATAAGATCTTTCTCTATCCAGTCCTGCATTTCAATTTCATCCTCTGCTTCGCTGGTTTCCCCCTCTTACACTCTTTTTCCCCAAATTAGTATCCTTGATCAAATTGTGAATCTTATACTCCAGGTCCCTCTATTTTATTTGTATGTTGGTAATATTTTCAATAACCCACTTTTGAAAATTAAAAGACTCTAGTGTGCAATTTCGAGCAGCATTCAAGATGGTGTTTGTCGTGTCCCTTCCCTGCTCAGAGCTAACAGATTTAGGGTTAGCTTCCTCCATGGAATTCTAGGCAACATTCCTGCTATCCGACGCCAAAGGGTTAGAACTAGGGTTTTCAGTTCTTTTCCCTTCCTCCTCCTTTCTAGCATCCTCTTTCTTCTCACTATCCAGATCAATATCTGCCTCCTTCCCCTATTCCTCCTCCATTCCATCAACCACATTCGTGTCCACTTTTTCAATGTTGGCCCTTCCTTTTTTATGGATAGGGACATTAGACAAATCATCTTCAGACTCAGAGTCATTACGACTCTCTGAAATATGAGCATTTGTCACCAAAGTATCATCTTTGCTAAACCTAGCTTTTTTCTTCAAGTGTTCGTAAATTAGCAGAATAAGCCCCTGATGGGCTATAGGGTAAGATTTGGGCTTTTTGGCATGGTCAGCCAAGCTCTCATTCAAGGAGAATGCTAAATAAAAGGGTAGAGAAATCTTAACCCCATTGCAAAAATGATTAAGAACAACAAAATGATAGTTGTAAACTTTAGTAAATCTACCATCAATGGTCAAGAATTCCATCAAAACCCTTAGCATTTTCTGCCAAAAGGACTTTACCTGATGAGGAAGGTAGTAAGAAACATTGTCTTTGTTGGCAAGCTGAGCCTTCTCATCATCAGTTTTTGGGAAATTTTTAATTGCTTCAGCAGCAAAATTTTGGTCTCTGTAGAACTTTGTGCCCTCCTTCTGCAATCCCGTGACCTCCGCAACCAAATTCTCATCAATCTTCCCGGTTTCCCCAAACAACATAACTTTTTTGTTGATCCAACCCTTAGCAAAGCCTTGAGACACTGATTTTTTGCTTCCATGCAGCTTTTCCATATAGTCTGTGAATCCATGTCGATGGAGCCTCCTCCACACTTTCCACTCACTTTTCTAGTTCTCACAATTAGATGGCTCATTCCGGTTTAGGCTACCTCCCATGTTGAAGAGAAGGTCGAAGTCTTCAGTAGTGTATCTCACAAAATGCAGACCAAGACTTAAACACAAGCTCTTGAGCAGACTACTGGAATCACATCACAGAGTACCTTCCGTGGTTTTAACAGAGTAAATAATAATGGCCACAAAGATCCAACACTTATTATTATAAATCACGTCACACTAACGATCATAAAAATGATGCCTAAAAACAATCATTAACTGACATTTCACATACCCCCAATCTCTACCTTTGATTTCTAGATCCCAAGAGGTAATCATGATTTTAACTTGAACCATTAATACGATCAAAATATAATTGCTCCCAAACATCCCTTTTACATTGGGCTTCTCCAATGTATTTAGTTTCCACCTCTAAATAGACCCCTTCATTAGCTAAAAGGTCTGCAACCTTATTGCCTTCTCTTAGAGTATGGGTTATGATAATACTATCATAGTCATTTAATAACTTTTTAGCACTTTCAATAGTATTAGTTATATTCCAAGATGAAGAACTAGTACCTTTAAGAGGCTGAATGATATTGAGGGAGTCACCTTCCAACCATATTTTTTAAAATTTGAAACCTTGAGCCAGTTGGAGGCATTTCAGCATAGCCTGAGCTTCAGCAACATGATTATTTTGAACTCTAAAGGGAGAAGCAATAGTAGAAATGCAGACACCTTGAGAATTTTTTATGACACCTCCCCCTCCAACCTTCCCAGGGTTGCCTTTAGCAGCCCCATCAAAATTCACCTTGACCCAGTCATAATCAGGAAATCTCCAGACAACATTACCTCTCCTAGTCTTATTGTTAGATATGCAAACTTTATGAATCAAATTCCATTCAGTTAGGATACCTTTCTCAAGATCATTCATGTCAGCAAAAAACTATTGCTTGTTGTTTTTGTGGGGAATATTTATGTTTTCTTTTATCGCCCTACAAATTTTATCAAAGACCACCTGAGATATGCATTTAGCTTCCCTAAAGATTCCGTTATTTCCCTCTTTCCAGATATACCAACAAGTCATGGGAAGGATCAAGGACCAGAGATTCTTGATGAGAGGAAATTTGGTGGGAAAGGTCCATTGCCAAATAGTTTCCTTGAGACTATTGTGCGTAACCCAATCAACTTTCCATTTCCCCCAAAACTTACTCCAGATTTCCCAAGTGAAGGAGCAATGGATGAATAGATGATCAACTGATTTTTCCTCTTTCTGACAAATCTCGCACCTGGTAGGAAACATAAAACCTCTTCAAGACAAGTTATCAATAGTTAGAATTCTATTATGAATAGCAAGCCAAAAAAACATGTTAACTTTAGGAATAAGAATTCTATTCCACACTTTTCCCCATATTGGGCTGCTGCTCTGGGTAAATGTGTTTTTGTAGGCCGAGGCAACAGTGAAGTTACCCTTAGGATTACTCTTCCAGAGGAACACATCATCAAAATCTTTATTAATAGAAAAGGACAGCAGATCCTGTTGAAGCAGTGAAAACCCAACATATATAGCATCAAGCCTAACCCATCTATTCTCCTTCTAGTAGTTACAAACCATAGATCCAAACCTTCTTTTACATTCATCAATGAATTGACTGCAGTCTTGATTAAAGAGAGGTTCATCTTTGAGCCAAGGATCCTCCCAGAACCTAATTTTGTCGCCTTTGCCTAGGACCCATCCAGCTCCAGCTTTGGCAATTTTAGTGGATTTGATAATACTATTCCATATAAAAGACCCAAAAGGGATGTCATCAGAGTAGAGGAGAGACTGGATAGGCTAATCATGAATATATTTATCAAACCAAACCCGGTTCCAATCTTTCTTAATGCCATAAGCCCTCCGTATCTGTTTAGCAAGCAGAGCTTTATTAAAAGTTTTGAGAACTTTAATTCCTAAACCTCCCTTTCTCTTTGGCTTACACACTTTGTCCCAGGCAACCAAGGCAATCCTTTTTTTTCTTCTACCCCTGACCAAATAAATCTTTTCTATATCCTCTCTAAAGCTTCAACATATTTAGCCGGAATACCAAATAGACTGAGAGCATAGACAAGAAGATTTTGAAGAGTAGCTTGAAGGAGATGCAATTTTTTGGCTTGAGATAACATGGATCCTTTCCAGCCAGCCAGTTTTTTGTTGAGCTTATCAATTAATAAATTGAAAAATGAGTTTGGGGGAACTAATCCCAAAGGGAGACCCAAATAAGTGGAGGGGAGCATTTCCACCTTGCACCCAATAATTTTAGCAGTTCTCTATTGTCTTATGATAGGATTATTCATGAAATAGATAGCAAACTTGTCCCAAATGACTTACTGGCCTGTTGCCAATGAATATGAACTAAGAGCCCCTTTAAAGGCAGCAACCTCCCCAATAGAGGAATATCCCATTAAAATTGTATCATCAACAAACTATTGGTGAGCACAAGACACATTAGTAGAAGAAGGTTGAAGACCTTTGGTATTTTTATTCTCTTTCATTTTTTGGATCAGTCTGCTCATGCTCTCCGCCAAGATGGTAAAAAGTATAGGAGATATGGGATCTCCTTGCCTGAGCCCCCTAGAAGATTTAAATAATCTAGATGGAGACCCATTGATGAGAATAGAAAACATTGGGGTGGAGATCAACTCTCTGTTAATTTTGATTATCTTCTCATCAAATCCAAAGGCCTCCATAATTTTGAAAAGAGCTTGCCATTCCACTCTATCATATGCTTTAGCTAGATCCAACTTTATTAGAAATCCTTCTTTATTGGCAGCATTAAGAGAATGGATATTCTCATGCACAAGGATGATATAATCCAAAATCTGCCTACTAGGGACAAATCCTTTTTTCTCCTCGGAGATGATAAGGGGAAGGACTGCCAAAAGTCTAGAAGTCATAACTTTAGAAATTATCTTAAAAAAGGAGTTACATAGACTTATTGGCCTAAATTTTCTCATGGAATCTGCCCCAGCCACCTTAGGAATTAAGGCGATAAAAGTAGAGTTGATTTCCTTAAGGATTCTTCTTGAACCAAAAAATTCTTTAACTGCATTGACCGTATCTTTTCCCACAATATGCCAATATTCCTGAAAAAAGAACATGGGGAAGCCATCAGGTCTTGGAGCCTTATCCCCCTGAAAGGACAAGATTTCTTTTTTAATTTCCTTAGCAGAAGGGATGGTAGAAAGGGCCTTATTATGGTGAGGTTCAATGATCTTGGGGATGTTGTCAACCAGATCCTATTGCTTAGCAAAATCAATCTCCTTACTACCTATGAGGAGCTTAGAGAAGAAACTAACAACTTCATCCCCGATGTCATCATCTTTAAGAAGAATTTTGTTCTCAGTAATTAATCTAGATATTCTATTCACAGCTTTATGTTCATAGAGGTCATGTGAAAAAATTTAGTATTTCTATCCCCAGCTTCCAGTCAAATAGCCCTAGATCTCTGTCTCCAATAGATTTCCTCCCTAGATATAATGTTGTGAAGTTTGACTAAAATATCATCTTCCTTAGTCTTGGGATACTTTTCATATCCATCTTTATGTATAGAGTTTTGGATCTGTTCTAAATCCTCCTTCAGCTTTTTTTTTAATTCAAAAATATCACCAAAGACCTTCTTATTCCAAATCTTAATGTTATCTTTGATGTTTCTAAGCTTTTTAGCAACTTTGAACATGGTTGTTCCATCCACATCAATATTCCACCAATTGGCAATGGATTTTTCCAAAGAGGGATGAGAAATCCACATTTTCTCAAGCCGGAAGGGGAAACACTATTTACTCTTAATAGACTTAGCAACAAAAGAAATGGGATAATGATCCGAGCCTATTCTATTGACAATTGACAGGGAACATCTATGAGAAAGGATCCAATCATGAGTAATAAGGGATCTATCAAGCCTTACTTGAATGAGATCTTTACCATCCCTTCGATTAGACCATGTGTAAGAAGCTCCAGTGAGATTAGTATCAATAAGAGCATTGATATTGATGAAGTCCATCAAATCAGTTCTGCTATCTAGTTGAGCTTGAGTTCCTCCAAAGTTTTTAGTTCCTTCCAGAGGAGTATTGAAATCTCCCATCAACAGCTAGCTGTCCTAAGAGAAAGAGCCTATTTTATGCTGGATTTTATCCCAAAATTCACTCCTAGCAGCTTTGGAGTTAGGGACATAGATATTTGTAACCACCCACTCCTTTCCTTCAGTGATGCTTTTAACTTTCATAGATATAATATTACCATCTTCATCAATCATATCTCCTAAAATAGTTTTCTTGTTCCAAAAACAAGCCACCCCGCCTGAGGCCCCACTCGAGCTACTACCACAAGCTCCTCCATTTTTAAAGAACTAAAGATTCTCAACTTATTCCTTAGTCATTTTGGTTTCCTTCACAAGGATAATATCTGGCTTATAATCTATAATATATCCTGTTTGTTGAGACCATTTAGGCCTCAAATGTTCCAGGAGATTACCTTCATTTGGAAACCTAGGAGCAGGATTCCTATATAGTTCACTACCTTCCATCAGCTATGTTTTGCTTACTTTCCTTGTCCCTATGCCATTTAATGGTTTTACGGCCCTATGGAGATTTGGAAAGACCAATATCTGCTTTAGATCTGGTCCTAGTTATCACCCCATTAGGGCATCATGCCTTCTTTTTTTTTTTTTTCCATTCCTTGTTATTTCTTCCTCATGTTCATCTCTAAGATCTGCTTGCATATTATTCCACAGTTCTCCTCTTTTCTGGGAAGAAGAGGGCGTGTCAACTCCAACATTCTAAAATAAGGAGTTTAGGTTAACCTTAGGTGATCCAAACTTGTTCTTCCTTCCACAATTAACTTCAGGTCCTATAGAATCATTTGGGCAGTCTTTATCACTTTTCATTACTAAGACTTGAAGGGCCTCATGTTGGGATTTGATTGTATCATCAATCTCACCTTCTTCAAGAATCTCTTCAATGATTATATTCTCTCCCTCCTGAGTTTGTAAGGCTTCAAAATTATTGACTATTTTGATCTCAAATCCATTAATTTCATCCTTTTTGTCTTCCTTCAAAAGGGACCCCTTAAGAGGGATAGCATTTCTATCATTGAAATGTTTCTCTTGTAATAAGATAGGACATTTTTCTTCTAGGTGTCCCGAGAGAATGTCTAGATATGATAAGCATGAGAGACATGATAGATCTGACAAGTATGATATATATGAGAAGCATGATAAGAGTGATAAGCCCTATAAACCCTACTAAAAGTATAGAAATTAGAAGAGATTCTATCATGTCACTGATGATGGTGTGACACATGAGGAATCAGAAAATGGGAACTCAAAAGATGAATTTGTATTTATTGCTATCAAGGAAGATGATCCACTATCAGTGAATCCTACAAGCTGCATTGTTGAGGAGAAAGCTTTACCTACTAAGATTGAAGACAAAGATGAATGGGTGATTGATAGTGGTTTTTCACATCATATGACAGGTGATAAAATAAAATTTGTAAGTATGGAAAGGTATGATGGTGGAATAGTGAGATTTGGTGATGACAAAGCTTGTGTGATCATGGTAGAGGTTATATATCTTTCAATGGTAAGCATAATAATTATAATGTCTTATATGTTGAAGGATTGAAGCATAATATTTTGAGCGTTGGAAAGATGGTTGACAAGGGATATGATTTACAATTCAAGAATGGTAAATGTAAGATCCTAAATGCCTCTGGTATAGAGATTGCATCAGTTAATAAGACTAAAGGTATTATCTTTCACTTGAATGCTAGTGGAAAAAGTTGTTTGATTTCTTAGATTGATGAAAGTTGGTTGAGGCATAGGATAATGTGTCATGTTAATTTTGACTACATGATAAGGATAAGTTCTACTCAAGTTGTTATAGATTTGCCTAAGATTGTAAATCCTGCTAATCTAATATGCAAGGAATGTCATATGGGAAAGCAAACAAGAACTACATTTAAGAGTAAGTTGTATTCATCTAATGGATTTCTAGATCTTGTTCATAATGGCTTATGTGGTCCTACTAGAGTGAGAAGCATGCAGGGAGATAGATATTTCATGTTGTTGATTGATGACTATTCAAGGATGATGTGGGTTAGCTTCTTAAGGGAGAAATCAGAAGCATTGTAGAAATTTAAGATATTCAAAGCCAAAGTGGAGACTGAGACAGGATTAAAGTTAAAGTGTTTGAGATCTGACAGAGGAGGAGAATTTAGATCAAGAGAATTTCATACATTTTGTGAGAGGAATGGAATTAGAAGACAATTATCTGTTCCTAGAACCCCTCAGCAGAATGGAGTTGTTGAAAGGGAGAACATAACTATCTTGAATGTTGCAAGGACTATGTTGATTGAAGGAAATGCTACACAAACCTTTTGGAGAGAATTTGTTAGCACTACTGTTTACACATTCAACTAGGTGCATGTTAAAGGTAATTCCGATAAGACTCCTTATGAGCTATGATTTGGTCATGTTCCTACAGTTAGATATTTAAGAGTTTTTGGAAGTAAATGTTATATCAAGAGAGATGAGGATATAGTAAATTTGATGCAAGATGTGATGAAGGAATCTTCTTGGGATATTCTACTAAGAGAAAGGCCCATCAGTGCTATAATAAGAGATTGAAGAAGATAGTTGAGAGTGCAAATGTGAAGGTAGATGAATTTCTTGGAAAGCATATCAGAGCATGCAAATATGATTTTGATGATGAAAATATTCCTAATGTCATGTAGATAGAGATCTTGAATCATATTGATCTGGTGGAGATAGTTAATCTGGATATTGCTGCTACCGATGAAGAAGTACAAGAGCCTGGAAATCAGAACAATTAGAAGACTCTGAGGTATGTGAGATTGAATCATTCAGAAAATCAGATTATTGGTAACAAGAATAAAGGTGCAATGACTAGGAGAAGGATTGATGCTGAAGAGATATGCTTGATTTCAAAGATTGAACCTAAGGATGTATTAGAAGCATGTAAGGATGAAAATTGGATAAAAGAAATTGAAGAAGAGATGAATCAGATTGAAAAGAATAACACTTGGGAGCTTATCCTTAGACCTAAAGACAAGAATGTGATTGGTACTAAATGGGTGTTCTGAAATAAATTGAATGAAGCTGGTGAAGTTGTCAGAAACAAAGCAAGATTGGTATGTAAAGGGTGTTCTCAGATGGAAGGTATTGATTATGAGAAAACTTTTTCTCCTGTGGATAGAATTGAAGCTGTTAGATTGTTGCTTGCATATACTACTTACAAGAACTTTAAGGTATATCAGATGGATGTTAAGTCATCCTTTTTGAATGGTGATCTTGAAGAGGAAGTCTACATTGAGCAACCGGATGGGTTTTCTTTATTATATGAAGGAGATATGGTATGCAAATTGAAGAAATCTCTATATGGACTGAAGCAAGCCCCTAGAGCCTGGTCTGCAAGATTGGATAAGTATTTGATAAAGTTGGGATTCTATAAAGGTATTGTTGATAGTAACTTATACTTCAAAGTTCAGAATGATAACATTTTGATTGTTGAAGTCTTTGTTGATGATATTGTTTTTGGCGGTGATGATGATCTGAGTGTGAAGTTTGTTGATGATATGCAAAAAGAATTTGAGATGTCTATGATAGGTGAAATGAAATTCTTCTTAGGATTGTAAATTAATCAGAATGGTAAAGGTATTTTCATTTCTCAATCTAAGTATGTGAAGGAATTGTTGAAAATTTTTGGGTTAGCTGATTCTAAACCTGTTGGAACTCCTATGGTGACTAGATGTAAGTTGTTTAAGAATGATGAATCTAAAAAAGTTAATCAAACCTTGTATAGATCTATGGTTGGTGGATTGTTGTACTTAACTCAGACTAGACCAAATATTATGCATGTTGTTTATCTTTGTGCCAGATTTTAATAATCATCCTAAAGAGACACATGTTACTGTTGTGAAGAGGATTTTCAGATACTTGAAGGGGACTATTGACTATGGTTTATGGTATCCGAAGAATGATGATTTCCTACTATGTGCCTATATTGATGTTGATTGGACTGGTGATGTTGATGACCAAAAGAGAAATACTAGTGGAGCATTCTTTTTGGAAAAGAAGTTGCTTTCATGGTCTAGTAAGAAACAAGATGTATCTTTGTCTACTGCTGAAGCTAAATACATTATTGCTACTAGTAACTGCTCTCGGGTAGTTTGGATGAAACAGATGTTGAAAGATATTAGAGTTATTTATGATGAGCCTACTTTTATATATTGTGACAATTCAAGTGCTATCAATATTTCAAAGAATTTTGTGTTGCATTCTAAAACAAAGTATGTGTCTATAAAGTATCATTTCTTGAGGGAGAAGGTCAATGATGAGGAAAATTAGATTGGAATATGTATCTACAAAGGATCAGATTGCAGATATTTTCACTAAGCCTTTGCCTGCAGATACATTTGTCTATTTGAGAGACAAGTTAGGGGTCTTTGCCCCTCCTATTGAAAACTAGATGCATGGAGTTGCATCAATCCAGTGGATTTCAAAGCCTTATCTTTATGTTCGAGTTGATGAGTTGGTGATGCTACTTAGCCAGAGTAGTTAGTGGTTTAGATGATCATTGGATTTAGATTATCCTAAGGAGTTATTGTCCTTCTTAGAAGACTGTTTTGAGGGAGCGAGCATAATTTGTATTATGTCTTTGGCATTACTGTCAAAGGGGAGAGAGACATGTGAAAAAATACTTTATCTTTGGAGCCTTGTGTGGATGATCTTAGGGGGAGTTTGTTGTTTCCTTTGCATTGATTGTTTTTTACATTTATATGTTTCCATCAATGCCAAAGAGGGAGATTGTTGGATATTGTTTCTGCTAGGATATGTTGTTGTCATTGATGTAAACATATTCCTATATCCTGGTGTTGCAGAGTGTTGTTTGGTGTTCCGGTGATTGCATTGAGTTGATATGGATGGTTTATCTGTTTGGGATGCTGGAATACCTCATTCCTTATTAGTTTTAGTGATCTGAAAGTTTACTTGATTATATTATCTGATCCGGTTTGTAGTTCAGTCTTTCTGTTTTGTGGTTGGCAGAGTTCAGTGTTTGATCTGGTGAGCTCCGGTATAATCATATCTTTGGTTGCAGATTTGGGAGAATGATTTGGATGTTCATGTGTATCTTCAATTCAGATGGTTCATGATTTGGTGCTCCACAAGCTATCTTTCTAGTCTGAATTGCTACTATTGAGTGTTCTTGTGAGTTAGCGTGTTGATCGATGAAGATTTGAACAAGTGGGGTTGGTGTAGCTATTGCAGATGATTCCAATGTGCTTGTTAGTGTTTCGTGATTATGTCCTATTTGTTTTGGTGGTCTGCATTGATTCTTGTGCATGTTCTTGGTGATTTTGTTGATCCGGTGATATTCTTTGTGTTATGCAGTATTCTTGGTGGTGTAGCGTGTTGCGATTGATCTTGGCGATATTTTTGGTGGTGATGCATGTTTGAAGATTTGGTTTAGGTCCATGATATGTCATTATATTGGTTCGGTGGTTGATTTATGTATCATGTGATGTAATTTTATAATTGAGAGTTGAGGGTTTGGCCGACCTTGTAGTCAAGGTTGATGAATTCTATAAATAGGTGGTATAGTCATGTCATTTGTGTGTCGATGTTGTGTTTGCATTATCAAAGAGTGGTGTATGTGTGCATAAGAGAAATTACCATTTGGTGTGGTGTATAGAGAAGATATTGTTGCAGGATAGACAAATGTGCTTAACTGGAACTATCATTAGGCATTACAAGATTCTATATTTGCAGTTCATGTAATCCGGATTGTAGTTTGAATCTCATTGTAAGGTAGTGAGCCTTCCCTGAGGGTTGGAGCCTTCTGGGTCATCTTATTTTGAGCAGTGAGCTCTAGGCAATGTGCCTGAATGCATGTGCATTCCCCATTGTATTATTTACACATACTACTATAGAGTATCATCTTATTGTGGGTAGGTTCCCACCGTGGTTTTTCCCTTAACCGGGTTTTCCATGTCGAAATCTTGGTGTCATGTTTATTGGTGCTATTATGTTTATCTTTATTCTTGTTGTAGTTGTTTAGATATGATATTGTGCTTAAATTGTCTAATCTGGTGAAAATTGATTCACCCCCCCCCCCCTCTCAGTTTTCCTTCTTGGTTGCTGCTAACATCTCCAATAGAAGCTAGGGGTATTACCCCCTACCAATTTCAAAAGCATCATAAAGAGTCTAAGCTATGTCCATGAAGTCTATTGATGCACAAAAGAAAAGATGAATCAGAGAGGAGCACTACATCTTTACTAGCTTCATAAGTCTTTGGCTCAGTTATTGATAGAAAATAATAATTGGCTTTTTCTTGAGCTTTTGCAATCTTCCTTCTTTTTTGAACACCTTTTGTCTTGTCTCCAATTATCTTTTTTTCTGAATGATGTTCTATACATATTTAGCAAGAACTTTTGCTAAGTCTTCCTCTTATTCTTCTTCTTCTTATTCATTTGACTCCTCCTTGCTCTCTTCTGGATCACTTGTCTTCTCTGTGATTCCTAGAACAATCTCAACCTTCTATTCTATAAAACATTTATTTTCTCTCTTATCCTTCATGTAGTATACATTTCCACCTGTTCTAACTCCTTTTACAACCCTTTTACCAATCTTCTCTTTTCTACTACTAAACAAAACTTCATAACCCTTTTTACACATTTGATTAACACTAAATAAATTATGTCTTAATCCTTCAACATATTAAACATGATCAGTTTTATGCTTATCATCAATAGAAACACTTCCAATACCTTGAATATTTGCTCCATCTTCTTCGGAAAATTTCACTACTCCACCATCATATTTATTGAGATTGATAAACCCGTCCTTATCATTGGTCATATGATTTGAACATCCGGAGTCAATGATCCATGTATTTGGCTCTATCTTAGCATGTAATGCAGTCTTGACTATCTTCTCCTCTTCTTGTTTCTCAAAATCATTCTCCTTTTCTTTAATTGCTAAAAAACAAGGATTATTCATTCACGTCATCATCAACTTCATCTTCAGATGTATGTTTATTTATAGAACATAAGCCCTTTTTCTATCTTCTGTTGAAGTTGTGTTTCCTAGTTTTATTTCTCTTCTCATCATCATCTGGTCTCTTATAATCTTCCCTATAAGTGCAGTGACAAGCATAATGTCCAATTATACCACAAGAAAAATATTTCAGAGGTAACTTGCATTTTTACTTTCCAGTGCCTCATTGCAATATTCTTACAAAGTTTGCTTCAGCTTTATCCAAATCTCCATTACATTTGAGATCATCATGTCTCGACACATTAAATGTTATTTCTTTGTTTTCTCTTTTCTCTTCCTCTATTTCTGAAATTTCAAAGGCTACTAAGGTACTGGTAAGATTATCAATGGTATACTTACTCAAATCATTTCTTTATTGTATGGCACACCTTGTTTCTTTGTAAGATTTTGGTAAGGTTAGGAAGATGTTTTGAACAACATAACATTAATCCAAATGTCCACCAATAGCTCTAATACCATCAGCAAGATCAATCACTCTATGAATATAGTTCTCAACACCTTCATCTTCCAACATTCTCAGATATTCATACTTCTGCTTCAGATTCATGATCCTAGCCTGCTTTGTCTTTGAATCTCCCTCAAATGCCAAATATAACGTGTTCCATACATCTTTATCTTCTTTCAATCCTTTTACTCTTCCAAATACTAAATCACTAATATAATTGACAAATTATAGCTCTATCCTTCGCATTAGTATCCTTTATGTTAAAATATGAGAAAATAGATTTAAACCATAATCAAATTGAAAGAGTTAGAACAAACTATTGAAAATAAAATGGACAGAATAACAATACTAGAGAAACTTGATGTGAATGCTCAATGACAGAATAACATCAAGAGAAATCTCCCAATATCCAATATCCAATATCCAATATCCAATATATGAAAATACAAGCAAGGTAGCATGTTTATATAGACTCAAGTGAGGGGTGGAGGTGGCAATACCATCCAATGAGGAGAGATCACCATGATGGTCTAAACATAGTAAATGCACCTCCTCATAGCACGTCGACACCTCAATACCCAATTGTCTTAAGTAAACATGCTTTATTAACCTAAGCAAACTTAATTAAAGTGTAGGAAAAACCTAGGAAAAAGGAAAATAATAAACTCAACTAGAAAAATAAAAACCTACACTAACACCCCCCCCTTAAGCATAGCTTAGGTGGGTGAAAATGTGGGTCCTGGCAAATGAAGCCTAATGAGGTACCCATGTACATAGTCCTCCCCCCCAACAAAGAAGAAGCTCCCCCCAATAAAGGAGAGTACACCCCCCTAGAATAGAGAGAGAGAGAGAGAGAGAGAGAGAGAGAGAGAGAGAGAGAAGAAACTAAGAAGCTCCCCCCCAAAAAGAGAACACCTGCCGCACCCCAAGAAAAGCTCTCAAATGAATGAACTTGCTCTCAGTGAAGGATTTGGTGAAGATGTCTACAATTTGATCTGATGTCAGACAGTACTGAAGATCAAGAAGCTACTCATGAATCAACTCCCGAATGTAGTGCATGTGAATCTCAATGTTCTTGGTCTGTTGATGGACCAGATTGCGAGAAATCTAAATAGCACTCTGGTTGTCGCAAAAGATGATTGTAGGCTTTTGAAAGGAAATGCCAAACTCAGTGAGAATGTTCTGAATCCAAATGGCCTCAATAGCAGCATTAATTTCTCCTTGATACGCAGCCTCAGTAGATGAAAGAGCAATAGCATATTGTTTCTTGCTCCACCAAGAAACTAGACCAAAACCAATAGAGAAGCAATACCCTGAAGTGGACTTGCGATCCTGAGAATCACCTGCCCAATCTGAATCTATATATCTCACCAATTCAATATCTACGCCCACTATATAATGAATCCCATAAATGTGAGTACCTTGTACTTAGTGAAGAATCTACTTAGCTACTTTCCAATGCAACTCACGTGGCTCCTGCATGAACCTGGAGACCAAGCCCACTGCATATAAAATATCAGGCCTTGTGTGAGTCAAATATATGAGGCTTCCAACTAATTGATGATACAAGGTAGCATCCGCCAAGGGTGAAGAACAAGAAGCCTCAAGTTTAACTCTTGACAGAAATGGAGTCGGTGCAGGCTTACAGTTAGCCATGCAAAATCTTGAGAGCATATCAAGAGCATACCTAGGTTGTCCAATGAAGATACCAGAAGGCAACTGAGTGATCTCAATCCCTAAGAAGTAATGGAGTAAGCCTAATCCAAACATCAAGAAATGATCATGAAGGGAAGTTTTGACTACCTTGATATGGGATGAGTGACTCCCAGTGATCAACAAGTCATCAACATAGAGAACAAGGAAGGTGAGAGTATCATCTTGTTGCAAAATGTAGATGTTTGGATCAGAATGGCACCAATTGAACCCAACTAAGAGAAGGAAGGAGTCCATCTTGGTATACTAGGCATGAGGGGCTTGTTTAAGGCCATAGAGAGACTTCTGAAGGTGACAAACAAGTGAAGGATCCTATATGAACCCCTATGGTTGCTCTATATATATCTCCTCCTGAAGGTCACCATGAAGAAAAGCACTCTTCACATCCATCTGATGAACTTCCCAATGATGGGCTACAGCAATAGCAAGGACAAGTCGAATGGAATTCATCTTGGCAACTGGCGCAAAAGTCTTAGAGTAGTCAATCACAACAACTTGGGAGAATCCTTTGGCAACCAGGCGAGCCTTATGCTTATCAATCGATCCATCTACAACAAATTTTGTTCAGTAGATCCTCTTGCACTGAACATATTTCCTTCCCTTAGGAAGAGGGACTAAATCTCAAGTATGGTTCCTCTCCAAGGAATTGAACTCCTCTTGCATAGTAGCATCCCACTCGGGAACACCTGTAGCTTCTCGAAAGGATTGTGGATCTGCAACTATCGCAAAGAAGAGATGTGGAGTATGCTCAAATTGAGACCTTGTTCTTCTCTCATATGAAGGATCACCAACCTAATCACCTGTTGACTCCAATGTCTGACGAGACCAAAGAGGCCCAATAGCTAGACAATAAGGAGAATCATCACCGTTTGAATGATTAACAAGAGAGGAGGAAGATGAATCCTCATCATCATCATTTGAAGTGGAGGAGAAGATTCCTCAGAAGGATCAAGAGGATAAAAAATCTCATAATAAATATCATCATGAAGTCGCAATGTCTCCATAGAAATGAAAGATGGAGAAGTGGCAGAAGAAGAACTCAAAGTATCCTCCTCAAAATGAACACTCCTCTCAATCAAAAGCTCATGTGTGGTAGGATGGAGAAGCTTGTAGCCTTTGACACCATCTGGATACCCAACAAATATCCAAGGCTTGCTCTGTGGATCCATAGCCTTGCGTTTCTCTGCTAGAATGTGGGCCCATGCAGGAGACCCAAACACACGAAAGTGTTTGATTGTGGGTTTCCAACTAGTCCAAGCTTGGAAAGGAGTTACCTCCTTCATAGCTCGATGAGGAACCCAATTCTGGATATAACATGCACAGTTCATGGCCTCTGCCCAATACTGAGGTGCCAGTGATCTGGAGTGGATCATACAATTAGCCATTTCCTTCAAGGACCGATTCTTACGTTCTGCAACTCCATTTTGTTGTGGAGTGTAAAGAACCCTATGTTGAAGATCAATGCCTTCTGAGATACAAAACTGCTCAAATTCTGGTTGACATATTCCCCCCCATTATCGGTGTGCAGAACCTTGATGGTTTTCCCTAATTGCTTCTCTGCAAAGGCTTTGAATTCCCAAAAAGACTCAAAGACCTCAGACTTTTGTTTGAGAAAATATACAAAGGTGTATCAAGAAAGATCATCAATGAATGTCAAGACATATTTGGCCCTGCTGAAAGAAGGATTTGGAAATGGTCCTGCTAAATCACTCTGAACTAGCTCCAAAAGTTATGTGGCTCTCCATGCTTTTCCTTTATCAAATTTTTCTTCAGGGTGCTTGCCAAGAGTTCATCCTTGACAAACTCCATCAAGAAATTGAATAGAAGGCAACCCTATAACCATGTCATGTTGACTAAGTTGCTACAAGTAGCGGTAGTTAAAGTGGCCAAACCACTGATGCCACAAACGACTCACCTCATTTGAGTGAGTAAGCAATGCAAGTGAAGGAGAATCGAGAACAAAGTGAGAAAAGTGATACATTCTAGACTGATGATCTACCTTTCCCACTACAATTGTAGACCCATTATGCATCCCACTAATTACCACTGTGTCTAGAGTGAACTCAACACGCTTTCCAGAGCCAGTGTGAGTGATTTGATAGATAGATAGGAGATTAGTTGACAAATATGGAACACAAATGACATCCTGAACTGTTCCTTCACCCACATCAACAAACCCTCTCCCATGCACTTCAACAGGAGTGTCATCACCTAATAGAATAGATGGCATAGAACATGACTCCAAGAAGGAAAAACTATCCTTTGATGAAGCCATGTGGTGCCAAGCACCCGAGTCAATAATCCAGGAATTAGGCTAGGAAGCAACAACAACTAGGGCCTTGCCCTTTCCTTTCCCCTTACTTGTGTCCTTTGAAGATTCCTAAGATGAACTTGGTTTGATAGAATCAGGCACCTTGATGTTGTTCTTTTCTAGAAGATTAGTCAAATGATCAATTTTCTTCTTTAGACATTTATGTTCATCATGGCCAAGTTTATTACAATAGGAACACTTAGTTTTCTCCTTCTTGGGTTTGTCACCCTTTGAAGAAGATGCATCATTAGTTGCTTTTGAAGTAACTGGCTTTTGTTCTTGCTTCTTTTCTCTTTGGTTCTTTTATTGCTTTTCTTGCTTAGAAAGCCCATTTTGATCTTTTGTACCTTGGTTGGCAACCAAGGCTTGAGATTTAGAGGGCTTAATTGTGCCCATTTAAATAATCTTATCTTGTTCTTGTGTGAGTTATTTTGCAAAATCATTAAGAGAAGGCATTTTAAAGCTAGTTCCTAAGGCACTTTTTGTAGCATAGAAAGTAGAAACAAAAACTGAATAGTTTGGACCAAGTTTGGAAAGAATGCTTAGAATCAATTGTGAATCTTTCTTATCTATCCCACATGCCTTCAATTGCAATCTTACAACCTTTAGTTTTGTGAAGAAGTCCTGAATTGTATCAAAATTACATGGATTTATCCCTAGTAGCTCATTCTCCAATTGGTGTCCCCTTAACTCATCTTGTTTACCAAACAACCCTTCTAATGTTGTCCATACATCATTTGGAGTTGTAGTAGATTCAACATGAAAAAGAAGATCAGAAGATATAGACATAAATAGAGTACCATAAGCTTCATCACATTTGTTAAACCATTTTGGCTTTTTTGCAATTAGTGTTGGTTCAGTTTCAAGTCCCATAGTTACTCTAAACAACCCCAACTTCTTAAGATAGATTGTCATTTTTGACTTCCACTCATAGTAGTTGTAAGATGTGAGTATTGATACTGTATTTTGATCCATTTTAATGCAAAAAGTAAGATTGATTGTGTAGGAAAGAGAGACGAAAAACTTAGAGAGAATACATTGGACCAACCCATCAAAAATCACCCCCTCAGATATTATAAGGTGGCACTTTAGAATTAGTGCATTTACAATGCTGAAGTTATTTTCTAGAGTTTTACAAAGTCCAAAAAATGGACACAAATACTGAAGGCAAAAATAATATATCTAAATATGAACATAAAAAAAAACAAATTATTCTAATTGAAAAAATATCCTGTAGTACCCTCACTTGTTTGAACTGATACTTTGTTCTTATTATTCTCAGCAGATACATTATCATTGGTTATTTAGAATTGTATAACAATATTTCATGTATTATCTGATTATGAGACATATGTTTTATTTGCAGTATTTATGTATTTATGTTTTATGGCATTATATGGTTCATTGCTATCTACTGACGTTTTACTTCATCTATGCACTGTGTGTTGTGTATCTGCGAGTGTATGGGATGCATGGGGACGATTTTCCTTCACTCATCTCGGTGAGATAGGGAACGTTGCGAATCTCCTTCATCGGTGTGTATGATTTCGATATATGTATATATGCATGTGTGGTCGGTGATGCAGGATGTTGCAGGTACAAGTACCGGGTAGGTACGGGGTATCGTCTCCACCTGGCTACACAGGTCTGAGCGTGCCTTATATTTTCCGATGGAAGTGAAGGAGATAGTAGTTGACCCTAATTCTAGTCAGATACACTTGGGTGAGTGCCTTCAGTAAGTCATTCTATCGAATTGGTTGGGTTTTCATATTTTGTTGTTTGATTTTTATAAAGTCGTTTGATGCTTGCTTAGTCTGCGTATCCAGTGTCCCAATTTTCGTATGTAATTGGTAACTGTTACGTTTATTTCGTCCATAATAGTAGTTTATTGAGTTGAGATAAGATAATCATATTATCAGTAGTATATTGCCATCGGTTTACTATGATAGTGTATTATGCGTATATCATAAATATGTCATGTTTTATAAACTTTTCGAACGTATAATATATACGTAATTCAATTACTTGAAAATGCATATGTAGGAAAACGTCACTCGTTATAATAATAGAAAAAAAAAATTAAAAAAAAAACACATTTACAAATGTGATGGCTAAAAGGATTAATGTTTAAATAATTATATTAACAAAAGTTGTTAATTGATTAATGTTTAAATAATTATATTAACAAAAATCATTAATTAATTATTTAAACATAATAAAGGAAGGGTAATAAAATGTAATAGCAAAAATTTATTAAGGAAAGCAAAGAGAAATTGTTCGACCTTTTAAAAAGGTGGCGAGTTATGGTTTCGATTGTTTGGACTATGGTGGTCGATGATAATATCGACCACCCTCCTCCTTCGCACACCACCCTCCTCCATCGCATGCCACATCTCCTCCTTCGCACATCACTCAATAGACAGCACATAGAGGTGAGAATTCTGCGGGTATACTGCAGTCAACAAATAAAAACAGGATACCTTTCGCAGTTTTAAACAATAACCATCACCTCTCCACGTTTAGTCTACTCCATGAACTCCAGTTTGTTGGCAACCAACAGCTGATGGACCGGGTTGAAAGGAAAACAAACTGGCACGCAAGGTAGAACTATACTGTAATCCATAATGAACTCTAAACCTGGCACTTAGAATGCTTAAGTCGCTGTTTGAAGATGCATCGGTGAATGAAACAGTAAGTTAACCCCTCCACCCAGCCGATATGTGTCAAAATCATTATCAATGGAGCGCCAAAGACTGAAGATAACTAGAAGAGAACTCTCTGCGTGGAGGAAGTAGAATAGTTAGTGGAAATAGAGTCTCAGCCGATAGCTATTTCTCAGCCAAATTTAGGGGAGCGATAGATGTGTTCTTTTAGTATAAAAGGGGGGTGGGGGTAGAGAGCAAGAGAGGCTTTTGGTGACATCCAAGGAAGGAAAAAAAAAGAAACGTAGAGAGGAGAGTAGAGATAGTGAGGGTAGCGTATCTTTTTATAGTGTCAAGTGTGTGAGGTTTTAGAGAGGATAGTGGATTATAGTTTCAAGAGAGAGAGAGAGTTGTTGCCCGTAACTTGATAGAGCTTGAAACGTTGGAGAAAAGTTTTGCAAGCAAGGTATAATTATCGGCAAACAGGCATCAAGGACTTGCTATTCGAGCATCGCTTCAAGTAGGTCGGGAATTTTCTTGGTGTTTAATCATTATTACTTGCAATTTCAGTTATCTATCATGCTTATGAAATAAATATGGTCATGTTCTCGTTATTCATTAGGGTTGTTAAACAAAATCGTTTAGTAGTAGTTGTGATTACATTAGGACTATAGAAATGGAATGGTTTTAAGTTTAAATTTCTTGATGGAAGAAGAGTATGGTTACGTTCAACACCTAGATATTAAGATTTTTCTTGACATAGCTATAGGGGAGTTCTGAGAAGTAATAGTTTACCATTGACACGTTACAGATATGGTACGAACCAAGCAAACAGCTCGCAAATCAGTAGCGGGTTATGCTCACCACCTAAAAGTCAAGAAAGACTCTTTGATTCCTGTCCAGCCCATTGAGGAGGTCAACCCTGCCAAAGAGAACCCAGCTCCAGAAGGGAGCAAAGAAATAGAAAAAGGTCCTATCCAGAGCCCAACCAAAGCAACTACCACTGAGAAAGGGAAAGAACTCAAGCCAGAATGTTCTCCTAAAAAGCCAATAGTGATTAGTTCTGACTCGTCGGAGGGGTATACCCCTTTGAGTGATAATGAGTCTGTGGGGAAAATTCCCCGAAGTGAAAGCAAATCTGAAGGATATACTCCTTTAGATCATGCTGAGCCTGACGAGTGTACTTCTCCGTATTTTCCGGAGGAATGATGTAACACTCATGTATTAAAAGATAAATAAATAAAAATAAAGGCTTTCTTCTATGAAGAAAAGTATTACGTTTTATTGTAAGGATTTTTCTGATGAAATGAATATTTCTATTTTAATCTTCGTTATTTGTAACAATGGAATTTATTAAGGTAATATACCTATAGTTGTTATCAAGAGTAATAGAACTCTTAAACTTGTCATTACGTGTAAAATTATGTGTTTTACGACCATATTGTTCTCTGTGCCTTGACAATCATGTTTACGTTTTACAAGTTAATTTTGTGATAAGAATTGGTACATAGGATTATCATGTTTTATATGGCGGTCGCAACTAAATACATTATGTCATGGTGTCAATTTGTCTTGTGTTGTGACGTGGCCAGTATATATTAGATGTTTAACCTTAAGGGAGTGAGCCGCTATGAGTTGTTCGTGATGGCCAAACCTTAGGTTAGTAAATTTTGTATCTTTCATTGAGATAGGTCAAGTTTGGGAATGGCTATTTGTGTCGCCATAGAGTTCTGTAGATAGAACTAACCCATAGTGTCCTAAGAGAGAGAGTGGCTTTCGAACGGAAACTGTGCCGAAGAGGTAACAGGATAACCCGTAGGAAGTTGGTTAAGAAAGTGAAAACCTAATAAATGACTAGGGAAGGGTAGAATAAAAGTTAAATGAAATAATGTGCCTCGCACATAGGTGAGTGCTAGTATAGGGCTCATAATGTAGCGAGAAGGCCTGGAATGGCAAACTTACCACCTTGTCTTCATGAGAGGATTGGTAAGGTCCGCATGAGTCTTAGTTGGAATCGGAGGCTCGGGAGAGGTCACCAGGATAACCCAGGATGGGGGCTGGGACCTATGGAGGTTGTACCATGATATCCACCATAAGACATGCGATGACACTTTCTCCTTAGAGTCACTAGTGTTCAGTGAGTTAGGTAACATGAATGTAAGTGGAGTCCTGTAGTTCTTTTGTTCTTGTATCTTTTTGCTTGCTTGAGGGTTATCTACTATCTCCAGCACGGTGGGGTGGTTCCTTTTCGGAATCACATGGTCGGGTGGTAGTGTTACTTCCCATCGGATGTTCTGATACGTATCTTCGGGCGAGGAGGGAATTCTCTGATGATTTTGGATCATGATTCATGTACCGACTCTTTTCCTATCCATCTTTCAGTTAAATTCTAGAGGTTTTGAAAAGAAACTATATGTAACTTTCATTTTGTTTCATTTTAGCTCATGATGTAATTACATTTTGGAAACCAGTATTTTGAATATTGAAAACAAAGAAATGTTGTAATATATTCTACTTCAATTACTGTTTTCTGATATATAAAATATATGATTGCTTGAAGAAATTTAGATTCTTTCACTTTGGAAATTTTCTCCTAAATATTTAATTTATGAAGTAATATTCATTGGCAACCCTTAGGAAATTCAGGTGTAATACTTCCGCTATGTTATTAGATGTACTAAGGTTTAATTCATGCACTTTAAAAAAAAAAATTATTTCACCCTTAGTTGCATAAATTATGTCGTTTTCCTTTAGGGTTCCTGACGGGGCATTACATATCCACTTTCAAAAAAATAATGACCTTAATCTGAGATCATATGTGAAAGTTATAGTGGTTTGAAGTTCATAAAATGGGGACTGCCCTTCAGATCTGCTGATAAAACTTAATTTTTGGAACATTGGTAACTTCTAAGAAAAATTTTATTACACCACTGCAAAGAGAACGAAAAAATACCCAATTTCAAAAAAAATTGCACTAAAAAATACCTCCGTGTGACTGAGAACATCTCATTTGAAGATCAGGTGCAAAAATGAAAACTGTAATAGTGAGGGGTCTGGCTGAAGCTTTTCGACGCAATTTGCAAAATATTAGTTGACTGAATGAAAATTATGGCAAGGATCCATATAGTTTTTTTTCAATTGTGAAACAAACCCAGAAAGCGTTTTTCTTTATCACTTGCAGAAGATGGGGCCACAGTATAAAAAAACGTCTTCAACAAAGAAAAAATGACATGCAAAGATTCCAATGTTTGATCTGCACACACTTTATATGAAAATAGAGGTTTTTGGGCCTTCCAAACACAAAGGAAAGGTCTCTTAGGCCTCAAAACACACTATTTGGAAATTCCTTCACAAATCTAAGCTTCAAAAACCTTGTTTTACAAAAAAAACATATATGTAAAACAATATTACTAGATCTTCATAAACCTTTGCTGGTTTTTCATATCATGCAAAATGCAAAAGAAAACACAACAAGATTTTACAAGATCTCTACAATAATCTAATATTTCAAAATAAGCTCTGATACCATGTTAAAATATGAGAAAATAAATTTAAACCAGAATCAAATTGAAAGAGTTAGAACAAAATATTGGAAATAAAATGGACAGAATAACAATACTAGAGAAACTTGATGTGAATGATCATCAAGAGAAATCTCCCAATATCCAATGTCTAATATATGAAAATACAAGCAAGGTAGCATGTTTATATAGAGTCAATTGAGGGGTGGAGGTGGCAATACCGACCAATGAGGAGAGACCACCATGATGGTCTAAACATAGTAAATGCACCTCCTCATAGCATGTCGACACCTCAATACCCACTTGTCTTAAGTAAACATGCTTTATTAACCTAAGCAAGCTGAATTAAAGTGTAGGAAAAACCTAGGAAAAAGGAAAATAATAAACCCAACTAGAAAAATAAAAACCTACACTAACACTTTAACTTTATCTCATCCGGAGTTTGAGGACCACCCGATAGGGATGTATATCCGGTCTAAATGATTTCCCATATTCCATTTTGTAATATCTCCAAATGTGATTCCATTCTCTCCTTCTAGTATAAAAAGTTTGTACCAGCAAACATCAGATCATTGTAATGCACGTCCTGCACTGTACCAGATCTACCTCAAGTGGTTAAGTTTACTCAAGAGGAACCTTGATCTAATACCAATTGTTGAACCCAAGGCAAGATTGAGAGGTGGGGGGGTCAATCAGTCTTGAACAAAAATTAATGTAGAACATAAACAATTAATCATCAACACAAACACAACATATTAACAACAAGATTTTCTATGTGGAAAAACCAAATAGGGGAAAACTACGATGAGGACTTGCCCACAAAATATATCCACTACATATATTAGATTGCAAAGAATGAGCTCACTGCTCCGGACTTGTAAACCAAGGCTAATTTCTCTTGGGACAAGATACAAAAGGAGGAGCTACAAACCTTGAAGCTAATTTCAACAGGGCAAGATACAAAAATGAATTGAAAAGAAGGATCTCTTTATCATGAAATTGTCATTGAACTCTGCATCAAGCGACCAACATCAACACACACAAATCAGACCTCAATTGTCAACACTCTATCACACACCTCTGCCACAGTCTCAAAATAGCTCACATATCATTCAATCACAACTCTTCTTTTTTGCTCTTCACTATTTTTTGCACACTCCCTCTTACATCCTCTACATTGTTCTTCCCACCCTCATTTTTCACTCAATCCGCACAATCACACAATATTCTTTATATATAAGATAGATCATCAAAGATTGAACCAAGTTGGCTTGAACCAAAATATACCTTCTAAACCAAAACCACACACACTGATCCACTACAAGAGAAAGAGGGGACCAAAACACATCTTCCAAAGATCAATTCACTGATCTACAATCACAAGAACATAACTAACAACATACCAACACACTACACATCCATATAAGCAATTAACAATAAAAACATATCCTCCAATACAGATAACTCTAATCCAAATCTCCACACGCTACGATGAGATCCATTACACATCAAATTACCTTCCACAAATCATATCCGGACCCAAAGATAGGTCTAACATAGAATATCACAACCTTGTATAAAATATACCACAACTTCTAGAGAACACAAAGATATTTCTGGACCACAAAACCAACATATCGATGATACCAAAAACATAACCAACAAAGATAACAACATCAAACATCTTTGGCAACACTTTTCAGACCCGAACACTTCCGGAAAAACCAAAAGAAAAATTGCAACATCAACACAACAAGATATTTATGCACCACAAAAATTCCAAACCAACAACTATCTAGAACAACAAGTTTGACATCGATGACAACCACATCAATGCATACATCCAACATGCATATGAGATCGACTACATCCCTATGTTTAATATAGAAGAAGATCTTGGGAGTGGATAAAGATGAGGAGGGAAACTACAAGGAACCCTTTAAGTTCCTTACTAAGGACTGGTCCAATGTTCTCAATCAGGCTAGCTGTAAGTTTTAGGGATGATGGCTTGGGCTGTTTTAATTTTTGTTGTCATTGTTGTTAATGCTACTTTTGGTTGTTGTAGGCCCTCTGTTAAAATTGTTTCATGTTTTGATATTGTTTATGTTTAAGGCCACAAGTGGCCTCGTATTAAGACTCTTATTAGGATGCTAAAGATGTTAGCTCTGATATATGTTGTTGATAGTTATTTTTTGATATTAATTAGTTGTTAATGTGCTACTAATGCTTTATTAAACTTATGCATGATGGGTTGTTATTTTTGGGACAATGTTATCCTTGATTTTATCATTAAGGAAAATCGAGGGTACCCTACAAATTTTTGCTCATTTGTAGTTAAAGTTCCCTATGCACACTTTATGAGAGGTCATTGTTATTGTAAAATGGGTTTTTTCCCTCGATTTTTCCCTTTTACACTAAGGAGTGTAATATAGGTGTAAATCAGGTTCATAAGTCAAATTTACACTAAGTATACCTTTTTGGTGTAAATCAGGTTTATAAACCCGATTTACACCTCTTCATTCACTTGTTTGCCCTCAAGGTGCAAATCAGGTTTATAAACCCGATTTGCACCTATTTATGTCACTTAGAGTCATTAATTACTCAATTGAGTAATTTGTTTAGGAGTCTCCCTCCTTTATTTGTAAGCCTTTAAACCTCTTTTTAATATTCATTTTACTTAATTAAGTTTGCTTGGAGATAAAGAGGGAGTTTTTCCATGATTTTTAAAACCTTGGTATGTATTATTTCTTCCTTTTGCGAAATTCTATGAATGAATGATACCATTTGGGTTTTCATACTCGAATGACATCATAGTTCAAATGTATTTCGCAGTGGTGTGGGGTGGTTGCCGTCAGCCTGCCACACACCATGCACTGGTGCATGGTGGGTCAGTGACCAAACCCTCACGCATTATATTTTTCCCTGTGTTTTAATTTATATGCTACCTGTATTGTGGTGTTGGGTGGAGCCGTAGGCCCACCACACACCATAGTGTGGTTTTTGGCAGGTCTACAACCCAAACCACCACCATCGGCCCTTTTTTACATATACCAAGATGTGGTGTTTGGCAGGTCTATAACCCGCCAAGCACCTGACCATTATTGTTTTCTTTTCTTTTGCAAGATGTGAAGCGGGTTTAGAAACCCGCCTTCCACCTATATTTCCAGCTCTTTCCTTTCAAAGGTGTTCATCATGTTTAGAAACCCGACTGACACCTCTTCTCATTGTATTGTTAATATGTGTAATTCGGGTTTAAAAACCTGAAATACACCTATTTTTGGTATTTTTAAATGTGGTTAAGATTTAAAAACCTTTCAATCCACACTCTTTTGTAAATGAATTTTTCAAGTTTATGGATTTGAAATTCATTTATCACACACACATAATGGTGATTTTTCATCCAATTTACCATGGAGATATCAGTTTGCCAAAGAGGGTTTTGGAAACCCTAATTGTTTCAATTGCACTATTTTCAGAATTTGTTCAAATCATATGAACAGAAGTGATTGATCAAATGTATCATTGTAATACTGATGAATGTCTTTTTCTTGATGTGATTATTATATCAATGACAAAAGCTTCTCCAGACAAGAGAGGGATGAAATTCAAGAAACAAGACCCTCATCCAATCTTTCCTCCTTCTTCAGTCAGTTCAAACATTGATCACATAAGAGATACAAAGATAGGTCATGTTGACCTAGCTAAGTTTCTTAAGAGGATTGAGGAACTACCTTTATATCATAACATGGAAGTTGTTATCAACAATAGAATTCATCTAGTAGTTGTTTTTCCAATGTCAACTCAAGATTTTGAGTTTGTAATGGTAGTTGCAAATCACCTTGATCCAGTTAGTAGAAGTATGAACAGTGAAACTAGGAAGAAATTGATCAGGCTAGATGAGGAAATCTTTGACTCAGTATTTAAGTGTCCCAGTATTGAGAAGTATTCTGACATTACTATTCAGTCTTCTATAGCTTATTTTGACAGGAATTTAGGCAAATGCAGAAAGAACATGAATGATAATTGGCTCAAGACCCCAAGACCTACCATTGAAAGATGGTCAGAAACCCTTCCCAGATGTTACTTCATTGAAGAATTCAATGATTTAATAACTCTTTTAAGTAGAGTTAAAGGACTTCCCACATCCAACACTTTCTATAAATGGATTTATCAATACATTCATGTGATCAGGCTAAACAAGGAGAAGCTACTTTGTGAAAAACAGATTAGTGATGCAATTTATGAACATCTTGCAAAGGTACCTACCACACTCAAGTTATACATGACTTCATACTTGATGTACGTTGTGGCTTGAATCATACATTTTCCTAGATTGTCTACAACTGGAGATAGGAGACAAATTGAGATACATAAATACTATTCCCAGTTAGTTCCTAAGAATAGCCATAGTCATTTTCGAAGGGTAAATGATTCTTTATTTGGTTATTTTATGGTTATGTTCAACAATAATTTATACAATAAAAGGGTGTTTGATCATGCTTGGGAAGTGGGTAATCAATATGGATGCATGTTTATCCAATTGCCAACCTTCACATACTCAGGATTGGTTGCTTCACTAGTGAGTCATTCATGCTCCATATATATCCATTTGATAAGATCGTATTGATGGAGTTAGCTCATCAAATGAATAGAGTACACGAGGCCCAATCAGGTTCTCATAAAATGGGTTTAAATTTTTCTCTTTTCATTGGTAGATATTCTATCACTTATATCTTTAAAGCCAGAGAAATGAGATGAGATGAGGAGAGTTACCATGAGGTTCTTCAAAGCTAGGAAGGAATTTGACTATAGAGGAATGAGAATTTAGTTGAAGAAGGTATATGTTCATGTGCATCGAATTAAGGATGTTTGGGCTAATTACATATCAGAGCATGATGTGAGAAAACTTGACTATTATCGGTTGACAATTGAGCAAATTGAAAACTTTGGTCTCACTGATGTTCCTAATGATCTTGAGGAAGATGGAGATATCTTAGATCCTAAGTATGGGAAGAACAAAGTTTCTTCTATTCCTTTGCCTCTCATTCAATGGTCGTACAAGGAAAGTACTTCCATCAGGGAGCGGTTCCAAAGTATTCAGACAAATACCAATGTTTGGTTGACTATGCATGGTGTTCTATTAAAACCTGTCTCATCTGGTTCTGATGATGACACTGTTGGCCCAATGGGGAAAAGATCAGAGATTAGAACCAAGAACAAACAAGATCCCAATACTTCAGCCAAAGCTCCCAAACTGAAATTTACGGTTAGAACTAAGAAAGGAAAAGGTTAAGGGGAACCCTTGACATCAAATGCTCATGAGACACACGGGTTAGAAGTTCCAAATGAGAAAGAGAAGGTTGAACATCCTGATGAAGGATCAATTGATTTTGATCAATTAGAAGAAGAACAAGAAGGTGATCAAGAACAAGGTGATTTTGGTGAGAAAGAGTTACCACAAGTTGATAAGTCCTTACCCCAAGTATCTCTATCCTCACTTACATCTATCCCTACCTATGAGTCTGAGCCTCCAGTGGTTACTTGTGTTTCTCCTACAAATTTTATTCATGTATCCTCCACTAGTGCTAGTGAGTCTGCTTTAGACACACCCCATGACAATATTGAGAATGTATTCTCTACTTTTTCCACATTGTCTGAAATGTCTACAACCATGATGGATGATTTTGATAAATTCATGAATGAAGTAGTCCCTAGATCCAATGAATCATCCCTTGAGAATCCTCCCCACATAATTTCCATGACCTCTCCTATTTTAACCACCACCATTCAGGATTCTATCAATCCCTCTTAGGAGATGGTAGTAGGTGAGGATGATGATTCATCTTTACCACCTTGGTTGATGTCAAATGCACCTAAAAGAAATAAACAAGTCATCTCTCTTGAAGAATTTGATTTCAATCAGCTTGTTCTTGTAAAACCCAAGACTGTTAAGAAATCCAAAACTTTGTCAAGGGTAAAGGTTGATAAGAATAGGAATAAGTATGTTGACATTGTTATTCCTCCTCGGGATGTTGTTATTGGACAAGTCCAAGACTCAGACTATATCATTCAAAGGATTGATCTAGGGAAGCAAACTCATGATTATGTGGCATAGGACACTTAGTCTGCCTTGGAGTCTTTGGCTTCTAGGTATGATGAGGAGAAAGTCAAGAAAGATAGGCTTAAGGCATGAATTGAGAAACTCAGCTCAATTTTTATCAAAGTGAGCAAGTCTTCAGAAGTTGTTGAGCCAGTAGCTTCATCTTTGGATGAACAGGTTATCAAGAGAGTTGAGCAAATTTGTAGGAGAATGGATGGATTGAATGCTAAGTCAAGGTACATGGCTCCTAAGTTCAAATTGTATCATTGTTAGCAACCTTGATGCTATAAGGACAGAGGTGGATAATACTATAGGAATTTTCTCCCAAGAGCTTGAAACACAAGAAAAGGATTTTGAAGCCTAGTTGAAATTTGAATACTATGATCTAGATGCTCTCATTCAAAATTGTGTGATCCCCTCATGACACATTTACATTGAGCAATGAGAAGCATTGGAGCACCAGATGAATATCCTAGAATGCCTAGTCAAAGATATGAGGAAAGCACAAAAATAATGTGTTGATAAGAAGATAGAGATTGTTGCCAAAATCTCTAAAATCACACGTTATTTCCTTTATGAGAATGACAAGGTGCTTGATGTAGATGAAGTCATCAAAGAGTTTAGATTTCTCTTGATTGTTGAGGTTGATAGGGAGGAATTCTCTTTGTCCTCTATTGATAAATTACTTGATCTCCAGTTCATTCTGGATTCACTTCTAAAGAAACATAAGAAGTGATGCACTAAATTAGAAGATTCTATCACAAGGGTCAAATTCATTACCGGGAACACTCTGGGACCTGATGGAGTTCATATGAAGAATGCCTTACAGAAGCTCGAGGAGTTCCAGAAGTGAGATTCAACTTGAGGAAAATGACAATTAATCATTTTTTGTTTTTCCCAGTGGCATTTTATTATGTCCATTAACACTTTTGGTGTCATTTTGTAATTTCTCATGTGCACCTATTGAGTACACAAGTCCTAAGTCAAATCAAACTCTACTTTTGACTTAGTCTTAGAATTACTTATAATTTCCTATTTTCATGTTGCACCCCTCTTCTATATATATGAGGGACATTATTGTAATAAGCATCTTTTTTCCATCTTTGTTTATGGAACAAAAATTTACCTAAGTGAAGAGAAAATTGAGACTTGGTGTTCATTTTGTAAATTTGCAATTTAATCAAGAAAGAGAAGAGCTTGACATTCAAACTTTGTTTTGAGTACAATCTTTTATGTGGTATGAATGTTCTTATGTCATTGGTAACATATGTTCTCGAATGATCAAAGTTGGATATAGTCGTGGTGTTAAATATTGAAGAGTTTTTTAGTCTACAAGTAATATTTGTGTTACTTTGAAGTTTCAGGTTTTGGAAATTAGTTGAGGGAGAATTTCTTTAAGTCTTTGAGCTTTTACAAGTTATCTCTATAAATCACATTTGAAAGATAGAAAGTAAAGTCTTTGTGCTATATAGACTATCTGGTTAGAGTAGAATATCTAATAATATAATTGTGAGTCTTTGAGCTGAAAATAAATTTGGGTTACAGTGGTTGATAGGAATTATAGTTCATAGAAAGAATCTTTGAGTTCTTTGGTGTGCGAATTCCCGTCCCTAGGTCATTTTTCAGAAAAAGGGAAGTAATGAAAGACTATGTTATTTCATGGAAACTTTACTTCCTAGGTAAATTAGTTAAACATTACTACAAGTTTCAATTTATTCAAGTTAAGGAAAAATCTATTCTTAAAAGAGAATTGGATGTAACTGGTTCTGAAAGAAGAGGACTAAGTTGTTATTGTACCTTGGATTAGTGTAAAGTTAGAAGGTAGGAAAAATAGAAAGTAATTGCAGTAGAAAGGGGAAGCAATCCCTTATAATTAGGAAGGATTATAACTTGCCTTCTGAGAGATATCATCTTGTGTGCTATCGTGAAACACACATTTTGTGAACTTTCATCAATTTACAAAATTTTTACCCAACAGACAACACCCTTGTTTTGCTACTTTTTAATATAAAAACATTTGAAATAAATAGAATAACATGAGTCTATAACAATTCTAATTATAAGTCTTGAATATTCTTTTTTAAATTACATAACTTAAACATGTGATATGGAATCCTTTCACAATGCAATAGTAAGATGACAATTGTCTCAATTGCAATTATGCTTTCTAAGAATTTGGTTTTCTTGGAGCTTAGGCTTGGAATAGATAAATTTAGCAGGTAAATCAATTAATAGTCTAAAGTAAATGATAAGTAAATAGTGGTCACATCAAGTAATTTTGTAGCATCACTACCATTAATTTGAGTTGGTAGTGGTACCACCTCCATAAAATCACGATATGAAATCCATGTGCGATGCAAAGAAACATGACACTTGTCTCAATTCATTAATTCCCATGCCAATTGATCTAACTAATCTAATGTCATTTATGACAACTTGTGCAAATTACAGGACCTCATCGTTGGCTTACTATGGTTTAATCAACCTTAAAGTCTTAAACAATTCAAATTTAATACACTCATGTTAGATTTTGTACCAATTTATGAAATCCAAGCATCTAAATTAATGCAAGAAAATATTTTCTTGTAGATTACACTAATGTGAGCTTAATGCAATTTGACTGTAAATTCTTAGGTTTCATTTACCAATTCATTTAAAACTAGAAAGAGTTCTTGTTTGCATTGGCAAACACTTTAGTCATGGACACACCGATTAGGTTGACAATTTTTTTGAGGCAAATGACCTTTTTAGGAACAATTTCAAATATGCATCTGAAACACATTTTTAAAACTGACATAGACTTGGTGATAGAGCAGTCAAATGGATCCTGGGTGATAATACTGGGGCTCCCATTCACTAGTACCAGCTCTTAGGAGGCTTTCAACAAATACCTTGATTATGTATTCCAACAAAGTGCATAAAGCATATTGATTCTTGAAGGCTACTTGTCATTGAGCCCATCAACAACATGAAATGGATTGACAAATTTATGGCTGAAATTGTTGTAGAAGAAGGACATCCCTGAGATGTGAGATGTCTTAATGTCCTCTCAACATCTATGTGTTCTTTTATTACTATTCACTTCTAACTCTTTACTCTGGGTGATATCCCAAAGACACTTGAAAATTTTGTAACATTTTGAAAATTTGGTAAAATTTTGAAAATTTGGTAAAATATTGATAAATTTGTAAATTCCAACTAAATATAATGAAATACTCCTCATTTGTTGTTTCAATTATTAGTTTGACATTAGAATATTTTTTGGCTTTATGTCACATGAATTACTTCATTATTGAAGCCTTCAAATATAAAAATACTTGAACTTGAAGAAAAGATTGGTCCGCTTTATTTTTGAAGCTTTAAAACACATAATTACAACAAAACCTACTCTCACTTATTTTGGAGTGTTTAAACGCATATTAAACTAAAAATATGGACAAAAAATAGCAATAAATATACTAGTTTTATATCAAAGCATAATTTGCCAAGTCAAAGTTTATAGTTTTGTATATTTAAATAATTTGCCTGTAAAATTATTTTTTCGGTTTATATCAAATGTTTGGTTTGCCAAAAAAAATAAAATTTATTTAAATAAAGATAAATATTAGTCAATATTTTCTACTGATTTTTGTCAATTTCAAAAAATTCACCAACCAAATTTATATCATTTCTACAAAAAAAAAAAAAAAAAATTGCCAATAAAAATAAATGTTTTTTCTTTGAGTAATGAAAAATTTGCCAAGATTATATATCTTTTTTGAGGGGGGGTCTTACAGTTTTCACTGCAACTCCTATTGATAAGGAGGTGACCTTTACTCACTCATAGGACATATATACCAACCTTGAGAAATGGACATAAAATGCACTTTTATCAAAACAAAAATGAAAATATGTAGCTTTCTCAAAAAAATAGAAGAACAAAGCCTATGCTTATATCAAGAAAGTGTGGGAAAATAAATATAATCATGTAGAAGAGCTTGGTCAAGAAGAATGAAATTTTCTTATAATAAAATTTCAATCAATATGCATTGTCATAAGTATAGCTTTGGGTCTTAACCATTTGAACCTCCATGACAATAAATGGTAGTTGCAAAGGCAAGTTGAGAGTAGGGAGAAATAGTCTATAATGCTTCCATTGAGCACTTTGAGAACTCATAAATTCTTCAAGGTGTTTAATAATTATTTATTTTGTAGGGTTGATGACACACATACATATATAAAAAATGATGCATATAATGGGATGACAAAAGGTGTGGTTAATTTCTTCATGTCAATATCTTGATGTGAATATGAAATGAAGTTTTTAAAATTGTGGTACTATTTGAGTGATGAGTGATGCCTCAAAGAAATGTGGTTTTGTGGAATGCTTTGATTGCAGGATATGTACAGATGTCGTTTCTCAAAAAGGATTTATGAATTTTTATCCAAATGCAATGGCAGCTACAAATCCAAACTCCCCAAACCTTGCCAACATGCTCCCAACTTGTGTGAAAATGGGCGCTTTGTAACAGAGTATGGACATCCAATAATTAGAGGATATAAATGATAGAGGATTTTTGTCAGATGTTGTAGATGCAACTACCATGGTAGACGTGCATGTAGAAAACGTAAACCCAAACACTTTAATGAAAAAAACAAATATCTTAATTTAGATCAGTATTCTATTCTCATCTAGATAAATTTATTTCAATATATGATAATATTTTTTCGATGTCAAGTTAACCTTTACAATAAATCGATGCTTTCCACATTGGCAAAGATGCTAAGTTCATTCAAAATTATTTTGGACCATGCCACTCTACCTTATCTTCTTGGTTTCATCTATATTTTGTGTTTTCATGTTTAGAACATATAAATGTAGATTGAAATTTATTTTAGTTTTATAGTATTTTAGGCTAAAGTTGCAAATGCATTATTTTAGTATATGATTACCTTCTTTCTTGTCTCAAGTATATTTTCTATTGTGAGTCTCTTTGCTATATTATTGTGCACATTGGTTCTTGAGATCTCACATTAAAATTATATCAAATTTAGTCTTATAGCCTAAGGTTTGGTTTTTGGAGTGATTTAAGCATCACATGGCATTGATTAAAGTTTGCAACTAAGAGAATTATATCCTCTAAAAAAAATTGAAGATGGGTAGAAGGTAGTGTAGATGTCCTACAATGTGTTGGTAATTGTGTAGAAGGTTCTTTTATTATAGAAAGAGTGTTGATGAAGGAGAGAATAAAAAATAGAGGAATGTTGTCAATAGATGAGGAAGGAACTAAGCACCTAAAATAAATAAAAAATAAAAAAATAAAAAGTCTCAAGGAAAAAGGTCATTAAGAGGATCTTCAAACCTAAACATGACTTATGCTTTGTCCTTAACAATGACACTTTGATAGGTTTCTTAAACTTTTAACTTCCACATTAATGACTAGTATCTTAGCTTAGTCCTAAATTAGGAAACAATATGCAAGATCTAAGCTAATTCTTTAACTATGTGACAGTACACAGTACACACACATGAACATAATGACATTACATTAGAGTCTTAGGACACTAATAATAAGGATTCCCTTAATTATATAAATAGCATTATAAAATCATAATAAAATAATTAGCCAAAAAAAAATCTCTCCAAGGGATGATGATAGAACTCTAATCAAATTTTAAGTTTTGTACATGGAGTAGGATGCTTATTAAATCTATTCATGAATCTATATTAAAATACTAAGAATTCATTTGAAGGTAAAATGAAACTTAATTACATGTAAGCACTAAGGATCCAAAATCAACTTAAGGTCTATATTGTCTAGCTACTAAATATTGTTAGCTTGGAAGTCAATAGTATCAAATTCATGCATATAGTATATAATTCATACGATATGCATATAGTATATAAGTCATAACAACCTTTAATTAAATTATTTATGCAAGGGATTATATTTCACTTACTTTTGGCCACCATAAGATCAAGGTTGTTAAAGTTATAGGGATAATCCAATCATAAAGTCTATTATCTACTTGGACACCCTCACAACATATAATATAGTTCCATGGGGTGATGGCAAGGTGCATAGGTTTGACCATATAGACTTCTCTAGATAAAATTGTCATCAAGTACTGAGTTATAGGCTTATTTGTTTCATACACTATAGAGATTTGTCTATCACACATAGGATCCACTAGACAAAATAGTCAAATTTCTTCTACAAGACCTTATATATTGATTAAGTAGACTTATATTTACATATTTAAAGAACTACAACAACTTCAATAGGTCCAAACACAAGTCAATAATTGAAATACCTAAACAATCCAACACCATCTAGTTAAAACTAGCATAAACATCATTCTACACTCATAGCATGACCACCATTTGGCATCTAGAAATCTACTAATATGATCAATATTCACCACAAGAGTGATTATGTATGTCTAGTCTCCATTAATGAGTGGTTATACAACATAATGGGTCCTCATAATTAATTAATTATTGTTTCTTCTTCCTACCATGCAAGAACTAGGGTATCAATCACAAGCACATCCTTTTTATTAGATAATGTGCTTTAGCACAACACAAAATACCAAATCTCATGGGAATTGATCTATTAGACTCAAAACTATAAGTATTGATTACAACTATTGTCTTTGACCATATAACTTTTTGATAATGAGATATTTCCTAGTCCTTGGAACATACCTTGGTAGATGCTTGAATAGATCCTTCATTTTATTTCATACTTAAATCTTCTAAGTGATCAATACCCTTCGTACACACAAATGTCATTAAATTAGTAGTCTTTGTTGACCAACCTATATTAATACTTATATAGTTTATTAATTCTCTATTCCTTATATTTTATTTATAAATTTTTTTGGTTCATCAACTTATTTGAATTTCATCTAAGATCTCAAGTCATAATATTGTTTCATTCTCTCAATGTAATGCCCACCAAAATACCCTAGAGAAATATAACCAACTAACATGCAAATAGAGAGAATTTTTTGAAAAAAACCATCAACTAATGCAACACATCTAACTAAAATAATCAAATGCATTAAACATCCATCTAATAAATATGCACTTAATCAACTTAAAATCATAATCATAAGAGCACAATATGCAAGCCTAAATAAATACAACTCATCAATTATCATTCCCTAGGGTATCTTAACGTCATTACATTATATAACACTAAGAACATAGCAATCGTGTTTATTACCATAATCCAAATCATTCTATCATTTTCTTTACAACATCATAAAGGAACATCCATTAATTCAACTACCATGAATACTTTCAAATTTTATCTAACGCCATTAAACCCCTTTACCATTAATTCCCTTATATTCATTTTAAGAGCACTAAACCAAATGATCATAATTACCACTTTCTTATTCATTATCATGACATCATTATTCCACTACTAAACATCACCTAGTACATAGCATATCTATTTCTTTAAGTAATAGTAAACATACAAATTCAACACGATACTCAATGCATAGCCATATCCAAGAGATAAGTACAATAAGGAAATAACTTTTTTCCCAACTAGGAACATATACTCTATTTCATTCAAGACTAATTCAATGACATCTTAGCATTAACTACGAATCCAATTTCCTTATTTCCATAAATAATAAATATTCAAGATACAACATAGATTCAACAAGAATATCAACATCACATCCTATTACAAGAATCATTATCACAACCCATTACATCATTTTCCATTACATATAGATACAAGATCCTCTTACATCAAGATACATATCTCTCAATCCACAAATACAACTCTATCGTGAATCTTGCTAATATAAATGGCACATGAATCATAATACATAAATCTTCTCTAAGAATCCAACCAAAGTTGAAGAGATAAAGAATCCACATCCACGCACAAGAGCATCCAAAGAAGAACATCCCAATGGAAGAAGGCATCAAACCATCCGACTATGTGGAACCATAAGGAACCACCCCCTGTGCTATAAAGAATGACACAAGGTGCCATACACACTGTAGACCTAGGCTCACACCTAACAACTAAAGGAAACTCAACAACTATAATTGAAAACAACCATATGAACAATAATCCACATCACATAACAAGGCTAAATTGAAAGCATTGAACTCTCAGAGGCTAGCCAACAAACACAACATAAGGAACAATGACACGTGTAGGGAAGAGTGTCGTCACATGCTATCCTCACATAGAAGGGAAATATATACATATACTTCAAGATCTCCACCCATCACCCTGATAGACATGTGGAACGGTATCAACCTATGAGAGAAACAAGGGAGTTCAATTACATCATCTCCACGACCTTCCCATGCTCATCTTGAGTCTCCACTCAAGGGCTATGAGGTGGGGAACCAAAAATCCATTTTATTATCTTGTTTAGGTGAATCCTAATTACCCAACCCATCTAATTAATTATTATGGTTATCACTTATTTAAATCAAAGAAAACCTCCAATGTGTTCTTGGTGGTCTAGACACCAAGAATCCTTACAAGGAACCTCTTGGCAACCTATTCTCTCATGACCCCGACCATCACATGGAAGCTTACTCCCCCTAACCACGTTCCAAGACCTTAGGATAAACACATACAATAACATCAACAAGGAGGCTCATCCATGTTCACAAAATAACATCCACGTACATATATGCCAACTTGAAAACAATAACCAAGAGACATAATGCCAAATATACATAAACCAAGAGCCTCAACAAATAATAAATAACCAAGAGAAAGGCATAAACCCTCTTGCTCAACCATAGTCAAAGCAATCCTCAACAACAAGGCATATTCATCTTCCTGGAGCCATAAATAATAAATTCCTCTACAATAAGGCACACATCTTGTTGGAGCTAAAAAACACAATCAGTAACCAAATATGAACACTATCCAACTTAGAAAATGACAAAGATACCAAAAATAGCCTCTGGTCCAAAGAACAGATGCAAAAACCAACTCAGAAAGTCAAAATGGCCAAAATACAAAGGTCAGGGCAAATTAGTGCTTTTGCAAATCAATACAACACATTCACATAATAGATTAGCACCTTTGCCCAACAGTCTAGTGCATATGAAGGACAGTGCAATGCTTTTACCCATTTTTGCAGCGCATTTGAGAAGCGGAACAATGCATATGCCATATAAAATGGCACATTTATCGAATCTTGTAGAGCATGCACATACTTCTTCAGCGCATTTGCTTGACAGATTAGCACATTCATAGAACTAGCACATTTTCTTAGAGGTTTAGCACATATGACGTGCAAACTTAGAAAATGGAAGTAAAGATTATGATTAGGCCTGAGAAACCAATAAGTCTATTAATGATACCGAAAACACATCAAATAGAGATGCAACGACGTATGTAAACCAAGGGACTTGTTAAAGTATCAAGAAGTAATTCAAAGCATAAGATTGCTCCCCAAAATGCCACAGGTAGAACTCCCAATAAAAATCAATAAAAACCATTCACAAAGATCGACAATAAAATTCCCCAAATATTGGATATCAAGGTAACACATCAGAAACAATCACAAATTCAAATAACAACACTCTTGAATTGTACAACCAAGAAGGCCAAAAGCATCCACAACAAACATAGAGAACAGATTACAAAAGCCTTTCACAGCTATGCACCTGTAAATTAAATATATAGATTATATTGAAACCCCAACATAATATTTATAAACCTCATAAATAATAATTTTACATCTATTCCCAACATCTTCCCACAGACAATCTTTTCACAGCTACAGTGAATACAATCTTTTCAAATTAAAAACAACAGCAGGAAAAATTCCTCCAACTTGGGATATTGAAGTTAAGGCAAATGAAATTTGAATTAGAGAAATTCAATCCACAATCTATTCAAGTCAAAATCCAAGCTCCGCGCAAATCAAAATCTCCAATAATACAAAAAAATTCTCCAGAAAGCCAACCCACGACAATGCTCAGAAAACCAAATAAATAGAATTCATTCAAAATCTATGAAATATGTCAGCTAATAAAAAATAATTAGAAATATAATATTTCTTACCAACCATACCCAAATTCGAGGTAAAATGATATAAAATAATATTATTTAACTTACCCAATCTCATAACAATAATAAAATAGGGTAGGTAGGGTAAATAATAATTTAATAACCCAAAGGGGTAAAAAGGGAATTAAATAATAAGAATAACCAATTAATTAAATAGACCATGGACAATATAAATAAATACCCAATAAAATATAAAGCCACACAAAACATAATAGCATAAGGTCAATAATAATCAAACAATAAACAATAAATAATATAAATCCAATAAATCAAAGCTTAATAAACATTAATCAAATAAATGTTAATACTCAACAATAAATCACCCAATAATAATTAAAAACCAAAATTATATATTAAATTAATTTTATTATTAATAAACTATATGAACCAATTATTAATTAATTAATTAATTAAATAATTAAATAATCATAACACCACAAGGCAACCCGACATAGGGTCGAACAACACACTGCAAGACACTAACATGACAACTCGCATCAAGAGACTCGACTAACAAAGAAATCAAATTAAGCCTAGAGTGTGTAGAAGGAACTCATGTCACCTTCAATCAACTTGCCATTAGGGTAAGGACATGCTCAAACATGTAAGACCAGGTGGATTCAATGTCTAGTACTTGCAATCTTGCATCACCAATATCCATGAGACAACATATACATTGCATATATCATAAATAATCAAACAAGTGAAGAGAATCACAACATCATATCAATCTCGTAATGAGTGATATGACATCATCTCTATCACAAATACAATCGTAACACAATCACAACAGTCATAGTATCAACACATCCAATATAATCATGAAGTGAGGTTAGCACTATCAAGATGCCATCATAACCTCATAAGCAATATAATCTATCCATGAATAATGAGTGCATATAAACCATCAAATGTAAGTCCATCCATCATAATAATCCAAGATACATCATCATCCACATAAATCATCATGTATCAGAAGTCTAGATGAAATGTCTAGCATCATCAATAAGAATTTGAGATATAAATTAAGTCATTGTTGGCATTTCAATAGAAAGAAAGATTGTTGATATTCAGTAAGGATATTGAGAAGGTTGTTGAAGATTATTGATATAACTGAAGAAGGATGATAACTATCTTTATAACATTATTTTGTCATTGATGTCAAGAAATTGATTTTCTGATTCAGTATGATGTTGCCATATCTTGAGAAGATTGATTTGAAGAGAATTAAGATGTCGGTAAAAGACACAGAAAGAATGTGATGAATAAGGGGAGAAATAAGATATTCAATGGGCAACTATTACTGAGTTAGACAATGATGAGATCATAATGTTTAGATTGTTTTGATATCCTACATATGTTGTTGATTGTAAGGTTAATACTATACTATGTCACCGAGCAAAGAACCTAGTTGGTAAACCCTAAGGAACCTAGTCGGTAAACCCTAAGGTTATCGATATCGATTAATGAAGGTGGAATGTCTACCGAGTAAAGTTTAGTATTTACCGAGTTGCAACCGAGTTATGACAGATCGCATTGGATGGATAAAAGCATTATTTAATGAAGGACAATGATTAGCTGGAGATGTATAAATTATTGGTATGTCATGCATGAAGTTTGTTACGGATCTATGGCAAAGGAAGATCGGCAGGAAGATCTACAACGCAAATTGAACTGCAATAACCTTGTGCAAGTTCCAAGAAAGGAATGCAAGTCCCTAGGCGAGGTAAAACGTTTTCAGATCGAAGGATACATTAAACTTGGTCAAGTTTGAAGATCTGATGGCTAGGATTGATCATGGGAAATGTGATCAAGGAGATTAAGCGGTTAGCAATTGTTTATAAATAAGGAATTGTTGATAAACAATGTATGCGGGCAAGTGTAAGCACAGGGATGCTACATAGTGATTACCGAGCTCAGGAGCTTGAAGACCTGTTTGAATAACAGAGTAAGGAGCCCAGCAGAGGGACAAGATAAGTCCTATGACTAGATTGTTTTGAGCAAATAAGAATATGCTTTAGCATTTTAGATGTGAAGTTGCAGATATATTTTTATTACTATTATTTTGTAAGTGACAAAAAATCTCTTAATCGAGTGGACTTAACAGTCTTATTTGTAAACCCTCTAGCAAGGTGACATTCTAAATGAATGTTTGAAATCCTTTGACAAGGTCACTTCTAACAAAGTGAATATCCTAACAGATCTAAGAGAAATCCCTTAACCGGGTCACATCTAACAATGTGTTTGTAATCTTTAACAAGATATGCTTTTAACCGAGCATACTCTAGAAGAGTATATTTCTTAGTGGGTCTGAAATCCCACAGTGGTTTTTCCCTATTTGGGTTTCCACGTTAAATCTAGTGTTATATGTGTTATGATGATTATGTGTTTATGAGTTAGCATGTTTAGCAGTTTTTGGTTATATTGCTGAAGTATAAGTTACCGAGGTTGAATCTGTATTTATGGAAGATTAAGTTTGTATGATTCACCCCCCCCCCCCCCCTCATATTTTGTTAGCTATTGGCATCTATACTTTACATTTAGTATCAGAACTTACAATTGGTATCAGAGCTTTGGACTCTAGAAGAAAAAGTTTAAAGGTACTTGAGGCAAAGATCCGAAGATGTATAAAAGGGATGCACCGAAGCTCAACAAGTCAAGTTTCTCCACATTGCAGAAAAGGATGAAGCTACATTTATTAGGAATTGGAGAATATGCAACATATTATCTGGAGAATGATTACATTGCATCGAGCACCAACCCAATGACCTTGGAAGAGATAAAGGCAAAGCAAGAACATATTCAAGCTATGATTGAAATAACATCAACATTGACAGACTCAGAGTTTAATGATCTAGAAGGCTGTAATGATGCAAAAGCACTGTGGACCAAGCTTATATCTATGTATGGCAGTGATGAACATGTTCAAAGAGAAAAAGTAGATAGTCTAAGAGGACAACTTGAATCCATGAGAATGACTAAAGGTGAGAACATAACCCAATACAGTACAAGGCTAAAGGAGATTGAGGAGTAGGAGGAAATATTGAAGAAAAGGATATAACAAGTAAGTTGTTGAGAACCCTTCTACTTGCTTATGCTATTCGAGTCTCTGCAATCAATAAATTGAGGTATGTACCTAACATGCCAGTTTCTTTGGATGCTACTATTGGTAAGCTACATGCATTTGAGTTAAGTAATTTTGATAACATTGGCTCTTCGGTAAACAAAGTAGAATCTGCATTTAGTTCTTTTCATATTGGTGAATCTGATGATTACAATGATAGAATGAGTAAGTACTCTAAAGGGAATCACAATGGAGCAAGTGAAAGATTTCGTAAGAACATGGAAGAAGTACACAAAATGTATGAGGAAATCAAGAAGAAAGAAGAGTTTGAAGCATTATTAGCCAGAAGGTTACCGAGAGGAAAAGGTAAGTATAAAGGAAAGCTACCTTTAAAATGTTTCAATTGTGATAAAATAGGACATATGGCTTCTAACTGCCCTGACAAAGAATCTAGTGAAAAGAGAGAATACCAAGATAACAGGCAGAAAGACAACCAATACAGAGGACATCGAGACTTCAAAAGGAGAGATAGAAAGACATTTTCAGTAGCTGATGAGGAATCCAATGATGATAAATCTGATGAAACTGATATAGAGGAAGTTGTTTATGTGGCTATTAAAGATGGATCTGATGAAGAAAGGTATGAAGAAAAAGCCCTAATATCTCACATAAATAATAATGATTCTTGGATCATAGACAGTGGATGCTCACATCACATGACAGGTAATAAACACAAGTTTGTTAAATTAGAAGACTATGATGGAGGCTATGTAAGATTTGGTAATGATGCACCATGTTCGGTGAAAGGTAAAGGATCTATAACACTTCTGGACAATACTAAATGTGATGATGTATACTAGGTTGAAGGTTTGAAATACAATTTGTTGAGTGTAGAATAGCTAAACAATACAGGATACCGAATAGAATTTCAGAAAGGAATTGTTAAAGTTCATGACAAGCATGGAAAGTTAGCTGCTACCGAGACACAAACAAAAGGTAATACATTTCATCTTGACTCAACTTGGAACAAGTGTCTTTATGCTAAGATAGATGATACCTGGTTATGGCATAAAAGGTTTTGTCATGTAAATTTTGATAATCTGATCAAAATAAGTAAGAAGCACCGAGTAAGAGGTCTACCGAGTATGGAAAAATCTGAGAATGCTATGTGCTAAGGATGCTAGATGGGTAAGATGACAAGATCAAGCTTTACAAGTAAGTCCTACACTTCTACAGAAATTTTAGATCTAGTACACACTGATCTTTGTGGTCCCATGAAAGTTCAAAGTTATTATGGTGATAAGTATTTCATATTATTTGTGGATGATTACTCAAGGATGATGTCAGTCATGTTTTTAAAAGAAAAATCAGAAGCTTTTCAGATGTTTAAATGGTACAAGGCAAGAGTTGAAAATGAAATAGGAAGACAACTAAAATGTCTTAGATCTGATAGAGGAGGAGAGTTCACTTCTGATGAATTTAACTTATTCTGCAATGATCATGGTATAAAAAGGCAAGTATCTGCATCAAGAACACCTCGGCAAAATGGGATATCCGAGAGAAGAAACAGATCAATTATGGATTGTGCCAGAACCCTGATGATAGAAAGAGGGTACCTCAAACATTTTGGAGAGAAGCAATCAGCACTACAGCTTACACCCTGAACTGAGTTCAACTGAAGAAAGAAACTATGAAGACACCATATGAGATCTGGTATGACAAGAAACCTAATGTAAGTTATTTTAAAATCTTTGGAAGTAGATGCTACGTTCACAAAGATGACATAAATGGAAAGTTTGATCAGAAAAGTGAAGAAGGAACATTTCTTGGTTATTCTTCTAGAAGTAAAGCATTTAAATGTCTGATCAAATCATCTAACAAAATAGTAGAAAGTGCAAATGTGAAAATTGATGAATTTGCAGAAAGAAATGATGAAGGAAATTCCAAAGAACCAGAAGATTATGAAGAATTTGTTTATGTTCAACCGAGAAGTCCTACCGAGAAAGCTGTTGAAGAAAATGAAGATAATGTACAGTTACCGAGTGATGAAGAAGATCATACAGAACCTACCGAGCCTATATTAGCAAAATATGTCAGAAGACATCATGCATCAAGTCAGATTATAGGAGATAAGGATGATCCAGTTATGACAAGGAACAAACTGAGATAGAACACATGTCTGATATCTGAATTTGAACCAAGAATAGTAAAGAGAGGCATTTAACAGTGAAGATTGGGTAAATGCTATGACAGAAGTGATTGATCAAATCAAGAAGAATGACACATGGACACTAATCCCAAGACCAAAGGATAAAAATGTAATTGGTACAAAGTGGATTTTCAGGAACAAGCTAAATGAAAAAGGTGAGGTCATTTGCAACAAAGCAAGACTAGTTTGCAAAGGTTATGCTCAAGAAGAAGGAATAGATTATGGTGAGACCTTTGCACCTGTGGCTAGAATTGAGGGAGTAAGAACATTGTTGGCATATGTTGCTTTCAAAAATTTCAAGGTATATCAAATGGATGTTAAATCTGCATTTTTGAATGGTATACTAGAAGAAGTTTACATTGAACAACCTGAAGGATTTGTTGAAGACAAGAGTAAAGATCAGGTATGTAAACTAAACAAGGCTTTATATGGTCTGAAACAAGCACCTAGAGCATGGTATGAGAGACTGCACTCTTACTTAATCAAGATTGGTTTTATAAGGACAAGTGAAAACAACAATATGTACATGAAGAATGATGAGGACAATGGAATACTGATCTCAGCCATATTTGTTGATGATATTATATTTCGTGGAAATGACTCTCTATGCAAGACCTTTGGGAATGAAATGAGAAAAGAATTTGAGATGTCACTAATTGGTGAGATAAAATATTTTATAGGTTTATAGATACTGCAAATGAAAGATGAGATTTTCATTACTCAATCCAAGTACATAAAGGAAATCTTGAAGAAATTTGGAATGGAGGATTCTAAACTAGTAAGTACTCCTATGACTACTAACTGTAAACTATCAAAGAATGATGAATCTACATCTGTTGATGAGACACTTTACTAATCTATGATTGGAAAATTACAATATGTTGTGCATAGTAGAACGGATATAGCACATGCAGAAGGTATTGTTGCAAGATTCTCTGCAGATCCCAAGGAAACCCATATGATAGCAATCAAGAGAATTTTCAGATACCTGAGAGGCACTAAAGATTATGGCTTAGTATATGAAAAGAAGAATGATTTTGATTTAAAAGTTTATATTGATGCTGATTGGGCAGGCAACATTGATGACAGGAAAAGCACAAGTGGTGGAGCTTTCTTTTTAGGAGAAAGACTAGTGAGTTGGCTTAGCAAGAAACAAGGATGTATCTCATAGTCAACAGCAGAAGCTGAATATGTTGTTGCAACATTGAATTGTACCAATATAGCATGGATCAAACAACTGCTAGAAGGTATAAATGAGAAAGTTACCGAGCCAGTAACTATATTCTGTGATAATACTAGTGCCATTAACATTTCAAAGAATCCAGTAATGCACTCTAAGATAAAGCATATATCTATAAAGTATCTTTATCTCAGAGAAGAAAGTTGTGCTGGAATATATCAGTTCAAATGAGCAATTAGCAGACATCTTCACAAAGCCACTGCCAAGGGACACTTTTGAGTATCTCAGAAGCAAGTTAGGGGTCCTACCCTTATCTTCTACTCACTGACAGAGTTCGGTGAAAGCATCAATTCGATGAATCTACAGAATATTATGTGTGGATTGATGCTGATGTACGCACTTTAGAAGGTTTTCTAAAGGTGTGCAGGAAATAGTGAATAGAGACAAGTTGCTCTAACCGAGACTAAGATGATACATAGCAAGGCAAATCACTTCACAGGGGAAGAGTTCATGATTTAGTTCTTTTACTTTTTGGAATTGTTGTCAAAGGGGGAGAAGACAACATATACATTGCATATATCATAAATAATCAAATAAGTGAAGAGAATCACAACATCATATCAATCTCATAATGAGTGATATGACATCGTCTCTATCACGAATACAATCATAACACAATCACAACAGTCATAGTATCAACACATCCAATATAATCATGAAGTAAGGTTAGCACTATCAAGATGCCATCATAACCTCATAAGCAATATAATCTATCCATGAATAATGAGTGTACATAAACCATCAAATGTAAGTCCATCCGTCATAATAATCCAAGATACATCATCATCCACATAAATCATCATGTATCAGAAGTCTAGATGAAATGTCTAGCATCATCAATAAGAATTTGAGATATAAATGAAGTCATTGTTGGCATTTCAGTAGAAAGAAAGATTGTTGATATTCAGTAAGGATATTGAGAAGGTTGTTGAAGATTATTGAAGAAGGATGATAACTATCTTTATAACATTATTTTGTCATTGATGTCAAGAAATTGATTTTTTGATTTAGTATGATGTTGCCATATCTTGAGAAGATTGATTTGAAGAGAATTAAGATGTCGGTAAAAGACACAGAAATAATGTGATGAATAAGGGGAGAAATAAGATATTCAATGGGCAACTATTACCGAGTTAGACAATCATGAGATCATGATGTTTAGATTGTTTTGATATCCTACATATGTTGTTGATTGTAAGGTTAATACTATACTATGTCACCGAGCAAAGAACCTTGTCGGTAAACCCTAAGGAACCTAGTCGGTAAACCCTATGGTTATCGATATTGGTTAATGAAGGCAGAATGTCTACCAAGTAAAGTTTAGTATTTACCGAGTTGCAACCGAGTTATGATAGATTGCATTGGATGGATATAGCATTATTTAATGAAGGACAATGATTAGCTAGAGATGTATAAATGATTGGTATGTCGTGCATGAAGTTTGTTAAGGATCTATGGCAAAGGAAGATCGACAAGAAGATCTACAGCACAGATTGAACCACAATAACCTTGTGCAAGTTCCAAGAAAGGAATGCAAGTCCCTAGGTGAGGTAAAACATTTTCAGATCGAAGGATACATTGAACCTGGTCAAGTTTGAAGATTTGATGGCTAAGATTGATCATAGGAAATGTGATCAAGGAGATTAAGCGGTTAGCAATTGTTTATAAATAAGGAATTGTTGATAAACAATGTATGTAGGCAAGTGTAAGCATAGGGATGCTACATAGTGATTACCAAGCTTAGGAGCTTGAAGACCTATTTGAATAATAGAGTAAGGAGCCTAGCAAAGGGACAAGATAAGTCCTATGAATAGATTGTTTTGAGCAAATAAGAATCTACTTTAGCATTTTAGATGTGAAGTTGCAGATATATTTTTATTACTGTTATTTTGTAAGTGACAGAAAATCTCTTAACCGAGTGGACTTAACAGTCTTATTTGTAAACCCTCTAGCAAGGTGACATTCTAAATGAGTGTTTGAAATCCTTTGATAAGGTCACTTCTAACAAAGTGAAGATCCTAATAGATCTGAGGGAAATCCCTTAATCGGGTCACATCTAGCAATGTGTTTGTAATCTTTAACAGGATTTAACCGAGCATACTCTAGAAGAGTATATTTCTTAGTGGGTCTGAAATCCCACAGTGGTTTTTCCCTATTTGGGTTTCCATGTTAAATCTGGTGTTATATGTGTTATGATGATAATGTGTTTATGAGTTAGCATGTTTAGCAGTTTTTGGTTATATTGTTGAAGTATAAGTTACCGAGGTTGAATTTGTTGATTTTATCGAAGATTAAGTTTGTATGATTCACCCCCCTCTCTCATCTTGTTATCTATTGGCATCTATACTTTACATTTAGTATCAAAACTTACAGTCATAAGTATCAGTCAAAGCATCAACAAAATTATACACAAGTCCATTGATGCACAAGACAAAAGATGAATCAAGGAGGGACACTACACTCAAGGTTTCTACCATTACATTTGTTATGTCTAATTTTTTTATCTATCAATCATGTAATTGAGTAAATAAATTGGATCTCTATTCCATATTCTCTAGAATTCTATTACATCTATTCATATTGACTAAATGGATGCACTATTTTTAGACTTTATTGTGTTGTTCACATCTTTTAGTTAGGTTTCTCTTGATATCCCTAATTATGGCACATACCCTCCTTGTGTATACCTACTTTCTCTTTCTACCTTTTATTTAGCCACCCATGCACTATTACTAGTCACTTATCTATTTTTTATGAAATTATACACTCTCCCTTATACTTGGTTGATTAAGGGTCCTTTCCACTACCTACTTCTACTAAAAAATGTTGTTAAATATCATAAATGTGGTATAAATTCATACGGCTATATAAAATTTCTAGATAATCTACACATTAACATGAAATTTAATATAAATCCAATGGTTTAGGATGTTAAATTAAATTGTGGTCCTTTCTAATCACCTTTTTAGTACTATTATCATGAGTGTGTGTGTCTTGTCTTGCATATGGTTTAGTCTAAAAATAATCATTCAAATTTATACTAGTAATTTTAGAATCAAATTTATGCCTAATTTTGATTTACTTGCTATAATATATCGTATAAAAGCTCATATATATTAAATATATGATTTTATCATACTTCATTGTCCTTAGATAACAATCTCACTCAAAGGGAATGAGCGTTAAAAGTTACAAGATTCCAACTATTCAAGTTTGTATTATCTATAATTGTTTGTTGTGGTTTTAAGTATAATGGTATTAGTTTATTATTTTAGAGTTTTTGATGTTGTTTATGTTATTCCTCTATTATATTTTGATGTATTCTAGACCTCCTAAATATAAAATAAAGATAATAATTAAATTTTTTTTAATTGGATTTATTTGCCATTCTAAGTTATCATTACTAGTGTAAAAACTATGGATAATCTAGGATTGTCATATTTTATTTTTAAAAATAACAAATCTATTTAAATTTCTTTGTCAATTTTTTGTTGGAACTAGGACACATGTAAGAAAAATATAATCATAGTTAGTCAAATTACTATCATTAATTACTCACCAAATTAGCAATTTAACATGTTATCCAAAGCATCTAATGATTTTGTTTCTAGCATCACCTTAGGAATCTAACATGTTGTCCAAAGCATCTAATGATTTTGTTTCTATAACCAATACAAACTTTCCTACACTTTATGCAAATTAGTGTCATTAAGATATATCATTACCAATCTTGGTGTTGTTCTTATTTTTAACAAAATTATCAATAGTAAGATATAGCCTTACCAATGTAAGGGGCTAGTAATACATTTAATCAAGTGATGTTTCTACAATCATTCCACCTTTTGTGAGCATTCCTTGGACTCATGTACCAATCAATTCATATATTGGAGTGTTACTTCACACACATTTGGTCTAATTCCAAAGGTTTTTAGCCTCTCATTATTTTTTTCTAGTTACTTCACACTCCTTAGCTCTATAATAGTTATTTATTTCGCACACACTCTCTCTTCTCTCTAGGATAGTTATTTATTTCACACAAATTATCTCTTCTCTCTAGGCTTGTTGGAAGGTGTGTGCCCTTCATCCCTTGGTTGTTTAGCACCACCCTCAAGGATTCACAACATGGCTTAACCACCTCTTGTGGTTTGTTTATCGTTGGTGTTTGTATTGGGTGTGAAAAGGTCAATCTTTTGGGGCAATGGAAAACCTTGGCTAACAAATAGTATCAGAGCTTAGGTCATGGGTTTGAATCCCTCAGTTGCGCTAGGAGAGGATTGTTGGAAGGTGTGCACCCTTCATCCCCTTGGTTGTTTAGCACCACCTTTGGGGATTCACAGCATGTCTTAACTACCTCTCGTGGTTTTCTTATCTCTGGTGTTTGTATCGGGCGTTAATAGGTTGATCTTTTGATGCAATGGAAAACCTTGACTAACAAGGCTCTTTATGGTACTAAAAGTATCACAATGGAGTTTATCATTTCACTTTGGTGGTGAATCATAGCAGATAGCCATCCTTGTAGATATCAACAAGGCTATATTGAGAAAAAAATTCTTCTTCCATGGTAGTGATATTTTGGTTGTCATTTTAGAAGTTCTTGGTATGGATGTCATCAAAGGATTTATTTGACACAATGTAAACATTTACATCTTCCATGGTTTTATATAATATCTATACCCTCATAGACAAGGAACTAATCAAGTCCATGGGATAATATTATAGTTTGAATAAGAGCACGATAAGCATGGAATAAATTGTTGACAAAATTGATTTTGTAAGTGCGAGTACTCTTCCTTCAGAAGGATTTAAATTCTATGGGTTTTCTTTGATTGATATTATTCATTTCATTGAGACTAGATTCATGTTGTTGGATAAAAAAATTATATATATTTAAGGTTCTCAAAGATTTTGTGAGTTTTTACAACCAATCATTGGATATTTTGGCACTTCATGAACCTAAGAAGAGACACTCAATTGAGAAATTATTTTACATGGAAAAGATGGTTTAGGCCATTAATTTTATGCAATGGAGAATAGGGTGAGTGAAATAGGAGGATGAAACATGTAGTTCTATGTTTATCAATTATAATAATATTGAATAAACCTATTAAACATATAAGATCCTTTTTGTATCTCTCTCAGCCAGAATTTTTACTATTTCTATTTTTTAATATGATTCAACTCATACTTATGTGGCTTTCTTTCTCAATCACTTTATTTTTCGTTTATGTTTTTTTCTTGGGTTTATCACTTGTATGTGATGTGTCAATCATGCCTATAGTCAATACAATATTTATACAAACTATATCTTACTATTATTAGAAAGAGAGAGGTTCCTTATGCCCAACTTGAAATAATAAAAAAGAGGGTTTACAAGTTCCAAATCTCAACTAATAATGTTAGGTGGATCATCATTTAATAGATATCTCTCATCTCAATAGTTTGCAACGAATTTCAATATTTTTAATGGCATCATGATATATAATGTCATTGAATGTTCTTAATGTATGTAGAGTAGTAAATAGACCTTTCATAATCTTAATATTTGTTTGTGGAGTGAGCTTCATATATTTTTCTTTGGAACCCATGTGGAAGTAGTGTCTTGAAATGAGGTGGCATCGAGATTGTTGAAAGTTGCTTCATTATTCTTCGTTGGACCATAAAGATGAATTATTACTTGTTTTCATGTATGTATGGACTCTGGAGGAATAAAAATATCTTTCTTGTGCTTTATTTGGGGTTATAAGTTGGTTTTTGTGCTTAATAGCATTAGGAGGCAATGCATAAGGATTCACCAACTCCTCATTTTTTTTATTAAACTTTTCTAGTGTTCCTTGTCATAGATTTAATTGGTAATTATAAATTTTTATCTATTTAATTGGTAATAATAAAATTTTATCTTTTTGTTCATAAGAAACAACTATTTAATGTTCCTTACATGCATAGTCATAATAGATGCCTTGAGTATCCAACATAATTTTGAAGTGTGAAAGTGACTTGACCATAAAATATAATCCTAATCATTTGTATCATTTAAAATATCTTATAAACATTCAATCATCCTGAGAATGATTATGTTAGTAACATGTGATAAAAAAAATACTAGATGTAATCATTATAATTGCAATCATATAGAAAAGTATTGAATTTTTTCATCAATATAGTAGGGTAGTGGAAAATAGCAAAAGGTATGCCTCCCAATTGGGAGACTCAAAATGTACTATAAAGTATATAGACATGTATGTATAGTACAAAATTTTGAAATCTTAGCCAATAATATTAGATGGATTTTCAGCTAATAGTTTGTTCTAATCTAATTTGTGTGGCTTACAACTACCTTTAATGTTTTGAATTTTAACATGATATAATAGCATTGAATGTGCTTGATATATGTATATTAAGAGGAAGACCTTTTGTAATACTTATGGAGCATTAGTAGGAAACAAAAAGGGCTTCATTTTCTCCTTCATTTCCTTGTTAAATTTTCTTGACTCTTTCATTGCATATGTATTCTTTATAACTATTTAATTCCACCTTTGGTTTCATAATAGTTTCTATTTGATGTTCCTTACGTTTACAATCATAAAAAATGCCCTTGAGAGTGACACAATAATTTTCAAGTTTGAAGTAGTTGATTGAAAAAAGGTGCATATGTATCTCTTACCATTTTCACAATTTCCTTCTGACAAATAGATTTTAAATGTTGATAAATCGTAGAAGGTATCTCATTTAATTATTGTGACTATGATAACCCAAGTAAAATATTAAATTTAACCAACGAAGAAGTGATATGGAAAAATTCATCTAGCTCCATAATCCCCATGTCAAGAGTGTAGTGCCCCTCCTTGACTCATCCTTTATGAGAGGGTGTGATATACACTTTTAGATTTGTTCTCTGATAGTCTCTTTGACATTAGTGGATTCATTATGATTTATATGGATAAAGTTATGTCCTAGACTGATATGAAGATCAGACTTATGTGTAGTGATCTAGATGAACTCAATATTCATGTATATATTATATTTCTTACAAGGTTATGAGGACATCTTGATTATGCTAACCCTATTCCATGATTATGATGATGATTGAGTTGACGTTATGATGATTGTGACTGTCTTCTAGTGTATTCGTAATTAGAGACAATGCCATACCACTCATTGCGAGCATGATATGACGTTGTGATTCTCTATCACTTGCCTGATCATTTATGATGTATATGTGTAGTATATATGTCATATTATGTTTAAAGGTGGATGCATGATTGTAGGTACCAAACATCGACTCCACCTGGTCTCATAGGTTTGAGTGTGTCTTTATCCCAATGGAAAGTTGTTGGAGATGGCATGTCTTTCCCTCTCATACTCTAGGCTTAAGTTGTTCACCTTGTCAGTTTTGTGTTGTGGCACAAGTTGGTGGTTAGAGTCTTGTGTCGGTGCTTGGCCCTTTTGTCGGGTTGCTTGAAGTGATGTGGTTGTGTGGTTATTATTTAATTAATAATCGAATTAATATGATTTATTAATTTATTATATAGCATGGCTATTTATTTATTTGGTTTATTTAGTGTTTAATTGATTATTTGATATTTAATTATTGTTGAGATTTTAAAAAAGAATTATTGAGATTAACTTATTGATTTATTTGATCTATTGCTTAAATGATTATCTAATTATTTATTTATTGTTTAATGGTTATTTATTTATTTATTTATTATTTATTGATTTATTAATTATTTATTGTTGATTTGATTTTATATTTTATTATAACTTTCTATTTATTGAGCTTTTACTTATTTATTTACTATTGGGATTTGATTTGTTATTATCCCATTTATGTTTAGATTACTAATTATTATTTGCATAATTGGTTATAATAAAAAGTTTACATATCCTCTATTTTGATTGGTTGTTTTATGTGAAGGTAAGTAAATAATATAATTTTATATTATCTACCTCGTATTCACGCATGATAGGTATAATATATAGTTTTATGGAATTTTCTGATTGACTAGTGGATTTCTATAGTTTGAATTTAATTTTTATTTATTTGAGTCTTCTGGCATGTTTTCGAGTTACTATCCGGAAGAGTTTTGGATTTGGTTTGCTAAATATTTGGATTGGAATTTTTGCTCTTCTTCGATTGCCTTGGCCATCACTTGATTTCTTCAGGTTGGAGCTAAGCCTTTATTCTTGAGATTTTGATTTGCAAAATGGAATTGTTTTATCTATGTCTTCCTAAAAGATTGTCTTTAGGGTATTTGGAATGGTTATTTGATACTATGTTATTGTATTTTGATTGGCAGAAAGTTTCAGAATTCTATTTATCCATATGTTCTTATGAAGTGGAAGAATGTGTCTGTGTAATGATTGTGATGCAAGTGGTTGCCTTTGTTGTGCGTATAGTTCTTGTTGTTTTTATTTATGCTATAATTATAGATTCTTTTTTCCCATTCATTATGGTGTGAGATTCCTTCTTTTACCCCAGTGAATCCATTGGTGAAGTTTTGGGCAATCAAGGTGTGTTTTATGTAAGTCTGTGTGCAGGGGGTGCATAGTTTTGATACTAAAATTTATTTGTATGATATTGTGAATCCAATTTCATGTTTTCTTAGTCCTATTTTATCCTCCAGCATCTTCCAGGAGATTTATTTATCAATTTTGTAGGCTTATGTGCGAACTGGGCAAGTTTCGTCACTTGTATTGTCTATTTTCCCTAATTTTTGCTCTCTGAACCCAAAACACTAAAAGATGGCATAAAAATGTCAAAAGAAGACCCCAAAATTCCAAAAGATGACATGGATGCACTAAAATATCTCCAAGATGTGCTAAACTATGTTTTTGTTGCGTAGTTATGCCCTGAGTTGCTAGTTTTGTCACTTTTGCTCAGTGTGAATGCTTTTTCGGATTTTGGGCTTGTACCAGAGGCTTTTGTGATTGATGTTGAGGTTCTCACAGGTGTCTTTGTTCTGATATTGATCCTTTCATGATTTTATATGGCTCCGGTAGGATGAGTTGTGCCTTACTGTTGAGGGTTGTGCTTATGCGATGCTTAGCTCCAGCAAGAGGATAAATGCCTTGTTGTTGAGGAATGATTATGAGAACTCCAGTGGGATGTTCATTCCTCACTGTTGAGGATTAGTAATTCTTTTGGATTATCTTTTGATCTCTTACATTGTCCTTGGTTCATTGTTGTATTGATTTGGTGAAGGCTCTTGCTTGCATTTGGGTATATGATTCATGTTATGATTCAATTTGTATTGGTAATGGCGAGACTATGTTTATGTCTTTAGAGAGAGCCTTCATGATGTTGACATGATGTTATTTTGGTTGTGTTTCACTCTAAGGTATTGGTTCATGATTAGGGGGAGTGGTCTCTTACATGTGTAGGACCACAGTCATGAGAAATTACCCTCTAGGATTGGGTCTAGATCGGTTAGGAGCACATGAAGAGTTTTCTTGTAATTACAAGTGATAACCTTAATAAACTGATTAATGGGTTGGGTAGTTAGGATTCACTTAATCAAGATAATGAATTTGAGTTGTATGCCCCAATGGCGGGTCCTAGGGAGATGGTTTTGTGATCTATGGTTGGGAAGATCATTGGAGCGGTAAACTGACCTCCCTTGTTTGGCTCCAAGGTTGAGGCGGATTCCACATGAGGCTACCATGTGATGACACTCTTTCCTACTGTAGACACTTAAAAATAATTATTTTAATTATTTTTAATTCTCGGCATAATTAATTAATTAATTATGTTAATTCAAATTCCTCTCAATATTAATTAAATATAATTAATATTGTCACTATAGCATATGATTTATTTATTTAATAAATCAATCCCTTTCTTTATTCTTCTAAAAAAATCAAATCCTCACAAATCTTCCTCTTAGCTAATTAATTTCAATTAATTAGTTAACCTACATGATTCCTACAAATCATCTTCTTAAATCATTCTTCTAGAAACTCCCTAAACTCACTTAACATTATTCTTCTAATTTTTTATTCCCTCCACTCATTCTCTCTCCTAGTCAAATTCTCCTACAAATATTAATCCCACCTAAAATTTCCTCTAATCCCCCTCCTAATGAGTCGTTAATGGTTAAATCATCATGATTAGCCACAAAGTCAACTCTTTGTCCTTTTCATCTAGCCACTAGCTTTAAATGCTCTTTTCCTAGGTGAATGTAAGATTTTTGAAATCACACATTCCTCTAGCCATCCCATCTCCCAAGGAATTTTTAATTCCTTTTTATTCCTCCAATCCCCATGATATCCTTTTTTTGAGAATTTTTAATTCCTCCAATGCATCTTGTGGAGTATGGAGATACGAAATGCCTTTAAGGCATATTTCTTGGTCTCCACACCCTCTCTTGGACCTTGTGTGAGCTCACAAGTAAATCTTAGCCCTTTATCTCAAATTCATCCTAGCCATCTATTTTCCTCTCCTCTTCCTATAAAATAGGGCTCCAACACTTCATTCAAAACATCTTGAAATCCAGTAAGTTTATGCTACCCTTTTGAGCCCAAGAAATCATCTTGGCAACTTGATCATCTCATCCTTATCATTTTTCAAATCCATTCCATTTGTGCACAACATTGGAAAGCCATCCACATCCAGTAATCAAAGGAGCACATCAAGTGGAGCATTATCAAGGGGCACTTTCACTTCATCAAGCTCAATCTGAAGGAGAAGGTAAAATAGCAAGGTGAAATGGTCTTTTAATGATATTTTAACATTCTGCATGTTTATGTCGTTATGTTTTGATCATTTGACCTTCAAATCTGTTTTCCCCTCTTCATTTTGGCATGCTCGGTGGGACCCACGTCCCTAAGAACTAATGTTTTTTTTTAGGTTTTTGTGAGTTGTGAGACACAGGTTCCAGAATAGCGCGACAACAGAAAAAATAAATAAAAAATTTTAAAAAAAAAATTGCAGGTTCCAGAATAGCGGCTCTGTATTTCTGCGCAACAGCTTCTTTTTTGTTTCTGTTTCGTTTTTGTTTCTGTTCTTTTTCTGTTTCAATTTCAGTTTCAACACGATAGCTCTGCGATTAGCGTGAGCGTTTTTGTGGGAATTTGAATTCCTGTTATCCGATCTGTTATTTGCTCTGTTATCTGCTTTGTTTAATTATAATCTGTGTGAAAGTAGGAGAGTATGCTCTTGTCTATATAGACAATCAGAAATCCAGACCTTTCACTTTTCTATTCTTTTTAGCTCTTGTCTATCTAGACAATCAAAAATCCGGACCTTTGACACTTTTCTATCTGTTTAGTGCTATTGTCTACTCTGTTAATCTGTCTGAAATTTTTAGGCGCTAACTGTAGTCTGCATTTCTTTTTTTTTTTTTCATTTCATGTTATCTGCTCTATTGAAATATAATCTATCTGACTGCAGGAAAGTGTGAAAGTAGGAGATTATGCTCTTGTCTATCTAGACAATCAGAAATCCGGACCTTTGACATTTTTTTTTATTCTGTTAAATTTAAGGTTTTTGCTCTGTTAAATCTAGGGTTTTTGTTTGCTCTATTAAATCTAAGGTTTGAGTAAATTTTTTTTTGTTTTTTCGCCATATCTTCTTTATCTCGACTTCATTTTCCTCCAAACTTCACCAGATTCTCCGCATTGCCATTTTCCACATTTCCTTCCTTGGAGGCCTTATCCCAAAAATCCACTTTTTGAAGCCCAAATCCCATATTTCTCTATTTTTAGGGTTTGTCATAACTCCTTCCCCTTTTATCCAATCACCTCCAAATTTTTCTCATATTATCCATCTCCAAATTTTGCTTCTTTGTCCCTCTTGGACAAATTTTCCCATTCCTTCATCTCTCCTCCAAAATCCCCATTTTTCGCTTGCCTATCCCTTGGAAAGCGGCAAAAACTTAGTCAAACCCCATTTACCCATCAAAGCTTTCTTCAAATCCATATTTGTCATTAGTAAAAAAGTTTTTATTCATGTTTTTCTATTCATTCCCAAAAAATAAAAAAAAATAATATTTTTGTCATTTTGTTGTTTTTTGCAGGACGCTTGTTGAAGACTCTATTTTTCCAAACTACTAATCAAGTTGTTTTGCAGGATGCTTTTTGAAGACTCCATTTTTCAAACTACTAATCAAGTGGTTTTGTAGGTTGCCTAGCTGATTCAACCAAATATTGTGCATTTATTTAAATTAGGCACCTGGATATTAATTAAAATGGAATGAACCATTGTCTTGTGTGTCTTTAAGAAAAGCGTAAAGGTAGGAAAGTATGCTCTCGTCTTACTAGACGATCAGAAATCCAGACCCTCCAACTTTTTCTTATTTGATTGTGTGTTTAACTCTAGCAGGCCTGCCCTCCCAACTTGCTCTTTGAGAAGGTAAGAGGGGAATGATCCAAGTGAGTACACTCGGACCTGGGGTTCCCAACTTACTATAATAAATAGGCCATTGACTACGAAAGGGTTAATGGTTGGGGCTATATGAGAGTTCACTCTCACATTGGGTGCTTAGTAGGATCCTAGAGATCTCAATCACGCTTGCGTGACTACTAAGTTCTTGGTGCTTCATTGGGCTATAGGCCTCAATTGCGCTTGCACAACTTCGAAGGGTAGCTCCTAACGGGAAGACTTACTAAACACCTTGTTCATAGTGGCAAAAAACCTTCTAGTCATTGGTGCAGGAGGTCGGACCTTTGAAGCGGCCCATATTTTTACGGCCCTTAGTAGAGACACAAAGTTCACCATGAGGAGTTTTCATGGGAATTGATGTTTGGCTACCCTGAGAAGTGAGTGTCATGGAGGGGAGCTAGTGGGGTCAAGCATCTAAGTGTCTACTCTGGGTAAGTGTAGCTGGGAAACCAATTGGGATCCAATGACTATTGTCCTTGCTAGCCTTAAGAATGTTGTATATGAGCATGAGTGTCTTTGAGATAATATGCATTTGATCATTGTGTTTGCTTTGTTTGATACATACTTACCAAGAGTAGACTAAAAACACATCACTATCCCCAAACACTTTGCAAAAATATTTGTCAAGACACAAACAATTGTCCAAGTCATTACCCACACAAAGTCTAAAATTATGTCAAAACTCTGTCTGTCCCATTTTTCATAAGTCCAAGAGAGAAGCTAAGAGTTTATCCTCTACATCAACATTCAAGTTTGTCCTTTGAAACACCTATTATCATCCAAATCAGGGTGGTCATATCCCTTCATACAACTTGCCATTCAAATCGATCCTCCATTAAGTCATATTCATGTCAAAGACAACCTAGTTATCAAGTTTCTTCTAAACCATCACTACCATACCTTCTTCATCATTCATCCTCAAATTTCTTAAATCCTTTCATCCTCAATTTTCTTAAGTCTTTTCATCACAAATTTCTCAAGTCCTTTCATCCTCAAATTTCTTAAATCCTTTCATCACAAATTTCTCAAGTCTTTTCATCCTGAAATTTCTTAAATTTTTTTTTCATCACAAATTTCTCAAGTCTTTTCATCTCAAATTTCTTAAATCCTTTCATTACAAATTTCTTAAGTCCTTTCATCCTCAAAATTTCTTAAATCCTTTCATCACAAATTTCTTAAATCCTTTCATCACAAATTTCTTAAGTCCTTGCATCACATTTTTCCTAAGTCTTTTCATCACAAATATTGTGTATGGTTGCAACTCGATCCCAAAAGAAAAAGATGGCTGAACAACAATATGGCATGCCAGACATTGGTGTCCTATATGAAGATCCCACGCAAGATCATACACAAAGTGGGCAACTTAGCGATCAAGATCAAAGTCAAAATCTTGACATGGTTAACCAAGATGAACTTTGTTCGGAAGTGCAAACTTTCCTAGCGGATTCTTATAACCAAGAGATGATGGAAAAGTTTATTAAACACAATCCTACTGCACTTCTGAAAACTTTCCTTGAACATGGAGCTCAACTTCCGCCTGAATTTAATAGATCCGCTCTCACCCAACAACCACAAGGAGACCTCGCTCCCACACAAAGTGTTGCACCTACTATTCAAACTCAATCAATTGCAACCCCATCAATCATCCAGGCTCAATCAATGCCACCCGTGGTACCTCCCACCGTGGTCTCCATCCCACCTTCTTCCTCCTTACCATCCATACCACTATCAAATCCGATCTCATCCATTCTCCAACAAACTTCTATACCACCTCCTCCTATTCAACCACAAATTTTTATTCCACAAACTTCCCTTCCTCCCAACAATGTCGTAAATTTTATCTAGGTTGTATTCAATCTCGTCACAATGGTTGGCGGACCACAACCAACTATCTCTCAAACCCCAGCAACATCGGTCATCACATCCCACGTTCCCACCTCCTCATCATATCAATATATTGATGGTGGTACACCTTCTTTGGTTCATCCAATTCTTGGGGCAAATACAATTCATCAATATCAAAGTCCACAACAAGACCTCATCAAGGAAATTCAAGACATGAAGAATATCATCAAGGACATGAAACAAAGGACTAATAAAAGGAAAAATTACTCATTCGAAGAGTCTTGCCCTTGTCCTTACGACTCGTCTATATCAGTTGCACCATATCCCCCAGGATTTGAGATCCCTAAATTCACCAAGTATGAAGGCAAAGGAGATCCCCACGACCATGTCCTAGAATTCCACATCTTATGTCAAGAAGTCTCCTATAGTGACCTTTATCTTTGTAGACTCTTTCCCAAGAGTCTCACGGGAGACGCCTTGGCATGGTTCTCATCTTTACCACGAGGTTCCATTGTCTCTTTTCCAAACTTGGCAAAAAAATTTGTGGCCCACTATGCATACAACATGGGTAATGATGTATCTATGATGGACTTATGTAATACAAAACAAAGGCCCGGAGAAACCTTCGCCAATTTCCTACAAAGATGGTGACATCTTATCACAAAATTCCAGTGGGACATGCCAGAACAACATCAAATTGAGCTATTCCAAAAGAACTTGGTGCCTGAACTTTCAAGACCTTTAATATCTCAATGTATCAAATCCTTCCAAAAATTGATAGATAAGGGCCTCGCCCTCGAACGTGTCTTGTTGGAGGAAGGAACCTTGAAACATTACCAGAAATCAACACAAATTTCTTCCTCTTATTATAACGACAAGCCAAAATTCTGGTCCAAAAACAAAAATGTGGTCAATGATGGTATAACTGATGCAAAGCAGGTCCAAACCATGGCTGCTCCCCCAAAATCCACCACCAACAATCATCAATTCAACAACCAAAATCAATCCCAAAAACCTCACAACAATGTCTCAATCCAGGGACGACCACCCTGATCAAATAACAGGACTCCAAGAGATTTCACTCCTTTGGCTGAGCCTATTGAAGTGGTGTTTCAAAAACTTGTCCAAGCAAGTATAGTGGTTTTTCCAATCACTCGCCCGTTTGACCCCAATCAACCTAAACCAAGATGGTATAATGAAAATGAGTATTGTGAATACCATCGTATCAAGGGACATGATACACGAAAGTGTATGAAACTGAAGATATACATACAAGATCTCATTGATAGAGGTGAGATTGAGATAGCAAATACAAAACCTGGTAATAACAATGACAAACTCAAAATGTACCAGGATCCCTTCCTGAAGCATGATAAAGGAAAAGGCTCATCATCTAACGCAATGGGTTATGACTATGCTAATCACGTAACCGGTTTTTGATTTTTTGGTAGGTGGCATTGAACCTACAGACAATAATGTCAATGTCATAACCATCCAAGGAGTTAATCCTCCTTCTTCCCAAAGCAGACCAAATCCTACTCGGATAGTCATTCAAGGTGCCACGCCTTCCACCTCCCATTTCTAGAATGACTGCAATGCAACTACACGCCAAGGAAGAGTCACCATCCAAGGAGTTCCTCCCCCACCAAACCCCCCACCCATGTCTTCCACCTGCCGATATGACCTCCTTGATCAACTTGAGAAGACACCCACGCAGATCTCCATTTTGGAACTTCTCAAGACCTCCCTGTTCCATAAAGAAATTTTGGAACAAGCCCTTCTCCAATCACGTGTTCCAAATAACATCAACGCCACCCAGTTCCAAGCCCTCATTGGAAACCTTTCTACCCAACAACACATTGTATTTAACTCCAAAGATGCTCCCGCAAATGAAGACCATAACAAACCTTTACACATCGAAGCTCTTATCCACAAGCACAAGGTCAAATGTATCCTAATAGATGGTGGGTCTGGGCTCAATCTATGTATATACAAATTAATAAAACAATTGGGACTTTCTGAGGATCTGATAGACACATCAGGAAGGATCACAATAAAGGCATATGATGATGTAGAAAGAATTTCAAAGGGCGTAATCACGTTACCTCTTCAAGTGGGCCCCATTACAATTGAAACCCCTTGCCAAGTACTAGATCTTAACCTCCCCTACAACATTCTCCTCAGGAGGCCATGGATTCATTCCTTGTAGGCCGTACCCTCCACCTATCACCAACACATCAAATTCCCCTATAACAAAAGAGAGATCACTATCAAAGGTGATCCCCAACCTTTTCAATATTGCAAATTATTAGAGGGGAAGCATCTGTATCATTGCCCACTAAATAGACCCTCGCCAACGCCTCCATCTAACACATCAAATGTTGTCTCCACATCATCCCAACTAGATAATCAAATCAAGATCTTGGATAATGGCTGTGGAGAATACAAATTGGAGGACGTCTTATTAATAGGCAACCTCCCTCTCTCTCCTAAGTCATTTGGCAAACCAAAAGAGATAAAAAAGGACCCAAAATCAGTCATGCAATGCCAAAACACCACCTTCCAGCAATGGGGCCCACTTGATAACGAGAGCCTTGAAGCAGATATATCTTCATGGCTGTACTTGGAAGAAGATGAAGATCCAACAAGAATATCCAAAGAAATGTGCCCAAAAGCATCTGCCATAGTTGAAAAAAGGGTTACAAAGGACACGCCCTGGGACCAGAGGAGAAAGGAAGAAAAACACCCATAAATCCTATCTCCTATAGATACAACAAAGGCTTGGGGTACACCTCGGTGCCTAAGATTACTATCATTGGTACCCCTTCTAGTCCTTCTTCAGATATCGAAAGCGCTGACGAAGAGGAATTCCATGAAATGCCTTATGAATATGAGAAAGATATCTTCTTGGACACTTACATCAATACCATCACCCCCGTAACCCCTCCCACTTCACATGAGCTACATCTTGTCCATTCTGAACTCATTGACTGGGGCTAATGAGACAAACCCACTTTAGATATCTATGCCGATGATAATGCTCTCATTGCTCTCCTAACAGCGCAAAATATGGAAGATTGTAGCAGAATCGAGGGTATTCAACTACACGAAAAGGGATATTTTGGTAGTCAAGTCAATGCCCTTAGCCACAAAAAAGATAATAAAAGAAAAAGATATGATTCCCTAGGTGAAAACCTCCCTGAGGTGCCTTTGGATAAACAAGAAATAAAAACAAAGGGCGTATCTGAAAGTGAAAACCTAGAAAAGGCACTTGATGATGAGGGATTTGACCTCCCTACCATTGGTTACCTTCCACAAGACAAATCAAATTTGTTGATAGAAGAAACAGACAGCATCAACATGGGCACCGAAGTCATTCCAAAAAATGTGCTCATTGCCAAATCCCTCACAGAAATCGAGAAACAAGACTTCATCAACTTCCTTACAGAGGTAAAAATCAATTTTGCATGGTCCTATTCCGATATGCCAGGGTTGGACCCTACCTTGGTGGTTCACAATCTCGCCGTCCGCCCAGATGCAAAACCTGTAAAACAAAAATTGCGCAAAATGCACCCACATATTGCACTCCTAGTCAAGGCAAAACTCCAAAAGTTGTTAGACACAGAATTTATCAAACTAATAGATTATGTTGAATGGGTCTCCAACATTGTACCTGTCGGCAAACCTGCTGGGGGCATCCGCATCTACACAGATTTTTGAGATCTAAATATAGCTTGTCGTAAAGATGATTTCCCTCTCCCCAATATAGACATGATTGTGGACCTTATAGCAGGACATGAAATGTTATCGCTAATGGATGGGTTTTCTGGATACAACCAAATCAGGATAGTAGATGAGGATCAGCATAAAACTGCATTCACAACACCATGGGGTACCTTCTGTTACCGGGTCATGCCTTTTGGCCTTAAAAATGTTGGAGCTACGTATCAATAGGCAATGACAACAATTTTTCATGACCTCTTGCACAAAATTATGGAGGACGACGTGGATGATCTACTAGGAAAATCCAAGACAAGACAAGAACACATCCCCATTCTAAAACAGATCTTCGAAAGATTGGAAAAATACAAGCTGCGCCTAAATCCCAAAAAGTGTGTGTTTGGCGTCATTTCGGGAAAACTACTGGGATTCATTGTTTCCCGTGGAGGCATCGAGGTTGATCCCGCAAAGGTAAAAGCTATTATGGAAATGCCTCTGCCAAAAACTCTCAGACAACTGCGCAGTCTCCAGGGAAAACTCTAGTCTGTTAGGCGTTTCATTTCACAGCTAGCAGACAAGTGCCATCCATTTGCACACCTGTTGCGTAAAGACACAAAATTTAAATGGGATTGCCTATGTCAAAAGGCCTTTGAGAAAATAAAAGAATATCTAGCATCACCTCCTGTATTGATGCCTCCTGCTCCTGGAAAACCCCTTATTTTGTATATATGTGCTACTGCAGTGGCATTGGGGGCATTATTGGCGCAAACAGATGACCAAGGGAAGGAACATGCCATTTACTACATTAGTCGAACATTGGTAGGATATGAACTCAATTACACCCCCATTGAAAGAGCATGTTTGGCATTAGTGTTCAGCACACAGAAACTACAACACTATATGCTAAATAATAAGACAAAATTAATTGCTAAAATTGATCCACTTAAATATCTCTTGTCCAAAGCTACTCTCACTAGCAGAACCGCCAAATGGGTCATGCTCTTAAGCGAGTTTGATATTGAATATGTGGACCGAAAGGAAATCAAGGGACAAGTCATTGCAGATCAGTTGGCTGAAGCTCCACTTCCAGGCGACCATCCTCTTCTCACAGAATTACTAGATGAGTTCATTATGACTGTTACCACATCCTCCACATGGAAATTGTATTTTGATAGCTTCTACACTCAAAATGGATCGGGGGCAGGAATATTATTGGTCATGCCTCAAGGAGATGGCATCCCCAAATCATACAACATAGCAGAATATGAGGCCCTCATCACAAGTTTACGCTTGGCTATCCACTGGAAAATAAAGGAATTACAAGTCTATGGCGATTCCTAGCTCGTCATAAAACAAGTTAATGATGAATACCAGACAAAAAATGATAAACTCCTTCCCTACTGTACCATGGTCGAAGATCTTAAACAACATTTTACGACAATCAAGTTTGACCAAATCCCACGAACAAACAATAGGGTTGCAGATGCAATGGCCACCATTGGCTCCCTCCTTCAAATGCCAACACACAGTCAGAAGTGTGAGTTCTTGGTCGAGCAATTGTTTATACCGGCATACGACCTACCAGAGTTTGAAATGGTGTGTGTTCTCGTTGGTCCCGAGTCCCCTTGGTACCAAGAAACCTTTGCTTTCCTCAAAGACAACACCATTCCCCCACACCTCACCAAAAACCAATAGCAAACCTTCATCCGCCGATGTGCCTGTTACACCATCCTTGCAGACACCTTGTTCAGAAGGCATTTTGACGGTTCCCTCCTAAGGTGTTTAGATAAACAAGAAGCAGAATGGGCATTATGCGAAGTACACGAGGGTATCTGTGGGGCACACTCAAGTGGACTCACATTGGCTAAATTTTTTTTGAGAACAGGATACTATTGGCCTAAAATGGAAGAAGATGCATACAATTATGTGAAGAAACACATCCCTTGCCAGCAACATGGCGACAAGATTCATGCACCGTCACAAGAATTGCAACCATTCATTACACCATGGCCCTTCTCGCAGTGGGGGCTCGATCTCATTGGGAAAATCCACCCTTCATCTTCCAACAGACATAAATTCATTATCATCGCCACCGAATACTTCACCAAGTGGGTAGAGACTATCCCTCTTACTTTCACCACTGGCAAGCAAATATCCAAATTCATCCTGAACTACCTAATTTGCCGATATGGCATCCCAAAAGTTATCATCACAGATAATGGTAAACAATTTAAGAACCAGGATGTCAAAGAACTCTGCCAAAAACTCAACATTCAACACTGCTTCTCCACTCCATATTACCCCCAAGGTAATGGCCAAGCTGAGGCTTCTAATAAAACCCTAATAAAAATCCTCAAAAAGACAATCAATGAAGCGGGTCGTGATTGGTACCTCCAAATCCATCCTGCATTGTGGGCCTACCGCACCTCCATTCGCACCCCCACAGGCGCCACTCCTTATTCCCTAGTATTTGGTTTCGAAACCATCCTTCCCCTTGAGATCGAGATCCCCTCTCTAAGGGTATCGCTGCAAAACATCCTACCAGAGGAAGAATACAGAATTGCCCGCTTACAAGAGCTAGAATTGTTAGATGAAAGGCGCCTCAAGGCCTTGAATCATCTCTGGGTATATCAAAACCGTCTGCGCATGAGTTATCATAAAAAATTCAGAACCCGAGAATTCCAAGTTGGTGATCTTGTCCTCATGGAAAATCAAAAAAATCTACAAGAAAGAGAAAAGAAAGGCAAGTTCGAGCCTAATTGGCTTGGACCATATGTAATCACAGCGAAATATGGATTAGGAGCTTATCAGTTGGCTACTCCTGAAGGCAATCCTTTGGATGATCCAATGAATATCATGCACCTCAAAAGATTTTATGCTTAGTCCTCAGAAAGTCTTAAATTGTCAAAAAAAAAAAAAAATGAGAAAAAGATCCTGAAAAAATTGTCACTTTGGTGAAAACCTGGCAAACAGGCACCTTATGACACAAAAAAAATTAAAAAATTAGAAAAAGAAAGAAAAAACAATTCGTCCAGTAGTGAAAACCACTTGGTGGCGCTATGGACAAGTACCTTGGTGAAAACCTCTGTGCAGACGCCAAGGTAAATAATCGGATCCACTATCTATCATGTCGATACTACAAATCATTTGTCGTCCAGCCCACCCATGCGCAACATTCCTTCTTTTTCGCCTTCCAATAAAACATGCGTATGATGATGAAGTCTTCGCTTGAGTCATGAACAAAGAATATCCCATTGAAACTAAGATTTTATGCCTCTGTGTGTAAGCTTCAAGAAGTCTTGAGAAACAATCCCAAGTCCATCCTAGTTCTACTCTTGGCAAGAGGTATCATGTGGTCGCAAGGAAGAGACTTGTTAGATTTTGATAGATCTTTTCATATAGGCTTACATCTTTTTCCCTACGACTGCTACTATTTACGACTACCTGGGTTCTTCCATATCCAGGTACATTATGATAGGTGCATACTAGGGCATATTTCATAGTATGGCTTGTTTTGGATCCTTCTTGTATAAATCGACGACCTGGTACTAGTGTTTATCAACACTTACCTTCTCGTGTACAAGAGGTATCAGTGTGTTTGAGGGTTTCCTTGCACGAACCCACAACTTTGTATTAGTGTTTCTTAACACTTGCATTGTTGTGTGCAAGAAATTCCCGTTTGTCTACAAAGTTAGTCCACGCCCTGCATTTCTCATGGCATCCTGATTTCTATAATCAATGGTGCAAGTCACTCAGGGCAACATCAAACTAGGTTGGCTCTCCACATTTGTTGTGCACAAAATCTCACCATCATTCCATCAAATCCTAAACTCAATAATCCCATGGAGTTCTCAATTGCCCCCATTTTCCTCTGTGGTCTCGCATCTCGTATTCTTCTTTCCAAATACCTCATGACTGCTTCATATTTGTTCCTCATCTATCCCTTCCACCCTAATTTTTCTTCCTCTATTTTTTTCTCACATAATCAATTCTAATTCTGAATCATGTCTTATACAGGATGAATCCTTCCTAAAACCAAACACTCTGATCATGTCTTATACAAGATGAATCCTTCCTGAAACCAGACATTGTGATCAATCATGTCTTATACAGGATGAATCCTTCCTGAAACCAGACGTTGTGATTTGATCATGTCTTATATAGGATGAATCCTTCCTGAAACCAGATGTTGTGATCAGTCATGTCTTATACAAGATGTATCCTTCCTGAAACCAGACACTCCGATCATGTCTTATATAGGATGAATCCTTCCTGAAACCAGACGTTGTGATCAATCATGTCTTATACAGGATGAATCCTTCCTGAAACTAGATGTTGTGATTTGATCATGTCTTATACAGGATGAATCCTTCTTGAAACCAGACGTTGTGATTAGTCATGTCTTATACAGGATGTATCCTTCTTGAAACCAGACACTCTGATCATGTCTTATACAAGATGAATCCTTCCTGAAACCAGACGTTGTGATCAATCATGTCTTATATAGGATGAATCCTTCCTGAAACCAGACGTTGTGATCTGATCATGTCTTATACAGGATGAATCCTTCCTGAAACCAGACGTTGTGATCAGTCATGTCTTATACAAGATGTATCCTTCCTAAAATCAGACACTCCGATCATGTCTTATACAGGATGAATTCTTCCTGAAACCAGATATTGTGATCAATCATGTCTTATATAGGATGAATCCTTCCTGAAACCAGACACTTTGATCATCTTTGTCTTATACAGGATGAATTCTTCTTGAAACCAGGCTGAATCTAGATCTTATCAATCGAATCAAATCAAATCTATCGAGATATCAATTTCACAAAACTCCAAAGATCAAATACCTCAATTGATCTCCCGAGGGGGCATCACCATACCATAATCTATCAATCAAGAGCCGGGGCATCCTATCAAACCATTATCAGCATCAAAACAAGATTATTCTTTGAATCAATGTGTCATCACACCTCACTTCAAAGAGGGGCAAAATGTAGACACTTAAAAATAATTATTTTAATTATTTTTAATTCTTTGGCATAATTAATTAATTAATTATGTTAATTCAAATTCCTCTCAATATTAATTAAATATAATTAATATTGTCACTATAGCATATGATTGATTGATTTAATAAATCAATCCCTTTCTTTATTCTTCTAAAAAAATCAAATCCTCACAAATCTTCCTCTTAGCTAATTAATTTTATTAATTAGTTAACCTACATGATTCCTACAAATCATCTTCTTAATTCATTCTTCTAGAAACTCCCTAAACTCACTTAACATTATTCTTCTAATTTTTTATTCCCTTCACTCATTCTCTCTCCTAGTCAAATTCTCCTACAAATATTAATCCCACCTAACATTTCCTCTAATCCCCCTCCTAATGAGTCGTTAATGGTTAAATCATCATGATTAGCCACAAAGTTAACTCTTTGTCCTTTTCATCCAGCCACTAGCTTTAAATGCTCTTTTCCTAGGTCAATGTAAGAATTTTGAAATCACACATTCCTCTAGGCATCCCCTCTCCCAAGGAATTTTTAATTCCTTTTTATTCCTCCAATCCCCATGATATCCTTTTTTGGAGAATTTTTAATTCCTCAAATGCATCTTGTGGAGTATGGAGATACGAAATGCCTTTAAGGCATATTTCTTGGTCTCCACACCCTCTCTTGGACCTTGTGTGAGCTCACAAGTAAATCTTAGCCCTTCATCTCGAATTCATCCTAGCCATCCGTTTTCCTCTCCTCTTCCTATAAAATAGGGCTTCATCCCTTCATTCAAAACTTCTTAAAATCCAGTAAGTTTATGCTGCCCTTTTGAGCCCAAGAAATCATCTTGGCAACTTGATCATCTCATCCTTATCATTTTTCAGATCCATTCCATTTGTGCACAACATTGGAGAGCCATCCACATCCAGCAATCAAAGGAGCACATCAAGTGGAGCATTATCAAGGGGCGCCTTCACTTCATCAAGCTCAATCCGAAGGAGAAGGTAAAATAGCAAAGTGAAATGGTCTTTTAATGATATTTTAGCACTCTGCATGTTTATTTCGTTATGTTTCGATCATTTGACCTTCAAATATGTTTTCCCCTCTTCACCTACATGTCCATTATCCTTATGCCTCGATTGTTGATTATGCCTCTAGGAGTTTGTTGATTTATATTTAGCCTTGTGATGTGTCTTGATTCATTGTTCTTGGTTGCTATTTTGTGGATGTCTTGTTGTGTCCCTTGGTTGTTAGGTGTCAACCTAGGTCTGGAGTGTGAGTTGGAACCCCATGTCATCTCCTAGCACGAGGGGCGGTTCCTATTTGGTTCCACGTGGTCAGGTGGTTTGATTCCTTCTTCCATTGGTACGTTCTTCATTGGATGTTTGCATGCGTAGACATGGATATATCTTATCTCATTATGTGGAGGGATGTTTGGAGCATAATCTATGTAATAGGAATTGATATCATGTGTTTTGTATCTCGACAAAGATGTAATAGTAAAGAAGACCGTGTAATTAGTATCTTGTGAACATATGTATTAGGACTTGTAGTAGGTTGATTTCAGAATGAGATGTATTGGATGAGATTGTTGTAAATGGATATCCAATGTGTATGTAATTCTAGATTAGAAGGAAATTAAAAGATTGAGTGATAGAAATGGAATTATCTTGTGTATATCATGTAGACAGTAGTGGTTATGTTAAGGATCTTGTATCCCTTGATTTTAAAGATGTTAATCCTTATTGTTAGTTATCTTTGGAATATGGAAATGAATGAGTAGTTGTAGATTTGTATGAACACTATGATTCTTCATTATGTGGAGTTGATTCCTAGGTGTTGAGATAGTATATTGTATCATGATGGCATTGTAAATCTAAGAGAGATTATCTATTCTTATGCCATGGTTTCTTATGTAATAGGACATGATGATGTAGAGACTATGATCTTGTAATGGAATACAATGATGTATTCATTGTATGGTTCATGTTGTAAGAATGTTCATTATGTTAAGATTGAGATCTTATATTGGATTAGGTAATTGAATTATTAGATTATGTGTATTCTTGTTGTATCAAATGGATTTTGAATTGGTCTAGTAGCATGAGATCCTAATTGGAAAGAAGATTAATACTTATTGTAATAATCTTGCTTATTTATATGGATATTAATCTTGATAAATTGTACAATGGATATTATTAAGGAAATATGTTGGCATTTGGCATTATAACAGACAATGAGAGATTGTTGGCATTTCAATAAGGATATTGAGAAGGTTGTTGATGATTATGGATATAATTGATTAAGGATGATTTACTGTCTTAATATTATTATTTTGTCATTGATGTCAAGAAATTGATTTTCTAATTTAGTATGATGTTGTCATATCTTGAGAAGTAAGATTTGATGAGTATAAAGATGTCGGTAAAAGACACAGAAAGAATATGATGAATAAGGGGATGAATAAGGTATTCAATGGGCAACTATTACCGAGTCAGACAATGATGAGATCATGATGTTTAGATTGTTTTAACATCATACATATGTTGTAAATTGTAAGGTTAATACTATACTATGTTATCGAGCAAAGAACCTAGTTGGTAAACCCTAAGGAACCTAGTCGGTAAACCCTAAGGTTATCGCTATCGGTTAATGAAGGCGGTAGTATTTACCGAGTTATTATCGAGTTGTAACCAAGTTGTAATAGAATACATTAAATGGTTACATGCATTATTTAATGAAGGAAGCTGATGAGCTGGAACTGATTAAATGATTGGTATGTCGTGCATGGAGTTTGTTAATGAATCTATGGCAAAGGAAAATCGGCATGAAGATCTACAACGCAGATTGAACCGCAATACCCTAGCACAAGTTCCAAGAAATGTATGAAGTTCCTAGGCAGGGTAAAACATTTTTCAGATTGAAGGATACATTGAACCTGGACAAGATTGAAGATCTGATGGCTATGATTGATCATGGGAAATGTGATCAAAGAGATTAAGCAGTTAGCTAATTGTTTATAAATAGGGAGCTGTTGATAAACAATGTATGCGGGCAAATGTATGCACAGGGATGCTACATAGTGATTACTGAGCACAGAGGCTTGAAGACCTGTTTGAATAATAGAGTATAGAAGCCCAGCAGATGGACAAGATTAGTTCTATGTCTAGATTGTATTGAGCAAATAAGAATCTGCTTTAGCATTTTAGATGTGAAGTTGTAGTTAGATTTTATTACTGTTATTTTGTGAAAGTGATAGAAAATCTCTCAATCGAGTGGACTTAACAGTCTTATTTGTAAAACCCTCTAGCAAGGTGACATTCTAATTGAGTGTTTGAAATCCTTTAACAAGGTCACTTCTAACAAGGTGAAGATCCTAACAGATCTGAGGGAAATCCCTTAACCGGGTCACATCTAGCAATGTGTTTGTAATCTTTAACAGGATTTGCTTTTAACTGAGCATACTCTAGAAGAGTATATTTCTTAGTGGGTCCAAAATCCCATAGTGGTTTTTCCCTATTTGGGTTTCCATGTTAAATCTGGTGTTATGAGGTTTATGATATTTTTATGCTTTTGAGTTTGCATGTTTAGCAGTTTTGGTTATATTACTGAAGTATATGTTACCGAAGTTGAATCTGATGTTTTTATGGAAGATTAAGTTTGTATGATTCACCCCCCCCTCTCCCCCCCCCCCCCTTCTCATCTTGTTGGCTATTGGATCTGTACTTACATTAAGTATCAGAACTCTCAAAATAATCTAGTTCCATTTGTAGGATAAGGATATAAATAGATTTATGATGTGATAGATGAATAATGGAAGATATGGGGATTAGGAACATTTGATTTGGTGCTTTAAAATGAGCTTAGAAAGTTAATGGGGTTATCAAGATATGCATTTGATAGATCATAATATCAAGATAGGAAGAAAGTACTTGAGTAGAACTTAAATGAAATGGATGCTAATGATTTCATTATATGGATGTGTTATTGTGATGTTGCTAGTAAGTAGTGATGTTAAGATACCCTAGGGAGAAAGTGAATGGGTGAATGGAAGATTAGATGTACGCATTGAGATGATAATTGTTATGATATTATTTCCACATGCATTATGTGTTGTTATGGGTATGGTTATGTTCATCATGTTATATGAATTCATGTGATGTTAATCTATGATTTGGAGTAATGATAGTTACTATGTTGCATTGGTTAATGTCTTAAAAAAAAATTCTCTATTAGTTGGTTAGTTTAGTTATTTCTCTAGTGTATTTTTGTGGGCATTACAAAGAGAAATGACAATTATCTCCAAATTTTCCACAAGAATGCCATCAAGGTTATGTTTAGAGAAACATTTAAATGTGTACAATTGTGTGATGCTAAATTTTTCAATTATATCAAAATATTTTGTGCATATGTATACTTATTGCATAGATCAATGTGAATACATTCACATTGTTGATGATGAAGAACACCATGACCATAAAAGAGACCATAATAATTGCATTTGGGGATCTTATCATAAAATCAAATAATCGAAGGTATTTAAGGAGGTGATATATTATAAGTAATAGCTATAAATGCTTTTATAGAAGTATGGAAAGAGGAACAAACATGCTTTGTATCCATAGGGTCCTTATTCATATTTGTCTACACCATAGAATTAGTGGGATTCTTGAATACCTACTGATGTTCAATATTGTTAGATTGTGTATGTAATGAAAAAATACTAGCATAAGTTTTAAAATTTTGTTTTATTGGAGCAACCAAATATTTGTCCCCATAATTCACACCATGATCAACATGAATCACGTTGCTATTAATGAGATCTAAGATTATATGCTTGAATATCATGTCCATTAACTTTTTGGAAATCATAGAAAAAACTCTTAGATAATCCTTTAGAGGAATCCAATAGATAGATGGAATTAGGGATGACCAAATTATTAGGAAGATTTGAAGAACATTATCGAATGGTTTACTAAGCTTTGTAAATTTCCTAGGCCCTTAATGTTTGAGCAATACAAAATTAGATGTGGTACACATTTGATTGGAACTAGAATTAGATTATTTATTGTCATTTCTTTCTTGAAATGTATTATCATTTTGACTTATTGAAACATCGTGCAATTAGTGACTCAATTATTTCTTCTTTCTCTATTTAGCTTTCCCAAAGGCTATGGGGAAAATTAAAGGTTGTGGCACCATTGTGGACTCCGATAAGATTGACACAACCTTGTCAATTCCGAGGTGAAAACTCAACTTCATAAAATTTCATTTTTTTCAAATTTTTAAATACCACTAAGGGCAAGTCCTCAAGGAGTTGCTTAGCTTATTTTGACTAACAACGACTGCTCAATTTTTTCAATAGTAATTGTGGAGCTAGTGGTCCCATGGAAAATAAAATTGCTGCTTATTCTTAAGAATTCTTCTTAATTTGTCCAAGGGGTTGAGCTTAACTGGTTAAAACATTGGGTTCTCACTTTGGAGACCCAAGTTCAACTCCCAATAAGGACATCTAAAATGAATTCTAAGCTATGACTGCAGCCTATTACCGATCAAAAAAAAAAAAAAAAAAATATGGTGTAGCCAACTGTTATTTTTTTGAATAAGCAATCGCTTCTTAAATTATGATAAAAAATATGGTGTAGCCAACTGTTATTTTTTTGAATAAGCAATCGCTTCTTAAATTATATATATATATATATATATATATATATATATATATATATATATATATATAAATTATGATATTTCAAATGCAAAGTCTTATAACTTTTGATTGGAGATTCACTTTTGCACCAAATTTTGACTAGATGGTGTGTGCACACCTTGGAACATAACCCGAAAATTGTTTTTGCTCCAAACTCCAAAAAATAATATTTTGGCATTTATTTGTAACTTGGCGTGTAGAAAATTAAAGCTTAAATATCTTCCCAACAACAAAGAGTTGTGCCACGAGAATTGGTCATAGTGGGTAAAATGAAACTAGTAACTAGTGTCATCCGTGCAAGAGGATTTTTCACCAAACATCATAGACTTCAATAATTTAATTATTTCATGGTTTGGCAATGTAGAAAAGCTGGACTATGTCAAGGCTTGTTTTGGACAAGGTTTAAAATGCTTAGTAGTGGTATATGGTGGGCTATAAATTTTAAATTGGTTTGGGCTCAAAATTGAGCTAACAGAATGCACAAGAACAAAGATCAATGGCATAGAAACAAGTGCTAGTTGCACAGAAGGATGGCATTCATCCCCTCTCTAATTAAAGGTAAATATTTGTCCCCTTTGTGTCATATTACCATGCAAAGGATAGCTAGACAATGTATGGCCATGTAGCACTGTACACCTCTTACCTTGGAGGACTGGCCTTGACCAAAGTATACTCTATCTCGGTACAAGGAGACATAATAATTCACCACTTATAATAACGATCAAAGGTCTTAAGGCTTCTAAACTACGAGGATTATAGTGGGGCAATTCTGTGAACAAAGAGTTTGTTTGTAGGAACCTGAGATTAGGGGGTCTCCCTCTCTCTCCTTACTAGCTAGTCTTGTGGACCGAGGATCTTGCAACTTGGTGCTGAATGATGCTGGCCACCCCTTGGGGTACAAATTTTGTTCTCCCCGCTTTATATAGCTTGTAGAAAATGTGTTTGAGTTCAAAATCTAGGGCGATGAAATCCCCAGGCAAACCTTTTATCAAAAATAAAAAAGAAGATTGTTTGTATTTTTTATGCACCCAAGGTCACAAAAAGTGCAAGGGGAGAGCATGCATACACAACGACTCTTCCATGTCACACAAATGTGCAAGTACATAAAACATAGAAAACAAAGTAAATTTCTGACTACACTAATTTAGTTCCTTATATTAGTGAAAATAAAAAAAGACTTTGGCAAACATCCTGCAACAACTATTAGTAGTTTCAAATTGTTTTATCTTTTTCCAACATTTGCCAATATGCACAAACAAGTTAGTAGTTTTATTTTTCTTATTCTTTTCCAACAGAAAATAGACTACATGGATCAAATTAGTAGCCAAAGAAATAAGATTGTTAGCTGAAAACTAAAAACCTAAAACACAACATAAGTGTAGGAAGAAAGATCAAGATCACACTAATAGAATTCAAATGTGCAAATACAGAATGCAAATCTGTAGGAACAAACAAAACAAACCAATTATACCTCACAAAAGAACAATGATAGAATGTAGATGCATAGGAAAACTTGATACAAGCACGAAAACAAAATGCAGATGCATTGGATCTGGGAATAAAAGTGCAAGAATGTGTTGTAGGTGCATAAGAACATAATAAGGGCACAAAAATTGCAACAAATCTCTCAATAAAAACCTACAACTTGCAAAATACTTGAATTCTCGTAGGAAAAAGATTAATACTAGGGACATAGGTCCCACCAGGCATGCTAAAATGTGTGACATAAAATAATCTACTAATTTAATGATCAAAACAAAAAAATCTCAATCACTGAAAAATAAATGCATGCATGCAAATGAAAACAAGTTATACCTCATGCACAAATGTTGAAGCTCTCCATTAATTCTTTAATGGCACCTTGAAGAAGTGGGTGTTTTTGTAATGTTTCTCTTAGAAAACACAAAGCACAAATACACAGATTCATGGATTCTTAGACTTCTCATGTTATGATTATTAGCCAAGTTGATGAAAGAGGTATTAATTTATAGATTTTTATAGAAAGATGGAGATAGAGTCAACTGAACTAAATTAAAAATTGTAATTTTGAGTTGAGAAGATAATAAATGATTTTCAATTTTGAGTAAAAAGTGATGTGCACACTCAGCTTCTATATAGAGGTTGTGTTAAGTGAAGAGGAGAAATTTTTTTGCTAAAAGGATTCTTAGCCAATTAAAGAATGAGAAGGATGCTAACTTAAGAAATCCGTTAACCGGGGAAAGGGGATTGCATTTCTAATTAGAGGTTTTGATAAAAAAAAATAGAAAGATTTGAGGAGAAGATACTAATTATATAATTTAAAAATTATTTAGTCAATACATATTATAAAGATAATTGAAAAATTAAAATAATTTAATTATTTTGAAGAAAATGGTAAATTAGTATATTGTTAAATATTTCAAATTATTTAATTAATTTGGAATAATGGAAGAAAAGTGAATTTTAAAACACTTAAATGATTAAAAAATATTTAATTATTAAAATAGGGAAGAACATTAGCTTAAATTAATAATTAAAATTATTTAATTAATAATGAACAAATAATTGATGAAAATTAATGAAGTGTGTTAGTCAATTTTAAGTGCCTACACCAACTAAGATTGTTTAGGATGCCATTTTGCCAAGACTCTTATTTATCCTTATTCAAGGTTAGCACAAAAGCATTCAAACATAAAAACTCGTGATAATTTTCTCAAATAATAAAATCCAAGACCAATAATCTCAATACATATCACGAGGTGAACATGAATTCATCTCAAGAAAACATAAATTTTCAAGTGCCAAAATATTCAAGCAATCAACCAAAATATAAATGTAACAAACTAAATAAAAATACCTAAAACATATTCTATAAAGAGTGCATGGATAGCTATGAAGAGATCCTCAATACCTTTTCAACATTATAAGAATCACAAAACATAAAGAGTACGATAAAAAGTTGTGAGTTCAAAAGCCAAAAAGATGATTATACTTCAATCAACAATAAATTCACCAACAAAAAAATCTAAAAAATATGATTTGTATCACTAGAGAGTACTCAAAAAACTTTCCAACAACTATTCATTTTAAAAAATCCTATATAATATACCCAAGCTATGCTAAAATAAATAGTTGGTGGCCTTGTGGTGGCTATTGGTTAGTGAAATTGGTGAAGAGGAGGCTAAGCTATTTTTCAATTACTTGGTATTTTTCTTTAGAAACAATAATGAATTGAAGAGGCGCCCCTTGGGGATGGTGGCTAGGGTTTAGTCCCTTGGTTTGAGTGTGACCAAAGGTGAGACCCCAATAGGACTAAGTGTTTAAATTTAACCCTAGATGATTGTAAAAAATATTTGCTGTCATATTTTTCAAACATGTTGCCACTTTTAGCCAACCACCATTTTTCCTAAAATTTTCTCATAGCTACATTAAAAAAACTACATAATTGTTTCCCTAGACAATTGTATTTTTATCATAAATTACTCTATTTTTCCACAAAAGAGAACAACAAGCATCATATGGATTGTGTGGTCATACAAAGTTTTGCAAGTGAGATTTGAAGACCACAACAAAATTGCTTTGGGTTTTTAGACTTTGATTTAGGGATTTGGACAAACAATTTTAAGGTTTTGACACCCTTTGGATGTAACATCGATGCCCATTTTTTTCTAGGATGCATCATTTTAATGCTCAAGGTCAAATATCTCGAAAAAGAAACCAAAAATTATAATTTAGAGCTTTGTTACTATGTTGAAGTTGATGATTGAATTCTCACAATAACCCAAGGATTCATCTATAATCAATAATCCTAGAGCTCTATTACTATGTTGGCGTTGGTAAGATGAAACTCTAGGATAAGATTAAATTAAATCATGACATGTGCCTTAATCTTCTGACTTGAGACAAAAAAATCTTAACTAAGTTTGAGTATACTAGTGTAAATATAACCTAATAATTAATTAGATGATTACTTTTTTCACTCTAAAAATAACTATGCATGTGATTTATATAATTCAATTTATTGGATCTTGTTTATAATGCAAAAGCATCCAGACTGTAAGAGAAATCTTGCATCACCCAAAAAGTATGGACCTAGAAGTTTACCCAAAGCCTCAAAATGGTAAAAATAGCCTTTGGTTAAAATTTTTAACCAAAGATCATTTGCAGATTGTGAGAATTAACCTTTCAAATTTAAAAAATCTTACAAAAAATATTCAACTTGAAATTAAGTCCTTCAAGTGATTGATTCTCAACTTGGAAAAAGTATGTTGTAGAGCACTATGAGCTCCTTAGTTTAAAAACATTGGGCTCAATCAAGTGTCTAGATCAAAAGTTATGGCTCTCAAAATTTAACCTATTTTTTGGAGTTGGGAGGTAGAAATTCAAATTATGTTAGAAGGCACCAAAAAGTCATGGAAGGCCTATTTTTATGTTCCAGAAGCATCTTGGGAGTTTCACTTCCTAGGTTTGGAAAAACTAATATTAACAAGAAAAGGTTGAAAGAAAACTCATTCAAGACTAGTTCAAATTAAGATGAAGCCGCAAGTCGAAGAGTGGATTTTCTAGTGTTGTTTGTATAGGTCGTCACCATGGATAGAGTAGCATGTTTGATTGCTTGAATGTAATGTAACCCATGGTATTGTAGCAAGATGCATTAGCCCTTGATTGAATGTATTTTTTAAATTTATGATAATAAGAACCATTTGCAAATTTCTTTATCTTGAGTGTTTTGAAATTACTTTTGAATCTCTGAGGTTGTGTTTGAGGAGCACCCTTCATCAATCTCTCATTTTCAATCAAATTCAATTCTTGTGTTGTGTTAGGTTTTGTTTTTTCTTTGCTTTTAACTATAAGAATAAAGATTGTTATTTGTGTCAATTAAATGATATAAAATATCTCATTTGTGTTTAGAAGAGTTGATCTGTGTCATGCCCATACATGAGAACCAAAAAAGAGAGATTATTTTTAGTTTGTTTGCAATACATGCTCAAAACCTAGAGATTAAACTTGTCTATATTGTACAAAGTTAAAGATCATTTAGTTAAAGGGAACTTTTCTTCTAATTTGAAAAAAGATTCTTATAGCTATTCTATTTTATGGTGTTCCCAAAGAGAAAAATCAAAATATGAACATGTTTCAAATCCATTTGGTAATCCTTCTTGCTACTTCACAAATATCCCAATTTTAAAATGTTGTGACAAATGCTTCAATATGACTTGTTCCACAAGTTTAATGCAAGTTTGATAATACATTTAAATATTATTCTTAAATTTGAAAACTTGTTAATTTTATTTTTTTACATGTTGGAAGCATTTTTTTAAACCATGGAGGATGTGATTGCTTCAAGTTGTAATTGAACAAACACTCCATATGCAGTAGGACATTTGCAAGAAGAAGTTGCTTCCGAATTAAAGTTTGAAGTTGATGAATTCCATTACTTAATTGCTCTATTAGAGTACTCTCAATCTATTTAATTTTTTAACTTTGCAAAAATTTTAGTCCATAATATTAATGGCCTAAAGATATATTTCTCACATATTCTCAAAAACCTAGAACACATTTTAGTTAGAACAAGAGAGTACTGCGTCAAGTTCGTTCCTATATAAGTGTTATAGTAGTTATTGTTTGGTAGTGTCGTTGATGTTTGTAGTTAGATTAGTCTAAGCATAGAGCATTCATGTACATTGTTAGTCATCTAGCTAATTGTTCTTTGTGATGATCTATATTAGTCACATGGCTTATTGGTAGCTACAGTTAAATGGTATAGTAAATGACTTTCTCTACACATTCTAGCTCCCTTTCATTGGCAATGTGTAGGAAGGCAAATGTTTGTAGCAAGAAGGAACTTAAATGCTTTTTTTTTTTTTTTGCAAGTGTGTTTGGATAGGTTCATAATTGTGTGCAAGTACAGTTACATTAAAATTAGAAAACATAGACAATCAAGATTATTTGTAGCATCTTGCACCTCTCTTTACAATTCACAGTCATTCATTTCAAAAATTAGCTCATTGATTCCATATATGAAATGTCTTCAACGTAAAAATAAATTTTAAAGTAAATTAAGTATAATTAGTAAAAAGTTGTTATCAATTAGAATTATTATATATAGATTTAAAATATTTGTATCTATTTATTTTTATACAATAATATTGTATTGTATATTATTCAAACAATAGATACATAAAAAATAATAAAAGTATTTAAAAGCAATCAAAACGTTAAATATGATCAATTGTAAAAAAATACAATTATGATAATGTTTACACAGACAATACATAAAGTAAGTAGGTAGTTTATAAATTACATAGTGTCTAAGACTTTTTAAAAAATGTATATTTAATTGGATAGATATGAATGACATCACAAATAGCATTCAAAGAGACAAAATAATGTTAAAGTCAATAATGTATTTTTATGATGATGTATAAATTATTTTATAGGTCATTCAAGTCATTAATTGAACTGAAAAAAATTATAAAAGAAATAACCAATAATTTGATTTTTGCAATTACTATTCCCAATATGAACCAATAGAGAGAAAGATAAATGACGTTTTTTAAATTATTAAATCATTCCCAATATGAACAAATAGAGAGAAAGATAAATGACAGTTTTTAAATTATTAAATGAAAAAAGTAATTATAGACTCTAGACTTGTTTCTCAAAATTTTTAATTCTATTTAATGATTAGTTGAACTAATTAAAAAGTTGGATGTATTAGTATCACAAGAAGTAATAATATTTCCCTGTGACTATAAAGAAAAAATAATAACAATAACATTAAATCTCCAAATTACAGGCAAGGTTCTATTTTTCAGCTAAGAATTTTGCATTTACACAAACCATATCGATCATATTTAGACTAGTATTACAACAAAATTAATAAACTACAAAGTTTTGAAAAGCACCTGAAATGCAAACTGAAATTTTAACCCAAAAACCTGTGTATTCCACTGACACAATCCTTTAAACATAAAATCAACCTTCACAACAAAAATCAATACACTACAAAGTCTTGATTACACCTGAAATTCAAAATTAAAATTTTAACCCAAAGAACTCAACCCATTTCACTCACATATCTTTTAAAATCACATTTTCTCACATAACAAACAAAACACCATATTGATATGAACAGTACAAATGCAGGCGTCACAAGATCAAAAACAACATCCAGAATCATAAATTACAGTGTGTTTATCATAATACAACAGTTAAAAACAGCATAAAAGCCTCCAAATTCTACGGAAGGTGCTATTTTCCCACTAGGAATCTTACATTCACAAAAATCATATTGGTTATCTTTATGCAAGTATTACAACAAAAATCAATATTAACATTAGCTTTCAATACTCAACACCTCTGAGTGGTCGGTACTCAACTTCATTTGACTCTCTGGCTGAGAATCGCCCAAGACTACCACTGGTATACCTGGTTTTGTCATGCAAGTTGAAGCATACATTGCCTTAGCGAGGTGCAATATCAGGAATAGTACCACTCAAAAGTTCACTTCCCATAACATTAGAAGACAGATAAGGATTTTGACTTGTCATCTGAACCATAGATTGCTTTTGATGCATTAAAGCATCCATTTCACTGGACTGAATGGGTGTGGTGTCCACTCCAGGTGTAATCTTGAAGATCTGCTCAAGCTGATGTACAACTTCAGCCATGGAAGGGCGTGCATCTGTTTCATCCTTACAACAAGACAATGCCAGAGTGGCAAATGGCTCCAAGCTTTCTGAAGGATATGAACCCATCTTCAAATCGATCAGAGATATCATCATTCCAGATTGATATGCCATATTCACCTGCACATAGAACATTGATGATTATAAACTAAATATCAAAAAGATTTTGGAGCTGAGAAAACAATGTTAAGCTTCCTTTTTCACAACTTTCAATCACTAAGAATGGATGCCATAAACATTTTTTTTGTTGAAGATTAACATACCTCCCTAACAATGTTCTTCCCATGTGAAATGGGGTGCATGCCTGTTAAAAGCTCAAGAAGAACCACACCAAAACTATAAACATCACTCTTATCGGTAAGCTTGTGAGTCAAGAAGTATTCTGGATCGAGATAGCCCTGCAAATGTCAATATGACGTAATGTCGTTAAGGTAAAAAACTTCTCAATAGCAAAAATATGATATTCTAAGGCTTGTGCCATACCGGAGTGCCTTTCACTACAGTTGATACATGGCCTGGAGCTGAACCTTCAAGATCGGGTAATGGTGCAAGCCTTGACAGTCCAAAATCTGCAACTCTCGCATTAAATCTATGATCTAACAATATATTGGTTGCCTTTATGTCACGATGGAAGATGGGAGGATTGGCCTCATTATGGAGATAAAGAATGCCTCTAGCTGCTCCCAAAGCAATATGAAGGCGCTGGGCAAAATTTAGAGGCTTTTTGGAGCCTGCAGTTGATGAACAAGAAAGATCACTTAATTCTGATTCAAATCTGAAGATTAAGATTGTTAATAGAATGCATAATAATAGTAGCAGAGAGTATTCCAGCAGCAATTTACCAGAGAGGTGGTCCCGAAGAGTTCCATTTGCCATGTATTCATAAACCAACATCTGTACATAGAGCAAATTTATACATCTGACATTAAACTCTGTTCATCTGAGTCGATTACAAATTTAGATTAAAATCTTAAAGTTCAAGTGCATTTTTTCTCAAGAGCAAGAGGATTTGATTGTCGGTAAATGTCTAGCATCTAGACAGAGGCAACAAAGGAAACGCCTTATACACTCATGGAAACAATATAACTTCAATTATATTCTAAGAAAACATGAATCCAGCTCTCTACTATATAACTTATGGCAATCATAAGTATAGCATGTAGAAGAAAGAACATTATTTGGTTTGCTGAGAATACTGCCCACTGGATTTATTCATGTACATATAATCTAGCTGTCTACAAGGTATATATTCAAAGTGAGAATTTCGAGAATTGGGTGTTTACTGAAATATTTTGATTGGGAGTAAAGTGAGTTCATATATGCACATTTCAAACCCCAAAAAATCACAAAAGGAGATCGTCCCATTTTAGGAAAAATTAAGAAAAAATGAAAAAACTGAACTTCTGCACATTCCTGAATTGATGTTAATGCCTCATAGCTATTATTCGCTTTGCCTTTTATGATCTATTGAACATCCTAAATCTGCTAAGCATTCAGAGATTGAGAGCTGTGGAAGGCTCGAAAGCTGGGACTGTCCCCACCCAGCAATGTTCAAGATATAGTTTGAGGATTTAGGTTTTCCTAATTCAAGCCCTAATATGAGGCAACACATCAAAATATGCCAAAAAGATTCAATAAAATGCAAATTACCATTCTTCAAACTATTTTGCAACTCCATTTAAAATTCAAACAATATGAGTAAACTCAGGAGGAACATATAATGTCCCTTTCTGCTTGATGATTAATCGGGAGTGAATTTTCTAGCCTTTCCTATTCCTGGAGGTTAGAAAATAAAATAAATAATAAGGGAATAAGGCGAAAATTAAATGTAAGGAGCAGAAAGCTATAGTTGTAATTCTTTGGTACTTAGTTATTCACATTCAATCATTAAAAAGGGGGCCAATTTAAGTGAAGACATTATTATCACTAGGCTGAATTATCTTGGTGGTGATTTAATCAAACTTAGGTGATTAATAATTATGCCCAAGTCATCTCTCCCAAAGAATTTCATGAAGAATCGATGGCTTTTTGGTTGGAGAATTATGTATATTGGCATCGTGGGGTTTAGCAAGATCATTCTTGCTCGATGCATATCATTTGTTTCTTTCTGCAAATCGGTTCTTAGCCTCTCAGGACGAAACCCCTGGAGACTGGGTGCTTGGACGCAACCCCAAGCAATCTTATTGAGCTTTCATCCCATCGCTACACATTGGTGGCGACTTAGTCTGCAATTAAAGGCAACGAAATCCATTTTCTGTTGAAAGAGGGTATTGTTATGGACGACCTGCACTAATTCTGATCACATCATTGTTCGATCCTAATAAGACGAGTCAGCGATCACCCTAGGAATTGAAGCGGCTGTGCATATACTAGAATTCGGCTTGTATAAGGGAAATTGCAGTCTGTAGCATACCTGCGACCTACAACTGGGTTCATCTGCAAGAGTTTCATCTCCAAACATTGTTATCACTGCCAACTCAATGAGAGTACACTTCCATCAAGCTATCTGTAAGGGTCAATACCTTGTTTGCTAATCACAGGTATGACTTAAGATGCAAGTTATGTTAATATGCTTTGAATATTGCAGTTTGGTTAAAACGGCCTTGGCAACAACAATTAAGTCTGTAATAAATCTCATTCCTGCAAATTGATGCAAATAGTTTCCAAAATAGTCTCCAATTTCATTAAGATTTATGTTCGTATTTCCCTTGTGAAATTTATTATGGTCAATATATGCATTAAGGGATACATTCTCAAACAAACCTATGCATTCAATTAAACAAATACATAAATTTCTTTGAAATCTGGGAAAGGCCATTTTAGTGGTATCAAAGCCCAATGATCCTACCAGCCTGTGAGGGTTTAAGTTGCATGTCTGATTAATTCATTTCATGAGAATTTAAAATTACCTGGAATTGTTCCTATGAACCCTCGTGAGATTAGACCACACAGATACTATACCAGGTGCAGAGCAGAACAACAGGCAGAAACATCAGGAGAGCAGGAAATCTTGTTTGAACTGGGCAATATGGTAGAACAACGGGAAGAGGGTGGAAATGGTCAACCCAACATACAAGATGTACTAGCTCAAATGGCTTAGCAGCAGCAACAGATGATGCAAACTTTTATGCAGTCACAACAGCAACTACTTAATGCAATTGGTAATTTGAGGGTCCAGCTGCATACATAGTCATGATGGTGAAAGAAGTGAGGTTGGGCATGAAAATCAAGGTAGAACAGTCTCTAATGCTGTTAGGACAGCAATTACAAGGTCTTATCAGCCACTCCGTCCCACCTTTTTGCCAAGAAGAGATGAAGAGGAAGAAGGTCTTGAGGAAGAGGTTGAAGAAATACATGTTACAGATGATGTCATGGCCGCTTATGATGATTATATGGCACTCCCAGGACAAGTCAGAGGACTGATTAATCTGAATCAGTTTATGAATCAATGAAAAGATAAGGCTAGATTCAGGATGGGAAGGCAAAATAGAGGGCCTAGAAGGCAAGCTAGACAAGACACTCAACCTGTGGAGTGTAAGGATACATTAAATAAGGTTTCTTTACCTACTTTTGATGGAAGCGGAAAGATCAGTGCCAGATCATGGGTGCATAAATTAGATACCTTCTTATGAGTTAAGCCCGTGGAGGAGGATAAGACTATACAGTTTGCCACTATGCATCTGGAGGGAGTAGCATATGATTGGTGGCACCATGGATTAGTGTCACGAGATCATGCTATGATACACTCTTGAAGAATTTGTTAATAAGCTGATTTCTCACTTTGACCGGAAAGATGTAGAGGTCTATTATAGGGATTTGGCTCAGCTTAAACATGTTGGACATGTGGAATCATATATTAATGAGTTCCAAAATATTTCTGTCATGGTTCTAGATATGTCAGAAAAGAGAGTCGCTATGCTATTTGTGGAAGGTTTGAGTGACAAATCAAGGGGATTGGTCAAGGCACATAAGCCTAACACCTTGCATGATGCCATTGAGTTAGCACTTGACCTTGAGACTACACCTTCTTTTCAGCCATAGAAGAAAGGTTTTAGCCCATGGAAATTGAATAAAAAGGGTTTTAATCAGCAGAAGAGCACACCACCAAAAATTGATCAAGAGTCTAGGAATGAACTAAGAAGGAAGAAGTTATGTTTCAATGGTAAGGAACCTTGGGAGCCTGGACACCGTTGTCTTGGCAAAGGCAAAGTTCATTTGATTGAGGTTATGTCTGATGATGAAGAACAAGAAGAACAAGAGGCTTCTGTTGGAGGTGATAGTGATAATGAGGATCAACAACCGTAGGTAGAATTGGAGGATACTGCAACCAAAGAAATTCCATGCAGCACTATTGCCACATTATCTAGAGTTCCCATAAGTCGCCCATTTCAGTTGAGAGGTGTTCTTAAGGGGCAACAGATGGTTTCTCTAGTGGATAGTGGAGCCATGCATAATTTTATTGATGAAGGACTAGTGGGCTACAGGTTGAAGACTTCCCAAGATTCAATGTCACTGTTGTTGATGGATTTGCATTGAGTTGCACCAAGGCAACTCCCCAACTGAGCATTCAGATTGGAGATTACACCTTAACAGATTATTTCTATGTGCATGGGCTTAGCAATATAGATGCCATGTTGGGGCTCTAGTGGTTAGAGTCACTTGGGCAATAATTACAGGACTTGAACCAAATGCAGCTTAAATTTATGGTTAATGGCAAGAAGATGGTGCTTAAAGCTATGTCAGATGGTGGTCCACGAGTGGTCTCATCAAGGAGGATGGAGGCTCTATTCAGACACGGTGATGTGGATTGGGCAACTCACTGTTTTGAGTCTTCTAAACCTACCTCCCATGGTGAGCCACAGTATCAGGTTGATATCCAGACAGTGCTGGATAAGCATAGTGCAGTATTTGGAGACCTTCATCCAGGTCATCCCCTTGATCATGGGTTTGAACATGTCATAGAGCTGGAGGAGGGCGCTAGGCCAATTATTACTATGCCCTACCGACCCCCACACCATTTTAAAGAAGAGATTGAGAAAACAACCAAGGAGTTGCTGAGTATGGGACACATCCGGTCCAGTTCTAGTCCCTTTGCTTTGCTAGTTGTTTTAGTGAAGAAGGATGGCACTATGCGTATGTGCATAGACTACAGAGCGTTGAACAAGAAAACCATTAAAAACAAACATCACATTCCTAGGATCGATGAGCTTCTTGATGAGTTGCACGGGGCCGTGTATTTCTCTAAGATTGATCTTCGTTCAGGCTATCACTAGATACGTGTCTGAGAAGAAGATATACATAAGACTGCATTCCGTTTTCACTACGGACACTTTGAGTTTCTTGTCATGCCATTTAGACTCACGAACGTGCTCACAACATTCCAGTCTAGCATGAATCACACTTTCCGTGAGCAATTGCAGAAATTTGTTTTGGTCTTCTTTGACGACATACTGATATACAGCAAGACATGGAGTGATCATTCGCAGCATTTGGATATAGTGTTGAGTATCATGGAGGCTTGGTCACTATATACGAAGGCTTCCAAATGTGAGTTTGGGATGACCAAGATACTTTATCTTGGACATGTGATTGGAGCTGATGGTGTGAAAGTACACCAGGAAAAGATACAAGCTATTTTGGACTGGCTGCCATCGAAGAATATATCAAATTTGAGAGGCTTCTTGGGACTGTGTTGTTCTAAAGGAGATTTGTGAGAGGCTTCTCACTGTTGGCGTCACCTTTGACAGACCTTACTAAGAAGGGTGCATTTCATTGGTCTAGTAAGGCACATGTGACATTTGACAAGCTCAAGGAGGTCATGAGCTCATGTCCAGTGTTGGCATTACCAGATTGCACACAGCCGTTTGTTTTGGAGTGCAATGCATTAGGACAGGGAATCGATGCAGTCTTGATGTAAAATAGACATTCAATTGCGTTTGAGAGCAGAAAACTGAGGGATGCAAAAAAATTGTACTCCACTTATGATAAGGAGATGCTAGCCATCATGCATGCACTAGCCAAATTTAGATAGTATCTAGTGGGCATGAAATTCGTGGTCAGGACAGATCACAATAGCCTTAAATATTTCTTGGAGTAGAAAGATCTTAATGAATGGCAACAAAAATGGGTGAGTAAAATCCAGGCTTATGATTTTGATGTGGAATTTGTTAAGGCAAAAAAGAATATTGTTGCTGATGCTCTTTCCAACAGATCTACATTTTGCTCTCTCATTGAGATTTCAACTGATTGGAAATCTCAATTGTTAACAAAATATTCTAAGAATACTTTTACCTGTGATTTGATTGATGGACGGGTACAAGATGACAGGTATTCTATAGTTGATATAATTTATTATAAGAACATGATATATCTTGTACCAGGATCTGAATTGAAGGTCAAGATCATGAGGGCGATGCATGATACACCTCCAACAAGGCATCCAAGATTCTTCAAAACATATCGTCAGATTCGAGAGAGGTTCACTTGGAAGGATCTGAAAGACAATGTGTTGCAGCATGTTAGAGAGTGTCTAACTTGTCAACAAAATAAGTCAGAACATACTTTTCCTGCGGGCCTACATCAGCCATTGTCGATACCTAAACATAAGTGGGAAGGAATATCCGAGGATTTCATTACATGACTTCCACGTGTTTAGGGAAGAGATTGCATATTTGTAGTTGTTGACAGGTTAACGAAATATGCACATTTCTTTGTTGTACCTACAAATTATACAGCACCTCAAGTTGCAGACTTATTTTTCAGAGAGGTGTTCAGGCTGCATAAGACCATTGTTAGTGATTGGTACAACCTGTTTATCAATGTAGATGGAAAATATACTGCTCATAAATAAATGTGACTTGTTATGTTTTGTTAATAAGGCAGTAAAATTAGTTCTTGAGAGTTGGGTGGTTCCGACAGTTGGCAGTACCAACCGTTTGGCACTATTTATGTTGTTATTGTATCGAGAACAGTTCACGTTGTTGATGTACAAAATTGCACATGATAATAAAGAAACATCATTCTACCATATGATGTGTTAATTATTTATTTGTTGTTACTGTGTTGTTCGGTTGTTAGTTTCTTGTTCTATAAAAAACTATCCTATACGACAGTAAACATTTTGGCACCATTGCCGATACAAACTCGGAGATCAATATGACAGCAAGCAGTAGGCACACATAATGGGATGACCATTCCAACAACAATTACTTGTAAACAAAAGTGACACCCAAGAAGAAGTGACATAGGCGGAAGTACGGGAGGATCAATTGACAAAAGACTTGGTAGATTTGTGGGAGGTTTCGGTACTATTGTCATTATATGACACCCTTGGTCCATCAGTGAGAACCGATCAGAGATATGTTCCATGGACCAGCGCTGCCCCAGTTGATCAAAGAGAAAAGCAGTGGAATTATGAAATGTGAAGTGTTGTCTTGTCTGGAGGAAATTCCTTACTCCTCAAACCCGGAATCCCGAGGTTCTGAGGTTGCTAAGCCTTCTTCTCTTCCCTGGAACTTTGGAACCCCGAGGTTCTGAAGTTCCTTTCCTTTCCCTTCTTCTCTTCTCCGGAACTCTGGAACCCCGAGGTTCTGAAGGTCCTTTGCTTTGCCTTCTTCTCTTCCCCGGAACCCCGAGGTTCCAAAGTTCCTTTCCTTTGCCTTCTTCTCTTCTCCGGAACTCCAAAATCTTGAGATTCTAAAGTTCCTTTCCTTTGCCTTCTTCTCTTCTCTGGAACTCCGGAACCCCGAAGTTCCTTCCTTAGTCTCCTTTCTCTTCCCCGGAACTCCAGAATGTTGAAGTCTTCCCAACTTCCTTCCGGCTTGCAACACTTCTAGATGGTGTGATCAACACTCGAGGCTTTTAATGCTCCAACAACTCTTGCAACCAGTTTTCTATATAAGGCTGTTAGGCCTCATTGTAAAGGGTTCTCTCCCCGCCGGCTTGAACTATTCTATGCTCTTTCACTTCTCTTAAACACTTGTATTTATCTTGCATTTCTACAACTGTAAGTTTGGCCATTGACCTTATAATGAATTGAAATCATCATTCTTGCCTTACTTCAACTTATGAATGTTGTGTATGTGTTCTTACCTTCATTATAAGTGTACGTTCGTGGCTTTCTTTCACATATATGCTGCGTTAACCTGTTTCTGGGTGTGACTTGTGGGAAACCTTCTCCCCTCTTGACATTCAGCAAGTTCCAACCTCCATAAGTGCGTTGAGGTCATTCATGCAACTGAAGTTTGTGCATATCTTGGGTATCTCAATTGATTCTTTGTGCCATTTCGGGTGGGGAGAGAAACATCTCTTATCTTGGTGCATCACCTCCTTTCATTTTAAGCATTTCTCTCTTCCCTTTTCCTTTGCAAGCTGTTAGAATAGGTTTAGAAGTAAGATTTGGAATGTTGAGTTGGTTCAACACCTGCACTTGGATTGAGAAGGAAGCCGGCCTTCTCCGGAGATTCAACCCCCTTGCGCAATGTCCCACACTTTGGAGTTGTTTCCATGTTTCACAAGGTTGCTGGGTTGATAGCTCAGCAAGGGTGCAAGCTTTTGTGATAACAGGTTTTGGCATGCCCGGTGGGATAGACTTCCGATGTACATGCTAAGGATTCAGTGTTGTTCTTAGTATCTTAGCCTTTAGAGGTAGTCATCTCTCAAGCACTTGGCGACTCTGCTCACAAGCTGAATCTCTTGTTCATGACTAGTTCCTAACTTCGGAACCCCGGACTCCCCAGGTTACGAAGTCCCCAAGTCCGAAACCCCAAAGTTCCGAAGTTCCTAAGTCCTCAACTCCGGAACTCCGAGGTTCCAAAGTCTCTGCTCGCAAGTCCACTCTTGTTCATGACTTGTTACAACTCCGGATTTCATGCCCAGAATTCACACAAGGGCATCTTCTAGAGGCAGTTTCCAATTTGTAGAACTCTCATCTTCAGGCTCTAGAAGGCAGAGAGGTAGACCTTCATTGTCACCAGTTAGGGGAGTCAAGGTTGTAAACACTCCATCTCCCAAGTCTCGTTCTACCCCTCCATTTACAAGACCATTACTGTCTAGGGCTCCCACCACTCATATCAATAGACCATTGTTTCACATGGCCAGAAATCAAGTTTTTGTTACCTTCAATGGGGGGAGTCCTCTTATTTTGACTCAATGGAATGATATACCAGTGGCTGCGTTAAAGAGTATACCATACTTCACTAGTGAAACAGCTACTACCCCCATTGGGCACATTCAAGACATTGCGAACATCTTCTCCGTCCATAATGTCACTCAGGATGATGTTGCTGTTAGACTCTTAGCCACATCTTTGAAAGGAAAAGCTTTGCAGTGGTATAGAGGGTTTCCGTCTAGCTCCATTCACAATTGGGATGAATTGGGGGAGAGGTTGTGCAACCATTTCGAGGACAAAAGTGATCATCTATCACTTGTGGACCAGTTGACTACAATTAAGAGGGCACCTCATGAGTTCATGGGAGATTTCAATTTCAGATTCCAAAAGACATGGAATAGAATTCCTACTCTAGTGAAGCCATCTCCAAATCATGCCTTCTTGTATTATCTGAGAGCTCTCAACAGCGATATAGCTATCATGATACAATCAATGGGTGGAGCCTCTCTACCGGGTGCATATGACATAGCCATAAGGGAAGAAAATTGTTTGATACAGGCTGGGAAGATAGCTCCAAGGCCTCCAATGCTTCTCTTCCTAGAAGCTCCTACTCAACAACCCACCTTGGCCCCTATCCCCATGGCGCCCACAGGTCAACCATCCACATCCTCTACATCCTCTAATGAGCTCCATGAAGTCAAGACTCTATTGCAAAACTTTGGCAATAAGTTGGTGACACTAAAGAGGCAACAAGCCCAACATAGCAGACCTTATCAAGCACAAAATCAGAACTATCAGCAGAATAGGCCACCCTTTCAAGGGCAAAACCAATGGAGCAACACCAGGCCTTTGAATAGTGTGAACCCCATAGCTGCAAGCAACTCAAAAGCAATAGTTCCAATGCAAAACAACCTCGCCCAGGAGCAAGAATGGTGTCAACCATGCAATCAACCACACAACCAAGGTGCATGCCAAAATGGAGTGTTTGTCCAAGCTTTAGTGGTGCTTTGCGCCAACCAACTTTGGCCAGCAATATGACCCAAATCAACCTAGTGTTGGCATTCAGGCTTACTTGCAAGGAGATTCTACCTTTGTCAATTGGCAGGAGGCAAAATTATGTGGTATGAACTAAACAAACGGTGAGTCTATGTTACAATATACAAGGTCAAATAAGAGAGCCATGGAAGCTGCCTCACCTTCAACATTAGCCCAAGCTCCAACGCCCAATGTAGCTGTCCAGGATACAAGCCAAAATACCATGCAAGGGGACAAGAGGCAGGGGAGGCCCAAGTCGTCCAAAGAGCAAAGGTAGACCTCGTAGCCTCAAAGGGGCCTCTAAAATCAGTTGGTGTTCCTTTCAATATAGTAGATCAGATGAAGAAGGCCAATCTCAATGTCACTATGTGGGAGGCCCTTTCCATCCCATCTCAAAGGGATTTTCTCAAGGAGGCACTGAAGGACATCAACCAATCAGGTGATGAGGCAGCAGTCGCCAGGAAGGCAGTTTCCACCAGTTTGGTACAACCCAAGGAGGAGGAAGATTCAAGAAAGATCAGCAAGCCTCCCCCCTTCTATCTCTCCTTAATCATAGGAGATAACTTAGTTCACAACTGCATGATAGATTCAGGAGCTAGTAGCTCAATCACGCCTAAGAAAGTAGCTGATGTTCTTGGCATAGAATATGAACTTGTGACTAAAGGGGTGGTCCAACTGGATGGCACTTCTATTAAGACAATAGGGGTTGTTAAAAATTTGAAGTAAACCTTGCATGCATGCCCTGGTTGCACTGTCTTGCAAGACGTATCAATCATCGACCTCCCTGCCTTCTTTGCCATCTGCCTGTCTAGAGACTTCACCGCCAAGATTGGTGGATACCTCTCTTCTGATTGGTCCCACATGCTATTTCGAACAAGGTATGGTACCAAGGTTACCATAAGGGCAGAGCCCATTGCACAAAACCACATTGAGCCCTATACCCCTAGCCCTATAAACATGAATTGCACTTTGCATGAAGAGGGGGAGGAGTGCACTGTCGGTGAGCCTACTAATCTTTTGCAGGAGGTCCCTGATTGTTTGTTGGACGAATGGGCCAATGCTTTTCAGTTTGATCCTTTAGCTGAGACTGAAGAGACTGAACTTTGTACCTATTGTATCCATGAGGAGGATACTCCGATCCCTAACCTCATCAAGACACAAGGAGATTCAGAGGGGTTATGGAGCATGTTTTTTGATGGTTTAAGAAACAGAAACGGTGCAGGTGACAGTGTGATGCTTGTTTCTCCTGAGCAAGAGAAATATTTCTTCTCTTTTAGGCTTTAGTTTGGTTGCACCAACAATGTCGCTGAGTATGAAGCCTTGATCCAAGGCCTCCATCTTGCACAAAACAGAAAGATCAGAACCTTGCGAGTATTTGGAGATAGTGAATTGGTTGTTAATCACATCCGAGCTCAAAGTATAACAAAGAACAACCTAGTCAAATCATACAAACATAGGGTTTGGGACTCGATTGAAGGATTGGAGGCCTTCAACATCCAGAGTATTCCTAGAGGTTAAAACAAGCATGTTGATAGGCTTGCAGCGGTTGGTGCTCAATTCGACATACCAACGCATGTTGCAAGCTAGAAGGAACAACACATCAGGCTTGTTGTGAGGCTTGTTGTCCCAAACAATCAAGCAAATTGGCAAGTATTCGAAAGTGATCAGCAAATTGTTAATTTCTTGCAAAATGAAGCAGAATTTTCTGCTAAAAATCAGTCTAAGCTGCAAGACGAGTATGGAGATCAAATCATGCAGCTCAACTCCCACAAGTTGCCTAAAGGTCTAGTTACCTTGGAAGGCATTTTCAACTCGGATGATAAATTGAAGAAGATGAACCTGGCTGCAAAGAAGGGTGATTACAGGCTAGTTGTTGTTGCCAAGGGTAGGTCTCTAAACTTGGGCAAGGTATGTTCCTCAACCGAACAAGAGGCCTATGTGGAGCTTTATCAAAAATATGATGACATAGTTGCTTGGACCTATGAAGATTTGAAGGGTTTTGACCCTAGCTTAGCCCATCATACTATAGAACTAAACTCGGATGCAAAGCCAATTAGACAAAAGAAAAGGGCAATAAACCCCAAGGTTGAGCCACTAATGAGGAAGGAGTTGACCAAGCTCATAGAAGCCAATATCATCTTCCCTATCAAGCACTCCTCCTGGGTGGCCAACCTTGTCCCTGTAAGGAAGAAGAATGGGGAAATTAAATTATATGTAAACTTTAGGGACCTCAATAGAGCCTCCTTCAAGGATCATTATCCCCTTCCCTCCATGGAGCAAATTCTCCAAAAGGTCAGTGGCTCAGAAAGATTTTCATTCTTGGATGGGTATTCAGGATAAAATCAAATTTTAGTCCAAGAATCAAACCAATACAAGACTGCATTTACTACTAAGTGGGGTACCTATGCTTATTGCAAGATGCCTTTTGGGCTAACCAATGCAGGTGCCACGTTTCAAAGAGCAATGGACATGGCTCTCAAGGGGGTATTAGCAAAGTTTATGCTTATATACCTTGACGACATAACTATTTATTCAAAGCATGCAGCTGACCATCTTGGTCATCTTGAGCAGGTGTTCATGAAATGCAGGGAGTATGGTGTGTCCTTGAACCCTAGTGAGTGTGTATTTGCTACTGATCAAGGAAGATTGCTAGGACACATTGTATCCAAGGATGGCTTGACCATTGACCCAGAGCGAGTGGAGGCTATTCTTTCCCTCCCACTCCCCAGTCACAAGAGGGGATTGCAAAGTTTCCTCGGTAGGATCAACTTTGTGAGGAGGTTCATTCCCAACCTTGCCACCATGGTAAAACCCCTCACCTCCATGTTGAAGAAAAATCTGGTTTTCAGTTGGACCAAGGAGGGGAGGGCTGGTTTTGAAGAGATTAAACAAGCAATTGCTCAGGTCCCTACCCTTGTCAACCCTAACTATGAAAGGGATTTTATACTCTACACCTTCGGAGGAGAATCCGGCATCTCAGCTATCCTAACACAGTTGAACAATCATAATTTGGAGCAACCTATTGCTTTCTTTAGTGAGGGGTTAAAGGACTATGCGCTTAAGTATAGCTATGTAGAGAAGCAGGTCCTCACTGTTGTAAGGGCATTAAAAAAGTTCAGACACATGTTGTCTAACAACAGGATCCAGCTCTTAGTTCCACATGCAAGTGTCAAGGATTTCCTTCTAAACAAGGACATCAGCGAGAAGAGGGCTGGGTGGATAACCAAGGTCATGGAATACGACATCAACATCAAGATCACCAGGCTTGTAAGAGGCAGGGGCCTATGTGAACAACTTGTCTCATCTTCTGAGACTACTTCAGAGGTCGCCCTTGTGTTACAAGAGGATCAACCAACTAGCAATGACACTCAATTCAATCGAGTAAGTGACGTGAGCACCTTCTTAATGGAAGGTAGATACACCCGAGGTCTACACAAGACCAAAAGAAGGCATTTCAGGTTGCAGTCCATCCCCTAGGTCTTAGTGGATGGCACCCTTTTTCGAAGAGACTCTCATGGAGTCTTGTTAAGATGTATCCAGCAAAGTCAAGTCAGCAGATTGTTAGAAGAATTTCACGATGGCTCTTTAGGGGGCCACTTCTTTGCAAGAACTGCAACTATCAAAATAATGAGGGCTAGTTATTACTGGCCGTCCTTATTCAATGACTCACATAGATGGGTGAAGAATTGTAAGAAATGTGCTTTCTTCTCTGGAAAGCAAAGACTAGCTGCCCTAACTTTGCACCCTATCTGAGCAGATAAACCATTCACGCAATGGGGTTTAGACTTCATCGGCATAATAAATCCACCTTTCAGTGCTGGCCACAAGTGGATCTTGGCCGCAACAGACTACTTCACTAGGTGGACAGAGGTAGTTGCATTGAGGGATGCCACTGAGGCCTCAGTATTGGAATTCCTTGATGGAATTGTGACAAGATTCGGTGTCCCCTCCACCATCATATCATATAATGCCAAGGCATTCGTTGGAACCCAAATCAGTTCTTGGGCACTAAAGCATGGTGTATACTTGAAGACGTCATCCAATTATTACCCTTAGGGTAACGGCTTAGCTAAATATTCCAACAAGAACCTCATCAGGATAATTAAAAGGACGATTGAAGACAACCAGAGGGCATGGCATACTAAGTTGAGGACAGCCTTATGGGCTGACAGAATCAGACCTAAGAGGGCGATCAATAACTCCCCTTTCATGCTGGTATATGGGAAGGAAGCAAGACTCCCAGCTTCCCTAGAGTTACCCTCTCTTGAACTAGCACATCAACTGGAATTGATAGAGAATAATGTCATGATAGTAAGGCTAGCTGAACTAATGGAGTTGGAGGAGGTTAGAGGTCAGGCTATGCATACGCTTGAGACTCATCAAAAACGGGTCAAGAGAGTTTTTGACAAAAAGGCTACTAATAGGGTCTTCAAAGAGGGAGATCTAGTTCTAAAGTGGGATGCAGACAGAGCCAAAGTTGGGCGACACTCAAAATTGATGCTATCTGGAGTGGTCCATATGTCATCACTAGTTGCAAGGAGGCCAATGCATTTCATCTCTCCAGGCTTGATGGCGAAGTTCTTCCAATCCTAGTGAATGGCATTCATCTCAAACCTTGCTTCTAAAGAGTGTGTTGATCACTATGTAAATATTAGAGAAGAAGTTGCTTTGCTTTCATAAGTGCTTGTGCACCTGCCGCTTCCTCCTTAAGAGGGTGTGTGCTCTGGTTTCCAGTTTCCCTCCAAGCGATGGAGGACACATGTTTTGGATCTTTTCAATGACCTAGTGCCCAATGGATGCTCAAGGCTTCTAAACTACATGCTTAGCAGGCAAGCATCCCACAGAGGTTGCCATAAATGTTGTCATTATATGACACCCTTGGTCCATTAGTGAGAACCGATCAGAGATATGTTCCATGGACCAGCGCTGCCCCAGTTGATCAAAGAGAAACGCAGTGGAATTATGAAGTGTGAAGTGTTGTCTTGTCTAAAGGAAGTTCCTTAGTCCTCAAACCCGGAACCCCGAGGTTCCCAGGTTGCTACGCCTTCTTCTCTTCCCCGGAACTCCGAAACCCCGAGGTTTTGAAGTTCCTTTCCTTTGCCTTCTTCTCTTCCCCGAAACCCCGAGGTTCCGAAGTTCCTTTCCTTTGCCTTCTTCTCTTCCCAGGAACTCCGGAACCCCGAGGTTCCGCAGTTCCTTTCCTTTGCCTTCTTCTCTTCCCCGGAACTCCGGAACCCCGAGGTTCCGCAATTCCTTTCCTTTGCCTTCTTCTCTTCCCTGGAACTCCGGAACCCCGAGGTTCCAAAGTTCCTTTCCTTCGCCTTCTTCTCTTCTCCGGAACTCCGAAACCCCGAGGTTCCGAAGTTCCTTCCTTAGTCTTCCCAACTTCGGCAACTTGTGTTTCTGAAGTTTTCCCAACTTCCTTCTGGCTTGCAACACTTCTAGATGGTGTGATCAACACTCAAGGCTTTAAATGCTCCAACAACTCTTGCAACCAGTTTTCTATATAAGGTTGTTAGGCCTCATTGTAAAGGGTTCTCTCCTTGCTAGCTTGAGCTATTCTATGATCTTTCACTTCTCTTAAACACTTTTATTTATCTTGCATTTCTGCAACTGTAAGTTTGGCCATTGGCCTTATAATGAATCAAAATCATCATTCTTGCCTTACTTCAACTTATGAATGTTGTGTATGTGTTCTTATCTTCATTATAAGTGTACATTTGTGGCTTTCTTTCACATATATACTGTGTTAATCTGTTTCTGGTGTGACTTATGGGAAACCTTCTCCCCTCTTGACATTCAGCAAGTTCCAACCTCCATACGTGCGTTGAGGTCATTCATGCAACTGAAGTTTGTGCATATCCTGGGTATTTCAATTGATTCTTTGTGCCATTTCAGGTGGGGAGAGAAACATCTCTTATCTTGGTGCATCACCTCCTTTCATTTTAAGCATTTCTCTCTTCCCTTTTCCTCTGCAAGTTGTTAGGATAGGTTTAGAAGTAAGATTTGGAGTGTTGAGTTGGTTCAACACCTACACATGGATTGAGAAGGAAGCCAGCCTTCTCCAGAGATTCAACCCCCTTGTACAAGGTCCCACACTTCGAGGTTGTTTCCATGTTTCACAAGGTTGCTGAGTTGATAGCTCAGCAAGGGTGCAAGCTTTTGTGATAATAGGTGCTCAGTACGTGCAAAGGGAAGCTTGGGAGAGAGCAGTCCTTGAAGGCACATTGCGTGGCAAACTAATAGTGAACACTGCCGCTTCGATCTTCTCGGAAGTCTTCCAAGGTGGTTGGCACAAAATCTAATTGAATTGTAAGATCGACAGGAGGAAAGCAACCGTGAATGACGTCGACGACAGATACTACAAAGATACAAAGAGAAGACCTATAGGGAGGAAGAGGAGCGGGATACGAGCAGACGTCGTACCCTCGACAATTAATGCCACTACGCCCAAACAAAGACTGACGTACCAGAAACACTCGAGAAAAGGGAGAAACATTAGTACGAAGATCTCTCCACCGGAGAGAACAAAGTTGAAAGGAGACGATGGTTAAGAGGAATCCTTGAAGGTTCAAAGAGTCCAGTGAGAAGTAGGAGTAGGATTGCGAGTAGAAGCCGTAGTCGAGAGAGGCAGAGACCGCGTACATGGAACAAGTTGGTAGAGGTTGTGAGGAACCTACTACTTCCAGACATAGCGGAGGAAGATCTTGTAGACCAGGCTGCACACCCTACTTCCAGTGATGACTTAAGAACTGAACCTAAAAATAACCTGTCCGTACACTCCGTACGTGACGAAGAGGAGGCATGGAACCTCAAAACTAAGGTTGCCAAAATCTTTGAAACCAACCTGTACCGAATTGGGAATGTCCCTTGCAGAGCAATCAAGAATAGGGGGGTTTGAGCCAAAGACTCTGGGAAGAAGAGAGTATAGAAACGAAGGTGACCAAGGTGCGAAAGATGCAAAAGGTGGATGCATAGAGAGATCGCATGTGGCCAAGAGTGCAAGAGACCAGTGGCCACTACCAATACACATGTTGCCAAGACCGTACCAGGAGAGACCATGGGTTTACCTGCTACGCTAGGCCAAGAGGTTGATGCTACGGTAAATAGTTGGTTAGGTACATTTGTCGTGGCACCCAGTGCACCTCCACCACCCTCACTACAGTCAGTTAAAGGCACCCAACTTGAAGAGTTACAACTGGAGGGCAGAAGGGCAGAACAAATGGAGATGGAATTGCATCGAGAGCAGGGTAGGAAGGAAGAAGAGATTTGCAAGGAGGAGGAAGGGATTCTCGAATCAGCGGCTGAGAGAGAGAAAATGGTCATAGACATTGAGGACGAAAGCACACATCTGGGGCAGACTCGGTTGGTAACAGAGGAATCTAGCCGAAGGGAGGAGAGTCACATTAAGAGCTATGTTTGGGCTTCAAAACCCAACCATAGGATGCCCTCGGGTTCGTACGTAGATTCCTAGCAGAGTTAGATGATATTGTGATGGTCACCCGAGGGGTTGTAGAGCTAGCTAGGCAAGTAGAGATTTGTTCTGTATTGGAGGCTAAGAGGCTCCTCGCTTTCATTAGGGGTGGCTGTGAGGAGGAGTTCCCATAGCTCTTCATGTGTCGTGGATGGACAGCCATGAAGGCCCCAAAGATGTTGGAGACTTGGCATTAGGTTTAGACTGAGGGTCAAGGCGGATCTTGATCACCTTGCAGGGCAAGGAGACTCCTTCAGGGAGACATTTTACCAAATGCAAAGGGCAATACACTCGGCCAAAGAGGCTGAGGCAAAAAAAGTAGCTAAACTAGAGAAGGTTGCAGTAGTACAAGGGGAGTTGGCACTCCAAGAGAAGCTTACTAAAATAGAACAATAGCTACAAGCGGCCTTGGAGGAGGAGGTGGAGCGGCATAAAGCACTTGTAGCAGAATGGGATACCGAGTTGGTTGAGATGAAGGAATGCCTTGCCGTAGTTACGACACAACTGGAACGGAAAGAGAAGGATATTATGGAGGCAATGTTTATGGCAAAGATAGCTCGGGAGCATTAGCTTGTTGTTGAGCGAGACCTGTAGCTTCGCACGAAGCAAGTACAACACCTGCGACAATATCTTCCAACGTCCTCACCTACTCTAGGGACGTCTTCTCACCTTCCTAGCTCTCAATAATTGTGTAGAATCAACCCCATTTTGTTCTGTCATCTGAAAGATGACTTCTTTTTTTTGGGGGGGGGGGGGCTGATGTAAACGGCAAATATGCCACTAATCATAAATAATACTGTGTTTATGTTTTGTTAATAATTGTAGTGTAATTAGTTCTCGAGAGTCGTGTCGGTTATCAATGGTTGGCAATCTTAACCAATCCGCTGACATTATTTATATTGTTCTTGTATCAGGAATAGGGGGATATTGATGATGTATAGAGTCTAGACATTAAAACTGAGAATAAAGGAATATCATTTTGCCATATTTTGTGTGGAATACCTTTTGCTATCAATTTTGTTATGTTTCTATGTTTTGTCTATTCCCTGTAAATTAAAGTTGTCCCATTCAAGAGTAGACATAGTCAATTTTTAATTCCGATGTGTTTCAATAGTTTTATAGTGTGGATGCATTAATCGCTTTATTTTAATTATTTTTATAAGGTTGCTTAATATTATTTACAATATTTTAAATGCACCTTAGTGTTATATCTTATCAAAATTGGGGCAAAAAGTTTTAAATCATGGACACATAAAATAGGGACCTTGCATAAAAAATTATCATTATTTTAATAAAAACGTCTTGTTTGGAGCTAAAATGGAGTTTAAATTAAAAAGTTAATTTTTAATTGTGCTTTCCAAAAGTTTCGCAGGGAAAAAGGAATAAAAGGAAATTGAGGGGCTCATTTAAATTATGTTGATTATATTATTTCTCTCTCGTGAAATCCTTTGGGGTTTGGAGATTGAAAGCAATTCATCTCAGCCTTCTGAAAGATGGAAACCCTCTCGAAGAAGATTGGCTATGGTGGCAAGAGATCCTTCCTAGTCAATGCTATGAGATTCATTCAAAGTCTCAGCTTATGTAATGTCCCCCTATGATAGAACTTATTAAATTGGGACAATCAACTTGCAAAGATCAATTGCAAGAGACTTCTTCATTAAAGTCTCTAATAACACGTAAAATAATAATGATTTAAGATTACTAGTCTATGATACCACTTCTAAAGATTGTTCTTATGTTGAACAATTGATAGGATATTGTTGTGCTCTCACACACACCCCTGGTTCAAGGGACCCCCGGGTTTTTTTTTGCAATCTCCCGAAAATCTCAGGTGGAAGGCAATCTTGTGAAATACCTCAGTGGGCCAAAAAAAAAGAATGTCCAAAGTTTGCAAAGGGGACGTTAAAATCCCGAAATTCGCCAGTGATGGATAAAATGAATTATTTTTAAAGCTTTGCAAAAGGCTCTAAAATCGCGAAGTTCATGAAATTGGCAAAAGTGCCCAAAACTCCGAAATTCGCATTGCAAGGGCAAAGTACGAAATGTTTAAGGTTTGCGTATGTGGCGAAATCTCCGAAGTTTGCATAAACCCCGATTTTCGCTAGCTAAAGGTAAGTTGCAAAGTTAAAAATTTGAAAAAAGCCTCTCATTCCCAAAGTTCGCGACTAGGGCGAAATCGCAGAGTTCAAGTTTTCAAAAGAGACATCTATTTCGCCGAGGTTTTTGACTTAGGGAAATCACGAGGTAACAGTTTAAAAAACCATCCTATTTCCCCGAACTTTGCAAAAAGTGTAAGAATCGCGAACTTTCTTTTTAGTTTGAAAATGCTCCGAAAACCCCAAACTTTGATAAAGCTCTAACATCGCGAAAAGGTTAAGTTTGCAAAAGTGTAAGAATCGCCAAAGTTTGCAATCGCCCCCAAAGCCCCGAAATTTGTCATAGACTTGAAAACTACCCAAAACTCCCGATTTTCGCCACAAGAGGGTAAAATCGCAAAAATTCATAAGTTTGCAAAAGAGCTAAAATCGCTGAAGTTTTCAAAGGGCTCCAAAATAGCGATTTTTATAAAGTTTTCAAAAGCCTCCGAAAACCACGAAGTTCGCGACACAAGGGGAATCGCGAAAAGTTTTGAAGTTAAGTTTGCAAACTATCCTATTTCGCCGAAGTTCGCATATATCGTGGAAGTCGCGATGTTAAAGTTTTAAACCTTGCAATTGCTCTCAAACCCCTCGAAAATCGCGAAAATGAGTTAGGCGTTTTTGTTATTAAGTTTGCAAAATGGGTTTTTAGCCCGAAAATTCCCCCTTCTTGACCCTACCATTGCGAAATAAGTGAAAGCTTTTGAACTAAAATCTTGCAAAAGGCCCCTACGGCCCGAAAATTGAGTGGGCAAGCATCGTGATTTAGAATAAACTTGAAATTTCACCTATTAAATCTGAGCTTTGCCAGGTAGAAGGAAAAGTTATTTTAAAGGTGTTCGCAATTTGGCTAAGGAGTCGAATTTTGCCAAGAGGTCAACCAAGTGGGAACTCACGCAATTGAATCCTAAAGCCCTAATGAATTCAAAAGAAGTAGCCTCAAAACAAATCTCTCAACTTGCCTAAAATCCTGAATTCCCAGAGGAAAAAGTGAAAACATTCAAAGGATACATCTCACAAAGAGCTTCTCGAGCCAAGCATTAAATTTAATGTTTGTTAAATTAAATTGTTTAATTTTTCAAATTGATTTATTAAAGTAAGGTTGATTGTTTGCAGGTCGCAGGACGCCATCGCAGAGAACCAGGCGAAGGCCTGAAAATGCAAATTGAAGAAGGATCGCAACCAAGGCCAGGCGCTGGAAGCCGGAGGGGAAAAGATGCAGCGCAGGATCAAAGCGATGAAGCATTAGGAAGCGTGCCACCCGGGCAACAAGTTAAAGTTCACCACCAAAGACCGAAGAACACTCCGAATGCAACAACCATGCGTTCTCAGGAAAAGCACACAGCTGGATTTAATTCCAGAAGCTCAGTTTCTGTAAACTAAAACTGTTTTATTGTAAAACTGCCTATGGGTCCCGTGCAAGATATTTTTGTGGACAGTTATGTCTAGCTGCCAAATTGACTGAATTAAAGCCAAATAGTGGCAGGGAGTTGGAATTGTGGTTGAGAGGATAACTGAAAATTCAATTGGCATGGGTTAAAGCTGCTAGCTTCTGGATGGCAGGTTGCAGCCCTTCGATGTAGTCCATCCTAGCCTTCGATTCATTATTGTAAATTCTATAAAAGGCAAAGGCCTTTCTTTTGTAAAGAGTTAGAGATTTTTGTTAGATAGTCAGATAGTTGGTTAGAATTTTGTAGTTAGATTTTAGAAGTTAGAATAGATTAGATTTTAGGCATAGCATAGAGATGCTGCAGAAATTGTTGTAATGGCAGCTGAAGCAAATATATGAACATTGAAGTATGGTGTTTGTTGTCTTTGTTTTAGTCTGTTTGCATGGTTTCTTTCAGCTGGTTAATTTTAGAGTGCAGGGATTTTAATGGTGAAGTGTGGAGGGGTATTTGATGCATTTCTGGTTCATACTATTGGGGGTCTGCTGATTGTAGGTCACCGTGCATGGTTAGTTTTAACCCAAATTGTGCTTAGTTCAACTGTAGGTGTTCGTCTCAGGCTGCGCCAGAATTGGGTGCCTAAAACGAGTGTCTCCGGTCTGAAAATCCTTCATCCCTTGGAGCTTGCACCATTTTTGTCTAGTTGTGAGGGTATCTCTAGCGAAACAAGAACTGGTTTATCGAAATCTGTCTACCCACTACATCAGCTGTTATCATCCTTGTCCTTAGGCTTCCTGAACCCTTCCCTTTTGATTTTATTTCGTAGTCTGAGAATCGCAACAGACTAGCTTGTTGAAAATCGTAAGTCCCCTTGTGCTCCCAGCAAATCACATCGACTGTTGAGCTATCCTACAGTCAAGATCTGACAATCAAAACCTTGAGGTCGTCCCCATTGATCAAATTGAAACAGCATTAGTGATTTCCTTATCTCAAGAGAGGATAGGATACTCAACGAGTACATTCTATTCTACGTTGGCCGGATGAAGTCGCAAGTTTAGCGATTTTAGGCGCGTCAACAGAATTTGCACTAGGAGGGCCCTTGTCAAGATCCTTGCAGCAAGTTGAGTCTAATCAACCTTTCCAATGCTATACTTGGGATATGCAAGATCCCTGTTAAACTAGAAAAGCCAAAAAATCAGAAAACCTGAAAAATACCAAAAATATTTCTGAGTCAGTATGTTGAGTTAGCCATTTCATGGGGAGTGTCCGCAGTCCAAAATTTTCCAGATCCAACAAAGGCTGAGTCTACAGCTAAATCCCAAGCGGCTGTCCGAATTTACATATGCAACTCACTGCAGAATTCATGGCACCACAACGCACGATGAGCTGAATTGCTTGACCTTTTTATCAAGGGTTGAGCTCGCATTATAGGAGCAGATATTCTTTTGGGATATCCCCAAGCCAGAGGAATTCGTAGAATCGGATATCCCCAGTCCTTCGTCCAACATCGAGGAATTTACAAGATTCAAGAATCTGATTGAGAACCAATTTGGTCTCGAAGAGGAATTACGCTTGGAGAGCGTGCTGTCACCTTGGTGGTGCAGAATTCACCGCACCCCACACTCAGAATTTGCTTTCTCATTATGCATGGAGGCAGTCAGTCAAGTCAAAGCCCAGTTTGGACTGCTGGAAGAATCAGATGAGAGCATCACCAGCAAAGTATGGAGTGCCTACCTTGCTGCAGACGAGTATAGACGAACGCAAAATCAATGCAGCGCTGCACTCCCCGATGATGAAAGGATGGAGTTACCAATTGCTGGGCAAGATGAACCAGTCAATCAGACTGAGGCAGCAGATGAATTTATTATCCCTACAACTGATGAGGACAGTGTTCAAGAGGACGATCAAGTGAGCTTTGTGGATCAGCCACACGTTGAAGAGCAGTTCACAGCAGCCCCGCCGATAGACGATGCAGTCTAGGAGTCCGTCAAGGACATTTTTGAGGATCAATCAATCAAGGAGTCCCTATTTAAAGATGTGCTGATGGAAGTGCATAAGGCTGCATGGTTCATTCAATCCGAAGATGCATCGACAGATGATGCACCCCTCTTTCCTAAGTTCGAGTTCGGTTTTGAGTTTGATTTTCAGCCTGAGCAACTCGAAGTGGAATTCGATGCTGATTTGAACACATCGGACGCTATCGAGAAAGTCCACCACCAATGGCGACCTCCTGATATAGCTGCTAAAGATCTTCTGCCGTACAATACTCTGCATGACTCAGAAACTTGCCAGGTTGTTTCTTTCCCTCCTGCTGTTAATTCTAAAAATTTTCCGTTTAATTTTGAATATTTTGGGAAAACAACTTGTAAATGGATTAACCACGGACCTAATGAACTCCCTCAATTAATAATTCTACCCGACGTCCTGGTTAAACCTGAGAGTGGTTAGTTGAAATTTTCTTTTCAGAATACAAAGACAAACAAGCCAAATTGAGAACTGTTCCCACTGCCCTGTTATTGCTGTACATACTGAAAAATCATCCTGGGTCGGGAACGCATACATGCAGCCCGCATTATGTACAGTCAGTTTCTCCTTGTACATAGTTTAGGTTTTTGTTTTCTGTTTTGTTTGTTTTCTGTTTTTAGCTTAGATTTCCTGTTTTCTACTTTAGTTTAGTTGGCTTTCCGTAGTGTAGGTGTCCTTTCAGAAGGGGTTGTCTCCCTGTCAGTTTTTGGGGGGGTTTGTTTGCTTTTCCCAGCACTGGTGTACGAAGTCGGAAAGTTTTTTTCGGCTCATTTCTTGGAAGCCGACTTTCGTAGAGCACCTAATTGACGGTTGCCCCCGTAGTCAGCTCATTTGGTTTTGTTGACGTGTATTTTGTACACAATCATACACAGAATAAAATACCTAAAGGCATCTTATCCTCTCTTGAGAAAATAGTCTCTAACTGCTGAAGATTCGCGTAAAGGATCAGTTAGGTAGACTCCAAGGTTCTTTTAGTGGGGTCTCCACGTGTGGACAAGCTCCAGTGGTATGATGTGATTTGCTGGAATCACAAGGGGACTTACATTGAACTTCCGATCTGCTTTGCTGGACACAGGCTCTTACTAACTTAGATTAAAAAATGGAAAAAGGATGGGGGTGAAGAGAGGATCTAATCCTAATACTAAGAATGTAGGAGCAATGATTTGATTTTTGATGAAACTCTAACTAGATCTTGTTTTGACATCAATGGAACATCTACACAAGGCTAGTGCGATCTTCTAGGGAAGCTTTATGATGTTCAAATCATCACCGCAGGCATAGATACCATCCAAGTTGATGCATATCAATGAAGAGGCGACAAATTGAAATTGAGCTTAAGCTGAACGATTCCAGTCGACTACACAAGGCAAGTTTGCAATCAACAAACTGCTAGTAGTATGGATGTACGAATTCCACCATCAATCAATCACATTCCCTCCATTCATTTAATCATCTACCATCTAAGATTGAAGACTCAACAAGAAACCATGCAAATTGCAAGAAAAACGACATATTTCACCATTACTTCAATGAAAATGGAGTTTGTTTACAATCAATGGCAACAATTTCTTGCCTTGTCCTCCTATTCTACTCTCTAACTACTAACTACTTTCAACTATTTCTAACTATCTCTCTCTAATTCTCTCTAACTCTAATTAGCCTTTACAAATGAAATGCCTGGGCTTATATAGTGCCCACAATACAATTTGATGGCTTAGATCAATTCAAGATCAATGGCCAAGATTCAACAATGAAAACCCTAATTAGGGTTTGTTACAACCATTACATAACATTTAATGCTTGACCAATGATAAAATTGTATTGCTTGGACACATGTCCTCTCTAGAAAAATCGACCAATGGATAGCCAGGGTAGGTACATCGGAGTTTGTGCCACCTTCCATGAGTTAAGTACTTTGAATCTGGACATGCTGAGATGGACCTCACTGACTGGAGGAGTGATGACTAGGATGCCACCTCATCTAACACTTGTAACTTGGTAGATATTCATCTTGATGTTGTTGAGAAACTTGCTTTAATTAATTCATCTGGATCTATTTTGCTTCTTCAACGAGCCCTTGTTCTAACTCCTTGCGTCCTTGATGTGCAGGAAGATGATGTACCTCGCCTTGGAACGCTGGATTGAAAGAGGTCGCCCATGTCCTGGCTAAGACCGTCCCGGCGAAGACCGTCCTTGATTTTCCTTGAAGAGATCTCCATTTGATGCCTACACAACATTTCAGAATTAGTAACATGATTTTGCAATACATAACATAAATTAGAGAGCAAATTTTAGGAAACTTAATGATAAGTCCTTTATTAATCATTTCCTAAAAAAGACTGAGCTAAGGCAAAACAAAATTTCAAAATTAAGGCAATGACAATCAAAATTCGAAATTAAAACAAGAGATCTTGCCATACCTTACTTGAGAGCTTAACTCTAAAATGCAAAATGAATAAAATTGCCTAGGCAAAATTGACGTAAAATGGTCATCAACGTGATTCTTCTTCAAAATGACAACTTCGCCACCTTTGACATGTCCTTGGCAAGTTCGCTCAAGTGAGATTAAGTTTGCACCACCTTTGGATAGATGTTTCGCCTTGGATAAAACTAGTGCCTTCTTTTGTTTTGAAATGAAATTCGCTCCTTCAAACACACTCGCACTCCCTTAATGATGTTTGCGCCTTCCTTGACAAGACCCGCACCTTGAAGATAATTTCGCACTTCTCCCTTTGAGATCGCATGAAAAATAATAATGTGAAAATAATGATTCTCACCTCCCTTTATAGCGCTCATCTCACAATTACCACCTTAGGCCGACTTGATAATTAATAAGGCAAATTTAAAATAAACTTAAAAGGCCGACCCTCAAAACAAATAAATACCAAGCGCTCCTTTTGATTTTTAATGATTAATTAATAATTAATTAAATGCCTTTATCATTTAAATTGACAAATTCGATTTTTACAAGGCAAAATAATTAATTAACATTAAGCGCAATATTTAAATGCTATTTTTAATAAAATATCGATTTTGTTAGCATTTAAATAAATTAAAAAAATGTGTTTTAAGCGCCAAAATGAAAAAGTGAGAAGATACGTACCTCATCGCCCTGGTCCCTGACTGAGGGACAGGAGCGATCCATCAATTTGGTCATGATTCTTGCAATTTTTACGTCCAAGGTCCTTATTTCCACGTTGGAATTGCCATTTTCGCTAGGTCCTTTGAGCTTAATTGATTTGTTCTTGCAAATGAATATCCTTTAGATATGATATCGCCCTGGTCCCTTGGAGAGGGACAGGAGCGATCCTTGTGTCCTAGCTCAAATTTGCAAACTTTTGATCTTCGTTCTTCGTTCATTGTCTTCCAAAGGACGTCCTTGACCATGCCTATCTTTGCCTTGTCTTGGTTTTGACGGAACATGAGTGTTTTAGTAAAAATCGCTTTGGTCCTTGTCCAAAGGACAGGAGCGATATAGGCTCTTTGTGCAAATTGGTAGCATTTTAACGTTCAACACTTTGGTATATCACCTTCAAAAGACGCCTTAGACCTTTTACCATCTTGCAAAACCTTGGCTTGACGTAAATTTTGAGAGACTTGGCCAATATAATCAATATCGCTCTGGTCCCTTCCTGAGGGACAGGAGCGAACTTCAAGTTTTTAAGCTTGTCCTTGCGTTCTTCGACTTGCCATTACCTTCAATGCGTGAAATGACGTCCCTTGATTCCTCTTGGTGGCTTGATACTTGTTAAACTTTCAAAATCTTGGTCTTTATGGAAACTTCGCTCTGGTCCCTTCCTGAGGGACAGGAGCGAATTAGGATATTTTAGAGCAAATCCCTCAATGTGGCGATCCTTGTAACTTTGTGCTTGATGGAGATGCTTCGAAACGTCCTTGGTACCTTGTTCTTCGCCTTGGAGTGTCCTGATCTTGGAGGGACGGCAATATAATCATCATATCGCCCTGGTCCCTTGGAGAGGGACAGGAGCGATCTTGGCTTTGTATGCTTCACTTCACTTTGCTAGCTTCCAAATTTATATTCAACGGGTTCGTAATGCGTCCTTCCATTCATTCATGCCTTGGGATCGATTGAAACTTAGCAAGAAAATCATTTATAACAAAAATCGCTCTGGTCCCTTCCTGAGGGACAGGAGCGAACTTAAGCATTTTATTGTTTTGATCAAGTCTGGATGCTCTATCATGCTCATTTCGTCCTTCACCATGCCTTTGATGTCTCGATTCGTCCGAACAAGGTCAGGAATGGCTCAACTAATCATTTTCGCTCTGGTCCCTTGGTGAGGGACACGAGCGATTCGCCTTGGTCCCTTGGAGAGGGACAGGAGCGGTTTTCGCTCTGGACCCTTGGAGAAGGACACGAGCGAAATTTGACTTTTCGCACTCTCGATCAGGACAATTTTAATGGAATATAACATTGACATTTCCTTCTATGTTTCTTCTTTCTTATACTTTAAGTTATATTCCATATATACTTTCAGGATGTTTGAGAGTGGTTTCAGACCTCCAGGAGTTATATTGCAAAATCTAGTTTTTGGAGGTTTTTTCAGTTTCCAGACTTAGTCAAATTCAGGATCAGGACATTCCAGACTTAGCCAAATTTCAGGATCAGGACCTTACTCAAGCCGGACTTGTTATCCTGTTGATCTCCCCGACAGCGCTTCAAGTTATATTCATTTGATAAAATGCACCTCTTTGGACCTTTTCACATCGTCAAGACGTTAAAATCTTGCAAGGACAAAGCAAAATTGGATTTGTAGCTCCGGTCCTTCACTGAGGGACAGGAGCGATTTTTCCCCTGGAGGCATTTCTGTGCTCATGAAAATCTTCAATTTATATTCAATGGAAAGATCTCGCCTTTCTCCATCACTTCCAATTCGTAATTCATCTTGACCCTGCAAGAATAGTAAGATATTTGAAAACGAGCTCCCGTCCTTCACTGAGGGACAGGAGCGATTTTGCTCCTACAGGCCAAAATATCATGATTTTACACATTTTATCACTTCACAAGGCGAAAACAAATCATTTGAAATGCCTAGGATCAAAAATCAAAAAAGTCAAAATTTGGTCAAAAATATTCAATTGGACAAAATTCACATTTCATCTTCAACACTTAGACAAATTTAAGCTCTGCATCAACATTCCAATTGAAAATTAGACCATTCTGGCGAATTCATTGCATTCAAAATTTGCATCCTAGAAAAGGAAACTCAAAAGCCCTCAAAAACGACTGGATTTTGGCCTAAAAAGACAATATTAAAAACCCTAAGGCTTGACCCTAAATCCAGACAACTAACAAACTAACAAAACCCTAGAAAAAGCAAAGCGAAAACAAGCAAAACGAGCAAAAAAACATGGGTCCCCATTTGCGATGGGGCGATGTGTGAAAACGTCACAACAGGTTTAAGGCTTAGTCATTCTAAAAATTTAGTTGCTTACTGCATTTTGTCACCAACATTATGATCACTGCACTTTTTAACGCTTAAATCGCTTAAGTCTATCGTTTTATCAAAGGGAGGTCATTGCTAGTGAAAAATCTAAAGCTCTGCCTCAGCGACCACTGTAACGCTCAATCCCATGTAGGCTTCACTGTTTACCAGCCAAGGTGAAAAAGTGAAAATAAAAGAAAAAAACAAAAAGAAAGAAATTGAAAAGCAAAGAAATATCAAGTTGCTTGGCTTTGGGAATGCAGACATCTCTGCCGGTATCCAAAAGAGAATATCGGAAACAGAGCAATCTTTGTGAGCTTACAAGCGATAACTTCATCGAGGCTATAGACGCTTGCTAGCAGCGGGGCTCTATCCAGGTTGCTTTTGAAGTTAGAGTCGCTCTACGTAGTTTGCATTAACTGAACATTGATATTACAACTCTCTCTAAGTTGGAATGGACTTCACTGCACACACTTGATTCTCAGGGTTGGTGACTTGATTCAGTTTGCAACCTCATTTTTTACATTGAATCTGTCTTTTGTCATTTAGATTGTTGTGTGGGGTATATATACCGAAGATTTTGGGGTTCGATCCGAATAGTCATCCTTGAAATGTTTAGGAACATTTCCCAGCCAAGTCGCCATTTGTTGTGCTCTCACACACACCCCTGGTTCAGGGGACCCCTGGGTTTTTTTTTGCAATCTCCCGAAAATCTCAGATGGAAGGCAATCTTGTGAAATACCTCAGTGGGCCAAAAAAAAAAGAATGTCCAAAGTTTGCAAAGGCAACGTTAAAATCCCAAAATTCGCCAATGATGGATAAAATGATTTTTTTTAAAGCTTTGCAAAAGGCTCTAAAATCGCGAAGTTCATGAAGTTGACAAAAGTGCCCAAAACTCTGAAATTCGCATTACAAGTGTCATGTCCCCTCTTTAGTATGACATGACACTTTACGTGGATTTGCCTATTCCAGACTCTCGTAGGCAGATGGTTGTGATGAGAGAGTCATTTTGGCGTTTATTTGGTGATTGGATGGCTCATTATGCTCTTGGAGACATTATATTTATTATTACTTTTTATTTGGGGCCAAAATGTTATTGAGGTGCACTTTTTATTTTATGAAGTAACTTTTTATCTAAAAAGTGCAATGAGGCTTCTAGAAGATTCTATTATGGATACTTCTAGAAAGTCATGGATACTTCTAGAAAGACTAAGAGGCTTCTAGAAGATTCTATTATGGATACTTCTAGAAAGTTATGGATACTTCTAGAAAGACTAAGAGGCTTCTAGAAGATTCTATTATGCGTATAAATAGACCCCATGGGTCTCTCATTTGGTATCGAAGTCTATTTTCTCTAGTGCATCTACTTGAGCATTTGTGGAGCTTGAAGGTCTGCAAATATCATTGATCTTTGGGAACGATAACTCCCTTAGATTAGCATAACTGAGGAAGTGAAATATCTTCTGAAGGGTTGCGTTATTGGAGATGGTACTCAGCCATTTCATGTTGGATTTCAATTGAAGGTTGATTTGAGGGCTTGTATTTGGTGAATAAGGGTTTTGAATTCATCCCAGCTCAAAATTTGGTACTGCAGCCGAACAGTACGACCCAGGTACGGCCTGCAGCAGGGACAATACGGTAGTGACAGCAGGGCATTCTTGGGACAGTCCAGTCCTCCTTTCATCAGCATTTCATAATCGGAGTTCAAGGAGTGATTTCCAGGTTCCATTGCATGGTTTTTGTTGTCAATTTTTATGATAGAAGTGCACAGTTGTAACAGTCATATATATTCAGAAAACAGTCCATTGTAATCAGACATTGCTATCTTGTAGTTGGATTGATATAGTAGAGAAGGTGCATTGCAAGGTCATTGTTCATGTGTGATAGTTTATACATTCTCTTGTCATAAATTCAGTGCTCATGTGTAAGAGTTTGTAACAGTCATACATTTTTAGAAAATTAGTCTACCGAACAATGCAATCAGAATTTGGGAAATTCATGATATATTAGCATTGAAGTCCTTGCATGAATATTTAGAGTTTCATTATTGTTTATTGTGTTACATTTCAATATTGGTATTGTTATCTCAATTGTACTTGATGCTCAAAACAACTATCATATTGAAACACTACATCACAAACAAAACAATTCAGTGCATGCCAAGTGTTTGACAAATTGTCTCAGTTCAGATTTGGGGTTTATTAGTGGCCTTTATAGTAAGGGTCATTACAGTGGTATCAGAGCGGTGTTCTTGCCATCCTGTTGGGTAAGAAACATTTATGCATCCATCAACATTGGGGCATCACAGGTACTACACACGCAGAAGAGCAGCACTAGAGGGTGAACAGGAGTACAGAAACATTATTACCATGGGTGAGAGACAGTCACAGAGTCCACCTAGAGTTCCCAGGAATGAGGATGATGAGGCTAGGGACTTTTTCAGAACCATGGCTACTGGACAGCAGGAGATAGTCCAGTCATTGCGTGCTTTGACCACTATGATGGAGAGAGTGGTTCAGCCCAGAGTTCAGGAGCAAGGTAGAGTTACACCTGATCATGACAATAGGAGTGTAGCAGGTTCACAGGGTACTCCTAGGCACAGGTCTTGGACAGCGGATAGACCTACTCGTCCTACTTTCCTTAGAGAGGAGGCTCAGGAAGCAGGAGAGGGCGATGTACAAGATGAGTTTCAGGATGATCTTAGAGCTGCTACTGCAGAGTGGCGAGCATTACCACCACATGTACGTGAGTTACTTAATTTTGATCGTTACCTGAATCAGAGGAGAGAGCACATGAGGAGTACTCAGCAGAACAGGAGACCTAGAGGCCATGACAGTGAGTTGCAGCGAGCTACTAGCAAGCTCACTTTACCTTCCTTTGATGGTAGTGGACGGATGACAGCACAGGCATGGATACATAAGTTGGATACCTTCTTAGCATTGAGGCCCATGTCGGAGATAGATGCCATCAGATACGCCACCTTGCATTTGGAGGGCGCAGCTCATGACTGGTGGTCACATGGTATGGTTACTTTACAGCACAACCAGGTGACTTCATACTAGGATTTTGTAGACAGATTGGTGGAGCGTTTTGATAGGAAGGATCCTGAGATATTCTTTCGTGATCTTGCACAGTTGAGACAGATAGGCAGCTTGGAGATGTATATCAGTGAGTTTCAACGGTTGTCAGTTATGGTACAGGATGTATCAGAAAGACGGTTGGTCATACTATTCAAAGAGGGATTGTCTGAACCCCTCAAGGGTTGGATCAAGGCATTTGAACCATCGACATTACAGGAGGCCATGAGGAAAGCTCGCAGTATGGAGCTTACAGCACCTTCTAGCAAATTCACCCCTAAGAGTTCTACTTCTTTCAGAGATAATAAGAAGTTTGATAAGGAGAAGAGGAGGAAGGTTGATACCAAGGGGAAATCCACCACACCCTTGGATACTGAGGCACTTAATGACCTACGCAGGAAGAAGCTATGCTTCTATTGCAAAGGTCCTTATGACAAGGATCATGACTGTCCGTTGAAGCCTAAGGGGAAGGCCAATAGAGTTATGTGGGCATACTATAAGGACTTAGATTCAGATAGCGCAGTACATGAGGATGAGCACAGTGACACAGAGCCGGAGGTAGAGGCAGAGGCTACAGAGCTTAAGGAGGAGCTGGAGTTACATTTGCAGCAGGCACGCTTGTCCAGTATTCAGCAGGAAGGGTCCTTTAGATTGCGTGGAGTTCTAGCAGGACAGAAGGTGATTACCCTAGTTGACACAGGTGCTACGCACAATTTCATTGATGCACGATTGGTTGAGCGCCGTGGCATTGAGACAAAGGAGTTTGAGGGTCTCCGAGTACAGGTTGCTGATGGTTACACTCTTAAGTGTAACAGGATGATTAGAAACATGCCTCTACGCTTGAACAATTATGAGTTCAAAGCGGATTACCATGTAGTTAACATGGGTGACCTAGACATTGTATTGGGGATGACTTGGTTACATTCATTGGGTGAGGTCACTCTCAGACTCAGAGACATGGAGATTAAGTTTGAGGTTGATGGGAGACAGCATGTATTGAGGGCTATCAGAAATAGTGATGTTAGAACTATTTCTTTCGGCGCATGGAGAGGTTGGTTAGACACGATGGGATTGGATGGGCAGCCATGTGTACTCTCATGCCTACACAGGAGAAGCATCAGAAGGCAGAGTATCACCTTGACATTCAGAGATTGAGAGAACGGTATGATAGGGTGTTCAGTGACATTCCACCTGGTGCACCACCTAACAGGGGAATAGAGCACATCATTGAGTTAGAGGAGGGTGCTAAACCCGTGATGATCACACCATACAGGCATCCTAAGAGACTCAAGGATGAGATTGAGAAAACCATCAAGGAGCTGCTTGAGATGGGGCATATTAGACCGTGCAAGTCTCCTTTTGCTTCTTCAGTAGTGTTGGTGAAGAAGAAGGATGGCTCGTTACGTATGTGCATTGACTATCGGGTGTTGAACAAGAGGACTATTAAGAATAGATACCCTATCCCACGGATTGATGAGCTGATAGATGAGCTTCATGGGGCATGCTACTTCAGCAAGATAGATTTGAGATCAGGATATCATCAGATCAAAGTTAGAGAGCAGGATGTGGAGAAGACGGCATTTAGATGTCATTGTGGACACTTTGAGTTTGTGGTCATGCCATTTGGGTTGACCAATGCACCAGCTACTTTTCAGTCTACGATGAATAAGGTCTTCCATCATCAGTTGAGGAGATTTGTATTGGTTTTCTTCAATGACATTTTGGTATACAGCAGATCATGGCAGGAACATCTTGAGCATCTGGAGACAGTATTAAGCATATTGCAGAAGGAGTCCTTGTATGCCAAGGAGTCCAAGTGTGATTTGGGTATGACTGAGCTCTTGTATTTAGGACATATTATCAGTGCAGAGGGAGTAAGGATGGATCTTGATAAGATCCGTGCTATAGTAGAGTGGCCTATTCCTGAGAACTTGACACAGTTGAGACGGTTCCTGGGCCTATGTGGCTTCTACCGCAGATTCGTTAGTGGATACTCACGACATGCAGCCCCTATGACAGATTTGCTGAAGAAGGGGGCCTTTGTTTGGACACCGGAGGCACAGACTTGCTTTGACAGGTTCAAGGAGATCATGACCTCATGCCCGGTGTTAGCCTTGCCTGATTTCTCGAAGCCATTTGAGCTTCAATGTGATGCATCCGGCGATGGTATAGGTGCTGTGTTGATGCAGGACAAGCACCCTATTGCATATGAGAGCAGGAAACTCCATGGTCCAGAGAGATCTTTCAGCATCTATGACAAGGAGATGTTAGCCATCATGCACGCATTGGCTAAGTTTAGACAGTATCTAGTGGGTGGTAAGTTTTGTATTAAAACTGACCACAACAGTTTGAGGCATTTCCTTAGTCAGAGAGATCTCAACGATAGACAGCAGAAGTGGGTGAGTAAGCTACAAGCTTACGATTTTGACATATCATATGTGAGAGGGACTCAGAATGTGGTAGCGGATGCATTGTCACGTAGACCACATCTCAGTGCATTGATTGAAATATCAGAGGATTGGAGACATATGATAGTGGCAGAGTATGCTAGAGACCCATGGGCGTCAGGGATAGTTGATGGGTCAGTTATTGATACCCGGTATACACTTGTAGATGATTTGATTATCTACAAGAGCAGGATTTTTCTAGTCCCAGGATCGAAGGTGAAGCAATCTATATTGAGGGCTCTTCATGATTCACCTACAGTTGGTCACCCCGGGTACTTCAAGACATATAGACAGGTTCAGGAGCGGTTCACTTGGAAAGGGCTCAAGTCAGATGTTTTGCAGTATGTTCGTGAGTGCCCTGTTTGTCAGCAGAACAAACAAGAGCACACCTTTCCAGCTGGGCTCGTACAGCCACTTCCCATTCCAGATCAGAAGTGGGAATGCATATCTATGGACTTCATTATGGGCTTGCCCAAGGCTCAAGGGCATGATTGCATCTACGTAGTAGTGGATAGACTGACGAAGTATGCACACTTCTTTCCCATCACTACTACTTACACAGCAGTACACGTAGCTGAGGTCTTCTTCAGAGAGGTCTTCAGATTGCATGGGATACCCCGCAGCATAGTGAGTGACAGGGACAGTAGATTTTTGAGTCACTTTTGGCAGGAGGTATTCAGACTTTGTGGCACTGAGCTTACACCTAGCACAAGTTATCACCCACAGACGGATGGACAGACGGAGATAGTGAACAAGTGGGTGGAAGGTTATTTGAGGAATTACGTGGTTGGTCAGCAGAGGGCATGGGTGAGATGGATTCATTTGTGTGAGTATTGTTACAATACCACATTCCACATGTCGATTCAGATGACACCTTTCAGAGCTCTATATGGGTATGATGCGCCTAACTTCATTGATTTGCTGATGTCTGATGTTAGAGTTCCGCGTGCCGGGGATTTGCTTTAGGAGAGCAAGGACATTGTTGATGCTCTCAAGGATAATATGGCCAGGGCACAGAATCAGTACAAGCAGTACGCAGATCAAAAGCGGATTGAGAGGAGTTTTGAGGTTGGTGATATGGTTTACCTCATGCTTCAGCCCTACAGACAGTCTACTCTTAAGAAGAGTGGGTCAGAAAAGCTTAAGCCGCGCTATTATGGGCCTTTCAGGATTATCAGGCGGGTAGGAGAGTCAGCTTATGAGCTTGAGCTTCCAGCAGATAGCAGGGTGCACAATGTGTTCCATGTGTCGCGCCTCAAGAAGGCATTAGGACAGCATGTTGTGCCTTCCACAGTGCTACCACCCTTGGATGATGAGGGGAAGTTGATATTGGTGCCAGAGTCTATTTTGGATAGTAGGGAGAAACAGCTCCGCAAGAGAGTTATCAGGGAGTATTTGGTGAAGTGGAGAGATCTTCCTGTTGAGGATGCCACTTGGGAGACTGAAGCCATTCTGCAGCATCCTGCATTGAGATTGCTTGAGGCCAAGCAATTTCAGGAAGGGCGGACTGTCATGTCCCCTCTTTAGTATGACATGACACTTTACGTGGATTTGCCTATTCCAGACTCTCGTAGGCAGATGGTTGTGATGAGAGAGTCATTTTGGCGTTTATTTGGTGATTGGATGGCTCATTATGCTCTTGGAGACATTATATTTATTATTACTTTTTATTTGGGGCCAAAATGTTATTGAGGTGCACTTTTTATTTTATGAAGTAACTTTTTATCTAAAAAGTGCAATGAGGCTTCTAGAAGATTCTATTATGGATACTTCTAGAAAGTCATGGATACTTCTAGAAAGACTAAGAGGCTTCTAGAAGATTCTATTATGGATACTTCTAGAAAGTTATGGATACTTCTAGAAAGACTAAGAGGCTTCTAGAAGATTCTATTATGTGTATAAATAGACCCCATGGGTCTCTCATTTGGTATCGAAGTCTATTTTCTCTAGTGCATCTACTTGAGCATTTGTGGAGCTTGAAGGTCTGCAAATATCATTGATCTTTGGGAACGATAACTCCCTTAGATTAGCATAACTGAGGAAGTGAAATATCTTCTGAAGGGTTGCGTTATTGGAGATGGTACTCAGCCATTTCATGTTGGATTTCAATTGAAGGTTGATTTGAGGGCTTGTATTTGGTGAATAAGGGTTTTGAATTCATCCCAGCTCAAAATTTGGTACTGCAGCCGCACAGTACGACCCAGGTACGGCCTGCAGCAGGGACAATACGGTAGTGACAGCAGGGCATTCTTGGGACAGTCCAGTCCTCCTTTCATCAGCATTTCATAATCGGAGTTCAAGGAGTGATTTCCAGGTTCCATTGCATGGTTTTTGTTGTCAATTTTTATGATAGAAGTGCACAGTTGTAACAGTCATATATATTCAGAAAACAGTCCATTGTAATCAGACATTGCTATCTTGTAGTTGGATTGATATAGTAGAGAAGGTGCATTGCAAGGTCATTGTTCATGTGTGATAGTTTATACATTCTCTTGTCATAAATTCAGTGCTCATGTGTAAGAGTTTGTAACAGTCATACATTTTTAGAAAATTAGTCTACCGAACAATGCAATCAGAATTTGGGAAATTCATGATATATTAGCATTGAAGTCCTTGCATGAATATTTAGAGTTTCATTATTGTTTATTGTGTTACATTTCAATATTGGTATTGTTATCTCAATTGTACTTGATGCTCAAAACAACTATCATATTGAAACACTACATCACAAACAAAACAATTCAGTGCATGCCAAGTGTTTGACAAATTGTCTCAGTTCAGATTTGGGGTTTATTAGTGGCCTTTATAGTAAGGGTCATTACAACAAGGGCAAAGTGTGCAATGTTTAAGGTTTGCGAAAGTGGCTAAATCTCCGAAGTTTGCATAAACCTGTCAAACCCCGATTTTCGCTAGTTAAAGGTAAGTTGCAAAGTTAAACATTTGAAAAGAGCCTCTCATTGCCGAAGTCCGCGACTAGGGCGAAATCGCGGAGTTCAAGTTTTCAAAAGAGATATCTATTTTGCCGAGGTTTTCGACTTAGGGAAATCGCGAGGTAACAGTTTAAAAAGCCATCCTATTTCCCCGAACTTTGCAAAAAGTGTAAGCATCACAAACTTTTTTTTAGTTTGAAAATGCTCCAAAAACCCTGAAGTTTGATAAAGCTCTAAAATCACGAAAAGGTTAAGTTTGCAAAAGTGTAAGAATCGCCGAAGTTTGCAATCTCCCCAAAGCCCCGAAATTTGTCATAGACTTGAAAACTACCCAAAACTCTCGATTTTCACCACAAGAGGGTAAAATCGCAAAAATTCATAAGTTTGCAAAAGAGCTAAAATCGCCGAAGTTTTCAAAGGGCTCCAAAATAGCGATTTTTATAAAGTTTTCAAAAGCCTCCGAAAACCCCGAAGTTCGCGACATAAGGGGAATCGCGAAAAGTTTTGAAGTTAAGTTTGCAAACTATCCTATTTCGCCGAAGTTCGCATATAGCGTGGAAGTCGCGATGTTAAAGTTTTAAACCTTGCAATTGCTCTCAAACCCCTCGAAAATCGCGAAAATCAGTTAGGCGTTTTTGTTATTAAGTTTGCAAAATGGGTTTTTAGCCCGAAAATTCCCCCTTCTTGACCCTAACATCGCGAAATAAGTGAAAGCGTTTGAACTAAAATCTTGCAAAAGTCCCCTACAGCCTGAAAATTGAGTGGGCAAGCATTGTGATTTTGAATAAACTTGAAATTTCACCTATTAAATCCGAGCTTTGCCAGGTAGAAGGAAAAGGTATTTTAAAGGCGTTCGCAATTTGGCTAAGGAGTCGAATTTTGCCAAGAGGTCAACCAAGTGGGAACTCGCGCAATTGAATCCTAAAGCCCTAATGAATTCAAAAGAAGTAGCCTCAAAACAAATCTCTCAACTTGCCTAAAATCCTGAATTCCCAGAGGAAAAAGTGAAAACATTCAAAGGATACATCTCACAAAGAGCTTCTCGAGCCAGGCGTTAAATTTAATGTTTGTTAAATTAAATTGTTTAATTTTTCAAATTGATTTATTAAAGTAAGGTTGATTGTTTGCAGGTCGCAGGACGCCATCACAGAAAACCAGGCGAAGGCTTGAAAATGCAAATCGAAGAAGGATCGCAACCAAGGCCAGGCGCTGGAAGCTGGAGAAGAAAAGATGCAGCGCAGGATCAAAACGATGAAGAATTGGGATGCATGCCACCCAGGCAACAAGTTAAAGTTCACCACCAAAGACCGAAGAACACTTTGAATGCAACAACCACTCTTTCTCAAGAAAAGCACACAGCTTGATTTAATTCCAGAAGCTCAGTTTCTGTAAACTGAAACTGTTTTATTGTAAAACTGCCTATGGGTCCCGTGCAAGATATTTTTGTGGACAGTTATGTCCAACTGCCAAATTGATAGAATTAAAGCCAAATAGTGGCAGGTAGTTGGAATTGTGGTTGAGAGGATAACTGAAAATTCAATTGGCATGGGTTAAAGCTACCAGCTTCTGGATGGTAGGTTGCAGCCCTTCAATGCAGTCCATCCTAGCTTTCGATTCATTATTGTAAATTCTATAAAAGGCAGAGGCCTTTCTTTTGTAAAGAGTTAGAGATTTTTGTTAGATAGTCAGACAGTTGGTTAGAATTTTGTAGTTAGATTTTAGAAGTTAGAATAGATTAGATTTTAGGCATAGCATAGAGATGCTGCAGAAATTGTTGTAATGGCAGCTGAAGCAAATATATGAACATTGAAATATGGTGTTTGTTGTCTTTGTTTTAGTCTGTTTGCATGGTTTCTTTCAACTGGTTAATTTTAGAGTGCAGGGATTTTAATGGTGAAGTGTGGAGGGGTATTTGATGCATTTTTGGTTCATACTATTGGGGGTCCGTTGATTGTAGGTCACCGTGCATGGTTAGTCTGAACCCAAACTGTGCTTAGTTCAACTACAGGTGTTCATCTTAGGCTGCGCCAAAATTGGGTGCCTAAAACGAGTGTCTTCGGTCTGAAAATCCTTCATCCCTTGGAGCTTGCACCATCTTTGTCTAGTTGTGAGGGTATCTCTGGCGAAACAAGAACTGGTTTATTGAAATCTGTCTACCCACTACATCAGCTGTTATCATCCTTGTCCTTAGGCTTCCTGAACCCTTCCCTTTTGATTTTATTTCGTAGTCTGAGAATCGCAGCAAACTAGCTTGTTGCAAATCATAAGTCCCCTTGTGCTCCCAGCAAATCACATCGACCATTGAGCTATCCTGCAGTCAAAACCTGACAATCGAAACCTTGAGGTCGTCCCCATTGATCAAATTGAAACAGCATTAGGGATTTCCTTATTTCAAGAGAGGATAGGATACTCGACGAGTACATTCTATTCTACATTGGCCGGATGAAGTCGCAAGTTCAGCGATTTTAGACACGTCAACAGATATATGAGTCAATATCACTGCAATCTCTGATTTAATCAATTAAGTATATGCAAGATGATTTGTTCTATATATATATGTCAGCGCTTAGTGCGATTCAATAATGATAGGATTATCTTTTCTGTCTCTGATATGAATGATTGACAAATATGCAAGGATGATTTTTACTATGAATTATCTTCCCAATCACGTACAGCGATGAATTCTATTCCTGATCTGACTTTATAAACTTGCAATGCTGGTGCTTTTCCTGATTTCGAACTTGATATAAATGCAACCGATTTGACACAAGGCCAATTGCTCAACTGAGCAATCCAAACAGAATATGTATAAAGAGAAAGGATTCAATGGCCCCCCTCTTCTTCCCATTCAATCTTCATATATATCTATTCTTATGTTCTTTGATCTTTCAAAAGAGTTGTGACTCTTCAATGTGGAAACCATTATTGAAAGGTTGTGTCTGTTCTTTGTTTCTATTTTGAACTAATTACAGCTGCTCACTTGTAATTGCACCTCTCACCTTTTACAAATTGCATCATTAAACAAGATAAATTCTCTTAAATAAATCACTGCAAACTAATTGTTGTTTAATCCCTGTCTTATTATGTTGGTTATTAACAAACCAATGCATTGTCTCTTAACAAATAGAATTGATGCATTTCCAGACATTATCGCTGCCACATATTATCTAATAAAACCGCTGCGTTCATATTACATTTGCTGGGCACACAGACATTCGACCAACAAAGTTGACCATAACCCTTTTGTTCTTGGGCTCCAATAAAGTCGGCAGGATACTTAATGATCTTGAGTCATTTATTTTTAACAATGTCACTGTCATAAACTTAAGGAAGTCACTGTCCATGATCAAAGTAATTTGTTCCTGTAAGAGATCGCATCTCCTTATAAGCAAATCTTACCTTTCATTCTTAATGGCTGTTCGTTATGCTTTAACTAATTGCTGTCGTTAGCCACCTAAATCGCACATATTATCTTCTGTCTTAATTGCTGTTAACATGATTGCTGCTATCCATAATTATTGAAGTCGCTATCTTAGTAACAGTTAAGACTAATCATTCTGATTAGCTAAGCTTCTGCCTTATGATGATCGATCTTCTTGAATATCGGTGGTCAACATCACTTGATATTTATGGGTTCAATTTTCTGATTGAAATAGCATTTATATTATTCATTTGATCTGATTACCATCGATTCTAATGATCATAGTTATCTTTGCTATATGCACTCTGAACGGATGTTGATGATTTGCCCAAACAAGGCATCGAATCTTCCTTCCAGGGATAGTTTAGTTCTGATCATCTTCATGAATTATCGGATCTTTCTCCATGTGGTGTTGATGATGTCATTGGATCACTTATAAATATCTGACTTGGATCTTATCATACTATATTCTTGGAAACATCTTTGAAGGAAGGTTAGCTGTGTATGCCTTGGATGCTTGCAAGTCTTTATGCCAGGATGGATAACTCGTCTATCCATTCTTTATTTGTCTTTTGTCCTAATGAATTATTGGAATAGTCTGATGTTTTCTTCATATTTGTTCTATGTACATTTATTATTTCCTAACTACTTAAAGATGGTCATCAAGGCTGCCCTCCTTGGGTGGGGATATCACAGCTTATCTGAAAAAAAGTTACAGGTTTCAAAGATTGAAGAGTTTGGTCTTTGTTTAGTTTTGCCAAGTTGCAAGTTCAGGATTGTGGAAGTCCTTTTCAAGACAAATGAGTTGGATTAAGGATATTATTCCCATGTGGCATGAAAGGGCTTCTTTGTGGTATGTCTCATTTTCTTTTCTTACGTGTGGCTTGGTAATTGCTGAGTTCGAAAGGTTTATTGTGCTGGAGAATTGGTGTTTACCTTTTGATTTTTTTGAAGGCGCAAGGATTTTTGCTCACTTTTAATTTGATCAACTACTATCTATCTTGTTGGGCACAGCAATTTTTATATATACAGGTGTTTTAATCCATGGTAAAACGAGTCATCTTTTGGGGGTTCATTAAAGTCGATTTAATACCAAAGAAATCTACAACTGGCAATGAACTCAGATGAAGACAAATTCATAAGAGACAATGAAATGCAAATTAATTAGTTAATTCGATGCTTATGAGGTTGGCTCAATTGGTGGTGATGTAAGAATTGAAAGAGACTCAAATGCTTGCATTGCATGATTTGAATTTTGGATGAATTAAAGTCTGAGGCTGGTCGACTTGTCTCTTCTTGGGTCATATGGTTATGTAAAACAACAGCTGAGTGTATTAATCTTCTTGCTTGCATCGTTAATTCTCCTTGGTTAGCGCTGGATTGGGTTGTATCTAATCACCTGATGATATTCTACAGGGACGTTTGGTGCTACTTCATTTTTGTACCTAGTGATGTGTGGGTTACACTAGAGATTGAACCATAGTTGCTGGGCATGTTAACTCCATATGGCAGGTTGAGTTTGAGTAGAAGTATGCCGGTTGTGTTTTACTTGCCTAAACCTTCCATTATTGGCCCTTTTTCATGTTGATGGATGAGTTGGAAGGGAACAAAAGCCTTTAATCATCTACAGTAGACTCGTAAAGAGATGTCAAAAGATTGCAGCCACAGAACAATCATGCGGGAAGTATTTTTTGGAAGAAGCAGCTCCATCTATTGCCACTGCAGGCTTATATGTGGGAATGAGCATGAAACTCATTGTTGGCAAACACTATCAATCCATATAGGTCAGCAAGTCATTTATATAATAGTCTGAATTATATTTCTGTGTTCCCTGACTCTCTCAGTTGTAATAAATGAAGCTATTTATCAATAAGTATGAATAAATCTGCAATTTGGTATCTGCTGTTCATATATTTTGTCTATATGGTACTTTGAAAATTATTAAATCAAACATTGAAAGACAAAACATCCCTTGTGCATATGAACTGTTTGACAAAATCTCCATCAGCTGTGCGAGGGAAAGTTAAAAATTTGGCTAAGAGTTATTTACAAGCAAACCGTTTGACGTAATTCCTGAACATTATATCTTTGGAAAGCAGAAAGGGAAAGTGCAAAAATTTGGTGCAAATCAGGGGTAGAGCATTCTAATAAGCTGAGATAACAATCCCACATGCAGGCAAACAATTACCACATTGCACTATGATTGGAAACACACCCAAAAAACACTCCAAAACCAACCCCAAACACCAAGAAGAGATATAGATCAAACTAAACAAGACTGATTTGACTGCTGGCAGGTCTGAAATTTGACTATTGGTACATTAGGTAAGGAGAGAGAAAATCCAATGTAAACTCCTCAAATCATCACAAATTCACCTCGCTAATGATTGGCATCATGAAACATACCCCAAGTGCTTTCAAACAAGGTGAAATAAGCTCCAAAAATGGATCTCTTCATTTCTTACCTCCCATGCCCCTCTCACAATGGTACAACCCCTTCTAGTATGAGGTACGACTCAAATAGGAGCTACAAAATCTTCTTAAACTCTAGGCAGTCTACACAATTGAGACAATGGAAAACAAAGATAATATTTTAAACCCTCAAATTAAAATGAATCTCAAATGTTACAGTCTGTAGGAAGGATACAGCCAGTTTGTACTTGTATTACCTACTCCAGAATCTCTTTAATCACTTCACAATCTCTCCAAAAACCACTGAAAGTTCAAACAAATAACACCAAAATATTAAGCATCTAAAAATACATAAAAATTATTCATCTTCAGCAACAAAGTGGAAAATCTTCACTTATACCACAAGGAGAAACTCTATGTGAAATTGCTCCAACGGATGTTGAGGATTTTCATCTCCAAACTCAATAACTTGAGCACAAAAATGTAATGTCCCCATTTTTACACCATATTGTTCTACTGTTGGCCAGTTTTTCAGAGGTTTCCATGCAGGCTGGTAGAGTTCTAGCATTCTACGAGAGCTCAGTTTAGGGTTTTTTGGGCATCTAGTAATGTTTCGCAATTCAGTTGGTGACAACACTCTTTGTAGCGATCTAGGTTTTTTGGGGTTTGTTCTCCTCAGTCCTTAGAGAACTGCTATGGGACTTCCTCTATGGCAGGTTCAATGCCTTGCCCATGTTAGCTATAAATGCTTGGAGGAATTGTGAAGATTCTAGACAAAGACTTGTCCATGTTTTCCTCTTCATGATGAAGTATTTGTAAAATCACTTACAGATGTTTGAAACTCTGCTAGATGGCATAATGTACATATATATTTATTGCAGAGTTGTAGTTCTTGACCCTATTGTGTAATCAAGATAATGAATTGCATTTAATGGTTCTTTCTATCATACATTGTAATTTGTAATTAATGAAAGTTGTTTAAATATTCATTGCATTGATTTCTACTACATGCTGTAGAATTCTTAATGAGAAGAAAAAAATTTGTCACATTTTAGGGCTGTTGCATACAAGAATGAGAATACATTTTTACAATTATCAGCAAACTGAGATATTTGTACCCTACATTTCACTCACTTTTCTTTTTAACTACCATATATGAGAAGTTAAGTTTCCTTTTTGTAGAATAAATTGAAATCTTTGTCAAAAAAACTTCCCATTAATTTTTCACACAACTACAAACAATCACAAACAGAAAATCTTAATCAGCATACCTGCTCCCCTTGATCATCACAATAACCCACAAGTGAAACAAGGTTTCGATGATGAACTCTAGACAACAATTCTATTTCAGTGGAAAATTCTTTTTCTCCTTGCAAGGATCCCTCTTGAGCACGCTTTATAGCTACAACCATACCATCAGCCAAAATTCCCTTGTAAACCTTACCATAGCCTCCTTGCCCAACTTGCATAGATGTGTTGAAATTATTTGTTGCTAATGCCATCTCGTCAAAATCAAAATCTTTGACGCCTGCTACTTTAACTCGCTTTCTTGCTTCTATAAAAATAAATAATCCATAGTTGAGATTTCAATCAAAACAAAACAATGATATTCAAACAAGCATGTTTATGATGATATGAAACTCATTCTTGATATATGAACAAATCCAATGCAAGAAATTAAAAACAACAAATTTATTGAGAGAATATTTTGCAGGTATTGCAAGAAATAGATGCAATTGAATTTTATTGTTCAAAGGCAAAAACCAATTGGTATATATTTCTACCAATCGGTATTGTCCAGGCAAGAAATTAGACCCATATGTAGCAAAAGAATGGTTAAAAGTTATTCCAATTTCAGGATTGCACCCAAACACTGGTGATAAAACTATAAATTCTTCTTTATCCAAATTTTTCCACGCATACAAGTGTTTTTATCCAAATGAGAGAAAGAATAAAAAGCGTACAGAGGACAGCTAGCATACCAAGTAATTTTCTTTTGGAAGCAATATTCTTGTGCTTTATATGCCGCTTCATTACCATAACTACAATAACTGAAGAAACAAAAGTTGTGCCAAAAATGACACCAACCACAATTCCTGCAAGAGCACCCTTGCTCAGGCCAGATCCTCCACTAGATTCTTCGTTGTCTGTACAAAACAACAATGCAATAGAGTTGAATTTGCAACTTCATACATATAAAAAATTCTCACTGTAGTATGATTTCCTTGAAAAATAAAAAAGTACTTATGCCCAACATTGGAAATGACACAAGCAAAAGAATTATCAACAAAATTACTAAATACAATTGAAAAAAATTCTGTCAAGTCAATATTTCAGACAACTTGTTGAATTCAGTGTTTAGAAACATGCAATGAACCTACAATAAGAAAAAGCTGTATTACTGTCTCCATTTTGACCAACTTAGCTTGAAATACACGAGAAATTTTGTATGATGAACCACTTTAATTTCCATTCAATGTCAATTCAAAGTTGGCATGCCTAATACATTTTTTGCCACAATTATATTAACAGTTTTATGAATAGCCTAACACAAAAGGAATCAGGGATGGTGTTAGAAATCATACAGTTGCATATCCAAACAGTTGTTTTGTAAACATTCTCTTTATCAAATTATTTAATGATGTAGGGTACTAATGATGTGGAAGGCTAAACTTGTTATATTCCATCAATTTTGCATAACTTGCATTTTCTCCTAATCTGATATTAGAAGTTCAAGATTACATGTACACTGGAACTATTGCAGGTAGTCGTTCCCCTCCAATTAGTTGTTGCTTCTCTTTAATTTTATTTTGCTGACAAACAAATTTGTTCTATATTCTATTGTAAGTTTATTGCTAGAAGTTGCAGTTCCAGTGAATTTAAATAGCATCAAAACAGAAAGAAAGACATAGATACCATAGAAGAAAATATCTTTTTCAGGAATATCTCAGCAAACCAAAAGATAAAGATATTTTCAATTACTCAATATATTATTACGTATATATTCTGATGAAGAGAATGAGATTAACTTGGATTCCATTTTCACAAAATTTTCACCATTTTTTGCTTGGGGACTGACATTTTGAGTGGAGTCTACAGGAGACTCCTAGGCGTCCCTGGGACAGCTAGGGGGCTCCAACCTCTTGAAGTCTCTAGAGTCTCCAAGACATTTCCTCCGTACCGACGGTGGTGGAGGAACGGTGGGAGGATGTCTCCAGCCCATCCCTGCATCCCAAAGATGCCCCTGTCCCGAAAACACGGGGTTTTGGAGGGTGACACATCCCCGTGGTTCACTATAGTGAGTGAATTTTGTTCTATTTTTGGTTGTATCGTACTAATATCATCTCTCCTTTGAAACAATGTCTTGCCCTCATAACATCCTACTAAGGTTACCAGGAGACAGGGGTACTTGGAGACTTTGAAGACTATACCGGTATTGGTATGGCTAATTTTCAAAAATAGGAGATGGAGGTACTTGGAGATGCCAATTTTTTTTTAATATAATTTAATAATTTCTAGAAAATATCATGATAGAGTACTTTGAAAACTAGAACAATGGTAAACTTTAACATTAACTATCAAATTGAACAAAAATTGAAATTATATTTGCTTATGCTACCGTTAGCATAGCCAGTCTAAATGGTTTAGTGAAAGTAAGGTAACATAAGTGTTGAGAGCACTCAATATTGTCGGCTAAATAGTAAAGGCAATTTCTCTTTAGACCATTACAATGACAATAAATCAGTCATACAGCTGTTTATGTCCCTCTCAAAAGGTCTACATTGTTAGTAGATCCGATCACTATAACTTTGCATGGATTTTTGTCTTAATGCAACACGGTTTCCTTATTAGTTATATCCCTATGACTTTGCTTTGCTGCAAGCTTATTTTATTTATTTTCTTTACTTTTGTTGCCTTTTACTGCATTTTGCCCTAAATATTGTGGCAGGAGACATTTTCAATTTCTGGTTGGGAGACTTTAGAGACGGTAGGAGACGGCGGCCGGAAGCACCCTATGTGTCAAGAAGTTTCCAGAGATGCGTCTCTAGGGGTAGGAGACGGGTTTCCTAGTAACTATGCATCCTAGATATATCCTACCGAGTTTAAAAAATTTTGTATTAAAATTGTAGAAGACTACTATGCATTATGGAAGGATGTGCTTATAGATTCTCTAAAGCTAATTGTATATATTTTCCCGTTAGAGAATTCCTTGCTATAGGATCATTATCTAATCATTAAGGGTGAGAAAAGTTTGTTCTTCTTTTATTGTTTCCAGTATTTGTATCTGTGTTGTAATCTTATTTGATTTTGATAATAAGGTTGTTAAATGAACAAGGCAAAGACTAAGTACTTCTCTTGGTTTCTTTATTTGTGCTCTTAGTGCTTCTATTTGGTTCTGCACCTGTTCGTACTGAGCATGAAAGGTCTCAATGAATTCTCTTTAGTTTCCATCCTAGTCTTGTTGGACATCATATGTTGATGCTCGTTGCATGATTTGGTTTTAAATTTGCTCCAGCCACCCTTTCAATGCTTTCATTATTACCAACCATCCCGAGCAAAACTCGCTAATGAGTTTGCACATAATTGTTTGTTTTGCATGTTTCTCACTTCTACCTCCAATTTATTGTTTCTCGTGGCGCATTTCTTTCTTATTTCCTCAATCTACTTATTCTTCATCTCCTCCATCATTTTTCCTCTTACCACATTTCATTCTTCTGAATTTGTTGTACCTTGTCTTCTATTATTTGTTTTTGTTTTTGTACCAAGATGGCTGAATTGTTTCTAATGAGCTATGATGAAGCTATTTGCAATGTACTTAACAACTCTTCTACCATGTCAACTATATCGATCTGTTACTTGAAAAAATCTTATCTTGTTGTAGATTGTACTTTGTAATATGTCTGCTAGTTGGAATTTTTCTAAAGGTGAAATTTGTGCTAAGTTTGTGATTGGAAGTTGTTGATTTGAAGGAGGTGGGCATGATTGCAGTTGCTTTTGTTCTGCTAGAAATTGTTTGATTTTCTTCATCATTTGTTGAGAAGGAAATTGCGGTGCAGTTATCTATATTGTAAAACATTTTTTTTGTTTTGTTGCTTGATTTTCTTCTTGTTCCCTCTATTGTTTTATCTCCAAATCCTTTTGCAAGTTCTCTTATTTTTCTTTTTGTAGCTACTCTTCTTTTTCTTTCTATAGTCTCTCTTTTTGTAACTTATCATCCTCCTTTTGTAGTTTTTCTGTTTGTTTCCTATCTTCTTCTTTTTCAACTTTTCTATCCTTTCCATCTATAATTTTTCTTCTTTTTTTTACATAAAAGCATTGTAGGCCTTTTGTGTTGCTTCTATAGTGTCCTGTTTTACATTTTGTATGCCCTCTTTTTCCTAAAAGAGGAGTTTGTCTATCATGTGTTTGACCTTAGCTCTTCTTGTTGCATTTGCTTTAGTCTTGCTTTTTGTGCCGGTGATAGTTTTGTTTCTACAATGTCTAAAGCTTGATTTATGATTACATCTTTGACTTGTATCAACAACAAATTATTTTAAAAAAATCTGAACACTTGTATGGAAGGATCAAACCTCAATATGGTGCCAAATTTAGACTTGTATGATGGATATTGATGATGGAAGCAAGAAATGTTTAAACTTTAAAGGTCAGTTCAAGGTCTTTATTGCAATCTTGCTAATGACCAGCAAATCATTACAACCCTCCAAATGTGATTGAAGCCTCCTCCAAATCAACAATACAACAATTGGAATAATTAGCTATAGTATGTCTAATGGCTGGAACCCTTAGAAACAACAACAATGCAAGACAACCTCTTGAAATTCGCAATCCAATGGTTATAGATGACTGATAATAGCAGTCCAAAGCTTGAAAACCTTGAAAATTAGAAATATGAAGATGGTACGTGTTAGTGTATGTTTTATCATATACTGAAAACTTAGAATAAAATATCCAAGGATACTCTATCCTCTCCTAAACAAAATCACTACTTGTGCCAAGATTGCGAGAAAGACCACAAGGCGACTCCAAGGTCTATATGCGCGAACGAGCGACTTTATGTTGGATAGCTACCTTGGTTATGTATACTGAAATACAAGGGGGGCTTATGCTTGGCTTGTTCAATTCACAATGGAGATTTATCGTTTGAGTTTTGGATCATGGACTTCAAGAAAACTGAAAAGGAGATAAGGGTTTAGAAATTCTAATCTATTCCTAAGAATTCAAGAGACGGTAAAGACTAGGTGAAACTAATAACAACACTTTGTTTCGCCACACTTGGGACAACTGCACAAAGCATGTACAATCTTCTAAGGTTGTGCTTAATATTTTCACACTTATGAATAATACCAACAATTGAACAATATTACTCAAAGTAGAAGTTAGGCATCCACATCAAAGCTCAAACTCACTTTACACATTGAATGAAAATCATCCATCCAACAAAAGTATGAGCAAAATTTCACCAATCTAAACTATCAATCCTTCATTCATCTAACAACTTAAAATAAAATCTAAACTATGATGAGGGATAAGAACCATGCAGACTCCAAAATAAGGGAAATAATCACCATCAATTCGAACAATGTATTACTTATTATTTTGGCAATCCTAAGCAACAATTACTTATCTCAACATGTTTTGCAACATGCTCCCATGATTTACAAATGAGGGGGTGAGCTCAATTTATCGGCTCCCCAATTACAATTCAATGACCAGGATTGATTTCAAATCAACGGTCGAGATTACAAAATGAAACCCTAATTAGGGTTTGTTACAACTAACTACCCCTCGACCAATGAGAAAATTACATTTGAGGAAATTTGTCCTTCTTGCTAAATATAAACCAATAATAAAATAGAAGGTTGTTACATTGTGAAGTGTGCCTTCTAGAAGCTTTTGGATAAGTCAGGTTTGTTGAACCTGGACACGTTGACTTGGAACAATTTGATTCTCCAATTTGTGCCGAAAAATTGCCTAAGTGTGGAAATTTGTTTGGAACACTCTTCTCGCTGCCATCTGATCTCAATTGGGAGCCTGTCTGCAGGAGATGAAATCCTTCAAGAAATCTGGAATTTCTTTTTCATATTTTTGCCAAGTCTGTGCCCTGATTTTGAAGAAGAACTTCCCTATGCCTTCACCACAATGAAGGAAATTGGAACTTTTTTGTGAAGTGTTTCCTATACTTAGCCAAATTTTGGCTAGTCAATTTTATCTTGCAATACCTTCATGTGGATCCTTCAACACCTAGCCAAGATTTTGGCCATCTCTATGCCTAAATGAACTTTGTCCGTGGTTTTGCCCTCAATTCTGAACCTGGCTTGTGCTAAATAGAACAAACTCCACCTTTGGACAAGAAATTTATTCATCTCCTCTTTGTTCTTTTATTCTTTCTGTTTCTTTGATTCTTTTGGTTGTGGAAAATTCCGTACTTGGCCATTTTTCATGTGTCAAACTTTAATTTTCCAACCCATTTGTTTGTTTGACCCTTGATTTCATGTGCTACTTTGTCAAATTTATTTTCCCTCTAGCCATTTTCTCTCTTCGGCATGGCAAGTTGATTGTCTTCGTGTCTTATCCTTGAGCCATAGGTAAATTTTCGTCTTGCTCAGGCATCTTCACATATTCCATTTATGCCTAGTCAACTTGGAATATCTTGCCAACTTGTGTTTGTGCAATTTATCTTGGCAAAATTTCATTATCTTTTATCATGCCAAACCCCCCACCTTTCCTTGCCTAGGCGGACTTGGATGAAGTCTTGCCATCATGCTTTCTCTTGGCCAAGGCGGACTTTGCTTGGTCTTAGACAATCTTCCAAGTGCTTAGGGCGGACTTGGAGGTTACTTTGGCATTTCAAACTTTGATGTGTGCATCAACCAAGGCGAACTTTATAGCTTACAAGCCAAGGCGGACTTGGTATCCCTTTAGGCATGGCGGACTTTGCTGCTATTGTGCCATGTCTTTTTGTTGTTGTTAGGCCATAATAAGGAATAAAACTTTTAAGTTATTGTTATGTCATTTTGTTATGTTTTGGAGTTAGCCGTGTGGGTTCCTGTGTCGGTTACGACGGTTGGTACCTCGACCGACCGCCAGATAGTATATATTGCTATGTAAGGGAACCCCAACAATAATGTTGATGTACTGAACATTTTGGAATGCAATAGAAGAAAATCTTTCTGCCATATTGTTGTGATCATTACTTACATTAATGTTTTGAGTACAATCGTAGTTGTTGGTTATATGTTCGGTGCTTATTTTGTTCATTTTGAAACCTTAAGTATCTCACGGTAGGGAACAAACATTTTGGCGCCGTTGCCGATTCAAATTTCGAAGATCAATATGGCGGCAGGCAGTAACCACTAATGGGCCGACCATTTCACCAACAGTTAATAGTCACTTAAGGTGATACACACAAGGAGCCCACGTAGGCAGAAGCCAGAGAGGATCAACTGATGAAGGATTTGGTGGAACTGTGGGACGTTTCCGTTACCCAGTACGTGCAGAGGGAAGCTCAGGAGAGAGCGATCCCTGAGGGCACGGTACATGAGGAACTCGCAGTAAATTCTACCGTGTTTGATCTTCTAGGGAGCCTTCCTAGACTGCTGGCATGGAACCTCATTGAACGGCAAGAGCAAAGGGAAGAAACCAGTCGAGAACGTTGTTGGCAGCAAATCTTGCAACACAACGGAGAAAGGAGCCGTAGGGAAGAAGAAGAGAGGGATACGAGCAGATGTCGTACCCACCACAATTAATGCCCCTACGTCCCAACAAGGACCGACGACGTACTGGTACCAACAGAGAGGCAGGTGAGGGGTCCATACGGAGATCCCTACGGATCAGAGAACAAAACGAACGGAGATGTCAGCTGCAAGAGATTGCCGAAGGGTGGGAGAGTCCGGAAAGGCGAAGAAAGAGTCGGAGTGTGAGTCAAAGCCGTAGTCGGGAGAGACAAAAACTGTGTACGTGGAACAAGTTGGTAAGAGTTGCCAGGACCCTGCCACTGTCGGACATAACGGAGGACGATCTCGTCGACCGAGCCGCTCACTCGACGTCTAGTGAAGAGTTTGGAACTCATTCCGAGAGCAATCCATCAGAGCACTCAGACCGCGACGAAGGGGTTGTACACGACCTGCAGGATGAGGTCGCCGAACTCTTGGAGAATGTACCGAATTGGAAATCTCACTCAGAGAAAACTCAAAAATAGGAGGGTCAAACCCAGAAACCCCGAGAAGTAGGGAACATAGGAGTGAGGGTGACCAAAGCACAAAGGACGTGGGTGGACACGTAGAACACTCGTGGACGGAGCAATACGGTCCGATCGGGTCAAACGCGTACGGTACCTTCTAGGCACATAATACCTTCCAGGCATATAATAACTTCTAGGCGCTACATAAAACCCTCCAGACGAAGACAATGGCACACACCCCAGAGAAACAGAAGCTTCCAAAGTTCATGGGAGATGGGTCGGAGGACCCCGTACGACATTGCAAGAAATGCATAACCATCTGGGAGGCAAACGGCCAAGACGACCAGGATTACTGGTTGAAGGCATTTCTGGCCACCCTTCGAGGGACAGTAATTGACTGGTACACGGACCTTGATGCCCAATATAAAACACCATGGAACAATTTGAAGAAGGCCTTCCAGGAGGAATTCAAATTCCTGCGTGACAACAATGAAATTGTGGCGATTTACAATACCAAGCAGGGAAAAAGTGAAAGCGTCCAGGCTTACAACCAAAGGCTGAAGGAACAACTGAACAAAATGGAGAACAAGCCGGCAGATGGGCTGAAGAAGAGATGGTTTGTCGAAGGGCTGGTACCGTCCCTCAAACGGAAGATGAAGGTGGTCCCTCCGCCGTCATATGACGAAGCGTACAACCAAGCCATGGATATTGAAAGTGAAAGCAAAACATCGAAGGGGAAACGGAGGGCAAGTGACGATGACAGTACAGACGGAAGTAGTGACGACGAGTCCAAAACTGTACAAGGTCTTTGGAAGGACATGTTGCGAATGATGAAAGAGTTGAAGGCTGATAAATAAAGTAGCAGAGACAGCAAGGAACTTTGGTGCACCGACTCTAAGGTAGAAGGGCATACGAAGGGGACATGTTCAAAGAAAGCTTTCTGTGACATCTGTCAGGTACTAGGCCATTCCACCAAGGAATGCCCATACAATTTAAAAACACGGAGCACACAAGTGCTCTACACTCAAGGCGAGCAAGCTACCCCACCAGTCACACCACCTAAACAATCAGCAAACTCAAAGGCTCCACCAGGAGGATACCGTAATAATAGGTGTGGGAGCAACCGTTCCAATAATAACACGCCAAGGAGTAAAATTCAGTACAATGCAAAAGGGCGGCCCATGATCCAGTGTCAGAAATGTAATGAGTGGGACCACTTTGCTTAGGAATGTCAGAATGGGAACGGTGGAGGTTTGTTGTGCAAATGGTGTGGTCCTGGAAACCATGAGGACACTGACTGCCCCAAATAGAAGGGAGTAAACATGTTGGACGTAAAGGAGCCAGACGAGGAGGTACTGGCAATCACAAGATTGCAAAGTAAGAAGGCGGTATAACCCGATCCCTATACGGAGAAGGAGAGACTCCGGGAAGCAAAGGCTGATGTGGAACGGGCAATGGCGGAAGAGCACAGGGCCTCACACAATACTGCCAGTATCCCACCCCGGTCAAAGTCCGAAAAAACCATCATTAAACAGATGTTGCAGACTACCGTACCCGTATGCATGTCTAACCTTCTGCAAACAATGCCACAATTGAAGATGGCTATTACAAACATAGTCGCTGACAACACTACCAACCAGGAACACCGTCAGATGGCAGGAAAACCATCTGGCACAAACCCCATGGCCACAACAGAACTACCTGGTACGTCTACTACAGACCCCATGCCGCTCAACGTAAGCATTGGTCGGAAGCTGGCCGTGGTTGAGATGGAGATAATGGGATAGAAGTTGACGAACACCATTGTTGACAACGGCTCCGGAGTGAATGCGTTACTTGAGGAGACATGGAGGGGTCTGGGCAAGCCAACTCTCTGGCCACCAACATTCCACCTTGTCGGTGCCGACCAGCATGGTATCAAGCCCCTGGGGATACTCATGGTACAAAAAGTTGTGGTCGGTACCCAACACTTTTTCCTTGACTTTGTGGTCATACCGTTGGAGAAGAAGGCCTATGACGCCCTTCTGGGAAGGGGTTGGCTGATTATGGCGAAGGCGAACCACAACTGGAAGAAAAACACACTCTCCATCGAGAGTGAAGGCCGGAAGTACGTGATTGACTTGAGGAATCAAGCCGTGAGCGAGGAATTGGCATCCTAAGATTCAGACTCAGATGACTCGCATAATTGGGAATGGGGCTCATAGAACGGTCGGGAAAGGATGGAACCTGATGATGAGGGCATTCTGGAACTAGAGGGATGCTCAGAGGATGAAACAAGCTCCCTCGCCGAATTCTTCCATTGGCAGATGGAAGACTATGAAGTATTTCACCCCGATTGCCACATGTTGCAAATCTGTGAGATTAGGGAATCAAGTGCAAGTACGGAAGATGCAACTTTTCCTCCAGAGTACAGGGAGTACCATGAAGGGGTAGCATGGGTGGATGATACACTTGCACACCGATTCAAATGGGACAAAGTCATCAAGTACGAGGAGTCCAACATGAAGAAGGTGAATTTGGGAAATGATGTCGATCCGAAGGTGATTCTGGTCGGGGACGATTGGAACCCCGTGCTGAAAGCGGTGGCATTTTAAATCTTCTTGGAGTACAAGGATGTGTTTGCATGGATGTACAAGGACTTGAAAGGGATACCCCCAGAACTGTGCGTACATAGAATACCTCTCGTATCGGGTGCCCAACCCGTACGAAGGAGACCATACAAAATGAATAAGAACTATGCAACAAAGGTAAAGAGGAAAATGAAGGATTCTGATGACGAAAGTGATGCTAATGGACCAAAAAAAATTGAAGGAAGAAATTGGCAAGAAAGAAAAGCCGAGAAGAAGACTGAGATTGGGGGCACAAAAAGCTAAGTTGCGTAAGCAAAAGAAGGCGGTCAACGTAAAGAGAGCAAAGGTGGAAACCGCCAAGGTACAACCAAGCAATAAAACAAGTAGTCAGGGGAGGCAAGCGATTCAGTACCGTCGATGTACTTTGTCTCCTCATCAACTCTAGTTTGCTTGGATGATACACCCGCACACCGATTCAAATGGGACAAAGTCATCAAGTACGAGGAGTCCAACATGAAGAAGGTGAATTTGGGAAATGATGTCGATCCGAAGATAATTCTGGTCGGGGACGATTGGAACCCCGTGCTGAAAGAGGTGGCATTTAAAATCTTCCTGGAGTACAAGGATGTGTTTGCGTGGACATACAAGGACCTAAAAGGGATACCCCCGGAACTGTGCGTACATAGAATACCTCTCGTATCGGGTGCCCAACCCGTACGAAGGAGACAATGCAAAATGAATAAGAACTATGCAGCAAAGGTAAAGAGGAAAATGAAGGATTCTGATGACAAAAGTGATGCTAATGGACCAAGAAAAAAATTGAAGGAAGAAATTGGCAAGAAAGAAAAGCCGGGAAGAAGACTGAGATTGGGGGCACAAAAAGCTAAGTTGTGTAAGAAAAAGAAGGCACTCAACGTAAAGAGAGCAAAGGTGGAAACCGCCAAGGTACAGCCAAGCAATAAAACAAGTAGTCAGGGGAGGCAAGTGATTCAGTACTGTAGCCACCTAGGATTGGATGTATTTCATGAGTTATATTTACATTGTTGTCTAAACTCATTGTGGATTTCAAAAAAATAGAATGAAGATTATATCTTTAACTATGTTTTGCCCCTATTTCATTCTAGATTTATGAATTTAGGGCAAAGTATAAGGTGATCCCAAAATGGGGACATTACAGGTTGCCTAAATGGGGCATAGTAAAAGTCCTGAGTAACTCTTAGTGATATTTTATTATTTTGGGCTAGTTTGAAAAAAGTAAATTAAAATAGATTTTTGGGAGAGAAAAAGTGAATATTTTTATTTTAATTTCCCTAGGAGTCTATAAAAAGAAGTGAGGACTCATTTGAATCAATTTGTCATTTTATTTAATCTTTAACTATCAAACCCTTGTTTTTGAAATAGAACCTGTGTGCTCATTTCTTTTCCCTAGGACAAAAACCCTATTGGAAAATGGAGTTGATGACAAAAAAGCTATACTCCAAAGAATTAATTCTATCTTGGGATTACCTATGAGTTGACATGCATATTTGGTGTTTACTATGTAGTTTTTACAAATTTTTGTTAAGTTTCAATATAGTTTTTAGTTTGGAGGGGGATTTCTATTTATTTGTTGCTATAGTGTTTTGTACCTTTGCTACATTGTTCTATACTAGTGTTCCACGAGGACGCATCCCCCACAAAAATCCCACATTCCCTGTAGGGGAACATTTCCAACACTTAGGGACTTAAGGGAAACATCCCTCCAAAGCACCACCACCTTTGTCATGGATGCTGCCGGGTTGCTTTCTATATGGCACGTGTCATGTCCACTCCTTGATCGTTATATTTATATCAGTTATTATTATTAATTAATATAATAATTACAGATGAATAATTGTTTGAAATTTATTTATTTATTAAATATTATTATTTAATTAATATTTAATTTTTATTACTAATAATATTATTCTTGAAATATTCAAATAAAAATAAATTAATATTATATTATAATTTATTATGAATTATAAAGATAATTTACATAAGCACGTAGGAAATAGTGATTAAGGCCACCTCAGCAAGGATAATTCATGGGGAAGCTACGTACTCCCTATAGAGCTTATCGCAAGTATCACAGATTAAGCTGCCGACTCAACATCGAGTAGTAAATATTAGCATCGAGCAACTAAATAGTCACTGAAAGGAATTACAATGATAGAAGATTAAGATTGCAAGTAACATATTGATTGTAACTGAGTAAGTTATAATTGTGATATAACTAATACAAAGATTGCATTCAATCTGTTTAAGAAGACAAAGAAAGTAAGACGAATCAACGATAAGAAATCAACAACATAAACAATTATCATTGTCATCCAATAGCAGCAAATATACATGGGAATTAATATTAATGAAGAGGCACGATGTTATATCTGGATTAAGTTATGTGGATGCATCAAAGTCTAAACCAGAGTTCCGTGACTCGCGGCGAGTCACGCGAGTCAGCGGGCCGGGTGACCCCTACCGGCTCACGGTGACCCTGACCCGGGCTCGAACGGGTCAGAGGGCGTGACTCGCCTGACTCGCCGAGTCAGGCGAGTCATTCCCTGACTCGCCGAGTCTGAGGGTCGTGACCCGGCTGGAGTCACTTAATAAAGTGCAGTAAAAAAAAAAAAAAACATAACATTTTTTAATGACTTTTTTCGCCATTTCCCTTTCTTATAACACCCGACGCCTTTAGAAAATAATAAAAGTATTTTTGGCCTCGTGGGGCGCTGCCCCTCGACCCCGCCCTGTATCGCAATAGGGAACGCGCAAGGGGCGCTGCCCCCAAACCCCCGTTGAAAAATATAGGGGGAAACCGCGCCGATGGAAGTAGGGAAAATCTAACCTCTGACTCTAATTAGGCTCCATATAACAACACAACTTAGAAATCTTGGTAATTGGTATTTAGATTTAGTATTTCAAATTTCCTATAGTTTCATTTGAAAATGTAATTCTTATACTGTAATACTGTCATACATCTTTGCAAAACTAGTTTTTCAAGTACTATATGTATATGTATAACTATATCAGCACCACCACCCCGCCACCCCCCCGTCGCCGTCCCCCTGCCGTCCCCAAACTTAGGCCCTTGGTCCCCCCGTCCCGGAAACACGTCCCCTCATCCCCAACACCTATGGCTACTCAGACTGGCACATCACAGGCAGAGACTATGGCTACTCAGTCATCCAGGACCTACCTTAGACGCCTTTCTAGGAGGCAGATAGACGAGGCTGAGCCAGAGCCTGAGCCATAGACTTGTTTTTGTTTACACTTTACAGTTACATATATGTTTGGGAACATTTGAAGTCATGGATTATATATACATTGGACAACATTTATAACTCTATATATCTATGTTTTCTAATTCCTTCAGCTACAATTTACATTTCTACGCATGTGATGGATGTATGTTTATGTATGTGATCAAATTAGCTTCTATTTGATGATGTTATAGTGTCTTTAAGCTTAATTCAATAATGGGTGTATGAAACAAGTTTTAAATCGTTAAAAATCTCTAAATTTCAAGGGTTTTCTTATTTTGCCGAGTCGTTGCCGAGTCATTGCCGAGTCCGAGCCGAGTCAGCCTTGCCGAGTCAGAGCCGAGTCCGAGTCTGGGAACTTTGGTCTAAACCAATAACCAAATAATAATGAAGGAAACGATTAATAAGCTATTATGAAGAATGACGAATTTGAAGGGGCATTACACGATAATAAAGATTATTGTGACTCAGTGGCAGCAAGTGGATAAAGTGTTTTGATCATTTTCATTGTGTTCAATTCTGGTCTATATATTAAGGGACAATATCAACTAAGTAAGCATTGAGTATCCAATTAATAAAGAAGATTAATTAGTCATTAGCAACACTAATTAGAGAACAGTACAATTAAATTAAAGAGGCATGATAAGTAAACAATGATCATTTTGGAAAGGTGCGATTAGCATATGAGAAGAAGAATTAATGAATAGTTGTACCTTTTGGTAACGCCACTTGTCGTATTCACCATCAAGATATAAAAAGGCATAAGCCGGTTGCAAGAAAGGAATTCTACATCACATACAACACTACTGGTTGCAAGCAATGGGGTCGCTATAGGGGTTATTATTTTACCAGTAATTGCATATTTCAGATGTCAAGTCAGATTAAGCAGTTCGTATTCAACTCAGTTCCATAGCCATATTGCCCTATCGAACTAGCGAGAATTATTGCATATTATAAGAATTCACTTTTAGCATATAGATTATTATACATATCAGATATAGCAAGTGATGTTGCTCATATCATAGTTCAATTGCAAGAATTTAATAATGAAAGTGTGAAGAATTAAAGTAATTGTCCCTATTTCCTGACATAGCCTAGAAGGGGACATTACACATGCCATTACATATTGATGGCAACCTTAAACTTCGTCAAAAATAGTTGGCCTTTCATGGGGCACTCATAGAGATGTTATATTGCAGATTTTGCCCTGAAGATTTCAATTTGCCTCTGTTTTATATCACTACCCCCCACCATCCCCTTGTTGGCACCCCCCTGCCATCCTTCATTGTCCCCAAATTTAGGCCCTAGGTCCATTGGACCCCAACACCCATCCCTGTGTCCCCCATCAAGAAACTCCGTGGAACTATGTTCTATACAACTAGTACAATGTTGTACCATGCTAAAGTTGAACAGATAAGACTTGCAGGAAGCCACTAAATATCAAACATCTACTTAGTCTAGACCTAAGTATTTCTAATCCATCCTTGACTACTCAAAGAACTTGGGGTTGATGGTATGACATATTTCTGACCTTTTTGTTGTCTAATCTTTGTTGTTGCATTGATGATAGTCATAATTTGTAGGAGACTGCAAAAAATATACTTTGAGATTTATCTTATGAAAATTCAGTCTTCTTACTTAAATACTTCATTGTAAATATCGGATGGTTTACTTGCTATTAGTATTGAAATCATTCTAATAATCTAGGAATTCTTTGCCAAATTCATTTCAGACTTGCATTGTTATAAAATTGGATGGCCTAGCTACAAAGAGTTGCATTGCATTATCTATCAATTTGGCATTGATCCACATCCACTTGTTGTCTCCAGTTTGGCATTGATCAGATCAGTAATTTGTCATCAGCCAATTTGATATTGATCATTTGCATACTAACTACCAATTTGGTATTGATTGTAACTAGACGACTTGGTCCTTGTGAGTTTTAAATTAATTTTTTATGTCCAGAACCTAGTTTTTGTTTGCTCTCACTTTTCCCACATCAAAATCTTGATAATTAAAAAGAACTTGGGTTTATGTTGATATAAAAAGAAATTGGTGAAATCTAGCTGACATTCCTACTTGGAATATTACAGATGAGAGGGCTTTTGTCTTCAAATCCAAATATGGACATCAAAAGTGTCTCATCCTCTGGATCTAACACACCAAGGGTTTTCATTGTTGAATTCCAAACTAAAAAGAATAAAGAAATAATGAAATCCCATCATCGGCTTTGATTAATGCGGTTCTTGCATAATTGTCTTTTGGGCCCTCTATTTGAATTTAATTTTGTCTCTAAATATTAATATTATATCAATAGTTTTTAAATATTCCATAGGATCTATAATAATTATTGAGTTGCCCTTATGGAAATAAAGTGATTGGACCCACTTTATTATTATCTCTCTTATTTCATTAGCTTATGAGAAATAAAAAATAGATTACAAATCATAATTAATTCCTTTAATATTGAAAAGGGGGCATGATTCAAATATTTTAAATATAGTGTCTTATAGTTTAATTCTCATTTCATGAATCTATCTCTAAATTTCTTTTTATCCTATTTCTTCTTGAAGGTATGAGGTCCATAGGGAATTTCCTAAGTTGCCGGTTTGGGTTCGGGCACCGGTTCGGGTTCGAAGAACCGGTACAACGGTACAACAAAATTTTGAAAAGGGGTTTGGGTTCATAAGTACAAAAACATGTAAATTATATATATATATAGGCATGAATTAAGATTAGCATGTCACATAGCATCATATAAACAACAATACCAACATAAACTTGTAATCATAGCATCATGATCATACCATAACAGCATTATTTACATCAAGTTTAATATCAAAATGACAAAATATTCAAGTATCATTGTTTCAACTTTCAACAATTTAAAGTTTAATCAGCAAATGGATTCTGTAATTCATCATCCTCATTCTCCTCCTCATCATTGACATTGACATTAGATGAACCAATGCCAATGCCACTTACACTTGCACTTGCACTATAAGTTTGCTTGCTATCCAAGTCATGAAATGCAACAAGCTAAGAAGTGAAAGCATCCAAATCAGTATGCTCTGGCTCTATATCCCACATCTTCATTTCCCCTTGCTTGTAATCATGTTGCTTGTGTGAAATGAGCCGAGTTAATGTTTTAAAACTCACTTTTAGGGTTATATTTTAATTTTTTTATGTGGTGGATTTCAAAAAAAATTAATTGTTGCAAAAAAACACCATTTTTGGGCCATCAGACCCTCGGGTTCAACCTGGGTCTTCTCGGGTTCGACCTAGTCCGAACCAAACCTGTGAATCACAGACCCTGTCCGAACCACAAGCGAACCGGACCAGACCAGTACCAGGGGTCTAAGGGGCCGAACCCAATAACCTTGGGCATTTCTTATTAAAGATGGGGGGCTTCTTCTATTTTTTGAGAGGACCTTGCAAATAAAATTGTAATAGAATGTAGTTTATCTAGAATTATAAGGGTCTTGGTATAAAAGATAAGAGTAGTAGATGATGTCATGTCCTCCTTTCTAAATGAAAAAAAAAAAATTAAGTGAGCCCAATTACTTCATTTCCAAAAAGGCAACTTAAATACTATTTAAAAAAAGTTTTTAACACTTTATTCAAAATATAATTTAAAAGAGCTCTTGGATATGATTTAAAAGTTATTTTCAATATTTGGAGAGAAAAAGAAAATTAAATTAAAATTAAAATTAAAAGAAGTCCAAATCAAAGCATCTATAAAAGAGAAGTCAAATCTCAATATTTATCATCCATTGTTCATTATCAATTTTATCATTTTCAAATTCAAATTCAAATTTGCATTCAATAATGAAAACCCTTGATTAGCAACTTTTGGAGGTTGAAAAATCTCTTGAAATTTTTTCAAATTTAAGGACAAAAATCCTTATGTCCAAATCAGACGATTCTACACAAGGATCACAATTGAAGTGGAGATTGATTAGAGTTGCAAAAAATGTCCGTTTCAATGACATCCTTTTCAATTGTTATTGCGAAGATCTATCAATTATGATTATAGATACATATTATTCTGTGTAATAATTTTTAATTATTATTAGCAAAATTTACTGTATAAGATTTACCAAGAATAATTATTCAGTTAATTATTATTATTATTTAAAAATTATTGATTATTCAGATTCATCGATATTATTAGATGCTAAATTGCAGCCTGACGCACCATATTGTGTAGTAGCATAAACTGATGGGCTGTATTTTATTGGAGAGGATTACTTCATAAAGTTTTTTGAATCCTTTAATGAATAAATCTTATCTAAATCTGGCTCATGCTAGTTGACAGCTTATCGTGGGTTCCACAGTCTAATTATGATTGAGGCAAATTTATTACAAACTAATCGCAGCACTCAACATGATCTTCTTATTAAATGTTGTTTCAATAAAAAAACACAGCATCCTTTAATTTTCAGCACAACATTGTTTGGTGGGGTCTGCCATTGGAAAGAGAAATTTTTAAGTTGTGTGCCATAAAAGATTAATAGTTTATGCATATTACCTCAATTACCCTTGCCAGCCATTGCCTTTTGGCAGCTGCACCAATCGGTATTTTTTATCTTTGCAATATTTAATTGGTGTTTGGGCCTTTGGCTTGTCTTCTGCAGAAAATTATTAACAGTGTTCCATGGGTATACATCCACCCAAAAAAATCTCGCATCCCTATCGGAACATTTCCGAGACTTGGGGACTTGGGGGACATGTGCCCCACAACACCACCACCTCCACCAAGGATGCTGTCAGGTCTCTTGCTATATGGCACATGCCATGACATACTAATCGTAGCCTTCAACTTCTTGAAAACTATATTTCCTTTCATGGGGCACTCATAGAGATGTTATATTGCAGATTTTGCCTTGAAGACTTCAATTCAACTCAATTTGTATATCAGCACCCCCCACTGCTGCTTTGCCACCATCCCCTCAACATATCCAAACTTAGGCCCTTGGCCCCCCTATCCCTAAAACCCGTCTCCACGTCCCCGCGTCCCCCCATCAGGGAACTCCGTGGAACTATGAAAATTAATAAAATACATTAATTCAGAGTTTGGTTTTATTTGTTATTGATTTGGTATTTGATTGATTTTCTACTAGTGTTATTCTTATTAGTTTAGGTAAAATTTGAAATCTGCCCCTTATTTATTGTTAATAAAATTAATATGGATTTGGCAGATGTTGATTAAATGAACATAATCAATATTTTTAGAATCATATCAGGTTAACTGATTATGCTGGTCATTATAGAGAGTACGAATTCTGATTTTTATTTTATTTTTATTTTTAATATATTAAAAATAAGAAAATATTCAAAGAGATGTTTATGGCAATTTTCAGTAAAAATCATGAATGACATTTTATTCACATATTATCTAATTTAATTACATTAATTTTATGTTATTTTTAATATTTGCTTGCAATCACTTTAATCATTCAAGAAAATTGCATAATTCCATAAAAGCCCCAGAAGTGGACATTACAAATAACAAAAGCGGAAAAAGAACATATTTATGTAATGAAAAAATGATATCCAATTGCAACTTCAATAATATCAGTTACCATTTGCAAATCAACAAATAAGATTATACTAATGACAAGAAAAGGAGAAAAATGAGACGTACCTCTTTTATATGGGCCTGTAAGTGTAATATTTATCCATTCATATGGCCCAAATATATCACTATCAATAATTTTCCATTCAGCAAACATTTGACGTATTCGTTGGACTTCGCTGTCATTAAATATTCTTACTGATTGATTCTTAGGAGGGAAGAACTTCAGGTTCATAGCCAACCTTGGACCTTCTTCCCACACATACTTTTCTATAAATAATTGATATAAATTCAAACTCAATCCAGATGTTAAGTACTCTTCAAAACTGTTGAGATATGGAGTAAAATAGGTAAAACCAGGACTTTTTAAACGATATCCAACTTCAAATGGAGCCACACAGAAACAATCACTATCTGGAATATACTCAAAGTCGGGGGGTGCACAGGAATTTATTTTGCACGTAGCAACTCTGTTTGAGCTTTCACCATCTGAAATTGTACCATTATTTCCACACAATCGAGCTATTGCACTTGAGTTATCCTGTCTGCAAACAGGGTTTCCTTCCAACCTAGCATTTAATCACATTAAGCAGACATTAGATAACAGGAAAACATAAAACCAAAATTTTAATTATATGATCTCTGTAATACATCTTCAGTTGTTTAGTGAAAAGTAGCAGAATATATTTGAGTAATTGGTAATCTATTATAAGCTTGATATTGGATCTAATGCAATGCTACTGTTAACATTATACATTTATGTTGTCTACAATATCAAAATTCTCACCTATTTATTGGGCTAATTTAGCTAGATTACTTTTTCATTTGTAGCAGCATCCACATATATTTCATTTTAACTTTGATATTGGCAAGTGCACAAACAGTAGGTACAGGAAGGAACAGATATATACAAAGTTTAGGACTTCGTTTCAAAAGTTCAGTACTTTAATTGATTTACCTCATGGTGATATTTTGAACATTTATGATTGTAGAAGCATTTACAGTAGAAATGCTGTTGTTTTGAAAATCCCTGCAATATACATGACTAGCTTGATTAGCATTTCAATGTCGAACTTCCTAGATCTAAGGAAAACCATTACAGAAGTATAGACATTAACCAAATAAAATATTAGCAAATAAAATTGGCATTTCTAGAAAAGAATTTTCACCTCAATAAAAGCATGAAATATTATTATCTAAAAGTAGATAGCGTCGAACAAGAAACATACAGTAACAGTGTTGAATTAGAAGTGAATGACACATTCAACCCAATGCCAGCTGGTACAGCACCGCTAAGCTCATTGTTATCAAGTGATCTGCAGTTGGGGATGAAAAATAATTCAATGTGAGTACACATTTAGTGCTCCATGTTACTAGTAATCTTTCCAAAATCATAATGTCATATTTTGGTCTCCACCTATATAGTTCTTTTTAAGTTTTGTTTCCTTTTATATTCACTTGCATTTTTTTTTTTCTCCTTTTTGGTTGCTTGCATCAAGATTTGATGTCAAAGTTATAATGAAAACAGAAAACATCTCCATATATTTTCAGTTTTTATCTTCCTACCTTGCCTTTTGTCAATAATTAGTAACTATTAGAAACTCCTTCAATATGAGAATTTTCAGAGTGGAAAAAAATATGTGTGTTTCATATAGTGTTAATAAAACACTGATATTGACAATGCTTTTCAAAGAGATTTCGGCAATTGGCCACGGTTCTTACAGTCTTTGAAGTTGAGGCAAATCTGCAAAGCTTGATGGTATTGTTCCATTAAGTTTATTATGCGATAGATCACTGCAAGAAAACATAAGTCATTTTATTATTTGCGAGGACATGATAACACAAAAAACAGTTTTTAACAGATTTTAAATGGCATTCGAGATCTATGCTCCACAAGTCTGAAATACCTTCAGGAATATGTTAGCTTAAATTTGAATGTGAAGATTCTTACACAGTAGTCATATTTTCTGAGAGCTTGGTTGAAGGAATTCCACCTGTTAGACTATTATAGCTCAGATCTCTGCAAAATAAACAGATATTTAAATAAATAAATAAAATTTCATGACATCTTCATCTTTGAATCACAAAATTAGTCCCATATCCTAGACTATGTTGTCTGCATACATGAATCTAAGGGACTCCAGATAAATTGAGAACATGTGATGAAATTCATTCAATGAAAATCATCCTTTCATTGACAAGTATGGTCCTAATTAGTAATAAAACTGCCAAACTTACAAATAACCCAAAAAAGGTATGCTACTAAAGTCTGGTATAGATCCCTGCAAGCTGCAATTCCTTAGACTCCTGTATGTCAAAGCATCACAATTATATAAGCATACAAATAATCTTCATCATTGCATATCCTACATAGTTATTGATCAATTATTGATATAGGAAGTCCTCAATGGTTAAGCAATATTTATGCAATCTTTTTGACAAAAGTCAAATATATACTTGAAAACATGCACTGGTTGTTTATGTACTGACATTTCTTTTATTGCATCTAAGGTAAAGGTTACCATGTGATAGAGATAGTCCATTCAAGCAGGGTTCCACTTAACCACAAATGTAAGTTAGGTGAGCATTACAACTATATGCAATCATAAGATCATGATTTCCATTAAATGATGGAATGCACACTAGGAGGGTATTATAGCTAATCAGGCACAAACATGTTTACAAAAAAAAAATGTTTCTCATTCCAAATTATGTACAAATATGAAGAGCTGGAACAAATTTTTCTATAGGAAAATGTAAATTTTAGTGAGAGAATTCTTTAAGTAAAATGCCTGTTTGATCGGTAATGCTCTAGAATACACAAAGCTTTTATCTCTATACCAAGTTCAATTGCACTGTTTGGCCCTTGGACATGACACCTAGTTCCCAAAATACTACAACTTGTGAAGAGGGCAAGGAAGAAAAACCAAAAGATAATGCTATCCTGATTGAATTTTTAGTGATGTGTGGAGTGGCCAAAAAGGAAGAATCCAGCTCCAAGCGACCAATAATTAGACCATCACTAAAAAAGCTAGTAAAATAATTGGAAGAACTTCCATGGCCTAATCTATTCATCCATACACCCTTTGCATGGCATGTTTTCTTATGCCTAAACAAATTTAGAATGAGATTGACAATAGTTTGAAATGAGGAATGGTTTCACAAAGCACAAGATCTGATACCATGTTGAAATTTTGACTAGATGACTACATCACTATTGCACAAAAAGAACAATATAGAAATGTAATTGTTATTTGTATACTTGTTCCTTACATTCATTAATTAAAACTAACATTTATTTTACCTACTAAATATAAAAATAATTTAACATTTATTTATTTATTATCATTTTATCTCACCTAATAGTAATCTAGATAAACTATACTAAGATGTAATAATTCCAACACAAAAAAGTGCAACATCAGTAAATTTGACACATTTCATATGGCAATGCCACTAAATTTCACCAATGAGCGTTTGGCTCTTCTTCATGCTTAAATGGCTTCCCATATAAGTAGAACAGTGGCAATCTCTAAATTTTTATTTGAAGAGAAAATCACCTTTAAAACAATCACTTATTCTCCTTAATGTGGTGGTCAGTAAAGTGTTACCAAATAACACCCAAAATTTGAGTCGACTCCCTCCCAAAGGCTCACATCTTCCTTCACAGAACTCTGACAGCAGCTGGGTAATGTTTGTACAGCTTGCAAGGGTACAAATCATCCAGATTAGGCAACACTAGGGAAAAGAAAGCCTTTATAAGCCTTCAAACATGTGAATCGGCCCTCCTTTGATTTTTGCATGGTGTGGGACAAACTTCAAGAGATGTACAGCGATCATATAATGTTTGCAATTTATTTCCATATCTTGCGCTAGCTTGAAAGGGTCCCACAAAGGCTACTGTGAAATTATAGGAATTTATACTGTAGGAAACTTTAGGCTTTTCAACCTTAAAAATCCATGACCCTTAAATATTTAAATATCCATCTTCATATTCACTTTGGAAAACCCACGACTCATTCATATAACAAACTACTTTAAATATCCTTATTAAATTGTGCAGCATGGTAGGATATCTCTCGCGGCTAAATCAAAATGGTATGGAATTGGAATCACTAGCCATAGATAAATTCAACTGCATACAATGACCGACGGTATATAAACTCATTCCATAACCTTATTATTTGTTTACAAATTTCAATAAATTTTACCTTTCAGCTTAATACCAATAATCTGGATAGATAAATCTGCTTCACCACAAAGGCAATTTCTGTGTAAAATTGTTCCAGTGGAATCCGATGGTTTTTGTCCCCAAACCCCAAATCTTTAGCACACCATCAATCCCTAGATGGAACCACTCTGCCTTTCGGATTTTTGTCTATCAGGAAAACCATTGGGGTTTTCATCCCACCAGTAGAAATCTGGCCATAGGCACAAATCTCTACAGAGAATTTATCAAACTTCAGAATTCATTCCTTTCATCACCTTAGCCTCCTTTTTTAACCCCAACAGAACTTTCCAGACTATATATGACATAAATTCACTTTTTAAATAATAAATCTTTCAACTACATTAAAGTGACATATTATTTTTCCTTTTTTGGCTTCAGGAAAGTCACTTTATAAAATGTTCAACTTAGAAAATTTTAATAATTAAATTATTTTCTTTCATAAGCCTGGCCGAAAATTGGGGACATTACAAACACTAGCATTGTGCTACACATATATCCTTACATTTGTTTTATTTACCTTCTTTCCTCTGATTTTTCCTACTTTTCCTTACTTTTGGTTCTAGAATCCAAATATATTTTTTTGTTGAGTGGGTCTTTTCTCAAATATCTGGAACTATATTCCTTTTTTACTTAAGGGTACTTTGTTTTTAAAAAGATAAAAAGGAAAAAGCAAGAAATCATAAATAATTGCTTACGTGATTTTCTATTGATCACATCATTGTTTATTTGCCATATATCTTTTCCCTCAAGCAAGACCTTGCATTCTGACTTGGTCCAGCTCCTTACACACGAGCAACACAAATAGTGACAAGTTGCTACTCAAGTGAATGCAATAGATGGCAAGCATGTTCAACATATCATGGGACAGCAACAAGGACCAACTCTAATCCTTTCGCCATCCTAATTAATCAACCCACTTTCAAGTTGGGCACCGAAAACCTCCATTCTTCTTTCGAAGTGCTGAATTACCAATTCTAGTTCAAGGTCGAGTACAGATATGGGGTTGTGGTATATGGCAATTTTTTTTCTATAGGGTATAGTATGTTCGGGTATGGCAATATTTTATATATATGTATATGTATATGTATATGTATGTATGTATGTATATATGTGTATGTATATGTATATATACATGTATATATGTATATGTATGTATATATGTATATGTATGCATGTATGTATGTATGCATATATATATATATATATATATACATATATGTATATGTATATGTATATGTACATGTACATGTACATGTATATATATAATGTATAATGTTTATGTATACATGTATATATAAATATAAATATATTAGTGTTCCACGGGCTTTGGGGAAATGTTGCTAAAACACCAAGGCATCTAGTCCCAAGGACACCCAAGCATCTCTAGTGGCTAGCGGGCAAATAAAGAGTTTTAAATTAGAAAACTTCAATTTTTTTCAAAAACAATGCCCAAGGTGAAACCCTAATGGCCAATGGTCCCCACCTAAGCCCCTCAAACCCTATTGAACACCCTAAAATCCACATTTTTTCTCGCAAACTCAATTCAACAACAAGGTTGAGGAAAAAAAGAGTGAGAGTGAAGTGCTACAAGTGCAAGAGGGTTGAGGAGAAGCACAAGCAGAGGAAGAAGAGGGATTCTACACCAAGATGCAAGGATTTTTCAACCACAAGGTTCAATTCTATGACTTTTTTAAAAATATATATATTTTTAATTAGTTTAGTATTCATATTTTAATTTTATTAATAATTTCATAGTTGTGACGTTTTCACACATCGCCCCATTGCAAATGGGGACCCCCACTTCTTTTTTGCTTCCTAGCTTAGTGTTTTGTTTAAGTCGTCTTTAGCTTGGCAATAGTTGTAATCTTTATCCTTTGTTTGTGAGAGGGATTTGTCTTGTCGATCGGGGTTAGGTGTGTTGAGCAACCCTTGGTATGTCTTAGGGATACAATCAAGTCAATAATCCAAGTTTCAAGTCCAAAATTCATGAACAAATGTTAGGATTGAGAATTGAGGTCATAATTCCTAAAGGTTGCAAATGTTTTCAACGTTGCAAAATCTTGTCATAGTTGTCAAAATTGCAAAAGGATGTTGCAAAGTTTCAAGGAAATGTCGTCATTGGGATTGGTGTTTAGGTATTGATGAATGATGAAATATTTAAAGATGTCATGTCTTGACAAGGAATTCGTTGTCAAGGACGGATTTTGTGACCTTGTGATGCAGGAGCACCGGTGTAGTTCTTACCGGTTGGGCAGTTAGCAGTGGAATTGCTTGGAGATCATGGCATTTCTTCTTGTTTGAGAGTTTAGCGTTGTAATTTTGGGTTTATTCCCTTGAATTCGTTGTCTTTGTCGTGTTCGAGTTTCATAGCATTTGGATTTGATTCCAATGAGATATGGATTCCAGTATTGGCCCAGTTGATATGTTCTTACCGGTTAGTCTAGCAGTGTGTTGAGCGGAGTTGGATCGGGTTGCGGTTGAATTCTGTGACTTGGGGATCATTGATTTATGTTTCTTGTGTCTTTTCCGATGTTCCCAGAGAACCGCATGATGTTTTGTGCATTTTGGAGTTGTTCTTAGTGATTTGAGCTGACATGTTACCGTTAGCACGTTTCATGAACTGGTTGGTCTTTGGGCCGACTTGATCAAGTTGTTATTATTTGCGGACGGTATAAAGAGAAGTTTGCGAATCATTTGGAAGACAAAAGATAGAAGATAGAAGACAAAGTTTAGAGATCAAGCGAAGATGTAGAACCGGCAAGATTCTAGTCCAGTGGACTGAAGCCGGAAGGGTTGAGGTCCAGATTAGGGTGGAACCGGCAGATTGTTTTTGGAGGCCGATTTGATGTGTAGATGATTTGTGGATCTTATGTTTATGTTGTAAGCATTGTTTGTATCTTGGACTGCGATCCAGCATGTGGCAAATGTAATTCTTCAATCCTGTTATAAGAATTGTTTATACTGTTTACCGGTTATGTATTCTATGATGTTACCGGTTGTTCTTTCTGCTATTTTTGGCATTGGGTTACCGGTATATCTTCCATGGTGTTTGTGTTAGGTTGCAAAGATGGGTTGTCCTTCATTGGATCTCCCTACCTTGATTGCATCAAATGGTATCAGAGCTGGTTTGTGAACCTGTTGTTGGAGGAAGACCCAATTATGCACCGGTTGGTTGGAGAGGAAGTTGAGGCAACTTGTGGACTTGTTTAGATCGCCAAACATGAGGCAGAGCAAGGCTTGCAAGTAGACCGCCGATCCTAGAGCTTGAGCATGAGGCAATTAGTGGGTGGAGACTTGGACATATCGCCGATTGAGGCAGGCTACAGAGTGGACCGGTAGATCGTCGTGGAGAGGCAACCAGAAGCTGTAGTCAGATCGTTGAACCCCTGAGGCAGTTGCAAGAACCTACCGACAGATCGCCGAACCAAATCAAGTGATGGGACTGACTTTTCAATTAACCTCAAGAGTCTGATGCAAGAGCACCGGTGTAGTTCTTACCGGTTGGGCAGTTAACAGTGGAATTGCTTGGAGATCGTGGCATTTCTTCTTGTTTGAGAGTTTAGCGTTGTAGATTGGGATTTATTTCCTTGAGTTCGTTGTCTTTGTCGTGTTCGATTTTCATGGCATTTGGATTTGTTTCCGGTGAGATATCAATTCCGGTATTGGCCTGGTTGATATGTTCTTACCGGTTAGTCTGGCAGTGTGTTGAGCGAAGTTGGATCGGGTTGCGGTTGATCTTCGTGACTTGCGGATCGTTGATTTATGTTTCTTGTGCTTTGTCCGATGTTCCTAGAAGACCGCGTGATGTTTTGTGCATTGGAAGTTGTTCTTAATGATTTGAGTCGACTTGTTATTGTTTACATGTTTCATGAACCGGTTGGTCTTTGTCCGATGTTCCCGGAAGACCGCATGATGTTTTGCGCATTGGAAGTTGTTCTTAATGATTTGAGCCAACTTGTTATTGTTTACATGTTTCATGAAACGGTTGGTCTTTGGGCCAACTTGATCAAGTTATTATTATTTGCGAACGGTATAAATAGAAGTTTGTGAATCATTTGAGAGGATAGAAGACAGAAGATAGAGGACTGAAGTTCGAGATCAAGCGAAGATGTAGAACCAGCGAGATTGGTCCGGTGGACTCAAGCTGGAAGGGCTGAGGTCCGGATTAGGGTTGAATCGACAGACTGTTTCCGGAGGCCGATTTGATATGTGGATGATCTCCGGATCTTGTGTTCGTGTTGTAAACATTGTTTGTATCTTGGACTACGATCCAGCATATGGCATATGTAATTCTTCAATCTGTTATAAGAATTGTTTATACTGTTTACCGGTTATGTATTTTGTGATGTTACCGGTTGTTCTTTCTGCTAGTTTTGGCATTGTGTTACCGATTACTGGTATATCTTGCATGATGTTTGTGTTAGGATGCAAGGATGGGTTGTCCTTCATTGGATCTCCCTACCTTGACTGCATCACCTTGACAAGAGACAAAAAATAGGGAACATTTGTGAAATTCCTTAGCCAAAAGTGCAATCCATGGGTAAATATGGAATTCCAAAATTATGATTTAAAATCCTTTCTTCGAATGGGGAATTCCAAAATTGAAATTCAAAATCCATGGTTAAGCGTGGAAATTCATATAATTCATTCAATTCCTTGTTTAACTATGGAAATTTTCAAGTTCAAGTGTAAAGGCAAAACGTGGATTCACATTCAAAATTCAATTCTTTCCTAGTGAAATTCTTGGAAATTCCTTGCCTAGCCCTCATCAAACTTTGCATCATTTGGGAAAATCCAACTCAAACCTGGAATTACGACCAAGAATCCAACTCAAACATGTAATTGCGACCTAGAATCCAGCTGAACCAAGAATTAGCACCCACTTATCCAGCTGAACTAAGGATTAGCGCCCAAGAATCTGGCTCAACTTCATTTTAGCAACCTAAAATCTGGCTCCACTAAGGAATTGCACTCATGAGTCCAGCTCTAGTGAGGATTTACACCTAATGCTAAGTCAAAGTGTCATTAATAAATCCTCAAATGCACCTTGATTTGTCCTTAATCATTAAGGATTCCCACTCTTCACTTTGTTCCTTGCATCACATTACTACCGCCCTAGTCTAGTCTATAATGTCCCCTTTTAAAATGACCTAGATTGCCCTAGATTAAATTCTTTGTTGTGAAAGACAAGTTAAAAAGGGAGTACCTTTTATCTCTTTAATAGGGAAACCAGCAACACAAGTTAGAGAATAATCCACCCATTATAACATATAAGTGTCTGATAACTGTAAACTGATTATGCTGATACAAAAAATAAAGAATAATAAGTAAAGATAGACTAGTTATGATTCATAAAGTAAAGATAGTCTAACTATGATTTATAAGTAGAGTAGAAAGACTATATATATAACGAAGACTAATTATGATGAAACTTAAAGCAACCTGCAACACTGTAAATGAAAAGATCAAGATACTAGATCATAACCATAGGAATCCCAATCATAGCAAGCTAGGATGGATGACCTGATAGGGTGCGTTCTCCCTTAACCAAGCCCCACTTTGTGAGGGTGTCTAAACCGTTCTCCCTATATCAAACCACACTTTTGAGGGTGTCTTTATCAACAGTTCTCCCTCCCTCATACTAGAGAGGGTGTCTTAATCGTTCTCCCTCATATGCTAGGGAGGGTGTCTGAACCGTTCTCCCTATATGCTAGAGAGGGTATCTAAACCGTTCTCCCTTCATTGAAAATCTCTTTCTCAGAATTTTCAGAATTGTTCCAGAAGTCGGGCTTATACAACAAATACATATTCATAATATTAATATACAGAATATTGCTTATTATCCATCTCAGAGATTCACAAGTATTGTTATGAAAACTCAGTCATGTGTGTGTGTGTGTCTATATATATGCTGTAAGATATTGCACAAAGGTCCATAACAGAAAGATGCCCCGAGTATTATTGTGTGGATATGAGCAGGCTCCAAACCTTCGATTCTGATTTCTCCAGATCCGTAAACTCTTTATCAGTTCTGATCCGATCTGATTGATGGTGTTGTGACTGGATGCTTTGATTCCTTTCCTTTATATCTCTCAATGAGAGGGAGGGGTCACACCTCTTCGTCGTGTATGCCCCTTGGCAAGAGACATACCCTTTCATCATTAGCACTCTTTGAAGGAGTGCGACTCTTAATTATTTCTGCCCTTTGAAAGGGACACAACTTTCCACAATCAGATCTGCACTTTTATTTAAATCAGATCTGCACCTCTGGTTCCCCCAAATCATCCCCCTCAAATGAGGTTCTCTTCTCCCTTTTACATCTCATGTTTGAGGGAGTCACAACTTTTCATTTCATGTCTTTTGACCATTCATTAACTTAATTAAAATTTAATTATATTTAATTATATTCTTTTATATTTTTATCTTTATTTTATTATTAGTATTTACCATTAAATTCTATTCCAAAGTGGGGACATTACACTCTGCCCCACTCAAGATTGCTTGTCCTCAAGAAATGATTATTTTAACTGAATTTCCCCAATGCAAGGATTCCTAACTAACCCCTGAAGATTTGTAATCTTAAAACAAGTTTTCTCTCAGCAATTGTAATTGTAAGAACTATGTTTGGTTGTTTCCTTGAGACAAACAAAGGTGAAATCCCCATTCATTGAGAAGAGGATTAGAAGCATGACACTTTTGTGACCTTCATATCCTTTTGGTTCACTCTTGTTACTCTCATATTATAGATTAGCTAAAAATATAGAGCAAAACACGGAGCATACACTTTAAAACACAGAGTATACGCATGAATGTATGAAGCCATGGAGAATACACTTGAAAACACGGAGTATACACATGAATGTCTGAAGACACGGAGCATACAAGAAGTGTACCCATGAATATACACATTGTTAGACCCATCTAATTGGCTAGAATACATTGACTGGTTTATCTTTCCCCTGCAAGCTGGCAGGATCATGCTCTGATACCATTTGTAATGTCCCCTTTTAAAATGACCTAGATTGCCCTAGATTATAATTCTTTGTTGTTAAAGATAGGTTAGAAAGGGAGTACTGTTTATCTCTTTAATAGGGAAACCAGCAACACAAGTTAGAGAATAATCCACCCATTATAACATTTAAATGTCTAATAACTGTAAACTGATTATGCTGATACTGGTCTGGTCTGTGGGGTGTTAACCAAAGATTTTGGGTTTGATCCGAATAGTCATCCTTGAAATGTTTAGGAACATTTCCCAACCAAGTTGCCATTTGTTGTGCTTGCCACACCATCCCCGTCTCTGACAAGGACCCTTTCTTTTAACCTGCTATCTGCATGTGAAAAAGGGCCATCAAAGCTTTGGTATACAAAATCAAACTTTTTGCCTTCAAAACGCCTTTGTAAAGGATGATAAAAATGTCGACTGTGAGCCCGAACTTTGTGCTGAACCATCAAACATTTAGACCAAATCTCGCCATTAGCAAGCAAAGCAGTTTGAAAATATGATTTTAACTTTCCTAAAACAAACTAAGCCCCAAAAGCTTGACTTCATATTAAAATCGCCGAACTCTTCAAATGAAATCATGAATTTTTCGGCGTTTTTTGACGTGGTTGTGTGCTTTCTTTTCGTTCTCGTCTCTGTCGTAAGAAAGACCCAAAATCGCATTAAATCTTTCAGGCAAGTCAAGCAAAATTTGAGGTTATCAAAGCAAAGATATATCGTGCAAGTCGGGTCTGATTTCGCCCTTGATTTGGCCGAAAATAACACTGAAAAGGGCCCGAAAAAGTAAAATCATTTGCAAGGCGACTTAAGTTCAGCGCTTTGGAGGGCAAAACGAAGTCGTTTTGTTTATGATCTCGATCCTTTCTTTTACCAATGGAAATACCAAAAATGGGTTTTGTGTTTAAGCATTTAAAGGAAGCATAACAAAGTTTGGCATTTTTATTCTAGGGCTGTGCATTTTTCTTTCCCCCTTGTCTAAGCCAAAAGTAATACCAAAAGATGTTAAGTTATCATGAAATAAAGTTTGGCAGAAGTATGAAGTCGTTCTTTTTGTAAACATCGCCCTTATCATCCCCATCGCAACACTGAAGTTTGGGGTTTGGACAACAAAAGTAAATATTTTCAAAGTGATCATCACCTAAAAACAAAAAACACCGGAGTGGTGTTGCCTTATTTCAAAAAGTCAGACGCAAAATCATTTCTTTGCTAAACCCTGATAATACCTCGAAGATAATACCGGCTTCACATTTTAAATTGAAAGGTTGAGATTTCAAAAGGCAAGTCAAAATCGTAAATCGTTTGTTTCTTTCCTTGATAAAGCTGATAAAAATGTCGATACAAACCAATTAAAACCGTTTTTCCTTTAGCGAAAATATCAACGGATTTTGCCTTGATCGAATTTGGTGGCATTTTAAAAGAGAAAAAAAGAAAACGTGAGCCTTTAGAATTCAGAATTAAAAATATTTTCGATAAGGCTGACAATGAGGTGATCACAATTCAAAAGCCAACATCAAATTCATATATGTGGTGATAGGGGCATTTCTAGATTAATAAAGAGGAAATTGGAATTTATTAACATTCGTCTTCCAAAAATGAGAGTTTGATGGCATTCATTTGTGTGTTTAAGATCACCCTCCCCAACCATACTAAAAGGTTTTCTTCCTCCTTTCAAGTCTGAGGCATGGGATGATTGAGTGAAGGTAAAGGAGAACATCTCAACGGCTTGCAATGCCAATGAAGAACGTGCCCCAAAGATCAGGAAGGAAAAACCACCACCACCGGCAACAAGTTGAAAGCCAGGGCGAGGGATTGAAGGAAGAGTCACAATGTAGAATGACCAAGGTGATGTCCTTCCAAATCTCTGGAACACAGTGGCAGGCACAAGATGCTACAGGGGTATGTATAATCAAAAATTGATTTATTTGAATAGCAATTTCTTTATTGTAGGATAACTACCTATGGGCCCCATTAATGTAGTTAAAAACAAAGGGGGGCACAAGTTAGTTATTTCCCAGCTACCTAATTTATCCATTTGTGCCTCGGGCCCAGCAAAATTTCGTCTTCTAGCAAGATTAATGGAAAACAGTTGCAAGTAGCTGAAAAGGTGGTTGGAAGTGGTTGAAATCATATACCAGAAAGATGTCAAAGCTTCTAGAGGGCAGATCAGAGCCATTCCATAGGGTTAAATCCTAGTCATTGATTCAAGATGTAAAATCTTTAAAAGCCCAGTGTCTCTCTCTTTGTAAGGGGTTAGAGTAGTTAGATAGGATTTTTACAGATTAGGAGTAGAAGTAGAATAGAGTAGAAGTTGTTGGATAGAAATTGTTGTAATGGCAATTAGAACAAATAAATGAAGCATTGAAGCATGGTGTTTTGTCATGTGTCTTAATTTGTTTGCATGGTTTCTCTTCATTTGGTTAGTTAATGTTCAATGATTTTAATGGTGAAGTGTGAGGGTATTTGATATGATTTCAGGTTCATACCATTGGAGGTTTGTTGACTGTAGGTCTCTATGCATGGTTAGTCTTAACCCAATATTGTTCTTAATTCAACTATGGGTGTTTGTCTCAGGCTGCACCAGAATTGGGTGTCTGAATGAATATCCATAGTTTGAAAATCCTTTATTCCCTTGGAGCTTGCACTGTTCCTATGGAGTTGTGAGTATATCTCTAGCTAAGCAGTAACTAGTTTATTTGAAGTTTGTCTACCCATAGCACCAACTGTTACTCTCATTGTCTTTAGGATTCTTAAACCCTATCCCTTTTGTTATTTATTTCCCCAGTTTGAGAATCAAAGCATCGCCAAGATGCAGACCAGCTTGTAGTATGCATAAATCCCCTCATGTTTACCAGCAATACACATCAACCGCTGAATTATCCTAAGCAGTCAAGACCTGACAATTGAAACCTTGAGGTTATCCCTTTGATCAGTCTGAAGTTTGAACAGCATTAGGGATATTCTTATTTAAGAGAGAATAAGATACACTCAACATTTTATTTTGTGTTGACCAAAAGAAGAGTGTACTTTTCCCAAGTCAACAAATGCATATGTAAGTATGGAAGGCAACATTACATCAATTATTGAAAGAGTGATTAAATTTTGCAAGGACAAGACATATTTTGGATGAGGTTTGCTAGTATATCAAAGGAAGAAGAATTAAGACAACAGATAAAATTGCTAAAATTGATTTTTCCATTATGATTAGACCACGTGACAAGAAGTAAGAAGGCTTAAATATTAAAACAAAAGATAAGGTGCACTAGAGAAAAGCTTCATCATTCAATAAGATTTAGCATTCTTATAGCAAATTTCTTACTTTTATTTAATGTTGGATAAAACAATAAATGTGAATTATAATAGTCAAAAAATTTAAATCGACTTCTTAAGCTTGTTATACCTTCAGATTGAAGTCTAAATAGAACAATCTAGAAACTCATGCTCGGACAGCTGTCTATTTCTCACTACCAATAGAATAGAGATGAAACTTTTAAATTATATAAAGAATAGCATGTAGAAGAAGGAAATAGACACTTACAATTTCAATAATTTATTCATATTAGTATACGAACTAGGAATTGTGCCATTGATCAATTTATTGTTATCAAGTTGCCTGTAGAAAACACAATTTAATGGTATAAGATAATTGATAAATCAAACTTCATGTATAATTATCTTACAATATTTTTCAATTTTGCATCTTATTTCCAAACAAATAAAAGAGTAAAAAATTAAGAAACATAAAAGGGAACTAGCTGTATTGACAAATCAAAATGTAAAGAAGAAATATTTCTGAGAATAAAGAGGAAACAATGGTTCTAAAAACTTGTTTGCAAATGAGCTACAAAACAATTTCTGGTGGACTCGAAAATTAACTGTTATATCTTTAAATGAGTATGCAAGAGACTAAAAGTCTACCATAGTCAAAGTACTTTGTAATCTGGTGTAATAGCCCCTTAGGGAAATTTTGTATATTTTCTAATTTCTGATGCAAAACGCAAACTGGAACAGAAAAACAGAAACAAAACTAATAGCTGTATACTTGTTATCTAACCCTCTATGCCTGGAACTCAACTTAAACTTTACCCATAACAGGAAAATGCAACTTGTAGATGATAAATAACCCAAAATAAAGTGCTGGGCAGCCAACTAATCACTCTTTGGCATCCAGTTGCAATCAAATCTGAATAGTAAAAGCTCTAATACATCATGCTAATACAATTGAAAAGAGTGAATTAACCCCCAAATGCCAACATACATTCAAGAATAGAACCCTAGGGTAGGTCTTGAATTTGATTTGATCTAAATTAAACACCAAACAATCACATCCAAAATTCTTTTATTTGATTTCCAACTTGCTGGAGCAACTTACTATGGCTGATAAGCACAATTCAAACTTATGATATTTGAGTTTTGGCTCAAAATAACGAATGTGTAGCTACCAGGTGTTGTAGGAACCATTTATGGTGAATATTAGGAAAGTTGGCAACTGGATTGGATTGTACAAGTTCGGTAGCAACAACAGTGGTGAGGCAAATCATCTAGGGAGGTCATGTGGTAGCTGGAAACAATCAATTAAAAGCTGCATAACAGTATCAGGCTTTCCAAAATGCTCATAATGGTCAATAAAATGTCTGCAAACAGCAATAGATGCTGATGCCACTTGTCCAAAGTGTTGTTGTAACCTCCTCCGATGCTAGTATGCCCAATTATTGCCTAAAAACCAACAAAAACAATGATAACTAGGGCAGATGTGCTCTCCCAAGAAATGGAGCTATCATGTCCCAATTCAAGACCTAAGGACAATAAGAGTCGATATATGATTGAATAAGTTTTAATTAAAGATTTAAACTTATTATTCAAAAGGAACAAGCAAATTAGAGTTGATGAGGAGACAAAGTACATCGACCGTGTTAAATAGAAGGCAAGCAAGAATATATTAATAAGAGGCTATGATTATAGGAGACACAAAAACAGTGATCAATACAAAGAAGGCAGTGGTAAATAAAGAGCAGCGATTTCCATAGCTAGAGAAAGAATCACAAAGACCAACTTTATAATATTAAAATAACAGCGATTTTCTTATATCAAACAAATGGCAATCAGATATGTGACAAGCGCACTACGATCTGTTAAGAGAAGTCAAACAAATATTAAACCGACCATACATTCTACTGGCAGTGATTAGATGCTATTAATCTATATCAATTACGATATGTTATTTGGATTGGTGAATAGCAATGCAGATCGATTAGAATAAGGCATATGCAATGAAAGACAATAATGACATTGATTGAAGCACCTTGATAAGTATCGATCAATGCTTAGGAACACAACAAATAAATGTCCGATCATTTAAGACTAAGAATCACTGCTAAGAAAGGTGATTATCAATAGTACCGAGACTATCGACTAGCAACCATAATAGCGACGGGGATTAAAGATAGCAGATCTGATAACAAGCATCAATTATTTAAGGGTACGATTTGTAAATGGATTAAGATAACCACTACCGCTAGTATGAGGGTTAATAAGGAGAGGTCAAAGAATGTTGATCAAGGCAGAGTCAACATATGTGATAATTAAATATAGCGATAATAATAAATACACATTGTGTCCAAACCCGATCTAACTAAAGGTTGCAACGATTGCTTAACATATAATTACGCAGCCATCATAATATAAGTATAATTGGTATTCTTTGAAAGCAAACCAATGGTTATGAAGAAGTCCAGTTATGAGGAGAGATGTCTCATTGATTTTCAAGAGATGCCATCCTTTGGTTTGAGCAGTAGAAGAGCAAGTTCAAACACACTCAATCAAGGGGGGAAGAATTTTGGTTCCATATGGGAAGCGCTCAGGGACCATTAGCTAGCCACATGAAGAAGGAGATCATCCACCCATCCACAAGACAAAGGACACATTCACAATAGTGAATGGTCAGAGACAGTACCAACGGAGGTTGCATTATTCCACAGTGTGTGATCAGGAATAGAAATCAGAATAGAACTTCAGTTCTTATTATTCAATGGCATGATTGTAAGTCCTTATTCAGAAAAGGCAATCAGATATTGGTTACTTTCATTATTCTAAACAGAGATCTTAATACACCCAAGAAGAAGGCCATAGTCGCAGGAGTAGATTGAGTCATAATCAGAAATATCATCCAACATTATCGCAAGCAGCTAAAGGACTAAACCAAATATAGTAATCCGGCAAAGGCATTACCTCTTAACATTCAAACACATAATCTTAACATCAATTATCATCATTCTAAGTATTTTTAGAGCCTTGATGGGAAAGAAGTCCCTTGCAATTGAATTTTTACAGAAAGAAGTCTCTTGCAATTGATTTAGAGTAAGTTGTCTCTTTAATCATGAGTAATTAACTTAAGGGGAGATTTCAGTGGTATCAGAGCATAATCCTGCCAACCTGTGAAAAATTAACACTCTAAAGATCAACCATGAGACATAACCAAAAGTCTCAATATCCAAAGAGAAAGATGATCTACCGTAAACCTAGCAAAAGACATTGTGATCTCAAGTCTATACTCAAGAAAAGAAACTACTTGTACAAAAATCGTACAAAATTATTAGCAAATCGAGAATTCCTACATTGCGTCCGTGATTTTACACATGGCAACAACATCTTCACGTCAAGGCAGCAGTGGACAGAAGCCTTCTCGTAGAGATAATTCCTTTCGTTTTGTTGGTTGAAAATTCTGTACACCTGGTAAGATGTGTAAAATTGTGGTTTCAACCACAGCGTCCCCTTTTCTACTATTACTAACTAAAAATTAATCTAAATTGGGTGGGACAGCGTCCTTTTCTCTTTTTTCAGAAAAGACGATATTCTTTCCTCTTCTCAAGAAAGAAATAGCAGTTTGGAAAGATAAATACAGCAGCTTGAAGAAATAATAAGAAAGGTTTCCTGAAAGCACAAAGTCTTCTGTCACCTCCCCGGGATAAGAAAATAGCAACTAAGCACAAAGTCTTGAGTTCCCACTATCCTATCTACCTTTTTCAGAATGATAAAATAAGAACAGTAAATAGCATATGGCAGCACAAAGTCTGCAAGTATGATGCACTTTTGAATGGGAATAACCACAAGCACAAAGTCTTGCAACTCTTCTCAGATTTTAACTGATGACTAAATTAATTCAACTCTCACTATTTGCAGCACAAAGTCTGCAAGATATCAGAGTGAAATTCTTTTCAACAACTTTACTACAATCTCAAGCAAATACAAAGAAATGTCTCACTATGACATAAGAACACAATGGACATAAAAGTATGACCTGAACACAAAGTTTGAAACTCACAACCTTCTTAATATTACTTGAGGAAAATGATTTTTACAAGTATAAAGGTCAAAGTCTCTATGATTGTAAATTTTTGCAAAGTTTTCTTGCTTGCTAAAAAGATAAAGATTACAAAGGGCACCCTCGTCTATATATAGAAGAGGGGCTGAGAGCAAAAAGTGGGAGAAGTCTAACTAAGACTTATTCCACAGCTAACTAACTATGACTTATTCAAATTACAATTCTATTGCTAACCAACTTGTAATTTGGTTACATGTAATTACAATTTAAAAGATTACAGGTGAGAATCCACTTGTAATCACGAATCGTAGCACTACATGTAATTTGTCGAAAACAAATTCACAAAACAAAATGCAAGTGTCATGAGACATTTCTTATTCTTTTCTATCTCTAACCATGAAGCACTAGAAATTGTTGATGGATTTCTGCAACTCATCAGGATCAGGACCTATTGTATTCCTGACAACGACAACAATCTTGATGATAACGTCAAAATACCAAATTGTTGCCTCCTTGTGCTCCTCAAGAACAGTTTGCATTTTATCAAAGAACATTTGGTAACGTAAAAACTTGTGGATTGAAACCACAGTAAACTATTCTAATTCTAGTTCCTGACGAAGGCTTGACACTGATTTCGTAAGTATCAAATCTTTTGTGAGCAACTCTCCATCATGACTTAAAATCTTGCAAGATATCTTGTCAAAATCAGAGAGGACATCCTGCTCTACCTCGTTACTCATTTCAAGAGTAGCCTGTACATCTTTGATGAGATCTTTGATAGCCAATGACTTGTTGGTCAAAAGTTCATCAAATTCTATATACCTTTCTCTGCCTGGTATCACCATATTGTTGCACAAGATTTCCAACTTGATCTGATCCATCTCATGCTAGATCCTCAAATCTTTCTCAATTGATTCTAGACTTTGATTAAAGGCCCCTAAAATCTCATTCAACTTTATTTTTGCTGCTCTCACATTGCTTATTACATGCAATGCTTTCTTCACCACTTGAGTGCTTTGATCAATCAGTTGATCTACCCAGGAATCAATTGCCTTGGCCTTCTGAGTAACTTTCTCCAACTGCCTAATAGATTGTTCAGATGTGGAGGAGGTCAAAGGATCAACCTGTTCTGAAGAATTAGTGATCTTTTGGATCACTGTGATGAGCTGTGAATTATTTTCCTTAAGCTCATTTTCCTTTGCCAAGAGCTTGTCATAACTTTGAACCAATGAAGCCACCAAATCCTGAGAATCATGCATAAGACCAGAATGTGTTTGCTTTCCAAGTTCTACCCTTGTGAGCCTGTAATCTCATAGCTGCATTTCTTTTAGCAGATTTTCAACTAAAGGCTCTGCCACTCTGCGTATATCATTTTATTATTATCCACCACCACTCGTGACACTGTCTTTACCTTCTTAGCAGCCATTGGCTTAGGTTTCCTGAGCTGCTGGAAATCAAATATGTTAGGAGAGATCTCCTCCTTCTTTCTTTTAGGCGTGATTGAACTCAACCAAGGGGGTAGCTCTAATGAGTTCACATCTGAGATAGCAACTGTGATTTGTGAAGATACAGGCTCTGCCTGTACCACGCTTGTCACTCTAGGAGAAGCCTCTGTTTGGACAATGACAAGCATTTGTTCAAGTGGCAAATCATGACTAGCTTCAATCATGAACTTATCAAAACTAATGGCAGAAGTATCAACCTTGGGAAAAGATATGCTAGATAAGATAGCATATGAGAGATTCACATCAAAGACATTTTCTAGGCCACCATGAGAAGTCTCAACAAGTAACTCAACATTAGTACAAACAGATGTACTTAGTTCAATAGGATATACATGAACCGTGGAGAAAGAGTCCACATCCGTGTCAATTGGAGACATGGGTGCATCCAATGACAATCGAGGAACAGCTATATGAGGAGAATCTAAGCCTATAGAAGGGGGGGATCCTGTTGTACTTTCCTCATGCTCTTCGCCTTCTGGGTCAATAAAATGGATTTGCACCTATGGTTTCTCCTTCCCTTTCGGTGATACTTCTTGTGGAGAAATAACCAAAGCCCTGCTGACCCTTAGCTTGATTCTGGTGCCAGAAAAGGAAGCACCTTCTTTGGATTTGATTCTGACCTCAGATCTACACCCAACTAGTCCAACTAAATCACTTTTTGCTCCAACTTTAATCTTGATAGTCTTGACATTATTAATCTTTAGCCAGACATTGATGTTGGCAAGAATGGGTTGAAATCTGTCGAAAATGGAAACACACTCCTTTTGTGACCATTGAGGAGAGGGAAGAGGAGCTTTTACAACTCTTTGCTTTGTATACTCTCGGTCAAGAATCTTCCAGTCATCCACCATTCCTTCTGGGATCTTGGCAAGATCCAGATTTACAATATGCTCCAAAGTGAGCCTATTGTAATCCATTTTCCTGATATCTTCTTTAGTGCGAAGATCAACCCATACATCCTCGAGGCAATGAACATGAGTGAAGGCTCTCTTGATTTTGTCCTTCATCCCTCGATAATCAAAATCTTTCCTCTCCTTGAACTTCCTCAACTTGATTTCTTGAAGTTCAATTTCCATCGCCTTGGCTCTTGCTGAGGTGGTCAAAGAATACTGACCAATCTGCAATGGATTGTGAGTGGAAATATTGATACTTTGCTTGTGATTGAATAGTTGGATTGCCTGAACTGCCATCAGTTGTCTAGCCAACTCCATCAGAATGATTTTGTCAGTGGGATATCTGGGTAGCATGTATGACTAACCTTCAAAACATCCAACTCTCATGTAGGTGAAAGTTGGGAACTGTAATAACAAACATCCATACTCATTCACTTTCCTCCATGCCGCCTCAAAGACTCTCTTGTTCTTGACTGTTTTATCAAATAGGCACATGAAGTGGCCAAAGAAAGCATCCTGCACTCTTCTATAATTTATTCTACTGGGCCTCAAAGTGAGTTGTTCATAATATCTCCACACAGGTACCAAGGATCCATCACCTTTGATAGAAAGACTAGGAAATTTTCTAAGTGACGCCGCTATGTATACCAGGTACGAATTCATGTAGAAGGTGAGAGTGGTTGGGACTTGTGCTAGCTGCTCGCACAGGTTGTCACTAATTACTTCTCCCCAAAAAATATGAGATTGCCCTTTTCTCATGACTACAATGTACTTGTACATCCAAATTTCAAACACATTATAGTGTCTTAAACCCATTATCCTACTGAGAAGTGTGATCATATTGCTAACTTCTTCAACGAAGTCAAAGCGATACAGCTTGGGCCATCTTGAGAAACAGGTCCTGGGAGTATTGAGCCATTTAGAGTTGATGTGTCGGATGCACTCTGATCTTCTCTGGTTGTAATAATCCAAAGCAATCTCCATAGAGATGTCTGCATACATAGGGGTTGCACGAACTTTGAAGATTTTGGCAATGGTCTCCGCATCTAACTTGATTATGACATCGCCATCATCATCTTTGATCGTCTAAGAATCATCGTCAAAATGAGAAGCACGTGCGAGCACAAATTCTGGCTCCAAGGAAGCCACTGGGAAAGAGGAGACCAAATGAATGTGACTGTTCAAAAGCAACTACATGCCATGATTCGGCAATCCTTTTGTTCTTTCCAGAAACTCAGACATGTCAAAATGTCCAATCTCTGTGTCTCTAATCTCATCAATGAGAGAAACCACTTGAGTAGGAGCGATCTCATTCTGATATTTATCATATTTGAATTTCATCTTCTTGTTAGAAGGAGATGTTGGCTCTTTTGTCACTGAACGAGAATCTGCAACACGGTGATGAAAATTCAAAAGAGTAAGAACATCTTCAGCAGCTATTGGGGATTCCATGATGCCAAAACTTTGAAAACCAATGCTCACACCAAGACTTGCATGGGTCTTTATCATGAGAAGGGATGGATCAACACACAGATGCTTTGTGGATAGGCTTTTGACAAAGACAAGGGTGGAATTCGGATCTTGGAGGATTGACTGCAAGTGCATGAAAGCAAGTTTGGACTACATGACTTTGGGAATAATGATAAATGTCTACTTGCAATCGGGTCTCTAGGACCCGATTGCAAGTAAGAATTGTTTGTAAATGAGTGAGAAAGTGGAATAACAGCGAAGGTTTGCAATCGGATCACGAAGATCCGATATCAAGTTGTATTTGAAACTACAAAGGGGAAAAATATGAGCCTGAAACCACCTTCTTAGAGTCCAAAAGGCCTCTTATAATGCATACTAGAGACACTCTCCACTTGCAGTCGCAGTCGGGTCTCTAGGACCCGATTGCAAGTAAAAACTTGCAATTAGATGGATGGTTTGCAATCGGGTTCTTTAGACTTAATTGCGAACCCAATTGCAAGTGAAAACAATATGTGACGATGAACTTGCAACCATCCTTTCAAAACCACGGAAAACATCGTGAGGGCATAAGGAGGAAAACACAACCATAAGCACTTATAATCAGCTTTATAGAATCCGATTGCAAGCAACTCAAATTGCAAAGGGAAGAACAAGCTTGCAATCGGGTTCTATAAACCCGATTACAAGTAAATAAACACTTGCAACTTTTCAAAAACATGAATGTGAAAAGGCAATGATGGCGAAACTTGACAAGGCATAAACTTGTCAAAGACGTAAGAAAGTCGTGACGCAAAAAGCGGATGCAAGAGGGAGAGATGCAAAGCCCTAGTGCAAAGGAAGAGCATGAGCTTGCAATCGTGCCTTAAAAACCCGATTGCAAGTCTCCATACTCGCTATATAAACAATGGCAAATGGATATCTTGCAATACTAACGATTTCTTAGCTTTGAAAAAGAAGATCAAACAACAAATACAAGACTTAAAAGAAATCAAACCAAAAGAAAGAAGAGGACATACCTGAAAACTGCCCAAGAATGAAATGGAAAACTCAAAAGAAGAATCGATAAAGCTAAAAACCCTCAATGGCAGCCTTCTTAAAGGAAAATGGAGGAGAAGACCAAAACAAACTAGGAAATATTTAAGGCAATTCCCCCTAAATCGCTTAAGTGGAGGCAACCACGCAGGACAAAATAAATGCAAAACAAAAACACTTGTAATCAGGTCCTAAGGGCCCAATTGCAAGCATTATAAAAAAAGGAGGGAACTTAATGTGTAATCGGGCCTTAGAAACCCGACTATACATGTAAAAACTTTTTTTTAAAACAAATAAGACCCCACTTACATGTAATTTGGTCATAAAGACCCGATTACAAGTGAATAAGGTTCAGTTGCAATGCCTCCAAAAAGTTCCTCAACTTGCAATAAGAGACCAGAAACCCAAATTTAAACCAAAATGGACAAAAAGCATAACCAAAAACCACTTAAACTATCTAAAAAGACCAAAACTTACATAAGAGTTTAAACACTAAACCAGGCACATTTTGGCTCTTAAAGATGCAACTTAGAAAAATAATAATATGAATTTTTAAGAAAAATTCATAGGGGTTGTCTTCATTTTTGGATTACAAAAATAAGGGCAACATGTTTACAATGATTTAGCACACCGCATTCTTCCATCAAATGAGAAAAAACATTTTCTATGAAGACAATATTAAAAATAGTACCCCATATTCAATTGTAAAACGAAGAAGATATTAAAACATTCAAGGAAAAGCAAACTAGCTTGAACATGAATGAATAGTACCCTATACAAGTCAACATTGTTCAAAATGATAAGTGGCATCAATGAAAGTATAGATCATTAATTGAATTGCCCAAGAGTTAATAATGCATATGAGCGAAAGTTAGAATGAATAGGATGAATGACTCAAGAAGAGGTCCATCCATCCTAGAACATTTAGAACCTTAAGGGCCTTACCTTAAAGAGGGAAGCAATGTGGTTACAACAATCAAGAAAGAGGGAAGTGAGAATAGAGGTTAAGATAAGGGCCACCAAGTATACCTAGTGTAGGAATGGCTCAATAAAGACCACATTCCTTCCCAAAGAGTAGATAGGGAAGTGAGAATGCGGAGAGCAAACATGAACCGCCAAGTGGAGTAAGAGGGTTGTAGAGAACAGCCATTCTTAGGCTTGGGGTAGAAATGGATCAAAATAGGCTTCCCATTTCTTCCCAACAAGGGAATGAGAATGGCACAAAGGTTGACCTGAGTCGCCAAGAAGAGCAACTAAGTCTCTTAGGCTTGGCGTGGAAATGGCTCAAGGGAAGTCCCCATTCCTTCCAAGTATAAACAGAGACTAATATAAAGTCAAGTAATGTAAGGGAATTATGACTCAATTAAGTCATTTCCTCTCAAGATTGGGTAAAATGGCTCAAGGAAGTCAGTCCCTCGCAAGATTGGGCAAAGGGCTCAAGGAAGCCCGTCCCTTCCAAGTTGGGCGAAACTGGCACAAGGAAGCCAGTCCCTCTAAAGTTAGGCAAAATGGCTCAAGGAAGTCATTCTCTCTCAAGTTTGGGCAAAATGGCTCAAGGAAGCCAGTCATCTCAAGTTTGGGCAAAAGGGCTCAAGGAAGCCAGTCCCTCTCAAGTTTGGGAAAAAAGGCTCAACGAAGCCAATCCCTCAAAGTTGCAATGTATATAGAAACTAAGTATTAATTTTTCTAACATTTATCATTACTTTGATTTATATGATTACATGTTTGGTACTACCAATCTATGCATAGGTTCATCCAAGAAAGAAGACAAGGACGAAGGAAATTGCTTGAGGACAAGCAAATTCAAGAGGGAGAGACTGTCATGTCCCCATTCAAGACATAAGGACAATAAGAGTCAATATAGGATTGAATAAGTTTTAACTAAAGATTTAAACTTATTATTCAAAAGGAACAAGCAAATTAGAGTTGATGGGGAGACATAGTACATTGACTGTGTTAAATAGAAGGCACACAAGAATATATTAATAAGAGGCTATGATTATGGGAGACACAAAAACAATGATCAATACAAGAAAGCAGTGATAAATAAAGAGCTGCGATTTCCATAGCTAGAGAAAGAATCACAAAGACCGACTTTATAATATTAAAATAACAGTGATTTGCTTATCAAAAAAATGGCAATCAGATCTGTGACAAAAGAGAAGTCAAACAAATATTAAACCGACCATACATACTACTGGTAGTGATTAGATGCTATTAATCTATATCAATTACGATATGTTATTTGGATCGGTGAATAGCAATGCAGATCAATTAGACTAAGGCATATGCAATGAAAGACAATAATGACATCAATTAAAGCACCTTGATAAGTATCGACCAATGCTTAGGAACACAACAAATAAATGTCCAATCATTTAAGACTAAGAATCACCGCTAAGAAAGGTGATTATCAATAGTACCGAGACCATCGACTAGCAACCATAATAGCAACGGGGATTAAAGATAGCAAATCCGACAACAAGCATCAATTATTTAAGGGTGCGATTTGTAAATGGATTAAGATAACCACTACCACTAGTATGAGGGTTACTAAGGAGCGGTCAAAGAATGTTGACCAAGGCAGAGTCGACATATGTGATAATTAAATACAGCGATTATATTAAATACCCATTATGCCCAAACCCGATCTAAATAAAGGTGGCAACGATTGCTTAACATATAATTACGCAGCCATCATAATATGAAGTATAATTGGTATTCTTTGTGTAATATCCCTTGCTATTATATGACTGATAGGCTCAAGGAATATTGTCAAACAATTGTCCTACAACCTCTAAACCTGTTGTTACCAAAATCTGATTGCTTTCTTGATGTTCATGACCCTAGGTATTATACCAAACAATTCACACACAAACATTAGGCTTGTTGTTCTGAGTTTCAGACTGATAACCTTGCGTGTTATTGACACAGAAAAGGTTTTGCATAACTTTGCATGTTATTGACACAGATACACAAGAAATGCAATTGCAAATGATTTCTATGATATCTAATTTATAAACTCAGAGTATTAATAACTCTTTGCTCTTCTCAAATACATATAGATGAATTTCAATGAAAAATGTGCACCTACAGCCAAGAGGCATTTTCACAAACAATTGGCATGCAACTAATTAATTGAAGTAACAACATATGAGCTGAATGCTACCTTATCTCTCCTTATTATTGAAAAGCAATTGACTGATTACAAAGTACTTAAGCAATGGCCAAGACTCTTGGCTTACAATGGAATACTATTTCAGAAAATTCTGAGTACTAATGGCAGCCCATAAATTCATGCATACATGACTGAAATTTGAATGCAAACAATGCAAAGTGATCCGGGATGAAGCGTCTAGGTGTGAGGATGAAGAAGCAAGCAATATCAATACACTTTATGCTCTCCTCTTTCCAAATCGACCTCTTTCCCAAAATCGCCCCTGTTCTGATATGAATGTCAATAATAAATAAATGGCAGCCCCTTTGTCTCCCTTTAAGCATTAAACTCCATTGCTATGATCCAAGGAAGAGGGCGCTCCAACTAGCAAGTGAAATAGATGTAGTATGAACCCTCCATGAATGAAATCGTGATTTCCAATGGCTGTCCAATATGACTGTAACTTTACATCAGACTTCAGGTAATAATAAAATCAGACCCCAACGTCTCCGATATGCCTCCAATGCAACTAATCAATGCAATATAATTCTACCAATGATCTCCAATCTGCTATGCATGATGACCTCAGAAAATTTGGCCTATGGCCACCAATGAAGCTCAATTAGAAAGACTGAAATGTCTTCCTCTCAGCTGCAACCCTTCGGAGGAATCTTTCAACGCCTCAGTTATGCGAATCAATGGGAGGTATCGTTCCCAAAGACCAATAGAACTCTGCAGAAACCCTTGGCTCCACAAATGATCATAACAAGCAATATTCAACAACTCAATATCCAACAATGAAGTTGCCCCCTCTATTTATTCTTTTCCTTCAAGAGGTTGGCCTCCTTCTAGAAGAAATAAAATAACATTTAATTGAACTTTCTAGAAGTTTCCTTTAAAAACTAATATTATTTAAGTGACTTTATTATTTAATTGCACTTTAGATATTTAAAATATCATTATAATATAAAGTGCAATTGTCAACATACGTGACACCATACGTGAGAACACATTATCTCACCAAAAAATCATATAGAAATAGAATGTGAAGCCACAAGCAACTGCCCAAGCAACCCTCTTATCAACTCCTTGGCCTACAAGGGTCAAGTAAAAGGCCAAACCCCTCTGTGAACTAATCCTCATGAAAATGGGGACATTACACTTTGGAAGTAAACCAATGGTTATGAAGAAGTCCAATTATGAAGAGAGATGTCTCACTGATTTTCAAAGGATGCCATAATTTGGTTTGAGCAGTAGAAGTGCAAGTTCAAACACACTCGATCAAGGGGGGGAGAATTTTGGTTCCATATGGGAAGAGCTCAGGGAACATTAGCTAGCCACGTGAAGAAGGAGATCATCCACCCGTCCACAAGACAGGACACATGCACAACACTGAATGGTCACAGACAGCACCAACGGAGGTTGCATGATTCCACAGTGTGTGATCAGGAATAGCAATCAGAATAGAACTTCAATTCTTATTATTCAATCACATGATTGTAAGTCCTTATTTAGGAAAGGCAATCAGATATTGGTTATTTTCATTATTATAAATAGAGATCTTAATACAGCCAAGATGAAGGCCACAGGCGCAGGAGTAGATTGAGTCATAATCAGAAATATCATCCAATATTATCACAAGATGCTAAAGGACTAAATCAGATATAGTAATCCGGCAAATGCATTACCTCTTTACATTCAAACACATAATCTTAACATTAATTATCATCATTCTAAGTATTTTCAGAGCCTTGATGGGAAAGAAGTCCCTTGCAATTGAATTTTTAAAGAAAGAAGTCTCTTGCAAAGAGTAAGTTGTCTCTTTATTCATGAGTAATTAACTTAAGGGAACACTTTAGAAGCTGCCAAGGGAAGTGGCCAAAAATGTTGTGACGATAAATGACGGAAACACTCTCCAAAAACCCTCCAAAGTGACGGCAATGTCACAAGAATTGTAGAATATGCAACACAGGATGATGAATTTACCTCCTCAATGCTGGTATACTTGAGTTGATGGCTATATATGCTAATCATTGAAGTAATAATGACGAATTATTCCCCAAAAATGTTGATATCACTGTAGTGACACTATAGCATCAATATGTAAACTTGAAATTTGGCTAAAACTGTTAATTTCGCTGTAACAATTATTTAGCAGCAACTAAATATGTCTAAAACCCTCAAACCAGTGATGAAAAATTATAGTGAATTCTCTCAAGGAGTGGTATCCAAGATCTAGCAAGAATGGATAGTGTAATTTGGAACAAATCCCAACTTTTGAAATATGTAATATAATAAGTGTTACGAGACTTGCCAAGACTTGCGAAGACTTGACTCTGCCAAGTTTTTCCTTTCTTATACTTGACTTATATTTCTTGTATATATTGGCAAGATGTTTGAGAGTAGTTTTAGATCTCTAGGACCTAAGATACAAGAATCATGCCCTAGGGTTAGGGTGCGGAGCTGAGTTCAAGACAGGTCTAGATCCAGCTTTCATCAGGCCTTGGGTGTGTCACGGGTTCAAACTCTTTGTGCCAATCGCCGAAAATCTTTGTGCCCTTCAGGTTCCGTTTCTGATCATCGAAAATCTTTGTGCCCGTCCTTTCCTCTTTTGTTTTTGATATTTGCGTAGGATATTTCCATCTTTATCTTTGCACAAGATATTTCCATTTCCGTTTGCGATACATTTTTCTTTATATATGTTTAGGTATATGGGTTTGCGATGACATTTTTCTTTTTCTTTATTTAGGTGTATGAATATGTAAAGTCCCCTATCAAATCTAGCTTGAGTTTTTTCAGTTTGAGTAGTTTGACATTTCGTCAAACACTTGGCATGCTCTGATACTATTGTGAGGGTTTGTCCAAATTTGCTCCACACACTGCTTGTAATGTTTGCAGACGTAAATATATCACATTAACCCAAACATAGGAAATAATGGATTGCATCTATCAATTTATTGACAATATTAATATCAGATTTTAAAGAACTCCCTATGTTTCAAACAATATTCAGATTTACTTCATGTTTCCAGACTGAAGACAATGCTAATGGACTATATTTCATTAAAAACTCAGTTCAAATTACATATTCATTGATCATTGCAGCTCAAATATAGATGCCAAGGAAACGCCTACCACAATACAGTCCCATACTCTTTTTAGACCTGATTCACCCTTCCCATGACATGTACAGCTCTCTATATGTAGCTATAGGTCTGTACGACTCAGTCCATGTTCTCCTTTGTACTATACAGCTTTGATTCAGGTGTTTGTAGGCATGTACGGCTGGGTGTTGAAGTGTTGCAGGCTGAGTCGGCACCTTGGTGAATATCTCAGACTTGTACGGCCCCCCTATAGTCCTTCCACAAGTGTGGTGGCACACTCTTGGCTGTGACTAACTTGTACGGCTTGCAATGTGTTTCCCAAATTCGTAAAATATCACCAGCAGTTCATTCACAGTAGGCAGCCATTAATCGATCCTCAAATCCTCCAATCGAATCCTTCTGGCACTGGATATTGGCAATTATAAATATCAGCTATACCAACATGAATACCTTGAAATAAACCTAAGCAATCCTCCTAACTGTTTCTTTCAACAATGAAGAGAATGTCAATGAAGAGGGTTTTTCGTCCTCCAAGCCCTTGAGAGGAAACTCTCCAGATATTTTCTCAATTTCATATAATTTCCAACTTGCCTGAACATCAAACATGAAGTCAATGATGTCACTGAAGATCTGGATCATCCCAAAGTGACTTACTATAAATAGTAAGTGCGCCAAAACTACATCAAAACATCTCAGAATGACCTGCAACTAAGAATGCCTAAGCAAAAAACCTCCAAGATCCCTTTTGTGTCTTGGTTAGCCTACGAGACCATGAGAAATAAGGCTAACGACAAACCATGAGTTAACTGGCTAGAAAGGGGGCATTACAGCCTGCCCTTCCCAAAATTGCTTGTTCTTAAGCAATTTCAGCTTAGGATGCTGAAGTATCTTCTCAGTCTCCCAAGTAGCATCCTCCACTGGTAGGTTCCTGCACTTAAATAGGTACTTCTTGATGACTCTTCTCCTGAGTATTCTCTCCCTAGTATCAATGATGGCCTCAAGAATTTATATCAACTTACCCTCTTCATCCAAAGGGGGCAATTCTGCAAAAGGAACAACACTATGACCAACAACTTTCTTCAAGCTGGAAACATGGAACACATTATGCACCCTGCTATCTACTGGTAACTCCATCTCATATGCCACCTTGCCAATGCGGCGTGCAACTCTGAACGGCCCATAGAATCTTGGTTTCAACTTCTCTACTCCACTCTTCTTGAGTGTTGATTGTCTGTAGGGCTGAAGTCTCAAGTATACCATATCCCCATCCTCGAAACTACGCTCCACTCTATGTTGATCAGCATATAACTTTTGCTGATTCTAAGCCTATTGAATATTCTCCTTAAGTGATCTCAGAATATCCTAGTTGTCCTGTAACGTATCACGTGCACTCGATATCCAACTGTCTCCAAAAAGATCTGTGAAGCTAGAAGCTTCATACCCATATAACACCATGAACGGAAACATCTTGATCGACATGTGATAGGTGGTATTATAACAATACTCACCTAAATAAAGCCATCTGTGTAATGTCCCCTTTTTTGTGAGCATCAAAGTTCGAAGAATTAGCCTATCATTTCACCCTTGTAGGCTAGTGGACGACTTCATCCAGAAGTTCTAATTGTGCACAAAAGAGAAGGAATTTCATCTAGGGTTTGAAGATTATTGAAGCATAATTGGTTACAGACCTGTAGCTTCATTATTGCAGCCATTGTTGATCAGATTTCAAGTTTTTCTTATTGCTGCTACAGTAACACGTGAGCAGTAAAACGCTACAGTGACAAGGGTTTTTAAAGGCAGATTTCTTAAAGAGTATTTCCAAATTCTTTGTGGCAGCCATTGCAGTTATTACCAGTTGTTATCTGCAAGCTCATACATAGCCGCTACAAGGCTTCCTTTCAGCTAGACGTGGTAGTTCCCAGCCACCTTGGTTGCTAATCAAAAAATTACAGACTTAATGATTATTTCTAAAAGTGCTAAAAGTCTTTTACATTAACTTCTAGCTATGATCATCATTGTTTGCAAACTTATATGCTAATGTATTGATCATTAAATGATATTGCAGCCATTACTTTGCCAGTACTTTAAGTATTTGCAAACTCCTTTGTTAAATCTTGCCTAGCAAAAAGTTTATTTTTCATATTAAAATTGCAAATCAAAACCAAATCATTCAAAAACACAAACATTTGCAAGTTGGAGGTTGGATAACCCGTTGGGGTTACTACAATCTGATCCAAGTTTTTTGTTGCCCTGATACATAATTCCACAAGTACCCCTCAACCCACTCATCAACAATCTTCGTCTACCCATCTGTTTGTGGGTGATAGCTAGCTCTAGGAGTGAACTCAGTGCCACTTAATCTGAAGCCAAAATAGACTCAAGAACTTACTATCCCTATCGCTTACTATGTTCTTAGGCATCCCATGAAGCCTAAACACCTCCCAAAAGAGCAAGTTTGCCACATGTGTTGCTGTGCTGGTAGACATAATAGCAAAGAAATGAGCATATTTCGCTAACCTGTCCACCACCACATAATGACAATCTCGACCCTGCACCTTGGGTAGGCTTGTGATAAAATCCATCGAAATGCTCTCCCATTTCTTGTCAGGAATGGGTAAAGGTTGTAGTAATATAACTGGAGGGGTATGCTCATCCTTATTATGTTGGCAAACTGGACATTCTCTAACATATCTCTGCACATCATCCTTGAGTCCTCTCCAAGTAAGCCTCTCACGAATCTGTCTGTATGTTTTAAACAACCCAGGATGTCCATCCATAGGTGCATCGTGGAATGTCCTCAAGATAGTACCTTTGATGTGTGACGAAGCTACCAAATAAATCCTATCCTTGTACAGGATAAGGTCATTAACCACTGCATATCTATCATCCTATATAGAACCCTCAATCAAGTCTGTAGCCCACTTATCCTTAGCATATTCAGCTATTATCTTCTCTCTCCAGTTTGCTGAAATCTCCACTAAGGAACATACATGCGGTCTCCTGGAAAGTGCATCACCCACTACATTTTTTTTTCCCCTTGACATATTCTATGTGAAAATCGTATGCCTATAGTTTGGTGATCCACTTCTGCTTCCTATCATTAAGATCTCTTTGGTTCATAAAATATTTTATACTGTTATGGTCTATTTTAATTACAAATTTACCTCCGACCAAATAAGACCTGAACTTGGCCAATGCATGCATTAAGGCCAACATCTCCCTATCATATATAGAATAGCTCTTCTCTACTCCCCTTAGCTTCCTTCTCTCAAAAGCAATGGGATGCTTTTCCTACATTAGAACTGTACCAACCCCATCCACTGAGGCATCACATTGTAACTCAAATGGTTTGGTGAAATCTGCCAATGCAGACTAGACAAGATGTCATTACCTACTTGAAGTATTTGAAGCACTTATGAGTTGTCTCTAACCATTCAAAGGCCCCCTTCCTAGTCAAATCTGTAAGGGGAGCACCTATCTAAGAGAAGCCTTTCACAAACCTCCTGAAAGATCCACATAGCCCAAAGAAACCTTTGAGCTGAGTAAGGTTGGTGGGGGTAGGCCACTCAACTATAGCCCTAATTTTATTCGGATCCACCCTCACTCCATCTCCAATGATGATATGCCCAAGGTATAACAATTCTGACATGCCAAACTCGCATTTCGATTCCTTAGCATAAAGTGGCTCACTCTCCAAAATGCTCAAAATCTCCTCCAGATGCTGCAGGTGCTCCTCCCATGTCTTATTGAAAATGAGGATATCATCAAAGAAAATCGACACAAATTTCCTCAACTGCTTCCTGAAGACCTAGTTCATGCAAGTCTGAAAAGTAGCAGGAGCGTTGGTTAACCCAAATGGCATAACCAAAAACTCAAAGTGGTTGTAGTGGCATCTGCAAGTTGTTTTCTCTATATCTTCTGCTCTCATCTTGATTTGGTGATGCCCAAATCTCAAATCTATTTTCAAGAAAAAACAAGCTCCGTGCAATTCATCAACCAGCTCATCTATTCGTGGGATAGGATACCTGTTTTTGATAGTTTTCTTTTTGAGTGCCCTATAGTCAATGCACATCCGCATTGTCCCATCTTTTTTCTTAACTAACACCATTGCTGAAGCAAAAGGGCTCTTGTTCGGACTGATGTGTCCCATCTCCAACAATTCCTTAATAGCTCTTTCAATCTCATCCTTGTGCTTCCTTGGATGCCTATAGGGAGTAGTAATAACAGTTTTGGCTCCCTCCTCCAATTCTATCACATGCTCTATCCCTCTCTCAGGAGGAACTCTGGGAGGTATACTGTCAAATACCTGAGTGTGCCTGGAAATTATCTTCTATATATCTAGATGGTAGTCCTTCACCTGCTCCTATGCAACAATAGGCATGGTGAGGCATTGCGTTTCCCACTCAACCTGATCATGTATGAACAAGCGTTCCATCCTCTTAAGTGAGACTACTCTGAGTCCCCTATTTGATAGTCCTCTAAGAACCACTTTCCGACCCCGATGCTCAAATCTCATTTCAATTTTTCCAAATTGAAGGTGAACTCCACTAGATATCTCATCCATGTCATGCCCAGGATGACATCATAATCTCCCATATCAACATAGAACTTGCCTACCATGTCATAGTCTCCCATCCGCATATGAAGATCAGGAATCATCCGAGTAGTGAGAATCTTGTATCCACTAGCTACCATCACTTTGAACCCCTCGTGCTCCTTTGTCTGAAGTCCTCGCTTCTTCATGAAGCTTTCATCAATGAAATTGTGGGTGGCTCTTGTGTCTATCAATGAAACCACTCGCTGCCCATTTATCACACTGTAATGTCCCCTAATGGGACCCTCTTATATTCTGTCCTAGAATCACAATAGGACATTCATGTCAAATAAAGCTTGGTCTGGAACCTACACCGTCATTAGGTTGTATTACATTATCAAGGGTATTGTCAACATTATATTATATTAACAACATTATACTATATCATATTACAATTATATTCTATTGATAGTATTATATAATATTATTTTTATTATTAACGACATCTTATTACATTTATCTTATTGCATTTTTAATAGTACCATATTATATTTATCTTATTAACCATATTTAATTATGATAACATTAACAATATTAATAAGTCCGTCTTTATTACTATTGTTAGTTGTGTTATTAATACTTATACTAAATTAATAATGCAGTGCCCTATATACTTATCACTGTCCCAATGACCATACTGTGTTGTTTCTAACAGTCCATTTGACTGCTGACTTTATCTTGTTGTATTCCCTTGCTCTACGTGTGAGTCTCTATTATTGACTATTTCCTAAGAGTTCTTTTGGATTCTTTTTTTATCTAATATTATTATTTTTCCTGATCAAGACTCTATATATATATATATTACCAAGTATATAAACATTAATTATCAATGGCTGGTAAAGGAGACAGATCTGACACATGTTAGATCTGGTCTGCCACTGTTTGCAGCCTATATTAATATTGTTATTAAACTCTGCATCAAAACATTATCGGGCTTCCATATTAAGCATGCATATTAAGCACATCCCCATGCATCCCACCAAGAACAAAGATGTTACTGCCTGTAAATTAATAACAGTTCTGTTCTAATCTGATCAAATGGTCCCTTCTTAACATAATCACTGCTCTACCAATATGGCCCTCCCTTGTAAACCAAAAATGACTAATCTTCTTAAGTAACCGCTACCTCTCACATATTAAATATTGCATATTATAATCGTTGGTCTCCATCATACTAATCGCGACTCTTCATAATATGCTAATGGCGTTTCTTAATGATTAAGAAGTCTTACTAATAGTTGTCTTTAATAACCCACTGCATTTGTTATCTCCACCTTAGCCGATTTCCTTGATGGATATTTATTTAGTCTATTCTATTAGTCTTCCTCATTGATTAGGAAATCGGTAATATGTCTTTACTTGATCGATTCCAATATGCTTTGTTGACTTCTCGATATATGGATTAACTATTAATTCCCTATGATTGCAAGATATGTTGTTGATCGAGCCAATTAGTTAACCTTCCTCCCAGCACAGCTATAATGATAATTTGCATTGACTATTGTGATTGCTCTTAATAAATCTTTGTCTAACAATTCTTAAATAATCTTTATATTTATCCGTTATGTATGTTAATTTTATTATTATTCTTATTATTAAATATATAAATTATATATTTATTTAATGTATATTTATTATTAAATATATAAATTTTGTTTATGTAAACTATGTTTATAATCTAATATATAATTTATTTTGATGCTATAATATTAATTTTGTTTTTATTTGAATATTTCAATATTAGTAATAAATATTAATTAAATAATAATATTTAATAAATAAATTTTAAATAATCATTCGATGGTAATTACTATATTAATTAATATTAATAATTACTTCGTTTAGTATATATATATATATATATATAATGATCGAGGGGACATGACACACACCTCTTACCTTGAAGGTTATCGACGGTTCAGTATTGGTAAGTCATGCAATGGTCTTATCTTCTCCAGCCTCCTCTGTCGTAGTATCTTCTTCATCACTACTTTTTGAATCTGACTGTTCTTCTAACTCTTCTGAAGCTGATTCTTCAGCAGAAAAATACTCTAACTTTTTTGCCTTCGCTTTAACAGTACACTTATGCAAAGGGTCCCATGGCTCTCTGCAATGAAAACAAAGTTTCTTTCTTCTAAGCTCATTCAACTGATCATTGTCAAGTCTCCCTATATTTGTCCATGGTAGGTGTGAATCACTTTGTTTCTTGTCCTTTTCTTTTTACTGTGGAAAACTCTTAGACTGAAATCGGCTTTTTGAGCTAGAAGCCTCCATGTCCCTAGCCTTCTTAATGGCCTCCTATAGTGCAGGTGGATTGAGGGCCTTAATCCACCCTCTCAATGGATTAGCCAAACCATCCATGAAAAGCACCATGAGCCTCCTTTGTGATATATGTATAACTAATGCCGAGTCTCTGGAACTCTGAGATATAGTTCTCCAATGGTCCCCATTGTTTCAACTGTGCCAACTCCTTGAAATGTAGTTTTGGATCCTTCCTATCAAATCTCTCTATTAATCATTTTGTAAACTCAACATAAGAAGTGATTTGATCATGTCCCATAGTCACCATGCCATGGTACCACCATTCATGTGCAACTCCATCAAGGTGTATAGTAGCATATTTAATGGCTTCTTCTTTAGGCATAGGGTTAAACTGAAGGTAAGTATCCACCTCTTGAACCCAATCTTGTGATGTAGTCTTCCTAGAAGCATCAAAATACAGTAGAGACAACTTCCCTATTTTCTTTCGTAACTCGAAGTTTTAGTTCATGTCTCTTTCACAAGGCATGTGTCTCATCCTCACATCAACGTAATCTCGTAGAGACATGGCTACCTAAAAATCGGGTCCTCCACTCTCCCAATCTCTTCTGAATTGATCCTATAAGTCGGTGATCTGAGGCTCATTCGCAGGCTGTGTCGGTACCCTAGGTGGGAAGGTAGGTAGAAGCGGTCTAGAGCTCACCGTTCTAGTGGGTTGAGCTACATGACCAAAGTTGTCATCCACATTTCCTCATCCGTTACCCCGATTTCCATTTTGTCCACCATTATTACCTCCATTGTTTCCACCATTTTGTCCATTATTACATCCATTGTTTCCACCATTTTGTCCATTATTACCTCCATTTTGATTATTGCCAACATTATTTCCACCATTGTTTCCACCACCCAAATTATTCACATTAATACCCATCTGGCGAGCTATCATCTGTGTCAGTAAGTCCAAACGTTGATTCTGTTGCAATGCTCTTTGCTCTGCTAGCTGCTGTCCCTAAACTAGTGTGTCCAATAACTGTATAAATCTCTCCTCACTTGAATCACTTCTTACACCCATATTGTCAATATTTTGTTCTCCTATAGCTTCTTGTTCTTCCCAACCTATATTAAGTGCTGCTCTATTTCTTCGTGTGTTGTAATGGTGGGTGAAGGGTTGCTGATCATAACTAGACATGTCAATGTTTGCTCATATTATACCCTCCAGGATGGCATGATACAATGCTCTGATACCACTATCAAGTCCCCTGTCAAATCTGGCCTGAGTTTTTGCAGTTTGAGTAGTTTGACATTTCATCAAACACTTGGCATGCTCTGATACTATTGTGAGGGTTTGTCCAAATTTGCTCCACACACTGCTTGTAATGTTTGCAGATGTAAATATATTACATTAACCCAAACATAGGAAATAATGGATTGCATCTACCAATTTATTGACACTATTGATATCAGATTTTTAAGGAACTCTCTATGTTTCAAACAATATTCAGATTTACTACATGTTTCCAGACTGAAGACAATGCTAATGGACTATATTTCATTAAAAACTCAGTTCAGATTACATATTGATTGATCATTGCAGCTCAAACAGATATGTCAAGGAAACGCCTAACAAAATACAGTCCTACTCTTTTCAGACTTGATTTGCCCTACCCATGACATGTACAGCTCCCTACATGCAGCTACAAGTCTGTACGGCTCAATCCCTGCTCTCCTTTATACTGTACGATTCTAATTCAGGTGTTTGCAGGCATGTACAGCTAGGTGCTGAAGTGTTGCAGGCTGAGTCGGCACCTTGGTGAATATCTCAAACTTGTACAGCCCCCCTACAGTCCTTCCACAAGTGCTGCGGCACACTCTTGGCTGTGACTAACTTGTACAGCTTGCAATGTGCTTCCCAAATGCATAAAATATCACTAGCAATTCATTCACAACAAGCAGCCATTAATCCATCCTCAAATGCTCCAATCGAATCCTCCTGGCACTGTGTAATGTCCCCAATTTTAGCTGCTAGGCTACTAGGTCATATAAGGAGGAATTAATTAAATTAATTTCTTATAAAGTCATTAAAATAATTGATTATTAAAAGTGACTTTATATTTAATTAATTTAATTAAAAAGTGACTTTTAAAAATTAAAAAAAATTAAAAGTCACATAAATAATATTAAATAATAAAGTGTACCTACCCTCTTCTAGAAGGAACCTCGTGAAGGGTGATGAAAAAGGATAAATATAAGAGGATGTTAGAGGATCAGGCAGATTTTGAAGATTGGAGATTGTTTGGATATGATGAAATGACTGATGCGTGGCATTGGTTGAGTCTTGGAGGACGCAAACCTTCAGCAGATTTGAGAGAAGGGCTGGACGAAACCCTAGTTCTTCATTTTGGGAGTAGGTTCGTGATGGAATCCACATCAGCGCTTAAATTTGTGAAGTCTTCTTTTGAAGACAAATTTGCAGCTGGGAGAGAAAGACATTGCAGTCTTTCTTATTTGTGCTTATTGAGGATTTCAAGGTATTTTCAGATTTTCAGGTTAGTGCCCATGGGGCGATCCTATTTGGAGCAATTTTGGAAGTGATCTGAGTAGTTGCAGCAGGTAATCAATCTGAAGCAGAATATCATCTACCACGATTTTGTCTACCCATCACCATAGAGGCATCGAACTCATCAAGGAGGACAGCAATATCATCCAAAGGGTTAAGCAACCTCTTGGATAATATTTTGGAGAGAGTTGGAGATAGCATCAGCCTATATATCAGTCATAATCAGATTCAGGTCTGAATACTGTGAACTCCTTCGATTTGGTCATATTATCACGATTTGGCTATGAGGACACCTCATTTGGTGCAGCGTTTCCCTCTTGGGCGAGGACGACCAGCTAGCAGGTGATTTGAGACTTCTATCTGCAGTCCACATTATCATATCAGACATTTCACATCTGCAGCAAGTTGACAGTGAGCAGTTCGATTTTGGTGATATCCAAAAAAATTAACATTGAGACACACTTTTGAGTGGGACGCTTACCTCTAGCTTTGAGACTGATCCAATAGATGAAGACTCTTGGCGATTTGGTCTGCTAATTCTCTGTGATCTCAGTCTAAGGCTACAGCAGCAGGGGCGGCATCATAGGGTGGTGAGTTTGGCACATTTAAGGACTTAGACAATTGGGATATTGCTTCCTTCTTCACATCGATTTGTTCTCAGGTTCTTCTATCATCATTCTGAGTATTATTTCTTGGTTGTGATGTCCATGACAGTCATAGGTACTCAGACTAGCTGAAAGTAATTGAGTTGGTAATCAGGGAACAAGTTATTTTTGATGACTTGTAATAAGTCATTTGTTCTCAATAATGGAGATAGAAGTTTGCTTTAGTCTTCTTTCCATTGTAACTACTTTCCTGAGGACACATGCCAACTGTTTGACATAATGTCAGCAAGCTAAACATTCTGATTTTTAGTCTAATTTGGGTGATAGAACATCATACTTTGGCTATATATGCGTGTTTGGCTATCATACTTCATTGGAGAATCATTTGTAGTTGTTCTTTCATGTCAAATGTATATTTGTTGAGTCCTTTATAAATCTGAAAGCTACTGAGACAGCAGTCCGCATAACATGCAACATTAGTGGACAGCATCACACACAGATTTGACAGTAAATATCTCCTTGTTTTCAGTCATCTTTAGACGGGATATTACACACTGAATATTGGCAATTATAAATAACAACTATCCCAACATGAATACCTTGTAATAAACCTTAGCAATCCTCCTGACTGTGTCTTTCAACAGTGAAGAGAATGTCAACGAAGAGGGTTTTTCGTCCTCCAAGCCATTGAGAGGAAACTCTCCAGATATTTTCTCAGTTTCATATATTTTCCAGCTTGCCTGAACATCAACCATGAAGTCGATGTCGCTGAAGATCTGGATCATCCCAAAGTGATTTACTATAAATAGTAAGTGCACCAAAACTACATCAAAACATCTCAGAATGACCTGCAACTAAAAATGCCTAGGCAAAAACCTCCAAGATCCCTTTTGTGTCCTGGTTAGCCTACGGGACCATGAGAAAATAGGCTAACGACCAACCATGAGTTAACTGGCTAGAAAGGGGACATTACAAGATATATGTAGACTAGGTAAAATAGGTTTTTCATTTATTATTAATTTAAATTTTAAATTTTTTTAAATTTGTATATATAATATTATAATATATAATATAATATTATTATATATATTATAATGATATTATATATAATATATATGTACAAACGTACCTGCACCCATACCCAAGGGAAAAAAAAATGTCGTACTCGTACCTGTTGTGCGTATTGCACTTCACGCCCCATCTTTGACAAGTGAATCCCGTTTAGTCACTCTGCTTGCGTGAAAGAGAGAAAGACGCAGGATGGATTCCAGCTATTTTGTTTGCCTTCTAGACACCTTGCTAGGGCCGAAACTATTCCAAGATCTTGAAATCGCAAGTCAAAATGCAAAATGAAAGATGGCACAGTGATATCATCCCCTTGCTCACGCCAGTATAGTGTCGAAGTCGCACCTTGCATAAAATGCCCTCCAACTCGCCGAGGAATTCCCAAATTCGTATTCAAGAGTCACGAGTTTTGTATGCCCTCCCTCGATTGTGAATGAGCCGATAAAATCCCGGCCAAGACAAGGTGCAAATAACATAATAAGAAATGCATTTCAATTTCACTGTATAGCCCAAAGAAACACCAAAAGGTGTCAAATGCATTAAGAAGTCACTAATACGAAATGGAATCGCAAGGAAAAGTTCAAGCATTTGCCCATATAAAATATGAAAATGCCAAATTCGCGCCTCATTTGCCGACCAAAACACCCGATAGTGCCAAAGTCAAGATGAAGTGAACAGGGCGAAATTCGTGGTTTTTGTCATTCGCCGGAAAAAGCCCGGTAGTATTAGCCGCAAAAAGCCCTAAAAAGCTCAAAATGCCCACGAATCCAAAACAAAGGGGAGTCAAGAGGTTTTAAAGAGCATAATATGAAATCTGTGTGACTTGCTGAAGTCTTGTATTCAGCGATTAAAACACCGAAAGTGCCCCGCCCCCCCCAAAAAAAAAAAATTCACTTGAAGTCGACGCCAAAGAGGGGGGGAGTTCGAGCATTTCCCTTAAAACGCAGACACCATCTTGCTATTGATCTTTTAATAGCCAATAAAATGGCGAAAATATACCAAAGGAGGAAGTTTGCATATTTGGAAAGGGCATTTCTTTCTATACAAAGAAGAAAAAGTATAAAACCTCATAAAGCGCGTTTTTGCATTTTCACCCACAAATGCCGAACTTTCTCCCTAAATGGTGAGATGTTAAATTAAAAGAAACAACGATGGAGACATTTTAAAACATTTTGCACTTTGCCCTTTAAAATGCCTAACTTTTCCCTTAAAAGTGGCTCAATGTCAAATTAGGCGAATTGAAGACAAAGAGAGGAATTCAATAGAAACCAGGCATCAAAGCATTAAGTATTTATATTTGCACATTTGCCTAAAATTGCCGAAATTTTCCCTTTAAAAGGCAAAGTGTAAAAAGAAAAGAGGAATTCAAAGGGATTGGGCGCCAATCACAAGCGTTAGCAAACTTTTTGGCACTTTTGCTCTCAATCACCGAAGTTTTCCCTAAAAAGGAAAACATTAAGTGAAATCATTAAAGGCACCTTTTTGGCACTTTTGTTCTAAATCGCCTAACTTTTTGCTTTAAAGTGGCGCAATCTTAAGCCAAAAATGAAATGAAGTAAAGGGGATTCGAATTGTTTTAAAAGTAAACATCTTTTATTTTCCCCTCTCATTCGTTGAAACGAAGCCCGACGTTGCCTTGACTGTTAAAGTTTGGATCAGATTAGATGTGTGAGTAGTTTTAATTTATTTCTAATACTTGATTCACACTAAACTATATGACAATGAACTCTTGAGTGCAGGTTGCTGCTTATGTGAAGGGAAAACAACTTAATTCATAAAGTATTTGTAAGACAGCTAAATGAAGGAGATCGATATCTAATGGCTTGCACTTTCGATTACTGTACTTACCTATTAGAATTGAACTCCATTATAATATATACCTTACGGTATAGGCATGTCAATGAACAAACATGCCTCTACGTGCGTGGCGACATGTCGATGAATAGACATGCCTCTACGTACGTGCAAACATGTCGATGAATAGACATGCCTCCACGTACGTGTAGACATGTCGATGAATAGACATGCCTCCATGTACGTGCAGACACGTCTCTTCATTGAGATGCCTCTTAACATACCGAAAATAATAATCTGATTTGCAAGACAACGATTCTCCTAATCGTTTGTTATCGGTTTAACAATAGACAACGATTCTCCTAATCGTTTGTTATCAGTTTGACAATAGTTAACGATTCTCATAATCGTTGGTTATCACTTTTATCTGCAAGTAACGATTCACATAATCATTTTTGGAAGGAGATCGACTATTGTCGATATACACAGCGATAAATGATATCGAACTATTAATGTGGAGGATCGATTTATATTGATCATCTCATTTGATCAATATAATCGATACTTATATAGATACGGTGCTCATATTCGATTTGGTATAAACAATGTGATTAATATAAATTATGTATATATAAATATTCATATATATAATAATAATAAGAACACTTATTATTATTACAAATATTAATATGTATATATTCATATCAACTATAATCAGCATTACCTATATATATGATTTTATGAGACTAATTCGACCGAAGCTATAAATCATCAACACTCCCTCTTAGCTAGGGAGGAGAATCGCAAGGTACTCATAGAAGAACTACACATAGTGTAGTAGATATCATTATATGATATCAAGAGCAATGGTCTACAAGTATCAACACTTATGATACTCACCAAAACTCAACACATCCATTATGGTATGTGCAGTAGCATCAACCATATGATGCCTACCATAGGGATATAAAAATCATGGCATACTCACAGATATTAAGCACTTGATATCCACCATGACATATCTCAACAATTCAAGGTATCAACCTTATGATATACAGTTGAAATTGTTTTAAGAGATATGAACTATCATGACATGTTCATAGATATCAACAATATGATATCTACCATGATAGACTATAGAGTTATTGTAAAGTCGTCACCTTCCAATAACTACTAGAAGTACAAGTGATTATCATCCAGAAGTAGTCACTTCTTAATGATGCACACAGGTGCCCATAAAGTCATGTAATGACAAAAAGGAGTTTATATTAAACATCTTTAGAATATATTAGTACAATAATAATGTTGAGACTCAAACCTCAGAATTTACATTTCAATCATAACAAGCTTACCTTTTAAGTGTTCTACCTTTGTTTTGGCGAGAGGCTTGGTGAGAATGTCTGTTGTTTGATCTTCGGTACTAATATACCTCAACTTAATTACCTTTCTCTCCACCATGTCTCTAACATAGTGATAAGGTATTTCAAAATGTTTGGATCTGTCATGAAATACTGGGTTTACTGAAAGCTTTATACAACTCTAGTATCACAGTGGATGATAGTAGGATCTAAGGATTGTCCAAACAATCCTACAAGGAGTTTTCTCAACCATACTGCTTCGTGTGCTCCCATAGATTCCGCAATGTACTCTGCTTCTGTGGAGCTCTGAGAAACTGAAGATTGCTTTCTACTAAACCAAGATATCATAGCTGATCCTAAACTGAAGCAGCACCCTGATGTGATTTTACGATCCACCACACTTCCAACCCAATCTGAGTCTGTATATCCATATAAGTTTAGATCTACATCTTTATACTTTAAGCCATATCCAATTGTTCCATGAAGATATCTCAAGATGTGTTTTGCTGCAACTGTATGTAACTGCTTCGGTTCACACATGAACTGACTGAGTGCATTCACAGCATAACAAATATCTGGTCTAGTATTGACCAAATACATCAATGATCCAATCATCTGCCTGTAGAGGGTGGAATCTGTTGATTCAGAACTTGCAGTTGCCTCTCTTCACTTGTGTAAGTCTCTTTCCATGGGAGTGGACATAGACTTACAATCCATCATTCCAAACCTTTTTAGAATGTCAATAGTGTATTTCCCTTGATTTAGAATAATCCAATCAGTCTGCTGCCATACTTCTAAACCGAGAAAATAGTGTAGAAGCCCTAAGTCCTTCAAATCAAATTCGGCTGCAAGGTCTTGTTTACATTTGATGATGAGATGCTCTTCACCTATTATTAACAAGTCATCAACATAAAGGATAAGAATTAACATATCTCCATTTATTACCTTGAAGTAAAGATTCGGATCTGCATCATTCTGTGAGAAGCCAAGTCCTGATAGATAGTGATCTATCCTTTCATACCAGGCCCAAGGAGCATGTTTGAGCCCATATAAGGCTTTCTTCAATTTGCAACCATGAGAATGTTGTCCATGCACTACAAATCCTTTAGCTTGTTCCAGATAGACTTCCTCCTCTATTACACCATTTAGAAATGCAGTTTTTACATCCATTTGATGGATTTCCATCCTTTTGATGCAGCAATAGCAATCACAGCTCTGGCAGAAGTGTATCGTGCAATCGGAGCAAATGTCTCTTCATAATCAATTCCTTCTTTCTGAGAGAAACCTCTGGCGACAAACCTTGCTTTGTATTTTTCAATACTTCCATCTGTGGCATGTTTGATTTTGAAAAGCCACTTAGAAGACACTACTGATTTGTTCTTAGGCCTAGGCACAATGTCCCAGACATCATTCTTGAGAATAGACTTATACTCTTCTGCCATGGCTTCTTTCCAGGCTTGATGTTGGAAGGCTTCCTCAACAGTAGAAGGCTCTGAATTTATGATTTCACTCATTAGTGCAATATAGCTAGAGAATCTATTAGGTCTTTTACTTTCCCTGAAAGTTCCTTTTGGAGCTGCATAATTTTCAGCCTCCTCAATCATCTTCTTGGCCCATAGTGGTCTTTTCTTAGTCACATTAGTGTCCCTAGGTTCAACCATATATTCCATAGGTTCAATGTGATTGTTGCCTTCAATTGATTCGTGTGTCTCATTCTGAATCTTGAAGGAGTGATCCTTTTCACTATATTGAGGGGATTCATCATCTGTTTCATTAACATCCTTAGATCTTTTGAATGCAACATCCTCTTCAAATATTACATCCCTGCTTAGTTCAATTTGTTTTTGACCTGGAATATAGACCCTATAGGCTTTAGAAGTTTCACTATACCCAACAAAGATTCCCTTTTTCCTGAAGGGTTCTAATTTAGATCTTTTCTCCTTAGGGATGTGAATGTAAACAGGACAGCCAAAAATTCTTAAGTGACCTATGTCAGGTTTGATTCCTGTGAATGCTTCTTCAAGAGTTTTGTTATCAAGAAAGGAAAAAGAACATCTGTTTTGGATATACACAGCAGCACTAGAGGCTTCAACCCAAAATAAGGTATGAAGGTTTTGGTCATGCATCATGGCTTTGATGTTAAGGAAAATGAAATCAGATTATAATACCTTACTTTATTTGATGTATGCACTCCTTGATCCAATACTGATTCAGATTTACTCTGGTATGAACAGGTAAGTTCGATTTGCAATAATGAAGGATCGAAGCACTTGTAATGGAGAGATGACTGCACTTGTAGTGGCACTGGTTTTTGTCCATTCTGTGTTTTCCAAATGCAGATCGGAAGAAATATAAATATGTGAACGGAGAGGCATGTCCATGTAGAGACATGTCTCTACGTGGACTAAGTCCACGTAGAGGCATGCCTCTACATGAGACATGTCCATTCACTAATAACCACGATAGTATCCCACCGATAACAACAATAATATAACATTAGCAATGTTTGATTAATCGCGGTGATAATATCGATTCCTTTAATCGATAATGATTATCAGGTTTTATGAAAGTTTCGGTGCATGGTTAATTTAAACATAATTATTTTTATTTAATCCGACAGAAGCTATAACATTAACATACTCTCTCAGCTAGGGAGGATTGTGGTATGATCAGTAAACTGTACTCTCAAGTTATGAGAGAGGAAATGATCATTTCAATATCATAACGTAGCAATATCTATTCATCATTTAAATGTTACCTTACGGTATCATTAAAGTATGGTACATTTAAGAATATCAACCATAAGATATTCACCATACTTATATCTTCCTTGATATGGGCACTGGCATCAAGTCTCATGATGCCTACCAAGGAGGATATCTGCACATGATGTCTCCATTGATACTAAATCTCATAGTATCCATCATGCCATATCTTAGTAACTCAGATATGTACACTATCATGATCTCCATAGACATTATTCATATATAATATCCATCATGATAGCAGGTTAAACTATTTATAAGATCGTCACCTTACAATAGTAACCATAATCAGACATCAGTGAAAGATCGTCACCTTCCGTGATGTCCCTACAGAATCATGTAGCAACTCACATGATAAAATAACACATACATATATTTTAACATTAAGACATTACTAAGACTCAACCTCAGAAAATATAATTACATTTTTACCATACCAAGCTTACTTCTGAAGTGATTCAATTTTAATTTGGAGAGAGGCTTGGTTAAGATGTCTACAGTTTGTTCATCCGTATTGATGTATTTCAAGTGTATAACATTTCTTTCCACCATATCCCTGATGTAATGTGTTGTCCTCATTTTTGTTTCCAAAAATGAAGGACCACTACATGAAATTTTTGTGAAAAAATGAAAAAATTTACTCTATGGCATGCTTCCCGAGGCAGAATTTTGACTAATCCTTGGAGTGGCTTAATCATCAGTCTATCCTCGAACTAAGTTTGGAATTTCGTCAAATTCTGGGTTTGTTTGCTATGTCTTTCTTTCAATTTCAAGTTTTAAAACCCCGACTGCAGGTGGAGAATTTTCTTCAAACTGCAAGTTTTAATGATATTCATTGTTTTGGTCTTTGTAGGGGAATTTTTGGCTTATTACATGTGCACTTTTATTTAAAAGATGTTACTTGTAATTTGTTTTAAATTTCTCTTTTATTGTTTTTATCTTTTTTATTGTTTTTTGGTCTTGTTTAGTTAAAATAGGGATTTTTTCGCCTAATTACAAATAAACTTCCATTTTGGTCTAAAAACCCCTACTTTAATGGTTTTTACAAGTAATAGGGATTTTAAATCCCCATTACATATGTGCAAGTATTTCTAACTTGTTGTAGGGATTTTATTTCCCTTTTACAAGTAATTTAAACTTGTATTCCTCTCAAAAAACCCGATTTTGGCTTGCAAGTGCATTTTTGACAATTTTAAACTTGTCATTTGTCTAAAAAATCCCGATTTTTGCTTGGTAAGTGAAAAAGTAAAATTTAAACTTGCTATTTGTCTTAAAAATCCCGATTTTGGCTTGTAAGTGGAAAAAGTGAAATTAAAACTTGTCATTCTCTCCCAAAAACCCGATTTGCATTCCCTTAAGCAAAATCGAACTTGTCTTTTTTTCCAAGAAACCCGAAATGCAAGGAAAAACTGTTTTTGACCATTTCAAGGCAATTTTTGTGGAGAAATTGATGGAGGAGGAAAGCGTTTTGGCTTGCATCCTATTCTCATGCATTCTTGGACACCTTTCATGCCAAATGGAGGTTACATTGACTGGTTTTTCGCCCTAGATCAGCAATCACGTTTTTATTTAATGCCACATTTTGGTTGATTAAATCCCAAACAAGCTGCAATCTCCTAAAACGTTTTGCCCTCTCTTACCTATGCGTGGAGTTTGAGAAGAGTTTTAAGCTATTTAATGATGCCATTGAAGATGCAAATGGTGGCCACGTTTTTCTCCATGTGATTCCTTTGGCCACGTTTTGCAAACACTTGTCACTATTTCTTCTACTCCTCCTTAGGCGTTTCGTTCCAATCCTCTTGGGTCTGCTCTCTCATTGGCATTTCGGTTCTCCAAGTTTGGAATTGCTACTTCATTTATCAATTTGGGGCATTTTTGCAAAAACGTGTTAAGGGTTTGGCATTGCGGATTGCTTCTATTTATTGGTTTTCCTTCTTCTTTCCAAGAATTGGTTGCATTTCTTGAAGAGGCATTTTCAGTTTAAAGAAAGGTATGTTCTCTTTCCTTTCTTTCCTTCATTTTGTTATTTTCTTGCTCTCTTGGTTGTCTTTCTTAGTTGCATTTTTGGAATGTGTTGTTCTTCCCCCAAAAATTGGTTTTTGTGAGAGAATTCTTCCCTTGGTATGCAATTTTTGAATTGCATTGTTCTTCCCTAAATTTTCCCTCTTTACTTGTATTCGGGATTTTCAATTCCGACTACAAGTTTGCTGGAAATTCTTGTTCTTCCCCTCCGGTTAAGGGATATTACCATTTTTGGTTGAAATTCCAAGTTGAAAAGTGTGAAATACCGCTCCCTTGCAAATTTGGGTTTTGAAAACTAGATTACATGTTGAAGAGTTCTTCCCATTTTCATGAAAAAGACTTTCCCGGATTTTCCCATTTCTATACATTCATGTTCCCCATATCCGTACTTTCCATTTCCGTCATTTTCCGCAAGTCAAAATCTCATTTTTCGTCCATTTCTCCATTTTCGAATTTACAAGTGTACTTGTATTCGGGTTTTAAAACCCCGATTGCATGTATGTCCTTTCCAACTTGTATACTTGCGAAAATTCTTCCAAGATCCGAAATTGGTCAAAGTCAAGATTTTCCCATTTCTACATATTTCCCCTCTTCCTCTCACAAAATCGTAAAGTTCGAGAATCAAAGTTTTACCCATTTGGAGAAGGAAGAATGATATTTGCAGCTGACTATGATGTTGCCTTAACCCTTTTAAGTCTTCATCACAGTATTCCAGGTTCACAATCAATGACGGATTTGCCGGCATCTCCAACTGCAAAGAAAATGAAATACAAATATGACAAATATCAGAACGAGGTTGCACCTTCCCAAATTTCTTCTCCTTTGGATCGCATCAGAGACACGGAGATACGGCACGTTGATATGGCAGAATTCGTCAACAGGGTAGAAGATCCACAAGATAATAACTTGCAGCGGCTGTTGGACAGCCATATCCATCATGCATCTTCCTTCCCAGTGGCTGCCCTAGAACCTGAGTTTGTTCTTGCATGCGCCCATCATTTTGACAAGGAATCAAGAGTCATCAAAAATGATGATGGTGAAGCTATAATTCGTCTCGATGCGGATACAATCGAGAAGGTCTTCAAAATACCTCCTGCACCTGTTTATATCGAAATCATCAAAGAAAGTGCAGCGGAATATTACGTGAAGAGGGAAAAAGATTGCAAGCGACACATCAACAAGTGGATCCAAGAGCCACAAGCCTCCTTCTCAAGGTGGGCGAAGTTGTACCACTGTGATTTCAAATGGGAGATAGGAGACACCATCACTCTTCTCAGCAGGATGATGGGCCTTGAGCATTCCAATGTCTTTGAGCCATGGATGTATCAGTTCATTATGTTCATATGGCAGTCACATCACATTTCATGGGGGGAAGTCATCAGCGCCGCCTTGTGCGAACAACTTGCAGCAGTTCCTACCACCATGACCTTCTTCATGAATTCTTATTTGGTATATTTAGCAGCATCACTTAGACACTTTCCAGGTCTTTCTACCAAGGGTGATCGCTAGCTTATACCAGTTTGGGAATATTATGACCAATTGCCATTGAGACCCAGCATTTCAGAAGGATCCAAGATGCATTCTTCGGATATTTCATGTGTCAGTTTGACAGGAATCTCAGGAACAAAAGAGTATCAGATGAGGCATGGGTCAAGGTCTCTGAATATGGGTGTTTGTTTCTGCAATTTCCCACCTTCACCTATATGAGGATAGGATGCTATGATGGTCAGCCATACATGCTTCCGAGATACCCAACCGATAAGATAATTCTTATGGAGTTGGGAAGACAAATCATGGCTGTTCACACTTTTCAGTCTGCTAAGCACAAGGTTGGAATGGGGATCTCTACCACAAATCCACTGAAAATTGGCCGATATTCCCTTGTCACATCTGTGAAGGCTAAGGCCATGGAGGCTCAATTGCAGGAAATCAAGCTCAAAAGGTTTAAACCTAGAGCTGATTTTGATTATAGAGGTGTGAAGGAGAAAATCAAGAAATCCTTTGTGCATGTTCATCGCATTGAAGACATTTGGGTAGATCTCCGCACAGAAGCCGAAGTTCTGAAGACGGATTACTGCAGGCTCACTGTTGAGCAAATTGTTGAATTGAACTTAGCGGATATCCCACAAGGGATGATTGATGACGGGCATATACTTGATCCTGAATACACTTCACGAACGGTTGAGGAAGCTCCACTTCCTTTGATCCAATGGTTGCACAAAGAGTGCATCTCCATCCTTGACAGATTTCAGCCTATCTTGGCCAACACTAACGCATGGCTGAAAAGTAATGCTGTTAGACTTATAAAAATCAAGGTTGGTAAAGAAGATGATTCTATGGGACCTCTTGGACGGAAATCTGAGATTCAGGTTGACAATAAGGAGGGTGCTTCATCTTCGGGCACAAGGATTAAGTTACGAGTTAGTTGTGCAGTAGTGCTTCCTCCTGAGGAGACGACTGTTCGTGGGAAGGAAAAATCACGATTCCATGTACAGGTGATTGATCTGGATAATCCAAAAGAGAGGCAGCAATCCGATGATGCTCCTAAGTCTCCAGTTTCAGACTCGCCTCATGAAGTCATTCCTCCAGTTTCCATCGAGACGCCTCTTTCCCCTCCTGATTTGCTTGTGGATGAGTCTCCTCAGAATGCAATTCCCATTTCAGCATACGAGCCATCTCCTGATCATCAACAAGAGAGTGTGTTGAAAGTTCCTGAGAATATTCCTACTTGCATTCAGTTATCAGAAATTGATACTTCCACTTCTGGTTTTGAAGAATTCATGAGGCAATCTTCATGCCCATTGGTAACTGAGCAAACCGTGGTCGCTATCCAAACAGATATTCCTCCCAGGATGACCACGGTGATTCAAACAAAAACTGCTTCTCCTTTACCTACGGCTGTGAATGGAGGGGAGTTGATGACTTTGCCTCCATGGCTTAGTTCTTTTACCCCGAAAAGGAAGAAGCAAGAAATCTCACCTGATGCCTTTGATTACCAGCAACTCAAACGATCCAGATCCAAAGTTGCTAAGAAGGCCAAAACTATCTCTAGGGTAACTGTTGATAGCAACAAGATGAAGGTAGCTGAAATTGTGGAACCTATTGCAGATAAGCCACTTGAAGAAATGTCAACTACTGATTATAAAGTTACAAGGATAGAGTTGGGCAACCAAACGCATGAGGTCATTAAACATGATGCTCAATTTTCTGTTGCTTCACTGGTGCAAAGGTGTGATGATCTTCTAGCAAAGAAAGACAAGCTAGAAGAGGAAAACCGACAACTTATGGCAGCCGTTCATAAAATTACAAAACCTGCTGCTGAAGGGAGTAACTCCATAGGTTCTTCTGGTTCCCAAGAATCAATTCGTGGAGTGGAAAGGGCTGCTCAGAAAGTACAAGCACTGGATTCCTGGGTTGATCAACTTCATGATCAATGTGTACAGGTAATGAAAGACATTTTTCAAATAATGTCTAAGTTGGAAACTGTTGAGGAGAAACTAGATCAAACTTCTAATACTTTCAAAAAGAATTTGGAAAGTGTTGAAGAAAGTTTGACAATTTGGCGTACCATGCCCCAACAACAGCTGAGTGTTCTACAGGAGCACGCCATCATCTCTTCCAGAGTCATGTACTTGGAATTTGAAGAACTCCTGGAAAACAAGACCCTTGTTCTTAAATCTCTCATTGAGGAAATCGGTGATGCAAAGAGATTTCGGGGCGAAGTTTACCGAGATATTGTCTCACATTGTGAAAGGGCCTCTTGCAACATAGTAAGTCAGGGTGGAGAGCTGATTCCAGAAGAAAAAGTTCTTGCTGATTTATAGATGAGAATTCATAATGAATGGAGGAGCGAACAATTCTCGGCAGCTTCGATTCAAGCATTGATGAAACACCAAGCATTTCTGCATGAAATCCAGTCTATCCTGGATAAAAACAATTTTGTGCTCCTCCGCTGTCACGACACTATTGTGAAGACTATGGTTGTTGCCAAGAACACCCATGATCCGAATCCTGAGGAACTACAAGCAAGCATCCGGAAATTTCAAGGATTTGTGTCTTCATAAAATACAACTTAAGTGTTTTTCAACACTTAGTTGAATATTCCTTTTTTGTAATCTTTAGTTGTAATTTAGTTTTGACAAGTTACATGTAAAAGTATTTTTTGTAAAATGCAAGTTACACATTACTTGCACTTTTGTAATTACATGTAAGGCAACTACAAGTTGTGTCCGATTAGGACTGTAGTTGGAATAAGTCTTAGTTAGTTGGAGTAACTCTTAGTTAGTTAATGAAGTCTCAGTTAGTTATTGAATGAGTCTTGGTGGTTGAGAGAATCTCTCAAGTTAGTTAGGATCCTCCCACCTTTTTCTCAAGGCTCCTCTTTTATAAATACTTGAGGTATCCATTGTAATTATGATCTTTTGGGAAAGCAAGCAAAAACTCTGCCAAATTTACAGCAAGAAGTCTTTGAGCTTATGTATGTGAATTGAAGGTTTTGAAGAATAATAAAGAAGGATTACTCAAGTTTTGAGTCTTTGAGCTACATGTTTGAGTTTGAATCTTTTTATTTCTTCTATGCAAAGTGTTTCTAAAGGAGCTTAGTCCAATCTGATTTGAAGTCTTTGAGCTGCAAGTAGAGAAGATTAATTAAAATAGGAAAATCTCTAGAAGGAGCAGCAAATCTTTGAGCTTGCATCTATTCTTGAGGAAAAATTACTGTTTGATAAGAAATAGCAGCAAGTCTTTGAGCTTGCATTAGTTCTTATCTTTATGTTGAAAGAATAAATTATTCCAGTCTTTGAGTTGTTATCTTTTATTCGTTGTAAAATTTAGTATAGAAAAGGGTAGATAGGACTTCCAATAGTCAAGTCTTTGAGCTTGATATTCATGTCTCGTCCCGAAGGAAGTTACGGAAGTCTTTGCGCTTTCAGGAAACTTCATTTCCTTTCTCTCATTTCACTTGAAAGTAGTTACTGCAGTTCATATTCAATCGCTATCCTTTTCTGTGAAGAGAAATGGATATTGTCTTTCTTGAAGAAAGAAGGAAGACTGTTGTACCATCCTGTTTTTATTTCAGTTTTAGTTAGATAGGGGGAGTCTTCCTTTAATTAGCAGAGTTTTTACTCTTGTGTTGTGGTTGAAACCACAATTTTGTATATTTCCCCAAGTGTACAAAATTTTCAACCAACATAATGGTAAGGGATCTCAATGTGTTTTGATCTATTATGAAATACCGCGTTCACAGAAAGCTTAATACAGCTTTGATTATCACAGTGTATAATAGTAGGGGGCATGGATTGTCCAAACAATCCTACCAGTAGTTTCCTCAACCATACTGCTTCTTGAGCTCCCATTGATGCTGCAATATACTCAGCTTCCGTGGAGCTCTGAGCAACTGAAGATTGCTTTCTACTGAACCAAGATATCATGGCAAATCCCAAGCTAAAACAGCAACCTGAAGTACTTTTACGATCAACAACACTACCGGCCCAATCTGAGTCAGAGTATCCGTGAACATATTTCTACATTATCATATTTTACTCCCAGTCCAATAGTTCCACGAAGGTACCTCATGATGTGTTTTGCTGCTACAAGGTGTATTTTCTTGGGTTCACACGTGAATTGACTAAGAGCGTTTGTTGTATAAAAAATGTCTGGCCAGGTATTTACCAAATACATCAGTGATCCAATTATTTGTCGATAGAGAGTATGATCAACTAATTTTGACTCAAAGGCTGCATCTTTTAGTTTATGTAGATTTGTTTCCATGGGTGTTGACATGGGTTTGTTGTCCATCATTCCAAATCTGTTTAGAATATCAATAGTGTATTTACCTTGATTCAGTATGATATAATTGGCTTCTTGCCATACTTCTAGTCCCAGAAAGTAATGTAGGAGACCCAAGTCTTTCATATCAAATTCAGAAGCCAGATCTTTTTTGCACATTATGATTAGATGATCTTCACCTGTGATTAATAAATCATCAACATAAAGGATGAGAATTAACATGTAACCATTTGTTACTTTGAAGTAGAGGTTAGGATCTACTTCATTCTTGGAGAATCCTAACTTGTTGAGGTAATTATCTATTCTTTCACACCAGGCTCTAGGGGCTTGTTTGAGCCCATAGAGAGCCTTCTTCAATTTGCAAACATGAGAAGAACTATTATGAATAGTGAAACCTTCAGGTTGCTCTAGGTACACTTCTTCTATGATACCATTCAGAAATGCAGTCTTTACATCCATCTGGTGTATTTTCCATCCTTTTGAGGCAGCAATAGCAATTATGGTCCTTACTGAAGTGTACCAAGTGACTGGAGCAAATGTTTCTTCACAATCAATTCTAGCCTTTTGAGAGAACCCTCTAGCAACAAATCTAGCTTTGTGTTTTTCAATACTTCCATTTGCCGCATGTTTGATTTTAAACAGCCATCTAGATGTAACAACTGATTTTCCTTTAGGTCTAGGCACAATATCCCAGACATCATTCTTCAGAATGGATTGGTACTCTTCAATCATGGCATCCTTCCAAACTTGATTTTTTAAGGCTTCTTCAACATTTGGAGGTTCGGATTTGATGAGTTCACTCATAAGAGCAACATAATTTAAATAACCTCTTGGTTTCTTGCTTTCTCTAAAAGTCCCCTTGGGTGCATCATAGATCTCTGCTTCTTCAATTGTTTTCCTTGCCCAGAGTGGTCTTTTTCTGTTAGTAGCAGGTTCAAGAGGTTCAGGGTAGAATTCATTGGTTCATTATCTTCTACAAGTATCTCCCTCTGAATCTCAGTGTCAGGATCCTCGGTCACGTCTTGAGAAGACTCATCATTTGCTTCATTAGTGTTTTTAGAAATTTTGAATGCAATGTCTTCTTCAAAGGTTACATCTCTGCTAAGTTCAATGATATTCTGACCGGGAACATATATCTTGTAGGCTTTGGATGTTTCACTATAACCGACAAATATCCCTTTCTTTCCTGATGGCTCTAGTTTGGATCTTTTCTCCTTAGGAACGTGGATGTACACTGGACAACCAAATATTCTTAAGTAACTTAAGTTAGGCTTATTTCCTGTAAATGCTTCTTCAAGAGTTATATTGTCAAGAATAGAGTGAGGACATCTGTTTTGTATATAAACAGCGGTGTTAGAGGCTTCAACCCAAAATGAGGTGTGAAGGTTTTGATCATGCATCATAGCCTTGGTTGCTTCTATTATGGTCCTGTTTTTCCTTTCAGCTACCCCATTTTGTTGAGGGTTGTAGGGAACAGTGTACTCCCTCCTAATCCCGGCTGTACTACAAAATTCTTTAAAGTTTTCAGAGATATATTCTCCCCCATTATCTGACCTTAGAGTTTTAATTATTTTCCCAGTCATGTTTTCAATTAAGGCCTTAAGTTCCTTAAATTTCGATAGTACTTCATTAGATTCCTTAAGTTTTAGGAAGTAAATCCAGGTTTTCCTGGAGTAGTCATCAACAAAAATAACATAGTACAAAAATCCCCCTAAGGAGGGTACTGTCATTGGACCACATAAGTCAGTGTGAATGAGTTCAAGTATACTTTTGGATTTGTTCTCACTACAATAAAAGGTCCCCTTAGAGTTCTTGCCTAGAACACAACCCTTACATATCCCTTGGTGTTCTTGATTTAATTTAGGTAGTCCTGTAACAAGTTTTCCTATGGAAGGTAGGGCACGGAAGTGAAGATGCCCTAACCTTCTATGCCATATTTCATTAGTAGTGAAAACATCATGAGTTAAGGCTTGGTTTTAAAATATTGCAAAGTTTGTATAAACATCCATCCCGAATCCCTATTGTGTATGCCTTCTTTATGTTTGAGTTCTTAGGCCAGGTTAGAACTTTTCCATCCAAGAAGGTGATTCAATTTCCTTTGTCTTCAAGGGCTGAGATAGAAACCAGATTTCTTTTGATGCCTGGTACAAATAGAACTCCTGTTAGTTGAAGAGAAACTCCAGATTTCAGATGAACTGTACAAGTCCCGATTCCTTTCACAAGGTATGTGGAGTTATCTCCTATGGTAACTTCCTCATTTGAGTTTTCTTCAAAACCATCCAGTTGTTCTATGAATCCCGTTATATGACGAGATGCTCCGCTGTCAATGACCCAAGTATTGCTGCTAGCCATTAATTCACTTGATAGAGCTGAAAAGAATATCATTTTCTCTGTATCTTTGTCTTTACTGATTTCAGCTAATGAGGCTTGATTCTTGAGTCTTTCTAGGCACTTCATGGCAAGGTGTCCATATTGGTCACATCTATAGCATTGTATCTTAGACATGTCCTTCCTTCTTTTGAATGAATGTTTATTTTTGTCTCTTCCTCCTTTTCGTTTGAAGTTTCCTTTCTTCCCTTTCTTGTGAGAATTTGTGTTTAATACTTGAATCTCTCCATTGGCATTGTTTAGCCCGATACCTCTAGTTGTTAGTCTAGACTCTTCCTGAATGCAGTCGGTTTTTAGTCGATCGAACTTTGGAAGTTTGGATCGTGCGCTTATCCCTTGAATAAAAGCTTCCCAAGATGTAGGAAGTCCGTTGAGTGCCAACATTGTTAATTCTTTGTCATCAATTGTATGTCCAATTGTAGATAATTGAACCCTTAACTCAGTTATTCTTATGAAATAAGATGTAATAGATTCGCCCTTGTTCATTTTTACATGATGCAATTGTTGTTTTAGTGAGAGAGCTTGGCTGGTGTTGTTAATCTCGTACATGTCTCCTAGGAAGGTAAACATGGCATGTGCAGTGTCCAACTTTGATATAGCAGGAACTATATGATCTTTTACTGCATCTACTATGATCTTCATGGCTTTGTTGTTGCTCCATTTCCATTGAATTTTCTCATCTTCATCATCTGGTATAGATACGGTATTTTCCACAAAAGTATCTAATTCTTGTTCTCTAAGTGTCATCATTAATCTGAGTTTCCATGAGACGAAATTTGTGGCACCCTCAAGTTTGTCTTCAAATCTAAGTCCATTCACCATGATTGCTATTTTCTTCTTGATGGTGATTTGGATTCTATGTAATTATATTTGCTCTTGGTATTATTTTCAACGTGGCTCTGATACCATGTTAAGGAAAATGAGATCTGATTATAATACCTTACTTTATTTGATGTATGCACTCCTTGATCCAATACTGATTCAGATTTACTCTGGTATGAACAGGTAAGTTCGATTTGAAATAATGAAGGATCGAAGCACTTGTAATGGAGAGATGACTGCACTTGTAGTGGCACTGGTTTTTCTACGTTCTATGTTTTCCAAATGCAGATCCGAAGAAATATAAATAGGTGAACGGAGAGGCATGTCTCTACGTGGACTAGCCCACGTAGAGCCATGCCTCTACATGAGACATGTTCGTTCACTAATAACCACGATAGTATCCCACCAATAACAACAATAATATAACATTAGCAATGTTTAATTAATCACGGTGATAATATCGATTCCTTTAATCGATAATGATTATCGGGTTTTATGAAAGTTTCAGTGCATGGTTAATTTAAACATAATTATTTTTATTTAATCCGACAGAAGCTATAACATTAACATTTGGCTGCTTCTACTATAGTTCTTCTTTTCTTTTCTGCTACCCCATTTTGTTGAGGGTTGTAAGGAACAGTGAACTCACTCTTAATCCCAACATTATTACAAAAAAATTTAAAGTTTTCAGAGATGTATTCCTGTCATGTCCCCTCCTTAATCATTATATATACATAGGAAACGAAGAAATAATTATTATTAATTAATATAATAATTACCAACGAATTATTTATTATTTATTTGTTTATTAAATTAATAATATTATAAACACAATTTACATACTATGTTTATTACTTATAATATTATTTATTACTTATTATTTATTTATTTATTAATAATTTTAAATTAATAATATTATACATTATTAGCTCTATATTAAAGAAGATACATGATTCCCTCAAATCAGTGACTAAAAGTTATTAAAAGAAATCTAAAGAATGTGGTTACGTGGCTGCTCAATTAGAGGAGGTTGCATACGTTTAAAGGAAATAATGCAACAGCAGTTATCTTTAAGACGGGCAATGAATTAACATTAAGATTAGAGTGATCTCTATTAGTAACGGGTAGCGATTACTACTAAAAAGATAGCAAATATTAAACAACAAAAAGGCACGATTAATAGGTAGTCAAAAGGCTCAATAAAGAGGCGTGTCTCGTCATAAGGCAAGATATATAATAGAAGTCATGATGAGAGAAAGGAAAGAATACGGAGGGAATAGTAAGAAAATAAGCCTGACTAATAACAGTCATCACACAGCATAGGGAGAATAGTTAAAAAGAATAGCACGTAAAAATTAAGGAGACACATACAAGAAGTTCGCTGGCCTTAAGGAATAAAGTAATACTAATATGATGTGGCACTATTCAATATTATTAATACTGTAATAATATAATATACTGTAATATAATATAATATAATGATGTCAATATAGCATAATGCTGGTAATAAAATATCAGACTGTAATATAATATAATAATAATATTACATAAATATGTAATGTAATATAATAATGTTATTACATAATGCAGATAACATAATATAATGTTATTAATGGGATATAATATAATAATGTCATAATGACAGTTAATAAATAACTGTCTATATGACAATTAAGTAAATTATATGATATAGTCTGTAATACTTTGTGGTATCTTGTGTGATTCTCCTTGAGGATAGGAGGAGGAAAGGCAAGGGAGACAACGCAGGAACTGCAGATTGGAGACCAGACTGCGGGTGCAGACAGGTAAGAGGTGTCACGGAATGTAGGTGTAAATAGATATAAATAATAATAATTAATATATATATTAATGAATATAATGAATAGTTAATATATATATTAATATAAATAATGAACATTTGAATACACATGTTAAGGAAAGGTTCTTAGGTGTTAATTAATATGTATGAACATAAGTAATAAATACGTATCAATGAATAGTAGGAATATATGTTAAAGAAATAAATGTGAATATTGGTTAATGAACATTTTTATGTATATATGTTAGCGAATACATGTTAAATCAGGAATATGTAAATGTGGATTATGAAATGGAAAATAGTAATAAAATGCAAAAATGTATTATAAATGTGAAATACATGTTGGAGGCTATAGGGAGGAAACTCCTCTTAATCTAAGGGAGGGATTATGATAATTCCGAGGGCAGTATATATACTAAAAACTGATATGCATATGTATGGCTTGGTTGATAAAACTCAATCAAGAAGAGAAAGATCTGGTCATAACCCCTTGAGAACTTGGATGATGGAGGCATCACCCAAGACAAGGTAAGGCAAGGGTCTTCCTTGGTTGGCTTGGGTATAAGAGGTTATACCCAGGACAGGACTCAAGGTCGGACCGATCCCCTTCAGGACTTGGTTGATGAAGGCATCACCCAAGGCAAGGTAAGACAAGGGTCTTCCTTGGAGGGCTTGGGTGTAAGAGGTTACACCCAAGACAGGATTCGAACTCATCTTCGATTTCCTGGAGGGTTTGGAACCAAGGGGTTCCAAGAGGGCGAGCTTCACGGCCGCCTAAGGACATCTTGGAACCAAGGGGTTCCAAGAAGGCGAGCTTCACGGCCGCCTAAGGACATACATTGTATGGTATTCGTATCCTTTTTATTAGATAAAAATTATAATTATGTTAATTAAGCATAAAAGTTAGATTGCAATTTAGATTACTTATATATATCTATATATATATGTTTGTCGTGTTCTAACAATCTGTTTTGCAGGTTAATGATCTCTAACTAGTAGGGACATTACAATTCCCCCCCCATTATCTAATCTAAGGGTCTTTATACTTTTACTTGATATATTTTCTACTAAAGACTTGAATTCCTTAAACCTTTAAAGGACTTCATCAGACTCTTTACACTTTAGAAAATATATCCATGTCTTCCTAGAATAATCATCTACAAAAATAACATAATACAAAAATCCTCCTGAGGAGGGTACTGACATAGGCCCACATAAATCAGAATGAACAATTTCCAATACATTTTTGGATTTACTTTCACTATTATGAAATGTGCCCTTGGTATTTTTCAGTAAGGCACACCCTTTGCAGATTCCTTCATGTTCTTGAATCAGCTTAGGTATCCCTATCACCATTTTCTCTATAGAGGGTAAAGCACAAAAATGAAGATATGTGAGGCCTCACCTCGACTCAGTCTGACATTCAGTGGATTTTATATTTAGACTATTATGGATACTTTATTTTGATGCATTTTGAGACTTAGAACTTACATGATTTCAGGATTTGGATAACATTGCTATGATTTGATGATTTTACTTATATGCCTTATGAGATAGAACACTACTTGATTGTTAGATAAGATGATATTGCAATGATAGATGTCGTTATTTTATTTGCAGGACTTTTCTATGATAATAGAACTATGATGTATGGTTAAGTTTATGTGAATTGGGATGAAATTGTTTATGAGAACTTTGCTTGATAAAAGATGTATATAATCTGTGCAGATGAAAATTGTATGCAAGTGATGATGTGTATTGTTATTCCTTTGAATTATATTATATGTGGATATTTGAAAGTACTAATGTGTAAATTGAGATGCGCAGGAAATTTACCATGTGACCATGGAAAATTACGGAGAACCAAACCTAGACTTATGTATGTTCGTAAGCCAGGGGTTGTCTATTTGGAGAGACAACACCCCGTTTGTGTGTACTTTATTCGTAACAGTATATGCTGCATGAGTGTTAAGTGTTATTTAAATTTAATGTGTAAAACCACAAGAGACAATTTCATGTTTTATTTTGTAAAAGTGTTTTATTTGTGTCACTTGACACGTGTGGATTTAAATTTAAATGTTTTATTTGGTCTCTTGGTGGGAAAGTGTTTAATTATAGTTCTTCTTAAATAAAATAATGTGTTGTCATAAATACTTTGGGAATATAATATTTGGGGTGGTCAACTTATGTTTGACCCGAAAATAAACTTCAGAGGGGTTTAAAATGGGTTAAATGAACACCTAGGGGTAGTTTAATAGGGTTTCCTAAAGCCCATAAGGTATACCTAGGGGTTAGGGGTATTTTTAGGCAAGTTTCTACTTTATAATGATCTTTTTAACGCTTTAAAAATTGGCTTTTTTGAGTTGTGCGAAAATTGAAAATTAGAAGTTTAAATCTAATTTAGATTTTTCTTATTCGAATGGGAGTCTTTTTGCATTCTGCTTTTCTTCTTTTTTTGGTTTTTTGAAACTTGTGAGAACTCAGAGAGTGAGCTTCTTAAGCAAGATTTTTGGGAATTGAAGGGTAATCACCCACTCTCCATTTTTGGAGACGAGAAATTTTGAAAAGAAAATAATGTTATGGAATAGAAAAATTGATTAAGGGTAGAAGGAAAAAGATTCGTGGATTGGGCAGCTCTTCATCAAATATCATAATACCTTTGGGCAGATTAAGGTTGGTTTCAATTATTCATTATAATGTCTTCTTCTTGCTTATGTCTGGAAGTTTGTTGGTGTAAGAAATCTGTGTTCTTGAATGTTTCTTTTGAAATTCATTTGGTATTTTTGCATTATGATTTGTTTGTGTTTTGGGAGTTTTCTCAAGACCTCTTACTCTTGGGAGAGAAGAAGATCTTGTGGGTGGTAGCAGTGACAACCCTCGAGTGAAAGACTCTCTTTTGAGAGCGATCACAAGGCATCTTTGTGTGACCCTTGCTGCATGGCCTGTTTGTGCAATGGGGGTCATAAGGAGGGATATAAGGCTAGAATGCCTTTGGGGGGCATAAGGAATAAGGGGTTGAGATTCTTGATATATTTATTGTGCCATGAGGTGGCTTCTTGTTTATTTCATACTTGCAGTTCTCCTCAGGGTATTGGTCCACTACCACCCTTTGAAAAAATCATCACCAAAGTGTGGTGCTGTGAAGCCAAGTTGGGAGTGTGTCTAATTATCTGTATGCATTGCCTTCTATGTGTTTGCCTATATGTTACCCGTCTAGGAATTGGTTCTCCGAGCTCGGGGGTGGCTACCAGTTAGCCTAGGCTGGGAGGTGAGCACTCCGTGGTCATATTTGTTTTTTCTATTATGCAGGAAAGTCAGGAGAAAGAGAATAGGAACCATGAAAAGACACAGAAGATTATTGTTGAAGATACTTAAATCCAGTTGCAAATATTTGTTTTAATTTGATTCAGAAGTATGCCCTCATTCATAGAAATGAGAGGCAAGTTGTAATTCTTGAAAATAGACTTGAGTTTTATTGTTGTAGCTAAGCAAGGAAACATCCTGTAAATATGCAGAATATCTTAGAGTTGTAAAAGCTTATTTTATTTCTACTTCTGTTTGGGTTTTAGAAAAAGAAAAGCCTCTTTGAGTTGCATGTAAAAGCTTCTTTTGTATTATGGAAAAATTAGTTTCAAATAAATTTTATCTATATTCTACTTGTTGAAAAGTATGAGTTATTTTGCTGAAGAATTCTAAGTATTAAAAAAAAAAAATAAGAGTGTTTTAAGTAATTGTTTTATTAGTGGAAAAATCAATGAATGTGTTTTATTCAGAATAGTATGATGTATTTTTAAAAAAAAAAAGTGTTAGAATAAAAGTTTAGCAAAAGATCTACTTCTATTTCTTTTATCAGCAATTAGAATAAATAAATAAAAGAGCCTAAGTTATATATCAATTATTTATATATATATATATATATATATACTTAAATGTTTATTTGTGCACATGTAATTTTGGATTTACATAATGTGTTTTCCATTGTTATTCTATTTAAAATTTTGTATGTAAATCTTATTAAAAAAAATATATATATTTTTATATATATTCACCCTTAAAACTTTTATATATATAAATTTATATAAATATAAATATATATATATATATATATAAATATATATACATATATATATATATATATTTATATATAGTATATTTTAAAAAAAATATATAAATTAAAAAAAAAAAAGGAGATTTGGGTTCCACGCGGGCCGCACTGTGTGTACACACAGTGAGGGCCGCGCGGCGCCCACTGTGTGAACACACAGTGCGGGCCGCTCGGCTCCCACTGTGTGGACACACAGTGGACGGCCGCGGCCGCCACTGTGTGGCCACACAGTGCTGTGAGCCGCTAGCGGCGCCCACTGTGTGGACACACAGTGGTGCCGCAGCGCCCACTGTGCGCCCACACAGTGGCGCCTCGGCCCTCCCTGTCGCCTTCTTCGAACCTGCAATGAAAATGGCTGCCGCCTTGGGGTTTCGGCCCTATTAAAAACACTCAGTGGTAAGCAAAAAAAAAATGGATTAAGCCCTAGCTCGGGTAGGGCTAGGGTAAATGAATTAAATTTTACATGATAGTTTAGAGTTGATAATATATTATAAAAAAAATAGAACCCTAATTAGGGTTGGGAAAATATTGTTTATTATTTTGGATAGTTATTTTAGAAGAATTAAGATATATAAATATATGTAAATATATATATCAAAATATATATATATATATATATATAATTCTGGTTATATTTGGAGTAAGTAATTAATAGAGATTTAAATATTTAAATACCTCTGAATTGGTTTCTAATAGGTAGTAAAAGAAAAAAAAAGAATATACAAATTTATGAATAAACCCTGGTCTTATAAAATTCAAATGTATTTAGCGAGTTAAATGCTTAATATTGCCCTAGTTAATTTAATTAGAGCATTAAAATTTTAAAATGGTTGTTTAGACTGTATGGTCATATTGGAGATTGAATTAATTTTCCTCTCCTATTTCTTTAGCGTGATTGTTTTAATAAACTTAATGACTAGGTATCTCGTGGAGATAAATTTAAACCAGTTAGTTTTCCGCAATTAGAATTAAACAAATTATCGATGCTTGGTTCGTTTCAGAATTAGCTCGAATATAATTATGGGAATTTCATTAACGCTTGTCGTGTGAGCGAACTTGTTAATTAATTAGTATTTTATAAAAAAAAAAATCATTCCGTTTTTGCCCTAAATTTTGGGCATGACAAGATGCCCTAATCTTCCATGCCATAATTCACAAGTGTTAGAGGATTCATGAATAAGTGCTTGTGAAGGAGAGGTGCAAAGTTTGTATAGGCACCCATGTCGAATTCCAATGGCGTGTGCCTTCTTGATGTTTGAGTTCTTAGGCCAGGCTAAGAATTTTCCATCCATGAAGGTGATTCTATATCCTTTGTCTTCAAGAGCTGATATGGAAATTAGGTTGCGTTTGATGCCTGGCACAAATAGTACACCTGTTAATTGAAGGGCAATGCCTGATTTTAGTTGAATGGTATAGGTTCCAATCCCATTCACTGGGTAGTTTGAATCATCCCCAATTGTGACTTCCTCATCAGATTTTTCTATCATAGTGTCTAAGTGCTCTTTGAATCCTGTTATATGCGGAGATGCCCCACTGTCTATTGCCTAGGTGTTAAGGTTGGTTGATACTTGACTGGATAGAGCTAAGTAAAATACAAGTCTTTTAGAGTCTGTGTTGGCCTCCCTGACTTCAGCAATCGAGGCTTGAGGCTTAGGTCTATCAGGACACTTTACAGCAATGTGACCATATTTATCACATCTAAAGCATTGTACTTTAGATAGGTTCCTCTTCCTTCTGAATGATTGCTTCCTAGTTGAGTCCTTACCTCTCCTCTTCTTGGAGTTATTCCTCTTTCCTCTTTTGTGAGACTGAGAATTTAGGGCTTGCATCTCTTCATTTTGGGAGTTAATTCCAGTCCCTCTAGTGATCAATCTGGATTCTTCTTGTATACAATCAGTCTTCAACCGATCAAATTTGGGGAGTTTGGATCGAGCACTAATTCCTTGAATAAACGATTCCCAAGAAGTAGGAAGTCTATTGAGTGCTAGCATAGTCAGCTCCTTGCTATCGAATGTGTGACCAATTGTAGATAATTGGTTTCTTAGCTCTGTTATCCTCATGAAATATGAAGTGATAGTTTCACTTTGGTTCATTTTGATGTGGTGGAGTTGTTGTTTTAAAGCAAGAACCCTGCTAGTGTTATTTATCTCAAACATGTTCTCTAGTGTTGAAAACATTAGATAAGCAGTATCTAATTTTGAGATAATAGGAACAACATGATCTTTTACTCCATCCACCAATAGTTTCATAGCTTTATTATTATTTCTCGTCCATAGGAGTTTTTCATCTTCTTCTTCAAGCATGGGTAAGGCCTTTTCCACAAGAGTGTTTAACTCATGTTCCTTTAATGCGAGCATCATTCTAAACTTCCAAGATACAAAATTTGCAGCTCCTTCAAGTCGGTCCTCAGGTCTAACTCCATTCACCATTTTGTCGAATATAGAATCCTAGAACTTTTAATGGAGATTGATTGTTTCCCTTTTACAAATGTAATCGGATCTTTTCTTCAAACTAGCTCTGATACCATGTTAAAGTTTGGATCAGATTAGATGTGTGAGTAGTTTTTATTTATTTCTAATACTTGATTCACACTAAACTATATGACAATGAACTCTTGAGTGCAGGTTGCTTCTTATGTGAAGGGAACACAACTTAATTCATAAAGTATTTGTAAGATTTCTAAATTAAGGAGATTGATATCTAATGGCTTGCACTTTCGATTACTGTACTTACCTATTAGAATCGAACTCCATCATAATATATACCTTACGGTATAGGCATGTCAATGAACAGACATGCCTCTACGTACATGGAGACGTGGATGAATAGGCATGCCTCCACGTACGTGAAGACATGTCTCTTCATTGAGATGCCTCTTAACATACTGAAAATAATAATCCGATTTGCAAGACAATGATTCTCCTAATCGTTTGTTATCAGTTTAACAATAGACAACGATTCTCCTAATCGTTTGTTATCAGTTTGACAATAGTTAACGATTCTCATAATCGTTGGATTCTCATAATCGTTGGATTCTCATAATCGTTGGTTATCACTGTTATCTGCAAGTAACGATTCACATAATCGTTTTTAGAAGGAGATCGACTATTGTCGATATACACAGCGATAAATGATATCGAACTATTAATGTGGAGGATCAATTTATATTCATCATTTCATTTGATCAATATAATCGATACTTATATAGATACAGTGCTCATATTCGATTTGGTATAAACAATGTGATTAATATAAATTATGTATATATAAACATTCATATATATAATAATAATAAGAACACTTATTATTATTACATATATTAATATGTATATATTCATATCAACTATAATCAGCATTACTTATACATATGATTTTATGAGACTACTCCGACCGAAGCTCTAAATCATCAACATTGACAACATTTAATATTTGTTAAAATTACTTAAATTTTTCGAGGTGATTGATTCAGGTTGAACTTGCTTTTGTAGATCAATGCCGCTGGAAAGAGCCAAGGGAAACTTAAAGCTCAGATTGAAGAACGCCAAGGCCGGAGGATAAAGATGCAGCGTGCAGGATCAAAATGGTGATCACAGATGCATTGAAGAGCGTGCCATAAAGTCGGGACCAAGGTGATGCTGTTGTGAATCTCTGAAAGGCATCAGCAGAACACTCAGAAGATGCACAACTGGAAATCCAGAAAAATCTGTGTATAAAATAGAGGTGACTTTATTGTAAAATAGTTACCTCTGGGTCCCCATTAATGTATTTAAAACAAGGGGACATAGGTTAGTTATTCCTCAACTACTTCATTGACCAAATTGATGTAGAATAGTGGTTGGTAGCTGAGAAAGTGGTTGAGGGTAGCAATTGGGAACTTATGGGAATTACTAGGCATTGGCTAAAACTGCTAGGCTTCTAGAAATCAAATTGCAGCCATTGGATGGTTTCAATCCTGGTGTCATGAACCATGCCTGATCTATGTATAATAAAACCAAATGTAATAGAAATCATAAATTGTAAATACAATGGTTCAAATTCTAATCCATAAATCTTTTGTGTACATTTATATTGATGTATTATATTTTGATGTATTATTTACTAACTATTATACTAATGTATTATGTTGATGAATTATTATATTGATTATTCTAATACACTTATATTGATGTATTATTTACTGATTAATAATCAGTAATTAATTGTATGATACACCAGTTTTAAAAAAATAATAAAAAATAAAATAAAATAAAATAGTTAAGGAATAAGTAAATCACTAACAATGTAATTTAGATAATACCATATGAAAATTCATTCTCAAATCATATTTTGCAGTGACCTCATTCTTCGTTTTTTCTCTAATCCTTGCAAAGATAAGGAGTGTGTGGGGGAAAGGAAGAGTAAATCGGTCACATGGCAAAAATGTCCCAAGACAGGTAGAGATCCTTGAGGGAGCTGCATGTAAACTGTGTCATGCACCCTTGGCAAATTAAATCTTCCATTGTTACATCCCACTTGTGCCCTAGTTGTTTATATGTTGTGATTACGCCATGCTATATGTGTGCCCTAGTTGATCTATGATATACTTGCAAGATGTTTAAGCATGCCCTAGATGTTCATGTTTAAATTGAATGAATGTGCCCTAAATGTTCATGTTTAAATTGAATGAATGTGCCCTAGATGTATATGCATAATTGAATGATGCTAATTGTGCTTAGAATAATGAATTGATGACTTAATAGTTAACATTATGACATGATGTTTCATTTTTGTTAATGATACTTGAAATGTCAGAGTAGGACAAGATTTTGATCTAACTCATTGAACTGGCCAAGTGTATGCATGAGATCGTCGACCTCCGAGAAGGGAGGGGAAGTATCATCAAGTCGGGAGGTAAGGAGAGAGAACTTATGCCATCTGGGAAACCCTAACCCTGAGTCAGGTAGTCTCATGTTGACCTTGGTCAAAAGGCATGAAATGATAAGTTGTGACTCCCTCAAACATGAGATAAAAAAGGGAGAAGAAAAACTCATTTGAGGGGGGGAGAATTTGGAAAATGAGAAGTGCATATCTGATTTAAATAAGAAATGCAGATTTGATTGTGGAAGGTTGTGTCCCTTCAAAGGGCAGAAAGAATGAAGAATTGCACTCTTTCAAAGGGAGCTGATAGTGAAAGGGTGTGTCTCTTGCCAAAGGACATACATGATGAAGAGGTGTGACCTCTCCCTCACATTGAGAGATATAAAGGGAAGGAATCAAAAGCATCTAGTGACATCACCATGGATCAGATCAGATCGGAACTGTTATTAAGTTACGGGCAGTAACATCTTTGTTCTTGGTGGTATGCATGGGAATGTGTGTAATAAGTATGCTTAATATATGAAGCCCGATAATTTTCTTATGCAGAATTAATAGTAATATTAATATGGACTGCAATATGTATGACAATCATACTTAATTTCATATATATTCATAATACATAAGAAATTGGTATACTTGTAGTCTAAATCATGCTATTGCTGTCAGTATTTAAGAAGATTGGAATGAGATGTTCCAAAGAGGGGCAGTCTAAATCCAAGCAATAGGTTAAGTCCTAAGATAGGGTGGGGATCAGCGGCCCATAAGCCTTGAGGGTATAGACCCAAGATAGGTAAGGGCTTGGATCTGTAAACTTTGAGGGAACCTATTGTATTTGGTCTCTAAGCGCTTTGGTAAGATACATAAATCCTTCTCTCTTGAAACTGAAGTAGTAATAGGGTCTGATAACTATATTAAGAACTATGAATGATGAAATTAATCATCTAATGAAGAAAATAAATAAGAACTTGTTGATAACTAATTGAAGAATAACAATCAATTTTAGTATATTGAAATAGATCAAGGGACAATACAAGCTGTGAGTGCAAGAGAGGCAAAGGAACGCGGGTGAGAGTGAGACGGTCCAATCTGGTCAAATACACATAGTACCTTCTGAGTGAAAACAATGATGAATACCCAGGAGAAGCAGAAATTCCCTAAATTTATAGGGGATAGATCGGAGGATCCCATATGCCATTGCAAGACCTGCATAACAATATGGGAGCCAAATGCTCAGGACGACCAAGATTACTAGTTGAAGGCATTCCCCGCCACCCTACGGGGAATTGCCATTGACTAGTATGTAGACCTAGCGGCTCAATACAAAGCATCGTGGAACGAACTAAAGAAGGTATTTCAAGAAGATTTTAAACTATTGAGGGACGACAATGAAATTGTTGCAAAAATTTACAACACTAGGCAAGGGAAGAATGAGAACGTGCAAGCATATAATCGTAGGCTCAAAGAACTACTGAACAAGATGGAGAACCAAATAGCCGATGGGTTGAAGAAGAGGTGGTTCACTGAGGGATTCGCCCCCTCACTATGCAAGATGAAAGTAGTAACTTCATCTGCATACGCCGATGCTTACAATCGGTCGATGGGCATCGAGAGTGAAAACAAAACACCCTCACGAGGGAAAAGGAAGACCGACGATGACGAGAGCACCGAAGATAGCAGTGATGAAGAATCCAAAACCATATAGGCCCTTCAATGAGATATGTTGAGAATGATGAAAGAATTGAAGGCCGTGAAAGGAACCAATAAAGAATGTAATGAACTATGGTGAACTGAGTGCAAAATTGAGGGGCACACGAAAGGTAATTATCCTACAAAGATGTTTTGTGAGATTTGCCAAGTGATGGGTCATTTAATAAAGGAATGTCCATAAAATTTGAAGACTAGAAGTACACAAGTACTCTTCACATAGAGAGAGTCAAGCCCATTGAAACCGCAAAATGTATTGCCAGGTGATTATGCAAATCAACAAGGGCAAAATCAAATACAGTACGACTCTAAAGGACGTCCTATCATATAGTACCAACAATGTAATGAATGGGGACACTTTGTGAGAGACTTCCAGAATAACAAAGACAAAGTACAATTATTGTGTAAATGGTGTGGACCAAGTGACCATAAAGACACTAACTGCCCAAAGTAGAAGTGTATTAATAAGTTGGACGTGGAGGAACAAGATGAGGCAGTTCTGGCCATCAAGAGAGCACAAATGAAGAAGGCGGTGTACTCGGACTCTTGTGCGGAGAAGGAACAACTCCGAGAAGCTAGAGCCAAAGTAGAACAAGTGCTAGCAAAGGAACGGGTAACCTCTAATGTAACTGCAAGTACGTCATTGCACGAATCAAAGAACATAGTTCAGTAGGTGCTACAAACTTCCATACCCATCAAAGTGGTAGACCTTCTTCAAACTATGTTGCAACTAAGAGTGGCAATTACCAACACGGTCAATGACGACACAGTTAGTCAAAAACAATGTAAACCACAAGAGGAACCGAAAGGGAAACCACCACACGAAGGGAATGAGGCCAGTGATCCAATGTTGTTGACGGTGAGCATCAGAAGGAAGGGGGTCGTCGAGATGGAAATAATGAGGAAAAAGTTGACAAACACCATCATCGATGGAGGCTTGGGAGTAAATGTATTGCTAGAGGATACTCAGAAATTCCTTGGAAGACCAACACTCTGGCCACCAACCCTCCACTTGGTAGGTGTCAACTATCACGACATCGAGTTGTTGGGAACATTGATGACACAAAAAGTAATGATTGGGACACAACAATTCTTCTTGAACTTCGTAGTCATCCTATTGTAGAAGAAGGCATACAACGCACTCCTCAGGAGGGGATGGTTGATTACTACCAAGGAAAATTATAACTGGAAACAGAACACACTCTCAATCGAGAGTGACAGGAGGAAGCACATCATCGACTTGAGGAATCAAGTGGTGAGTGAAGAATTGGCATCCTCCAACTCAAAGTTCGAGGGTGGAGATTTTGGGATGGACGAAGGACGTAAAACAATGGAACCTAATGACGAAGGGGTACTGGAATTGGAAGATTGCTTGGAGGATGAAACAAGTTCCCTCAATAGATTATTCCACTATCAAATTAAGGACTACGACGTATTTTTGCCAACGTGTAATTTTCTTGAAGCCATAACTCTCAGTGAAGAGAAACCGATGGAAGCATGTAAAATTAAGGATGATACATCCGATAGTATGAAGAGAAAAATATGTAATGTGGAGCATATCAATAATTGCCAAAGGAAATCAACATCACTGGAAATTCACAAGAAACGGATGAGGGGATTAGGAGGGATGGAAAATGGAAAGCAAAAAATAATGGAGTTGGAAAAAATTATCAAAGGGGAACTGGAGAGTAGGAAAATTAATGCACATTGTGTACTACAAGTTCTTCCTTGGATGGCAGTATCATTGTCAAGGGAGCTTCTTGTTCTTTCTGTACGGCCTAGGATATCTTATCTCGTACAAAGGCCATTGTTTAAATCTCAATCTCAATGAGGGTATGTTCTTTATTTTTGGCAGAAGTATTCGAAGGTATCCTTCACAAGACGGTTTCTGCAGCATACAAGACAACTTGTCAGGAAAGCATTGTTTCCCTTGATAAGAAAAGCCATATGACATAGGAATTTTTGCATCTCTTGAAGTGGTCTGTATGACTTGTATGGTTTCGATATTTTGTACAGTACATTACTTTACTTCACCAATTCGTACATTCGTATGACATTTCCATTCTCCCACACGGCAATTCATACATCCTCGCGTATGGCCCCTTGGGCGGTTCCTACATCCCGTACGGCACCCGGTGCATTGTTCCATACTACCAGTGCAAATTTCGAAGTTCCAAGGAGTCATTACCATATAGAGGATACTTCATCCTATACAAAAAAAGCACATTGTCCATACCGTATGATGGATACTTCATCCCATACGGGTAGAGCATATTGTCCACATCGTACAGTAGATACTTCATCCCATATGGTGAAAGAGATTTCTTTAGCATCGTACGGAAGTGTCTGCATTCCGTACGGGAACGCAAATCAGTCGTACGTCATCAACCTCAGCCAGTGTGTGGAATTATCATCATGTCGTACATCATACGATCCTCTTAGTGGCATCCTTTTGTACAGCTTAAGGTCGTGCGATCCTCTCAATGCCATCGTTTTGTACGGCAAAGTGGTTTTCTCACAACATGTTGCATACATTGGTTAAAGCTCTTCTTTGGCTTCATTAGTATTGCTTCAAGCATCTTAAAAAATAATGAAAATCATGTGCACCATGGAGTTTTGTGTGGTTTTCAAGGTCTTAATGTGAGCTTGGACACAGGGGCACTAGGGCGCTGCCCTGACACCCCCGTTGGGGGCATTGCCCCCAAACCCCCATTTGATTTGGCAAGTACACTACAAGTTGGGATTGTTCAGTCCAAGTGATTGTTTGTCATTAGTCTTCTCGAATATTACTTGATGTTTATTTGTCGTCTAGAAGACAACTTTTTCTTTTTGGGGAGATGATGTAGTTGGCATAAAATGCCTATTGTTAAGTTTGATAATATTTGTTACCTGCCAATGTATTAATTTTTTGTATTGAGTGGGTTGTCACTCTTGGGTAGTTAATGTGCCCGGTTGGTTGACGGTTGTGTTCCTCTCGGCAACCGTCGGGTCCTTTAAATATGTCGCGTACTTCCAAGGAAGGTAGTATGGTATAGTCAGATTAATTGTAATCCTTGGCCGACCATCTCTGTCAAGGAAACCCCATGTTTTCCTATCTCTCCTGAGGAAAACCTCATGAAAACACTGATTGGTGTTATAAGAAGATCAAAAGGAATTGAAGTTTAAGGTTTGAAGAACGTCTAAGTTTTCTTTTAAATTTACTACCCCTCTAAGCCCAAAAATAACACCGAAAGTGGTGTTATCATTTATCATTAAAAAACGCAAAGGGCATGATGAGGTTCGGCATCCTTCAAAACGAAATAGTTTGCTTTTATTTGTCATCGCACTTGCCAATCCCGAGCAAAACCCCAAAAAAGGGTCCTAATCAATGCTTTAAAGCTCGTTGGGGGGCAGGCGCACTAGCATAAAACCTTACATTTCTTTTCAACTTTGTCAGTGTCCTTGTCAAATGCTTATAAAAGCTCAAGTTTGTTCCAGAAAGTGGCAAAACACTTAAGATTTTGCGAGGGGAATAAGTTCGGCATTTTTTTTCTTGGCTTCGCTCTTGCTAAAGCCGAAAGAAAGCCCAAGATTTCTCTAAAAATGTGCAAGCACTTGAAACATATGCCAAGAAAGTCAAAGTTCAACGCCAAAATAGGTCGTCTTCCTTTTCAATCCCAATAGGCCGAGATAAATGCCGAAACCTTTTGCAAGCTTTACAAGGATAAAAATGTCGAACATTTTTTAAGTTAGGTGGCGTTTTAAAACATACTCCAAAGTTTAGTGTTTTTGGCATCACAACTATGAAAGCGCCTAGTTCATTGCTCCTTTCAAATGCCGAAGAAAACACCATAAACTTCTTGGTCAAAGTTTAAAATGCATCTCAAGCTTGAAAAGGCTCCCAAACTCATAGCCTTATGATATTGAACGCAAGGCATTATGGTTTGATAGTTAAGAGCTTAAGGTTGAGAGATTAGAGAATAGATCCTGTCCTTAGGCGTATATATATCCCTTCTTGAGGAGAGTTCGAAATCCAAGTTGTAAGCTCCCTGTTATTTATCTCTATCTCTATGCCATCGTCCACTTTGGCAGATCATTCGTGTCCAATTTGAACATGTGGAAGTCCAAAGTTTTTTGATGTGATATTTATCGATGATGAAATTGCGGCCCCTAAGAAAGCTTGGCAGACGTCAAACCAAGTAATTGGAAGAAGGATCAAAAAATATATATGTGGGTCTAGGTGAATAAGTATAGATAAGAATACAATTCAAATGCCAACATCAAACCGCACATAATTCACAGAAGAATATACCAAGTTTTAAATGACACTCTTAAGATGTAGAGATTCCAAATCGGTGATAGCATCAAGGCTCAAAATTAGCCTTATTACTTAGGGGCTTCCCTTTGCCGAATTTGAGCCTAAAGTTTGGATTTTTCTCACCAAGAATGGCACTGAAAGAGTGATCGGGCCTATTCCAAAGGTTTCCTAATCCTGGGTTTCTAAATGAATAAATGAATGGGTGATTGACCCTTGATTTGCTTGTCTGTGCAGGATGAATAGCACCATGTGGGGATCAGGTTGCACCAAGAGGCAACAGTGTGGCGTTGGATTCCAAGGGACTCTGAAGCACCAATTGAAGATGGGACAGCGATAAAGCCAGAAGGTCACCAAGGACAAGGCCTAAAGGTGTCAACAAGCAAGGGCCCTACCACCACCATCGGGCAGTGCAGGGGAGCAAAGTGATGCGATTTCAAGTCTCTGGAAGGTAGTGGCCTTCACAGGAATGCTACAAGGCATCCAAAAACAAAAAAAAGAAAAGTTGGAGATAACAAAGAATAAATTTATTGTAAAACGACTACTTGTGGGCCCAATTTAATGCAATTCAAAAGGGGGCCACAAGTTAGTTATTTCCCAACTACCAAATTTACCTTTTTGTTGTGCCTCAAGCCCAGTGAAATCTTGTCTCCTAGTGGGATTAATTGAAAACAGTTGCAGGTAGCTGAAAGGGTAGTTGGAGGTGGTTGAAGTTATTAACCAGAAAGCTGTCAGAGCTTCTAGAAGGCAGATCATGGCCATTAGATGGGTTGAATCCTGGCCACTGGTTCAAAATGTAAAATCTATAAAAGGCCAATGCCTCTCTCATTGTAAAAGGTTAGAACAGTTAGATAGTTAGATTTTTAGAGGTTAGAAGGTTAGAAGTAGTTGTAATTAGGATAGAGAAGGATTGTTGGACAAAAATTGTTGTAATGGCAATTGAAGCAAGTGAACAAACATTGAAGCATGGTGTTTTTCCATTTGTTTTCTTTCGTTAACATGGTTTCTTTTCATCAGATTAGCTAATGTTTAGTGATTTTAATGGAAAAAGTGTGAGGGTATTTGATTTGATTTCAGATTCAGACCATTGGAGGCATGTTAATTGTAGGTCTCTGTGCATGGTTAGTCTGAACCGGTTATTGTTCTTAGTTCAACTATGTGTGTTTGTCTCAAGCTGTGCCAGAATTGGGTGTCTAAATGAATATCCATAGTCTAAAAATCATTTATTCCCTTGGAGCTTGCACAATTCTTGTGGAGTTGTGAGTATATCTTTGGCTAAGAAGGAACTAGTTTATATGAAATCTATCTACCCATAGCATCAACTATTACTAACATTGTCCATAGGATCACTAAACCCTAATCCTTTTGTTATTTATTTTCCCCAATTTGAGAATCAAAGTCGCCCGATGCTTGCCGACTTGTAGCATGCATAAGTCCCCTCGTGTTTACCAGCAAAACACATCAGCCGCTGAGTTATCCTGAGCAGTCAAGACCTAACAGTTGCAACCTTAAGGTTATCCCTTTTGATCATTCAAAACGGCATTAGGGATTTCCTTATTCAAGAGATGATAGGATACACTCGGCATTCTATTCTGTGTTGACCGAAAGCTAAAGCAGCAGCAACAGTTTTCGCACATCAACAGGACTCTTCAAGGAAAAAGGAAAGTAAAGCATGCAATGGCCCATGAATAACACCACTTACATGAACATGCAAGTACAATAATGGGCCCACTAGAGTTGGACAAAGCTATTGCAAAGAAAATACTTCAGAATATTGTACCCATTAAGTTGGTACACTTATTGCAAAGCAGTTTAGAACTCAAGAATGCAATAGCCACCACCATACTAGTGCTCGATGATGGTCAACAAATAGAGAATGTTACAACCTATCTAGCATTGGGGAATGGAAATAATCATGTTGAATCAATTATCAAATCCCCATTGCTGATAGATCAAGTAATCAATGCTCTTGACTATAAATTCATCCCAAAGATTATCAACAGTGCATATGAAGATTCTTGGAAAGAATCAGGTGAACATGATTATTGTTGGTGGGTCTAGAGTGAATGTCCTACCAAAATATACATGATGAAGCTTGGGGAAACCCACTAAATGTCTTCCAATTGTCAATTGGTAAGAGGTGACCAACAAGGTACAAAAGTGTTGGGGCTACTTATGGCACTATAGGTAGTTTTGAATTTAACTATTTTTTATTAATTTTTCTTGTCATGTTGTGTGTAAGAAGGCATATGCATTGATGGTTCATTGTCGAATGATAACAGCTAGGGCTGAGGATAACTGGAAAAAGAATTTGCTCTTTATTGAAAATAAATGCAAGAAATGTATAATAGATTTTCAAAATCTAGTAATGAACAAGGAACCAACCGCCTAAGAGTCATCAAATTCGAACTCTATAAAAGAGTATCCAAATAAAAAGAATCAAGGACCTATGCAGAAATTTTTTGGGCAATCTTTGAAGAATTAGATTCAAAATCTATAAATGAGGTACTCTACCCTAATTGCAATTTATTTGAAATAATAAAGAATCGATCAATAAAGAAGATTGAAAAAGAGATGAAATCAACTATGGGGATGTTGGATCCTTATGTACCATCAAGTGTAATGTCCCCTTCCTAGGTGACAGGCAGTTGAGCAGGGATTGGCCTATCATCTAGTTTTCGTAGGCCAATGGAGTGAAGAGGGAACCCATTCAGGAGTCATGGAGCCTTGCAGGGGGCTTTGTGAGCTGATTCAGACGTTCAGACGATAGTTCCTACTTTTTAGGGAGGTCTCCTATTTTTTAGGGAGAAATGGCAATTAAAAGGTTGACCACCCGAGGGACCATGGAGTTGAGCAAGAGCATCTCGGACAGTTTCTGGCACTTTGAGCGAGGTTCCTATTTTTAAGGGCGAGTTCCTATTTTTTAGGAGGAACTGCCAGTCAGCCTGCAGGGGTTTAGTCATCAGCAATGATCATAGCACTTCAGACGGAATTCCAATCTGAGCCCCAGATCTCATTTTATTAATAAATAAGGAAATATTTTAATATTTCCTAAGTTTGGACTGAGAAAAATAATAATAAAGTGATATTATAATCACTTTATGGAGAAATAAGTTATAATAATTCATTGGCCCTCTTACCTAGGCATTTTAGCAAATATTACTATAATAATGAAGGGGTCAAATTAAAATAATGATGGAGGCCCCTTTTGGTTCGATTTTCATAAGGAGGTCTAAATAAAATAGTTATTTTATTAATAAAAGGGGAAATGAAACCCTAATTCGAAATTAGGGTTAGAGCTGAAATAAAAAGTGAATTTGACAATCATTTTGGCATTGAGTTGTTTATTTTTTGAGAGAATATTATCTTCTATAGGGCAACGAGTTTGGCAGAGTTCTAGAATGGATTTGGAGACGAAAACCTCCATTTCTTGGTGAAAGGACGAAACCCCTCTCACTTTTCAACATATCGATTTGCCCAGAACGCTTATATCTGGTCAAGGAGGGATAAAATCAGAGTTTTAATGACAGCTACAGCAGGTTATCATTCTGAATTTCAGATCTGAGCAGGAATTTGATCATTTTCAGTAAAAATTGTGCACATTTGGGGCCAGCTGTACTTTCCCAGCTAGACTGTACCATTCTAGCTAGCTTGGGAGATCAAATAAATAAACACGAGGGTTTTGGAATCAGCTTTTGCTTGGGAATTCATTGTTGGGATTGGATATAAGCAGATTAGTGGTTATTTCAGAACATCCATATCTCATTTGAGCTACATATACAATTTATTGGGAAAAAGAGGTTAAATTGGGTGACTTCTCCTGGCAAGGTTTTGGAAATCAATCTGGGTCTGCTTAGATCCTCTCCAATTGTTTTTGGTAATTCATTTCAGAGTCCATAAAGTCTTTTGGAGCTAATTCCACACTCTAGGAGCTCACATATCAGCATGTATTGAAGTTCAATCAATTAAAGAGGCTCAACCAGGCAAGCTTTGGACTCCTGGTATGCAAATTTGCACCTTGAGCAAAAATAAATTGTCTTTCCTTATTAAATTGCACTGCTGTAATAAAAATCAGAGTTCTGATTTTCAATTTTCAGAATTATTTAGTTTTCCATTTGTATTGAATCTATTGTGCAACATTCTAAAAGTCAATAACACGCAAGGTATCCTCAAAAACTCTTCAAACCCAAAACATCTACACGCTGGTTAAAGAATTTTATTTAAACAAACCTGTCAGATTGTGCCAATCAGTAAACGGCATCTTTCATCAAGTTTCTCTAGACCATCAACAACAACATTGGCATTTCCTTTTAAGTTCAATAAAATCAATAGGTTAAGAGCATAGAATGATACTAAGAGGGATTCACTGGAAGTAGCTAAAACAGTTCTGCAATATTTGCATGGCATTGAATGTTTTGGATTGGAATATTTTTTAACAAAGATTTTCAACTTGTATGAAACTCTAGTGCAGATTATGGTAGCATTGTTGGTCACAGGGTTTCTACAGTAGGATATCTAATACATCTTGATTGGGCTTCAGTTTGGTCTTGTAAAAAACAAAGTTCTATAGAAAATCGATTAACAGACTCATAATACATAGCTACTTGGGATGTTTCCCAAGATATTGTTTCTCTCTACCAAGTCCTTGAGGATCTATAGGTTACTTAGAATGGCTCTACATCTTCATCAATGATAGGTAGAATGCTATCAGAATCGCTAAGAATTCAGTTTTAAATGCCGAGACAAATCACAGGTTAAGTATCACTATTTCAGCATTCTTGCAATAATAGATAGAGGTAGGTCCCATCTATTGCCTGACAGAAGATTTGATAGCAGTTAACTTCACCAAGTGTCATGTCCCCTCTTTAGCTCTGTCTAGCAGAGACATGTGAGTTAGCCTATTATGGAGTCTTGTAGGCTGGCAATGGTGGATAGAGACTCAGTCAAGATTTAGTGTTTGGATTTGGTGTTTCTGGCAGTAGTAGACCAGTTTGGAGCAGTTCCTTGATTTTAGGAGGCAGTTTCTACATTTTAGGAGGCAGTTCCTACTTTTTAGGAGGTTGTGACAGCGTCCAGGGTTGGGGTTCCATGAGACTATTCCTTGGTTTTAGTTTCAGAAGATTTGGGTATGTTTCCTAGTTTCTAGGAGCATCCCTAGATTTTAGGGATAAGATTGCCAGTGGATCCATGATTTCCAACTTCAGTCACAGACAGGTGGCAGGTTCCGTTTCAGGCTTTTGGAGTCATTTGAGCCTTCTGCAGCTATTTGGGTTATATTTTTAATATATTTAAATATTTCCTAAGTTAGCGTTTAATTAATTAAATAAGGCTATGTTTATAGCCATTTTGGAGTAATAAGGGGTTTTTGGCTTCATCTGGATGCATATGCCCATGTGTTATAGCTCGTTGGAAAGGTCTTGAACTTTTCTAAATGTTTCCCATTTGTCAGGGACCCTTTTGATGAGCGGAATTCTTTTATATTAAAAAAGTGGCGTTTTCTCTATACTTGCCGACTAAAAATGAGAAATAAGACTTTATAAGCCTAAGCGCGCTTTTCATACACTTTTAGGGTTCGAGCTAGAGGGGAGGAGTTATAAGGAGATGGTAACCTAATTATCATCCATCTTTTACACATTTCATCTTTGATTTGGAGAATTTTCTTTGGAGAGCGATTCAGCATCTGGGACGGAAACCCCAGGGTCTTGCCTCTCTGGGACGTAGCCCCCAGCACAATGGTTATTTGGTTCTTGCATTCAGTTTTCAGTGCCTTAGAATTGGTACGATATCTTTTCTGGAGGATTTAGTGAACAGACTTAGGGTTCAGCGTGGAGATTGGGGTTTCCAGCTTGGCATCACTTAATAGCCGTACGGCTGTACTTTGCAGCCATTTCTCTTCCCACGTGGAGCTATGTAAGAGCTTGGATGTTTGCCGCAGCCTCCTTCTTGATTACAGTATTCACTCTTCATCCAGGTTGGACTCATTGTTATTGTAATCTTCCTGGAATTGTTTGGAATCACTATCTAGATAATTATTTGATTTAAATAATCAGAAATCTGCATGGTACGATTCTGATTTGGCTGTGTATGAACATTTATTTCCAGTACTCTTTTCATGTACTTGTTCTTCAATTATTACTTGCTGAAAAACTATCAAAAACACAAAAATAAACAAACCTTCTGCAACTTTTGTCTATTCTCTAAAACCATCAAAGGAAACACAGGAAAATATAGTTTATTAATTTAAAAACTACAGCAGATCAGCAAGGGGATAAATTAGGGATCTTTCAGTGGTATCAAAGCCTGCATCCTACCAGCCTGTAGGGTTTATGAGAAATTGTCACATCGGGGTATTGGATGAAAGGTTTTGATAATTCATTCCAGCATCTGGGTATTTGATAAAAGGTTTTGATAATTCATATCAGCAACTGGGTAGTTGTCAGCCTACACATTCATGCTTACAGTTGACAGCTGGTAAGACAATATGCTGGCCAAAGTCCCAAAATTGTTGAGAACAAACTTTTATTTCAACCTCCGGGATCTGTTGGGATATTAGTTTAGTTACAGGTAAATACCATGGCTAGAACTAAAATTGGGTACTCAAAAGTTTTATCTTCTCCAACACATAAAAGTAGGATGCCTCCTGCCAAGATATTTAATGATACAATTATGAGCAGCTATCATCAGTATTGTTCTCTTCCTAAGATGATACATGAGCTCCTTTCCTTCACACAATTTATGGGTGTACCCGGAGCAGACGAAGATAACTTGGTAGCTACAAGTTCAGATCAGTGGCAAAGAAGGAAAGAAGAATCAAGGGTGCAGGAATCAGGAATGGACAGAGAACTTTCATTTAGGGGTAATATACCTCTACATAAGAATGTTTTGGTGCCCTCAAGTTCCGATGAGTGAGACAAGAATTTATGTGATGGTTTTGTTAGATATGTGGATTCAACTCAAGGAGACATTACGACAGCTTTGGATAATGAATTGTCCTCACCTTCCGTGCAGGGGATTTCCCAAGAGGCAACTGATTTAGAGGTTAACAATTCTGATTCTTATGACAGCAATGAGGTACCTTTGCATCAGCTTGAGGTATCAATGTCTACACTTGTACAAGATGGTGCCAATGGGCTGTCACATGAAGGTATTCAAAATTTGGGTACCAATGATGCTTGGAATGTTGAGAACTCATATCATGATGATTCTGATTTTATAGATCAGACCTTAGAATCCAGCCCAGTATGTTCTCTTAGTAGCACTGGACCCCAGGATCGTGAGCCCGTGGGTTGTGCGGACACATGGGATGCCGAAGAGAGTGATGACACTGCATTTTCAGCAGTATCATCATTGACGGATGTGGTGTTCTCAGAGGCACAAAGCAGCAGTACTTTGGATGAGGTTGTATCCATGGCCGAGTGCATACACGATGTTGACTACAGAGAGGTACAGGATACAGATACAACTTCTTTCCACAATGTAGATTTTGAGTTTGTATAGTTACAAAAGAGCCAACATTCTCGGACTCCTCATCACCTGATTGGACAACTCAAGGTTGATGACAGGAGTATAGACACAGTTATTGAGCATTTCGATGTCGCTCGCCAGTTGTTGGCTACACATAGTTGGAGCACCCTCATGATTGATGAGCAGGGCAGCAATGATTTTTCCTTACCAGAGTTTCATGCTCTTTATGGAGCAATTGGGATACTCAAGCATGAGTATTTACAGTTAGTGGCTAACCGAGATTATCTTCTTCAGAGGGATTTTATTAGTTATGGTGCTTTGTTGAGGGAAGAGGAGGAAGTTGATATCCTCTCTCAGGAGCTTGAGGCGACTGTTGTTGCATGGGAGGATACTCAATTGTCCCTTCAGGAAGCGAACTCCAAATTGGAGAAGCTTTTTGATAGATTGAGAGTGGCACAAACATCATCAGCGACAGATACAGTACAATGTTCTACTGTGACACTGCGAGATTCACCAGAGAGTTGTGATTTGACTCACGATATTACTCCATCATTGTTTTCACAGGTGACTAGCAGTTTGTCAGCTAGTTGGGAGTATGATACTCCTGTTGACTTGTTTCCTTCTCTGGAAAGCAAATCTTCTTTTACACCTCTTACAGCTGACGAGGGAAACCAGTATGTTTCATCGCAGAGCCACAGTGCTTAGTTGAGGTGTATTTTGGATTTTGGATCTCAGACATATGAGTTGTCTTTGGATTCATGGTTTGAGAGCAGTGGGAGTGATGATGAGTTTGATGGACAAGATTATGACACAAAGCCATTGAGTGAGCCTACGAGAGTCCATTAAGATTACCTCACGAGGAGTGCACTTCGTTTCTCTTTTAGTCCGATTGTAGATGATTGGATGGCTCGCAGATGTGAGTTGGTTCGAGACTTATACTATCCATGTTGCGATAGTGCTCTCCCATCTTCAGAGGATAGAGTTATTGATTGCAGGCACCTGATCCGGCAGTTTGGGATGGATTGTTTGTGGGATCAGCAAACAATCAACTGTTATGATGAGCAACGACCGTCAGAGTTTTTCATCTCCTTGACACAAAGACTTCATCCAGGATCATGGGGGAAGGATGATGCATGGATTAGCAGGTGTGTTGTTGTGGATGGTTATCACAGGTGTGAGAGTTTCACAGTGGCTGTAGAGAGACACGGTATCGAGGATGCCTCTTACTATAATTGTCTCTTCATGACAAATGGATGTGGATTTAGTTTTATTTGGGATCCAGGTGTTGATTCATTTGATACAGCATCTTATAAGGATTATAGTATGTTGCTCCAGATATTAAGATTATATGGCACTTATATCAGAGGAGAGCAGCAGGAGCAGTTTATGTCCTACAAGTGGTTTGTGTGGGATCATGGTATAGACATGTGTAGTACCTTTCTTTCGTGGATCCTACATGGGTTGCTTCACTTCACGAGGATGGAGCTGGAGTTTACCCACTATCCATCTCAATTTATCGAGCAGAGTGGGACGACAGTTGATCCACAGGTCGATTGTCATCAGATAGCTGACGTGAATGAGTTATGTGATGTTACTCCTAGTGAGTACTTTGAGCCAGTTGATGTGGCAGTTTCACCTGATTCTCTAGACAGGATGATTGTTTCATTGCTGGTTGGTGATTACATATTGTTAGATGCCAGCCTGGACAGTGATGATTTTAGTCAGTATTATATATTGTCTAGTGAGTTGTCATTAGATCTTCCGGCACATCAGCAGCAGTGTGTGGCAGTTGTGTGTCACTTGTGTCAGATGGGGTCAGATCACAGAGGGTCTTGTTGTGACGTTTTCACACATCGCCCCATTGCAAATGGGGACCCCCTACTTTTTAGGCCCTCCCGGTCTTTTGGCTTGCGTTTTTGGGGTCTTTTCGTAGCAGTCTCGTCAGTCTCTCTTCTTTGCAAGTGTTTCGGGGTCATATTGGTCAAATCTGCTTTCTGTTTGAGCGAATTCGGCTAAGTCTAGGACTCATTTTGTGAATTTTAGGGTTTTTACCTTCTATCCTAGATTTTAGGGGTTTCAGTTAGGGTTTTTGGAAAAACTGAACATACAACTGGAATCAGGAACCTCCCAGTAAAATTTGAGCCAAAATGGAGTAACTTTCTATTTTTAGAAAGTTCCTATTTTTTAGGGATTTTACTGAGTCCCGGATTGGTCTAATTTTGCCAAAAATTAAACTTACTATTTTTAGTAAGTTCTACTTTTAGTAAGTTTCTATTTTTCTTAAGTGCTTTTCTGACCTATTTTGCCCAAACCTTGACATTTTGAAACACTTACTATTTGGAAAAATCTATTTTTGGCAGGTTCTTCACAGGAAAACACTGAAAGCTGAATATCTCTGAAGACTGAACGTTCCTGAAGACCATTTCTAAATCCAGAAGAGTCAGAAGGCAGACAATTTGGGTCAAAAAATGGTTAAGTTTGGAACTCCTATTCCAGAAGAGGAAAGCATGCAAAATCATCCAAGTCCAGAAATTCACATCAATCCACCAATGTCATCCTAATCCGAAAATGGCCTGAAATTTGACTAAGTCTGGAAATTTGGAAGATCTTCCAAAATCCAGAATTTGCATTATGATTCCTATGGACCTGAAACCACTCTCAAACATCCTGACAAAATATATGAAATATAACTTAAAGTATAAGAAAGGAAAAAGACATATTGAAGATGCCACTGATACTATATCTTGACGAAGAGCCTGGAACTTGTGAAAAAAATCCATGTATCCATGGACAAAGCCAAAATGCGCCCAAGGCTGGGCTGGGGCGCCAAAACCAAGAAGGCATTCACAAGTGGGAAAATCTGCCAGTCCATGGACAGAGTGAAAATGCGCCCAAGGCTAGACTGGGGCGCCAAAACCAAGAAGGCATTCAAAGGTGGAAAAATCCGTCAGTCCATGGACAGAGTGAAAATGCACCCAAGGCTGGACTGGGGCGCCAAAACCAAGAAGGTATTCACAGGTGGAAAAATCCGTCAGTCCATGGACACAGCGAAAATGCGCCCAAGGCTGGGCTGGGGCGCCAAAACCAAGATGTCATTCACAAGTGGGAAAATCCGCCAGTCCATGGACAGAGTGAAAATGCGCCCAACGCTGGGCTGGGGCGCCTAAACCAAGAAGGCATTCACAGGTGGAAAAATCCGTCAGTCCATCGACAAAGTGAAAATGTGCCCAAGGCTGGGCTGGGGCGCCAAAACCAAGATGTCATTCACAAGTGGAAAAATCCGTCAGTCCATGGACAAAGCCAAAATGTGCCCAAGGTTGGGCTGGGGAGCTGAATTCAAGAAGGCATTCACAAGTGGAAAAATCCATGAATCCATGGACATGATGAAAATTCTGCCCAAGCTAAAAAATTGAAATTTTGCCGAAGGCATGGAATCCAAGGAGTCAAGGAGGAATAAAAAGAAAAAAAATTCCCCTCAGGCAAATTTTTGAATTTGCTATTTTTAGACATCGAATCTCGATAGTGTGTAAAATTTGTAGATTCGGAATCGTGGCAGAATTCTCCATCCAATGAACTGACTCCTAAATTTTAGGAGGATCCCTAAAAATAGGGATGTTGAAAAGGAGACATGGACAATTCACAAAGTAATGGAAATTCCTTCCTTCAGGACATAATTCCAGGAAAGGTGAAAAATTGACTAAGTGTTGGAAATTCCTTCCTTCATGATAGAGTTCCTGAAAAAGGTGAAAATTTGGCTAAGTGTTGGAAATTCCTTCCTTCACGACGGAATTCTTGGAAATGTGAAAATTTGGCTGAGTGTTGGAAATTCCTTCCTTCAGGACAGAATTCCAAGAAAGATGAAAATTTGGCTAAGTATTGGAAATTCCTTCCTTCGGGGCAAAATTCCAAGCAAGGAAGAAATACACCCAAGGATGAATTGAACATAAAATTTCTAAGGCAACGAAGGAATCAGGGATGAACTAAACAAGAAATTTCCCCCGAGAAAATTTTTTAAAAATCCATTCCCGGGCATCAAATCACATCCAAAATCAAAAACTTTTTTACAGATTTGGATTCGTAGGAGAATTTTCTCTCTCCTGGACTGTGGAACCCTAATTTGGAAATTTTCCTAAAAAATAGGAAATGTGCAGAATTGATGAAAAACCTTCTCTGAGCAAGGAAAGTTAAAGAGACTTCAGGAAAATTCTTCCTGAACCGAATTTTCCCTCTCCAACAATTCCAGATGTGCAGGAGCGGATATACAACGGCAGGGTCCACTTGCATGGCGACAATCTATTGAACACGTGGCAGTAGAGTGGCGGATTCATTACCGGAATATTTGACCAAATGGCGACCCGGTCATTGCATGTTGAATTTATGGCAGATTCCTTTTGCATGCAGCCGCCGCATGTGGAAATGATGGATCATTTATGACATAATGGGGTGATTTTTTCATGGATGAATATTCAACGCATGTTGGGCGAATTTGAAGAAGGTGGTGCATTTAATGCACAATGGATGCTATTTTGAGAACTTTTGAATTAATTGTATATGGGCATGATGGGTTATTAATTGGAGATTCCCACCTTGTTGCATCATGTGTGGAGAATCTTTTGGACAAACCCTAATTAGGGTTTTGCATGTAGCCAGGGCTTGAAGCCTATATAAGGGGTGACCCCCCCTCATTTGTAAAAAGGGGGGAGCTTTGTATGAAATCGTTGCGATAAGTTTTTGAGAAAATAATAGTGAAACATTGTTCTCTGATGGTGTCCACTTGAGTTATTTTTTCAAAACTTGCATGGTTTCACCTTCCTCACTTAGATTAGAAGTAGTAAAGTGCTTTGATTTCAATGGAGAATGTAATGGTGTCTGATGGATTTCCATGGTTCATACTTTTTGTATCTTGCTGATTGTAAGTTGCAGTGTAAAGTTAGCCTGAGCCACTAAACTTGTGCTAAGTTCAGTTGTGGACAGTCGTTTGGATTGCGCCGTTTTGGGTATTTAAATGCACTTTCCCGATTTGAAAATCCTTCAATATCCTCAAAAGATTGCACCAGTTCTTGCGGAGTTGTAGTTGAACTTGGCGAAGCAAAGCTTGGTTTATTTGGAATCTGTCCACCAAAGCACTATCCATTGTTATCACTGCCCTTAGGAGTAGATTTAGATCCTTCTAAACCCTTTCCCCTTTACTTTCACTTCATTTTAGTCCATTCGAAGCAATAGCATTGCAGAATTGCCATATCCGATGATGGAGTTCCAGCCACAACAAAGAGGTGAAGGAATGATGCAAACGTAAGGCCCCTTGGATTACCAGCAATCACATCGGCCAACTAAGTCATGTCCATAGCATAAAGGAACCTTGGAGTCGATTGTTTGAACTTCTTGCAGTCTTAGCATGCAATCGTACTTTGATCAAGAGAGAGTGAAGTGACCGTTAGGCAATTTTATTCTGTGTTCGACGCTGTCATAAAAAACACGTCAATAGGTCTTCCATGGATTGGAATTCATTGAATATTATTGTTAAAATATGTTTGTTCGTGTTTACGAAAATGACGTAAAACTATTATATATATATATATATATAATGAGTTATAGTATATATATACTAATATAATATATCAATCATTAATTATGTTATATATATATATTTATATATATATATATATATATTTATATATATATATATATATATATATATATATATATATATATCATAATATATATAAAACACTAAATATTAATCGAATGGTATAATCTACAATTCATAAGTTAACTATGTATCACGATACTATCATGATTGTTATACATAAACAGTCACGGTATTATCGTGACTGTTCATGTATAACAGTCACGATAACTATCGTGACAGTCCTATTACAATTAGTTAATGCCAACAGGTTAATGCCGACAGGTTATAAAACAGCGACTATATTATTATTATGTCGTTTGTTAGGAAATAGTCGGTATTCAAAAGACGTGACTGTTGACATTTACATCGATTCAACTTATATATAGTTGATCTTCGTTGGTCAATCAATCAATAACAACGGCAATTGCATTGATCAGCGAATATCAACTATACATAATATATTTATATATTAGTATCTTCTGATCCAATTTCCTTAACATGGTATCAGAGCAGAAAGGAATATAAAGAAGATAATATATATATAAAACCTAACATATAGCTGAGAATATTTTAAATTATAAATTAAATTATGGCTCACTGTATGAGAATGGAAGATAGATTAGAAGGTCCTTCAAACTTTGTATCTTGGAGGACAAGACTTACTTCTCTTCTAATGGAACTTGAACTAGAGGAATATATTGAGAAGGATATGAAAATGCCGGAAGAAGAAACTGAGAAAACTAAATGGAAAAGGAGAAACAACAAAGCCAGGAAATTGATTATAGATTCAGTGAAAGATTCTATCCTCCCGAGCATATCGAGAATTACCAGTGCCTTTGAAATGTTTAAAATCATTCAAGACACATTCGAGATAAACAATGCCAGTAGAATCTTAACATTGAAGAGTCAACTTCTCAACATGAAAATGAACAAAGGGGAAACAATCAACTCCTATTTCCTAAGGATATCTGAAATAAGAGATCAACTTCTCTGTATTGGAAATACTATAGAAGATACTGAACTTACACTTATCGCCCTAAAGGGTTTACCCATCTCTTGGGAAACCTTCATTCAGTGCATAAGTACAAGACCACCTTTACCTAGGTTCGAACAATTAAAGAACGATTGTACTCAAGAAGAATCGAGATTAGCATCCAGAGGAATAGGGTCGAAAAATGAAAATGAAGTACAAGCCCTTCATACTAAAACTTCTCAGAAAAAGAAGAGAAAATTCAACAATTCAAGTAATGGAAAACATCACTTCAAAAGGGATCTCTCCAAAATAAAATGTCATAAATGTGACAAATTTGGACATATTCACAAATACTGTCCAGAAAAACAGAAAATTCAAGCAGCCTTAGCAGAAACTAAAGGAACAGAAAATTCTCTTTTTTATCTAGCCTTAGCAAGTGAATTAAATTCCAATAAAAATACTTGGATAATAGATAGCGGTGCATCAAGACATATCACTGGATTCAGAGATCAGTTCGAAACCCTTTCTGGAAACTCTACAGAAGAAGTAACCATTGGTGACAACTCCACTTATCCGGTAAAAGGAATTGGGACCTGTTTGATACAGATAAGAGATGGAGTCACTCTACAGTTAAAAGAAGTATTATATGTGCCCGGAATAAAGAGAAACCTAATCTCAATATCAGGGTTAGCTGATCAAGGATATAGGGTAACATTTAATGAAGAAAAAGTTCTTCTCTGGACCAAAAACACAAACATCAAAAATGCAATGCACATAGGGTCCAGAGATGGAAGCTTATACAAACTATGTAATGAACAAAAAGTAGCCCTAAATCACAATGTTCAACAGAATAATGAAATTTGGCACAAAAGACTAGGACACATTGGATATAGTGCTCTTCCTACTTTGCATAAAATCACCTCTGGGGTACCCTCTCTAAAATCTGAACACTTGAGCATTTGTAAGGGATGTGCATTAGGAAAGAACATTAAAGGATCTTTTCCAACAAGTGAACACAAGACGAATAGTGTTTTAGAACTCATTCACACTGATATGTGTGGCCCCATGTCCACTCCTTTTTCAGGTGCCCTATATTATCTAATCTTTGTGGATGACTATTCAAGGAAAACATGGATATATTTTTTAAAACTTAAAGAGTCAAGTGAAGTATTAGCCAAATTTCAAGAATTCAAAGCATTGGTAGAAAATCAAACCAATAAGAAAATCAAAACTCTTAGGTCAGACAATGGTGGGGAATTCACATCTGACAACTTCAAAAACTATTGTAAATCTGTTGGGATTAAGAGGGAGTATACTGTACCTTATAACCCTCAACAGAATGGAGTAGCAGAAAGGAAGAACAGAACCATCATTGAAGCAGCAAAAGCTATGATGCATGATCATAATATTCATATATCATACTGGGCAGAAGCTGCCAACACTGCAGTTTATATTCAAAACAGATGTCCACATGCAATACTTGAAAATACCACACCAGAAGAAGTATTTACAGGAGTTAAACCTGATCTCAGTCATTTAAGAGTATTTGGATGTCCAGTATATATACATGTACCAAAAGAGAAAAGAACCAAATTAGAACCTTCTGGTAAGAAAGGTATTTTTCTAGGCTACAGTGAAGACTCTAAAGGATATCGAATCTATATCCCTAATCAAAAATCAGTAGAAATAAGCAGAGATGTCAAATTTGAAGAAAACTTCTCATCCACTAATAATGAAGACAATAGTTTGTTTGATCTTGAGAAAGATTTATCACTTGAGGAAGAAAGCGAGAATAACAATTCAAATATGAATTCAACACTATCAAATAACGAAAACGCAATCCTTGATCCTGAACCTTCTTGTGTAGAAAATGTAAACAACAAAAAGAGACCATTATGGGCTAGTAAAATGCTTGAAGAAAACAATATGGAACCAGCACAAATCTCCAGAGAAAACAAAAGAACTAGAGCGCAAAAATGTTACACTGCACTTCTAACTGAACTATCAGAATCAGAACCGGTCAGTGTTGAGAAAGCATTATCAAAACAAGCCTGGAGAGAAGCAATGGTTGAAGAATATCAGTCCATCATGAAAAATGATGTATGGGATATTGTCCCTAGACCTAAACATAAGTCAGTTGTATCATCAAAATGGCTATTCAAAATCAAGTATGCTCCAGATGGCAGTATTGATAAACATAAAGCCCGATTTGTTGCTAGAGGATTTTCACAGAAAGAAGGCATTGACTATGAGGAAACATTCGCTCCAGTAGCTCGTTACACATCTGTCAGAACCATACTTACAATTGCAGCCTCTAAAGGATGGAAAGTACATCAAATGGATATCAAAACTGCATTCCTAAATGGTAAGATTGAGGAAGAAGTCTACATTGAACAACCAGAAGGATTTCTCACTCATGACAAAAATAAATTCGTATGCAAGTTAAAGAAAGCACTCTATGGACTCAAACAAGCTCCCAGAGCATGGTATGAAAGAATAGATCAATATTTGAGCAAATTGGGGTACTCTAAAAATATTGCAGATCCTAATATATACTTCAAAATTGAAAAAGGAGACATGATAATCCTTGTTCTCTATGTTGATGACTTACTCATTACAGGAGAAGACAATCTAATAGATAAATGTAAAAAGGACCTAGTAGCTGAATTTGATATGAAGGATATGGGCCTACTACACTACTTTCTAGGTCTTGAAATTATTCAAAACAAAGATCATATTCTCCTCAGTCAAAAGAAATATATTTCTGATATTCTGAACAGATTTGGTATGGTAGATTGTAAACCTCTTGCTACTCCTATGGAGACAAATCTTCAGAAATTAAAGGATGAAGCAGAAAACTCAGAACCTGCAGATGTGACACTCTTCAGACAGATAATTGGATCCCTCATGTATCTGGTGAATACACGTCCTGACATTTGCTATGCCACAAATGTACTAAGTCACTTCATGTGTGAACCAAAACAGATTCATCTAGTGGCAGCTAAACACATCTTGAGATATTTAAAAGGAACAAGTGATCTTGGACTAAAATATGACAAGACTGAAATTCAACTTCAAGGTTATTCAGACTCAGATTGGGCAGGAAGTACCACTGATCGGAAGAGTACCACAGGAGTTTGTTTCAGTTTGGGTTCCGCAGTAATATCTTGGTTTAGTCGGAAGCAATCAGCTGTAGCTCAGAGTTCGACAGAGGCAGAATACATGGCTGCATCTATGGGAGCTAGAGAAGCAGTATGGTTAAGAAAATTACTTTTTGACTTATTTGGTAAACCTCTATTACCTACCATTATTCATTGTGATAATCAGAGTTGCATCAAGCTCTCTGTAAATCCTGTTTTTCACAATCGGTCAAAGCACATAGAGATTCCATATCACTATGTGAGAGATATGGTAGACAGAAAAATTATTAAACTAGTCTACATCAGCACTGAGGAACAAAATGCTGATATCTTCACTAAATCCCTTGCAAGGGTGAAGATAGAATTCTTCAGGAACAAAATTGGTTTGATCAAAATATGAACTATTAATGTACATTTCATTCATAAATATATATATATAATTTTTGAAATATTTCAAACTTGTGCGAAGATGACGATCTTCTGTTTATCGTTTCTATTTCAGGGTGACGATCCTGACAATAGAAACCAGGTCTCAAGATAGACTCCCGAAAGGGGTTGAGCCGGATTGGTCCGGACATCTTGTTTCCAAAATCATCACTTGTTTAACAATTATTTAAGATAGACTCCCGAAAGGGGTTGAGCCGGATTGGTCCGGACATCTCAAATATGTATATTGTTATAAGTGATAAATTATCATGATATGACATTTTGAATTGAGTCATATATTTTGATGTGAAAATTCTACAAACTTGGTAAACTCTCTCTCAAGAGGGAGTGTTAAAATATGTTCGTTCGTGTTTACGAAAATGACGTAAAACTATTATATATATATATATATAATGAGTTATAGTATATATATACTAATATAATATATCAATCATTAATTATGTTATATATATATATTTATATATATATATATATATATATATATTTATATATATATATATATATATATCATAATATATATAAAACACTAAATATTAATCGAATGGTATAATCTACAATTCATAAGTTAACTATGTATCACGATACTATCATGATTGTTATACATAAACAGTCACGGTATTATCGTGACTGTTCATGTATAACAGTCACGATAACTATCGTGACAGTCCAATGCCGACAGGTTAATGCCGACAGGTTATAAAACAGCGACTATATTATTATTATGTCGTTTGTTAGGAAATAGTCGGTATTCAAAAGACGTGACTGTTGACATTTACATCGATTCAACTTATATATAGTTGATCTTCGTTGGTCAATCAATCAATAACAACGGCAATTGCATTGATCAGCGAATATCAACTATACATAATATATTTATATATTAGTATCTTCTGATCCAATTTCCTTAACAATTATGACGAATGTTATGCATGTTGGTGATCACAGACACACTAGTGATCTTGGCATTTATGGATATTTGATCTATGGAGATGATATAGTTTTCCATTACTCAATTGAGGTATTCAGCGGGAGCTATGCTTCACTCTGGGACCCAGGTAGTGTTGATTTGACAACACAGGTGCTTTAGTGTTTTGAGGAGCCATTCCAGACCGGGGTATTGCATGTTGTTTATATCAGAGATGAGTAGCAGTTACATGCAATGATTTATTTACGTCTTATTTGGGATGGTGGAGGATTGGTGTTTCAGTTGCTTGTGGGCAAGCATCTCCGAGAAGGGAGGACTGTCATGTCCCCTCTTTAGCTCTGTCTAGCAAAGACATGTGACTTAGCCTATTATGGAGTCTAGTAGGCTGGCAATGGTGGATAGAGACTCAGTCAGGATATTCAGTGTTTGGATTTGGTGTTTCTGGCAGTAGTAGACCAGTTTGGAGTAGTTCCTTGATTTTAGGAGGCAGTTCCTACATTTTAGGAGGCAGTTCCTACTTTTTAGGAGGTTGTGACAGCGTCCAGAGTTGGGGTTCCATGAGACTATTCCTTGGTTTCAGTTTCAGAAGATTTGGGTATGTTTCCTAGTTTGTAGGAGCATCCCTAGATTTTAGGGATAAGATTGCCAGTGGATCCATGATTTCCAACTTCAGTCACAGACAGGTGGCAGGTTCCGTTTTAGGCTTTTGGAGTCATTTGAGCCTTCTGCAGCTATTTGGGTTATATTTTTAGTATATTTAAATATTTCCTAAGTTAGCGTTTAATCAATTAAATAAGGCTATGTTTATAGCCATTTTGGAGTAATAAGGGGTTTTTGGCTTCATCTGGATGCATATGCCCATGTGTTATAGCTCGTTGGAAAGGTCTTGAACTTTTCTAAATGTTTCCCATTTGTCAGGAACCCTTTTGATGAACGGAATTCTTTTATATTAAAAAAGTGGCGTTTTCTCTATACTTGCCGACTAAAAATGAGAAATAAGACTTTATAAGCCTAAGTGCGCTTTTCATACACTTTTAGGGTTCGAGCTAGAGGGGAGGAGTTATAAGGAGATGATAACCTAATTATCATCCATCTTTTACACATTTCATCTTTGATTTGGAGAATTTTTTCTGGAGAGCGATTCAGCATCTGGGACGGAAACCCCAGGGTCTTGCCTGTCTGGGACGTAGCCCCCAGCACAGTGGTTATTTGGTTCTTGCATTCAGTTTTCAGTGCCTTAGAGTTGGTACGATATCTTTTCTGGAGGATTCAGTGAACAGAGTTAGGGTTTGGCGTGGAGATTGGGGTTTCCAGATTGGCATCACCTAACAGTCGTACGGTTGTACTTTGCAGCCATTTCTCTTCCCACGTGGAGCTATGTAAGAGCTTGGATGTTTGCCGCAGCCTCTTTCTTGATTACAGTATTCACTCTTCATCCAGGTTGGACTCATTGTTATTGTAATCTTCCTGGAATTGTTTGGAATCACTATCTGGATAATTATTTGATTTAAATAATCAGAAATCTGCGTGGTACAATTCTGATTTGGCTGTGTATGAACATTTATTTCCAGTACTCTTTTCATGTACTTGTTCTTCAATTATTACTTGCTGAAAAACTATCAAAAACACAAAAATAAACAAACCTTATGCAACTTCTGTCTATTCGCTAAAACCATCAAAGGAAACACAGGAAAATATAGTTTATTAATTTAAAAACTACAGCAGATCAGCAAGGGGATCCATCAGGGATCTTTCACCAAGCCATTGGATTGCTTTTAGTTTGAAAATCTGTAATGTCCCCTTTTGAGATAACTTAAGAAACTAGGACAATTAACTTGCAAAAATCAATTGCAAGAGACTTCTTTCCTTAGAGTATCAATTAATACTTAAATAATAATAATTGAAGCTACTCGATTGCAAGAATGATAGTTTATGATACCACTTTATAAATGACTGTCCCTATGAAATACTATTGATACCACTTATATTCTGATATTATAAGATATATATAAACAAGTATCACTGCTCTCTCTGATACTTAGCATGTGCACGATGATCTTGATTAATATATCTGATCTGCAACTATGGTCTGATTGGATGTTGTTTCCCCTGCTCTATCCTCGAGGAATATGCAAGTTGTGATCTTCAGTTTACAGAAGGAAAGAGAACTCTGCTCTTTCCGATGTGTCTTTGTAGAATATATCCTTTGAATCTCCTCCGTGGATTGTAGCCATAATGCTATGAGGGTTGTGTCTGATTTGGCAAAGGAATTATGCTGATAATGATCCTTGATCACTTACAATGATGAGATATGATTACTGCCTCTGATTATTAATTAAACCCCATGCAATGAGGGTGCTTTTTCTGATGTATATCGCTGACTGGATTGTGTACACAATATTGGGCCTTTGGCCTGGCTCTGTTTGAGCTCTTCCAAACTGGAATAAAAAACCTGGTATATATTCCATTCCCCCCCTTTTGATTGACTAAATTCAATCTCCTTATATATCTTGGAATACCAAAAGGATAGGTTGTATTCCGAGACATGTCTTATGCCTCTCCACAACCACCTTTCTTCATAATATCAATTTGTTAAGCAATTAGTACCTCTTCAAGAATTATTGATTTATTATACCAACCGTACCCTTCTCTAATTGCTGGCACTTAACTATCTTTGATCGTATCCTTTAGAGTATGTCCATTAGTCAAATACTCTTTATCACGACCCTTTGATATATTCTTGACAGATTTGTCTAAATATTGGCTCAAGTCGATTGCTGCTATTTACATTAGTTACTCATCCATAACAAATCAGTTAGTTATTGTCTCTTCTGGTAATCGCTGTCACATGCTTAATGATTATTAATAAGTCCTTATGTGATTGTGTATCTCTTTGATGTCATTATCGACTAATCATCTAATTAGTCAATTATTCTTTTTTATTATCGTTGTCAATATAATTACTCGATGTAGACATGGGACAAATCAAATATTTATTGGATGCCATACTCTTATGGTTGCGTTGTTGTAAATGAAGGTGATCGATATATGAGTGGTGCTGCTTCATACAGTTCTGTCACCGTTTGTCTCTTTGCAGTCTTAGCATTCGGTTGATCTTTGGAAGAATAACGATAAGCTTAATTTAATTGCTGTTAATATCCACGCTGTCATCTAGCCAAATGTTATGACTATTAGTCAACTGTCTTCTGAAACCTCCTTTAAACATTCTTGGTTGATCCTTCAATTTCCTTGTGAGTTCACCTAAGTGATTGGGTTATTCTAGACATAATATCTTTATGAGTTGATTGCATCTTCATTTGGTCTCCATATATGGATCGGTCTTGAATGTGTAGTGATATTTGATTGAAGCATTCTAATTAGTCCACTAGTTGTTATCAAATGATTCTTCATCGGGTTCTCTGCCATTCCAACTTCATAACGAATGCTTAAGGTTCCTTTGTTATGACTCATCACTGAAGAGAATCACGTTTCCTTCTTGACAAAGGCTCGTTGTTCAATTATGAGGATCTTACATTGCCCAATGCACAGATGGATCGCGTCAATAAATCATTATCTAATAAACTTCTTTAATTATCTCCAAGGATGTATATCGACTCTTATTGTCTTTAGGTCTTGAATGGGGACATGACAAAATCTTAGGAGTCTTCTTAGTGTATGTCAGCACTAAGGCTTTTGAAGTTTGGTTCATAGGGGGGTATGTGATGATTATGATCCAAAGTAGTAGCTTTACAAAATTAAAAGTCTTATTGAAATGTCGAAGCATAATTCTTCATAAGAGACATCCTTACACATCAAATTAGCTCAGGATTAGAATTAGAAGGTGAATCTCGAGGATTGTTTCTCATTTGAGGTTTAACAGAATACATATTATAGACACCTTCCAGATTGTAAATATTTCTTTGCATCAATAAAACAATCTTGCCAACTCAGGCTCCGAAGACCTTCTCTAAAGTCTTGAGATATTGAAGCTGAGCTATCACACACAGTTTCACCACTAGAATTTCATTAAGGTGGCATGTATATCTGCTCGATCACGTGCTTGCTTTATTTACATATGTATTCTACAACTATATCTTGTCTTAAAATCAATGTTCTCTATTGTTTTTTAAAACGGTATTCAGACTCCATGCATTGATTGTCCCATATGAACTTGTCCCATTTTGCCTGCTACCTTCAAGTGTGTAATACATAATCCTTATATAAGCTGAATGAAATTGCTATATAGTATAAAGAAAGAAAACTTACAATATAAGAAGATTTGGTATTGACCATATTTCAGGAGGAAGTTCACCTGACAAGTTATTATTATCCAATAAGCTGCAAAAATAAAAATAAAAAAAATCCAGGGTCTCAGGCATAGCACTTTTAACTGCAATTAACAATTTTGGAACACATACAAGTGGTATATATATAAAATCATTAATTTAGAATTTAAGGATTTCTTTGTAAACAACTTGAACACAAAAAATTCAAATTAACAATTATTGCTAATTTTACATCAACTAAATTATAATGATCATAACTCACAGGTGAACCAATTTTGGAAGTCTGGCAAACTCTTTTGGTATCTGACCGCTGATTGAATTGTTATTCATATGGCTGTGATCATAAGACGTTAAAATTAGAGATATTATATTATTCTGGAAGGCTTTCATCTTTAATGCCCATCATGTTCACCTTTCTTTAAAAACAGTAGTCTGTAAGTGAAATAAATGCTTATCTGAATACTTTCCACAGTGAATTTCAACATTAAAAACTTGATCACAACCATGAAGAACTTACAAATGCTTTGTTGTATTCAGATTAGCAAAGGAAACTGGCAGAGGCCCTGATATGTTGTTCTGATCAATTTGTATTCTGTCTAACTTGGGAAGATAGCCAATTTCTTCTGGCAATGAGCCTGATATATGGTTGCCATTGAGAAGCCTAAAAATAGCACAGGAAACCTCAGATTTCAAAGCATTTATCATGAGGGAAAAGCTTCTACTCAAAAAATGACAACATTTTTCCAATGCATATAGTGGTTCTCATTTCACCACCTCGGGAACCATAGAAATTGTAATTTATTCATAAATATGAAAATAAAGGAGAAAATGCACTCTTAACGCTCAGCCTTTGATGGTATATAAATTATATTTTGATTCAGATAGGTTGCTGTGATGATTGGAAAAGCATGTGTCAATATACAAAATGGCCACTAATTGTAAGAAAAAGTTCTTTAGAATCTTATATGTAACCCATCTTGCATTGACATAACTTTGCACACAATTGATCATTTCTAGGCAAGTAATAGATAGACAATATACAGACTTCATATTCAAGATTGTTATGGTTTCTCATTAAAAATAGGAAGTATTAATCTATTAAAGTAAACAGAGTAGCTTGCTAGGAATCAAAATCATAATCACAAAGTCTAGAAAGGGTTTTAAAGAGATTAAAAAGATGAAATGAACTTACAATTGTTATAATAAAATAGAAGAAAGGAAAAAATAAAAACTAAGAACTACATTTTTCATCTTTGATATCTTTTTTTGAAAATATATTCTGAGATTGTGTACGATCACCGAAAATGGATCACCACGAAAGCTATTTCTTAGTTTCATAATTCCTCATATATGCAATTATTTAGATAGAAGAAATATGGGACAACAAAGATTTCTATTGCATGCATCAAGCTTTTGGAAACAATAAATTCCCACTATAACCTAGAGTCACTTGACTAGGACATGGGAATGAATCAACAAGCTGAAGTTCATGAATTGAATCAACACCAGAAAGTAACCAATTAATCATAACATGCACATTAAATAAAAAAATTAATTCATCAAGAAACTCAAAATAACTTGGTACTAACTGTAAAATTTAGGCCTTGCCAATGCATTTGGTAGGGCTTTTCTAATGGAAGTAGGAGAGGAAGTGAACAAGAAAGTTTTTGAAATTTTGAACCAGGGATCTCTAGAAGTGAACCAAGATGCAAATGGACTCCTTTCAATGGAAATGGGTAGGCGGGGATCTGCACCCACTACGAGTTTGGAAACCAAGGATGTATGTGTGGTCTCCACAGAATCTAGTCTCAATTCTTCTCACAAGTCACTCAAGTTCCACCAAGATCCTTTTGCACGAGCCTCTGGGGATTGATCTTGGATGTCATTTTTCAAGAATCAATTGCTTCAATGCAAGTACAAAGGTTCTTGTTTGAATCCCCCTTGTTGCCCTCATCTCAAGTCCTAAACAAGTTGAGTATTGTATTCAAGTTTCTAATGTGATTTTTGATTAGGGGGTTTAAAAAGTGGAATCGTCCTTGATCACAAAATTCATTGAACCCCAGCCTAATGTGGATTAGGTGAGATCCTGGGTGAAGAAAAATTTCTCACTCATGTTGCTATGATGGCCAAGGGTTCCTTCTCCTCATTTTCTTGTGAAGAGGATCTTTGTAATGTTCTTGCAAGAGGTCCTTAGTTTTTGGGAAAAGCATACATAATTCTCAAGAAATGGTACCCTAGATTTGATCTTGCTAAAGAATCATCCAATGTGGATCTAGTCTAGGTATGCCTCGGCTCCCCATAGAGTTCTAGGAGGAGGTATTTAAATCAATTGCTAGCTCCTTTGGCTAGCACTTGACAATAGACAATGTGATCAAAACTAGAAAATGAATGGTGTATGCAAGAATCTATGTTTGTATTGATACTTCTACTATCCTTCCTTTGCAGATATCCATATCATCAAAGATGGGGATCTAGAAGAGACCTTTGGAGTTTGAAAAAAATCCCTCTGAGATGCCATGATGAAAGAAGTTAGGTCACTAGATGAAAGACTACCCTCTGGCTAGTGTTTGATTCTGAGAAGTCCACCCTCTGGCTAGTGTTTGATTCTGAGAAGTCCACAGAAGAGGAGAAGAAATATTTCTTAGAAAGTAAGCCCAAGGAACCCATCTCTGAAGGGGATCTTAAGGAGCCTTGAACCAAAGGACCTACCGTAAAAAAATTCGAAGAGACTATTGATAGCCTTCCTTTTGAAGAGGAGTTTCTATAGGATACATATTGCAAATACATTCAGAATTTGGACTATCTTTGTTGTAATATTTTAGCTTTGGCCATTTACACATTACTTGGAAAAACAAAGAGAGAGAACTTTATAGTGAATTAATAACAGCTTAATTGGTAGAGGAAAAACATTACTATATATGTGTTCAACTGAAGAGCACATCTACTCACAAACAACATTGAAATGATTCAAAATAATCTTGACAAGATAAGGAAACTCACAAGAGCTCAAGAGTTGTTATATTTCCTATCTCCTTTGGGATGGTGCCAGTTATATTGTTCCACATAAAATCCCTTCCAAAAGAGGAAAACACAAAGATATGTTAGAATCATAATTTTGTTCACGTCACGTCATATACTTTCTAGAAAACTCAAAGAATGCAATAGTGCAGATTACACATAATGAAGGTATTAAGTAAAACTAATCTTGGAATGAAACAGGACTGACTTTTATGAAATTAAAAATACTTTTTAAACGGCTCTGAAAATTTAATACCCTTCTTGAACTTACAAAATTTTAAGTTGTTGTAGTTGTCCAATTTCTGGAGCTAATTGTCCTGTAAGTTTCAAAGTTAACAATTCCCTGCATACCCAAACATTGAAATCAGTTTGTTTAAGGAAAATGACGATTGAAATTCAAATTCCCTTTCTACTTCATTCAATTTTAGTTCAGACATATATTGTTTATGTTACATTCCAAGCTCTTGTTAAAGGATTTACAATTGTAAAAGCATTAGCAGTGAAATTACCAATGAAAGAGACTTAAAGATTCTATAAAGTTCATAGAATAAAGTTCAATTTAGAATTTCGAGATTATCCGCGCAGGTCTTCATTTTCAAAATGTATATCTGGATACCACTATGTTCAATCAACTTAACATTACTAAAAGTTAAATCTGCTAAACTTCACCAATATTTCAGTAAAATTAACAGGATTGAACACAGTGGTATCCAGATATATGTTATGAAAATTAAATTTGTCTATTAGAAAGCTCCATTTATGAAAAAACTCGCTTTACAAAAAATAAATAAAGCTTACAAGATATCAGATGAATTGCATCTTGTTAATAACAATTCAACATGGATAGAAAGAATTGATTGTAAACTCCTCGATCAACCTTTACAATCATTGCTGAACTGCAATCCTTTCATTCATTTATAGTCTGAATCACAGAGCTCAAAAGTGGTAGTTGGGAAAACAAAAATGCATAAACAAGTTCCTGGGATGATCGTTTTGAACATTTTACTCCTACAGTCAATGGTCACCTGATTCTTTCTCTGGCTTTAGCTCTGTTCATCACTATTCCATGGCAATTTTGTTATTTTCTTATTCCCTCCCTCATGATGACCAACCTGACTTCTCTGCGTAACATTCTTCTTTTCCCATTTTCTTATAAGTTATGGCACTCCTCTTTCCCCATCATCTAGAGTTAGTAATGGAAGCAAAAACAGAAAAAACCTTTCATTCCCTATTTGCCTTTGGTGTCTATAACAAAATTAATTGAAGCTTCCAAATTTTCAAATTTGGACAGGTACTCACATAAATCAGAAGATTCGAGCATATCAAATATGTTCATATTATGCATCTATTTTGAGAATCTCATTGTCTATATCTATTTTTATAATCATCATATTATAATATCTAGCTTTATATTGCGAATCTGTTGTAGAATATGAGTTGATTTTCTAGATGTAACTTGTAAGTTGTGTTGGTTGAAAATTTTGTACACCTGGGGAGATGTGCAAAATTGTGGCTTCAGCCACAGCATGTGAGTTAGAAACTCTCCTAATTTATGGGAAGGCTCCCCCTTTTCTACTATTACTAATCAACTAAACACTAATCTAACTTGGGCAAGACAACATTCTTTTCTCTTTCTTCAGAAAATATGATATTCTCTTCTCTTTTTAGAAAAGAAACAACAGTTAAGAAAACAAATGCATCAACTTAAGGAACTTTACAATTACCAAAATGTTTCTACGAAAAGGAAGTGAGGTTTCCGTGAAAGTTCAAAGTCTTCCATCACTTCCCCGGGACGAGAAAACAGAAACAAAGCTCAAAGTCTTTACTTTCCACTATCCTATCTACCTTTTCAAAATGATTTAAATAAGAACAACGTACACCATATAACAGCACAAAGTCTACTAACATGGTACACTTCTAAACTACTACAAATGAGAGCAACTACAAGCACAACGTATTACAATTCCTCTCTATTGTGAACACTTAACTGTAATAATTTAATCTTTATACTTGTAGCACAAAGTCTACAAGAAATCAGATTAAAGCTCCTTTCAACAATCTCATTAGAACCTCAAGCAAATGTAGAAAAATATACCACTATGACACAAGAACACAATGGATATAATAGCAAGGCTTCAACACAAAGTTTGAAACTCAAATGCTTTCTTGATATTACTTGAGAGAGCAATTCATAAGTATGAAGCACAAAGTCTTTATGACTATAAATTTTTGCAAAGTTTTCTTGCTTGCTAAAAAGATAAAAAAAACATAAAGCACCCTCCAATATATATAGGAGAGGAGCTAAGAGCAATTAGTGGGAGAAGTCCAACTAACTAAGACTTATTCCACAACTAACTATGACTTATTTCAAATTACAATCCTATTATCTTTCAACTTGTAATTTGTTTACATGTAATTACAAGTTACAAGAATGCAAGTAATGTGACTACTTGCAATTACAATTTTTGGCATTACATGTAATTTGTCAAAGGGAAATTACAAATGCATAATTGAAACTAATCTAAGTGTCCAATACACAACTCTATTTAAATCATCCTCTGTCTAAAAGGTCTTCATGCTGCTACAAGATGTCGGCACTTGAAGTATTCAAGATCGGTGAAGGCATTTGTCTAGGAACATCAACTTGCATCATTTGACTATGAATGGTAATGATAGTGACCTCATGAAGATCAACCACTAAATTTGAAGATAATTAACATTCTTTGTTGATCACTGTGACAGTGAAAGTCATTGTTGTTTACCACATAGCACCACTATAATGCATTGTAATAATGCATTCCTCTACTGCATCACTCCTTCATTTGTCAAGTTCTCTCCTATCATGGCATTGACCTCCACATTTAGTAAAGGAAAGAAAATATTCCCAATGGTGAGACTAGAACTGTCATCCCTGATTCTAGATAGGACTTGACTTAACCATTGTTCTCTACTTCATAGTTCATGATATTTTGATCCTCTCTGTGCATATGACAGCATACTCTTTTCATTTGGCATCATTTTTGCCATCAACATATGACAGCACTGGCTTTTGCTTGTGGTCCTCACATGCATTGAAACCCCTTGCAATCGGCTTTTGGAAAGTAATATGCAAGTGCAAGTAGGTCATAACGAACTTGGAATGTGGAATGCAAGTGAAGTGAACTTGGAATGTGCAAGTGGAAGGACGCAAGTTTGGGGAAAATATGCTGAAACTTTCACTTGCAATCGGGTCTTGGAGACCCGAATGCCAGTAAGCGAGCTTGCAAAATAGGCATCATGTAATATCCCTTGCCACTTCTGATATAAATTTTCAGACTTCTTGACCCTTGAAGGATTATATCAAACACTTTGCATATGACTGATATAAAAACTTCAGATTTGCATACTTCAATGGCAATGATATTAAGGCTTGCAAACAACTTCTAAATTGTCTAATGGCCTCCAAGAATGGATGTGCAATAGTTTTTTTTGTGTTTTAAATGCAATAAGATGAATTTAAGTGCAAGAACATTAAACCTACAGCTGACTGTAATTTAGACAAACAGTTGGCATATGGCCTTGAACAATATACAAATGAGATGCAACGGAGATGCAACCTTATTACTCCATTTATTTATGAGATGAAGGATTCATTACAATGGTCAGATATGTGCCCAATGACCTATCAGCCTAGCATGGAATACTCAGAAATCTGAAGTCATATGGCAGCCATGGGAGTCTGCTTACATCTGAAAAGTAATAAGAACAAATGATGCCAAATGAACCTGATTATAATCGCCAAGGCTGGTGGTTGAAGAAGCAAGCAAAATCCCTTAATTTGGAGCTCTCCTCGTGCCAAATCGCCCCTTCTGCAGGTAGTAAGGACTGATAACAATTAATTATCAGCATGAAGGTCTCCTTTAAACCCCTAGGAATGATCGCTGTCCTCTCCCAAGTGTAGCGCTATCTCCCTTTGCCAGGTTCGATGCTCAAATGGAAAGGTATGAGTGAAATCGTGGGAAAAGGAGGTAAGGTACGATCTGCTTCAGACTGGTATATTAGCTGCAACTTCACTCAATTGTCCTCCAAAATGCATCAAAGGAAATCGCCCTTCGGTCTAAACAATATCGCTGTCTTCAAGCCCATGAAAGGATGCACTCACCATGACATACGAGCAAAATCGTGGTAGCTGAAGGTCTGATGCAAAACATCTCAGATCTGATATGAAACTCAATTAGCTCAGTATGAAGGACTGAATGTCCCTCACTCTCAAGGCAACCCTTCGGAGGATCTCTCACCCCCTCAGTTATGAAGATCGAAGGGAGGTATCGATCCCTAAGACCAAATCTACGGACAACCCTTGGCTTCACAACCACAATACAAGAGAAGATAACAAACAACTGATGCCCAACCATGTATTACCCTCCTCTATTTATTCTTTCATATCCCATCATAAGAATCCTTCTAGAAGATTCCTTCCTCATCGAGTAGGTACACTTTATTATTATTTATTACACATGTTATTTTAATTGCATTTTTAAAATATTATTTCATTATAATTAAAGTGCACACGTCTCATGATACGTGTTATCTCCTTATTTTGCCATAAAACCACATAGAAATAGAATGTGAATCCACCAATTTCCGCCAAGTCGACCCCCTAATCAAATCCTTGGCCTACGAGGGTCAAATTATAGGCCAACCTCGTGAATGTCCACGTGCTAAGGAGAAGGGGACATTACACATCAGCTTGCAATTGGTTGCAAATGAGTGGCAGGGATGAGTTTGCACTAAGAAAACGGTGGGGTATAAAGAGAAAAACCTAATACTTACACTCGCAATCGGGTCTCTAAGACCCGAATGCAAGTGTGTTTCGAATGATAGATGCAAGCTTGCAGTCGGGTCTTCAAGACCCGATGACGACCCGATTGCAAGTAAAAGAAAATGCAAAGGCGTTTGGGTAGAATCAAGTTTTACCATCGTCATCCTTGATTACAAATGCAAAAGAGTGATAAGGATAAGCTTGCGATTGGGTCTTCAAGACCCGATTGCAAGTGAACAATCTTGCAATAGAGAAAGTGTGAATGATATACTTGCAATTGGGTCATTAAGAGAAACTTTGCAAGGATGGCACAAACTTGCAATCAGGCTTTTGAGACCTGAATTCAAGTGTAAAAGGTTTGCAAGATAGACTCAAACTTGCAATCAGGGTTTTGAAACCTGATTGCAAGCAAGCACATCGAAATGCTCACTCAAAGGTGACTCGCAATCGAGTCTTAGAACCCCGATTGCAAGTGCAATTGAACTATGAAGACAAGGCAATGAACCAAAAGAACATACTTGCAATCGGGTCTTAGAAACCCAATTGCAAGTAAAACAAACTTTAGAACAATGAGCTAACTTGTAATCAGGTTTCTAGAATCCGATTACAAGTAAAGTTCAATTACTTGCAATGACATCCAAAAGTTCCTACTTGCAATGGAAGCAAAAATTTCCCACTTGCAGTGACAGCAAAAAGTTCCTACTTGCAATGAGGAACTCAAAACCCAAAATTGCACAAAAAGCTCAGAAAATGAAAGCAAAAACCAACCAAAACTCGGACACAATGACAAATACACCCACTGTTGATTTGACATTAACAAATATGAGTTTTAAACTTTGTAAGACATGCCTTAGAGAAGAAAACTACGAATTTTGAGCAAAAAATTGTAGGGGTTGTCTATTTTTTGAAAGTTCAAAATTTAAGACAACAAGTTGTAAACCTAGGCAACTTCATGTTTTTTTTGCTTTATCACATTCAGTTTTACTATTTCTAATATAGCTTATGTAAAGTCCCCTTTTCACGTGTAATTGGTTTGTGAGCAATTAGTCTATTTTCCGAGTTTTCCCGTAGATTATTGGTGACCAAGGGAAAACTCCAAAGTTCTTGGCGAGCACAAGATTATTCAAGCAGTGGTGTTGTTCATGGCAATGAATTTAGATGATCTTCTTGAGCCTCTCAGTGCTTTCAAAATGCAATTTTAACCGTTTTGAGAGCTCTCCAAACTTCATGCAAAGCATGTTATTTTTAAACAATCATCAAGTTGCTTCGGTCCATCATCCTAAGTCCTCAATGATATATTGGTATGATCAAAATTTCAGATTTGTCTCATTTCAAAGCATTTTTTGCAACTTGGGTAATTTATTTAATGAATTATATAATTATAACTTAAATTGAACTAAGGAGGAAATATTAAAAAGGCAACTAAGGTATAATAATGTATTTCAAAGTGTTTTAAGTTGTGCCTACAACGAGTCACCTAGGTACAAGGGCGTCTTTTGCACACAATGAAGTATTTAATTTGAAAAAAGCATTTGTGAAGGAAATGGGAGATTATTATTTTATTATTATTATTTTCCCTCCAAAATGTGATGAAAGGAGGTTGAGAGCTCATCGTTGAGGTTAGATTTGACATGATATTTGCTTCTTGTAATGTCCCCTCTTTCCTAGACGATCACTCAGGAGGCGGGATTTTCCTATCATTCATCTCCGTAGGCAAATCCAGCGGATAGGAGATGTTGTGCTTGGCATGGGAGGACTTTACATGCTAGAGACTTGCTTTTGGATGCTTATTTAATGAGCAAATAATATTATTTTCTTGGCTAAGTCACTTCTTGCAAAAAATAGAAAATCTCTTTTGCTTAAAATAGCAAAATATCATTAAAGTGACTATTTAAGGCAAGTTGTGGAAATCATAAAGTAACTTTATAATTTTAAGTGATAAAGTTAAAAGAGCAAAATAAGTTAATAATAAAATAACTTTATAATGTTCAATTATAAAGTTAAATAAAGTTACTTTATTACCTCAAGTTGGATGCCGCCTAGGGATAGGTGCCACAATTGGACTTGAAAGCCAAATTAAATGTGGCTAATTAGGGCATTGGAATCCAAAGTAAGAAAGAGATTTTATAAAAGAGAATACGTTCTCTTATTTGCTCACGTTGATGATTATTTTTCAGAAATCTATCTCAAAGCAGCTTTGCCAGGTATTTTCCAGAGGACAAAACCCCATGGAGTATTGTGAAGTGGACAAAAACCTAGTTCACCATTGAGGGAAAATTACACAAGGTTTCTAATTCTGCTTCAATTGGATGAATTTATAGCAGGTTTTACAGGTTTCCCTTTCAGCAATAATCATCAAGGATTTGGTGCATTAGCTCAGGCAAATTCTTCAATAAATTAAGCTTCCAAAAGTTCGATTGGTCATTGTTTGGTTGAATTTTCTGCAAGTACTTCAACGGAAATTGATTTCAGCAGCTACCAGGTGTTCTAGAAGCAGATTTAGAGGGTTTGGAGGCATATTATCTCAATCATACCTTTCCTAGCGCCAGTCGTACCATTTTGCAGCCAATTCAGTGCTCTATCATGCCGTACCACTCAAGAAGGGTTTAGGAAATTGTGCAGACCTCTTGACCAGCGTTCACCAGCAGTAACTTCGTGATTCCACCAGGCATTAGGGATCTGTTGTGACATTTTCACACATCGCCCCATTGCAAATGGGGACCCCCTGCTTTTTTGGTCCTCTTGGTCTTTTGGTTGTGGTTCTTTAGGTCTTTTCGCAGCAATCCTTTCGATCTCCCCAAGTCTGCAAATGTTTTGGCAAATTTTGATCAAGTCTGCAAGTGTTTTGAGTAAATTTGGCTAAGTTTGGAGCTTGCTTTGTCTATTTTAGGGTTTTTGCCCTTCCAGACTTAGATTTGAGGTCATTTCCTTAGGTGTTTTCGAAAATTTGAATGTAGCACTGAAGTCAAAACCCTTCAAAGAAGCTACCATTGAAATTTGAGCAAATTTTGAGTACTTATTATTTTTAGTAAGTTTCATTGCATCCCGAATCGGCCTAATTTCGCGTTTAAACCAACTTATTATTTTTAGCAGTTTCTATTTTTAGTGTCAACCTATCTCGGTTTGCCTTAATTTGATGTTTGGAAGTACTTACTATTTTTAGTAAGTCTATTTTTGGCAAGTCTATCTCAAGCAATGGTTAGGACACCAATGGCAGACCATTCCAAAAAATCCAAGTCCAAATCCAAAAAGTTGAAAAAGCAGGCAGTTGATCAAAAAAATGGCTAAGTATATAATTCTTTCCTAAAGTAGAAAAAGCATGAAAATCCTTCTATGGCAAGAGAAATCCGCTTCAATCCAAAAATGGCACCCAAATCCAGGTGATGAGCAAAAAATGTCTAGACAAGGAGGAAAATCCAAACTTCACAAATTTCCTTTATCCTTGCCACGATTCCACCCAAGACTGGAATAGGGCGCTAAATTGAGGTCATGCAGGAATTTCCAAAAGTGCCAAAAATTCTTCACCATGGCAAAATGGCACCCAAGACAAGAGAAGGGCGCTAGAAATGGGTTCAAGAGGAATTTCCCCCCAAGCAAGATTTTCCTCCTACATGTGGAAATAGCGCTCAAGCAAAGGAATGGGCACCAAAATGGAGTCAAAGAGGAAAATTCTCCCAAGGCAAAAATTTCCTCTTCTACAAGCAAAATCCGCCCAAGCAAGGATATGGGCGCTAGAATGGGGGTGAGGAGGAAAGTTCATTAATTACCAAATTCCTCCATCCTAGTAGAATGACACTCAAGTTGAAGAGAGGGCACCAAAGTGGTGAGGTGGAGGAAAAATGGGAAATTCTAAGTTTCCTCCTCCAAGTGAAATAAGCACTCAGGAAGGAGATGGGTGCCAAAACATGGTCATGCGGGAATTTCCAAGTGTGCCACAAATTCCTCTACAAGGTAGAAATGTTGCTCAAGACATGAAGAGGGCGCTAGAATGGTGAGCAGGAGGAATTTTTCTCACTTAACAAAACAATCCTCCTCTATATGAAATTTCTGCCCAAAGCCAAGATGGGGTGCCAAAGCCATGAACACAAGGAATTCCAAAAATATTTCAAAATCCTCCTCCATGTGTAATCTGCGCTCAAGGACAATATTAAGAAAGGAATTCATGGCCAAGGAAGAAATTCAAAATTCAAGGAAATTTCTCCCCAAGGAGAAAATTTTGCCCAAGTTAAAGAATTCCAAAGGAATTCCAAGGAACGAAGAAAAATTGACAGAGAATTTTCTCTCTCCTAAATTTCAGAATTCTAGACAAGATAAAATTCCTCAGGCATGGAAAATTGATTGATTGATTGAAAAATCTCCTTCAGAACAAGATATGCACATGAACACAAAATAATCCTTCGGGATAAAAAATCTCTCTACATGAATTTTCTCTCTCCTAAAATTTCAGACAAACAGGATTCCTGTACAAGTGGACAAAATTGATAAATTTCTTCGAAGGCAAAAAATTCTTCCAAAATATCTTTTGTGAGCCTTGAATGGAAAGATTCTTGTAAAGGATGAGTTTGTGACATGCAAAGAGAATATTCCATATTAATGAAGCACAACCCAGAAAATTATAGAAGTTCCTCTGACGGTGGGGTCCACTTGCATGGCGAGAATCTATTGAATACATGGCAGCATGATGGCGCATTAACTGCTAATGAACGTTTTGATCAAGTGGTGGTTGATTAATTGCATGTCAGTTGGCATATTCAAGGAAGTAGTGGTGCATTTATTGCATGTTGGGTGAATTTGGATGAACTGGTGCATTTAATGAATAATGGGCACCATTTTTTAGCATGGAGCAATGAATTGATAATGGGCGTGATGCATCATTAATGTTTATTCCCATTATGTGGCGTCATATTTGGAATTTATTGGTCAAACCCTAATTAGGGTTTGCATGTTCAATCTTGGTCGTTGATCAGTTTGTAATCTAGGTCGTCCATTTTCCTCCTGGATGCCTATAAAGGGGTTCACTCCTTCATTTGTAAAGCAAGGAGATTGTATGAAATTGTAGCGATAAGTTATTGAGATAATAGCTGTGATACATTGTTCTTTGATGGTGTTCACTTGTGTTATTTTATGGCTTGCATGGTTTCACCTTCCTCAATTAGTTTAGATTTGTTTCAAGCATTTAGATGAACGAAGTTGATTGCAGTGTTTTATAGTGAGATCGTTTGCTTGTACCTTTTGTTTATAGATGATTTCTATCCACAATGCAAGGTTGGAATGAGCTCTTGTATGTGTGTTCTTAATCTAAATTGTTGGATGAACATTGTTCTCTAATGGTGTTCATCAATGGTTTAAAATCCTACAAATATGACCTCTGAAGATTGCACCCTCTTTATGTAGTTGTCTATTAGTGGCGAAGTAAAGTGTGGTCGATCTCACCTGGATCATTGTTATATATTGAGTTCTAAGATTAGCTTAGTCTTCCTAAGCCCTTTCCCCTTGTATTTCAGTTCATTCCAGTTTAGTTCGTTTGAAGCAGAAGCATCACGAGATTGCAATATCTGATGATGAAGTTCCAACCTCAGCAAAAAAGTGAACGAATGATCCAAACATAAGTCCCCTTGGATTACCGGCAAACATCAATGCCAAACGAACCTATATCCATAAAAAAGTCACTAGTACGCCATTGGAACCTTGGAGTCAATGTATAATCTTCCTGCAATCTTAGCATACATATGATTTTGATCAAGAGAGGATAAAGTGACGTTGGAGAACTTTATTCTGTGTTGGTGTGGTCACAAAACACCCGTCAATAGGATCAATTGTGATTCAGATTGTTTGTTCTTTGAGGAAATTCGATTAAATTCAATAATCTTGCCAATCCTATAGTTTCATTCAATATTTGTTTTTGATAATTATAGTTGATGCAAATAAAGTCGATTGGAGCCATTTTTGCCAATTGGATACTCTTATATTGTGAAACACATTGAATTCATCAATAAAAATCCTTCTGTAGTTGAGTGCTAGTCTCTGGGTATGTAAATCTTGTTCTTAGTGATTCAATTCCTATAATTCTAAAAAATTGTATTTGTTATTCTTAAAATCAGAATTTAGAAATTTATGTCATTTATCTTGGGTTCAAAAGCAATATTTCATTGGCATACACTTCATGTTAAAAATTTGTCCAAACACTGGCATCAAAACTCAAACAAAAACTTGAAACTATCCTAAAAACTTCCAATCAGCAAATGTCAGAATCAAAAAAAGTTAGCTTAGATTGGTTGGGGATCTTTCAGTGGTATCAAAGCTATGATCCTGCTAGCCTGAGGGTCATCTGATTACTTTGATGCATCCTGGAAGGACAGGACCGTACAGATATTATACTCGCAGGAGACCACAAGGACATTTATATTTTGACATGGGTGATGTGCCTAAGGGTAGTAGGAGTCCCTAGCACAAAGAGAGACAAAATCGGCTTGAAAGTGATGAGTTACTTAGAACTCTTGCTAATACCCAGTTGCAGATTGTTCAGGCATTAGACATGCTTCAGGGTACCCTAGACAAATTGGATTTGGACCAGTCTAGGGATAGGCGTGGTAGACATGACAGGCATGATGGGCATGACAAGGTTGATAGATCCGTATCAGTTGCAAGGAGCCATGGGGGTAGTAGAGCTCCATCTTTGATGGAAAGTGCATTTGACTCTCCTCCACGTGATAGGACACGTACACGAACAGTTGATAGACCTATGCAGCCACATTTTCTGCCTAGAGAGGAGCCACCTCCAGTTGACCCACTTGAGGGCGTGGAGTTTCAGGATGCAATTATGGCAACTAGTGATGAGTGGGCATGCCTACAATAGCATGTTAGAGATGTCTTTCCTTTACATCAGTATTGTTTGCAGCGCAGAGACAATATGAGGAACCATGGTGATAGATGGCCTAGACAGCAGCAAAATAGTGACCTCAAGCGACTTACCATTAAGCTCACTTTATCTTCCTTTGATGTTAGCGGGAAGATCAGTGCACGAGCCTGGGTGCACAAACTTGGCATCTACCTTTCACTTAAGCCAATGCTTGAGGATGAGGCTATTCAGATTGTAGTTCTACATTTGGAGGGCATGGCTTATGACTGGTGGCAACATGGTTTGGTTACCCAAAACCATGGACTCATTCATTCTTGCAAGGAGTTTACTAAGCGATTGATTGCCAGATATGTCCATAAGGATGTTGAGTTGTACTACAGAGATTTAAAACTGCTACGACAGACTAGACATGTTTCTTATACTAATGAGTTTCAATGCATTGCTGTTACGGATTTCGAGATGCCTGATAGACGCATGGTGATGTTGTTTATAGAGGGTTTACATGACAGGTTACAGAGTTAGGTCAAGGCTGTTAAGCCTAGGACTTTACATGAGGCTATTAAAACTACCTTAGACCTTGATACTTCACCACCACCTACTTATCAGCAGAATAAGAAGTTTTCTGAAGGTTCCAAGCCTCTTCAGAAGTCTTGTACACAGCACCAGAGTGCACCACCTCCTCCCATGATCGATCAAGAGACACGTAATGAGTTGAGGAGGAAGCAGCTATGCTTCTCATGTAAGGAGCCTTGGGAGCCTGGGCATCAATGCCTTGGGAAAGGCAAAGCGCATCTCATTGAGGTTCATTCAGATGTGGATGATGAGCATATTCAAGATACAGATTTTGAGGGCAACAATGGTGAGGTTGAGCAAGAGACTCCATGTCTAGAGCTTGGAGTAGAACGAACATTGGCCATGTTCAATGTTATTGTAGGAACCCTGTTGGTTCTAACTTCTCTAAAATGCTAATTTTGACTTGTTTTTTGTATTTCCAAGGGTTTCGAACAAAATTAAATAAAAATTTGACAAGTGCACCAGGCAAGAATTGCTCATAAAACTGAATTGAAACAAAATTGAGAGCAACTACAACTATATTATGAATAAGATAACTGCTGCAAATGAAACTAATACATAAAACATACCCGGAGGTCCTTAGCATATTTAAATTAAAGAATTCTGGAGTTTGCCAACCAAAACTGGTAAACTAACCAAAATAGGCATACAAGTCCAGATTATGATTTCTCTGAGCCAGAAATTTTATAAAGTAGCTTGAATAGGCTAGGCGTCCAAGGTAGAGCAATCTAAATGCCAAAGGGGGAGGCGTTTCAGCCCTCCATATCCCACGCCCTTTTCCAGACTCCCACATGCCTTGCTAATGGTGTACGGCCAACCCAAGGAAATGTACAGCTTGCTTATTTGATGCCAACTACTTTTGATTGGGGCGACTACGTCTGAAAGCCCTTTCCTAATTGTAAAATCTTCAAATAACTAAAAATAAGAAACTCTAATAAAGCACAATAAGACTCCAGGATGAAGCCCTCTGAATAGGCTCGGCGTCCAAGGTAGAGCAGTCTAAATGCCAAAGGGGAAGGCATTTCAGCCCTCCATATCACACGCCCTTTTCCAAACTCCCATGTGCCTTGCTAATGGTGTACGGCCAGCCCAAGGAAATGTACGGCTTGCTTATTTGATGCCAACTACTTTTGATTGGGGCGACTACGTCTGAAAGCCCTTTCCTAATTGTAAAATCTTCAAATAACTAAAAATAAGAAACTCTGATAAAGCACAATAAGACTCCAGGATGAAGCCCTCTCAGTTTGCAATAATTCACCTGATGTTTCACAGCCTCGGAATCACAGATCCATGAAGAATGCACGTTCTTCAATAGCAAACCCTCTGACAACCTTGTCTCAGAAAATCCACAGAGAAAAATCAAACAATGTCAAATAATCAATAATAGAGTTTGAATTGTCTTCATTTTCCTTATAACCCCCAAATGGCGCGATTTTCAAGAAGTACGCCCGAATGCATTTTAAATATATTAAAATGTATTTAATTAACTTTGCATAGTTTAATAATCAACTTGGGCGCCCAAATTCACTTAAGTGATTTAATAAAAATCACTCTATAATATTAAGTGGCTTTTAATTTAATAAAGTCACTTTATGACTTTATAATAACCATATAAGTTAAGTAAATAGCTTAACCACTAAAATATTAATATCTCCTTCAATATTTGGTCTTTTGATGTGTCGTCTGAAGCTGGAGTCAACACTGAATAACCCCCATGTGTCCAGGTGCCCTGACTAAAAATAGCACAACTACCAGATTGACTTACTATAAAAAGTAAGTCCCTCAACTAAGCCCACACATTGACTGCTAAGGCCCTGAAACTGAACCCAAGACTGAACTGAAGAAGTGGAACTGCCACTGAGACTCTCTATCTAAAACATTAGCCGACAAGAGTCCAAAATAATAGGCTAACCCATTAGTCACTAAAACTGACTAGAGTGGGGACATTACAGTCTACTCTCCCTGAATTTGCTTGTCCTCAAGCAAACTCAATGCTGGATGCTGTAAAATGCTCTCACTTTCCCAAGTAGCATCCTCTATCGATAGATCTCTCCACTTAACCATAATTTCCCTGATGACTCGCCTCCGAAGATGACGCTCTCTAGTCTCTATGACGGCGTCAGGTACTAAAATCAACTTCCTCTCATCATCCAAGGGTGGTAAGTCTGAAGAAGGAGCTATATGTTGTCCCAATGCCTTCTTGAGGTGAGAAACATGGAACACATTATGAACCTTACTATCTTTCAGTAAATATAACTCATAAGCCACCTCGCCAACTCGCCTGATAATCCTGAATGGACAATAATAACGTGTCTTGAGTTTCTCTAAGCCCTTTTTCCTTAGAGAGAACTGTCTATAGGGTTGAAGCATCAAATACACCATATTCCCAATCTCAAAAGATTGCTCAACCCTCCTCTGATCAGCATATTACTTTTGCTAATTCTGAGCCTTCTGAATGTTCTCACGAGGAGCTCTCATGATATCCTGGTTCTCCTGTAACCGGTCCCCAGCACTCGGTACTCTGCAATCGCTCACCAATAAATCCAAAAAACTAAGAGCATCATAGCCATACAAAGCTCTAAAAGGTGTCATCTGGATAGTCATGTGGTGAGTGGAATTATAACAATACTCAAAAAGATGCAACCACTTCACCCAAGCCTTCTACTGCCCAGAAATGCAGTTCCGCAGGTATCCCTCCACCCATTTATTGACAATCTCAATTTGCCCATCAGTCTGAGGGTGGTAGCTAGTACTCGGAGTGAGCTCTGTCCCACATAGTCTGAATAACTCCTGCCAAAAGTTACACATGAACCTACTGTCTCTATCACTAACAATACTCTGAGGTAACCCGTGCAGTCTGAATACCTCACAAAAGAAAAGATTTGCCACCTATGCAATGGGTGTTCAAAAACAAAATTTAAAATGAAATAGCCGAATTTTATCATAAGACAAAGGGCGTTCAAAAACAAAATTTCGGCCTTTGATTATATTTTGGGGGGAATTTTATTGTTTTTAAAAGCAAACATCTTTCCTCTTCATCAAGATAAAGCCCGACATCGCCTAAAGTTGAATTTAATATGATTGATTAAATTAATTTATTTAATTTTTCAAAAATGATTAATCCAAGTTGAAATTGATTATTCGCAGATCAACGACATCGGGAAGAGCTAGAGCATCAACTTGAAGCACAGATTGAAGACATGATCACGATCAACGTTGGAAGAGGAAATGCAAGAACGCACCGCTGAGCGTAAACTGAAGTATCGGGGAAGCGCGCCACTGCTGAATCAGAGTTGAAGTCCACCAGTAGGATTGAAGACCAAAGGCAAGGAACACTCAAAATGCTACCAAATATGCATTCTCAGAAGGATACACAACTGGATTTAATTCCAAAAATTTTGTTTCTGAAAACTGAACTTGTTTAATGTAAACAACTGCCTGTGGGTCCTACCTAATGAATTCAAAATGAGGGAACACAAGTCAGTTATGTCCAACTACCAGATTGACCCGAATTGATGTCAAATAGTGGTAGGTAGTTGAGAAAGTGGTTGGGGGGGATAACTGAAGATTAAATGGGCATGGGTTAAAGCTGCCAAGTTCTAGAAGGCAGATCAGGACTGTTGGATGCAATCAATCCTGGCCTCTGGCTCAATTTGTAAAATCTATAAAAGGCAGAGGCCTTTCTCTTGTAAAGGGTTAGACTCTAGTTAGATTTTTTTAGAGTTAGATAGTCGAATAGTTAGAGTTTTTGTAGAAAGTTAGATTTTAGTAGTTAGGAATAGAGTAGAACTGCTGCAGAAATTGTTGTAATAGCAGCTGAAATCAATATATGAACACTGATTTGGTGTTTATCATCTTGGTTTTATTTTGTTTGCATGGTTACCTTCAGCAGGTTTAGATAGATCCTTTTTGGTATGCATGTATTTGATGGATTCGGGTTCATACCATTGGGGATATACTAATTGTGTATCCCTGTGTATGGTTTGTCTGGGCCTTTAAAATTGTGTTTAGTTCAATTGCAGGCTAAGTCACCAGGTTCGAATTCAAATTCGAAGTTCGACAACTTTGAAATTCGAATGAAGTTCGACAAGGAAAAAATTTGAAATGTATAAAATTCGAATTAAATTCACCATATGTAATTTTTTAAGATATATAAATTAAATATGTTTAGTTATTATTAAATAATAATATTTAAAAATAAAAATAAACAAGTAAAATAATATTAAGTTTAAATATATTAAATGTTTTTTTTTTTATTGATAATAGGCCAAAGCCGATAAGATGTACATACCCTACCCCCTATGGGATTTGAACTTGTGACTTCTCTTTCAAGAGCACAAGTTCTCCACCACTAGGCCAACTCAGGTTGTACAATATATTAAATGTTAATATAAATAAAATAATAATAATTTTTTAATAAATATTAAATATATGTTATAAAAAATTATAAACCATAGAAAAGTTTTAAATCAACTACATATAAGAAAATTTAAATTCTTCAAAAGAAGTCGCAACAGGAGAGAGCAGTCGGAACGCGACGGGAGAGAGCAGTGGAAATGAATGAAAATGACGGGAGAGAGAGAGCAGTCGTGGAATGAATGAAAGCTGAGCCAAGAATGAACACTACCAAATCTATTGCCCGACAGCCATCACGATTTCGAGAAGACTGATCCCGTGGTGGCATGTCGAGTAAAACATTTCCTCTCACCCACCGTTTCTTTGTTGTCACGCCTTGAAAAAATATGTAGTGCCCTAGCCACGAGCAGGAGGAATTTTGTTTCGAAAAAACCTAATACAAAGTGCTTCGTACGAATTTAGCGACGAATTTCAACGAACTTTATGCATTTTTTTAATGTTTGCCGAATTTCGAACTTCAATTATGAAATTTGGCGAACCTGATGACTAAGATTGCAGGTGTCCGTCTGAGTTGCGCCAGAATTGGGTGCTTAGGCATGCATCTGCAGTTTGAAAATCTTCTATGTCTCCCTTGAAGATTGCATCGTTCTTGTGAGGTTGTGAGTTATTCTGGCCAAGCAGGGATTGGTTATGTTGAATCCGTCTACCCGCATACCAGTCTTGTTAATTTTAGGTCTCTTAACCCTATCCTTTTGCATTTAATTTTTCCTGCAACATCTTAGGATGCAAACCAACTTGTTGCAAACATAAAGCCCCTTGTGCTCCCAGCAAAACACATCAAACTGTTGAGCTATCCCGCAATCATGAACTGACATTTGGAACCTTAAGGTTGTACCCATTGATCAATTAAAAACAACATTAGGGATTCCTTACACAAGAGAGGATAGGATACTCAGCAAAAACATTTTATTCTGTGTTGGCCAGAGAGAGTTGTAGCAATACGATTTTAGCCACGTCAATAGTAGTGTAATCAAAATGGGCTTGGTGCCCTCTTCAAGCTCAATGATGTGCTCTATGCCTCTATCAGGAGGTCTACCAGGTGGTATGTCACTGAACATCTGGATGATAAGGTGTTTTATGTTGCTCCTCATAAGTAGGCATTAATTTACACTCTACTGCCCACTCCACCATGTCATGTTGGACAAGTCTCTCCATTATTTTGAGAGTGATTAACTTCAAGTTGCTGGCCTTGATAGATTTAAGAACATGATTAGTTCCATCAACCTTAAATTTCATCTCCATATCTCTAAGGTTGAGTGTAAATTCACCTATTTCATGTAGCCATGTCATGCCAAGGACCACATCCATGTTTCCCATGTTAACCACATAAAAATCAGCTTTGAATTCATAGTTATTGAGTTTCATAGGTAAATCTAGAATCATTCTATCACAAGTGAGAGTGTTACCATCAGCAACTTTCACTCTTATACCTTCAAACTCTTGAGTTTGAATTCCACGCTTCTCCACCAACCGTCCATCTATGAAATTATGAGTTGCACCTGTATCAAGTAAAAAAATGACTCTTTGACCAGCCAAGAGTCCACACAACCTAAAGGAGCCTTCTCTCTACATGCTAGACATATGAGCTTCCTATAGCTCAAATTCCCCTTCATTTCCAACTCCTTTTTCTGAATTTTCAATCTCTAAATCATCTTGATCAGCTTGCTGGTCTGTGTTATCAGTCATGTTTTCTCCCTCATAAAACCACTCCATATGCTTATTTTGACCCTTAGGCTTGAGGGGACAATCATGGTTTTGATCATAAGGGCCCTTTCAATAAAAACAAAGCTTCCTTCTACGCAAATCATTAATTGTTTCCCTATCCAAAGGTCCTGCAAACTTCTTCTTTTGGTCCACATTTTCTAATTTCTTTGGATCAGATTTGCTGTCATTAAATGATGAGGATGGTTTTGAATAGTTTGTGTTGAACTTACCACATGTAGCTGTAAGTTCCATGCTACGAGCTTTCCTCATAGCCTCTTGCAAGTTAGGGGGATCAAAAGCCTTAATCCATCCCTTCATAGGCTCATAAAGACCTTCAACAAAAAGAATGACCAGCCTCCTCTCTGAGATATTTGTTATCATGACCGAGAGCTTTTGAAACTCACTAATACAAGATTCCAAGCTGCCCATTTGTTTCAGGTAAGCTAAATCTCTGAAATACAACTCTGAATCTCTTTTGTCAAAACGCTCAACCAATCTATCAGTGAATTCTTGGTATGTAGTAATAAGGTCATGATACAAGGTAACCATCCCATGGTGCCACCAATCATGGGCTACCCCATCCAAATGCAAACCTGCAAACTTAATGGCATCTTCTTCTGACATAGGACGTAAGGTCAAGAAAGCATCCAACCTGCTAATCCAAGCTCTAGCAGTGACTCTACCACTGCCATCAAAAGTAGAGAGTGTGAGCTTGTTGATTGCATATTTGTAATGTCCCCTTAAGTTATTATTTATGAAGTAGGAACATTTAACTCATAAGAATCAATTGCAAGAGACTTCTTTCCTCAATTTCACTATAAATACTTGTAAATACTAGTAAGCAATGCAATAATGATTTGATGCATAATGTTTTACATTCATAATATGATGATGGGAGGTCAATATCAAGGCTATCTCTGATTCAGTAATTAGGTGTATGCAGAATGCTCTTGATCAACAGATAGATATATGTATATGCAATGCAATCAATGGATTATCTCTGCTCTTCCTTGTATATTTGATGATGTTCATGCAAGATGATTTCTGATCTACAACTCCGCTATATCGTGATACATTGCTCTCCCTGATTCTAAAACTATATGCCTGCAACAATGACCAATGGTGCTATTTTTGATCTAATCTTTGAAGAATGCAACCTGATTATGCCAACGGCAAAAGCTTGATTTGAGCAAACCCAATACTGGATACAAAAATAATAGAGCCAGACCAAAATCCTTCCCAATATGTTGGATTGGATGAGTTTGATCTCCATCTTATACCTTGCATGATGGGAACGGGTGCATTTTGAGAGACATGTCTCTTCTCCCCATAATTAATTTGCATCTCCTCATAACATAAATACATTGAATTAATACACAAATTGTGTCTCTTCAAGATTAAGGACTTTATATTAAGTCTTAACTAATAACTTTCATTAATGACTCCAATCACATATGCTATCTATGTCTTAATTGATCTGCTTTGATAGTTATCATTTAATTGTTGTTGCCATTCAGGTTGTTCATCAAGGCTAATCAAACATCGTATCATACTCGATGGTTTATTAGATATCTTCTTAGACTAATCATTGTCCATTAGTCTCTGGCCATTCTAATTGTGCATCAATAATATGTCTTGATTTGACGTAATGCCTTACCGATTACTTGTGTCTCCATGTATGATTGATTTGTCGTATGCAAGGATGATCAATGCCACTTTTATTGAAGGTCCGATCTATTCTATTAGTCGTGGGTTTGCATATGTCGTGTCTGGAGAAGAATCGCTAATGATAAGGGGAGGAGGCATCACCGTGAACCATATTGAGCTATCTTCATTCCTCATGCATGGTTGACTCTCAAATCAAAGGGTTTATATTTGCCATATTACAATATTGGTGAATTAATGTTGTGAGGCGTGACTATGGAGAAAGGCTCTGTGACGAGAGAGGATATGCGGACTGTGCCAATAAAGAGACGAAGTTGCATTGATTGGGACTTATCGAGAGCCTCCTATAGTGCGAGGCCAAGCTAAGCCATATCGTTTCTTGCTTTCCATCTAATAGTCATCACCGCACATGGTTTGTAGTTTGTCTATATGTATTGGTATTTGTTCTTTACTAAGACGCCATTAGAGATTCATACGGCTTAAACAAGAACACCCAAATATTAGATTCGAGCTTTAACATTTTGAGAGATGGCAAATCATAACTAAGGTGGAGACCTCTACTACAGAACTGGTATTCTTCCACATAATCGTGTAGCTGCATAGAGGTGCTGTACGGAGAATAAATCATAGTGTCGTGCTCAAGTCATTACCACCGAGTATATCACACAATGTCTATGGTTACGGCAACACAATGAATTGGTGATACTTGCTTCTCTCGATCAATAAATACCATCATTATGACTTCAATTATCTTCTGATACGCATATGATCAGCCATATAGAACGCCTTCCATAATTGGTATTGGTTTACGATTTCTTCATCTTCTACGACTAAGATAATTTCATTTGATGCCATTACCATAGCCTTGTGCTTTAGAAACCTTTTATTCGATTCCTCAAACTGCAAGTTTTCACAACAAGCCAACGCAAGATTGTTCGAGTCTAGTGGGGACATCACAATATTTGAGATCATTAGTTTTATTCCAAGGTTTCCTGTCATTCCAATTCCACTTCTTGCTATGTTCCCTCTTCTGACTCATGAACCTGTCAAAGTTAAGATGTTCCTTAACTCTTGGTGGTAATGCATCCCACTCATCATGAAGTGTCATCACGTTATCTGTAAAGGCCACCTCATCTTCCTCCTCAGCCACATTCTCTTCTTCAGGTTCATTTCTCACAAATGTTGGGTGTGTAGGCCTATCATAGGTGCGTGTGGGTGTCACTCTTGCCCTTGGGCAACCAGCAACACTTCCATTTTCTTCATGATTTTGGTTATGTCCCCTAGGCATAATGATCTATTGAATGGTTGTAGTCAACTGCTGCAACACATTTGCCACTTGTTGCTGCCCAGTTACTAGACCCCTCATAATAATTTCGGCTTCTTGGTCCTCATTGTTAACAAGCTCTCTATGTGGCTCACCATCATTCCTATCTCCCATGATTTCCAATGGTATCTCTTCAATTTGCTCCCGGTTTCCATTTAAACCAGGTCTCCTGCATGTATAAAACCTGTGAGGCCCAAACTGATGCTGATGCATAAGAACTTCTAACCCTCCAGGAAAGAAGGATCAAAGCTCTGATACCACTGTAGGAACCCTGTTGGTTCTAGCTTCTCTGAAATGCTAATTCTGATTTGTTTTAGTATTTTCAAGGGTTTTGAACAAATTTAAATAAAAATTTAACAAGTGCACCAAGCAAGAATTGCTCATAAAACTAAATTGAAGCAAAATTCAAAGCAACTACAACTATATTATGAATAAGATAACTGCTACAAATGAAACTAATACATAAAACATACCCGGAGGTCCTCAGTTTATTTAAATTAAAGAATTCTGGAGTTTGCCAACCAAAACTGGGAAACTAACCAAAATAGGCATGCAAGTCCAGATATGATTTCTCTGAGCCAGAAAGTTGATAAAGTAGCCTGAATAGGCTAGGCATCCAAGGTAGAGCAGTCTAAATGCCAAAGGGGGAGGCGTTTCAGCCCTCCATATCCCACGCCCTTTTCCAGACTCCCACATGCCTGGTTGATGGTTTATGACCAGCCCAAGGAAATGTACGGCTTGCTTATTTGATGCCAACTACTGCTGATTGGGGCGACTAAGCCTGAAAGCCCTTTCCTAATTGTAAAATCTGCAAATAACTGAAAATAAGAAACTCTGATAAAGCACAGTAAGACTCTAGGATGAAGCCCTCTCAGTTTGCAATAATTCAGCTGATCTTTCACAGCCTCAGAATCACAGATCCATGAAGAATGAACGTTCTTCAATAGAAAACCCTCCAAAAATCTTGTCTCAAAAAAATCCACAAAGCAAAATCAAGCAATGTCAAATAATCAATAATAGAGTTTGAATTGCCTTCATTTTCCTTATAACCCCCAAAAGGCACGATTTTCAAGTACGCCCAAATGCATTTTAAATACATTAAAATGTATTTAATTAACTTTGCATAGTTTAATAATCCATTTGCATGCCCAAATTCACTTAAGTGATTTAATAAAAATCACTTTATAATATTAAGTGGCTTTTAATTTAATAAAGTCATATGACTTTATAATAACCATATAAGTTAATTAAATAACTTAACCACTAAAATATTAATATCTCCTTCAATATTTAGTCTTTTGACGTGTTGTCTGAAGCTGGAGTCAACACTGAATAACCCCCATGTGTCAAGGTGCCCTGACTAAAAATAGCACAACTGTCAGATTGACTTACTATAAATAGTAAGTCCCTCAACTAAGCCCACACACTAACTGCTAAGGCCCTGGAACTGAACCCAAAACTGAACTGAAGAAGTGGAACTGCCACTAAGACTCTCTATCTAAAACGTTAGCCTACGAGAGTCCAAAATAATAGGCTAACTCATCAATCACTGAAACTGACTAGAGTGGGGACATTACAATTATCATTGCCTCACTCTCAAGAGTCCCTAGATATAATCCCTTTCGTCTGAAGGGAGTGATTAAGGGACAGCATGTGATTTGCTTTGTTGATAGTGATGCTACGCACAATTTTGTTGATGAGGGCTTGGTTGTTAGGCGTGGATTGCAGGGAAACGATTTTCATGCTTTTAGTGTGACAATAGCAGATGGATTTTCTATAAGGTGCACCAGGAGAATTCCACAGCTTAGCATACAGATGGGAGATTATACCATGACGGATGATTTCTATGTTGTAGGTCTCGGTGAGATTTATGCAGTGTTGGGCATCTAGTGGTTACAGTCTCTTGGCGGGTATATGCAGGATTTTAGGAGAATGGAATTGGAGTTTATGGCTAACGGTAAGAAGGTTGTGCTGAAGGCACTTTCAGATGGTGGGCCTGTGGTAGTTTCAACACATAGGATGGAGTTTTCCTTCACCCATAATGGTGACAACAACATAAGATCTTCCATTGATGTGGACATAAGCCACATAAGATCTGTTTTTTTGTATTCTAGCATCTATGACATGGAAAAGACACAGGACATGTGCAATAAGTGGAGACAAAGAGCTAAACAAGCTAAGATTGTGGCTCAACAAGCCAAGCTTCACCTTCAACATGTTTGTGATATTAACCATTCTTTTGATGGTGAGAGACGTGAACTGCCTAATCCAGAGTTTCGAGATGAGATAGTTGATCATTCTCATGATGGTGATAGTAATTTGGTTGATGACTCCTTAGTGGGCCAGCCACTCAAGAGTTGTCTGTATTGAGTAGCAATGGCATACATACTTCATTTTTTAGTACGTCACCTATTTCTCTTGATATGGCAGCGATATCTTTGTTGATGGGTGACTTCATATTTTTTGATTCCTTTTGGACTAGTGGTTGTCCTAGTTGGAATCATATAGAACTTCCTGATTTTGCATTGACTACATCAACAATTCAGTTTGGGAATGTTGAGGGGTATTTACCGCTCCAACTGATAAATGAAATATAGGAAATAATAATGTACATGACAATCCATACCAAACACAGCAGTAAAATATATCCTTATTCGCACATGCAATTATTACAGGAAAGAAGACCACAGATGGTCAGCCAAGGATAACAATAGATCCGACTATATCATACTACCTTCCTTGGCGGTACACAATATATTTAAAGAACCCAACGGTTGCCAAGAGGAACACAACCAACACATAACTACCCAAGAGTGACAACCCAATTAATACATTGTCATGTAACCAAAATTATCAAACATAACAATAAGCATTTTATGCCAACTACAATATTCTTTGATTGGCATTGGTTTGATGACATGTTTGATATCATCTATGTTGCTGATGAGATTTAAGACAGCAAGGTTTGGTGGCCATTTGTGTTGGTTATTTGGCATATGGGAGTTCATCTTTACATTGTCTTGATGTTCTACATAGATGGATGGTTACTTTATGGTGATTGGTTAAGATACTTCTTCTACATCTCATACAACAAGTTCTATATTTTGATCTGGGATCTGGGTATTGATTTACTTGGTCCAATATTTCACATGGATTCCAATATGTTGTTTCACAATTTGTGGTGTTTGGGCTTTTTAATTAGAGTGGAGCAACGAGTTGTTTGGTGTTTGCTTGAGGGCAAGCAATTCCGGGAAGGGAGGACTGTAATGTCTCCCTCTTTCCTAGACGATCACTCAAGAGGCGGGATTTCCCTACTATTCATCTCCGTAGGCAAATCTAGCAGATAGGAGATGTTGTGCCTGGCATGGGAGGACTTTACATGCTAGAGACTTGCTTTTGGATGCTTATTTAATGAGCAAATAATGTTATTTTCTTGGCTAAGTCACTTTTTGCTAAAAATAGAAAATCTCTTTTGCTTAAAATAGCAAAATATCATTAAAGTGACTATTTAAGGCAAGTTGTGAAAATCATGAAGTAACTTTATAATTTTAAGTTATAAAGTTAAAAGAGGAGAATAAGTTAATTATAAAGTAACTTTATAATGTTCAATTATAAAGTTAAATAAAGTTACTTTATTACCTCAAGTTGGACGCCGCCTAGGGATGGGCATCACAATTGGACTTGAAAGCCAAATTAAACATGGCTAATTAGGGTGTTAGAATCCAACGTAAGAAAGGGATTTTATAAAAGAGAATTCATTCTGTTATTTTCTCAAGTTGATGATTATTTTTCAGAATTCTATCTCAGAGCAGCTTTGCCAAGTATTTTCCAGAGGACAAAAACCCATGGAGAATTGTGAATTGGATGAAAACCCAGTTCACCATTAAGGGGAATCTACGCAAGGTTTCCATTTGTGCTTCAATTGGATGAATTTATAGCAGGTTTTACAGGTTTTCCTTTCAGCAATAATCATCAAGGATTTGGTGCATTAGATCAGGCAATTTCTTCAATAAATTAAGCTTCCAAGAGTTCAATTGGTCACTATTTGGTTGAATTTTCTGCAAGTGCTTCAAGGTGTTGGTTGAAAATTTTGTACACCTGGGAAGATGTGCAAAATTGTGATTTCAGCCACAGCATGTGAGTTATTAACTCTCCTAATTTAAGGTAAGGCTCCCCCTTTTCTACTATTACTAATTAACTAAACACTAATCTAACTTGGGTGGGACAACATCCTTTTCTCTTTCTTCAAAAAAGATGATATTCTTTTCTCTTTGCAAAAAAGAAACGGCAATAAAGAAACAAATAGAGCAACTTAAGAAACTTAAAGAAATACAAAGATGCTTGTACAAAAGGAAGTGAAGTTCCCGTGAAAGCCCAAAGTTTTCTGTCACTTCCCCGGGACAAGAAAATAGAAATAAAGCTCAAAGTCTTCGCTTTCTGCTATCCTATCTACCTTTTCAAAATGATTAAAATAAGAACAACGTACGGCATATAACAGCACAAAGTCTACTGATATGGTGCACTTTTGAACTACTACAAATGTGAACAACTACAAGCACAAAGTCCTGCAATTCCTCTCAGTTATGAACACTTAGCTATAATAATTTAATCCTTAATACTTGTAGCACAAAGTCTACAAGAAATTAGATCAAAGCTCCTTTCAACAATCTCATTAGGACCTCAAGCAAATGCAGAAAAATATACCACTATGACACAAGAACACAATGGATATATCAGCAAGACTTCAACACAAAGTTTGAAACTCGAATTCCTTCTTGATATTACTTGATGTTGACGGGAATAATCATTATGTTATGTTGTTATATTATGTTTATGTTGTCGTCGGTAATAATGAGTTACGGCGGTCAGTTAGTTAGCCGACGGGTAGGTAGTTGGAGTCGCGACAGTTGTGTCGCGCCCCTTCGGGTATTATATATTGTGTACTTTTCTTCGAAGTAGGATCATGTTAGTCGTGTCAGATGTAATGTTATAAGCACTTATTGTACATGGACTGTGGAATTAATATAGAGGCTGGTTATTTAATATATTTCCATTATGTTCTGTGCATTTACTTTCTGCATTTAACCGTTTACCCGAGAGGGCAAACATTTGGCGCCGTTGCCTAGACGAACTCGGGAACGGGAGACACGGATGGCGCACAGACACAATGGGCCTACCCGTTGGTGAAGTAAACCCAGAGGCCGACGACGCGCGGACAGAACTTTACGCAGGAGAAGACACGGCAACGCGAGAATTTTCAATTTTGCTCCAGGTAGCCATTCAGACATACGTTCGACGAGAAGCGACGGAGGCAGAAATCCCACGAAGTGCCGTGTGGACAGCGCTGGAGGCTAGCCCGGCAGTAAACCGGTTGATGAACCACCTCCCCCGGTTGCTTGCACAGGCATCGCTGGCACAACAGGCCCGCCTGGAGGAGATTGCCCAGGAAGAGCGACGACAACAAATCCTGCAACGCTACGAAGAGAACAGCCGACGGGAAACGGAACGAGATGGCGCCAGGCCAGGAGGAAATTGAACCTTGTAATAATCCCGACACACTGCTGATATAAATTGTGGCCGAAAGGCAAAACAAAAATAAAAATAAAGGCAAGTTTTTTTGTGTACATGGCGTGTGTTTGCTGTGTATGGAAGTGACTTATGCCTAATAGACTAAATAAGGACAAAAATAAAAAGATACAGAGTGACGAATGGGAAGTGGCACGAACCGCATTGAATCTCAGACAGCAGATAGAACGAAGGCGTAGGCTAAGGCAACTTGCCGAGGGACGACCGGCCGAGGGGTTGCCCGAAGGGAATCCAGGAGGTGTCACGGAGGTTGCGGAGGCAGAGATAGACGGAGAGAACTACACTGTCTACACTGTTGTAGGGCTGCCAGAAGGAGTCACGGAGGGTGCCGAAGGAGAACTCTACAGTTCGCCAGAATACCACCGTAGGGTAAGAAGCCGCGAAGAGTTGATGGAACAAACAAGGCGAAGTCTAAACCTGATCGACACTACCAAAGACTTGCTAAAGAATTTGTCCATTTCAGAGGACAACGGGAGGGAGACAACGGAAGGTGACGATACGACCGAAGGTGCCGAGGGAGCACAAGGGTACCGTACGGGAGGCAATTTGTTTGGTTCAGTGTCAGCAACTTTTTCCGGAGGACCCACGAGTGGAGGTTCAGTTGCAGGAGGCGGAGGATCGCCAGGTACAAGCACACAAGGAATTAGAGGAGCGAGACCTAGCGGTGGGATGGCGAGTAAACAAAAATTGCCAAAGTTCACAGGGGAGGGCAAGGAAGACCCCTTACGGCACTGCCGTACATGTGAAACCATTTGGTCCGCCAACGGAGTAACAGACCAGGATGACTGGGTACAGCAGTTCCCAGCCACGTTACGAGGAGTTGCCATAGATTGGTACTCCGATGTGGACAAGCAAAAAGTGGCCACGTGGGCCAATCTACAGAAGGAATTCATGGGGGAGTTTCGGTTGCTCCGTGATGACAATGAAATTGTAACGGAGATATACAGTACCAAACAAGGTACTAGGGAGACAGTACGGGCATACAGTCGAAGGCTGAAAGAACTCTTGGGTAAAATGGAAAGCCAACCCACAGATGGATTGAAGACACGATGGTTCGTTGAAGGGTTGAAATCCTCCCTACGGAGGAAGATGAAAATTGTACCCCCGACGTCATATGACGACGATTATAATAGGGCGATGGACCTAGAGAGCGAACACAAAACATCAAAGAAGAAGAAAAGTAATAAATCCTCATTCGAGGATGATGACTCTTCACAGGAAAGCAGCAGCGACGACGAGGCTAGCAAACGGGTGCAAGCGCTCCAGAAAGACATGGAGCGAATGAGAAAGGAATTCAAAATAATGAGAAGCACTGGTCGGAGCGAAGGGGACATATGGTGCACTGAGTGCAAAGAGGAAGGGCACACAAAGGGTACTTGCCTAAAGAAGGCATTCTGCGAGATTTGCCAAGTGACGGGACACTCCACCAAGGAGTGCCCATACAACATGAAAACCCGAAGTACGCAAATGAACCAGGTGCTGTTCACGGATCAGGCCACAACATCCGCACCAGCGGGTACCGGCCAACATACTAACACAATGGCATCATCTGGAGGATACCGGGACAACAGACGCGGCGGCGGAAGGAAAAGCAACAATAACAATAACGGAAGCCGTATCCAGTATGACACCAAGGGCCGGCCAATTATCCAATGTAGGGCCTGTAATTAGTGGGGGCACTTCGCCCGTGATTGCACGAAGGAAGCCACCCCTCAGCACCTCTGCCGTTGGTGTGGGCCAGGCAACCATGAGGACGCAAATTGCCCGCAGGCAGGGGTTAATCTCCTTAACATTGAGAAGGCTGAGAAGACTGGTGAGAAAGAAGTACTGGTGATCACCCGCGCCCAGACGAAAAAAGCCACTTATCCCGACCCCCGTACGGAGAAGGAGAGATTACGGGAGGCAAAGGCCAATATTGAACGTGAGATGATGACCGAACGACGGGACAACGAGGTGGCGAGTACATCATCCCGTACGAAAGCGGAAAATAACATCATTGGGCAAATCTTGCAGATGGAGGTGCCAATAAAGGTAAAAGACCTTCTAGACTCTATGCCACAATTGAGGACTGCCATCCTCACCAATGTGCAAAGCACCGCAGCGTCGAGTGCACCACAGGTATGAGTTCCCGCCACCGCATCGTCGAGTGCACCACAGGTACGGGTTCCCGCCACCGCATTGTCGAGTGCACCACAGGTACGGGTTCCCGCCACCACATCGTCGAGTGCACCACAGGTACGGGTTCCCGCCACCGCTTCGAAGAGTACACCACAGGTGGAGGTTTCCGTCAGCCCTTCGACTGACCCGATGTTACTAGCCTTGAGCAGTGGTAGACACCCAGCTGTGGTAGAAATGGATATCCGTGGGACCATTCTGAAGGACACCATTGTGGACGGGGGATCTAGGGTGAATGTACTACCAGAAGAAACATGGAAGCGGCTGGGGAAACCCACCCTATGGCCACCCACATTCAACCTGGTGGGAGCGGACCAACACGGCATTAAGCCACTCAGCCTGTTGATGGCCCAGCAAGTGACAATTGGTACGCAACCATTCTTGTTAGATTTCGTGGTTATTCCCTCGAAGAAGAAAGGCTATGACGCCATCCTGGGGAGAGCGTGGTTGATCAACGCGAGGGTAAACCACAACTGGAAGAAAAATACACTTTCCATGGAGAAGGGAGGGCGGAAATATACCATTGACCTACACACCCAAGATGTCGGCGAAGAGCTCGCCTCTTCCGACTTAGACTCAGAGGACTTTAATAAAGGGGAAGGGGGTCCCGATGAAAGCAAGGGCAAGAACACGATGGAGCCGAACAATGAAGGGGTGCTCGAATTGGAGGGATGTTCTGAAGATGAGGTATGCTCACTTAACGGGCTCTTCCACTGGCAAATGGAGGATTATGAAATGTTCCAAAGCTACAGGCTCGAAGTAGAGGAACCAGAGCAACCAACAGAGGTGTACCTGCCGGAATACAAAGAATATTGGAAGGGAGACGCCCCAAACCCTGGTGACGTAGATAATCCGAAGAGTGTTGGCAATGATTGGAACCCTGTGTGGAAGACCGCAGTCTTCAAAATATTTATTATTATTCTTCTTCTTATGTACGGGAAGGAGGTCGTGGTCCCTGTAGAACTTGTGGTTCCAAGTCTTCCGATGGCCATTGAAAATAAATTGGCCACCAACGGGTACAAATTGAAACCCTACCACGCAAAGCGCGCAGGGGACCCGAAAGGCCGGACAGACACACGAGAGCTCGGAGGGGGACCCGAGAGGATGGAAGGGGGCCTAAGAGGCCGGGCAAGCAACTCGAGAGGCACGGGACAAAAGCAGGAGACTTTTGGGCGAGGAAAACCGAGAAGGATGAAAAGTGATCCCAGAGACAGGGGACTCGAGCCGAAGACTCTCTAGACAACTTTAAAGAAAAAAGAAATTAAAAAAAAAAACACCGTACGGTCGTACGAGACAGTTAACTGCACGGTAGGGAAAAAAAATTGTGAAAAAAACACCACCGTACGGGGCCGTACGGCAGATGACCGTACGGTTGGAAGAAAGAAAGAAAGAAACGTACGGTCGTATGACAGGCGACCGTACGATCAAAAATTTATTAAAAAAAAAATTGAAAAAAATCGCACGGTCGTACGACAGCGACCGTACGGTCAAAAAAAAAAGAAAGAAAAAGGGAAAATGGCCACCGTACGGTGGGACCAAGGTGACACCACCGTGCAGTGGACAGTGACACCACCGTGCGGTGGAATCACCGACGGTGACACCATCGTGCGGTGGAACCGCACACTGCACAGCCCGACCACCGCACAACACCGAACACCACCGCACAGCAAGGGATAAAGGAGGAAGACGCACCGCACGGCCTGACCACGCACCGCATGGCCCGATCAACACACACAGCAAGGGTTACGCACACCAACGCGCAGCAGCCACAAAAGGAAAAAGAAAAAAAGAGACCAAGCCCGCACAATCCACACAACCACGTAAGGGCAAAACGACCGCCACAGGTAGACAAAGCAGCCGCACGATTGGAGGTGCCAGTGCTGTTGTTGACCGGAGGTGTGTCCGTACGATAAGAAGGGTGTCGACCGCACGGGAAGGTGGCCACACGATTGGAGGTGCCAGTGCTGTGGTTGACCGTACAGGGAGGTTGTATGGCCGGGGTGCCATCGGGGACATTACAGTGCCTAAAAAAAAAACAAGACCCCGCGAGGGGCGCTGCCCCTCGACCCCGCGGGGGCACTGCCCCAAACCCCGTGAGGGGCGCTGCCCCTCGACCCCGATGGGGGCGTTGCCCCCAGACCCCCAGTTTATTTTGAGCTACAGAAGACCACGGGAAGTGTTGTGGTTGTCCGTACTGTGAGAAAGAAGCCTGCAGCTAAGCATTGGCGGGGAAGCCATAAGCCGTAGAGGGAGACGGATTTGGAGGTTGGGAACAAACAGAGTTTGAGGGAAGGCATTGCAGGTCCGCGCAGTTGTATGACACTAGGGAGTTATTCAGTTCAGTTTTTGGCCTTAGGGGAGTGTGATGGAGGATTCCAGGTGTCTCCTAGCATTTGTGCCAGCGGATTGTGGCCACCTCCAGGCATGACTGGTACGCTTTGAGGAACTCGGAGTATGTCTCGGCTGGACATGAGGTTGCCTTGGTGGATGCACAGAGGGCTCGGGAGGAGCTGACCACCAGGTTGGAGGCAATAGTCGCGTGAGACTTAGTTCAGCGTACCCAGGAGTTGGATGCCGGGAGAGCAGCACGGGTGGCTATCAAGGACAAATTGGCTAGGGAGATAGTATCAATTGAGTAGCAGTTGGTGGAAGCTGAGACTGAAAAACGTGTTTTGCAGACAAGTTTGGGTTAAGCACAGGAGGACTGTGATGGCAAAGGAAGCAATATTGGTGAATTCCGCACTTGAGCATCGGATGGTAGCAGAAAAGGGTTTTCAGGCGAGGACGCAGCAAGTGTATAAGATCCGGGCCCGACTGGCGTCAGTAGTTCCTGCCGTTCATCTCTATTTTTGTATTAAGTCATCGGAGTCGACTTCTTTTCTTGGGGGGGATGATGTTGATGGGAATAATCATTATGTTATGTTGTTATATTATGTTTATGTTGTCGTCGGTAATAATGAGTTACGGCGGTAAGTTAGTTAGCCGACGGGTAGGTAGTTGGAGTCGCGACGGTTGTGTCGCGCCCCTTCGGGTATTATATATTGTGTACCGTTTCTTCGAAGTAGGATCATGTTAGTCGTGTCAGATGTAATGTTATAAGCACTTATTGTACATGGACTGTGGAATTAATATAGAGGCTGGTTATTTAATATATTTCCATTATGTTCTGTGCATTTACTTTCTGCATTTAACCGTTTACCCGAGAGGGCAAACACTTGAGAAGCCAATTTACAAGTATGAAACACAAAGTCTTTATGACTGTAAATTTCTGCAAAGTTTTCTTGCTTGCTAAAAAGATAAAAATTACATAGAGCACCCTCCAATATATATAGGAGACGGGCTGAGAGTAAAAAGTGGGAGAAGTCCAGCTAACTAAGACTTTTTCCACAACCACTGTAACTAACTATGACTTATTCCATATTGCAGTCCTATTGTATTTCAACTTGTAATTTGTTCACATGTAATTACAAGTTACAAGAATGCAAGTAATGCGGCGACTTGCAATTACAACTTTTGACATTACATGTAATTTGTCAAAGGGAAATTACAAATGCATAATTGAAACTAATCTAAGTGTCCAAGACACGACTATTTACATCATCCTCTGTCATGCTAGCACTTGAAGTATTCAAGATCGGCGAAGGTATTTGTCCAGGAACATTGACTTGCAACATTTGACCATGGATGGGAATGACAGTGACCTCATGAAGATCAACCACTAAACTTGAAGATAATTAACATTCTTTGTTGGTCACTGTGACAGTGAAAGTCACTGCTTTTTACCACATAGCATTGTTATAATGTATTGCAACAATGCATTCTTCTACTACATTACTCATTTATTTGTCAAGTCCTCTCTGCTTTATGGTACATAATATTTTGATCCTCTCTGTGCGTATGACAGCGTACTCTTTTCACTTGATGTCATCAACATATGACAACACCGGCTTTTGTTTACTGTCTACACATGCATTGAGACCCCTTGCAATCGGGTTTTAGACACCTAACTACAAGTATTGATCTTGCAAAGGGAAAACGTAGGAATGAGAGTATGCGAAATAGGAAAAAATTTCACACTTTGCACTTGCAATCGGGTCTTAGAGACCCGAATGCAAGTAAACAAATCTTGCATGAAAGGCGTAAGCTTGCAATCAGGTTTCCAGGACCCGATTGCACGTGAAAGTGTTTGCAAATGAATGGCATTGTATAGGCTTGCAATCGGGGCTTTGAGACCCGATTGCAAGTAAGCATACTTGCAAGGATGGTGAGAGAAACAAACTTGCAATTGGGGTTCTAGGACCCAACTGCAAGTGGGAAGGTTTGCAAGGGAGGGACAAACTTGCAATCAGGGTTTCAAGACCCGATTGCAAGTAATCACATAGAAATGTTCATACAATGGTGGCTTGCAATCGGGTCTTAGAACCCTGATTGCAAGTGCAATTGAACTATGAAGACAAGGCAATGAACTAGAAGAACATACTTGCAATCGAGCCTTAGAAACCCGATTGCAAGTAAAACAAAGTTTATAACAATGAGCTGACTTATAATCGCGTTTCTAGAACCCGATTGCAAGTAGAGTTCATTTACTTGCAATGACAGCAAAAAGTTCCTACTTGCAATGAGGAACTCAAAACCCGAAATTGCACCAAAAGCTAGGAAAATGAAAGCAAAAACCAACCAAAACTTGGACAACAATGACAAACACACCCACTGATGATTTGAAATTAACAAATACGAGTTTTAAACCTCATAAAATGTGCCTTAGAGAAGAAAACTACGAATTTTGAGTAAAAATTTGTAGGAGTTGTCAATTTTTTGAAAGTTCAAAAATTGAGACAACACAAGGGAAATTGATTTCAGCAACTACCAAGTGTTCTAGATGCAGATTTAGAGGGTTTGGAGGCATATTATCTCAGCCATACCTTTCCTAGGGCCAGTTGTACCCTTACACAAGCTAGTCATACCATTTTGCAGCCAATTCAATGCTCTATCAAGTTGTACCACTCAGGCTGGGTTTGGGAAATTGTGCAGACCTCTTGACCAGCATTCATTAGCAGTAACTTTGTGATTCCACCAGGCATTAGGGATCACATGTGATTCAGATTGTTTGTTCTTTGAGGAAATTCAGTTAAATTCAATAATCTTGCCTAGAGGCCAGGCGTGGGACTTAGCAATCCTATTGTTTCATTCAATATGTGTTTTTGATAATTATAGTTGATGCAAATAAAGTCAGTTGGAGCCATTTTTGCAGTTGGATACTCTTGTATTGTGAACCACATTGAATTCATCAATAAAAATCCTTCTCTAGTTGAGTGTTGGACTCCGGGTATGCAAATCTTGTTCTTGGTGATTCAATTCATATAATTCTGAAAAAATTGTATTTGCTGTTCTTAAAAATCAGAATTCAGAAATTCATATCAGTCATTTATATTTTAACCAATTGGGTTCAAAAGCATTGTTTCATTGGCATATACTTCATGTTAAAACTTTGTTCAAACATTGGCATCAAAATTCAAACAAAAACTTGAAACTATCCTAAAAACTTCCAATCAGCAAACGTCAAAATCAGGAGAAGTTAGCTCAGATTGGTTGGGGATCTTTCACTTCTACATTTGAGAAAACTTGTGTTCATCTCTAATTTTCTTGAGGACAAAAACTCTCTTGAAAATATTGGTTTTGGGTCGAAAATCCTCCTGGTTGGTCTTGGTGGAGCCACAGCTATTCTTACAAGTGAAGTTTCCAATGTTGTTGTTGATAAAGGGTATATTTGATGTGTTTTGATGAGTTGATTTGCACAGTTTAATGTTGTTTTGGGGAGTTTCCTTTTTAGCAAAGTTTTGAAGTGATGGAGTTGATGGGCTAACCATACTATCCCCTATGCTAGTTGTACTTCTTCATGGGCTGTAGTTGCAAGTGTTTTTTATCTTGTTTGAACTTTGAAGTATTGCTGCAAAACATCATTGTTCCCAGGTCATACAGACCTGTTCTTGCTGCCTAAGCTATAGGGAGTTCAGTATGAAATTTTAGCAGGGTGAACCATTGTGTGGGTTGGTTGTACTAGCTAGTGAAGGGGGAATGTGAAGTGAGGAAAGGAGTTTGCTCCCTTTAAGGGGCTGCACCATATTGGTAGGCTATACATGAAATAAACATTTCAGTAAAATTTACATATGAACATTTACTTTCTTATCATTTAAGTTATATCTCATGAATATAGTTTCAAAATGTTTGAGATGGGTTTCGGATCTTTAGGAGTTGCAATACAAATTCTAGTTTTGGAGGATCTTATAATTTTTCAGTCTTAGTCAAATTTCAATAATCAACAGATTTCAGTGTTCTCTCAATGTGTGTTGTGTTCTGTTATGATAGTTAAACAGCAGGAAAAAAGTGCCATCAGACCTACAATCTACCTTGTTTCATCTTTTAGAGGCATATTTTATGTTGAACATTTGCATACTTATTTATCTATGCAATTTGGCTCACTTTTGGGTTGTTGCAGCAGTTTTTATTTATGATCAGCACATATAACAGTTAATCTTTATATTTTATGTTTGTAATGCATTTGATCTAACCTAGTAATACCCTATATGGTAGTAGTGCCAATGGTCTCAATTTTGCATCATGTTTTAATCGCACCCACCACTGAATCAGTGGAAGTGGCTGTAACTGTTGCAATTGCATTTAACACTGAATACGTGGAAGTGGCTATGATTGTTATGATTGCACTTAATACTGAATAAGTGGAAGTAGCTATGGCTGTTGTAATTTCACTCACCACCGAATAAGTGGAAGGGACTATGTTATGCAATTGCACACTCTGCTAAATAAGCATTGAAGTGTTTTTCCTCGCACGGAGACCCGGGTTCCCGCCTGTCACACAGGTGACCCAGGTTCGTTCCCCGGCAACGGCGCCAGATGTTTGCCACATACGGGTAAACGATTAAATGCAGAAAGTAAATGTACAAAACATAACGGGAATATATTAAAAAACCAGTCCCTGTATTAATTCAACAGTCCGTGTACATCAAGTACTTATAACATCACACCCAGATACGACTATCATGATCCCACTAAGAAGGAAAGGTATGCAATATATATAATACCCGAAGGGGTGCGACCAACCGTCGCGTCCAACTGCCCTTCAGGAAGACTAACTGACTGCCGTAACCCATAATTACCGACAACAACATAACATAATGATTATTCCCGACAACAGCATTGCCCACTCCACTAAATGAGTAAGGTTTTGGCCAGCATTGCTGCCAAATGTGTTTTTTTCAAGTTGCTACATTTTAGATAGTTGGTGTGGTCCTATACTAAGTCACAAGGTTCGAATTCGAATTCGAATTCGACAGCCATGAAATTCAAATGAAATTCGACAAGGAAAAAATTCGAAAAAAATTTCGGATAAAATTCGCCTTCTATAATTTTGTTTATTTTTAAATATATGTATACTTCTAATAAATTATCAGAATAGCGACCCTTGTTGGAGAAAATCCGAGGGCAACCCAGCAGTTGCAGACACCCATGACCCAATAGATACAAAGCATATACAAAGAATACCCACGACCAGCTGAGTTGTGTTTATAGGCAGATAGCAGTGCTTTATAGAGGAAATTCGATTAAATTCCATTTTTTTTATAGCAGTTTGAAATTCGATTAAATTTGAACCTCATCCATGAAAATCGCCGTATCTTGTGACTTAGGTCCTATACACCATATGCTCTCACCTTGCCTATCTTGGGAACCGGGTGATCAAAAAGTGATAAGGACATGCATTGCAGTTTATTTCAGTTATAATTTTTAAAAAAATAGGGTTGTTATTACACTTAAATCATGTATATTCATAAAAAAATGTCTTGTCATGTTTTTTACACTTTGTTCAAATTTTTCATCTACAACATCTTTATATTTTTCAAATCCACTAATTTCAGTTTTTATCAAACACGATTGACAACAATTCTTCTGGCTGAATCTAATCTCATGTCAGAAAACCATTGTTGCAATTCTGCCTGTTTTGCATTATTGTTGATTTTAACATTATTCTTTTCCATCTCCTAAGCATATGCTACTTCTGTCCTGTAGACACTTTGTCGTTTACTCCTCTATGAATATATTGGTAGAGGCTTACAATAATACATTTAATATTATACATTATGGATATAAATACAAATAACTCGCCAATCACAGTGCTACCAAAATAGCAATGAGATCAGACTGAGCCTGGCAGAGCATTCCTTAATGCATTTTTTAGCAGATACACCTTATCCCTGATTGAGGTTTGCATTTTTTTAAATAAAATTTACCGATGATGGTTGTTTTGGTTCCATCAAAGCGGAAATCTCCAATAGATAAGAACAATCTTCATAGGATTATCAGTGTACAACAACTGGTTATGTGTTAAAGCTTATATTCACAAGCTTTCGTTATGAGGTTGAAACCCAGTGGGTGCAAATCCTGAACTATTATAAGGTGAAGTGAATGGATGAAATGCATCTTGCTAAACCCATGGGCAATTCACTAAGCATGATTCATCTCCACCAAAGCCAGCTATTGAAGACTACAGAAAAATCCTGCTTCAACTAACTTGCTGCCATCAGCCCAGGGAAAATCTTAGGCAGGGTGTCCTCAGTCTGGCTCAAGTGGGCAGTTAGACTAGCAAGGTCGCATTGCTACTTTGTCAATGAAGAAGTTAATTCAATTCACTAAGGATGATTCAAGATACCTTTACTTTGTGAACACTCTTTGATGTCTTCCACAAGCCCAGTTAGGAATATTATGTCCCATTTTCAAAAATAGCACCATAGAGAATACCTTTAGCCCATTCCTATTTCCTATAGGCTAAATAGCAAAGCAAGAGAAATAATGTTTAATATTATTTAAGTTGGGATTGGTAATTTTTAATTTAAAGAGCAACTTATATAATATTATTAACATAAAAAGTTTTTATCAATACTTAAGGAAATTGGTCCCAAGGGCCCAATTGGAGTGTTACAAAAAGAGGGTGCTTGACTTCATTTGAATCTCATATTTTTGTCATCATTTTGCCATTCAATTTCTAAAATTCGGGCCTTGAGTTCAAGTTTGCATCCAAGGATAAAAACCCTTATTTAATTTGGGGATCGTGGAGAACAAAAACCCTCTTGGTTTTCCCATAATTGGATCAAGGAAAAAAAGTCTTATATCCATTGGGCCTATTCTACCCAAGGACCACATTTGAGCTCATTGATTGAGATTGTTTGATTCATATTTGCAAGAAAATTGCACCACAACATCGAATCTGCATTGTTGGGCCAAGTTTCAAGTTTTCTTGTTGCTGCAATAATGACCCTACTGTGTAATCAGCATTTTGGGCCAAGTTTCATGTTTGCATGTTGCTACTACAGTGTGCTACAGTTTCTCTACAATGAAATCAGCATTTTTGAGGGTTTGTTCTTCATCTACTCTTGCTAGATCTTTGGCACCACTTCTTGGGGAAGTTGCCATCAATGTTTATTGATCTTCAGGGGTTTGTTGACACCATTTTTGCGACCATTCAGTACCACTTGTGGTTGTATCAGTCATACAAGGTGGGTTTGGACTGATTGTACACATTATTTTTCCTGATCGCCCTTATCTAGGGCCTACGCTAACACTTTGGAGGGTTCCAAAGAGGGTATTGGTCTTCATTTATTGTTGATACAATATTTCTAGCCATCTTTCAAGGGAGTGCCAGCAATAGGGAGTGTAGATCCACCCTAGTTTTTGCTGCTGAATCACCTTTCCAGCCTTCAAGTGGGTGTGCCAGCCTTGGAGGACACTTTGACTTCAAATTGGGAAAGTTTCATCCACATTTATTGTTGTTTGGAAGCATTTTGGGAATTTTACCGGCATTTTCAATGATTTATCCTTCAGCTCCAGCCTTTGCAGACTTCACTGCTACCATTTTCCATCTCTAATTATTGGTTGTTAACATCATAGGGTAAATCAAATCTGAGCAATTGTGGGGAATTGTGAAGACTTGGTAGCATGTTCCTTTCATCTCCGGCTGCCAAACTTGCTGGATATTCACCATATAAGATCCCTACAACATGTGGCATCTGTACATTCATGGTTTCCAAACAAAACTCAAATATTGTAAATTTGAAATTGTGCATATTAGTCATTGTAAGTTGCTCCAGCATGTTGCAAATCAAATAACGGCATTTTGAGGGTGATAGATTGGTGTTTAATTTGGATCCATGCAAGTCTAATACCATAGCGCTCCATTCTTGAATATTTATTGGCATTTGAAGGTTTAATTCATTCACTTTCGATTACATCTGTGTTAGTATTGGACTATTGGTTGTATGTGAACTTTGTGTACTCAGATCTAAGTGTAATAGCATATAAGAGTGTGTTAAATTGGCTATCCATCTCATATCAGACCTTAACCAACACTTCCATATGAGTTATTTATCATCTACAAGTTGTATTTTACCGTTTTGGGTGAAGTTGAAGTTAATTTCCAGCCATAGAGGGTTTGATAACAAGTTTCCAATGATTAGTTTCATTTTGTTTTGTTGTTCCAGCTTGCGTTTTGTGTCAGAAAAATACATAAAAATATACAAAATACCTAGCTGGGGACATTACAAGGAATATGGAGATCTTTGATCTAAAACCTTTTAGGGATGGCTGAGGTGAAATATTCGTAAGATCTTTAGATTGAATTCTATTCAATTAATTATAACATGTATCATACGTATAATGATCAAATTCAAAACCATGACCTTCAAGAAGGAAGTGCACTAGACTTATTTTTATACTACACTGGACATAATAGAACTCTGTAATTTCAGCCCTCGCTTCACTTTGTAGAAATGTACCTGAATGAAGCTTTGGGACTTCTAAACTCAGACTATTCACTGCCTAGGTCCACAGGCCTGCGGTTGACTGATAAGCAGAGGTGCTTACTAGCTATTCTTGCGGTATATTGTTATAATGAACTCTCATTACTTTGTAGCTGCTGTTCTGATAATAGAATACTTCTACAATATTATAAATTCTAATTTTAGCTTCAAAGAAAACTATACGAACAAACACATACAAAATTGAAAACTCAAAAACTTAAAACCACTGAAATCTACCAAATATCAAGTAACAGTAAACATACAGCTGCGTTACGTGCAAGTATCCATGGGTACTTGCATTAACGGAGCATATAACTCCTTTCCATGGTGTGTTGCATGGATCACCATCCTTCCAACTTTTTAGATTGTTAAAAGGGTCTCCAAGACTCTGTCTAATTTTTTGAAGAGCTTTAACTGCATCCAACAATAAACAAATCTCCATCAGGTAAAACTGGGTGAACTGTTTTGGCTAACTGGTTAACTATTCATTAAAACACTCAAACACCAAATCTGAGAACTGGCAAAATTTTCAAAATAAATCAGATAAAGTTTTTATACAAATTCTGCATATAGTGATTAGATTCACCCAATTCTACAAGCGCTAATACTAAAGTTTACAGTATATTTATCATTTTCATCCCTTAAAACTTCTCATGATCTCCATATCTTCTAGTAGAATTAAAAAGAACCTGAGACACTGCAGCCAAACTTTTTCTTCCAGACATTAGACAATACCAAAACCGTTTCATAGATGTAACATAATATGTTATAGAATACCTGAAATCTTTGAACTGTTAGCTTTGCAGCATGTGTAAACTTTGATGATCGTATTAGTTTCCTGATTTATTGTTTAATTTTAACAGAAAAAACATGTTCAACTATAGCTTGGGGCTTTAATTTTGAGTAACAAAAGTTTACAAGGTTTCGGGCAGGCATTTCCTGGTGAATTTGGTTGTTTTCAAATAATTCAAAAGGTTTTGGCTGCAATTATCCATCTATAGTTGGGATGCTGTCATCCCTTTCTTTAATTTACTTGTAACAAAATACAGTCTCATAACATATATTCTAAAATTCATGTAAACAATACTAATTCTGCACTATACATATATTTTCCGAAATTTTAGATTGAATTTAAGTACATTAAATTACCTTCATCGGGATCTGTAACTTGTGCTGCAGCAAACAGTGTCAGAGAGCAGTGAAGAACGAAAACAAAAGCAGCCAAAATTGGGGTTTTTCTCTTCATTGTATATTCCAATGCCAACTTCCTCCTCTTGCCTAGTTAGCCCATAACAAACTGAAACAAAAATGCATTTATTCCAAGAACTTCTGCTGTGATTTCTGCATGAATATAAAGTAAAAAGGATCTAGTAGCCTATATGACAATTTCACCACGACCTGGTCATCAATGGTGTGCCAAAACATCCTAATTCTGACTCGGTAAATGTATTTTGATGAACTAGTCAGGACAAAAACTCCCCACCTATAAAGTAATATTACGTCCATATCTTGATTCTCCTTCAGGTGGGGACTCTGATCAAGAAGAAATGGACGTTCGAGACAGAGTAGGGTGTTAGAATTCATTGAATATTTAAGGATTTGGTGGGGGAATTTATTATATATTTCCGCCTTGTGCATTTTGACTTTTGCAAACCTTAACTACCAACTCATTTTGAATCAATTTTCTTTTCCAATAATTTAAATTTGTATTACTATCAATCTTTGTTACACTGCCTGCCATTTGCAAATGACAAGTTATTAAAATCCATAAAGGAAAACTGACCAGAAAGTGCAAACATTTTTGGGTTGCTTTTACAAATGGGCTTTCCCTTCCATGTCCTGCATATTGAATGTGGGGTCCCGCCCAAGAAATAAACTACATTTTAGTTTCAGCATTTTAGAACAGGCCGTTGGGCTGCCAAACAAATGTCGAATACAATAATGATTTGCAGGCCTAAGAAAAACGATCAACAGATTGAGGATGAGCTGGTCTACCATTTTAATTTTTTCAACTTTTTATTTGGTAGCTGCTCTGAATTTTGTCTTATTCTTATTCTTATGAGGGAGCAATTTCTATCAATTGGATTTGGTTTATTTTGTAACTATTTTTTTATAAAATTAAATTATTATTATAATATTTTAAATACATTTAATGCTAAGAAATATTATTATATAGTTATTTTATTTTTTTATTTTAGTTTATTTATAGTTTATCTTTAAGAAATATTATCATATAGTTTTTTGTTTTTTTTAATTATTTTATTTTAGTTTAGTTTATTTAAATAAATAAAATAAAATAAAAAAATCTAGTAACTTTTAGTAATAAAAAAATGATATTTTATTTGATATGATTGTAGTAGTTATAAAAATCAAATGTATAACAATTTTTAATTAATAAATTAGAATTTTTAGATTGGAATTATGTATTTAGAAGTAGTGATCACATTAAATTAATATTAGATTACAACTTGAATTTCTACCATATAAAACCTAGCACATATCAATTGAACTCAATCCCTTTGACAAGGTATACAAAGGTCACTAAGGAGACACTTAGAAATCAACATTAGATTGCAAATTGAATATCCATCATGAAGACCCAACACTTTTAACAATCAATCTCAATCCTTTTGACAAAACACACAAGAACTCAAAGTAATGTTGACATGAAAGAAAGAATATTGATTTTTTTCATCTATAATGATTTCAAAAGTAATGTTAACATAAAAAAAATGATTTATATTTTATTTATCTACAAGAATATCAATGCTTATCTAAAAAATGGCATTCAAAAGTATTTTCTTACATGGTTATTATATAGAACCAATAACAAATAATTTATACAAGAATGATCCGATAGAAGGCATGTAATGTCTTTAATGTTAAAATTATGTGTATTTGTTTAAACAAAAGATAGCTTGATTATTAGTATTAGAAAATCTCTTCAAGCATTTATTTTCCAAGCTTGTCCTAGCAGGTGAAAGGAAATAAAATTATGATATTTATATCGAGATGCAACAATGTAGCGAGTCAAACTCATTGACCCATGTTTCATGAGTAGTTGTTCAAATGAACTCATTTCTCATGAGAATGAATGAACAACTTAGCACTCATTGCATCTAGGTGATGCTCACAATGTTGAAGCATCAAGAATTTCTAAAGTACTACTTCAACTCAAGTGTGTTTAACAATGGAGTTTCTTAAGAAGTCTCAATGCCTAATCTTGGAGGAAACTTCATGGTTAAGCACTCTTGAATCAAAGTAGTATTAGCATGGATGATCTCCTAGGAAGTCTTGATGCTTAACCCATGTGAGAATTACCTAGATGCAATCAGTGTTAAGTGGAAAATTTATTCTCATGAGATTTGGGTTAATTTGAACTACTAATGAAATATGGGTCAATGACTTTGACTCAAAAACTGCATAATGAAATCCTTATTTAAATATCATAATTTGACACACTTTAGAAAATACCTCCAACTTGTCAAAGGAAATAAAATGTTTATCATAAATTAAGGTAAGATCTATAATCAAATGCTAATTAAATAAAAAATAGTTTTAATAGGGTGGAGAGCAAAATAATAGATTAATATTTAGGTAACTAAGATTGAGAAAATGAAATAATTGAGAAGGAACAAGAAATTTATCTCTAAGTTTTTGTTGTGATGTCAATTTTGACCTTGTGGATCAATTTTTTTTTGTGATAAGAGAACAAAACATGAGATCTCAACACAAAATAGAGATTAGGAATTTATATTATGAACTGTTCATTTGTATGAAACACTTAATTGTGCATGCAACCTAGTAATAATACTAAGTTACCCATGTAAATTAGTTTGACTAGTTTGTCTCTGTGTAGGGTTGTTACAACCTCCTAAAACACACCCACCCTTTTGTACATATCCCTTGAGTAAGAGGTTGTGTTGAAAAACATAGTGGTGCACAATGAGTTGTTGGATTTTTCACTTGGAATGAATGCCCAATCCTCACTACCAAATACCCTAAATGAAGATACATCTAACTTGAAATGGACCAAGCCTCCTCAAGAGTCATATTTTACACTACCTTATGGGGCATGTGATTATATATATAACTAGAATAATTGAATACATTTCGTTGAGAGGTATTAAGAATTGTAAGATAGTGTTGAATTACATGCTTACTACAAAAGTCTCTAAAATCTTAATTGATATATTCCCCCATTATTTATGTATCCTCATAATAGAAAAGATTAGACTAAACCACAAATTATTTATAGGTCATGAAATTGTTCAAGAACTCACTCTTGTATTTAAAAGAAGTTACACAATGTACATCTAGAGAATTCATCAATGAAATTGAGCACATACTTGGCCTTTAAAAAAGGATGCAAAAAAAGAGAGATAGGATCTTTATGTACCAAATTTAAAGTTACATTGGCATGTGTGGTCTTCCCTTTGGGAATATAATCTTGGTGATCTTTTCCAAGTACACAACCTTGAAAAATTCTCTCAATGCATGAAATGTTAGGTATAACTATCATTTATTCATGTGTGCTCATATGTTGTAAATACTTGTAATTAACATAACCAAGTAATTCATGCCAAAGCTTACTCAAGGAATTTAAAGGTGTCACAATTTTTGTTATCCTAATAAAATCTCAAAAACATCAAACGTGTACATAAGTGATATCCATGATCAATGCTCCTTGAGGCCACAACAATCTAAGGATTATGAAGCTCTTGAACAACCACATCATGAGGTGAGAAACCAATTATCCTACCAATGTCAAAAGGATAAATTTGATACATCGTAATTGGGTTGCCTAAAATATCAAAAAACAATAGTACATCTTGAATGCAACCATCCTCTAGGTAAACAATAGATGATCTCAAAATTAAAAGTTATGTAGAATACCCCACTATGACCTTTGAAGTACTACAATCTAAAATTGATATGACAATAACTTGGGAATGTGTCATTTAATGCAATTTTTGAGTCAAGTATCCAAATCATTGGTAAGTAAAAATATCATGCATAAAGATCTTACCCTTTACTTATACTTGTGGAATTATACTTGGGTATGGAATGTGATGGTGTTGCATGGCCTCTTCTAATGTCTCTAGTTTCTTCAAACATTTTGTTATTATAGCGTCATAAATTGTACACCCTTAATTAGGTTTTCTAATTCCATGCTTAGTTAGAACTCACCTTAGTGTGTCTCATTACATTATACATTATAGGACTTACTTAGGTATTTCATTAATAATTTAATTAAACCCAAGTCCTTGCTCATCAATTCACATTTCATAAAATTGGACCCTTGATCTTAGGTGTAGCCCTTTTTATTATTTCATCCTGATTTAATCCTAATCTTACCTTAATTTTAACCTTCAAAGCATATCCCACATACCTATGTATTATAGTTTGAGCCATCAAGTCGGATTTAGCATTAGAACCTTGGTATCTTTCATTCCTCGAAAGTCAAAAAAATATTGTCGAGACCAGGGTGACCTACGACCATAGTCCTACTCTTTTTTCTCCAAATTTCGAGAGGATGATTTGGCGGTGTTATCTAATTCCGTGTGAAAATATATCAATTATAAGTTGAATTTTGATCAAATTCAAATCTAGGGTTTCATAAATAAGGCAAGTCTTTTCCTCATTTGGAAATCCATTCTAGCATTCAAGTGTAGATCCTTATGAAGTGAAAGTGTTGCTTTTATGTGAAGTCCTAGGGCTGCAAATTCGTCAATTATCAAATTATTCATCAACATATATTCAGCCATGGAAGTTTCAAGAGACATTGGAGGATGATAAGGGAATCACCGACTGGTGATTAGCTTGTACCTCTTCCTAAGGGATTGGGTATGATTTCATGTTGTTCTTGTGTTTCTCCATCAAGCTTCAAATCTACATCATATTAGTTTTCATATTTACATCATTGCTTTAGATATGCATCCTAAATGTTATTTAAAGTATTATCATTACAATCATTTAGAGTTTACTAACACATTTGAGCAGGACTCTAGTTTGCATATTAGACACTTTAGCTCATAGCAATCTTCTAGACACACTTAAGATTCAAGAGCACACACTTTTCCAATTACAATACTGGCTATTTATGGAGGTGGAAATCACTAAAACAAGGGGGTTGACCAAGGAAAACCCCTATATAGCCACAACCCTACCATTTTTTGTCTTGAAGGTGTAGCTACAGGTATCTGACGGAGCTGGAAGACTTTAATAAACATCAGGGTGCTAGTATAGTTTTGTAATTAGAAATTGAGCCTAGTTTTCGGAGACTAGGGCGCTAGGACACCCCTATCCCAAGACCAAGGCACTAGGGCACCTTGGTCCTCATAATTGTGCTCCAGATTTTAGGGTTGGCATTCAATCTGCTCTAGGATTCAGGCCTCCTAATAATAGCTCAGACTCAAGAGACTAGGACATTCTGGGACCCTGGTCCAACCAAATCAAAAACATAATTCAATTCGCAGGTGCACAATTTGATTCTTCCCTCAATTCTATGTCTATTGCTCCAGTTATGTTATTTACTAGTCTACTATAGCATCTTTACATTCACTTTCTTTCATACTTTAACTATATAGCACTCTCAGACACTACATATTCAATTCCATAGCAGTGAAGGAATAAAACCCCTAGAAGTATCACTTGACTCTCCTTCACAAGAGCTAGTCAAGTGTGATCACTTCTCTAGGTGCTTTCATATTCCAATGTTAGTGTAAAAGTGGATCTAGGTCGTAATACTACCCAATTCCATTTTAACATGAAACACTTATTTCATCATGTATTTTGTAACAAAAAAGACAATAATCTCCCAATTTCTTATTTGTCTTGGAAGAATACTTATCATACTTGGAAGAATTAACATTCTTGGAAGTGGATTAGTTTTTCTAATCTAGCTTCTATTTTATCTTGGAGGTATGTTCACCACTTGATGTAGAATCTATCTTAGACTTAGGTTTCTTCTTCATTCTCCATTTGTATGATTGAGCCACTAATTTTTGGTTCTTGTATCTTGAAATAGCATCTATATAGATCAAGTTAGTGTGTTCACATGTCAAACAATCACAAAAAATATCAAAAGTGGGCAATGGTGAAAGTATCAACAAATGCGCCCATAAAATAATAAATTTAGAAGGGAAGACTTGAAATAGGCCTTTGAGCTTAGATAGAATCAAGAATATACATTCTTTGTTGGCATTTTCCTTTATACAAACTTGAAATAATGGCCTCAATGACTTGAATTTCACAATAAAATCCACAAATGATGATAAGGAAATTGGAGCTAATATAGTCAATTCTACCTTAATTTAAGGTGCTCAAACTCATTAATTTTATTGAAAATATCCGTGCACTTATCCTAGATCTACTTAAGTATTCTACAAGACTCAATGTGATACAAGAGACTATTTAAAACATGTAGCGATATCAATCTCATGGTCTCATCCATCTTGCTCCTATATGAAAATTTCTCATATTCTAGAGTGAACTCTAATGGAGTATCATCCAAGGTGGATCATAATCCTTAGACATGATTTATTTGGTCATTTTTGGATCCTAGTTGTAATTATTGTGTGGCATAAGGCACTTAATAGAATAGGCTTTTTCATTTTGAATACTAATGACAACAGAAACAAATAAATAAAATATCATTGTACCAAATACCAAATCTACTTATGTTTTCTATAGACAATCTAAAAAATGTAGTGATATCTGTTGCAAATATGATATTGATGATTGTGTTGGTTGTCATTGATGTCAACATAATGGTTGCCATTAATGTCAGCACATAGTTTTGGTGTTGGTAATTCAATAGATGTGCTCCCAAAATCTTTGGTGCTTTGGAAGATGTGCTCTATTTGATATTCAACATGGATTGATTAAGTTGATGATGGTCCAGATTTCTCTTTTTATCGGATACGGTGTTGATCGTTTGTATTAATGTGTATCTTGGTTCCATTCTTATTTTGTTGTATTGGTCAATGATTTTTGGGTCTGAATTAGGCCCAAGGATGAGTATCAACATTGGTGCAACGTGTGAGTCATGATTTGGGTCCAAAATTTGTAATGGATGTAATGTGTCGATCTGACCAATGATGACTTCTCATTCCTTCCCACCACCAGAATGTTTAGTGTTGATCTATTTTATATCTCTGTCTTGGTCAACTTAGAAGATCATGTTTCCCAAAGATAGTATATATATGAGGATGATTTGAATGAGTTAGTGTTGAAAAAGTGTGGCATTGTTATTGAAGATGTGTGAGATTGAAAAGGAAGGATTTGATTATTGATGATGTGCGAGGTGCGTTGGTGTTGAGGCACTAGAAGCATTTTCAGTTTTGCAGAGTGTGTCACAGTGGTGGATTATCTTTCTTTCTTTCTTTCTTCGACAGTGACCTCTCCTACAGTGAGCCACCCTTTGTAAAAATCACATTAACCGGTGTCACCTTAACCTGTGTTTTATATTGAGAACTAACATTTTCTATGGTTTTTCCCTTCTTGGGTTTTCCACGTCATATCTAGTGTTTTATATTGAGAACTAACATTCTCTGTGGTTTTTCCCTTCTTGGGTTTTCCACGTCATATCTAGTGTTCATTGTGTGATGTGTTGTGTATATGTGTTTTCATGTTATATCTACTTTAATTAATTCTATTGGTTAATTCAGATGTGTGAAAACATTGAAGAATTTTTTTAAGTTGTCAACTGATTCACCCCCCCCTCTCAATTGCTCGGATATTCAACAATATCAACATTATAGCCTCGTCCATATTATTCCTATATAAAAAAAAATCACATTCTTGAGTGAACTCAAGTGGAGTATCATCCAAGGTAGACCATAATCCCTTAGACACAATCAGTCCAATCCTTTGTGGCTTCTAGTTGTAGTAACTAGGTGTCATAAGATGCTCAATGCCAGATGTTTTTTTTCATTTTAAATACCAATACAAAGAGAAATAAAAAAGTAGCAATTGATAGCTCTATATTGATATATGAGTTTTGAGACCTTATGAGTATAATTGTGAGGTCCATTTTTCTTAATAAGACACCCTATAAAAGTTCCTATCTAAAGTCTTCAAAATATGAGGGTTTGTCTAATTTAAATCTTTGACACCATTTGGAATTATGAAAAATTCCACAAGCATGATAATCTAACCAACAAAATGAAAACCTTCCATGAGAGATGTGATAGATGAATTGTTATATTGGCATAAAATAATGAATATAATATGATATAATACATCAAGTTTACCTTGATATAAAGGAAATGATACAACACTAAATTTATCTAAGATCATGACAAGTGTCTAAAACTTATGATATGAGACACAAAAAGTAAATGGCCTAAGTAAGCTTGAGTAACTAGGTGCATGAATAGGTCCTAAAGTGAAACTAGTAAGATCATGTATATCTTATTAACACCAACAAAGATGATGCTAAAAAGTTGGATAAAGATATTTATAAAGAAGAGATATTTAAATATACCAAGTCTTTTGATAATGGTAAATACCTAGGAGCTTATGGGTTACCCGTTGAATTTCACAAGTCTATCATTGATTTGATAGTTTAGGACCTTTTAAGGGTCTACATTTAAACCATTAATAATGATTCTCTTAAGAAACAAATTAATAGAGGGATCATTAAATTATTTTGGAAAGAAGGAGATTGTGCTCATATTAAAAACTAGAAACCTATTGAATTTGTATTAAATTTTAGCCAAATTTTTTGTTTAAGGCTCTACGAAATTCTTCGATTGATACTTAAACTATATTTATTAAAGGGAGATAAATTTTGGAAAATCCAATTACTGGTTGAGAAGGATTAGAATGGTAAAATTTCTAATAAAGAGGTCTACATAATGTTGTTATATTTTGAGAACACGTATGATAGACTTGAATGGTGATGTATTGCTCTTGTCATGGAATATTCTAAATTTTGTCCTAAATTTTTAAATATTGTCAAAATATTTTTTAAATATTCTCAATCTTGGATTGATGTAAATTGTTCTCTTTATGATAATTTCTTTATGCAAAGGTCAATTAGATAAGGTTGTCCATAAGCTCCAACTCTTTTTGCCAGTGGACTATAGATGCCTTATAATATGTTCTAAGATCTAGTATGGTGGGAGGTTTTGTATTACCTTATCAAAGAATATTTCTCATCATCTTCTTCTATGACAATTCACCTGTCATGGATCTCAATTTTGGTCAATAGTTTGAGTCAAATATCTTTGTTATTGGTGTGATTTGTTTGACACACCTTAATTGTAGCCTGTGATTTTTGGTAAACATCTTTGATTAGAAAAAATAGTGTTGATCCAATATTTTAGAGTGCTAACTATTGAGAATTAGGATTCTACATATATCCCACTATCCTATCTTTGAGATACATGCTGAGTAACTTATTAGTGCTAACTACTTGCCAATGCATCATATAATATAGATGACTAAAGGTTACCAAGGATTGGGGTATGAAAAAATTGTGATGATTCTTTTGATGTACTTGTTGGTACATGGAAGATCACAAACATATGAATAGGCTAGTTGAGGCCTAGGTATTGAAGTCAAAATACTCCTCACTTCAATGGAACTTTAATGGGGAATCTAGATTAGCCAAGGATGATATCTTTTCTTAGGATATTTAAAAACCAACAAAGGGTTTTTAGCCTAAAAACAACAAAAGGAAAAACTAATTGCAAGGGGATTTTTTTTGGCAAAAGTTCTTGAGTACATATTTAATACAATAATGATTGTAACCAATTTTTGATTATCAAGATCCCTAGGTGAGGCTAGAACATATGGTGGACAGTTATATATAAACCTAGAAAGAGTTTGAATGCTACTTGTAATGAACTTGCAAGCTAAAATAATTTGAACATATAGAATTGTGCAAAAATGAAATAAACATAAGGCTTTTGTCATCTCCATAATGTCACTTTGAGGGGCAACCTCCAAATAGAGCATACAATCCACTTACAAATATCCAAGATGCCTTCTATTTGGGAAGTCATTATAATATATGAGTTTTGCTAAAGGAAAATACTACCATCTCATGTATGTGAGATCATTGCTTTATTTTAATGACTTATGGGATGACTTACAAAGCATGTGCATCCTTCTTTATTAATAATACCTAAGGGGGACTCACAAAGCATATGTGTCCAACTAATATTAGTTAGTATGTAATAGGATGGGGTTTGTAATATTGTTTGAAGAGTCACTAGTGCCAAAAAAAAATGTTAACCCATCAGAAACCACGGAGGAAACACATTCACCACACATGCTATTAGCATCAAATTTGAACATGGTTTTAAATTTAACCCCCTTTTTCCACCATGAAATTTTTTTCGTGATTTGTGTGATATCAACTCTATGATACATATTATAACTCTTAAATCCTTTTTCAAATTAAGCCTTTTAAAGGGGGGGAAAACTTTTAGAAATTTATCCCTAGACCCTTTTTATTAGAGAATTATTGACATGAAATGCATGCTTTAATGATGCTTATGATAAGTATAAGGTGAAAACGTTTAACTAGACCATTTAGATCATTGATGTATATTATATAAATTTTTTAAAGATTGAAAATGTTTTTTAGAGTTAAAAAAATAAATCTTTATTAACATTTCTTGAAAGGGAAATTAAACTTGACCTTTTAAACTATCCAATTCAAAGACATGCCAATTTAAACTTGCCTTGTTAATATTTATCATCATAGAGAAGATAATTAGATCTTTTTCTATTGAGATTTTCACTACTTTCCAATCATTCAATTCAAATTTATATTCAAGTTCAAATTAAAAAATTTCAAGTCATTAATGAGCTTTTGTTCTGTTAGTGAAGTCAAATGATTCCAAATAAGCCCACTAGGGATCAAGTCTTGCTGAGTCCAAGACTCTCACATCATAAAAGATGAGGTCAAGATCGTACCCAGTAAATTTTGACGATCTGAATCAGATAGAAAATCTGAACTTCCAACAAAATTTCCAAATCACTTGATATTCAGATCCTGAATAATGTTCTACACATTGTCAAAACAATCAACATGGCCACCATGATCCTCTATTGGACTAATGATTAAGAAGTGCAATTTTCAGCATATCAAGAGACAAATCTAAAAAAACATTCTCAGATTTTGAGATTTTTTACTCAGAAAATCAAGCTCTCATATGATCATCTTCCCTGAACTCTTGAATATGATTACCTTATTAGAGATTATTTCTTATATCTCCTTGGATGAGAATTTAATCTCCATACTGTCATTTCCTGCAATTAGCATTATAACAGTATTAATTGGCGTTATGCAACTGCGTCAAATTTTAGTGGTTCTTAATTTGCATCACTTTCAGTGAAATGAAGTGCACCAGAGACAATTTGTTCGGGTTTTGGAAGAAATTTTGAATATTGTAATGGCAGAAGTCTAATTTCAGATATTTACTTAGATTAAGTGTCACATATGGCGTCTACAGTGCATCAAGGTTGAAAAGATATTTTGGGGGAGGTTTGAATTTTGCTTTGATGGAAAATATTTGAATATGTGATATATAGCTTTAGATGTTGAGTTAAGTTGTGTTAAATAAGTTAAAAATTTATATTAATTTATATATTGTGATATGTATCTTGTATTAGAATAATATTGTAAGGGAAAATTTGTATATTTATATCATTTTTTAATTTGGTGTTTATTTTGAAAGAATATCTTAATATTCACACATTAATTAATGATGGGTTTTAGGTAGGTTGGACCCATTCTCCTAATCTTTTATGTATTTCCATGCATTCATCTTCACTTCATCTAAATTGTCCACATTCCAATACACTTGGTCAAGCCATGCATTAATTATGTCCATTCATACATGTGTTATCTATAGACACCCAAAATAACCCCGTGACAATTTTGTTGTCACCAACCTAATCCATCATCTTCATTTTCAAAATTAATTAAATAAATTATATTTTATTTAATTAATTGTCTGAATCTTTTTTCTAACATTAACTAAATAATTTTCATTATAAAATTGATTCATCTAATAATTCTTTTCACATTAATTTGGTAAATCATGACTATTTATTTAATTAATTACTCATTTTGTGAAGTTCAACCTTAGATAAATAAGTATTCTATTTATCTAAGGTCATCACACAAAAAAATAGATAAATGAATTACATTTATTTAATTCTATCTTTTTCTCTCACCTCATTAATCCACTAAGATCAATTAATTAATTTAACTAATGAATTATATTATTTAAGTCATGCTTAATTTAATTAATCTTTCTTATTAGTCTAATTAATCTCATGTCATATCTATTTTATTTATCCACAAAACCCTCCCACAAAATCTTAGTCATCTATTTTATCGTATAAAAATCTACACTCTTCATATTTCCTCATTTAAATGTCACACACATGTGAGAGGGCTCACCTGTCACATCTTACAACCCTATGCGATCCTCATACACGTGCAAGAGGATTCACATGCCATTTCACTTTACCCCATGGTCCTTCTCACAAGTTTAAAAGTCACCACTTGGTCGAAATAAGATAGTCCTAGCCATCCAAATCCTCTCAATCCTTGCTCTCTCCAAGTGCACCAATCCCAAGGTGCCACTTAGAGGTTTCTTCTTCCTCCAAATCCTTCATGCAACCTTAGTCATTGATCTCAAAATTAAATCTAACTCTTGATATTATACCCTCAAAATCTATTAATAAAGTCTCTTAGAGACCATTTAAAAAAAACTGATTGAATGTTGATATTATGTTGTAGATATTAAGAGAAACCACATATCTTTCATCACTTAATCATAAAGCTTGAGCACAACTACACACAAGTGTACAACAAAAACTATTTAGCCACTCAACCTCTTCTATCTCAAACCAATATGCAAGGGAAGTAAGGTACATATTCTCTCATTATATGTTTGAATATTTGTTTGATTGTTGCTTTGTTTCTTCTCTTATTCACATTACCTAATCTAATAATGTCTATGTCTTGAGTTAGTTTTGAATATGGAAGGTTGACTACAATCACATATTTGACCCCTATAATTTTTCAAATTCAAATTTACCCAATGCCTATTCTACTAGTTGATGTGAGACAACCAAACACACATTTGTATGCTTTGATGTGATGTGCTTGCATTTATTATTTGATATCAAGAGAAACCACATATCTTTCATCACTTAATCATAAATCTTGAGCACAACTACACACAAGTGTACAAAAAAAGGTGTTTAGCCACTCAACCTCTTCTATCTCAAACCAAGATGCAAGGGAAGTAAGGTCTATGTTCTCTCATTTTATGTTTGAATCTTTGTTTGATTGTTGCTTCATTTCTTCTCTTGTTCACTATAACAACCCGCCTTATTCTTTGCATTATTTTTATTTTATTTTTTTAATTTTTTTTTCAAAACTTGATAGAAGTTGTAGAAATGGGTTTGTTTGTTTGTTTGAAATGTTTGTATTGCCAAATGAAGTACAACAATAAAGTAACTTGCAACAATAAAGTATTCTAAAATGACTGCAATACTCATAAATACAATGAGCTAAAAATTCTAGATTTGTATGCCAGTCTGATTATTTAGTTTTTCTCTAAAATAAAGACAACCCAATGTATTAAATATCATCTAATATCTAAATCACACATACCCACAAAATGCAATGCTTGTTTTATGCTTGATTTGCTCACAAAGAACCAAAAAGGCACTCTAAATTGGACGCATCTGGAAATACATAAATTTGATTTTAAACTGAAATCTGCAGAATCATTGTAGAAAGTTATCGTAGCAGTGTACTATAGCAACAACATTATAGTGAAGTTACTGTAGCAACGGTATTGTAGTACAACACTATAGAAAACTCTATTTTATTTTCTTTTTTTGGCTACCACAAATGCCCTCAAATTTTCTCTAACAATCTTCTCCAAATCTTCCCTTCTCTATTTGAAAATCTAAGACTTTGTAAGCCCAATGTGTTTCCTAAATGAAAACACCATTAATTATCTTGGCTGTATCTTGCAATAGTGAGAAGAATGTCATTCATGAGGGATTTCATCCTCACAAACCCTTGAAGATGAACTCTCCAATAAATTTGCAAATTATCAAATCAACCAAGCATGCCTAAGTGAAGAAGGACTCTTGAATGTCTTTTATATCTTTCTCAAGAGAGGCAATCCACTTTCCCAAGCAATGTGGGATTAAAGACTTCACTTCCTTTTAATATTAAAAAACTCATTTTTTCTCATGTAGGCACCCAAGTACATTAAAAGGGGGACATTTAATATTTGTAACACATACTTTAGATGTCTCACTAAACTCATCTATTAAATAACAATAAAGTTAAATAATTTAATTAAACTTTATGACTTAACTTTATCGTTAAATTAATGAATAATATCATGTGACCATTGAATCTTCAAGTGGTATTAAATAATTACCACCAACATAAGTGACATCCACAAATCCATTGACTCACTGACCTAACCCAACTGACTTACTATAAATAGTAAGTAACCAAAAACTACACCAAATCACCTCAAAATCGCCTGAAATTGAAACTGCGTAGGCCAAAAGGCCTTTAGATCCTTTAAATGTTCCAGTTATCCTACAAGACCATGGAGAAATTGGATAATGACAATATTATACATCAACTAGAAAGGGGACATTACAATTTGCCCTTCCCAAAATTGCTTGTCCTCAAGCAATTCCAATGTAGCCCCAAGATCACTATGTTGAACCAAACTAAAACTGAGTATGATCCCAGGGTCCCAAATCAACTTGGGAGATCTATTGTACCATATTCTCCAAGTACTATCTTGTTGAACACCTATATAAGAGACCTCCTAAACTCCACCTAAAAGAAGAGCAATCCAAAACTACAAAAAATCGGTCAACTCCTCTGATAATTTCCCTTTGAAGATCCCAATTCTAGGCACAATAGGAGGAAGCTTGAGAAATTCATTATAAACTATCTCTATCCCAACACCCTGCATTCCTCCAAAACAACTGATATCGAATACCAATCTATTGTCCTAAAGATGAGCACAATTTAAACAAGCAGTAATAATAATTGGGTGCCCAAACACTAATACATTTGGCCTAAAATTTCAATAGAGCTTTTCGACAGAGAAGGTATATTGTGACCAGATTTGATTTTTTTTTTTAAATGCTTGCATTCATCAGAATTCTGATGATAATTCAACATTTGGTTTCGACGGAGAAGGAATTGGCAATGAAATTTTTTTATTTTTTTAAAAAGTGCCCGCATTCGTCGAAATTCCGAAGACCGCGGGCATTACTCAAAAAAAAAAAGACCAAGTCATTTCATAAACATTAATCCCGCCTCTTCATCCCGTCAACCTCTGCCATATTCACAAAAAAATTGGGCATTACAAGGAGGGAAACAGTTCTGGATTGGGGTGCCGCCAAGATCCGGTTGAAGAAAAAAGGTAGGGTAATCAACCAATTCATTCACGGGATGTTTTCTTGAAGAAAAAATCGTTATGTTTGTGACAAATTGTCGAATTTGCTTGATGTAGTGATGAAATTGTTTGAATTTTAAATAGGAGGTTGCATTTGTGTTGGTTGATGATCAAGTTGTATCCTTCTTATAATGAATTTTACTGTTCATAATTTTTTTTCCCTAGCTCATATTCATTGTTTGGTAGAAAAAGAGATAAATAAGATTGAATTGGATGGTTGATCAAATGAAATGATCAATTATCCTCTTTATAGGCATAACCTCTTAAGGAAGACCCTAATTAAGGAGCGGGATGACCTAAACATGGAGAATTTTTTTTCTACTAGTGAAAACCTGGCAAACAGGTGCCTTGGGCAAGTACCATGATGAAAGCCTGGCAAACAGGTGTCATGCGTAATCCTTCATCTTCTTGCATTCCATACTTGGGGAAAGTTCCATTCAAGCTATCCTATCATCCTTCATCCCTCATGGTCTTCATCCTTATATGCATCGATATTCCTTTTTCTATTTGTGATCTTGACAAGGCTAAGGATCTTCCTAAGCACCACATGTCCTATCTACTTCACCTTGTCCACATCCCTTTTATCCATATTGGCTCCCTTATCATGTCCTCATCCTTCAGTTTATATCCCTTATCTTATCCATTTCTAAATCTTGCTTGTCATATCCATGGCATGTTATTATCCCATCCAAATCCATCCCTTGATCTTGAGATAAAATAAGGATAATAAATGTGAAAAATACAATGGTTTCAAAAAACCTCTTGACGTGTCCCTTCCTATGGACCACATGCCATTTAGTGCACCATGCTATCATTGTATCTTGTCGTGTCTAATCCCTTAGGTTGGCAAAAACATGTTATCCCATCATCAGATAGTCCTTGACAAACAAAGTATCTTCAATGCCATCATAAGCTCCCATTATCTTTCCTCTATTGATGCAACCATAATCGGTAAAACCCTCAAAGAGAATCAACTGGCTTATGCAACAAGAGTAACACAACGAAAGCAACAAGAAAACATAAACAAATCATATAATTTCTTTAGAACTTTCGACAACCATCCGGTTATCATCATATAATCATCAAAGAACATCTGGTAGTTAACCGGTTACATGCAGACTATCAGCCAGATACAATCCAACGAGGACTCTAAGAATCAACTGGATCACAAAATGTGAATCTTAGTCCTTATTCTCAATTCTAATTCCTCTACCCCTACAAATGATTACATAATACCATGTTTATACCCACCAAAACATATCCGGGTCGGCCACATAAGATTACATTTACCAATGCAGAAAAATGAAACGCGTAACTAGGTCGGCCCTAAAGATTAAAGAAATCTTTCTGAAAAGAACAACCACAAAGTGCGGTTCAGTAGGAAGGTCGGCCACACGCCAAATAACATCGAACAAAACCCAAAATAGGTCCACACACCAAGAATAACACTGATAATGAAGGAAAACCAACCGGTAAGCACAAGAACTATCCCGGAACCTAGAAACAGTCAACCGAAAGTGATGACTGACCGGAAAAGAACCCAAATGAACTAGAAATCTAGAATTAAGAACATGAACTAGCTTGGAAACTGAAAATAAGATCTGCCACGAAAAGAAAGCAACTATCGGTACCAACCGTACCAACCGGTAAGAACACATAAAACTGCATAAAGAACTAGACAAGAACAAAACTGAAAGGATATATTTTTGGTTGGTGCAAGATTTCTCATCGACCAGGGAAGCTCCTACATCATCTATCCATTTCCATTTTTCTAGTTCATTCATCCATTCATAATGTCGCTTCCTTGCAAGACACTAGGGGCATCGTTTTTATCATGATCCATCTATGGAATCCTTCTCATTGCAAAAATGGACAATGAAACATGTACATAGCTTAAATGTCCTAAAAAAGAGCATTAAAATTTGTAAAATGCCCTAAAAAAATAAAAAAACATCTAGAAAATGTTCTGAAAAAATCCTAAAGATTGCAAAATGTCATGAAAAAATCTAAAAATTGTAAAATGTCCTGAAAAAATAAAAAACATCCAAATAATGTCCTGAAAAAATCAATCCAAAAACATCCAAAAAATGTCCTGAAAACATCTCAAAAAAACATCAAAAACCACAAAACCTTAAAAATGTCAAAACAATAAAAAAATCCAAGCAATAATTACCATTATCAATTCTTTCATCAATAAACTTATTCCTTTGCAATAGATAGATATTTGAGTAGACACGGACAAAAAACTCGCAACACTGCACTTATCAAATCATGCATTAACAAGCACACTATCAATCAAATCAACAAGTCAGACATATCACACTTGTCACATCAATCAATCAATCAACATTAGCAGTCCTTTATCAACTATGATGTGTGTTATACAGGCTGTAGTACATTCAAAACCAGACAGTGTCTATCTTAAACGATGTACTTCATTCCTAAAACAAGACATTATGATCGTCCTATCAAACACAAACAATCAAACTATCAACTTTGACAACAAGATCAAAATGGTTGTTGGCTCGCTTGGCCTAGTGAGTCTTATCTTTTCTTGATTTATCTTGAGTCATGTTCCTATGCTACTCGAGGATATCACCAAGTGATGAGGGTGGCTAGGATGGTTCATGACCTCTTATATTTTTGTCTTATGTTTGTGGGATGTTGTTCATGATGTTTTGAAACATGTATCTCTTGGGTGTCTATGCTAGTTCATTCATTTTATGACTATTGCACATACCTCAAACCTTGATATATAAACCCAATTTTTTATAACATATCATGGACATGTTCCTTGTCTGCAATTTATTTGTTTCTCTTTCAAAAAGGATTGTATTATCGCTCTGACCATATATGTCACGATGCGATGTATCTGTGTTGTCCTCGATTTCAGTTTGGCCAAAATCATGAGGCAACCCTACGAAACTGGTCCGTTTCGTACCTTATGGTCTCCGGGAGAGCTTAATCGACTTGGTCGGTTAGTTCGTTTCGTTCTTCGCTTTTCGTTTTTATTATTTTCTTTGCTTTTTAAGTTTGCATTTTAACCTATAGTTCGGACTTTAAAGTCCGAACTGCAGGGGTCTTTGTCAATAATTACACTTCGGACTTTAAAGTCCGAAGTGTATTTGAGTTTTGTTGTAGTCAGCAGTTCGGACTTTAAAGTCCAAACTGCATTTGGTTTTGGCTGCAGTTCGGACTTTAAAGGCCGAACTGCTGTTTGCTTAAGACTGCAGTTCGAACTTTAAAGTCCGAACTGCAGTTTGTTTTGGATTGCAATTTAGACTTTTTTCTCCGAACTGCATATAGTTTTTGTGTCAGTTGCATGTTGAGTTTTAAAGTCCGACATGCAAGTACCCCTAGGTTGCATGTCGGACTTTAAAACCCAACATGCAACTACGAGTTGTATTAATTAGCATTTATCGCTAATTAGGGTTTTCGTTTAAAATTGTTTTTAAGGTTAATCTTGCGTTTTATTCCTCATTCTTGGTTTTTATCGCGTGCCTCCACCTCCTTTTTCCTTCGTTGCAACCTGGATCTCTCCTCTTCATTGCTTGATCAAATTGCCCATATCCGGATTTCGCAAACACCAAAACGGAATAGGTAGGTTTCTTGTTTTCGGGTTTTTATCGTTTAAGTGTTTTCACTTTCGTTTTTCCTTTTGTTTGTTTTTCTTGTTTTCAGTTTTCCCTTTTGGAGGACGATCGGGTTTTGAAATCCGACTACCTCCTTAGTTTTGGAGAAACAATCGGATTTCAAAACCCGATCGTCCTCCAAAACCTCCCCTATTCTAAGCTGCATATTGGAGTTTAAACTTCGGTATATAGCTGAAGATTTGTATCCTCCGCATATCGGACTTTAAAGTCCAATATGCGACCTATTAATCTTCGCATATCGAACTTTAAAGTCCGATATGCGGAGAGATATAGGTTGGCATGTCGAGTTTTATCGGACTTTAAAGTCTGATGTGCCCCTAAATTTTTCCAGTCAGCACATCGGACTTTAAAGTCCGATGTGCTCGTTTGAAGTTTTTTCTCAACATATCGGACTTTAAAGTCCGATATGTAAATGTCTTTCCCCAGAATAACACTTCGGACTTTAAAGTCCGATGTGTTAATATCCTTTCACAGATTTGCACTTTGGACTTTAAAGTCCGATGTGCAAATTTTTGTTGGTAAAGAAGCAGGTTGGACTTTTTTCTCCGACCTGCTGTTTTAACAGTTTTTACTCCTTGGCTTGTTTTGAGTCCCGTTTTTCGATCTGTTTAAGAAAGAATTGATTTTTGATAATGATGAATGGCTAATCATTAGTGTTGAATGCAGTCATTGTGCACGAATGTCAAAGCCCTCCCATAGCAAGCCCGAGTCTTCCTCAGGACAACCTTCTCTGAGTAAGGCATCATCAAACAAGATGAAATACAAGTACAATAGGTACTTGAATATGTACCCTGAAAGTTCAGTGGATTCTAACATTAAGGAGATTAGGGACACTGAAATTGGCCACATTGACATGCAAGAGTTTCTTGACCGGGTTTAGAAGGCTCCTGCACACCTGACCAGTTTAATCAAATCTAAGCTGCATAAGTATGCATCTTTCCCAGTTGCGGCTCATGATCCTGAATTTGTACTAGCAGTGGCTAATCACTTCGATCCAAGCACAAGATAGGTAAGGGATGATTATCAAAAGGTCATAATGACTCTAGACTGCATATTCTTCAATAGTATTTTCAAAGGCTCATTAGCAGAAGAAGTGGCTGATATTTCTCAAGAGAGTTCTCAAGAGTACTACGAGAAACACGAAGATAAATGCAAAAAGGTGATCAATATTGTTTATCTCTCAACTACTAGATCCTCCCTCACTTCTCGGTGGCCTAAGTCTTTTCACAAGAGTGATTTTAATGAAGAATATAATGACATGGTCACCGTGTTATCCAGAGTGAGAGGATTAAAAGACTCTCATTATCTCCAAAGCTGGATGATTTACTATATGAATATAATTAGAAAGGGAGCTGCAAGAATTGATTGGGGAGAACAAACCAGTGATGCGCTTTGCACCCAACTGAAAGAGGTCAAGGTAACACTAAATTTTTATATGACCTTATACCTAGTTTACGCAGCTGCCTCTATAAGGCAATATCCAGGCTTGTCAACTAAGGGTGACAGAAGAATAGTGCCTGTTTGGGAATACTATGATCAACTCACTATCAAAAATCAAGGTAATCATTACAGGAGGGTTAATGATGCTTTCTTTGCTGTTTGGAAGTGCATTTTTGATAAAGGCCTATATAAGAGAAGAATATTAGAGGCCGCTTATAGCAGGGTTTCCCACTTTGGTTGTGTCTTCCTTCAATTCCCCACATTCACCTATATCCGGATTGGATGCTTCTTAGGTGAGCCCTTTATTCTTCCAAGGTTTCCTTTAGATAAAATTATCCTTATGGAGCTGTGCAGACAACTGATTAGTGTGCATGAGAAACAATCACAAGCACACAAGACTGGGCTGAAATTCCCCGAGTCAATTGGTAGGTATTCCCTGCTAACTAACCCCAAAGCCAAAAATATGGAGGAGGAGATGCAGTGGAATACCATGAGAAGATTCAAGGCCCGAACCAATTTTGATTTTTGGGGTATAAAGAGCAAGCTCAAAAGGACATACACTCATGTCTATAGGTTTGAAGATGGTTGGGCGGACTGTCAGGATGAGGAGGATATAAGGAGGATGGACTTCAACTGCCTTACTTTGGAACAAATTGAGAATCTGGATCTAGCCAAGATCCCAATGACTATGGAAGACACAGATGACATAGTGGATCCTATTTACTATGAGAAGAAGATTGTTGACTCCCCACTCCCACTTGTGTTATGGTCGAAGAAGGAAAGCAAGTCCATTACTCAAAAGATCTCTCCTACTATAGCAAACACCAATGCTTGGTTGCTAAAGAATAATCTCAAGATGAAACAGTTTCCCACCAGTTCGGAAGATGATGACAACAATGATGGTCCATTGGGCAAGACAGGGACAGCTAAAACTAGAACCAAGAACAGGGCATACTCACAAGCACTATCTTTAGCTCCAGTAGTACAATCAAAAGGTAAAGGGCCTAAAATCAAATTTACAGTTAAAGGGTCAAAACAAGGCGAATCATCATCAGTGTCACAGGAGGCAGCAACAAAAGAGCTAGAAGTACCACTTGTCAGTGAAGCTGGAAATGGTAAACAGGTTGAAGAAGGTGAAATTCCTCAACAAGAGGAAGTACTGACACAAGAAGTGCCACATTCGGTTGAAGTTGATACGACAACCACTTCACAAGTAGTCGTTCACTCTATTGATTCTGACTCCGATTCTGATCAAGAAGATGAAGATGTTCATGAAGATGGAGATCTAAGTATGGGCATGCCGCAATCAGAGACTGTTGTTCAATTTTTTTCAATAACCAACTTCTCTACTTTAGATGATATCCCTTCATCTACTTTTGAATCTACCATGATGGACTTTAATGAAACTTTGCAAGATGCACTTGCAGAACAGGTGTCGGTAGATTTACCAGTCATTACTACCACCGTCACAACCATCCCTTCATTGGTGAGCTCTGAAGTTACACTGACGACACCCTCAACTCTTCCACCACTAATTGAAGAGGTACCAACAACAGATGTTCCATTAGATGCTTCAATATCAGCACCATCAGTTACACTTGCAACTGCTCCAAGTTCTAGTCAACCTATTCCAAAATCCTCTGCCCCAAGTTAGCAAGCAGCCACTACTCCATCATCCAATCCAGAACTACCCCCTTGGATGGAAGTAGTGGCCCCTAAAAGAAAGAAACGGGTAATATCTCCTGATGAATTTGACTTTGAACTTTTGGTTCCTCCAAAGCCTAAGGGAACAAAGAAGTCAAAGACAGTATCTCGGGTGGTAGTAGACCCAACTTCCAAGAGAAAATACGTTGAAGTTATGGTGCCATCGTTAGATAAGGACAAAGGCAGCATACGATCAGAAGATTATACCATGCAAGTTGTGGAGCTTGGAGTGGAGACACATGAAAGTGTGAAATTAGATTCTCAAACAACCCTTAATTCTTTGTTAAGAAGACTGGATCAGGAAAGGGATGAGAAAAATACCCTGAAGCAAAAGTGTGAGTAGTTGACCAACGTCCTCCTAAAGGTAACACAATCTTCTCAAGAGGTTGAACCTATAGGATCATCAATAGACACTGAAGCTATCAAAAAGATTGAGCAAGTAGGAGCTAAGGGCCGAGTAATGGACAAATGGATCTCGTGGCTAAGGTCAGAAGGCTCTCATCTCCTGACTTCAACGGTGGAGTTATTGTCTGATTATGAAGTGATATAGAGTTAGATGCAAGGACTCAAAACCTCTTTATCCTAGGAAATTGAGGAAGTTGTGAAAAGCACTACCCTTTGGAGCAAAATGGAGGATTTCAGGATAGATGTCCTGGCTGAAAACAAGGTAATTCCCACAAGAGAGAAGTATATTCAGATCTTGTCATTATTGTCTCATAAACAAGAGATGATGAAATTAATGATTGCAGAACTGGATCGTGAAAAGAAAGAAGGTGATGATGAGGTTGACCTTATTTTTGCTAAAGTAGGTGATCTCCCTTGCTATTTGTATGATGGTGATCAAAATCTCGTCACTGCTGAGGTCGTCACCCAAGAATTTCTTTCCTTGATGGACCAGTGCACGGGACAAGACTTCTCCCTTGATACATTTGACAAATTGTTGGAAATTCAAGTCAGCTTTGAAGTACTCGCATCCATGCTAAAGGATGTTAAGAAGAAGCAAGTGAAGATCCAAGATGTGATATCTCGCGTTCAAATCATCACAAGTTCTACCTTGATGCCAAATGAAGAAGAGGTCAAAGCTATCCTCGCCAAGTTCGAAGGTTTTCAGAAATCCAATGAAGAAGAAAATCAAGAATGAAGTTCCCCCTTTCGACACTCTTCCTTCATGTAGCTGCACCAATAGATGTTGTAAATTTTTGTGCAGCTGCACGTTTTCTTTATGTAGTAGTTGTAGTAAAATGGGACTGTGCGGTTGAATAAGTCAACTGTGCCCACCTTTTTCTCAACTTCTTTTCCTATATAAGGAGGACCTTTTTGTAAATATTAGGATCTTTTTCATGCTTAGCAAAACTCTGCTAGATTTTTATCCCTATTTAGACTTTGAGCTTTTGTGATGAGAATTCAATCAAACAAATAAAGAAAACATTTTTGTTGATTGCAAACTTTGTGTTGTATCAATAAATTTGTTTATATTATTTAATGTTCCTATGTCCATTGAATACATATTATCTTTACGTATTTGATCTTAAGATATTGCTACATGGTTAAAGAGCTCTCAAATCCTGCCAATAGACTTTGTGCTCTTAGAATGCTTGAGAAATCTGATGATAAAGGAAGTAACTTGTACTAAGCTTTGTATTGCTGTGGTTATTAGTAGTTTAATTGATTAGAAATTTACACTTAAAGACTTTGAGCTTTAAGCTAAGTTTCTACTTGTTTAATTTGTAACGATCAGTGTAAATCAGTGTTACCATAAAGGAGACTTTGTGTTGCTTAAAAGTAACTCTTAGTATAGTTTATTAGATTAACAGTTCTTTTCTTTGAATATCTGAAGAGGTAGAGAAACTGTAACTAGGCGAAGGGAGAATACATAAACTCTGAAAAAAGAGATTTATATGCCCAACGCCAACCCACCAATTTAATTTCTTGTTAATTAGAGGAGAAATTTCATAGGGAACCTCCCCTTGATGAGAGGAGAGATTAATATCTTAGCATAGCGTTGTGTGAATTTAATGTTTTGTCATTAGTACGCTGGTGACAAAATATTCACCCAACAATCCGTTTTTGTCATATTCAAATAAAAGCTCTCTATTGTTGAAGGTGCATGAATGAAAGCAAGGTTTCATCATTAGTATTTGGTCCTCGTATCTTCTTTTTGTTCCTTACTAACTTTTTGATCTTTCATCATTTTTCCTCTTTCATCTAGCTTTTCTTCATAATTTTTCTTTTTTCTTTTTATTTTTCTTTGAAACAACACTTAAAACCACATTGTCTCAAAGAGGGGAAAAATGTAGACACTAAAAATATGCATCGTCTATGTCTTCCATTTTTAACATGTCAATTTGTCCTTAACCTTATCCAAACTCTCCCATTCTTTCCAATTTCATCTGTTTTGACCCAAATTGACTTAATTTGACGCCTTTTAGGTCCTTAGATGTCAGTTTGACTAATTTGCCCATTTAGGTTTAATTCATTCATTCATTAATTAAGCTCCTTTTTACTATTTTTTCTGCCCTAATCTTTCATCAAACCCCTTCCCTTTTTAAAATTAATTAAATAATATTGCATTATCTGATTAATTTTGATTTATTCCCTTTAATTAAACAATCTTAATTGATTAATTAAAGGTTCATTTTAACCTAAAGTTGAATAATTTATTTAAATTATTCAATTATCTAATTATATCTTCAAATTAAATAAATATATTTATTTATTTAATTTTCCTAATTATCTTCTCGCATGAGATTAATATCTGCTTTTTCAATTTTAAATTTTAAATATCTTCCTAACTTTAGAAGATAGCAGCTTTGTCTCAAGATTTATCTTTGATTTTTGAAAATTTAATATCTCATTATTTTTCAATTTTTAATTTGAAAATGAGATATGCATCCCCAAAAATCATCTTTTTGCTTTTTTATCGTTTTTTCCTTCTTCTCCTTCATCCTTTGTCGAATGACAACTCTGTCATGCATCCGATCTCGTTCATCCACCTGATCAAAAATCCTTTTGATCTCACCCATCCGTCGAGTCTCCAATTTTCTATAAATTGAGGACTCCCCTTCAATCAATTCATCTAATTTCTAAGTAATCTTATTCTGTCAATTTATGTAGCAATCTAGTTTTTATGCATTGATATTCTGTTAGTCTTAGTATCTAACTTTCATGTAATTTCATTTAGTCATTTTGTCCATAAATATAACATTAGCATTGTAATTCTGTCACTTTGTCCATACATCTAGTTTTCAAATAGCTCAACTCTGTCATTTTTGTCTACTTCATTGTCAACACTTAGCAATTAGCAATCATCTTTAATCACATATTTCTAGTAAGGTTTGCACACCAACTCCTTCACTTTCGTTGTTTCATGCACCTGTCTTTTCAAGAGCAACATATCAACATTAGAGCTGAAAGGAAGCGCAACGAGGACTAATTGAAGGAGCATAGTGAATGGTTTGCGTTTACTTACTTTATGTTTTGTTTCAATTACTCTGCTGGTAGGATTAGGAAATCTAGTATGCAATTTGTTTTCTGTGATTAGCTTAGGAAAGGTTGCATGCATGTTTTGATCTTCGAACTTTACTCCCCCTTTTTCCTCGTCTACAATATATATATATATATATATATATATATATATATATATATATATATATATATATATATATATATATATATATATATATATATATATATATATATATATATATATATATATGCATGTATGTACATATATGTACATACATATGTGTGTGTGTGTGTGTGTGTGTGACTTTAAGTGAAGATAATGTGTATGGGTTCCTTACGCATAAAAATTCGATCGGTTTTTTTTTGAATTAAAACCGCAAATTGGTTTTTACACATATGTGTTAAGGCTTGTAATTAATTAGGCTTTGATGACAAGGTTGAGGCATGGAGCTTCATTTCCCTCCATTTTATGTGTTTTCTTCTTCAAATCTGGTTTTTGAACTTCCTCATAATCAAATCTACACATTATCAAGTGGGTATTTATTAAATTTACACCATAATTTCACATGTCTTTTGAGCTTTCTAACCATATGTATATATTTTAAGATTTGAACAATATTAACATATTATTTTTTTATTTCTTTTACCAATGTCTTGAAAGTTCTTAGAGACATATGTGCACAATTTTTTTTTAATAAATTTTTAACTACTTGTCCAAATTTGAAACAAATTGTATATTATTGTTTTACACTTCATTCTTTACACTTAAAAAAAAAAGAAAGAATTTTTGATTATTTTGGTGCAAGTTATGTGACATGCACAAATAGGTACCTAATATTCAGGATGCATTCTCTTTGGAAAATCATAAAAAAAAAAAATACTTAACAAAAAATTACAAAAAAATACCCAACTTCTAGTATTCACTCTTAACTATATTTCTATCAAAGGGTTTTTCAAAATACTAAATGCAACTATAAATTTTTTGACACACATACACGAGATACTATGTTATATTTTGCTACAAAAAATAGGAACACTTTTGTCTGCATGAAATATTTGACCCCCTTTATCTTACCCATTTTTGAAAAACTTTAATAGTTTGGAAACTAGATTTAGAGTACTATAATTCTTATTCTTTTGGTATCTTCAAATTTTGAGTGGACAAGTCTCAAATTGCTCCTCCAAGTTCAAGTTTAGCTGATTTCAAAAAAGAGGTGGCCACTTATACCCCCCTTTTGTTCACCATCTTGGTGCACTTACCCCAATATCAAGGGGAAAAAAATAGAATTATGGTAGGCCTCTTAACACTATTAATCTAGTTATTGCTTATGCTTTAGAAGCAATTGTTCCAGTCCAAAATAATATAGTTCAAGACCTATTACTCATTTAATTAGCCACACAACTAAAATTCATGTCAAAATGGAGAGTTTGTTCAGACTCTAGTTTTCTAAAATGAACCATCACCTTTAGGTCAATAGTTTGACATAGTATAGCCCATAATAAACATACATAAGATAACCTTCAAATGTCATTATGGGAATTAGGAATTCATGGTCATTCCCTTTGGATTGACAAATGCTCTTTAAATATTGTAGCATTGCATGAACCATGTATTTAACAAATAGTTGTGGAAGTTTGTGCTTGTGTTCTTCGATGATATCCTAATCTGCAATAAAACTTGAAATCACCTTCAACATATTAACGAGGTTTTGGGTATTATGTAGGCATAATTATAATTTGCTAAGGTGTCCAAATTTGAATTCAAAATGATAGAAGGTCTATACTTGGGACATGTAATTGGTACCAATGGAGTTAAGGTGGACTAGGAGAAGATAAAGGCTTTCCTTGATTAGCCTCCACCAAATACCGGAAGGCATTTGAGAGGATTCCTTGGATTATGCAGTTATTATTGAAGATTTGTGATGGGGATTTCATAACTAACCTCACCCCTTATAGATTTGACTAAGAAGATATAATTCTCTTGGTTGAATTTATTATAGTGTGTATTTGATTGCCTCAAGGAGATAATGAGCATTTAGATAATGAGCATTTATCCAATATTAGCACTTCTCGATTTCTCTCAACCCTTTGATCAAGTGAAAAAACCTTAGAAATATTGAGAGACATTATTCTACCTATGACAAGGAAATGATCTCAATCATGCACGCCTTGGCCAAATTCAAATAGTATCTAGTTGGAGGGAAGTTTATGGTGAGAACCAATCACAACAAATTGAAGTACTTCCTTGAGCAAAAAGACCTAAATGAATAACAACAAAAACGGGTAATAAAAATAGAAGCTTATGATTTTGATATTGAGTATATTAAACAAAAGAAAACTATGGTAGAAGATGCTTCATCCAAGAAATCAACTTTGTGTGCTATATCTAATATTTTAGCTAGTTGGAAATTCCATCTTCTAGTTGAATACTCTAAGTGTAATTTTGCATATGAAATTATGGATTGGAAGATTCAAGATGAGCAATACAAGGTAATTGATGACATTATCTATTATAAGGATATAATTTACTTAGTGTCTAACTCAAAAATAAAGGAAAATATTGTTAGACCTATTCATATTACACCCCTAATACGTCATTAGGGCTACTTCGAAACTTACAAGTAGGTGAGAGAGAGATTTTCTTAGAAAGGATTGAAGGATGATTTACTTAAACACATTTGAGAGTGTTTTGTCTACCACTAGAATAAATTCAAGTACACTTGAACTCCAACTTTTTTATTGTAGGCCCTACCTATCCCTAATCAGAAGTGAGAGAGTATATCAATATATTTCATCATATTGATACCCAAGGTACACGATAAAGATTGTATCATGTTTTAGTAGATAGGTTGACTAAGTATGGTCACTTCTATGTCATAGCCTCTAAATATAAGACACCGCAACTTGCATTTTTATACTTGAAAGAGGTGTTCAAGCTCCATGTGTTGCCTTAAAATATTGTTAAAGTGATTGAGACAAAAAAATGTTCAATGTATTTTGCTAGGAGCTCTTCAATGGCATGTACAAAGTTGACACCAAGCATAACGTATCAACCACATATAGATAGATAAATATAAATAGTTAACAAGTGGATTGAAGGGTGCCTAAGAAACTATGTGGCAAGTCATCAAAAAGCTTACGCGAAATGGTTGTATTTGGGAGAATATTGCTACAACAACACTTATCGCATGCGTACAGGAATGATACCCTTTAAAGCATTGTATGCATATGATGCCACCTCTTTTATAGACTTAGTTATTGTAGATAACAAAGCACCTTATGCCAACCATTGGATGTAGGAACTTCAACCATTATGAAGGCTTTGGAGGAAACTGTTCAACAAGTGCAAAACCAACAAAAGGTGTATATTGATAGGCACATGATATAGAGGAAAATTGAGGTTGGTGGTTTTGTGTTCTTGCAATTGTAGCCTTATAGACAATCCTCACTTAAGAGGACTAGTTCAAATAAACTTAAGCTCAAGTTTTATGGACCCTACAAGATTATACATTGGATTGGGGAGGCTTCCTATGAGCTAGAGCCACCTGAGCATAATAACATTCATAACATTTTCCATGTTTCTTTCCTTAAAAAGGCATCACAACAACACATCATACCTTTTGCAAAGTTACCACCATTGGATGAAGAGGGCAAGCTAGTCTTAATTTGAAAACTATCATTGCTATTAGGGAGAGTAAACTAAAAAAAAAAGAATATTTTGAAATACTTGATTTGTTGGAAGAATTTTCTTGCAAAAGATGCCACATGGGAAGGGGAGCAGATTCTTCCACGGTCAAATCACCAATTTCTTGAGGACAAGCAATTTTGAGGATGGAGGACTATAATGGCCCCTTCTTTGACCTAGGTGTTTGGGAAAGTTCCATTAGCCTATTTTATTTCCATAGGTTAATTCGGTATTAATTTAATTAATTAAGTTAAGTTACCTTAAAATTGATGTTCCAGGCAAATTGCATTTAAACTTAAGTTAGGTTCAAAAAGCAAAAATAATATAAAGTCATTTTATGTGGGTTTAAAGAATTATTCTTTTAATTAAAAAGTGAATTTAAAATATAGCTTTGAAAAAGTTCCATTGGAGGTTATAAGTGTAATAACCCACTCGAACTTAATCCAAAAACTCAACTGATTTTTTTTTTTCTAATATATAAAAATATTGATTTGTTATTCTTATTTATTTTTTATTCAATCACATACTCAGGTACATCTATCCAAACAAATAGGCATCCATCCAACCAGGATGGGCATCTAACCATATGGGTTAGGCATATATCCATACGGGACTAGGCATCTAACCATATGGGTTAGGAATCTAACCATACGGGTTAGGCATCTGTCCATACGAGACAAGAGGTTTCATCTATCCAATCCGAGATAGGCATCTACCCAAACAAAGTAGGCATCTATTCATAAGAATAGGATATGCTCTAGCTAAAGACTTTAGACTCATTGGGACCATTTGGGTCCTGAGCCACTCTCTAAAGACTACACTCCCCTACTAGGAGTGCACCGAGGTCGCCATCCTTAGGAGTATTAAAATAATTACATAAACAAGCTTGAGTTCCACCTTAGAATTCGGCCTAAAACCTCGAGAAGTCAAGCAAATCCATACGGGATTCCTTTTGAGTATACATTGAATTAATTTTAACCTTTCAATTATTATTTGCACCATTTGATTAAAAGACCAAGGAGCTTCAAGAACCAACTACTCACCCATAACCAAATTCTAATCCCCATCCCCGAACGCCTGAGTACAAGGGACAACTTCATCCCTAGATTGCCTACATACCTGTTTCGGCATGGGATCAAGGTGTAAAGTATGTAGTTCTGGTTTCTAACTATGGTTTAATGTAAATTGTTTGGTGGGTACGCAACCCTTTCTAGGGTCAATGTCCTAGACAGTTTCTCTGTGGTTGCTACCCACGATGGTAGCTCTATAGCAAAAAGGCTCAAGGTGGCCTCATGCTTGTGGCCTAAAACAACTAGGTCCTATTTCCTATTAAATACATCACCCTTAATCCGTTATCATACTTTGAAAAATCATCAAGATAGATAAATTTCAAATTATCACACGCCACCAAACCCTAATGGGGTTTTCTAGGGTTTAACTGAGTGGATGTAAATTCATTTTAAAAATTATCTTTTTAGATTATCGATCCAAGGGGGATTACCCGCCCCTTGAATTTTTTTAACTTCCATATGAGCCTTATTTCTCCCCGATGATTTATAGGGACGATGCCACAGACGTCGTTGTTGTAGCTTTATTAGGCGTTAAGTGTAGTAGTTCAACATGACGGCATTACCCATAAGCATGACCCAGAGGCACCATAGATACCGAACACTGCTAAGGTTTTGGTTTCGTCTCCTCTTGTTTAGTTTTCTAACTAGGAATCTAATTTTGAATTCACAAATATTTTGTAAAGCAATATACTAATACAATCATGAAAATAAAACTATAATATACAAGGAATTTTTGCTTGAAAACTTGTAAAATTATATCTTATGGAAAAGATTGAAATACTAAATTTCTTAAGAAAATCCAATGCCTAGGTGGAAGGCCTTAGAAATGAATTTTAACATTTACTGGATTGAAAGAAAAACTTAATATTAATGAGCTTGAAAGTAACCGCATTATTGATAACCAACTAAATTCTTCCACTTGAAGCAACATGAATTCTATCTTTAAGTATTTTCTACAAATGATAACCTTACTTTAAATATGAATCTTATTGCTTGAAAAGTACTAATTTGCTTAAAGAAAAATAAATTATCTAATAATAATACTTTGGAAATGAATTTAATATTCACTTCTTCGAAGAAAAAAAAGAAAAGAACTATTAACAATAAGCTTTAATAACCACAATATTTTAATCACTAATTGTTCAAAAATAAGATTAGAAGAGAGTCTAATACTTGCTAATCAACTAAAATAAAGAACCTAAGCAATTTGAATCAATCTTCCTCTAGTTGCTTTAGAACCAATGTCAATTCCTTGCAAGATTACAAGAGATAACTAACTATTTCTTCCACTTGAAGTAATGTTAACTTTATCCTTAGATATTTCATACATATAACAACCTCTTCAATTCCAAATTCTTAGAAGTGAGCTAATGCTTGCTCCTAAAATGTACTTCAATTAAAATTTATTATATTACTCTCCAAGTGATCATGGGGTGGTTTTCTTGAAAACTCACTTGCCTAATAATGATAGAACCCAATAATATTAGAACAACAAATCCTAACTTTGTTCAGCTTCAAAGGTAAGTTTCATTAGATAATTTATAAATTAGAGATAAGTACCAAATTTGAGGTCCGCAAAGTAAGTCAAGTTTAATAATCTCACGTAAAAGATTTCAACCTTTGTCATGCCCATTTACTAAACTATTTTGGTTTTCAAATAAAATTTCTTTACACCTTGATTAATACTACTATTCTTCCAAAATAGATTATACCCTTTAGATTGTATGAAAATCATTTCGAAACTTAAATGTTAATCAAATATATCTATACTAATTACTTGCAATATAAAAGTAACTTCTCCTTTACTAGCCCTATGTTTCTTTATAGCAAGAAGGCAAATATTTTTAACCATTAATAAAAATGACCATCCTCTATGCCTTGAAATATAACAAAGAGACGAATCAAATATTCGACTTCTTGGATTGAAGGAAATTCATATTGATCGAAATACATGAAGAGTGCTATGAATCTAAGCACATTTACATAGTAGGTAAATTATTTTATCCCTTAATACTTGCACAAATTTAAATATACAAAGGGGTAGTTTCGAAATAAAGAAATTAAATATTTGAAATGTATTGAATGTTTTGGAGAAATCCATTTACTACTAGGTTCCATTTGAGACTAACTAATAAGGGAGAATCCAATACTTGGAATAATTTCATTGGTGCAAAAGTTTCCCAAGATGCATGAGAGCAATGTAAATTCCCTTTCTTTTGTTTTCCTTAAGTCAACTATTTGAGATTTAACTGTTTTATCTACATCCTAAGAAGGATTAATTCATTATAATAAATCTCTTAATATTCAATTATCTATTTGAATTTCACAAGTGTAATTTGACCATTTCCTTATGCAATATTTATCCTTTAAAACTCCCAAAGGTTCTTTTCCCATCTTTGAGGGAGATAGTGAGATCTTTATAGATAAATTATTTATTAAAAGGAAGGTCCAAATTTACAACTTAAATTTCCATATCAAACTCTTTTATCATGAGTTACATTTGTCGTCCTCCTCCCTAGGAAATTTATTACCACTTTAATTTTTTTCTTTAATACTATATTTTACACTTAAGAACAAACCCTTAGATTCTAAATAAATTGAAAAAATTTCTAACAATTAAAATTATTTGTAATGCTTAACTATAAATCAATTCAACTAATATGAATAATTTTTAATTTTCAAATGTGCAAATTAATCCTAATGATACAAATAAATCTTTGCTAACAACTTAAATATAAATAAATTTCAAAAAATAATCTTAAAAAGATATAACTATTTCCTTTACCTTTAATAAAACAATTTTAATTATTACTAATAAATTTTAGTTATCTTCAACTAATAAAATGCTTCCTTTTTTAATTATTATATAACTCAAATAAATAAATTTAATTATTTCATAACACTCAAAAACTAAACTTTCTCTTAATATAGTATGAGAGGATCCTAAAAAGAATTCTTTAAAATAGGAAACAACAAAAAGCATTTTCTTTTAACCCATGGAAAAATAAAGATATAATTATTATATTCAACAATCATAAAAAAAGGTATTGTGTGTGTGTATATATATATATATAATGATTTTGAGGTTTTTATTATTATTATTATTATTTTTCCTATTTTATTAGATAAAATTTCTTGTTTACAGAGATATTGTATCATAATTTTGAGAGGTAAAGATTTCACACAGAGTTAGAACTCACAGATTTTACTTTGAGAAATGAAAATTTTCACAGAGAGAGTTTTTCACTAATTTCACTTTGAGAAATAAAAAAGAGAGATAGATTTTACAGAATTCACTCTGGGAATAAAAAAATTTCAAAAATTTCACAGAGAGATAGCTTTTCACAAATTAAATTATTCTGGGAGGAGAATAAAAACATGAATAAAAATTATTTAGAGAAATGAAAAGCACATAGAAATATTTTATCCCCTAGATATAAATAACTTCATAAGAGCAAAAGAGACTAAGGTAAATTATTCTGGGAGGAGATGAATAAACACGGGAAAACAAATTACTCAAACAAATAGTTTATAGGATGCATTTGAAATAAAGAGATAAAATTTCATAGAGAGGAAAATTTCCTAGGGAAATAAATTGTACAAAATATTTGGGCTAAATTAAAATTTTGAGGTAAAGTTTTCACCTAGAGAAAGATTTCTCGGAAGATAAATTATACAATGCATATTTTGAGGAAAAATTTCAAACAGGAGAAAAAACACATGATTTTTCCTCTTTCTATCTTGATTTCTTTTTAATAAAACAAAGGTATTTACTTATATTATTTTACTCCTAAAAATTATATCATTTATTTTCTCTTTGAAAAAGATTTAAATGAGATTTGCATATTTAGAAAAAAAAACTAATATCAAATATTCTCCTACATGGAAACTAAAAAGGATAAGAAAAAAGATTTCTCTTATTATTCTATCGAAATAATTGAGAGATAATTTATTTTAAAAAGGAAGATTTCAAATAATAAATAAACTAAAAGAGATTAAAAAGAGATTTCTTTTGAAGATTACAAGATTCATACATGCAACAAGTGAATAGAAAAGGGGGAACCTGGATTGGATGAAGAACTTGTTGTAGGAATCGACTTCAATCTCTCAGCTAATCTTTTTCAACACTTCCTTGTGGCTTGATAGAATCTCCTCCGAGAGACTTTAAAAATCCTATCTTCTACCTTACAAAGTGTTCTCAAAATCCTACTACTAACATTAAGAACTCCATAATACTTTTCATCCAAAAACCATGAACTACTATTTTGAAAATTGAAATCCATTATATAGAAAGGAAGTCATCTTCCCACTACTAAAGGAATTAATTGGTTCACATATCATTTTTTTTTCCATGCAAAAGTGGAGGTTACATGTATATTAAATTTTGAATTTGAAACTATTTCATGCAAGACATATTCCTTACAACTTGTCATAGTGGCGGTTACATTTGACCCTACATTTTGAATTTGAAATTCCCTTCTAGAATGCTCTCATTTCTCCTACACCATGTGCTCAATTTAGAATATTGAGAGAATAAATAATTTCCCAAATAATTTATGACCTCACATGTGAGTCACCACTTATTAATTCTTCTATTTAAAATAATTTCATACTTATTCAATTTTTCATCTCTAACTAACATTACTCATAAGATTAATAATAATAATAAGAAGAAGAAGAAGAGCAACAACAACAACAAGTCCAATCAAGATAAAAAAAAGAGGGTTATGACAATAAGAAGAGGATGAAGGAGCCCATTTGCACATTTTTTTATCATTTTCTAATTTCTCATTATGAAGTTTGGAATGTGTGTTCAACTCAAAACCCTAAGACAAAAATCTTAAAAGTGATTTGGCTTCCGAAACAAAAGATTTCTTCAGAGAAGGTAGATTTAGATGGAATTCACAAATACATTTAAATAGAAAAACCAAGATATTGTTATTAATTGTAAATTTCATGAATTTCAGATAAAAAATTATTTTGATTTACCAATAAATAATAAATTTATAAATATTGTACATATAAAATAGAAAATAAAGAAAAACTTATAATACTATATGTACGGAAAGAAAATGCAAAAATAATTTTTTTTTTCTAAGTTGAACTACACCCAGCCATACCCTATTATTTCCCATATACATTTTAGTCTCATGAACTTTAAAATCAATGATTCATTCAATAAGAGGCCATTCATTTTGAGACTGATGTGCATACATTTTGGGTCCTTCATACCACATTAAATGAAGTTGTATTAATATTAGGGGACCTATCGTACAATTATTTGGAGGCAAAGATAAATGTTAAAGGTTGCTAGATGTCTATTAATTGCTGCTACTGAGGTCAATAATAAACTTATGTTTATTGTATTTCATTTGTTTACTAGTCTGAAATATATTTATGGATCTATCTACAATCATGTATGTCAAATTATATCTAATGCAAACTTTGTTTAATAGTTAATATATGTTAATCATATAAATTTTAAATCAAAATCAATGTTTCATATATTCATATTCAATTGAATGCAAATTGTTTGACAAATTTTTTGCATTTAATGATATCGGATTTTCACAATTTATGATTTGATCATTAATAGTTAATATATGTTAATCATATAAATTTTAAATCAAAATCAATGTTTCATATATTCATATTCAATTGAATGCAAATTGTTTGACAAATTTTTTGCATTTAATGATAACAGATTTCACAATTTATGATTTTGATCAATATTCAATTTCTGGATTAGATTGCGTGTTAGTTTTTGCATCAGCAGTTTTGATCACACTCTGTGTTAGTTTATGTTTCCTAGCTCTCTAATACCCTGATGATGGATCACAGAGTGTGATCTGAAACATTGATGCAAAAACTAACACGCAATCTAATCCAGAAATTCAGCATTGATTTAAATTTCTAGATGACAAAAATCGTGAAAACTACAAATTTGATCCAAAACATTTTGGTGTAAAGTTATTTCAACTTGTTTTATATTTGAACTGCACTTGGTTGGTTGAGAAGATTGTTTTTTTGTGGAGGAAATAATATCATCCAAAAAAAGAAAACTTTCAGCAACTTGATGTGTGAGCATTAGTCTTTACATTAAAACCTCTTTGATTGAGAGCCAAGGATTGAAGGATATCCATTCTGCCAAATTCACCCATGACACAGTCCTAACCTTGGCCCTTGGGATGTTAGGGCATTGCACTCAACAAGACTTAATCCTTGGTGTGCTCATTGAAACAATTCAACTTCACCAATATATCAAGGATGAAGGATATCCATTTTGCCAAATTCACCCACAACACAATCCTAACCTCAACCCTTAGAATGTTAAGAGCATTGCACTCAACAAGACTCAATCCTTGGTATGCTCATTCAAAACGATTCAACTTTATCAAATAGATCAAAGATCGATTGACAAGAAGATCCTTTAAATATTAAAACCATATTTATTCTTAATCGATATTATCTTTTTTTCATTATGCTTAAACAGCTCATCTTGGTCTCAGGATTTATCCTCATAGTTAGTCTAGTAATAACAAACATGTGATTAGGATGTTATTACTTACTTACCTCTATGACTACTATGGGCAACTTTGCTAAACTATTGTACCCCTTCAGATATTTTTCAAATTTCTACGATCAGATCTTATGTTATAGACTTCTTGTTCATTGTGAATAAATTTGTGAAGTTCAATTGAAAAACCTTTTCTTTAATGTTTGGCATAGCATGGTGATCATTCTGATATCCCTATGTTTTAACGCATCTATCGTTCTATTTCTGGTGCTGTGCTTAGTATATATTTCCTGGCTATATGATTTTTCCATTATTACAGTGCCCAATGCTTAAGGCTGTAAATCCCAGTTTCTACATAAACAAACCAAATTCAGAACTTTGAACAAGTTAATCACTGTGTCCACACTATTCACTCTCGTGCACGAGTGGAAGTCAATTGCTTTTGTGACCATGTACATAGGTAGATGGATGTATAGTTGACTGATTGCATTAATGGCTCATCTGGTAATGGTTGCTCTCCACCAACTGTAATGTTAGTGACGCCTTGGTTGTTCATTGATGGGTTTTTTTCACCATGGATACTTTTAATGGGCTATTGTCATATATTGATTGGGCCCATTAATGATTTTCATATGATTCAATACTAAATGAAATGACTTCCCAACTACTCCAGGCTGTGAGAAACCAAAATGTGGTATTCCAAAGAGAAAAGTAACTTCTTCCTCGTTTTTTATTCATTCAATGTTGGATATCGACGTGGTGTTTATCAAGATGACATGGTCTTATCTTGACATTTGATTGAAAGGGTTGTGGAGACTGAATTTGACGCCTTATTACAGGGATATTGGATAGAATTTTAAATGCTATTGATGTGCACATGCTCAGTGAAAGGATCCCATTCCCTGCTATATTGATCTACAAATCCATGATGGATACTAAGGATGTCCTCTGCTATATTATGCTGATAAAGATAATTAATTAGAGAGATAACTTGTGGGTTAGTTGAGACATTCAATGTTCGTTTTAATAGGGTTTTCTAGGATACATGAATGTGAGGTGGTTGTTTTCATACCTTTTCATGAATATATTGTAACTAGCAATTGCATCTTGGTGTGCAATGGGTACGCTGAAAAGGCATAGAATTCAATTGGAGAAAATTTTAGTCTAGTTTTGGATACATTTGTGTTGTACATGAAGTGAATTGATAGTAAATTTGGCAAATGTTGTTGTTTCTGTAACAAGGGTTAGAAACTAGTTCATCCAAACATGAGTTAAACAAAACCTCTAAATTAGCTCCCTTAGTCAATGTCAAAATGTCAAAGATGATCATATAAGATAACATTCCAACATAAATTTTAATGTCCATATAGGTTATGTCAAAATGACTCCTATATATTTAATATTAAATATGGGTGTAACTTATTAATGAATTTTAATAATTATATTAAGAGAGATTGTAAGTTTAATAGATTTCTCTAGAATTTTAGGCAACTGAGATATCATATTCACCATAAAATACGTATGTTTATTACAATTCATCTATTAAAATTATTTAATAAATAAGTTTTACAAAAGATATTTAAAGTCAAAATTACATATTTTATATATGATTCGTCATTATATATTTAAGTTAATAAGACGCAGAGTTTAATTTTAGTTAAAAAGTATAACGGTGGAGAGATATAGTTTTATGTATAGGCTATATAGAAAAACACAAGATGCATAATAATAAAAAGAAAACCAATTCAACACACAATCCATGAGATCTGTGGTCATTATGCAAGTGCATGTGAATATTAAGGAATGTACAGAGGCACATTTATGGAGGAGACAACTCGCATTAATAAGGAGAGGGTACAAGTAAGACTAAGCACAACCATGCCATTAATATGATATGGCATACTAGGGGAGAGGACCCAGTAGTTGTGCACCCTAACTTTGCGCATCTCAAAATCCTATGTGGAAATTTCAAATCACTCACAATTTTTTATAGTAGATTACTTGGCAAGTCCCTTGCTTATAACTAAGGTTTCAGAGCCACATCATCAAGCATGGTACCCCATCAACATGTTTTTTGCCAAGGTGTCTAAAACAACACAAAAAAAAGTGAGACCAATAGACGTGCAAAAGAGGCCCCAATACTTGTGCAGCTGATGTGGCATCACATGATTGGTTACTTTTCACAACTAATGGTACATTTCCTAACAATAACAACTTTAAAGTCACAACTATTGGTGCATAAAGACACACAAATTGATATTTTATGTTTCAAACAATAGTTTTTATTTGTACTATTATTGGAGCAAAAAGTATCAACAACTCTCACAACAATTCATGCATGCTCAACTACTGGTGCTCTTCCCCTAAACCAGACTTTTGTTATTTTCTTCTGTTAATAATAATTACGTTTTGGATGACCACAATAAATTCGCCAACTACATGGAGGCGAATGTGAAAAGAATAAATCGATAAAATATTACCAGAATAAATAAATAAACAAATTACAATTGACCATGCCATTACTAATTTCCATCCACTCCGTCTCTTAGGTGGCATGAAAGCCATTCGGAACTAAAGCCTGGGGGAGAGAGAATTGATGGGGGATTTCAATAACCTATTCTGTAAGCTCCCATTTTATCACTGGAAAGAAGAGAAGAGTTTGGGAATAAAAGTTCACATTTTGCGTACGCATCTACTAAGGTAGTTGCAATTAGGAAACCTGATAAAATCCCTCTATCTTTTATACTTTCAAGTATGTCCATACTCTGTTCAAAGATTTCCCTTTGGGTCAGGCACGAAGGACATTGGGAAAGATCAATTGTCTTTATACCTGCCAGCCTTGGGAAAGATCAATTGTCTTTATACCTGCCATTTACACTTGCTTGAAAGTTTCTAAAGCTTGGCGGATGCCCATACCCTATTCCAAAGCTCCCATTGTATCCTACGCAGGAAGGGTGCTGGCAAAGGTTAAGAGAGCTAGATTTACAGCCAACTGCAATCGCTTGAAAGTTTCTAAAGCCTTTTCAATCATGTATCTCCTGTGTATCTGATCCAGTCAATGCATATCCTTGATTCATTGCATTTCGTGAGCTAACGTCTCTTTGAAGCATTCTGTCACATTCTAACTCCTATTTTGGCACAGGCGAGCACGGGAAATCAGACGGTCCATATTTTCTCAATCGTCTTGCAACGATTTAACAAACTTTGAACCTTCACTTATTCGGCATCGGGTGCAACCACGTCGTTCTTGATAGCAACTTATATCGATTTTTTTAATATCTCCACTCACATCTCGAAAGCGACATGTTATCTGCCTAACTGCATAATTAAGCTACCAAAACCGCAATAGATGTGGACATATCGAGCTCTGACACTTATCGTACTTGCCTCGTTAGTGCGCTACAAACGGATGCCACTTCGAAACTTCCTTCCGCGTTCATTCCTCCCGCCTATTTAATGTCGTTTCAGAAATTTAATGCTCTAAAGTGTTCTAAATTGCTTCCGCACACCATTGGTTTGCCCTAAAAAAAATTCTAACGGATAAAATTTTGCCAATCGTCTTACATAGCTTATTATGAGATTTGAGTCATTGATTTTAAAAGTCAGTGGTGCATCTCATATAAGAGATGCTTTCGGTTGTAATTAAATGGTATAAATACTAGCAATTGCACCTTGGTGTGCAATGGGTACGCCGAATAGGTGTGGAAGATCAATTCAAAAATAAATTGGTCTTTTTTTTTGCATACATTTGTGTAATGCATGAGAAAAATTGGTAGGTCATTTAACAAAAGTCTTAATAGAGAAGTGATAGCTTCAAATCAATTACATGGTTCCAAACATGATTGAAACAAAACATTTGAATCAAGAACATAATCAAACTCCATTACCAATAGGCTCATGTTTTGTTTGCAATAAGGAGAGAGGGAAATAATTGGAGATATAGAGGGGTAACAAGATATAGATAGAGAGGAACATAGAGATGGAGATTGAGATTGAGATAGAGGAGAGGGATATGGAGAGCAAATGGATAGAGAAAGAGAGAGAGGAGAGGGATATATAGATGGAAGAGATAAATATATAGAGGGAGAGAGGGAGAGATAGAAAGACAAAGATAGATATAGAAAGTGTTATATAGAGAAAGGGAGAGATATAGGGGCAGAGAAAGATGGAGAGATAATGCGATAGAGATAGAAGGAGAGATGGAAGAAAGAGGTGAAGAGATAGAGCTAGAGCGACAAATAGATATAGTGGGATAGGAGGAGAGATAAAAGGGTTAGATGAATGTGTGGCAATATTCTAAAAATTACAATTTTTTTTCTTTTGGTCTTTCTTTTATTTCATGTGGATTGTCCTAGTATTGAGAAATATATATTTTAGTATGTCTAGTTGCACAAAGCGTTATCTTTGATTCAAATGTGAATGTAAATCTAGTTCATTTGTGCCTTATAGGCGTGTCTCTTCTTCCTTGCAGGTTATCACTATGTTGCCTATTGAATATAGGCATCAATCTTGGAGGTGAATGATTAAACACATTACAAATAAGAAAATATATCATTCTTAGTAGTTTAGGAGTAGAATTGAGTTCTACATGCTTTCATGATTTAGTTATATAACTCAAAGAATAATGTTAGTAAACTCAAACAAGTAGATTGTTGGAGAATCATGTCACACATGGTTACACCTAGCATGTGTATTTAAGTTAAGTCGATTTATTTGTGAATTTTTTTTGTATTATTTTCTTATTTAAAGATCCAAGCAATGATATTGTTATTAGCTTAATAATATTTTTACAAATGACTAGTGAGCCATAGACTAAGCGACAAATCTTGGGGCTTATCATACTTTAGGTATAGGTTGCTACTGGTTGCACTTTGTCACATCTCTATTCTTCAAATGTTCCATTAAAGAAACCTCTGGGAATGTCATCGGGCTAGGGAGTGGCGGTCCCCGCTTTGCTTATGTGGTGCCTTACGATTGCATCGCTTCTAATTCTTCTATCGCACGCTCATTCTTAAAGTGAGTTTCCATCTTGTGAAACTGTGATATACACCTTTGTCTGTCAGGTCATCTGCCATGTCAGCTTCCATTGCCTCGTTGTCATTATATCGCAGTTAATCCTTTGTTCTACCTCGAAGCTGAGAAAGCCCGATGTGCTGACTTGGCACTCCCTTCACTGACTATTTCTTTGTCATAGCTACTTCTTTTATCGCAAGTTCCTTTGGTGGGACCGTTTTTGAAGTTGCGAAAAGCCTATACAATGTCTTTGATCCAGTTGGTAATTATTCATTGGTATCACATATAGATTTGCTATCATGGCTTGAGGATTCCTTTTCATTAGGAACCTGCGAGACTACGATATGCTTGCGTAGTAATGCCATGTAATCTTGGGGCCCACTTTTTGCTTCTAATGGAGATTCCTAGGCCTATGTGGACTGCCCTTCCACATGGCGACATTTCACATGTCCTTAGTGTATTGTGGGAAGGATTGAAAAGAAGATATATTTGCTAATCTGTTTGAGGAAGAAAGGATAACAAAATTGTTAACTTTTTAATCAAGATACATAGTAGAAGATCCAAGATACATAAAGAAAAAGAAATTAGATAGACATGTATTGTTGGTCTCTTCTTCATGGTCTCTTTGTGCTTATCTGATTTGCTGGTTATCCATGGGTCTCATAGGTTGTTCGGCCTCGTGGAAATCATTAAAAGTATTCATTCATTGCTTGCAAAAGCGTGAAATCATGACACGCCACGTGTCATGAATCGAGTTGATTCATTCAAAAAGACATGTCTTGCCACTAATAAATGCACAATTTTAAAAGGGATGAGTGTGTTGTGGGAGACAATAGATTAAAAGGATCAATGGTCAATATTTAAATTCAAAGAATGACTACTTGCAACCATCTTCTTCACCAGTATGGAATTAATGGTGATCTGAACTACTACTTATTTGATTTCACCAATCCTTTTTCATTCAATTGCAATCTTTCTCATCTCTCGAGCTCCGATGAAGCCTCTTGTGTCATGTATTTGCAAAATTCAAGTTGCAGAAGGGTTTTTCTCACGCTATCAAGGGTTTTCAAAAGTGATTAACAGTAAGTTCAATTATCCCATGTTTATGTTGTTTAGCTTTTGAAAAAGGGGATATTTTGTATTTCCTAAAGATTTTTGAATAAATATTTAAGTGTAAGAAGCTCTAGTTCTTGTGAATTTTATGTAAGGAATTTGAATTTTCAAATTTGCCTAGAAACCCTAGTCCCTACCTTTTGTTATATAACACTAACCCTTACAAAATGGTTGAGTCATTGTGAGGAAAGAAAGGTAATTTGGATGAGGATATTATTGCACAGTTGCCTAGATCATCAAAGAAAAGATGGCATGCTTGAGGGCAAGAATCCTCTCTGATAACCAAGTTGAGAAAAATGCCTCATGTAGAGACCCTAGCATCCCAATCCATGACTTCACTTTAAGTACAAAAAAACAAATGTATGGAAAAGGGACCCATTTGTAATATGTGGAAATTGGGTCTGGGTAAATTGGTTGTGCATAATGTGTTCATCAATATAGATCTAATTAACACGATTTCAAAGACATACTACCCAAATAGGAGGGCAATATAAAACCCTAAGGAGCAACTTCTCATTAACCTTGCTAGGAAGTATACTTTAAAGGTTTTCAATTCGAACCCTAATGCCTAAAGGTTTTCAATTCGAACCCTAATGCCCAAGTGCCCATTGTTTATGGTGATTTGAGAAGGGAGTATGATAGACTGAGAGGAAGCTACAAAGTGAAGTGGTTGCCCAACTTCATGACTAAGACTCTAACAAATATTTGAGAAGATTCATAGATTTTGATGTGAAGCACTTTAACTATGACATATTTGAGGGTTACTTTGTCAAAACATATTTTGCCTTGTGTCAAGTGTTGGGTATGGATTCACAGATTCAGATGCCCATATATTTCATAGTGTTACCTGCAGGCATCCAACACTAGGATTGAAATAGGCCATATGACTATATGCAACCTATGTTGCAAAAGAAATTCACAAGGCCTTAGTTTGTTGAAGAAGGATTGTGACGTTGTATATTTCAAACGACACTCTATCTTGTGCCACATCCTTCTTTAAAATGGTGCAAATGTATGCCAACCTCCTTTTTGGGTAACCACCCATGATGCAAAGAAGAAGATAGTGTTAGTTTAGGAATGGACTTACATATGGGATGTGCATTATGAAAAAGCTTAATATTATATTTTTGAAGAATTTTTGTTAAGGAAGTGTACACACAAAAAGGAGGGTTAGCACCTAGTGTACCAATGAGACATTATTTCAAGAGATTCAAATAAAAGCATATAAACAAGAATATACAAAAATCTCTCAAGAGCATCCCATTGTCCTCTATCCCCAAGGACTTAGTGAATCTACCATATTAGTTCTCTCAGATTATGCACAAGATCCAACTAAATGACAACTTAGAGAATGGGATTACTATGATGATGCGCAATTAAGCTAACATGAGAGCTAAATGCAAGATATACAAGCTAGTATGAAGCTAAAATGAAGATATAAACATGATATAAACAAGATGTTAAGCTAAAAGCATGCTAAATAAGCTAAATGATACTAAATGGATGCACAAGCTAGATGAAATTGAGCATTAGTTTGATGCAAAAACAAGAGATGATTTACATGTTGGAAATGACTCTATTTATAGACTTTCCAAGGCCAAGAGTGAGGTGGCATGGAATCAAGGGTTGAGATTCAATCTGGCAAATTGGATGGTGAGGATGCAAAGATCATTTATGATGGAAGGCTTAAGTACATGGAGGTTGAGATGGAGGGATCATATTTATTGCTAAGTGTGGGCTGAAGAAGCAATCTTGAGTAAATAAGCATGGCACAAGCAAGGTCCAAGTACCCAAATGTAAGGTCCAAGTACCTGAATGCAAGAAGCAAGGAAGGTTAAAGTACCCAATTGTAAGACTCAAGTACCTTAGACGCATGAGGAAGGAAGGTTCAAATACCCAAGTGTAAGACTTAAGTACTTTGGATGGATGGAGCAAGCAAAGTTGTAAGTACCCAAGTGTAAGACTCAAGTACCTTTGATGTGAGCATTTTTGACCAATTTAATTTGCAAAATAGCTATTTTCACTTGTCACATGCTGATGTGTTTGATGAGGTGGAAAAGGGGATGAGGATGTGGATTTGTAGGAAAATGCAAGTGGGTGAGGGTGAATGGGATTTTTTTAGAGGAATTTAGGAATAGTGAATTATATAATTAAATTGAGGAATTCAACTATATAGTAGAGGAATATTTTAAATAACCTTTGCATCCAAAAAATTATTCAAGCTAGATTTATGTGTATACATTTTGCTCCTCTTTGAAGCAATATGTTTGCGAAACGTTGCTTCAAAGAAAAATTACCCAAGCAATGTGTGATGTGCAACCGATTTGTCAGCGATGACCCAGATTTTTGAAAAGAAATTTGATGATTTTGATGCCCCAAATATTTACTGATGATGTATGCCCCCTTGGGAGGTGAATTAGGAAAAATTGTGAAATTGTATGCGCTTGATATTTTTCACGATGTTAAAAAATAAATTATTTGAGAGGTTGCGAAAATGATCAATTTTGAGAAATTTTAACAATTGAGCTCTTGATATTGAAAAATATGCCCTAGTTTGATGTTGAAATGGTTTGATTTGAAAGAATTAGGGCAAGGTGAAAATAAAATAAATAAACCCTGTTGGAGCTCAAAATTGTAGTTTGCTAAACCCTAAAGATATGTCAAGCCTTATGTTTAGGTTCAACATTCAACTTTGTCCAACTGACGAAACAAATCAATGTGATTGTGATTCCCTACTCTTCAGGCTCTCCTAGACCTAGGCGGGTGTACCTTTTGATTAAGAAAATTTAATCTGTTTTTAATCTCTATCTCTATCTCAGAATGGCATGAACTTCTGGAATATATTAATTTAACTTCTAACCCTACTCCTATCTCCTACTTGCATGAAATTGAAATTGAAAAGTATAAGTAATGATTTGATTGATCTTGAATTGAAATTTATATGTAATAGACCAGTGCCTTCTTTTCTTTTGGGCTATAGAGTCACCATCTTCTAGACCCTCGCGTATAACTTTGTGAGACAATTTTTAAATTCATCCATTGGATGAATCTGTCAACTAATCTAAGCCTCAATATTATTTAATTAATGTTGGCCACAACAATTAGTCCAATTGAGTTTAACTTTCTTTGAAAGACCAATTAGACAAGAAACATAAGGACAAGGAACTCACAAATGATTCTTGTTCATCAAACTGCTATGACAACAAATAATTCTTTCATAAGAAAATTTAAGATAGCATTCATTTACTTGAAATGAAAATCACAGAGAACTGATCTTGAACAAAGATTTTCCATAGCACAATTGAAAGGAAAATACTCATCGTACTACTTAAAAAAATATTACATCTTTTTTTATCACCTCCTCCATATCTACATTTTTTTACCACTTATATATGTGGTTGAATGGGCACCATACCCCTTTTGGGGTGAAAAGTCACCATTTTACATTAACAAAAACCTTTGAAAAAAGATAATAGACGAGTTTAGTCAATAACTCCATTTTAAGCTATCTTTCGGTCTTTTGCTTGGTCGATAGCCAAAAATACCTTTCCAGAATCTGATATTTTTATTGGAAGTAGGAAACTTTATTTTCTGAAATGGGTCTTCATTAGATTTTATATTTTCACACATGTCCATGCCCAATCGACATCTTATTTCATGTAGGTCGAAATAACAGGCTTTTCAGCCTGCTTACAATCTTCTCTATGGTCTACAAACAAAAACACATTGTACAGACCTAAGATTTTTACTTCAACTTAGAAACTTGATTTTATGAAATGGGTCTTTCTTATATTTTCATGTTTCACTTGTTTTCATTCTTTGTCCACATCATCTTTCCTGCAGGTCAAAAACACCAATCTGCAACGGTCAATAAGCAAAATTAGCAGGTCAAGAGTTTATATTGGGTAGTTGGCAGGTTATAACAACATTTTAGGAGGTCTAATATGTATTAAGTTTGTTTAGGAACATGCAGGAATAACATATTAGGGTATGGCATACTAGAGTTTGAGATAGCAAGTTATTATGAGATGTTATCATCCTCATAAGAAAATGACTCATGATAGCACTCTTTGGAACAAATATATATGACATGCCTAGAGTTATGAGGATGTGGTGATGAAGGATTATATGGACTTCTTAGCTCATGCATCAAGTGGGATATATATTTCAATATGTTTAGAATATATAGACTCTTTATGACTTGAAGGGAATGGATGTATATGCAAAATGCAAGGTAGCTTAACAACCTTTCATGGAGGTCCATTAGAATTGATTTATTCATATCCTTATCTTATTGTTCTTTTCTCTACGTGCTCAAATCATTCACCATCCATTATGTGCCATTTCCACAAAGTGACCACCATTTTCAATAGTGGGTGCTTGAAATTATTGTTAGGGTTTCAAGTAGATCCGAAGCAAATATGAACTAACAATTATATGCAGATTTAAATACAAAAGATAAAGAAATAAAACAGGACACATACAACACAGAGATTTAACGTGGTTCACCCAGAATGGGTTACGTCCACCATACACAACCATCAAATCTTTCTTATTATCCAGCAAAAATAGTACATCAACCTTACAATGCCTTAAGCATCCCAACCGCTTATAACATGCATTTTTAGGGCAACAAACAAAGTTTGCCTTTTTAGGGTTTTATTACAATGTCGGTTTTCAAAAAAATGGCAAATTTTTTTTTCTCAGGGGTTGCCGCCCCTGAACCCCCGCAATGGGATTCGCCTGCTTTCCCGGGGCCCTGCCCGATCTCAGACCCTGGCGAGAATACGTGCTGAGTGTACAGTACTTTGCTGATCAGTCGCCACATATCAACAATCTCCCACTTGGAGATTGATCAGGCTCCACACCAAACAATCTCCCACTTGGAGACTGATACTAGATGACACCACTGTACTTACAACATCCATTGGATAAAACACTAGGACTCAACTGGTATAAATTCCACAATTATCAATCAAGAAGGCCAACAAAAACTGATGAAGAAATCAACTTCTCCTGTGGAATTGCCTTCGTGAACATATTGGCAGGATTCTCACTTGTGTGAATCTTCTCAAGTGTAACTAACCCTCCTCCAAAACAGTCCGGATGAAGTGGTACTTGAGCTGAATGTGCTTTGTCCTTGAGTGAAAAGCAGAGTTCTTTACAAGATGAATGGCACTCTGGCTATCGGTATACAATGGGCAATCCTCCTATGTCTGATCCAATTCCTCCAGAAAACATTGTAACCAAATCATCTCCTTGCTGGCTTCTGTAGCAGCAACATACTCAACTTCAGTGGTTGAAAGTGCAACAACCTTTTGCAGCTTAGAAATCCAACTGACTGCAGTTCCCCCTATAGTAAAAACAAACCCTGTAGTACTCCTCCGTGAATCAATATCACCTACCAGATCAGAGTCAACAAATTCACTCAGAGCCGCATTAGATCCTTTGAAACATAATGCCTTCGTAGTAGTTCCTTTCAAATACCGAAGAATCCATTTCACAGCATTCCAATGTTCCATACCCGGATTACTCATAAAGCTGCTCACAACTCCCACTGCATGTGCAATATCTGGCCTTGTGCATACCATTGCATAAATCAGACTACCAACAACTGATGAATACGGGATGTTAGACATTTTCTTTACCTCTTCCTGTGCCTTTGGGCACATCTCCTTAGTCAATTTGAAATGACTAGCCAAAGGTGTACTAACTGCTTTTGCATCCTGCATTTTAAATCTTTTCAACACCTTCTTTATATACTCGCTTTGGGACAAATTCAAAGTTCTATTTTTCCTGTCTTGTGTAATCCTCATATCGAGAATTTTCTTAGCTGCACCCAAATCCTTCATAGCAAATGACTTGGTTAATTTCTATTTAAGATCATTTATATGTTGCATGTTAGACCCAACAACAAGCATGTCATCAACATAAAGCAACATGATAATATAACTGCCATTATCCAATCTCTTAAAATATACACAATGATCAGAATGACATCTATGATAACCATGTTCAACCATGAAACTATCAAATTTTAAATACCATTGTCAGGGTGCGTGCTTTAGGCCATACAAACTTTTCTTCAACCTCCACACCAAGTTCTCCTTACCTTTGACCTCATATCCCTGTGGTTGCAACATGTAAATTTCCTCATCCAAATCTCCATGGAGAAAAGTTGTTTTGACATCTAATTGTTCAAGATGTAAATCATCTGCAACCACATGACTAAGTACAGTTCTAATTGAAGTCATTTTTACAACTGGAGAAAATATTTCATCATAATCTATACCCTTTTTCTGTGCAAAACCTTTTACCACAAGTCTGGCCTTATATCTTTTCTGACCTCCTTCCTCCTCCTTTAGCCGATAAACCCATTTGTTAGGCAAGGCTCTTTTTTCTGCAGGTAAAGGGACTAAGTCCCAAGTCTTATTTTTCATCAAGGAGTCCATCTCCTCTTTCATGCCTAGCTCCCACTGATGTTTGGCATCCACCTGCATTGCTTCTTCATATTCTTCTGGTTCACCAAAATCAGTTAATAAAATAGAATACAAAGAAGGAGAAAATCTTTCAGGGGGTCTACTTGACCTCGTAGAATGTCTAACACTTGCAGGAGTTTGTGGGATAATCTGTTGTTGCTGAGCATCAGGTACCTGTGGCATTTCATTTTTCAGGAATCTCATCCAACACCACATATTCTTGTTTATCTTGTTCATGCTTCTTCTCCTGCATCTATTCTTTATACATAACCTTCTCATTGAATATAACATCTCTACTTCTAATTATTTTCTTATTTTCAAAATCCCATAACCGATAGCCATATTCATCTATCCCATATCCAATGAAGGTACATTTATGAGATTTAGCAGCAAGCTTGGTTCTATTTTCTTTATTAATATGGACAAAAGCTTCACAACTAAAGGTTTTTAGAAAAGAATAATTTACCTGAGAATTTTAAAGCTTCACAACCCCGGCAAGAATACGTGTTGAGTGTACAATACTTTGTTGATCAGTTGCCACATATCAACAATTTGGAGATTCCTTGCTGAGGTGGACTTTCTTGCCAGCTGTCAACATGCCTATCTCATACCACATGCACTTTTTTGAGTGAGTTCGATGCCATGATTGATCAATAGTGTATGGACCATTGGTGAGTCGCCAATAACCTTTCTTTTGATTCGAGAATTTTAATTTTTTGATGCATTTTTTGAAATTTTTAGTCATTTTTTCAGAAAACTTCACGTTTTCGCGCATTTAAAACCCTTTTTAGCGCATCTGATGCACCATTTAGCGCATCCGATGTGCAATTTGGCGCATTCAACTAGGGTTTTTAGTGCATAAATTTTAGTTTTTTAGTACATATGCATTGTAGGAATGCGCATTTGGTAGTTTCTATGCATTCAAAGTTAGTTTTAGCACATACAATTAAAACTGTGCATGTGACCTTTAAATTTTCGCATTCGATAAAAAATTTAGCGCATGTACCTGATTTTGCGCATTTGATGCACAATTTTGTGTATTCAATGATTTTCTTTGCGCATTTGAAGAGAAAAATAGTGCATGCAACCCAAAATTTATGATTTTTTTTTGTGAAAACCTGATTTGATGTAGTCAACAATTTGTGGCGATTAGCCTGGTAGATAGGATGGATGAGTGATGAATTAAAATGATAGATGTGCTTGAGAGAGCTAATAGATGGACAAATGTGCTCAATAAGAGCAATTTGATGTGTTGATGCACTCACAATTGGCAATTAGGATGCACTCGCAATGAGCAACTGATTGTTGGATGCACTCGCAATGAGCAAGTGTGATACACCCATAAAGAGAAATTAATGCGTTCGCAATGATAAATTGATGCGCTCATAATCAGAAATTGATAGTTGGATGCGCTCGCAATGAGCAAGTTTGATGCGCTCATAAAGAGCAATTGATGTGCTCACAATGAGCAGTTGATAGTTGGATGCGCTCGTAAAGAGAAATTGATAATTGGTTGATGCTTGACTTGATTAGTTGTTGACTTCGATCTGTTGTTGTTTTGTAGGCTGATTTGTGAGTCCTTCAAATGTGAGGGCAGTATCTTGGTACTTTCAACATGATCCCTCAGTTGACAGAGGATGACCGAGGGTTGATTGATGCATGTGGGTTGGGATTCTTGTTGGATATGCCATGGTATTGAGTGAACCGTGGTTTGCTGACAACATTGGTAGAGTGGTGGCATAGTGACCACAACACCTTTCACCTATCGACCAGAGAGATGACTGTCACCTTGGAGGATGTATATCATATCCTTCTCATTCTGGTGATGGGGGAGCTTGTTGTATATGATGTAGAGGAGCATGGTGGGACATAGGCCTTGAAACATATTTTTGATGATTTGTAGATTGGCGGTTATTCTATTTCGTGGCAAGATATGGTTGATGCTTATAAGCCACTTCCTTCAGTTTTGGCAGGATTGATTGGGGGATTCTTATGCCCAGATAGGCGAGTCCATGGTTTCTCAGTTGGGTGGGGCAAGATACTGGGTTGGATGCTTGAGGAGAAGACGAGATATGCTTGGGGTGCGTGCATCTTGGTGCACTTGTATCACGATTTACACTAGGTTGTTTATGATGACGAAGTTTCATTGTCTTCGGGGGTCATCCTATTGCAGATTTGTGCTTGGGAGCATATCCCATAGCATGACCACTTGCATACAGGATACGTCTATCAGGCAGGCCTTATGTTTATGCATATGCCGACACAATTGTCCAACGTAGGATGGAAAAACTAGAGTATTGAAGGAGGGTCCTTGATGACTTGTCGACAATTGTGTGGCGACCCTGCATTAGTTACGAGTAGTGGGCAGAGGATTGGATGGAGACCCCTTATCTCTTTACCTTGAGATATTTGTTTAGCAGGATGCCATATATTATTGAGAATTTTATTATCACATGGGTTTACGGGTAGTACGATCGTGCACAAGGGATTCCATAGGGTACAACCAAGTATGCGCGGTCACACAAGGAGAGCCTACAGTGGGGGCCTTAGATTTTGATATAGCCTACGGGGAGATGTTGAAACTGGGGGGAAAGGATTGGGATATGTTGGCACATATTTTGGATGGGGGGTTGACATGATAGTATGTTGAGTATTTTGTAGAGCACCCATTCCTAAGGCTCACAGATCTGGAGGAGTCAATGCCCTTATTTTAGGATGACGAGCCACAACCTGCTTGGGGGAGGAGGAGGAGGGGAGATAGAGGCGATGAGGGATATAAGGGGAGGGGGAGAGGCAGAGGCAGAGGCGATGGAAGATGAGGAGGACAGAGGGGTGGCAGAGATGGAGGGGGAGGAGATGGGGGAGGAGGACAGACACAAAGGAGACCTCCACTGCAGGCCTTAACTCCACCTGGAGTACCAAAAACTCCTAAGAGTCCATGATTTCCACCACTGCGACTAGTGTAGCCACAACCAGGACAAGTTTAGCGACATGGATTAGGTCATTGAGGGCCACAATCACATGTTTGACCATAGATGCGCCCAAAGGTTCAGCCACAGATGCCATCACAAGGACAACCACAATGGCTATAGGGCATCATTGATCAACTGAGGGTACAGTTGGCACAAGCCCAGGGGCAGATTACTCGATTGCAGGGACAGGTGGCTCAGTTGACCACTGAGGGAGACATGACCATAAAGCGAAATGGTAGGGAAGAGACACTTGTCCAAACTTTACAGCAAGGTGTGTGTCAAGGGCTAGGCAGAGATACTATGAGGAAGATGGTATACTAGACTGGCAAGGTTGATTATTATAGGACCTTGTATTTCTAGGTGGTGCCCCCAGATAGGCGAGCACTGTCATTTGCCCAGAGCTCTAGATGTGGTGGGTCTCAGTAGGAGACGAATAGTCGAGGGGTTATAGGTCTGTTGAGAGACTCAGGTGGTGATGGCATAGATGCAAGTTTGTCTGGCACAACAAGAAGGCCTACAGATTCTGGAGGGAGCCACTTGTAGGTTTTGCCCCTCGTTCCTATTGCGTTGATATATTTTGATGTATATACATTGATGATATTCCTTGATTATTGCCACCTTGTTGTATTGATCATTGTACATGGACATTGATTATTTTTTGATGATATGACATGTGATGATGGTTCTATGGATGCATTCTATATGTTCGATGCAATATTTACATGATTATATGCATGATGATGATGGATGCAGTATTTACATGAGATACCTTTATTTACATGTTATGGATGCTTATTTGATTCTATATGCATGACGTCAGTGTGATGCATGGTTTATATGCAATGTGATCTATATGTTTTGAAGGTTATATATGATTATTATGCTCCTATGATGAATTATGCATTTATGCTTATATTGACGTATGTATGATGATGTCGATGTATGTGTGATGATGTCGATGTATATGGATGCGTGTAATGTGTTGTAATGTTGCTTCATGGATGAATGCCATGTGATAATGCTTATATGCTATGATAAATGCATTTATTCACTTATGATGCAATGTATGATGATGTACTTAATATGCTTATACATGTTGTTACCCTCATTTTCTCGAGGCATTTTTATTCTCACATTATTTAAAATGAGGAGTGTTTATTTAGTTTGGGTTTGTGTAATTCTCGGTTTTGGTCTTATTAAATTTTGTTTTGTACTAAACCTTTTAGTTGAACCTTTTCAAAAGTTCAAGGTTCAAGTTCAAGCAGAGCATGTTGTGGCATGGCTTTGTTTTAATTAAATGGTAAGCAGTCTTAGTGTCAATTGTCTTTGAACTTAAACTCTTGAACCTTTTCAAAAGTTCAAGGTTCAAGTTCAAAGTTGAGAAAGTCAAGTCTTGTCTAAGTCCTATCTTTGTAACACGTAAGTTGTGGCCTTGTGGTATCTTTGTCTTGGTTTGTCCTTGTTTTGATCTTTTGAACTTGAACTTTTGAACTACTTCTTGGAGGGTTCAAATTTCAAATTTCAAAGATTGATTAACTTTAGACATAAAAGTGGCAGACATGAAAATGACAAAGCATCAGCATGGAGGGAATATTCTAGATTTAAAAGCTGAACTTCGAGGAGATGAGTCATGATGGAGAGCCGTACTTGAGAATAATTATTTCAGGGAAGAATTGGTGGGAAAATATTTGTAATTAATGATTTGTCAGAGTTAAGCCTTTTCGAATAATTTGGCACGAATAAGCATACAGTTATGATTATATCAAATCGTGTGACTGATTTTTAAGCTTGTTCTCAAGATTAACTATATTTAAAAAAAAATGAAATACTTGCCTTCTTCATTTGCCTAATTTGGTAAGGGATTTGCACAGGTGATATTTTCTGTTCTTGTCTCTTTGGATTCCGGGTTCTGCAAGAAAGGCGAGTTCAAAATCTTCTTCTCATACCTGTGATTTAATAAATTAAAAGCTTTGCTTGGTTGTTCAGTTGGTTCAGTTTGTTTTCCTTGCTTTTTTTTTTTCTTCTGTTGATGAATTCAAAATGAGGCCTAAATTGCCCAAGATAGACCAGAAGTTTTGGTTAGTTTGTACCTTGCTAGAATAAGGAGACACTTTTCTACCACCAGTGGACCTAGATGAATTCCGTGAAAGGAAAAGAAATCCCACTAGCTCTCCTTTAATGCAGAGGATTCTGGATAGTGGGTTAGTGGAAGTGGCAACTTTCCCTTCAGTGGTGTTGTGTCCATAGTTGGTTCTAGAATGCATGAATATATATGACCTTGTTGAGAGATGTGTAAGAAGCGCAGATGGTGAGGTTTTGCTTAGGGTTAGTTGGGAGGTTGTTGTTGCCGTTATGAAAATACTTGAGAAGGAGCAATATGAGGACTGGACGGTGTGTAAGACACGGGGGATTTTCTCAGAAAAGAAATCATTCTATAAGAATGTTATTGCAAGGAATTGGCTGTTAAATTTTCAAAGAGAAGGTTCCCGACTCCCAAGTTCATTGACCCGGGAACATCTGATCAAATAAGTCAGGGACATAATCATTCTATTACATAGAGTGAGAGGGAACCGGATTGTATTTTATTGGGAATATTGGATGTATTTCTTCATACATGTTATTTTGGGTAAGAAAAGATATATTGACTGGGCAGAATTAATTGCAAACAAGTTTCATGAAGGTTTGAGTTGCTTCGGTAACAAAAACTTCTACATGTCATCATATCTTTTGTATTGCCTGGCATGTGTTAGACCATGGCTTAGTTTGTACCATGAAGCATGGGTGGATAATATGAGAATATTTGAATATCATTCGCATCTTCAACAACAAAGGTCCTGTGAAAATTATTGTAAATGGCATGACATATTCCTAGGCAGGATGGTGTATGAACTGAAGGGAAACATTCATAAAATATTGTCAAATGAAGCAATGCAATTGATTGGTACTTATGGTAGCTTCTTCATATAGTTTCCCAAGTTTACTTACCTAAGGGTAGGGGGTTTTGAAGGAGAACTGTACAGGCTGCCTAGATATGCATTTGACAGACATATTTTAATGGAGATATGCAGGCAACTAGCCTATATTGACACAAAGTACAGAGCTATACATCAATCAGGTATCTCATTTCTAATTGAAGTAACTTATTTTATTTGTAATAGTGTCTTTGATGCCTTGAACTTGGAACTTGAATTTAAGAAATTAAATTTTCCATTATATGGCTTGCGAGCAAATTTTGACGCTAAAGGGTTTGCTGCTGGCCATCTGACATTGAGAAAAGATTTTGTTCATGTGTCAAATATTGAGGATTTTTGGGCTGATTGTAGTGATGAGTTTGAAGTTAGGAATATGACACACCAAAGGTTCACCCTACAACAGGTCATGGCCTTTGAGTTGAAAATGAACATTGCTAATGTCAAGGATGATGAGAGTGAACTGATGGATCCTCAGTTTGTGGATGATAGGAAGAAGGGAGCCATTCCAAAAGTGCACTGGGAAAAAGATGAGGAGGACCAGATCCAAATAAGGGCATTCCCAGTTATCAGAAGAACTCAAAAGAGGCTAAGATAGCGAATAATGGGAAAGGGTTCAACCTCATCCTCTGAAGTCACATTGGCTAACTCCTGTGTTACAACTTGTGTTGTAGGATCATCCAGAATATAGAATAAAGTTAGTTAGAGTGCCAGGCCAGTGGAAATTAAAAGAGAACAAGTTCCTACTAGGGTTACCAGGGCCAGAACTAGAAGCGAAGATAAGAAATCTATTGTGTATTCGGTGGTAGTTGATTTAGAAGCCTCTCCTAGTATGGAAGATCCTTCGACTCATCCAAACTTGGAGGTGCTAAATGTTGGTGATACAAATGACACTCAATAGGTGGATATTTTGGCAAACACTACTACCACATTGGTAGTAAGAAATGAAAAAGAAACTACAGTTGGCTCTGATGAAACCTCTGTGCGCAGTGGGCCTCTTTGGTTAGAAAATACCTTGAACAACAAGAAAAGGAACATAGTTTCAGTTTCGGTCCCTTTGGAAGATATGGTGAGCAAATGCTTGGGGAAGACTCCTAAAGTGAAGAAATGGAAAACCATTTCAAAAATTGACTTTGATGCCGACAGTGGGAAGTGGACTGCAGAGATAGCACGTCCATTGATAGATGAGAAAATAGAGGACCTTACAGTCCAGGATTTTGCTGTCGAAAAGGTGAATATTGGTACAACTTCCTGGGCCACGAATGTTCTTCATCTTGAAGCTTCCACAAAAAAGATCATAACGAGGACCTGAAAGGATGAAAAAGATAAAAAAGGAACTGAAAGAAACCTTGAGACAAATGGCAGAATATATTGATGCAATTCATGGGCCAGATCCTCAACCATTGTCTGCACAACCAACACTCTTTGATCCTAAATACCCTAGCAATCAGAAGCTGCTCGTAGAAGTACAAAGGAACAAAATGGTGCATGCGGTGTTCCTTGAATGGTTAGATACGGTCAGGAAAGAGGGAAAATAATACATTGGGCATTTGAGCAAAGTGAATGATGACGCTGCTAAAGTTATCCAAGAATTGGGAAAGGAAAACACAGCCTGAAAGAATGGAGAAGCTAAATGGGCCCGAACAATAACTCACATGGAAGAAGTTCAAAAGCATGGCGTAATGAAGTTCCTTGCAAAAAATCCTATACATGGATTCGACGACAATGTTCTGTACATTTGCAAGAAGAAAATTGAATGGAAAAATTCGGTAATCAAACAGGGCTATGAGGAATTTGTTAAACTTGGGCGAGAATTGTCTGAATTGATACAAAACATGCTCAGTGATCTGAAATGCATTGGAGTGAAATATATGAAGGAGGATGGACAAACCGTTGACATCGCTGAAGCCATAAACAAATCTTATGAAGTGCAAATTGATATGGTCAAGAATGCAATAGTGATCACTGTAGACACTCAAAATTGTCATGTTTAATTAAATAAATATTTTATTTATTTAATTATCTAAGCCTAATTCTTCTATTAATTAAATAAATCTTTATTTATTTAATTAATTCATTTTATCCTCTTCTATCCTTATTTCTCATTTAAATAAATACATTTATTTATTTAAATTATCCTTTTCCTAAATTAAATAAATATTTTATTTATTTAATTATCTTATTTCCTCTATTAATTAAATAAATATTTATTTATTTAATTAATTCATTATCTTTTTCTACACATGACACATGTCATTCATCTCTTAATTCATACACTACCTACCTCTTTCATTATTTTATTATTTCTTCTACCTACCCTCTAATCCTAGCCGACCTCCTTTTTACACCTCTCAATCTTATCCCTCCATTTCATATTGTGTCTTCTATTTAAGGAGATGCTTCCTTCATTATCAAACCCTAATGACTAATCTTAAGGACTTGGCTACACTACGATCCTACTTGCAACCACATTCCGTTCTTTGTTGAGCTCTTGTGCACATAAAATCTGAGAGCAAATATATCAAGCAAGATCAATGGAGATAGGAAGAATGGAGATTCAAAACCCTATTGGACATGTGATGGTATAATCTTTGTGATTTTGTTTTATTTACATTGTCTTAGGTAATCTTCATATGTTATGGTGGATCTTTGTTGTTGTTAGGCTAGGGTTTTTGTGGTTGAATTCATTTAGCCTTTCAATCTTGTTATTATTGTATCCATTTTCACCATACGCATTTTGGCACGCGTGGTGGGACTCTTGTCCCTTTGCATTTAACCTCCTTGTTGCAGATTTTGCATTTTTGAAATTGCAGATCGGACATTTCCGACAGCATTTTAGGTTTTTTCCGCGTCTGCGAACTTTCGGATCGCGTCTTTGATTTTATTTTGTAGGTTTCAGAAAGGAGCGTCTGTGTTTCAAAAACACGTTTGTGTTATTTATACCCTCATCTGTGTTGAAAAGGAGCATCTGTGCATCACAGAACCGCGTCAGTGTTATCTAGACGCGTCTGTGTTGAGGGTAACAGTGTCTATGTATATACTGTTTCGAAATTTTGAAGTTTTCATTGATTCAATTTTCGGATTTTTCACTTAGGGTTTCAGATCTGGTTTATTTTTGGACTAACACTTTTAGATCTAGCTAACTAAATTGGTGCATCTCGTCTTGGAAGCAAAACGTTTTGTTGAAGGCCCCTCTTTCACAAAGTCTTTTGGGTTTTTAAAATGTACCCAACTTGTGTGTTTGCAGGAAGGGGTGATTATGTCAAACAACCCAAACTACTAACAACTTTTGTTGCAGGTCCTTGGCTAGGGTTTTGAATTTTTGTTGTGTGCCTTGTTTTCATAGATTAGCAAACACTTCCATTGGTGCACTAAAATTGAATCATTGTCTTTTGTGTTTTGAGCAATAGGCTCTTTTTGTTTAATCTTTAGAGGGCCTGTCTTCCCGTGTGGTCATTAGGACTACTAGTGAGAAGAGAATGACCCAAGTGGTAGCGAGGAAAACCCACCTCTTCCGAACCACTATAATCAAATGTATTCATGGTGAAAACTATGAATAACGTGTGCTGATTAGTTCATACCAACACTATGTCTCCCCATAAACCCGTTTGATCAAATTTATTTGATCATTTGTAGGGCGTAACCCCTACCAGCTGGGAGCCTTCTATATTTACAGAGCTGAAAGTGCCGCATGTATGGCCACACGAGTGGATGCCCTTACTAGCACCTCTTTGTTTTAGAAGCCCAAATCCTTCTAGTTGTTGGGGCAGGAGGTCGGACCTCTGGTAGCGGCCCACACACATACGGTTCTTAGTAGAGATACAAAGTTCGCCATGGGGAGTTTTCATGGGGACTGATGCTTGGCTGACTCGAGAAGTGAGTGCCGAGGGTGGAGCCAGTGAGGTCAAGCATCTAAGTATCCGCTCTGAATAGCGTAGCCTCGGGGGTAAAACCCTATGTGGGATCAACAACTATTGTCTTGGCCAGCCATAAGAATTGTGCTTGACTTATGTTAAACATTCAAACAATCAAGACCAAACAACAAAACATTGTGTCTTTTGTGTCTTCAAGTGTATGCAAAACAATTTTACATCAAACAACACACTTTTCTTAGATTCATTTGGAGTCTAAACACTTGCAAACATTGAGTTCTCATCAACATTGTGTCCTCTTGTCACGAAAAATAGTCAAACAGTCAGATTCGGTCACAACAAAATGACTTCACAGATTGGAAAAATTGCACAAAGTTTACAGAAACTCGTCTGTGTCTGTTTTAACCACGTCTGGGTCATCTAAACGCGTCTGTGAAGGGCATAATAGCGTTTGTGTGTCTAGCAACGTCTGTGTCAAACAAAGACACGTATGTGTCTGGGAATCGCGTCTGTGAAGTATACAGAAGCGTCTGTGTCCAGAATTGAAAAATTTCACAGTCCAGCAAACAAAAGAAATTAGTTTCGGAATTCTTGAGCTTCCTAGGTTGTTTCTTCAGGTTTCATCTAGCATTCAACCTGTCTTTGGGTCTCACATAGTCCATCATTGCTTCACATCTCATTTTACATTCATACTTGTCTAAACTTGAGTCAAAAGGTCACTTGCTTGTCCTCATCATACTTTGTCAACACACTACATACAACAACACTTTGCTAAGTGGTCCCTCATCAAGGTTTCTTACCTTTGGGTCTCATTTGGTCTTACTTGGAGTCAAGGTCAGCTTACCTCATCAAGAGAAACTATCCTCTCTTTGGAAGTCACACCTACTCTACTACATACATACTTGGTCTTACACTTTGGACATTGCGAGTACACCTCAGATTCATTTACACTCCATCTAACTCTTGGTCTTCCATACTTTTTTTTCCATTTTCATCTAGTCTTACGCATCTTGGTCAATACCTAGTTCATGGTTGAAACCCGTCTTCAAAAATCTAGGAGAGAAACTAAAGAGGCTCAAGAGTCCGCAAACATGAGTTCTTATGAGTATGACAATGATTTATTTTTCAATCCTGAGCACACTACATTTCCTGACATGGATGTTTATAGAAACATTCCAAATGTGGAAAATGCAGACACTACAAACAACAATTCTACACACAATGACAATGTGGACAACTTTTCAATACATTTAGCAGATGTAGAAGAATCCATTATGAATCCCCATTTCAATCGATTGGTTGAAGAAATAATGAGGAGGGATAGACAATACTTCTTACACATGATGGCACAAAGTGGAGCCAAGATACCTCATGATTTTGACATGTCTCAACTTATGGAAAACTGACCTTTGCAACAAACTCACTCCAACATGGATCAAAGGAGGCCTAATAGTGGAGGAAATAAAGGACCACATATGGTACCTGAATCACCATCAGCTTTGCTTCAAAAACCAGAGGTCCCACATACACATGCTCAAACATATGATACTTACCTTCGTAGACCATTATGGAGGTCTTATGTAGATAGATATGCTCAATCTATGGATCAACCGAAACAATTGGACATTCAAAGGCATGCTCAAAATTTGGACACAAGGAAACCCCGTGTCAAATTTGGGGACAACACAATAGAACATGACATGCCTGTAGAATATGGTATACATGCACAAAATAGATATGGGGTTCCTCAACATGAATCTATACCAAGTGCTCCATATATGCCACATCAATATAGACCTCCTCCATATGAACATGTGTATGATCAATATCATCCATATATGCAAATACGCTCCTCCTCCAATTGGTGCCTCAAACATGGGGTATGCTTCAAGAAGTCGATCTCCACCTAAGAGCAATTTGGAACAACAGATCAGGGATTTACAAAAGAAAATGGAGGACATAAATACACCAAAGCCAACATACACAATTAGAGACATATGTCCTTATCCATTTGACAAGAGCATTCCAATGCCTCCATTTCCTGCACACTTTGTGATGCCTAAATTTGACAAGTATAGAGGAAAAGGGGACCCCAAGGCACGCATAAGACAATTTTTCACAGCTTGCATTGAGGTAGCGGCAAAAGAGACATATTTGATGAGATTATTCCCACAAAGCTTAGGCGAACAAGCTATGGAATGGTTCTCCCAACTCCCACCTGGTATTAAATCATGGGGTGACTTAGCAGAGGCATTTATCCAACATTTCTCCTACAATATAGAGACAGACATATCAGTCACTACTTTGTGCAACACTAAGCAAAAAGAGGGAGAATCTTTTGCATCATTTTTACAAAGATGAAGAAATCTAGCCAGCAGATGCTCTTGTGAAATTCCACAAAAATAAATGGTAGAGATGTTCACACAAAATGTTAACAAAGGCATTGGCTATGATCTAAGGAAAGCTTGTTTGTCCACCTTCAAGGATGTCATTGAAAAAGGCTTAGCAACAGAAAAGGTCCTAATTGAGCAAGGAGTCATTAAGATATTCAAGGAGAATAAAGATGACTTTAAAGGAAAAGACAAGCCAAGATTTTGGAATAAAAACAAGAGCACAGTCAATGATGGTGTTGTTGATGCCAATACAGTGTGACCCAAATTCATCTTTTCGGGATCAAGTTCTACAAACAATCAAGTGAATACTCAAACAACTTCTAGACCACGAAGGAAGTACACCCCATTGGGAGAACCACTTGAATCAGTCTTCAAAAAGCTTGTGGCAAACAAAGTGATCACAGTTCCAGATTTTCCTCCATATGAACCAAAGGTCAAACCAAATTGGTGGAATGATGATGAATATTGTGAATTTCATAAAAGCAAGGGTCATAAGACAGGAAATTGTCATCGACTGAAGAACATTGTGCAAGATCTCATTGATAGAGGTGACATTGAGATTGAGGGACACTCATCTAATCAAGAACATGAGATGTTTAAGGAACCATTCCCAAAGCACGACAAGGGAAAAGCCAAAGTCACAGATGATCAGGCCAACTATACTAGAGCACCTTACAACTATGATTCAACTATCAATCATATCTCGATGGACAATCATATCTCTACTATTACCATCAAGAACAAAAACCCTGAGAATCCTCCTCAGAGACCCAAGATTGTCCTAAGAGGTGTTGGATCTTCTTCCGAACATACCTCTAAATGTCATGTTACAACTCATCGAGGTAAAATTACGTTGCTAGGTGCCTCCACTAAAAATACTGCTTCTTCATCAACCAAGCCTAAGTATGATCTTGTAGAATAGTTAGGGAAGACACCCGCGCTCATCTCCATCCTTGAGCTCTTACGCATATCCCCCGCTCATAAAGCTATTCTTGACAAAATCTTGAGAGACACTGCCGTTCCTACTGATCTGAACGTGGACCAGTTTCAAGCCATGGTGGGATACCTTTCCATTCCACACTCCCTTACATTCACAGAAGCCGATGATGCCTTCGTAAGTCAGCCACATAATGCACCATTACATATTGAAGCCTTCATACACAAACATCGAATAAAGTGAGTCTTGATAGATGGAGGAGCTGGTCTAAACATTTGTACATTGAGCACCATTAAACAATTGGGATATTTTGATAAAGCTGTGAATTCAACAAATCAAATCACCATCAAGGCATATGACGATGAAGAGTGCTCATCCAAGGGCACAGTCACCTTACCTCTAAGAATTGGGCCAGTCACAAAGGATGTGGTTTGTCAGGTCCTAGACCTAGATCTCACTTATAATATATTGCTAGGATGTCCTTGGATTCATGAAATGAGGGCAGTCCCATCGACATATCATCAATGCATTAAGTTTCCTCGTAATGGAGTCGAGGTAACAGTTAATGGTGATCCTAATCCGTTCATATATTGCAATAACCTGAGATCACATACTGAGACCATCATTCCTAGTAATCGTGAGGCTGTTCCTTCTTCAGCATACATTGACCCTGAGTCGTTGAAACCGTCGACATCAAAACAAGGTGAACTTAAAGGCAAATTTTAGGACAAAGGCATGGGAGAATACACTTTAAATCAGACCATGTATTTACGACAAGTCATGAGCTCTCCAAAAGAATATGGAAGGCCACATCCTAACAAGTAAATATCCATCATGGTATTCAAATGGGATCCTACTACCTTTCAAAGATGGGGCGAACTGGAAGAGGAAGGTTTATACAAGATTCTCTACAAAGACATTGAAGATGACACACAAGATCAGATCAATATACCCTGTGAGAAATATGGCAAAGGCTTCAAGATTCTACAAAAATTTGGGTATGATGGAAAAAGCCCTCTTGGGTTACACAAAGAAGGCGTTATGGAGCCCTTACAACTTGAATTGACTGTAAAAAGGGAACGCTCGAAGGGACTTGGTTTTCTGACTTCCAAGATCCATACTAAAAGGACAGAAAAGGCATCACAAATCAAAGTTGCCAAAGTTCAACAAGAGGATCGCTATTCCATAGATTCCAACGAATGGGAATGGGGTTCAGACAAATCCTCCAGTGACTATGAGCTCACCGAGACATTCAGAGAGCCAGATGAACCCATAGAAGAAGAAAAAATTTATAAAAAGCTCAGAGTTGGTCAAGAAACAACCCGTAAGGATTCCGCACAGTCTTTGTCTCAAGGTTCTAGGTCGAAATCACATAGGATGAGAACACCTGTCCCAGAATGTGCTCCTTGTGACGACAATTTGGATTCGCTCATGATCGAAACTGATAAGGAGAGTGCCATCGATGACTTCGACGATTGCCTTGATATACCCGAATATAACCACATCTTCACTCTTAGCCCCGCAAACTCCAAAAACATTGCAGGCCTTCCCCTTATTCACCACCAACTCATTGACTGGGATTATGAAGGATCAGCACAATTTGACACATTTCAAAATGATGAAGCTATTTTTGACTATCTTGGCCTACGAGATGATCTTCCCCCTGGGGACCACAAAGCAGGATACACTATAGAACTCAACAACAGGGCATATTTTGGTGAGGGTGTCGGACCTTCCAGTCGCAAAAATGTGAAAATAAGAACAAGGCAAGGGTCTTATGGTGAAAACCACATTGTGGCGCTATCTGATCCCAAAAAAGTAAAAAGAAAGGACGTATCTGAGGGCGAAAACCTCTCTGAGGCACCCGAAGATGGAAGGCTCGACATTCTCCCAGCCTCGTATGAGGAAAAGTCATCCATGTTGGTAGAGGATACTATCAAAACAAACATTGGTACAGAAGAGGTTCCACACAATATATTCCTGGCTCAATCATTGACAGAGTACGAAAGGTCAAAGTTCATAAGTTTCTTCAAGGAACGACAAATCAACTTTGCATGGTCATACGCTGATATGCCTGGACTAGATCCGGATTTGGTAATGCATCATTTGACAGTCAAACCGGGGCAAAGCCAGTGAAACAGAAATTAAGAAAAATGCATCCACAAGTGGCATTACTAGTCAAAGCAGAGTTGGAGAAGTTATTGGATGTCGGATTCATATGCCCAATTGATTATCCTGAATGGGTCTCCAATTTGGTACCTGTCAGTAAACCGGATCGCAGCATCAGAATATGTACAGATTTCAGAGACATCAACAAAGCTTGTCCGAAAGATGACTTCCCATTACAAAATATTGACTTAATCATTGATCTCACAGCAGGTCATGAAATGTTATCTTTAATGGATGGATTTTCTGGTTATAATCAAATCAGGATTGCACCCGAGGATCAACACAAAACATCATTCACTTGTCCTTGGGGAACTTTCTATTGGAATGTCATGCCCTTTGGGCTAAAAAATGCAGGTGCTACATATCAAAGAGCAATGACCACTATCTTTCATGATCTCATGCACATAACCGTGGAAGATTATGTTGATGATCTCTTGGGTAAATCAATAGACAGAGATACACATTTGGACATACTTTCAGTTGTCTTTGATCGGTTGGAAAAATACAAAGTAAGATTAAACCCCAAGAAATGTGTCTTTGGAGTAACCTTCGAGAAGCTCCTAGGATTCATTGTGTCCAAAAGAGGAATCGAAGCCGATCCAACAAAAGTCAAGGCTATCTTGGACATGCCACCACCCAGAAATATTAGTCAACTTCGATCCTTACAAGGGAGACTCCAGTCTATACGAAGATTCATAGCACAACTTGCAGATAAGTGTAATCCTTTCTAGCACCTGCTACATAAAAATATCAAGTTCAAATGGGATGATAACTGTCAACAAGCTTTTCAGACACTCAAAGATTATCTCTTGAATCCGTTAGTTTTGATGCCACCAGTTCCAGATCAGCCTTTGCTACTATACATATCAGCTACTCCAACAGCACTGGGGGCACTCCTAGCACAACAAATTTTTGATGGCAAGGAAAAAGCAGTGTACTATATCAATATCACATTGGTGGGATATGAGCTAAACTACACGCCAATCGAGCGTGCATGTCTCGCTGTGGTCTTTGCTTCACAGAAATTATGACATTACATGCTCACTCATAAGACTAAGTTGATTGCAAGGATCGATCCGTTGAAATACCTCTTCAATAAAGCAACACTTACTGGGCGACTAGCCAAATGGGTAATGATCCTTAGTGAATTCGACATCGAATATGTGGATAGAAAAGCAATAAAAAGAAAAGCCATCGTGGATCAATTAGCAGATGCCCCCATGATTGATGATGTTCCTCTAAATTCATAATTTCCAGAAGAATCCATTTTAACAATAGCACAGGCAAGGCCATGGCAACTATACTTTGACGGCTCATACACACAGCATGGGGCAGGAGCTGGTATTCTCTTTATAACTCCTCAAGGTGATTCTATACCAAAATCATACCACTTATCATTTCCTTGCACTAACAATATAGCGGAATATGAGGCATTAACAACTGAATTACGAATTGCAGTTCGGTGGAAGATTCAGGAACTTCGTGTTTTTGGGGATTCTCAACTTGTCATCCGTCAAGCAACTGATGATTACCAAACAAAAGATGAAAAATTACTGCCTTACAAGCAACTGGTGGATGATCTGAAACAACACTTCACAAAGATAGATTTTGAGTAGATACCAAGAGAGCAGAATCGTGCTGCAGATGCCATGGCTACAATTGCTTCATTGATTGATCTACCTCAAAATGAGACCTGCTATGAGTTCTTGGTGGACAACCTGTTGGTTCCTTCATATGAGATCACTCCTACTGGAATGATATGCGTTGTTGGTCCCGAATCCCAGTTATATGGTTCCATCTTCACATACCTTCGTGACAATACCTTACCTCCTGATCTATCAAATAACCAACGTCGCACCTTCATTCACCAATCCTCTCGATATGTCATTTTAGCTGATATTCTATACCGGTGGGGTCTAGATGGCACTCTTCTTAGATGTTTAGAAAGTGACGAAGCTCAGATTGCGTTACGTGAAGTGCATGAAGGGATATGTGGTCTACATGCTAGTGGTCCTACCTTGGCCAAGAAACTCATTAGGACTGGATATTACTGGCCCAATATGGAAAAAGACTCATATCAGTTTGTTAAGAAATGTAAGCAATGTCAAATTCATGGAGACCTCATACATGCGCCAGCACAAGAACTACAACCACTTGCATCTCCTTGGCCCTTTTGTCAGTGGGGACTTGATCTCATAGGCAAGATTTAGCCTCCTTCTTCCAATGGTCATAAATTCATTATCATAGCCACAGAGTATTTCACAAAATGGATTGAAGCCGTGCCTCTCACACAAGTCACTGGAAAACAGATTGCTACCTTCATCCTTAACTATATCATATGCCGATATGGTATTCCTGATTCCATTATTACTGATAATGGGCGTCCCTTCAAAAATCAGGATGTTCGTGAACTCTGTGATCGCTTTCATATTTCCCATCGTTTCTCCACACCATATTACCCCCAAGGTAATGGCCAAGCTGAGGCGTCTAATAAAACAATCCTTAAAATCCTCAAGAAGACAGTCAATGATGTTGGCCGTAATTGGCATATCCAACTCAATCCTGCACATTGGGCCTACCGCACAAGTGTCCGCACACCTACAGGAGCTACACCATACTCACTTGTCTACGGCGCTGAAGCCATCTTGCCTATTGAGGTCGAGTTACCTTCTTTACGGGTCTCTTTGCAAAACATCATCACTGATGAAGATTACAGGGTCTCTCGCTTACAAGAACTAGAACTGCTGGATGAACGGAGACAAACTGCTTTTAATCATCTCAAGGCTTACCAACAACGAATGAGTCGCAGCTACAATCACAAGGTCAAGCCTTGCACATTTGAGGTAGGTGACTTGGTTCTCAAAGAAAACCCCAAGAATCAGCAAGACAGAGAGAAGAAGGGCAAGTTTGAACCAAATTGGCTTGGTCCTTACATCGTTACAACAACATATGGATCTGGGGCATATCAACTCTCAACTACAGATGGAGAACCTTTAGAGGATCCTATCAACAGCATGCACCTTCGCAAGTTCTACACATAGCTCTTCGGAATATCCTAATTCAAAAATACAAAAAAAATTATAAAAACAAAAAAAATCGTTACCTGGTGAAAACCTGGCAAACAGACGCCTTGTGACACAAAAAACATTGAAAAAATAAAAAAAAGTAAAGAGAAATAATTTCGTCCAACGGTGAAAATCACTTTGGTGGTGCCCTGGGCAAGTACCATGGTGAAAACTGGGTCACCAGCACCATGCGTAGAGACATTGCTCCTCCCTCCTTTAGGATTCACTTTCATCCTTTCACTTTGCACACACTCACAACCTATTCATCCTTACCCATTCTCATCATGGCTTGTTATTGATCTACCCAAGATTGGTTAGCCATTCATAATAAACGTCCCTTTCTATCCATAATAAGTCAGATCCTATCTGTGGCTAAGGCAAATCCTACGTCTAGTGATGGGTGTGGAACTGAGAATATCGCGTGTTTCGAGGAGTACAGTTTCTTCCAACTTCCTTCAGTCTATTCACGCACAATCCGCAATAAAGCAACAGTTGCATCGCTAGTCTGCAATAAAGTTTCATCTTCTCTGCAATAAGGTATCAGCTTCATGGATTCAGTCAGTTTCAGATGAGACAGTAGCAACAATGGGCTTTAACAAATCAAATCTTTCAACAGGCTCAGACAACATATGGTTCAGTGCGATCTATCCTTTTTGTGAAAGTGAACATTGTGACCACAATCAAATAAGACCTATACAAGTGACAAGAGACACTAAAATTGAGGACTACAGTGGATGTTGGTGTCGAGTCTTGGTTTTCTTTTGATTTTCTCTTTTGGTGACATGTCTTTTAGCTTTTCCAGGATGTCTCTGACTAGAGATTCTATCTCCAGGATGTCTTTGATTAGAAAGGCGAGGATGGGGTATCATCACCTATTTGCATTTGCTGTCTGTGGATTGTCTTTTAAGTAATGCTATGACTTGTCCAAGGATATGAGGACACTGTGAGTCTAGTATGAACTGGGGCATTCCTTGTTTGTGACTGTTTTATCTCCATGCAAACAGGTACAATGACTTTCTAGGTCGAACATATGCCTCGATTGTCATAACCTACTTGCCATAATAAGCTCAATGATGATAACAAACAAGAAGCTCTTTCACGTTCATATCTTCTATCTTTCATTCCCCTTTCTTGGTTGACTCTCATCATCCTTCTTGAGTCTGCGTAGCCTGCTACCACATGACTGAGTATAATGACACACCAAAAACATTTGGATTTCATATAGTTTGCACCTGCATTTCCACATATAAGCATTTCATACATACATACAGATATCACAACTGCATCACATCCTGCACACCACACCTGTTAGCACAATTTACATTTGCATTATTATATTCATCTACATTACTTACATTATTATATTCATCTGCATTACATACATTCACATTTGCATCATACATCACATATAAAACACAAAAGAACAAAAATATTGCATTGCATCATATACATATTTGCATCCATATCATAAACATACATCATAAAACATCTCATCACATAGGTACACATGCATATAGCTACCGCAAAAATGAATCATCTCATATATATAATCAAAAGTGTCATGATACAATGATGTCAAAAAAAATCATATGGCTACAAAATCACCCGCAGGTGTCTACAATACAAAAATGGTACAATACTGATACATAGGGAGCCCTTCAAGGCTATGATGAACTCCCTCCCTCGGAGCCGCCTGGCCTCGACGGAATCTGAGCCCTCGAAGGACCTGCCCCAGGATCATCCCTCCTGTCCCCTCTATCTGGTGGTGGTGGAGGACCCATAACCCCACCACTCGATGCCTGTCTCCTCCGGCTCCCTCCCGTAGCTGTCGCTATCCGCGATGGTCTATGGAAGCTCCTCGCCCGCTGATCTGCTGGCACGACACCATAATAGAGGTCCCTCCAGTAGGCAATCTCCTCTCTTGCTCGCAGGACATATGCATAGCCTGCTCCTGTGTCCTCCGCCGCCTGCCTCCCTGCCCTTAGCGCTGTCTCAGCCTCTGTATAGCGCTGAATCGCCTGATCTCTCTCCCGCTCAGTATCCCTGAGCCTCGTCCTGAGTCGGTCTCTCTCCCTCTCTAGATCCTGTATCTCATCTGCCTGGCCCTAGCAGATCTCCCTGAGCTCAATCAGCTCATCCTCCTCTGGATCTCCCCCCTCTACCTCTGCTTGTGGCTCTCCCTCTGCGGGTGCCTGCCCCTATCCCTGTACCTGTACTGGTGCTTGAACGGGTACCTGTCTCTGTACATGCCTAGGTCCTTGTACCTGTCTCCATCCCTGCTCCTGTGCTGCTGGCACCTGTCCCTGTACCTATCCCTGTCTCTGTCCCTGTACTCTGGGACCCTGCGCTGCTGGTACCTGTAGGGGCAATCCACCGCGACCCCTCCCTCTTGTCCACCCTCCCTCCGAGGTGCCACTCTCCTCTCCCCAACTACTCCCCTCCGCCTCCGTTGGCCTCTACCCCCATCACCCCCACCATCATCATCATCATCTCCTCCTCCATCTCCCTCCAGTAGCTCTCCTAGATCTGTCAATTGGGGGAATGGATGCTCTGCCCAATATGCTGCATACTCTGCATCCATCCCGGCGTCCTCGATCTCTGGCCACATATCCTAGGGTAGGGGCACCATCTTTACCAGCTGTGTCAATGCCTGATCATATGACAATAAAGGCCCAAACTATGCCTGATCCCTAACTATATGGGCATACATACCCGAGCCTCGTGGCATCCTCTAGATCCTGCCATACTGCCTGCACACCCTGTCCACCAGCTGCCTCTCTAAAACATAGGGCGTCCGCCCAATCAGGTACCTACTCCGAAAGGTGTAGGGCAGCTCTACTGCATCATCCTCCCACTCCTCACATCTCAGATACGGTCTCCAGATGACCACATCAATGTCATCTATCACTCACCGCCAATGCTCCAACTTGCCAATCCGCGACTGTGATGTAATCATGTCGTACAGATGAACAAAGCTGCGTCCATGACCTCTACCCCTGAAGTGTATCAATCGGGTAATCGATAGATGCTCATAGGCCCAAACCTGCAGTAGTGTCACCCCGCAGCCCAATCCCACTGACCCATGGTATACAAACTGGTGAAGCTCGTAATATAAGTGGGCCAGCACACATGGTCCCCAAGCATATCTGGTGTGCTGTGTCACCAGTGTCTCTAGTGTTCCTCCCCAGCCCACTGTCAATCCCCGTGTCACCCTATCCAGACACAGGAACCCACTGATAGCTCCTTCGATCACAGCTGGCAATGCTAACCCTGTGGCTGTTATGGTGTCCCATGCCACATGTCCTACCCTCATCTCTAGGCCAGGATCCTGAAACACCTGTCTCAATGCCTCCCTGTCTCTGTCACGATCATATGGAATCAAATCTCCATCAATCAGTATATGCAGAATCCTATAGACATCCTCTAGGGTAACCGTCATCTCACCCATCGGCAAATGAAAAGTGCATATCTCGGAGTGCCATCTCTCCGCAAGCGTAGTCAGCAAACCCATGTTTGCCCAAAACTTAGGCACATATAATACATGTCTCAAGCCCATCTCCTCGATGGCAGCTCGCTCCTCAGCTGTCAGCTCAGGTCGCAATCTCTGAGTCGATGGGAATCTCTCCCGTGACTCCAACATAGGCAAGTACTCCTGTAGTCAAGCAAATCAATCATGTTAGTCATAGTGGCATTCACTGTTCATCACAAAATGCTACTTTTTATCTAAATGCATATGGTTATCTATCCTAGTGACACTCACTGTTCATCACAAAGTGTTGCTTCTATCCTAGTAGTACTCCCTGTTCATCACAAAGTACTACGTGTGTGACACTCATTGTTCATCACAAAGTGTTACTCACATTTGCACTCCCTGTTCATCACAAAGTGCTGCTCATACTTTGGGTACTCCCTGTTCATCACAAAGTACTCTATCTTGGTGCTCACTGTTCATCACAAAGTGCCTTGATCTATCCTAGTCTTCCCTAAAGTACCTGCTTGAGTGTATCCTCTTAGCAGTTTATCCATTCGACAGCGTATGTTCATCACAGAACTGCCGATTTGACCTAGAAGACAAAACCTTGCATTTTTTGGACATAAACGCGCTTTTAACTCACAAACAGGCCTATAGACTGCACAAGCGTGCCTAAACAACACAGACGCGCCTGTATGACATAAACGTGCCTATAATATGTCTGACATTGACACAGACGCGGTTCCAGACATAGACGTGCCTGGCACCGACACAGACGCGCCTGACAGACACAGACGCGCCTGACACCGACGCAGACGCGGTTACACGGTTTTGCACTTTTTGTACCCTATTCCTAAGCATATTTATTGCTCTAGCTAGCATGCATTAATGACAAAAGTAAATGCGTCAAAGTACGAGGAGGTTTGGTGGTACTTACCGGCTCTCCTGCCTCTGCTGGTCTCTGAAATCGTCGAACGCAATCGAATCTGTGTATGAAAGCCATCGCTGCTGACTGCTCCTGCTCTTTTCTCGCTCTGCACTCTGCTCTCATGAATGTGTGGATGACAATGAGGATGTGTTTTGCCCGTAGTCTATCTTATAGCCTACCCTAGCCCTCGCCCTCGTTTCTTGAGTCAGTCTTCTTTATCCCGTGACTCTATCACTTTATCCGGTCAGTCCATTCTATCCCGTTTTTCTTATCGAGAGATTGTCTGCAATATTTTCAGACATTTTCATCCAATCTCTCAAGGGGGCATATCATTCCCATCTTGGGGCAACTTTGTATCAGTTCATCTTATCTTCTTTGAAACAACGCGGCAAGCCGCATTGTCTCAAAGAGGGGCAAAATGTAGACACTCAAAATTGTCATGTTTAATTAAATAAATATTTTATTTATTTAATTATCTAAGACTAATTCTTCTATTAATTAAATAAATCTTTATTTATTTAATTAATTCATTTTATCCTCTTCTAGCCTTATTTCTCATTTAAATAAATACATTTATTTATTTAAATTATCCTTTTCTTAAATTAAATAAATATTTTATTTATTTAATTATCTTATTTCCTCTATTAATTAAATAAATCTTTATTTATTTAATTAATTCATTATCTTTTTCTACACATGACACATGTCATTCATCTCTTAATTCATACACTATCTACCTCTTTCATTATTTTATTATTTCTTCTACCTACCCTCTAATCCTAGCCGACCTCCTTTTTACACCTCTCAATCTTATCCCTCCACTTCATATTGTGTTTTCTATTTAAGGAGATGCTTCCTTCATTATCAAACCCTAATGACTAATCTTAAGGACTTGGCTACACTACGATCCTACTTGCAACCACATTCCGTTCTTTGTTGAGCTCTTGTGCACATAAAATCTGAGAGCAAATATATCAAGCAAGATCAATGGAGATAGGAAGAATGGAGATTCAAAACCCTATTGGACATGTGATGGTATAATCTTTGTGATTTTGTTTTATTTACATTGTCTTAGGTAATCTTCATATGTTATGGTGGATCTTTGTTGTTGTTAGGCTAGGGTTTTTGTGGTTGAATTCATTTAGCCTTTCAATCTTGTTATTATTGTATCCATTTTCACCATACACAATCACAAACAAAGATTTCTCCACTATTGCTAAAATTGAATCCTTACTGTTTTTATGCATAGATCATTTGAACAACCATGTTGATAAGGTAAAACAGGCGCACCATGATAAAGGAGTTTGGAAATAACACATTTCACACGTAGGCATTTCAAATGAACCTGTCATCCAGCAATTCACAGAGTGGAAGAAGGATCAAATTGTTCACTCGTTGCCATGAATTGGATAATTGTTCTCGTGTTTTCTTTCCTTTCTATTGTTTTTAGTAAAAAAAATGGTTTTATAAGTTATTTTCAAAAACAAACTGTTTAAACTTACCCTCAGGTAGAGCGGTGTAACTTTGTGGTTACCGAGTGGTTAGGGTGGAAAGTTTAGATATATATTTATGGAAAAAGACTTAAAAAAGGTCTGAGAAATTTTGAAAAGATTGACAGACTTTTTTTTAAAAATACTTGTGGATTGTCAATGAAGGCATTTTTATCTGTGAATAAAATTAGACATTTTCAGCAACTTTCAAATCTGTGTAGTTGAATGCAGGAAAGAAAATCTCTATTGGGATAAATCTGTTTGTGTTGAATCTGTTGCTTCTTTGATTATCCACTTTCATACGTCTGTAAATGAAAGTAATAAGTAATTCTATTGTTAATATTATGTGGATCTGATTCCCCTTGTCCTGGGAGACACGAGAGAGATTCAATCAGAGTCCATGATTTTATCGTTTCTATAATTATAGTTTCTGAAGTAAAGTTATTCTTGATTGTAAATTTGTGGGTTTACATATAGAGTGTTTATCTTCCTAGTATTCATGTGATGTTGATTGATGAATGTGAAAAGCCTTTTTTTTGCTTTCTGGTTAAAAGTCAAGTTAATATTTGTGTGTGTTTAAAAATTCATTGAACATCATACAAGAAGTTGCACCCTTATGCAGAGGGTAAACAATTAATTGAATTACCCAAGTGTTGGTTCTATTTGTCTTTCACAAAACTAAGGGCATACATGAGTCATTTATCATAAAATTATGAAAGGCTAAATATTGTAACCAACACATGTAAATGCTACTATGTGAGATGATATGGATATGTGAGATGAGACATTCTCGGCATATGGTTTTTAATGAAATATATTCAATTAATGCAAATGAAATGATGGAATGTATGCATGAAAACAATTTTGATATTATGGAAATGCTTATTTGAACATGTGATAGCTAATGCTAATGTGATTATATGATAATGCTTAACTATGATGCTTATGGATGTGATGCCTATAGATATGTGTGGATGGATTTATCTTTGTGTATGCAAACATTGTTGTATGATATGTGTAAATGTAATCTCAATGGAATGCATGGTGTAAATGCTAATGTAAATGTATCATGGATCTTAAAATGGATAAATACATGGTAAACTAATAATATGACTGCTGGCATTTTTGATGATTATGTTGTGATTGTCATTGATGGACACACACTTGCTATGAGATCACTTTTTGTATGTATGAGCTACGCTCAACCAGTATCTATTTCAAACCGGTATTATGTTATAGTCTTTAGACTATCGGTGTCTTACAGAAAGTGTTTACCGATCTCAAGTGGCATGAGGACCTCAAGCGGTTTGAGGATCTCAAGCGGAATGGAGCAAAGGAACTAGAAGCAGCAGTTATCATTTTCCAAGTCTTCATTTCTGTCAATCGGTAATCTTCTTAACCGGTATTACTCTGAGTTATGAACCGGTAATCGGTAAAGTTGTATAAACCGGTAATACTCTGTGATGAGTTACCAACCGGTATATCTTTGTGATGAGTTACCATCCACCGACACTTTGACGGTGATTTTGTGTCGTGTTACCAAATGTGTCTAGATACAATGAACCTAGGAACTTGCAATGTAATCCTATTGGACTGACATGAAATCAGATTCCTTTTAAGGACATCATGTCTAGGGTTTTAGTGTGTGTAGTTGTTAGGGTTTGTGTGGTTGATGAGTTCTTGTATGTGCGATCTTAATAGAAAAGATCAAGTCTATGTGTTGTAACAAAGTGTGGATTTATTGAAGACTGAAGTAATACTGAAATGCATTAGCAATGAGCTATCATGGATCTAACCAAGCAGACTGTGCTATTTGCTAGATCATTCACTTGCTGATTACTCACATCTTTGACAAGTTAGAAACCCTTAACTGGGTAGGCCCAGAAAAGTCTTTGTAAATCCTCTAACAAGGTGATTCACATCTATGAATCTAAAATCCTCTCACAAGGTAGTCTTTAATCAAACTTATCTCCTAACAAAGATTGAGATTCCTAACAGGATCTATTCTGGTAAAGAACATTGTATGACCTTAACCGGCCTGGTTACTATTCTGCAGATAGTTACTTGTGAGTTTCATCTCACCGTGGTTTTTCCCATTTGGGTTTCCATGTCAAAATATCTTGTGTTATGGTGATTGTTCTTCTGTGGGTGAATGCCTTACTTGTTTTTTGGTTTGCATTTGTGTTAACCGGTTTGTTAGTTAAACTGTTATATCGGTTTACCACTAGACTGATAAAGTGTTTGAGTTTAGTAATTATTGGTATACTAATTCACCCCCCCTCTCAGTATTCATCAATTGGTATTAGAGCCAACCTTTCTATAAGTCTAACCACTTAGAAAGAGATATGGGGGAATACACTATGAGGGAACTTACTCATCGGCTCACTCAGACTGAGCAAGCCTATGATGAACTTAAAGTCAAATATAAGGCCTCTCAGGCAAAAAGAAGAGAGCATGCTGAAAAATTGATGGAGCTAACTGAAAACAGTTCTTCTGATGAAGCGGACATGGAAACCCTAGTTCAAGAAGTTGAAAAATTGAATGAGTCCAATGCCAACCTAAGAAAGGAACTTGAAGGACTAACTATCAGAATGTGTCAAGAGCTTGAGAACCAGAGGAAAGATGAAGATCTGGTAAAAGACAAAGATCATGAGATCTCCAAGCTGAAGCAAGAGATTAGTGCACTCTCTGCTCATCTTCATAAAAATAAAATGGAAAAGGAAGAAATGCAAGGTGAACTACACATGGCTATTTCTGGAATGCAACCTTGAAGGAATCCAATGCTGCTATTACCAAAGAACTTATTGAGTCAAAGGAAATACTTTCCAAATTCAATAAGAGCACTGTCAAGCTAGAGCAGAAGCTTGAATCAACTAAACCAGTAAAGAATACCAATGGGATTGGTTTCTCTGAATATGAGGAAGGTGAGACCTCTGGAACAAAAGATGGAGCATCAAAGAAACAACTGGCACCAAAGGATAAAGGTAAGCAAAAGTTCAAACCTATTTGCTTTAATTGTCACAAGGAAGGACACACTGCTAATGTATGTAGAAGTAAGGCTTACAATAACTTTCCTTATTTTCTAAATGATAAGCCTAGACTCAATAGATTCAATGGTAATTGTTATGCATGCAACAAGTTTGGGCATAGAGCATTTGAATGTAGGTCTGTCATGCACAACACCGGAAGGTATCCTCAAAGGAGTAAAGGAGCTTTTTCTGAACCCTCTGGGAACCGGAACCCAAACCGGTTTAATACCTATAATTATCAGTCAGGAAGCAGTGGCTATCAAGCGACAACTGGATGGAGAGCAACCTGTTTGATCTATCATGGTAATGGTCACACTGCTGCAACATGCAGAAGGAAGAATGGAAACATGAACAATGCACCTTGGAGAGCACCTGGAATGATTTGCTATCATTGCAACAAACCGGGTCATACAACAAGATTCTGCAGAATGAGAAAGAATATATCGGATGATATATCGGTTACTTTGGAAGGAAAGATAGATGTTGAAACCGTTCAAGCGGATATGAAGACAACCTGGAAGAAGAAGCCAGAAGAAGTGATTAAAGAAGGACCAGTTTCTGCACCTAGTGTGGAAGTCACTGAATCGACAAACTAAGCATCAAAAAAGCTTAGGGGGAGCAAACGGTGAAATGTCTCAAACCCCTGGTTTACATCGGTAAAAGACCTTAACCGGTAAGTGATACCTATCAATTGGTAGAAGACCGAAAATAGTAAAAGGCAAATTAGGGTTTACGCCCTAATAGTGGAGCATTTATTATGGTAAGTGGAGAACTTGTTTAAAAGGATTTTTCAAGTCATTTTTCACTTATTAGTTCTCGAGCTAAGAAGTTTTTTTAAGCACTGAGCGACGAAAAGTGATTTGGATTGTGATTCGAAGAATTCTCAAAATCTTGAAGAAGAATCAGAAGCGAATATCAATTGGTCAAGTGTAGAGCACAAAGCGGTATTTCAGCAACCGAAGGAGTGTGTGATGAAGTGTAAATTGCAAACCCTAAATTTTGAATTAAGAAGGTATTTCTCAAATTTCTCTATTTATCATGGCTTCCGCATCACACTCTAGCCCTAGTGCACCCATTGATCCAGTAGACTTCATTCAACGGAAGGCAAAATACAATGCCCTATCTCAAATACCTATTGGTGTTATAGTGGAGGAAGGCATTTTCGATTACATTGATTGTAAAATTGAAGACTTAGGATCTCTTGTAATCCATTCCCATTTGAGTTTGTTCTGTAGGAAGGACAAAAAAATTAAACCAGAATTTAGCATCCTGGAAAAGAAGAAGCTTCACAATGCAGTCTATTTCCTTGAAGAGTTTTTCAGATGATCACATCTGCATCATTCTGAGTAGAGTGCATGGTGATAAAATGTACTTAGAGTGAACACATGACATCAGACCAGAAGCGATTCATGTTGTCACCAGTTTCTATAACGTCAATGAAGTGCCAACCCTAAGGAAGATCAACAAGACGGAAATGACCAAGCTCACCGGTTCTATGAGCGACCAACAGGGAATGACCATCAATCCCATCAAGGACGATCTGGTCAAATATGCTTGCATGGTAATAGGTTACCGAACATTCTATGCTAGCAGGATCAACTCTATCTCTGCTGCAGCGGTAAATGCTGCCTATCAGATGATCATGGAAGATGTATCATTTGACTTATGCACCTGTATGCAAAGACAACTTCTGGTGAACCTAAAGTCGATTAAACAGGACAATGCCTTGAGATTTAAGATTGGACAACTATTGGTTGGGTTGTTCTTCTACTTCCAAGGTTACTTCCCAGGAGTTAGAGATATTCAGTGGTCTGCCGACCAACCGGTTACAAAGCAAATCAAGGAAAGCCTTCAAGCGGTTGGAACCGGTTATCCAGAAGTTCTGAACAAATACTTTGATGAGTTCAGATGCAAAATGAGCCAAAGAGTGAGAATATCAGGTGATATTGTCAAGAAATATGAAGATGACATCTGCTTCACCATCGGAGTTGATGAGTGCATATTGGAGGCGGTTGAGCCTAGAAAGGAAGAAGTGGAACCGATGGGATATGAGGTAATGTATGACATGCTAGATGGGTATGCCTCTATCCTACTTGCCTTGCCCCTTGATCCAAAGGCAAAGAGAACTGACACCTATTTGGAAAGGGTTACACCTGTTGAAGAACCACCAATAAAGAAGGGAAAGGTAGTGCCTTCAGTATCGGCACTGGTTACCACAGCAAGTCCCAAAGTGACAAAGCGGTCACCAGCAAAGAAGAAACCAAAAGCTGCACCCACCAAAGTCTTTGAGAGAAAGCGGAAGACAAAAGACACCACACCAGACTCAGAGGACACTATGTCTGAAGAACAGCCTAAGAAGACTAGGCAAATGAGGAAAAAGACAAAGAATGAACTGACAACATCTGCACCGGTAAATATTGATATTTCATCCTACAAACCTTTGACACATTGTCAAAGAACTATTAAAAATATTAGAAGAAAAGTATTTAGTGATTTGAAATAGTGCTTTGATGATTTTAATGATGATGAAAAGAAGGAAGTTGAACAAGAAGTCATCAATTATTTATGTATTAATGACCGATGGCCATCAGAAATCAAATCTAAGACACCTGATTCTTTGTATAATTCTTTAGATAACAAGTGGTGCATTGCCATAGAGAAGGAACAGGAAATAAAAGAGGAAGTATTTGCACAATACTTTCCTAATGTGCCTAAAACTAAACTTTATGAAGTAGTGGAAAGATATAAGGGCCTCTTCTTCATGAGAAGAAGGAGACTCTTGTTGCTAGAAGGAAAAGTTCCTGAAGTGGTAAAAGATACCCACTCTCATGCCCAAGCCACTTTAAGCTTGCATCAAGTGGCTGAAGCCAACAGGAAAGTTAAGCAAGAACCGGCAACCAATAAACCGGATGAGGTATATGACAGTGAAGGAGAACAGGTCACTGATCAGATGGACCCTATTGATGTTGATGCCTTGAATAGTGAAAATGTCACTTCGGGTACCATTAGAAGCGGCAGGACAAGAAAAACAGGACAAAGAAAAGGCTGCCAAGGAGCAAGCGAAGAAAGAGAAGAAGCAATAGGAAGAAGAAAAGAAGAAACAAGCAAAAGAAGAGAAAAAGAAAAAAGAGGAGGAGAAGAGGAAACTAGAAGAGGAAAAGAAAAGAAAAGAAGAGGAGAAGAAGAAGCAAGAGGAAGAGAAGAAGATGAAGGATGAAGAAAAGAAAGAAGAAGAAAAATGGTAGGAAGAAGAGAAGAGAAAGGCAGAAGAGGAAAAGAAGCAGGAAGAGGAGAAGAGAAAGGTAGAAGAGAAAAAGAAGCAGGAAGAGGAGAAGAGAAAGGCAGAAGAGAATAAGAAGCATGAAGAGGAGAAGAGGAAGAAATATGAAGAAGAAAAGGAGCAGAAAGAAGAAGAGAAGAAGAAGGAAGAAGAGAAAAGAAAGCAAGAAGCAGAGGAGCAAAAGAAGGTAGAAGAAGATAAGTTAAGAGCCAAAGAGAAGGAGGAAGTCGCACAGAGCACATAGGTGGAGACCCCAAAGGCAACCGATAGTCAAGCCAAATCGGTTGACATTACCAGTCACATTGACCTCCAATCTGCTAACGAATCAGAGCTGCTACAAAGCATTAAGCTTGCTTAAGAATGCCTAGAGGTGATAAGGAGGAAGAAGGAGCAAGATGTGATCCAAGCTGCAGTGGACACTCTTACCGGTTTGATACCCGATACCAACCTCCCTAGTACCGATTCCTCTCTAGCCCAACTGAAACTCTTATGCACAGTTGTGGAGGACCAGGTACAAAGTCTGAAAGAGGTTGCCGAAGCGCATGCCAAGAAGGATCATCAAAAGGCTTTGAACACTGCCTTGGTGAAAAAGTTACATGAGCGACGGTTCGATTTGCAGAAGGCACAAAAGGACATCAGAGATGCAATGGATGAGGGGAAATTGCTGCTTGGTAAGATATGTCTACCCCATCTATTATGTGATGATGTGCTTGCCCAGAAAGACAAACTACAAACTGATTTGTAGACATTCATAAGCACCTTCAAGACCCCATATGACTCCTTTATCGCTTATGGGAAAGTCGTTCACTGGTTTCAACTTCAGGCTGCAAGAATTGATTTGGAGATCAGCAACTGGACCAAGGATTTGTAGAAACTACAACTGGTTCTACTACCAAGATTGCAAATACTTCAGAAGTGTTATCTCAATCTGGATGCCTTGACAGTTACTCAAGCGATGAGTACTTTGGATGCCATGGAAGAATAGGTATCCCAGATGCAAACAAAGAGTGAGGTTGCTACCTCATTACTTGAGTCATGGTCCTTATCCATGAAGCAATTTATGCAGGACTTTAAATCAAATTTTGACAAGTTTCACTCTTTATTGTCATAAACATTTATTCAGCTAATAGAAACAGGGGTTATTCAGTTGTATTTTGTCATTGTTGGCAAAGGGTGAGAAGTATTCTGGTATTTAAAATTTTGATGCATGCTATGTATACTCATGTTTATCTCTGTAAGGAAGTAGTATATATTTTTTTTGCAAAGGGATAGTGTATATGCTTAGGGGGAGTATTTTTTATTATGACATATTTTTTTTGTAAAAACACTTAGACGTCAAATGTTTTCCTAAGTGTTGCCATCAATGCCAAAGGGGGAGATTGTTGGAATTTTTGATGATTATGTTGTGATTGTCATTGATGGACACACACTTGCTATGAGATCACTTTTTGTATGTATGAGCTACGCTCAACCGGTATCTGTTTCAAACCAGTATTATGTTATAGTCTTTAGACTATCTGTGTCTTACATAAAGTGTTTACCGATCTCAAGCGGCATGAGGACCTCAAGCGGTTCGAGGATCTCAAGCGGAACGGAGCAAAGGAACTAGAAGCGGTAGTTATCATTTTCCCAGTCTTCATTTATGTCAACCGGTAATCTCCTAAACTGGTATTACTCCGAGTTACCAACCGGTAATCGGTAAAGTTGTATAAATCGGTAATACTCTGTGATGAGTTACCAACCGGTATATCTTTGTGATGAGTTACCATCCACTAACACTTTGACGGTGATTTTGTATCGTGTTACCAAATGTGTCTAGATACAATGAACCTAGGAACTTGCAATGTAATCCTATTGGACCGACATGAAATCAGATTCCTTTTAAGGACATCATGTCTAGGGTTTTAGTGTGTGTAGTTGTTAGGGTTTGTGTGGTTGATGAGTTCTTGTATGTGCGATCTTAACAGAAAAGATCAAGTTTGTGTGCTGTAACAAAGTGTGGATTTACTGAAGCCTGAAGTAATGCTAAAGTGCATTAGCAATGAGCTATCATGGATCTAACCAAGCAGACTATGCTATTTGCTAGATCATTCACTTGTTGATTACTCACATCTTTGACAAGTTAGAAACCCTTAACCGGGTAGGCCCATAAAAGCCTTTGTAAATCCTCTAACAAGGTGATTCACATATGTGAATCTAAAATCCTCTCACAAAGTGGTCTTTAATCAGACTTATCTCCTAACATAGATTGAGATTCCTAACAGGATCTGTTCTGGTAAAGAACATTGTATGACCTTAATCGGTCCGACCTTAATCGATCTGGTTACTATTCTGCAGATAGTTACTTGTGAGTTTCATCTCACCGTGGTTTTTCCCATTTGGGTTTCCACATCAAAATCTCTTGTGTTATGGTGATTGTGCTTCTATGGGTGAATGCTTTACTTGTTGTTTTTTTTGCATTTGTGTTAACCGGTTTGTTAGTTAAACTGTTATACCGGTTTACCGCTAGACTGATAAAGTGTTTGAGTTCAGTAATTATTGGTATACTAATTCACCCCCCCCCCCCCCCCCCCCTCTTAGTATTTATCAATGACATGCTTTAATGATATGATACACAAACACCAAATGAATATGAAATGGATCTAAATAATATGACAATGCACCTAAATGATACAGAAATGATAATGGATAATGAACCTAAATGATATGATACTAAATGATGTGTTATGAAAATGGACAATGAACCTTAATGATATGGGAATGAACCTAAATGATATGATATGAAAATGGACAATGAACCTAAATGACATGAAAATGATATTGGATAATGAACCTAAATGATATAAATATGATATTGGATATTGAAAATGAATCCAAATGATATGAACATGCCACTTGATGAAGGATATGATTGTTTTTTATCAGTGTTTGATGTAATCAATCAGAGTTAATATATTCCGGACTTGGAAAGTCCACAGATATAGTATAATAATGCCATCTAAACTAGAATGCATCCTAGATGAAATGCAACCTAATAATATTGTCTTTAGAATCTTTGGGTAGTTCTTTTTGTCATCAATGAGCTTTTAAAATGTTGCAAGATAGTACAAACATCGATGGTAGATTTAACCATGATGACTTGAGTACATTTTGCATGAATATTGATATTGCAAGTTTTACAAGGATTGAGGTATGAAAACCGCGATGACCTGAGTATCACTTGTGTAAAAATAGGCAAGAGTTAGTTTTGTTCATATGTGAATCTGAAATGTCTTCCTTGATATTTTGATTGATCATATCCTTAGACAAATCCACAAAATACTAGCAATCAACTCACAAACAACAGACAAAGAAAAGATCATGTCTCCATCCTTGCTCCTCTAGTCGATGACATCCTTGATTGCTAGGAGACATGATTGCATAAATCAAAATACAACTGATGAACAAGTGTGTCGATGAGATCACCATTTAGAAAAGATCATCCAGCCATTTTTTTGTAACTTACTTTGTTTTGGTTTGATCATTTTAGTTCACATGATTTCAATTTTGCATTGATTGGATGTTCACGTTGTTCAAGATTTGATTCTTGTGTTGATGTTAAGTTGTTTGTTTTTCTTGGTTGCTTGTTTTTATATGCTTGACATAAAATGACAGGAGTTGGGATTTCGCCTCCAGTTACGAAACACACTGATTATTATGCATATGACACTGATCACCAAGCCATGGTGGGATACTAATTACAAATTCATTTGGACAATTAAGGACAACTTGACTACGTTAAGTGTGTCCAAAAGTGGTCTTTCGTTAAAGCTTCTTGTTGATGGGGACAAGTTGTTGATGACTAGTATGATTAGATGAGATGGATGTAGTTATAGACATGCATGCAAAGGGGTGCCAATGTGCTTGATAGATGGAGAAACTGATCTAAGACAAGTAGCGTCTATTTCCACGTTTTCACCACTTGTGTTTATTGCAATTTTTCTGATTTTTTCTTGATTTTTCACTTGTTTTCGATTTTGCTAATTTTTCACTTTTTTTGGGGGGGGGGGATTTTGCTGATTTTTCACTTTTTTTTGGATTCTGTTGATTTTTGGAAATGCTTATGCATAAAACTTTTTGATATGCTGGGTATTGATAGGATCTTCAAGCACGTCTCCTTCTGGAGTGGAGAGTTGATATGCTCCTAATCCATAGGCAACTACAATTATGAAGGGGCCCAACCAATTTGCTTCAAATTTTCCTTTCCTGACTCAATCTTGCTGGTTGCGTGGGTTCTCTCTCAAGATGAGATCACCCACTTGGAATTATCTTGTGCTTTAATTTGTGGTTATCTCTCTTGGACATTATTTGTTGATAGACCCTGAGATGATCTAGTGCTTGTTGTCGACGATCATCTAGTAGCTCTAGTTCTTGCAGTCTAGATATCATGTATTGTTCATTTGATACCAATCCCTTCAGTGATGTCCTAAGATAAGGAAATTCAAACTCAATAGGTAGTACCACTTCTAACCCATAGACAAGAGAGTATGGAGTTTCTCATATTGGTGTGCGCATGTTGGTGCGATAGGCCCACAAAGTGGGGTTCAATTGGATGTACCAATGTCTACCGACATCATTTACTGTTTTGTTTAGGATCTTCAGTAATGTCATGTTTGTTGCTTCAACCTATCTATTCCCTTCAGGGTAGTAAATAGTGGAAAAGTATTGTGTGATATGGAACTTCTGACACAACTCTTCAACATCCTTGTTTTTGAATTTTTTCCCATTGTTTGTCACAATGGCCATGGGGATCATGTATCTACAAATGATGTAGTTCATGATGAATATGGATATCTGATTTCTTGTTGTGGTGATGAGAGGTATAGCCTTGACCCATTTGGTGAAGTATTTTGTTGCTGTGATGGTGAATTTATGTCCATTTGAGGAGGATGGGTGTATCTGTCCGACTAGATCTAGTCCCCACTGGCAGAAGGGCCATGGAGTGGTAAGAGGTTGAATTTATTTAGCAGGTGCATGTATTAGGTTCCTATGGATTTTGTACTATTTGATGTGCTTGACAAACTGGAAGGAGTCATTTTCCATCATGGGCCAGAAATACCCAAATCGTATGAGTTTCTTTGCCAAGGCTAGACCGTTTGAATGAGCTCCACAAATCCCTTCGTGGCCTTCTTGTAAAGCCTTTTCAGAATCATCACGCTCTAGACATCTAAGTAAATTACCGTCAAGACCTCTTCGATAAAGGATATCAATGATAAGGGTATATCGAGCAGTTTCCCAGATACAATTGTGCTTTTGATTTCTGGATAGGCTTGGGGGAAACGTGTTCTCTTTAAGGTATGTATAGATAAGTCCATAGCGGCGTGAGTCAGGACTCTTGATTTGGCATATGATGCAGGAATCATGATTATCATGAGTGGTAGATAGTGGGTCTTCCACCATAAACTTGTAACGAGCTTGTTGTTCAGGGGCTTGTATTAATAAGGCTAAGGTGGGCAGAGCATTTCCTACCTTGTTTTGTTCTCTTGGGATTTGTGTGAATAATAGAAACTGGAAGTTTTGTTTCAAGTCCTCCACCATTGTCTTGTATGGCAACAACTTCTCATCCTTTGTCTGATAATCATTATTTGTTTGGAAAATTATGATTTGTGAGTCTCCATAGACATATAGGTCCTTGATTTTTAATTCTAATGATATCTTTAAGTCATTTACTAGTGATTCATACTCTGAAATATTGTTTGTGCATGGAAACATTAGTTTGTAGGCTTTTGGAATAGTATAGCCATTAGGCATGACAAATACACTTCCTTCCCTCAATCCATGTTGAGTATATGAGCCATCAAAATAGAGCTTCCATATTGTATGTTTAGTGTGTAGGACAACTGCATCTAGAAATTTGATGTGCATTATTTCTTCATCTTGTAAAGGTAATTGTACAAGTTGATCAGCTATAACTTGCCCTTTTATGACCTTTCTGTCCACATATTCTATGTCAAACTCACTCAAAATCATGACCCATTTGGCGAGCCTTCCCGTTAATGCCTCCCTGCTAAGGAGGTACTTTAGTGGATCTATCTTTGCTATGAGCCTGGTTGAATGACTGAGCATGTAGTGCCTTAGCTTTTGTGCTGCAAAGACAACTGCTAGGCATGCTTTTTTTATTGTTGTATAACTCAACTCGTAGCTAACCAATGTCCTACTGATGTAATATATTGTTTGTTCTTTCCCATCTTGATCCTTCTATGCTAACAAAGCTCCCAAAAATATTTTTGTTGCTAAGATATAGAGTAACATTGGCTTTCCTTTGATAGGCAACATCAATATTGGTGGATTTTCCAGGCACTGCTTGATCTGATCAAAAGCTTTTGCACATGCATCATCCCACTAACATTGTATATTATTGTGTAATAACTTGGTGAATGGGTGACTTGTATCAGCGAGTTGTGAGACGAATCTTCTTATGGACTGTAACTTTCCTTGTAATGATCTTAACTAACAAAGATTCTTTGGTGGTGGCATCTCCATGATAGCTTGAACTTTTTATGGATCCACTTCAATTCCCTTTGCTAAAACTTTATAGCCTAGCAATTTTCTCAATGCTACACTGAACACACACTTCTTAGGATTGAGTCAAAGGCTAAACTTCTCCAATCTTATGAAAATTTGGTCCAGTATGTGTAAGTGACTTTCCTTTTTAGGTCCTTTCCCAAGATATCGTCCACATAATCTTCCATTGTGATATGCATCATATCATGGAAGATGGTTGTCATTTCTCTTTGATAAGTAGCCCCGACATTTTTGAGCCCAAATGGCATGGCATTCCAGCTGAGGGTACCCCAAGGGCACGTAAAAGTTGTCTTATCTTGATCTTCAGGAGTTATTTTTATTTGAATATATTCTGAGAAGCCATCCATTAAGGAGAATATTTCATGTCCATTTGTTTGATCTACTATCATATCTATATTTGGTAAAGAAAAACAATCTTTCAGGCAAGCCTTATTCAGGTCTCTAAAGTCAGTACATATGTGAATGGTTTTGTCATGCTTTGATACTGGCACAATATTGGATATCCACTCAACATAATCAATTGATAGGATAAAGCCAACATCAAGTAGCTTCTTCAACTCAATTTTCACTAGTAATGAAATGTGGGGGTCCATTTTCCTTAACTTTTGCTTGTCTAGTTTTACACCTAGTGCTATGGATAAGTGATACATGATGAGGTCTGGATCTAATCCAGGCATGTCACCGTAGGACCAAGAAAAGTTTATTTGTTTCTCTTTGAAGAACTTGGTATGATCCTGATTCTCTTGCTAAGAAAGAGATGTGGCCAAAAGAACAAGCTTGGGAGTTTGTTCTATTCCCACATTGACTGGTTTTATTGGTTCAATCAAGACTGCTGACATTTACTAGTAGTGTTCAGGGAGAGTATCAAGTCTCTCATCCTTTGGCACCTTTAAGAGGTTTTCATTGTCGGATATTTCCTTTCTTTTTATTTTTTTATGATCTAATGTAGCGATTAGATGGCTTTCACCATTAGATCTTGTTTTTGATTTATTCATTACACTTGCAACTAAAAGACCCGATACTACACTGAGTTGGAGCTGCGTTATTGGGTTCTCTAGTGGAAGTGACCACAAGTTTAATTGCATTAAGATATATGACAATGGTCATGTCATTGGGAAAGGTTTCAAATTCTGCAGGCTCGATTTGTTCCTAATCAATGAGTTCAGGATGTCTTAAGGGTAATGGATCATTAGGTCCAGTAGCAGTGAATGCCTTGATAGTGGTATCATCATCGAAGGTGGGGATAGAAAGGTCAATGACATTACTCTCCTCAAAATTGTCTATAGTGTTATGAATCTGATAGTCTTCTCTAGAGTCATCGTCGAAAGTTTGCGATTCGGATTCAAAGGGTCTTGGCCTCGAACTTTGGCCCTTGTAGAATGTAGGTGCATAGGTTTGAATTATATCAACCTTAATGTTGTCCTAGTACTAGTCAAAAGGTGAAGGTGAATCCCATTTCTACTCATTTGAATTAGATCCACTATATTCTTGCAACCTTTGAACTTGTTCGTATATGTCAGGAATGACTACTCTTGGTGCAATTGGTGAAGTAATTTCCTCTGTTGTTTCTGATGTGATCACCTCTTCTATTGTGATTGTTGAAACAAACTCTATTGGTGCTTCTGATGGTATAACTTCTTCTAAGTTTTTTGATGAAGCAACATCTTCTAATAAGGAGTATTGCCTCTCGTGATGTTATTACTGCTCTTGTTGATGGTGAACTTGCATTTACTTGCTCTATGAATCCTAGTCTGATCTTGTCCTTATAACTCCTAAAAGTGGGTAGGATTGGTTCCACCATACCTTCCTCTCTTTTTCCTATAGGTTCGGTTCCTTTATATCCCATTTTTTGCATAATGATAAATCCTTTCCCATATTGTTTTGTGGGTATTTGGATATCTTGTGTTGTTATTCTGGTTTCTTCTTCATCCTTGTACAACCAATTTAGAATGTCCTTGTCTTCATCTCTTCTGATAATATTGTTGCTGCTCTGATAAAGGTACCATTATAGATCGTGTGAGGTTTTGATACTTGTTGTCGTGATGTGGATGGTCTTCCATATTATTGAGGTGAGAGTGATAATTGTGTCAGAGCCAATGAGTATTTAATAGAATACTCCCCTACCCCTTTGTCTTTCAATTTGAGCTTCTTCTCAAAATCGGGCAACATAGCTTTGCCATATGATGATCCATGTTGGAAGAACCAGATGTAGAAGCCTTTTGTGCATTTTCTTGATTTGAGGGAGCAGTTTCAGGAGCCACCCTATTGTGTGGAACAATACCATCCGTCATGGGTTTGAGTGAGTTGCAATGTGGAAATGGATTTGGATCCACTGGAATAACAACCTCTTGCCCATCTCTTGGCATACTATGCTCTTTTTTATAGGTCCCACTTTGATAGGTAGTATCACTTTTGAGGATCTTTTTACATCAATGTAGGCTTTTATGATGATCTTTCTCCTTGGTTCCACAACATCTTCTGAATATCCTAATACTAAGTTCAATGTACAGATATTTAGGCTAGCCCCTCCATCTATCAATACACATTTGACACAGTTTTTATGGATCATGACCTTAATGTGAAGTGGGAGATTATGTGGGTGATTGAAAGACATGTCATCCTCTTTTGAAAAGCATTAATAGTGAGGGGAATTTAGGTGCCCTACCATGGCTTGCATTTGTGCTGCATCAAGATTATTTGGCATCATTGTTTCAACTAGGGCATTTTCCAAAATTTCCTTGTGAGTTGGAGAGAGTTTTAGCAACTCTAACATAGATATTTGCGCCAGAATCCTTTGAAGTTGGTCTACAATATTGTATTGAGGAGTGAATGATGTTGATGGAGAGACTTCTTTTAAGGTTACCTTAGCCTAGCTTCTTGTGATTGCATTGGTGGATTCATTTTCTCCTTTCCCTTTTATGATGATGACGTTAACTTGTGACTCATACACTTCAAGGTTGTTAATTGTGTTATCATAAGAATAGGTATAGTTCACACACTTTCCTTTGTCATCTTTGGATGTTTTAGCCTTTTCATAATTGGGAGGAGGGAAGACGAATGCTGCATGTTGATCATTAGACTTATGAACATCAATCGCTATAATGCTATTGTCTATCATGTCTTGGATGATGTGTTTTAACCTCATGTAGTCATTGGTTTTATGCCCCCTATTTCTATGAAAGTCACAATAGTGATCATCGTTATACCAAGAGGGTTTAACTTGTGGTTCAAAGCCTCTTGACTCTAGTAGCATAATCATCTTGTTAGCAACAAGAGTTTTGAATGCTGATTCTAGAGGTTCCCCCAATGGCTTGAATTTTCTCCTTGGTTTAGGTACAAATGGTTTCAGTTGATTGTTGTCTGATTTGTTGTTTTGATTGTGATTTTGAGTGTTGTTTTGGTTGTTGTTAGAAAAGGTGTTGGTTGATAAGTTGAAAGCAAGTTGATATGGTTGGACATTGTTGGCATCAACAACTCCATCATTGACCACATTCTTATTTCTCATCCAAAACTTTGGTTTCCCATTGTTGGAGTTGTTGTTGTTGCTTGAGGAACCTTTGTTATCTTTGTTCAATTTGAGTTCTCCTTTCTCAAAAAGTGCTTCTTCGATTTGGACTCCATTTTCAATTAAATGGGCGAATGTAGGAGGACATTGCAACTTTAATTGTTAAGTCATCTCACTGACCAAATTGTTTATGAAGATACCCATCTTTTCTTTTTCTGGTATACTATGTGGGTACTTTGAAAATAATCTCCTCCACCTTTGTAGAAAGGTAAGGAATGGTTTTCCACCTTTTTTCTTGGTGTTGCATAGATCCAACATCGTGATCTCATGTTCAATGTTGTAAGAATATTGTTTGATAAATTTGTTCACCAATTCTTCAAAGGATCTAATGTCGGAGGGATTTTTGAGAACCATTCCATAGCTTGTCCGCCTAGACTCCTTGGAAATAATCTCATCATGTATGTCTTGTTGTGTATGATTTCCATACTCATGGTACAAAATTCCCTTATATGATCTTTGGGGATTTGAGTCGCCCATGTACTTTTCATATTTGGGTATATTATAATTTGGGGGGAATGGAACCATGTTGAGCCTCCTATCAAAGGGGTAAGGACATATGTCCTCTAATGTGTACCTTCTCATGGTTTCTCCTTGTTGCATATCCTGAATGTATTGTTGCAATGCTTGCATTTGTTGTGTGAGCATAGTAAGAGGGTTATTCTCATTGTTGTTATCGTAATTGTTGGTATTATAGTTGTGTGTCCTTGGCTCTTCTCTTGTTTCATGATTTTGTTGTGTTAGCTAGTCCATATAAAAATCTGCAGGAATCTTAACGCCTTTGCTTGCTAGCATGAGAAATTATTTTTCCTTGCCGGATTCTATGTGTTTCTGCACGAGTTTCTGGAAACCAGGGTTTTGTTGGGCCTCTTGAATTATGTCCTCCGTTACATCATCTTCACTAGCATCAAAATATGTTTAGAAGGGGTTCATTCCTTTGTGTCCCATGTTTAGTTGTGATTGCACTTCTTGATCTCTATGTTTTTGAGCTTGCATTGTAGCTGGCATATGAATGATTTAGTGAAAGCCTCAATAGGTAATTAATTCTTGAAGCAAATATGCCAAGTTAACTCGACCACCTTGATTGAGAGATTGGGATAACCCTGATCTTTGTTCCAAAGCGTGTGTTCTCAAAGGTTCTTCATCAAACTCGTTTCCACGACCATGTAGATAATCACAATAACGGTGTAGGAATGTGCGATGTTTTAGCAAGAGTTTGCGATTAATGTAAAGAATCTTCATTTTCTTCAAGATTTGTTTATTACTAGGTCTTTTCCTCTTCAAGTGACGAGGGATGGTCATATAAGTGATGTAAATTTTTGTCTAAGATAATTAAAGATTTTGTCTTGTTTTGATTTGAACAAAGCCAAATAGGGGGTAAGATGTCCCTATTGATAAGGCTATGTACATGTGATTATAAACTCCAAGTCTAGGTTCAGAAGAGGAATGATATATCCTAATGGCGAACCTTATTGGAATAGATAACCAAGCATGATAAAAGACTAATCTATGATTGTATGATGGAAAATTTGTTTCACTTGCTAAAACCAGTATTCCTAGCTCTGTTTTGTTTATAGTGAAGGTTGGAATCGACACTCGACGAAAAAGGGCATCCAAAAGTGTTTTTGAAATTTCTTGAAACTGACTAGAAGTACCCTTTGTCTCAGATGCACTTTTTCATATGTGCTACATAAATTTGCATATGTGTGATTCTTTTTGTCAAATGTGCGACTGTGCGTAGCAAATGCGGAGCTCTAGACCCTATATACGCTATAACAGTTTTACTTTGATCAAATGCGATGTTTTGAATGTCATATGCACTAATGTTTTGGTTATATGCGTGACTCTAAGAGTCGGATGCGTATACTAGTATTCAAATACGCAATTATGGACTGTATATGCGCTAAACTGCCCTGATTTTGAGAATTTTGACTGTTTTGACAAAGTTTTCTAATTTGAAAGTTGGATTTTTTTGCAATGATTGGACGTCTTTCTTGTGTGGTTAGATCATAAACACAACAAACACTTGATCAAGCACTTGTTTTTTCCCTAATCTTCTAGACAAATAGTGTATGTTCTAGGCTTTAAAGATAGCCCAAGTTTTCACAATTATAACACATAAAATACACACCAATTGGTTCTATCCTAAGGAAATTGGCTTCATTATCATTTCTCAACCCACAAATTGGTACCTTGTCATCTCACACAACCTTGTCACCCCCTAAAGGGCACTCATGTTTTTGCCTTTGCGAGAGCTAGTGGACTCCCATTATGAGCCTAGCAATAAGTACTCAAAAGGGGAGTTCACACATATGATCAAGAGGGACATATGGTGAGTGTTTTCGAGAGAGATTCTTCCCCCTCTTTGCACTGAGAGAATGATAATGTTTGGAGGTGAACTAGGTAGGCTTCTATTTTAATTTGATGCTAGTAAGGGATCCGTTCAGTGCATTGGGGTATAAATTCAATTAAGAGGTCTCCTAGTCTTGAAAACCAAGATTTGCTATACCTGAAGGTACAAAGGAGAGTTATTCCCAAGCACTACCATTGATTTGATTTTCATCAAACCACATTTATTTTATAGTGGGTTGGATTACTTGGCGTTAGCTATTCCCACTTGGGTTATTCCCCTCTCACCGGCATTATGGGCTTCTCGGGAGGGCAGGCCCGCTAAAGAAATGCACTACTTGAAAGAAAAAAGATCTAGGTGGGTTTGGATTTTTTATCACCCAGTTAAGGGTAGAGCATATACCTACCACTTTTGACCTTAAAACACAAAAGCAAGAATTGAATTAACCCCTAGATTAGATTAGATGTCTATTTTAATAAAAACAAACACAATTTTTTGTTGAAAAATGTCTTTGGCATGCGAATCTGCAACAAAATCGTTGGTAATTTGCAGATTTTTTTATCTTTGACCTACGGATCAGCGACTTGCAACCAACAAATAAACAATTAGTGGCAGAAAAATTAATTTTTAACAACATAAATCAAATGCACTATCTTGAGAATCAAATGCGCTATCTTAAGAGTTATATGCATTGAACTGTTAATTAAATGCGTTGATTTGCAACTTAAATGTGCTAAACCTAAACTGAAATACGCAGAAAAAGAAATGAAATGCACATAAATAAAATGTGCGATAGTTAATTGCAAATGCACTAAGGAAAGAGTTAAACACACTAAAATAGGTATTATATGCATTGTTCTGAGTGTTGTATGCGCAATTTTGAGAGTTAGATGTGCTATTTTGGGTATCGCATGCATAAAAATGCGTTTTCTGTCCACTTAGTCAAGATACCTGCGAGAAAAATCAAAATTCCTACGAGAAAAATCAAAATTCCTGCAAGAAAAATGGTCAATTTTGGGCAAATCAGCCCCACGGTGAGTGCTAAAGATGTACACACAAAAAAGAGGGTTAGCACGTAGTGTACCAATGAGACATTATTTCAAGAAATTTAAATAAAAGTATATAAACAAGAATATATAGAAATATTTCAAGAGCATCCCATTTTCCTCTATCCCCAAGGACTTAGTGAATCTACTATATTAGTGCTCTCAGATTATGCACAAGATCCAACTAAATGACAACTTAGAGATTGAGATTACTACGATGATGTGCAATTAAGCTAACATGAGAGATAAATGCAAGATGTACAAGCTAGTCTGAAGCTAAAATGAAAATATAAACATGATATAAATAAGAAGTTAAGATAAAAGCATGCTAAATAAGCTAAATGATACTAAATGGATGGACAAGCTAGATGAAATTGAGCATTAGTTTGATGCAAAAACAAGAGATGATTTACATGTTGGAAATGGCTCTATTTATAGACTTTCCAAGGCCAAGAGTGAGGTGGCCTGGAATGAAGGTGAGATACAATCTGGCAAATTGGATGGTGAGGATGCAAAGATCATTTATGATGGAAGACATAAGTACATGGAGGTTGAGATGGAGAGATCATATTTATTGCTAAGTGTAGGCTCAAGAAGCAATGTTGAGTAAATAAGCATGGCACAAACAAGGTCCAAGTACCCAAATGTAAGGTCCAAGTACTTGAATGCAAAATCAAGGAAGGTTCATGTACCCAAGTGCTAGACTCAAGTACCTTGGATACATGAGCAAGGAAGGTTCAAATACCCAAGTGTAAGACTTAAGTACTTTCAATGGATGGAGCAAGCAAAGTTGTAAGTACCCAAGTGTAAGACTCAAGTACCTTTGATGTGAGCATTTTTGACCAATTTAATTTGCAAAATAGCTATTTTCACTTGTCACATATTGATGTGTTTGATGAGGTGGAAAAGGAGACGAGGATGTAGATTTGTAGAAAAATGCAAGTGGGTGAGGGTGAATAGGATTTTTTTAGAGGAATTTAGGAAAAGTGAATTATATAATTAAATTGAGGAATTCAACTATGTAATAGAGGAATATTTTAAATAACCTTTGCATCCAAATAATTATTCAAGCTGGATTTATGTGTATATAGGAAGTAATCAACAATTTTGGGAAGTGAGATAATTGAAGGCTATAAAAAATGTTATAAGATTTCTAAGGCCAAAGGAGCAACTTCCTGGGCTGAGAATAGTTCACAATTGGGCTGAATATTTTTTCTACCTAGGTTTCACAATGATAAGAGTTTATGGTACACAAGTGTTACCAGATTTGCTACCAAGATTAGTCCCTGACATAATTTATTTTCTAGGAAAAATGTAGCAGTTGAAAAAAACTAATAAGACCCACTTGAGAAACATGAAGAAGAGACCCTTGTTTCCTCCCACTAAATTCTTCTTTAATTTTAAAACAACTACAAAATATGGATTAGAACTTGTATATTATAAACTTATGCCCTGCATAATGAAAGTTTATAAGGCGAGGAATTATGATCCATTGCACTTCATCCATGATGTGAGGATTACATATAGATTATAAAAATATGTGCATGATTATGATTAGTTTGAGGATAGAATCAGAAATCATTCCTTAGAGGATAAGGTAATAAGGAGAAGAGAATCATGGTCCAAAATCCAAATGGTAGAGGAGAAGAGAAAGGGGTTTGACCCCTCTTATAACAAATAAAACATAGAGGTCAGTGGGCATGTGTTGAAAATAAGAATAATGTTGGATATTGCTTATCTATAACCTTAGAAGAAAGGGGGTCAAATTCATGATCTAGAATTTTTCTTTTCAAATTAAATAAAATTTTAGTTAAACACAATCAAAGGATACACTTTCCTATCAAGCTATGCCCTATTGGTGAAGACAAGTTGTTTTCACAAAAGGACCCAAGTTGAATGCTACCTCAAGTAGAGCCCTTGTATGCCTAGGTGTTTTGAATCTAGGGGTTTAACCCATAAAAATAATTAAGAAAAAAATAAACTAAGGTTTCATAGTTCCCCTTAATATGTATTTTTATTAAATTCGCTTGAGATTTACACCAAATCAACACATGGAGGTGAGACTATTAGGCATTTTTATTTTGTAAGGTAGTGGTGATTCCTCCATGAACCTAATTAGGAACCAAAAATCCTATTTTAGACATGCATACGTGAGACTTGAACTTGTCTCATTTATAGTAAAAAGGTAACTATAAGAAAAAGAAGCCCAATAAACATAGAGAATCTAAAGTAGAAAAAAGTTAAAATACAAAATATGTAGTATTTCACCTAAAAATCCATCACAATACAATAAGGGTAATAAAAATATATCACAATAGAATAATAGAACTCTTTTTCCAACCCTAATGCATGTGTGAATATTAATATGCACAGTGAAAAGTGGTTTTACAATTTGCATGAATTTTGAAAAAAAATCTAGAAAAATAAATTAATAAAAAAATTGTTGATGTAAATTTCCAATCATGCTAGCTATTAAATTACTTCACATTTTTTAATCACTAGGCTTTATAGCCACTGTGGGTGTGAATAAGGTCTTTCGCCTAGAACTAGTTCATCTAGTTGGTCCTATTCACATGTTTAGTTTACTTAAAGGTATTAGGAATCTTTCTAAAAGTCTAAGTTGTCTTGATGCGATCTTACCTTATCTCATTTACTTCTTGTGTCCTAGGTCATTTAATATTTCTTCTTGTTAGTTGTCTCATGTGATAAGATTAAGACATGTTTCATTATCTTCTCTAATCCTATACCCTTGCTTTCCTATATAAGGAAGGTACCTCTAGCATTGTAGATCATCCATTCTCAACCTATCTGGTCTTGTATGTTGTTTTCTTGATTTGGTAGAACAACATCTTCTTTTGGTTCCCTCTTGTCTATGTAAAGGTTATTTGGTGTTGTAGATTTAATATCTTTGGCGATTACTTCAACAACCTTAACTAATTATAAATTAGTAAACGTATAGAACACACTTCCAACAATCTCCCACTTCTTGAATGCTTTCCCTAGTGAGTTTCACAACTATGTTATAGTTGCTAAGGGAAAAAATACCATTGATATTTTGTACTAATAATTCTTTTGAATGCTTGCAACTATAGTCAATGAATCAAAAAAATTAAATTGTTTCACTCACAAAATGATATAGTATATCGATACATTTTGATTGAGAATAAGCAATATTCTTAGCCAAACACATAAAAATCTAACTATTAATGTCAACCCCTTCCACCTTTTATAACTAAACAACAATCAAGCACATGAATTGCTACCATGTATTATGCCTTTGTTGTAGATAATGCAACCATTACTTGTCTTTAATTCATCCAACTTTTTGCTCCTTTAAAAACACTAAATACATATCCATTAGTAGATCTTTGATATCCAAGATTTGATATCCAAGATTTCAAGATCTCCATCCTAGTCAAAATCCACAATCATTGTAAATTCAAAATTTATTTCCATCAAATTTTCCTTGGTATTATATTACATAAATTAAAGTGTCATATAAATATTTGAAAATTATTTTCACATAACCATATTGCTTCTTTTATGGTTTAGACATATATTTACTCACAATGCAATATTAAGTCTAGCACAAACTATTGTGTACATAACACTAACATAAAAAACTACACACATCTCCTCAATGCCCTCTTCTATCTTTTGATACTTAATTAAACTAATTATTTTCCTTTTGTTACCAAATAAGATCATACCATCTACATAGGTGAAAGTTCAAAGTGTCTCAATTTTATAAAGTAAGTTGCTAACACTGATCTTGTTTTTTTACATCAACCATTAGAAAGTAACATATATATTTCTCTCTTTGAAATACTATAAACTTATGAATCATAGAATTTTTAGAGCATTTTATGTTTGGCTTGTATTTATATATACAAATAATCAATTTAATATTGTTTTTTGAGAATTGACATTATAATTTAGTTGATGATTTAATGCTAAAAAATAGGTTAAGTGGGATGTCACTTTTTGTATAGTAATTTTTTTTTCTTTATCTTTTAATTATTATTTTTGTATTAGTGACTTGAAATTTTAGTGCATGAATTAATTTTTTCTATTTGAATAAATATACATTTTTAAATAAATATTGAAAATTGCATATAGTAAAAATATAATTTCAAACACAATGTTTTTCTTATATATATATATATATATATATATATATATATATATATATATATATATATATATATATATATATATATATATATATATATATATATATATATATATATATATATATATATATATATATATATATATATTTGTATGTGTGTGTATTTGTGTGTGTACATGTATATATATGTGTGTGTATATACATACATACATACATATATATACATATATTTATACATGTATGTACACACACACACATGAATGTATGCATATATTTATGTGTATATATATGTATATGTATGTATGTGTGTATGTGTAGACACCTAAAATTGTCTCATTAATTCTACATTAATTATTCGTCTATTTAATTAAGTAGTTCTTTAATTATTTGATTAAATTAAATATTTCTTCTAATCATCACATTTAACATTTATAATCATGAAATTGCTATCATTTCATCATTTAATCAATTAACCCTATCTCAATTATTAATTAATTGTGACATTTTCCTTAGTTAAATAATCTTTATTATTTAATTAATTCAATTTCCTATGATGAAATAATTTCATTTAAATTATTTAATTAATTAATTAAAGTCTTCCAAATCCCCAAATTATAATTCCATATAATTCCATCTAATTTCATTTCATTTTTCCCCGAAGTCGAATTTCACTTCATTTCAATTAATTTCATTTCTTCCAAATTCATTTTTCATCAAATCTGAATTTCAGTTAATTTCTTTTGCATTTCAGCATTCAAAAGACCAAATTCAAATCCAAATTGAAAATGAAAATCAAATTCAATTTCAAAATCCTACAACACATGCTAAAATCATAATTGATTGATCAAATCATTTAACTCAGTTAACTCATCAATCTCCCATTTTCACTCAAAATCAGCTTTTTATGACTAATCAATCATTTCAGTCTTCTAATCCATCTATTCAGTCTACTGATCAATCAATCCACTTATCTCTCCAATCAATTCATTCATCTGATTCATCAACTCAGTCAACTGACTAGTCTATCCAGTTCACTAGCCAATCTATCTAGTTGACTCCTCAATCAACCCTATTAACAGATCAATCAAAATGAGTTAACAAATCAATCAATTTCAGTTTTCTATCAATCAACACTTGAGTGTAAATTCTCACCTCTTTTGTGTTGAAAATCTATAAATTCAACCTCATTCTTCAATTCAATCTAGAATCATAGAATTCAAAATTGTTGTCCATCTTATGCAGGAAATTGAGTGCAATACTTGAGAGCCACCTACACCAACAACAATGGAGAAGAACAATGAAAGCACAAATGGAGAATAGGGAGTTTAATTATCTTAATTCTTCCACTTCTTTCATTTATATAATTGCTTTGTGTTTAAAATCAACTTGCTTAGTTAAGGGTTTTTGTGATTCTTCCTTTTAGCCTAATTAGCTTAGATTTGATGATTTCAGACATGAATACAATTGGTGAACCTGACGTGAAATTTTTCTAACCTTCGCTTGCTTTTTTGTTTGATTTCACTGATCCGTGCGAACCCAGAAAAAGTAGTTCGCAATTGCCCTTACAAAAATTCGCAATTGCAAATATTAGTTCGCAATTGCTATTAAAATACACCACAATCGCTCTTTCAGTGCTACGCAATTGCTAAAAACTCACGCAATTTATTAAAAGGGGTACAAAAGTTAAATTTTCTTTTTCGTTTCTTCATTATTTGACCTTGCGCACCTAACCCATAAAAATCTTTCAATTCTGGAAATTTTCATTTTTTGCATAAATTGCGTCTAATCCAATGGCAAGAAAGGTAACCTTCAAAATCTCAGGTGCAAGGAGGGCAAGACAACATAAGAGAGAACATAGATCATATCAAAGACTCCTAAAAGTAGAAAGAGAGCTTCACGAAATTGAAGAAAGAGAATAAATCACCTAATACCATAGAAGCATCCACTGATTCATTGCCAAGTACAAATTTTATGATGACATTGATATGATGGCTTGTGTGATTTTGGATAACCTCATTGCATAATAAAATCTCTATCTTCTGTCTTTTCCTTCTATCTAAATATATATATATATATATATATATATTGCATTTAAATAATGAGCAATTGACCTAATAATGCTATGCAATTGCTCAGACATCAATTCACAATTGCTATCATAGTAATTTGCAATTGATAGCATATTAGTTCACAATTGCTTAGTCCGTAGTTCACAATTGCTTAGTCCGTAGTTCACAATTGCTAGTTTAGTTTTTTCACATTCTACCTTTATTTAGTTCTGATTTTTATTAGTATTTCTCTTTGTTTGTGAAAAGACAAAGCTCTGTAACTGAGAAAATTAGGCTGGATAGCCCACCATGTGTCTACTAACGTTATTTTCTCTGCAGGTGTAGAGTAGAGAACTTCTTTTAGTTCTTCTAAAAAAGAACAAAATCAAATTCTTTCCTGTTCTTTCACAAATTGTTATGAAGGTTAAAAATGAACACCATGCCTGTGTGGAGAAACATCTCCACTTAGAATAGAAAATCATTGCAATGGAAGGATAAAAAGAATTTTGTTTTTCATGTCTTTGAAGGGATAGGTATTATGCTCTCCCCTTCAATGGGTGATCAGAAAACCAGACTCTCTTCTCTTTTGCTTTCAGTAAATTTTTGTACTTACATCCTTTAGAAGGCCTGCCCTCCCGAGTTTCCCTTAGGGCGCCATTAAGGCCGGTGAGAGGGGAATGACCTAAGTGGAAATGACTAAAGACAAGTAATCCAAGCCACTATAAATAAATGTGTATGTGATGAAAATCATATGCGACAAGTGTTACATGTTGTCACAACGACGTTATGCCTCCCTTAGTGCCTATACGGTACGTTAAAATCTGTAGAACGTAACCTCTACAGACTGGGAGACCTTCCTCAATGGAGTGTAAAATACTGCTGATTATGACCACTCGAATGAAACCCTTTCTAAACACCTTAGAAATTAGAAGCCAAACCGATTCAATAACCAAACACTTGAATTATCATAGTGCAAGGGTGGGGAAGAATCTAGCCCCAAGACATTCACCATATATCTCCCAGGATAACAAGACAATTCAGGAGCGATCTTCTTTGGTCTAATTTCTGGAAAAGGCAAAAAAATAGGCGCACCCTAGGGTGTGACATGGCTGTTTGAGCTGACAGAGTATCAAGATGTGGGTTGTGCTAATACTTGTGACCTTTTGACCATTAGGAGACTCTTTTTGATGTGCTATTGATTGACCAATTACAATGAAAACAAAATGGGGTCTTGAAAAAGACTCCAACATTCATGGAAATTTGAAAAAGTTCCTTAAACAAGTATTCTTTTCATGGTATTATTATTTTTGATGTGTATGTTGTGTCCTTTGCTACATTTCACCAAATTCAAACATTTTAGAAAACACCAAAAACAAAGTGGAACCTCAACCAAAGTTTTGTCAAAGAACACAACAAGATAAAACCCCTCAAAGTCAAACGTCAACATCAAACCAAAAATTTTGCAAAATTCAAAGATGAAAAACATAACATTCTCAAGTGATCTTAAGTCCTAGACATCTAGTTCATGCATAAGTCCTTTAGTGTCATCATACTGCACAAAGTTTTTGTACAAGTCCTCACATCACAAAAAGAATAGTCTTCAACCAAGTTGCATCCACTCATTAGAGTCTAAGAAACATACCTTAATACATGGGTCTGAAAGGAGACGATGAATTTCCATTTGAGCAACCCAATCTTGGGCCAAACAACGACCAATTAGCAATAATTGATAGTTTGGACAACCTTGCTTGGAAACTAAAAGTTGATCATTCTCAGTACGATATAGTTGAAACCGTCATAGATAATGAGATCCAAAAATCTATCCATCTTGATGAAAAATTGAGGAAAAAGATAAAAAAGGTAGCTCAAAAGGAAGCCATCAGATAATTGGTTGAAAAGACCATAGAAATTTTTTTATATCCTCATTAGAGTCCTTAAGCAAGGTATCAATCATTCCTAGGTTCCATATAGTCTGCATTATAATCCTTAGCATATGGGTCAGAAAGGAAATGACAAATTCCCATTTGAGCAGCCTAATCTTAGGTCAAAAAATATTCAATTAGAAATAATTGATGGGATAAACATACTTGCTGAGGAATTGATAGTTGATCAAGACCAATTCGACATAGTCTAGGTTGTCACAGATGATGAAGTTTGGAAGTTAGTACAAATTGACATAGACCTCGAAAATCAAATCAAAGAAGAGGCTTAATTTGAAGCATTTTGACAATACACTGAACATATTGTGTTTGAATTTCAAAATCCATGATAGCAAGTCTTCACTCATAGATTGCATTGTTTGCATTTTAGTCTTTAGAAAGTCTTAGAATCATACCTAGCTACATTTAGTTGAATCTTACATTTGCATTTTAGAGAGTCTTAAAGAGTCAAGATCATGTTGGAATAAAATTCAAACCATTAACACATGCTCAAAAGGTGAAACATTAGATGGAACCTAACAACGACCCTTTGCTTAACCCAACATGGAATATGAACTTATCCACAAATCAACAAACATCAGGTAGGAGACCCGCAACCTTATCAACAAACACAAACATGATGCCTTCCATTGATGAAATACAACATAATTTGACAAAAGAAGAATTGGAAGCAACCCAACAAGATCCTACAACGCTTATGATTCTCAACACTCTCATCAATAATGATAGAGACAGATATCTCGCACTATTAGTCCAAAATGGGGCCAAATTACCTCGAAGGGTGGACATTTCGGCTATATTGCCGTTAGGTGTGACATTGAATCAAAGTGTTCCTCGAGTACCTATTGTTACACAGGCTGAAGCAACACTTGCTACAACAACCAAGGGTGTATCTCAAAATAATCAAGTGACTACAACTTCAACACCATCAATAGTTGCATCAACAAGTACTAATGTTATATCTCAGACAATGCCCAGTGTAACAATGCAAGATACAATAGCTCAAAACCCTGATTCAACAAGTATAACTCAACCTTTAGTTTTAGGTGGATCCACCTACAGTGGCAAAAATGTGAATCAAGGAATAACTAGCTCAACTCAGTCGAATGTCAGTGCACAATTTGCATACTTTACACCACCTAGTGGGACTTATGGTACACAACTACATGGTCAATACACATTTAAACAAGCTCAAAGGTACTCCAATACTATCCCTTTTGTGGGAAACACTCATCAAGTCAATATACCATTGACGCAAATAGAGATTCTGACTCAACAAATGGAGAATCTTTAGAAACAGATGACCAATATGCAAACAATCAATGATAAAAAGAGCTATACAATGGAGGACCTCTGTCCATATCATTTTGACAAAAATTTATACATGTCACCTTTTCCCACACATTTTGAAACTCCAAGGTTTGACAAATATAGAGGGAAAGGTGATCCTCAAGATCATGTTAGAGAATTCTTCATGGCATGTATCGAGGTAGCTCACGATGATACATACTTAATGAGGCTATTTTCAAAAAGTCTTGGAGGGACAATGAATGGTTTTCACACCTCCCACCTAAGATTGCTTCGTGGGGTGAACTGGTTGAGTTATTCATATCAAAATTTGCATTCAATATAGATAAACTAGTTACCTTGATGGATTTATGTGCAACAAAGCAAAAGGAATGAGAAACCTTCGCTACATTCTTGCAAAGATGGAGATGTTTATACCGCAGATGTCTTAGTCACATCCCTGAAGCTAAGCATGCAGATATTTTCAATGAAAATCTTGTACCTCCAATTAAGTATCCATTACAAATACAATGCCTAAATAATTTTAAAGATGTCACGGAAAAAGGCAGCAAATGTGAAAGAGGCCTATTAGAACAAGGGATACTGAAAGACCACAAAGATAATGGGCCAAAGACAAGTACAAACAATGAAAGGCAAAATTTTTGGCCTAGGAATAAGAATGTCACAAATTGTGGAGTTGTTGATGCCCGTATTGTAAACAGAGTTTAATCAATAGTATCTCTGCAAGGACTAGCTGATTTTGCCAATAAGAATCAAACTTAGACAAACAACACCAATGCACTGCAGTCAAGCAATCCAAGACCACCAAGGGAAAACATACCCAAAAGAATCTTTACACCCCTTGGTGACCCTATTGAATCAACACTCAAAAAACTGATACAGAGCAATGCCATAACTTTACCAGAAGCTAGGCCATATGAACCAGGTCCATTCAAGCCCACTTGGTGGAATGACAATGATTTCTGTGAGTACCATCGCAATAAAGGTCACAAGACAACAAGTTGTTACAAATTGAAGAACCTCATACAAGATCTCATTGATCAAGGGGACATTATTATGGATACCAATAAGGCACCAAATACAAATCATGCCATCTTCAAGGATGCTTTTGTTAAGCATGACAAAGGAAAGGCTTTTAGTTCCAATCAACAAAACAACACTGCCAATTATACTAATGTCACATTTGATTATGCCATAAACACACTCTATGCAGGAGATGACATAGTGGCTACAATCACAATAAATCCCACAAATAGAGACTGTTTTGTCATCACTACAAGATCAAAGGTCACATTACAAGTGGTACCTTCAAATTCCCCTTCAATAACTAGAAACTACAATATGATGGATCTGTTGAAGCAAACTCTAGCCCAAATTTCATTATTTGAGTTACTGTGCATCTCGCTAGCTCATAAGGCAGTCCTTGATAAAGCATTACAAGATTCAGTTGTTGCCAGAGATATTGATGAGAACACATTCCAGTCCATGGTTAGAAACTTGACAACTTCAAAGGTCGCATTCACTGAGTAGGATGTACCTATAGACCGACCCATGCATAATGATCCCTTACACTTGGAAGCTTTGATTGACCGAAAGAAAGTTCAAAGAGTACTTATAGATGGTGGAGTCGGCCTTAACATATGCACATTACATTTGATCAAAGTTTTGGGATATTTCGAACATTATATTGATTCTACCAAGAGAATCAATATCAAATCTTATGATGACGAGGAACACCCTTCTAAGGGTGTAGTGACTTTGCCAGTAAAAATAGGACTAGTTACAACAGACATCACCTTTCAAGTCCTACATAGAGAATTGGGGTACAATATGTTATTAGGCTGCCCATGGATACATACCATGCAAGTGGCACCATCAAATTTTCACCAATGCATGAAGTTCACATACAATGGCATTGAGATCACCGTCCATGGTGACCCAAACCCTTTTCAACACTGCAATTATTTAAGGGAAATCATAGATAATCAAGTACCAAACAATTAGGCAGCTCCACTTCACTTACAAATGAAATCATTATCAATCAGAGAAACATAAAAAATTGCACCCACCACATCTTCTTTACGGATTAAGGAAGTTGGTTGTGGGGAATATTCCATTTTGAGTACCCCCATTGGAAAACAAGCATCTCTTTCTCCCAAGTCTTTTGGGAAGCCTCAGAACACAGTAATGAAGCAATATAAAGGAAAGGAGATAGCGAAGTATTCAAATTCATTCTCTTTTATTAGATGGGGAGAATTACAAGAATAATCTCTAGATGAAGATGTCAATCACTGGATATATAAAGAAGAAGACGAAATGACAATACCCAAGTTACCTCTAGACCAGTATGGCAATGACTTCAAGATGCTACAAAAACATGGGTACGATTGTACCATGGGAATGGGATTGCAGAAGCAAGGCAGATTAGAACCTGTTCTACCACATGAAAACCCAAAGAATCAAGGGCTAGGATATAAACATGTACCAAAGATAACCAAGGCAAGGCAACATACACTAAATATACTAAACACGCCTAGGTTACTCTTAGAGTACATACCTTAGAATTAGTTGGCAACATAAGAATTTTCCTCTCCATCTCACAGAAGCAGGAGAGCACCAATATCTCCTAGTATGGAATCAGATGGTGAAGATAAGAGGCAACTTCTACAAGAAACTAACACAAAATCATCTAGTAATACAGTACTGGAAACATCTGAACAAGCAAATATGGTAATAGATATGTTGTCCTCATTTTTGTTTCCAAAAATGAAGGACCACTACGTTAAAATTTTTGTGAAAAAATGAAAAAAATTACTCTACGGAATGCTTCTCGAGGTAGAATTTCAACTAATCCTTGGACAAGCTTAATCCTCAGTCCAACCTCAAACTACGTTTCGAATTTCATAAAATTTTGGGTTCGTTTGCTATGCCTTTCCTTCAATTTCGGGTTTTAAAACCCCGACTGCAGGTGGAGAATTTTCTTCAAACTGCAAGTTTTAATGATATTCATTGTTTTAGTCTTTGTAGGGGAATTTTTGACCTATTACATGTGCACTTTTATTTCAAATATGTTACTTGTAATTTGTTTTAAATTTCCCCTTTGTTGTTTTTATCTTTTTATTGTTTTTTGGTCATGTTTAGTTAAAATAGGGATTTTTTGGCTCAACTGCAAGTAAACTTGCAGTTTGGTCAAAAAACCCCTACTTTAATGGTTTTTACATGTAATAGGGATTTTAAATCCCCATTACATATGTGCAAGTATTTCTAACTTGTTGTAGGGATTTTATTTCCCTTTTACAAGTAATTTAAACTTGCAGTTTGCTCCAAAAAACCCGATTTTACCTTGCAAGTGCATTTTTGACAATTTTAAACTTGTCATTTGTCCAAAAAAACCCAATTTTGGCTTGGTAAGTCAAAAAGTAAAAACTAAAACTTGCAATTTGTCTAAAAAAACCCGATTTTGGCTTGTAAGTGGAAAAAGTGAAAATAAAACTTGTTATTTCCTCCCCAAAATCCGATTTGCATGATTTTTGGCAATTCGAACTTGTTGTTTGTCTTCCAAAACCCGATTTGCATGAAAAATGGATTTGTTGAAGATGTCAAAGCGATTTTATGGGGAGATTTGCTGGAGATGCAAGGCGTTTAGGATTCTATCCTATTCTCATGCATTTACAAACACATTTTTTGCCATTTAGAGTTTATTATTACTGGTTTTTTGGAGCTAAATCAGCAAAAATGTGGTTCTTTCAATCCACATTTTGGGCGTTTTTTACTCCACAAGTTTGCATTATCCTAAATCATTTTCCCTTCTCTCACCTAGGCGTGGAGTTTGGGATAGGATTCAAGCTATTTAATGATCCATTAATGATGCATTGAATACCACGTTTTTTTCAAAAACGTGATTCCTTTGGCTGCAAATTCGAAAGGTTTAAATGTCACGAATCTTTGATAAGAAGTATCATTTTTGCTTTCCATTCAAAGGCATTGGGATTTGAGGAAGATTTGACCTCTTCTTGTGCCTCCAAGTTTGCATTTTGCTGCCACATTTTTCATATAAGACATTCTTGCAAAAACGTATAAAGGGTTTGGCATTGCGGTTTGGGTTTGTTGACCAGTTTTGCTTCTTCATTCCAAGAATTGTTGCATTATTGGAGAAACATTTTGCATTTTTAAGAAAGGTATGTTCTCTTTCCTTTCTTTCCTTCATTTTATTATTTTCTTGTTTTCTTCATTTTCATTCTTAGTTGCATTTTTAGCATGTGTTGTTCTTCCCCCAAAAATTGGTTTTTGTGAAAGAAATCTTCCCCTTGGTATGCGATTTTTGAATTGCACTGTTCTTCCCAAAATTCCCTCTTTACTTGTATTCGGGATTTTTAATCTCGATTACAAGTTCCCTGGAAATTCTTGTTCTTCCCCTATGGCTAAGGAATTTAACCATTTTTGGTTAAAATTCCAAGTTGAAAAGTGTGAAATACCCCTCCCTTGCAAATTCGGGTTTTAAAAACTGGATTACATGTTGAAGAGTTCTTCCCATTTTCATGAAAATGACTTTCCCAAATTTTCCCATTTCTATCCATTCATGTTCCCCATATCCATACTTTCCATTTCCATCATTTCTCGCAAGTCAAAACCTCATTTTTCGTGCATTTATCATTTTTCAAATTTACAAGTGTACTTGTATTCGGGTTTTAAAACCCCGATTGCATGTATGTCTTTTCCAACTTGTATACTTGCGAAAATTCTCCCAAGATTCGAAATTGGTCAAAGTCAAGATTTTCCCATTTCTACATATTTCCCCACTTCCTCTCTCAAAATCGTGAAATTCAAAAATCAAAGTTTTACCCATTTGAAGAAGGAAGAATGATATTTGTAGCTCACTATGATGTTGCCTTAACTCTTTTAAGTCTTCATCACAACATTCCAGGTTCACAATCAATGTCAGATTTGTCGGCATCTCCAACTCCAAAGAAAATGAAATACAAATATGACAAATATCAGAATGAGGTTGCACCTTCCCAGGTTTCTTCTCCTTTGGATCGCATTAGAGACACAGAGATAGGGCACGTTGATATGGTAGGATTCATCAACAGGGTAGAAGATCCACAGGATAACAACTTGCAGTGGCTGTTGGACAGCCATATCCATCATGCATCTTCCTTTCCATTGGCTGCCCTAGAACCTTAGTTCGTTCTTGCATGCGCCCATCATTTTGACAAAGAATCAAGAGTCATAAAAAATGATGATGGTGAAGCTATAATTCGTCTTGATGCGGATACAATCAAGAAGGTCTTCAGAATACCTCTTGCACCTGTTTATATGGAAATCACCAAAGAAAGTGCAGCAAAGTATTATGTGAAAAGGGAAAAAGATTGCAAGCGACACATCAATAGGTGGATCCAAGAGCCACGTCCTTCCTTCTCAAGGTGGGCAAAGTTGTACCATTGTGATTTCAAATGGGAGATAGGAGACACCATCACTCTTCTCAGTAGGATGATGGGCCTTGAGCATTCCAATGTCTTTGAGCCATGGATGTATCAATTCATTATGTTCATATGGCAGTCACATCACATTTCATGGGGGGAAGTCATCAGCGATGCCTTGTGCGAACAACTTGCAGCAGTTCCTACCACCATGACCTTCTTCATGAATTCTTATTTGGTATATTTAGCAGCATCACTTAGACACTTTCTAGGTCTTTCTACCAAGGGTGATCGCTCGCTTATTCCAGTTTGGGAATATTATGACCAGTTGCCATTGAAACCCAGTAGACTGCATTTTAGAAGGGTCCAAGATGCATTCTTCAAATATTTCATGTGTGAGTTTGACATGGATCTTAGGAACACAAGAGTATTAGATGAGGCATGGGTCAAGGTGTCTGAGTATGGGTGTTTGTTCCTGTAATTTCCCACCTTCACTTATATGAGGATTGGATGCTATGATGGTCAGCCATACATGCTTCCAAGATACCCAACCGATAAGATAATTCTTATGGAGTTGGGAAGATAGATCATGGCTATTCATACTTTTCAGTCTGCTAGACATAATGTTGGAATGGGGATCTCTACCACAAACCCATTAAAAATTGGTCGATACTCCCTTGTCACATCTGTGAAGGCTAAGGCCATGGAGGCTGAATTGCAGGAAATCAAGCTTAAGAGGTTCAAACCTAGAGCTGATTTTGATTATAGAGGTATGAAGGAGAAGATCAAGAAATCCTTTGTGCATGTTCAACGCATTGAAGACATTTGGGTAGATCTCCACACAGAAGCTGAAGTTCTAAAGATGGATTACTGCAGGCTCACTATTGAGAAAATTGTTGACTTGAACTTGGCGGATATCCCACAAGGGATGATCGATAACGGGCATATACTTGATTTTGAATACACTTCAAGAAGGGTTGAGGAAGCTCCACTTCCTTTGATCCAATGGTCACACAAGGAGTGCATCTCCATCCTTGACAGATTTCAGCCTATCTTGGCCAACACTAATGCATGGCTGAAAAGTAATGCTGTTAGACTTATCAAAATCAAGGTTGGTAAAGAAGATGATTCTACGGGGCCTCTTGGACAGAAGTCTAAGATTTAGTTTGATAACAAGGAGGGTGCTTCATCTTCGAGCACAAGGATCAAGTTACGAGTCAGTCATGCGGTAGTGCTTCCTCCTGAGGAGATGACTATTCGTGGTAAGGAGAAATCACGATTCCATGTTCAGGTGATCGATCTAGATAATCCAAAAGAGGGGCAGCAATCTGATGATGCTCCTAAGTCTCCAGTTTCAGACTCGCCTCATGAGGTCATTCCTCCAGTTTCCATTGACACGCCTCTTTCTCCTCTTGATTTGCTCGTAGATGAGTCTCCTCAGAACGTTGTTCCCATTTCAGCATACGAGCCTTCTCCTGATCGACAACAAGAAAGTGTGTTGAAAGTTCCTAAAGATAATCCCACTAGCATTCAGTTATCAAAAATTGATGCTTCCACTTCTGGTTTTGAAGAATTCATGAGGCAATCTTCATGTCCATTGGTAACTGAGCAAACCATGGTCGCTGTCCAAACGGATACTCCTCCCAGGGTGACCATGGTAATTCAAATAGAAACTGCTTCTCCTTTGCCTACGACTGCTACTGGAAGTGAGTTGATGACTTTGCCTCCATGGCTTAGTTCTTTCACCCTGAAAAGGAAAAAGCAAGATATCTCACTTGATGCCTTTAACTACCAGCAACTCAAACAGTCCAGATCCAAAGTTGCTAAGAAGGCCAAGACTATCTCTAGGGTAACTGTTGATAGCAACAAGATGAAAGTAGCTGAAATTGTGGAACCTATTGCAGATAAGCCACTTGATGAAATGTCAGCTGCTGATTATAAGGTTACAAGGATAGAATTGGGCAAGCAAACATATGAGGTCATTAAACATGATGCTCAATTTTCTATTGCTTCACTGGTGCAAAGGTGTGACGATCTTCTTGCAAAGAGAGACAAGCTAGAAGAGGAAAACAGACAGCTTATGGCAGCCATTCATAAAATCACAAAACCTGCTACTGAAGGGAATAACTCCGTAGGTTCTTCTAGTTCCCAAGAATCAATTCATGGAGTGGAAAGGGCTGCTCAGAAAGTACAAGCACTGAATTCCTGGGTTGATTAGCTTCATGATCAATATGTAAAAGTAGTAAAAGACATTTTTCAAATAATGTCTAAGTTGGAAACCATTGAGGAGAAACTGGATCAGACTTCTAACACTTTCAAAAAGAATCTAGAAAGTGTTGAGAAAAGTCTGACAATCTGGGGTACCATGCACCAACAACAACTGAGTATTTTGCAAGAGCACGCCATCATCTCTTCTAGGGTCATGTACTTGGAATTTGAAGAGGTCATGGAAAACAAGACCCTTGTTCTTAAATCCCTCATTGAGGAGATCGGTGATGCAAGGAGATTTCGGGATGAAGTTTATCGAGGTATTGTCTCACATTGTGAAAGGGCCTCGTGCAATATAGTAAGTCAGGATGCAGAGCTGATTCTAGAAGAAGAAGTTCTTGCTGATTTAGAGATGAGGATTCATAATGAATGGAGGAGCGAACAATTCTCGGTAGCTTCAATTCAAGCATTGATGAAACACCAAGCCTTTTTGCATGAAATCCTGTCTATCCTGGATAAAAACAATTTCGCGCTCCTCTGCTATCACGACACTATTGTGAAGACTATGGTTGTTGCCAAGAACACCCATGAACCGAATCTTGAGGAACTACCTGCGAGCATTTGGAAATTTCAAGGATTTGTGTCTTCACAAAATGCAACTTAAGTGTTTTTCAACACTTAGTTGAATTTTCCCTCTTTTGTAATCTTTAGTTGTATTTTAGTTTTGACAAGTTACATGTAAAAGTATTTTTTGTAAAATGCAAGTTACACATTACTTGCGCTTTTGTAATTACATGTAAGGCAACTACAAGTTGTATCCGATTAGGATTGTAGTTGGAATAAGTCTTAGTTAGTTGGAGTAACTCTTAGTTAGTTAATGAAGTCTCAGTTAGTTATTGAATGAGTCTTGGTGGTTGAGAGAGTCTCTCAAGTTAGTTAGGATCCTCCCACCTTTTTCTCAAGGCTCCTCTTCTATAAATACTTGAGGAGTCCATTGTAATCTTTATCTTTTGGAAAGCAAGCAAAAACTCTGCCAAATTTACAGCAAGAAGTCTTTGAGCTTATGTATGTGGATTGAAAGTTTTTGAAGAATAATAAAGAAGGATTACTCAAGTTTTGAGTCTTTGAGCTACATGTTTGAGTTTGAATCTTTTATTTCTTCTATGCCAAGTTTTTCTAAAGGAGCTTAGGCCAATCTGACTTGGAGTCTTTGAGCTGCAAGTAGAGAAGATTAATTAAAATAGGAAACTCTCTTGAAGGAGCAGCAAGTCTTTGAGCTTGCCTTAGTTCTTGTCTTTGTGTTGAAGGAATAGATTAATCCAGTCTTTGAGCTGTTATCTTTTATTCATTGTAAAAATTTAGTATAGCAAAGGGTAGATAGGACTTCCAGTAGTCAAGTCTTTGAGCTTGATATTGCTGTCCTGTCCTGAAGGAATTGACGGAAGTCTTTGCGCTTTCAAGAAACTTCATTTGCTTTCTCTTATTTCACTTGAAAGTGGTTACTGTTGTTATTCAATCGCTATCTTTTTCTATGAAGAGAAAAGGATATTGTCTTTATTGAAAAAAAAAGAAAGATTGCTATCCCATCCCATTTTATTTTCCAAGTTGTAGTTAGATAGGGGTAGCCTTCTCTTAATTAGGAGAGTTTTTACTCGTGTGTTGTGGTTGAAACCACAATTTTGTATATTTCCCCAAGTGTACAAAATTTTCAACCAATAGTTTTTTGGCGACTCTGCTGGGGACACGGACACATTTGGAAGCCTCACGCTTTCGTTTGAAGAATAGTGTCTTGCTGTTTTTGAAAGAAGAGCTTGGAAAATCTTTCATTTCTTTAAGCTGGAAAGTTTGCGTGTTTACGTTCGTCGAAAGAAAGGTGAATATTCAAAAGAAATATCTGTTGCTGAAAGAGCTAGATTCTTTTTACTCACTAGTACATTTTCCCTATCACGAACCACAAGTTATCCTCCCTCAAGAAAGAAGAAATCTATCCCAAGTGAGAATTCCTCCTTCTTTTTCAAACCACTGATACCTTCATTATCTAATATGGCTAATTCACCTCCGCTTCCTCCTCTTGGTCCATGGGTAGTAGCTTTTGGTCCTTTGGCATTAACCCCACCTCTTCATCCGCCTCCACAAGGTTCATGCAAAAATCTTCCCAAATTTTATGGCGATGAAAAGCAACACCCCGATGAACATGTCAAGTCTTTCTATATGGCATGTGGTGTTCTTGGAGTTGAACATCAAAATGTTGCTGTTCGGTTGTTTATAGAGACTCTTCAAGGTATTGCAGTAGACTGGTTTTTCAATCTTATTGTTGGTTCAATTGTTTCGTGGAACTCATTGAGAGACAAGTTCAGGGAACGTTTCAAGCCTGTAGAAGATGAGCACGCCTTGTTGGCCTAGTTGACACAAATGAAGAAAGATACACATGAAGGCATGTGCGAATTCATTGCTAAATTTAACAAATTAGCAAATAGAATTCCTGTTAATTCTAAGCCTACTCCTGAGAACCTCAAGTGTTTTTTCATTGACACTTAATTGCCCGAGGTCAGTTTCTTCTTAAGGCAATCATCTCTTGCTGATTTAGAAGTTTCTCAATCAATGGCTACTGAAATTGAGGATGATTTGATCCTAGTTGGTAAAATCAAAAAGGATTCTAATCGTTCCAAAGGAGGTTCACATATGGATGGTTCATTTTCTGGTTCTACCGATCCTATGGTACAGAAATTAGCAAATGAACTTCTTGCTTTAAAGAAACAAGTATCTTAGAATTCCTACCCTGCACCGTACAAGGATATCCCAAGAAGGACATATCCTAATACTATTGCCAGTTATGCTGCCAAAAATCAACCCAAGTTGCCTCCCCCTTCGGAGAGACTTGCGCTTGAGCCACCTCCTTCAAAGGCAGCACTTGGCTATTATGAGATTGATCAAAATGAGTCTTCTTATTTTGATTATCAGTCTGACGAAGTCACTCTTCCTCAACAAGAAGAAGAAGAAGTGACTGGCGACTCAACTATATGTTACATGCACTATGATGACTTTGTTGCTACCGAAAGGACTCATAGCCAAGCATTTGCTGTAACGACAAGATCCCAGACCTGGTTGGCCCAACAAGAAGCTGCAAAGATCGCAAGTGATTTACAACCACCTATTATTATTGCTAAAAGAGGAACACCGCTGCCTTATATTCCAAAGGATGCATAAAAAATCCAAGTAAGTAACAAAAGTCCTCCTCTTACTTCATCTGTTGATCCCAAGCCCAGTATGCCCAACCCCAAACCATTATTGGACAATGTTAATCCCTTTCTAGCTGGTTCATTTCAAGCCTTTGATATTATTGACCATGCTAGGACGACTAAGATTCAAATGTCCAAAGTTGAGTATTTATAAGCTAATCCCGATCAATTTGATAGATTAGCTGATTTTGTTAAAAGTAAGGAGACTCGTCCTATATTTGAAAGCACTATCCCACAAGAACCCAAGAATTTGCCCAATCATTTGGTGACCATTCCATCTACCACCCAAGGAAAGATAGAACCTTTCTACATTTCTTTGTTGATCAATGGTTTTCAATTGAGCAATTGTGTCTTGGATTCTGGTGCTTCTGATAATGTCATGCCCACAAAAGTTGCTCAAGCTTTGGGGCTAACCTTGACAAAAAATTTTGGTCATTGTTATTCCATGGAGAGCAAGCAAGTGCCTCTTATTGGGCAAATCAAGGATGCTCAATTTGCATTTGCTGCTTTTTCGGATAATAAAATAAAGATGACTGTGTTGGTCGCTGACGTTCCTATGTCTTATGGAATGTTACCTAGCCATAATTTTTGTAAGGATGTTGGAGGTGAACTCAACATGGATATGACGGAAGCAAGAATACCTGTCAAAGGTGTTGTGCAGAAGTTAATTCCTGAAAGAGAAACCAAGTACACGGTTGTCAAGTCCAATGACCCTCATGCTCAGATTCTTTTTGAATCTTCGGGTTTTGGGAATTATTATTTCCATATAGATGAAATTTCAGAATTTGCTGAAGATTACCCTCCTAGTAGCTCTGACATTTCACTACTTTCAGCAAATGAAAAGTTTGTTGATACTGATTAGGACCAAGCATCAGAAGATGGGTCATCCAGTTTGTATGTTATGGTTGAAGAAGTCGCATCTTCACTTACTGATGAAAGTATTCCATTACCTCCTTGACAAGATGAGTTTCATCCTTCATCTATTCAAGAGGAAAGTTCATCCTCTCCTATGGAAGAAGATGATAACTTTTCCTTTCATAATGCACCCATCTCGGATGAAGGCAGCTCTAATCATTCCAATGAAAACAATAGTTCAAATGATGTATGGACTCTTGAATTTGATGGCAGCTGCGCTATGAATGGATTTGGAGCTGGTGTAGTTCTTATATCTCCCAAGGGAGAGATCTTCCCTTACTCTTTCAAGTTGCAATTTGCTAATACCAACAATACGGCTGAATATGAGTCTCTTTTGTTAGGAATGAGTGTTGCATTGAAAAGAGGAATCGAAAACCTTCATGCCCAAGGTGATGCAGAATTAATTGTTTGTCAAGTAAGAAACATATATCAAACTAAGAATGACAGACTCAAGCATTACCGCAATTTGGTATGGGAGAATATTGAAGATTTCAATTCTTTCAATATCTCAGTTGTTCCTCGTGAATACAATGATAGAGCTGATTCTCTTGCTATTTCAGCTACTTCATTAATTCCCCATCTTGACTTTGGTCAAGATAAATATATTATTGAGATAATTTGCAGACCTAGTGTGCCTAACAATTGGGATCATTGGCAGATCTTCAATGATGATAAACAAATCAATAATTTCTTGCAAGCTGAGGATGGTTTCAACAACCTGTATTTTGAAGGAAGTAATTCTCCTACTTCTTCGTCATCAGATTCAATGTCTGATACATCATCTGCATCAAATGAAAATATCCTTCAGCTGAAAGAAAATAAAATTCCCAAGGGGTTGGTTTCTCTTGAAATTTTTTTTCGATCAACATGATCGTTATATCAAGAGACGACAACAAGAAACTACTGATTCTCCTATGGGATATGAGAAATATAATATTGGATCTGATGGAGATCCAAAGTTTGTCAATATTGGCAATAACTGCACTTCAGATGAGAGAGATTAGTTTATTCAGCTTTTGTGCCAATACCATGATGTCTTGGCATACTCATATGATGATCTAAAATCCTTCCAACCCAAGGAAGTGCAGCATGACATTCCTCTCAAGCTTGGTGCAGAACCTTTCAGGCAAAAGCAACGCCAGTATAATCCAAAGATTTCAGGTACCATTCTTTCTGAAGTTCAAAAGATGCTTGATGCTCGGATTATCTTTCCCATCCATCATTCAGCATGGTTGGCGAATATAGTACCAGTTTGTAAGAAGAATGGAGAAATACGTATCTGTGTTGATTTCAAAAATCTTAATCAGCTATCACTCAAGGACAATTATCCATTGCCAATCATGGATCAAGTCTTGCAAATAGTGACTGGTTTCAAGATGCTATCTATGCTAGATGGATTTTCAGGATACAATTAGATTGAGGTTAGTGAACCTGATCAACACAAGACTACATTCACCACTCCGTGGGGTATATTTGCATACCACAGAATGCCTGTGGTTGATCAATGCAGGGGCTACTTTCCAGCGAGCTATGGACTTGTCTTTCCATGGTATTGTGGGAAGGTATATTGTAGTATATCTTGATGATCTTACTGTCTTTTCTAAAGATCATGAGAATCATCTTTTTCATCTACAAGATGTACTTGAAAGATGTCGCAAGCACGACATCTCTCTTAATCCCAAGAAGTCAGTTTTTGGGGTGACAGAGGGAAAAATTCTTGATCACATTGTTTCCAAGGAGGGTATAAAAGTTGATCCTGAGAGGGCTAAATCTATTCAGAATCTCCCTTTGCCATCCAACAAGACTGTTGTTCATTCCTTTTTTGGTAAGGTAAATTTTCTATGAAGATTCATTCCTGACTTTGCGGAGAAGACTCATCATATTGTGGACATGATGAAAGGAAAGTCTTCTTTCCATTGGAATTCTAAAGGAAGGGTAGCATTCAATGAAATCAAAGATGCAATTGCTCATGCACCGATGTTGGTTTGTCCCAATTACACCAAGGAGTTCATCATGTATAGTTATGCTTCCGAACATACTCTGTTAGATATTCTGATGCAAAAAAATTCAGAAGGAATTGAATCTCCTATCGCTTTCATGAGTTGTCCATTGAAGTCTCATGAACTCAAGTATTCCTCTATTGAGAAGAATGCTTATGTGGTTGTTAAAGTAGTTAAGAACTTCCATTTTTACATCTTGAATTCTCATACCGTTGTGTTAGTTCCTGATACATCAGTCAAATCTATCTTAACACAACATGAGTTTGGCACAAAGAGAGGAAATTGGATTGCTAAAATCCAAGAGTATGACTTGGAGATCAAGCCTACAAAGCTTGTTCGAGGAAGAGGACTCTGTCAGCTGATGGCAGAAGGTATTCCAGAGAAGCAAGAATTGGATGACTCTGAAGATCTTCCCAAGGTGCTGTTTGTTAGTACCACTGATGAATGGTACTCTAATATAGCATTTTTCCTGACTTATGGCGAATGTCCACAATATTTGACATTCAAGGAAAAAAGAAGTATCAAGTTGAAAGCTGCGAACTTTGTATTATGGGATACTATTTTGTACAAAAAAGCCATTGACGATACTTTCCTCCATTGTGTTGACAAAGCACAACAAACCAAATCGCTAGAGTCTTTCCATGACAAGGCTTGTGGTGGACATTTTTCTGCGCCAGTGACTGCTCACAAAATTTTGAGAGCAAAATATTATTGGCCTACACTCTTTCAAGATGCTTTTTGGTGGGTACGTAAGTGTGTACATTATTAGTAGTTTGTAGGCAAACCAAAGCTTGCAACATTACCATTGAAGCCGGTTATTGTTGAAGAACCTTTCCGAAAATGGGGCATTGATTTCATTGGTGTGATCAATCCCTCCTCAAGTGCAGGTCATTCCTATGTCCTTACAACTACTGATTATTTCACCAAGTGGGTGGAAGCCATACCAGTAAAGAACTCTACTTCTGAGGTAGTATTTAGATTCCTCAAGGAGAATATTATTTCCAGGTTTGGTGTTCCATTCAAAATTGTGACTGATAATGCAGCCACCTTTTCTTCCTCAAAAATTTCACAATTTTGCTTTGAGTATAATATCTTGTTAACTCATTCATCTGATTATTATCCCCAAGGAAATGGTTAGGTGGAATCTAGTAACAAGAATTTGATTACTATTATTCGCAAGCTTGTGGAGGAAAATCAAAGGTCCTGGCACAAGGCTCTTTTTGATGCTTTATGGGCGGATAGGATTACACCCAAAAGGGCTATTTGTATGTCACCATTTCAACTTCTTTATGGGATCAATGCAGAAATACCCATCACTTTGGAACTTCCTACTCTCAAGTTGTCTAAAGCAATTGAGGATCAAACTTATGAGAATGCTTTAGACAAAAGGATCTTGTATCTTTCTCAACTGGAAGAACAAAGAACACAAGTGGTAGACCGAATTGCTCAGCATCAACAACAAGTCAAAATTCTTTTTGATAAGAAAGCAAAGCAAAAAGGATTCCAAGTTGGTGATCGTGTTTTACTTTGGGATAAGTGAAGGGAACCGAAAGGTTTACATGGCAAATTTGATTCTCTTTGGCGAGGACCCTTCACTATTCACCGTATTGCTGGAGAAGATAGTTTTATCTTGGCTTATCATGATGGTACACCATTTGCGTTGCCTTATAATGGTCAGCATTTGAAGCATTACTTTGAATGAAGATTCAAGGTAACTTCTTGTAAATAATGTCTTTCTCTTGTTTGTTTTTCGTCTTTTGTTTGTTTGTTTTTGCTTTGTTTGACTCTATGACCCAATGGATAAGAGGAAGGCACTTAGAGTTCTAGATTCTTTTCTTTCATAATCTTGAAGGATAAATGAAAGAATTCCCTAGTCAGAGCCAATTGTTGTCCTCATTTTTACTTCCAAAAATGAAGGACCACTATGTTAAAATTTTTGTGAAAAAATGAAAAATTTTACTCTGTGGCATGCTTCTCGAGGCAAAATTTTGATTAATCCTTGGATTGGCTTAATCCTCAATCCATCCTCAAACTAAGTTTCAAATTTCGTCGAATTATGGGTTTGTTTGCTATGCCTTTCCTTCAATTTCGGGTTTTAAAACCCCGACTGCAGGTGGAGAATTTTCTTCAAACTGCAAGTTTTGATGATATTCATTGTTTTGGTCTTTGTAGGAGAATTTTTGACTTATTACATGTGCACTTTTATTTCAAATATGTTACTTGTAATTTGTTTTAAATTTCCCCTTTGTTGTTTTTATCTTTTTATTGTTTTTTGGTCATGTTTAGTTAAAATAGGGATTTTTTGGCTCAATTGCAAGTAAACTTGCAGTTTGGTCAAAAAACCCCTACTTTAATGGTTTTACATGTAATAGGGATTTTAAATCCCCATTACATATGTGCAAGTATTTCTAACTTGTTGTAGGGATTTTTTTTCCCTTTTACAAGTAATTTAAATTTGCAGTTTGCTCCAAAACACTCGATTTTGCCTTGCAAGTGCATTTTTGACAATTTTAAACTTGTCATTTGTCCAAAAAAACCCGATTTTGGCTTGGTAAGTGAAAAAGTAAAAAATAAAACTTGCAATTTGTGTAAAAAAACCCGATTTTGGCTTGTAAGTGGAAAAAGTGAAAATAAAACTTGTTATTTCCTCCCCAAAACCTGATTTGCATGATTTTTGGCAATTCGAACTTGTTGTTTGTCTTCCAAAACTCGATTTGCATGAAAAATGGATTTGTTGAAGATGTCAAAGCAATTTTTTGGGGAGATTTGCTGGAGATGCAAGGTGTTTAGGATTCTATCCTAGTCTCATGCATTTACAAACACATTTTTCACCATTTAGAGTTTATTATTACTAGTTTTTTGGAGCTAAATCAGCAAAAACATGGTTCTTTCAATCCACATTTTGGGCATTTTTTACTCCACAAGTCTACATTCTCCTAAATCATTTTCCCTTCTCTCACCTAGGCATGGAGTTTGGGATAGGATTCAAGCTATTTAATGATCCATTAATGATGCATTGAATACCACATTTTTTGCAAAAACTTGATTCCTTTGGCTGCAAATTCGAAGGGTTTAAATGCCACGAATCTTTGATAAGATGAATCATTTTTGCTTTCCATTCTAAGTTGTTTGGATTTGAGGAAGATTTGACCTCTTCTTGTGCCTCCAAGTTTGCATTTTGTTGCCACGTTTTTCATATAAGACATTCTTGCAAAAATGTGTAAAGGGTTTGGCATTGCGGTTTGGGTTTGTTGATCGGTTTTGCTTCTTCATTCCAAGAATTGTTGCATTATTGGAGAAGCATTTTGCATTTTTAAGAAAGGTATGTTCTCTTTCCTTTCTTTCCTTCATTTTATTATTTTCTTGTTTTCTTAATTTTCGTTCTTAGTTGCATTTTTGGCATGTGTTGTTCTTCCCCCCAAAATTGGTTTTTGTGAAAGAAATCTTCCCCTTGGTATGCGATTTTTGAATTGCATTGTTCTTCCCAAAATTCCCTCTTTACTTGTATTCGGGATTTTTAATCTCGATTACAAGTTCGCTGGAAATTCTTGTTCTTCCCCTACGGTTAAGGAATTTAACCATTTTTGGTTAAAATTCCAAGTTGAGAAGTGTGAAATACCCCTCCCTTGCAAATTCGAGTTTTAAAAACTGGATTACATGTTGAAGAGTTCTTCCCATTTTCATGAAAATAACTTTCCCAGATTTTCCCATTTCTATCCATTAATGTTCCCCATATCCATACTTTCCATTTCCATCATTTCCCACAAGTCAAAACCTCATTTTTCGTGCATTTCTCCATTTTTGAATTTACAAGTGTACTTGTATTCGGGTTTTAAAACCCCGATTGCATGTATGTCCTTTCCAACTTGTATACTTGCGAAAATTCTCCCACAATCCAAAATTGGTCAAAGTCAAGATTTTTCCATTTCTACATATTTCCCCTCTTCCTCTCTCAAAATCGTGAAATTCAAAAATCAAATTTTTACCCATTTGAAGAAGGAAGAATGATATTTGTAGCTCACTATGATGTTGCCTTAACTCTTTTAAGTCTTCACCACAGCATTCCAGGTTCACAATCAATGTCAGATTTGTCGGCATCTCCAACTCCAAAGAAAATGAAATACAAATATGACAAATATCAGAATGAGGTTGCACCTTCCCAGGTTTCTTCTCCTTTGGATCGCATCAGAGACACAGAGATAGGGCACGTTCATATGGCAGAATTCATCAACAGAGTAGAAGATCCACAGGATAACAACTTGCAGCGGCTGTTGGACAACCATATCCTTCATGTATCTTCCTTTCCAGTGGCTGCCCTAGAACCTGAGTTCCTTCTTGCATGCGCCCATCATTTGGACAAGGAATCAAGAGTCATAAAAAATGATGATGGTGAAGCTATAATTCATCTTGATGCAGATACAATCAAGAAGGTCTTCAGAATACCTCCTGCACCTGTTTATATGGAAATCACCAAAGAAAGTGTAGCAGAGTATTATGTGAAAAGGGAAAAAGATTGCAAGTGACACATCAATAGGTGGATCCAAGAGCCACGTCCTTCCTTCTCAAGGTGGGAAAAGTTGTACCGTTGTGATTTCAAATGGGAGATAAGAGACACCATCACTCTTCTCAGCAGGATGATGGGCCTTGAGCAATCCAATGTCTTTGAGCCATGGATGTATCAAGTCATTATGTTCATACGACAGTCACATCACATTTCATGGGGGGAAGTCATTAGCGATGCCTTGTGCGAACAACTTGCAGCAGTTCCTACCACCATGACCTTCTTCATGAATTCTTATTTGGTATATTTAGCAGCATCACTTAGACACTTTCCAAGTCTTTCTACCAAGGGTGATTGCTCGCTTATACCAGTTTGGGAATATTATGACCAGTTGCCATTGAAACCCAGTAGACTGCATTTTAGAAGGGTCCAAGATACATTCTTCGGATAATTCATGTGTCAGTTTGACATGGATCTCAGGAACAAATGAGTATCGGATGAGGCATGGGTCAAGGTGTCTGAGTATGGGTGTTTGTTCCTCCAATTTCCCACCTTCACTTATATGAGGATTGGATGCTATGATGGTCAGCCATACATGCTTCCAAGATACCCAACCGATAAGATAATTCTTATGGAGCTGGGAAGAAAGATCATGGTTGTTCATACTTTTCAGTTTGCTAGACACAAGGTTGGAATGGTGATCTCTACCACAAACCCATTAAAAATTGGTTGATACTCCCTTGTCACATCTGTGAAGGCTAAGGCCATGGAGGCTGAATTGTAGGAAATCAAGCTTAAGAGGTTCAAACCTAGAGCTGATTTTGATTATAGAGGTATGAAGGAGAAGATCAAGAAATCCTTTGTGCATGTTTATCACATTGAAGACATTTGGGTAGATCTTCGCATAGAAGACGAAGTTCTGAAGATGGATTACTGCAGGCTCACTGTTGAGCAAATTGTTGACTTGAACTTGGCAGATATCCCACAAGGGATGATCGATAACGGGCATATACTTGATCCTGAATACACTTCACGGAGGGTTGAGGAAGCTCCACTTCCTTTGATCGAATGGTCACACAAGGAGTGCATCTCCATCCTTGACAGATTTCAGCCTATCTTGGCCAACACTAAAGCATGGTTGAAAAGTAGTGTTGTTAGACTTATCAAAATCAGGGTTGGTAAAGAAGATGATTCTACGGGGCCTCTTGGATGAAAGTCTAAGATTCAGATTGATAATAAGAAGGGTTCTTCATCTTCGGGCACAAGAATCAAGTTACGAGTCAGTCGTGTAGTAGTGCATCCTCCTAAGGAGATGACTATTCATGGGAAGGAGAAATCACGATTCCATGTTTAGGTGATCGATCTGGATAATTCAGAAGAGGGGCAACAATCTGATGATGCTCCTAAGTCTCCAATTTCAGACTCGCCTCACGAGGTCATTCCTCTAGTTTCCATTGAGATGCCTCTTTCTCCTCTTGATTTGCTCGTAGATGAGTCTCCTTATAATGCAGTTCCCATTTCAGCATACGAGCCTTCTCCTGATCGACAAAAAGAACGTGTGTTGAAAGTTCCTGAAGATAATCCCACTTGCATTCAGTTATCAGAAATTGATACTTCCACTTCTGGTTTTGAAGAATTCATGAGGCAATCTTCATGTCCATTGGTAACTGAGCAAACTGTGGTCGCTGTCCAAATAGATATTCCTCCCAGGGTGACCATGGAAATTGAAATAGAAATTGCTTCTCCTTTGCCTACGGCTGCTACTGGAAGTGAGTTGATGAGTTTGTCTCCATGGCTTAGTTCTTTCACTCCAAAAAGGAAAAAGCAAGAGATCTCACCTAATGCCTTTGACTACCAACAACTCAAATAGTCCAGATCCAAAGTTGCTAAGAAGGCCAAGACTATCTCTAGGGTAACTGTTGATAGCAACAAGATGAAAGTAGCTGAAATTGTGGAACCTATTGCAGATAAGCCACTTGATGAAATGTCAGCTATTGATTATAAGGTTACAAGGATAGAATTGGGCAAGCAAACACATGAGGTCATTAAACATGATGCTCAGTTTTCTGTTGCTTCACTGGTGCAAAGGTGTGAGGATCTTCTTGCAAAGAGAGACAAGCTAGAAGAGGAAAACCAACAACTTATGGCAGCCATTCATAAAATCACAAAACCTGCTACTGAAGGGAGTAACTCAATAGGTTCTTCTAGTTCCCAAGAATCAATTCGTGGAGTGGAAAGGGTTGCTCACAAAGTACAAGCACTAGATTCCTGGGTTGATCAGCTTCACGATCAATGTGTACAAGTAGTAAAAGATATTTTTCAAATAATGTCTAAGTTGGAAACCATTGAGGAGAAACTGGATCAGACTTCTAACACTTTCAAAAAGAATTTGGAAAGTGTTGAGAAAAGTCTAACAATCTGGCGTACCATGCCCCAACAACAGTTGAGTATTTTGCAAGAGCACGCCATCATCTCTTCTAGGGTCATGTACTTGGAATTTGAAGAACTCATGGAAAACAAGACCCTTGTTCTTAAATCCCTCATTGAGGAGATCGGTGATGCAAGGAGATTCTGGGATGAAGTTTATCGAGGTATTGTCTCACATTGTGAAAGGGCCTCTTGCAATGTAGTAAGTTAGGATGGAGAGATGATTCCAGAAGAAGAAGTTCTTGCTGATTTACAGATGAGGATTCATAATGAATGGAGGAGTGAACAATTCTCGGCAGCTTCAATTCAAGCATTGATGAAACACCAAGCCTTTTTGCATGAAATCCTGTCTATCCTGGATAAAAACAATTCCACGCTCCTTCATTGTCACGACACTATTATGAAGACTATGGTTGTTGCCAAGAACACCCATGAACCGAATCCTGAGGAACTACCTGCGAGCATCTGGAAATTTCAAGGATTCGTGTCTTCACAAAATGCAACTTAAGTGTTTTTCAACACTTAGTTGAATTTTCCCTCTTTTGTAATCTTTAGTTGTATTTTAGTTTTGACAAGTTACATGTAAACATATTTTTTGTAAAATGTAAGTTACACATTACTTGCGCTTTTGTAATCACATGTAAGGCAACTACAAGTTGTATCTGATTAGGACTGTAGTTGGAATAAGTCTTAGTTATTTGGAGTAACTCTTAGTTAGTTAATGAAGTCTCAGTTAGTTATTAAATGAGTCTTGGTGGTTGAGAGAGTCTGTCAAGTTAGTTAGGATCCTCCCACCTTTTTCTCAAGGCTCCTCTTCTATAAATACTTGAGGATTCCATTGTAATCTTTATCTTTTGGAAAGCAAGCAAAAACTCTGCTAAATTTATAGCAAGAAGTCTTTGAGCTTATGTATGTGGATTGAAAGTTTTTGAAGAATAATAAAGAAGGATTACTCAAGTTTTGAGTCTTTGAGCTACATGTTTGAGTTTGAATCTTTTATTTCTTCTATGCCAAGTGTTTCTAAAGGAGCTTAGTCCAATCTGACTTGAAGTCTTTGAGCTGCAAGTAGAGAAGATTAATTAAAATAGGAAACTCTCTTGAAGGAGCAGCAAGTCTTTGAGCTTGCGTCTATTCTTGAGGAAAAATTACTGTTTGATAAGAAATAGCAGCAAGTCTTTGAGCTTGCATTAGTTCTTGTCTTTGTGTTGAAAGAATAGATTATTCTAGTCTTTGAGCTGTTATCTTTTATTCGTTGTAAAAATTTAGTATAGCAAAGGGTAGATAGGACTTCAAATAGTCAAGTCTTTGAGCTTGATATTGCTGTCCTGTCCCGAAGGAAGTGACAGAAGTCTTTATGCTTTTAGGAAACTTCATTTCCTTTCTCTTATTTCACTTGAAAGTGGTTACTGTTGTTATTCAATCGCTATCTTTTTCTGTGAAGAGAAAAGGATATTGTCTTTCTTGAAAAGAGAAGAAAGATTGCTGTCCCATCCCATTTTATTTTCCAAGTTATAGTTAGAGAGGGGGAGCCTTCCCTTAATTAGGAGAGTTTTTACTCGTGTGCTATGGTTGAAACCACAATTTTGTATATTTCCCCAAGTGTACAAAATTTTCAACCAACAAGATATAGACTTAGCACCAATAAATGATCCTAATCCTTGGTTATTGTCAATACTTTTGCCAAGAGAAACAAATCCAACTCCTCCATTTGAGTCATATGAAGAAAAACTACAATGACTAATACCAAGCTTAAGAAGGGTATCCACAATACAAAGGAGGTCCACTAATCAAACTCAGCTACAAGAACAAGAGGAGATGAGTGACATAGTCTCAAAAAGTGAAACATACATAGAAAGTGTGACAGATTCTCATGACTATGAATTCCCATCTGATAATGATGACAACCCACAAGCAATTTATGATGAGAACATATCAAGTCATCCAAATAACTAAGTATGCATGTTATCAGGATCTTATACGACAAAAGGGAACAATGACCTACCTCTTATGCATCCATATTTGATTGACTTGGGGCAAAAAGAAAAGCCACAAATAGATTGGTTCCAAAATGATGAAGTCATAGATGAATTCTTAGGTGCAAGGGACAAACTCCCTCATGATGATCACAAGATTGTCTTTGAAATAGATCTAGACAGAATTGCATATTTTAGAGAAGCAAGCTCCTCTTCTAGTCAAGACAATGATAATGAAGCGGAACACATATCTCATAACAGAATGGACACTCTTCCTCTTGATAATGAACAATTAGCATTATTGTTAGAAGAAACCAAAGAAATCAACATCAGTAATACTGAAAAAGTTCATAATATACACCTAGCAAAGTCCCTAAATCCAACAGAAAGATAATTTTATCAAATTCTTTAAGCAAAGACCCAACAATTTCGTATGGCCTTATGAAGATATGCCAAGGTTAGATCCTAAACTGGTCTTACATCATTTGCCATTACTTGCAGGAGTAAAACCGTATAAGCAGAAACTCGGGAAGATGCACCCTCACATAGCTTTGTTAGTCAAAATTGAGCTACAAAAAATGTTAGATGTGGGTTTCATTAGGCCAGTAGACTATGCTGAATGGATTCCAAATCTAGTCCCATTATCCAATCATAGTGGAGGTATCGGGATCTGCACTGACTTCAGAGATCTCAACAAAGCTTGCCCAAAGGATGATTTCCCACTCCCTAACATAGACATGATAGTGGACTTGACAACTGGAATTGAAATGCAGTTTTTCTAGTTATAATCAAATGAGAATTGCATAAGAAGACCAACCTAAGACAACATTCACTTGTTCGTGGGGAACATATTGCTAGAATGTGATGCCATTTGGCCTTAAAAATGCAGGTGCTACTTATCAAAGGGCAATGACCACCTTATTCCATGACATGATACACATAATCATGGAAGACTATGTAGATGATATGCTAGAAAAATCCAACACAAGAGATGATCATCTAAACATATTGGCTAAAATCTTTGATATAATTGAGCAATACAATGTACGACTCAATCCAAAAAAATGTGTATTCGGAGTAACATCCGGAAAACTCTTGGGATTTATTGTATCCAATCGTGGCATTGAAATAGATCTAGAAAAAGTAGAAGGCATTTTAGTCATGTAGTCACCTACTACACACAAGTAGCTCAAAATTCTGCAAGGTAGATTACAATCCATAAAGCATTTCATTGCCCAATTGGTAGAAAAGTGCCAACCATTTCAACACCTTCTAAAGAAGGGTGTCACATTCAAATGGACATAGCAATGCCAGGAGGCATTCCAAAAACTAAAAGAATATCTTTTTTCCACACCAGTCTTGGTTCCACCCATGCATGGGAAATCATTACTCCTGTATATAGCTGCAACAAATTCCTCCTTAGGTGCTCTTCTATCACAACATGATGAACAAGGAAAAGAGAGAGTTGTCTATTAAATCAATAGAACACTCCTTGGATACAAACTCAATTACACACCAATAAAAAGAGCATGTATTGCAGTAGTTTTTGCATCACAAAAAATGAGACATTATATCTTGAGTCATAAAGTCCAACTAATTGCACACTTTGATCCACTCAAATACTTGATGAATAGAGAAGCTTTAACTAGAAGGCTTGCCAAGTGGGTCATGATACTTAGTGAATTCGACATTGAATATGTCGACATAAAAGCCATTAAAGGACAAATCATAGCAGATCAACTTGTAGAAGCACCCCTACAAGACAATCATCCAATGGTGGTATACTTTCCAGATGAATCAATATTTACACTATCAGCACAAACACACTGGAAACTATTCTTTAATGGGTCTCACACAAATCATGGAGTAGGAGCAGGAATTCTATTCATAACTCCTCAAGGAGATTCATTTCCCAAATCATTCAGAATCAACTTCCCTTGCACCAATAACATTGCTGAATATGAAGCCCTAGTGGCAGGACTCTGTATTGCACTACAGTGGAAAATCATGGAACTTCAAGTCTTCGAAGACTCACAACTTATTATTAATCAAATCAATGATGATTACAATACAAAAGATGATAAGCTAACACCCTAAAAAAAAATTAGTAGAAGAATACAAACAACACTTCACCAATGTAACATTTGAATAAATACCAAGAGCACAGAACAAAGCAATTGATGCAATGGCAACAATAGGCTCTCTCTTGGATATGCCACATGATGGAACTCACTTTGCATTTCAAGTGGAACAACTCATTGTGCCAACTCATGAAATACCATCCACTGAATATATATGTATGATAATAGGACTTGAGTACCCATGGTATAGAGATATATATGCATACTACATGATCAATATATACCTCTTGATCTTTCACGGAATCAAAGGAAGGCACTCATCCGACAATCGTCAATACATTCAATCATTGCTGACACTTTGTACAGAAAAAGTGTAGACAACACCTTACTCAGATGGCTCAATGTTGAGGAGGCACAAATTACCCTGAAAGAAGTTCATGATGGCATATGTGGGGCACATTATTCTAGACCAGCCCTAGCAAAAACACTGTTATGAACAAGTTATTATTGGCCTACAATGGAAAAGGACACTTGCAAGTATGTCCAAACATTTGAGCAATGCCAAATGCATGGAAACCTGATTCATGCACCTGCTCAAGATCTTCAGCCAATAACATCACCATGGCTATTTTCACAATGGGGATTAGATCTTGTCGGGAAAATAAACCCTACCTCCTCCAATAGACATAAGTTTATTCTCATAGCTACTAAGTAATTCACAAAATGGGTTGATGCAATCCTGATGACCTTCACAACAGGGAAGCAAATAGCTAAATTTATTTTGAATTATATCATTTGTAGATATGGAGTTCCCATGTGCATTATAACTGACAACTGACGACCCTTCAAAAATCAAGAATTAAGTGAACCCTGCAACCAATTTCACATCCAACAGTGTTTTGCAACACCCTACTATCCCCAAAGCAATGGTCAAGCTGAGGCAACAAACAAGACTATTCTAAATTTTTTAAAGAAAGTTGTCAATGATACCGAATGAGATTGGCATCTCCAACTAAATCTAGCTCTCTGGGCCTATCGAACTGGTTTCCACACAGACACTGGTACCACACCTTACTTTTAGTTTATGGTTTAGAGGCTATTTTACCTATTGAGGTAGAATTGACATCACTAAGAGTCTCTATGAAAAACATTATCTCAGAAGAAGACTACAGAGTAGCACGCTTACAAGAACTAGAATTCCTAGACGAAAAATGACAAAACACTCTAAATCGTTTACAAGGATATAAAAACAGAATGAGAAGAAGCTACAGTAAAAGAGTGAACCCACGTTGCTTTGAGGTAGCCTACATTGTTATTAAAGAAAATCAAAGGAATCTCATTGAACATGAAAAACCAGGAAAGTCCGAGCCTAACTCATTAGGTCCTTTGGTTATAACCAAAGTAGTTGGAAACAACAGTTATCATTTGCAAACGATGGAGGGAGATCCACTCCCCGATCCCATTAACAACATGCACCTAAAAAGATATTACATCTAAGGGTGGGTTCACTTCAATTTTCAGTACTGCATTTGCATATTTCTTTACTGCACTGCATATCTTCATTTCATAATACATCATAGTTGCTTGCACAACATATAGTTGCATACTATTATTGCTTTCTCATTTAGTTGTACCAATAGATAAACAAGATGATTTTCTGAGTTGTTCACCTATTTGCAATGAAAGGAAATAAGTTGGACTCATTTCCTAGATACTTGATCATGAAGTCTTTAAGAGGCCTTTAGTCATTCAGTTTCAAACATTGCCTTGTCATTGAGCTTTATCTATGGTTGAGCAGAGGTTTCACTATTGAACCTTGTTACCCAAAATCTATAATTTTCTATACCTCACACATTAATCAATGCTCTAAGTCATTACAGATACCTGGTTGGTCACGTGGCTAGTAAAAAATCAATAAACTCTACTTTAGCGCTGCTCTAATTATCATACCCATGTAGGTTTCATTACTTCCAAGTCAAGGCAAGAAAATGAAGAAAAAGAAAAGAAAAATACTATGCCAATTTCCATCAAAAGGAAAAATAAAAATGATATATTACTGAAATATCACGCATACAAGTGTGATAATAAAAGGCTTGACTATGGGAACATACAAATAACTCCATCAAGGCTATGGACGCCTCCTGGAAATGGAGCAATATTTGAGAGATTATAGTGCATAACCTCGTTGGGGCCCTAAAAGCTTGCTGGCAGCGAGGCTCTATCCATGATGCTTTTGAAGTTAAAATAACTTACGTAGCTAGCCACATAGGATTCCAAGGGTCTTTGATGGTTATAAGAGTCAGAACGAATTCAAATGCACACACATTGGCAAAACAAGATCAAAGTTTCAAGAATTGATAGAGAAGTTTTCCGTGCCTCTATTCATAAATCTTGGTTACACAGTGTGTTAAATTGGATGATCTAAAGCCTTTTGAGAATGGATTGAACTCCTATCTTTGAAATGTTTCACACCTTCAATTTAATCAATGCATTTTAGAACTTGGGGCAAACACATTCATCCTTGTTTAGGAACTGCATCTTCATATCGCATATTGAATTAGCATAATTTGCATTTGAAAATTTTATTGTCTCCACCACATTTTGCAGATCATCATGTCATCACAGGTTTGCATGCTTGGGGGCATAACAGAAAAAATAAAAAACATTAAGATAAAGTCCTAAAAAAATAAAAAACATTCAAATAAAGTCCTAAAAAAAAAAAAAACATTTAGATAAAGTCCTAAAAAAATCCAAAACATTCAGATAAAGTCCAAAAAAAAATCCAAAACATTTAGATAAAGTCCTAGAAAAATTAATCCAAAGACAATCAAATATCGTTTCGCAAAATCCAAAAACATTCAAATATCAATTAAAAAACTTGCAATAAATCGTCTCGCAAGAATCAAACACCCTAGCAGATATCCAATAAACACTCCGCACAAAGTTAAACAAAGGATACAACTATATTGTCAAATCATCTACAATCAACCTGATCAACTATCTAATCTATCGAATCACTATCAAACTATCAACGTGATCACCATCTTGTCTTAAACAAAATTGGTACACTCAAAACCAGACAGGTCAGTCTTAAACGGGGTCCAAAACTTCTGAAACTAGACATTATAAAAATCACATCAAACATATCAAAGCAAAGACATAGTCAGTTGAGCTGTTGAGTTTTGTCTAGTTTGGTTGAATCTTTTATCAAATTGGTGAAGATCATTGCTTTTAGCTACTCAAGGATGTCCAAAAAAGTGACTAGGGGAGTCGTGATGGGCATCATCCTTTTTCTTTGTTTAATGTTTGTGGTTTGGACCAATGAAGTTATAGGGCAATTTCTCTAGTGGGTGTCTGTGATAGGAGCATTCAACTTGTGAATGCCACACATACCTTGACCCCTAGCGTAATTCCCAGACTAGAGGGTTCGATCCTTGTCTGCTACTTGTTTGTTTCTTGCAATGAGATACCTATACATCTTGGTTCTTCATACCCTGGTGTAATAAGCTTCGTTGTTACATAATAAGGCTCAATGATGATAATGTATTGCACTACGAATAAAGCAATGAAGACTTTTTCTTCAAAATCTTATCAATCAAATTATTTCCATCATATCTACTTCTGGAATAAATAAAGGTTGGTTGAATTGATTTATCATTTCATATCATTTCTTCTAATCTATTCTCCATCTAACAACTAACAATTCTTCCAATTTCACCTATTTTGACACAACAAAAAATTTCACTTTGCATTATGTTGCATTAGTCCATTGCATTATCACAAGAATGTCATCAATCATCACATAAAGATTCATACATTGCAAAATAAAGGCACATCACATCACTACATTACATCACATTAGCATTAAATGCATTATCAAGTAAGCATAAAATTAAAAACCAAAACATTAGACAAAAAATATATCGCCAAATAACTCATCACCAAAAGTGCATATCATATATCTCATCAAAATGTGTCAGAATACATCGTATCTATGCTACATCATCAATAGCATAACATCTCAACCAATATTGCCTCTATCTTCAGGAGGATCCTACCCCAGGATGTCTCGATGATGTCCGAGGTGAACCCATAACACCACCACTACTGGCCCACCAAGAATTAGACCTACTAGAACCTAAACGACCTCTATACTCACTGAAACCAGGAGCTCTCTGTGCCTCAGGAACAAGACCATCATAGAGTTGTCTATAATACAAAGCCTCCTGCATAGCATAATAAAGTTTGTCTGACTACCTGTGTGCATTAGCACCCAGAGCAAAATGCTGGTCATAAGCAGTCTGAACCAACTGCATCCGCCTCACTACATCATCTCTCTCTCTGTAGCCGATCTCTCTCAATGGCTATCTTCTCCCTCTCACCGACTATCCGATCTCTTTGTGGTAAGCTCCTCCATCACCCACTGATACTGATCTCTATCCTCCATCTACTGCTACCGCAAAGTAGCAACCAAGTCCTCCAAACTCCTAACCTGAGCCCTCACTCCCTCCTCCTCATCATCTCCCTCTGCATCTCCTCTCTCCATAGCTTGGGGCATATCAATATCATATCCACCATCCCCCCCTCATCTCCATCTCTGCTCAATGAGCCTAATAATGACTCATCGCTCTCACTCCCACTCTCACCAGAACTGCTCATAGATGCAGTACCTCCACCGATATCCACATCCTCTCCTCCACCATCCACCTTCTCTACAACTTTTGCTATCAGATCTATCTGACCCCTATCTCATCTTCCTTGTCCACCATCTCTCCCTCCTCCGTCTGTTCGCCCTCTATCTCTCCCTCTCCTGACCCGTCCTCCACCATCTCTCCCTCTCCCTCTAGGATCCCTATCGTGTCTAATCTGCTAAGCAACAATCAAAATTGTCAGATATGTCAAAGGTATGGGCCTATGTTGTATCCACCATACACTATACTATGTTGTAGTCCCTGGATCCATGACACCAACTCGCCAATCCCACTGAACAGGAGAAAGAGCATCAAACTTGACAATGACAACATAAGGCTGCACACATGTACCCCAATCACCGATCTCGTGAGTAGTACGAGAAAAATAAGTTGTCACATCTGGATTACCCTTTATCTCTGCAAACTGTCGAAGTACACAACCAAGAAGATGCATATCAATAACCCTGTGACCACCAACATCTCGCCCAATAAGATATCTCTGCTATCAACAAAAAGGAAGATGATGGACATCATCATCCCAACTGGGACAAGTAAGATAAGGTATCCATGAGAAGTATTGTAATGTATCAATTTGATGACGCCAATACAAAATGTTACTCGACGCCCTATGTCTAACTCCAACAATGTATCTGTAAGCATATGGCTGCTCTGGATTTAAATCAACATGTATCATAGGACGAAATATAGCCATGTGCTCCCATGCCCATATATGGAGCAAGGTAACACCACATCCAATGGATTTCTGCTGCAAATATACAATCCCATGCATCTGATGATATAAAGTGGCACAAAGACAGGGACCCCAAGAAAACATTCATCTATCGATAACCATATTGTGAATCACTCGTCCCCATCCAACAGGGAAACTGTGGGTATGTCTATCATGGATCAATAATCCAACAATAGTGCAACCAATAACAACGGTGAGATCATCATAATCAAAATCATCCCAATGAATCTCATAACGACCTCGGATATGAAGATCATCTTCAGAACACTCAAATAGCGCACACAAAGCAGATACCCTGTCACTGCGGTCAAAAGTAACTTGGGCACCAAATATGGGAATGTGCAGAATACGCCACACATCCTCAAGTGTGATAGATGCCTCACCTATCGGAAGATGAAATGAACAAGTCTTTAAATGCCATCCCTCAATCAACGCAATAATCAAGGCCCTATTGGCCATAACCTCAGGCAAGTGCACTATATGATACAATCCAACCTGTCAAAGCAAATAAGTATCCTCTACATCTAACTCATGACATCGATCAAGACCATTTGGCCTAGTCTGTCTCGCGATCAAGACTGGATAATTCTCCTGCATTTGATAAAAAAACACAATGAATAAGATATATCATTCGCATCACGAGAAAACACAAAAATAAATTCATATTATGTCAAATGCGAAGTGATATAAGAAAATGCGAACTAATATTTTCAATTGCGAATCAATTAAGGCAATTGAGAACTAAAAATTTCAATTGTGGATCAATTAAGGCAATTGCGAATCAACAAAAGCAATTGCAGGCAATTTTATCAATTGTGAATTTATTATATCAATTGCAAATTATTATTATCAAATACAAATAAATCGATCATCAATTGCGAATTAGATAATTTTGACTCTTCCAGACAACGATAATTTTTTGGAAAAAACAAACAAAAAAGGGCATAATTTTTGAAAACTCACCATGTCGCCAGTGCCGAGAGGTCTCTGATATGATCGCACTTGCTTGGACAAATTCAACCTTGCTCTATGGCATGCCATCTCGCTCCAAGGACACAGAAAGCACTATGATCTTGAGGAATTCTTACAAAGCAAATGAGTGCAAATGAGCTCAAATCAAAACCAATTTTCAATATAAAGCTCAAAATTAGGGTTTTTGTCACCCTAACGGTCGTGGACCCCTCCAAATTAAACGCATTTGTAGCCATACCAAACAAGATTTAATTTTTACCAAACTTCACATTATCGATTACTAGCACAATTTCGAAAAAATGGTCTTCGTTCCACAAATTTTCGACCACTTTTTCTGAGGGGGCATATTTATACCCTAAATGTCGTCGGGGCATATTGGGGCAAATTGTTTTTCATTTTCTTTGAAACAACGTCGTTCCGACATTGTGCCAAAGAGGGGCAAATGTAGACACCTAAAATTGTCTCATTAATTCTACACTAATTATTCGTCTATTTAATTAAGTAATTCTTTAATTATTTGATTAAATTAAATATTTCTTCTAATCATCACATTTAACATTTCTGATCATCAAATTCCTATCATTTCATCATTTAATCTATTAACCCTATCTCAATTGTTAATTAAATATCAATTATTTAATTAATTGTGACATTTCCCTTAGTTAAATAATCTTTATTATTTAATTATTCAATTTCCTATGATTATATAATTTCATTTAAATTATTTAATTTATTAATTTAATTCTTCCAAATCCCCAAATTATAATTCCATCTTATTTCATTTCATTTTTCCCCGAATTCGAATTTCACTTCATTTCAATTAATTTCATTTCTTCCAAATATTCATTTCTTCCAGATTCATATTTCATCAAATTTGAATTTCAGTTAATTTCATGCGCATTTCAGCATTCGAAAGACCAAATTCAAATCCAAATTGAAAATGAAAATCAAATTCAATTTCAAAATCCTATAGCACATGCTAAAATCAAAATTGATTGATCAAATCAATTAACTTAGTTAACTCATCAATCTCCCATTTTCACTCAAAATCAACTTTTTACGACTAATCAATCATTTCAGTCTTCTAATCCATCTATTCAGTCTACTGATCAATCAATCCACTTATCTCTCCAATCAATTCAGTCATCTGATTCATCAACTCAGTCAACTGACTAGTCTATCCAGTTCACTAGCCAATCTATCTAGTTGACTCCTCAATCAACCCTATTAATAGATCAATCAAAATGAGTTAATAGATCAATCAATTTCAGTTGTCTATCAATCAACACTTGAGCTTAAATTCTCACCTCTTTTGTGTTGAAAATCTATAAATTCAACCTCATTCTTGCATTCAATCTAGAATCATAGTATTCAAAATGGTTGTCCATCTTATGCAGGAAATCGAGTACAATACTTGAGAGCCACCTACACCAACAACAATGGAGAAGAACAATGGAAGCACAAATGGAGAATAGGGAGTTTGATTATCTTAATTCTTTCACTTCTTTCATTTATTTCATTGCTTTGTGTTTAAAATCAGCTTGATTAGTTAAGTATTTTTGTGATTCATCCATTTAGCCTAATTAACTTACTTATATTTTGGTGTTGATGACCTCCTTTTAGTTTTAAAAATAAATAGTAAAAATTAATTAAAATATTTTAAAAAGTATATTTTTGAAAATTACACTTACTCATCTACAAAAGGATATTTAATTTTGTTTTATATTAAAATGGAATTGGGTAACACGAGGGCCAAGATCCACTTTCACACTAACATTGGAATACAAAATCACATAGAGGAGTGATCATATGTGACTAACTCTTGTGGAATAGAGTCGAGTGATACTTCTAGGGTTTCTATTCCTTCGTTGCTATGAAAGTGAATATGTAATGTTGAGAGAATGCAAGACTATGGTCAAAGTATAAAAGAAAATGAATGTAAAGTTATTGGAATAGACTTGTAAAATACTAGAACTAGAGCAAGAGACACAAAAATAGAGGAGAATTGGACTGTGTAGTTGTGATTAAATCCTAATGTTGATCTGGCCGAACCAGGGCGCCAAAGCACCTTGGTCTTTCGAGGTTGAGCTATTGTCAAGAGATCCCGTTCTTGAAGAATTCTGAGTGTCAAAAAATTTAGAGCAAAATTCTTAGGACCAATTTACCCTAGCACCTTAGTACTGGGACAAGGGTGCCCCATTGCCTTGGTCCCTGAAACTAGGTCTTGATTTTGGGGAAAGGCTGGTACCAACTTCATGATGCTTTCTGAGGTCTCTCAGCTTTGTCGAGTACCTATAACTACACCCACAAGACAAAAAATGGTAGGGTGGTGGTTATATAAGTGTTTGCCTTGGTCAACCCTCTATTTTGGTGATTTCTACCTCCACAAATAGCCAATATTATAATCAAAAAAGTGTGTGCTCTTGAATCTTAAGTGTTTGAATAAGATTGCTATGAGCTAAAAGGTCTAAAATACAAACTAGAGTCCTACTCAAATGTGTTAGAGTAAACCCTAAATGACTGTATTGAAATTGCTTTAAATCACAATTAGGAGGTAAATCTCAAGCAATTATGTAAATATGAAAACTAATATGAGGTAGACCTGAAGCTTAATGGAGAAACACAAGAACAACATGAAATCATACCCAATCCCTTAGGAAGAGGTATAAGCCAACCAATAGTCGATGATTCCTTTATCATCCTCCAATGTCTCTTGAATCTTCCATGGTTGAAAACATGTTGATGAAGACATGATAATTGATGAATTTGTAGATATGAGACTTCACCTAAAAGCAACACTTTCACTTCATAAGGATCTCCAATTTAAATGCTAGACTAGATTTCCAAATGAGCCAAAGACTTGCCTTATGTATGAAACCCTAAATTTGAATTTGATCAAAAGCTGACTTAGAATTGATATATTTCACATGGAGTGGGATTTGAATTAGATAAGATGACCAAATTATCCTCCTGAGATTTGGGGAAAGAAGTGCGGGACTAGGGTGGTAGGTCACCTTGGTCTTTGACAATATTTTTCCGCCTTTTGGAGAATGCAAGATAATGGGGTTCTAATTCTGATTCCAATTTGGTGGCTCAAACCATAATTCATAGATATGAAGAATATGCTTTGAAAGTTGAAAATGGGGTAAGATTAGGATTGAATCAAGATGAAATAACAAAAAGTGGCACACCTAGGATCAAGGGCCCAATTCATGGAATGTGAATTGATGGGAAAGTACCTAGGTTTAATATAATTGTTATTTAAATGCCTAAGGAAGTCCTATAATGCATAGTACAATGAGACATACTAAGGTGAGTGCTAACTAAGCATGGAATTGGACAACATAAGTAAGGGGTACAATTTACGACGCTACATATTTATTTTTAAATATTATTTATCAAGTTTTCCAAATACTTATTTAACAAGAATGGCTCCAAAGAACACTTTTGATTTGGAGAAGTTGTGGCCCAAATCTAATTTAGTTAGAATGAATCCCACTAGAACATATGTTTGACCAAAATTGACTTTAGTTGAAAAGACTTAAATTTATGTATTATAGTTCTTAAACAACCATTTGCAACCAACATATTTTCCTTAGGACATAATTTTACCAAGTCCCATGCCTAATTCTCATATAAGGATTTTGTTTTCCTATTTTATAGTGTCCTTCCAATACTTATTTTGATTCAATCCAAGTGTCTACTTAATAATCTTGGGGTCATCATCAAGAACAAATAAATCTTATAAAAGAAATGCAAAGTGTCTATACTTTTCTAATATTTCTTTTGTTCAATTTGATCTTCTTAAAACTAGATTCTTGGATCAACATCTTCTTGTTCTACATCTATATTTCCACACTCTCCTCTACCAACTCAATCTCTAATTCATCTTCTCAATTGCTTTCAATTTAAACATAGATTCACCTCCTTCTTAGTCAACATGTACTCATTCAAGTTCTTCCTTTGGTTGTACTTCTTGTTTTGGAACCCTCTTTACTTCTTTAGAAAATATATCATGATTATGTTCAATTTTTTATTTTTGGGCACCACAACTTATGTTCTTTAACACCAATACTATATCCCATAAATATACACTTCACTAATTTATAGTATAGCTTAGGCTTTTCCCATTTGGGAATATGGATGTAAGCATCACAACTAAAAAGTGTTAAATGTTTGAGGGATGTTTCTTATCATTCCATACTTTCTATGGATTTTTATCCAACAAAGTTGAGCTAGATGATTTTTCAATAAGATAACAAGTAGATGTTACAACTTCTACTAGAAAATTTCTAGGCCTACATTACTAAGCATGCTTCTAGTCTTAACCATCAAGTTCTATTCATTCTTTTTGCAACTCTATTTTTCTATTGTGGATAGTAAGTGGTTGTATTCCTTTCTATTCCACACTCTTTGTGAACTACTCAAATGCATATGAATAATAGTCTCCTCCATTATAAATTTTCAAAATCTTTATTTTCAATTCGATTTTGTATTACTTTGATCTTTTTTGAGAAGTAATATATAAAAATAGCATAATACATAGTTTTCCCTAGGGATGGAACCTTTATTGGTCCATACACCACTCTACACTAAATTAAAAGTCCCCCTTTGTTCTTACAACACCATCAATAAACTTCACACAAATTTTCTTACCAAACACACAATACTCATAAAATTAAAAATTAAAAGGGCACTCAAATCCTTTAGTCATACCTTTAGTTTTCAATTTTCAAAGATCTTTCTCTCCAATATGCCCTGACCTTTGATGCCAAAACATTGTTTTCTCTATAAAAATTGTAGAAGCTTGATTTGCAATATTGTTGACCTCAAGAACCATAAAGCTATTGTATGCACCATTGATAGGGCTTGCATCAATTTTGAGTAAGGTTCCTAAAGGAGCTCTCTTGCTAACAATATAGCATCATGAACCATCTTGCAACTATCCTAATTAAATATTACTTACAGACCCACATCATTCATCTTGCTTACTAAATTAAGGTTTCTAGCTAAACCCAAAATATGTTAAACACTAAAAAATGTTTTAATTCTTCCATTTTAAGCCTTAATTTAAATCTTCTTCAACATATAATCTTATATGCTAAATTGTCTCCTAAGAACACTTCACATACATTTAATTTTTCATAATCACTAAACCACTCCTATAAGGAGTCATATGGAAAGAAGTTCCCAATTCAATCAATCATGCATCATGGCATTCTTGTGAACATGAAGTAGCTAAGAACAAATCACCCAATCTTATGTGGAGGTCTTTGATTTTTCATATGGGCATCATCAAAAGATTTAGTCTTTCAACCTTCTTGGATCTACAACCTCTTTTATAATACCATATTTTACTATTGTCTTAATATTTCCTTTGACTTTTATTGAGAGCATTAGATTTACTTCTAGATTTTGACGTTTTCTCCCTTGATTTCTTGTGCCTCGAATTTTGTTTCATTTCCTTCTTAGGAATGACCTCTTACAACTAGGGAATCATTTGATTTATAATTCTTATTAGATTTTTGCTTCATCCCTTCTAATAACATGGCTACTACTACATTCTCAATTTTTAATTTAGAAGAAGTCTTAGTAATTACCATAACTAGATTATCCCATGAGTTGGGTAAATAGTAAAGAAAAGTGATACACTTTAATCCATCATTCATTTTAGTTTCCATGTGAAGTAATTGACTTACAATAGCATTGAAAGAATTTAGATGTTTCGTCACTGAGTCACCATCATTCATCCTTAGTGGCTTCTATCGACACATTCAACAAATTGTATTTGACAAACACAATCCAATTGAACTCCATGCCTTTCAATTAAGGATCATCCAATCTTCACCCTTAATACATATCAATTTTACTTTTGAAATAACCTTGCAATCTTTGTCAACCAACAAATATTCTATCCTTAACTTTCATAACTCAATTTTGTTTCATTGAATTTAATGATCCCTATCCTTGTGCTTCTTATCACTTAGTTTCACTCACACATCCTCACACACAAAACTCCTACTTAAGACAAATCTTTATCACAAGAAGAAAAAACCAAACCCTTTAAACAAAGTTAAAATAAACTTTGATGACAAATGTAGAAAAATGAAGTCCAATACACCTATGTAATAGAATCCCTTTTGCATAAATGACCTTGCACATAACTTTTTTCACCATTGCATAACAAATCAACCTTTCACAATACAATAATAAATATTTTTTTTAAACACTTATGAATGTATAAATATTATAGGTGCACCAAAAAGTAATTATACAATTTACATGAATGCTTCAAAACTATAGGTGAACATAGAAAACCCATGCATGCAACCAAACAAATGCTCACACATTTTTTGGGATTGAAATTTGTCGATGAATTTTTCCAATCACTAGTCTCCATAGCCTTAACCAACTATTGGACATGAAAAATAAACAACATAATTCCAATGATAATGACTTTTGGACTAATGATCAATAATACATAATCAACCGAACACAAACTTGGAAAACTAGTAAAGTTAATGTTTATCCATCAATTTGAATGCACTATATAGAGTTGTGTTGCTTAATTGAAAACAATTTATCCTAATGAATCATTCAACATGAACTATGATAACAATTAACAAGAGCATTCCCACTTCCTACAAATGAATGAATGACCAACTAACTACTGAATATGAGAAATATACAGCATAATTCTATCAATAATGACTTTTGGATTGATGCCCAATAATACATAACCGGTACACAAACCTAGAAGGCTAGAAAAGTTAATTTTTATCCATCTTTTTGAATGAATCATATAGAGTTGTGTTGCTTAATTGAAACCAATTTCATCCTAATGAATCATTCAACATGAACAACGATAACAATTAAAGTGCCTAACTATCCACAAATGATATTGAAGAGCATTCCCATTTCGTACAAATCAATGGATGACCAATAATTTGATGTTTCTGGATTAGATTGTGTGTGAATTTTTGCATCGATGTTTCGAATCACACTGCGTGATCCATCATCAGGATGAAAAGAGTTGGAGAGCATGCAGAGAGGAAAAAATGGATAATGGAAACTTAATGTCTATCAATGGATGACCAATTAACTTCAAATATAAGCATAACCCATGGATATTTTTGAACATCTTATAGGAACAACTAGTGGTCCTTAGGAAATAATGAATTAAAAACATCTCAAAATGAGAGTATGAAGAACATGAGATCCTTGATTAAAATAATTCAAACTCCTCAAATTCAATCAACATTCTATATGTTGAAATATAGTATGGGCCACTTGGTTAGATATCCACCTCGGATGAAATTTCATTAATATTATCGAAATGAGCAAATTTTTCATATAATTTTGAGGCCTCTAATGTGGATGACTAGGAAATGGTTCCTTATGAATACTTATTAAAACTCATTAATACAAATCTTTTTTAGTAGTAGTAGCAAGAAATAATTTGTTGTCTTTGAAATCATCAACTTTATCCACCTCTTTGTTGGTAGGATTTTGCCTTCAATAGGCTCACAACTAGTGAGAATGGAGTTTTCTCCCTCCTCAAATGCTGCATTCTATTACAAGTCTTGCACACCTAATTATAATTAAACACTTTTCTATAAAAAGACGACAATTACTAATTGAAAGAAAACATACCAGCAAACCTAAGTCAGTTCCTCTTTGCCTACTCATTCTAATCCTCCCCACTAAAATCAATGGCATAATTCTTATAACTGATAAAAAGATCATAACAAAAATAAAAATAATATCATACCATAAACATTATAATATAAAGAATCATTTTTTTCATTTTTCTCTATAACAATAAGTAAAATGTCCATTCCAATCATACATTAAATACTAATGCTTACGAGACAAGTAAAATATTTCCAAGACTTTTGAGTTTTCTCCAACTATTGAAAACTTGCAATTGCATCCACATTTGCTTTCTCATTTCCATCAATATTGTAAATATACTAGTCTGATCTTGAAGAAAATATTGTAGCATCAACTAAAGTAACACCATAGTAAAGAGAACATAGCTTACGTTCTCAAAAAAGTGCCTAATTTTCTTATACACTTTACTGAACAAATGCTTCAGTAGTGTTTTCCTTAACAGATATTTTTTAGAATAAAAGTAAAAGTTAATTTATATAAAAGAAAATAAATTTACAAATTTTCCAAATCTGAACTGCATAAGATAACAAGCCAAAATACTAGGAGTAGCCAATTTCAAATTGTAAATAAATACAGTCCGCAAGATTTGGGTTAACCCAGAAATGGAAATTCAAATTTCAAATAAAGAACCTCAACCTATCAGTTACATGATCATTTAAATATAAATATAATTCAAATTTGTCTTCTTCCATTATTTTTTAAAAAACTATATTTATATGTAAAATAAATATACAGGAGTTTAAAAGTCTGCTGGGTTATATAGTCCTGTATAAAACATGATACAGAACTATAAAAAATAAATAGTCATATAAACAATAAAAATACAGGAGTTATAGTCTGCCAGGCCCATAAGGTCCTGTATAAAATTGGATCCAGGACTATAATTTACAATGATACAACAATAACATTAGCACAAAGTACTTACTGATTCTAGGCAAGGCTCTATTTTCCTACTAGGAATTTGATATTCACAGAAATAATATTGGTCTGGTGTATGCAATTTTTACAAGAAGCCTAATCAATATATGGAGTAAGTGTTCACATTCATTCCCCAACATATCTGTGTGATGGGTACTTAGCTTCATCAATCTCTTGCTGACAGCACCTTTTGAGATAGATAATGATCACAGGTATACCCATTTTCTTTATTGTGAACTAAAACTATGCTGCCTTAGCGTGGTACGATTTCAGGAATGGTTCCACTCACAAGTTCACTTCCAAGAATACTGGAAGACACATATGGATTTTGACTTGTCATCTCAACTAAGAAGGGTACGTTTTCTGTGAAAGCACCCATTTCACCAGACTGCATGGGTGTGGGGTCTAGTCTTGGTGTAAACTGCAAGATCTTCTCAAGCTTGTCGACCACCTCAGCCATGGAAGGGCGTGTATCTGTTTCATTCTTGCAGCAGGATAATGCCAGATTGTTAAATGGCTCCAAGCATTCTATAGGGTATGAACCCATCCTCTGATCGATCACAGATAGAATCATTCCAGATTCATGTGCCATTTTCACCTGTGCACGGAAATACAACGATTAGAAACTAAAAAGAAAGAATACTCAACGGCCAGAAAGCAATATCAAGCTACCCCTCTCAATCCTTTGAATTAAAAAAAATGGATGCTGTAAACAAAAACATTGTCAACAAACCAACACACCTCCCTGACAATGTTCTTTCCATGTTGAATGGGTTGCATGCCTGTCAAAAGCTCAAGGAGTACCACACCAAAACTGTAAACATCACTCTTATCAGTAAGCTTGTGAGTCAAGAAGTATTCTGGATCGAGGTAGCCCTGCACATGTCAATGCTGCATGATGTTACCAAGGTCAAAAAACTTCTTAATAGCAGAAAAATGGCATTTCAAAGCTTGTGTCTTACCGGAGTGCCCTTCACTACAGTTGATACATGACCTGGAGCTGAACCTTCAAGATCAGGTAATGGTGCAAGCTTTGACAGGCCAAAATCTGCAACCCTCGCATTAAATTTATGATCCAATAATATGTTGCTTGCCTTTATGTCACGATGGAATATGGGAGGATTGGCCTCAGTATGGAGATAAAGAATGCCTCTAGCTGCTCCCAAAGCAATACGAAGGCGCTGGACAAAGTTTAGAGGCTTTTTTGAGCTTGCTGTTGATGAACAAAAACTATCTCAATGTTGGCTTAAATCTAAAGCTAAAGCATGTTAATAAAAAGTATAACAACAGCAGGAGATGGTGGGGTGGCAGCAATTTACCGGAGAGATGTTCACGTAGAGTTCCGTTTGGCATGTACTCATAAACCAACATCTGCTCAGAAAACAATTTGATATCCCTGACATTAAATTCTATTCATTTTATTCCATGTTAACTCTGCATAAGTAAATTAAAGCTAAACTGCATTTTGTCTTAAAGAAAAAGGTTTCTTAGTATTGTATCTGGCATATAACAAAGAAAAATATACCTTCCGTGCATGGAAAACAGATAGGGTTCAAATGCGTTTTAAGATAACATGAATCTACGCTCTATTTAAATTTTATTTATTAGTCCTGCCCATAGGCAGGGAAACTACTGTATTCATCTGTTCATTCTTGATTTTTTTTGGGGAAAGAGTCAAGAAAATTTATGTACATTTTCTAATGTTTATGTTCCCCTAATAAAAAATCAGTACTGGTAAAAATACAACGTATTGGAAAAATAATTTATAACATTTAGTTCTCACCATTGTTTGTAATACATTCACAGGGGGTGAAGGGTTCTACTAGCAACAGTAAAATTGGGTTGTGAACACAATTATTTAATATTATTTTCCCTCCTTATGGACGACTAGTATAAGATATTTAATGTCTTAGGAAGCGGACAAAAGACTGACCTTTGAGCTTCTCCAAGTGGGAGTATGGAAGAGGCAACATATGTCTCTTGGTATTCCGTCATTTATTATATTTAATGTAATGTTTATCTTGCAAGAATAGGCGTCTAAGTTGGAGGGAAAGTATTGAAGCCAAAACCAAAGTCCTTTTGAGTTCTGTGGAGGGATTCCAAGGCTCTTGCCATTCTATAAATTCAGCCTTTTGGGTGTAAAATATGTAGTAACATTGAATGTAAATTTCTCTGTAGGAACGAGGGATAGATGGGAGGCATAAGGAGGTTGTTCGTGTGCACATAGGTGCCACTATGGTGGAGGCAAAGAGGAGGATGGAAGTGATTGTATTGTCACATTTATTGTTGATAATGCAAGCTTGGCCTCTCTTCTTGGTGGAGTTTTTTCCTGCAAGGGTTACTATTATGAATTGCTGTTATAAATTCACATAAGATAGGTTTATTAAGTATGATAAACAAGTTGATTTTTGGCATCATAAAGAAGAAGGATCTAATCTTGGTTTTCCACAATTAAGGCAACTTAATTTTCATATTTGCATATGAGTTTTAGATTTTCATGTTGTAGCTATCCAAGCCTTGATTTCATCCTTTGATTAGTTTATTAGATAGATATTGATCTTCACAATCTTTGGTATTGAATTTGTTTATTTCCCAACAATTTTTTATTTTAGCCTTTGCTGTCAATTATTCTGAAGGAGGGAGGAATGCCAATAGAAATTAGCATTCTTAGATCAAGGTCATGTTAAGTTGTGTTTAAGCATCAAAATGGTAGGCATTGCAACATTTCTCTTCCCAACGAATGGTGAGGAGCTTCTTTCATGGAGATGTTGAGGCATAGTTTTATTCATAGCTAGCAGTAAATTGGAATCAAGTTTGAACTTAGTGGATTCACCGAACTCTATGGCATGGTTCCTTGTGGTGGTACATCCACGAGTCTTAGTGCTGGCACATAGATGGACCTTTGATATATTGTAATTTAGAAATTTCGTCCTTGCCAATGTCTAATTAATATAGGGTCTAGATTGTGAAGGTCTTGTGCCAAGTCTTTGACTGTTGTGGTAGGAGGATTCACTATTATCAGGGCAATTTACTACATGGTGCTGCAAGCATTAAGAAGTGCATAGGCCCTTATTGCCAACATGGAGACAATAGAGCAGATTTCAGTGATAGAGTTGAGTACACTTCTCCATTGCTTTACTTCTAAGTTTCTGTCAAGTACGGGTATTGTAACCCAATATAGTGGTACGATGAGCGTTTACCTATATATATATATTCAAAATTATAAATTATAAAAAACAATGATACTCATAATTGCCAATAAATAGAATATTTAAACACCTCATATAATCATATTCATAATTTGCAAAAATGAAGATATTCGTCTCAAGATGCCATCGTACAATGAAAGTTGAAAATACAATGTCTTCATATTCTTCTTAATCAAAGGTATGAAGGTCAAAATTTGGTTCAATTTCATTTGAACCATAATCTATCGGAGTGGCACTCCCACTAGCTATGTCATGTGTATAAGTTGCCTCATCTATAGAGACTTTGACAAACTGTACAATTGTAGCATCTAAATCAGCAAACTCAAGGGTTAGATCCCAATTCCTTGTCACACTCTCATTTTATTCAGGTCTCTTATGTGACAAGAGATGAAGGTTGGAGTGTAAATAGACTAAATCCTCTACTTCTTTTGCACCTAAATGGTTGCGCTTGACTGAGTGGTTGGAGTATTTACTCCTATTCCACTTACTTGAAGAACTTGCAACCTATTGAGTATGCATGCAACATCTAGTATTTAATTATATAAATTCAAAACATAAATTATTAAATTATTATAATATATAATATATAAGATAATAGCATCAAATAAAAAATGAGAAAAATAAAAAATAAAAAGATACATACTTGGGAGAGAATTTTAATTGCAAAAGGCTACAAGTAAATGGAGCCTTGACAATGTAGATACCACCAATCATGAGCATCTTTCCTATATTTGTATCCAAGGGTGGAAACACCATGAAGTGGCCAAAGTTGCTCAAGACAATACTTTGGATATTTTCATCTTAAAATATCTTTTTAATTGCAGCCTTGTAGCCAGTAGTAACATCCTCATCCCTATATGGTTGCACCCTCCTCGGTGACGAAAGTATCTCTTTGCTATAATACTTTGGTGACAAAGCAAATGCTAAGAGATGTAAGGGGATGGTCATCTTGTTTCAACGGTCAATGATAACCTCTTAAACAATTGTGAAAAATGTTTTCATTGGGTCATGTTCCTTGGCTTCTATTATTATCCTTCTTTTCTCCACCATGGAGTCCATGTCGTCATAAATTTCACTATAATGTCACCATTTCAAGGTTCCCTTGTAGTGTAGTTGGTCCTGATCTTCTAGGTTGGTGTATGTCTTGCCTAAGGGGTTAGTTGATGTTTCTAGTGAGTTAAGGTGGTATGAAGGATTTATATGCCACTTTTTGGGGTGATTTCCAACTTTTGGTGTGCTCTCCAAGAATCTTGGAGAGACTATCTATTTATAGTAAGTCACCTGGTTGGCTTCATTTATCATTAATCATCACCGGGATCACTCCAATTCTATTAGTTTTTTATTCCGAAGTGTTTTGATAGATCCTGCAAAATTGGTGTGTTAATGGCCTATTTTAATTTTTTTTACTAAGGATGCTTAAATTATATTAAAATATTTTAAATGCACCTTAGTGTTATAGGTTGTTGGGACTAGGATGAAGTATTTTAAATCTTGGATGCATAAAACAAGGACCTTGCCTGTCAAATTTTAATCATTTTATTGAAAGTCTTTTTTGGAGCCAAAATGGAGTTTAAATTAATAAAGAAAATTTTAAATTAAGTTTTTTGGAAGTTTGGTGGGAAAGTTACATAAGGCATTTGAAGGGCTCATTTGGCATTATGTTGATTATGTTATTTCTCTCTGGTGAAACCCTTGGGGTTTGGAGATTGAATTTAGTTTTTCTTAGCCTTTTGGAGGAGTAAAACCCTCTCGAGGAAGATTAGCTATGATGGTGATGTTGAGACATGGACCAGCTAGGACTCGAACCTAGGACCTTCCATATGCTGTTGGAGTGCTCTACCACTGAGCTACTGGTCCCTCTTGGACCAGTCCATCATCGGTTCGGGTGTGGCTTATTTCCAACACCAACACCCCCCCTTAAGCCACACCTCTCGTGTGCTTGGGGCTCCTAGCTTGGACCTGGCTCTGATACCATGTTGAGACATGGACCAGCTAGGACTCGAACCTAGGACCTTCCATACGTTGTTGGAGTGCTCTACCACTGAGCTACTGGCCCCTCTTGGACCAGTCCATCGTCGGTCTGGGTGTGGTTTATTTCCAACACCTACACCCCCCCTTAAGTCACACCTCTCTTGTGCTTGGGGCTCCTAGCTTGGACCTAGCTCTGATACCATGTTAAGTTCTTTCAAAATATTGTGATAAAAAATAGAAGAGATGGAGATATGATCTGAAAATTGTATTTTATCTGCTATAGCGTGTTTTAAAGATGCACCACACTTATCAATTTCGGTGTCTGCATCCTCCTCAATGTAAGCATGCTATATAAGTGGATGAGTGGTTACATAGTGAAGAGATATGTCTTCCCACGTGGGAAGACACATCTCTTCCCTACGTACCTCTCACCATAGCACATAAACTAATCACCGTTTACTTACCCGATCGGAAGGAGTGCAACTTGTTTGAGAATCGCTTTACCACCCGATATCATGAACGGTGTAACTGTTGGTCAAACCCGATAAGTTAACTTTGGTTTTATTTATCATTAGTTAACGTATATACTACAAGTTAATATATTAGCATATGTACTCAAATTATGTAATGGACACCCTAGAATGCCCCAAAACTAAACCAGTCGCTAATAGGAATTTGGTCAAACAGTTTGCAGCCAACTCCTTATTTCACCGTTTAATGTTTAAACCCCTTATGGCTTCGGAAATGAAATGCTTGTTTGTTTTTATGTCTTTGCATAGATTTGAAATCACATAACATGAACAAGAAGGAAACTACAATAATATGCAACTGGAAATTGAACTACTGCTGATATGATATTATTTTTAGAATTAATCAAATACATAGCAGATTTTTTCAACTCACTAAATACTCCAGCAATAATGCTCCATCAAATGTTTTTCAATCTTGCTACTACAATGACATGAATAGTGCTGCATGAATAGTGTCACGTGAATAGTGCCATGTGAATAGTGTCGCGTGAATAGTGCCATGTGAATAGTGCCACGTGAATAGTGTCATGTGAATAGTGCCCATGTGAATAGTACCACGTGAATAGTGCCAGCATGAATAGTGTTGCACCTGTAGCTGGAAATACACCCAAATAGTGTTGCTGCTTGTAGCTGGAAATGCACCCAGAATGCACCCAATCTGCCTGTTAATGAAGCTGAAAGCAATGGATTCCAAAGGCCAAACCCCAAGGGAATGACGTCTAGAATGTCACAAGAGAGGACAGACGTCCTCTAATGCCAAGAATGGATCTGCAACTCACACATACCAATTCTTCTCATATTCAACATGCTGAATGAAGCCACAAAAGCTTCCTTTTATTCTTTTTCCAAAGGTCGACCCAACTCACTTAAGCAATGTGGGATAAAACATGTGCAATATAAAACATATTAAAATATTCACTTATGTCTCCCTTGGATGCCCCTTTGATTTGCACACATCCCCATAAAATAAATATTAAAGTAACACTTTAATATTTTAAAATTAAATTAAATGTTACTTTAATAACACTTCAGGCATTAAAATATACTAGCAATTGGACTCCGAACAATGCGACTGATAACTCGTCGGAAAGCTCTCACCAAGGAGTATCGAATCCAATCACCAAAACTAGCCTCCGTTGTGTCCTGTTGACTTACTAAAAATAGTAAGTATGCCTGAAACTAAGTAAATCAACTCCGTTTTGGCATGAACTAGAAATGACTAGGCCAAAACACTCCAGGATCCCTTTAAACCCATCGTTAGCCCTCGGGACCATGTAGAGCTAGGCTAACACACATATGCTTGGTCAACTGCTAAAGTGGGGACATTACAAATTAATATGTATATATCAGAAGCATGAAATAACACAACCGACGTTACAAAATTAACACCCCCCCTTAACTAGGGAGGACACATTTCATGTTAGAGAAAACATCACAATTCATCCATTGATTGTGAAGAGAAGAGATATCACACCATAGTGATATTCAGAGATATGGTTCAACAATGAATATCAAGTCTCATGATACTCACCATAACTCATAGTTATCAAGTAAGGTATGTGCACTGGCATCAAGTCACATGATGCCTACCATACTGATAATGATTTCATGGCATGCCCACGAATATTATGTTCACCATGAAGATCTCTATCATAATTATGGTTTATTTAATGATATCAACCAATAGATATCTACCATAATGTCTCAGAGATATATATACTATCATGATATGTCCACAGATATCAAGTCACATGATATCCATCAAGATAGTTAAATTGATAATTGTAAAATCGTCACCTTACAATATCAATTTGAAACAAGTGTTCATTATTGAAAAGTCATCACCCTTCAATAATGTTCACAGAAAGCCCATGCAGTCATGGAGTCACACACATGACAAATAAAAGAGTTTACACACTAAACATCTTTAAATATATTAGTATATCAGAATAAATGAGAGTCTATCTCAAAATTAAATAACATTTTCAACCATACCAAGTTTATCTCTAAAGTGTTTAATCTTGATCCCGGAGAGAGGCTTGGTAAGAATGTCTGCAATCTGATCACCTGTACTAATATAATTCAGTCAGATCACATTCCTTTCCACCATATCTCGAACATATTGATAAGGAATCTCAATGTGTTTAGACCTGTCATGAAATACTGGATTCATTGAAAGCTTGATGCAACTTTGATTGTCACAGTAGATGACAATAGGATTTAAGGGCTGACCAAACAGTCCTACAAGCAATTTCCAGAGCCATACAACTTCTCTTGCTCCCATGGAGGCTGCAATGTATTCAGCTTCTGTAGAACTCTGAACAATTGAAGACTGTTTTCTACATATATATGAGATCATTCCTAATCCTAAACTGAAGAAACATCCTGATGTGCTTTTCCTGTCAACTATGCTTCCAGCCCAATCAGAATCAGTGAATTCATGTAGGTCAAGTTCTATATATTTCAAACCAAAACCAATAGTTCCTCAAAGATATCTCAGAATATGCTTTGCAGCAACAAGAAGTATTTCCTTGGGTTCACACATGAATTGACTTAGTGCATTTAGAGCATAACATATATTAGGTCTTGTGTTTACCAAATACATCAGAGATCCTATAATCTGTCTATAGAGTGTAGGATCTGCAAACTCTGATTTTGCAGCTGTTTCCTTTAGCTTGTGCAGATTTGTCTCCATAGGTGTGGTCATGGATCTACAATCCAACATTCTAAATCTCTTGAGTATATCAATGGTGTATTTTCCTTGATTAAGGATTATACCATCTGCCTGCTGCCAAACTTCCAATCCAAGGAAGTAGTGAAGAATTCCTAAATCTTTCATATCAAACTCAGAGGCTAATTCTTTCTTACATCGAGAAATACAATTATCCGCTCCTGTGATTAGTAGATCATCAACATAAAGAATAAGAATTAATAATTCACCATTGATTACCTTGTAGTAGAGATTTGGATCTGCTTCATTCTTGGAAAACCTTGACTCCAAGAGATAGTGATCAATTCTTTCATACCATGCTCTGGGGGCCTGTTTCAGTCCATAAAGAGCTTTCTTTAATCTGCAGACATGTGATTCAGCCTTATGAATCACAAAACCTTCAGGTTGCTCCAAATAAACTTCTTCTTCAATCTTACCATTCAGAAAAGCAGTCTTGACATCCATTTGATGGACTTTCCATCCTTTAGATGATGCAATAGCCAAAACTACTCGGACAAAAGTGTATTTGGCAACAGGAGCAAATGTCTCTTCATGGTCAATACCTTCTTTTTATGAGAAACCTCTGGCAACAAACCTTGCTTTGTGCTTCTCAATGCTGCCATCTGCTGCAAGTTTGATTTTGAAGAGACATTTAGAAGATACCACAGATTTGCCTTTAGGCGTAGGCACAATATCCCAGACATCATTTTTCAGAATTGATTGATACTCTTCTGACATAGCATCTTTCCAAACTTGATGCTTGAGCGCATCTCCAACACAGGAACGTTTTGTATCAATGATCTCACTCATCAAGGTAGTATAACTAGAAAATAGGTTAGGTCTCTTACTTTCTCTGAAGGGCCCCTTTGGAGCAGCATAATTTTCAGCTTCTTGAAGCATCTTTTTAGCCCAAAGTGGTCTCTTCCTAGTTTCGGGATAATTTTTTTCTAAAGGTAAGCCTTGAACTTCATGCTTAGCATCTTCAGGGGTCTCCCTCTGAATCTCAGGGGTGAAATCCTCATCCAAGCTTGTAGGAGGATCTTGGTGTTCTAATTCATTAGAGCTTTTGGACAACCTGATTGCTATGTCTTCCTCTGTTGTCCTCATTTTTGTTTCCAAAAATGAAGGACCACTACGAGGAAATTTTTATGAAAAAATAAAAATTATTACTCTATGGCATGCTTCCCGAGGCAGAATTATGACTAATCCTTGGACTGGCTTAATCCTCAGTCCGTTCTCGAACTACGTTTCGAATTTCGTCTAATTCTGAGTTCGTTTGCTATGCCTTTCCTTCAAATTCGGGTTTTAAAACCCAGACTGCAGGTGGAGAATTTTCTTCAAACTGCAAGTTTTAATGATATTCATTGTTGTGGTCTTTGTAGGGGAATTTTTGATCACTTACATGTGCATTTTTTTATTTCAAATATGTCAGTTGTAATTTATTTTAAGTTTCCCATTTAATGTTTTTATCTTTTTATTGTTTTTTGGTCATTTTTAGTTAAAATAGGGGTTTTTTAGCTCATCTGCAAGTAAACATGCAGTTTGTCCAAAAAACCCCTACTTTAATGGGTTTTACATGTAATAGGGATTTTAAATACCCATTACTTGTGTGCAAGTGTTTAATACTTGTTGTAGGGATTTTATTTCCCCCTTACAAGGAATTTTAAACTTGCAGTTTGTCTTTCAAAACCCGATTTTAGCATAAAGTTCATTTTTGACAATTTTTAAACTTGTCATTTGTCCAAAAAAACCCGATTTTGGCTTAATGAGTGAAAAAGTGAAATTTTAAACTTGTTGTTTTATATTTAAAACCCGATTTTGAGCATGAAAAGGAAAAAGGAGAAAATCGAACTTGTCATTTTATGTTTAAAACCCGATTTGCTTCCTTTTGAAGAAAATCGAACTTGTCATTCATTTTTCAAAACCCGAAATGCAAGAATGAAGCGATTTTGGACTTTTTCAAGGCGAAATTCGTGGATGAATCGTTGGATGATGGGGGCGTTTTGAGTTTGCATCCTATCTTCTTGCATTTTTTGACATCTATCATGCCATTTCAAAGACAAATCCGCTGGTTTTTACCCTAAGAAACAGCAACTGCGTTTTTTTTTAACGTGCCTCATGAATGCCACGATTTGAGCGGTTAAATCTTCAATGTTGCCCACACTCCTAAATCGTTTTGGCCTTTCTTCCTAAGGCATGGAGGGTAAGAAAGGTTTCGCACCATTTAATGGTGCATTGAATGTGCAATATGCGATAAATGCCACGTTTTAACAAAAACGTGACTCTCTCTTGGCTGCGTGTTTAATACTTTGGCATTAATATCTCTTCAAACACCTTTGGTGTTATTATTCCAGCAAATACCTTGATCGTTTTGCTTCAACAAACCCGGAAGGAACACTTTCATTGGCATTTTACTCTTGCAAGTTTAAGATTGCTGCCATTTTTGGGGGCATTTTCACAAAAACGTGATAAGGGTTTAATAGTTCAGTTTTGCTTCTTCATCTCAAGAAGTATTGCATTGTTGGAGAAGCATTTTGATTTTCCAATCAAGGTATGTTCTTCCTTTCTTCTCTTCTTTTTATTATTTTCATGTCTTCTTCTTTTTTCGTTTCTTGTTACGTTCTTCGCATGTGTTGTTCTTCCCTTAAAATTGGTTTTCATGAAACAAATCTTCCCTCTAAAATGCAATTGTTAAATTGCACTATTCTTCTCGAAATTCAATCTTAACTTGTATTCGAGATTTTTAATCTCGATTGCAAGTTCGCTGGAAATTCTTGTTCTTCCCTTACGGTTGAGAAAATTAATCATTTTTGGTTAAATTTCCAAGCTTGAAAAATGTGAAATACCTCTCTCTTGCAAATTCGGATTTTGAAAACCGGATTACATGTTGAAAAGATCTTCCCATTTTCATGAAAATGACTATCCCGGATATTCCCATTTCTATCCATCCACGTTCCCCATATCCGCACTTTTCATTTCCATCATTTCTCGCAAGTCAAAACCCCATTTTCCATCCGTTTCTCCATTTTCGAATTTACAAGTATACTTGTATTCGGGTTTTAAAATCCCGATTGCATGTATGTACTTTCCAACTTGTATACTTACGAAAATTCCCCCAAGATCCGAAATTGGTCAAAGTCAAGATTTTCCCATTTCTACATGTCTTCCCTCTTCTTCTCACAAAACCGTGAAATTCAGAGATCAAAGTTTTACCCATTTGAAAAAAGAAAAAATGACATTTGCAGCTGATTATGATGTGGCCTTAACCCTTTTAAGTCTTCATCACAGCATTCCAGGTTCGAAATCAATGTCAGATTTGCCGGCATCGCCAACTCCAAAGAAAATGAAATACAAATATGACAAATACCAGAATGAGATTGCACCTTCCCAGGTATCTTCTCCATTGGATCGTATCAGGGATACAGAAATAGGGCACGTTGATATGGCGGAATTCATTCACAGGGTAGAAGATCCACAGGATAACAACTTGCAGCGGCTGTTGGACAGCCATATCCATCATGCGTCTTCTTTCCCAGTGGCTGCCCTCGAACTTGAATTTATTCTTGCATGCGCCCATCATTTTGACAAAGAGTCAAGAGTCATAAAAAATGATGATGGTGAAGCCATAATTCGTCTTGATGCGGATACGATCGAGAAGGTCTTCAAAATACCTCCTGCACCTGTTTATATGGAAATCACCAAAGAAAGTGCAGCAGAGTATTATGTGAAAAGAGAAAAAGATTGCAAGCGCCACATCAATAAGTGGATTCATGAGCCACATCCTTCCTTCTCAAGATGGGCAAAGTTGTACCGTTGTGATTTCAAGTGGGAGATAGGAGACACCATCACTCTTCTCAGCAGAATGATAGGCCTTGAGCACTCTAATGTCTTTGAGCCATGGATGTATCAATTCATCATGTTCATACGGCAGTCGCATCACATTTCATGGGGTGAAATCATCAGCGATGCTTTGTGCGAACAACTTGCAGCAGTTCCTACCACTATGACCTTCTTTATGAATTCTTATTTGGTATATTTAGCAGCATCACTTAGACACTTTCCAGGTCTTTCTACCAAGGGTGATCGCTCGCTCATACCAGTTTGGGAATATTATGACCAGCTGCCCTTGAAACCTAGCAGACTACATTTCAGAAGAGTCCAAGACGCATTCTTTGGATATTTTATGTGTCAGTTTGACATGGATCTCCGAAATAAACGAGTGTCAGATGAAGCATGGGTCAAGGTATCTGAGTATGGCTGTTTATTCCTGCAATTTCCCACCTTCACCTACATGAGGATTGGGTGCTATGATGGACAACCATACATGCTTCCAAGATACCCGACCGATAGGATAATTCTTATGGAGTTGGGAAGACAGATTATGGCTGTTCATACTCTTCAGTCTGCTAGACACAAGGTCGGAATGGGAATCTCCAGCACAAATCCATTGAAAATTGGTCGATACTCCCTTGTCACATCTGTGAAGGCTAAGGCCATGGAGGTTGAATTGCAGGAAATCAAGCTTAAGAGGTTCAAACCTAGGGCTGATTTTGATTATAGAGGTATGAAGGAAAAGATCAAGAAATCCTTTGTACATGTTCATCGCATTGAAGACATCTGGGCAGATCTCTGCACAGAAGCTGAAGTCCTGAAGATGGATTACTGCAGGCTCACTGTTGAGCAAATTGTTGACTTGAACTTGGCAGATATCCCACAAGGGATGATTGATGACGGGCGTATACTTGATCCTGAATACATTTCACGGAGGGTTGAGGAAGCTCCACTTCCTTTGATTCAATGGTCACATAAAGAGTGCGTCTCCATTCTTGACAGATTTCAGCCCATCTTGGCCAACACTAACGCATGGTTGAAAAGCAATGCTGTTAGACTTATCAAAATCAAGGTTGGGAAGGAAGATGATTCTACAGGGCCTCTTGGACGGAAGTCTGAGATCCAGATTGATAATAAGGAGGGTGCTTCATCTTCAAGCACAAGGATCAAATTACGAGTTAGTCGTGCAGTAGTGCTTCCACCTGAAGAAACAACTACTCGTGGGAAGGAGAAATCGCGGTTCCATGTTCAGGTGGTTGATCTGGATAATCCAGAAGAGGGGCAGCAATCTGATGATGCGCCTAGGTCTCCAGTTCTAGACACGCCTCACGAGGTCATTCCTCCAGTTTCCATTGAGACGCCTCTTTCTCCTCCTGATTTGCTCATTGATGAGTCTCCTCAGAATGCAGTTCCAATTTCAGCATACGAGCCTTCTCCTGATCAACAGCGAGAAAGTATGTTGAAAGTTCCTGAAGATATTCCCATTTGCATTCAGTTATCAGAAATTGACACTTCCACTTCTGGTTTTGAAGAGTTCATGAGGCAATCTTCATGTCCGTTGGTAACTGAGCAAAACATAGTTGCTATTCAAACAGATATTCCTCCCAGGGTGACCACAGTGATTCAAACAGAAACTGCTTCTCCTTTGCCTACAGCTGCTACAGGAAGTGAGTTGATGACTTTGCCTCCATGGCTTAGTTCTTTCACCCCGAAAAGAAAGAAGCAAGAGATCTCACCTGATGCCTTCGACTACCAGCAACTCAAACAGTCCAGATCCAAAGTTGCTAAGAAGGCGAAGACTATTTCCAGGGTAACTGTTGATAGCAACAAGATGAAGGTAGCTGAAATTGTGGAACCTATTGCGGATAAACCACTTGAGGAAATGTCAGCTGCTGATTATAGGGTTACAAAGGTAGAATTGGGCAAGCAAACACATGAGGTTATTAAACATGATGCCCAGTTTTCTGTTGCTTCACTAGTGCAAAGATGTGACGATCTTCTTGCTAAGAAAAACAAGCTAGAAGAAGAAAATCGACAGCTCATGACAGCCATCCATAAAATCACAAAACCTGCTGCCGAAGGGAGTAACTCTATTGGTTCTTCTGGTTCCCAAGAATCGATTCGTGGAGTGGAAAGAGCTGCTCAGAAAGTACAAGCACTGGATTCCTGGGTTGATCAGCTTCATGATCAATGCGTGCAAGTTATAAAAGACATTTTTCAAATAATGTCTAAGCTGGAAACCATTAAGGAGAAATTGGATCAGACTTCTAACACTTTCAAAAAGAATCTGGAAAGTGTTGAGAAAAGTCTGGCAATTTGGCGTACCATGCCCCAACAACAGCTCAATATCCTGCAAGATCACGCCATCATTTCTTCCAGGGTCATGTACTTGGAATTCGAGGAACTCATGGAAAATAAAACTCTTGTTCTTAAATCCCTCATCGAAGAGATCAGCGATGCAAGGAAATTCCGGGATGAAATTTATCAAGGTATTGTTTCACATTGTGAAAGGGTCTCTTGCAACATAATAAGTCAGGATGGAGAGCTAATTCCAGAAGAAGAGGTTCTTGCAGATTTACAGATGAGGATTCACAGTGAATGGAGAAGTGAACAATTCTCAGCAGTTTCAATTCAAACATTGATGAAACACCAAGCCTTCTTGCATGAGATTCAGTCCATCTTGGATAAAGACAATTCCGCGCTTCTCCGCTGCCACGACACTATTGTGAAGACTATGGTAGTTGCTAAGAACACTCATGAACCGAATCCCGAGGAACTACAAGCAAGCATCCTGAAGTTTCAAGGATTCATGTCTTCACAAAATTCAACTTAAGTGTTTTTCAGCACTTAGTTGAATCTTCTCTCTTTTTGTAATTTCTTAGTTGTAATTTTGTTTTAACAAGATACATGTAAAAGTAGTTTATGTAAAATGCAAGTTACACATTACTTGTACTTTTGTAATTACATGTAAGTTAACAACAAGTTGTGTCCGATTAGGACTGTAGTTGGAATAAGTCTTAGTTAGTTAGAGTAACTCTTAGTTAGTTAATGAAGTCTCAGTTATTTATTGAATAAGTCTTGGTGGTTGAGAGAATCTCTCAAGTTAGTTAGGATCCTCCCACCTTTTTCTCAAGGCTCCTATTCTATAAATACTTGAGAGGTCCATTGTAATTTTTATCTTTTTGGAAAGCAAGCAAAAACTCTACCAAATTTACAGCAAGAAGTCTTTGAGCTTATGAATGTGAATTGAAGGTTTTGGAAGAATAATAAAGAAGGATTACTCAAGTTTTGAGTCTTTGAGCTACATGTTTGAGTTTGAATCTTTTTATTTCTTCTATGCAAAGTGTTTCTAAAGGAGCTTAGTCCAATCTGATTTGAAGTCTTTGAGCTGCAAGTAGAGAAGATAAATTAGAATAGGAAACTCTCTTGAAGGAACAGCAAGTCTTTGAGCTTGCGTCCATTCTTGAGGAAAATTATTGTTTGATAAGAAATAGCAGCAAGTCTTTGAGCTCGCATTATTTCTTGTCTTTATGTTGAAAGAATAGATTATTCCAGTCTTTGAGCTGTTATCTTTTATTCATTGTAAATTTTAGTATAGCAAAGGGTAGATAGGACTTCCAATAGTCAAGTCTTTGAGCTTGATATTGCTGTCCCGTCCCGAAGGAAGTGACGGAAGTCTTTGCGCTTTCAAGAAACTTCATTTCCTTTCTCTCATTTCACTTGAAAGTAATTACTGCTGTTCATATTCAATCGCTATCCTTTTCTGTGAAGAGAAAAGGATATTGTCTTTCTTGAATAAAGAAGGAAGACTGCTGTCCCATCCTATTTTTATTTCAGTTTTAGTTAGATAGGGGGAGCCTTCCCTTAATTAGGAGAGTTTTTACTCGTGTGCTGTGGTTGAAACCACAATTTTGTATATTTCCCCTAAGTGTACAAAATTTTCAACCAACATCCTCAAAGATGACATCTTTGCTTAGTTCAATTTGTCTTTGACCAGTTATGTATATTCTGTAGGCTTTAGAGGTTTCACTGTACCCAACAAATACTCCTTTCTTTCTAGAAGGTTCTAACTTTGACCTCTTTTCTTTGGGGACATGAATATAGACTGGACACCCAAAGATCCGGAAATGACTTATGTCAGGTTTGTTGCCAGTAAAGGCTTCTTTAGGGGTTTTATTGTCGAGAAGAGAATGAGGACATCTATTTTGAATGTACACAGCTGTCCTAGATGCTTCAGCCCAAAATGAGGTTTCTATATTTTGGTCAAACAACATAGCCCTAGCAGCTTCTACTATAGTCCTATTCTTTCTTTCAGCTACCCCATTTTGTTGTGGGTTATAAGGTACAGTTAACTCCCTCTTAATCCCAACATTTATACAATAATCTTTAAACATATCAGAAGTGTATTCCCCCCCATTGTTTGTTCTTAACGTTATGATTTTCTTACCTATCATATTTTTTGCAAGAGCTTTGAATTCCTTAAATTTAGAAAGGATTTCTTCAGAGTCTTTGTACCTCAGAAAATATATCCAGGCCTTCCTAGAATAATCATCTACAAATATTACATAATATAAAAATCCCCCTAATGAGGGTATAGACATGGGTTCACATAAATCAGAATGAACTAATTCTAATACATTTTTGGATTTACTATTGCTAGAATTAAAAGACCCTTTACTATTCTTTCCCAAGGAACACCCTTTGCAGTGTCCCTTAGATTTTTGACTTAGCTTGGGTAAGCCGATCACCATCTTCTCTATCTTAGGTAGGGCATGGAAATGAAGGTGCCCTAATCTTCTGTGCCAAAGTTCATTCGAATTTGGAGTCTCATGAATCAAGGCTAGAGGTGGAGTGGTGCAAAGTCTGTAGAGGCTCCCTTGTCTTACTCCAATGGTGTGGGATTTCTTGATGGTGGAGTTCTTTGGCCAAGCAAGTACCTTTCCTTCCATAAAGGATAATCTGTAACTCTTATCTTCAAGTGCAGAAACTGAGACAAGGTTTCTCTTTATACCAGGTACAAATAGAACTCCAGTCAGCTGTAGGGATATGCCTGGCTTTAGGTTGATATTGCAGGTTCCTATTCCCATAATTGGATAATTTGAGTCATCACCAATTGTCACTTCTTCATTTGAACTTTCCACAAGTGTATCTAGGTGCTCACAAAATCCAGTGATGTGTCGAGATGCTCCGCTATCAGTCACCCATGTGTTGAAATTGGAGGTGACTTGACTAGAGAGGGCTGACTAGAAGACTAGCTTCTCGGAATTACTCCCTTTCTTAATTTCTGCCATTGAAGCTTGTTGTTTGATCCTGTCTGGACACTTCATTGCATAGTGCCCATATTGGTCACATCTGAAACATTGTACTTCAGAAATGTCTCTCTTCTTCTTTGAAGACCTCTTCCCATTTGAGTTGTTGTCCCTTTTTCTCTTAAAGTTCTTTTTCTTTCCTTTCTTGTGGGAATTAGAGTTTAGAACTTGAATGTCTTCATTACCATTGTTTTGTTTTATTCCTCTTGTGACAAGCCGCGATTCCTCTTGAATGCAATCGGTTTTCAATCTATCAAACTTAGGAAATTTAGAACGAGCACTGATTCCTTGAACGAATGATTCCCATGAGGTAGGAAGTCCATTTAGGGCCATCATAGCAAGTTCTTTGTTGTCTACTAGATGTCCAATAGTGGATAGTTGATCCCTAAGCTTAGTGATACTCAAGAAATAGGATGTAACTGTTTCTCCTTTATTCATCTTTATATGGTGTAGTTGATTCTTTAGGGTGAGAGCCCTGCTAGTGTTGTTGATTTTATAAATGTCAGCTAGTGCTTTGAACATCTGAAAGGCCGTCTCATATTTAGAAATAATTGGTACAATGTGGTCTCTTACTAAATCCATAATTATCTTAAGGGCCTTCTCACTATCCTTGCTCCACTGAATTTTCTTTGTATCATCAGAGGGTTCAGGAACTTCACTTTTGACATGGGAGTCAATTTTATTTTCTTTCAAAACAAGCATGATCCTGAATTTCCAAGATACAAAATTTGATGCTCCATCTAATCTATCTTCAAACCTAACTTCGGTTGCCATTAGGATTATAGGAATGTGATCTTAGTAAGAGCCTGGTGAAAGTCTATGAGATCATTACAAAATTTTAATATGATCTTCCTTAACTTCGCTTAACTGCGGAGTTCTGATGGGATCCGATGCACTAACACTGGTATGATCGCTATGAGGCTGCGAATGGAAGTTTTTCAGGATATGGTCTCTCATTGTCAGAAAGCTTCTTGCACCATCATGGGTCATGATGGAGAATTGTTGATAGAAGAAAAGGTTCTTTCTGATCTACAGTTGAAGATCCGTCAAGAGTGGAAAAGTGAACCATTTTCAGCAGCATCCATTCAAGCCTTAGTGACTTATCAAGGTTACTTGCGGGAAATTCAGTCTTCCTTTGAGAGAAATAATGCCACAATCCTTTGTTGCAGCGATGTTATCATGAAAACCATGATCGTGGCCAAGAACACCCATGAACCGGATCCTGATGAGCTGCAAATGATCATTTAGAAGTTCAAAGGATTCATATCTTCGCACTCTGCAGCTTAAATGTTTTTCAACATTAAGTTGTATTTTTCAAGAATTGTAATCTCTTAGTTGTAGTTTTTCTTCTGACAAGTTACATTTAAAAATCTTTTTGCAAGTCAAGTCTTTACTTGCACTTTTGTAATTACATGTAAGGCAACTATGTAATGGACACCCCGGAATGCCCAAAAACCATACCAACTGCTACTAGGAATTTTATCAAACAGTTTGCATCCAACTCCTTATTTCTCCGTTTAATGTTTTAAATTCCCTTATGGCTCCGGAAATGAAATGTTGGTTTGTTTTACATGGAATTGAAATCACAGAATATGAACAAGAATGAAACTACAATAATATGCAAACTGGAAATTGAACTACTGCTGATATGATATTATTTTCAGAATTAATCAAATACATAGCAAATTTTTCAACTCACTAAATACTCCAGCAATTTTGACATAATGCTCCATCAAATGTTTTCCAATCTTGCTGCTACAATGATATGAATAGTGTCACGTGAATAGTGCCCACGTGAATAGTGTTGCTGCTTGTAGCTGGAAATGCACCCAGAATGCACCTATCTGCCTGTTAATGAAGCTAAAAGCAATGGATTCCAAAGGCCAAACCCCAAGGGAATGACGTCTAGAATGTCACACGAGAGGATAGACGTCCTCTAATGCCAAGAACGGATCTGCAACTCACACATCAATTTCTTCTCAAATTCAACCTGCTGAATGAAGCCACAAAAGCTTCCTTTCATTCTTTCTCCAAGGGTTGACCCAACTCACTTAAGCAATGTGGGATAAAACATGTGCAATATAAAACATATTAAAATATTCACTTGTGTCTCCCTTGGATGTCCCTTTGATTTGCACACATCCCCATAAAATAAATATTAAAGTAACACTTTAATATTTTACAATTAAATTAAATGTTACTTTAATAACACTTCAGGCATTAAAATATACTAGCAATCGGACTCCAAATAGCGCGACTGATAACTCGTCAGAAAGCTCTCACCAAGGAGTATCAAATCCAATCACCAAAACTAGCCTCCGTTGTGTCCTGTTGACTTACTAAAAATAGTAAGTATGCCTGAAGCTATGTAAATCAACTCCGTTTTGGCCTAAAATGGAAATGACTAGGCCAAAACACTCCAGGATCCCTTTAAACCCTTCGTTAGCCCTCGGGACCATGTAGAGCTAGGCTAACGCACATATGCTTGGTCAACTGCTAAAGTGGGGACATTACAGTCCGCCCCCCTTGAAATTGCTTGTCCTCAAGCAATCTCAGTCCAGCCTGCTGTATCACCTGCTCATTCTCCCATGTAGCATCTTCCTCCTGCAGATCTCTCCATCTGACCAAATACTCCTTCACTATCCTATTTCTGAGTTTCCTCTCTCTGGTGTCTAGAATAGCCTCAGGTACTAACATGAGCTTCCCCTCCTCATCCAAAGGGGGTAAATCTGCAGAAGGTACTACACTCTAACCAATAGCTTTCTTAAGCCTAGACACATGAAATACATTGTGTACCTGACTGCCCTCTGGAAGCTCAAGCTCATAGGCGACTTTGCCCACTCTGCGAATCACCCTGTAGGGACCATAAAATCTAGGCTTCAGCTTCTCTGCTCCGCTCCTCTTGAGCGATGATTGCCTATATGGCTGTAGCCTCAAGTACACCATATCCCCTACCTCAAAACTGCGTTCTACCCTGTGCTGATCAGCATACAACTTCTGCTGATTCTGAGCCCGCTGTACGTTCTCCTTGAGCACTCTCAAGATATCCTGACTATCCTGCAATAAGTCTTTGGCTTTGGGCACCTTGCTGTCCCCCAAAACCAAATCCATGAAGCTTGGTGCTTCATAACCATAAAGTGCCATGAAGGGTGTCATCCTGATGGACATATGATATGCAGTATTGTAACAGTACTCTCCCATATGCAACCATCTAACCCAAGCCCTTTGCTGTGTAGTCACATAGTTCCTCAAATATCCCTCCACCCATTTATTCACAATCTCTATCTGCCCATCTGTCTGCGGATGATAACTAGTGCTGGGTGTAAGATCTATGCCACACAACCTAAACAACTCTTGCCAGAAAATACTCATAAATTTACTATCTCGATCACTGACAATGAATCTAGGCAGCCCATGTAACCTGAATATCTCTCTGAAGAAAAGATCTGCCACCTGTGCTGCTGTGTAAGTGGACAGAATAGCAAAGAAGTGAGTGAACTTCGTTAAGCGGTCTACCACCACATAGATGCAATCTCTCCCTTGCACTCGTGGTAACCCAGTGATAAAGTCCATTGAAATACTTTCCCATTTCTTGTCCGGAATGGGCAAGGGCTGTAGTAAACCTGCAGGGAACGTGTGCTCTCCCTTATTCTGCTGACAAACTACACACTCCCTAACATACCTCTGAACATCATCCTTGAGCCCTCTCCATGAGAACCGCTCTCGGATCTGCCTGTAGGTCTTGAAGACCCCCGGATGCCCAGTTGTAGGCGCATCATGAAATGCCCTAAGTATCGCTTCTCTCAACTGTGATGATGGAATCAAGTAAACCCTGTCCTGAAATCTGATCAATCCATCTATCACTTCATAGCGATCATCTTGTATAGTACTTGAAATCAAACCAGAAGCCCAAGTATCTCCGACATACTCTGCTATAATCTTATCCCTTCAATCTCTTGTAATCTCTGCAAGAGCACAAATGTGAGGTCTTCTGGATAAGGCATCAGCTACTACATTCTTCTTCCCTTTGACAAACTCAATGTCAAAGTCATAAGCCTGCAATTTAGTGATCCACTTCTGCTGCCTGTCATTCAAGTCTCGTAGGCTCATGAAATACTTTATGCTGTTGTGATCCGTCTTGATCACAAACTTCCCTCCAACCAAGTAGGATCGGAATTTGGCCAAGGCATGCATGATGGCCAACATCTCACGATCATAAATAGAATAGCTCCTCTCCACACCTCGGAGCTTCCTACTCTCAAAAGCGATGGGGTGCTTCTCCTGCATCAATACTACTCCAATCCCATCACCTGATGCATCACAATGAAGCTCAAAAGGCTTCGTGAAGTCTGGTAGAGCTAGAACTAGACATGAAGACATCACCTGCTTGAAATGCTCAAAACACCTCTGTGCTGCCTCGTTCCACATGAAGGCCCCCTTCTTAGTAAGATCTATCAAGGGAGTAGCTGTCTGAGAAAACCACTTAACAAACCTCCTATAAAAACCACATAAGCCAAAGAACCCCTTAAGCTGAGTAAGGTTCATAGGCGTGGGCCAATCAACAATAGCTCTAATCTTTTCAGGGTCAACCCGAACTCCCTTTGCATTGATAATATGACCAAGGTACAAAAGCTCTGTCATCCCGAACTCACACTTAGACTCCTTGGCATATAGGGACTCTCTCTCCAAAGTAGATAGTACCTCCCCAAGATGTTGCAAATGCTCCTCCCATGATTTGCTAAAGACCAAAATATCTGCAAAGAAAATCAAAACGTATCTCCTCAATTGCCCCCTAAACACCTGGTTCATGCAACTCTAAAAAGTAGCAGGAGCATTGGTTAGCCCAAATGGCATAACCAAAAACTCGAAATGACCATAGTGACACCGAAAAGCTATCTTCTCAATGTCCTCTGCCCTCATACTGATCTGATGATACCCTGACCTCAAATCTATCTTTGTGAAGACACATGCCCCATGTAGCTCATCTATCAGCTCATCTATCCTCGGAATGGGGTACCTGTTCTTAATGGTTTTCTTGTTCAAGGCCCTGTAGTCAATGCACATGCGCATTGTTCCATCTTTCTTCTTAACCAAAACAACTGCTGAAGCAAAAGGGCTTTTGCTTGGCCTAATGTGCCCCATCTCCAACAACTCCTTGATGGCTTTCTCTATCTCATCCTTGTGTTTCTTTGGATGACGATAGGGTGTGATCATAATGGGCTTAGCCCCCTCTTCTAATTCAATGACATGCTCTATTCCCCTATCTGGAGGAACGCCATGTGGAATACTGCCAAATACCTTGGCATGTCTATTAAGGATGTCCTGCATATCAGGCGGATGACTCTTAACTTGTGGTTCTGGTGATGCTGGCATAATCAAGCACTCCGCTGCCCACTCAACATCATCATGTTTGAACAACTTCTCCATCCTCCTCAAAGAAACTATCCTACAACTACCATCTGATAATCCTTTGAGTACCACGGTCCTGCCCTCATGCTGGAACCTCATCTCTACTCTTTCCATGTTGAGAGTAAACTCTCTCAACGATGCCATCCAAGTCATCCCTAGGATGACGTCATAATCATCCATGTCCACAACATAGAACTCATCCTGAAGCTCATAAGCATCTCCCAGTCTGATGCAAGGATTTGTAATCTTCTGTGTGCATAGTAACTTGTGACCACTAGCTACCATGACTTGGAATCCTGGATGTTCTTTAGTTTGCCACCCTCTCCTAGCCACTAACTGTGAATCTATGAAATTATGTGTGGCCCCAGTGTCCAGCAAAGCAACCACCTTCTGTCCTTGTATGATGCCACGCACCTTAAAAGTAATTGCCTTTTGAGCACCTGTCAATCTAGCTAAGGACTTCTCATTCCCTGAACCCTCCTCAGTGGCACTGCTCTCACCATCAGATTCTGACTGCTGCTCCTCATCCTCTGACTGTGACTCCTCAGCAGAGAAGGACTCCATCTGGTTGGCCTTAGCCTTCAGAGGACACTTGTGAGATAAATCCCACGGCTCCCTACACTGAAAACATAGTTTTTTCCGCCTCAACTCGTTCAGTGTCTCATTGTCTAACCTCTTTGATTCCTTTTTCTGAGGCTGAGAATCCCTATGTAGAGGTTTATTATCCTTATCCTTCTTGAAGTGTGGATCCTTAGGAGTGAACTTACTCCTAGAAGTGGAAGGTGCAAGATCTCTCGCCTTCCGAATGGCATCCTACAATGTGAGGGGATCATGTCCCTTCACCCAACCACGAAGAGGCTCTGACAATCCATCCACAAATAGTACAATCAACCTCCTCTCCGAAATGTCTGTAACCAACACTGATAGTCTCTGGAAATCTGAGATGTAACTGTCGATAGGACCCCACTGTCTCAACTGAGCTAACTCCTTGAAATGGAGTTCTAGATCCTTCGTATCAAACCTGTCAATCAACCTCTCAGTGAACTCTGCGTATGTGTCTATCTGATTATGGCCCAATGTGACCATACCATGGTGCCACCACTCATGTGCACTCCCATCCAAGTGCAATGCAACATACTTAATCGCATCCTCCTCAAGCATGGGATTAAGCTGAAAATAAGTATCTAATTTCTGGACCCATGTCCGTGCTGAAGCCTTCCCTGTACCATCATAGTAGGGAATAGACAGCTTTCCCAACTTCTTCCTCATCTCATAATTCTATTGTCGGTTTCCTCTCATGGGCATATTCTTGAGTCTAACATCCATATATTCCCTGAATGTCATCTCAGCCTGTAACTCAAGGCTAGAGTCCCTCCAATCATCCATAATCATATTTTGAATCTCTTGCTGTGTAGGACCGACATTATTCTGGTCATTCTGTCTCGGAGGAAACTGTGGCATGAGTGGTCTTGTAGTAGAAGAACCTGCTCTAGCATATGTCTCGGTTCCCCTGTTAACCGATGCGTCTCCATTACCTCCATTACCCTGTCCACCTCCCTGATTAGCATTATTACCCTGATTGGTATTATTACCTTGGTTGCCATTATTGCCTTGATTTGCTTTTGTCAAATGTCGTGTAAATGCTATAGCCATTTGCTGCAATGTAGCCTGGAGCTCCCTCTGACTCCTAGCAAGATCACTGAGCATCTCCCTAGTGCTAGGTTCTCCCCTTTCCCCATCTCTGTCACCCATAGCTGGTGCTGAAAAAGGGTTACCCTCCTCTTCAGTCTCTGGTGAATTTTGTAGGTTTGTGTTTGACCTGTTTCTCCTCAAGTAATACTGATTTGCTGGATGCATGAAACCCTCACAGGATGGCAGGAAAAACTTGCTCTGATACCACTATAATGGACACCCCAGAATGCCCAAAAACCATACCAACTGCTACTAGGAATTTTATCAAACAGTTTGCATCCAACTCCTTATTTCTCCATTTAATGTTTTAAATTCCCTTATGGCTCCAGAAATGAAATGTTGGTTTGTTTTACATGGAATTGAAATCACAGAATATGAACAAGAATGAAACTACAATAATATGCAAACTGGAAATTGAACTACTGGTGATATGATATTATTTTCAGAATTAATCATATACATAGCAGATTTTTCAACTCACTAAATACTCCATCAATTTTGACATAATGCTCCATGAAATGTTTTCCAATCTTGCTGCTACAATGACATGAATAGTGCTGCATGAATAGTGTCACATGAATAGTGTTGCATGAATAGTGTCATGTGAATAATGCCGCATGAATAGTGCCCACATGAATAGTACCCACGTGAATAGTGTCACGTGAATAGTACCCACGTGAATAGTGTTGCAGCCTGTAGCTGAAAATGCACCCAACTAGTGTTGCTGCCTATAGCTAGAAATGCACCTAGAATGCACCCAATTTGCCTGTTAATGAAGCTGAAAGCAATGGATTCCAAAGGCCAAACCCCAAGGGAATGACATCTAGAATGTCACACAAGAGGATAGACGTCCTCTAATGCCAAGAACGGATCTGCAACTCACACATCAATTTCTTCTCAAATTCAACCTGTTGAATGAAGCTACAAAAGCTTCCTTTTATTTTTTCTCCAAGGGTCGACCCAACTCACTTAAGCAATGTGGGATAAAACATGTGCAATATAAATCATATTAAAATATTCACTTGTGTCTCCCTTGGATGCCCCTTTGATTTGCACACATCCCCATAAAATAAATATTAAAGTAACACTTTAATATTTTACAATTAAATTAAATGTTACTTTAATAACACTTCAGGCATTAAAATATACTAGCAATTGGACTCCGAATAGCGCGACTGATAACTCGTCGGAAAGCTCTCACCAAGGAGTATCGAATCCAATCACCAAAACTAGCCTCCGTTGTGTCCTGTTGCCTTACTAAAAATAGTAAGTATGCCTGAAGCTAAATAAATCAACTCTGTTTTGGCCTAAACTGGAAATGACTAGGCCAAAACACTCTAGGATCCCTTTAAACCCTTCATTAGCCCTCGGGACCATGTAGAGCTAGGCTAACGCACATATGCTTGGTCAACTGCTAAAGTGGGGACATTACAAACTATAAGTTGTTTTCAGTTGGGACTGTAGTTGGAACAAGTCTTCCTTAGCTATTGAATAAGTCTTGGTGGTTGAGAGAATCTCTCAAGTTAGTTAGGATCCTCCCACCTTTTTCTCAAGGCTCCTCTTCTATAAATATTGGAGGGGTCTATTGTAATCTTTACCTTTTGGAAAGCAAGCAAAAACTCTGCCAAATTTGCAACAAAGAAGTCTTTGAGCTTTCATGTGTAAATTGAAGAATTGAAAGGAATAAAAGAAAATTGCTCAAGCTTTGAGTCTTTGTGCTACATTCTTGAGTTTGTGTTCAATATTACCTTTCTTGCAAGTGTTTCTTTGAGAACTTAATCAAATCGGATTTGCAGTCTTTGAGCTGCAAGTATTGGAGATTAATTTAGTTAAAGTAGAAGTTCTATTGGGAAAAAGTTGTAAGACTTTGTGCTTACACTTGTTCTTAATAGAGTTTAGAAGTAAGTAGATTTTATGAGAAATAGTTGTGAGTCTTTGAGCTCACACTTGTTCTTGTCGTCTTGCGTAGAAAGAATAAGATATTTCAGTCTTTGTGCTGTTATAATTTGTTCTTAATAAAATTAGTATAGAAAAGGGTAGATAGGACTTCACATAATCAAGACTTTGAGCTTGATATTGCCCGAAGGAAGTGACGGAAGTCTTTGAGCTTTCAGGAAACTTCATTTCCTTTCTCTCATTTCATTTCGAAAGTTGTTACTGCTGTTTTATATCAAATCGCTATCATTTTTCTGTGAAAAGAAAAGGATATTGCCTCTCTTGAAAGAAGAAGAAAGACTGTTGTCTCATCCTATTTTTATTTTGAAAGTTGTAGTTAGATAGGGGGAGCCTTTCCTTAATTAGGAGAGTTTTAATCACACACTATGGTTGAAACCACAATTTTGTATATTTCCCCAAGTGTACAAAATTTTCAACCAACAAAATGCGAAAAAAAATAGAATGATTTTCGAAAAATTCCTAATGTTGGTAGCCTGCTTGAACGCCTTCAAACTCCCCCAGTCGCCTTCAAACACCTTTGAACAATTCACTATGACATCATTTGGGTTGGCATAGGGTTTGAAAGGGAAAAAACATTTCGAAAATTGAGCGTTTACCACGTCGAAATCACATGTAAAATTGCGTCCAACTTGACATTGACCACATCCATGAGTTTTTCAGAGAGTTTTCGCAAGTTTAATGGTGAGTTTACACGTTTTTTTTGTGAGTTTTATCAGAGCAACAAGTCGTGAGCAAACTCATGAGTTGCTTGCGGCGGCTAAAAACGAGCAACTAGTCACCAACTTGTTGAGTACTCACCGACTATTCCAACTATGGTTTTTAGGAACCTTAAAATGACTGAACAACCCCATATGCCTATTGGATGAACTCCTGTTGCCTTTTCTCAGACTTCTAAACTCTTTATTGGAGTGATGATGTGTTTGGAGGACTTGTGGGAGTGCTCAGAGGTGCTATCTATGCCCTGGCTTGTAGTTGGAGTGATTATGAACGTTTTCCAGGCTGGTTGGTGCATTTTCTGAACTGCAATAAGTAACAGACCTGCACAGTAAATTGTTATCAGCAGAAATCTACTTCAAAGCCTATACCAGCATATTACCATCATTTCCTACAAGGTATTCAATAGTTGGTCTCAGTATTCATCCCTTTTAGTTGGCGTTGATTGAATGTTGCATGTGTCTTCATTGTTACCAACACTTTGTATCAGCATTGTAAACTTATATAGTACTTAATGACAACTATACTCAATGTTGGCAAGTTCATGTTGATGTTTTATATTGGCAAAAATAAAAAAATTAGGAGTGATTATTACAGTACAAGGGCACAAATATTTCAAATCAGACACAAATTCTTTTAAGGCAACAATACCAAATGTTTGCTCTTCTATCTAATAAAACTTGTTGAGACATGGACCAGCTAGGACTCGAACCTAGGACCTTCCATACGCTGCTGAAGTGCTCTACCATTGAGCTACTGGCCCCTCTTGGACTAGTCCATCATCGGTCGAGTGTGGCTTATTTCCAACACCAACACCCCCCCTTAAGCCACACCTCTTGTGTGCTTGGGGCTCCTAGCCTAGACCTGGCTCTGATACCATGTTGAGACATGGACCAGCTAGGACTCGAACCTAGGACCTTCCATACGCTGTTGGAGTGCTCTACCATTGAGCTACTGGCCCCTCTTGGACTAGTCCATCGTCGGTCCGGGTGTGGCTTATTTCCAACACCATCACCCTTTACTTTGTCTCTTTTTTTTTACTTTGTCAAAAATCGCAATTTCCTCTTGGACTGTAAATTTCAGAGTTTGGAGAGCTTTTTCAAACTTTTCATTTCTTTCACTTACCCTTAATAATGTGATTTTGCCTTAGATGGCGAATTTCGAGAAAATAGGACATTCTACAAGTTTTTAAACTTTCACAACTTACCCAAAAATCGCGATTTTGGGGGGGTCTTTTCAAACTTCAGCGTTTTTAAGCTTTTTGCAAACTTTATATCACGATTTTACCTTATAATGTGAACTTCGGCATTTGGGATCTCTTTTTAACCTTTTCAAAAAAATCGCGATTTTGCCTTATGGCGTGATTTTGGGGTTTTGGGTTGCTTTTCAAACCTTTTAACTTTCTTTCACTTACCCTCCATAGTGCGATTTTCGGGTTTTCTAGGCACTTTGCAAACTTACAAATTCCTACATTTTAAACCTTCTAATGTAAATTTCGGGATTTTTAGGGGGTCTTGAAAACTTTAAAACTCTTTGCATTTAACCCCTGATTGGTGAAAATTGGGATTTTCACCCATTTTGCAAACTTTTAGAAACTCTTGTAATTTTCCCCCTTATTGCGAATTTCGGGATTTTGGGAGGTTTTGTCAACTTTTGACACTTTAACAATTTTTTCTCCCTTCTATATCCTTTGGCGAAAATCGGCACTTTGGGTCCTTCTGCGACCTTTAGACGTTTCATTTTTTTATTTGGGGGATTTTGCAAGCTTCTGCCATTCCTTACCTAACTTAGGCGATTTTACAAGTTTAAACGATCTCTGGAAATTTTAATGCCCGAATGTTAAATTCACCTTGCAGATTCTCAGGCTTCCGCTCATGACATCATCATCTCTTGGACTAACTACGGGCATGCTCAAAAGGATGCGAGACACCCTATGCAGGACTCGACAGGGCGAAGGCGAAAAGACCAAAAAAGAAAGGGGGACCCTGTCAGCGACAGGAAGCGTGTGCAATGCACAACACGTATTCACACATCGCCCCATTGCAAATGGGGACCCCTACTTTTTGCTTTCTAGGGTTAGTTTTCTTTGATTGGTTGTCTGGTCTTGGCTATTAGCCTTTGCATTTTGTGTATTGCTAGACGGATCACTAAGACAGCAAGCTTTGCTTAAGTAAAAGGAATTGAGTCAGGTGGATCTCCTCAAGAGGTCAGATCAATTAAGTGATTAGGGGTTATTTAGATCATTCCTAGGGTGTTTTTTGTATACTATCTGGTCGCACTTCAAGTTGCTAAATCAAACCTTGGTTGAATGCATAATGTCCTCCTAGGTCCCATCCCTTACATCAAGGGCAGAGCGAATTCGCCTTGAATGTCATCCTGATCTTCAAATATCCTGAAATTTGGCTAAGTATGGAATGTCATCTTGATCCTGAAATTTGACTAAGTCTGGAAAATTGAAGAATCCTCCAAAAACTAGATTTTGCATTATAACTCCTAGAGGTCCGAAACCACTTTCAAACATCCTGACAATATATATGGAATATAAGGAAATGTCACTTATACTTAAATGTTATATTCCATATATGAATCCTGACGGAGAGGCTAAAATGTCAAATTTCGCTCCTGACCCTTCCAAAGGGTCCAGAGCGAAATTTCACAAAGGACCTAAGATTTCACCTAAGTTAGTGAGTGGTTGAGCGAATTTGCAAAGTTATGAAAGGAAATGCATCAAAGGGTTGAGTCTAAGGCAAAGTCAAGTCAAATCCAAGGTGAATTGAGTCTAGAATAGGAATTTCGCTCCTAACCCTTCCAAAGGGTCCAGAGCGAATTCCTCTATAGGACACTCTACATTGATCAAAACTATGAACTAATCCATGTCCTAGGTATTATTGAAGGCAATTCACTTGTTTGGATGAATAAATGTGAAAATGAAGTCAAGATTTGAGCCAAAGGGTGAATTTCGCCCCTGACCCTTCCAAAGGGTGCAGAGCGAAATTCTTGTATGACCCTATTTCTTCACAAAACCTTCAACTAAATGCCAACTTGAGGAGCAAATTCACTTGATCATGATGGAAGGAGGCTTGAGAAGTTATGTCCAAGGCATGGGAAGGAGAAAGGAAGTGTGAAATCAACCTAGAATATGAATTTCGCTCCTAACCCTTCCAAAGGGTCCATAGCAAAATTCTTCATAAACCTCATTTCCTTCCTTGTTTTGGCCAACATCTTAGTTCCTTGGGCATATTTGGAAGTGGATTGACATGTTTTTGCTTTAGGAAGTGATTAGAAGTGGAGGAGTGAAGGATTTTGTTCTAAATCATGAATTTTGCTCCTGACCCTTCCAAAGGGTCCAAAGCGAAATTCTTGAAAACACCTATTTCCCCCTTAGATGAGGTCAAGACCTTGGTTCTTATGGAGTGGATGGAAGTGAAGTGACGTGTCCTTGCCTTTTGAGGTGGATTGGAGTTGAAAAAATGAATAAATGAGCTCAAGACATGAATTTCACTCCTAACCCTTCCAAAGGCTCCAAAGCAAAATTCCCAAAATCTCCTTTTTCTCTAAATTTTGTGTCAAGCCAAGTGTGGATCAGGGTGAATTAAGATTGAAGATGTCCTTAAGCATACCTTTGAATAGCTTGTGACCATCAAATATGAAGGAATTGAGCTAAAACTTGAATTTCACTTCTGACCCTTCCAAAGGGTCTAGAGCGAAATTCTCTAAAGGTCCTGTCCTTGGCCATGATTCTCCTTTCAGGCCTTCTTAGGGGTCAAACAAATGTTTCTTTCATGAGAGAGGGATCCAAAGTTGAAAGTCAAAGGAAAGCAAGGTATGAAGAATGAATCTAGGTGAAGGAAAACAAGCAAATCTTGAATTTCGCTCCTGACCCTTCCAAAGGGTCGAGAGCGAAATTCTCAAAATCACCTAGTTTGCTCATGATTGAGATCAAGACATGGATTCCTAGGCCTTGGTGGAGAGAAGACTAGTGTATGCTTGCCTTGGGAGGCATTTTGGAGTTTTGTCCCTGGGCAGGATCCTAAAGAAAATTCCATTTTGATGCCTTCTTGTTAATGATTTAAGGTAAGAAATGCTATGTTGAGATAAATATATTATGTGTCCTTAATCACCTTTTGGTTTGTTTTGCAGATGGAAGAAAATCAGGCCAAGACAAGGACGACCTATTCTAAGCCCATCATCATCAAGGACGTTCCAAAGGCATGGAGGAGGACTCAAGATGCTTCTAAAGCGTTGAAAGGCTACAAGTGTTCAAGGAGTTCCAGGCTATCCTCAAAATACTCCATTCTACCACACAAAAGAACCATAGGATGACTGAAAAGAATCTTACCAACACTTCAAGGTGAGGTATGCTACCGGAGAAAGAAGAACTTGACAGTAAGGAAGCCTCATCAAGCACATAGAGAATCAAGGAGTGCATCATTCATCGCATCAAGGACAAAGGAGGATCAACTAAGATACAAACGTCAGACAAGGTGGCATCCCAGTCACTTTCCCTCCACTCGGATTGGTCCACCTCAGCATGTCCAGATTCAATGTACCTAATTTATCAGGGATGGCACAAACTTCGGTGTACCTACCCCTACTTCCTATTGGCCCACACTCATTGAATGTAATTTTCTCATTGGCTAAGAAATTTTTTTATAACAAACCCTAATTAGGATTTCTATCTTGTAATCCTAGCCATTGATTCTAAGTCAATCAGAGCCATCAATTTGTAAAGGGCTCCTTAGATAAAGCTCTGGCTCTTCATTTGCAAAGGTTAATAGTTAGTTAATAGTAGTTAGGAGTTAGCAAGAAAGAGATAGTCAATAATTAGTAGCTCAATAATAGATAGCATTTTAGAGTAGAGTAGAAAGAGAAGGCAAAGATTGTTGTCAAGATATTGTTGCAAAGAATGGTGAATTCTATGTGTCGATTATACAATTTGCATGGTCTCTATACTTCTCAAGTTTAATTTCATGTTATTAGATGAATGGAATAAATTCGTATATCCATACTACTAGCGGTTTGTTGATTGCAAACTTGCCTTGCGTAGTCAACTGGAATCATTCAACTTAAGCTTAACTTCAATTATCGCTTCTTCATTGATATGCATCAACCTGACGGTGTCTATGCTTGTTGCGGTGATTTGAACATCATAAAGCTATCCTTAGAAGATCGCACTAACCTTGTGGAGATGATCATAACATGTCAAAGAAAGACTTAGTTAGAGTTTCATCAAAGGTCATCCATTGCTCCTACATTCTTAGTGTTAGAATTAGATTCCTCTCCAACCCTTATCGTTTTTCCCTTTTTTAAAAATCAAGGATCAGTAAAGTCCCACCTTCCAGTGATATCCAAAGCAAAATCAGACACTCAGGTCATCGAATGTAAGTCCCCTTGTGATTCCAGCAAAATCACATCATACCGCAAGAGCTTATCCACAAGTAGAGAACCTACATATCAGAACCTTGGAGCTGCTCCGATTGATCCTTCTGTGAAATCTTCAGCATTCGGAGACTCTTTATTCAAGAGAGGATAAGATAGCTTGGTATTTTATTCTGTGTTCACATGTGCATAAAAAACATATCAACAGTATGCCACCTCATGATGATGGTTGAGGACCATCGGTTAAGGACCACATGAGGCTACAAAGGATAAGGTCTTGTTGTTGAGCCTAGGGTAGAGGATACTTGGGGCACCTCATCATGTCTTACAACTCAACCCTTGTTATGGTTGAGTTTCCATGTGATTGTTGATATTGGGTTATACATATCTTAACCCTAGAATTGGATGTATTTCATGAGTTATTTCTATATTGTTGTCTAATCTCATTGTGGGTTTCGAAAGATAGGCTTATCTGATCTTATTCTTAAATGAAGATTATATCCCTAACTATGTTTGCTCTTGTTTCATTTTGGATTTGTGATTTTTGGGCAAAAACTAGGGCATTTACAAAAAGGGACATTACACAACCCCGAGACCAAGGTTGGAAAATAAGCAAGAGAAACTACAAGGGAAAATTGTCACCTTCAAGTTGATCTTTTGCTCTTCAATTAGTTCTTCATTCCTCTATCCTACAAAAGACCCCATTGCCAATTCAAGGCCTCTATTTGAAGAGAAAAATAAGAGGCAAAACAACTTTGGGTTTCCAAAACCAAGGGTAGAATACCACTCCCAAATGAGAAGTTGCAATTTTTAATTTAGAACAATTGCAAATAATGCTAAATTTGATTGCACATGGACTCCCACCACCAGTGCCAAGATTTGGAAAAGTCCAATAAGCTAAGGAAATGCCATTCAATGCTCCATAAAGAACTTTCCTTCCCACCTCAACCAACATTCTAAATCAAGAGTCAATTATGAGTCCATAACTCCACCTAGGACCTGAAAAATAGAAACTGCCAAGCGACTAATTCTTGGATGCCCATTTTGAATGTCAAACATTAAGGCAAGATTTAGGAGTTATGACAAGTTGTAACTCCCAATTTCCACACTATGAAAGGCACATTCAAACATTTTTCTCTTAAAATTGTCTTGAAAATGAATTCAAATTAATATAGGTTGCAACCAAAGAAAGTAACCAAAATATTTATAAAATCTTTGGCCTTTATTACATAAATTATTTTCCTATAACATTTATTCCTAGACATTTGTATAAAAATTAATTTAAATATTTTTGATGATGCAAGCTTGGCCTTACACCATGGATGCTTCTACATCAACTTGGGATGATTTCTTTATGGTATGCCATTTGGCATGACCTATACATGGAATAATTCAACCAAAAATTATAAATCTGAAATCTTATCAATGATTTTACATATCAATTAATTTTCATGCTCACAAGTGATTTGTAGGCAAATAAAGTTTGAGAAATCTCTAATCTATCACTTCAAAATGATATTTCTTTTTTAATCACCAAATCTCCTCAAATCTTCTAATCAATTAGTAAACCTATGAATCCTAAACGAATCTACCATATATTGGCAAAGAGAGTTTCCATCCTCAAAAAAAATCTTTGTTGTAGGGTTTCTATCCTGTTGACGTGTATTTTGTACACAATCATACACAGAATAAAATACCCAAAGGCATCTTATCCTCTCTTGAATAAAGTCGCTAACTGCTGAAGATATCGCAAGAAGGATCAGTTAGGGTGACTCCAATGTTCTTTTTAGTAGGGTCTCTACATGTGGATAAGCACCAGTGGTCGTTGTGATTACTGTGTCATCAAGGGGCCTTACGTTGCCGAAGATTTTCTTAAACTAAACAAGCTTTCAAAAAATATCAAAAGAGTAGGGTTTGTAAGAGGTCTAATCTAGTCTAACCCTAAGAATGACTCAATGCGGACAAGACTTGGCAAGATTCTACCAACTTCAATATTGCCATAAATTAACAACTCAATTGAAATTGATGCGATTTTCTAAGGTAACAAATGATTTTTCAATACATCAAAGATCAAGGACACTACCACGAAGGTACATATCCAAGATACAACGATGATTGAAGGTTTAAGCAATTCAAGTATATCCAGTCGACCACGCAAGGCGTTCCTACAATCAGCAAGAAGCTAGTGGTTTGGAAAGCGAATCCTACCAAAGATCAAGTCCAACACTTTGTCCTTCGAATTAACACACTACTTTGATTGAGAATGATTCAAGAAAAATGAACAACCATGAAGATAACCAAGAGAATTGCAACAAAACACCATAACTTCAATATTTCATTGATCTCAAAGCCATCATGTACAACAATTGTTTGAATTCCTTTCTCAAAGCTCAATCTTGCTACAAAAATAACTTACTTCTAAACTCTATTCTCTAATGCATCAATAATTTCTAACTCTCTCTCTTATTTCTAATCTCAAAATGAAATGAAATGAGGGTATAAATAGCATCCTCAATTACAATGAACGGTCCAGATTGAAAGAAGATCAACGGTCAAGATTATGACACCTAAACCCTAATTAGGGTTTATTACAAATAGCCCCCTTTTTACTGAACAATATTAAATGCATAGCCAAATATTAAATTTGGCACAAAAATCTAGGAGACATAGACCAATGACAATTAAGGTGCCATGTCATTTATAACAACCTCTCATCTAGAATCTTATTCCCTTTCCAATGCTCCTTTTTAGCATATGCAATGAATCTTGATACGATTCCTTCGATCTCAACAATTGGAATCTCGGAAAGATTCCTCATTCTTTCTTCTAAGTGGATGACCTGATCAAATGCCTTGAGAAGAGCAGCGTCCCATTCAGGTTCAAGTTCCTTAGTCTTCTCAATCAGAAGCATGGTAGCAAACATCTGGTCCCGTTGCTCATCTGTGATAACATTAGCATCTTTGCAAAAGATGACCTTGATTCTATCCTCCAATTCCTGCAAATCCACATCTGTCTCAACCTCAATCCTCCTGCCAAGAATGGTACGTAGTACCTCAAATACTCTGTCCTGGATCGGGTGGATAACCTCCTCAACATGGCTACATCTGGTACTGATGTCCTCGAAGAGAACTTCCTTCATCTGGAGTAAGGTTGACCACTGAAGTAGACTGTGAGGTCCTCCATCCATGATCTTTTCCTGTGCTAAGACCTTCCTCGATGTTTGTCTGATTACTTGCAAGACAGGAATAATAACATCTTTGGTATGAGCAAAAGCGGCTACCGTTATCATCAAATTGTGGATGATCTCAAGAACCTGGATAGCTTGGTGAATGGTCTTCATCATCCTTGTTGCAAATTCTACGGCAACTGTATGAGATTTGTCCATCCAAGTGCTCATATGCTGGACCAAACTCCTGAATCTCTCTGCCTCACCAATTGATTGAAGGGGAAGTGCTTGTACGGGTGATCTTGCTGGATCCTGACGTCCCAAAGGCTGATTGAGATGGCTGAAATATGTCCTCCATGCACTGACCTCTCTCTCAAGCTTTCTATTCCTTTCCATTTCTTCTCTAAGCTTGTCTTTCAATGCCTCAAATGAATCGGTGGCATCATCCATTGTCTGTTCGGCAGTGGATGGACCTAGCTCAAATGTCTCTACATCATATTCCTCTGCGAGGATCTCACCTTCATACTTGTCCACTGCCGGTGTAGCTATCTGCAATTTTCTGGATCCAGTCTCATCTCTAATCATCTTGGACATCTTAGTAGCCTTCTTCCTTTCTGTCACTTCCTGGGAATGTCCAACAAGGCTCTCTAAATCAATCACATTGTCCTCGTCCTCGATCACAATTACCTTTGTTAATCTTTCCTTCAACCAATTTGGAATGGCAGATCTTGTTTCTTTAACCTGTATCTCCTTATGCAATGTTTCTTCTTCTCTGAGAGGAGATGTTACCTCGTTATTGTTCTTGTCTTCATGTAGCTCATTATCTTGGAGAGATCCATTTGGTGACCTTTGAGGTACCTGTCCTTCTTTATCATTCTGTACCATTGACTCCATAGACTCGTCTATCTCAAATGTCCTCTTTTCTTGTCGAGAAGACGTACCGGATGGACGATCTCAGTTGGCCTCTTGCTTCTTCTTGGAAGATTCTCTCTTCTCAGGTCTTTCTTTCCTCTTCGAGCCTCTTGGATGGAGATTGCCTTCACTTGCACTTCGAAGGTTGCCTTCACTTGTATTTCTGGGATTAGGATTGCCTTCGCTTACACTGGCCCCACCTTCAGCTGGTCTCTCCTCCAAGGTAAAAGTCATAGCTATGCCTTGCTCTCTCAACTTCTGATGCTGCACATCAACCCATCTGCGAGTACAAGACAAGACTGGAGCCATCAAAGCATCTAGATCCACAACCTCGGGCTCATTCCAATCTAACCTTACTGATTTGCTTTCTCGATCATAGGATGATTGGAGATGTCTGCCACTGTCCTGAGCTTGGTCGGCCACTCTGTAAATCTTGCATTTCCTGATGAAATCCAAAGGCAATCTAGAATGCATTTTTCTTTTCACTTCAAGATCATCTAAGAGATTCATCATAAAATCTTCTATTTGAAACTCATGCTTAAATTTCCTATCGACTGTCTCCTCTATATATCCATGTGGATCAAAGCTTTCTCTCAAGGCAAAGAATGAAAAAGAATACAAGGCCAACTCCTTCTCTGCATCATCCATGGCTAGAGCATTAGGACATACCTCAACTGAATTGCCCAATATGATAGGTACAGGAACTCCATTTCCATGTCTGTGTCTGAATGCCTTCGCATAAGCTGCCAACTGTCTTGTTACCTCAAGTAACACTATTCTGTCTGTCGGATATCTCGGCAACATGTATGGAGGTGAAGGACATCCATGAACTCTGATATAAGTAAATTTCGGAAATTGGATAAACCAAGCATCGTACCTCTTTACTAACTCCTGTGCATCCTGAGATAATCTATTGTGAATCCCACCTTGCAAAGTCCTGGTGATGTTCATCGTGAAGGTATCATTGACTAGCTTGTAGTTGCTTCCTGGCAGATGATGCAAGTGAACATAGGAATCACAGACTCTGACCTCGCTGGGTCCTCTTCCAATCACTCCTCTATGAGGTAGTCCTGCGTACTCAAAGCTCCTGATCAAGGCATATATGACGTATGAACTCATGTGGAAGGACTTGGTAGCCTTGAGTCTTCTCAACTGTACGTCCAAGCAATGGCTAATCATTCTAGCCCAATGGATTGTTCCTTTTCCCTGAACTATCACCTGGATGAAGTAGAACATCCACTTCTCGAAATAGAAGGCCTGAGGGGCTCCTGTGACTCGGTTGAGCATTGTTATCAAATCTCTGTACTCCTCCTGGAAATCGATCCTATGTGGTGTGTTCGGTATCTTGCTCAGGCGAGGACGACTCTTAAGTAGCCAATTCTTGTTGATGATGCTTAGGCAAGCATCTGGATCATCTTCGTACATGGACCTGGCTCCTTCTATTCTTTTGTAGACCATATCTCTGTGCTCTGGAAGATGGAAAGCCTCACTTATAGCTTCATCTGAAAGATAAGCTAAAGTGTTTCCCTCCTTGGACACAATCGTTCTGGACTGTGGATCATAATGACGAGCACACTCGATCATCAATTCATGGCACTGGACTGCTGGAGGGAAGCCGGCCGCCTTAATGATGCCACTTTCAATTATCCTTCTGGCGACAGGTGAGGGCTTGCCAATGTAAGGGACCTCTCGAAACTTCTTCGTACTGAAGTTGCCCAAGTTGGTATCTCCAATGTTGCTCCACTTCGACACGATCTTGGTCTCCAGTTCTTCAGTCTTTTGATCTTCCTTCATGAGAGCTGGACGACTGGTGGATGCTCCCGCCTTTGGGGTCGCCATTGTAATACCTACACAACATTTCATAATAAGTAGCTAGATTTTGCAATGTATAACATAGATTAGATTAAAGATTAATTTTAGGAAACTTCATGATAAGTCCTTGAGTTATCATTTCCTAAATACGATCGAGCTACTTGAAATTCAAAATTTCAAAATTCAAAATTTAAGGCCATGACGATCAAAATTCAAAATTCAAGACAAAGGATCACATCGCCATACCTTACTTGAGAGCTTAACTCTAAAATGCAAAACAAGGAAATTCGCCTAGGCAAAAATCAAAATTTGAAGCTTTCAACGTGATTCCCTTCAAACGAACGTTCTCCTTAGCACTTCGCCACCTTTGGGGTCTTTGACGTGATCTTAGCAAGTTCGCTCAACTCCAACCAAACTCGCACTCCCCTTTGATGATGCTCGTGCCACTTTGATGAAATTCACACCTCTTGAATACAATTCGCACACCTCTTTAATGATAACTTCGCACTTCCTTGTCTTCTCCAAATCGCAAATGAAGGATGAATGATGATTTAAAAATGAAATAATTCACCTCCCCTTTATAGGTGTTCACCCTCTCATTTACCTCTAGGCCGACTTTGTAATTAAAAATAAATTTTAAATAAAATTAAGGGCCGACTTTGTAAAACAAAGCAAATAAAACCCAAGCGCCCCAATTTTTATTTAAAATAATAATTAATTCATTTAATGCCTTCGTTTTTTTTTAATTCGATTTTTTTAAAGGCAACAAATAATTAATAAATGCTCATGCGCTATTTTAAATGCCAATTCTAATTAAATATTTCAAATTTCATCGATCTTAGCATTTAATAAAATTTAAAAAATGTGTTAGCGCCAAAATTTGGGAGATGGAAAAATACAAACCATATCGCTCTGGTCCCTGGGAGAGGGATAGGAGCGAATTAGCACTTTAACCTTGATTCTCTTGCCTTCTACGTTCAAAATCATCTTCTTCACGTTGCAACTGACATCTTCGTTATGAATCTCGAGCTTGATCGATTTGATCTCGTAGACGAATGCCCCTTGGGGTTATTATCGCCCTGGTCCCTTGGTGAGGGACAGGAGCGAACTTAGTGTTCTAGCCGAAATTTATCCTCTTTTAAACTTAGCTTCTTGTTCATCCCCTTCCAAATGATATCTTCAACCTTGTATAATCTTGCTTTGACGTGATTTTTGAAGGAAAATGAGTGATTTAATTAATATCGCCCTGGTCCTTGCCTGAAGGACAGGAGCGATTTAGCTTCTTTGCCCAAGTTGATCACTTTTGGCGTTTGGTTTCTCGCATATCATCTTCTCAAAAGCACTTTTGACTTTGTGCAACCCTGCATGTCCTTGGCTAGACGTAATTTTTGAAAGAGATGGCCAATGTAGTGAACATCGCCCTGGTCCTTGCCTGAAGGACAGGAGCGATCCTTGGTGTCTTGGGCTCATCCTTGTTCCTATCAACTCGCATTCGCCTTCACAATGTAAAACGATGTCCTTTGGTCCTTCTTGAACAATTGAAATGTGACTATCATTCAAAACTTAAGCCTTTATAGAGATTTCGCTCTGGTCCTTGACTGAGGGACAGGAGCGAATTTGGGCATATAGTGTAAATCTTTCATCATATTGACTTGCAGTTGTCTTCAAGGCGCAAAATAATGTTCTTTACTTCCTTTCGAACACTTGAAATGTGAGTGGCAACCTAAATTTAGACACATTTGAACATTTCGCTCCGGTCCCTTGGAGAGGGACAGGAGCGAACTTGGGCATTTAGTGCAAATCCTTCATCTTTGGCGGTCTTTGCAACTTCATTCTTCGTCGAGACACCTCAAACGTCATTGCCACCTTGTACTTTGACTTGGAGTGATTTAAACTTGGGAGGAAGGCGACATAACCAATATTTCGCCCTGGTCCTTGACTGAGGGACAGGAGCGAACTGGCACTTGTAGGCTCAATCGTGTTTTGCCAATGTTTAAAATTATCTTCAACGGACTTGTTGTGCACCCTTTCATTCATCCTTGGCCTGGAATTCGTTCTAACTTGGCAAGAAATTGGTCTAAGGAAGAAATCGCTCTGGTCCCTGGCTGAGGGACAGGAGCGCCTAGGCAAATATGAGCCTCCTTTTGGTGTCTTGCAATTTTCAATTTGTCTTCAACGGGTTCGTTACACCTTCTTTGCTTGCTTCAAATTTAATGTTCACTTGATCTTTGCCCAAAACTTGCTCTATAAGGAAATTCGCTCTGGTCCCTAGGAGAGGGACGGGAGCTATCACTAAATTTCGCCCTGGTCCCTGGGAGAGGGACAGGAGCGATTTAGCTTCTAGGTCTAGTTTTCCTCATGTTTGCGCTTTCAAATTATATTCAACTGATAAAATGCACTTCCTTGGTTCTCCTCAAATCACGAAATCGTTCAAATCTTGCAAGGACAAGGCAATGTTGGATTTTAAGCTTCGGTCCTTCAGTGAGGGACAGGAGTGATTTTTGCCCCTAGCACATTTCCATGTTTGCGAAATTGTTCAAATTATATTCAACGGAAAGAACATGCCTTCCTTTATCTCTTCCAATCCGAAAATCGTCTTGATCCTACAAAGACAGTAAAATTTTGAGAAACAAGCTCCGATCCTTCAGTGAGGGACAGGAGCGATTTTGCTTCCACAGGCCCAAATATCATGATTTCAAGGGTTTAGTCACTTCACAAGGCAAAAACAAGTCATTTCCAATGCCCGGAATCAATTATCAAAATTCTCAAAATTTGGTCAAAATCATTCAATCGGACAAAAATCAAAATCTCATCATTAACACTTAGACAAATTTGGACTTTGTATTCAAAATTCCGACTGAAACTAGATAGATTCACTTGACCTTTGGCGAATTTACCTTATTTCAAAATTGCATCCTACGGGAGGAAGCTCAAAAGCTCTCAAGATGGACTAGACTCTGGCCTGAAAACATAGAACAGAAACCCTAAGGCTTGACCCTAGTCCAGACAACTGGCAAACTAAACCAAAACCCTAAAAAAACAAAGAGAAGACGAGCAAAGAAGCAAAAAGAGGGGGTCCCCATTTTTAATGGGGCGATGTGTGAAATGGTCACAACATATCCTAGGTAGAAAAGACGAACAATAGCTCAATTTCCAAGATGGGGTTTTGAACAATAAATTGTCAAGAATGAACTTTCTCCTCTCAAATCTTCCTTTTATACACTTTTTGAAACTAATATAATATTATTTTCAATAACTTTTATTTTTTCCATTTAAGTGACTTTATAATTTAACTTTATATTTTGGGATCCAAAAAGTCACTTGTTAATTTAAATTTTTCAACTTTATATAAACAATCTATTAAATATAAATCATCCAAAAAGAGATTTTATTTAGACAACTTAATTTAATCAATTAAATATTCCTTTCTTACCTCCTAAATAACCTACAAGAATAAAAATAGACAAAGGGTCTCCACCAATCCCTTACATCATATGTGAAGAGAACATTAGAATAAACTATTAAAAAATCAATATACAAATTATGAATAACTAATACATATTATTCAAATTAAGTTAAATTTTTTATTTTTTTTTACACAAAAAACTTCCCTTTCTAATAAAAAAAAAATCTACTGCACATCCATTCCATTTTATATAATACTAAAATACTAATACGAATGCAGAAAATTGAACATTTCACATCCATTTCATTTTATATAATACTAAAATACTAATTCGAATGCAGAAAATTGAACATTTCAGATTTCCATCATTTTATATTAATAAGTTTTCCTAATCTAGAAACTAACATTTGCTTCCATCAGCATCTGTGAAATAGTAGTTACGTGCTACACCAACTCATTGTCTTCAATATTTTCACATAGCATCAAAAGTTGAAAGAAGTATTTTAAAGATCTAGCAGTTGGGATATTTTAACAAATCAATCAGTAATGGCTCGTCTCAGCAAATTAGAAAAAATAAAATAATAACTAAGGCACTCGTAGGTTGGATTTATAAGATACGAATATAACATTAAGATTTTTTAAATAATTCAGGTCTAGACATAAAAACATAATGCTGCCTCTAAAATAGTGTATTATATTTTTATTATGGAATGTTCCTTTTTTTAAGTTTAGCTTTTTTTTTCATAAAGTTTTTAGGTGAAAGTATAATAGATTTTTAAGCATATTCTATTTGACATTTTGATTATACATTTTTCTATTTCTATATATATACAATTTGATATTAAATAATAAACTAATTTTTTAATTTTATATATAATATTATTTTGTAGTTGCCAAGATTTTCTAATTTAAATTTAAATATTGATTGAATTCCATTGGTATTAGTACACGGTATTGAATTCCATTCACACTAGTACCAATCCATATCAATACAATGAAATGCTACCATAGCATGTGTATCTAGGACACAATTTCTCTACCAAAAAATGACGATAAAATGTTAAAAAAATGTACACCTATATTTTTACAGGCTATAGCTATTTTGGCTCCAAAATGTTACATTTGCGTGTTGTTGACCCTCAATAACGTGATTAACGGCTGTGATTTTCACGAATGACACGACGTAGGGATATAACATTTTGGAGCTAGAATAGCTGCGTCCTATTTTTAACTACATTTTATTCTTGCATCAGACTCAAAGGTCAGGTTAGTGTATAGCTTAATAGACCAACTTGTCTCATGTTCTAACTAAACATAAGTTTATATTTCCAAATGTTTCTACGACAGGTCCCATGGAGGGGGCTTAAGCTCTATTTTTAAGGAAGAGGTGGTCTCATGAAGAAATTATTTGTTTGCTATGGGATTATTTAGAATCTTTTCCCAAAAAATAGGAGCCACTACTTTTTAAACTTGTAATTTTAAACAAGTGAAAATGAGGCGGGACTAGAAATTGCCCCACCAATTTAGAAATATTTTATGCCACTTGTCAATCATCTGAATTTAAAGGGAAAACTAACATTAAAACATTAAAACATTAAAACATTCCTAAAAATTTTCAACACATCCAACTCTATTTAGGAAGCCCTCTGCCATAAGACCTCAACCTAAACATAACTTGTTATAATTCAGTGCTACTTCATGATTTTATCTCTAAATTTGTTTTTAGCCTCTCTTTATATGGTGGTCTTATGTTTTAGGTATCTCTTATCACAGAAGGGTTTCTTACATACATTTGGAAAAGGATTTAGGTATCAAGTGAATTCTCGCAGTATGCAATTTACTCCACGTTAGAAGGGCTCTTGTGCTTAAACAGATAGGAATGGCAGATAACAAAAGGAAAAGAAAGAACATGCATGCAGAGAAGAAAATATATTTATTTGTAACTTCACTATCATCATTTATCATATCACAGATAAGCATATTAAATTATATCCACGAAGAAAAAATAGAAATAAAAATGAATGCAAAAGGGATTTTAAGTTGAAAGACATACGTCGTGCATATGGCTCCTCAAGTGTAATATTTATCCATTCACGTGGCCCAAATATTTCACTATCAGGAATTGTCCATTCAGCAAATCTCTTTCGTATTCGATGAATCTCACTTTCATTGAATAAATACACTCCGCGAATCTTAGGAGGGAAGAACTTCGTGTTCATCGACAATCTTGGACCTGGTTCCCAGATATATGTGATTACGGAAAACTGATATAAAATTAAATTCAATCCAGATGACATATACTCGTCAAATCTCTTTCGATAATGAGGGAACTGGGAGAAACCAGGACTCTTCAAACGCATTCCAATTTCAAAGGGGACCACACAGAAACAATCAGTGCCTGGGATATACTCATAATATGGAGCTGTACAGGAGTTCGGAGAGCATTTAGTAAAACTGTTGTTGGTGCTTCCACAAGTGTCTTCAATTCTCTTTTGAGTACCACAGAATTCAGCTATTCTACTTTGGCTATTTTGGCTGCAAACAGGGTTACCCTGCAACCTGGCATTTAACCAAATTGAAAATACCTCAGAAAATAAGAACAAACAAAACCAAAGCTTCAATATATGATTAATTTTAATTCTTCAGTTGTTCACTAGAAATTAGTGTAATACGCTAGAGTACTTGATAATCTCTTTTAATGCAATGTAGTGCTAAAATACTTTTGTGTTGTCTGCAATGTCAATGTACTGTGTCAGAATTCAGATAGGTTTTTGCCATTTATATCATTCGACACATATTTGATTTTCCTTTGTTAATGTCAATTGCACAAACAACTATGGATATATGGAAGAAACAAACCAATACGAATTTTAGGACTTACCAAAGCCAAGTAATTGATTTAACATGTAAGCAAATGAACAAAAGACAAACAAAATATAATGATAAATAACTACGAAAATTTGTTTTACCACATGGTGATATTTGGAATTGTTGCAGTTTTTGAAGCTTTTACATTGGTAAGGTTATTGTTTCGGAAATCGCTGCAATACGTACAATCAGAGTGATTAGTAATACAACATTTAACTTCCTATATGCAAAGAAAACCCTTACCAAAAGAGAAATATAGACATCGACCAAAGAAAATATCAGTAAATAAAATTGTCATGTACATAAAAGAACTTTTGCATCAGTAAAAAATGAAATACAAACATCTAAACAATGATAGCATCTTAGTGGCAACATACAGAAACAGTGTTGCATTAGAACCAAATATTATATTCAACCCAATGCCATCTGGTACAGCACCACTGAGCTGATTGTTTTCAAGTGATCTGCAGGGGGGCAAAAGAAAGGTAAGTTTAGTTCAAGTTTCAATTTAGTGTTCAATGTAAACTCATTATCTTTCCAAAAGCATAATGTTATATTTTGGTCTTCGTGGATACTGTTCTTATTAACTTTTACTTTTCTTGAATGAACTGTATCTGCTTTTTTTCCCCTATTTTTTGGTTGTAATGCATCAAGATTTGATCTCAATGTTAAAGTGAGCTAAAAACTCGTGCTCCAAATGTTTACTTTTATCGTCCTTCCCATCGACTATTTTCAATATTATGCAACTGATAGGATCTACTTCAATATGAGATTTTTCACAATGTAAGGAATTCGTTGTACTTAATAAACTGTTAGTGGCACATTCAGATCAACAACATTTTTCAGAGAGTTTTCATCAATGAGCCATGGTTCTTACAGCCTTTGAAGTTGAGGCAATGCTGCAAAGCTTTTTGGTATTGATCCATTAAGATTATTGTGCGATAGATCACTGCAAACAACATATTATTCCATTGATTAATTAAAGTATCATTGTGATGCAAATAAGAGTTTCTAACAACTGTAGAATGGAATTCTAGAACTATGATCCACAAGTCTGATATACGTTTGGTAAAAAGTTAGTTCAAATTTTATTATGAGGGTTCTTACATGGTAGTAATGTTCATTGAGAGAGCAGATGATGGAATCTTGCCTGTCAGATTATTGTGGCTCAGATCTCTGCAAAATAAACAGTCATTGAACTTCAAACCATCATGTCATCTAAATCTTTGAGTCACAAGGCACCAATCTAAGTTCCATATCTTACACTATGCAACTGAATACATAAACCTAAAGATATTCCAATTTCCAAACAAAATGAGAGCATATGATGAAATGCATCCAATGAAGATAATAATTCCATTGACAAGGATGTTCCTGATAACAATGCTGAACTTACAAAACTAACAAAGCAGGTATGCTACTAAAGTCTGGTATAGATCCCAGCAAGCCGCAATTCCTTAGACTCCTACATCACAAAGTATCACAAATAAATAAACGTATATGTCCCCTACTAGGTTTAGGCATGTTTTAACCATAATTAATTTATTTCAATATATTTATGACTCAACCTAAATATTTTAGGAGACAATTCCACCTTAACATGAATCAAATCAGTGATATTCCACAGCTCAATCAATTAACTATTAATAAATAAATTATTCATCTATCATACATCCATAGTTCTTAATGCAAGTGTCAAACCAATGGTAATATCTCTTATGTGAAAACATCTCCTTTCCCAAATTTCTTAAATACTAACAGTCATAACAGAAAACATATATTCTTCGTACTGATAGTAGATTAATAATTCTTCTGATTTATATTCTAATATTTATTTGTCTGATCAAAACATATTATATATATACTTTTATCTATTTTCAGATATTATTATTATATATATATTACTGTAGAGCAGTTCCAGTATCACAATAATTTATAATTATTATATTATCATTAATATTCAGAATAATATTAAACTCTACATATGAACCAGCGGCCTTTTATATTAAACATACATACTAAGCACGTCCCTATGCATACCACTAAGGACAAGGATGTTACTGCGTGTAACTTAATAACAGTCCTGATCTGATCTGATTGATGGCTGCAAATAATGTAAATTCCTTTTACTTTTATTCCCCATTGATATTATGGAACTGTTGTGACCATTTCACACATCGCCCCATTTAAAATGGGGACCCCCTCTTTTTGCTCGTTTTTCGCTTTCATTTTTAGGGTTTTGTTAGTTTGTTAGTTGTCTGGATTTAGGGTCAAGCCCTAGGGTTTTAATTACCGTCTTTTCAGACCAAAATCCAGTCAGTTTTGAGAGCTTTTTGAGCTTCCTGTGGTAGGATGCAATTTTGAATGAAATGAATTCGCTAGAATGGTCTATTTTCAATTGGAATTTTGAACGCAGGGTCTAAATTTGTCTAAGTGTTGATAATGAAATGTGAATTTTGTCCAATTGAGCAATTTTGACCAAATTTTGACACTTTTGATTTTTGATCCCGGGCATTGGAAATGATTTGTTTTCGCCTTGTGAAGTGATTAAACTTGTTAAATCTTGATATTTTGGCCTGTAGGAGCAAAATCGCTCCTGTCCCTCAGTGAAGGACCGGAGCTCGTTTTCAAATATCTTACTATCTCTGCAGGGTCAAGATGAATTTTGAATTGAAAGTAATAGAGAAAGGCGTGATCTTTCCATTGAATATAAATTGAAGAATTTCACAAACACAGGAATGCCTCCAGGAGTCAAAATCGCTCCTGTCCCTCAGTGAAGGACCGGAGCTTGAAATCAAATTTTGCTTTGTCCTTGCAAGATTTTAATGACTTGATGATTTGAAGAGGTCTAAGGAGATGCATTTTACCAAATGAATATAACTTGAAGTGCAAACATGAAGAAAAATGGTCCAGAATGCCAAAATCGCTCCTGTCCCTCAATGAAGGACCAGGGCGAAGTTCTTTGTAGCTCCCGTCCCTCTCCCAGGGACCAGAGCGAAGTTCTTCATAAGGCAAAATTCAGGCAAAAATCAAGTAAGTTTTATGTTTGAAGGCAAGAAAGTAGATGAGTTGAACCCATTGAAGATAAATTGAAGATTACAAAACGTCAACAAGGGACTCAAATGCCCAAGTTCGCTCCTGTCCCTCAGGCAGGGACCAGAGCGATTTTTGTCTAAGACAAATTTCTTGCCAAGTTTGAAAGATTTCCAAGGCATGGATGAATGTATGGAGGCATAACAAAATCGTTGAAGATAAATTTTGAAGGTGTTAAGGTGAAATGATGCCTACAGGACCAATATCGCTCCTGTCCCTCTCCAAGGGACTAGGGCGATATAATGATTATGATGTCGTTCTTCCAAATTCAAACCACTCCAAGACAAAGAACATGGTGGCAAGGGCGTTTCGAAACATCTCCATCAAGCGCAAAGCATCAAAAGTTGCTAACATTGAAGAATTTACACCAAGACACCTAATTCGCTCCTGTCCCTCAGGAAGGGACTAGAGCGAAATTTGCATAAAGGCATAAATTTTGAAAGTTTATCACGCATCAAGCAACTAAGAAGGATCAAGGGACTACGTTTTACCCAATGATGACAATTGCAAGTTGATCGAAACAAGGACAAGCTCAAAACGTTGAAGTTCGCTCCTGTCCCTCAGGAAGGGACCAGAGCGATATTGAATATATTGGCCAATTCATGCAAAATCACGTTAAGTCAATGTTTTGCAAGGTCATACAAGGTCTAAGGCGTCTTTTGAAGGTGATATACCAAAGTGTTGAACGTTAAAATGCTACCAATTTGTACGAAGAGCCTATATCGCTCCTGTCCTTTGGACAAGGACCAAAGCGATTTTCATTAAAACACTCATGTTTCGTCAAAACCATGTCAAGGCAAGTTCACGCAAGATCAAGGACGTCCTTTAAGAGGCAATGAACGAGGAACCAAGGTTGAAAGGTGATGCATTTGGACTAGAGCTTCAAGATCGCTCCTGTCCCTCTCCAAGGGACCAGGGCGATGATCTTCTAAGCATCAAAGCGCTTTGTAGAATTCAAGTGAAACGAGAGAGGAATGAAAGAATAACATGGTTTGTCCCTCACAATGAAGATTAAAGTTCGAAGATGCAAGATCAAGGAGAAAACACTAGGATCGCTCCTATCCCTCTCCAAGGGACCAGGGCGATATTTGCTAAAGCACTTATGTTCCTTCGAAAATCATGACAAAACAAACTTGCAAAGGGTTCAAAACGTTGTTTGAAGGATAATGGACGAGGAATCAAGATCAAGAACGAAGAATCTCACGTAAAAGAATAGGGATCGCTCCTGTCCCTCTCCAAGGGACTAGGGTGATAATGGTCATGAGATGCACAAGCAAGATATTCAAGTTCAAAGGACCTAGCAAAAATGCCAACTTCAACGTGGAGATGAAGACTTTGAATGTCAAAAGCACAAGGATCGAGACAAAATTGATGGTTCGCTCCTGTCCCTCAGTCAGGGACCAGGGCGATGAGGTTTGCATCATTTTTCATTTTTTAAATTTTGGCGCTCAAACACATTTTTGAATTTATTTAAATGCTAGATTCGATAAGCTTTAAAAATCCAATTAAAATGGCATTTAAAATATAGCGCAAAATATTAGTTAAGTGTTTTTGCCTTGTAAAAAATCGAAATTGTTAAATTCAAAAACGTTGGCAAATAATTAATTAATTATTTTAATAAAAATTGAGTGGAGCGCTTGATATTTATTTGTTTATTTTACCAAAAGTCGGCCTTTTACTTTATTTTAAATTCGCTTTTAATTACCAAGTCGGCCTAGTAGTAATTAAGGTGTGAGCGCTATAAAGGGAGGGTGAAAATCTTCATTTTCACATTATCATTCTTCATTCACATGCGATTTGAGAAGGTGCGAAATTGTGTTCAAAGTGCAATTTGGAGTTTACAAAGCAAGGTGGTGCGAATCTAAAGTTTCCATTTTTGCGAATTTGCCAAGGCATTAGAGATCACGTCAAAGACTTGAAGGGTGGCGAACTTGATAAGAGGAACGTTGCTTTGAAGACCACATCAAGGACATATCAAAGGTGGCAAAGTTCCTAATTTTAAGAAGGGATCACGTTGAAGACCATCTAACGTCAATATTGCCTAGACGATTTTATTCATTTTTGCATTCTAGAGTTAGCTCTCTACTGAGGTATGGCGATATGGTTTTATTGTTTTAATTTTCAAATGTTGATCGTCATAGCTTAAATTTTGAATTTTGAATTTTGAATTCCTAGCTCAATCATTTTAGGAAATGATAATTCTAAGACTTATCATGATGTTTCCTAAAATTTATTCTCTAATCCATGTTATTTATTGCAAAATCTAGCTTCTCATTATGAAATGTTGTGTAGGTATGGCAACCCCGAAGGCGGGAGCATCCACCAGTCGTTCAGCTCTTATGAAAGAAGATCAGAAGACCGAAGAAGTGGAGACGAAGATCGTGTCGAAGTGGAGCAACATTGGAGATACAAACTTGGGTAACTTCAGCACGAAGAAGTTTCGAGAGGTCCCTTATATCGGCAAGCCATCACCTGTCGCCCGGAGAATAATAGAGAGTGGCATCATTAAGGCGGCCGGCTTTCCTCCAGCTATTCAGTGCCATGAGTTGATGATCGAGTGTGCTCGTCACTATGATCCACAGTCCAGGACGATCGTGTCCAATGAGGGAAACACTTTGGCGTACCTTTCAGAGGAAGCTATAAGTGAAGCTTTCCATCTTCCAGAGCACAGGGACATGATATACAAGAGCATAGAAGGAGCCAGGTCAATGTACGATGATGATCCAGATGCTTGCCTAAGCATAATTAACAAGAACTGGCTACTCAAGAGTCGTCCCCGTCTAAGCAAGATTCCGAACACACCGCACAGGATTGATTTCTAGGAGGAGTATAGAGATTTGATTACCATGCTCAACCGAGTTACAGGAGCCCCTCACGCCTTCTATTTTGAGAAGTGGATGTTTTACTTCATCCAGGTGATTGTTCAGGGAAAAGGTACGATACATTGGGCTAGGATGATTAGCCATTGCTTGGACGTACAGTTGAGGAGACTCAAGGCTACCAAGTCCTTCCACATGAGTTCATACGTCATCTATGCCTTGATTAGGAGTGTTGAGTACGCAGGACTACCTCACAGAGGAGTGATTGGAAGAGGACCCGGCGAGGTCAGAGCTTGTGATTCCTATGCCTACTTGCATCATCCGCCAGGAAGTAACTACAAGCTAGTTAATGATACTTTCACGATGAATATCACGAGGACATTGCAAGTTGGAATTCACAACAGATTATCTCAGGATGCACAGGAATTAATCAAGAGGTACGGTGCTTGGTTCATTCAGTTTCCCAAATTCACTTATATTAGAGTGCATGGATGTCCTTTACCTCCATACATGTTGCCGAGATATCCGACAGACAGAATTGTGTTACTTGAAGTAACAAGACAGTTGGCAGCATATGCGAAGGCATTCAGACACAGACATCAGAATGGAGTTCCAGTACCTATCATTTTGGGTAATTCAGTTGAGGTATGTCCTAATGCTTTAGCTATGGATGACGCAGAGAAGGAGTTAGCCTTGTATTCTTTTTCGTCTTTTGCTTTGAGAGAAAGCTTTGATCCACATGGACATTTAGAGGAGACAGTCGGTAAAAGGTTTAAGCATGAGTACCAAATTGAAGATTTTATGATGAATCTCTTAGATGATCTTGAAGTGAAACGAAAAATGCATTCTAGATTGCCTTTGGATTTCATCAGGAAATGCAGGATTTACAGAGTGGCCGACCAAGCTCAGGACAGTGGCAGACATATCCAGTCATCCTATGATCGAGAAAGCAAAACAATAAGGTTGGATTGGAATGAGCCCGAGGTCGTGGATCTAGATACTTTGATGGCACCAGTCTTGTCTTGTACTCACAGATGGGTTGACGTTCAGCATCAGAAGTTGAGAGAACAAGGCATAGCTATGACTTTCACTTTGGAAGAGAAACCAGCCGAAGGTGGAGCTAGTGTGAGTGAAGGCAATCCTAATCCTAGAAATTCTGGTGAAGGTAACCTTCGATGTGCCAGTGAGGGCAACTCCATCCAAGAGGTTCGAAGAGAAAAGAAAGGTCAGAAAAGAAAGAATCTTCCAAGAAGAAGCAAGGGGCTAACAGAGATCGATCATCCGGTACATCTTCTAGACCAGAGAAGAGGACACTTCAAGTGGAAGAATCCATGGAGTCTATGGTACAGAACGATAGGCAGGACGAAGGACAGGCAGAGCAAGGGTCACCAGATGGATCTCTCCAGGATTATGAGCTAGATGAAGATAAAGAAGACAACGAGTTGACATCTCCTCCCAGAGAAGAAGAAATAGTGCATAAAGAAATACAAGTTCAAGAGACAAGATCAGCTATCCCAGATTGGTTGAAAGAAAGATTAACCAAGGTGATCGTAGTAGAGGACGAGGACAACGCAACTGATTTAGAGAGCCTTGTTGGACGTTCACACGAAGTAACAGAGAAGAGGAAGGCTACCAAGATGTCCAAGATGATTCGAGATGAGACTGGATCTAGAAAACTGCAGATAGCTACACCGGCAGTAGACAAATATGAAGGTGAGATCCTAGCAGAAGAATATGATATACAGACATTTGAGCTAGGACCGTCCACAGCAGAACAGACTTTAGATGATGCCACCGATTCATTTGAGGCGTTGAAAGACAAGCTTAGAGAAGAAATGGAGAAGAATAGAAAGCTTGAGAGAGAGGTCGGTGCATGGAGGACATATTTCAGTCATCTCAATCAGCCTTTGGAACGTCAGGATCCAGCTAGATCACCAATGCAGGCACTGCCACTTCAATCAATCAATGAAGCAAAAAGATTCAGGAACATGGTCCAACGTACAAGTAATTGGATGGATAAATCTCATACAGTGGCCATAGAGTTTGTTACAAGGATGATGAAGATTATTCATCAAGCTATCCAGGTTCTTGAGATAATCCACAATTTGATGATAACAGTAGCCGCATTTGCCCATACCAAAGATGTTATCATTCCTGTCTTGAAAGTAATAAGACACACATCAAGGAAGGTCTTAGCACAAGAAAAGATCATGGATGGAGGACCTCACAGTTTGTTTCAGTGGTCAACCTTACTCCATATGAAGAGTGTTCTATTCGAGGACATCAGTACTAGATGTAGCCAAGTTGAGGAGGTGATCAATCCGATCCAGGACAGAGTATTTGAGGTACTTCGTACCATTCTTGGCAGAAGGATCGAGGTCGAGACAGATGTGGATATGCAGGAATTAGAGGATAGAATCAAGGTCATCTTTTGTAAGGACGCAAATGTTACAGATGAGCAATATGATCAGATGTTCGCCACCATGCTCCTGATTGAAAGAACGAAGGAACTTGAAGCTTCATGGGACGCAGCTCTTCTAGATGCATTCGATCAAGTCATCCACTTGGAAGAGAGTATGAAGAATCTTCCCGAGATTCCAATTGCAGAAATCGAAGGAATCGTTTCAAGATTCATTGCATATGCCAAAAAAGAACATTGGAAAGGGAATAAGATTCTAGATGAAAGGTTGTTATAGATGACATGGCATCTTATTTGTCATTGGTTTATGTCTCCTAGGTTTTTGTGCCAAATTTAATATTTGGCTATGTATTTAATATTGTTCAGTAAAAAGGAGGCCATTTGTAACAAACCCTAATTAGGGTTTAGGTGTCATGATTTTGACCGTTGATCTACTTTCAATCTGGACCTTTCATTGTAATTGAGGATGCTATTTATACCCTCATTTTTCATTTCATTTAGAATAGTTAGATTTCAGAGAGTGAAGAGATTAGAGATTTTAGAGTTAGAAGCAATTTTACTTTGTAGCAAGATTGAGTTTGAAGAGAGAAATTCAAGCAATTGTTGTACTTGATAACTTTGAAATCAATGAAATATTGAAGTTATGGTGTTTCGTTGCAACTTTCCTAGTTATCTTCATGGTTGTTTAATCCACTTGAATCATGCTCAATCAAAGTAGTGTATTAGTTTGAAGGACATAGTGTGAGACTTGATCTTTGGTAGGATTCGTAATCCAAACCACTAGCTTCTTGCTGATTGTAGGAACGCCTTGTGTGGTCGACTGGATATATTTGAATCACTTAATCTTCAATCATTATTGTATCTTGGATATGTACCTTCATGGTAGTGTCTTTGATCTCTGATGCATTGAATATCATTTTATTACCTTAGAAGATCGCATCAATTTCAATCGAGTTGTTATCTTATGGCAAAATTGAAGTTGGTTGAATCTTGCCAAGTCTCGTCCATACTAAGTCATTCTTAGGGTTAAACTAGATTAGACCTCTTAAAACCCTACTCTTTTGTTATTTTTTTTTTTGAAAGTTTCTTTAGTTTAGCAAATCTTGAACTTTCGGAATACGTAAGACCCCTTGAAGGATACAGCAAATCACATCATACCGCTGGAAGCTTGTCCACACGTAGAGACCCTACTAACCAAAACCTTGGAGTCTTCCTAACTGATCCTTTATGCGAATCTTCAGCAGTTAGAGGCTTTTTCTCAAGAGAGGATAAGATGCCTATTGGTATTTTATTCTGTGTATGATGGTGTATAAAATACACGTCAACAAGAACTAGTATCAACTTTCCTTAATTAATATCTCTGTTATATGATACGATGCTATTCTAAATGATTTCTTCAATAGTTAATTTGGGAGTATTATCTTTGTCTAATGCTAGGGAACAATCTCTGACGCAGGTAGTCTTTTTGACATCAGTAGTCTCTATATTCATTAATATTACAAGTAACCTTAACGTATCTTACAATTTTGTGTTATTGGAAAAATACTGTAACTTAAATCATAATATTTTATTAATAGTTCGTATGATTTACACAGTTATCCAACAAATACACCAAACGTGAATTCACTGAGTTTTACTGAATTATAAATTATACCCATCCTATTTGTGGTTCATGATACCATTAATACTCCACGTTCTAATTGTTATCCTAAGAATACATTAGCCAACTTATACCTCTTTCTTATGGATACGAATTTGAATATATGCAGAATAATATTACGGCTATGACTTAATGTCATAATGAACTAGTAACATCAACTTAATCATATTGGACTGTATAATACTTCCTTTCTAATTTTGGAATTGCACTAATACGTACCTGAGCCATCACAGCCAGAATTGTCTTTTAGTTTGAGGATTTCCCCTTTGTTGATTCCCAATAGAATGGATTTGATATCTATTATATATCTTGCCAACTTGGAAGGTAACATGCTTTGGGGGTGAAGAGACAGCCCTTTAATCGCCTATCTCCATAAACAATGATTAATGCTTCTAATCGCACTTTTCCACCATTATTGGTTAAATGTTCTATTTGATGTTTTTGTTTGTAATTACTTATTTAATCATCTCTCTCCAAAAATTATACAGGTTGGTCAAATCGTACCTCTTTAGTAATCGTGAATCTTTACTTTTGTGTATGCTTCATTTGGATCACAATGATAGAATTGCCTTGATCGATACTTTCATTTACAGTGATTCTAATCGTTCTTCTTGGATATTTGGGTGTACTGAGTTGATGCCATATATGATATTGCTGTCCATATTATTGAGTATCACTTACGTAGGATTTTGGTTGAAAATTGCCCGATACTATTACCCTTAATGGTTTGTCCCGATTGCTATCCAAACTTCGGTGCTTTCCATACGAAACTTTATGAGTGCCATGGGAGCTCTTGTCTTCACCGACCACGTAGCAAGGAAACCCGTAATCGAATTGTGATAGCCGTATCTTACAAAGGATTTCCGTAATATCTAATTTCCTTACTACTATATAAATAGGTTGCTTCATACATGGTATCACTTGGTTGTTCAATATTTGTAATAATAATAAGTCAGTGGTAAGCAAACTCTATTATTGTTTATTTCTATAAACAATAAATGATCAAGAAATAAACAATAAGTGATCAATATATGTAGTGTTATGATATTTATATTCTTGGATTTTTGTTTTATGTTTATTATTATTTTTTATTTATTTCTGATTTCATTTATATGATATTATTAAATGTTAATTAAATAATATTTGATGAATAAATAAATATTTAATAATTTCAAATAATCATTCATAAATAATTTTTATATTGATAATAATAATAAATGTTTCATTATGCTATATATAATGATCAAGGAGGAGACATGACAACGTATAGATAATCTCCATCATTAAATATCCAACATAGTTACTAATTGATAATTTAGAAAGAAACTTTCAGAAATATAAAGAGCATTAATGCAATTCTTTTAATAAAAGCCAGATATATGGTTTAGTCATTTTGAATTACATTTATATGATGTTTTTGCATTTGTAAAGTCTCTGACAATATTTTTATGGAGTTGTTGAGGCTTGTTTGGCAAAATGCCAACAATCTAATTTTTTTTAAATTTTTTTATGAGCTATGCTCTTCCAAGTTTCCAAGATGAGGACGTCAGGATGTGTTTTTGGTAAGGGGGTGCTTTTTGGCCATGTTTTAAAGACAACAGGGGATGGCTATTAAAAAAATAAGGAAATTTTAAATAATATTGATATAGCATTCTTCATAGGCATCGTAGAACCTTTGTGAACATGGGTAATTGAATAGGAATTGTGTTGTTCTTTATATATCCATATGAGCACGAGTTAATAAAGACATTGTATACTCAAGTGAGGGATTTAGTATTAAAATTTTCCTAAGCCTTCAAGACTACATCTTTTGTTGTCAAACTCATTAACAAAGAGGAATGGTTAAGTAAAGGAGAACTAATTCTATTCTAGTTTGATCTTGGATGGGATTTCTCTATGAGTTGTCAATGCAAATACATTTTTACATTATGGAAATGGCATTTCTTGCCAATTATGACTTGACTCATATTCAACAATCTAATGACTATAGTATGCCAACTTTGTCTATGGCATTCCTTGTATACTAAACAAATTGTCCAATGTATGAAACAAGATAATTCTCAATTATAGTTTTGATTGTGAAGATCTAGAGATTTGCAATAGGGAATATGTATTTTGTAGATTTTGTGAGTATGATTCATCATTGGTCTATTACTTGGTTAGACTTATAGTTTGATTGGGGTTTAGGGGAAACGCCCCCAATGGGGTAGAGAAGAAATGCCCCCAATGGGGTAGAGATGCAATGCCCCCAATGGGGTTGAGGGGCAGCGCCCTTACAAGGTCTCGAGGCAATAGCCTAGACATGTTCCTTGTTGTGATACAAGGTCGAGGGTCGAGGCCCCCACCACCAAGCCTAAATTAACACCTTCAAAACCACATAGAACTTTAAGGCAAACACTATTTTCATATTTTTTTATAAATCCAAGTGGGCATGTCATAAACCAAACAAGCAACGTATGAGGGATGTCCCCTGGCCGTCTTGGGGATGGAAAGCCATCACCTAACGTACCCTGCAATCTTATTGAAATCCTCCAGACGTTTCCTAAATTTGGCACAGAATGGGGATAGGAGAGGACCTTTCCTAGGCATCCCTGCATCCCCAAAATGTCCCCCTATAGGGGACAAGGGTAAAAAATATAGGGGACACATCCCCCAAGAACATTGGTTTTGAGTGATTTATGTAAAATGCAACAGAAGTACTAAAGAACTCACTTCATAAACTTAGCATAATCTCTCCAATAGATACATAACAAATATTGGACAAACAAGAGTAGATTTTTTAGAATTTTAACACAATACATCTTATCATAATAGGTTGGGAAGAAATAATTACAAGTAACCACACATTAAACTAGGTCTAACTTTTGCATCAATGGTTGTAGGCAATCAAGTGACAATGTGAATGCTTGCTGCTGACTAGAAATCTCATTAAGTATATTCAAAATACCACATCCTAATTAATCAACTACAGAAGGTTGAAATAATAATCTGCATGAAGTTGGACTCCATAAATGATACTTTGTAGTTAGTGTTAACACTATAGACTCCTCATGCCTTCACCAACAAGGTGTGATAGCTGGTATAGCAAAGTAAAATCCTTGATAACTTCAATGTCATCCCCTTTTATAGACTCATGCCCTTTACAATGCTTTCGATGTCATGACCCATCACACATTCAAATCCATCTTTTGAACATATCTTCATGTCTCCTTGAAAGTTGTGCTAAACCCTTATACTCATGTGGTGACTCAAGTAATAATTCACCCACTTAAAACTTCATGAAAATGAAATGTTGTGGCTATTTGTGGTGGCCAACACTTATTTGAAGGTTCAAACAATGGTGATAGGAATGAAACCAATTGGTATGGCTAGCTACTACAATCACTTCCACTTAAGTAACCAAAAATGTGTTATATGAAATACAACAATTACTTCCACAAAAATCATCACTGCAAAAAATCCTCGATTCTGAAATACCAACAAACTACCAAAAAATTAAAATATTTGATTACAATTTTTAAATCACCAATCTTTTTGCACATTGGTGAACTTTGAATGAATCAACTCTAAATTGGCTAGGAAGAAATTATTCTACAATATCAGTTTCCCTTAGGGTTTTCATCCTAGGGTTTCCACTTGAACAAATTGTCCAAACTTCACAATAAAAGATGAATTTGTCAAAAGATGTGAATTCCTCCTTTACAATTCTCTTTTATACTATCTCTTCAAACATTCAAGAAATTATATTTTATTTTTCCAATAAAGTGACTATAATTTTGATTTTCTTTTTGGCCCAAGAATAAGTCACCTTAACATAAAATATTCAACTTTACAAAAGTAACTAAAAATAATTCCCCTACTGTAATCCCAATTAGGGTATTAGCATACAGGAATTAAAAAAGGCTAAGGATCTTCATCAAGCACTCACTCCTGAGAAGTGGAAATTATAGCATCGAGCACTTTGTATCAACCGTAATGAATATTATTAAAAACGTCCCTAAATAGATTTATGAAAATCCTTGATTTTTTTTTCTAAATTTTCAAATTTACCAAAATGCAACAGCCAATATTTAATTCAAAAATATAATTTTCAAAATTTGAACTTAAACCCTAACTGCTGCAAAATTTAGAATAAACCTAGATAGGCAGAAATTCGCTTGAGACCTCTCAAAATGACTTATTTTGCTTCTGAAAAATCATTTTCTTATTTTTTGAGAAAACCCTAACTGTTATAAAAGAATAAACCCTAGGAGCAAAAAATAGCTGAAAACCCTTCCAAAATAATTTATATTTTATTTCAAAAAAATTGAAACAAGTTACAATGCCAAACTAGACTTTCGTAAATTTTCCAAAATTTATGCAGTCATGAAGGTTCCATACAACTAGTAAAAATGCATGGCTAGGGTTCTGATGTATGTATACTTAGGCCCTAGGATCAAAACTAATAAGACTTGTGAAGAAGACTAGGTAAAAGGAAATCAAATGTTATCCTTGATTGAAATGTTACTGATGTGCATTATGGAGAATGACAAAAGGGTAAACATCCAACTTAAATAGACCAATCATAAGACCATTGATAAACATGTTAGCAAAAAAATTGAAGGAACTAGGCATGAACCTCTTACATTTTATGTCAAACACTATAATTAAGTTTTGGAATTTAGATGGATGTAATATAGAACTATTTTTAAGGGAAACCTTAGAAGATATAAGATTTTCTTTTATGTCCTTTCTTCAGTCTATTCCAACATTCTTTGAAAGTTCCAAGAATCTCGAAGTGTGCCAACTTTTTTCATAAAGAAATTCAAATAGTGGCTATGAATTCAAGAAACCAAGATGAGTCCAAGGGTGCTTTACAAATGTAGCTTCAATATTCTAGGAGCACTCCATAGTTCTTGGAGAGATCTGCTATTTTTGAAAAAACCAATTTTCATAGAGTTCAATATTATGAGAACTTAAGGTTATTTTGGTGTGGTCAAAATTCATATTTGGAATATTTTAATATATTCCATGACTTTGAGTGGATATGCAAAAATAATTAAATAGTTAAATGTTAAGTTGTTGAAAAATGAAATCAAAAGACAACTTATATTCGATTATTTAGGAGACATTAAGTCACTTAAGGGTTCAAAAAGTAAATTATAAAATAAGTCACTTTATGAGAAATTCTAGAAAGTTCTAAAGTGGTTAAAAAATAGAATATCTAGAAAGATCTAAAGAGGTTATGAAAGGAGGCTATGAGGAGACATTTCCTCATTTTTTTAATTTTCATTTGCAAACCCTAGTTCAGGGAGGTTGAACTTGGTTCATTCCTTAGTCGAAAGAAAAAAACCTTTTGCGAAATCAATTTCATGGACGAAAACCCACTTAGACAATAAAGTGATTTCATTCAAAGATCACCATTGAGATGAACAATTTGTGCCCTATGTTGCTTGTGTGAAGTTTTGTTGAATGTTAAAAGATTTGTGGAGATATTTGAGCTAGATTGCCATACTTTTACTCATTCAAGGAATTGCAAGTAACAAATTTATTAAAGTTTGTTGGCAAAAGTAAATTTAAAGAAGAGTTATTCTATTGAGTAGATCATCCATTTTATTGCTTGCAAATATAAAAGATTGAGATCAAGACACATGAGCAAAACTAGTATTTATCTGTTTGCAAACCCTAGACATCCATTTTCTAGTATTATATAGATCGCATTAAGGGAATAGCTTATATTGCATATTGGGTGAGCCATACCTCTAAGGAGATGGCATTGGAATTTATGGTAGTATGGTGACATGTTAAATTAGTGTGCAACAACAAGTTTGAGAAAAATAGAGCTCTAATATACAGGAACAACATTGAACACAACCATGTATGAGGCCAAAAAGGATTGATTTATCAAATTTCTAATGCGTATGAGAGTCTTCAAGGTTTGAAGGTTAGCAAAATTTACCTTCTAGTTGTGTATTTGCATAATAAACTTTTATTAGCAATTGAATTGTTGAATGCTAGATGTTTGTCAAAATTGGTAAAATGTCAATGGATATCTTCATGTATAACAATTGTTTGTGATTATTTCTATGATCATTATTGATAGTTGCAACTGTTCTAAACTCTTCAAATCAGATTTATTGGTTGACTTTATGATTTCCAAGTTGTTTGATGAAATATTTGAGAGTTTAAGATGAAGTACATAAGTTTGTGGAAGATTTGGTAGGGGTTATTACAATTTCTCTCCACGCTTGGTATTGGAGAAATATTGGTGAGAAGTGGAAGATGGTTAGCTGCATTCCACAAAGTGAGGAGAAGCTATGCAACACTACTATGCAACCATGAACATCCTTGTAATGTCCCCTTCCTAACCAGTTTAGTATGGTGGAGAGTTAGCTAATTCTTTGGGTTGTCACAGGCTAATGTGTTAAAGTTAGGGAACTTTGGAGGCAGTTTATCAAGAAAGATGGTAGTATCAGAGGTTTAGTTGAGCTACACCAATTATTATGAGTGAATGCCCTTTTATGGAATGAATTAGGGCGAGTTCTCCAATATTTGCTATTTTTAGTAAGTTAGTCTCAGGTATCAACTGAGCTAGCTGGCAAGGTTACTATTTTTAGATATGTCAGTGAGAGCTATGGATATCAATATTTTGATATTTAATATAGTCTAGCGATTTTAATTAAAATAAGGATAGATTCATATTTTATAAAGTTAAATTAAATATTTAACTTTAATGTTATTTTAATATTAGATATAGGATTATTTAGGGCACCAATATTAAAGTGTCAATATTCAAGAAGGGGCCTTTTGGAAACTTGGACACCACTTTATAAGATGGTTATTTAATTTTGATGTTTTTAAAAGCAAAAAGAAGAGGTCAACCCCTTGTTGGATATAAAAAGAAGTTTGGGAATTTATTTGTATTATGTTGGATTTGATATTTGATATTTGATATTTGATATTGTTCTTGTTTTTGGAGGAGACTGCTCTTCTTAGGGTTTGTGAGAACGAAACCTCTTACAAGCAACATTCTCTATGTTGTTGAAAGATACAATTTGGAGAATACCTTGCTGATTTCACACAGAGATCACAATTGGGCTTTAATGGTGTTTGATATCTTCTTCTTCAATTCTTAGAGCTTCATATCTTCAAAGATTATTCATAATGGTTAATTAAGAGGATTTTCAAAGCTTATTGCATATCTTTGGGTCTGATTTCTACTAGCCATACCTTCTAAGGCTGGTCGTACCATTGAAGAAGAGAAGTGTTTGCTGGAAAAGGAGGGTGCTAGGGTTTGAAGTTGGTTTGATAACTTATTGGGTGGTGTTTGGAGTGTTCTCAACAATTTCTATCCACCACACAACTCTGGGAGGGTTTCTTGAAGTTTGGTGTTTATTTTTACAATGCGAGTTTGCATATTTTGTGAAAAGCTCAATCCATTTCATTGTTTTGGATTAAGGCAAAAACAGGTTTTGAAGGGGCCCCGAAACCCTTTACAAAATGATTCTAAGAGGTATAGAATCAGATAAAAACATCCGAATCAAAACAGGCTGCAAGGATAAGCATAAGAAAATCCATTTCATTGTTATATTTTGTGGGTATGTTGGAAATACATATGTAATGCTATTTTATGAACTAGGTTGTTCTTATTTTGGAAAAATATTGTATATTGAAATCACAAATTAAATATGGAATTTTCAGCTTGGCTATTTTCTGCATATTGTCAATTTTCAGAGTTGTTAGTTTGCTGCAAATCAACACTTTATTTGCCATTCCAAAACCATTACAAAAACAAATTAAAAAAAAAGGCAAACAGGGTAGCATATTACAGTGGTATCAAAGCAGTGTATCCTGCCATCCTGGAGGGTACAGTATGATAGAGCAGTGATATGTTAGGTTGGTAACAATTGTACAACACAATTCTACTACTGAGAGGGGGTTGAATAAGTAGTAGATTAGATCCTTAACCAATTAAACCTTTTGATGAACTTATTAAAAACTTTAAACTGAAATCTGAAATGAATGCAACTTGAAACAAAAATCTAAAAGAAATACACCACACAATGAAGCCAATGTACAAGAAGATACGTGGAAAAAACCACGATGAGAAGATCTGCTAGGATCTACTATCCTAATCCAGCCTCACAACATATTATCATGTATAGGACTTGAGGGCACCAACCCACACCAACTCTTACAAATCCATTTTTCTCAATCTGAGCACCAACTTAGTGTCTTTGTGGCACCAACCATAGAGAAACTACAAACTAAAGTATTACTAGTTACAACACTATATGTCTATAAACAAGTTGTTCTTTGGATTTTGATATATGATTTCCAACTTGTCAACATTGATAACCTGCAAACATGTTGTTAAAACTGAGTGCTAATACCATTAAATTGAAACCCTGACCACACCTTGAAACAACCACATAATATGAAAACAAATAATTCATTACAAATAATATGCCATACTATTATAACTAAATTGGATTACACAACTTAGAAAAATTCATTACAAATAATATTCCATACTATTATAACTGAATTGGATTATACTTGAAACATAACAACAATAACTTGATTCACCACAGTCCAATAATGTATTCTCAAGGGTAGAAGTCTGCCATTCAAAATTCACTTTGATCAACTTTGCAATACTCACACCATGAGGTTTATCTCATCCACACAAAGTGTTTACATAACTTCTATTTCAATTCTCATTGAAATCGATTGAAAACGTGATATATCCATTTTAATTCTTCACATAAGAAACGAAAAAATCTCTCATTCCATTATCTCTTTTCCATCGAATTCTATGTTGAGTTTTGATCAGATTTGAGTATGCGGGGAATTTTAAATTTTATTTGTGCTTCATCAATTTGATATTAATATATGATTGGTCTAAATATATATTCAACCTGTCTGTGATATATGAATATGGATATCGATCTGTAGTATGTGTTTGCACGATATCCAGAAGTATGTCGATACAGTCTGATGTGATTCCTATGTTGATCTACAGATCCACCGTATGCAGAAGTATATTTCTTGTTGATCAATCAATGTATCTGTTATGCATAATTTGAGATGCTGTTCCTTCGATATGCTATCGAACCAATACAATATGCGGTTGGAACGATATGCAGAAAAGTATTCTTCTATAATTATCTATCAACTACAATTGTCTATCATCGATTGCTCTATGCTCGATCTGAAACAATAAATATGATTTGTTGATGTCTATAAATAGTCTGACTACGAAACCCGGGGACGCGTCCCCTACCTGAAAACCCCCGTCCCAGTCCCGGGGACGTTTCGGGGACTTGGGGACGGCCAGGGGACGTCCCCCCCCCGTCCCCAAATTGTCAAAATTTTTAGGGGACGTCCCCGAAACGGGGGGGACGGCTTCCCTAGCTGTGGGGGACGTCCATACGTCCCGGGGACGGCTGGGGACGGATTGGGGACGTCCCAGCCGTCTCGGGAACGGCCAGACGTCCCCCACATCTAGGGCTAGGGAAAAATATTAAAATAAAAAATGTTGTATTTTCAATTTTTTTTAATGATGTTTTTTGCGTAATTGAGGGAGTGAAATATCTCATGAAGGGTTTTTTGCCAATAGAAAAATAACACCCGATGCCTATATAAAATAATAAAAGTATTTTTGGCCTCGCGGGGCGCTGCCCCTCGACCCCGCCCTGTATCGCGACAGGGAGCGCGCAAGGGGCGCTGCCCCTTGACCCCGCAAGGGGCGATGCCCCTTGACCCCAAGTTGGGGGCGCTGCCCCCAAACCCCCGTTGAAAAATATAGGGGGGAACTGCGCTGATGGAAGTAGTGAAAATTTAACCTCTGAGTCTGATTAGGCTCCATTATGTATTTTATTTCTTTAATATCTATTATGATATGCATATTGACAATGTGAATGAATTGAAATTCTGAATTATGAGTGCATATTGAGTATTGAGTCTATTGATAATGTTGTATGTTCGATGTTTGCATTGTAAAATGTTTTCATAGTATCATACACATGCTATATCCATGTTTTCATATGAATATAATGTATAGATGCATGCTTTATCCATGTTTTCATATGAACATTTAGAATTTTCCTATATATTTTAAATTTTCCCTATATTTTATACAGCCGTCCCCTTTGCCTTCCCCCCCGTCCCCAAATTTGGGAAAAAAATTTGCCGTCCCGGAAACTCGTCCCCCCGTCCCCTCGTCCCCCCGTCCCGGAAACTTGGGGTAACATGGATAAAAACACTTAAAAAACTTAAAAAGACTTGTAATAGGGAAATAAAACCCCTATTACAACTTAAAAGCACAAAGTAGGAACTTTTATGAGAATTTACAAGTTCTCATTAAACTTGTAATTTTAAATTCACTTGCAATTTGTCCAAAAAGTTCCTCCAAACAACTTAAAAGACAAAAAGGGAAGTGGAAAATAAAAAGCAAGTTACAAGTTACAAGTTTGAAATAAAGTGCACTTGTAATTGCTAGAAAAAACCCCTACAACACTAAAACATAAAGAAAACTCTAAACTTGCAAAGGAAAGAAAATTTTCCACTTGCAGTCCAGAAAATAAAACCCGATTTTGAAGAAAAGACATAGCAAATGAACTCAAAACGCGATGAAATTTGAAAGGTGGATCGAGGATGGACCAAAGATCAATCCAGTTTAACCAGAAGCAAAACTTTTGCATCGGGAAGCATGCCTTAGAGTAAAATTTACCCAACTGACTAACTAAGGGGGCATCCACATCATTCCCTGGTACCTCTCTGTCTGTTACGACAACCTCCTCCACAACCATAGAGGTATCCCATACTACTCCCATAGCCATAGGGGTAGAGGTATCCTATAATACTCCCTCAGCAGTAGGGGTAACGTGATGTCCTACTCCCTCCATAGTGGTGACTTGTCGTACCACTCCCTCAGCCACATGGACCATTTGAAGTACCACTCCCTCGACCGTAGGGGTATCTTCCTGTTGTGTGATGCACACACTCCCTATCGGCGACAAGGTCCCCCTCTTTTTGGTTTTTGGCCTTCATCTTGCTAAGTTTCGAGTTTTGATTTTTGTCCGCCGTCCCTCTTGTTGAGTTCCGGGAAGTAGTAAAGCAGTAGCCTTTGCAGTCGTTGAAGAAAGGGGCGTGTTTGGATTTTTTTTGAGTCGCATCGCCTGGGAGTTCTGCGCGAAGAGTCTCGCATCATCATTTTTGAGTGCCCAAAATAAGTCCAAGGGAGATTTGGTCATAGCGTGAGCATGGAATCTACAAGGTGAGTTTAACGCAAAAAGTTTAAAGCTTGCAAAATGTCCTTTTTCGCCAAAATCGCCTAAACTAAGCTAAATGTCAAAATGTGAAAACTTTGCAAAAGCTCCATTTTCGCCGAAATTGGCAAATAAAGGGTAAAATGTCAAAATGTGAAAACTTTGCAAAAGCTCCATTTTCGCCAAAATTGGCAAATACAAGGTAAACTTAGAAAAAAGTTAAACTTTGCAAAAGTCGTTAAAGTGCTGAATTTCGGCGTTACTAAGTAAAATGTCAAAATGTAAAAAGCTTGCAAAAGGGCCCAAAGCGCTGAAATTCACTCCAAAGGGTAAAATGTGAAACTTTAAAAAGTTTGCAAATAGAGGAAAACCCCTGAATTTCGGTCAAAGGGGTAAAAATGCCCAAAAAGTTAAAACTTGCAAAATCTTGTAAAGTCCCGAAATTCGGCGTTAGGGAGAAATGCCAAAAGTTAAAAACTTTAAAAAAATTGCGAAACTCCCAAACTTCGGCGGATAAAGAGTATCGAAAAAATCACAAAAGCCCCATATTTGCCGATTTTCGGGAGATAACGGTAGAATGTAAAAGGTAAAGGAATTTGCGAAATCTCATTTTAAAGCCCGAACTTCGGCGACAAAAAGGAAAAGCGTGAAAACTTAAGAAGTAATGTTAAAGTTTGCAAATGCCCCGAAAATGCCGAATTTCAGCGATAAAAGGTAGAATGTGAAAAGCATTTAAACCTTGCGAAAGTGGTTAAAACCCCGAACGTCGGCATTAAACAGTAAAATGCAAAAAAAAAAGTCATTCTTTTTATATAAAATCGTGAACTCCCGAACTTCTGCGGATAGGAAATAGAATGTTAAAAACGTTAAACTTTGAAAAAATAGCAAAAACCCCCGAAAATGTGAAGATGAGGAACATTAAAACTTTCATACTCCCCTTTGTTGACGTGTCTAAAATCAGTGGACTTGCGACTTCATCCGGCCAACGCAGAATAGAATGTACTTGCTGAGCATCCTATCCTCTCTTGAGATAAGGAAATCCCTAATGCTGTTTTTCGTTTGATCAAAGGGGACAACCTCAAGGTTTCGATTGTCAGGTCTTGACGGCAGGATTGCTCAGTGGTTTGATGTGTTTTGTTGGAAACACGAAGGGACTTACAGTGATATGGATAATTACTGGATGAGTTCCCTAAAACTTTAACAGTCTCGTTATCGATTGGTTTCAGTTGCATGATACTATTTTAGCGGGACTGTGGATTCTTCTTGGTAAAAAAAGGGAAAAAAGAGGGATAGGGAAAGAGAGGTACAGAAGGTCTAAATTATTTAACTAAGATAGCATATTAAGAAAACAAACAGACACCTCCAAATAACTAGATTAAACACTATCAACCATTTAAGCACAATATTTGTATGAATCTAGTGCGATCTTCTAGGAAAATAGAGTTTTCATGCTATTAAACACAACTTTAGAACTTTAACATTCATTCAATGAGTATTCAATAACCGAACTAAGCATGTGAAAGGGTTCAGATTAACCATGCAGATGGAATGGCAATTAGTCAGTCCCTAATGGTATGAACAACGAGGATTCTATCAGATGTTTATCTAGAAAATGCTATGGAAATGAAAGAAACATAACTGAATAATTCAAATTGGTGAAGAAGGAGACCATGCACTCGCAATGAAATTGAAACAGTCTTAACTTTGCATTAAATCCTGTAAATTTCGCCAGAGCTTCAGCAACAATCCATGAACTTCTTACAAAATGAGGGAAAACTAGTCCCCTTTAAATAGGCTTCCAAAATAGATGAATGGCCAAGATTTAAACTTGAACAAGTGGCCCAAATTCATCCTTACAAAAGGTACCCATACCCATAAATGGAGGGCAAATATCAACAACTACCCCAAAGGGAGCAATAACTACCCAAAAAGGTAATTAAAACAAAGGCTACTCATAATATTTCAAAAAAGTGCACATACACAGTTTTAAGTTTACAGTTGACTTGGAAATTAAATATGACCTTTTGGCCAAAAAGTGCACTTTTCAAAATTTAAAAGAAAAAAGCACTTTAAGAAAGCACTTTTTCTTTTCTAGTTTCATATCCTTTTACCAGGAATTCATCTTCGCCATGCAAATATTCTTTCCAAAGGTCTCGACCTGCTCCATGTTCCTCACGAACATATTCCTGGAACCTAATGCATAATTGGAATAGTAAACTAAATGAAGGCATAGGGGGATGACGAATTTTATACTGGATGCCCTCTAGATAACAGTCTACGTGCCTCAAACCATCCTACCAGCTAGACTGATTACGCTCAAAACACAATATGTCTGAATGCAGTTGACCGGCAAAACCAAGGTCCTCTGCCGAGTAAGCGATCCTATCTGTTCTTAATCTTTTCTCCCAATCTGGTGGCATCATGTCATCAGACAGATCATTCTTCCACCCCAAAACCATTGATCGGAGGATTGTCTTGCCAAGCTCTTGCATGTTGTTTAGAATTCCATCGCATGCATCCTGCTCTTTGTCATTGATTTCCCTTGTCTCATTCCTCATAGTGATAATCCAGTACCATTCTTTAAAAATGCTGATATCATGGGGGTCCAGGATGGCGGAGAGTGTAGGGATCTGTGCTTGGGTCTAGAAAAGGGCCCTTACAAGAGGCAGGGTTGTAGCAGCTACCTCATGGATTCTGAGGCATTCCCGTTTTACCTCGAGCAGCTTGACCAAAATGGTCTCTCGATGGTGGGTTGTTTCTTTTATCTCCTCAATAATTTTCTCTCCTTTTTCCTTAAGGTCTCGCATCCATTCCTTGATGGCCTTGGCCGTATCCTGTACTCCTTCAAATTCTGTCGTGGTTCTCTGTGCCAATGCTGTTGGGGGAATGTGGGATTTGGAAGCATTATGCAATGGTCTCAGGAGTTGAAGTGACCTCTGGCCTCCTAATGGGGATCTTTTCCCTTCTTGTTCTTTTGGATGTCCGAGTTCCTCTGCTGGCCTTAGCCTTCTTTCTTTTCTTAGGCTTTTCGATCTCTTCCTTAGGTGCACTGGAAGTTCCCTCATCTTCGGAGGACTGAGAATCAAGGTTTCCCATCAAGTGGTAGGTGAACTGGACTCCCTCATGAATTAGTCGTTCAATTTGTTGGTGCAACCACTGGTCAGTATATCTTCCTGGGGCTGCTATAACCGCCTCGAAATTAGTGATTGGATCTTGCGACCAATCGATGCCTGGCAAAAGATGTCTTACTGCCTCAAATTCCCAGACTTGCAGGCAATTTCCTGAATCTGTCAGTTGATCTGGGACCCGACGGTATTCATAGTCACATTTGCTGCACACTCAGCCTCTAATATTCGTGCCTTCGGACCTCATAGTCATTAGAGCATTTGTTCCAGTAATCTTCAACTGATTCTTTTGCTCTGTATCGCCTGCCATAGGCTCTCTTTGCCAGATTGTCGTGATCAAAGCATCTCCATGGAAAATGCTCTTGTAGGCCGTAGGAGGCTAGTTCTACAAAGGATTCCTCTGCCTGGGATGGGTTCTTTAGATGGACATCCTGGTTACCTATAGTCATAGGGAATGCGAATCCAGACTGCTTCCTGTCTCTGAGTAAGCTGTTCGCCGGACGTGACTGCCTTGCGACTTCCAGGAGAACTATCTTGTCGGTTGGGTACCGCGGAAGTCGGGAAGGAGCACCTTCAAAGCCAGGTATCTGGATGTAGGAGAACCTTGGGAACTGGATGAACCAGACACCATACCTCTGTACAAGAATAGTAGCTTGCTCTAAGAGCCTTATGTGTAGTCCTCCCTGCATCAGCCTGACCAGGCGCATTGTGAAGGCGTCATTGACGCGCTCATATTGACCAACTGCATAGGCAGGGCTGTTCTTTTCCCTTTGAGCTATGTCTTGATAGTGTAGCTGTGGATAACAATCGTATACCTTCACTTGATCAAGCCCATTCCCAATTTCACCTTTCATGATCGAACTCGGCAGTGGCTGCTTTCTGGCGAACATGTAGACTAAATAGGATGTCATAGTGAAGTACTTCTTCATCTCAAGTTAGATCAATTGGGTATGAATGTTGTCTCTTATGATCTGGGCCCAGTAAAACTTGGATTTCCCAGCGAAGACCTACTCACTGAAGTAGAACATCCATTCCTCAAAGTAATTGGATTGGGGAAGTCCCATAATCCTGCTGAGCAATGTGACCATGTCCCCATGCTCGTTGTGAAAGTTGCTTCTAGGGGTCTTTTTCCCGGTCCTGACACTTGGAGGTCTTCTCTCCTTGTACCACTCTTCATTTATCAGTGTTCTGCATCTGGCAGGGTTCATATCATACACCCCCTACACTTCATCTATAGTTGTTGCTATGGGGTTGTTCGGGAAGGGAATGTCAAATGCGTCGCCAATGGCCTCAGGAGTGAAGTTAGCGAGGACCATGTTCTCAAGGAGCACCAATCTGGAGTTTGGTTGGTAGTGTCGGGCAGCCTCTACAACTAGCTCATAGTTTTGCACTGCCAGGGGGAATCCTACTGCCTGGGCAATGCCGCTTTCCATCATCCGCCTAGGCCTGCCATAGGCATTAGGGGAGAAAACTTGGTTTCTGAAATTTTGAATATCAATATGGCCCAGGTTAGTATCACCGACATTCTCCCAGACACTCCAAAATTTTGATTCCCTCAGTCCCCCTCTCTGATACTGATACTTCATCTTTTCGACTCTGCGAGGGATATCTGATTTGGACGCTCGTGATGTCTCAACTCCAACAGGTGTCTTTGATGATTCTACCGCTGAATTAGGCATTTATCCTGCACAGTTGGACGTGGATTACGAGGCAATATAAAGGAAACGAAGCAGGTTAGATAAAGGATATGCCAGCATACAAGGATCAATTTGAAAACCAAATTTAAAGGACAACATGACACTTTTAGCTAAAAAGCTTAATTGATTTAAACATGAATAGTTATGAAGCTTTTCAATTGCGAATTTATACTTAGGCATTTTAGGATCAATTTTCAAAATGGACGATGCTTTAAAAATTTTTTAGACTCTGAAAATGCGTTTTCTAGCTGATTCTTAGGAACAGACTCTGATTTCAATTGCTCCTAACATCTTATACACGAAAAAAGATGCAGTTTCAAATTTAATCAGTTTAATTCATTTTGCACATACATCCATCCGTTTTGCATATATTTCGAACGATTTCAAGAGAGGTGAAGCACACTTACCTAGCGAAAATGAATGGCGTGGATCCACACAACTTGCAAATTTTAATTTTAATGGTTAACTCCCTATTTCAAATTTTCATGCCCAAAAATTTGAAGAGAGAAATGCAGTTTAGAAACACTTAATTTTAGCAATTTGTTACCTTGGTCGGAATGGCGATCTCCCCTTGGGCGATTAACCTCCTGCGTGATTTCTTTAAACTTAGGGAGTTTGGAATGATTGCAATATTTAGGGATCGCGGTTTTCTTCCTACACAAACTTCAGCACTTGGATGGCTTCTACAAAGTTTGAGAGCGCGGCTTTGAATGTTTGAAGAGCCTTTCAAACTTCACACTCCAACACCCACGCAGCCTTCGGCGAACTTCGGAGAAAGGCAAGGGTTTTCAAACCTTGAAAACTTGCGGTCTCCTCCTCTATGGCGTGATGAGAATGGGGGGTTTGGGGAGCCTTGCGGGGATTAAGAGCCTCGCACGAATTTACCCTTCGCAAACTTCGGCATTTGGGTGCCCTTTGCAAACTTTCGAAATCATTACCTATCGCTTGGATTTCGATTTTCGGCGTTTTCAGACACTTTGCCAACTTCGGCACTTTCAAGTGCTTTGCAAACTTTCTACTCCTCCGCAATATTCTCCTCTTTCGCGATTTTCGGGCTTTAGGGAAGATTTGAAAACTTCGGCAATTGGTTGGAGTTTGCAAACTTCGGCGTTTCCACGCACTTTGCCAACTTCGGCACTTTAAGAGGTTTTGAAAAGTTCGGCGTTTCCACGCACTTTGCCAACTTTGGCACTTAAGAGGTTTCGAAAAGCTCGGCCTTTCCATGCACTTTGCCAACTTTGACACTTAAGAGGTTTTGAAAAGTTTCTAACTTTAAAACTTTCACGCCATAATGTGCTTTTCGGCGACTTCGCCCACTTTGCCAACTTCGGACTTTTAGTAGCGTTTGCAAACTTCAGCATTTGGAGTCATTTTGCCAACCTTTTAACCTTTTACATTTGCCCCCCCAAAATGCGAATTTCGGCGATTTTAAGTGTTTTTGACAATTTCGGCATTTTGGGGCACCTTGCCAACCTCGGCAATTTGGGCCATTTTGCAAACTTTTAAAACATTTCGCAAACCTTAGGATACAGAGGAGGTTTTGAAACTTCAACATTTGAATCCTTTTATCTCTCCTATATCCTCTGACAAAAATCGGCACTTTGGGTCCTTATGCGACCTTTAGACGCTTTATCTTTTACTTGGCGAAATTTGGCTAGTTTCCCAATTTGTTCCTGGAATACAATCTCCAATGGTAGTGCCCCTTCAAATTGCTTATCATTCTTTGGCTCAATCAACATGTTTATTTGATCATCTTCCTCAGTGATGCTTGAAATTTCTTCTTGTGGGACAACTTGAAACGCTTCATTTGGATCCTCTTCTTGTTGTAGGGATGGATGCTTATCAAAGATCTCTCCCTCTTCAATAGGTGCTAAATGCTCATTTGAATTTTCATCAAAGGTTGCTTCCTCTTGTAGTGTATAGGACTCACTTCATTGTTCTTGAAATGGTGAAGCATCAAATGACAGTGAATCAAGATGACCCTCCAAGTCACCTATGCTTTTTGCTACGTTATCCTTCTCAATTCCTTGATAATTCTCTTCACAAGGGATTTTTCTTTGTAATTCATCATGTTTTAACATCTCCACATATTGATTTTCACTTGCCAAAATGTTGTTTGATTGCCCATCATCCATTTTAACGCATTCCTCCTTAGGTGCAAGGTATGCAAAGCTATCATTCACTGCTACACATTGATCCTTAGGCTCATTTGTGTAGTCTTCTTGCAACTCGCTCTCTTCACTATTGGATGATGTTGAAAGATTCTTATCCTTTGTTCTTCTATACTCATCAACTACAAGATATGCATTCCAAATTTTGTCTGCGATGCACTCATCTAATGCTTCAAGTAATCCATACTGGCATCTGACTTGATTAATATCCTCTTGACATAATGAAAAATTAAACTCTGAGTGAGATTCGTTGTGAATCCTACACCACCAAGGTAACAATGTACTTTCTAGGCACAATTCCTCATCAATACCCAACTGGTTTTCAATCAACCCTTTAAACCTTGTGAATTCAACGTTACATTGTGGCACATTGAAATTGTTTGATTCTACGAACACTTCTGACTTGGGGATATCCCAAAATAAGATTTTTCCTTGTAGTGCTCACTCAACTCTTGATAAGAATGTCAAACAATGGAACTCATTATATTGAGTTGTCTCGTGAATCCTACACTTCCCTAGTACAACAAATTTAGACAAGTTGTGTGGGTGTAACTGTGCATTCAAAGTCCCCCAAAGTTGAAGAATATCAACTGGTTGGTTGTCCTGGCCACGCGAATGGTGAATTTGTTGCCCATCCATAGGGAAATCTTTCTTTTCGATTTTCTGATTTTTTTATTTTTTAGGATTTTTCAGAAAAAAATTACTTTTTTTAATTTTTCAACTTAAAAGAGATCTAACATATCTCAACTGTAACTTGAAAGCTCATACTAGTTCCAGCCTGTGGTTGATATGAGCGTGAACTGCTTCCCTTATTTTGCAACTCTAGTTGATGATCTAGCGTTCTCACCTTCCTTCTTGTGGTAATTCTGTCAAGCATAGAAGATGATTCTCCATTGATTCTCCGCTTGAATTGATAGGCTTTTGCATTCACAAGTTTAACTGTTCACATGTTCAAGATTCATATTCAAGTGTTAATTCTGTCAAGCGCGGAGGAGGGTGGAAAAGGCTTGAGATAACTCTTGTAAATACCTTTATAGGATCTGGAGTTTAGTTGTTCATGGCCATGCCCTCCTAGCGCCAATTCTATTGAACACGCAGGAGGGTAAAAAACCTGAGATAACTTGTGCAAATATGAATCGATAGGATCTTGAAATGTCCCCTACAATTTTTTTCAATTTTTTAACACAAGATCACCACCCGTTAATATTAGCAGTAAGAAATATCATGATCAATACAGTTGGCGGTTAAACCAGCCACTTCCACTTTTCAGCGAGTGAAGTAAGAACAATAGAAAATAACAACTCCTCGGTGGTATGACCAGCCAATTTACAAGCCAAACAAAAATAGAACAAGACAATCACTCGACCACTTTTCAGCGGGAGGATTATGCATAAACAAAAACTATCACTCGACGACTTATGTAGCGGGAGGACAGAGAACATCAAACAATCACTCAACCACTTATTCATCGAGAGGACTATGCATTAACAAAAACTATCACTCGACCACTTATGCAGCAGGAGGACAAAGAACATCAAACAATCACTTGACCACTTATTCAGCGGGAGGACTGGAGTACATGAAAATAGAGAAATAGGCGGCTAAGCCAGCCTCTTCCACTTATGCAGTGGGTGATACAAGTCTATTGCAGAGAGATGGACTGTTCAGTACTACTAAATCAGTCTTACAATATTTTATCCTGCAAATACTGTCAGTACAATATGATTTCAATCTCTAAATAGAAATGAAAGTACTCCAAGGAATTACAATAAGATAAATCTGAATAACTAGCCAAATACACACTTAACCAAGTCTGAAATGAATTACCAACAATACCAGAAACGAACCAGCAACACACAAATGCCCATAACTCTCTCAAAACTCCACCAAACAGCTCCAAATTAGCAGCGAAAGAAGGCTAGGGGGAAGGTGATCAAACCCCAACCTAGCAACCGCATCAAACCTCACTGATGATTCTGCTCGCAGCCCAAGGGCAAGGCTGAAATCGTACGACCAGCAATGAAAAATTACACACTCCACCTCATAATACGAGTCTCCAGATGAAGAACCGCCCAACAGAGGGGCTTCCAACGAGCTATTACCCAGAATGAATGGATACACGGAATGAGAGTTATGAATTAAAATAAGCTACAACCACACCCAAAACCAGCAAGTTGGAAACACACCAAAACACTCTTACTGAAAAATAGGCTCACAATCCATTCTATCAGCTCACTCTATCTCTCTGGATGGAAGATAGTCTCAATAGACCAGCTAGGTGCTATCTCTCAAGCACGAAACTGATGGTCGCTAGGAAGCTCTCAACTTCGAAGCTCAACTGGCACCAATCTGGCAACACTTTGTTGCAAATAAACATGAATACCCAAAACAAGGCCCAAGCACTCTTATTTATAACTTTTTGGAGCTCCAAATTCAAATTCAACTCCCTCCAAAATGCCACGAAATGAAATGCAATTTCATTGAATTTGGGCACCCAAAGCTAGAATAATGTTTGCTTTAATTTTTAAATCATGTATTTTGACCAAAGGGGTCGACCACTTAACGTAGGCCCAAAAAAAAAATTCTTAATACATCAATTCGACCCCCTCTAGGTAGCAAATATACTTTATGAAATATTCATAAAGTGATATATGGCATCCAAGGAAGTAAGTGAATAATTTCATAAAATTGTGTTATTTTTCTCCTAAGGCGTCCATCTTGCCTTAATAATTCACTTATAAAATATTTTCCTCAACCAAGAGTCACCCACATATAATTAAGGAAATGATTTTAGATATCAATATAACTTAAGCAATCCCCCTTAAATAAATCATCCAACTTTTTCCTTAAGTTATAATTTAATTTAAAACCCCATTTTTCATCAAATACTTAACTTGCCAAAACAATCTCCAAAAATGTTGGAAGACAAACTGCTCAAACTGACCTGCCAAAAATAGCCATCTGAACTCACCAACTGAACCCCTGCTAAAAATAGTACTTACTAAAAATAGCATAGTAAGTGTTTCCAAAGTGATTTTTACCACATTTTGAGCAGTCATCATGACTTACTAAAAATAGTAAGTTCGGAAATCATCTTCGAAAAATTTGCATGTCAAACCACGTTGGAGCTCTCAAAAAACCAAGAAAAACCCTATAGAGCAAACAACCGTCAGTCTATCGCAATTTATTAAAATAGTAAATTCAGAAATCTTCTTTGATTGGAATGCATGTTATACCATCCGGAAGCTCACAAAAAACCCAGAAAGAATCTAGAGAGAAAACTGTAGAACTCCTACAAACACCTCTTCGAAAACCTTTCTAAAGACAGAAACCCTAATTTAGTCTCTTGTTAGCCTACAGGTTTCCAAAATAGGCTAACTCCATTCATCGGTCTAGAACTAAGAAGGGGACATTACAAATCTTGAGTTCAACTATTCATGTACGGGCCCTCCTAGCACCAATTCTATTGAGCATGGGAAGGGTAAAAAACTTGAGATAACTTCAAAAAATATGAATTGATAGGATTTGCAGTTAAACTGTTCACGTACGGTCCCTCCCTCTAGCACCAATTATGTTGATGTATTTTTTACGACACCTCAAACACAGAATAAAATACTAGCTATTTTATCGTCTCTTGAACAAAGAAGCCTCATATGCTAAAGAATATGACCAAATGAGACAACTCCAAGGTTTACAATGCAAACAATCGACTTTAAATTCTAGATAGACTCAATGATTGTTGGCCATTTGGTGGAATTGAGTATGTGTTGCATTGATGTCAACACTAGATGTTTGGATGCTTTACCGGCACCCTTCTGGTCCCGGTAGGTTGAGTGGTTTTTGGTTAACTTGGATCCAGCATGATCCGGTAGGCTCCGATATAATCTGGTGATGGAATTGTCTTGTTCATGATACTAATACTCATACTTGGTCAATTGGTTTCGATATGGTGATTGGATGCTATCCTGCTTGCTTAGAAGATTGGTTTCTGGTTCCGGCGAGGGTTTCACCTGCAAAGCTTTTGGTCGAGATCTTTGATGGATTGCATAAGTGGTGTTGGTGCAGCTTCTAATGGAGTTTCAAGATGCTGTTGGTGATCATGTTAGAGACTTGGCGGTTGGAGATCATTGCTGAAGCGTGTGAACCTATACTTGGTCCCGATTGATCTAGGTTATGGACCGACTTTAATGTAACGTGTGGATAGGACCTATTGATATATTTCCGAGATGTCTTATGTGTTGATATTATTTGTTTGGTCTAAGGCCGACATGGTTTGTAATTATGTAATTGGTTTATTGTCTGGTGGCCGACCTGATTGTTTATGGTCGAGGGTTTGTATAAATAGATGTAAGATCTCATTGTAGATTTTCATGGTTAATGTAAGAGGTCATGGTCAAGGAATGTAATGTGCGAATAATGTAATATCATTCACACAGAGGAGTTGGTCGATCATTGGAGATCAAATTGGGTTTATGTAAGAGGATTTAGTCCTCCGGTATTGAGCTTAACAGGAACTGTACTCTGGCATAGGAGATGCTATCTTTTGCAGTTAAACACTTCTCCGGATTGTAGTCTGGATTTATATGTAGTCAGTGAGACTGATTTTGTGATGAGCAGTGTGCTCTAGGCTGTTGGCCTTCTTGCAAGTGCAGGCCCCTTCATTGTAATTCACATACTTACTACAGAATTATTATCTGACTGTGGGTAGGCTTCCCACCGTAGTTTTTCCCTTTACCAGGTTTTCCACGTACAAATCTTGATGTTGTGTGGATGGCTTTTATTCTGTGATTATTGTTTATGCTTAATTGGATTAATCGCTATTCCGGTATTATTGTTTTGGGTTCCGGTATTAAAGTTTTTAATTGCTAATGCTTCCGATAATCTGTGACAATTGATTCACCACCCCCCTCTCAGTTGTCTTCCGGTTATCTAAACTGTCTAACAATGATGTATAATGTGGTATTGCTAGAATCACAAGGGGACTTACATTTATGAACACTACTGGAATATGGGATCTAACTCACTCGGAAAATAAAAGATAAAACGAGATAAGGGATAGGAGATTTAATCTAATCCTAGGAATGTAGGAGATGACTATTGACTCGATACGAATAAACCAAGCTTTTCTTCACCATGAAGAAACAAAGACACACAGATGGTGCAATCTCCTAAGGATAAGCAAATGATTTTCATATTACCCATGCACACCAACATTACAAACAATGCGCATATAGCAATTGAAGTTAAGCTTTTAATCAAGTTCAGTCTAACCACACACCGCAATTTGCAAACAAATAACTCCAAGTGGTATGACCTATGAACATTAGGTTTCACCATTCATCAACACTAAAATATTCCATTCATCAAACACATCTAAACTATGAGAAGTAGAGACCATGCAACAAGTTGAAATAGCATACAAAATCCACCATCTCTTCAATGAAAATAGTATTTATACTAACACAAGCCTTGGCAACAATCTCCTTTTCTCCTACTCTACTGCTAACTTCTATCTAACAACTATTAACATTTACAGATGAGAATGTTGAGCCTTATATAGAGGACTCATTATAATTCGATTCTAGATCAACGAACGAGATTACAAAATGAAACCCTAATTAGGGTTAGTGACAACTAACTCCATTTGATGAATGAAATAATTACATTATGTAGCATGCATGTCCCTCTTTGAGTGAGCATCAATAGGAATAGGAATTGAAATTAGGTATCTGAAACAATATTTGATGAATTGCCATGTGTCACTTGCTCCCTCTTCGAATGAATCAGGTTCAACAAACTTGGACAAATTGACTAGAAGTAACTTGATTGGTTGGATGATGACTAGGATGCCACCTCAGGTTACTCTATAGAACATCAAACAGTGCTTTTGGTTGAGCATTATCTCTTTTATCCAAGCTTGACATGATGTGATGAAGATAGGGCATATTCCCAAATTGTATCATCTAGATGATCAACTCGGCTTTCTAACTTTGCTTAATTATTTTGAAACTATCTCTCCTTGATCACACTTGCATTGTTTCAACTCCTAACTTGGGAATTTTACTTTGTGTTGCATTTCACCTTGAACATCCTATCTCTTGGTAGTCCTTGGTCTTGATATGTGCACACGCACTTGATGCTTGATCCTCTGGTATATGATGCCTCTAACCATGACCTCCTTGTACTAACCTTGATTCTTGGATTTCCAAAGGAAATTCAAGATTGCTTTATGTTTTTTCTCATTGAACCTTGATCTTGAAGTTCTTGAACATGTCTCCATTTTGTCTTACAATGTTGATGATGCGAAGTGTATGTGTTGACCTCCTCTTTTCTTTAGGAGCTTAGATGTTCATCTTGCATGTCTTGTCAAGCCTCCTCCAATCTACTTAGAATGCTCATCTCTTGAGCCTAATCGTTTCCTTTGTTATACTGATTGTAATCTTGAATTTCCAAAGGAAATTCAAGATAATTGCAAAGTATTCCCATCTCACTGTAGTTTTTGAACATTTTGACATTTGTAAGGCGATCTCTATGATGTAGTCTTGAATGTGCACTTCTCCTTGAGGCGACCCTTGAGTCTCTATCTTGATGTTGATCTGCCTCCTTCATGTGATGAAGTCCTTATGCTGATCCCTTTTGATGTTGCAATGCTAGCCTCCATGAGCTTGATTTGCCTTGGAGTGTAGACGCTTCTCCTCACGATGGTTGAGACCTCTTCTGTCCTTTGGTTGAAACGTTCTTGAACCTTGATTTGTGCTCATCACCATGCACCATGCCTCAAACCTCAAACCTTATTAGGTCGCTTAGGAAGATTGCAATTTGAAATGATTTTCTCCTCCTATGATTTCTTGACTTCTTCCTTCATTCTGATGAACCTTCATATCCCCCCTTTGTATTGAGTATTGATATTTGAATCCCCCGTTACGCACACTTGTGCTTAATGTTGATCCCTACATTGGTGAGTCTTCATACATCCTTGTGTGTCCACTCCTAAACCTAACAAAAAATTAACAGAGTCAAATCAAGATACTAAAAGAAACAATGTTCTTTCTTTCAAATAAGTCATAGTCTGATTTTAATTTCTGATCTAAAATTTGCTTTAAGGCTGCTGGCATAAACAATAATGCATTATTGTTGGTCTGCTCCCATGTGCCTCTACACGTAGAATTGGAATGATTGGTGTTTGAAACAAACATTTGATCCTTTATTTATACCCTCTTTATAATTTTGAATTCATAATCTCAAATTAGCCCGACCTGATCATAAGAACCCTGATTTGCTCTCCAAAATGTTCAAATTTCGTTCCTAATGGACCAACCTAGGGTCTTACCCAGAACGAGCGGTTTTAAAGGGCTCATATACATAAGAGCACATTATTGGGGTCTCTTTGCACAGCTTCTTGACTGCTGAACACATGCTTTTCTGAGTTGGCTTTGTCTGATAATTAAATTGATTTGTCTTTTCCTCCTTTATGACCAAGTCGGCTAGAGCATTCCAACTGAATTATTTACTCTTTGAAAGGTATAAATGTGGGTTGCACCATTACCAAGTCATTCAATTCATGCCTCAAACATTATTCTGCTCTACCATCATACTCTAGGTCTGATTTTATGTTCCAGGTCTGATTCTTATCTCATTTTAGGTCTGATGTTGATTGTTTAAGGTCTGATTTTATTCCTTAAGTGAGTGCATTTTGACCCAGACCTTGGAGAGCGCATTCCATAGGTAAGCATGGAGAGCACATTTGGAGTAATGTCCTGTAATGGGCACTAGGTGAGTGGGTTTTGAGGGTACTGATGCACAAATTCTGGTTTGAGTGCATTAGGTCTGATTCTATATTTAGGGTCCTTAACAATCACTCCCCCCTTGGGTGCAAATGGAGGACATACTTGCATTGGCAGGTTTAGATGTTACCTTTGCACAATATTGAGACATGGAGTGGGTTTGATATGTATGCCTACACTTCCTTTGAATGAGCACACCCCATAGGGACTCTTTCATTGAGCGCATTTCATCCCTAAGCTTGCATAGCAGGATTGACCTATACCCTTGCATAATTCATTGACTCAACATAGCTCACATCTCCCCTCCTCCCGGGCGCATATGCATAGGTGCTCTGAAATGGTGGGATTAAATGGGTTACTTGCACAAATTCATATATGAATTTGCCTCCTTAATCAAACACTTAGTCCCATTTAGGCTTGGGTGCACTTAGGAGAGAGGCTTGCACAATGCTTGGTGGAGCACATATGGATGATGCGGCTGCACAAATTTATGCAAAAATTGGAGGGATTGACTCTTTACTTAGACAAACTTTCATCATTTCCCTCCACCATCCTACATCTAAGCGTCACTTTGATGATGCCATTGCATCACTTTTGACATGAGCGCATATGGAAGAGTAGTGTGCACAAAATCAGAGCGGGTTTCAAGGGTCTAGGTGCACAAGTTTGAGGCGGAATTGCGACCTATATAGGCACAAAATGGGTGGAATTTAGTCTCTAGCTTGCACAAGCTTGGTTTCTTGAGTGCATTTGAGAGAGTTGTTTGTAGAGCGCATGTGCAATGACGAGCTTGAACAAAACTCTCAGTTAGAAATACTTCTTGTTCTCTCTCATGTCTTGGGCACAAATGAAGTAGGGACTTGCAAAACCTTCCCTTGGGGTGGATTTTGAGGGTTTGCTTGCATAAGTATTGAGCTAAGTGCCTTTAAGATTGAGCCTTGCATACAACTCATTGTTCTAGCCTGAGTGCATACTAAGATGGTGTTTGCATGAAATTTGAGTGCATTCCTCAAATTACCTTACACCAAAGCAAGGGCGGGGTCAAGGGGTAATGTTGCACAAATATATCATGAGAAAGCTTGTTGAGGTCCTATGCTCAAGCTTAAATGCAACATGCTTGAGCGCCTATGAAATACCTATATGCACAAAATGTGGATATTAAAGCTCCCTTTGTTCAACACTTAGCTAATTCACCGTTGGGTCATGAGGTTGGATTTGACATCATTGCACAATGAACCCCCCTAAACCATGCACAAATTTAGATGCGAAGTGAGGGGGTTGACCTCAGACTTAGCCAAATTTTCATGATTTTCACTCCTAGGTCTTACATGATGTGAACTTGAAATACTTGACCTTAGGTACGGTGCTTGAAGTTCCTAATGGAACTACAAGCAAGGTTGCAACTACATGCTCTTCAACCTCTAATGACATCTTGCACTCTCTTCAACATTGACAACACCGGCAACCTAATACTTAGCAACAATGACAACATTTGCATCTTCTTAATCTTGAACTGTTAAAATTACCTTCTCTCACTAGAAAAGGCTACAACTACGACCGCTGCCAAGCTAAGACGACCTAACTGTTGGTTGAAAATTTTGTACACCTAGGGGATGTGCAAATTGTGGTTTCAACCATAGTGTGTGAGTATGATACTCTCCTAATTAGGGGAGGCTCCCCCTATCTACAAACTAAACTAATCTAATATGGGTGAGACAACAATCTTTCTTCTTCTTTCAAGAAAAACTATACTCTTTTCTCTTCACAGAAAAGCAATAGCAATTGGAAATAAATAACAACAATTACAAAAATGAGACTTTTTGTAGAATTTTTGGAACATAAAGGGAAGCAAAGTTTCCATGAAGGCACAAAGACCTCTGTCACTTCCTCGGGATGGGAAAACAGAAAGAAAGCTCAAAGAATTCAACTATCTATTTTCCTATCAACCTTTTTGGATAATTTTTTGCTAACTAAGCACAATATGTAGCAGCTCAAAGTCTAACTACATGATGCACTACACCTTACATGCACCAGTCTTAAAAATAGAAGCAACACAAAGTCTACAAGCTATCTTCCCACCCGAGCTTTCCACACTAGCTGCAAATATGATAAGCAACTCAAAGTTTGCAATACCAAATCTGAAAACCAAACATATAACTCTAAATACAATTAGCAACTCAAAGTTTGCAAGATTGAATTTAAATCCCTCTTGAACAATAGAACAAAAATCATAATCAACTCCAGAAAATGTCGTCACATAACAACTTGAATTGGCATAAAGTCTCAGCACAACTTACCTCTTTTATTGAAAGCAATTTGATTTACATCTAAGCTCAAAGTCTTAGAGTGCACATACAAACTGGCAAAATTTTGTTCCATTGCCAAAAGATATCAATTACAATAGACCCCCTCAAGTATTTATAGGAGAGGAGCCTTGAGAAAAAGGTGGGAGGATCCTAACTAACTTGAGAAATTATCTCAACCACCATGACTTATTCCAACTACAGTCCTAATCTAACTCAACTTGTAGTTGCCTTACATGTAATTACATTTTTACAAAAGTGCAAGTGAAAGTGACACTTGCAATTACAAATTTGACATTACATGTAATTTGTCAAAACAAAATTACAAATGCATAATTGAGATTATTTTGTGTCTGAAGACACGACTCTAACTACATCATCCTTTATCTGTGATGATCTTCATGCCACTTCAGGATGCTAGAACTTGAAGATACTTTCCTTTTTGGGCATGGGAAATGGGAGATACAACTTGCCTTGGCTTGAAGATACTTTCCTTAATGCTAAATATTCAAAAATGGGTGCCCAAGAATAAGTTATTGAACAATTTCTAGTTCAGTGTCCTGTTGAGTGGAGTTGATGGCATAGAGGATTGATATTCTTGGCAAATTTGGAGGTGTAGGTGACAAAGCATCTAGAAGCTTTGAAGGCAATTTTTAAGTTGGGAAGATGCCTTTCCCTTGTTTGGGCGTGACATTTTTGGGTTTACCAAACCTCAGATTTGGTAACTATGGTAGTTAAAAGGCAAGTTTCAACATTCATTTTAGAATTCGTATTTTCAGATTTTTGAGAAGTTTGAGGGGAAGAAAATATTTGTCTTAGAAGAAATTACAGGTGTGAAGATGAAGAAATATGATTATGGGTAGATTTCAGGCTTAAAGATTTGAAGCCATGTTGATTCTTGTTGCCTGTTGAAGGTTGAGAGCCCGTTTTGCAGCAAGATGCATGAGACGAAGTGTTTTGGCTTGTAATTTCTCTTTGTTATTTTGACTGATTTTTAGCAGTTTATATCAGATTTTGGAGTGTTTGTAATGCCTATAAGGCTTCCATGCAATGTATTTGTAAATTTGCTATCTAGTTTGTTTGTTTTCTGAACATTTGGATTGAATTAATAAGAAGTAGTTTGCTTATTTTCTACATTTACTTGCATATCTGAGTTGCGTATGTATGTGGTTTGGGTTGAGAGAATACCATATATCAAATTTTAAGTCAATCAATAATGATTTTCATGTGTAGATTTTTGAGAGGGTTTTCTTCCCTTCATCAAAAGATCACAACGTTCTACTTTGGAGATTTGTTTTTCTACTTTTTTGGCAAAAGGTGGTAGATGGGAGATGAAAAAAGTAACAAGAGCAGTTTCAATATTTGTCACATGAAAATGGAATTTAGAAGGATGAAAAGTGACGAAAAAAGAAATTTTTATTAAAGTCAATGTCCAAAAATGAAAAAAGAAATAAATTTAAGATAAATTAAAAGTTGTGAGTTAATCAATTGGTGTTAATGATCCCAAACATCCACCAAAAAGCAAATGAGTGTCTAAACTTAAAAAGCACCAAAATAGCATTTTTTTCTTGCCAAAATAAAACAAAGGTAGCACCCAAGTTAGTACATCGGCCCAAGTCAAGGATGGACATCAAATAGAGTGAAATAAAGGAGAAAATGCGACAAATCTAAGCCCTTAATTCAAAGTGATTCCTAAGCCAAGATTGAGGATCAATTAAAGCGAATTAAAGACAATTAAAAGATCAAGGCCCTTGAGTCAAATGGACACTCAAGATGAGAAGTAGAAATGGCAAAAGAGTAAATTTATATTATTTTTCGAGGATGGGGATAGAATTGCTTCAAAACAATTACTTTTGTTATTTTTTAAGATTCAAGAAGCTGCAAATGGAAGGTTATAAATAACATCTGAATCAGTAGAGGAAAAAATAACTATATCTATGCACCACTGAAGAGAACACAACAAAAAAATACTTGTCCAAAGTACATCTACTCACAAACCACTAATAGGCCATCTAAAATAAATCTTCAGATTATAAGGATACTTACAAGAGTTTGAGAGTTGTTATATTTCCTATTGCCTTTGGGATGGTGCCACTTATCTTGTTCCACATGAAATTCCTTCCAAAAAGAGGAAAACACAGATATGTAAAAATCATAATTTTTCTACATGTTCTATCCTATAAATCATAGCAAATCCAAGAATGCAACAATGCAGATTGCATATGCTATTTAGTATTATGTAAAACTAATCAAAGAAGGAAAAAGGATGAATTTTATATGAATTTTTGTTTTTGATAGAACTATAAAAAGCTAACGATCAAAATTTGACACTCATTGAAAATTGAACTTACAAAACTGTAAGCTGTTGTAGTTGTCCGATTTCTGGAGCTAAACTTCCAGAAAGATTCAGATTCAACAATTCCCTGCGTACCCAAAATTGAAATCGATTCCAAACTTTGGTAAAAGAAATATAAAGGTAGCAATTATTAACAATGGAATCACTAATGAAGGGGACAAAAAGTTTCTGTGAAATCTATAGAATAAATTGATTTGTCTCTTAGAAAGTTCTACATACAGAAAAATCTATTAAAAAAAAGATATCCACCTTCACACACATCATGTCAGATGAATTACATTTTGTTGATTAAAAAAAAGAAAGAATTGATTGCACTCTCTTAAATCGGCCCTTTCATGCATTGCTAAACTACAATGCTTTTATCCACTTATATTCTAACAAAAATGGTGGTTGTGAAAGATACAATGCATAAACAAGTTTCTGGAGAGATCATTTTAAATGTTTGTAATGTCCCCTTTTGGTATTTGCAGTAATTTAGTCCTGAAACAGTAATTCCAATTTAATATGAGAATTATAATACATTTATAAATATAGTTTTATTAATTTTGAATATATTTCATTATAATATACAACTTAAAATTTTAAGGCTAGTTTGGGAAAGTGGTACTTATCTTGATATATTCTCTTATTTGAAATATATGTTACTATATTGTAGACATCCCCTTAGACCATCTGATTGATATCTCACAATTAGTGGAAAATGGGTTTAAAAAAACACAAATAATTTTCCCAAACAAAAAATCTTCAATCTTCAACATGTTGTTGCCTCCTCTTAGATCATTGTTGACCTTTTGGTAATGCTGATTGTTCAAATCCCAAACAATAATCTGCAAGATTTAAGTGGGGTTAAAATAAAAGCCACAACCCATATTCAGAAGACTTTCAAGTGGGTCCCATTCCCTTTAATGGAGCCTGCTGCTAAAACACAATAATAATCTCCAAATCTCCAAACCTTTTCTTATTGCTGCAAGCCTGCAAACATTGAATGAGAATTGTTTTATTATAAGAATATGAATATTTATTGTGGAGCCCACAAAACACTTGGCAAGCTTAATCTAATACTAATAAACCTGAGTTTCTACTGAAATCCCTTTTTCTCAAATGATTTCTCTGTCAAAACAAAGACTCCCCACGTGGTATTCCTTCCTTTATAACAAGCTTCCACATCATAAAATAATTATAAATGATGCTCAATTAATGTGTTTTCTGAGTGCTGCTTGAGTCAAATAGAATAATTAAATCTGATTATGTATTGGACATAAATATCTGCTGTAGCCTCCTCTTAATTCCCTTCCTCCATAATATTCCGTTCTTTTCATTCTATGTTATATTCACATCTTTCTATGGGAGAGACACATCTCTTTGAAGGATGATGGCCTTCCACAAGATCATAACTTCTCTTTCCTTAATCGCACCCTTCGGTACATTTCCCATTTGTTTTTATTAACATATTAATCATTGTCTAAAACAATTCCTTGTAATCGATGGTTATCTTAAACATGAAGTCTGCTCAGCACCAGTTAACAATAGATTGCCTTGTCATTCTTTTAGTATTGGTGATTAAAATTTTATTAAGTTGTGGCTTTATTAGTATTGGCAGATATTATTATAAGAGTCAATTATTATCGATTTCTGAGTCCTATATTGGCGTAATATTCATCGAAATATATACCAATCCGATATATCAATCCTTGCTATATCTAAATATTTGGCGAATGATATCAATCCGGGATAAATGTTAATTTGACTGAGGCTTGACAATAGTATACAATGGCCATTATTTCATTGCCAAGGATCAATATGTCATCCGAGGGGAGTATCGTAGCTAACTCTGGCAAGATTGTTATTGCTAACAACATTAGTGATTGATATTGCAAGCCATAGGAAAGATGATTTATTCAAAGGGAGCATCGTATATCTGCTGCTGGTCAACATTGGTAAACTTATATTCTGAAACGGCTGGAGTAATATTACAGTATCATTGTAAAGGCGTGTCCCATCCATAAGCAGGACTTGAAACCGTGAAGACTATAGTGGATGCTGAAGGATATTCCTTTCACAGTGATAGCAACATATTTCCAGAGTTGCAGCAGTCAACAATTATATCCTTGGTCATAAATAAGCCTAGCACCTTTCAACACAGGCTACTTACCTTACCTCAATCGAAATGTAATTCTCCATCCGAACTGTTTCAATAAGGAGGTCAGACTGTTACCGTTTTCACTGTTTGCAATATTTATATTCTGAAATTATCCGATGCACTTGGTGGATGTTAACTAAATGCCTTGGAATGTATTGTATCACTATCAACGTCATTATAAAGGTAAGGAGCTTTCTCAATATCAATAATACTTGGAGTTCTGTTTGGGGACATTACAATGCCCATTTTTACCCTATAGCCAATTTTGACCTGAGCCTTTCTCTGGACCTAGCTTTGTTCATCACTATTTTGTGGCAATTTTGATCTCTTCTTTTTTACTTCTTCATGACGGCCAGACTCATGTGTAACACTCCTCTTTTCCCATATTCTCATCGGGCTCCTCTTCTCCCAACATATGGAGCTAATAGTGGAAGAAAAACTTCATACAGGAAGAGTTGCAGCATGAACCGATAGGTAAATTTACTTTTGATTCCCTAATTTCCTTTGGCATCAATTAAAAATCTCATTTAAGTTTCTAAAATTTCAAATTAGACTAGATGCTTATAAAAATCAGAAAATATGTCCATATTAAGCATCTAGTTAGACAACCTTGATGTTTGTATCCATTTTTATATGCCCCATGTTATAATACGAAGCTTTACATTGTGATCTATGTTGATTTTCTGAATGTAAGTTGCAGACCAAAAACATACTCATGTCTGGTTCTTTCTTCACATAAATACTTTTAAACATAACTTGAACACATATTTATGAAGTCTATCTATATGCTCTGTTACTGATTCACTCCCCAGAAATCCTAGAATCAAATCTGAATTGCGGTTTGACTCCATGCCAATGCTTTCAAGGTCCACAATTCTAGCCTAAAATTGCAAAACCCAAAAATACCTGTTATGCGTATTGCACACACACCTCGTCCGTGACAGGGGACCCCCATTGCTCGGAGAAAAGGAGAGGGAGGCATTTAAGCGAGGTCGATCACAGCTGCACTTTCAAACCTGACCTCTGCAAATGCCTCCTAAAGCCCAAAATCCATGAGAGAGGGAGGGTCATTGAAAGGTTCAGGCTTTGAAAGCCACCAAAATCCCGAGCTTAGGGAAGTAAAAATCGCTCATTCCACACCCAGTAACCCGAATTGCAAGGGTGAAACTCCAATATCCTTCCATAGGCCGAAAGTGCCAAAATGAGGGAAGTCACGCGATTTAGCTTGGTAGCCCGAAATCCTAGAAATGGCAAATTAATATGAAAACCAAGTCACACGATTTAGCTTGATAGGCCAACATTGACAAAGCATCCAAATCATGTAACATCGTCGCCTAGTGAGCCAAAAACACAAAGGCCTCCAAATCACTTAAAAAGGCTTTATGGGCAGAAATCGGCCAAGGAGGCCAAATTCGTGCAACTCACCTCACTTAACCGAAAATGGCCCTTTGAGCTGAAATTATTTCAAGAGTTAAAATCGAGCAAAGAAGGCTCATTTGGCTGAAAAACACCAAGGAGTCCAAATCTCGCAAAGTAATCAATTTGGCCGAAGTTAGAAAACGTCTAAATCTTCCAAATCGGCTCCAAGGCCGAAATTCCACTTAAAGTCACAAAATCGGCCTAAATGGCCATAATGCAAGGCTAAAACTCAAATTCGGCCAACTTACCCAAAAGATTGAGGACAAGGAAAAGGTGAGGAAGGCCTGAAATTGCGCATTTCTTCTGAACAAGCGAGTTTCCAAGATTCAAATCGCAAATTCCCCCTTATTAGGATAATCAAAACTTGCACTGAAAGGAAATTCTGAAAGTAAAGCAATCACTCAACCACTTGTTCAGCGGGAGGACTGAATTAAGCAAATGAAATGTCCCCTCACAATTTTTCCAAATTTTAAATACAATAATCTCACCCATTAGTGTTAGCAAGATGAAATATTGAGAGCAATACATATTGGCGGTTGGACCAGCCACTTCCATTTTTCAACGGGATAAAGAAATGCTGGAAAATAACAACTACTTGGTGGTATAACCAACCAATTACAAATCCACGAAGACTGAAACTAAACAAGACAATCACTCAACAACTTATTCAGCGGGAGGACTGGAAATAGAAAACTATCACTCAGCCACTTATTCAGCGGAAGGATAGGAGTACAAAATAGAATAGAGATAGGCGGCAAGCCAGTCTCTTCCACTTGTGCAGTAGGTGATACAAGAAGTATAGTGCAGAAATAAAATGAACTGTTTCAATATTACTGAATACAGTCTTACAATGGCAACTCTGCAAAATACTTGTCAATACATCAAGCTCCAATCTCTAAGAGATACAAGAAGATACTCCAAGAAGCTACAAACATGAATACTGGAAAATACAAGCCACAAAGACACTTTACCAAATCTGAAATAACAGACCAGCAACACTGTGAAGTTCATATCTCCTTCAAGACACCTCCGAATAGTTCCAAATTAGTGGCAAATAAGAGCTAGAAAGGGGACACCCAAGTCTCAACCAGCAAACTAATGCAAACAGCCTTCAAAATTTAATGCACGCATCCCAAAGTCACTTCCAGCATGGTACAACCTACCTAGAGAGGGGCGATCTGCCTTAAAAATCCAGCTCTTCGCTATAACTCATGAAACTTAACAAAAAGAGACACCTGGCAAAGAAGAATCCAACGAGCCAATACCTAGACTGATTAGATAATTAGGTAGGGAGATGATCGGATAACTGCTTTAGCCATAGACAAACCAGTAACATACAAAATCACACTAACACTCAGAAAACTAAAACTACAATTACAAAATCCATCTCAATGTAGCTCATTCTATTCCTCTAGATGAGAAATGGGCTCTCCAACAGCTAGGGGTGCTAACTCTTAAGCACGAAACTAGTGCAAGCTAGGAAGCTCTCAACTTCGAAGCACAAGTCTGGCACAAATTCAGTAGCACTTAGTTACAAATATTCATGGATGGCAAAACAAGAGCCCAACACTCTTATTTATAACCTTGGTGCCTCCAAATTTAAATTCACATTCCTTCCAAATGGACGCCAAACCCAAATGCACACTAATTTCACCTTAATTTGAAATTTGCATTTCATTTCCCCTCCTTTCCAAGTCGACCTTCACATAGAAGCAAATATACTTTATAAAAATGACAATAAAATAATAATGTGGCATCCAAAGTAGATAAGTGAAATATATTATAAAATTAACTTATTTCTCATAAGGCGTCCATCTTGCCTTATTAATATTTCACTTTATAAAATATTTTTCCTCAACAATAAATCGCCCAACCTTATGACATAAAATAATACTTTATCACTTCAAGTCATCCCCTTAAGTCATAACCAAAAATACATAAGTCACACGCCTAGGCCAAGGGGGGCATTAAAATATATTAAAAATACTTCTTCCATGTGTTGAACAACTAACATAGTGAACTGGAGGCTAAAAGTACAGAAAACTGCACGGCCAGAAATAGCCTCTGAACTGGACCAATGTAATGTCCCCTTCTCATTGACGACCTTCCAGTGGCCTATTAGCCTATTCTTGAGACCCATAGGCTAGGTGGAATGAAGAATGAGGGTCTAGCATTGATGAAACGAGGACTTACTATTTTTAGTAAGTCAGGGAATGGCCATTCTGGTGATATTGTCCTACTGAGATCTCCATGCTTTGCCTTTGGACGCGAAGATCATGCTTTTCAGAGCATTAATTCTTGACTTACTATTTTTAGTAAGTGGCAGTGTGGCATAATTCTATTTTTGGCAGTGGACAGGGTTCTGATTCTACAGCAATTCTGTGGTCGTCCTGGCTCAGTTTCATCCTAGTTTTGATAATAATCAGTACGGGAGTCATATGTGATATAATTAAATATTATTTCCTTATCCTAAGGTTTAATATTTAATTAATCTGTTTAATTGCTACTGATTATCGAATTTGGGATTAATGTCTATATTTTTCCTAAGTTTTTGGCGAATTTCATGTTTATTAAAGAGATGTCGAAATATTTGAGAGGGATATTATTTTTTATGACTTATCTCTAAATTTTGCCAAAGTGTAACATGGGTCCAAGCCTTGGGCATGAGGTTTGACTTGTGGGAAATGGCGCCACACTCGCCACACTTGGGTCCACATGTAGTGGAATGAAATGCAAATGAAAGGCGTTGAAATTGAAGGAATTTGGATTTGAGTTTGAGGTGTGTGAAGTTATAAATATGAGACTTGGGCTCCCATTTGGATCATCTTGGAAAATTGTAATGTTATGCTGCCAGTTTGGCGACAGAACTTGAGGCTTTGGAGTGCGTCTCCCTAGTGCTACCCAGGTACTTGAAATACAGTAACTAGTTGTGCATTATGTTCTCTTACATTCTCAGAGTTGGCCGTAGACATTTTTGATGCTGACGTGATTCTGGAGACTGCTGGTTTTGCCTGTGGCTGAAGCACACTTTCAATCACATCTCTCTGCTGAAGTGACTGATGGTTATGGGTATCAGCTCTATCCTCCTTCCCAGCAATGGCGATTCATTTTGTGAGTTTTTAGCAATTTTAATTAAGCAATGAATTTCCTAGACAAAATCGAACTTCCTAGGTATAGCGTGGGTTTTTGTACTTGCATGGGAATGCATGCCAAATGAATATTGGGTTGTTTGGATTAGTTGTTGTTATGAGTGATATATTGTGGGTTTGGGACTGATTTGAGTGGATTCGAGTGAAAAATGAGGGAGTTATGAGCATTTTGGTGTTTCCATAGGCTGCTGATTTGTACTTTCAACCTGTAGATTCGTTGTAACAGATATTTATATTCTTGCTGTAGAAATCTGCATTACTCTTCTCATCTTAGCTCTATTTTGTAAGGTTGTTTCAGTAGTACTGATCATCCATTCTTGCTGTTCTTATTTGTAATCCCCACTGCATAAGTGGAAGAGGCTGGCTTGCTGCCTTTTTGCTTTGTAATTCAGTTTATGTACTCAGTCCTCCCATTGAATAAGTGGTCAAGTGATAAGTTTAATACAATGGTCCTCCCGCTGAAATATGCGGTAGAGTGATAGCTAAATGTAATGTCCTCCCGCTGAAATATGCGATAGAGTGATTGAGTTTAAGTTTCTTGTTATTTTTCCTTGGCTGCTTACTGCCAAGAGTTTGGTTTCTATCCTGCTGGATAAGTAGAAGGGGCTGGCTTGCCGCCCAAGCATTGTAATTTTCAGTTGTTTTATGGTGCTGACGATCCTCAGAACACCGTATGCTCTCACCCTCCCAGATTGGGCTCTCGGTGAACAAAAGGTGGAAGGGTTCCCTTTCAGCAGTTTGGATTATTTCTCTAACCTTAACGGGTTGTGGTGTTTGCTTGTAACTGTTACTATTAAAAAAAAAATAATAATTTACTGGGATATTACAGTGGTATCAGAGTTGGTTTTCCTACCAGCTTGTGAGATTCAGTGGGTTCAGAAGTCTCCATGAGTGACAGAGACGTCAGATACTACAACAGAGAGTAGAAAAGACAGCAGTTTCAGATTCCTATAGTGCCCGAAGAGGACACATTTTTAGAAGTACTGAGAAACAGAGGGAAGGATCTAGATACCTCAGATTCAATGGATTCAATGGCAGATAAGACTACAGAATCAAATGAGGCACCTGACAAGAAGGCAGAGAGACAATTCAATGCCATGATGGACATGATGTCTCTACTGCTGGCCAAGCTCAACCAGAATGTTGTTGGGGCCACTAATCAGCCCAACAATGGACCGGAAGCCAGCACTTCTAACGCTCCTGTAGGCAATGGAAATGGGAGTAACAATGGGAGTAACAATGGAGGTTCAGCCCCAAGGCCTTTACAACCTGTATTTCTGCCAAGAGAAGTACAACAAGCTGAAATAGATATACCCATAGCTGATGAAATAAGGAACACCTACATGGAGTATGCTTCTCTTCTTGGTGAGATCCGAGATATCCTAACTGTGGATCAGTTTATGAAACAAAAAATGAAGAGAGGAAGGAGGAATGACTATAAGTCTACTACCCCAAGAGATTTTCAATAAGCTCTTGGAAGAGTGACCTTAGCACACTTTGATGGAAGCGCTAAGGATACAGCTAGAGCATGGGTACAGAAGTTGGACAATTACTTATCCTTGAGGCCTATGCCGGAGGAGGATGTCATCAAGTTTGCTACCTTGCACTTGGATGGAGTGGCCCACGAATGGTTGTACCATGAGTTGGTCACCCTTGGTCATAACTTAATCACCACCTATGCTGATTTCACCAACAAGCTGATTGAGAGATTCGACACCAGGGATCTAGAGGTGAAGTTTAGAGAACTTGCACAACTCAAGCAGCAAGGTTCATTGGACACTTACGTGACTGAATTCCAAAACCTGTCAATCATGGTGAGTAGCATCTCAGAGAAGCAGTTGGTTGTCCTTTTCACTGAAGGACTTGAAGAACCTTTGAGAGGATGGGTCAAAGCTTTTGATCCACCCACCCTGGCTTTGATCCGCTCACCCTGGTAGAAGCTATAAAAAAATCTAGAAGTATGGAGTTGGCTGCCCCAAAAAGTAAAATTCAGTCCAAGCCTTTCCCTTTCAGAAAGGACAAGAAGAAATTCACGAATCAGACCAAGAGGTTCCCTCCACGTATGGATGATGGGCTCCGTCAAGAGCTCCGGAGAAAGAATCTTTGTTATTCTTGCAAAGAACCTTGGGTTCCCGGACATAAGTGCCATGGAAAGGGGAATTTGCATCAAATGGAGTGCTATTCAGAAGATGGATCAGATTCTGAAATTTCAGAATAGCAAACCGAAGTTGAGGACAGTGAGTATGAAGAGGCTCCTGAAGGGCCTGAATTTGGGTCAGAAGATAGAGGAGTGGTTGCTCAACTCTCGAGCATTCACAAAAATGAATCCTTCAGAGTTCGGGGTGTGATTGGAGAGCATCGTGTCATTGCTCTCATTGACACTGGTGCAACACACAACTTCATTGATGAGAGGATTGATGCAAAAAAGGGATTAGTGGCAGAGGAAGTTGAGGGCTTCAAAGTCATGGTAGCAGATGGCTCCACTATATCCTGTAATCGAATGATTTCCAACATGTCTCTGAAGTTGGGAAATCATGAAATTAGAGATGATTTCTTTGTGGTGAGCATTTGAGGGATTGATGATGCAGTCCTCGGGATTCAATGGCTGAGATCTCTTGATGAGATCACACTAAACCTACAAACCATGGAGCTGAAATTCATGTCAGAAGGAAAGAAGGTAGTGTTGAGAGGAATGTCGCAGGGGGGACTCAAAGTGGTATCCTTGAAAAGAATGGAAAGGCTGATCCGCAATAATCAGGTGGAGTGGGCAGCAGAGTGTTTGATAATGCCTTCCAATCCATTAGTAGATAAGGGCAGCTATTCCTCAGATATTTCAGCAATGATCAAGGATAGAAGCAAGATCATGGTCATGCCTTCAGAACCACAAAAAGAGCACAAAAATTATCCTGAAGACATTCAAGCTTTGATAACCAAGAGAAGCAAGGTGTTCGAAAATCCCCCTCCTGGCAGGCCCCCTGAAAGAGGTGTCGAACACATTATTGAGATTGAAGAAGGAACTAAGCCAATCATGACTACTCCTTACCGATATCCTAAGAAGCAGAAGGATGAGATTGAGAAAGCAATTCAGGAATTGCTTGACATGGGTTACATACGGCCTAGCAAAAGCCCCTTTGCTTCAGCTGTTGTTTTGGTGAGAAAGAAGGATGGAACCATGCGCATGTGTGTGGATTACAAAGCCCTGAATTAGAAAACCATCAAGAATCGGTATCCTATTCCGAGGATTGATGAGCTCATTGACGAGCGACATGGGGCAGTGTTCTTTTCGAAGATTGACCTCAGGTCGGGGTACCATCAGATCAGAATGAGAGCATCAGATGTGGAGAAGACTGCTTTCAGATGCCACTTTGGGCATTTTGAGTTCCTAGTCATGCCCTTTGGTTTGACTAATGCTCTTGCTACCTTCCAATCATGCATGAACAGAATCTTCCAAGAACAATTAAGGAAGTTTGTTTTGATATTTTTTGATGAGATATTAATATTCAACAAGTCTTGGAAAGAACATTTACAGCAGTTGGATGAAGTGTTGAGCATATTAGAATCTGAATCCCTGTTTGCCAAGGAGTCCAAGTGTGAGTTTGGGATGGAAGAATTGCTCTACCTTGGTCACATTATCAGTGCAGGTGGTGTGAAGGTGGATCCTAAAAAGATTAGAGCCATCATTGATTGGCCTACTCCCGAAAACATAACACATTTGAGGGGATTTTGGGGGTTGTGTGGATTCTATCGAAGGTTTGTGAAGAGATATTCTCAGTTGGCTGCCCCCCTTACAGATCTTACAAAGAAGGAAGCTTTTGAATGGTCCGAAAAGGCACAAACAGTATTTCAGCAGTTTAAAGGGATCATGAGTTCCTGCCCTGTTTTAGCATTGCCTGATTTCACCAAGCCATTTGAGCTATAGTGTGATGCATCTGGAGAAGGTGTTGGTGCAGTCCTCATGCAGGATAAGCATCCTATAGTCTTTGAGAGCAGAAAATTGAGAGGTCCTAAGAGACTGTATTCCATTTATGACAAGGAAATGCTTGCCATAATGCATGCCCTTGCAAAGTTCAGAAAGTATCTGGTAGGGTGTAAATTCATTGTTAAGACTGATCACAATAGTCTTAAACACTTCATGCATCAGAAGGATCTGAATGAGAGACAGCAAAAATGGGTGAGTAAGCTACAGGCTTACGATTTTGATATTGAGTATGTTAAGGATAAAAACAATGTTGTGGCAAATGCCTTATCCAGAAGACCCCATTTAAGCTCACTTTGCGAGCTTATTGCTGATTGGAGGGAGTTGTTGCTTGCTGATTATGCCAAAAATCAGTTTGCAACCAGCCTTATAGAAGGTACTTTTCATGATGAAAGGTACAAACTGGTTGAGGGATTGATCCTGTAAAAGGGAAGAATCTTCATAGTAGCTGAATCTAAGTTAAAAGAGAAGATTTTGAAGACCTTCCATGGCATCCCCCTTTCTGGTCACCAAGGTTATTTCAAAACATACAGACAGATCCGGGAGAGATTCTCTTAGAAGGGACTTAAAAATGATGTTTTGAAGTACATTAAGGAGTGTCATACATGTCAGAGGAACAAAGATGAGCACACTCTACCATCTGGTTTGTTACAACCCTTGCCTATTCCCGGTAAAAAATGGGAAAGTATTCCCATGGATTTCATCACGAGGTTGCCTCGGGTTCAAGGGAAGGATAGTATCTATGTGGTGGTGGACAGACTTACAAAGTTTGCTCATTTCTTCGCCATCACCAGCTCTTTTACAGCAGCACAAGTTGCTGAAGTGTTCTTCCGGGAGGTATTCAGATTACATGATTTACTGAAGAACATTGTGAGTGATAGGGACAGCAAGTTCCTAAGTGCTTTTTGGTAGGAGATTTTCAGATTGTGTGGTACTGTGCTCACTCCAAGCACCAGTTATCACCCTCAAATTGATGGGCAGATCGAGATAGTGAATAAGTGGTTGGAAGGTTATCTTAGAAACTATGTCTCGGAGCAGCAGAATACTTGGGTGAGATGGCTTCACCTAGGGGAATATTGTTACAATTCCTCCTATCACATGTCCATCCGTATGTCACCATTCATGGCACTATATGGTTATGAAGCTCATAGCTTCGCAGACTTGGTATTTAGTGATAGTAGAACCCCTCAGGCAAATGATATGTCGCAGCAGAGTCAAGATATTCTGAGGATTCTGAGGGACAATCTCCAGCATGCACAGAATCAACAGAAGTTGTTTGCTGATCAGCAATGAATTGAGCGCACCTTTGAGGTGGGCGACATGGTTTATTTGAGGCTCCAGCCATACAGACAGTCTACTCTCAAGAAGAGTGGGGTTGAGAAATTGGAGCCCCAATTCTATGGGCCTTTCAGAGTCAGCAGAAGGGTTGGAGAAGTGGCGTATGAGTTGGAATTGCCAGCAAGCAGCAGGATCCATAATGTATTTCATGTGTCTCGCATTAAAAAGGCTCTCGGACATAATGTTGTTGCTTCAGCTGAGTTACCTCTGCTTGATGAGGAGAGAGAGTTGGTTTTGGTTCCTAAAGCTATCCTTGAATTCAAGGAACGATCTTTGAGGAGAAGAGTGATCAGGGAATACTTGATCAAATGGAAGAATCTACCAGCTGAGGATGCTACGTGGGAAAATGAGGAAATTTTACTGCATCCAGCCTTACAGTTGCTTGAGGACAAGCAATTTTGGGGAGGGCGGATTGTAATGTCCCCTTCTCATTGACGACCTTCCAGTGGCCCATTAGCCTATTCCTGAGACCCGTAGGCTAGGTGGAATGAAGAATAAGGGTCCAGCATTGATGAAACGAGGACTTACTATTTCTAGTAAGTCAGGGAATGGCCATTCTGGTGATACTGTCCTACTGAGATCTCCATGCTTTGCCTCTGGACGCGAAGATCATGCTTTTCAGAGCATTAATTCTTGACTTACTATTTTTAGTAAGTGGCAGTGTGGCATAATTCTATTTTTGGCAGTAGACAGGGTTCTGATTCTGCAGCAGTTTTGTGGTCGTCCTGGCTCAGTTTCATCCTAGTTTTGATAATAATCAATACGAGAGTCATATGTGATATAATTAAATATTATTTCCTTATCCTAAGGTTTAATATTTAATTAATTTGTTTAATTGCTACTGATTATCGAATTTGGGATTAATGTCTATATTTTTCCTAAGTTTTTGGCAAATTTCATGTTTATTAAAGAGATGTCGAAATATTTGAGAGGGATATTATTTTTTTATGACTTATCTCTAAATTTTGCCAAAGTGTAATGTGGGTCCAAGCCTTGGGCGTGAGGTATGACTTGTGGGAAATGGCGCCACACTTGGGTCCACATGTAGTGGAATGAAATGCAAATGAAAGGCGTTGAAATTGAAGGAATTTGGATTTGAGTTTGAGGTGTGTGAAGTTATAAATATGAGACTTGGGCTCCCATTTGGATCATCTTGGAAAATTGTAATGTTATGCTGCCGGTTTGGCGACAGAACTTGAGGCTTCAGAGTGCGTCTCCCTAGTGCTACCCGGTTTCGTACTTGAAATACAGTACCTAGATGTGCATTGTGTTCTCTTACATTCTCAGATTTGGCCGTAGACATTTTTGATGCTGACGTGATTCTGGAGACTGCTGGTTTTGCCTGTGGCTGAAGCACATTTTCAATCACACCTCTTTGCTGGAGCGATTGATGGTTATGGGTATCATCTCTATCCTCCTTCCCAGCAATGGCGATTCATTTTGTGAGTTTTTAGCAATTTTAATTAAGCAATGAATTTCCTAGACAAAATCGAACTTCCTAGGCATAGCGTGGGTTTTTGTACTTGCATGGGAATGTGTGCGAAATGAATATTGGGTTGTTTGGATTGTAGTTTGGATTGGTTGCTGTTTTGAGTGATATATTGTGGGTTTTGGACTGATTTGAGTGGATTCGGGTGAAAAATGAGGGAGTTATGAGCATTTTGGTGTTTCCATAGGCCGCTGATTTGTACTTTCAACCTGCAGATTGGTTGTAACAGAAATTTATATTCTTGTTGTAGAAATCTGCATTACTCTTCTCATCTTAGCTCTATTTTGTAAGGTTATTTCAGTAGTACTGATCATCCATTCTTGTTGTTCTTATTTGTAATCCCCACTGCATAAGTGGAAGAGGCTGGCTTGCCGCCTTCTTGCTTTGTAATTCAGTTTATGTACTCAGTCCTCCCACTGAATAAGTGGTTGAGTGATAAGTTTAATACAATGGTCCTCCCACTGAAATATGCGGTAGAGTGATAGCTTAATGTAATGTCCTCCCGCTGAAATATGCGGTAGAGTGATAGCTTAATGTAATGTCCTCCCGCTGAAATATGTGGTAGAGTGATTGAGTTTCAGTTTCTTGTTATTTTTCCTTGGCTGATTTACCGCCAAGAGTTTGGTTTCTATCTTGCTGGATAAGCAGAAGGGGCTGGCTTGCCGCCCAGGCATTGTAATTTTCAGTTGTTTTATGGTGCTAACGATCCCCTGAACACCGTATGCTCTCACCCTCTCAGATTGGGCTCTCGGTGAACAAAAGGTGGAAGGGTTCCCTTTCAGCAGTTTGGATTATTTCTCTAATCTTAACGGGTTGTGGTGTTTGCTTGTAACTCTTACTATTAAAAAAATAAAAATAAAAATTTACTGGGATATTACAACCAATGAAACCTGCCAAAAATAGTACTTACTAAAAATAGCATATTGCTAAAAATAGTATGTCCAAAAGCATTTTAACCACATTTTGAGCAGCCGTCACAACTTACTAAAAATAGTAAGTCTGGAAAAGTCTTCAAATTCATTTGCATGTCACACCATCGTGAGGCTCTCTGAAAACCAAAAAAAATAAGTTGTCCTTGACCCCACTCACTAAAAATGGTAAGTTTACCAAACTCCATTGATTGCTACGCATGTACCATCAATGCGAAGCTTTCTGAAAACCCAGAAGGAATCTAGAATCAAAACTGTAAAACTCCAACATGCAAGCCACCAAAATTGCCAAAGCATCCTCCTAGAAAATAGGAAACCCTAATTATGCCTCTGATTGACCAACGGATCTCGAGATTGGCCAACAATCCCCCAAAACAAAATGGAGCAGAAAAGGGGACACTACAACAAATGATAATCACTCAACCGCTTTTTAGCAAGAGGACTAGAAATAACAAAACTATCACTCAACCACTTATTCAGCGGGAGGACAGGAGTACAATATGAAATAGAGATAGGCGGTGAAGCTAGCCTCTTCCACTTATACAGTGGGCAATACAAGAAAGTATAATGCAGTATGAAATGGATTGTTTCAATACTACTGAATACAACCTTACAATGGACAACTCTGCAAGATACTGTCAGTACATTAAAGCTCCAATATCAATAGATATAAGAAGGTACTCCAAGAAACTACAAACAAGAAAACTAGAAAATACAAGCCAAAATGAACACTTTACCAAATCTGATATAGCATATCAGCATTACCAAAAATCAAACCAACAACACTGTGAAGTCCATATCTCCTTCAAAACACCTCTAATGGCTCCAAATCAGTGGCGAATGAGAGCTAAGAATGGGATGCCTAAGTTCCAACCAACAAACTAAGCCAAACAACCTTGAAACTTAAATGCACGCTTCCTAATGTCACTTCAGCAAGGTACGACTTGCCTAGAGAGGGGTGATCTGCCTTAAAAATCAGTTTCTTCACTATAAATCATGAAGCTCAACAAGAAAGGATGCCTAACACAAAGGAATCCAATGTGCCATTACCCAGAACGATCAAACAATTAGGCAGAGAGATATGAATGAATAACTGCTATGGCCATGACACAATCCACTAACATGAAAAAACACTCCAACACTTAGAAAACTAAAAATGCAACAATAAAATCCATCTCAATATAGCTCAATCTATCCCTCTGAATGAGAAATAGTTTCTCCAATTAGCTACGTGCTATCTCTCAAGCACGAAACTGGCACAAGCTAGGAAGCTCTCAACTTCGAAGCACAAGTCTGGCACAAATTCGACAACACTTCGTTACAAAATATTAATGGATCCCAAAACAAGAGCCCAACACTCTTATTTATAACGTTGGTGCCTTCAAATTTAAATTCACGTTTTCCCCAAATGAACACCAAACCCAAATGCAGGATCATTTTGCATTAATTTGAAATTTGCATTTCATTTCCCTTTTCTTTCCAAGTCGACCTTCACATAGAAGCAAATATACTTTATAAAAATGACAATAAAATAATAATGTAGCGTCCAAGGTAGATAACTGAAATATATTATATAATTAACTTATTTCCCATAAGGCATCCATCTTGCCTTATTAATATTTCACTTTATAAAATATTTTTCCTCAACAATAAATCACCCAACCTTATGACATAAAATAATACTTTATCACCTCAAGTCGTCCCCTTAAGTAATAACCAGAAATACATAAGTCATATGCCTAGGCCAAGGGGGCATTAAAAAATATAAAAATACTTTTCCCATATGTTGAACAACTACCATAGTGAACTGAAGGCCAAAAGTACTGAACATTGCACTGCCAGAAATAGCCTTTGACCTGGACCACTGAAACCTGCCAAAAATAGCACTTACTAAAAATAGCATACTGCTAAAAATAGTAAGTGTCCAAATGCATTTTAACCACATTCTGAGCAGTCGTCGCAATTTGCTAAAAATAGTAAGTGCGGAAAAGTCTTCAGATTCATTTGCATGTTACACCATCGCGAAGCTCTTTGAAAGCCTAAAAAAACCTAGAAAAATGAGTTGTCCTTGCCCCCACAAACTAAAAATAGTAAGTTTATCACTCCATTGATTGCTATGCATGTAGCATCATTGCGAAGCTTTCTGAAAACCCATAAGGAATCCAAAATCAAAACTGTAAAACTCCAACATGCAAGCCACCAAAATTGCCAAAAAATCCTTCTAGAAAAATAAGAAATCTAAATTCTACCTTTGACTAACAAACAGGTCTCGGGATTGGCAAATAGTCCCAAAACAAACTAGAGCAAAAAAGGGGACATTACAAAGAAGCATTCTACTGGTATATTAATTTGCCCATTGATTCAATTTCAACCTAGCAACAATTGAAAGATACATTCTTGGGAAAGTACAAAGTGTCAATTTCTCCAGCAGAGATATACATGCAATTCATTGAAGTGAGGAGGCAAGAACGCGAGCCTATTGGTGCTTTCAACAATAGATTCCAAATGGCCTATTCAAGGTTGTGTTCCCCATATGATGTAAATGATGAAGTGGCCAGACAGATCTACTATGTGTTGTGCTCACACACACACCCCTACTTCGGGGACCCCCATTGTCTTGTGTCTGTCTGCCCAATAGGAGAGGAGAAGCCCCGAGTTTGGAGTTAATCTAGCATTCTAATTAGAATGCCCGAGCTTTTGTAAGTTAGGCGTTCAAACTGTGGAAGAGTAAAATCGTATCTTGGCCATTTTGGCCGAAAACCAAAAAAAAAACTTTCAAAATCGGCTTATACCTGATAATCATCAAAAGACGAAGTGAAATGTCAAGAGAAGTAAAATCTCACAAATCGGCGAAGTAGGCCAAAATTCCTCGAAAATGCCTAGAGCTCTCAAAATCCCCTTAGAAGCCGAAATGTAAAGAAAAGTTTCAAAATTCTCCTTTAGAGGCCGAAGTATCAAAGGCGATGAAGTTTGCAAACACCTCTTCTAGGCCGAAATTGGAAGAAAAGAACAATTTCGCGAAATGGTCATTGACGCCGAAAATGATAAAAGCTTCAGAATCTCGCAAAGGGTCTCAGTAAGCCGAAGAAATTAGGAGAGTGAAAATCGTGCAGTCCGTCTTCTTTGCCCGAAAAATCATTTGCCCAAAATAAGACAAGCAGCAGACCTCGCGAATCATCCAAAATGCCGAAAAGATTAATGAAACCGTATTTCGCGATAAATAAACAGACAAGCCGAAAAGATAATAGACGGCTAACAAATCGCTAAATGTAATCATTTGACTCGAAAGACTAAGGAGTTTGCAAAAGTGGCTTTTTAGCCGAAAATGAAAAAAAATGATGATTTAGGCTGAAAATCGCGCGCTAACACTCATCCACGCAGAAAAATTCAAAGAGTTTAAAGTTCTCAAAATCGTGCTCCAAGCCGAAAAGGGCAAACACGGAAGTAATCAGTCAAATTCGACATCAAGTAAATTTGCAAAATCGGCTTCTTAGCCGAAATTGAGAAATATAAATATAATCGAACCAAACAATCTTCATAAGCCGAAGCAAGAAGATCGCAAAACCATCTCAAAGGCCAAAATTTGAAGGTCTAAGGAAACAGAAACTAAGTCACATAATAAGAGGAAATCACACATTTTGACTAGTTTGCCCGAAAACCACTTCAAGCTCTCAAAATCGGCTAGCAGGTGGAAAAAGAAGAACAAATGCTAAATCTCGCGAAGTCTTCTTTTTGGCCGTAACTCACCACGTTCACAAAACCGGCTAGTGAGCCGAAAATCTCAAAGGGGATAAATCGGCTTAAAGAGCCGAAAATCACAAAGGATTCTCAAAATCGGCCTCTGAGTCAAAATTCTCAAAACGGTCTTTTATCCCAAAAACCACTTAAGAGCTCTAAAATTGCCATGAAGAAGAAAATTTCAAATCGTCACTCACGAAATTTCTTTCATGCCCGAAATTGGCTAGTAAAGGCAAAAATCGTGCAATTTCACCTATTAGGCCGAGAAAGCAAAGCTCATAAATCGGTTGAGTAGGTTGAAAGGGAATGCAAATTCACACAAAACCTCATTTAGCCGAAAATGGCACAAAACCCTCAAATCGTAATATGACCAAAATAGCGAACTTTCACAAGCTAAAATCGGCTTCCTACAAGGCCAAAACGAGAAATCAAGATTGGCAGATAACTCTAGGACCAAAATTCGCGAAACAACATTCATTTGCCGGAGAACTCATTGAGTTTCAACACCTAAGTCATAAATTTGACTAAATTTGCCAAAATCAGATTCAAAGAACTTTTCAAGACCAAACTCCACCGAGACGTAGCCAAACGGCATTCAAAATTTAATGTTTGTCAAATTAATTTAATTAATTTTTCAAATTGATTGATTAAAGTTGAAATTGATTGTTTGCAGGAAGGCATCATCGGGAGGAACCTCGAGACAGCCTAAAACGTCAAGGAGTCATGATCACAATCGACACCAAGAAGAGGAAATGCAGGATCGCACCACAGAGCACAAAACGAAGCATTGGTAAGTGTGCCACCTGAACCGCGGAGTGGAGTCCATCACCTGAGACCAAAGACCGAAGAACTTTCAGAATGAAACAAGTATGCATTCTCGAGAAATACACAGCTGGAAGAAATTCTAGAAATTCAGTTTTAAAAACTGAAATTGTTTTAATGTAAAATTGCCTACGGGCCCCACTCAAGATATTTTGAAACATAGGGGAAACAGGTCAGTTGTGGACAGTTATGTTCAACTACCAGATAGACCCAAATTGAAGCCAAATAGTGATAGGTAGTTGAAAAGGTGGTTGGGTAGATAACTGAAAATTGAGTGGGCATGGGTTAAAGCTGCTAGCTTCTAGAAGGCAGATTACAACCCTTGGATGTAGTCAATCCTGGCCACCGGTTCGACATGTAAAATCTATAAAAGGCAGAGGCCATTCTTTTGTAAAAGGTTAGAATTTTGTAGTGGGATTTTAGAAGTTAGAATAGGCTAGATTGTAGAAGGTTAAATTTAAGGTGCATAGAGATGCTGCAGAAATTGTTGTAATGGCAGCTGAAGCAAATATATGGACATTGAATATGGTGTTTATTGTCTTTGTTTTTGTTTTGTTTGCATGGTTTCTTTCAGCTAGTTAATTTTAGAGTGCAGGGATTTTAATGGTGAAGTGTAGAGGGGTATTTGATGCATTTCTGGTTCATACCATTAGGGGTCTGCTGATTGTAGGTCACCGTGCATGGTTAGTCTGAACCCAAACTGTGCTTAGTTCAACTGTAGGTGTCTGTCTTAGGCTGTACTAGAATTGGGTGCCTAAAACGAGTGTCTCCGGTCTGAAAATCCTTCATCCCTTGGAGCTTGCACCGTTCTTGTCTAGTTGTGAGGGTGTCTCTGACAAAACAAGGACTGGTTTATCAAAATCTGTCTGCCCACTGCATCAACTATTATCATCACTGTCCTTAGGTTTATTAAACCCCCCTTCCCTTTTAATTTTATTTCCCAGTCTGTGAATCGCAGCAGACCAACTTGTTGCACAACGTAAGTCCCCTTGTGCTCCCAGCAAAACACATCGATCACTGAGTTATCCTGCAGTCAAGAACTGACATTTGGAACCTTGAGGTCATTCCCATTGATCAACTAAACAGCATTAGGGCTTCCTTATCTCAAGAGAGGATAGGATACTCAGCAAGTACATTCTATTCTGCGTTGGCCGGATGAAGTTGTAGCAATGCGACTTTAGCCACGTCAGCACTATGCAGCTTTGGATTGCTTCACTTCTATGTTTGTTCAAAAAGCACATCCAACTCCGACCAATATGAAAGAGCCCTATGTGGAAGCCATTAAGGTTAGCCTCCAATTGCCAGCTATCGCTAGAGGAACTCCTAGTTATTTTGGACAAGTCAGTATGACAAATTATACCCCTGCTATCAACCCTGTTCCTGCCCCCACGAATCAACTGGTGCCGCAACCAAGAGCTCCATGTCACAAGTGTTGCCACGACAACCAATGTATCTTCCAAATACAACATCCTCAACCCGATCTCAAGAGGAAAAAGATGAAACGAAGGAGCTGATTGAACAAGTCAAGAAGTTGTCCACTGAGGTTACATACCTCAGAAATCGGAACAGCCAAATCCAAATTAAGCAAAGGAATTATCAAGCACATCAAGGTGCTAACCATGGATATCAGAATAATCCTCCAGGACATCAAGAAAGTCACCAAGGACACAATCTAGGGCACCAAGAGAATAGTCCTGGTTTTCGAAATAATAATCAAGGATTCCATAAGAGATCATAGAATACAACACCAAATAATGGAGGTGTGCCCTCACCATTGGATAATCCACCACCTTATGAGAACCGGCCTACAAACAAAGTTAAAGTAGCAGAAGAAGCCCTATTTGGATGGTGCAAATTACACAACATAGATCAGCACTCTAAATTACAATGCCATGAATTCCAAGTGGCTACTGATATTTTCAGGAGAGAAATGAATATTGAAGCTCCACAGAATCCTTCGACATCGGGGTATGAGTTAGTTCCTACTCCCAAATATGATCAAGCATTAATCTTGGAAGATTTCAAATTTCCTCTTGAGTTCCAAGATTACACGCCCCCATAGGGTAATTAAAGATTCTCACCTAGATCAACAAATGGTCCGGTGGAGGTGCCAGAATATCTAGTTCATTCTGTGTCACCGAATGAGCCTCTGGAAAAGGGTGGTTATATCTTTCCTCCACTCCACAACAGTGTCCTCGTGGAAAGAACAAGTGAGGTTCAAGCATTTCAGCAGTCATCTAGAAACGCCAATCCAAAAGCATATCAAAGGAATTATCAGAATCATGATCCATTGACCACATCAATTCCTCCAAATAATTTTTGAACTCCTCCAAATCCAAGTATAAGAAATGTTCCAAGCCTTCCAAGGGATTTGCTAGAGTATCGACAACAAAATGTCTAGCAAAATGAAAGAGGACAACAAGCTGCTCGACAAGTAGAGCACAGACAGAAAGAAAAATCCTCCTAGGAGGGAATTTACAAGGTTAAGTTCCAATGTGTTAGAGGAATTCAAGAAGATAAAGGTGAGCTTGCCTCTATTTGAATTAATGAGAGTTTCGAAGATCCGAGATACTTTATTGGTGAGTCTCAATGATGCTCCTATTTCAAGGAATATTTCTCAAAGCACATCTAATATTCCTAGATAGGTGGCCAACAGTTCTCAACCTAATCCAACGCAGAAAACAAATGTAGTTAAGGATGTGTTGCAAATGCCTTGCAACGTGTTTGATGCTCCACATTGTAAAGTTATATCAATTTTAATTAAAGAACAAGTTATGAACTATGAATGCTATATATGGATACGAGAAATTATGTCAATGTCTAATAATTCTGATTTTTATCTGCAGGTCTGAAGGAGAGAGATCATTTAATATTTTCTATGTCTTCTCCAAATGGATTCAATTGGCATATATATCATTTAGGCAACCGGTCAATTGGTGTATTGACTGGTCATGCCTTTTAGGCATGACCGATCAATGCACCCATTGATCGGTGCCTTTATAATTATACCATTAACACAATGCTGATTATCGGTTCATAAACCCCCGATAGCATATTGTAATTACATAATATAATGACTGATCAACATAATGAATCGGTTCATATAAACACCAATATTCAAAGTGCACGATGAATATAATCCAACTGGTGCATTTAACCAATGTTAATGCCAAATGAAACGGTGTATTTATTAAACCCGATAACAAATATGCTCGATGTAATTAAGCCCAATAACAGATGTGAATCGGTGCCAATGTTTCTGCACCAGATAGCAAGTATGTATCAGCGATTTTAACCCAATAACTTATAGCATTTAATATGCAATATAAATCAGACATGAAGCATGTAGATAAATAATGGAACAAGGAAGGTTACGAAGATCTTATCTTGCATAAGCTACCATGCATTAACACTCCCTCTTAGCTTTGGAAGATAGATAAGGCAACCTGCATCACATTTCCTTTTCATAACTAAGATAATGCCAATCAGCAAAAATCATTTATACATGAGAAGTACCATCAAGACATATGATACAAAATAGAAGAACATCACCTGAGCATGTGACATAAAGTATTATTTTAACATGTGATAAAAGTAGGAGAATCATCACCTGATCATATGAGAAATCACCAAAACATGTGATCTGTAAGATTCATCAAGATATCACCTAACACATGATATCAGTATTGCCTAACATGCAATACTTAAGGATAAGTCTATGAGAAAGGTTAGTTTCTCATCATATCCAAGTTGTGATAAGTGCAATAACATTTATAAATGTTTATCACAACATAGTCATGGCACATCCATGACTTACCAGAGATCCAACATGATCAATGGTTGAGATATCACCTACACGTGATATCAGTATTGCCTAACACGCAATACAAGGATAACCATATGAGAAGTGCTTAAGTTCTCATCATATCCAAGTTGTGATAATGCAATAACATTTGTACAAATTTTGTATCACAACATAGTCATGGCACATCCATGACTTACCAATGATCCAACATGATTACTGGTTTGACTATCATAAGATCGTCACCTTATGATGTCTACATACAAGTGTTCAGTCACCTCTTAGATATGAACACAGGTGGCAAGAAGCCAAGAGATAGTCCAAACATGACAAAGAAGTTTACACCTTAAACATCTTAAATATATGTAAGAATAGATTACAAAGCAGATTACCTTTCTATCATACCTAAACCCTTTCTGAAGTGATCAACCTTCACTCTGGAAAGTGGTTTGGTCAGAATATCTGCAGTCTGATCTCCTGTACACACATATTCTAACTTTATCACATTCCTGTCAACCATATCTCGTACATAGTGATATGGAATCTCAATATGTTTGGACCTGTCATGAAATACTGGATTTACAGAGAGTTTTATACAGCTTTGATTATCACACTGAATGACTGTAAGTTTCATAGGTTCTCCAAATAATCCTACGAGCAATTTCCTTAGCCATACTGCTTCTCGGGCAGCCATTGAAGCTGCAATATATTCAGCCTCTGTCGAACTCTGAGCTACTGAAGATTGTTTTCTGCTGATCCAGGATATCATGGCTGACCCTAAACTGAAGCAGCACCCTGAAGTGGTCTTTCTAACAGTCACACTGCCAGCCCAATCTGAATCTGTAAATCCATGTAGACCTATGTCAACCTTTTCATATTTAAGACCAAGCTTTAGGGTACCTTGTAGATATCTCATTATATGCTTTACTGCAACCAGGTGTATCTCCTTAGGTTCACACATGAACTGACTTAAGGCATTAACAGCATAGCAGATATTTGGCCTTGTATTTACTAGATACATCAGGGACCCAATCATCTGCCTGTATTGAGTGGGGTCTGTAGGTCTTGATTCTGCTGCTGCTTCTTTAAGTTTTTGGAAGTTGGTTTCCATAGGAGAGGTCATGGGTCTGCAATTTAGCATTCCAAATCTTGTCAATATGTCCAAGGTGTACTTCCCTTGGTTCAGTACAATATTATCACAATTCTACCATACTTCCAATCCTAGGAAGTAATGAAGAAGCCCCAAGTCTTTCATATCAAATTCTGTGGATAGATCTTTCTTGCATTGATCTATTAGGTGATCATCTCCTGTAATTAATAAGTCATCAACATATAAAATTAATATTAACATATCACCTTTATTTCTTTTGAGGTAGAGATTAGGATCCGCATCATTCTTAGAGAAACCCAGCTTTCAGAGATAGGTGTCAATTCTTTCATACCAAACTCTAGGAGCCTGTTTGAGTCCATAAAGAGCTTTCTTGAGTCTACACACATGAGACTTTGCATCATGAATTTCAAACCCTTCAGGTTGCTCTAAGTAGACTTCTTCCACGATCTCGCCATTTAGGAATGCTGTCTTAACATCCATCTGATGTACCTTCCACCCCTTTGCTGCTGCAATGGCTAGGACAGCTCTTACTGATGTGTACCTAGCAACAGGTGCAAATGTTTCTTCGTAATCTATTCCTTCCTTCTGTGAGAACCCTCTAGCTACAAATCTGGCCTTGTGTTTTTCAATACTGCCATCTGCAACATGCTTGATTTTAAACAACCATTTAGAAGACAAGACAGACTTCTTGGTTGGCCTAGGAACAATCTCCCAGACATCATTCTTCATAATGGACTGATATTCTTCAGTCATGGCATCTATCCATACTTGATGTTTGAGTGTATCTGAAACATTGTTAGGTTCAGCTTTAGAGAGATCATTCATAAGTGCAACATAGTTGATGAATTTATTAGGCCTCTTGCTTTCCCTGAAGGTTCCTGAAGGAGCAACGAACTTCTGAGCTTCTGCTATAGTTTTGGTGGCCCATAGTGGTCTTTTCTTGTGATTATCTATAGGTGAGTCTTGTGTTTCACTTATAGTTTCCTCAAGATACTCCCTCTGAAGCTCAGGAGTAGGTTCTTCTTCTAGGTTAGGATTAGGATTATGAATTTCAGGTTCTATTGTATTTTGGGCCCTTTTGAAGGCTAAATCTTCTTCGAAGATTACATCCCTACTGAGTTCAATATTTCTCTGCCCTTGTACATAGATTCTGTAGGCTTTAGAAGTTTCACTGTATCCTACAAGTATTCCCCTTTTTCCAGAGGGTTCTAGTTTTAGTCTTTTCTCTTTAGGTACATGAATATAGACCGGACACCCAAATATCCTAAGGTGGCTGATATCTGGTTTTGTCTTGGTAAAGACTTCCTCAGGAGTTTTATCTTCAAGGTGTGAATGAGGACATCTATTTTGTATGTACACAGCAGTGTTAGTTGCTTTTGCCCAAAGGTTCAAGTTTAGATTTTGATCTAGTATCATGGCTTTGGCAGCTTCTACTATGGTCCTATTTTTCCTTTCAGCTACTCCATTTTGTTGTGGATTATAAGGTATTGTCAACTCCCTCTTAATCCCAGAATTTCTGCAAAAGTCTTTAAATAGTTTTGATGTGTATTCCCCCCCATTGTCAGTTCTTAAGATTTTAATTTTGTTTTCAGAGAGATTTTCTGTTAATGTTTTAAACTCTTTGAACCTACTTAGGATCTCTTCTGATTCTTTACATTTCAGAAAGTAGATCCACGTCTTCCTAGAGTAGTCATCAACAAAAATTATATAGTACAAAAATCCCCCTAGTGAGGGTATGGACATAGGTCCACATAAATCAGAATGAATTAACTCCAAAACTTTGCTAGTTTTCCTAGTACTATTCTGAAATGCATTTTTGGTATTTTTACCTAAGGCACACCCTTTGCATGCCTCTGAATGATATTGCTTCAACTTAGGTAGACCTGTGACAAGGTTTCCCATGGTTGACAAAGCTCTATAATTCAGATGGCCTAATCTCCTATGCCATACTTCATTTGCATTAGTTGCTTCATGGATCAATGCTAGATTGGGCTCTGTACATAGCTCATACAAATAACCTTGTCTTCGACCAATGACCTTAGTGTCTTTGATGGAGGATCTCTTTGGCCAAGCCAACACCTTGTTTTCCATGAAGGTCACTCTGTATCCTTGATCTTCTAGTGCTGATATGGAGATTAGATTTGTTTTGATGCCTGGAACATATAGTACTTCTTCAAGTCGTAGTGACATGCCTGTCTTCAGTTTGATGGTGCAGGTTCCAATTCCTCTGACTGGATGTGAAGAATCGTCTCCGATGGTTACTTCCTCATCATCTTTCTCTATCATGGAGTCTAGTATTTCTCTAAAGCCGGTGATGTGTCTGGATGAACCACTGTCGATCACCCATGAGTTAGATTTGTTTGAAGTATGGCTTGTAAGTGCTGAGTAGAGGACATAGTTCTCGGAGTCATTTTCTTTTCTAGATTTCCTCACTTTTGCAAATGTGGCTTGCTTCCCTTTCTCCGGACAGTTTGCAACATAGTGTCCGAATTTGTCACACCTATAACATTGAACATGTGATAGGTCTTTCTTAGAAGTGTTCTTGCCTTGTTTAGCTTTTCTTTTCCTGAATTGCTTCTTTTTGTACTTCTTATTGATGTTTGTACTTAGGACTTGCAAGTCTTCATCTATATTCTTCTGTTTTATTCCTACCTTGTTCAATCGGGATTCTTCTTGTAGATAGTCATCTCTTAGTCTTTCAAACTTAAGATATTTGGACCTTGCACTGATGCCTTGGACGAATGTGCTCCATCCACTAGGCAACCCATCTAAAGCAATGAGTGTTAGTTCTTTGCCTCGGATCTCGTAGTCCAGAGTTGCAAGTTCATCTTTTATAACTGATATCCGCATGAAGTAGGCGTTGATTGTCTCCCCTTTGTTCATGGTGATATGATTTATTTCTCGTTTTAGTGCTAGAGTACGACTTGCATTTGATATCTCAAATGTCTTTTCAAGTGCCTTGAACATTTTATAAGCCGTCTCCTGCTTTCTAATGATGGGCATTATATTATTTCTTACTCCATCCACTATTATTTTAATAGCCTTATCATTTCCCTCGATCCATGTGGATTTCTCGGTTTCATCTTTTGGTTGTGCACTTTCAGTTTGGACATATGAATCAACTTTGTTTTCTCTTAAAATCATTTTGATTCTAAACTTCCAAGCTGAAAAATCTTCGCTACCTCCGAGTCTATCTTCGAATCTGATAGCGTTGGCCATTATGGAAATGTGATGTAGTTTTAACTTAGTCCTTAAATTTTTTATCAAAATTGAATAGCCTTAGGTTCGATAACTTGGCTCTGATACCATGTAAAATTATATCAATTTTAATTAAAGAACAAGTTATGAACTATGAATGCTATATATGGATATGAGAAATTATGTCAATGTCTAATAATTCTGATTTTTATCTGCAGGTCTGAAGGAGAGAGATCATTTAATATTTTCTATGTCTTCTCCAAATGGATTCAATTGGCATATATATCATTTAGGCAACCGGTCAATTGGTGTATTGACCGGTCATGCCTTTTAGGCATGACCGATCAATGCACCCATTGATCGGTGCCTTTTTAATTATACCATTAACACAATGCTGATTATCGGTTCATAAACCCCCGATAGCATATTGTAATTACATAATATAATGACTGATCAACATAATGAATCGGTTCATATAAACACCGATATTCAAAGTGCACGATGAATATAATCCAACTGGTGCATTTAACCAATGTTAATGCCAAATGAAACGGTGTATTTATTAAACCCAATAACAAATATGCTCGATGTAATTAAGCCCGATAACAGATGTGAATCGGTGCCAATGTTTCTGCACCAGATAGCAAGTATGTATCGGCGATTTTAACCCGATAACTTGTAGCATTTAATATGCAATATAAATCAGACATGAAGCATGTAGATAAATAATGGAACAAGGAAGGTTAGGAAGATCTTATCTTGCATAAGCTACCATGCATTAACACACATTAACCTCCCAGCTTCATAGGAATGGTGCAAAGTTCGTCGAAGGCTCCAAAAGATCAGAATGCTGCAACAAGTAAAGGTGCACCACCGAGTAATCCTACATGAAAAAAGAAAGATACAACCAAGAGTGCCAGTGCACCAGTCAAACAAGGTTCAGCCAATACAGTTCAAACACAAAACGAAAGTAGTACTCAACAAAAAGAAAAGGGCAAGGAGGTCAAGGACTCAAGTGATCAAAGAAGGAGGCCTACAATCTTCTACCAAGGAAGAGATGAACTTACTCCTTTCCTAGTACTTGTCAGAATCTTTGGAAAACTCCTACGTAACTGCCTAATAGATTTTGGTGCTTCTAACAATGTAATGCCTTTAGTTGTATGTAGAAAGTTGAGATTGATGCCTATTTAGACAAACAAGGTCACCCAACTGGACAAAACGAAAGTTCAAGTTGTAGGAGAATTGAATAACATCCACATGCAGCTAGCAACCAATCCAAGAATCCAGAGTTGCATTGGCATATCAATCATTGACATACCAGATGGATACAACATGCTCTTGAGTAGGGATTGGTCAAGGAAATTGAATGGATACATATCTATAGACTTCTCTCACATGCGGTTGCCCTGGAAAGGAGTCCCAAATCAGATAAGAATTGAAAGCACGCCTAGACTCAGGCTGATGATTATTGAGTATAGCAAGGGTAACGATATCTTGTTCTTAGAAACAGATTTGGGACCATACAGACCTAAGGTAGAAGTTATGATGCTGCATGGGTCGACTAAAGAAGAACACTTAGAAGAGACACCTAACTCAACATAAGTACTTATTGAGGATGATGAGGATGCATAGCTAGGTGAAAAGGAAGGAATGTTTAAGAACTTCAGGAATTTTGTCTTGAAAAGTGTGAAACAAGAAGTTGAAATGGGTAAAGGCACTTGTGTTCGAGACTTATTGCTTCCCAATTGGTGTAGAATTCACAACTCCATCCACTCAAAGTTCTCATGTGGAATGTGCAAAATTGCTATAGAACAAGTATCCAGAATGATTCCACAATCATCAGCAACAGAGAACATTGTAGAGAATAAGAATGTCGAAGATCCTTACAAGGAGGTAGTGCCAGAACCTGAACATGAAAGAGTTGAATGAAATCAAAGTCAAGACTGCCAAGAAGAATGTAAGAAAGAAGATGCAGAGCCACATACCCAATCTTCTAATATTCAAGCACCTGATCAAGTTTGGACGCTGAGGTTTGACAGATCAAAATCAAAGAAAGGAAATGGAGTAGGTCTTGAACTAATCAGTCCGACTAGAGAAGCCTATTTAGCTACATACAAGCTACAATTTCCATGTACAAATAATGTTGTCGTGTATGAATCATTAGTTCATGGACTACTACTTACCATCCAGAAAAGTGCAAAGATCCTACATGTGTTTGGGGATTCCAAAATTGTTATTAGGAGTAAGGAAGTTGTATGCCTGCCACGATAAAAGATTGAGCCGCTACCGCAATAGAGTATGGAACCTCATTGAAAGCTTTGATGCATTCAACATTAAGCCAATATATCGATCAAAAAATCGGGTAGCGATTGCATTAGCTCAGGCAGCCAGTTAATTGGAACCTCTTGCCATGGATGGTCTAAGGAAAATCATAGTGGAATTAACTCTAGTTCTCTCCATCCCTAACAATATTACTAATTTCCAAGTATTTGAGGATGATAAGCATATCCTAGACTTTCCCACAAGTTCAGATGTGTTTGCCACTCAAATCATTGATGAGGAAGAACTAGAAGAAGCAGAGTTCAACACTTAGGGAATTATGAATTTGAAGACGAATGCCATTCCCCAAGGAATGATAGAGTTGGAAAGAGTTTTTGACCTAGATAGATTGAGTAGACATCAAACAACTAAAGGAAGTGAATGTGAAGCAGTGAACCTGGGAACTCACAAACAAGTTAAGAATATTTTCATTGGAAAACTCTGTACACCAGAGGAAAGGGAAGGTATCTTGAAGGATATGAAGGAATTCTCTAATGTGATAGCATGGGCATATGAAGACTTCAAGACTTATGACACTTCTCTCATCACACACACTATCCCACTCAAGCCAGGGAATAAGCCTTCCCTTCAGAGGCAGAGACCGATCAATTCATTGCTAGAGCCATTGATATATCAGGAAGTTAAAAAGCTACTCTCAGCAAGAATCATTTTTCCAGTAAGGCACTAGATGTGGGTCACCAATCTAGTTCCAGTAAGAAAGAAAAATGAGGAAATAAGATTATGTGTGGACTTCTAGAATCTGAATTGAGTTTCAGAGAAGGACAAATCATTGCCATCATTGGATGAAGTATTACAAATTGTCAATGGTTCTCAAATGATGTCATTTCTAGATGGCTACTCAAGGTACAATCAAGTGATAGTGGAAGAAGAGGATAGATTGAAGACCACCTTCACAACCAAGTGGGGCACATTTGCCTTCAAAAGAATGCCCTTCGACCTAATCAATGCAGGAGCCACCTTCCAAAGGTCGATGGATATTGCTTTCCATGATGTTGACGTGTCTAAAATCGCGGAACTACGACTCTCTCCAATCAACGCATAATAGAATGCTAAGTATCCTATCCTCTCTTGAGATAAGGAAATCCCTGATGTTTTTTTAGTTGATCAACGGGGACGACCTCAAGGTTTCGATTGTCAGGTCTTGACTGCAGGATAGCTCAATAGTTGATGTGTTTTGCTAGAAACACAAAGGGGACTTACGGTTAGACAGAATTGGTTTCGCACGGGTTCCCTAAGATCTTACAGTTTGATTTCATCAGATTTATCTTCGGTATGATGTTGTTCGGACTTCAACTCTGGTTAAAAAAAAGGGAAAAAAAGGAAGGGAAAATGCCTAATTAATCTACCCAAAAATAACACCTTCAAGATCATAGACAGAAATCTTGCAATAATCAAATTTAATTTGGCCAGCAACTCGCACAACTACATAAAATTGATGCAACCTCCAAAGGGGAAACAGATTTTCAAGTTTTTAAACATAAACACTAAATTTGAGAGATTCATACATTCCATGTTCAAAAACCGAACTAAGCATATTAATAAGTTCAGACTAACGATGCAGAGGAACTTTTTGAAACTTAAATGCTTTCACAAATCATGTCTACTGCGCGATGTAAAGACTTGAGTGCCTTCAGCGAGAAAGTGTTCTTCGCGCGACCATGGACATTGAAGGTTCTCGGCTAAAGAATGCATACCACGCAACCTTTAATGATTTTGAAGATTTTTGGACCAAAAACGTTTATTGCACGATTTGCAGGGACTAATGAAGATTGCGCGATTTCAGAAACTTAAAGATTTTTGACATGAAAGAGTGTTCATCGCGCGTTTATAAAGACTTCTCCCTTTCCTTTTCGGTGAATTAGATGAATTCGTGAGGTTTTGAAGACTTGAAGTTTTCAAGTACACGGGTGTTTTTGTGCGATTTCCACTTTGTATTGATTTTCGTCCTCAAGGTCCATTTTGAGAGTTGTAGCCTTTATTTTCATTTTCGGGCTAAATAATGTATTTGCGAACTCTCCACTCTTCCTATTCCCCTTTTCGGCTGATGAGCCGATTTTAAGTGCCTTTGAAAGTTTTTAGCTTGACTAGTGAAATTACGCGAACTTGGAGCTTTGCTTTTTCCATCCGTTTTCGGCATTACAAGTCGCTTTGCAAGATTTAAACATTTTCCTCTTTTCGGCTCAGATCATGATTTTGAGAGTTTTAAGTCTTTTTCGGCCTATAAGGCCTTTTTACAAATATTGCTCCCATTTCGGCCTAGGAGGCCGATTTTCTTCCTTTTGTTTGCATTTTGGTTAAAAGAGCCGATTTATGAATTTTTTGAATTCCGACCTTCAAGGATTATTCGCGAGATTTTACCTTTAAATGCTTTTCGGTCTATTTCATGATATTGGCGAATTAGTGAACTCATTAGTCATTTTCAGGCTAGTAGGCCGATTTTCAAACTTATCTCTCATTTCGGGCTAGAAGCCTCTTCTGCGAGCTTTGATGAATTTCGGCTCAAAAGGCTATTTCGCGCGACTTGACACTTTTCGCATTTTGGGTGATTTCTAACGTGTTGTCTTTTTCGGCCTCAAAGCCGACTTTGCAAGTCTTTTGTTATTTCAGCTTAGAAGGGAGGTTTGCGAACTTTTCTCACGTTTTGGCCTTATAGGCCAATTTTCAACTTTTAACTACTATTTCGACTCAGAAAGACATTTTGAGAGTTCACTTTCAACTTTTGAAGTTTTCGGCAGATTGAGGCGATTTTCACGTTTTTTGTTATCTTCGGCTGAAAGAATGAAATGGTGAACTTGAAGACTTTGGGCAATTTTTAGCCTAGCACCATTTTCGGGTCTCCAAGGACTTTTGCAAACTTTCAGACGACTTCCAACTTCGGCTATGGAGACACTTTTCTGAGATTTTAATGATTTTTGGCCTAAATGCTCATCTTGTGAGACTTTTAACTTTGCTTTGTTTTTCACATTTTGGCCTATTAAGACGATTTTCAAACCTTTGAATGCATTTTGTGAACTTGAAAGCCGGTTTGAACTTTTAAGTTGCAACATTTTGGTGTTTAGGCCGATTTTTGGATCTTTGGCTCACTTTTGAGTTTTGACTAATTTTACCGATTTTGAAAATGTTTTGCTCACTCATCCTCTTTACTTTGCAATTCTGTCAAAAGATACATTTTGTTTTGCCTCAGGCATTCTTGCTTCAGACTTTAAACTTGCTAATGAGCGACGTTGATTTGACAATACTAGGCTCCTCATTCATCTTCCCCTGTGTAAACGAAATTTTGATCAACTTTCAAGGCGAATTTCCTTCATCTCCTTAATGCTTCAAATTTCTAATTGTTGCATCTTCTCTACGAATTACCAGAACTCCTTCCTAGGACCTGAGCGAGGACGAGACAAACAACAAAAAAAAAAGAGGGGACCCTGTCAACGACGGGGAGTGTGTGCAAGGCACAACAAATGGCGACTCTGCTGGAGAAATGTTTCCAATCATTTCAGGGACGCTAGTCTGGAACAAACCCAGAATCTTTGGTTAGCCACCACAGGTTGGACGAAAGGATAGAGAAAAGTCTTTCAAGACAAAATGATGTTGCAAGTCAAATCAAATCATAGGCTATCGGATTAGCCAGTGTATGTAATGAAGTTCATTCCAACTTAGAAAGAGTTGAGGCATCAATGTTTCACTATGTCAAGCTACCTTAAGGACTCATACTCCAAAAGCAACCTGGATAGAGCCCCGCTTCCAGCAAGCGTTCATAGCACCAACGGAGTTATCGCCTGTAAGCTCATAGAGATTGCTCTGTTTCTGGTAGATGTTCTTTTCAATACCAGCAGAGGTGTCTGCATTCCCTTTGCCAAATTTCTTTTGATATTTTATTGTGTTTCAGATTTCTTTCCTCTTTGATCTTTGTTCTTTTATTTTCACTTTTGGCTTCGCAGGCAACGAAGCCTTCGTGGGATTTGAGCATAATAGTGGTCGCTGAAGCAGATCTTCAGATTTTGACATTGACATAGTGTACTTTTGACGAACAACTAATTCTATGCGATTGTTAAGTGTATTGTGCAGTAATCACGATGTTGAGGACGACTTTTGACAAGAAACAACATTTGGAGGTGAAAAGTTATCTAAATCGATCTGACCTCTCTATGGGACGCTCCAATGATTAAGTGTCTTACCAGAGCTAAGATCGAAGAAACAATAGGTCACCAAACTCTAACTTTGCACGCTAATGTCGTACAATGAACGCGAACTCTCCCCTTTCAAAATGACAGAAGGCCAAACCCCTCAAAAGCAAACCTAAACTAAAATAGAAAGCAAACTAAAATAAAACAAGGAAATGGGAAGACTACTCTAATACTTACATAGGAAAGGCTTCAAAGAAACCTAAGGCTGGAAGTAATGCTTAAGGAATTGACCGTTTACAGACAAGGGAACATCCTCACCTGTCAAGGTCCTCAATCGGAATGCATTTTCTCCCAAAATTTCAGAAATTTGTAAAGGACCGAGCCATAGATTGTCAAAATGGTATGGTGATATTCCAATGACTGACTTACATCTGGTACAGTCTGCCCAAAGGGCGAACCTGAGTTGGGTGTGCCAATCTCTTGGGTTCTTGTCAAGCAGTTTTTTGATCACTTACAACAGGTTCTTGTTGGTGGACTCGGCTAGACCATTTCCTTGGGGATAGTCGTTAGATGAAAATTTTAACGTTATCCCATAATCAAAAGCCCAATTAGAAAATTTTAAAGATGCAAATGCGGGACTGTTATCACAAACTAAAGCATGCGGACAGCCAAAGCGTGTAATAATATTTTCTTCTAAAAATTTAATAACAGCATCAATATTGCATCGTTTTAAAGATTGAGCTTCAGACCACCTCGTACAGTAATCAGAAGCAGTTAGAATGTACCTGTGTTGCACAGAGGAAGGTAGATTGACCATATCGATAAAATCGAGCGCCCATTGAGTGAATGATCTTTACCTCCACGACTAGCTGCAGTGGCATTGCTGGGGTTCGCTCCTTGGTTGCAGCTACTTTGCAAACGTGACAGGTCTTCACGTGTTCATGGGTGTCTCTGAATAGGGTAGGCCAATAATAGCCTACTCTCAATATTTAATGGGTTGTTGCCAAGCTTGATCCATGCCCGGTTCCATACTTAGTGTGGAACTGCTCTATGATGTGCCTTGCCTCTCCTCGATTTACACATCTTAGGTAAATCCCTTCATGATTTCTCCGGTATAGGACAACTCCTTGCAGCATAAAGCGGTTGCTCTTCATCCTTAAAAATCTTTTCTGCACTGGATTGAGGTGTGATGGACATTTCTGATTAAGCAGATAAAATGCTATGTCATCATACCACTCGTCTGGCGAAACTTGTTCAAGTAGGTACTGTCGATGCACAATTCCTGAGCATTCTGACGCGAGGGTCTGCGTTAAAGCTTGACCTCGTGCTAGCTTCATGGGCTAGATCTCAATATTGTACTCTTGGATGATTGTCACCCACTTACCCCTCCTTTCTCCTAGCTCATTCTACATCAGCAATGTCTTCACAACAACATCTGGCACAAAGACGAGCAAGCTACAGACACCCCAAAATGCTCATAACTTCTCCAAATCAACTCCAAATGACACAAAAACGGAAGCAAATGAAATCTATGACTAAGGTGATACAACCAGAGACTCAAACCTGCACCATGAACACACAAACAACCAACACGCAACCCAAGGCAGCTAAGAGATGGCACGGCCCAGCTAGAAAGTTCAATTTGCTACCAAAAATCAGAAAGAACACCAAAAGAAATGCCAAGGTAGAAGAATGATCGCCCTCTAGATACGCTTCCAACGAGCTATTACCCAGAATAATAGATCGCACAGGCAGGGAGATACAATCGAAACTTCGCTTCAGCCACACCAAAAACCAACAACACTGAAATCCACACCACACTGAAAATCTGAAAATGCACACTAAAATCGAACCATACATTCGGAAGATCCAATCACAGCTAGGAGTGATGTCTCACACTCGAAGTCTGTCAAGAGCCCGAGGAGGTATTCACCCTTGAAGATTGTTTGGAGTTAATCCAACAACATAACGATGTAAATTGTCTGAGATACCAAAATGAGAGCCCAAGTCACTTATTTATAACTTTTTGCCAACCAAATTCAAATTCAAATGCACTCCAAATACGCCCAAACCAAATGCCATTCCATTTCATCCACATTTGGCATTGCATTTCATTTCATTTCCTTGCACAAGTTCGCCCAATTCACATTCACCCAAAATTGCCCTTTTTAATAAATATAAGTGTCATAAAATAAAGTGCAAAGTGGGCGCCCAACTATGACTTCCAAATAAAAAATATTACTAAGGTAATATACTTAGAAAATCACCCCATTTGCCTTGAGTTATAATTTAATTATTAACACCATGACGACCCCCTTGAAGTCATATGCAAATTTCGCCCAAATAGACTTAGGATAAAATTAATATTTTCTCCCTTCCTAAGTCGTCCATTCATAAAATAATCAAATTTTAATACCTCATGCTTAAGGTATTAATATATTAAAAATACCTTCTCCTCAAATACTGATTATTGCCAAATTGATCCGGAGATTGAAGTGCTGGAATCACCAAAACTGAACTGAGTTGGGGCTCTGAACTGAACTGCTAAAAATAGTTATCTGAGTGAATACAGCATCCTGCCAAAATAATACTACCATAAATAGCCACTGAGCTGAGCTGCAGAATCCTTGCCAAGAATAGCACCAAAAAATATTATAAGACCAATTGCTCAAACTAACCTGCCGAAAATAGCCATCTGAACAGGCCTGCTGACATCCTGCTAAAAATAGAACTGCTAAAAAAAGTACTTACTAAAAATAGCATACTGCTAAAAATAGTAAGTGTTTCCAAAGTGATTTTAACCACATTCTGAGCAGCCATTGCACTTACTAAAAATAGTAAGTCTGGAAAAAGTCACCCGATGCAGATGCATGTCGAATCATCCTAAAGCTCTATGAAAACCCAGAAGGAATCCAAAATCCAGACTGTCAAACTCCCACATATACCCCCTAAAAACACCAAAGAATCCTCCTAGAAAATAGGAAACCCTAATTTCTACTCCCGACTAGCCTATGGGCCTCTGAGCTAGGCTAACGGCCAACTGAACTAATCACTATGAAGAAGGGGACATTACAGTACCTTAGCTCAGCATCTTTCAGCAAGGTACTCATGAATGCTATAAGGTGTTCCCCTTCTTCTTTTCGCTAAGTTAGAATTGCTACACAGGTGTGTTCAGAAGCAAAAGAGTAGATGTAGAATGGCCTTAGATAATCCGGGCTTACTAAAACTGGTGTGTTGTCCTCATTTTTGTTTCAAATAATGAAGGACCATTACATAAAATGGTTACTACTTATCAAGTTGCCATTAGTTTTATGTTCAAAGTTATTCTATATACTCTAGTCGGTTATCTCTACTGAGATATTCAGTCGATATGAACAGTCCAGTCAGTTATTGAAGAAAGTAGTCTCAGAGCGCAGTATACACCGAGCTGTCTACCGAGTATCATTCCATGTCTACCAAGCAGCAAAGATGACACACCAAGTTGATATACACCGAGTGAAACGTGTTACCAGATTCATTGAACCTGGACATACATATGAAAACGTGTTACAAGATCGAGAACATCTAACTGTTATCACATTGGAAATTGCACTTAAAGATTGTCTATGATTTTGAGGTCATCTAACCAATGAAATATTTTGCATGGTTATTCATTCGATAAAACATGTTTGTAAGATCGAAGCAATGAATGGATCACCGTCATAAGAGATCTATTTATACAACATGGATTAAGATCAGAAATATACATGTAGCATGACAGAAAGGAAGATACAAAGATATATGAAGCAAGACATGTAAAAGCACTAAGTGTTATGACTGTTACAGAGACACAGAGGTCATCGAGAAGGATTTCAGAAAACAAACAAAGAACAGAGTAAACAGAAGGGTTTACCGAGTTACTATATGGGTTACCGAGGTATGCTATAAGCAAGGTAATCTATTCTGAGCACATAGAATCTGCTATAACATTCCAGATGTAAAGTTGCAGATATTTGTAATGATTTATTGTAATATTTTGAAGTTGTAAGAGAAACCTTTAACAGGGTAAAAGACTCTAATCAAGTCTATAAATTGTAAAGCCTCTAACCAGGTGCAACATTTAGATTAAGTGTTGTAAAATCCTTTAGCAAGGTAGATCTAACAGATCTTGATACTCCTAATAGGGTAAGCTATCAGAAATAGCTAAACATGTAGCTCTAACCGAGCAACCTTTATTATTGCAATAGTGAAGTTGTGGGTGCCATCCCCACCACAGTTTTTCTCTCTAACCAAGAGTTTCTGCGTAACCAAAATATATGTGTTATGGAGTGAATCATGTATGATTGTTATCTATTTGATTTAGCTTTATATTATGTTACTGCACTATTCGATTTATGCATAACAGTAAAGTTATTATTGAAGAAAAGTTTTGGAGTACTGATTCACCCCTCCCCTCTCAGTACATTAGCTTTCCATATTGGGCCTAACAAAAATTTTTGTGAAAAAATGAAAATTTTTACTCTATGGCATGCTTCCGAAGGCAGAATTTTGACTAATCCTTGGACTGGCTTAATCCTCAGTCCATCCTCGAACTGCGTTTCAAATTTCATCAAATTCTGGGTTCGTTTGCTATGTCTTTCCTTCAATTTCAGGTTTTAAAATCCCGACTGTAGGTGGAGAATTTTCTTCAAACTACAAGTTTTAATGATGTCCATTGTTTTGGTCTTTGTAGGGGAATTTTTGGCTTATTACATGTGCATTTTTATTAAAAGATGAATACTTGTAATTTGTTTTAAATTTCCCTTTATTGTTTTTATTATTTTTATTGTTTTTGGTCTTGTTTAGTTAAAATAGGGTTTTTTTGGTTAAATTGCAAGTAAACTTGTAGTTCTCTCCAAAAACCCCTACTTTAATGGTTTTTACATGTAATAGGGATTTTAAACCCCCATTACACATGTGCAAGCAATTCTAACTTGTTGTAGGGATTTTATTTCCCCTTTACAAGTAATTAAAACTTGCATCTCTCTCCCAAAAACCCGATTTTACACATAAAGTGCATTTTTAACAATTTTTAAACTTGTAGTTTGTTCCAAAAAACCCGATTTGACTTTGTAAGTGAAAAAGTGAAAAATAAAACTTGCTATTTAGCTAAAAAATCCCGATTTTGCCTAAACATGAGGAAAAAGTGAAATCAAAACTTGCCATATCTTCTCTAAAACCCGATTTTCACTTGTGCAAATTTGAACTCGTTCTTGTTTCCCAAAAACCCGATTTTCAGTTGGAAGCAAAATTGTTGAAGATTTCAATCGATTTTTGGGGAGAGTTGCTAGGAAGGAGAGGCGTTTTGGTTTCTACCTACTTGTCATGCCATATGGAGGTTGCATTTACTGGTTTTTTGCTCCAAATCAGCAACCACGTGTTTCCAAAATGCCACATTTTGGGGGATTAAAACTTCATGAAGCTGCAATCTTCTAAATCAATTTGAACTCTCCTACCTAGGTGTGGAGATTGGAGCTTTATTTGTTTCACTTCTCATGCATTTGCTGCCACATTTTTCATTTTTGGGCATTTTTTGCAAAAACGTGGCTAGGGTTTGGCATCTTTGATTGTCTCTATTTATTGTTGTGGCTTCTTCATTCCAAAGATTGTTGCATTTTTGGAGAAGCATTTTCAGTTTGAAGAAAGGTATGTTCTCTTTCCTTTCTTTCCTTCATTTTATTATTTTCTTGTTTTCTTAGTTTTCTTTCTTAGTTGCATTTTTGGAAATATGTTGTTCTTCCCTAAATTCTCTCTTTATTTGTATTCGGGATTTTTTATCCCGATTACAATTTCGCTGGAAATTCTTGTTCTTCCCTTACGGTTAAGGAATTTAACCATTTTTGGTTAAAATTCCAAGTTGAAAAGATGTGAAATACCCTCCCTTTCAAATTCAAGTTTTAAAAACCGGATTACATGTTGAAGAGTTCTTCCCATTTTCATGAAAATGGCATTCCCCGATTTTCCCATTTCTATCCATTCATGTTTCCTATATCCATACTTTTCATTTCCATTTTTTTCCGCAAGTCAAATTCTCATTTTCCATCCATTTCTCCATTTGCAATTTTACAAGTGTACTTGCATTTGGGTTTTAAAGCCCCGATTTCATGTATGTTCTTTCCAACTTGTATACTTGCGAAAATTTCCCCAAGATCCGAAATTGGTCAAAGTCAAGATTTTCCCATTTCTATATATTTCCCCTCTTCCTCTCACAAAATCGTGAAGTTCAAGAATCGAAGTTTTTCCCATTTGAATTCCCATTTGAAGAAGGAAGAATGATATTTGCAGCTGACTATGATGTTGCCTTAACTCTTTTAAGTCTTCATCACAGTATTCCAGGTTCTCAATCAATGTCAGATTTGCCGGCATCTCCAGTTTCAAAGAAGATGAAATACAAATATGACAAATACCAGAACGAATTGCACCTTCCCAAGTTTCTTCTTCTTTGGATCGCATCAGAGACACGGAAATAGGGCACGTGGATATGTCAGAATTTGTTAAGAGGGTGGAAGATCCACAGGATAATAACATGCAGGGGCTGTTGGACAGCCATATTGCATCTTCTTTCTCGGTGGCTGCCCTAGAACCTGAGTTTGTTCTCGCCTGCGCCCATCATTTTGACAAAGAGACAAGAGTCATTCAAAATGATGATGGCGAAGCTATAATCCGTCTTGATGCAGATACAATTGAGAAGGTCTTCAGAATACCTCCTGCACCTGTTTACATGGAAATCTCCAAAGAAAGTGCAGCAGAGTATTACGTGAAGAAGGAAAAAGATTGCAAGCGACAAATCAATAGGTGGATCCAAGAGCCACGAGCCTCCTTCTCAAGGTGGGCAAAGTTGTACCGCTGTGATTTCAAATGGGAGATAGGAGACACCATAACTCTTCTCAACAGGATGATGGGCCTTGAGTATTCTAATGTCTTTGAGCCATGGATGTACCAGTTCATCATGTTCATAAGGCAGTCTCATCACATTTCATGGGGAGAAGTCATCAGCGATGCCTTGTGCGAACAACTTGCAGCAGTTCCTACCACCATGACCTTCTTCATGAATTCATATTTGGTATATTTGGCAACATCACTTAGACATTTCCCAGGTCTTTCTACCAAGGGTGATCGCTCACTTATACCAGTTTGGGAGTATTATGACCAATTGCCATTGAGACCCAGCAGACTGCATTTCAGAAGAGTCCAAGATGCATTCTTCGGATATTTCATGTGTCCGTTTGATAGAACTCTCAGAAACAAGAGAGTATCAGATGAGGCATGGGAAAAGGTGTGCGAGTATGGATGTTTGTTTCTGTAGTTTCCCACCTTCACCTATATGAGAATTGAATGCTATGGCGGTCAGCCATATATGCTTCCTAGATACCCGACTGACAAGATCATTCTTATGGAGTTGGGAAGACAAATCATGGCTGTCCACACTTTTCAGTCTGCTAGACACAAGGTTGGAATGGGGATCTCTACCACAAACCCATTGAAAATTGGCCGATATTCCCTTGTCACATTTGTGCAAGCTAAGGCCATGGAGACTGAACTGCAGGAAATCAAGCTCAAAAGGTTTAAACCTAGAGCTGATTTTGATTATAGGGGTATGAAGGAGAAGATCAGGAAATCCTTTGTGCATGTGCATTGCATTCAGGACATCTGGGTAGATCTCCGCACAAAAGCCGAAGTTCTGAAGATGGATTACTGCAAGCTCACTGTTGAGCAAATTGTTGATTTGAACTTGGTGGATATCCCACAAGGGATGATTGATGATGGGCACATACTTGATCCTGAATACATTTCTCGGAGGGTTGAGGAAGCTCCACTTCCTTTGATCCAATGGTCACATAAAGAGTGCATATCCATCCTTGAGAGATTTCAACCTATCTTGGCCAACACCAACGCATGGCTGAAAAGTAATGCTGTTAGACTTATAAAAATCAAGGTTGGAAAAGAAGATGATTCTACAGGACCTCTTGGACGTAAGTCTGAGATTCAGGTTGACAACAAGGAGGGTGCATCATCTTCGGGCACAAGGATCAAGTTGCGAGTCAGTCGTGCAGTAGTGCTTCCTCCTGAGGAGATGACAGTTCGTGGGAAGGAAAAATCACGATTCCATGTTCAGGTGATCAATCTGGATAATCCAGAAGAGGGGCAACAATCTGATGATGCTCCCAAGTCTCAAGTTTCAGACTCGCCTCATGAGATCATTCCTCCAGTTTCCATTGAGATGCCTCTTTCTCCTCCTGATTTGCTTGTGGATGAGTCTCCTCAGAATGCTATTCCCATTTCAGCATACAAGCCATCTCCTAATCATCAACAAGAAAGTGTGTTTGAAGTTCCTGAGGATATTCCTACTTGTATCCAACTGTCAAAAATTGATACTTCCACTTCTGGTTTTGACGAACTCATGAGGCAATCTTCATGCCCATTGGTAACTAAGAAAACCGTGGTTGTTGTCCAAACAGATATTTCTTCCAGGATGACCACAGTGATTCAAACAAAAACTGCTTCTCCTTTGCCTACGGCTGCTACTGGAGGGGAGTTGATGACTTTGCCTCCATGGCTTAGTTCTTTTACCCCGAAAAGGAAGAAGCAAGAAATCTCACCTGATGCCTTTGATTACCAGCAACTAAAACAGTCCAGATCCAAAGTTGCTAAGAAGGCCAAGACTATCTCGAGAGTAACTATTGACAGTAACAAGATGAAGGTAGCTGAAATTGTGGAACCTATTGTTGATAAGCCACTTGAAGAAATGTCAATTGCTGATTATAAGGTTACAAGGATAGAGTTGGGCAAACAAACGCATGAGGTCATTAAACATGATGCTCAGTTTTTTGTTGCTTCGCTGGTGCAAAGGTGTGATGAACTTCTAGCAAAGAAAGACAAGCTAGAAGGTGAAAACCGACAACTTATGGCAGCCATTCATAAAATCACAAAACCTGCTGTTGAAGGGAGTAACTCCATAGGTTCTTCTGGTTCCCAAGAATCAATTCGTGGAGTGGAAAGAGCTGCTTAAAAGGTACAAGCATTGGATTCTTGGGTTGATCAGCTTCATGATCTATGTGCACAGGTAATGAAAGACATTTTTCAGATGATGTCTAAGTTGGAGACTGTTGAGGAGAAACTGGATCAGACTTCTAATACTTTCAAAAAGAATTTGGAAATTGTTGAAGAAAGTTTAACAATCTGGCATACCATGCCCGAACAACAGCTGAGTGTTTTGCAAGAGCATGCCATCATCTCTTCCAGGATCATGTACTTGGAATTTGAAGAACTCCTGGAAAACAAGACCCTTGTTCTTAAATCCCTCATTGAGGAGATCGGTGATGCAAAGAGATTCTGGGGTGAAGTTTTCTGAGATATTGTCTCACATTGTGAAAGGGCCTCTTGCAACATAATAAGTTAGGATGGAGAGCTGATTCCAAAAGAAGAAGTTCTTACTGATTTACAAATGAGGATTCATAATGAATGGAGGAGCGAACAATTCACGACCCCTTCAATTCAGACATTGATGAAACATCAAGCCTTTCTGGATGAAATCTAGTCTATCCTGGATAAAAACAATTATGCGCTCCTCTGGTGTCATGACACTATTGTGAAGACCATGGTTGTTGCCAAGAATACCCATGAACCGAATTCCGAGGAACTACAAATGAGTATCCAGAAGTCTAGAGGATTCGTGTCTTCACGTAATGCAACTTAAGTGTTTTTCAACACTTAGTTGTATTTTCCCGCTTTTGTAATCTTTAGTTGTAATTTTATTCTGATAAGTTACATGTAAAAGTTTTTTTTGTAAAATGCAAGTTACACATTACTTGCACTTTTCTAATTACATGTAAGGCAACTACAAGTTGTGTTCAATCAAGACTATAGTTGGAATAAGTTTTAATTATTTATTAAAGTCTTAGTTTGTTATTGAATAAGTCTAAGTGGTTGAGAGAATTTCTCAAGTTAGTTGGGATCCTCCCACCTTTTTCTCAAGGCTCCTTTTCTATAAATACTTGAGGGGTCTATTGTAATATTTATCTTTTGGAAAGCAAGCAAAAACTCTACCAAATTTATAGCAAAGAAGTCTTTGAGCTTTCATGTGTAAATTCAAGAATTGAAAGGAATAGAAGGAAATTGCTCAAGCTTTGAATCTTTGTGCTACATTCGTGACTTAGTGTTCTATATTATCTTTCTTGCAAGTGTTCCTAAAGAGCTTAATCACTTCTGATTTGCAGTCTTTGTGCTGCAAGTAGTTGAGTTTAATATAGATTAAATTAAATATTTTGTTGAGAGAAACTGCAAGTCTTTGTGCTTTCACTTGTTCTTAGGAGAATTTAGGAATAGATTTTGTGGGAAATAGTTGTGAGTCTTTGAGCTTACACTACTCATTGTTTTAAAGAAGAAAAGAATAGTGTCTTTCAGTCTTTGAGCTGTCATAACTTGTTCTTTATAGCATTAGTGTAGAAAAGGGTAGATAGGGCTTCACATAATCAAGTCTTTGAGCTTGATATTGTTGTCCCGTCCCGACAGAAGTGACGGAAGTCTTTGCGCTTTTAGGAAACTTCATTTTCTTTCTCTCATTTCATTTGAAAGTGGTTACTATTGTTTATATTCAATTGCTATCCTTTTCTGTGAAGAGAAAAGGATATTGTCTTTCTTGAACGAAGAAGAAAGATTGTTGTCCCATCCTGTTTTATTTTCAAAGTTGTAGTTAGATAGGGGGAGCCTTACCTTAATTAGGAGAGTTTTTACTCATGTGCTGTGGTTGAAACCACAATTTTGTATATTTCCCCAAGTGTACAAAATTTTCAACCAACACGGTGCCTAGACAATAGCTTGTTTGATCTCTTCAAAAGCTCTTTTGGTTACCGGGGTCCATTCTATCTTGGCATCCTTCTTGAGCATGTCATTGAAGGGGCGAACCATCTCTGCAAATCCGGTTATGAATTTTCTAACAAAATTTATCTTCTCGAAATATGACTTCAGCTCCTTCTTGCTTGCGGGAAGGTTTATCTATAGTATGGCTTTGATTCTATTAGGGTCAATTGAGATCCCTTTTTCTGAAATAACGTGTCCGAGAAGCTTACCTTCGGTCACTCCAAACATACACTTTTTGGGATTTAGAGATATCCCAAACTGACGGCAGTGCTGAAAAACTTTCCTCAGATCATCTACATGATCTTCTCTCTTTCTGGAAAACACTGTTAAATCATCCATATAAATGATTATGCACTTGCCTACCAGGTCCTTGAAAGCGATGTCCATGGCGCGCTGAAATGTTGCCCCTGTGTTGATCAGACCGAAAGGCATCCACCTGTAAGCAAACACTCCCTACTTGGTGGTGAATGCCATCTTCAGTCAATCTTCGTACTCAACCATTACCTGGTTGTATCAGGAATATCCATCAAAAAATGACATCATTTGGGACCCATTGACCATCTGCAATACCTCATCCAACGAACGTAGTGGGTAGTTATCTTTTTCTAATGCCCTATTCAGATTGCTGAAGTCCACGCATAATTGGATTTCACTGCTCTTTTTCCTTACTGGAACTAGGTTGGCTACCCAGGTGGAATGTCTTACCGGAAAGATAATGCGGGCAGCCAGCAACTTTTTCACTTCTTGATAGATCAAAGGCTCTAAGAGAGCATTTACTGGTCATTGCCTCTGCTTGAATGGTTTTGAATCTGGCCTTAGTGGTATAGTATGTGTTATGACTGAAGTATCATAAGTTTTGAGGTCTTCATACCCCCAAGCAATGATATCCGGGAATTCCTTCATATTTTTGAGAATTCCATCCCTTTCTTGGGGTGTGCATACTTTCCCAATTAGCACATTCTTCTAATTATCTTTCGTGCCAACGTTGATCTTGTCACATATGCCTCCTTCGAAATCACCTTCCTTACGAGACTTCAGTTGATCCCAGTCAAAGATCCTTTCCAGTTGTACCATACCTCTAGGAATAGTGTTTGTCTTGAGATTCAAGACACCTTCGATGTCGATTTCAACTTCCTGAGGTTCTTCTTCATCAATAATTTGTGCTACGAACACATCTGAGCTTGTGATGAAGTCTATGATGTGCTTGTCATCATCGAACATTTGGAAATTAGTGATTCTCTGGAATGGACGGGACTGATGTCAACTCAACCATGAACTTCTTTAAACTCTGCATTGACAGTGGTTCCAATGAGCTTGCAGCTTGCACCAATGAATCAGCAACCTGATTTTGTGATGGGAGAATGGCTTTGATGTTGAAAGCATCAAAACTTTCCATTATATCCCACACACAGTTGCGATAGCCATTAAGCCTTTTATCATGGCATGTGTACTGCCTCCTAACCTATCTGACCAATACTTCTGAATCACCAAAACAATGCAATATTCGGGCTACTTTTTTAATGGCCAACAACAGTCCATGAACCAGAGATTCATACTCCATTATGTTGTTAGTGCAATGGAATTGCAATCTGTAAGCGGCCAAATAAGTTTCGCCATTGGGGCTTATTAATTCTATTCCCGCCCCGGCTCCTCGCTTGGATTTTGAACCATCAAACCTTAATGTCCAAGTCTGATTCGGGTCTGTTACATTGCAGGTTTGAGTCTCCAGGTTCTGCACTGTATCCCTTTTATGTTTGGGGACCTCCTCTCCAGGACCTGCGGGCGGAGCAGTACCTTCTTGGCTAAGTACGTGAGTTTTCAATACATTTGGGTGTTTCTTGCATACTTGGTTCAACGATGTCCTACACAGTGAACATGTTATTTCAGAATGGGCAACATTGTGAACCCTACACCAGTTAGGTAGAAGCAAGTCCTCAATAAAAATTTTGCAATTCAAGTGTTGTGTTTGTTCTGCACATTTGCAGAAATTCTCCTTTGGTGATGACGCCACGTCATCATGATCTTCTATGATTCTTTCTCAATTTAAAACTAGACTTGAACATTGAACCAACAAAACTTCATTTGTTAGGCTCATATCAGTTTTGTAAGTTCCCATACCAAACTCCAAAAACAGAGTCTCATTGGTCTGATTATATTCGGTGATCATTAGCTTAAGCCTGGGTTTAGACTCAATTCGGATTTGGTTTGCTACCCCTCTCCATGGCAGCCACATGTGGGTAAAGCTTGAGTGTAGCCAGCCATTGAGAACGCGGGTCAAATCTCTGCTTAGCAACATACCGTACGCTCCTGGAATGTCCACTACCTGGATGTCGATGTACATCTAGATGCACGGATCCGCTGTTAGCTGCATATTGATATTATTTAACTCACCCACCACATTTACTTCAGATTTGTCCAATTGTGTCACTTTCCTGTTAGTCTTGGTGGGGGTTAGGCCTAAAGCAGTGCATACAAATAGGGGCATAACATTAGTTGAAGCTCCTGAATCTATCAAACAATTGTGCAGATTTTTATCGAAGATCCTAAGTGTCAGCAATAAAGGTGGGGGTTCCAACTTTTTTGTGAACAAATTAATAGTGGGTTTTGTTGGGACTATATCATTGTTCGTTATTGAATTATCTTAAGCTCTTCCACGTGCTCGAACTTCAAAACCAGTTCCTACGGACTGATCTACTGAGGATTCCACTTGTGCAACATAGTTCACTGTTGCACCTCTAGCATTTGTTGGTCCTCTCTCTCTTACTTCATTGTTGATTTTTGTAGGTTGCTCTGGTGGAGCTCTTTGCCCCGAGCTCTAATCACCTCCCTTTGTCTAAACCGGCGGTCCCTCTCTAAGGCTGCCCAATACTGTGTCCCTGACCTCAAAAACCTTCATTAGTTCAGAGAGGTACAAACTAATTTTGACCTTTTTGAATTCATCTACCACCAATTGGCCTATCCTAATAACGTATGCATTATTGGAAGGCTACTCTACTTGAGAAGGTTGAGCATTTGTACTCTGATTTGGGGCAGCAGTTAGTTGGTTTGGGAAAACAGGTGCTTTAGGGGAAGTGTGCACCTTTTGCGGTTGACCTTGGTTTGCTTATTTTTGTGGTGCCCTTGGATAACCTGGGTTATTATTTGCGGTTTGGTCTGGGGGAACTTGAATGTCCTTTAGAGGCGTGGAGGTGGTATACAGGCCACTGTTGTTGTTCTGATTGTTATTGTTATAATACCCCTGGTTGCCACGCCGGTACTGCTGGAAAGCGTTCACCTCTATGGGCTGACTTGGATCTGCCACTTCATTTTCATCTTTATTAGGGAAGAAGAAGGGTGGAATGTAGGTTTCCAGAACCAGGGCTGTATCATACCTAGGCGACGGAACTATCTCATATCCAGTAGGAGGAGGTGTTGATTGCGATGTTGTGTTTTCAACTTCCCGTTGGAATATGTTTGTTGCCACTTGAAATTCATCACACTGCAGCTCTGACTGTTGGTTGGTGTTACATAGCCTACACCAATTGGATAGAGTTGTCGTTATCACAAAAGTTTGCACCCTTGCTAAGCTATCAACTCAGCAACCTTGTGAAACATGGAAACAACCCCGAAGTGTGGGACCTTGCGCAAGGGGGTTGAATCTCCAGAGAAGGTCGGCTTCCTTCTCACTCCAAGTGTAGGTGTTGAACCAACTCAACACTTTAAAACTAATTCCTAAGCCTACCTAAACAACTTGCAGAGGTAAAGGGAAGAGAGAATGTTGGAAATAGAAGGAGGTGATGCACCAAGAAGAGATTGTTTCTCTCCCTACCGAAATGGCACAAGGAACCAGCTAAAAAACCCAAGAGATGCACAACTTCAATTGCACAAGTGACCCAAACGCATGTATGGAGGCTAGAATTTCCCTAAGTGTCAAGAGGGGAGAAGGATTCCCACAAGTTACAATCAGAAAACAAATTAACACAACATATATGGAGAGAAGAGCCACAACATACACTTATGATGAAGGTAAGGAAACATACACAGCATGCATAAGTTGAAAGAAGGCAAGAATGTAACTTCAATTCATTCAAAGGCTCAATTCATTCAAAGGCCAAAGGCCAATCTTACAGTTGCAGAAATGCAAAAATAATTACAAGTCTTCAAGAGAAGATAAAGAGCATAAGAAAGCTCAAGTCAGCAGGGAGAGAGCCCTTTACAGTGAGGCTTAGCAGCCTTATATAGAAAAATGGTTACAAGGGTGATCATGACCCCTGTATGTCAATCTGGTAGTGCAAGGAAGTGCATGCACTTGACGTGTACATGCAAGCAACCTAGCCATACCCACAAAAGGCAATTCTGAGAAGGGTGGATTGACTGACCATCCAAAGTCAGACATGACATAAGTCACCAAGCATGGCCCTGTACCTCCCTTGATGGAAATCCTGCCAAAAACACTTAATGCACCCCTGTGGCTCCATAGAAGAAAATGCACAAGTCACCAAAACTGTCGGAGCATTTAAAGCCTTGAGTGTCGATCACACCATCCAGAAGTGTCACCAGTCGGAAGGAATTCTGAAGACTTCGGAAGCTCGGACTCCCAAAGTGGGAAGACAAGGGAAGGAGCAAGGAACTTCGGAACCTCAGGGTTCCGGAGTCCCAGAGAACTTCAAAAGGCTAAGGAAAGAACTTCAGAACTCCAGGGTTCCGGAGTTCCGAGGTAGAGAGAGGAAGAGAAGAAAAGGAACTTCGAAACCTTGGGGTTCTGAAGTTCCAGAGGAACTAGAGAGAGAAGGCAAAAGGGGAAGGAACTTTGGAACCTCGGGGTTCCAGAGTTCCGAAGAAGAAAGGGAAAGGGCTAAAAAGAGGAGGGGAACTTCGGAATCTCGGGGTTCCAGAGTTTCGGGGAAAGGAGAAGCTAGGAACTTCGGAACCTCGGGGTTCCAGAGTTCCGAAGGAGGGAAGGCATATTCCACCAACACCTGTGTACATAGCGATCTCCAAAGATAGTGCAATAATCAAATTTAATTTCGCCAGCAACTCGCACAGCTACATAAAATTGATGCAATCTCCAAAGGGGAAACATATTTTCAAGTTTTTAAACATAAACACTGAATTTGAGAGATTCATACATTCCATGTTCAAAAACCGAACTAACCATATTAATAAGTTCAGACTAACCATGCAGAGGAACTTTTTGAAACTTAAATGCTTTCACAAACCATGTCTACTGCGCGATGTAAAGACTTGAGTGCCTTCAGCCAGAAAGTGTTCTTCGCGCGACCATGGACATTGAAGGTTCTCGGCTAAAGAATGCATACCACGCGACCTTGAATGATTTTCAAGATTTTCGGACCAAAAACGTTTTTGCGCGATTTGCAAAGACTAATGAAGACTGCGTGATTTCAGAAACTTAAAGTTTTTTGACATGGAAGAGGGTTCATTAGACTCATCAAGATCAAGATTGGAAAAGAAGATGATTCTATAGGACCTGTCGGACTCAAGTCTGAAATCAAAGTAGACAACGAGGAAGGTGCATCATCTTCAAGCACGAGAATCAAGTTGAGGGTTAGCAGAGAAATGGTACTTCCTCCTGAAGAAGTGACAGTTTCAGGGAAAGAAAAGCCTCAGCTTCATATTCATGTAATTGATGTTGAATATCCAGAGGAGGAAATACAATCAGATAATGCTCTCGATTCACCCATTTTGGAGTCACCTCATGAAGTTCCCCCTCAGATTCCTTTAGAATTACCTATGTCTTCTCTTGATGCGAATGTGGATGCTTTTTCCACTGTTCATATTGTTCATGTTTCAGTGGGTGAATCTCCTCAAAGAGTCATTCCGATTTCAGCAGCAGAGCCATCTCTTGATCATCAAGAGAATTTGATGAATATCTTCGAGGATAATCCTGCATATGCCCCTTTGTCAGAAATTGATACTTTTGCTTCTAGTTTTGATGAGTTCATGATGCAGTCATTAGAACCTTTGGTTAATAAGCAGTCTATAGTTGTTGTTCAAACAGTAACTTCTCCCAAGATGACGACTATTGTTCAAACAGAAACTGCTTCTCCCTCACTTTCAGTCGTTGCTCAAGGAGAATTGATGGCTTTACCTCCATGGCTTAGTTCTTTTACACCTAAAAGAAAGAAGCAAGAAATCTCTCCTGACATCTTTGATTTCCAGCATCTCAAGCAATCAAATACCAAAGTTGCCAAAACAACTAAGACGATTTCAAGGGTAACAGTGGATAGTAACAGAATGAAGGTGGCTGAAATTGTTAAGCCAATTGTAGACAAGCCACAGGAAGAGATGCAAGCTACTGATTACAGGATCACAAGGGTGGAGTTGGGCAAACAAACGCATGAAGTGGTCAAACATTATGTAGCCTCATTGGTGCAGCGGTATGATGAACTTATAGCGAAGAAGGATAAGCTAGAAGAGGAAAATGTGCAACTTGTTGCCGCAATTCAAAAGATCACCAATTCTTCTAATGAAGGGGACAATCCTTCAACTTCGTCAAATGCAAAAGAATCAGTCCAAGGAGTTGAAAGAGCTGCTCAAAAGGTACAAGTGTTGGATTCTTGGGTAATTAGCTTCATGATTTATGTACTCAAGTATTTAAAGATGTGTTCTGAATGATGATCAAGTTGGAGACCATTGAAGAAAAATTGAACTAGGCTTCTGATGTTTTCAAACAGAACCTGGAAAGAGTTGAAGGGAATTTGACGGTTTGGCACAAGATGCCTCAAGAAAAGTTGAATGTTCTTCAAGAACATGACATTATTCCTTCCAGAGTCATGTATCTAGAATTTGAAGAACTCTTGGAGAACAAAGTCCTTGTTCTCAAGTCACTCATTCAGGATATTGATGATGCCATGAAATTACACACTGAAGCGTTGTAGATGTTGTTTCTTGTTGTGAGAAAGCCTCTTGTAATCAGAGATTAGAAAATCACCCAAAACTTGCCAAACTTGGCGAGTCCGAGTCCGAGACATGCTCGCCGAGTCTCTGGAGCTTGGACTCGGGCTTGGCCGAGTCTAGCGAGTTTACTCTTGGAGAACAAAGTCCTTGTTCTCAAGTCACTCATTGAGGATATTGATGATGCCATGAAATTACACACTGAAGCGTTGTAGATGTTGTTTCTTGTTGTGAGAAAGCCTCTTGTAATCAGAGATTAGAAAATCGCCCGAAACTCGCCAAACTTGGCGAGTTCGAGTCCGAGACATGCTCGCCGAGTCTCTGGAGCTCGGACTTGGGCTTGGCCAAGTCTAGCGAGAAAACTCGCCAGACTTGCCGAGTTGGCGATTTTGGCATAAACTCGCCAAACTCGGTGAGTCCTGTGCCTAGGACTCGATCGGCAGCAAGGCCCAAAAAAGGCCAAAAAAAATGCATTTTTTAGATTTTTTTTAAAATGAATAATCTCGTCATTGTTCACTACAACCTCCACCTGAGAATGAGAAAAATTAGGGTTACAACATGTCAACCAATAGAAAAATAACCCTTGACCCCACCTTGGGGACGCTGCCCCCAAAACCCTATTGAAAAATATGGGGGGAAACTGCGTCGATAGAAGTAGGGAAAATTTAACCTCCCAGTCTGACACTGATTGGATCGACCAGGTAGATATAGAGGTTGAGGCTGTAGCCATGGCAGAGGAGGAGCAAAGAGCACGAGCAGAGACAGGAGATACTGATAGTGACACAGATGTTCCTGATGTTGGTGAGCATGGCATGGTGTCACGGGGAGCGACTATGGCTGTCGAATCATCCACGACCTACCTTAAACACCTTCGCAGGGGGCCAAGGTGAGAGGGTGCACGCTACTCTGAGCCATAGGCTTGTAGTTGTATTTGCCTTTGGTATTTGTGTGGAACATTTGATGATGATCATATGATGACATGGATTTTTTATTCCATGAGTTTTGTAATATTGTATACATTTGACAATATTTATATATTTATGTTTGTTATTTCCTTCAGCTACAATTTGTGTTTATGCTAATGTGATTGATGTATACTTGTGTATGTAATCAAATGAGCCGAGTTTGATGATGTTATTGTGTCTTTAGGTGTATTCAATAAAGGGTGCATGAAACAAGTTTTAAATCTTTAAAAATCTCTAAATTTCTTGAGTTTTTCACTTTCCCGAGTCCAGCCGAGTCTGACTCCAAGTCCCGAGTCTGACTCCGAGTCCCGAGTCCAAGTCCGATTCGGCCTTGCCAAGTTCGAGTCGAGTCCAAGTCTCTTTTCTTTGCTTGTAATATTATGGGTCGGAATGGGGAAATGTTGCCAGAAGAAGAAGTTCTCTCAAATCTACAGATGAAGATTCACCATGAATGGAGGAATGAACAATTTTCAATTGTATCGATTCAAGCTTTGGTGAAATACCAAATCTTATTGCAGGAGATCCAGTCTTCTCTTGAGAAGAAAAACATCACAATCCTTCGTTGCAACGATGTTGTTGTGAAAACCATGATCGTTGTGAAGAATACTCACGAACCGAATCCTGATGAACTGCAAATGATCATCCAGAAGTTTGAAGGGTTCATGGCCAAACATGTTGTAACATAAGTGTTTTTCAACACTTAGTTGTAGTCTCGAATTTGTAATCTCAGTATTGTAGTTTTCTTGTTGACAAGCTTACTTGTAAAAGCAATTTTGTAAATTGCAAGCTAAGTCATTACTTGCATTTTTGTAATTACAAGTTGGCTGATTAGAAGTCAAATTAGAATAGGACTTGTAATTTTGAATAAGTCTTAGTAGCTGAAAAAGTCATGGTGGTTGAGAGAATTTCTCAAGTTAGTTGAGATCCTCCCACCTTTTTCTCAAGACTCCTCTCCTATAAATACTTGAGGGGGTCTATTGTAATCTTTAACTTTTGAAAAGCAAGCAAGTAAACTCTACTAAAATTTGCAGCAAGAAAAACTTTTCTCTTTTTATATATAAATTGAAGTTGAAAGAAATAGAAGATTGCTCAAGGATTGAGACTTTGTGCTAAATATCTTGAGCTTGTGTTCAATAATATCCTTTTTGCTAGTGTTTATATAAGAGCTTAATCAAATTTGATTTGCAAACTTTTTGTTACAAGTATTGGAGATTAATATCAGTTAGAGTAGATATTCTGTTGAGAGAAGTTGTAGGATTTTGTGTCTACACTTGTTCTTGAGAGAAAGTAGAAGTAGATTTTGTGATAAGAAATAGTTGGGAGACTTTGAGCTCACACTGGTTCTTGTTGTTTTATGTAGAGAAGAATAAGATATTTCAGACTTTGTGCTATCATACTTTGTTCTTGTTATCATTAATATAAAAAAGGGTAGATAGGATTTCACATATTCAAGACTTTGAGCTTGATATTGTTGTCTCGTCCCGAAGGAAGTGATGGAAGTCTTTGTGCTTTCAAGAAACTTCATTTCCTTTCTCTCACTTTGTTTTGTAAGTTGTTAGTGTTGTTATTTTCAATTGCTATCATTTTTCTGTGAAGAGAAAAGGATATAGTTTTTTTTAAAGGAAGAAGAAAAAATGTTGTCTCATCCATTTTTAGTTTAAGAATAGTTTATAGATAGGGGGATCCTTCCCTTAATTAGGAGAGTATCATACTCACACGCTGTGGCTGAAACCACAATTTTGTACATCCCCCAAGTGTACAAAATTTTCAACCAACAAGATGATCTCATGGTGTTTTCCAAGAGAAGAAAAGATCATGTAAGTGATCTAAGAAAGATTTTTCAAAGATGTAAAAGATACGAGATATCTCTTAACTCGAAGAAATGCATGTTCGGTATCACCAAAGGAAAACTTCTAGGCCATATAAATTTTTAAAATGGAATTTTAATTGACCCTAACCACATTGAAGCTATTTCAAGAAATGGCCAGCCTACCTATCAAAAGGAATTAAAGTCATTCTTTTGCAAGATCAACTTCATGAGGAAGTTCATAACTGAATTTGCCGAGATAGTAAAGACATTGAATGACATGTTGAAGAAGGGTGTCAAAGAGAGCATTCAAAGAAATCAAACAATCTATTGTAGATGCTTTTTTGTCAATCCTGATTATTCCAGACCTTGTCAATCTCAACTTTATAAAAATCAAGTTTATCTTGAAACCATATATAATGATCACTTTTGAATGGTGCAAAATAATTGATTGATTGTGCTTCAGTGAATGCAATAGTATTGCCTAGTGCAAGTACTAATAATACCTCAACACCATAAGTCATCAAAATATCATAATCAATGTATTCATCAATTGTCCCAAAATAGTAACACTGCTTGAACCAACTAAAGTTATCAAAAGATGACCGATGCCAACACGAGCTCATTCTATAAATGGCAATGTTCTCTGAGGACCATAAGTCATCAAAATCATTAATGCAATCACCGACTATCCCAAAATAGTAACATTGCTAGAACCAAGTTAATCTATAAGGAGACAACTGATGCCGACACAAGCTCATACTATGAATAGCAATGTTCTCTGAGGACCAAAGAGAACAAACCCAGAAAAATTCATTAAGATTAGTGTCATGTAAGCACTTACCATAAATAGCAATGTTCTCTAGGGACCAAAAAGAACAAACCCAGAAAAAATCAAAAAGATTAGTACCATGCAAGCACTTACTATAAATAGCAGTGTTCTCCAAGAACCAAAGAAAACAAACCCAAAAAAATCGAGAAAAATTAATGTCATGCAAGCACTTACTATAAATAGAAGTGTTCTTTGGAGACCAAAGAGAACAAACCCAAAAAAACCAGAAAGATTAGTATCATGCAATCACTTACTATAAATAGCGGTGTTTTCCAAAAACCAAAGAGAACTTATGGAGGGGAACAAACAACCCTGCCTTCAAACTTCACTTAAATCAACACACAATATTGGCTCCCTCCTACTTTGTGCTATGCACCTCTTATCTTGTGCACAACTCCCCTAATCCTCCTCTCCTTCCTCCCCCTCCTTTTTCTCCTTTGAAATCTGCATCGAATTTAAAACAAAACCACCTCTTCAACGTGGCAATCAATGCCCAGTCAACCCACATTTTGTGTCTTCATCATTGGGGCATCATGTCTTCCAATGATGCCTTCTTTAACTATCTACACACCTCTCTTCCATGTGCTACTCCCATCCTTGTGCATTGGCTCGCTACGTTGCTTCCTCTCTCTCATTCATTATCACATATTCCCATTAATCTGCATTTGGTTATATAAAAAAAAACCGCTGCCCTTCCAAAGTTTATTGTCTTTTAATCTTCCTTATCTCATGCAATGTCCTCCTCTTCACCGCTTCATGCTTGAATGGGCATTACACCTAATTTTACTTAAAATTGGCTTTACACTTGGCAATCTGCAAGTCAAAGGTTTGACTCAACCTTTCACAATCAGATCTGCACTTTTTATTAAAATCCGATCTGCACTTCTAATTCCCAAATTATTCCCTCTCAAATGAGATTCTCTTCTCCCTTTTATATCTCATGTTTGAGGGAGTCACAACTTTTTCATTTCATGTCTTTTGACCATTCATTAACTTAATAAAACTTTGATTATAATCTTTTATATTTTAATATTATTTTTATTTTTATTTTTATTCTTTTGTATTTATTATTTATTATTAAATTATATTTCAAAGGGGGGGCATTACAGTTCGCCCCACCCAAGATTGCTTGTCCTCAAGCAATGATCATAAAGTGTTCAAAATGACTTCTAATATAAAATGGCTTTGGAAACACACATGGAATAAACATGCTGGAAACATATCAAGCATGAACCAAACACGGAGCATACACATGTATATATGCAAACACGGAGAATACACGCAAATAAATTTATTGTTAGATTCCTTCTTATTGACTAGAATGGTTCATGATTCATCTTTACCTTGTAGGATGGCAAGATCAAAGCTCAGATACCAATTGCAATGTCCCCTATTGGAATGCTACTTGTTTCCCAATAGTTGCATACATCACTTAACATCATTATGTCTTAAATTAGGTTATTGAGATTAGAAGTATATATAATGCAGCAAATAACTAATTAAATTTAGGGTTAACCCTCACTTCTTCCCTAACCCTATGGAAGATGGTGGAATTACTATGCTATGGCACTTGGAAACAGTCTACGAGCGGGCTCTCTCAAGGTTTCTTAGGAACGTATGTTTATGCCCATCTCAAGACTCTCCCTCAAGGCTTCTGAAATATATGTCCTTAACCATCTTGGGATTTACCCATCTAGTGACCGAATTACTCCGTCTTTCCCTACACAAACCAACCTATCCTCACAAAGGCATTAGTAAAAGATCAAGGACTAGACCATTTAATATATTGGTCTTTCAAGTATTATGAATGTATAAGAAATTAAGTATGACTGTCATCCATATTGCAATCTATATTGATATTACTATAAAATTCTGCATAAGAAAATTATCAAGCTTCATATGATAAGCATGCATATTAAGCACATCCCCATGCATACCACCAAGAACAAGGATGTTACTGCCTATAACTTAATAATAGTTCTGATCTGATCTGATCTGATCAATGGCGATATCACTAGAGGCTTTTGATTCCTTTCCTTTATATCTCTCAATGTGAGGGAGAGGTCACACCTCTTCATCAAGTATGCCCTTTGGCAAGAGACACACCCTTTCACCGTTAGCACCCTTTGAAAGAGTGCAACTCTTCATTATTTTTGCTCTTTGAAAGAGACACAACCTTTCACAATCAGCTCTGCACTTTTTATTTAAATCAGATCTGCACTTTTGATTCACAAATTATCCCCCTTAAATGAGGTTCTCTTCTCCCTTTTATATCTCATGTTTGAGGGAGTCACCACTTTTTCATTTCATGTCTTTTGACCATTCATTAACTTAATTAAACTTTAATTATATTTAATTAAATTTATTTATATTTTAATTTAATTTTAATTTTTATTCTTTTATATTTATTATTTATTATTAAATCATATTTCAAAGTGGGGACATTACATTGGAGCATGTTTCTAAGTGTGCACATTAATGCCCCCATTATCCCACAAGAAAGATCTCATAAAAGCTTTCTAGGCTGTGACCAAGAAAATAACCTTCGCCTTTTGATGATGTACCAATGATGATTGGCCATACCTAGTTCTTTGTAAGATCTCTTTGATGTGTTTCACAAGCCCAATTAGGGTTTTGGAAAACTTTGGACTCAAATCTTTTGGGATGCTTGGGATGAAATATCTAATCGACATTTAGATTGGACTCCAATAACACATATTACATGTAATGTTTAGATTCAGTAATAAACAGTCACAGCTTAGAAGTTAAAACCATGATCATCAATAAGGAACTGCCTGTGACATCTTATTTTTAATGTCCCTGGAGGACATGAATCATAAAATCTTTGGAATTTCATTACTAGCATCAACTTCGTAACTGAACAGTGCTTTGGACTTTTGTACAGATATATATCACCACATAGTTTTAGAGGCCTATGGTGAAGTGGTACTTAGGGAGTTTATTACAAGTTACAACAGAGCCTGTGATCCAATCTTGTGGATATGATTAACTTCCTTATCTGGATGAGATCTCTTCTATCCTATGCGTAGAAACTGTTGATTATAATTAGGGAATGGTGGATTCCAATTGCCTTGGGCAACATTGGAATCCACCCAAGGGGGCTAGCCCCTTTCTCCAACGTGTAGGGCTGGGCCCTATACCTCACTTCACTCCACGCTACATAATGAAACCCCACGCTACATGCATAATAACGTGCTTGCTTAAATAGGGCCAACCCTATCCATCAAGGCATTTCGGATTAAAGAGATTCAAATTAAATTAAAAGTAATTTAATTTATATTAGGCCGACATAAAAAGGATTTTGCATCACATATATATAAGACATATCTGCCTCATTCAAAATACAATTAATACACATCCTTCAAGCGAAATACATATCTTCTAATGATGCGAAGTTCACACATGCCTAAGGATGCGAAGTATACATCTGAGTTCACACATGCCTAATGATGCGAAATATACAATCTGATTAATGCAAAAGCTGGTGAAGGAATTTATGCGAATCATCCTTGCCAAATTAAAGAAGCAAACATCAAGTTCTTGCTGTCATAAAGAAGGCTGAGGTGTTCCAGAATTAAAGTGCCAGGGTTACTGAATCAGTGCAGATCTAAGACACATCAAGAGTGCAGATCTAGGGCTTGAGCCTGAGTGCTGATTGGTGTGTTGAAGGAGCAGACCTGATATACATGAAAGTGCAGACCTGTGGTTGATTCCATCAGCCCTAAGAGCAAACACTTCAGACATCTTCAAGGACCTAAGATAAGTGTTGTAACTGTTATATGAATATAATCCACAATCAGATCTGAGGATCTTTTCTGGCTGGGTTTTTCCTCCTAGGAGGTTTTCCCAGGGTAACCATGTGTTGTTCTTATTTCTTTGTTCATTTCTATGTCATGCCTGAATCTAGAAATCTCTAAATCTTTCAGCTAATCAAACTAAATTCTGATTTCTGAGTTTCTATTAATCTGAAAGTGGTAAAAATAATAGAAACTAGGTTGAAATTTGAATAGCACTTCTCATAGTTTAAAGGTCTATGAGCTACAACTGCTGTAATAATAAAAAAATTCTGGATTTACAATTGCTGCTTTTAGCTTTATATTTTTGTATATGCAGCATATAGGATGTACTTTTGATCATATTTATTAAAAAATAAAAAATTCATCGAAATAAATGAAAGCAAAAAAAATTCAAATTGAGGCACTGAAATCTACTTCTTGTCAAGTAACAGTAGACATACAGCTGCATTACGTGAAAATATCCATCAGCACTAGCATTGCCATGGCAGACAACTCCTATCCACTTTGAGTTATATGGATCACCATGATTCCAGCTATTTAGGTTTCCGAAAGAATCTCCGAGACTCCTCCTAATTTTGTCAAGGGCTCTAACTGCACCCAACAACAAACAAAAATCTCCATCAGGGAAAACTGTATGAACAAGTTTGGCTAATTGTTTAATTTTTAGTTGAACTTCCCAAAATCAAATCTGCCCAACTACCAATTTTTTCCTAAACCAAATCAACCAAGCTTTTATATTTAATCTGCGTGCAGCCATTAGATTGACTCAATTTTTCAAACACTAATAGTAAAGCTTAAACTATATCATCCTTCAACATATCTCATGATCCCCCAATCTTCTAATTAAAATTTGCAACCACAATACTCTCCATCCCAACTTACAGACACTGTGCAATTCTGATATTGTGTTGCACATACAACTTAATCTATTAAAGAACATTAATTTAGCTTCGGGGCATGCGTAGACATTTGGTACTGACAAAAAAATCCGCATACCCTGCTGTTCAATATTAATTCTGAAAGAAATGTTTTAACCATAGGTTTAGGCTCTAATTTTGAGCACCAAAGTTTACGAAGTTGCTTTCCCTTCTAGATTTGATGGCTGTCACACGATCCAGGCGGGTTTTATTGAATTTCCATCTACAACTGAATTTAAGTTAATTAGAGTACCTTCATTAGGATATGTTCTTTGTGCAGCAGTAAATAATACCAGAGACCAAAACAAAACTGAAACAGACAGAAAGGTGGCCTTTTTCTTCATTATATACTTAAAGTACTAAATCTCTCCGCTCGGCTCCCTAGAAACTGAAGCAAGGCTCCACCCAACCCAAAAACTTATGCTGTTACCTTCCCACTTATGTAAGTTTAAACGGTTTGAAAGTCTTAAAAAACAATTTGTAGATCTCTGTCTTATATGTCGTATCAATGCATTTTAGTGAAATCTTTTTAAGATAAGTGGTGTCAATGCATTTTAGTGAAATATTTTTAAAGATAAATATTCACATGACATTTTTTTCTTCCTCAACTAATAGACTAATTATATAATTGTATTCCACTGACATCCCATTATTAAACTCCGTCCCTATAGGCCCTCTCCCCTATTCTGGATAAATGATATCAGATGACTTATTCAAGATGAAAGTCAGAATTGAACTTAAAAAGTTAACCACAGCATTCCGGTTCGGAGTCGTCTCCTATGCTTGACTTTCTCTGTATATGAAAAATGATATTTCCACAAATTGCCACAGTTGACATAATTTCGCTTTCAATCCGTCACTTTGTGTCCTGGAAACTTGGAAAATCCATGCGTTCAAACCAATAAGTGCTTTGCAAATTTGCATTAGGTTTTTGTTTTTTGGGGGCACGGGGATTTGATGTTTATGTGTCGTATATCCTCAGACTGTGAACGAAAGGAGCTATCATATTAGATTTTCGATACTAATAATCTATGGTTGAAATAACATTGATAAGAACCAGTCTGAAAGGGAGCAAAACACAACTGCCAGCTAAATCACCATGATTAAAATATTGAGAACCACTTGCAGGACAGAGTAGGCAAATAAAACAGACCTTACAACGAATTATCTGATATTTAAAAATATGAAATCAAAGTTTTTAATGACGACTACGAAATCAGGCAATTTGTGAGATCCACAGCGATAACATGATGAATGCAAAAACCCTAGAACAGTCAAATTGTGTTGAATACGGAAATATAGATTGAAGAGAAAGTGAAAAGATGTAAATTTGTTAATTTTGCCTCTAACGTGGCTGTTACCATCCGAATTTTTTCAATTGGCATTAATATTAGGGTGAAATGAAAGCCATGTACTGTATGGTGAGTTATAAAATACTCATCTTCATAGCTTTAACAGTTTTTTCTCCAAGTTTTATTTCTTTCTTTCTATCGTTTGAAGGACAGTGAATGAAAACACACCTTCTCTCATACGCTTGTCATTACAGGCAACGTCAATAAGGTTAAATAATGAAAGACCAATGAAATAAAAGCTACTTTTGTTTTTACTAAAGTTAAAATTTATGTGCTAAATTATATATCCTCAAATGTCAATTTTTTTTAATAATCTTGATGTCATTGAAATGGTGTCTGTTAAGTCAATTGGATAGCATTCAACAAATATTTAAGGTACAAATACATTCAAAGGCCAACATCCAATATAGATGCAATCAATTAATACTTTTTATCTTATTGAAATTTTGTTTGTTAAGTCAATTGGATAGCATTCAACCAATATTTAAGATACAAATACATTGAAAGATCAACATCCAATGTTAATATGCAATCAAAACATTAAGGTGTGTTTTATATTCAATAAAACATTTTCTATTTATTTAATCAAAAATAGTGTTGGTTGAAAATTTTGTACATTTGGGGAAATATACAAATTGTGGCTTCAACCACAGTGTGTGAGTAAAACTCTCATAATTAAGGGAAGGCTCCCCCTATCTATCTAATACTACAACTAAAATAGGATGAAATAGCAATCTTTCTTCTTTTTTCAAAAAATCTAATATCTTTTTCTCTTCAGAGAAAAGTGATAGCAATTTAACATAAAACAACAATAACAACTTTTTGAGATGAAATGAGAGAAAGGAAATGAAATTTCCTGAAAGCTCAAAGACTTATGTCACTTCCTTCGGGATGGGACAACAATATCAAGCTCAAAGTCTTGACTATGTGAAGTCCTATCTACCCTTTTGTTAATCCTATAAGGATCTGGTTAATACTGAGAGGAGGGGGGGTTGAATCAATATTAAGACAATTTATAACTTCAAATCAAAATACCATTTACAACATATCTGAAATCAATGAATATAACCCTTTAGCAAATCTCATTCACTTGTTACCCACTTATGCAATCTCATCAATCAGAATATTCACCAACTAGATATCTGATCAACACATACTCATACTGACTTATTATCATATCAAAATACTTCATCTATCAATACAATAACATTACCAGTAACCACTTATAGATCTATGATAAACAACAGTAAACTTATCATAACCAGTAATCAGAAATAATGCATGAATCACATAAACACCATGAAAAGACATTCCACACATGAACACCAAGATTTTTGACATGGAAACTCAAATGGGAAAAACCACGATGGGGATTGCTACCCACAATAATTTGTACTTTTTTGAAGTGCGCACTGTTAGGAGCTTACAATACGCCCAGTTAGGAGCAGGCCCTGTTAGGAGTCATCCGGTTAAGGGATTTACCTATCACTCCAACTAAGAGCTTAATGATCTGTTATGATCAACCTGGCTAGAGGATTTAAACACTCTTTTGTGAGCTGCCCTGTTAGGGGACTTAGATGGCAAAGGCCTATTAGGACCTACCAGTTAAGGGATCTATGTTTTTGTAATTGTTAGAGAACAATAATGAAAAATGATCTGTTACTTTGCACTTTCAGCTTGCTAGATCAGATCCAGTTATGCTTCACGGTCTGCAACACTCAGACAAATCTCTATCTTCTCTGGGATGGCTTAACTCATGCTCCTAATGCCACCGACACATAAAACATCAGTTGTGTCGCCCTAAATAGCCATCTCAACTAGGTCAGCCACAAAACCCTAATTACATCTTGAATTTACAATACAAATCATAAGAGATCATCACATATCGTAATACAGATCAATACAACAAATTACAATCCAATATCAACCGTTGGTTGATCATAACCCATCACAGAAATCCAATCTATATCCTCTAAACACTCTAATAAGCGTTTCACTGATTCCCAAGAAATTCGTTCTCCAAATGCGCCAAAACATCTTTCAAACTCATCAAGCGGTTTGTGTCATGTTATCATCAACACGTGAACTTGATGTAGATCACCGCCAAAATAGAAATCATTATCGGTTGAGTGAATTCATCACCGGTCCTAAAACCCTACTAAAACCTTAGCACAACTCCATCATAAATTAAAAACATGTCTTCTGGTAATCAACATAGGATGTGGTTCCGGTCACATACACAAATCCATCATAAAAGCTTATGTCTAAAGCCACAAGTCTCCAACGATCACCGATTTACCGATTCCATCAAAATATTTTCTTTTACTAGTTGAAGTCATAATTCTTAGTCTTGCCGGTAAACCCTGTCATACTTACAAATTCTAAATCCGATAGACCAAAATACTTATCCAACAAGTCAGACATCAAAGTTCATTTGTAACCATCGTCAAACATTAATTGACATAGGTTGCCATCAATGACAACACAAATAACTGATCATGTCATCACCATTCTTCTATCGATACAGTCATCAACTCATCTTCATCAGTTATGCCAATCATGCCAACAATCTCCCCCTTTGGCATTGATGGCAACACCAACTCCAATCAGTTATACAATCAGTATACAATTATATATGCCAATCATCTGCATCTTAGCATCTGTTGGTCTCTGCATCTGCCGGTATTCACTGTTTTTTCTTCTCCTCAAACCTGATCATCATATTTCTTTTTCTTCTCCCATAGCTGATTAACTGATTTCTTTTTCTTCTCCCCCTTTGATAGCAATGCCAAAGTTAAAAAAATGCATCACTTGACTTCAATCTGATCAGAACTGTAAATCATATCATACTGCATTAGAGTCGCTCCCCCTACGAAGTAGCTCACATCTTCATCAATCCTTAATGAAAAATAAACATGAAATCCATAGGATTGATGCAACTCCAGCATCTTAGTTCTTCTTGTGTAGGGGTCTAACCCCTAATTTACTTCTGAGAAACTCAAAAGTAGTCTTTGGCAATGGTTTAGTAAAGATATTAGCTAATTGATCTTTACTCTTCACATACTCCATCTTTACCTGCTTGTCCTGAACTCTTTCCCTTAATAAATGATACTTCAACTCTATATGCTTGGTTCTTGCATCAAGTACAGGATTCTTGGAAATAATTATTGCACTCGTATTGTCACAATAGATAGTCAATGGTTCAGACATATCCATCTTGAATCCTTCTAGCACATGTCTCATCCATATGGCCTGCGTGCAATTCATGGATGCAACAACATACTCAGCTTCAGCTGTAGATTGAGAAACACAAGTTTATTTCTTGCTTCTCCATGCTACAAGTCTTCATCCAAGTAGAAAAGCTCCACCGGTTGTGCTTTTCCAATCATCCACATTGCTTGCGCAATCTGCAATAGTAAAAACATCTAAAGTGAAATTTCCTTTGCAGGGATACCATAATCCATAGTCTAATGTTCCTTTAAGATATTTGAAAATTCTCTTAACAACCACCATGTGACTTTCTTTGGGCTCTTTTTGAAATCTTGCAACTAACCCAACAACATGAGCAATGTCTGGTCTGCTATATACAACATAATGTAGTTTACCAATGATAGATTTGTATTCTTTTTCACTAACATCAGGTGAATCATCTTGCTTTGTCAATTTGTAGCCTATTACCTTTGGTGTACCTACTGGTTTATAGTCTTCCATGACAAAATTCTTCAACACCTCTTTAATATACTTGCTTTGACAGATAAAAATACCACCATCTAGTTGTTGGATTTGTAATCCAATAAAGAACTTTATTTCACCAATTAGAGACATCTCGAATTCCTTTTTCATTTCATCAACAAAGTCCATACTCATATTATCATCTCCATCAAAAATTATGTTATCTATAAATACTTCAGCTATTAGCATCTTGTCTCCATCAGTTTTTAGAAAAATATTACTATCCTCACTAGTACGTTGGAATCCAATCTTGATCAAATGTGCATGCAATCTCTCATACCATGCTCTCAGTGCCTGCTTTAGACCATACAAGGCTTTATGCAGTTTACTACCATGTCCTTATCATCGGTCAAGGAAAAACCATCCCGTTGTTCAATGTATACTTCCTCTTCAAGAATTCCATTCAAAAAGGTTGATTTGACATGCATTTGGTAGCCTTTGAATCCCTTATGTGCAACAAATGCCAGTAGCATCCTTCTCCTTCCAATCTTGCAATCGATGCAAAAGTTTCACCATAGTCTTCACCTTCTTCCTGTGCATATCCTTTGCAGACTAACCTTGCCTTATTTCTTACCAATTTTCCATCTTCATTTAACTTATTCCTAAAGACCCATTTGGTTCCAATCACATTCTTGTGTTCGGGTCTAGGAACAAGTGACCATGTCTGATTTTTCCCTATTTTATCTAATTCCTCATTCATTGATTTCATCCAGTCATCATCTTTGAGCGGTTCCTTAACTATCTTGGGTTCCATTGTAGAGATCAAACAAGAATTTTCTCTAATCTTCTTCCTAGTATGCACGCCTGCATTCTTATCACCAATTATCTGGTCTTGAGAGTGATTTAATCTCACAAATCTAGGTATAGTTTGTATCGGTTCTGCATCTTCCTCATCTAATTCACGAGTCGATTCACTACTTTCTTCTTCACTGTCCTCGCTTGTCAGTACTGCATTTGTCGGTTGATAATTATTTTGTTCTTTTGGTTCTAAGATCACCAGTCTTTCTTCATTATCATCTTTTTCAGGTTCAGACCTTCTTGATCCTTCAGATTTGTTTGACAAATCATCCACCTTCACATTAACACTTTCAACTATTTTCTTAGTTCTCTTATTATAGCATTTCTATGCTTTGCTTTTAGAAGAATAACCAAGAAATATTCCTTCATCAGATTTTGCATCAAACTTTCTAGTGTAGTTATCCTTTTTAATAAAACATTGACTTCCAAAGATTTTGAAATAACTAACACAAGGAGTTTTACTATACCATAGCTCATAAGGTGTCTTATTGTTGTCTTTCTTTACAAGTATCTAGTTTAATGTGTAGATTGCAGTACTTATCGCTTCTCTCCAAAACATCTTAGGCATATTACCTTGTAATAACATTGTTCTAGCAACATCAACAATTGTTCTGTTCATCCTTTCTGCTACACCATCTTTCTGTGGTGTCCTAGGAGCAAACATTTGTCTCTTGAAAGGGTAAAGGCAATTCAACAGCTATGTCTACCATCAAATAGAAATGCAGTTAGATCCTTCTTTGGACAAATAAATTTTCTAAGGAGATTCATCCCGGATTTTGCAGAGACTACCAGGTATATTGTAAATTTGATGAGTGAAAAACAAGCCTTTAAATGGAATGAGGAAGGGAAGAAAGCGTTCAAATCAATAAAGAATGATATTGGTCATGCACCTGTTCTGGTTAATCCTGATTTTAAGAAGGATTTTGTTATCTATTGTTATGCCTTGAAGCATACTATATCAGGAATTCTATTATAGGAGAATGAGGATAATGAAGAATTTCCAATATCATTCATGAGTGTACCATTAAAAAAGCATGAATTGAAATATTCACTAATGGAAAAACAAGCATATGTAGTTGTGAAAGTCGTAAAATAGTTTAGGTACTATATTCTCCATTCCCATGCAATTGTTTATGTGCCTCATTCTGCAGCCAAGAGCATATTGACACAATAGGATATAGGAATGAATAATAGAGCCTCCTGGGTGTCAAAGATTCAAGAGTTCAATTTAGATATTAAGCCCACAAAATTGGTGAGAGGATAGGGTCTGTGCAAATTAATTGTTGAAAGTAAGGAGGAAATGACAAAGGAATTTCCTTTAGTCTTGTTTATCGGACTTCAGGATTCCTGGTTTGCGGATGTTGCTTACTATTTGACCTATGGAGATTGCCCAATACATCTTTCTTCAAAAGAAAAGTGGAACTTGAGGTTAAAGACTGCCAAATACGTCATTTTTAATGATGTATTATATAAAAGGGGATTAGATGGAACTTTCTTATGCTGTGTAGATAAATTGCTCCAAGAGTCACTGTTGAAAACCTTCCATGATGATGCCTGTGGTGGCCATTTTTCATCAGCAATAACTACTTACAAAATTTTGAAGAATTTCTATTATTGGCTAGGAATGTTCAAATATGTGTATGCATGGGTGGCCAAGTGTGAGAAATGTAAATTGTTCACAGGTAAGTCGCAGCTTGCAGCATTACCGCTCTGACCCGTGATTGTGGATGAACCCTTCAAACAATGGGGTTTGGATTTTATAGGTCCTTTGATGCCTACTTCAAGTGCAAGACATACACATATACTGACAGCTATAGACTATTTAACTAAGTGGGTTGAAGCCATTTGTTGGTTGAAAATTTTGTACACTTGGGAAAATATACAAAATTGTGGTTTCAACCATAACACACAAGTAAAAACTCTCCTAATGAAGGGAAGGCTCCCCCTATCTAACTAAAACTTTGAAAATAAAATAGGATGGAACAACAATCTTTCTTCTTTTTTTCAAGAAAGACAATATCCTTTTCTCTTCATAGAAAAGAATAGCGATTGAACATGAACAACAGTAACCACTTTCGAATGAAATGAGAGAAAGGAAATGAAGTTTCCTGAAAGCGCAAAGACTTCCGTCACTTCCTTCGGGACAGGACAACAATATTAAGCTCAAAGACTTGACTATTGGAAATCCTATCTACCCTTTGCTATACTAAATTTTACAATGAATAAAAGACAACAGCTCAAAGACTGGAATAATCTATTCTTTCAACACAAAGACAAGAACTAATGCAAGCTCAAAGACTTGCTGATATTTCTTATCAAACAGTAATTTTTCCTCAAGAATAGACGCAAGCTCAAAGACTTGTTGCACCTTCAAGAGATTTTCCTATTTTAATTAATCTTCTCTACTTGCAACTCAAAGACTTCAAATCAGATTGGACTAAACTCCTTTAAAAACACTTTGCATGGAAGAAATAAAGAGATTCAAACTCAAACATGTAGCTCAAAGACTCAAAACTTGAGTAATCCTTCTTTATTATTCTTCAAAACCTTCAATTCACATACATAAGCTCAAAGACTTCTTGCTATAAATTTGGCAGAGTTTTTGCTTGCTTCCCAAAAGATAAAAATTACAATAGACCCCTCAAGTATTTATAGAAGAGGAGCCTTGAGAAAAAGGTGGGAGGATCCTAACTAACTTAAGAGATTCTCTCAACCACCAAGACTCATACAATGACTAATTGGGACTTCATTAACTAACTAAGACTTATTCCAACTACAGTCCTAATCGGACACAACTTGTAGTTTCCTTACATGTAATTACAAAAGTGCAAGCAATGTGTAACTTCCTTTTTACAAAAAATACTTTTACATGTAACTTGTCAAAACTAAATTACAACTAAAGATTACAAAAGAGGGAAAATTCAACTAAGTGTTGAAAAACACTTAACTTGCATTTTGTGAAGACACAAATCCTTGAAATTTTTGGATGCTCGCTTGTAGTTCATCGAGATTTGGTTCATGGGTGTTTTGGGCAACAACCATAGTCTTCACAATAGTGTCGTGACAGCGGAGGAGCGCAGAATTGTTTTTATCCAGGATAGACTGAATTTCATGCAGAAAGGCTTGGTGTTTCATCAATACTTGAATTGAAGCTGTCGAGAATTATTCACTCCTCCATTCATTATGAATCCTCATCTGTAAATCAGTAAGAACTTCTTCTTATGGAATCAGCTCTCCATCCTGACTTACTATGTTGCAAGAGGCCCTTTCACAATGTGAGATAATATCTCGAAAAACTTCACCCTGGAATCTCCTTGCATCACCGATCTCCTCAATGAGGGATTTAAGAACAAGGGTCTTGTTTTCCAGGAGTTGTTCAAATTCCAAGTGCATGACCCTGGAAGAGATGATGGCGTGTTCCTGTAGAACACTTAGCTGGCATGGTATGCCAAATTGTCAAACTTTCTTCAACACTTTCCAGATTCTTTTTGAAAGTATTAGAAGTTTGATCCAGTTTTTCCTCAACAGTTTCCAACTTAGACATTATCTGAAAAATGTCTTTCATTACCTGTACACATAGATCATGAAGTTGATCAACCCAGGAATCCAATGCTTGTACTTTCTGAGCAGCCCTTTCCACTTCACAAATTGATTCTTCGGAACCAGAAGAACATATGGAGTTACTCCCTTCAACAACAGGTTTTGTAATTTTATGAGCGGCTGCCATAAGTTGTCTGTTTTCCTCTTCTAGCTTGTCTTTCTTTGCTAGAAGGTCATCACACCTTTGCACCAGTGAAGCAACAGAAAACTAAGCATCATGTTTAATGACCTCATGTGTTTTCTTGCCCAACTCTATCCTTATAACCCTATAATCAGCAGCTGAAATTTCATCAAGTGGTTTATTTGCAATAGGTTCCACAATTTCAGCTACCTTCATCTTGTTACTGTCAACAGTTACTCTGGAGATAGTCTTAGCCTTCTTAGCAACTTTGGATTTGGACTGTTTGAGTTGCTGGTAATCAAAGGCATCAGGTGAGATTTCTTGCTTCTTCCTTTTCGGGGTAAAAGAACTAAGCCATGGAGGCAAAGTCATCAACTCCCCTCTAGTCACAGTCGTAGGCAAAGGAGAAGCAGTTTCTATTTGAATCACCATGGTCATCCTGGGAGGAATATCTGTTTGGATAGCGACCATGGTTTTCTCAGTTACCAATGGGCATGAAGATAGCCTCATGAATTCTTCAAAACCAGAAGTGGAAGTATCAATTTCTGATAACTGAATGCAAGTAGGAATATTCTCAGGAACTTTAAACACACTCTCTTGTTGATGATCAGGAGATGGCTCGTATGCTGAAATGGGAATTGCATTCTGAGGAGAATCTTCCACAAGAAAATCAGGAGGAGAAAGAGGTGTATCAATAGAAACTAAAGGAATGATCTCATGAGGCGAGTCTGAAACTGGAGACATAGGAGCATCATCAGATTGCTGACCCTCATCTGGATTATCCAGATCAATTACTTGAACATGGAATTGTGATTTTTCCTTCCCACTAACAGTTGTCTCCTCAGGAGGAAGCACTACTGCACGACTGACACACAACTTGATCCTTGTGCCCGAAGATGAAGCACCCTCCTTGTTGTCAATCTGAATCTTAGATTTTCGTCCAAGAGGCCCTGTAGAATCATCTTCTTTACCAACCTTGATTTTGATAAGTCTAACAACATTACTTTTCAACCATGAGTTCGTGTTGGCCAAGATAGGCTGGAGTCTATCGAGGATGGATATGCACTCTTTGTGCGACCATTGGATCAAAAGAAGTGGAGCTTCCTCAACCCTTCGTGAAGTGTATTCAGGATCAAGTATATGCCCATCATCAATCATCCCTTGTGGGATATCCACCAAGTTCAAATCAACAATTTGCTCAACAGTGAGCCTGCAGTAATCCATTTTCAGAACTTCAACTTTTGTGCGGAGATCTACCCAAATGTCTTCAATGCGATGAACATGCACAAAAGATTTCTTGATCTTCTCCTTCATACCTCTATATTCAAAATCAGCTCTAGGTTTAAACATTTTGAGCTTGATTTCCTACAATTGAGTCTTCATCGCCTTAGCCTTCACAGATGTGACAAGGGAGTACCAGCCAACTTTAAATGGGTTTGTGGTAGAGATCCCCATTCCAACCTTGTGCTTAGTAGACTGAAAAGTGTGAACAACCATGATCTGTCTTCCCAACTCCATAAGAATGATCTTATCAGTTGGGTATCTAGGAACCATGTATGGCTGACCACCATAGCATTCTATCCTTATATAGGTGAAGGTGGAAAACTGCAGAAACAAACATCCATACTCACACACCTTGTCCCATGCTTCATCTGATACTCTCTTGTTCTTGAGAGTTCTGTCAAACTGACACATGAATTAACCAAATAATGCATCTTGGACCCTTCTGAAATGCAGTCTGTTGGGTCTCAACGACAACTGGTCATAATACTCCCAAACTAGTATAAGTGAGCGATCACCCTTGGTAGAAAGACCTAGAAAGTGTCTAAGTGATGCTGCCAAGTATACCAAATATGAATTCATGAAGAAGGTCATGGTGGTAGGAACTGCTGCAAGTTGTTCACACAAGGCATCACTGATGAATTCTCCCCATGAAATGTGATGTGATTGTCGTATGAACATGATGAACTGATACATCCATGGCTCAAAGACATTGGAATGCTCAAGGCCCATCATTCTGCTGAGAAGGGTTATGGTGTCTCCTATCTCCCATTTGAAATCATAGCGGTACAACTTCGCCCACCTTGAGCAGGAGGCTCATGGCTCTTGGATCCACCTATTGATGTGTCGCTTGCAATCTTTTTCCCTCTTCACATAATACTCCGCTGCACTTTCTTTGGAGATTTCCATATAAATAGGTGCATGAGGCATTCTGAAGACCTTCTCGATCATATATGCATCAAGATGGATTATAGCTTCACCATCATCATTTTTGATGACTCTTGACACTTTGTCAAAATGATCGGCGCATGCAAGAACGAACTTAGGTTCTAGGGCAACCACTGGGAAAGAAGATGCATGGTGGATATGGTTGTCCAACAGCCACTGCAAGTTATTATCCTGTGGATCTTCTACCCTTTTGACAAATTCTGACATATCAACGTGCCCTATTTCCATGTCTCTGATGCGATCTAAAGGAGAAGAAACCTGGGAAGGTGCAACCTCGTTTTGGTATTTGTCACATTTGTATTTCATCTTCTTTGGAGTTGGAGATGCTGGCAAATCTGACATTGATTGTGAACCTGGAATACTGTGATGAAGACTTGAAAGAGTTAAGGCAACATCATAGTCAGCTACAAATATCATTCTTCCTTCTCCAAACGGGTAAAACTTTGATTCTTGAACTTTATGATTTTGTGAGAGGAAGAGGGGAAATATGTAGAAATGGGAAAATCTTGACTTTGACCAATTTCGAATCTTGGGAGAATTTTCGCAAGTATACAAGTTAGAAAGGACATACATGCAATCGGGGTTTTAAAACCTGAATACAAGTACACTTGTAAATTCACAAATGGAAAAATGGACAGAAAATGAGATTTTGACTTGCGAAAAATGACGGAAATGGAAAGTACGGATATGGGGAACATGAATGGATAGAAATGGGAAAATCCGAGAAAGTCATTTTCATGAAAATGGGAAGAACTCTTCAACATGTAATCCAGTTTTCAAAACCCGAAATTGCAAGGGAGGGGTATTTCACACTTTTCAACTTGGAATTTCAACCAAAAATGGTTAAATTCCTTAACCGTAGGGGAAGAACGAGAATTTTGACAGAACTTGTAATCGGGATTGAAAATCCCGAATATAAGTAAAGAGGGAAAATTTAGGGAAGAACAATGCAATTCAAAAATTGCATACCAAGGGAAGAATTCTCTCACAAAAATCAATTTTTGGGGGAAGAACAACACATTTCAAAAATGCAACTAAGAAAGAAAACCAAGAGAGAAAGAAAATAATAAAAAGAAGGAAAGAAAGGAAAGAGAACATACCTTTCTTCAAACTGAAAATGCCTCTTCAAGAAATGCAACCAATTCTTGGAAAGAAGAAGGAAAACCAACAAATAGAAGCAATCCGCAATGCCAAACCCTTAACATGTTTTTGCAAAAATGCCCCAAATTGATAAATGAAGCAGCAATTCCAAACTTGGAGAACCAAAATGCCAATGAGAGAGCACACCCAAGAGGATCGGAACAAAACGCCTAAGGAGGAGTAGAAGAAATAGTGACAAGTGTTTGCAAAACATGGCCAAAGGAATCACATGGAGAAAAATGTGGCCACCATTTGCATCTTCAATGGCATCAATAAATAGCTCAAAACTCCTCCCAAACTCCATGCCTAGGTGAGAGAGGGCAAAATGATTTAGGAGATTGCAGCTTGTTGGAGATTTAATCAACCAAAATGTGGCATTAAAGAAAAACGTGATTGCTGATCTAGAGCAAAAAACCAGTCAATGCAACCTCCATATGGCGTGAAAGGTGTCCAAGAATGCATGAAAATAGGATGCAAGCCAAAACGCCTTCCTCCTCCAACAATTTCTCCACAAAAATTGCCTTGAAATGGTCAAAAACCATTTTTCCTTGCATTTCGGGTTTATTGGAATAAAAGACAAGTTCGATTTTGCATTAGGGAATGAAAATCGGGTTTTTGGGAGAGAATAACAAGTTTCAATTTCACTTTTTCCACTTACAAGGCAAAATCGGGATTTATAAGACAAATAGAAAGTTTAAAATTCACTTTTTCACTTACCAAGCAAAAATTGGGATTTTTTAGACAAATGACAAGTTTAAAATTGTCAAAAATGCACTTGCAAGGCAAAATCAGGTTTTTTGGAGAGGAATACAAGTTTTAATTACTTGTAAAAGGGAAATAAAATCCCTACAACAAGTTAGAAATACTTGCACATATGTAATGGGGATTTAAAATCTTTATTACATGCAAATACCATTAAAGTAGGGGTTTTTAGACCAAACTGCAAGTTTACTTGTAATTGAGCCAAAAAATCCCTATTTTAACTAAACAAGACCAAAAACAACAAAAAAGATAAAAACAACAAAGGGCAAATTTAAAAAAAATTACAAGTAACAACTTTTAAATAAAAGTGCACATGTAATAAGTCAAAAATTCCCCTACAAAGACCAAAACAATGAATATCATTAAAACTTGTAGTTTGAAGAAAATTCTCCACCTGCAGTCAAGATTTTAAAACCCGAAATTGAAGGAAAGATATAGCAAATGAACCCAGAATTTGACGAAATTCGAAATGCAATTCGAGGATGGACTGAGGATTAAGCCAGTCCAAGGATTAGTCAAAATTCTGCCTTGAGAAGCATGCAATAGAGTAAAAATTTTCATTTTTTCACAAAAAATTCATGTAGTAGTCCTTCATTTTTGGAAACAAAAATGAGGACAACACCATTCCGGTACGGAAAACGTCTTCGGAGGTTGTTTGTAACTTTCTCAATGAAAATATCTTGGTTCGATTTGGAGTTCCGCTAAAAATTGTGGTTGATAATCCCACTAATTTCTCTTCTGTTGAGATTTCATTATTCTGCTATGATCATGGGATATCCCTCTCTCATTCTTCTAATTATTATCCTCAGGGAAACGGTTAGGCAGAATCCAGCAATAAAAATCTTATAAATATTATGAAGAAATTAGTGAGTGAAAATTTCAAAGATTGGCATAAAAAATTGTATGAAGCTCTTTGGACCGATCGTACATCACCAAAAAGAGCTATTGGGATGTCACCATTTGAATTGGTCTATGGTGTAGGAGCACATGTAGCACTTCCTATAAAAATTGCAGCTACTAAGCTACAAACTGTCATTGAGGATGCTTAATTTCAAGATTCTCTGGAAAAATGGATTATGCATTTGATGAGGGTTGATTAGGAAAGAGACAAGTTAGTAGACCGGATAACAAAGCATAATATGAGGGTGAAGGAGATATTTGACAAGCAGTCTAGGCCATGAAAATTCATGATAGGTGATCAAGTATAACTCTAAGACAGAAGAAGGGAACCAAAAGGAGCACATGCGAAGTTCGAATCGCTCTGGAAAGGACCATTCTTAATTCATGAGGTAAAAGGGCCAAATTCATTCAAACTTGCATATCAGGATGGTTTTGTTCTTCCCCTGTCTTATAATGGACAGGATTTAAAATTATATCAATTATAAACAGGAGTCCCTTGTAGGTCCTGTATATAAAATTTTATTGTGTGTAGTTAGTCATTGGTTTTGTTTTCTTGTGTTTTGGTCCTTTCTTTTCGTAGACTTGTTTACGGAACCAGAGATTCTAAGTTCATGTCTTGGTCCTTTACACTCCCAGTCCCCAGTCAGAGCCAATGTTAGTCCACACTTGTATTATATCTTTTTCGCGTTCTTCAAATTTTTTCCCTTTGCAATTTTTCTTGAATTGAACCTCTCGCTTGAACCTTTCTAGCATTTCAAGGTTCAAGTTCAAGCGCGGTATGTGGTATAAAGACTTTTGTTTTTAATAAGGCGCTAAAGGTCTTGGTAGTCATAGTTCATTGAACTTGAACCGTGAACCATCCTAGTGGTTCAAGGTTCGCGGTTCAACATGTTAAAGCAAGTCTTGTGTAAGTCATATAACAATAATGGGTAAGCTTAGGCATGTTCGTATGTTTTGCACTAATGATGTTTTGAACTACTTTTCAAAGGTTTCAAGGTTCACAGTTCAACATGTTAAAGCAAGTCTTGTGTAAGTCATGTTTTATAATGGGTAAGCTTAGGCATGTTCGTATGTTTTGCACTAATGTTGTTTTGAACTTGAACCTTTGAACTACTTTTCGAAGGGTTCAAGGTTCAAGGTTTGAGGATCGATGACTTTGGAGATAAAGTGAACAAGTGTCAGCATGTAGGGAATATTTTGGATTTAAAAGATGAACCTTGAGAAAATGAATTGTGATGAAAATCCGTACTAGGAAATAATCATTCCAAGTAAGGATATGAAGGGGAAAAGACTTGTTATTAATAAACTGTCAGAATTTAATCTTTTTAGCATGATTTGGTACGGATGAGTATGCAGTTTTCAAATCATGACGAATTGTGAGACCAATATTTTAGGCTAGTCCCTAATATTTGTTTTATTTAAAACAAGTTACTTGCCTTTATTATTTGCCCAATTTGGTAAGTAGAAGATTAACACAGGCGGTATTTCTTGCTCCCGACTCTGTAAATTCTCAGTTCTGCATGAAAGGTGAGCTCAAGTTCTTCCTCTTTTCCTGTTGGTTTTCATACATTGAAAGTGTTATTTGATACTCCAGTCGGTTCAGTCAATTCTTCTTGTTGTGCATTTTTTTATTGCAAAGCTAAAATGAGACCGAATGTACCTCAAATTGATCAGAAGTCTTGGTTAGTTGGCTCCTTGCCTAACATAGAGGATACTTTTCTACCATCAGTAGACTTAGATGAATTCCATGAAAGAGTGCAGAATTCTGTTGGTTCCCCTTTGATGCGGAAAATTTTAGATAGTGGGTTGGTAGAAGCTGCAACATTTCCTCGAGCTGTTTCATGTCTAGAAGTAGTTTTGGAATGTATGAGCATATATGATACTGTGGAGAGGTGTATAAGGGATGCAGAGGGTAAGGTTTTGCTTACAATTAGTCAGGAGGTTATTACCACCGTAATGAAAATACCAGAGAAGGAGCAATATGAGGACTGGACGGTATGCAAGTCGCAAGGACTTTTCTCTGAGAAGAAGTCATGTTATAGGAGTGTCATTGCTAGAAATTGGTTACTGAAATTTTAAAAGGGGGGTTCTAGACTGCCAAGCCCATTAACTCGAGAGCATTTGATTCAGGAAGTAAGGGATATAGTCATTTTATTACATAGAATGCGAGGAAATCAAATAGCCTTTTATTAGGAGATACATAGATTGAGTAGAGTTAATTGCGAAAAGAATGCATGAGGTTTTAAGTTGTTTTGGTAACAAAAATTTCTATATGTCCTCTTTCCTCATATATTGTTTAGCTTGCACCCGTCAATGGGTAGGTCTGTAACACGAAACTTGGTAGAATGATATGAGGATATATGAATATTACCCGCATTTGCAACAACACAGGGTCACTAAAAATTATTACAATTCATAATATTTTCCTTGGAAGGCTTGTGTTTGAGTTGAAAGGATATATTCATAATAGATTAACTAAGGAAGCCATGTAGTTTATAAACATATATGGCAGCTTCTATATTCAGTTCTCCAGGTTCACTTATTTGAGGGTTGGTGGTTTTGAAAGAGAACCCTACAAATTGCTGAGATATGTCTTTGACAGGAAAGTGCTAATTGAAGTGTGCAGGCAACTTGCTCATATAGATAAGAAATATGGGGAAGAATGCCAAACAGGGGTTTCTTTTCCCATTGAATTGACATATTACACTTGTAACAGTGTTTCAGATGATTTGAATTTATAATTAGAGTTCAAAAGGTTCAACTTTTTAGTTGTATTTTCCTGCACTGAGTTTGATATTAAAGGATTTGCAATGACCCACTTTACATTCAGGGAGAATTTTCAACATGTACCCAATCTAGAAGACTTTTGGGTGGATTGTGTGGATGAGTATGAAGTCCGCATAAGAGCTCACTTAAGACTCACAGTGCAACAAATTAGGGATTGTGGTCTGAAGATAAACACTGGAAATATTGTCGATGATGAAAATGATTTGCTTGATTCCCAATTTGTTGATGATAGGCAGCAAGGAGTAATACCAGAGATTGACTAGAAAAAAGATGAGGAAGAACAGATTCAAACCAAGACATTCTTGGTCATTCGAAGAACAGAAAAGTGGCTTAAAGAGCAAAGACTGAGTAGAAGCTCAAGAAATATTCAACCTCACCCATTGAGGTCCTGGTATCTAATTCTCTTGTCCCATCTTGTGTTGCAGGTTCACAGAAATAGGGAAAAGGAGGACAGAGCAAAAATAGTGCAAATCAAAGAGGAGACAAATTATGTCAGAATCACCTGCTCCAGAGCAAGGGGCGAAAGACAATTCTTGCCTGTTGATAATGTGATAGTTGACCTTGAGATGGATACCACCTCAATTGATTTGAATAAAGAACAACAAGGACTGGCTGATGAGGGCAATAATCAGAAAGAGCAAGAAGCCTTAAATGCAATTACTATGTTGATAGTAAGGGATGGAAAAGAAATTGGAACTGATCCAAATAAGTCTCAAGTTCCTTTAGGACCAATATGGTTAGGAAACATGTTAAGTAGCGAGAAGAGAAACATTGTTCTAGCCTCAATTCCAATAGAGGACAAACTCGTAAAGCGAAGAAGTCAAAAACTATGTCAAAAATTGATTTTGATGTAGATAGTGGGAACTGGATTGCAGAGATAGCACATCCATTGATAGATGAAAAGACAGAAAACCCTACAGCTTGGGACTTTGCTGTTGAAAAGATAAATATTGGAACTGCTTCTTGAGCTACAAATATTCTTCATCTTGAGGCTTCAACAAAGAAGAACATAACTAGGACTTAGAAAGATGAGAAAGATAAGCATCAGATGAAAGAAATGTTATGAAGGATGGTAGAGTATATTGAGGCAATTAATGATTTGAACCCTCAACCTTTATCACAGACTCCAATTTCATTTGATCCTAAGTCCCCTGCAAATCAAAAGACTCTAAAACAAATACAAAAATGCAGGTTGATCACATAAACTGTGATGGAGTGGTTAGAAAGAATTCTAAAGTCTGGTGCAGAATACTTTATTAATTTAAGCAGAGTATATGATGGGGCGATACAGGTGATGAAGGAGTTGGAGGTCGAAATCATCAATTGGAAAAATGGGGAAGCTAAATGGGCATCAAAAGCTACACAGATGCTAGAAGTGAAAATTTATGGAGTAATGAAGTTTCTTGTTGAAAAACCTGTGGTAGGCTTGGATGATAGCATTTTATATGTTTGTCAGAGGAACATTGAATGGATAAATTCCTTGATAAAACAGGCTTATGAGGAATTCGCAAAGCTGGTAAATCAACTTACAGAATTAGTTACCTCCATGAGAAACGAACTTATGTGCATTGGGATAAAATGTCTGAAAGATGATGGAAGATTCCTTGAGATGATTGAGGTTATAACATAATCATTTAAAGGCAAAATAAGTTATGTGAAAGAAGCTAAGGGTTTAGTTCTGGATGACTTAAGTGTCATTGCTAAAATTGAATCACTCATGTTTTTATGCATTGGACATTTGGATAGTCACTCCGACAAAGTTGCACAAGTTCACAGGAAAAAAGAAGTCTAGAAGCAATGAATGGCACACATGGGATTGCCTCATAATACAACCATTCAACACTTTGCCGCTGCTCATGTGGATTGGAAGAAATTAGCAATTACTAGAACTGCTTAGTAATGTTTTCCATAGATGATAGGTCATGTTCACTTGTTAGTTGCAAGATGGTTTGATTTTTGTTTAAATATTGGTTCCACTGACTTTGTGGGGCGGAAATTTTTGGCTTTTCGTGTTTCCCATTATAACCAATCATTAGGTTGTGGCTATATAACTATGTTTTTGAGACTTTGGAAAGGTCCGAAAAACTGTGATTTTTCAAGCAGCAAACAATATCTGTTTTTCTGTGAATTTCTTTAAACTGGAATGATTGATTTATTAATTAAAGTGATTATGGTGTGCAGTTTTTGAATCTATGTTTAAAGATTGGTGATCTTTCTTGAGAAATCTGCTATGTGCATGATATCATTTTTTTATCACTTAATTCTATGTTTTCAAAATTTATTGTTATTTTTAATTGTTAGCAGATTCATTGTGGATTGAGTTGTGTTGATCCCCCTTGTCCTGTGAGGCATGAGAGAGTATCAATCAGAATCAATACTACTATGCATTTTCTTTGCTCTAAATTTATGAAATGAACATGTGTGAGAAACAAAGTTTGTGAGCTCTTATTTAATCTTCAAAATATTCTCTTTGTTTTATGTTGAAGGCATTCCTTTGTGTTGATGGATGAATTCTAAAGCCTTTCTATGCTTTCTGGTTAAAAGCATCTTCACTTCAAAGGTTTTCTTTGTAAAATTCATTGCAAATCATATGAGGAGCTGCCATCTAATGCAGAGAATGGATTTTGATTAGTTCATCCAACTATTGGTTTATTTGTGGCCTTTCATTAAGGGGTGTACAAGAGTCATATTACTATTCAGAGAAAACAAATATTACAATTTCAAGAAAGGAACAAATATGTTAACCAACAACGTGGAAACCCAAATGGGAAAAACCATGGTGGGGATTGGTACCCACAATAATTTGTACTCTTTCAAAGTATGCCCTATTAGGAGCTTACAATATGCCCAGTTATGAGTAGACCCTATTAGGAGTCACCCGGTTAAGGGATTTACCTATCACTCTAGCTAGGAGCTTAATGATCTGTTAGGATCAACCTGGTTAGAGAATTTAAACACTCTTTTGTAAGCTGTCCTATTAGGGGACTTAGATGGAAAAGGCCTGTTAGAAACTACCTGGTTAAGGGATTTATGCTATTGTAACTGTTAAAGAACAACAATGAAAAATGATCTGTTACTTTGCACTTTCAACTTGCTAAATCAGATCTAGTTATGCTTCACAGTCTGCAACACTCAAAAAAATCTATATCTTCTCTTGGACAGGTTAACTCATTCTCCTAATGCCACTGACATAGAAAACATCAGTTGTGTCACCCTAAATAGCCATCTCAACTAGGTTGGCCACAAAACCCTAATTACATCTTGAATTTACAATACAAATCATAAGAGATCATCACAGATCGTCATACAGATCATTACAACACATTAAAATGTAATATCAACTGTTGGTTGATCATAACCCATCACAAAAATCTGATATGTATCCTCAAAACACTCTACTAAGTGTTTCATTGATTCCCAAGAAATTCATTCTCCAAATGCGCCAAAACATCTTTCAAACTCATCACGCGGTTTGTGTCGTGTTATCATCAACACGTGAAATTGATGTAGATCATCTCCAAAACATAAATCATTACTGGTTGAGTGAATTCATCACTGGTCCTAAAACACTACTAAAACCTTAGCACAACCCCATTGAAAATTCAAAACATGCCTTTCGGTAATCAACATAGGATGCGGTTCCGATCACATACACAAATCTATCATGAAAGATTATGTCTAAAACTACAAGTCTCCAACCATCACCGATTTACCTATTCCATCAAAATATTTTCTTTTACCGGTTGAAGTCGTAATTCTCAGTCTTGTCAGTAAACCCTATCATACTTACAAATTCTAAATCCGGTAGACCAAAATATTTATCCAACAAGTCAGACATCAAAGTTCATCTGTAACCATCATCAAACATTAATTGACATAGGTTGCCATCAATGACAATAGAAATAACTGATCATGTCATCACCATTCTTCTACCGGTACAGTCATCAACTCATCTTCATCAGTTATGCCAATCATGCCAACAATCTCCCTCTTTGGTATTGATGGCAACACCAACTCCAATCAGTTATACAATCATATATGCCAATCATCTGCATCTTAGCATCTGTCGGTCTCTGCATCTACCGGTATTCATCTAAGGATAAAGAACATCATTTTTGCTATGTATTATTTCATTTTATGTGTGTGCTTTTACCTTTAGAAGATTTGCCTCTCAACCTATTCATGTCCCTTACCATTTTCGATCTTGCTTATCTTATCCATATCCTATCACCGTCCATACACTCTTTTTTGTCCCTTGATCTTGATCTGACATAAGGACATAAAATTGAAAAACATAGTTTCAAAACCTCTTGACATGACCCTCATGTCATGCCATTGCTTTATATTGTCACATCCCATCACATAATAGTCCTTGGGAATTGAATCTGTTTTATCTCCATCATAAATGGCCTCTATCTTCCTTCTATCCACCAACATTTCAGCAAGCTTATTTATTTGTTTGTCATATTCCTTGCCTTGCTAGACACTGAGGGAAAATTAATGCAAATATGATCTTGGAAAACAACTAAAAATTAGAAAACGTCTTTAAAAAAATCACTAAAAATTGCAAAATATCCTGAAATAACATAAAAAAATTGAATACGAGCCTGAAATAATGACAAAATTAATTTATAAAATGTCCTGAAATAATCCCTAAAAATTGAATGTCCTAAAATAATACAAAAAACAATCATAAAAACGTCCTAAAATAATCCCTAAAAAATTAAAAACATCTTGAATTAATCCAAAAAATTGTAAAATGTCCCGAAAAAAGTACAAAAAATCAAAAAGCTCGAAAAAACCCTAAAAATTGGAAAAAATAAAAAATCCAAAAACAATCACTTTTCATGTCATTTTGTCAATAAATTGTCCCTTTTGTACATAGACAGACATTTTAGCAAACAATCAAATAGGATACTTAAAACATTACGCTTAATGAAATCATGCATCAACAGATGAACTATTCAACTAACCAAACATTCAAACTGATCAAAATTGTATTATCAACCAAACAACATCAAATTCATTGGTCCTTGTCAACATTATCATGGGTCTTATATAGGGTGTGGTATACTCGAAACTGGACTGACTCCTATCTTAGATGGGGTACTACATTCCTTGAAACCCAGACTGCATGATCATCCTATCACCACAACATTGTCACTTTTGACAAGGAAGATCAGAATGTTTGTTTGACTTGTTTGAATTTGTGAGTCTTATCTGTAGTGTCCACCCTTGGTTTGACTTATTTTGACTAGAGTTGACTTTTATATTATGCTTGATAGACTTATCTAGACTATATTTGATGATTTGGATGATGATTACTCATGTGCTTCAGTGACTTATTATGGATGTTAGACACTATTGGACATGTGGTATTTTGATTATCTATATGGATGTTGGTACTATCATGTTTGATCATGTGATTTGATGATATATGTACTCGTCGGATTATATATGCTCACTATATGATGGATTATTGATAGATTAGATTTATCATGGTTGTTGGTGTAAATAATTATTCATCTTGGATATTATTACACCTTACTTAAGTTTACTTAGGTACATGCATTTCATAGTAGTTTGGGTATGAGACACTTGGGTGTTTGTGCCATATTGGGATAGTGTGTGTAGGAGAATTTCCACCTTTTATGGTGTGATCTTGTTGTTACACTCCACATTCAGTGGGTGATCCACCTCATGTGGAATATTATATTGTTTCTCCTACCTACCCACACCTATTTCCTACCTACCCTTGTTTTTTATTGAGCCACATGTCATTTTTGTGTGCTCACATATCCATATAGCCTTGCCTATATAAGCAGGTTCATATTTACAATGATTGATGATCCAGTTGATCAGTATTTTCATCTTGATAGAATATAGTTTATTTCTATCATATATTTTGTTGTCTCTTATTTATGCTTTCCATTGCCTCTTGATCTTGGAAAAATTTCACATGGTATCAGAGCTGGTCCATGTCTCACATGGTATCAGAGCCATTAGAGTGTCATTGGTTTGCTAATTGAGAGAAATTTGATGCTATTTGGGGTTGTGTATTTTGTAGTTTTCTATTGTAGGTTTTTATTGAAGCTTGATGGGTCAAATCTGAGATTACCATTGGATTTAGGAGGTCCCAGAAAGTCATTTTTTCCTTTTGTTTCATCAAAATTGGACTTCAAAGGCAAAATCTAGAGGCATTTGAATTTTGACGCTGTGGCGGAAATTTTCCAGAAATTATAATTTTGCAGGCAATTTTCAAATAGCTATATCTCACTCATTCGAACTTGTTTTTTCGAACAATTTTTTTTGTTTTGGGGTAGAATTTTGTGATCTATATAGTGGTGTAGAAGTTTTCTGATTTTTAGATATAGGTTTTTCAGAAATCACGAAATCCCATTTTTTACAACTTTGGAGGCTTCGTTGGGGCTCATATGGACTCCTTTTCAGGTGCTGTTTTTTTTGAAAGTGCATATTTTTTCATCTACTTTCATAATCTGCCATCTGTTTGCAGTGATTTTTAGTAGAAATTGTACTTTTAGTATTTGGCCATTTTTGGCATATTTGGTACTTGCATTTTGCTTGGATCTCAGTTTAGATCACTAGGAGTATTTGTTGAAGTCTCTTAGATCTCATTTTGAGAAGTTGTAAATTGAAATCAGAAGTCCACTTTGCCTTGTTTTACAAGTGGCCCATTGTATACGCAATAAGTATAAAGTGCCAAAATCACCATTTTGGGGGGTTTCTTGATTGAGTATTTTGGGGGGGTGTTTTGTGTGATTGTGCCTCTCTCTATCTTGTGTTTTTTCATTTTGGCGCTATGGGTTCTCCTAAATTTCCACTTTTAACTCCTCATAATTATGCATCATGGAAAATTAAGGCATGGAGTAAACTAATGGAAAAGGGACTCATTCATTATGTAAATGAAACTCTTACAGCACCACCTGATCCTAATGCTCAAATTGAATGGCTTACTAAGAATGATATGGCACTTGGAACTCTTAGAAAGTATGTATCAGATGACCTCATTTTTCACATTGATAAGTGTACAACAATTAAAGAGGCTTGGGATATTTTTAAGAAATTGTATGGTCAAGTTGATGAGATTAAGGGCTACAAGCTTGATAGTGAACTCACAACTTTGGATCCCAAGGATTTTGATACAATCCAAGATTATGTCACAAAAGCAACTGAGCTAAGAGCAAAGCTAAAGGATTGTGGAATTGACAAAAAAGATGCTCAATTGGTTTATAACTTGTTGGACAAGCTTCCTTCAGAGTATGCAGCCTTTGTATCTAGCTTTCACACCCATAGGTTAGCTCAAGGTTCCTCATACACTTCTCCCTCATTTGATTCATTCACGGAGATGTTGATACTTGAGCAATCTAAGTTGACCACAATGGGGATTCTCAAATTTTCAAAGTCACAAGCTTTGGTGGCTAACAAAGGGAATCAAAGTAATCAAGGAAAAGGCAAGAATCAAAAGCAACCTAAGTCTAAACCACAACAAGATGGAGCACAATCTTCCTCTCCACAACAAGGTGATTCACCATTCTCACCTAAGAGGAAATCATACAAGGACAATCTTTTTTGTGGATATTGCAAGAAGTCAAGACATGATGAACATCATTGTTATAAGAAGGATATTGATGAGTTGAAGAATCTTCTTAAGAAGAATAGAATTAAACTACCTTCTAGAATGTCTACATTAGCTTCTTCTTCCAAGGATAAAGGAAAGGATCACTCTTTTGGGACAGATAAAGGAAAGGGACAAGCTCTTTGTGCTACTACAAGTCATGATTCAGGGAGATGGCTTTTAGATTCAGGGGCTTCTCATCATATGGCATCTTCGCAGTCTATGTTTTCTACATTTGAACCTGGCCACATGCCACAGATTTTGATGGGCAATCATACATACATGGATGTGATTGGGAAAGGATCTATTGCCATTGGGGATAACTCCTTCAATGATGTGTTGTGTGTACCCCACTTGACAAATAATCTTCTTTCCATCTATCAAATCACACATGGGGCAACTAGGAAAACTATGGAGTTCACACTTGATTCAGTTATCATTAGAGACTTGGAGAGTGGAGCTATCATTGCGACTGGGGTGGTTGATCATTCATATCGGTTGTACTCTTTTTTAGATTTTGGTCCTATTGATGAGGTTGATTCTTCTTATGTTGATGATTCAGATTTTGAGGAGAAATTTGGGCATTTGAACTTGGGGATTCTCACATATGAACTCATTCTTGAGCCTTGCATTTCATCTCCTTCTATTGATATCACACCACCTATTGCACCTGATGATGCAATTAGTGTGACATTTTTGCCTTCTTATGATTCAGTGCAGCAAGATATTCATTGTCTTCCAGCTTTAGATTCAAGGGATGATTACTTGAAAGACATTGCAGGTTTGTTTGTGGAATCCTACATTGCAGATTTGGGAGATATCATTCATGACATTCATCTTCTCTTTGATGAAGATGATCCTTCTTTGATTGTTGCGAGGGAACACTCTGAACCTCTTGTTCATTCTCTACATGATCATTCTTTTGAGGTTGACATGATTGTGGATACTTATGTACAGTAGTTGGAGGAGGTCTCTTTATCTTTTGAGGAGACATGTGAGTCTTTGGATATTGTTCTACATTCATCTCCACTAGATCTTGGAGTGCCTTTTTTAGCAATGTGGCACAGTTTACCACCTTTGGAGGGGGTACCTTTTAGCATTGACATGGGGACACTTGAGCAGTTTTCAGAGATTTCCTTCATCATGATTATTTTTTCTCCATCTTCCTTTCATGGTTGGGGAGACTTTTTGGATCCACCTTTGGTTTTGTTTCTTTATAAGAGGAGGAATGTGGTTCGACGTTCATGGAGCAGTTTCTTCATTCATCTTCAAGCTTCTATCATTGGTGCAGATTCCAAAATGAGGGGGGGCTTCCTAGTCTCTCTTCTTCTTCTTCTTCTTTCACATGGGGGGGACTTTTTCCTCACATGGGGTTTTGCCCTTCACATACTTCTATGAGAGTTCTTTGTATCTAGTTTTCATCTCTCTTTTGGGGGAGGGTTTTTTCCCATTGGGTTTTTCTCTCTTTCCCCGCTTTGTGAGAGATTTCCTTGCATTGGTTTTCATGCATTTGCATTTGTACATGGGTACCTAACATGGCCTTGTAGCCGAGACTCATCTTGCATTGCTTAGTTGCATTGTAGACTTAAAGTGCATTCCCCTAAGTTGCACTTAAGGGGGGGTGTTGGTGTAAATAATTATTCATCTTGGATATTATACACCTTACTTAAGTTTACTTAGGTACATGCATTTCATAGTAGTTTGGATATGAGACACTTGGGTGTTTGTGCCATATTGGGATAGTGTGTGTAGGAGAATTTCCACCTTTTATGGTGTGATCTTGTTGTTACACTCCACATTCAGTGGGTGATCCACCTCATGTGGAATATTATATTGTTTCTCCTACCTACCCACACCTATTTCCTATCTACCCTTGTTTCTTATTGAGCCACATGTCATGTTTGTGTGCTCACATATCCATATAGCCTTGCCTATATAAGAAGGCTCATATTTATTGTATGCAACAATGATTGATGATCCAGTTGATCAGTATTTTCATCTTGTTAGAATACAATTTATTTCTATCATATATTTTGTTCTCTCTTATTTATGCTTTCCATTGCCTCTTGATCTTGGCAAAATCTCACATGGTATCAGAGCTGGTCCATGTCTCACAATGATTTTGATGATGATTATGATTACTCTAACCCTACCTCATGATTACATTTGATGAGATGTGTTTGACTATTGTTTGACTGTCTTCGTGATAGAGACGATTCCACATCACTCATTGCGAGCGAGATGTGTCATCGCGATTCTCTATCACTTGCTTGCTATATATATGTATATGTATATGTGATATTGTCATTTTGTGGTTGCAAGACTTTGCAGGTACCAGACATCGACTCCACCTGGCTTCACAAGTCTGAGCATGTCTTTAGTTCCAATGGCTTATGTGGTTAGGAGATGGCATGAGTTTCCCTTCACATACTCTAGGTCTAAGTTGTTCACTGTGAGTAGTCAGCGTCTTGGCATAATTTGTCTTGTCAGTTAGTAAGCTTGGTCTTCTTCGTATTGTGAGTTCGGTTTATGTCGGTTGATCTACTTGATTATGTTAGAGTAATTATGTGGCTCTTGATGTGTGGTTTTATATTTAGTAATGTTTATTTTAATGTATTTAATTTATTAGTTTTGAATATTTAATTATTTGGCATTTATATTTATTTGATAATTAACGTTTATTGATTTTATGATTATTTAATATTTGGTAAGCTTTGTCGTTGTTTAATATTTATTTTTATATTTGTGATTTAATCTTTAATGGTATTTGATTATTTAATTATTTATTTGACTTTCTATGGTTTAGTATTTATTTGATAACTTGTATTTATTTGGTTCTTTATTTTATTTTATTAGCTTTTGGTTTATTTAAATTTTAATCCCCATTCGGATTATTTATTTATAGCTTATGTTTATTTAATAGTTTGACTTTTGTTTCCTAAGTGGGGTGTATGAACACATTAAATTAAAATAATAATAAAACATTCCCACTTAGCTGGATAAGTATATTTTATATTAACTTTACCTACCCTTTACTCTCATTGGCTAAATTAAAAATGGGAGAATAAATTATAATATATGGTGGGTTGGTAAAATATATTCCAAAATGGAATATTTTGATTGGCCGAGACTAAGGCTAGGGTTTTTGGATTATTGTTGCTTTTTATTTTCCTTACCGTGATGGTTTTCGGGTTGGCTATTTTTTGGAAATTTTTCCAACAAGCATTCTTCCTTGGTTTTGGATTTCTTTTACTCTTGGTTTTGGCTAAAGCTTGGTTGGATTTTGGTTTGGCTTGTGGGAGCTCTTCTTTAGCTTCATTCCATTACTTCAAGTTGTAGGTTGGATTTCTCTACCTTTGCATTTTGATTTTAATGGTTTCTCTGTGTATGCATTGTGCCTGCAAGTGTTTTGGGCTTGGGTTGAAATATTATGCTATTCTATTATTTTAATATTGTTGAAGATTAATATTAGGGGAAGAAATTTTATGTTGTAAGAGTTTTCATATGGTTGCTAGAGAAATATATTTGGATTTTCCTATGAATGCCGTTTTCTTGGCTCTGTGAAATTCTTGTGAAAATCTCTAGTGATATATCTTTGTTTGTATGGGAAGTTGAATGGATAGTTTTCCCCTTTGTGAGTCTTTCAGTTTGTGAGTGTTTGGATTTGGTTTCATTAGTTTCTCTGGGAGTTTTGCATTGGTTCTGTATGTATTTTTCCGTGAAGAAATTTTGATTGAATCTTGAGTTATAGTCTGAATTTATTTACCTTGTTTATACCTATGTATTCCTTGTTTCTGGGCATCTCTATTCATGTATTTTTTTATCCCTTTGGTTAAGTGTAGATTTTATTATTTTACTTGTAAGATTTCTAAGTTTTTCATAAGAAATATGTAAGTGTGTTGTTTCTGTAAAAGCGTTGTTTAAATGTGTATAAGCGTTATTTTGTTTTGTGTTTGCGTTGTTCTACACAACATAAACATTGTCTTAAAAGGCGTAAGCGCAAATCTAAGAATGAATGCGATGTCTTAGGATATGTATGTGTGATTCTGAAAATGTTTGCGTTGTCCTATAGAATGAAAGTGTTGGTCTATTAGACATAAGCGTTGTTCTATGGGATAAAAATGCTAAACTGTTTGTGTTCTGTGTTTTCTCAGTTTTGGTCATTTTTGAGGTATTGTCCTGAGTTGATTTTTGTACCAGAGGCTTTATTTGAGGTCTGCTAATATTTTCCAGTTTTGGGTTTGATCATTTTTGATGAATATTTATGGTTTTAAGTATATTTACTTCTCTATGTCATTTTGGATATTTTAGACTCTCTCCCATGTTGATAAGCCATAGATGTTTGAGATGATTATTATATTGTTTTGGACTAGCATGTGAGTAGGCCTTGTTGTGATGTTATCTTTTATTTGATGGCAGCATTTGATGGCTTGATATGTCTTTGTTTATTGCTGGCCAAGAGGCTCATTTTGCTATATTGAGGTTGTTGTAGTCTTGCATATGTTGTGAGAGTATGTGTGGAAGTTATTGGCTGCATTGTGTGTTATTTTCATGTGTTTACTTTGGTTAGAGCCTCTTGTGATTTATTGTTGGGCCATGTTAGGAGGAGTGGGCTTCCTTGTGATGATCGGGATCACGAGAGATAGGCTTGCACGAGGTTCCTTGTAAGGATGCATGAAGTTTAGACCACTAGGCCACATTGGAGTTTTCCATGATTTGTAAATAAGTGATAACCTAATAATTGATGGTTTGGGTAGCTAGATTAATTAATAAGATGATTAATTGATTTGAGCCTCATGATTTAGTCCTAGGGAGGATGTTTTAGGATAAGCATGAGAAGTTCGTGAAGATGGTAAGCTAATCTCCCTTAGTCTCTCATAGGTTGAGATGGCTCCACATGTCCATCAGGCTAGTGCCTTATGTTATCATGTTATTATGTTTTGAGGATGGCATGTGTTGACACTCCACTCCTACATGTGTTTCCCCTTTATGATTATGATTATGCTTATTGGATGCATTTATGTCTTGATGAGTTTTATGCCTTTGGGAGTTCATTCTTGTTGTATTGTGTGAGTTCTTGCTTGAGAGTCATTTTGTGGTTAGTCTCTTTGGTTAGAGTGTCAGCTTAGTTTTAGAGTGTGTGTTGGGACCTTGTGTCATCTCCTAGCACGGGGGGTGGTTCCTTTGGTTCCACATGGTCAGGTGGTTGGTTCTTTTTATCCATTGGGATGTTCTCTTGGATTCTTCTTGCATGGATGTGGATTCTTCTTCATGATGGACTATGGATGTACCTTGTAGCAGATTTATGTAATGAATAAGATGGAATGCAGGTAATATAATATTCTTGTATATATTAGATGGATTCTTGTAGTATAAGGAGCTATGCTCATGATGTATTTAATGTACTTATATTTGTAAGATGAATTGTAGTTGGAATTAAAATTAAGACATATTTGTAATTATACTATTGTAGAGATGTGATCTTATGAATCATGGATATAAATGGATTATGGTTCGAATAGAATGGATTTGCATTATGGTACAATTGTTTTATCTCATGGAATGTTTAGAGGCAAGCTAGAATGTAAATAATCTTGAAAGAGGAATATTCGTAGATTAATAAATGAATATGTTAGAAGGTGTTAATTAGATCTAGTGAAGATGAATGATTCATATAGATACACTGGTAGAAAGGAGATTATGCATATCATGAGGAATGAGTAATGTTGTAGGTTGCATATCTCATGGTTAGAGAATTAGAATATGATGCATTAAATGAAGATGAAATATACCTATCATGGGTGTAGTATGTTATTATGGTGGTGAATTAAGTAATGATGTTGAAGTACCCTAGGGAAAAGTTAATGATGTTATGTGAATTCCACTTGCATTATTTCATGAAATGAGCAATGATGTATGTTCATATTGGTTAATTGGTTAATGAATGCAAATAGATGGAGATGTTATGTGTTGCATTAGTTGTTATTATATGTTAATTAAGAAAAAATGATCTCAATTCGCTTGTTACTATTTAGTTTCTTTAGGGTATTTTGGCGGGCATTACATTATCTTTCAATGTTTTATCTTTGATCATGTTCCTATGCTACTTGACAATGTCACTAAGTGATTTAGAGTGGTCCAGATGGTTCATGGTCATTTTTTATTTTGTATTTTGTTTGCGGAGTGTTTCGTAGCTTTTTGGGGCAAGTATGTCTTGGGTGTCTGTGATAAGTATGTTCACTTTGTGAACACCACGCATACCTCGACCTTTGACACAATTAATGTCTTAGGATGTCTTGATTCATTCCTTGTTTGTGAAGTGTCTTGTTTACGCAATGGGATTGCATTATCGCCCTGGCCTTCATTGCCATGGTGCACTTATCCGTTTTGCCATATCAAATAAAGGTTCTCACCTACTATTGTGCATTTGTGAAAGCAAGTTTTTCTTCACCACTAACTCTTCTTCATCTAATTCTTGCTTACTAGCACTTCTTCCATTAATCATTGCAATCCTCTTGGTCTAATCTTGGCATTATTGTCAATCAATTGGCCTCTTTTCTAGATTTTTCAAGCCAATTCCTCGAGGGGGAATACATATATCCTTGTTGTCGTCTGGGGAATATTTCTTGGCTTTTCTTTGAAACACCACTCAGAATCGTATTGTCTCAAAGAGGGGGAAAATGTAGGCATCTAAAAATGGTCAACACTTGCAGTGTTATACTTTGACATGTCCACATTACCTTCTTTTAGTTTTTAGCATTTTTCTAACACTTCCTCTATGTTGCACATTTGGCCTTTATCATTTGTCAACACCACGTCATTCTTCTGATTCTCTTCCTATTCGATCCTATTTAGTTGTTTCAATTTGGGTCTTATCGATGTCAATCTCAATTTTCATTTCACAATCATGGTTAGATATCAATTTCATATAATCATTGTTTTTAATCCTAGTCAATTCTGATCAATTCTCAGTGTCATGTCATCAATCATTATCAATCAATTGTCTTGTCATTAATAATCATCAATCATTTATCTTCATCAATTTTCCTTGTGATTTCAATCATTGTGATCAATCTTAAGCATTGATTTCAATAAATTTTAGTTAATTTGTCGATCATTATCTCAATCATTAAATCCTTATCCTTGTCATGTTAATTATTTCATGAAATCATCTTTATTTATGTCTCTCTCCTAGGGTTAAATAATTTTTTAATTATTAATCCTTTACTAATATTTATCTTAGGATAAATGAATTTATTCATTTACCCTTTGTACTTTGAAAGTTTACTTCTAAATATTGTGGAGGGGTTGGTGCTCCTAGGGTTGGTGTCCTGAATGTAACCAATGTGGTTTCCAGTGAGGCATTTTATAACCAATGAGGTTTATGGCTAGTGAGGCATAATAAAATTTACTTTCATAATGGTTTTTACCCTTTTAGGTTTTTTCCACTCAAATATTTTTGTCATGAGATGTGCATCTATGGTTCTTATGATCAATGGATTATTATATGCCTTATCATTGTTTGTCTTATAGAATGATATGTGTCTTAGTGCTATTGATCTTGAACATTTAATTGTCATTTGTTTAAGTTTTACCACTAATTCAACCCCCCCCCCCCCCCCCCCCTCCTCTCCCTCTCAGTGGTCTAAAGTATTCCAACAAGTGGTATCTAAGAAGTCGAGTTCTTTGTAATAGGTCTAATAGCCTTAGTTTGATCTTGGTAGGGAATGCTTGTACTCATGGCACAAGAAGGTTCTTTAATTGCAAAAGAACCTCTGTTTGATGGCACTAATTATGCCTTTTGGAAGTTTAAAATGCAAACATATTTGATTTCTCTAGGAGTTAATGTATGGAGCTATATTGTAAATGGTTATATTGTTCCTGCTACTATACCCATTAATATTGATGGCAAAAGGAGTATGAAATTGATGTTAGGGTCAATCAGGGCAAAGCATGTTATACTTTGTGACCCATATAAAGATTTTTTTGTCAAAGTTATGCATTGTAAGTCTTCACAATAGGTTTGGGATAAACTGAAAAATATGTATTATGGTAATGATAGAGTGAAGCAAGCCAAAATACAAACTTTGAGAGAAAAGTTTTAAGGACTAAAAATGAATGATCGAGAGAAGATTGCATATTACCTTCTAAAAATTGATGAAACAATCAATGCAATTTGTGGTCTTGGAGAAGAGGTAGAAGATAGAGATGTATTTAAAAATGTCCTAAGATCTTGGCCATCTAAGTATGATTCCAAAATATCTACAATAGGAGAAGGAAAGGATATAAACATATACACTATGGATGATCTACATGATGCTCTTACAACTTATTAAATGAGAACGTGTAAGGAGGATTCTTCCAATAGAGAGGTGACCTTTAAGATTGAGATAAAAGATAAAGAAACTCATTCAGACTCTGAAGATATGGATATATTAGAGTCTCACTTTGTTAGAAAATTGAAAAAGGGGTCAAGAAAGTGTTGGTTCTGCCATTTGTTTCCTTAGATTCTTCTAAGAATTAGCCTTCTCCTATCAACATAAATCTAAGACAAATGACCAATTGACAAGAATCACTTATAGAGCCAGTAGTTCTTCTACTCTTTGGGCTCTGCAAGACCTAGGTGGGTAAACCTTTGCAATACTAACAAATATAGAACAATCAATAAAAAATATTGCCCAAAAGAAAATTGCTCTCAGTAGAATAATCCAAAACACATGTGAATTCATTCAGAGTAGGACCCATTCTGAGTATTAAATAATTAAATTCATCCATGAGAGTGAAACTTTTATTAAAACACTAACCTATTACACAAAGAAAGGAAAATCACTTTAATTTCAAACTGGTTACTGAAAATACATATAGCAGGGACCAATGCCTTATCTATTGGAACATAGTCATATATTCAATAGATTTGATAAGAAATGAATACATAATCCTAAATGCATATTCCTTTCAAATGCACCTAATTACCTCACACATAGATCATACTTATCCAATCACCACCATCCTCTCAAAGTTACTATAATACATAAATAGTATTTCATTTCTTCTTTGAAGAAATCCCAATTTATGTATCACACATTCATGAGAAATTCACAAAGACAAATTCACTTATCCTTGATAAATGAAATTATACAACAAAAGGAGAATAAAATGGGAGATAATCCATAGTGATACTTTCTTTAATTTCTTCAATCTGCAAATGTACAATTCATCCAAAATAGACTCTGTAAGATTTCGTATGCAAGGAAATTTCTAATTTATCTGTCTGCCCATACAAACTTTTCAGAACCCCTACAAAGTAACCTTGCATTCCCCTTTATAATACCAAGGAGCAACAAGCTTTGGGTTACTTTTCTATGTGTCAAAAATTAACTTCCTAACTAAAGAATATACTGATAGCATTACATGACTTGAAAAACATGAGAGAGGAAGGAGACAACTCAACACATAACTTATAGTGATTACTCTTGAAGAGATTCTTTGGCTGTTACATGTTCTTGCCGAGTTGGAGAAGAAGTTAAATCTGATGTCGAGTTGGCACTTGCAGGTCATGTTGGGAAGGACATGTAAATAAGACAAAAATTCCTTGGTCAAAATGACTAAGGCACTGAAACCTTTTTCTTGTTTCATTCTTCATTTCCCCTTCATCAAAAATTATAGTTGCATTTTGTCTATTCAAAATTTGTATGTTGAGGTCAAGCTCATACAAACCATCCAATTGCTTTCTTGAAGTTCTCCTCCAACTTATTAGCATCATCTATGACTGTCAATTACATTATGCAAAACAAACTTTCCAATCTCTACCCTCCACTCTTGCTCTATCTTGTAGTCTCCATTGGCCTTCCTAAATGGTGGAGGCATAGTACTTTGCAATTTATTAAACCTACCAAGAGATCTTTCTATTTTCCAGTGAAATTTGTGATGCTCTGTGATCAATGCATCCACTTCAAACATTGTGACTTTCAATTCATTAATTATATCTACCCATGGATTTTCCACTTCATCCTCAATATTTTTCAAATAACTTGTGTATGAAATAGAGCAGTTTCTACTTTTTAGACAAATATTTCATCACAAGCTTCAAGTGAATCTCTATTTTTCTTTGTTTTTTAATGATTGGGAGAATCTCTTGATATCTTGTCCACAAGATTTAACATTCATTCAAATTTGGCTTTGATGAGATTTTGAACCATCTTGAATTTACTCATCTTGAGCTCTCTCTTCAAAGATACAACTTCTTGTTGAGCCCTAACCAACTGTCTCTTTGTTTCTTCTCTTTTCCTTGTCTCAAGAATACATTAGTTTGTAACTTTAAAGTTGTAGCCTCTGCTTACAATAAGAGTCCCTTACCTGATGACACTCCTAGTGCTTCATTCAAGCCATCATTCTCTTTCTTGATTTGTGAAATTATTTCATCCCATTCTTCCACTTTTGCTTTGTTGAATAGGGTTGTGTTCACACTTAATTCTGCAACTTTAGTGGCTGAAATGTCTTTAAGTCTGTAAACCATAGACTGCCCCAAGATTTTTTGTGGGTCAACTATTGTTTTTGGCCTCTTACTTTCTAGATACAGACACCACATTGACAAATTCTTTTCTGAGGGTCTAAAATCTTATCCAAAGCACAATTTGTCTAACCCTTCGTATGTTAAGCGACAATAAATTCCTTGGATTCTTCTTAGATTATCAAAGATAATACAACACGAAATATCCATTCTTGGACTCACTAAGCAACCAACTTCCTTCAACAATTCACTTCCCTTTTTTAGATGTCATGTTATTTAGCTCTTTCTTCAAACCTTCATAGAACTTCCTATTATATTCTTCACATTGCTCAATGGGGAAATCAACTTGTTTTCCAATTACTTTTCTCCCTTTTCTCTTGTATATGAACATTTTGAATCCCTTTGAATGAATGAATTCATTATTAGATAGAAATGTCACTAAAGATTTTCTCCTCACATCTTCGGCTAAGTAGTCACTTATTTCTATGATATTATCATTTTTATCATTAGGAGGTATATAAGGTTGCAACCTTACTTCTTGTTCTACCTCCTCTCCCTCTTGTTTCTCAACTCCTTCATCAATTCCTTGTGACACTACAACGCTAGAGGATGGGACTGAAGACTTTTGATCTAATGGTGGAGCTACCACTGGCCCTCCTACTACAAAAATTGAAGGACTCGGGGATGGAGGAGGAAGAATAGATAAACAATAGAAACTTTTTGAATAAACAACTCCATCCTTTTGACTCTATCAATTTCATCTAGAAATAAACCTTGGTAGGATGGATCCTCCAACATTCTTCTGCTTTCAATCTTTTGCACCTTAAAATAGGCAGACCTTCTTTCTTTTACTTCTTCATAAGATTGGCAGTTCCTCATCAACTCTTCATTCAACAAAAATTCATGCTCACATTTTCCTAATGTAACTGCCTTCTTAGTAGAGGAATAATACCCCTCCGAGTCAAATTGCCTTGTTGTTAACCCTACTAGTAAATGAATAGAATTTAGTAATTCAATGAACTACTCATAAGGTCTTTAGTAGTATTTATCATATAGTCACTAATCTCCAAATACACAAGAAAAAATGACCCCTTGGATTGAACCCTAAAAGGGGTAAAATCTTCAAACAACTACCATACTATTTCTAGAGCAACCAGCCTATTTGGTACAATAAAAGGTAAGATATGGTTTTTTTCACTAAATATATAAACCTTGATATATGTGTATTCCTCAACCATATACCAATCTGCCCAATTGTGATCAATGTTGACCTTGAGTTCCTATTCCTTCCCCTTCGGCCTCAAGAAATTGATCACTTGTTTTGTCAATCTCGAGAGCTCTACACCACATGCAATGTATATCTTTTTGATAAAATGTTGCTCAAATATAAGAGCTTGAGAATTCTCATAGTCATAGTCCCAAATTGAGGTCCATAGTTGGACTAGTTTCTTAATACCATTGCGATCAAGAACTTTCACGTGGAGCTCAGATCCCCACACATTAAACTATTGTCCTTGATATAGCAACATATGCATTAACAAAGAATACCACTTAAAAGTTATTGTGGTGCTACCTTGCTAGATTTTAACTAATGCATCATGGATTGCATCTGCAACTAATTGAGGATAATAACATGCCCTGTAATAATTTTCACTTTGAGCATCACGGGCTAGCAATATTCTTTCCTCGGGAATAAGGGGACCTCTTTCATACCCTAGCACTTGACCCACTGCATAATATGTCATCTCAAAGTATCTATGAAATAAATCTGCATTGTAGGGAAGTCTCTCTATTCTACCAAATTGATGCAAGTTACCTATGTATCTAGGCCTATGTATGGGTAACCATTTATTCTATATAAGCCCTCAATGGCTTCATATTCAACTTTTAAACTTGCCAAATCAATCATTGTGGTATAGTCCCTACAATATTCCATATCAAAGACTTATAGTACTTTGTCTCTATTGATTTCTAGCAAACTCCCATTTATATATTTAATAAACCTACCAGAAGGGTTGTAGTATTTTGCTAAAGCCTTAATTAGTTCTAGGTTGAAAAACACATTGGGGACCACTAGCCTCATGAGCCCTAACCTCAAAGGGTTACACTCTGGGATCTCATACTATGATTTCAAAAAGAAGAACTTAAAAATATGGTGTCCTCTAATCTTAAAATGGATCTCTCTACAATTTCTCTATTTGTTAGAAGGCTTCGGGATGCGGGATCATGTCTTTAGCCTATATGATGACCCAAGCAATAGGGCAATTAGATCATCAGTAAGGTTCTTTTCCTTTTTTTTCCTTTTTGCCTTGGGTTCCTCTTACTATGAAACTCTAGAATAAGTGGACATCTTTTGGATTCTTTATAAGTACCCCTCTCAAACTCTATAGATATCTTGGCCTAGGGTTCTAACTAATCACCCTAATTTCTCTTCAAAACAATTTCAAATTAACAGTAGAAAATGCAAGAAAAAAACTTACCGGCTTTTGACTAATGGGTTGAAAACATTGGAGATGGTCGAAATTCTTTGCAAGAACCCTAGCTTTTCCTCCTCTTCTCTTTGAATTTTTCTTCGGACCTTGAAAATGAATAAAAAACATGAACATATACCTTTAATCTTTAATATTTTCTTTCATTAATATTATTAATGTGAATTTTGATGGTGCAAATGGGCATGACACAAGTTTGAATCTCATTTGTTGATCAAAAGCCATCAACGACAATTGGTGAAATTTAAATCTCCTTCCTCAAGGTAATCTTTTTCATCTAAGCTCACCAAGAGTCACCCAAGGTTTTATTGAGTATACACATTGACTCTCGATTTCATCATCACCATCCCTCCCTTTTCCTTCTCAGATTCTTGTTGAAATTCCTAAGCAATCTCAACACGTCCCAAGTTGACATGCTGGACCCCTTCATCTATTGACAAATAACATTATTTTTGCTCACTTAGAAACTCACCCAGGAGAAAGAAAGCCACCCAACGAGTATTGAGTAACTACACACGTCATCTCGCAACTACCTTCCCTAGACACTCACCAAGACAAAAGAAAAACTTCATCGAGTTCCAAGTACATCAATCCCTGTGCTCTGTGGCATGACTCAGTACTCAACAAGGGCTACAAAATAGCTCACCGAGCGCTCGAGCTACAAATACTTGGAACTCTTGTTGTAGACAAAACCACTCAAAAATTGATAGAGAATTTAAATGGGGTTCATCGAGTCTCGAGCTACCTTTTGGAATGCTACCAAGCTGCCACATCAAATAGTACTTGGAAGCTCAATAAGGCATGTCAAACACTCCAACGTGTGTTGAGGGCCATTAGAAACAAGACCAGCTTAAGAACAACTTGAAGCACATGTGTTTAAGTCATGTCCCAAGGACATCATGAGCAAGGGGCTAAATACTTGGGCACATAAAAATTAAAACAAGAGGGACACAATAAGCTTAAGACCTTCACACATTAGAACTACCAGCTAAAAAGAAAGCACTAGGACACAGGGCCGATTTCAAACGATATAAAACCCTTGAGAAAAGAACTTAAGCTAGAGGTGACAAGGAAAAAAAATCACAGATAAAAAAGAACACCCACCAAAATGATTTCAAAAGGGCACTCTAAAGCCAAGGGAAAACAAAAAAACCCAAACCCTAGGAAACTTGAAAACATAGTCCTAAGAGAAAGTATAAAGGAAAACTTCCTTTCAAATGTTTCAACTATGTTAGAATAGGACATTTTACTGCTAAGTGTCCTTATTATGAACCCAATTATGATGAAGAGAGTAGTGAAAAACAAGTCAAAAATAAGTCATTTAATACTACATGAAAATTCTTCTCTAAGAAGAAAAAGAGTTTGTACATTGATGTATCTAATAGTAATTCTGAAGAATCTATTTAATGAAGAAGGAGAAGTCTTGTTTATGGAAATGAAAATTTAAACATAGATAAAAAAAATAGACATGAGATGGATAGTGAATCTAATATTGTAGATGTTGATCTTCAGGGTGAACTAATTTGTGCCCTAAAGGAAATCAAAAGATTGAAAAAAGAGGCTTGCATACAAAAAGATCAAGCCATGAAAGAAAAGGAAAACCCGATCAACAAGATTAATGAAGCTTGTACACAACTTTGAGGAAAGTAAAAGAGTTCAATAAGTGACCAAGATAGAGTTGGCTTGCAAGATAGAGGAATGTCAAAATTTGGAGGCAAAAATCATCTCATTAAGAAGGAAGTTATCAAGATATGAAAGTAATAGTAAACTCAAAGTTTATGAAGTTGGCCAAAGTTTAAAGATGTCAAGAACTAATAACAAAAGTCAAAAACAAACTTCCCTAAACTTTGTTCACAAATATGTAAATAATCATGCCAAGAGCAACAACAATGTGTTCAAAGGATCATCAATTACACATGGAAGATTTCTAATTAGGTTTAACTCTCATTTCTTTGGTTATTGTTTTTATTGTAATCAATATGGATATAAGGTTAGTGAGTAGTCTGCCATAAGAAGGAGATCAAAAATTTTGGATAGAAATTCTTTTGTTATGATGAATAATTTGAGATGTTATAACTATCATAAGTTTGGTCACATAGCCAGTTTGATAGGGATGTCAAATGCTGTCAATCAAGAAATTGATAATGACTTTACTTGTAGCTTTCTTGGTTGGAACAACTTCTATCCATTTGGTAAAATAATTTGTTGTCACTAAGATCTATCTATGACCATTGTTGGACTTCACATTGATTTCTCCTATGAATTTAATTCTCCATTGATAAAAGGGATCTTCAACTTGTATAGGCCTAAGGGGCAAGGCTCCAACATACTTCATCTTTCCAGAAAACTTTTAACATGGTTCACACTTCCTCACATAATTATGAGTGTCTACAAATAAAGTGGGCCAATAATAACCTACCCTAAGTATCTTATGAGCAGTAGTCTTCATTATAAATTGTCCACCACAAACCCCTTCATGCATCTCCTTTAAAGTTTTCTGACCTTGCCATTCATCTAAGAAAAAGAGTAACAACATCTATATTTTTCCAAAACAGGTCCCCTCCTTTTAACACATACTTTTGGGCTCGTAATTTTAGTGTCCTCTTTTAATTGTCAATCATATCATCTAGGTATTTCATGTTGTTGAGGAAATAGTTAATGTTTTTGTATTAGGTTTTCTTTCAATACTAGTCACTGTACTACCTATGGTTCATACATTATTAATCTGTGAAGCTTCCAAGTTCATTTCTGCCATTAACCTTGCTAGGCCTTGATCTCGTACTAGCTTTGTAATTTGTACATCTAGATTGAATTCTTGTATCTTGTTAATTTTCCTACATCTCTGGCTATTTACCTCAGATTGAATAAAGATGTCCTTAATAGTAGCATTAGGAACATAAGCGATAACCTTTGCACCTACTAGTTATGGTTTGAAATATTTTATTGCCTTCACTAAAGCATAAGCTTTTTTTTCCACTATGTCATACTTCAACTCAGCAACTTAAAGATATTTTCTAAAGAAAGAAATTAACTGTTCAAACCCCTCATCATTTTTCTGAAGCATAACTCCAACAATTGTATGAAATGAGGCGAATGAAAAAATATGGAAAGGCTTGTTGAAATCAAGGGACTTCAACATAGAAACTTCCTTGATAGCCCATTTGATACTTATAAAAGAATCAATGTCTTCAGTTGTTCAGTCAATCTTAGCTCCTTTCTTAAGAATCTTAGAAATAGGCTTTACTATCTCAATAACGTGTGAAATGAATCTCCTAACAAAATTAATCTATCCAAAGAATGACTAATTGGCTTTCACAGTTTTAAGAATTGGAATTTTATCAATTATTGCAACTCTTTCAGGGTCAATCTTAAATCCTTCTTTTGACACTATATGTCCCAACAACTTCCCTTATATAACAACAAAATGACATTTCTTTAGGTTGAGGGATATTCCATATTTGAAGGAATTGTTAAAAACTTTCTCTAAATGGGTGCAATGATCCTCTTCTCTTTTAGAATATGTAGTCAAGGCATCCTGATAAACAACAATAATAACATTTATTAAATATGCAAATCAAACATCCATAACTCTCTAAAATGTTGCCCAAACATTAGTAAGGTAGAATGGCATTCTCACATAAACATATGTTCCCCATGGGGTAGTGAATGTTGTCTTATATTGCTTTGATTCCTTGACCTTGTTACAAGTTTGGTTGCCATTGCACAAAAAGATTGACATGTCAATGCCTGATACATCCACTAGACTTATATAATTCATAGAGGTGGTTAAGCCATGTCACAAACTCGAGCGTTGTGCTTCACGACAAAAGGAGACCAAGGGAACACACCTTGCAACAATCCCCCCAGTGCAAGTGAGGGGTTTGAACCTGTGACAAAGCTCTAATACCACTTGTTATAAGTGTGGTTACCACTGCACAAAAAGATCAACCTGTTAATGCTTGATATAACCACTAGACTTATAGAATCCACAAGAGGCAGTTAAGCCATGCCACAAGCCCAAGTGCTGCGCTGCATAGTACAAGGAGACCAAGGGCACACACCTTGCAACAAACCTTGACTTGGTTATAGCCTAAAAAACCATCCATCATTGACAATAACTCATAATCTATCTCTCTATGTAACATAGCTTCCATATTGGGCAGTGGATAATTGTCTTTCAGTGAGAAAACATCCAAAATTCTAAAATCCACACATAGCCTTATCTCCCCATTCTTCTTTCTCACTGGTAGTAGGTTTGAGACCCAAGTGGAATGTCTGATTGGTTTTATTATACCTCCATCTTCGATTTTCATTAGTGCCTCTTACATTTTTAGATCTAGCGTAGGATTTATTGGTCCCTATTTTACCTAAATGGCTTTGCATCTAGTTTTAGGGGAATTTCGTGTTGAAATAGATCCTCTCTATAAGCTTTAAGTTCGTCATATGACCATGCAAAAATATGTTTGTACTTCCTTAACAATGCGACCAACATTGTTTTGATCTTATGATTGATCTTGTTTTCAATATATACCTTCTTAGGAAAGTCCTCAGTCCCCAAGTTTGTCTCCTCTAAATCATCTTTATTCACAGAAGCAGGTTTCATTGCATAGCTATCATTACTATCAAACACTCTCTCTAATGCAACTAACCCCTTTGGAATTTTATTTGTCTTCAACTAAACCATCTCATTTCCAAAAATAGTCTCTTAGCCATCTTCAACCTTAACACATACACAAAAATAAATTTCTTGTATTTTATATTGATCAATACATTGTAAGAACTTGAAAAGATCATCGTCGTCTTCAAACACTTCCCAGTTACAAATATTATCAAGGTTTGAAGGTCTAACCTTCACCTCTACTTTTGAAATCCCTGCTAGAGTAATATCATTACTTTTTAAAGCAACATTAGCCAAAAAATCTGCCATGATATTTTTTGACCTCTCTACCCATCCAATTGAAAATGCATCCAAAAGTTTGATGTTGTCCCACATTCCAAACTTATATTGCTTTAACCTTTTGTTCTTAGAAGAGTATCTAGATCTAATTTGTGAGACAACTAACTTCAAATCTTGAAATACAACCAATATTTTCACACCATGTCTCATATATACATTAAGACCTAACACTAATGCCTCATACTCTGTAGTGTTATTTTTTACTTTCAAATGATAGTAGAAAATAATATTTAAAAGTTTTCCCATTTGGTGCAATAAAAACTACACCAACTCTAGACCCTTCTCTATTGCAAGCACCATCAAAGAACATTTTCCATAATCCATCTTGGTTACCAATGACCTCATTAATCATAGGATCAATGTTTTGCAATATTGGTTCCACTTGTTCAACTCTAAAATTAAGCATAGGATCTACTTCCTCCACCACTTGTTTTGACCCTTTTTCACTATCAACTTTGACATCTTGTCCATTTATTGGAATTGTAGAAAATGATAAATCCAACTGTACATTTCCACCTATGGTTGCAGTCCATTGTCTTGACAACCACATACCATAGTGTGTAGCAATGCCTGCTACAGTCATGTCCATTCTATATGCAACTTCAAGACATGATGCTAATTTCAACTCTAGACCTTTTATGACACCTATGACTGGGATTGACCTATTGTCCATTGCATAGAACTTTCCATATGGGGTATCCACCTTTAGTCCTAACTCCATAAATTTTGTTTGTTGCCCTTGAGTCAATCATACAATTTATTACTAGCATATTATTAATCCATAAGGTCAAATAGAATGGGTCAATTTGGGATGGGACTTTGATAATAGTGACCCTAAATAGGCTTCATGTATCTTCATTTTCTTGGTCTGAATAGTGCTCATTTGCTTATTTGTTTTTGTTTTTTTTGTGGGTACTAATGAGACTAACTTAACAGAGTGGCTAGACACATTTAAAATCAAAGATATAACACTACTTTTGTATTCCTCAAACTTCATCATTTCCAACAATGGTACTAACACCTTTATTTGAGACAATTTTTGTACAATATCAAATGGAGGAACACTATGAGTAGGTTGACAAATAGTTTTTCTTACTTCATTTGGAGCACTTTCCTCTTTTTAGTAGAGACATTGAATTTGATAACATTCATCTCTTGGACCTTACCCATTTCTTGTTCTTTCTTGCTGATCTCTTTTGACATTGATGATGATTCCTTGGATTCATAGGGGTCTTTTTCTTTTCTTCAAGTTTCTGATCTAGTAATCCAGCCTTAGCTTGGGTCTCTTTTATTAACAAGCTGCCTAGCTATCCATGATCAACATTAACAGTCCTATTCCTTAATTGATAATTTCTCCTTGCTTGAGCTATTATTTCAACAATGAGTGCCTTGATCTCTTCCAAATGGATGTTAAGACAACCTTTCTTAATGGATATCTTGATGAAGAAGTCTATATGGAATAGCAAAAAGGTTTCATATGTGAACGAAGTCTTGATCATGTTTATAGATTGAAAAAGGCTTTATATGGTTTGGAGCAAGCTCTTAGAGCTTAGTACTCTAGGTTGGATAAGAATCTATTGGCATAAGGATTCACAAGAGGGTTGTGGACAAAAATTTATATGTTAAGATATAAGGCGAGGATGCACTTGCTGTAGAAGTTTATGTGGATGACATTATTTTTGGTTGCAATAATGATGATATGTGGAAAATGTTTTGTAGTCTCATGCAATCATAATTTGAAATGTTTGTGCTTGGAGAATTGTCCTCTTTTCCTTGGATTGGAGATCTCTCAACTTGACAAAGGTATATTTCTATCACAAACTTAGTATGAAAAAGAGATGCTTAAAAGGTTTTATATGGATTAATGTAAACCAGTGGAACACTCATAGTAATAGGTTGTAAGTTGAGTAAGGTTGATGATACACCTAATATTGATCAAACTAGATATAGATCTATGATAGGAAGATTACTATATCTTACAATGTCTACACCTAATATCATGCAGGTAGTGTGTTTAGTCGCAAAGTTTCAGTCCTCTCCCAAAAAGTCTCAAGTAAATGCCATCAAGAGAATATTTAGGTACATCAAAGGGACATTAGATTATGCATTATGTTATACTAGACATTTTGATTTTACTTTAACTACCTATACTAATGCAGATTGGGCAAGGTGTCTTGATGATAAGAAGAGCACTAGTGGTGCTACTTCTTCTTGGGAGATAGTCTTGTGTGTTGCCATAGCAAAAATCAAGAATCAATGTTACTATCATTATCAATGATAGAATATATAGTTGTCAATTCATGTTGTATACAAGTTCTTTGGATGGTGCAAACACTTTTAGACATGAAGGTACAAGTTCCTAAAATAGTTTCCATCTTGTGTGATAACACCATTACAATTAACATTTCTAAAAATCTTGTTTAGCACTCAAGAACAAAGAACATTGATATTAAATATCTTTTTTCGAGAGAGCAAGTTATAGAAAATGTAGTTACTATGAGTTATGTTTCCACCGTAGACCAAGTAGACCAAGGAGGTCTTTGAAAGGTTGAGACAAAGGCTGGGTGTCTTACCCTTCTCCTCTATTCACTAACTCATCATACAGTTATTTGGTTTAGGGAGCATATATTTTACATCTATGTTTTCTTAAAACCTCATACTTCTTCTCATTGTCATTGATGTCAAAGGGGGAGATGATCACATAAATTGATGGTGTTGTGTGGCTTTAGCAATTTGGTGTTGTTTGGTGTTGAGTAATTGGTGGTCTTGAGTGGTTTTAGCAGTTTTGTGTTGTTGAGTTTGATAGTCTTTCTTTGTAGATTTTTAAGATGCATATTTTCAAGAAGTTGCAGACTCTAAAAAATCAGAAGAGTTCAACTAAAGACTGAGATGAGGATGAAGTTGTAGACGTTTTATAAAGTGAGTGAAGTTTTTTGTTGAAGTGACAATCCAATGTATTTAGTCAAGGGGAGTAAATGGCAATTACTGTAGAATTTGACATTAATGCCAAAGAGGAAGTTTGTTGGCATCGATTTGTCATTGATGTCAACTAGAATGATATCACCAAAGATGTTGCTTGACATGGATTAATTTAGTTGATGCTTACTTATCAAAGAAGGTATGGCAACAAGACAAGTGTATGTGTCATGGAATGACATGATATGTTTATCTAGGTTGAAAGTTGGGTTGATCAACTTGGGTTAATAAATGACAATGTGTATTACATATATCGGTGATATAGTTCCTTGAAGTCCTAATGTAGACAAGGTAGTTAGGTTTTAGTGGCTACGAGTTGTAATGTAAATATTCAATCTTGTCATCATAGTGATAGGAACAAATGGTAGGAAGTATACAACAATGACATGAACTTTTATTGTTATAATGGACAACATCCTATCAAATGATAATCATATTAATCCTTAAAGTAACTTCTAAGTTATTTCTAATATTGTTATTCAATCTTTCACAGGCATGGGATTAAAGTTTGTTTTTTAATGTTAACAACTATTTGTAGTTACTAATTTTGTGAGTAACAAATCAACTAAGTTCTACCAACCATTTCTTAGATCTAATAGATTGGTGATGAAAATGGATATACAGTGATTTTCTAGTGTGTGGTATTGTTTGGATGTAAGGGAGATTGAAAGACAAAAGTTTTATTTTAGTGAAGATTATTTTTTAACTGCTTTAAACATGATAAATTTGATTGATTGATAAAAAACCTTAATGATTTACTATTGTTATAGTTATGATTAGAAAAGAATGAAGTCTTTCTTTTTCGTAGATATAGAATGAAGATTGAATAAATATAAGAGTGTCAAACTTATTGGTGCAGACAAATAAGATGAAGATATTTTATTTTGATGTGTTTGATGCTACAAAAAATGTAATCACGTGTAATTGTTGTAGAGATAATGAGTTTATCAGTGTGTTGATGATCAAAATTGATAAATCATGTTGAAGGACAATTTGATATGCTATAATTATAAATGAAAGAGTTGTGGTCACTGTTACCAATGAATGTATTACTGTTTAGTATTGTTGTCACAATTAAAAATAAGTGTAATAAATGATATGTATTGAAACAAAGTAATCCTATGGACTTTGAATGTTTACATCTAAGTGTAATGTGGAGGGGTTGGTGCCCTGGTGAGGTTGACAGTGAGGCATTTTGTAACCATTAAGGTTTATGGCCAATGAGACATAATAAATTTTACTTTCATAGTGGTTTTTAGCCTTCTAGGATTTTTCCACTCAAATAGTTGTGTCATGTGATGTACATCTATGGTTCTTATGATCAGTGGATTGTTATATGCCTTCTCATTATTTATCTTATAGAATTCTATGTGTCTTAGTGCTATTGGTCTTGAGCATTTAATTGTCATTTGTTTAAGTTTTATTGATCGTTGATTCACCTTCCCCCTCTTAGTAGTCTGAATTATTCCAACAATCAAGGCACTCATTAGTGTAATGGTCATGGATTTGATGATACTTGTAAAAAGAGGGATTGTGAATTGATTTTCCTCACAATTCTTTCTTTGATTTTTTAGAGGGATAGTAATAAAGTTGAATTTAAGAACCTCATACAAAATCGCTCTTGTTGTGATGAGAAGTTGTAATAAGATGCATTAGACAATGAGGGAGGGGATGCCGACAAAGGAGGAGGTTGGAAACCAAAAGCTTCTTTAAGAAAGTGTGATGTATATTTCTCATTACTATCAAAACTTTGTTGCACACATCCTAAATCATGTCCATTGCATCCATGTTTAGAATGAAATATAGGTGTTTAAAAGTCTAGAGGAGAGGGTTCATTCTTAGTGTCAAAGTATAAAGAGCTCCTATCATCATCAAGTCATCTATTGGCAAGAGAGGTGGAAATTTATTTAAGAGAAGCTTGGATAACTGACACACAAGGCTCCTTTAAGGATCCATTCTTATATTAAGGGATCTTATACCCATTAAAGGAAGGTGTGAATTCTAATGTACCCCAATTCTTTAATAGATAATCATCATTGATAAGATATTTTGTTGCAAAATGAAGCATAGTATTAAAGGAAAAAATGCATCCTACTTCATCATGAACAAAATCATAAGGATTGGGATTAGCCTTCATTGTGTGCAGTACGTTGTTATATATGAATTGAATTATGCAATGAAGAGTAGAAGGGAATACTTTCGTAACATGAATCCATAGTCTACCTAGAAGAAGGTTGTAACTGATATCATTGAGCATGACATGAATAGGAGTAGGTAAAGTTACAAGTCCTACTTTGATAGGAAATATTACTGTACCAAGTGACTCTCTAAGAACATTATCAAATCCATGAACACAAACAAGATTAGGTTGAATAGAACAATAATCCCAATTTATCTTTTCTAATAAGTCAACACAACAAATGTTAAGTGCTGACCCATTATCAATTAAAGTACCTCTTATGTTTTGTTTGTAAATGTGAGGAGAAATCATAAGGGGATTATCTATATTTTTAACCTCTATAGAAGGCAATTCATCTTGTGAGAATGTAATATCATTTGATTTATAAGACTGATGATGAACTTCCTTTTGTAAGGCTTCTTGGATTAACCCATGGTATGATGGGGAAGTTGGAATCAACTCCTAAAGGGAGATCTTATCTAAGATATTAAGAAGTTTCCCAATAAGATTAGGTTCCGTACCAAAAATTTTCTTAGGATGAGGAGGGGAAGGAAAGGAAGTGAGAAGAACATTGTGATCTTACTTGTTGTTTTTATTGTTATACATGTTCAAGCACTTCAATACCATATTTTTGTGCTAGTTGCCTTTCCATATCATTTCTTTCACATATGTATCTCATGACTCTTAAGGTATAGCTAGGAGGTCTCTTTGGTTTCCCAATAACAATCATAAATTGGTTATGAGATTGAGTGGCGTGTTGAACAAATCTTGCCCTCACATGACTAGAAAAATGAATAGTATTGACTTGATTAAGCTTTTTTTTCTCCAAGGATTCATCTTTAGGAGAGAGTTCATTGATGAGGAAGTAGAAAATAATATATAAAATCTTGCAAAACTAATCAATTTTGAGTTCCCAATCACTATCCAAGAACATGTTGTTGCCTTCAAGAACATACCTCCATCTTCCCTGAGTAACTTCTATGGCCTAATCATAGAAGACCTTGATAGCTTTCTGTTTGAATTTGATGTCTTGTGTCATAACTATAATTACACAATCGATGCCTATAAACTTAAGCTTTTCCAAACAATCTTTAAGGATGGTGCTCTAAGATGGTTTATGGGACTAGTCGGAAATGATATCACTAGTTGGGACACAATAAAAGAAAACCTAAAAAAGTATCATGATTATTGTCAAGCAAGAGACATGAAAAGAGGACAATTTTTAGAATGTCATAAAACAAGAATCAACATCTTGAAAATTTTGTGAAAATATTTCAGTTCTACTTGAAGAAGTCAAGGCATAACAAATTCTCTCTTGAGTCTCTCAAGTTGGTATTTTTGAGAGGAGTGAATGAAGACTACATAGATACCCTAAATTTTATTGGGGTAGGGGATATATCTAGGTTATCTTTTGATTAAATTTGTTATATTTGTAGGAATTATTCCCAAATAGCTCTAAGAAAAAATAAAAGCTCTACAATCCTACCATCCACTAAGAAATCCACTAGTGTCTCTAGAGTGGAGCTTAGCAATCTCCTCTCCAATATGAAAGAATACATAATTAGCGATCTTGCAAGACAATTGGATAATTTTCACATAAAGAACAAACAAAAGGAATTTGATGAAACTCTTACCAAATATTGTCCTCATTATAGACAAAAGAAGGTGAATTATAAATGCAAAAAGATTACTAGTCTCTCTAAAGAGAAGCATGCATGACCATAATTCCATGCCTTTGAGGATGAAGAATGACAAGTATTTAACATTTCTTAGTGCAAACCATGACAACAAGTATTCCTCGAGACCCCTTATAATGTTTCATTTCTTGGGGTCAATACAAATGATATAAATCGAAATAACTGACCTTGGAACCCTATATCCAATCAACTATGGTAAAATAATTCATCATCCAAATGGATCCCACAATAAGGGATGTGGCCAAAACAACATCAATATTAGTATCCTAACTACAATCAACAGTGGAAATCCCTCGAAACCCATGGCTACAATAATGATGAGGCAACTAGCAATGACAAAATCCTAACATGTATTACCCATAATAACAACAACCTTTGGTTTAGCAACTTGCACTCATGTCTAATACATTACTTCAACAATGAGTAATTATGCCTAACTAAACCATATGCCTACTTCTGCACAACCAAGAGCACCATAGTTGTCTACTCAACTTGCACCCAACCCTAACAACAAGCTTGTTCAATAGGATTACACTAATGAGACCATCCAATATCGAACCTATGGGTTGAAATTAGTGATGTTTGCTTATGCTCAACAAAGATTCTTTTTGAACATCTTGTATTTCAATATATTATCGAATTACATAGTGATGAACCAACTATAAATATCGCTAACAATGACCAACCTAAAAAAACCCAACAACATGTTGATCTTACAAACAAGGAACCATCCTTTCTAAAGAGGCTACCCACCCAAAAATATCACCCTAAGCTTGAGTTTGCCTTCTTAGGGTAGATAAAATATTGGGTCTATCATCCTCATTAGAGGAAAACAAATCAAAGCGGATGTGTCTTAGAATATAATAATTGTAGAGAAAGAAGCCATAGGCCTTGAAAAACTAAAAATGATAGAGATAGAGTTAAAAATAGAAATTAGATCTTGTTAGATGATAATTATATATTAAATGAAACTTATAGTGTTGCCAATAAAAAGGTGAAAAAGATGGAAGAAATAAATTATTAACAACAAACAAAAAATGATGTGCTACTACATAAATTCTCATCTACAAATGAATCCAATAGGAATCTAGAACTAGAGATTGAAAATATTCAAATGCTTTTGCATATAATTTAAAGTAGATGGAAATTTTGGATAAGATGGTTGAAGAGCAACATATAAAAGATGATAAGATAGTGTTTAACACCAATTAGATAAGGAATAGTATAGCCGGAGTTAGTGTGCATACTTTGAAAATCCTTGTAGATATTTTATAAAAAAGTAATGCATGAAACCATTTAGAGGATGATATATCTATTAAAATATAATCAACAAATTTATGGAACAATTGAATGAGAATCTTATTTGAAGTATCTTAATGCCATTGATTTTAGATAGGGGAAAGTTATAAAGAAGAATGATGTTGTTAATGAAAATATTTTTGAAAGGGGGGAACAAAAATAGATATGGTGAGCATCATAGAAGAGAGGAAGAATTACATCTTGAAGAAGAGAAGTTTGCTACATCTCTTCACCATTGATGTCTAAGGGGGAGAGATAGAGAAAGGGGAAAAAATAATGTTGCCAACAATGATGAAGGGGGATATTATCGAATTAGTTGTCACTGATATCAAAAACATGTAAAAACATAATTCAATGTTAAAGATTGATGGCAAGAATAGGTATCTTAAATAAAGAAAATTTAGAAGATGATGAGGAATCAAATGTTATAAGCAAAGAAAATGAAGTGAGATATCAAATGAAGGACAAATTGCAACATTGTAGTGCTCAACAATATTAGGATGAAATCTATGTTTTTCAAATATGGCTAACTCCTTTATGATTTTCCTTAAAAGACAACCTTGGTGATGATTGCCACCCTTAAAAAGGGAAATAAAAACTAAAATTGGTATTTTTATATTATGTATGACTTTATAATATGTTGGTCGACCATGTATTGAAGGAAGCATTGAATTAAAATTAAGATCAAAAACTATTTTAAGGAATCACCTTCCTAGGTAGGTTGACTTCTAAGAGAGGTAAACATGTAAATTAAAATAAAGTTTAAATTATTTATGAAAGATGTTGACCTCTTTGGAAGTGACACCTCCCTGATGAAGAGGTATATGTGTTGGCATAAAAGGGAGGTGAATGTGAGTTAAAAAAAATAAGAAAAATGAAAACATCGCTCTTTTTCAAAACTTATTAGGAGAGAAGAAATGACATTATGAAGAGCAACGATTATTTATGGGTAGAAATGAAGATAATATAAATCCAATAAGAATAGCATGAATTAAAGCATATCTATAATAATTTGAGGGGATCTATATCAGGATTCTAAGGCAATTTTGAGGAGATATACAAGGTGTTTTGGAGAAAAATTTATTACCAATTTTGGAACAGTCATTTGGAGTAGACCTTGAGAAAGACTTTGAGCACAATTGTTGCAGATTTGTTGATACATTTAGGAGTAGACTATATCTGACTTAATGAGAAGACTTTTGTAGACCTTATAAGCACAAAGTATCAAATATTAAGAGAAAATTTTGAAAGAAAATCATTGTAATATGTTGAGAAAAATTGTTGATACATTTTGGAGCAGGCTTATGTTGAAGATAAGAGCATATTAGAGAAAAGAGCTAATACAAATCCTGAAGATATTTAGAGTAGCCATCTAAGGTAGATTTATAATAAAGTTAACGAGACCTAATTATTGTCTCTAGAGGTTGGTGCCTCTCATTAAAAGAGATTGGTGTCACTTATTGATTTTGTGCTTAGCTAAGGTGATTGGTGTTTCCTATGGGTTGGTGCCTACAAAATTTGTAAGAAGTTTTCAATATAAAAGAAATATTTTTTTGTGGTCGTAGGGGTTTCCACATAAATTATGTGTTCTTACTTGGTAGTTATTGCATGTGATTGGTTAATATTTTGTAGGTATTTCTATTGCATCTAATCAAGTTTTGAAAAGTAAAAGTTTTTTGATATCTAATTCACCCCCTCTTAGTATAAGCTTGTGCTCTTCAATAGTATATTTGTGTACTAGTAACTCTCAAATTTCTAATTCCTTATATTTCGTAGGAATAGATACAACATTATGACACAATAGTCTTGGGAAAATGAGTGAGAAGAGGATGAGGATTATCCATTCCAAAAATTTATTATTATTTTTGAAGAAAGTTGATCTGGGATTCTATGAAAATTGTGTTTATAGAAAACAAAAGAAAATTAGATTTCTTAGAGTTGGGAAGGAAAAGAAGAGTAAAAACTTAGAGCTTGTGCATTTAGTTGTGTGCAAACTAACTCAAGTATCATCTCTTTATTTCTCTATTATTATGTTGCTTTTATTGATGATGCATTTAGAAAAAGTTTGGTTTATTTTATTCCTATAACGTCATAAATTATCACTAGGTCGATTTACACCTCATGTTTGTGCCCCTAGTTTAGCGTTTCCCCTCCTCATCACCTATCTAGGTCCATTTTGTGCCCATACTCTAGTTTTGATTCCATGTACACCCACTAATGAACTTCCTAAAGGGGTGTCCTGCTCCCTAGGGCTTAATTATGGTCCCTTTTTGAGAAGGACCATGGCGCCTAGCACCTTGGTCCCTCTTAGTTGGGCATAATTTTGAAATGCATCAAGGGTCCTATCTCTCTGATAGGAATTCAATTTTTATGGCTCCACATGACCATTGGAGGTCAGCCTAATCAGTAAATGACCTTGATACCCCTATATAAAGACATTTGATCAATGTAATTCCATCCATCCATCCTAAGACTCTAAGCAATTAATTCCTAGCATCCTTGCATCTATGAAGCATTCATTATCAAGTATTTTCAGAAATATTCAAGGCTATATATTCTTCATTCAACCATTGTGGAGAAAAATTACATCATTCATATGTAAGCATGTGTGTGTGTGATTAGGGTTTTGTCATGTTCATGTCATTTCATACAACATATGTGATTACATTCAAGAAGCAAAGCATCATCATCAACAATTGCATATTTGAGGTATATCTTTCCATTATTTATTTTAGTATTTTCATTATTTCATTCAAGGTTAATTCCTAAACTAGGGTTTGACATAGGCAAGCCCCTATTCCCAACAATTTCTCCTTTCTTTCTATGTGCAGGAAATAGGTACAGAGCTGTAATTTTCAGGATAGATATTATTCGCAGAGATGAACATGTTCCCTTTAGGATGATGAAAAGTTAAGAGGACTAGAGCGATTGACACTCTGGTCTTGACAATTCAAGTCGACCTTTTGGGAACAGATCCAAACACTCACATTAGATCTAGGTTCGTGACTCCATTTAATGAGTGTAGCTCACTGTTTATACATAATTGCTTTGATTTACGCACATTTAACTTAATTTTAGCATCTTCAAGAAATTTAAATCAAATCAACTCAAGGAAAAGAAGAGGCACACCTAAAACCCCTAGAATTTGATTAGTCTAGATCTATTAGATTTAGATCTATCAAATTCTTATCTTTCCCTAATGTAATTGGTCCCTAAGTAAAATTAGTGGTTTTACTACATCTAGTGGTGGAAACCCTAATTTTCACCACCTTACATTTCAATGAACCCAACATCGTACACCTTAATTTTTTATTTATGCTCTTAGATTTGATTGTTTATGCATTTCCAAATTCAAATTTACATTTACAAGTTTAATTTCCAATTGAACTACATAAATTTAGAGGTTAAATTCACGCAAACCCTAATTTATAATTCTAAAATTGAACTTGTGGGTAGATTAATTTTTTTAAATTTGATTTGGGAACATTTTAATTTTCAATTTTGCATTCATAGATCTTATTTTAATAAAATTACATAAATTTAGAGGTTAAATTCACAAAAACCCTAATTTATTTTGGTTAATTTTATTTGTGGGTTGCATAATTCATAACTTTTATTTTCAAATCTAATTTTAAACATTCATGATGGAAATTAATAGATCTAATTTTTTTGTCATTTCACATATGCTTACATTACTTTTTACTTATATTTATCATAATCATGCATTGGATAATGGTTTCCTTCACTTCACATTACTTCTTTTCATTCATAACACTTTGGCATATTGCATTTTTAGAATTTCCAAACTAATTCCTATTAATTAATTAAATCTCAAAGCTTTTATCCATAGTGCATGTTTCTTTATGGTGATATATTTAGGAAAATACATTACATATGTAGATCACATAAAAGATTTTATAGATCCTAATTCTTCATTTAACAATGTTACTCCTCCATCCTAATCAAACATGTCCAATTTAAATCCATCTAAAGCAACCATTAATAGCCTAGCCCAAACTATGTCATCATTGCCACAACAAATAGCTTCCATGAACCAATCAAAATTGAATGTGCCCATATTTGATGTAGCAAGCCCATTATCCAATGATTTTGTTCATGCTATCCCCCCTAAACATGTGGAAGTCCCTCAATTGGAGCTTTATAATGGAAAAAGGTGATCCTATGAGTCATGTGAAAATATTTCAAACTTTGTGTAGTGACCAAAGACTTTTGGCTAAATTATTTATGAGAACATTTAGAGATAAAGCTTTGCAATGGTATTGTTCTTTACCTCCTTGTTCTATTGCATCATTTCAACAATTAGCTAATTCTTTCATTCAACAATTTCACAATAATATTGGTCCTAAGATTACTTTAACTGATTTAATTCATTTAAGCAAGGTGTTAAGGAAAAAGTGACTGATTTTATTGGTAGATATAAGCATTTGTATTCTCAAATTTCTTATCTTATGCTTGATCAAGATGTTCAAAGAATTTTTATTTCTAATTTTCAAAAAGACGTTAGGGATAAGCTTCTCTTTTATGAGTTTACTTCCTTTATGCAGTTGTGTCCGATACTTCATAACTATCAACTTCAAGTGAGTCAATTTGAATCATCCCCTTCAATGACTCTGGTTGATAAGAATGAAAGTGCTCAACAACCTTTTGCAAATTTTAAACCAAACAAAGGATACATCAAGTTCAATGACAACAAAAACACTCAGGTAGTAGCGATGACAACAAGTGTGCCTCCTATCCAATTATTTTAGAAATGAATTTACTCCTCTTTCTAAATCTTTACATAGCATTATGAGATAATTATTGAGCAAGAATTTGTTGAAAATGTCTCCCATCAAACCTCATTATGATGCCAACACTTTTTGCCAATACCATTGTCAACCTAATCATGACATTGAAAAGTGTTATTCCTTAAAGAGAAAAATTAAAGACCTTATTGATAACAATACCATATATGTGGTTAGTGCGAATGACAAAGGAAACAAATCTGTAGCTCCTCCTAATGAAAACCTTCAAATATTTAACAATCCTTTGCCTTCCCATTCTACTAATGTGATTGAGTCTAAGAATCCTGCCTTTTCTCCTAATGATCTTGGCCTTGAGTCTAATAAAGTAATGAATCTTATTGATAAACGTACATCTCCTAAGGACCTATGCATTGATTTTGATCCTAGTGCGACTATTAAAGCACCTGATGGCCCACTATATATCATTGTAAGGATCAAAGAGATCCTCTCATGAGGCATGCTCATTGATCCCACATGTATGGTGAATGTGATAATTGAAGAATATATTTATATCTTACAATTGCATCAAGTAACATATAATAAATTTGATGTGGTGATTAAGATTTTTGATGGTTTCTCTTGTCCCTCTATTGGCTCTATTACACTTCTTATTGAGGTTGGTACTAAATCTTTAGATGTTAATTTTGCTTTCATTCTTACATCGGATAAATTTCATGTGAAGTTGGGACATCCTTGGCTCTCTTCCATGAAATAAATTGATTCTACTATTCATAGTGTTTGAAACTCCCTCTTAATGACAAAATCGTAACAATTAATCTTAGCATGTACCAACCCACGATGAGGTGTGGAGATGTTAATCTCAATTACTTTTGGTCTAAATAATTTGAACCTCTTAAACCTCAAAGTTATTCTCTTTTTAAATCTTATCAAAGGTGGAAGAATCATATGATCTTATCCTTGAGCAATCCTAGAGATCCCAATCCTTTTCCTCTTCTTCATGATAAATCTATTCGTCCTCCTCATGATGGACCTAGTCTCCTTCCTACACCTTCTACTCCTCCTTTATATGTTTCTACTCCTCCTTTATATGTTGTAGTTCCACTTCCTACATCTTACAAAGGGAATCACCTGATATCTCCTATCTTTCAACCTAAAAAATTCCCCTATGCATCCTTCTTTAAAGGAAGAGAAGAAGCCTATGCCTATTGATCCTAAACCTTCACAACCTTCAGCTAAAACTAAAAGAAACTGTTGTGTGAGAGAACACCAACGAAGACATCGTGTTAGAGTTTGTGAACTTGCTTCTCAACCCATTTCCTCCTCGAAGACTCCAAATGTTGAAATGGTACCATTTGTCCAACCTTTGCCTAACCCTAGGGAGGAAGTTCAACCTAAATTTCCAAGACATAAAATGCTTAAGAAAATGATGGTTTGTGTGCTATTCCAATTAAATATCCTATTTTTATTAATCTTGATGAAGAGATGGATGAAAATGATGTTCTTGGTAACAATGTTGATGCTAATGATTCAAGTGATGAATATGAATATGTTGATGTTGAAAATGGTTTATCTAAACAATTTTCACAAGCATTAATCCTAGCTCCTGGTAACAGGCAAAGTGATCCATCAATAGAGCATGGTCCTTGTTTGGAACTTTTTGTAGCTCCATCTACTGTGGTTGAAGTGGCCCCTCTTGCATAATGTCCACCTTCCCAAAAAAATGTTCAGCAAGATGGGGAGGTGGATGAATTGCTTGATTAGCTACATTCATGCCATAGATTCTCCCTCTCTCTCCCTCTCTCCTCTCTTGCTTGATCATAACCTTCTTCTATTTATTTTTCAATTCTTCTATTTGTTATCCCTAGTGTTGTCTACTTGAGGATGATGCAAAGTGTTGATATCTCTTTTGGTCTTTTCCATGTTAAATCAAAAGACACATGTGTCCTTCTTCCATAGTGGTTCTAGTTTCTTTAGGGGATGAGGACAATTCAATGCAAATATATACATGATATATATTATTTATCATAAGAGTGTATTGTCCCTAGAGTTAAGTAGAACCCTTATCTTTTTTATGTTTTGTGACCATTATCCTTTGATGTATCTCTCTCTTGGGGGCATGTCATTGTGACAACATGCTTCTCTTTTGAATGAATGTATAATACCATAAATCAATTGCTCCCGGTATGGCCTATGCAATTTATTTAACGTGGGGGCATACACTCCACTCGATGTTACTCTCTTTTGCATATCTCGATACTCAAGTTACTTAGCAAACTTAGCCTTTTGCTTGGTAATTTTGGCATTTTTCTTTTCATGACTCATAGTAAGTGAACCTTACTTGTCTTGAATTCATAGTTATTTTTCTCTCTCTTTCTTATGATGTCCCTTTTATCTTGATCTTGAAGTCATAAGATACCTAAAGTCCACTGGGGGCTTGGTGTGTCTTACCTCCTTAGCATCTTGATAAAAGCCTTTCAATGTGAACCTTTGTACTTTACCAAGAGTATGCTTAGTCTTATACTCCTACTAGTGAGGCCTAAATGTAGCATCCTAAATTGTACCCCCTTACAATTTTGACCATATTTGAGCCTTCACCTTAGTGTTCATGCTCTGAGGCTTGAATAGGACTTGATCATGCTCTTTCTTTGCATATTTATCACCATTTTCATTGTGCATATCACCCTGCCCTTTTATTTTGGTGCCTGGTTAGGCAAGACCAAGGCATGGTGCCTTGGTCCCCCTCAGGACTAGGGCACCATGCCTTAGTCCTCCCAATTGGGACCCAAATTTGGGCCCTTTAACAATCATAAAGTATGAGTAGGAAATCTTAACCCCGTTTAGGCTCATGTCAGACAATAAGTTATTTTTTGACGAGCATGTATAAAAGGAGGTCTACCCCTCATTTTGATATACAATTGGAATGTGACAATCATATTGATCAATCAATTCAAGCAATCAAGCATTCAAGTTCAAGAAAGCAAGCAATCAATCTTCATTCAAGCATTAGAGCAAAGATAGACTCAAGATGCAAGCATTGGAGTTGACATTCATGTTATTTATTATTGAAGACTTCATGAAACCTTAATTTCATGTGGAGACAAACTTCACAAGGAGATATCATTTATGTTTTCATCATTATTCATCACCTCCTTCAAAAGGAGAACATTTCCATTATTGCAATTCAATCAAATTTCATTTCTATTTCATGGTTAATTCCAAAACTGGGGTTTGACCTAAGGCAAACCCCTATTCCTAACCTATTTCACTTTTCTAGTGTGTGCAAGAACAAGTACATAGCTGTAATATTTAGAATAAGCTTTATTTGCAGAGATGAATCAATCCCCCATTGGAGTGCAAAAAGTTGGGAGAACTTGATTGATCGTCACATCGGTCTCGACAAATCAGGATGTCCTTCTAGGAATATATCTAAATCCTCTTACAATCCTCTAATTTAGGTTCGTGGCTCAATCCAACAACTAAGCTTGCTATTTATGTATTTTTACATCAATTCCAACACATTTACCCTAATTTCAATAAATTTAATAAATATATTCAACTCAAGGGAAAGAAGAGGATTATCTAACAATCCTTAGAATTAGATCACTATTCAGATCTCTTAGGTTTAGATCTATCTAATTCCTATCTTTCCCTAATATGATGGTCCCCAAGAAAAAATTAATGGTTTTTATACAGCTAATGGTGGAAAGACTAATTTTTCACCAACACAGAAACAAACAACTACAACTAACTCAAACAGAAAACAATGTGCATCAACACTTGTAATAAAACAAAATAGACTAAAACATATGCTACAACACTTATTTTACCCCTAACAACTCATCCTAATATGTACAAAATATTGAAAAAACCTTAGAAGCAGTGCTTAAAATGAATCCCATTTCTCCCTCCAGCTTGGATAGTTGGAATGCATTATGCTACTTGCATTCAGTGATGATATAAGGCCCACTCCATAAATCATCAAATTTACTATGTTTTCGAAGCTCACTCTTGAATTCATCCCATTTTAGGACAATGTCATCTTCTTTAAAGCTGTTTGGATATGCTCTCTTGTTAAATGATATCTTTACTTAGGCTTGGTCCTTCTTCATAGCTTCATTTTTTTTGTTTTTGCAAGCTCAACCAATTGTGCCAACCTTACTAGACCATTGGTTTTTCTTCCATCATATCAAGCTGATTCACCAAATCAAGTGTTGGAAACTCAAGAGAAATATGTAACCTTGCTTATTTTCTATAAACCAACATTTAAGGTGATCGACATATAGCTCATTGGGAGTGATTTTACCAGCCCATAGGGCTATTTCAACTTAGTATGCCATACTCTCTGGTTACCCTCTATCATACTTTACCAACAAGTTGCTCACTCAAACCTTTACCTCACACCATCTTGGTGACTTTAATATCTACATCAAATTCCATCACTTTAGTCACCCAACCAACTTTCTTTTCAAAGAGATCTTTGTTTAATAGAAACTCCTTCACACTTGGGTGAGCAACCATTAAAATAATCTTGTTATTTTATAATGTGTGTCAAAACTTTTTCAACTCCTAATAACAACAAGTACATGTTCTCAACAAAAGTATACCTCTCTTCATACTCCTTTAGGCCTTGACTGAACAAAGGCACAGGCTGCTCCAAATCTTCATCATTTCACTGTACCAACATAGTTGAGATAGAATCAATGTTCCCATAAGCATATATTATGAAATTCTTCCAAAAAATCAGGATTGAGAAGTATGGGTGTTGCTACAAGGGCTTCCTTTATGAGCTCAAAACTCCTTTTCCCATCCTTTTTCCAGCTAAAAGATATGTTTTATTCTTCAATATAGATGTTAGAGGCTTCAATAATTTAGCTATATCAGGTATAAACCTCCTAACAAAGTTGATTCTTCCAATGATTCTTCCAATGAAACGTTGCAAACCTTTCTTATGAGCCAGTAAAGGAGGAGATAAAATAGCACCTACTCTTTCAGGGTCAATGATTATACAATGTTTTGACACCACATAACCCAACAACTTACCTTCATGAATAGAAAACACACACTTTTTGGGGTTGAGAGAAATACCAAACTCTCTACATCTTTCAAAGTTCTTTTTCAACTAGGTGAGATGTTCTTCAACTTTCTTTAAAAAAATAGTGATATCATCAAGGTAAACCAACATTATTCTATACATTAGACCTTGGAAATCCATATCCATGGATCTTTGGAAGGTTTCCCTAGCATTGGACAAACCATATGGAATCTTCTTGTAGGCCATGATACTCCATTTAGTTATGAAGGTTGTCTTCAATTGATCCTCATCGTAAACTAAAATCTAATTTACTCGAAAAGCCCATCTAATAATGAGAACCTTGCAGAATTTGCAACCAATTGTAAATTTTGCTCCATAGAGGGCAACGGGCAATGGTCTATGAGGGAGGCTCAATTGAGGTCCCTATAGTATACATAGAGTCTGATTTCCCCATTCTTTTTCCTTACTAACACAAGGTTAGACACCTAAGATATATGTTTGATGAGAAATATTATGTTACTTTCTATGAGTTTGTTCAACTCTTTGACCATAAGGGGATCAAGTTTAGGAATGAGTGGCTTTTGTTTGTGTCTTACAGGTTTGGCATTAGGCTCAAGTTGGTATGTTGGGAAATATTAGGATCAAATCCTTTTAAATCAGAATATTCCCAAGAAAAGACATCAGCAAATTCTTGACAAAGCTTCACAAACAATTCCTTTTTTTGTTGAGTGCATACTTTACCAAGTTTTATAACTTTACCTTTTAAGATTTACACTTCTTCATAGTCCTCTTGTTTAATTTTCATAATTGCATTCTCCTTCCTCATTTGGTCATCTAAATTGAAGATTGACTCCAATGTTACTAAACCTTTGGGCAACTTGTTTGTTTTCAGCTATATGACTTGATCTTCATACTACTCTCTCAACTTTTCTTGGTTCCCAGATGGAAAAAAAACCACTTCCCTCAAGAAGCTCACAATCTCTTGATCGCTATCAGATACTTGCTAATGTATGTTATTATCAGGTATAGAAAGGCCTCAAAATTACTTTAACATGTTGATGTTTTCTAGTAGAGCTAATATCATTAGGAATGTAATATTGTGCTCCTATTGTAGCTAATATAGAAACTTGTTTATTCTGATTTCTAAGAATATACAATAGATTGAAAGCTTCAAAATCTTCCATAAGGTCCCATAATCTATTCTTATAAGACTTCAAAAAAAAAAATTTGGTAGTATGAAGATGTCTTACTTGATAGACAATGATTTCTTTGTCACCAAATACCTATATACAACCGATATTCCTCCTTTTTGCCCACTCAAGACCATGAATCAAGGCCTCATACTCTGTTGTGTTGTTTGTGTAGTTGAAGGTGAACCTGAATGAAGAATAGTACTTGTCACCACTTGGAGAGACAAGCACAACTATCTCCATTCTTACTCTTTGAGCCATCAAAATATTGTTTCCACACCTCATTCTCTTGCTATTTGGACTGTTGTTCAACACTTTCTTCAAGGTTAGGAATAAAAGAATTGGATTCATGCATCATGTAAGCACCAAAACCAACCTCTTCTAGTTGTTGGTTTGAAATATATTTTCCATTCTCAGTTGCCCATTCATCAAGAAGTATATTAGAGATATTCTCAACTTGTGTGTCTAACTCCTTAGCCACATGATGTTCTTCTTGATTTGAGATAGTGCAATTTGCATTTATGGTAGGAGGAGTATAAGTTTCAATATGATCCTTGGCAATTGAATATGATTTTATTGTGACATTTGTGCCATATCTAGTCCTAAACAACATATAAGATGAATGCGAGGATAAATAACCACCTATCTTTCTAGTGAAGTCTCTAGATAAACACAAGGCAAAGTATGGAGGTAGGTCTATGACAAAGATGTCTTGCTGGATGGAAAAATTGGGACAAGTATGAAGTATCAAAATTACACCTTTGATAACCCTTATGGTGTTAATGGTTGTCCCATCAAGTTGTACCACTCCCTTTATTTGAGGTTCGTAGGAAAGACCAAGTTTGTCAACAATATCCTTAGGCATTACAGAGCTGCTTGCCCCTAAATCAATCATACAATTATGGACAAGATGTTGACCTATAATTAGAGATACATAAAAAGGAGGTGGCTTGACACCTTTGGCTTGTTTTTCACTAGAATATTGGTTACTATTGGTAAGGACAACTTTAGAACGGTCTTTGGTAAGCTGATTTGTTAAGGAAAGACTTGACAAAGCACCTTGTAACAACTCCTTTCGACTTGGGATAGATAATGAATCCCACATAGACATGCTCACATTAGTTTTTTTCATATGATCCAAAATACTAAAGGGAAAAGCACTCATCTTTGGATATCCCTTAAGAACAATAGTATCCACTTGATGTTGCAATGGTTGGGGCTATCCTCCAAGTTGTTCTTTGTTGGTCATGGTCTGATTTCTTGGTAAAATACAAATATTTTTCTCTTTGGATGGACTAGAAACTCCCTTTCCTACATTTTGCACTTGAGAAACATTATTATCGACATGTTGGCCCATGTCAACAACCCTCTTTTTAAACCTTTTGTGTGTTGAAATTGATGAATCAGTCTGTTTAACACCACAACACTCTTCTCCTTGCCAACTTAGAGAGTTGTCTCCTTTTGTTCCTCTTCTTTCTGTTGCATAGGTGCTTCAGAAGGCATATTAGCTTGCACATTTGGACTATTTTGGACTATTAGAGATTAGTTAATCACTTCATTTAGGGTTAATTACACAGAAAGAACCATTCATACTCTTGGGCTAGATTGTTCTGAATGGGAACAAGTTCCTTTGAAGAGCTATCAACATTTAGAATATAAGCTTGATAAGGTCTAGGATTAAGAGCTACTCTTTGGCCTTGATTATTAAGATGGTAAGAGGGTCTATTTGACTTATTTTGTTGGTATGAGGACTAATATGGAGGTTGTAAAGGTTTGAAATTTTGATTTTTTTGCCTCTTAATGCTCACAATTTTATTACCAAAAGATTGCATGAGCCCTTTAATCTCTTGTAACTCAAATGATTGATCCAAAGGAGTATTTTCCTGGCTATTAGGCTGAGTATTTGGTGCTAGAAATGTTAGTATGCTAGGATGACAACTAAGGTATTTGTCGAGGTGTTGGTGGTTGAACTATAGGGAATATTGGCATATGAGGTCTTGGTGCAATTTTACTAGCTTGTATGAGGTTGTTTTCAACTCTTATGGCTAGAGAATAGGCACCGAGAAGGTTTATTCCACCCATGGATAGAATCATTAATGATATGTCACTATTCAAAGCTCTTAAGTAGTATAGAAAACAATGATTAGCTGAAGGCCTTACCGTTTGTGAAATTCTTTCCCAATCCCTTTGAAACTGGAAGTTGAGGTCTGCCATGAGCTCATGAGGAGCTCTCTTGATTGTATTTAGCTACTCCACCAAAGATAAGTGATCTGACTTATCTCCAAAAAACTTACATAGTTGATCACCTAATTGGTCCCATGTGGCTATAGCATTAACAGGTAAGCCTCTAAACCATTATAAGGTTTTTCCTTTGAATGATGCTACAAGTAGTTTTATTGCAAAATTTTCTTCTGTAACATGGTGAACAACACAAAGATTGGCTACATCCTTTATCTTTTCAACTGGAGTGGTTTGATCTTCTCCATTAAAGAATGGAAGACTTTTCAAGGAAGCCACCGATATGTCATCATGTTGTGTAAAATTCAATGGGCCACCACCATTAAATGGAGCAAAAGGTTGATTTCTATCCCTAGGAATCATTGTAACTCATACTATTGGTGGAACAAAATGTGGGACAACAATATGGAATCTTCTAGTAGAAGGGCTAGACTTGGTTCTTCTAGAATCAACAAGAGTTTTCTCTGGTCTTTCAATTGCTCTTCCCTTCCTTCTAGGTGGGGATAGCTGCAGGGATTCAAAAGATGATGAACTACTTCTCATTTATATTCTTCTCATAAGTTTCTATACACTATATCTTGTTTGCCAAAGCTTAGAGTTGCCAGATATGTGACTTGGTTACCTCTTGAAGGCTAAAACTATAGCTACACACACCAAACAATAGTAACATGAACTAAGAATCAGTTTACAGTCCCATCGGGCTTGCCAAAAATTGTTGTCAAAAATTATTGTCAAAGAGATTTGCACCCTACTGAAACTATAATTCAGGAACCTTTTGAAACATGGGATGACCTTCAAGGCTATGAGTAACTCGTAAATAGAGGCCAACTTCCAGACAAGGTTGGTTCCTTTTGATCCCACTTAAAACCTACTCTAAACTACTATTTTTGAAAGAAAAGGGCAAGAAAATGCTTGAAAACAAACCTAATGCTAATATGGTGATGCACCTAGATTTACAAGACTTATAACTGTTGCTTTGTACTCACAATTACTTACAAAGATTTAATTTTTTGCAGAAATTTTAGGAACAATATATCATATGCTTCAACACTTAGCAAATAGAACACCTTATATTGCTACTCTAGAAGAAAATGATAGCTTTTACAACTAGATGGTCCTATATCAACATGATATTGGTAATTGACACTCATCTCATTGGTTTCATATGTTGTCATTGATGGCAAAGTGTTATGACTTCATTCTTTGGTTTGGTTGTTCACCGACAGACACTTCACCGACAGCAGCACTGGTAGGTATCTTCATCTATAGGAAGGATTCTATGGGTACCAGCATTCAAGAGCGTCATGATTTACAATAGGATACTGACATAGGAGGCTGACATCATTGGGAGATTCAACAATCAGCAATTCATTTTGTCATTTATGTATATATTTAATGAGACGACATGTATAATCTTTTCATAATTATCTATGTAACCTGACATGAGTCATGAAGGATTGTAAGGGTATATAGGTCAGTTGATTAGATCATTTTGTGTAGTGAAAATAGGATATGATAGGATATGATGGTAAGTAATTGAGGATGTTGTAATGCGAAGGTTATTCTGGTAAAGGGTTTAGGGTTATAGAACTGGATCAGTCAGAGCTTGAACCAGAACTCTATCAGGCATAGCAGATGCATTAAATGAGTTCAGTTTTATGTTTTCTTATTCAAAGTGATTGTAGTTAGTGAGACTCTTTTGTGTTGAGCAGTGTGCTCTAGGCTGTAAGCCTTCTTGCATGTGCAACCCCCCATATTATGTAATATCTTTTCATATGGCCAGTGGATTGATATTGTGGAACACAAATCCCACCGTGGTTTTTCCTCTTTGAGGTTTTCCACGTATAATTATCTATGTTATGGTATTCATTTGTGTGATTGGCTTATTGATTGCTTTACTTCTTTCAATTATATATGTATCAGTTTACCAATTGGTGAATGCATGTTATAATAAGGTTAAAATTAAACTTTCTGGTAGAACACTGATTCACCCCCCTCTCAATGTTCTTGGATTCCAACACATGATACAGTCTACAACCAACATATAAATATGTTTTTTGGCTCACAAGTATTCATTTGCCAAATGTTTTAAAGGTTCTATTTTAAAACACAAGAAAAATTATGCACAATAGAAATAACACAATGTAGAGCAACCCATATGAAGACAAAAACCTGGTCTTCATTGACAGAAGGAGAGTACATAGTAGTTGAAATATGAAAATAACACTTTTTTCTTTGAAAATCTGAAATCTACAATGTTATAACAGTCATCAAGTGACTGAGAATGAGTTACAAGTATGTACTTTTGGCCTAGAAAGAGCCAAAAGCTACAATACTGAGCAAAATAAAGCAAGAACTAACTTTTTAGAAGCTTAGCAACTGACTACTTATAAGTTTTTACATCTTTGAAGATATGCAACATGTGATGTTGAGGGACATGACAAGTGTCCATGCCTTTGATGGTTTAAAAAGTTTTCTTTCTATTAATGGGTCAGATATAACTAAAAAAATGCCACTTTAAGACTCTTCAAATTGCTCCAAACTAAAGTATTTATGAAGGTTTACCTCCCTCTTTGAGTTGACTATGAGTTAGGCCTTTAATCCTACCCATAGATGCTTGGAATGGGCTTGAAAAAGTCATCAATTGCCCCTAGATCTTCTTCCACCACTTGGACAACTCATCAACCACCTCCTAAATGCTCTCTACCTACTGTCCAACTCATCCAACTACTATATGGTCAAATGAATATGGAAAAGGACATTTATGACAGTCATAACTACCCTCAAATGCATTAATATGACTCCAAATTGCTTCTTGAATACTCCTTTATCCACCAAATACATTTGCACATGCCAAAATGAGTCCAAAATGTCATAAATCTGCTCATTTGTTGTACTAAATCAATTCTTCTTGTTATAACTATAAAATCATCACATGAAAGTGAAAGACTTTGCCATCTTATGGCTCTACTCCTGATTTTCTACTTATACTTGTTGGATATTGCTGGGAATATGCTGCAAATATGTGCTTGATAGATATTTGAGAGATGTGTTGTCATTGATGTCAACATATTTCTCTATTTGTGACAGTGTTGCAGTGAGTTCAATGAGTTGGTTTGTTCAACATGTTGATGATCAGAGTTTGCAGATTAAAGGGTTTGCAAAGGATTGTGTATAGATGATTCAATATAATTTTCAGAGGTTCGCATGTAGATTTGAGTAAGTTATGGTTATTTGTGTTGTGACTCATTTTTTTGTTGTTCAGTGATGCCAAAGTATTTAGTATTTTGATCTGCATTGCTCTGCATTTTAATATCTTGATCTGCGGATCTGGAGAAGTGTTTGGGATGTTGATGTGTGTCTTCAATTCAAGTGGTTTGTGGTTTGGAGATCCGCAAGTGATTTTTCCAGGTTGATAGTCATTGCAGTTTGTTTTCTTGAAGTTCAATACAATGATGATGTGATTCTAGTCATTTGAGATGTTGCAGATGTTGCGATGGTAACTCATGATTCTTGTGGATGTTTCTAGATCATGTACCTTTTGTGTTGGTGGTCTGCATTGATCACCGAGCTCGTAATTGATGTTTCTCTTCGGTTTGGTGGTGTTCTTCATTGTTTTGGGCGACTAGATTCTTGTAGCATTTTGCGGATGTTCATGGTGTAATTATTGGAGGTGTAGCATGTATGTGGCGATTTATTTGGGTTCATGCTATGTATTAGTCAATATTCCTTGGTTCGTATTTGATATTTTAGTGTGTGTGGTTATATTTTTGTAATTAGGTGATGAGTGTTGAGCTGACCTTGTTGATTTATCAAAGGTTGATGCCATGTATAAATTAATGTAATATCTTTGTAATTTAGAATGTTGTGGATGAGTGTATGTGCAAGTAATGTATTAATATTTCAAAGGCAGAGAAAGAGTGTGAGAAGAAGAAGTTATATGTTCTTAATTGGAACTGTAACTAGGCATAAGGAGATGGTATTCTATCAGTTCATGATCTTTCGGATGTGATCTGAATGTGCTTGTAAGACAATGAATCTTTCTTGGGTTGTAGCCCTTTCTATGTTTTGAGTAGTGAGCTATAGGTAGTTCATATACTTCTACCAGATTGTCATAATATTGTGGATAGGTTCCTGTAGACACCCAAAATTGTCATGTCTAATTAAATAAATATTTTATTTATTTAATTATTTAAGCCTAATTCTTCTATTAATTAAATAAATCCTTATTTATTTAATTAATTCATTTATCCTCTTCTAGCCTTATTTCTCATTTAAATAAATACATTTATTTATTTAAATTATCCTTTTCTTAAATTAAATAAATATTTATTTATTTAATTGATCTCATTTCTTCTATTAATTAAATAAATCTTTATTTATTTAATTAATTCATTAACCTTTTCTACACATGACACATGTCATTCATCTCTTAATTCCTACACTACCTACCTCTTTCATTATTTTATTATTTCTTCTACCTACCCTCTAATCATAGCTGACCTCCTTTTTACACCTCTCAATCTTATCGCTCCATTTCATATAGTGTCTTCTATTTAAGGAGATGCTTTCTTCATTATCAAACCCTAATGACCTAATGAATGATCTTAAAGACTTAGCTACACTACGATCCTACTTACAACCACATTCCGTTCTTTGTTGAGCTCTTGTGCACATAAAATTTGAGAGCAAATATATCAAGCAAGATCAATGGAGATAGGAAGAATGGAGATCAAAACCCTATTGGACATGTAATGGTATAATCTTTGTGATTTCATTTTATTTACATTGTCTTAGGTAATCTTCATATGTTATGGTGGATCTTTGATGTTGTTAGGCTAGGGTTTGGTGGTTGAATTCATTTAGCCTTTCAATATTGTTATTATTGTTATCCATTTTCACCATAAACATTTTGGCATGCCCGGTGGGACTCTTGTCCCTTTTGTATTTAACATCTTTGTTGCAGATTTTGTGTTTTTGAAGTTGCAGATCTGACATTTTCGGCAGCATTTTGATATTTTCGCGTTGGCATACTTTCGGATCCTGTTTTTGGCTTTTTGACGCGTCTGTGAACTTTCGGATCGCGTCTGGGTTTTCTAACCGCGTCTGTGACATTTTAAATCGCGTCTACGTCACAGATCTGCATCTGTGTTTTCTAACCGCATCTGTGCATTGCAGAACCGCTTCTGCATCACATAACCGCTTCTGTGACATTTTAAATCGCGTCTGCATCATAGAACCACGTTTGCATCACATAACCGCGTCTGTGTAAAGGTTAACCACGTCTGTGTTAACCAATTTCAAAATTTTGAAGTTTATTGATTCAGTTTTGAGTTTTTGGCATATAGGGTTTCAGATCTGGTTTATTTTGCACTAACATTTTCAGATCTAGCTAACGAAATTGGTGCAGATCTGGTTTAACGTTTGGTTGAAGGCCCCTATTTTCACAAAGTCTTTTGGGTTTAAAATTTACCTAACTTGTGTGCTTGTAGGAAGGGGTGATCATTTGAAACAATCCAAACTACTAACAACCTTTTGTTGCAGGTCCTTAGCAAGGGTTTTGACTTTTATTGTGTGCCTTGTTTTCATAGATTAGCAAATACTTCAATTGGTGCACTAAAATTGAATCATTGTCTTTTGTGTCTTGAGCAATAGGCTCTTTTTGTTTAATCTTTAGAGGGCCTGTCTTCCTGTGTGGTCATTAGGACTACTAGTGAGAAGAGAACGACCCAAGTGGTAGCGAGGAAAACCCACCTCTTCCGAACCACTATAAAAAAATGTATTCATGGTGATAACTATGAATAACGTGTGCTGATTAGTTCATACCGACACTATGTCTCCCCATAAACCTGTTTGATCAAATTTATTTGATCAGTTGTAGGGCATAACCCCTACTAGCTGGGAGCCTTCTGTATTTACAGAGCTGAAAGTGCCGAATGTATGGCCACACGAGCGGATGCCCTTACTAGCACCTTTTGTTTTAGAAGCCCAAATCCTTCTAGTTGTTGGGGCAGGAGGTCGAACCTCTGGTAGCGGCCCACACACATACGGTTCTTAGTAGAGATACAAAGTTTGCCATGGGGAGTTTTCGTGGGGATTGATGCTTGGCTGACCCAAGAAGTGAGTGCCGAGGGTGGAGCCAGTGAGGTCAAGCATCTAAGTATCCGCTCTGAATAGTGTAGCCTCGGGGGTAAAACCCCATGTGGGATCAACAACTATTGTCTTGGCCAACCATAAGAATTGTGCTTGACTTATTTTAAACATTCAAACATTCGAGACCAAACAGCAAAACATTGTGTCTTTTGTGTCTTCAAGTGTATGCAAAACATTTTTACATCAAACAATACACTTTTTATTGGAGTCATTTTTTAGTCTAGACACTTACAAACATTGGGTCTTCATCAACACTCTGTCCTCTTGTCATGAAAAATAGTCAAACAGTCAGATTTGGTCACAACAAAATGACTTCATAGATTGGAAAAAATTGCACAAATTTTACAGAAACGCATCTGTGTCTGTCATAATCACGTCTGTGTTGTCTAACTGCATCTGTGTAGGGCAGAAACGCATCTATGTTCCCGGAATCAATAGTGCATTCATCAAAATCTCGAAAACGCGTCTGTGTTGAATAGAGGCACGTCTGTGTCAGGAAACCGCGTCTGTGAAGTATACAGGCGCATCTGTGTTCAGAATTGCAAAATTTTTACAGTCCAGCAAACAAACACAGTCAATTTTGGAGTTCTTGAGCTTCCTAGGTTGTTTCTCTAGGTTTCATCTAGCATTCAACCTGTCTTTGGGTCTCACACAGTCCATCATTGCTTCATATCTCACTTTACATTCACACTTGTCTAAACTTGAGTCAAAAGGTCACTTGCTTGTCCTCATTATACTTTGTCAACACACTACATACAACAACACTTTGCTAAGTGGTCCCTCATCAAGGTCTATCACCTTTGGGTCTCATTTGGTCTTACTTAGAGGCAAGATCAACTTACCTCATCAAGAGAAACTATCCTCTCTTTGGAAGCCACACCTACTCTACTACATACATACTTGGTCTTACACTTTGGACATCGCAAGTACACCTTAGATTCATTTACATTCCATTCAACTCTTGGTCTTCCATACCTTTTCCATTTTCGTCTAGTCTCACACATCTTGGTCAATACCTAGTTCATGGTTGAAACCCATCTTCAAAAATCTAGGAGAGAAACTAAAGAGGCTCAAGAGTCTGCAAACATGAGTTCTTATGAGTATGACAATGATGTCTTTTTCAATACTGATCATAACGCATTACCTGACATGGATGTCTCTAGAAGCATTCCAAATGTTGAGAACATGGACACTACAAACAACAATGATACACACAATGACCATATGGACAACTTTTCAATACATTCAGCAGATGTGGAAGAATCCATTATGAATCCCCATTTCAATCGATTGGTTGAGGAAATAATGAGGAGGGATAGACAATACTTCTTATAAATGATGGAACAAAGTGGAGCCAAGATACCTCATGATTTTGACATGTCTCAAATAATGGAAAATCGACCTTTGCAACAAACTCACTCCAACATGGATCAAAGGAGGCCTAATAGTGGAGGAAATAGAGGACCATATATGGTACCTGAATCACCATCATCTTTGCTTCAAAAACCAGAGGTCCCACATACACATGGTCAAGCATATGATACTTACCTTCGCAGACCATTATGGAAGTCTTATGCAGAAATATATGCTCAATCACATACAAATGCTAAGGAGCAACCACCAAAGCAATTGGATATTCAAAGGCACGCTCAAAATTTGGACACAAGGAAACCCCGTGTCAAATTTGGGGGCAACACATTAGAACATGACATGCCTGTAGAGTATGGTATACATGCACAAAATAGGTATGGTGTTCCTTAACATGAATCTATACCAAGTGGTCCATATACGCAACATCACTATAGACCTCCTCCATATGAACATGTGTATGATCAATGTCATCCATATATGCAACAAGCTCCTCCTCAAATTGGTGCCTCAAACATGGGGTATGCTTCAAGAAGTCAATCTCCACCTAAGAGCAATTTGGAGCAACAAATCAGGGACTTACAAAAGAAAATGGAGGACATAAATGCACCAAAGCCAACATACACAATAAGAGACATATGTCCTTATCCATTCGATAAGAGCATTCCAATGCCTCCATTTCCTACACACTTTGTGACACCTAAATTTGATAAGTATAGAGGAAAAGGGGATCCTAAGGCACACATAAGACAGTTTTTCACAGCTTGCATTGAAGTAGCTTCAGAAGAGACATATTTGATGAGATTATTCCCACAAAGCTTAGGTGATCAAGCTATGGAATGGTTCTCCCAACTCCCTCCTGGTATTAAGTCATGGGGTGACTTAGCAGAGGCATTTATTCAACATTTCTCCTACAATATAGAGACAGACATATCAGTCACTACTTTATGCAACACCAAGCAAAAAGAGGGAGAGTCTTTTGCATCATTTTTACAAAGATGGAGGAATCTAGCTAGCAGATGCTCTTGTGAAATTCCACAAAAACAAATGGTAGAGATGTTCACACAAAATGTTAACAAAGACATTGGCTATGATTTAGAAAAGCTTGTTTGTCTACCTTCAAGGACGTTATTGAAAAAGGCTTGGCAACAGAAAAGGTCCTAATTGAGCAAGGAGTCATTAAGATATTTAAGGAGAACAAAGATGACTTTAAAGGAAAAGACAAGCCAAGATTTTGGAATAAAAACAAGAACACAGTCAATGATGGTGTTGTTGATGCCAATACAGTGCGACCCAAATTCATCTTTTCGGGATCAAGTTCTACAAACAATCAAGTGAATACTCAAACAACTTCTAGATCACGAAGGAAGTACACTCCATTGGGAGAACCACTTGAGTCAGTCTTCAAAAAGTTAGTGGCGAACAAGGTAATCACAGTTCCAGATTTTCCTCCATATGAGCCAAAGGTTAAACCAAATTGGTGGAATGATGATGAGTATTGTGAATTTCATAAGAGCAAGGGTCATAAGATAGGAAATTGTCATCGACTGAAGAACATCGTACAAGATCTCATTGATAGAGGTGACATTGAGATTGAGGGACACTCATCCAATCAAGAGCATGAGATGTTTAAGGAACCATTCCCAAAACATGACAAGGGAAAAGCTAAAGTCACAGATGATCAAACCAACTATACCAGAGCATCTTACAACTATGATTCAACTATCAATCACATCTCGATGGACAATTATGTCTCTACTATTATCATCAAGGACAAAACTCTTGAGAGTTCTACCCAGAGACCTAAGATTGTCCTAAAAGGTGTTGGATCTTCTTCCGAACCTACCTCTGAATGTCATGTTACAACCCGTCGAGGTAAAATCACTTTGCAAGGTGCCTCCACTAAAAACACCGCTTCTTCATCAACCAAACCAGAGTATGACCTTGTAGAACAGTTAGGGAAGACACCCGCACTCATCTCCATACTTGAGCTCTTATGTATATCCCCCGCTCATAAAGCTATTCTTGACAAAATCTTGAGAGACACCGCCGTTCCTATTGATCTGAACATGGACCAGTTTCAAGCCATGGTGGGATACCTTTCCGTTCCACACTCCCTTACATTCACAGAAGCCGATGACGCATTCATAAGTCAGCCACATAATGCACCACTACATGTTGAAGCCTTCATACACAAACATCGAATAAAGCAAGTCTTGATAGATGGAGGAGCTGGTCTAAACATTTGTACATTGAGCACAATTAAACAATTGGGATATTCTAATAAAGCTGTGAATTCTACAAATCAAATCACCATCAAGGCATATGATAATGAAGAATGTTCGTCCAAGGGAACAGTCACCTTGCCTCTCAGAGTTGGGCCAGTTACAAAGGATGTGGTTTGTCAAGTCCTGGATCTAGATCTCACTTATAATATATTGCTAGGACGTCCTTGGATTCATGAAATGAGGGCAGTCCCATCTACATATCATCAATGTATCAAGTTTCCACACAATGGAGTTGAAGTGACTATCAAAGCTGACCCAAATCCATTCATATATTGCAACAATTTGCAACCTAGATCAAAAATAACAATCCCATTCAATTGAGAAGCTATTCCTTCATCAGCATATGTGGATCCAAAATCCTTGAAAGCTTCTACATCAAAACAAGTAGAAATCAAAGAAAAGTTTAAGTTTAAAGACATGGGATGTGGTGAGTATATCTTTCATGTTGATCAACTCCTACTATCTCCTAAGACATTCAGTTGACAGGAACAATCTATAAACAATTTGCAAGGAATTGGGTGTGAACCACCTAGGGTTGTGGCTACTAAGTCTGAATGCAAATCTCCTCTAGTGGTGCAAGCATCTCTTGATATCAATAGTCCTAAGAGTGGTTCCAGCGAAGAATCTATTGAGTGCATCGCCAGTCCTCTTGAGAACTCACATAGCTTTACCATATCATCCACTCATTCCATTTCCACTCCACTTCCAGACTTGGATCAACAAGAATTACAAAAACCCTTACTCATTGGGGATAAAAAATCAAGCTTTGAAAAGAAAAAGCTAAAAGTCAATAATAAAGAAAAGTCCTTTAGTCCAAATCAAAATCAAAACCTATTGGACTCTACAAAAATCAAAGTCAAGGATAAAAATCCTATGAAGCAAAAAGAACAAGAGTTGATCTCCCCTAATATCAAAATAACTGGGGGCAAAAGTTTAAAATTTCAAGTCAAAAAGCATACTTGTTGATCCTAAGTCTCCATCATGCTATCCTACTCTCACTTCTTTTCGCAATCATAAGCCTTCATCATTCATCCACTTGTTTCACACATTCATCCCCTTTTGGTGATACATCATGGACCTTTAATGGAGCTTCCTCGAAGGACTTTGTTATCAGGGATGCCCAAACTTCTTCAGGTGACACACATATGGGCCTACGTAGTCCACACATTAAAAATTCTATCTCAGTTTCTTCATCAAGGAAGATAGTCACTCGAGCTACACATCATTCAGTCAAGGAACAATGCAGCTACAATCACAAAGTCAGGCCTCATACATTTGAGGTAGGTGCCTTGGTTCTCAGAGAAAACCCCAAAAATCAGCAAGACAGAGAGAAGAAGGGCAAGTTCGAACCAAATTGGCTTGGTCCTTACATCATTACAACAGTGTATGGATCTGGGGCATATCAACTCTCAACTATAGAAGGTGAACCTTTGGAGGATCCTATCAATAGCATGCACCTTTGCAGGTTCTACACATAGCTCTTCGGAATACCCTAATTCAAAAATACAAAAAAATCAAAAAATTCAAAAATAGAAAAAAAATAATAAAACAAAAAAAATCGTTACTTGTGAAAACCTAGCAAACAGGCGCCTTGTGACACAAAAAAAAAAAAACATTGAAAAATCGAAAAAAGTAAAGAGAAATAATTTCATCCAACGGTGAAAACCACTTGGGTGGCGCCCTGGGCAAGTACCATCATGAAAACTGGGTCACCAACGCCATGCATAGAGACATTGCTCCTCCCTCCTTTAGGATTCACTTTCACCCTTTCACTTTGCACACACTCACGACCAATTCATCCATAATAAACTTACCCATTCCCATCATGGCTTGTTATTGATCTACCCAAGATTGGTTAGCCATTCATAATAAACCTCCCTTCTCACTCCCTTTCCATCCATAATAAATAAAATCCTATCTGTGGTTATGGCAAATCCTATGTCTAGTGATGGGTGTGGAACTAAGAACATCACATGTTTCGAGGAGTACAGTTTCTTCCAGCTTCCTTCAGTCTATTCGCACACAATCTGCAATAAAGCAACATTTGCATCACAGATCCACAATAAGGTCTCATCTTCTTCACAATAAAGTATCAGTTTCATGGATTTAGTCAGTTTCAGATGAGACACAACAGCAACAATGAGCTTCAACAAAATCAAATATTTCAACAGACTCAGACAACATATGGTTATGTGCTATCTATCCTTTTTGTGAAGTGAAAGTAAACATTGTGACCACAATCAAATAAGACTTATACAAGTGACAAGAGACACTAAACTTGAGGACTATAGTGGATGTTGGTGTCGAGTCTTGGTTTTCTTTTGATTTTATCTTTAGGTGACATGTCTTTTAGCTTTTTCAGGATGTCTCTGACTAGAGATTCTATCTCTAGGATGTCTTTGACTAGAAAGGCGAGGATGGGGTATCATCACCTATTTGTATTTGATGTCTGTGGATTGTCTCTTAGTAATGCTATGACTTGTCCAAGGATATGAGGACACTGTGAGTCTAGTGTGAACTGGGGCATTCCTTGTTTGTGACTGTCTTATCTCCATGCAAATAGGTACAATGACTTTCTGGGTCGAACATATGCCTTGATTGTCATAACCTACTTGCCATAATAAAGCTCAATGATGATAACGCACAAGAAACTCTTTCACGTTCATATCTTCTATCTTTCATCCCTCTTTCTTGATTGACTTCCATCGTTCTTCTTGAGTCTGTATAGCCTACTATCACATGACTGAGTATAATGACACACCAAAAACATTTGCATTTCATGTAGTTGCACCTGCATTACCACATATAAACATTTCATACATACATATAGATATCACAACTACATCACATCCTGTACACAACATATGTTAGCACATTTTATATTCTCATCATGTAAATAATCATTTGCATTATCATATTCATCTGCATTACATACATTCACATTTGCATCATGCATACACATATAAAACATAAAAGAACAAAAAAATATTGCATTGCATCATATACATATTTGCATCCATATCATAAGTATCACATAAGAACATCCCATCACATAGGTACACATGCATATAGTTGCCGCAAAGATGAATCATCTCATATATATATATCAAAAGTGTCATGATACAATGATGTCAAAAAAATCATATGGCTACAATCACCCGAAGGTGTCTACATCATCATACAAAAATGGTACAATACTGATACATAGGGAGCCCTCTAAGGCTATGATGAACTCCCTCCCTCGGAGCCGCCTAGCCTTGACAGAATTTGAGCCCCCGAAGGACCCACCCCAAGATCATCCCTCCTGTCCCCTCTATCTGCTGGTGGTGGAGGACCCATAACCCCACCACTAGATGCCTATCTCCTCCGGCTCCCTCCCGTAGCTGTCGTTGTCCGCGATGGTCTATGGAAGCTCCTTGCCCACTGATCCACTAGCACTGCACCATAATAGAGATCCCGCTAGTAGGCAATCTCCTCCCCGGCCCGCAGAACATAGGCATATCCGGCCCCTGTGTCCTCTGCTGCCTGTCTCCCAGCCCTCAGTGTTGTCTCAGGCTCTGTATAGCACTGAATGGCCTGGTCTCGCTCTCACTCAGTATCTCTGAGCTGCCTCCTGAGCCTATCCCTCTCCCTCTCCAAATCCTAGATCTCATCTGCCTGTCCCTGGCAGATCTCCCTCAGCTCAATCAGCTCATCCTCCTCTGCATCAGCCCCCTGTGGCTCCCCCTGTCCTGGTACCTGCCCCTGTGCCTGTACCTATACTGGCACCTATCCCTGTACCTGTCCCTATCCCTGTACCTGTCTCTGCACCTGTCTGGGACCCTGTGCTGCTGGCACCTATAGCAGCAATCCAACACGACCTCTCACCACCCGAGCTTGCCTCTCCTCTGCTCCCTCCCTCCGTGGTGCAACCCTCCTCTCTCCAACTGCCCCGCTCCTCCTTCGTTGGCCTCTGCCCCCATCAGCTCCATCATCATCATCATCCCCACCATCATCTCCCTCAAATAACTCTTCTGGATCTGTCAGGCGTGGGAATGGATGCTTGGCCCAGTAAGCTGTATACTCAGCATTCATGCCGACATCCTCGACCTCTGGCCACATGTCCTAGGGTAGGGGTACCATCTCTACCAGCTGCATCACAGCCTGATCATATGATAGAAAGGGTCCAAACTATGCCTGATTCCTGACTATCCATGCATACATGCCTGAGCCCCGTGGCATCCTCTGGATCCTGCCAAACTGCCTGCAAACCCTATCTACAAGCTGTCTCTCCAGTACATAGGGTGTCCACCCAATTAGGTCCCTACTTTGGAAGGTGTAGGGAAGCTCTACTGCATCATCCTCCCACTCCTCGCATCCTAGGTATGGCCTCCAGATGACCACATCAATATCATCTATCACTCGTCGCCAATGCTCTAACCTACCAATCCGTGGCTGCGACGTGATCATATCATACAAGTGCACAAAACTGCGTCCGTGACCTCTGCCTCTGAAATGTATAGGTCTCGTCACTGGCAGATGCTCATAAGCCCACACCTACAACAATGTCACCCCACAACCCAATCCCACTGATCCGTGGTATACAAACTGATGCAACTCATAGTACAGGTGTGCCAGCACACACGGTCCCCAGGCATATCTGGTGTGCTGTGTCACCAGTGTCTCCAATGCTCCTCCCCAACCCACAGCCAACCCCCGTGTCACTCTATCAGGACACAGAAACCCACTGATCGCTCGTCCTATCACTGCTGGCAACGCCAATCCTGTAGCAGTCATAGTGTCCCAAGCCACATGCCCAGCCCTCATCTCCAATCCAGGGTCTTGGAACACTCATCTCAGGGTCTCCCTATCTCCATCTCGATCATATGGAATCAGCCCCCCATATATCGGTATCCTCAGTATCTTGTATACATCCTCCAGGGTGATGGTCATCTCCCCCATCGGCAAATGAAAGGTACATGTCTCTGAATGCCATCTCTCAGCTAAAGCAGTCAACAATCCCATGTTCGCCCGAAACTCAAGCACATATAGAACATGTCTCAATCCCATCGCTTCAATCATGGCTTAGTCCCCAAGTGTCAACTCAGGTCGCAATCTTTGTGTCGACGGGAATCTCTCCCATGACTCTAGCATCGACAAATACTCTTGTAGTCAAGCAAATCAATCGTGTTAGTCATAGTGGCATTCACTGTTTATCACAAAATGCTACTTTTTATCTAAATGCATATGGCTTCTATCTTAGTGACTCTCACTATTCATCACAAAGTGTTGCTTCTATCCTAGTGGTACTCCCTGTTCATCACAAAGTACTACGTGTTTGGCACTCCCTGTTCATCACAAAGTGCTCCTCACATTTGCACTCCCTGTTTATCACAAAGTGCTGCTCATATTTTAGTACTCCTTGTTCATCACAAAGTACTCTATCTTGGTACTCACTGTTCATCACAAAGTGCCTTGATCTATCCTATTCTTCCCTAGAGGACTTGCTTGAGTGTATCCTCTTAGCAGCTTATCCAATCGACAGCGTATGTTCATCACAGAACTGCCGATTTGACCTAGAAGACACAAATTCGCATTTTTTAGACATAAATGCACTTTAAGACTGCACAAACGCGGCTGCATTCAATGCAGACGCATCTCCAAACACAGACGCGATTGGCACAAAACCAGATGCGCCTGGCCGACACAGACGTGCCTGGCACCAACGTAGACGTGCTTAGACATTTTTTGACATTTTTGACCCCTGACCTAATGCGCATTTATTGCTCTACCTATCATGAATTAATGACAAAAATAAATGCATCGAAGTACGAGGAGGTTTTGTGGTACTTACCGCCTCTCCTGCCTCTGTTGGCCTTTGGAATCGGCAAACGCGGTCGAATCTATGAACAAAGGCCATCGCTGTTGACTGCTGCTGCTCTATTTTCGCTCTGCACTCTGCTCTAGTGGATGTGTGGATGACAATGAGGATTTCTTTTGCCCATGGTCTATCTTATAGCCTACCCTAGCCCTAGCCCTCATTTCTCGAGTTAGTCTTCTTTATCCCGTGACTTTGTCACTTTATCCGGTCAGTCCATTCTATTTCGTCTTTCTTATTGAGAGATTGTCTGCGATCTTTTCAGACATTTTCATCCAATCTCTCGAGGGGGCATATCATTCCCTTCTTGGGGCAACTCTGTATCAGTTCATCTTATCTTCTTTGAAACAACGCGACAAGCCGCATTGTCTCAAAGAGGGGCAAAATGTAGACACCCAAAATTGTCATGTCTAATTAAATAAATATTTTATTTATTTAATTATTTAAGCCTAATTCTTCTATTAATTAAATAAATCCTTATTTATTTAATTAATTCATTTATCCTCTTATAGCCTTATTCCTCATTTAAATAAATACATTTATTTATTTAAATTATCCTTTTCTTAAATTAAATAAATATTTATTTATTTAATTGATCTCATTTCTTCTATTAATTAAATAAATCTTTATTTATTTAATTAATTCATTAACCTTTTCTACACATGACACATGTCATTCATCTCTTAATTCCTACACTACCTACCTCTTTCATTATTTTATTATTTCTTCTACCTACCCTCTAATCATAGCCGACCTCCTTTTTACACCTCTCAATCTTATCCCTCCATTTCATATAGTGTCTTCTATTTAAGGAGATGCTTTCTTCATTATCAAACCCTAATGACCTAATGAATGATCTTAAAGACTTGGCTACACTACGATCCTACTTACAACCACATTCCGTTCTTTGTTGAGCTCTTGTGCACATAAAATCTGAGAGCAAATATATCAAGCAAGATCAATGGAGTTAGGAAGAATGGAGATCAAAACCCTATTGGACATGTAATGGTATAATCTTTGTGATTTCATTTTATTTACATTGTCTTAGGTAATCTTCATATGTTATGGTGGATCTTTGTTGTTGTTAGGCTAGGGTTTGGTGGTTGAATTCATTTAGCCTTTCAATATTGTTATTATTGTTACCCATTTTCACCATAAACAGTTCCCACTGTGTTTTTTCCCTTGACCAGGTTTTCCACATAAAAAATCTTGGTGTTATGTGTGTTCTTGATGTGTTGTTGACTCATGCTTTCATGCTTAATAATTAGATCTAAGAATAAGTTTAGTTTGTGTGAGTTTGTGAGGCAACTGATTCACCCCCCTTCTCTTAGTTGTTTGTTCAGAATCAAATCCATTTCATCAATACTGTGATACTTTCATGCTACTATCATCTTCTATGATTGCATTTTACCCTTTGTTCACTGTCACAAGGGATTTGTCTCATTATTTTGGATATTTTTTTTCTTTTGGTAAACTCTTTTAAATCTACTTTTTGACAGCAAATAAGAACATTTTACCTTGAAGTCTTGACTATATTTTTTGGTATTAAGACTATCTAAACCTTTGTCTCTTGACTACTTTGATCATACACGATTGATATGACTATTTTGTATCTTGAATTTACTTGGCTTGAGGAATGTTATTGTTGTCTAATGCTTCATGGGACAGTAACTGTCACATTTGTACTCATATGCTGCAACCTTATCTTCTTGACTCTGAGCTTCATTGAACTATGATTTTCCATTATATAATCTTTCACTGCTATGACTACCTTTTCATCTTTGATCACGACCCTTCGAATTTGTCTTTGTTCTTCTAACTGCAACTTCAAAACTCTGTCAAAAACCTTTTCCTCTATTTTAGAGAGTTGTTCTAGATTGTCAAACATTCTTTGTTGTCCTCACTATAGTCCTTTAGATCATTGCTCATTTCATGGGGCTTTAAATGTGACAAATATCTTGTCACTGTCTTTGTAGGTTTTTAATGTTGTGACTATCTTCTTGAAATGTGGCTAAACCCCTAGTGCCTCCTTATCACTATCCAAAAAATCTTTTGTATGTTTTCATAATTGTAGATACCAAAAATTATTCATTACATCCTTATTTGATTAACCTTCTACCTAGGGTTTGAAACTAGGTCTTTTGTGACTGTTGTTGTGGCTATTATGACAACCTTTCTCTTTATTTGCTTGTGTATTAGTAGAAAGGTTTTTTGTCATTACTTGACTACTTCTCTTTAGCTCTTGAATGTGATATCAAATGGCCTATCAAAATATACGTTCCTATATGACAATTAGGATTGATATTTCACTATCATTGCTTGCAAAGCCAATGTCTCTATTCACCGCTAATTCTTGGAACATGAAGATTCACTGGTTTGCAAAGACTTTTGGAAACCATCATCTTATTTGAGTTGTCTTTTGCTTAAATACCTCTTGTCACCAATATTTGCATTATTATTGGACTCTAAAATACTATTATATAATCTTGAAAAATTTATCCTTTGATACTATGTTTCTTTGTCTTAATAGTGGATTGTAGCCTCACAAATAACTATAACTATCCTCCTTTATATTCATCTCTTTGGGGAGTCTCTAAAATACACTACCACTGTGTTCTTTAATAGATTTGATAGCTGATGTTTTGCTTAATTTAAGAAGGCTACCATTTTGTTCTATGAAACTTTTGCTACAATCTTACCAAAGAATGAAGGCTTTTGTTGTCCTTTCTTAGTTGCAAAAGGTCTAATTTGGTCACAAAGTTTTTGTCTATCCAACATGATCTCTTTGTTGCTATTCCATCTTATACTATCTTTAAGATCTGCACCTTACTGATATGATCTTTTTGAGCCTCTTTTCATATGAACATGTTCTCTTCTTCATTAACTTTGCACCTATTAACCATTTATGAGGATTGTCCACCTTTTGCTTGTGGAATGTCCTTAAGAATATTGCTAATGCATAGGATCGCATAATATTACGAGTCTTTATTTATGAATACACAAATTGTGAACTTATCAGGAAACTAACAAACCCCTCTAAATTATTGTTAAATGCATATGAGTATGCTTAGATTGTCATCTAAAACTAATGTTTCGTACATGTATGAATAGCCTAATGTTTAATGCACACATCACATAACAAATCAAGTATTTTTTTGCATCACAAGAGGAAGATAATGGCAAAACTACAAACATGACACTTTTACCTTCCATCTACATGGTGATGAATAGATTATAAACATGCCTCTTAGACTCATTCAATCATCCTCCTACAAACTTTAAAGCCTCTCAAATATCTTCAACCACCCTCTTTTCAATTTGGTCGCCATCACAATTGAAGAATATGTTGGAAAAAAGAAGCGAAAAATGGGTATTTTCATGTTGTGAAGCTCTAACTATAGCTTACAATTTAAATTGGGGGAGGTTTATGAATAGCTTTAGTTTAATGAGAACAAAGAACTGCATGCACTAGGAGAGCCATGGATGACGTTTGAAAAAAGGAAACTTGTTTCTTCATTTTTCTCTTCAGGCATGAAGTTTTTCCAGAAGGGCTTTGTTCAATAGATTTGGAGCATTTTGATTTTGTATCTCCATTTCTTCAAACAACGAGGGTTTTGGTGAGTTGAAAAGGCATTTTGGGCAAAAAAAGTTTAAAAGAGGAAGCCACTCTAGAGATTGGGTGTATTGTATTATGCCCTAATAACTAGAGATTAGGGAGCAGTTTGTCTCAGAGGAATTCTAGGTAGAAATAGTATAAAATGAGAGCAGGAGGAGACCCAGGCTGGGCAACATGCTTCAAATTATTATGGTCTTGTGCATTGTAAGGGTTATAAAAAATGTAAAATATGGTTTTGTTGGAAAGGCGATAGATAGTTTTAAGCAGATTGTGGAGAAAGGCAAGCTGACATGAGGAAGGAAGCGCCCCAAATTATCCTCTTTGTGTGATGCCCTAGAGAGCTTCCTTTTCTTTCCTTTACTCTGGAAATCCCTCTCATTTCTTATGCTCTAGAATGGTAGAAGATCACTTATGGAAGAACGAATGAAGCAGAGGAGGCTGTCAAAAGAACACAAAAGAAAAACCTAAAAACAAAAGCAAAAAGAAGACCCCATTGGCAAAAGATAAAAGAAAACACAGGACCCCTCTGGCAACATTTCAACATGTTTCTTTATTTATTTTTCTTATCATTGTTTTCTATCTTTCTTTCTTTTCAAAGTGCACAAAACTTTGCAATCTTACAAGACTGGCAAAATCATTTCATAGCCCAAAATAACTTTGCAAACAATAAAACAAAACCAGACTAAAGCTACTCTTTCCACAATAAACATATCCCTTGGATGTCTATATCACATTTGAAACCTTGGATCCAACCTGACGGGAGAAGGAGACCTCAATGGATTGGCAAAATACATAAAGGCTCTGAGGCTCTTACCAAAAGTAGATTTGACAATGCAAGGAAGTTCTCCACCAAAGGTTTTTTCCTAACTATAGGGGCTAACAATATCCCTTTGGGTAGAAAACCACAACTAACTAATCTCTCAAGGAAGAGGATCAACCAGTGACCAAGGAGAGAATCTAATGATATACAAGGTTGGAGAACAAATATAAAAGCTATGAATCAAAGAGGCCTACTAGGAAATAAGGGCAGATCGAGAGTAATATTGGAGGCAGGTTTTAATAAGATTCCCAAGGGATTGGGCAAAAAAATCAGAGAACATGGGCTATCTGAGAGACCCAAGGACCAAAAAAGCAATCAAAGCCTCAAGATAGACTCAAAAAGTAGAGGAGGAATGATAAAGGACCTTTTCTCTACCTACAGGAGTAACCTTTACTTAGAGCACATATTGGAGGCAAACAACTTAAGCCAAATAGGGAATAGGTGGAAAAAAGATCATAAAATGACAAATAAATGGATTTCAAGGAACTCTAGAGGTAAATTCATGGAACAACCCCACTCAGGAAGAAATTAAATGGAAACAAACTGGTAAACTTGCCCCAAAAATTTATCCAAATGCATTCAACAAGGCTTAAGGACACGACCTTGTTCGTAAAATGGAGTGGTGAAGGAGAGAAGGAGGAGGGCATTCTAAATTGGTGGAGGAATGCTTACCATGAGAAGATAAGCATAACTCCAATTCAGAATAATTTCCTTCTTATTATATGCTCGCATATAATGGTGAAAATCAAAATTTTATATGGTAAACCTTTGTTTTATAAAGGACCCAGTTTCTTTAGAATAAATTGGTGCTCTAACTTTGATCCATATAAACAAGTATTTAACAAAATTCCAGTATGACTAAGAATAGAAGGTCTCCCAGTAGAATATTGGAACATAGAAACCCTATAATTTGTAGGGGATGCACTAGGAGGGTTTTTTGTTGAAGAAGATTTCTTAATTGTTTTAACAGGGGATATTGCAAAAATATTGGTAGAAATAAATCCTGCTCTTGGTGCTTATAAAGAGCTATAAATTTTATCAGAAGCTAGAAAATGGAGGCAGAGAATAGAGTATCTAGAAGGAGATCCTCCAAAAAAATGCTTGTGCAGGGAAAGTATAGAAGTTGGAAGTCCAGATAGAAATAAGAATCTGCTACTATGTAATAAAGTATCCATAGATGATGGAAATATAGATGAATCAAATGACATTAGCAATACGAAGCCCTCAGAGATAAATAAAGATTTTCCCAATCTAGAGATGAATGGGGAAAGTGAGATCGGGCCAAACATCGCAATTTTCAAATATAAAGAGGTTTCTATCTCCTTAAATGAAAGAAATGAAGGATTAATCAAAGAAAACCAGGCCATCCAAGAAGACCTAAAGGAAAACATGGGTTTAGAAGACCCCTCGAAAGAAGAGCCAAGTGGTGAAACACATATGGATTATAAGTGGGAGGAAATAAGAAGTTCCCAACTGGAAGAACTTTCAGTATTAAAAAAGAGGCGGAAAGTATAAGAAAATAAATCAATCAATAACTTTTGATACTAGAAAATGGACTTCATAACTCAGATAACATGACCACTCCAGAAGGGGAGCTACTTGAAGAAGTCCATAATATCTTAAGTAGGAAGGATAGCAGGATTAAAAGGGACAACTGTATCAAAAATAAAAGACAGTGGATAACACCAAAGCACAAAGGTTTCAAACAAGATGGGATAGAAGAAATTGAAATTGAAAGGAGTGATCTAATCTCCCAAAAGAAGTCAATATTGGAAGCAGTATGCAAGTTCCTAAATTTCTCGGACTCTTTAATGGCCAAAGTAGGAAATACAATGGAAGAACAAGAGTCAGTTATTCAAATGATGAATCTAGAAGAAGGAATCAAAGATTACTAGGAAATAAACAAAGAGCTTCAAGAGAATACAATCAAAGAAGAGGAAGAGAACAGAGGAAAGTCTTTGGGTCTGTATCAGAATCTTTCAACAAAAGACACTCCATATTGTGGCAAAGAATTAGGATAAGAATGAGGAAGAAGATCTCTATTAATATCCAGAAATCAACAAGGACTTCAAAAGGAACAAGAACAAATTTCAAAGAAAAGAAATGTAGGGAAGGGGAAGTTCCTTCCCAAGGCACCATGAGGATCATGACATGGAACCCTAACAAAAAGCACTTGATAAAGTGTGGAATAGTTCCTTCCCAAGGCATCATGAAGATCATGACATGGGATGTTAGGGGCATGAATGCCCCTAACAAAAAGTGCTTGATAAAGTGTGGAATTGAACTTTCAAAACCAAAGATAATTATGCTTCAAGAGACAAAACTTAATATAGAGGAAATAAAATCATTTAAACAAAAACTGGGCTTTTGGGAAGTGGAGGCTATTCAAGAAGAAGGAGCTTCGGCTGGCTTAGCTATACTACAAGACCAAAGAAGGATAGTGATAGATGAAATAGTTAAAAGTAAAAATTGGTGCAGTGACATTGTCAAGGGAGTTAGTAGTAACATCAAATTTAGACTGATAAATGTGTATGGCCCAATCCCAACTATTATAAAGAAGGAAGTATGGTCAGAATTGGGAAGATTTTTGAACCAAAATCCTTTGCATACTATAATAGGAGGAGATTTCAATTCAATTTTATATTTATCAAAAAATAATGGAGGAATCCAAAAGGAAATGCAAACACAAATTGACTTTTGAGACCAGGTAAATAGAAACAATTCGATTGAAGTGATTTATGAAAAATGACACGCTTACATGGAATAATAGAAGAGAAGGATTTAGCTATATAGAAGAAAAGGTGGATAGATTCTTTTTTAATGGAGACATCTTAACTTTTGAACATGACATGAAATAGATCATTATGGGTCTCTCAGGGTCAGATCATTTTCTAGTCCAGCTAAATAAATTAGGGTCATCTAAACCCAAGAACTGCTCTTTCAAGTTTGAGAATATGTGGATGAAACATTAGGACTTCATGAATCTGATTGATAGTTGGTGGAAGGAAGATAAATTTGAAGGATCCAAGTTATTATGTTTTGTATCAAAACTCAAAGCACTAAAATAATTTTTTTTAAAGTGGATCAGAGAACAATTCAGAAATATCTTTGAGACAAAAAAAAGTTAGAAGAACAATTAGAAAACCTTATTGAAGAAATCAGAAGGCAAGGTATGGATCAATCATGTTTTCTAAAAGAGAAGGAATTACTAAATGAATACGAAGCTATTTTAGCTAAGGAAGAAACCTTATGGAGGTAGAAGTCTAGGGAGTTATGGCTTATGGAAGGGGCCAAAAATTCTAAATTCTTCAATAATAGCACCAAATTCAAAAGAGGAATTAATAGAATTACCTCATTAATTAAAAACAATGGTGAGTTGTTCGAAAAACATGAGGATATAATCAAGGAGGTAATTACATATTTTCAGGACTGTTGGCATAACTGATGAAGATAATGATGGAGAGATTATTGGCATATGGAGATTTTGATGAGATGAGAAGATGACCGGTAAAGTTATCGTTGGTATAACTTGTAAAGTTGATGGATATTGTTGGCTAGATAATGATGATATATTTGTAAGTTGTTTGATGAATTTATTTGTGTTTTCATTGATGGAAACCATGTTTGTTGAGTCATCTAAGTCATCTAGGCCTACCGGTAAAGCCTAACTAGTAGTGGAACCGGTTTACAACAAGGTAAGCAAGAACAATGCGATGATCAAGACACCGGTATGGATGATTGGTAAGGAGTTAGGTGTTGCGGTTTTATAGGAGTGTTGAAGATAGTAACATGCATCTATGTTCCACACCACATCAGCAAATTCAGTGTATTGAGTGAGTTATGATTGACTATCATAAACTCTGTGAAGAAGAATGTATACCGGTAACAGATCTTTTGACCGGTAATGATTTTTGGTTTGGCGGTGGATCTTATCATGTTCATAACTTAGCGATGACATGTCAAAATTTGTGTGTAATGATAAGATGGTGTTTGAGCATGTACAAGGATCGAATTTCTTGGGAAACAACAAAGTGCTTAGCAGAATGTGACAAGGGTTTGATTGTTTATCAAATCGATATGCGGTGATGAGCAGTGATCATTCAACGATAGAAATTGTCTTGAAATTTGTTGTAATGATTTGTAATGTATTTTGGTAGATTGTTTTGTCATGTTTAATATAAATTCAATGTATTTTGAATGTAGTTAGGGTTATGTAACCGACCTATTTGAAAAGTGTATTTAGGTTGAGTTTGAGAAGAGATTGTGTCAATGATTAGAGAAGAAGAGTGTGTCGAACCAGATTGAAGAGTCTACATGTGTTTAGCAGAGTTGAGCTGAAAAGGATCTATACTAGCAATCAAGGAAGTGTTGTAATCAGATCATTTGCCCTGATGTTCCCTAATAGTTACAATAGTATTGAAAACCCTTAACCAGGTAGATCCTAACAGTTCTTGTTTGTAAATCCCTTGACCGGGTGGTTCATTAGCTTGAGTTTAAAATCCTCTAACAAGGTTTCTCCTAATAGGGTAGAGCTCCTAACAGGGCTAAGGTGAAATCCCTTAGCCAGGTGACTCCTAACAGGGTCTGCTCTTAACCGGGCATATTGTAAAGCTCCTAACTGGGCTAGGCCTTTAACCAAGCGCATTCCAAAAGAGTGCAAATATTTTGTGGGTGCTAATTCCCATCGTGGTTTTTCCTGTTTGGGTTTCCACGTGGAAAAGTCTCTATGTTCATATAGCAATTGCATTATTGGTTTGAGCATTTTCATATCATCTTTATTTGTATGTTGATGAACACTTAATTGAATGGTTTGATAAATCAGTTTAAAGGATTGTTTGAGTAGTTATTGGTATTGGTTTGTGTACTATTTTTGAAGTATTGAAAAATTGTTTAACTACTAGTTCACCCCCCTTTCAGTAGTAACTGGATCCCTCATAATAATAATTAGTATCAGAGCGCTAGATCCTCTTTGTGCAGAAGCTTTACTACTTGAGGTAAAGATCCGAGCCTAATTTCGTTAAAGGCTTAACCTCTTGGGAAAGATCCTTAAGGATAACATGGGGGAAGGTTCAATGAGTTACAAAGAGCTTTCACATAGGCTTGCATTATCTGAAGAAGCCCATGGTGAACTAAAGGTCAAGTACAAAGCTTCACTGACTAAGAGAAAAGAGTTGGTTGGGAAGTTGTTAGAACTCAGTGAAAACAGTTCATCTGATGAAGGAAACATTGATGCCTTGGTTAATGAGGTGGAAAAGATGAATGATGATAAGACAAATCTAAGAAGAGAGTTGGAAGCCCTTACCATTAGGATGAGCCAAGAGTTGGAAGCCAGAAGGACGGCTGAAGACACAATAAGAGATAAGGAGCATGAGATCGTAAAGTTGAACCGGGAGATCGATACCTTGCATGCACATCTTCAAGAGGAGAATGAAGAAAAAGAGGAAATACAAGTTGATTAAGACATGGCTATGTATCTTAGAGAAAGTCTCACAAAGATGAATGAGGAACTTACCAAGGAGTTTGCTGATGCAAATGAGTTACTAGATAAATTCAACAAGAGCACTGCTATGATTGATGAGCAGATTCAGTCACAAAGGCAATATGGAGATACACATGGCTTTGGATACACAACCTTTGAACAAGGAGAGCCATCTGATACTAAGGACATCGTGCATGAATCCAAATCTACACCAAAGACCAAGAAGAACACCGATAAGAGAATATACAAACTAGTATGTTTTAACTGTCATAAGGTAGGTCATACTGCAAATGTTTGTAAAAGTAGATCCAGTAATTTTGATGGATATGGACCTAATGTATATGAAGGATATAAGCCTAGTACTTTTGATTAATATTGCTTCAATTGCAACAAGTATGGGCATAGAGTTGTTGAGTGCAGGTCAAGAGTGAACAATTAGAGATATTACATGGGTCAGAGGTCTAATGGTGAATGGCAGAGATCTTACAATGACCGAAGGAACCCTACTTGGAAGAGATCTTACAACGACCAGAGAAACCCTACTTGGCAGAGTCCTTATGTGAACTGGTCTAGTCCATATGAAATGCAGAATAGATGGCATGTGACTTGTTCCATATGTCACAACTTTGGTCATGTAGCTATGAATTGCTAGAGAAGAACTAGTAGAGGCAATGCTGGACCTTGGAGCACATCTGGAATGACATGTTTCCATTATAACAAACTGGGACACCTTGCAAAGTTTTGCAGAGATAGAATTAACAAACTGGTTAATCAGTCTATTGACCAGAAAGGAAAGAAGATGGTAGATATGGAAGAAACCAGAAGTGAGATGAATAAGATATGGAAGAAGAAAAGTGAGGAGAAACCATTAGAGGACTCCAATTCTTCACCTATTGTGGAGAATCCTTCATTAGTAAACTAAGCTATGATGAAGCTTAGGGGGAAAATATTGTCAAATCCATTTTCGGACCCCTAAATGGTGTGTAGTAAGTCAAATCTGCATGTTTTGATACAGTATGATGTTATGAAGTGATTTTGAGTTATTATTGGTAAATTGAATGTGATATGTGTGCCAAAATCAAGTTTTAGAGTTGAAAAATGATTAGGGTATGTTCAACCGGTATGATAAAAGGCAAATAAAAGGTGTTTTGTAGTCTCATTTTTGAGAGCACATATGGAGAACAACATAAACATAGAAGAGCTTTTGATTGCTACTTTGGTGAAGTTGATAGCGGATTGTGAAGATTGTGGAAGAGCATTCAAATCAGAAACCCTAGTTGCGAAGAAATATGATGATACCAACAAATCTAATGCAGTAGATGAACAGAAGAAAGTGATTATTGAACCAAAACTTCAAAATGATGATAAGAAGATCAGATAATTGGACACAGGAATGTTGAAGTACAAACTAGAAGAAAGATCAGAGAAAGTGCTTGCCTAATTTCCACAATAGAACCTAAGACAGTGAGAGAATCTCTCAAGGATGATGATTGGATAAAGGCTATGAATGAAGAGCTTGATCAAATAGAGAAGAACAAAACTTGGTCACTTGTCCCTAGACCAACTGATAAAAATGTGATTGGTACTAAGTGGGTTTTCAGGAACATATTGAATGAAGATGGTGAAGTAATTAGGAACAAGGCTAGACTAGTTTGTGAAGGATATGCACAAGAAGAAGGTGAAGACTATGGAGAAACCTTTGCACCGGTTGCTAGACTTCAAGGAGTTAGAATGCTACTTGCATTTGCAGCATTCAAGGGATTCAAGGTTTACCAAATGGATGTCAAGTCTGCATTTTTGAATGGAGTTCTAGAAGAAGAGGTTTACATATAACAACTAGATGGGTTTCAATTGACTGGAGATAAGGACATGATGTGCAAACTTCATAAAGCTTTATATGGATTAAAGAAAGCTCCGAGGGCATGGTTTGAGAGACTCCATTCACACCTGATAAAGATTGGATTTTAGAGAACTAGTGAGGACAGTAACATTTACCTGAAGACAGAAGGAGATAAATTGTTGATTGCAGAAGTATTTGTAGATGATATCATATTTGGAGGAGATGATGACATGAGTTTATCTTTTGTAGAAGAAATGAAAAAGGAATTTGAAATGTCTTTGATAGGTGAGATCAAATTTTTCATTGGTTTGCATGTCCAACAGATGAAAGGAGACATCTTTATCAGTTAGTCCAAGTATGTGAAGGAGGTATTGAAAACCTTTGGAATGGAAGAGTGTAAACCAGTTGGAACGCCTATGGTTACAGGTTGCAAATTATCAAAGGAAGATGATTCAGATGTAGTGAATAAAATAGAGTATAGATCCATGATTGGAAAACTTCACTATGTTGTTCATAACAAACCGGACATTGCTCATGTAGTTGGTATAGTGGATAGATTTCAGAATAATCCTAAAGATACTCATATGGTTGAAGTGAAGAGAATTTTCAGGTATCTTAGATTGATTATGGATTATAATATCCATACAAAGGTAACTTCTCTTCGAAGGTATTCATGGATGCTGATTGGGCAGGTAATGTAGATGACCAAAAGAGCACAATCGGTGGTGCATTCTTTCTAGGAGGAAGACTGGTATCTTGGACCAGTAAGAAAAAAAGTTGTATTTCTTAGTCTACAGGAGAAGTAGAGTATGTGGCTACATCCATGAACTATACTCAAGAAATATGGATGAGACATGTATTCGAAGGATTCAAGGAGACTATGACAGAAACGGTGATCATATATTGTGATAATACAAGTGCAATAAGTATTTCAAAGAACCCAGTATTCCATGCTAGAACAAAGCATATTGAATTGAAGTATCATTTTCTAAGAGAGAGTGCAGGAAAAGATAGTTAAGATGGAGCAGGTGTCAAGTAAGGAGTAGTTGGCAGACACATTCACTAAGCCATTGCCTAAGGCTACCTTTGAATATCTCAGAGGAAAGCTAGGGGTTATACCCCTACTGAAGGTTAACTAAGATGTTGTTGAGGCATCAATCCAATGGACTAATTGAAGATCTTTTACTATGGATTGATGAGAAGTGGGCTACTCCTCAGGGGGAGCAACCGAGATGAAGAAAACAAGAGTAGTAGAAGATGAATTTGACACTTTGCAACTTTGGAATTATTGTCAAAAGGGCAAAAGAAATGCAAAGGGGGAGAAGAACAACGATAGGGGGATAAGTAAAGCAAATAAGGAGAAGAGCAGAGAACATCCAGTACAACAGTCATAACTGAAACTTTAACAGTTTTGCATGATGATATTTTGGTGAGATTTTGGTATTGCTATTTTGGTGTTGCCATCAATGCCAAAGGGGGGAGATTATTGGCATATTGTTGGCATAATTGATGAAGATAATGATGGAGAGATTATTGGCATATGGAGATGTTGATGAGATGAGAAGATGACCGGTAAAGTTATTGTTGGCATATCTTATAAATTTGATGGAGATTGTTGGCTAGATAATGATGATATAGTTGTAAGTTGTTTGATGACTTTATTTGTGTTGTCATTGATGGAAACCATGTTTGTTGAGTCATATAAGTCATCTAGGACTACTGGTAAAGCCTAACCAGTAGTGGAACCAGTTTACAACAAGGTAAGCATGAACAGTGTGATGATCAAGACACCAGTATGGATGATTGGTGAGGAGTTAGGTGTTGTGGTTTTACAGGAGTGTTGAAGACAGGAACATGCATTTATGTTCCACACCGCATCAACAAATTCAGCTTATTGAGTGAGTCATGATTGACTATCATAAACTCTGTGAAGAAGAATCTATACCGCTAATAGATCTTTTGATCGGTAATGATTTTTGGTTTGGCGGTGGATCTTATCATGTTCATAACTTAGTGATGACGTGTTAGAAACCATGTGTAATGATAAGATGGTGTTTGAGCACATACAAGGATCAAATTTCTTGGGAAACAACAAAGTGCTTAGTAGAATGTGACAAGGGTTTGATTGCTTATCAAATCGATGTGCGGTGATCATTCAATGGTAGAAATTGTCTTGAAATTTGTTGTAATGATCTATAATGTATTTTGGCAGATTGTTTTGCTGCACTTGATGTAAATTGAATATATTTTGAATGTAGTTAGGGTTATGTAACCGACCTAGTTGAAAAGTGTGTTTAGGTCGAGTTTGAGAAGAGATTTTGTGTCGGTGATTTGAGAAGAAGTGTGTCGAACTAGATTGAAGAGTTTGCATGTGTGTAGAAGAGTTTAGCTAAAAAGGATCTGTACTAGCAAGGAAGGAAGTGTTGTAATCAGATCATTTTCCCTATTATTCCCTAATAGTTACAACAATATTGAAATCCCTTAACTGAGTAGATCCTAACAAGTCTTATTTGTAAATCCCTTGACCAAGTGGCTCATTAGCTTGAGTTTAAAATCATCTAACAAGGTTACTCCTAACAGGGTAGAGCTCCTAACAAGGCTAAGGTGAAATTGCTTAACCAGATCACTCCTAACAGGGTCTTCTCTTAACCGGGCATATTGTAAAGCTCCTAACCAGGCTAGGCCTTTAAACGAGCACATTCTGAAAGAGTGCAAATATTTTGTGGGTGCTAATTCCCACCGTGGTTTTTCCCATTTGGGTTTCCACGTGAAAAATCTTTGTGTTCATATGGTGATTGTATTATTGGTTTGAGCATTTTGATATCATTACTTTATTTGCATGTTGATGAACAGTTAAGTGAATGGTTTGATAAATCAGTTTAAAGGACTGTTTGAGTAGTTGCCGGTACTGGTTTTTGTACTATTTTTTAAGTATTACAAAAAAATTTAACTATCGATTCACTCCCCCCCCCCCTGGGTAGTAATTGGATCCCTTATAATAACACATGACACCTTCAACAATGTGGAAGGGTTGAACTACAACAATCAATCCTCTTTGGTGAATCAAATTCCTAGAATACTAACAGAAGATAAAAAAAAACATGTTAATGAAGAAGTGCTAATGGTGGTAAAATAATTGCACCTGGATAAAGCTCCGAGATAGGATAGATTCCCTGTTGGATTCTATAAAAAATGGTGGCCTATAATAGGAAAAGAACTGGTTGAAGCAATAGACACAACAAGACACTCATTTAGATTTCTCAAAGAAATAAATAACACTTTTATAGTGTTATTACTAAAAAAAGGGAATGCTACCTCCTTTGATGAGTATAGACCTATATCACTATGCAACACCTTATACAAAATCCTTGTCAAGATTTTGGTGAACAGATTAAGAAAGATATTACCAACATTAATATTAGATGAGCAATCTGGTTTTGTCCCTAGGAGGTCAATTTTGGAGGGCATTATCCTCGCTCAAGAAGATATACACTCAGCTTGGAAGAAAAAGAAACCAAGCATGACAATCAAACTAGAAATAGAAAAGGCTTATGACAAAGTGGATTGGAGACTCCTTTGTAAATGCATGTAAGCATTTGGATTTAGCAAGAAATGGATAGATTTAATCTTCTTCTGCATATCAACTCCATAAATTTTAGTTTTGGTCAATGGTGGCCCATAAGGCTTTTTTGAAATAACAAGAGGGATAAGATAGGGGGACCCGATTTCTCCCTTCTTATTCATCATAATAGCCAAAAATTTGGGCATATCTTTAAAAAGAGCACAAGAATCAGGTCTACTTAAAGGGATTAACATCACCAGCTCAATCAATTCTATAACACACCAACAGTTTACAGATGATACTATGCTCCTTGGAGAATGATTAGAATGTGAAGCAAGGGAGATAAAGTCAACACTAGACCTTTATAGTAGAGCTTTGGGTCAATTCATTAACCAAGAGAAATCAAAGATATTCTTTTTCAACACAAACATTAGGGAGGAAGAAAATATATTTAGAATTTCAGACTTGAAGAGAGGAAATCTCCCATGTAAGTATTTGGGTATTCCCCTTGATAAGGGTACTAGAACAACCAGAGTCTAGGATCCACTAGGGGAGAAAATGGAGAAAAATATGAATAATTCGAAAGGCAGATGACTGACTTGGGCGGGTAGAGTAGTAGTGTTGGTAGTAGTTTTAGTAACAATCCCAATTTATATGTTTTCATGCTTAGCCTTGTTTGTTGGAGCTAATGTGAAATTGGTCAAGATCCTAAGAATTTTTTTTGGCAAGGGGTAGCAGAAAATAAGAAATACACCCTAATTGCATGGGATAAGATTTGCAATCCTAAAGAGCTAAGGAGTTGGTATGAGAGATCTATTTTTGGCTTAATTAAGCTTTAGGAGCTAAATTAATATGGGAAATGTATGAAAAAATGTAAGCTAAATTGGTCAAAATATTACAACACAAATACTTGGAAAGCAATTATCCTTGTAGCATCTTCAAAAAAACATTGCCTCCAAAAGGGTCTAGAGTATGGAACTTCTTAATGAGCTGCATAAACATTATAGTAGAACAACTAACATGGGATGTGACAATGGTAAGAAAGCTTTATTTTCAAATGATTCATGGAGAGGTTACCCAATTATATCTCAAATGATGGATACAACCATAATCAAAGATGAATTAGAAAGGGTATGGGGCAATTTTTTTAGGAATTATGTGGAATTTAATAATTCAGACTCAATAGGAGGATGGAAATGGAAATATTTTGAAAACCTTAACCTGCCTATAGAAGACATCAAACAACTCTAAAATATCCTCAAAGATAGAACAATAATTTTCAAAAATTCAGAAGATAAATTAGTTTGGATAGGGGCATCCTCAAGCAAATATAGTTCAAAGGAAGGATATAGAGCTATAATTAAAAAGCAAAATTGGATCAAATTTGATCTACCCTATCATCTTTGTTGGTATAAATGGACTCTCCCTAAAGTGGGTATATTTACATGGGCCATGCTTCAAAAGAAAATCCTAATAGCAGAATGGTTTAAAAGAATAGGCCTCCAAGGACCATCAAGGTGTTCTTTATGTGAAAAAGATGAAGAAACAATAGATCACATGTTTACTATTTGCCCTTTTGCTCAAGAATGCTGGCAATGGTTATGTGCCAAATTGGGCTGGATAACAACACTTCCAAATTATATAACCATGTTATTTAAGAGTTGGCCAATTCTCAATAAGGAAGGAACCTATAAGGGATTATGGATAGAAGCACCCTCAATAGTAATCTAGGAGATTTGGAAAGAAAGGAATAGAAGAATCTTCAAGCAAAAAAAGATAGAAATGAAATCTATTCACAACAAATTAGAAGCAACAATTGTGGAAGTCGTCAATAGTAGATTGACAATTCCTCCATGTAGCAATGCAAAATTCACATTTTGGGATAATAGAATAAGGAGAATATGGCATGGTCTTAAAATACCTACATATGTTGGCCTAAGAGGGCTTTCCAGTGAAGAAGAGAGGAAAAAATGTATTCAAGCTCCTCCAAAACTTGGTTGGTTTAAGCTCAATTTTGATGGAGCTTCAAGAGGAAACCCAGGCATATCAAGAGTTTGATGTGTCATCCACAAGTGTGATAGAATAATTGTGGAAAGGGTAGCTAAACCTTTGGAACATGGCACCAATAATATTGCAAAATTTAAATAGAAGGAGACTCAGCTCTAGTAGTAAATGCCATAAGAAAGGAAGAAACTTCAAACTAAAGGGTAAAAGCCTTACTACTCAAAGCATTAGAAGAATGAAAGCCTTTGAAGAATTTAATATTAATTACACATATAAAGAAGGAAATGTGATAGTTGATCAACTGACGAATAAGGGTGCAGATGGTGAGACTATTAAAGAATTAAACCAAGAATTACTGCTCTAAAGAGATAAGTATTAATATTGGATAGATATTTGATGTTTATTCTTGTGTCACAAAAGGCATTAGATGGATATGTTGATATTAGAAAGCATATTTTTATCTAAAATCAGACTTTGTAGGGGGTTGATCTGGGTTGGTTATGGTGGAAGGGTGCAGTATTTTATAATATCTTGAGCATTGATGTTGTATTTTGCTTTTATAATGGAAATACAATTTACGACTTCTGATGAGTCATCTTTTTAGCTATTTTATATGAACTTTATGTTATGTCATTTTGTGACTCAGACATTATGGTTGAGATAGTAGATATAAATCTTTTTGTGTTTAACCTATATAAACTTTGCTATCTATTAAACAACCTTATAAATGATATATTAAATCCATTTTAATGATAAGGGAATGCTTGATTAAATGTTGACTGAAAGTAGTATTGTTCAAATATATGTTGTGCATGTTAACTTCTATGTATACAGTTGGAGGAGAGACCAAGTCAACAAAGGATATATGTTGCTTATTTGAATAATTGCAGTCCTAATCAAATAGAACTACTGAACCAGTCAATCCAGTAGCTAATACCTATCAAAAAACTCCTAGTTACGGTTGATACAGTTGTTGCTTCAGAACGTGTGTCAGTTTGTCGAGAAATCTAAAGGAAACCTTGGCCTATATTTGTGCATGAAACTAAGTCCTAGAATGATTCATTCTTCTATTCTTTTATTTCTAATAAAGGTTGGTTCGGAGTGGATTGACTGTGTAGTTAGTTAGTTGTAGAATCTCTTATAAATCCATCTATTAGAGATGAAGAATGTAATGTAGTTTTATCTTACTTGAGCACTGAGTGTACTTTGTTTCATAGTTAGAAATAATAAAGGATTTCAGTTTTGTCATATTCACTGTCAAAAAGTATCTTGATGTGTTTTATGATGCTTTTGTAATCTTTAGATTTGGTTAAGATTCTGGAGGCTCATCCAAGGGGGCCCACTTGGGAAGCATTCATGTTCATATACTTTCATTCCATTTTGTGTGAGTTCATTAGCAAACTTATGTTAGTAGGTTAGAATCTTTCAGTTGATTGTCCTGTAGCCACAAAAACTCCATTCTATAACTATTCCTACAACCAAAGGAAAACAAAGTTTATGGTTACCAGCTAGTTAGTTCATTTTTTGCATAAAGTTATATGTTTCATATTAAGTAGATTAAGTTGATATCAGTAGAACCAACTTTAGAATTCAGTGCTTTCCATCAATTTCTTATTCAGTTTCTTTAAGCTTAAGTTAAGTGTTCTTTATGAGTTTCTTAGTGCACATATAGTGCAAACCTATTTCAAGTATACGTTCTTGGGTTGACAAGTGAATGAGCTTTTGATTAATACATTATTAATCGAATGATGCAGAGAATTGAATTTGGTCAAGAAAATGTGTCTTAATTATTAGGGCATTATTAGGAACCAACATTTTTTGCATCATTATCGAGGATGGTGTCAAACTAAGAACTTATTGGGAATATATGATTTAGAATTTTTAATCCTTCAGTAGATGTCATTAGTTTAAGAGGCACCTTTCAATCATTTGAGAAAAGAAGCACAAACCTATCACCCAACATTTTGTGTAGGTATATTGGTAATTGAGACAAAATCTGCATGCATAGGGGAAGAAGGAGGGATGTATTAGGAAGATTCCTTCCATTTCGGTCTTATCTTGAAATAAGTCCCTATTAAGCCCTAGATATAAATCCTTGTGTTTAAGCCTTTGCGGAAGATAGAAATTGGGGTATTTTGATTAATCAAAAGGAGACCTTGATTTCTTAAATGACCCCCTTGAAGAAAATATTTTACCTTTGGTTCTTTATCAACCACAAATGGCGGCTCCTAGTGGGGGAGGTGCTCCACCTCCCAATCCAACTTTTGAATTCCCTATTCCTAACTAGCATGATAATGCAAATCTGAAGAATATTCTAGCCTCCTCTCTTCCAAAATTCTATGCCCTGGTCACTGAAGACCTAGACACCTTTTTGTTTGAATTTGATATCCTCTACAAAATTTATGATTATACCACGAATGCCCATAAACTCAAGCTATTCCCTGCTACACTAAAATAAGCTACTCTTAGATGGTTTATGAGTTTCGGTAGGGATACAATAACTACTTGGGATGAGATGAAGGCAAAGTTTTTGGAGTAATATAAAGACTATTGCAGAGGAATTGATTGACCTGGTGATGATATCTTTTGAATGACACAAAAGGAGGATGAAACTCTGGAAGATTATCTTGAAAGGTTTTTGTTCAGTGTCAGGAAGTCCAAGCATAGCACTTTGAGTGAAGAATCCCTAAAATTGATTTTTCTAAGGGGAATCAATGAGGATTATATTGAAGCACTTGACCTTATGGGAGGAGGATACATTACTCAAGCTCAATGGGATGATATCAAGAAGATTTGCCAAAAATATCCCAGGGTTTATGCTAAGAAGGGTAGGTACTATAGGTTTAGTTCTGCGACAACAAAAGAATCTTCAATAGTTTTCGAGATGGAAATAACTCATCTACTGAAAGATTTCAAGGAAGACATTATCAAGAATATGGCAACACAATTGGACACACTTCAAGCCAATGAGAAGCATGCTAAAGCAAAAGCTATGTTAGCAGAATATTGCTCTCACTGCATACAAAAGAAGAGGGATTATAGATGCAAAAACATTGAGAGCATTGAGAGAAAGCGTGAGTATCCAAAATTCAGACCAATTGAGGATGAGGAAGGATAGGTCTTCTTTATGGCACAAAAGAGACCATGTGCACCAAGACAAGGTATGCCTCAAGATCCTCTTTCTTTAAATCTTCCTTATGCAAATCCCAATTCTAATACTAATAATTGGAAATCCCAAAATCCTTCCAATTGGTCAAATTATGGGCCAAACTATTAGGGAAACCAACCTCCTTCATGACCAAATTACTCGAATATGAACATGTAGTCACCTCAAAGTAATTCGCAACCCCCTTAAGGGAATTGATAGACAATACCTCAATGGAGAGGAGGACAACAATGGCAAAACCAATCAGCTGGCTACATGTAGCCACCTATTCCTCCTCCTCGGCAAGCCCTATTACCTCAAGCTAACCAAAATGTCAATGCAACTAGACCCACTCAATTGCCAACACAACTTGCACCAAATCCTAACAACAAAACATAGCAACATGTGTTTTCCAATTACCCTATTCAATACCTTGCTTATGATGTGAATATCAGTAACATGCAATTATGCTTAGGAAAAGACTTGAGGGTCCCTCATTCACATATTATTACTGTACTTTCTTTATAACAAGAAGAACAATTAGAAAATGTTTACCCTCAAGCCACCAAGTCTACTCCAATAGGACAACCTGAGCAAACATAGACAATTGAGCTAGACCCTCCATTTCCTCATAAGATAATAGTCAAAGAACCTGAAGTAGAGCAAACCTTTGATTTTCTAGACTAGCTCAAGCATGTTTGTGTTAAAATACCCTTATTTCGGGCCATTAAAGATGATCCCATCTATAGTAAGGCCATAAGGGAAATGTGCCTAAAGAAACCAGGCATAAAAAGAAAAGATCCGTAAACTGTTCATGTCATGGGCCAATTAGTAGATATTATGTTGGCGAAAGTTGTAATTCCTAAATATTCTGATCCTGGTTTTCCAGTGGTAGGGATAACCAATAATAGGGTTTTGGTTAAAAATGCTCTTATAGACTTGGTAGCTGCTATAAATGTCATGACCAAAAGTCTAATGCAGAATTTAAACATTACAACTCTAAGGCATACACCCACTATGTTGCAAATAGCGGACAATTCCACAATCACACCAGATGGGGTTGTTGAAGACCTTATTGTCACCCTAGATTCGTGGGAATATCCAACAGATTCTATGATTCTATCCCCTAAATCCACTATGGGGGGATATCCTGTTATACTGGGAAGACCATGGCTAGTTGTTGCAGATGCCTATATAGGATGTAGGTTTGAAGATATGACCATTTCAAATAACAATACCACTAAGAAGCTTGTTTTTTTTCTACCAGCCAAGCCCAGTGAAGAGAATGATACTACAGTTGGGCCTGACTTGGGTTTTGATGTTGAGAAGGTTAATTCTCTATAATCATTGATGATGATTAGTAGGAGTTCTATCTTGAAATTGCAAGATGATGATGAAATTTTATCCTAGATTATTCATAATAATTATGAATTGGGAGCTAAAATAGAGAATCACCTTTCATGTCCTTTGCAAATGTTGTTACCATCACCCTCTACTCCTAAATTCCAAACCTAGTCACAACTACTACACACATTTCTACCACATGAAGTAAAGATCCCCTGTTAGTCCAACATCAATGATGGAACTGACTGAGCAATTATAAGATTCTTTGGGAAAATCTCTAAATATCAACAATAAGTTGACTACAACTCAACATGAATCTTTGACAACCCTTCTAAAATCCCACCAACATGCTTTTGCTTGGGACTATCATGATATGAAAGGATTGGATCCTATTCTCTATATGCATAGGATTTACATCAACAAAGATTGCAAACCAATCTGGTAACCACAGAGGAGAGTAAATCCTACAGTCAGAGAAATTGTTAAACAAGAATTGCAAAAATTATTAGATGCAGGATTCATCTATCCTATCTCGGATAGCTAGTGGGTGTCTCCTTTGTTCATTGTACCAAACAAAGGAGGCAAGTGGAGATTATGTATTGACTATAGAGAACTGAATGCGGTGACTAAGAAAGATCACTTGCCATTACCTTTTATTGATCAAGCATTGGATAATCTAGCAAGGCAACAACATTTCTCCTTTCTAGATGGGTTTAGTGGATATAAATAAATTAAAATTGCTCCTGAGGATCAAGAGAAAACTACCTTCACATGCCCTTGGGGTACGTATGCTTATTTAGTTCTTCCTTTTGGCTTGTGCAATGCCCCTGCAATATTTCAAAGGGAATTCATTAGTATCTTCTTTAATATTTCTCTTAACAATATGGAAATATACATGGATGATTTCACAACTTATGGAAAAACATATGATGGAGCCTTATCCAATTTGGAGGAGGTTTTGCAAAGATGTGAAGAACAACGTTTATCCCTCAATTGTGAGAAGTGTTTCATCATGATGACATAAGGAATAGTTATAGGACACCACATATCTCAATGAAGCATTAAAGTGGACCTTGCTAAAATAGAAATGATAAAAAATCTAGCATTCCAATGTATGGGCTCTTAACAAAAGATGTTGAATTCAATTGGACAAATTCTTGTGATCAAGCATTCTCCACACTTAGGGATGCTTTAACTAAAACACCTATTCTCCAAGGATCCAGCTGGGAACTTCCATTTCATGTTCATACAGATGCCTCAGACTATGCAGTTGGAGTTGTTTTAGGTCAAAAGGAAGGAGCCAATGAACATGCCATATATTTCATCAATAAGAATCTGCAGGGAGCTGAGTTAAAATACACAGTGACAAAAAAGGAAATGCTAGTAGTAGTTTATGCCTTAAACAAATTTAGGCATTATATCACTGGGTATCCAGTGTTTGTCCATACTGATCAGACAACCATCAAATATCTCATGAACAAACCTTTGGTAGCAGGCAAGTTAGCTAGGTGGTTGCTATTACTGTAGGATTTTGACATTACAATAGTGGACAAGCCAGGAAAGGCCAATGTGGTAGCAGATTTTCTTTCAAGGCTTACAACATCTAGCTTTGAACCTATCATTGATGATTCATTTCCGGATGAGAACCTATTTGCTATCAACACTTATACCCCATGGTATGCAAACATAGAAAACCATTTGGTTTAGGCAAAGTTCCTCCCTATTTTTCCCCAAAGGAGAAAATGTTTCTAGTTGAAAAGGGTTTTCCACATTCTTGGATTGTAGGATGTCTATACTATACTGGACTAGACCATCTTGATGCACAACTATGTTAGAGAAGACAAAACCTATGATATTCTGCATGCCTGTCATGATGAGCCCTATGGAGGACATTTTGCTACAAAACAACCTTCATGAAGATCCTCAACACTGGTTATTAATGGACAACCCTTCACAAGGATGCCACTAAATATACCAGGAACTGTGACCATTGTCAACATATGGGGAGACCAACTAAATCTAATGAGATGCGTCTACAATCACAAGTAGTTATCACTCCATTTGATAAGTGGGGAATGGACTTTATTGGTCATATTGATCCTCCATCTAATGGTAAATATTATATCTTTGTTTGTACTGATTATGTTACCAAATGGGTGAAAGTTAGAGCTATGAAATATGCTAGGAATAATAAAGTTGCAGAGTTCCTTTATGAAGATATTTTTACTAGGTATGGAGTCCCTAGAGAGTTAGTAACTGATCAAGGGCCACAATTCACTTCTACTCTAATAATAGCCCTGATGAATGACTATAAAATTCATCATAAAAAGTCAACTCCATACCATCCCCAAGCCAATGACCAGGAAAAGGTCACAAACAAGGAGATTGAGGCCATTCTCACAAAAATAATAGGTCTGCATAAGAAAGACTGGGCATCTATGTTACCTAAGGCAGTTTAGGCTTACAAAATAACATGGAATACAACTACTGGATTCACACCATTTGATTTGTTTTATGGAAAAATAACTGTTCTTCGGCTTCCAATAGAATTTGAATATAAGACTCTCCGAATAGTACTTGACTTAGATATAGATATTGCTAAAGAAAAGAAGGAGCACATCATACAACTTAATATCCTTGATGAATATAGAAAGAAAGCTCTTCATCATACAAAGCTCATCCAACAACAAAGGGCCCAATGGCATGATAAGCATATCAAAAATAAGAAATTTGCCCTGGGAGATTGGGCTTTGTTATATGACTCTAAATATCAAGATACTCAGGGTAAGCTTCAAACACATTGGATGGGACCATACGAAGTTGATGAGGTCTTTGACAATGGTGTTGTGCGACTCACCGCAATAGATTCGATCCATTTCAAGTTGTTGGTAAATGGCCATAGGCTTTGTCTTTATCAAAGGCCTAGTTCTAAACAGGAGTTCCTACAACAATTCACGGATAATCCAAATTTCAAATTTGCTACATGAAACTTTGGCGGGCTTCCTCGTTCCCCACGTGTTGAATAAAGTTCTATTTTCCACCTTCCTAATAAGGTTTTCATGTACACGTGGAAACACTTTCTTCTTTCTTCCACTGTCATTCCACCTCATCTCTATCTTTCACTTTTTCATTCGTCATCATTCTCTTTCATTTTTGGCTTTGTTGTTACATTTCACACATCAAAAATCACATCAACACCGATAATTATTACATATTATGCATCACAACTTCAGGTATGTGTGCACATATTTTTCTACTTATTACTCTTAATTAAATTTAATTTGAGTTATTTCCTTTTGATTACATAATATCATTTATTTTCCAACCTATTTGTTTGGACATCCCTTCCCATGTGTGGACCCATGTGAAATTTTGGTTAGGGGGAGGGGTTATGTGCCGATGTGTTTTTTTTGCAAAGTGAGAATTAGTTACCTTGCAAAAAGATTTATTTTAAGCTATCCTAAGCTTAGAGTCATGCTTTTCCTTTGAAATATCCTTCTTGTCACCCTGTTGTCTTTAGTTTATACGTGTGATAAATGAAGTGCTATAATTATCTCCATAATATGTAAATATTGGGGGTAGAAAGTTAATAAATTTTTGTTAAGTTTTCGAAGGAAGGGAGTCGCTTTGTGTTGAGAGAATATAGAGTCTGCAGAAATGGGAGGACCACCAATCAGGCATGAACCAGTAGACCATGAACTTCTTCTTTTGAAATGTAGACTATTTGCTAGTATTTGAAGTAAGTGGGTGGTTGGATTACTTTTTGAAGCTCGATAGTCTTGACAATGCCATGGCCCATGAGCATGCATCCACATTTTAAGATGGGGAAGCCATGGTATGAGGGGTCAAAGTAGTTGTTGTATACACCTAAAAATGGCCTAAAGACAATTAATTAAACAAGCAATTATTTAATTAAACCCCATTTCCAATTTAATTGAATTTACTAGTAATTTGATTGAGTTTCCCCATTCACCTACTTATTAATAAATCTAAGGATTTATTTAATAAGTTCATTTCAATAGGTGGAATTTGAGCCGACCCTGTAGCTTCATTTGAGCCCTGCGATCCCTAAGGCAACATTCAAATATGGCACTACTGGTTGCAAGGGTGGATTCACCTCGGGAGGTTTGGCATTCAACAAAATTAACAAGGCATTCGACTTTTTCTTAACCAATTCTTGCCCTATTTCCCTACAGTGTCTATCCAAAGCACTTTGGATATAAGAAAAGTTCTACATCTCCAGCGTATGTTTAATGTTATCATAAATTGAAACAAAGATATGTCTGGATAGGAGGAAATGCCACGGGAAAATGCCCCCAATGTGGGCGTTACCCTCCCATAAGTCATATCTTTGGGCTGCAAGGAGAAGTTTATTACCAGGCAGAAATTCATGCTTGACAACTTTAGCAGCAATTAACTCAAGCATTGAAAGGGATTGGAGCAAGTCAAAAGCATTTGACAAGAAAATAGAGATAAGCTGTGAAGGGAAGATGGCCCGTCTTGCCTGAGGAAACAAGATTTCTTCACCAATCACCCGCTTGATGCTCCTCCTGATATGGTATCATTGAATTTAGAATACTTGTCCCAGAAAACCATCTCTAATGTGCTTCGTCAAGGGTCTCTCCCACTCTTCCACTCCTAGGAAGACTCTATAGTTGTGTGACAAATACTCTGTGTGCTCTCTGCGACATGTTGTACAAGTAGAGTCCATTTGCAATCTTCCTTTCGTTAAAGTTGGCGAGCCCTAATCTGGCATTCTGTCTATTTTCCCTCTTCAAAACCTGTGTTATGCACAAACTAGTTTACCTTGTGAGGGAAGAATGCCTTTTAGGTGGAGGAAGTGATGTTTAATATCCATCCCATTCGTCTATGTTATAATTATGAACTCTTCTTGCTTGCAAGAATTCCCATGTGACAACTTTACTAAACCATGAATGATGTGTTATAGAATTACATCTCACATGCGTCAAGGATGTAGTCATGTATGCAAAGATGGCGAGGGACTAATTTAAGACATATTGCACATGCGGCCGTGCTAAGCAATTAATTCACTCTGGTTCGAAATCATTCCTGCAAGTGTAATTAAATGGCATTTAAGTGATTAAACATGATGGTTAACATGTCTCATCACACACAAAATCTCATCCCATAGAATGTTTTTTAATTGCAGAAAATCCTTTAACTCATGATCATCCTTGATCGATTCAACTTGAAGACCATCCCAGCCCATGTTTGCAAGTATATCTACCATCTTATTACCTTCCCTATAAGTATGCAAAATATGAAATGCTTTGAATGAATCTAGCAGAGACCAAAATTGTCAGAGAATATAGTTGATCCTCCAATTTAATGTTTTCCTTTGTATGCAGGCATTAATAATTAGAGAGGAGTCCCCTTCAACATGAACTTTTAGGAAACCCAATTTCTTTGCGAGGATCAATCCTTCCAATAACGCTTGCACCTCTGCCATATTATTAGTTCCTGGAGGCAATACAAAATATTTGAATGCTTTTGAATTGCCCATATGATCCCTAATACAAACTCCAACCCCTGAGTCACTTGGGTTCCCTCTTGATGAACCATCGAAGTTAATTTTGACAAAATCTCAATGAGGGGGTTGCCATGAAATGTTAGATCTATCAACCTTAATCAATTGTTAGAAGATGACAAGTTGGAGTTAGATGGTGATAAAACGTGCTTCCAATTTCTGATAATGGAAGAATCCCAAGACAAAAATAATGAAGAAATGTTAAAATGGGATTGAACATGAACATTAACTAGGTCTAAAACTGATTTCTCAATGACTTCCAAAACTTTATCAACAAACAAAGATAGTTTCCTAAAAACTCTTTTATTTCTTTCCCACCAGATGGACCAAATGACTGATGCTAGAATGATGTGCCAAATACAAGAAAAGGTGGAGGAGGTAAACAGAGTAGGCCAGGACTGAAACAAATCCCAAATTTTGTTTGGCAGAGGCAATGAAGTTTGCAATCTATTCAAAATGAATAACCAACACTGTTGAGCAAATGGACACTAAACAAACAAATGGTCAACTGTTTCACTTTCTTTATTACATAGAACACAGAGAAATGATTGCGAAATTTGCAGCTTGACTAGTCTATCACTAGTTAAGATTTTGTTTTGAATTGCCAACCAAGAGAAGCAACCTACTTTAGGAAAAACTTTGTTATTCCAATAGAATTTAAAAGCTCTTTGATTATGTTGTTGTTCCATCATATGTTGTAAAGCTACATATCCATTTTTAACTAAAAATACACCTTGTTTGGAAGGAGCCCAAAAAACTTTATCCGATTTATCTGAGAGGAATACAATCCTCTGATCCAAAAGGTTTTGTAACATTTGCTTTTGATTAATAACAGTGATAATATGCAAAAAATCTTTCCATATGGCTTTTCCTGAATGTAATTCAATTCCATTGATATAGTCAATGAGTTTCTCACCCCATACATGAGTGAGAATAGGAATTTTTTTTTGCAGATGTTGACATTGTGCTAATGGAGGGTGTCCATTCCATGAGTCATTCCAAAAATGAATTGACTCCCCATTATTAACTTGCCAAGAAATATACATGGTTACCAATTCTCTGGAGGACATCATAAAGTTCCACATTGCAGATCCATTTGGGGGATTAACAATGGTGAGGATTATCAATGGGTTTGAAGAGTCTAGATACTTTGCTTGCATGATTTGACACCATTTTGCATTAGGCTTGGAGTACATTTTCCATACCAATTTACCTCCAAATGCTTTATTTCGTTTGGTGAGATCATGCAATCCTACTCCTCCCACTGCCTTTCCATGTGACATATTGGTGAGTGAAATTAAAATATTTTCTTGTGAAAGATTACCCTTCCATATAAAGCTTCTGATAATTTTTTGGATCTTCATGACAACTGATTTTGGAGCCTTAATTAAGGACAGAGATGTACTAATTAGGTATGGAGGCCAAAACAATTTTGAGGAGGATGCGGTCTGAGAGAGACAACCATCTGACTTGCCAAGCTGAAATTCTTGATTTAATCCTTTCAAGCACATTTTCTGAATAAGATGATTTATTATCTCCCATGAAGAAACGAATACCCAGGTACGAGCAAGGTATATCTTCTAGTTTGAATCCCAAAATTTTAGTGATCTTTCTACTAATTGTAGTTTTTCTATTGAAGATAAATATCTTTGATTTCTGAGCATTAATTTGATTTAACAATATAGTTACTAACATGAGAATCAACCATATTATCAACAACCTTAGATTTGTTCGGGTTTTTTAGTTTATTTAGAACCAGCTGTTGAGAATTTTTTGTACGAACCCTCACTGGGATTGGGGGGGGAGAGGGAGGCATCTTTGTTGCCTTTCATATGAGCCAAAGAAATTTCAATGGCTGAGTGGGAGGAGGGTCTGCATTGAATTTCCCCAAAATAACATTATTATCGAAGGTTGGAGGAGGGTCAGGAGGCTTAGAGATGGCCTTCGAAACAACATTTTTAAGCACATTGAATTTCTCAATAATCGGGGTCTGAGAGACCTTAGGATTCGGGGAATTGCTCTTAGAAACCATCCCCTCCAAAGCATCTTTGGAATTAGGGTTGGATATACGCTTAGCCAGAATAGGACAATTTTTCTGAACATGCCCTTCCCGATGACAAAGGAAACAAGTATTGATGCCTCTGAGGATTTCTATCAAAAAAAGCACAGGATCATTGTCCACTACAATTTCAATGGAGTGAGGAATATCCTTACTCGGTTCTAGGGTAATAAGGACCCTAGCATCTAGGTGCGGGATGAAAGAAGGGGTGTGATCAATTTTAATCACTCTACCCACAGGTTCAAGAATTTGCGGAATGAATTTCCAATACAGAGGGGGGAGGTGTTTGATAATAATCCACCTCGGACAGGAAAGGGTCCTTACCTTCTTCTCCCTCGACTCCATTGATACCTAAAAGAGATGGAGAAGCCCTAGTGTCGAACCTTGCAGAAGAAGCAATAGGAGTGACGTCCGGTTCAATAAGAGCTGCTTTGAAGGATTTAACATGTGCCATGCCCTCGACAGGAGGGCCTCCATTAAGCTCTCTTGACATTAAAGCCCAAGCGTGCGAGGTTTCACATACACAAGGCACAATAAAATTGAAAGGACAAGGAAACCAACTACAATAATAGCAGAGATTAAAGAGAAGAAAAGGATCTTACCTACATGGAGGAGGTCGTCTGCACTCCTCCACGTTAGTCACTGACACCCTGCACGCATGCCCAGAACCCTCATGATCCCAAATCCTTGATCGCCCAACTCTAATTTGCTTCTCTTTCTAAAAGATCTTATGAAATATCTAAAATAATAAAATAAAATAAATGAAATACCAAAATATTTTAATTCTATTTCTAAATAATAATAAAAATTATTAAAAATACATATATTTTAATAGAATAAATTACAAGTAAATAACTAAATTACTCAACATCATATTTATTTTTATTTTTAATTAATAAAATCATATTAATTAAGGGCGTGTGCACAAAGATGGTGGTCAGAAAAGTGGACACCACCCAAAAAAAACTTGGAAAAATAGGCAGTGCGTACGCGGTTTTAAAATTTCAAATTCCTGCATACGTGCTTAGGTTTGTTCTTCCCGAACCTAGAAAAGGTAGTGCGTACGCACTGCTTTTAGGAAAATGATCACGTATGCGCTACGCCTAGGAAAATTATCGCGTACGCACTGCTTATAGGAAAATGAGCGCGTACGCGCTAATAATCCAAATAAAATCGCGTATGCGGTGCTGGTAAAAAAAGTTTAAAAAAAAAAAACTGGGTCTCATTTACCCGTAAATCACGTTTTTAACTTCGTTTTTTCCCCATTTTCTCACCTAAACCGCGAACGGGGTGCTAAATTTGTCCTCCAGGCTATGGATCAAGGTTAGTTTTTGTTTATTTTTGTCTTTCTTTCTGGTTTATGCAATTTGTTTTACATTTTGAATTTAATTTCATTAATTTTGATTAGGTTTTTTCATTTTTTGTTTCAAAAACCAAATTCTTCTAATCCAAAACAAGAACAACCAAATGCACCTCCTGAAAATCCACAAGAACAACCAAATGCACCTCCTGAAAACACACAAGAACAAACCCCAATTCCTCCTTTTGACCGCACAGCCGAAACACAGGAAGAATTAATTAATCAGTTAGGACAAAATACGTCTAAAATCAATAGACTGATTGTAAAATTGAAAACTTCTGAACTTGACCATCATCAATCCCTCGCCACTAGCCTAGAAACATTAGCTAGTGGTGCCATAGCTATTTCCACAGAAATTACCAAATGGGGAAGCTTTAGGGATAGGTGTCATCAATTCTATGCCAATGGGCTATCATACGATGGAATAAAAAACAAAAATATTTCTAAACAACAAATATGTGCCCTTTTTGTTGATCCCAAAACTGGTGAGTCATTACCTCTTAGTGCAAAGAGGTTTCCCATACATTGGTGTACCAATGCGTAGATGAAGAATCTTTTTTGGCAGAGGTGGTGGATGGTCTTTGATGATCCACCTTGTAATAATTATGAGGTGCCATATTTTTTGAGAAAAATATATTGTGAGTTTGTGCTCAATGTGCGGCCAAACTATTTTGACATGATAGAGTTTCATGGTAGAGGTGGTGGCTTTGCCCAAGATAGACCTAGAGCCCGTAGGTGATTAGCCGCGGAGAGTCGCCGCCCCCTAGCACCCAAACCCAAGGTGCATCAGGCTATCCCATTAGAGCTGAAAGAGTCGATGGAGCTACAAATTCTTCAGGCAACCACAACATTGACCGGTGCCATCATCTAGCATGGGACGTCATTAGCACACCCTATTGTATTGGATGATGAGCCGTTAGAGGGCGACAGAGAGCCCATCGAGCATATGTGTGTCAGTTGCTCGGGGATATGCTCGGGGATAGATGATGCAGCCAGTGTAGATGGATACTCATATCATTTATGCACGATTTGCGGTTGTAGATGTCAGGCTCACACGGTTGAGGATGTCGCGCTAACAGATGAGTTGATGGACATGGTGTTTGCCCATGAGCCACAGACACAGGTGTGTTGATTTGAATTCATAACATTTTATTTATCAGTCACTTTAAATTTGTAATTACATAAATGAATTTTCATTTATACATCGATTTAAATTGAGACAAATAATATGCATTTCAAGATGCAGCAACGGTATCCCATACACCTCCCCCAGCTACCATAGCTGCAACTTCGATGCTTGAGGTATAAATTTTGTAACATGTTAAAATAGAATAGTACACTTTGAATTCAAAAAAATACAAGATATATTAACTATCTTTAATGCTTGGTCCAATTTCTGGTTTGTAGGTGTTGACAGGGGACGAAATGTCCCAGATTGATGACATCATGCTCTCAGCGATCGATTTTGGCCTACAAGGCTATACGGTATCATATTTTGTACAACTCTTTTTATGTATTGTTTTGATGGAATATGCAAGTCATTTCATTTTAGATTTTTAAAATTATGTTTAATTTATTATCTGTGCTAATATCTCATGTTAATTTTGTGTTTTGAGGGTATTAATTGACATCTTGCGGTTTGATTTAAGTTTTTAAAATAGTTTTGCCATATTCTTTTAACCATTCTCCTACAAGTTTGTTCATTCATTTTATTGGGCATTGACTTCAATATATTCTCATCAATGTCAATTAGATACTTTGGTTTCCTACGAATGATTCTAGGAGGTGTTAACATCGGTGCATTATGTACATTCGATTCATCAAGTAGAGAAGGTGTAATATGTTCATCATTTAATTGATTATTCAATGCGGTATCTTCTTCAATTGCATTAGGTTAAAACGGTAAATTATCAAATGTTTCTTCTTCAATTGCATTAGGTTCAAACGGTAAATTATCAAATGTTTCTTCTTCAATTGCATTAGGTGCATTATATTCGTTTGGTAAATCGAATTGAGATGTTGAGGTTGACATATCTTCTTCTCCCATTGTTCTTATGTCACACAATTTCTTCATGCACTGCCTTTGTCTTTCCTTTTGAGCCTCTCGTTGTTCCATCGTTCCTCGCTTGTTCTTTCCCATGGTTGAGATCGGTTGACCTAAATAGAATCATATTACATATATATATAAAGAAAAGTTCAAAAATAAATAAATAACCATAAATATGCATCTTATCACTATTTTTTGGAATCAAACTATTAAACAATCACAATTCAATAATTTGAAACCATGCAAAAACAAAAAACTAATAAAAACAACAATTCAATCATTTGAAATCATGCAAAAACAAAAAATTCACTTACTTTTATGTATACAACAGTGATAGAAGTGCAGACACAGTTCCAGTGGGGCCTTCAATGACCTCAAAAACTTCTTTTGAGGCCGTTGAGGTTCTTAGGCAACTAAAACTATGTCTATAAACCGCATACGTGCTACATTAATAACCGCGTATGCGTTGTTAGACCATAAAATGTTGACAAGCCCAACGGTATTCTTTTTTCCCATTTTGGGCTGATAAGTAGTGCGTACGCGCTACTAAGCCTAAAAATGTTATCGTAGGGTAACGAATAATGGGAATAGTACCGTGTACGCACTACTAAGCCTTAAAAAAGTTATGGCAGGGCAGGGAACTAATAGCTTCAGTACCTCATATGCGCTCTTAAGAGAGGTAGAGGGAGGGAGAGAGACAAAGAGAGAGAGAGAGAGGGAAGAGGGGGGTGGGAGAGAAGAAGGGGTATGGAGGAAGGGAGAGGGAGAGAGGGAGAGAAGAGGGGGGGAAGGGAGAGAGAGGAGGGGAGAGAGAGAGAGAGAGAAGAGGGGGGTGGGAGAGAAGAAGGGGTATGGAGGAAGGGAGAGGGAGAGAGGGAGAGAAGAGGGGGGAAGGGAGAGAGAGGAGGGGAGAGAGAGAGGGAAGGAGGGAGAGAGAGAGAGAGAGAGAGAGAGAGAGAGAGAGAGAGAGAGAGAGAGAGAGAGAGAGAGAGAGAGAGAGAGAAGAGGGGAGGGTGGGAGAGGGAGAGAGGGAAGGAGAGAGAGAGAGAGAGAGGGAGAGAAGGAGAGAAGAGGGGGGAAGGGAGAGGGAGAGAGAGAGAGAGAGAGAGAGAGAGAGAGAGAGAGAGAGAGAAGAGGGGGGTGGGAGAGAAGAAGGGGTATGGAGGAAGGGAGAGGGAGAGAGGGAGAGAAGAGGGGGGGGAGAGGGAGAGAGAGAGAGAGAGAGAGAGAGAGAGAGAGAGAGAGAGAGAGAGAGGAGAAGAGAGAGAGAGAGAGAGAGAGAGGGTGGGTGGGAGAGGGAGAGAGGGAAGGAGGGAGAGGGGGAGAGAGGGAGAGAAGAGGGGGGAAGGGAGGGAGAGGGGAGAGGGAGAGAGAGGAGGGGGGAGAGGGAGAGAGAGGGAGAGAAGATGGGGGGAAGGGAGAGGTAGAGGGAGGGAGAGGGAGAGAAGAGGGGGGAGGGAGAAGAGAGAGAGAGAGAGAGAGAGAGAGAGAGAGAGAGAGAGAGGAGAGAGAGAGAGAGAGAGAAGGGGTATGGAGGAAGGGAGAGGGAGAGAGGTAGAGGGAGAGAGAGAGAGGGAGAGTAGGGGGGAGGGAAAGAGGACGGGTCTTAAGGGGTCACAGGATACCATATGACCTCTTAGAAAACAATACGACCTCTAATGACACCTAAGGGGTCATATGGTGGGCTAATAAAATGATATATTAAATTTAAAGTTATGAATAGAACATCATACAACGAGACTCCAAGCGAACAAACAACGAGGCTTCACTAAAAAGCAAGTGTAAGATCTTGACCTAACCCTAAGAGTACTGCCTAAGTTCTAAAACATATGATGCTATTAAATTTGCAAGGTTATAAGACTGATCTTGATTGTGACTATAGGAATTACACACTTGATTTCTTTCATGGGTATGTACTGTTCCAAACTGTTTAACAAGTGATGATCATCATATACTACCATTGCCATCATACAACAAACTTTAATTTCTTTAGGTGATAGGCATTGTGTAACAACATGGGAACTCTCGCATACCCACCACTATCATTCTACATGACATCATCTGTGTTACTCTCCCTCTTTCTCTTCGTACTTGTTGTTTTCTTTTGAAAAACATATTGCAGGTACTCTGACTCATCATGTTGCTTTGTTGACACTATTTTCGACATCTGCTCTGCTCATTAAAAACACATTCAAGAAGAATATTGCGCTGATTATAGGGAAACAAGCGCGTACGCACTACTTACACTATAAGTATCCCGTACACGCTTTTTAAACCATAAGTACCCCGTACATGCTTTTGACTGTTTAGGCTTGGAAATAGGTTTGGATGACAAAGCTACGGATTGGAAGTTTGGTTTCCCTCCATTTTTCTCATTTTTGATGTGTTTTATTTTATCAACTTTGTCATCATCAGGTTTACACTTCATCAAGTGGGTATTTCTAAAATTGCCACCATATTTTCATCCATCTTCTGAGCTTTCTAACCATATAATTTGTTTTCAATTTGAACAACAATAACATATTATTATTGAATTTCTTTTACTAGTGTCTCCATGGTTCTCACAGACATAGGTGCACCATTTTTTTAATAACTTTTGATATACTTATCCAAATTTAAATTTTTTTATATATTATTGTAGTGCACTTGATTCTTTACAATTTTAAATTGTTTTTTTGTATTTTCGATTTGCTTAGTGCAACTTATGCTTCGCGCACGAATATGTACCGAATTTTCAGGGTGTGCTCGATTGGAAAAATCATTAAAAAAAAAATAATCAACAAAAAATTACAAAAAAATACATATCTTCTAGTGCTCACTCTTAACTATCTTTCTGCCAAAGGATTTGTTAAAATACTAAATCTAACTATGACTTTTTTGATGCGCACATCAGACACTATGTTATATTTTTCAGAAAAAAAAAAAAAAGGGTTAGGTTTTCGTGCGCGAAGGATTTGACCCCCTTAATCTTATCCAATTTTGAAAAAGTTTAGTAGTTTGGAAACTAGATTCAGAGTACTACAATATTTGTTCTTTGATTATCTTCATATCTTGAGTGGATGACTTTCAAATTTTGCCTCCAAGTTCAGGTTCACCTGATTTCAGAAAAAAAAAAGTGTCCACTTATACCCCCCTTTTTGACCACCATCTTTGTGCACTTACCCTTAACCTAACTTATTGTTTATTATTGCTCAACCCATTTAATCACATCAAGACACTTCAACAAGACTTAATTCACCTTCTTAATACATGTACTTATTTCAAAATCAAAATCTCATCACACATATTTTGTAATATTGTCAAGAAATAACATGAAAACAAATACTTAAGTATATCAAATCGACTGTTGCACTCAATGAATGTCAACAATATCCTAAATTAAACTTAAAAGAATTGTTATAAAGACGTAGAAAGATACAACATCAAATATATATGAACAATAATATTTGGAAGGTTCATATTAAAATATGATATTTTAATTGTTATTAGTATTTTTATAAATTATGATTTTCATTAAGAAATATTATATTGATTTAAATTATATATAATATTTTTAAATAAATAGTAAATTATTTACAATATTTTATTAAAAATAAATATTCAATTTTTAAAATATGTACGATTAATAAGATTTATAAAAATATTTAAAAATTTTCATTTCCTTTCATTTTTAAATTAAATATAAAGCAACAATTACATCAACTGTTCAGCAGGAGGTGCACCAAAATTGCACAGTAACATAGAGTAACAATACGGAGATAGTTAGATCATACTAACAACATAAAAAATAGGTGAAACCATATACATCTTGTCCGCAGAGAAAAGGATAAACATATAGTACGCATTATACAAAAAAAGAAAACCAGCAAGTCATATGAACAACAATTAGGAGAAGGTAAATTCTCCATTAGGATCACTAGCATCCCCCACCGTTGGCATCCAGGTAGTCCAACCTAGGCAGTAGTCCAGCCTAGGTAGCCATCCTGCCAAAATTCCAGTTTGCCATCTAATATTTTGCGTCTGTGAGGGTGTCCCGCGTGTACACTCAGGAGATCAGCCTCAACCTATAGCATGTCAAAGTGCTGCTGACGTTGTTCCAGTTGGTGCATGAAGCTCAGTAGTGCCCGCTCAAAAGGAACATTCTTCCCTCAGCTTTGTCCCAGGTGAAGCCATGTGTGATTTCTCTGATGTAAGCAATGGTAGATCCATCTTCGAACCATTTCTCGAACTTCTCTTCGTCAAGCCAGAGGACATTAGTGACCTGCAAGGAAACCAAATGCATGGTGAGTCTCCTAAGAGACTTAGTGAGGTTTCTGGATGATCCACTAAAAATATCATCATTCCTAAACTTCCATATCAGCCATGAAATTTCAATAGAGAGACTAGACCAAAACAGTTTAGCAATCTTTTTGCAACCATCAATGAAGCCAAAACAAGCATACACAAGCGGAATGCCATTACCCCCTATATTTAACCCAAAAAGCTTCCAAATTTCTTTGGCAAAGTGACAGTCACAAAAGATATGGACAGTTTCAGGCAGGTGACAAAATTTACAAATGAAGTAATTGCCAGCAAAGTCTTTTAGAGGGAGTCTATTATGGGCTATCTTCCAAGCAAAAACCTTTTTGTTTGGTTCCACAGGTCCATTCTAGAGTTTTTCCAACAGTTTAATTCACTTTTTACAATCCCAGCCTAATTGCCAGGAGGAATTCAGATGGGTAAAAATGCATTCAGAGTCAACAAGAAAGTTGTAAATAATCTTGGCCTTAGTATTGTGTAGAGGGGAGCTATCAGCCCAGCGGAAAGGGAGAGTGGAAGATAAGGGGAGGGGTAGGGGGGAGAGATTAGGAGGAAATTTCCTTTCATTTTAATAAATTAAATATTTTTTATTAAAAGAAAATTAAATAACCAAATTTTCATAAAAAAGTTATATAACAAACAGGTGATCGTCAAATTCCAGATCCGATTTTAAAAAATGGTTCATTAGTGTTTTCCTTAAAACATTTTAATGTTTTTCTAATAAAAGGCAGTAATTTATATAAACGAAAATGTAAACTTCCAAAATTCCCAAATCTTAGCAACGTAGGATAACAAGCCAAAGTACTAAGAATAACCAATTAGAAACTAAGAACCTCAACCTATTCCATTCACATGACCCTTTTAATATAAAATCACATTGTATGGGGTCCAATAGTTGTTATAGCAATTGTGCTTATAATATCTAGTCTTGCCACATATTTATACTATATATTGTAAATAAATAATCCACATGTAAATAAAAAATTGCCAAATGTTGATCAAAATGGACCAATACTTGAAAATAAGAGAACCTATAAATGTTATATAAAAAATGCATAAATACATTAATTAACAAGTGAAATAGATCATTTTTTGTTTCAAATAAAATATCATACCTATCCACTATAAGTGTGCCATTTATTAAAAAAGATACCCGCTTAAACAAGTACTGTTATCATAGTGAAAGCGTACAACTATTGGGGTAGCAATGTATATGCATTAGAGTATTTCATATTAATAATTTGTCTAATCACAAATATAAAAGGTGAACACAATAAATACCTTGTTTTTTTCCATGAAATGTGAAGGATTGTCCAAAGATTTAAGTGTTCAACAATTGGTCCCTTTGTGTTCACATAAGTTTTATTTTATAAAATAATATGTTGTTTTTATAACAACAGATATTTTTTTGTTCAACTATTGGTCCTTTGGTGTTGGATATAAAAGTTACAGATAACACACATTTATGATTACTAATAGGTATTTGGTCCATTTAAGTTACATATAAGTTATGTTTTACATAAATATACGATATTATATTAATTACAACTGATATTTCAACTAGAGATTTTTAGATTAAGTTTTGGTCGAATTTTTAAAAAGTCATTTTTTGGACACTTCACACTAGACTCGTTATTTGATGACTCGCATGATGAGTCATGCCTTCAAACCTTAGTTGTAGCTAGTTAAGTGTCCATATTACATTTCTAAAAAAAACGGAGGCCTTACAATATTCCACGTGATGGCTAAATGTTGACGAAGTTAGCCCTAACGACTATTGGTCCCTCTCCCATACAAGAGTTTTGAAGTGAGGGGGTTATAGTCTGCCAGGCCTATAAAGAAAAAATATTCATATATGCAATAAAAATACAGGAGTTATAGTCTGCCAGGCCTATACGGTCCTGTATAAAACAGGATCCAGAATTATAATTTACAATGTGTTTACAATAATACAACAATAAAAATAACACAGAGTACTTACAGAATCTAGGCAAGTTTCTTGTTTTCCCACTAGGAATTTGGCATTCACAAGTCCAATTATTACAAGAATCCCAATCAGTATATGGAGTAAGTGTTCACATTCAATCCCCAACACAACTGTGTGATGGGTACTTAGTTTCATGAATCCCTTGCTGACAGGCACATTCCAAAAGGATAATGACCATAGGCATATCCAATTTCTTCATTGCAAGCTAAAAATAAGCTGCCTTAGCGTGGTGTAATATCAGGAATGGTTCCACTCACAAGTTCACTTCCAGGAATATCAGAAGACACATATGGATTTTGACTTGTCATCTCAACTATGTATGGCCCTTTTTCTGCTAGAGCATCCATTTTACCAGGCTGCATGAATGTGGTATCTAGTCCTGGTGTAAACTGTAAGATCTTGTCAAGCTTGTGGACCACCTCAGCCATGGAAGGGCGTGCATCTGTTTCATCGTTGCAACAAGACAATGCCAGCTTGGCAAATGGCTCCAAGCTTTCTGAAGGGTATGAACCCATCCTCTGATCGATCATAGATAGCATCATTCCAGACTCATATGCCATTTTAACCTGTGCATGGAAATACAACGATTAGAGAATAAATAGGAAGAATACTTAACAATCCGAAAGAAATATCAAGCTACCCCTCTAAAAAAGAATGGATGCAATAAACCCAAAAAATGTCAACAGTCAAACACACCTCCCTGACAATGTTCTTTCCATGTTGAATGGGATGCATGCCTGTCAAAAGCTCAAGGAGTACCACACCAAAACTATAAACATCACTCTTATCAGTAAGCTTGTGAGTCAAGAAGTATTCTGGATCGAGGTAGCCCTGCAAATGTCAATGGTGCATAGTGTTATTGAGGTTAAAAAAACTTCCTAACAGCAAAAATATAGCATTTCAAGTTGTGTCTTACCGGAGTACCCTTCACTACAGTTGATACATGACCTGGAGCTGAACCTTCAAGATCGGGTAATGGTGCAAGCTTCGACAGGCCAAAATCTGCAACTCTCGCATTAAACTTATGATCCAATAAAATGTTGCTTGCCTTTATGTCACGATGGAATATGGGAGGGTTGGCTTCATTATGGAGATAGAGGATCCCTCTAGCTGCTCCCAAAGCAATGCGAAGGCGCTGGACAAAGTTTAGAGGCTTTTTGGAGCTTGCTGTTGATGAAAAAAAATATCTCAGCGTTGGTCCAAATCTAAAGCTGAAAGCATGTTTAATAGAAAGTAGAGATGGGGTGGTGGCAGCTATTTACCAGAGAGATGTTCCCGTAGAGTTCCATTTGCCATGTATTCATAAACCAACATCTGTACAGAAAACAAATGGATATTTCTGACATTAAATTCTGGGGTGACAACTATTTATTTGATATATTGTAACTTTATACTTTAAATCTGGCCTCATGTCACTCTTTAATTAAGCTTGCTGCTAAATTTTTAACAGTGCACAAAGATAGGTCGAAAAATAAAGCAGTGCTCAAAACTCAAAACTGCAAGGAGAACCAAACAGCCCCATAAAAATCAGAAAAAGCCTTCATACATTTTTATATATATATACTTCAAAGAATTATTTTAATAATTTTAATATTTAGAATTCTTTTAATGAAGTACAGAGTTCAGCAATCGCAAGATTGACAAACAATACTAGAAACACTCGACAAACAGCACAAAGATAGGAAGAATAAAGCACAGTGCTCAAAACTCAAAACTGCAAGGAGAACCAAACAGCCCCATAAAAATCAGAAAAAGCCTTCATTCATTTATATATATATATATATATATACTTCAAAGAATTATTTTAATAATTTTAATATTTACTTAAAATTATATTTAAAATAAAACAATAATAAGATCACTAACTCAAAGACTCCTAAGGAATTTGAAGAACTGTATAATATTAATTAAAGAGCTAAATAAGACCACTCTGTAACTCTATACACCTATTTTATTCACTATTTCGCAACCTCCATGAGACCATCTCAACAATAGATACAAGCAGATTTCTCGGTTACTCCAAATCACAACAAACGTCACTCTGTTTCCTTATACAGAAGGCACATATTAAATCATTGGCAGGGACGAAATTGAGAATGTCTTGAGCCTTCATATTGTGAAAATCTTAATAACCTGTTTTACTTTTGCTTTCCATCGTTCTCTTCAAAATTCCAGCAAGAAGACTTCATATTCCTCAAGTTGACAACAACCCACTATTAAACGTTACTCATCTTCAGAGCAATCACTTAGGTCCAAAATTCCTCCTCTTCAATTCGTTAACGATGCTACTGACAACTTGTGTTTTTAAATCTACATTCGTCATTTGCATGCTTAAATTATTGTTTAAGGGTGCGTGCAGCCAGGTACGGGCCAAAATACATCATTAGATGGTTGGAGTACTTTGTAATGACTACAAAATCAATGCCCAAAATTAGACCTCGAATTTCTCCTCTTTGGGCAGCCAAGACCACCGGGGTTTGATCCCAGAATGATGGACGGCTCTCAATCAGAATCCAAGAGGCTAAATTGTGAGCATGCTTAATTTGCACCGTATATCTTTCAGAACATTCTTAACTCCAAACCCCGTAAATAATCACATCAATCAAAACCATGCTGAAGTCAGATCTGGCCCGCTTTCAGAAGGTGGTTAATCTATTATGCCCCATGAATAATTATGTTTGTCCTCGGTTAGCGAGAGAGTAGACAAGAGAGGCCGCTATTCGAGTCGACCGAAATTGACTGCAAGACCCCCGGAGATTTAGTCGCAATAATACTGAACTGGCCTGAACCGGAGTTTCACCGGGGTTGGTCACGTATGCCCGTGCATACATGGTAGGTTTGTTAACCATTACCATTAAGCGTTTGAGGATAGCAACCTGATTTAATCTTTAATGTGTAGTCATTATTGAGTAACATAAGATTGAGTGATATGTTTCACACGAGCGGGTTTAACTGCCCAAGAACTGCATGCAGATTCATAATAAACTGCAGAGAGGGATTCATTTCACAAAGGTTAAACATGTTCACGATAACTGGTTTTCTGTTGTGAGGTTGAGTCAAGAATACACTCAAAAGCCAAGGATCTATTCTTTTATTGAATGAATTTAGCAGGTATGGATATTTGTATTGTGTCTATGTTAGCTGCTTCTTGCATTGCTTTTTGAGCTTCCTCATGGGCTTTGAGCAGGCGTTGCTCTTTTATGATCGGTTGAGGTATGTTGATTTCCTTCCTTATCCCTATGAACAAAATTTCACGGCTTGTTCTTCTACTTGCATTCAAACTTGACATTTATCCTTCGCTGATCAAGCTATTATTTTCATTGTTGTTACCTGGTCTTGTTGCCAGCGGATTGAGGATGGGTACTAGCATGGTTTATACAGTCAAGCAGAAAGTAGGTGCAAGCCATATTTCCTACACTGAATCATGTTGAACCCAAATGAAATTTTCGTATCGTGTTCAAATTCAAGCTAAAATTTGTCTTTCCGTCAAGTCACGATCCACGTTTTCAAAGCTTGGTCACGGTTCTCTTCTTTGTTTCTAATTGCAAAATCTGCCCAGGGATTGAAAAGGCTTTAGAATTTTTTGTCACAAGGTTGGGATACAAGTGAACACCAGCCAAAACCAAAGTCATAAAAGAAGGTAAGAATACAAGTGAATACACCAGCAAAACTGAAGTCATGATCTTCTCCTTGAAAAGGAAGAAGCAACATGTTAATTTTATCTTCGATGGACTTAATATCTGCATAAAAATAATCGATAGACTTAATACAAATAAAGTGAGGCTTTTCTTATAGCTCGATTTATGTATTTCCAGAGCGCTCTTCCTTGTCTCCATGCGAAACTTTCTTGGCACAGGACCTTTGTTTGAGCAAATATTTCCTTGGCATGGGGTTCTTCTCTGGTTGGCGTGAGCTCTCTGAGGTCGTGGGTCTCTACTAAGTCATTCCGCCCCTGCTGTGGGTGATTGTTGAGGTTGAGCTGGGCTTGCAAAAGGTTTTGATGCAGGTTTCGGTAGGGACGTGGGAAGAACTGAACTACACCTGGCTGACCATTCATTTATAGTTGATGCTCATTAATATATTTCAAAACATTGTTCAAATTTGAGTCTTAATGCAGTATTGAAGGCTGCGTGGGTTGCTGCAAGTTAGTGTGGGAGAATCGACTCATTTCATTGATTAAGTGGTTGCTGGAAACTGTTCTTAGTTGAGCGCATGGGTCCAAGTTGGACATGGGCATTCAACAGGAGGCAGAACTATTAATGAGCGCTACAATATGTATGTTCTGGTACAACAATTCTAAGTCAAGCTGATTATATGCAATTTTCTATATACCCTGGTAATTTGGCATCAGCTGCAAATGAAGGCTTGGATGTGATCTTATTCTCCAGAGCATTCACAAGTATCTGAAATTAGCTATATGTCTGTGCTGATTACTGATGAAGTTTCAGATCTGAGAAGAAGTTTATATCTTCTTTTGTCCTATGCGTGGAGATCCCTTGCTGGTCATTCTGTATTTGCAGGTTATTCTTCCAGAACTGAGGTCGGGCCTGGGTGTGTATGTTAAGGGTTAGACATTGCCAAACATTTCAGGATTGAGACAACCTTGGCAGGGCGTATACTCCTATTTTCTTACAGTGGAAGATCAACTTGGCTACATCTTGATCGTAAAGTCCCTGACTGTCCAAGACAATGTATGCTGGAATATATATTTGCTGAAGACTCATTGCTGAGTTCTGTGTGTGAAGTCAAAACTATATTATTCAGGATATCTGCAGCTGCTCATAAACTTTCAATTTACAGTATTTTATATTACTTCATCGTGAAATGATTGCTCTCCAATAAGTGTCTCACACTTATGCAATATCAAATTAAGGTCAGATTTAATGTTTGAGGTCTGTCATTCATTTATTCTGCTATTCTGGTTATTTGGTGTGCTAGTGGGCTCGGATATTTTGTGTGTATGCTTATCAAACCAATTTATATATTAAAGTTATCCATCAAACAACAACAGTGAAGGCAAAATATACCAGAATCTTCTCTAAACATTTCAGTTTAGTTACTCTAGGCCTAAGGGCTGCATGCAAACAGTTAGACATATTATCGCTGCAAGGCAAAAAATTCTAGTAGCAGGACAAGGGTGTATATTGCATGGACTCATGTCGTCTTCAATCACCTAGTTCCAATACTTACTCTGTGTGATGCCATTCTTGGCACAATTTCTTGATGGTGAATTCACTTCAATTGTGCGCCAAACCCAAAATTTTCAAGTATTTTAAAATCTTGGTGCGATTTTATCAAGACATTACTGTCTGATTCATCATTTTCACCTAGCTAAGCCACTAAAATAGTTTTCTTAGATATTCCCTTCTTAGCCAGTTTTACCTTGTCTTCACCGCCCTTGTTGCAGCTTTAGACTAATTTAACCCTTCTAAATGAGCACCTGATTTTGCATTAAAAACCTTGTGCTGAGCGAAGTCTTCATTGGCTTCACCAATTTACCATCACTACACATGCTTCTATGCTGGAAAGACCTCTTCAATAATGCGCCTAAGTTCATAACTTGTCCTTTTCTCTCCTTCCCTTTTATCTTCGAATACTAGGTTCTTCTGAATGGTTTCGCGATGTGTTTGATTATATTTCTGATTTACCTATTAAAATTTTATTGTTAATATTTTATCTTTTATCATGCAATTGAATGATACTTCGTAGATCAATTGAAAAATTAAAATATATCCTTTGAATTTACACAAATCTTTTGTTATTCCATTAAGAAAATATTTAAACATCAATGTAGTCTGGAACGTAGAAGTAAAATGAAACCAGTTGCTTTGTTGTTTCTTTCCCAATAAGGCAATTTAGGTGGATCTTTTTAGGAGTTGATCATGTGTTAAATGCTTTGTCATGTGAATCCATCCACAAGAATCAATTGATTCTCAGCCATCGAAGCGTTGTACATACCAAATATTTTGACTAGAATATAGTAGAATGAATAGTCTTGTACATTATCCTGAGGCAGTGTGGACCCATTTGATTTGATCATTAGCCTCTGAAGTGAAAGTGTGCGAGTTTTTGAGTTTTTGTGGCGTGAAATAGATTCACTTGTTATACAGGAATCAAAATAGGATTCACCATTTCTTGCCATGTCCAGAGCTGGTTGGGATCAGCATTACGGGAAATACAATACACTATTTTTTCTTAACTTGGAAGCAATGTTACAAGACCCGAACTCGCTTGAGACTCAGCAAGCTGATTTTGGACTCAGACTTGGACTTGGCGCCTAGACTTGGTAAAAACTTGGCAAATTGAAAAACCCAAGAAATTCAGAGATTTATGAGGATTTAAAACTTGTTTCATGCACCCTCGGTCAGACTCAACGAGTCTGCTGAGACTCTGCTAGTCTCGGTCAGACTCAATGAGTCCGAGTCTCAAGGCTTGTACACTCTGCAAGACTGCCTCGCCGTGGGAATTGACAAGAGTCGGAGATTCTGGCAGTTGCTTGTAACCATGCTTGGAGGTGAATTCGAATACTATTGAGTTCAAGCTTTACTAAGTTAGGGCTGTCTATTTCAGCTATAGTGCCAAAAGCTTGCAGTTTGACCATTACCAATCTTAAAAGTGAGACACTGTTAAAGATGTCATCATCCCTGATAAATGTGTTATAAATTGTAGAGAGTTTTGCTTTCCATACAATTATATCAAGCTTGCCCAAGTTCTCAAGATTGTATTTGTGTTGATGTATTTGGTACTTGTCATGCCCCCGCCATGACACTTACATTCGCACCATCCCTGAATGAGTCAAGGAACACATAAGCACAAAAAAATGATCTTATTTCTAACGACTTTGCAATTTTCAGAAAAGTTTGATTAGACCAGACTAACAGCGAAAGGAGGAAATAAGGGTTTTACCTTATCGATAAGCACCAAGGTCGATACACAAACATAAGACACATGCATGTATTATGGATGGAACGAATCCATGATGGCAGCGATTTGCTTATTTATTAATTAGGGTTAAGGAGGACTTCCTTAAGGCAGTGGTTGCACATGATTACAACAGCGATTAGTTAAGTTGGATAAAAGTAGATGAAGGGACACCACCCTTAGTATGGCTACAACTCGTTGGAAAGACAACCGTCCATCCCGTTGAGAAGATAAATATATATAGCACATCATCCATTCGAGGGGGGCATCGAAGAACAAGATATTTTTTAGAGTACTGAAGCATCGATCAGAAAGAGATTGGAAAGTACTTAGCACTCGAGCATTTTAAGATTACCATTTCAAACTGCAACATACTAAGTTAGCAACTCATGTGTGGGGTATGACATGTGTATATATGCATATGGCCTAGTAATTATACATTATTAAATGTTAGATATAATCTTCTTGCTGATTGTATATAGATATTAATATCTTTGCCATATCTTTGCTTGTATATATGTAATACATATGCCAATTCCCTTAAGGAATTCCTATCCATTGGGCTATTTCATTTTGGAGAGGAGACATGGTACATACGAAGGATTGCAAGCAGCTAGGAAGCTACACTGGTAGAGACACCCCAAGTGGGTTTGGGAGGCGAGAATGGAGGTTGTCCTTCCATCCTCCTGGGCTGGGTGGAACAGCTTGAGGCACCTTGTATGGTCTCCCAATTGTTGCTCCCTAATGATGATGAGTTGGTTGGATAGAACTTCAAAGGGAATTCCATATGTACATCTTATATGTTACAATAGTAAATCTGAATTCTATTTGTTCAATATTGGTTTGTATGTTTATTTATCTTGTGATACTAACCTGGTTGCCGGCCCTGCATGAGGATACTGAGATAACAATTTTCATTTCCAAGCATTATTCAAACCCTAATTGAAGAATTTTAGGGCTGATTAGGTTAAGTTCCAAAAGGGGACATTACAAATGATATCGGAGCTTTGATCCTGCCATCCTGCAGGGTAAAGATGAATCAAGGAATCATTCTAGTCAATGAGAAGGAATCTAATGATATGTATATTTGCATGTATGCTCTGTGTTTGCATATATATGTGTATGCTTAGTGTTTTTATGTGTATGGTTTGTGTTTGGTTCATACCTGATATGATTACTGTAAACATATTCCTATCATCATGAAATTTCTATTTTTGAATATGAGAATAATGAGAGGGAACCAAAGGGATATGAACTTATTTAGAAAGGAACATTGCACTTAAGGTCATAGATGTTCCTTAAATGCAATGTTCCTCTCTAAACACATCTATGACCTTAAATGCTGAAAATTATTACTTATGTAAAGGTTCATTGCTGAACAAAGTTCAATAGATAAAGATATTAAAGAATATCACAGTTCTTAAAAATACTGGAAGATGACTGTAAAAGTAATTTGGGGTAGGAGAGAAACTATGACTTAGGATTCACACAAAGGTAAACGAAAACATAAAAAGAAGTTAATGACTCATATCCAAGGGAATCAAAAAATGAGTAGTAAGATGTTTGTTTGAAAGAAAATATTTGTTGTTTATTTTCTTTCTAATACACGTCATTTTCAACTATGGATCATCTTTACCAAGAAGTGCATATTTGCTGAATGGCAGGGTAGCCTGCTGCCAGATGGAAATGTCAGGTCAATTCTGGATCCAACAAAAACCGGTGGCAAACAGGCAGAGATGGCAGGGCAGATGAGTAGTGGTGGGACTGTCAGTAAGCCACTGTACAGGAATGTGCGAGGGTGATGCCTGCAATGGCTATGCAATTATATATAATGATTATAGTTTATACAGATATTTGCTAAACTCTTTCTCTTTGAGTTCATTGTTGTGTGTGACTGACTGAGTTTACATAATGAATGAGAAACTGGATGGACCATTGATGAGAAAAACACCTCAGGAATCTTAATAGCAACATTTTCATCTTATGCATCCCAACATCCATTGGAAAGAAATCGTATTTGACTTTAATGTTGAATAAAATATATTTGAGTTGACAAGATCAAAACATAACACACACAAGTCTTTTTGTAAAATACATTAAAATTTACTTAGATTACATTCCAATCATTAACTTTTTGAAATCCATTATTCCCCACCAATCTAAATACAAGACTGAGAATAAGCTTCTACAATTATCAATACAGATGTAATGTCCCCTTCTCCTTAGCATATGGACATTCACGAGGTTGGCCTATATTTGACCCTCGTAGGCCAAGGAGTTGTTTAGGGGGTCGACATGGCGGTGATTGGTGACTTCACATCTCTTTATGATTTGATATTTTGATGTTATAAGGAGATAACACATATCAGGAGACGTGTGAGTTTTATTTAATTAATAAATTAAAGGTACATTAAAATAACATGTTTAATTAAATAATATAAAGTGTACCTACCCTTATCTTCTACAAGGTGATTGTGATGAGTTATGTAATGAATAAATAGAAGGGGAACACATGTTGGATCATCAGTTGTTCATGTTATCTCTTGTTGAGTTGTGAAGACACAAGTTGTCCGCAAAAGATCTTGGGGAACAATACCTCCCTTTGGTCAGCATAACTGAGGAGGTGGAAGATCCTCTGAAGGGTTGCGAAGAGAGTGGGGAGCATTCAGCTTTCCACAGTGAGCATAAGGAGTTTTATATCAGATTATGGTAGTACTTCAGACTTGCAGATTTGAGGGTTCACTTTGTGTGATGGTGTAGGCTTCCCTTGGGCCTAACTAGACAGTGATATTCCTTTGGCATCTAGGCGATATCCATTGATGATTTGTGGGGTTACATCGAAGCATATATAGTGCTGTCATCCTATTAGTTGCAGAACCTGGATTCCCACGATTTTGTTCATGCCACCTTCAACATGCATCGATTTTGACTAGTATTGATTCCTAAATTCATAGGAAGGAGAGGCGATACCATTGGGATAGTTGACAAGGCATTTTGGTGTCATTTGGAATTTATATTGGAATCCGACCTGAGGCAGGTTCGTGGGGTTATGCCCTTCGATCTGAGCTATTAGTGCATTTGAAAGCTTGGAGACCACCTATTGAGCAAGGTGCTTCCTTGGGAGGAGGGTCCAATCAGTTGGGAGGAGCATTTAGACCATAGACAGCAGATTACACTTGGTGATCAGATGTTTTTGGCAGCAGCAGGGATGGCACTTGGTTGGGTTGGAACTTACACTTTGAAGACACCACCATTGAGGAAATTGCTTGACACTTCATCATCTCAGCAAGGCGTCACCTATCAGGTTCTCTAGACACCACAAACTTTGTCATTTTCAGTTGCTATGCATTAAGTTATGAGCACCATATGTTCTCAGAAAATCTGAGATGTAATTCAGTGGATGCATATCATATAACCAGTTTTCTGAGGTTGTTTGCCAACTATTTGATGAAATGTCAATCCGTGGATGTATATGTTTGTGAACTACAAGTGTGCTAGTTGCTGTCTATATTCTACATTGGTCATCACACTTCAATTTCAGATTATTTATAAATGATCTTCATTAAGTTTTAGTGTCAATGCCCCTTATAACAAACTGAATTAGGAACAGCAAGCTAAGCACTTGTAAGACAAGTGTTTGGCGAAATTGTAAAGGGGGTTAAGACTGAAAATTCATATCAGAATAGACTAGGGACATTACAACAGAGATCTTCTTATGCTATATTCCATCCATTTTCCTTTGAAATCTACAAGTGAAAACTACCAAATACAGAAAACTAAATATATGTTTGTAGAAGAAACTGAACTCTTTCGATAAGATAGCTCCCATTAATTTTTCACATACCCACAAATAGACACAGAAAAAACAATAATGAGTTTACCTGCTCGCCTTCGTCGTCGCAGTAGCCCACAAGTGAAACTAGGTTTAGATGGTGCACTCTGGATAACAATTCTATTTCTGTGGAGAATTCTTTCTCTCCTTGCAAGGACCCCTCCTGTGCACGCTTTATAGCTACAATCGTACCATCAGCAAAAATGCCCTTGTAAACCTTACCATAGCCACCTTGCCCAATTTGCATGGAGGTGCTGAAGTCATTTGTCGCTAATGCCATCTCATCAAAATTAAAATCTCTGACGTCTGATACTTTAACTCGCTTTCTTGCTTCTATAGTAACAAATAATCATACTTGAGATTTTCATCAAAGAAAGAAGATAATTTTGGTTATAATCAAATCTGCATGTTTTATGATGATAGGATATTCGTTCTAGATAGAAAATTTCAGTTTGGCAATATGAACGAATCTAACATAAGAATATAAAAAAGCATCAATTTTTTTGAGACAATATGTAGCGGGTATTGCAAGAAATAGATAGCAGCGCTTACAAGAAATAGATGCAACTGAGCTACTGAAAGGCAGAACTTAATTGTTAGGAGCCTGTACTGACTAATATTTTATAGGCTAGAACATAGACCTAAATTAGCTAAAAAAATATAATTCCACGCTTGCACCCCAAGAGCTAATGCAACATCTGTATAGTTGCCTTTATCCATGTGCCTCCAAACATGTGGGCATGAATGTGTATGCTTATGAATTAGAGATAGAATGAGGAGTGTGGAGAACAGTGATCTTACCTAGCAGTTTTTTTCTGGAAGCAGTATTATTGTGCTTCATACGCTTCTTCAAAACAATAACTACAACAATTGAAGAAATAACAGCTGTGACCAAAATGACACCAACCAAAACTCCTGCTAGAGCACCTTTGCTTAGGCCAGATCCTCCATCAGATTCAGGATTCACTGTACCACCAACAATGCATTATGGCAACATATAAATAAATCTCATTGTAGTATATTTTACATGAAAAACAAAAGAGTAGTTATGCCCAGATATGGAAGCAAAACAAAAGTATATATGACTGAAAAAGTAAATATATTTATCCAATATTTTGGGGAACTTGCTGGTTTCTAAAATCAGAAAAATACAATGAAGCTGTAATAAGAAAAAAGGCATTATTGTTTCCCCTTTTGAACAACTCAACCAGATCATGAAAGATATTTTACAAGAAACAGATTTCATTTTCATTTAAGAAAAGTTCAGTATCTGCATCCTATCGTTACCTTTTTGTATCACATGAATGTACATTGTTTTATATCTTTGTTACTGGTCCAGCCCCCTGAGAGCCAGAGTCCTGATCTGGTCTAGCTTGGGTTCAAGGACTGGATTTGGTCCCCTTGTGGCTTTGGGCAGGGTCCCGTTCAAACCTTGCGGATCCATCCTAGGCGAATTTGGCAGGTACCCATGCCAATTTGCCAATTTCAAACATTTCTAATTTTTTTTGACCTTTTTTCCCTTAGAAAATGCAATTTGCCCCCCAAACCCTAAAATGTGGTATACAAAACATCCAAAAGGCAAAAGAAAACTCACTTTTCACGTTGTGATTGAAAAATTAAAATATACCTCTCCATTGCTGAACTTATTTTCTTGTTTGCCATTGTATGAATAGAGTTAAATATTGATTGTTGAATATTCCAAGCTGGTTGTTGTGCTATTTCTATTCATTAGCAAGAGTTCGCTTGTTGTCAAGGACATCGTAGAAGAATGTTTCTTCAAAAGAGTTAGGTTTTTTTAAGTTTTCCATTTTTTTTTCCTACGTTTTTGTTACACATGAACTCACTTGTTTTGTTTTGAAGTTTTTGGTTTATTTTCATTCTTCTAGGTATCTATAACACATGCATAATTTTTTAAAATGGATTGACTATTAAGTTGTATTTATATATTTTTATTTTCATTTGTTTCAATTCTTCAAATGTGTTGTTTATTGAACTTGATGTATTAAGTATTGCAATGGCAACCGGTTCTAGTTTTGTGAGCCAACCTTGCTTCAAAAAAGACCCAAACTCTCCCCTTCGGAAATACGTCGAAATGGTACAACAACTTCCAAGTGGTGAGGGTCATGTTTGGATTTGTGGTGAATGTAAATTTGGATATTCGAGCTCATACAATGAAAATCCATTTGTTCAAGATCCTTGCACAAGGCATCAAATTCTGTCCAGGCAAAGATGGTAATGGCAACAAATCTTGGCATATATTCAAGAGCAATAAAAAGCAGATCAAGCAACAAGTCATAAATCAAATCATCCTTTGTTAAAGAAATGATCTTGAGGGATGAAGCCCCCTTACTAACTCATTTTCAAACTATAGAGAGCCATCCATTTTTGTTAACACCTATGGCCTCTACACATAAGAGATCAAAGGGACCGTTGGAAACGAAATCTCATAATGAGTCTTGATAGACTAACAATCAACACATAGTGAGATGTATCAATGTGAATGGATTGGCATTCTTTATGTTCACTCACTATATTGGCAACAAATCGTAAGCGATTAATGTGGCTCTAAAAGAGTATAAGGGCCCTAGTTTTTAGAAGGTGCATAGCATCTTATTGGAAAAACAGGTGAAATTTGTGGAGGATTCCTTGAAGCCCATAAGGGCTTTGTGAAGCGAAATAGGGATGCCCATCATTTTTGATGGATGGAAAAATGTGAAAAATCAGCCATTGATCAATGTTCTTGCAATGTCCCCTAAAGGGGCAATGTTTTTGACAGTAATGGATTTTGAAGGGGAGGTGAAGAATGGTGCATTTATTGCTACCATTCTTTGTCAAGCCATTGAGAAAGTGGGCCCTCGAAATGTTGTGGAAGTTATAACAAACAATGCCAAAAATTAAGAGTGGCTGGGTTATTGGTTGACAAGTGTTATTCACACATTTTTTTGGACACCTTGTGTTGTCCACTCCCTCAACCTTATGATACCAAAAATTTGCACCAAAAGTGATTGATCAACTAGGTGTATGCTGAGGCAAAACAGATTGAAATGTTCGTCATTAATCACCATATGTCACAAGGCATATTTAGAACATTCTCAAAATTGGAGCTGTTGAAGGTAAGCTAAAATTTAAATAATAAATATGTTTCATTTTAGTAAAATTTTTAATTTTTTTAAAATAACTTTTCTTAAAATTTTGATATTCAAATAGAGTGTTGAGACCCATTTTGCCTCTAGCACAATTGTGTTGAGATGACTTGTGAAGATTCATGAGGTACTTTTGAACATGGTCATTAGCCCAAATTGACCCATATGGAGGCAATCTAGCACTACAAGGATAGCAAAGGTTAAGCAAATGATCCTAGATGACATTTGGTGGGATCATGTTGAGTATTTTGGATTAGGTATATGTTGGCATTGAACCAATGATTGAAAAGATGGAAGTCACCATAAATGCAAAAGAGCAAGATCCTAAAGAAAAATTCTTCAAACAACTACACGAAATCTTTTAAGAGAGATGGAACAAAATGACCACTCCGCTATATCTTCTTGCCTTTGCATTAAGTCTCAAATATTATAGTGCTGAGCTCCTTTATGTGACAACAAGAGTTGCCAATATAAAGATGTTTAAGTCATTCAAGGGTACAAGGCAATACTTCACGGACTCTTCATTGATTGTGACATATGGAATGCAATGACGGTTGACTTCATGGATTTTGTAGTCTTGATGCTCTTGGGGACAAGTATATGGCCGATGCTCATAGTTGGTGATACTTCCATGGCGAACCATTCACACACCTACAACCTCTTCGGATCAAAATTTTATCACAAGTTTTATAAAAAATTCTTTTACCTTTAAAGTTATTTATATTTTTTATTTTTTATTTTTAATTTAAATTTTATAATTTAATCTCTTAACTTTCTAATTTTTCTTAATAGGTTGCTAGTTCATTTGCATCTGAAAGGAATCAAAGCACATTCTCCTTCATCCACTTCGTAAAGTACAATCGACTAAACTCAAAAAAGGTAGAGGACTTGATGTATGTGCTTTCAAATTTGCAGCTCTTTACACAAACAAAGTGGCTACAAATAAGGGGACACGGGGAAGTGGCATATCAAGCCAAAGCATATTGGCTTGGATGCTTCCACTTCACTTTTTGCTGCACTTAATGTTGACGGTGACTATGAGCCAACTAGGGAGCATGGGAGTGCTTGTGCCAATGCCACTATTTGTGGTTCTTCTAATTTACTACTACTTACATCATCTAATATAGATAGTGATAATATTATTTTTGAATACCTGTACAGTTTTTCATCAATGATGGCTGATTGTTGACAAAAGGCATTATTATTTTGAACTTTAATATATTTCATGACATTCGAGTTTGAGTAATATTTGACTAATAATATGGTGATTTTATTTATTATATAATATAAGATGCTATGTGGTGTATTTTAAACTTAATTATTGTTGCAAATATGCATGTATTTCTGATTTTTATATGTTTTTGTATGAAAAAACCCAAACCTAAGATTTTTTGACAGAACCCACAAATCAAACCCTCAAATCTGAACCTGAACCAATACTAGGACTGGTAACTTAGTTTCATACAGTAAACTAACATAAAAGGCATTAGGTATAGTTAATGCTAGAAAACATACATTTGCACATCCAAATAGTTGTTATATGAATGTTCTCTTTTATTGTTTATAGCTTGTCCTTTAGGGGTAAAGGGTACTGAGAAACTACAAAGTTAGACTATTAGTGTGAAATGGGTATTTTAACTAGCATGTTCATCAACTAGGTCCTAATCGCACATGTTACATAAGTTTGCTTAGGGAACACACAAAATTCTTCCCACTTATCACTCTTCTACCTTAAGTGGATAAGTTATCACTTTATGTCTCAGGTCATAAGATTAAGACACATTATGATCTTATGCAATCCTATGTTCATCTTGGACTATATAACCAAGGAGTCCACTTTGTACTCAAATTTATTCCATTATAATCTATCATTTGCATCCTTGATAGAATAGAATTATTCTCTCATAGCTGATCTCTCATGCTTTCATGAAGTGCCTAGATCTTGTGTGGCTGTAATCTCTAGCCAATCTTGCATGATATATAGCATTCTATACCACCTCTTACATGGTATCAAATCTTGTGGGATTGCTTCTTGTTAGTCTTATTTGAGAGATTAGGTTGCAAATTTTGTTGGATTTGGAAAAGTCGAGTATGCTCTTCTCTTGCATCAAATGGTGACCTAGAGAATTAGAAAAAAATGAGAGAAATAATAGATTTAGGGGTTTTGTCTTTGTGGATTTGTATTGCAAGTCAAAATTGGAGCTTGTTGGTGCAAGTTTGAGCTCACCATTGTGTTCAAAGGGTCAAGAAAGTCCATTTTGCCTTCTTTCCATTCAAATCGGACACCAAAGGCCGGATCTATGAGGGTTTAAAGATGGGAGGTGGTTGCTAGATCCAGGAGGTAGAAGCCATTATGGAATACTTTGGGTCATAACTGACTCATTCATCATGCTCATAAGGCTTGAGGATCCCAAAATCAATTGTCAATTCATTGATTTGGAGAAAATTTTCCCCTCCCTTGTTGCCATTAATGTTGTACAACACGGTTGCCCTATGCAATTGTAGTTGGAGGTCACCAAAAAAAAATTGGAGTAATTTTTAATTTTTCAATTTTTTTAAATTAAAAAAAAAAAATTTTTGCACAAGAAATGCAGCAAGGTACCGACCTATACACGTGTCATGTGGTGCATCAAGATTCGTTTGTAGATACAAGTTTCCATTCCACACCAGTCAACCAATTCAAGAATATTTCAACAGAATATTCTAGTGCCAAGAAGATTCTAGGAATATTTCACTAGGTGGTGTGTAATGTCCCCTTTTTGAAATATGATTTATTAATAATAATAATAAATAATTAAAATAGAAAATAAAATTTAATATGATTAAAATTTAGTTAAGTTTAAATTGTTTAATGAATGGTCAAAAGGCATGAAATGAAAAGTTGTGACTCCCTCAAACATGAGATATAAAAGGGAGACTCAAATATGTTTAATATTAGTTAAGGAGCAAAAAGGAAAATTTATGTAGACACCACCCTTGAAAAGAAGGTGAATGTCTAAGGAGACACAGCTCTTCAGCAACAAGAGAAGCATATTTAAGGAGGGATGTGATTGAAGGAAAAGGAGTGGGAAGATAAATTAGTAATTTGGATCTGAAATAGTAAAAGGCATCCAATCAGAATAGAACATCTTCAGCAAATAATAAAAGAGGACATCAATCTAGACTGGGAAAAAGGTCATATCAAGCAACAAGTGCGAATTAAGATCAGACTCATAACAGAGCAGTCCTAGATTTATGATATTGAACTGATAAAGGCTTTGCTGATAATTTCTGTGAAGCAATCAGTCTCTAAGAAGTTTATCAACAGATAAAAAGATTGTAGTAGCCAATAAAGGAATACACATTCCAAACTGGCCTAAGATCATCAACTCCAAATAAGTTCAGCAATCAGTGAAAGAAGACAACGTTTAGATCAGATAAGCAGCAGATACATTATTGAAAATCAGATTCTAATCCGATTCAGATCTGTTATATCCAACATCTAGACAAATTTTAAGTTAAGTCCTAATAGGGGACATTACAAGTGGTATCAGAGCATGTTCCTGCCAGCCTGAGGGAAATAATTGATGTAGTTAAGCCAATGAGCTTTAAGAGCTATATAGAGGGAAGAAAGAGAACCATAGTAGTCCAAGCCAGGAACAAATGGAACATGAGTTCAGAGCCTTTATGGAGCAAACTGCCCAAACCCTGCAAAACATAACAGCAACTATAGGTAATCATATAGCAGACCCTAGAAATGAGAGGGAAAATATGCCAAATCAGTCAATGAATTATGATAGAACCACTCAAGAGTCAACCCCAAGAACAAATGAACCAATTTTCTTATTTAGGGAGGAATCATCAAGGGGAAGTGAAGAAACAAATATTCCCAGCACAAGGGAACTTGCTGCAGAATATGCAAAACTAGATCCTGAAATAAAAAGGAGTATCCCCTTTTTTGAGTTTTGTGAAGCTGATGCAAGGAGGAACCATAGGAAAAGAAGGGCGCCACCCAACCTAGAAATACAACACAAAGTGGCAAAAATGAGCATCCCCAACTTTGATGGATCCGGGAAGCTCACAGTACATTCATGGATTCAAAACTTGGAAACATACCTCACCCTTTGTCCTATGACAGAGAAAGATGCCATTACATTTGCCATACTACACCTAGAAGGAATGGCACATGATTGGTGGCATCATGGCCTAATTACTCAAGACCACAAAAGTATAAGGACCTATAATATCTTCAAGAAGAGACTCATTGAGAGATCTGACCAGACTCACCTCCAAAAACATTTTAAAGAGCTAACAATAATAACGCAAAGCGGAACTCTTGAAGACTACATCACATAATTCCAAAGTTTAGCTGTTATGGTCCCTAGAATATCTGAAGAACAACTTACTTATTCATAGAGGGCCTTTCGGACTCACTCCATGGGTTGGTAAGTGCATTTGACCCAACCACCCTTCATGAAGCAATCTTAAAAGCTACTAGACTTAATGCCAAATCAAAGGACAATTATCATATAAAAAATCAACTCTATCCCCGTCAATCTTACAATGAGAGAAAGGAGCTCATGAACAAAGGTCTATGTTTCCATTGTAAGGAAAAATGGGAATATGGACACAATTGTAATTGAGAAAAATTTAAAAGACGTCGAGAAAACCCAAAAGAAAAAGGTTTGTGCTTCAAATGCAAGAAAGAATGGAGGCCCAAACACATGTGAAAGCCAATTATGTAATATAGAGGCAATGTTCGATGATGAAACAAAAGTAAATCCAAGTAAGAAAACAAGGCACAATGAAGAAAATCTTAAGAGCATCCAAGCAAAGACAAACAAATGGAGCTTTATGGAGGAGCCAATCTAGTAATTAGGGCGCCCTTAATCCTCAAGGTCTATGGGATATATTAAGAAAATGTTTGAAGCATATTGGAGAAATTTTACGGCAAATCAATGAGCATACAAGAGCAAAAGGATTGGGGTTAGGCCCACTTTTTGACTCAAGATGAATTAGGAGTAGAAGGATTGGGGTTAGGCCCACTTTTTTGACTCGAGATGAATTAAGGAGTAGAAGGATTGGAGTTAGGCCCATTTTTTGACTCAAGATGAATTAGGAGCAGAAGGATTGGGGTTAGGCCCACTTTCTGACTCAAGATGAATTAGGAACAAAAGGATTGGGGTTAGGCTCACTTTTTACTCAAAATGGATTAGGAGTAGAAGGATTGGGGTTAGGCCCACTTTTTAGCTCAAAATGGATTAGGAGCAGAAGGATTGGGGTTAAGCCCACTTTCTAGCTCGAATGGAAAGATGAATTAGACCCATTGAAGGAATCTAACATGTGTATTTGTTTGTATACTCCGTGTCTGCATATATTCATGCATATACTTTGTGTATTTGTGTATACTTTGTGTCTTCGAATATCCATGTGTATACTCCGTGTTTGGCATATCTACTACATGAATATTTATGATTATTGAATTCTATCATCATGAATTCTATTTTTTGTTGGCCTAGAACATGAGACTAACAAGGGTAAACCAAAAGAGATGAGTTTATTTAGGAAAGACCATTGCAATTAAGGTCTTAGATGTGTGTCATGCTTCTAATCCTTATCTCGATATATGATAAGTCCTTTTGTTTACACAAAGATCAAAGTAGCTCTACGAAAGGGCAGATTAAAAACTAGATTCCAAGATCATCCCACTATTGCTTGAGGACAAGCAATTTTGGGAAGGGCAGACTGTAATGTCCCCTTGTTGAAATATGATTTATTATTAATAATAATAATGATGATAATAATAATAATAATAAATAATTTTATTTTTTTTCCAAAAAGGTGGCAGTGCCACTTAATATATTTTATTTATATATTTCTTTACAAAAGCTGATTCAAAGAGCTCCTGGAGAAAAGAACTAGAAAGAAAAACTCTGATCCTTGCTCAATAATACATAGAAAGGTTGTGAAACTTAAATCCCTAATATGCCAAAAAGGTACAATATATCTCATAATGTCCAGAATGCCACAAATCATCCCCAAGTATCGAATGCTTCCTGGAGTATGTTGAACAAGATGAAGTCCGAACCAAAACATCACCAAAGCTATACACATTTACATAGCAGTCCACAGTCTGCCTCACTTATGCATTTATTCAACTTGAAGTCCAACATGCTTCATAGATGCCCAAATCGACATCCATTCACATCATTTAGATACAGCAAAACCATGGAACCCTTCAATTATAACACCTCACATACCAACTTTTTATCATTATGAAAAAGACAACTGCATAGCCATGTGCAATATCATCCTGTACCCATGTCCTCCAAAATTATTTTTCTAAGAATTGGAAAAGAATCGAGATCACAATTCGGACCCATCATATTAATTTCCACCTTGGAACTTCCCATATTTGCCAAATGATCTACAACCCGGTTCCCTTCTCTATACACATGTGAAATAGTAAAGTTTACAAATGTATCAATAAGTGCCCATGCTTGTTCAAGCAAATATCTTATCTGCCAATTGTCAATATTTCTCTTTATGCAAGCGTTGATAATAATAGCTGAGTCGCCTTCGATGTGAATATAAGAGATGTTCAATTTTTTAACTAGTAGAATGTCTTCAAGCAAAGCATATGCCTTTGCGAAGTTGTTAGTAACCGGTGGAATGGAAACAAATTTCAAAGCAAAAACACACCCTGTATAGTCCCTTATGCATACTCCTACTCCTGCATCACCCGGGTTCCCTTTAGAGGAGCCATCAAAATTCAATTTGAAATGCGTCGAATCCGGAGGACACCATTTCACTTTATTTCTATCAATTTTACTAATTCTCACTCTCGGAAAGCAAGGTGATATAGGAATAGAAATGCCCTTCCAGCAATTAATAACTTGACCATCCCAAGAATTAAATTCCCTACTTGGATTGAATTGATTTGAAACATGAGCATTAACCAGTTCTGATACTGATTTTTCAATGTAATTGAAAACATCAGAAAGAGGAGATGTCTGCTTTCTAAAAATATGCTTATTTCTTTCCCACCAAAGTGACCATACTACTATGGATGGGATCACTTTCCAAATGCATGCAAAAAGAGAGGATGAGTGTAAGACTGGCCAGGACTGGAACAAATCCCATACATTATTTGGAAGAGGGATGCTAAAGGAAAGTTTATCAAGCACAAACATCCAACAATAATGAGCAAAATCACATTGGAGGAGGAGATGATCTAACGTTTCATTATGCTCACCACAAAGTACACAGGCAAATGGAGGTGCAATATTCAATTTATCAAGTCTCTCACTGGTAAGTATTCTCTTGTGTAGAGCAAGCCAAGCAAACATCCCTGCCTTGGGAAGAATACTGTTGTTCCAACAGAAGTTATAAGCTCTTTGTGAATAGGATTGAATAGACATTTGATGAATTGCCTTATACCCTTCCTTGATAGAGTACTTTCCGTTCTTCACAGGGCACCATATCAATTTGTCCAAACCATTAGAGATAAAAATAATGTGGTTCTTGAGAATCAAAGAAAATTTTACCTTTTGATCCGAGGAGATTGGGAGTGAAGCTGGATTCTTCCAAATGACACGATTTGAAGGCTTCTCAAGATCATCTATATAATCATAAAGGTAAGATCCCCATTGAGTAATAAATATAGGGATCACATCTACTATAGATTCCTCAAGATAAAAGGGGGGAGACCACTCCATGAATCATGCCAAAAGTTGACATCTTTGCCATTATGTACTTGCCAAGATAAATATCTAGTAATCACATTCCTAGAAGCCATCATGAAGTTCCAAACTGCAAACCCTGATGGAGGATCCAGGATAGTAAAAATACGTGATGGGGTAGGAGTATCTAAATACTTTTCTTGCATAATTTGACACCACAAAGCATGTGGTTTTACATAAATATTCGAAACCAACTTTCCCCCAAAGGCCTTATTCCTTTTTGAAAGATCGTGTAGACCAACCCCGCCTGTGGATTTACTTGGAGTTATTTTGTTGAGAGACACAAGCAAGATCTTTTTATCTTCTGAAAGATTACCTTTCCAAATAAAATTTCGAATAATTTTCTCAATATGGGAAACAATAGATTTCGGGGCTTGAAGGACTGAAATGTAGTAGTTCGGGATTGTAGCCAAAACAGTTTTGACAAGAAGGATTCTGCCCGACAGAGATAACCATCTAGCTTTCCACACAAAAATTCTTCTTTTTAATCTGTCAATCACAGAATTCCAAAAAGAAGGTTTCCCTGCTACCATAAAGAAAGGGATGCCCAAGTATGAAGATGGAAGAGAATCCACTGGAAAGCCCAATGTCTGGATAATGCTGTTAGACACCATTTCAGAAGTATTAAATATGAATAATTTAGATTTTTGAGCACTAATTTTCTGCCCAGATCCGGAAGTGTATATGTCCAACATTTTCTTAATATGCCTTGCTTCTTGAATATTGGAACAACCAAATAAAAGTGTATCATCTGCAAATAAAGTGTGGGTGATGGGAATTGAAGTATTAGGGATGCATACCCCCTTCCAAAGACCCAAAGTCAGCTGCTTATTGACCAATCTGCTAAAAGCTTCTGCCATGATAATGAAGAGAAAAGGTGATAGTGGGTCACCTTGTCGAACTCCTTGAGTGGCTCGAAAAAAACCAGAAGGATTACCATTAATAATAACTGAGAAATGTGCAACAAAGAGACAATTTTTGATCCATTTGCACCACTTATCCGAAAAGCCAAACTTTTTAAGAATTCTCAAAAGAAAAGACCAACATACTTTATCATGTGCTTTCAACATGTCTAATTTCGCTATGAAAGCAGGGGACTGTGAAGAGTTAATTGAGTGCAAATCTTCATGGGCCACAAGCGCACCTTCCGATGTTTCCCTAGCAGGAACAAAACCTCCTTGTTGAGGAGATATTACTTTAGGTATCAAGGATTTTAACCGGAGATAAATAGCTTTTGTGAAGATCTTGTAAACTGTATTACACAAGGAGATAGGCCTAAAGTCTACAAAAGATATAAGGTTGTTGGATTTGGGGATAAGAGCAAGATGGGTTAAATTGAAGTTCTTGAGAATAAAAGCTTTTTGTCTTGACTCCTCCAAAGCCATTAAAAGATCAAAACTTAAAACGTCCCAACACTTTTGGAAGAATAGCATGGTGAAACCGTCAGGACTTGGAGACTTGTCAGGAGCCATTGAAACTACCACCTCTTGGAGTTCAACAAGAGAGAAAGGTTGCATCAGATAATCATTATCACGCTGTGAAATCAGACAAGGGATGAAATCTAGCAATACCTCGACACTGGACTCCTCAGGAACAAAAGGAGGAGAAGGAGCAAGAAGATTTTTAAAGAAGAGTTCACCCTCTTCACTAATTTCTTGTTCATTAGTTAATTTTACCCCCGAAGAAGAGGCATTTATAGAAAAAATAGTAGATGCAGCTTGCTTAATCTTTGCAGATGCCTGAAAGAACTTAGTATTTTTATCTCCATCTTTTAGCCATAGCTCCCTTGATTTTTGTCTCCAATACTCCTCTCTAGAGCACAATTCTTCCCGGTAACTTTGTAAATGCTTCTGCCTTGAGAAGGTTTCAGGATTAATCCCATTAGAAAAGATAAGTTTGTCGATGTCCTTTGATTCCTTCTCTACATTTGATTTCTCTACAAAGATGTTTTTGAATACTTCCCTATTCCAAACTTTGATATTTGCTTTTACAAACTGCATTTTCATATGGAGTTGAAACATTTTGTTCCCCTACAGAAGGGGGCACTTACCCACCATTGACAAAGCAGAGCATGAAAGTGTGGGTGTCGAAACCACATTCTTTCAAATTTAAAAGAAGGTCTATGATGAGAAGCTTCATGTTTATCCAAGCATAATGAGATAGGAAAATGGTCAGATCCAGAGAACGATAGAATGTTAGAGCTGAAAGTATATTTCTGAATGATCCGTTCATATGAAGTGAAAAACATGTCCAATCTGCTTGCAATTTGAAGGGAAGTTCTCCGGTTTGTCCATGTAAATTGACCATTAGAAGGTGAAATGTCAGAAAGGGCGTTATCAAACACAAAAGATGTAAAGTCATCAATCACCTTAGAAGCAGTAGGGTTGCCTCCTTGTTTCTCATCTTGAGACAAAATGGCATTAAAATCACCTCCTAAGATGATTTTCTGAACTCCCTGCCGATGGATCTGACAAGATAAAGTATTCCAAATAGCATGTTTCTCATGAGGAGTTGTTGGACCATAAATATTAAAGAGAAGAAAGGATAAATCAAAATTTTCAATAAGAATAAGATGCCAATTTGTCCCTTGGTTCAAGGTTTTTGCTTTGATTGTCCTGGGATTCCACAAGGTCAGAATACCACCGGAAGCCCGTACTGCAGGAACATGTATGAAATCCCATAAAGTCTATTTTTTTAAAATCTTTTGAGAGGCTTCATCAGAAAGCTTTGTTTCTTGTAATAAAATGATGTCTGCTTGGAAGGAATCCAGTTGTTGCTTGATTCGTCCCCTCTTGTCAGAGGCATTCAAACCTCTGACATTCCAAGATATGATCCTCATTGCACCTGATAAGAACAACATGTTCTTCTCAGTCTTGAGTGGGGTGAAAACTTGTCGACAATTGTAGACTAGATACCAGCTGCGATCTCTTCTTGGATTTTAAGAATCTTGGGCTTTCGACCTCTTTTTTTAGATAACAAAGCAGATGAAGAGACTGATTGAGCAAGAGAGAGATGTTGAGAAAAATCGAAGTCAAGCTGTGTGGGAGGTTGAAAGGGCTGATATGAATTATCTTCACCCACAAGGTGATCAGCATGACTAGACTCCAATAGGGGTAAAAAAATGGGTGGTGAAGTATTAAAAGCGAGAGGCATAGCATCAACAGAAGGGACATCCTGAATTTTCGGGAATTCCTCAAGAGCAATTTCATCAATCAAGTTCAATGCAACAGAGACAAGGATATTATGTGCCATTAATTTGATATTTGGAGCATTCAATGAGAATCCAGCAGTGGGAAGATTGCGATCAACCACATGGAAAGGTTGGCAATTAAACATCAAGCTATGAATCAGGTTATCCTTTGCATTCTGTGAAATAGAGATTCCCTGGAATTGAGAATCTGAGGGTCCCACGGAAGTTAAACTTAGAAAAGAAGAAGTGAACTACCTAAAGAGAGAGGAAGCAAATATGTTCTTATACAACCAATCAACCAGGATTGAAGAGTAGTGGATCTTAAAAGATCTTTTCTTGTATCTACCCACAAATTTTTGTAGAGAAAATGAACCAGAGATAACAACTTGATATTGAGGATAATTCTTCCAATTGGAGGGCCTTGTTCTTTTTTCTGTTGGAAGTAAAACGTTTGTCATACAACCCGAAAAGAATTGAGAAGGAATCAGAGAAAGAGGAGGATCTGCCTGAAACTGAACACCCTGAAGAGGCCTTGCAACATTATCAACATTATTCAGAGGTACGGGACTCTCTGATAAGTCAACTACACTTGCTATCCCACTTGGTGTAGAAGAAGGAGATGCAACGGACTGATAAAAGGAGCATTTATGGAAATCAGTCACAAAATCCTTGCAAACCCTAACAGCATCAATACCCGCTCCTTGACACTGCGAATTAAAATGGCCCAATTTATCTATATGGTCATCAACATCTCTGGTACCCTATATGCAAATGTCTTGATTCCATTTCCCTATGGAGGAAGTCATTAAAATAGACTTGGGAAGTGGCTTTGTGAGGTTTAGCAATAGGCATACCCTGATGGTTAAATGGGCAAGTTCATATGGGATAAGGTCATGCTTGATAAAAATACCCATTTGATTAGCCAAAATTTCCACAATATCTGGATCACAATACTCAAGCGGGAGCCCCGAGAGAGTAATCCAAAAAGGCATGAAAAGAGGGGGAACTAAATCCAGACTAAAATTTGGAACCCACGCCAAAGTGATAATACCAACACCCTTAGAAAACCACCCCTTATATCTATGAACACAATTTCTATGTTCTTTGGAATAAAAAATGGCAATAAAAAAGAGAGATTGCTTATCCATAAAAAAAAAATCCTTCAAGCCCAACCAATTCTGTTTAGCCCAAAATGAAAGTTGCATAAAGGAAATAGTAGAATGAAGTTTACCAATGAGGGTTGTGGCACGTAACAGATCTATTTGAGGTTGAATAAGGTGGTCCGGCAAAACAATCTTATACACACCCTCAAATTTGCCTGATTCTCCAGTATTAGTAGCATTCGCGACCTTTGGCGAGACTGGAACCCGGCTACTCTCTTTAGCTGTATCATTTGAAAGTTGCCCATTACCTTCTGCATCCGAATTTTGTGCTAGTGAATCGGGAAGAGATGTGCAAGGGGTTTTCTTTCTCCAGTTCTGTGTAACCTTTTTTGGTTTGAAGGGTGCCCCTTGGCACAAGTTGTTTATTGGAAGATTGTTTGGGGTTGAAAGAAATTTGGGGTTTATCAATTGGGTATTGTTTGACCAGGCCACATATGATGGAAGATTAACAAGATTAGCCTGCGACTCAGATAGAGAACGATGTGACAACGGTGGTGTTCCCTCACAAATGTCAAAGGGGGGCTGTGGTGTTCGTTCTAGTCGGCATTCAAAACGATGTTGCGGAAATCTTCTTTCTCTTCCCTTACCCTGCAACCTGTCTGGAAACCGCTGGACTCCACCAAAAGAACACCTATCCTCTGATATAACGTCGTGTAGTTGCCACGAAGCCCGCTTAACTCCCACAGGTCCAGGCCCTAGCAACCCTAGTTGCATGGCTCGCCGCATCACTCAGGGTTACTCAATGCCTTAAAATTTATCAAAAACTCGAATATGCTTTCATAATCATCTGAAAGCAAAAGCAAAGAGCCAAAACTGTGATTCCGATGGCTGATATTGAGTAAAAACGAGAAATTTTGTTGTTCCCACTGGGCGATCTTTGTTACTTGCCACTGTTTGGCTTGTTATCGCCACCGTTTGGCAGAGGTCGCAAGTCTCACTGCCGCCACCCACCCTGCAAGTCTCGTCGCCTCCCGCTAGATGGTTGCAGAGCAGTTCGCAAGGTAGACAGCCGCTGCTGTCCACCCTGCAACTCCCGCCGCCGACCCCACAGGTCTCGTCGTCTCCCGGCCTCCCGTTTTAGGGTTTAGGGTTGCATCGCGATGGTTGCAGAACGACCACCATTTTACAGTTACCAATAATAATAAATAATTAAAATATAAAATAAAACTTAATATAATTAAAATATAAAATAAAATTTAATATAATTAATATTTAATTAAGTTTAATGAATGGTCAAAAGGCATGAAATGAAAATATGTGACTCCCTCAAACATGAGATATAAAAGGGAGATAAGAGAACTTCATTTGGGATGAAAAAGGGAGGAAGAGACTCAAATATGTTTAATATTAGTTAAGGAGCACAAAAGAAAATTTATGTAGACACCACCCTTGAAAAGAAGGTGAATGTCTAAGGAGACACAACTCTTCAGCAACAAGAGAAGCATATTTAAGGAGGGATGTGATTGAAGGAAAAGGAGTGGGAAGAGAAATTAGTAATTTGGATCTGAAATAGTAAAAGGCATCCAATCAGAATTGAACATCTTCAGCAAATAATAAAAGAGGACAGCAGTCCAGACTGGGAAAAAGGTCATATCAAGCAACAAGTGCGAATTAAGATTAGACTCATAACAGGGCAGTCCTAGATTTGTGATATCGAACTGATAAAGGCTTTGATGATTATTTCTGTGAAGCAATCAGTCTCTGAGAAGAAAATCAACAGATAAAAAGATTGTAGCAGCCGATAAAGGAATACACATTCCAAACTGGCCTAAGATCATCAACTCCAAATAAGTTTAGCAATCAGCGAAAGAAGACAACCTTTAGATTAGATAAGCAGCAGATACATGATTGGAAATCAGATTCTAATCCAATTCAGATCTGTTATATCCAACATCTAGACAAATTTTAAGTTAAGTCCTAATAGGGGACATTACATGGTGCCAATAGAGAATATTCCTATGTAGAGAGTATATTCTGCCTATGTTGACGTTAAGATGACATCAGCCGGGCCTTTTCAATTTTGACCCTCTTTCACCAATAGAGTTCTTGTTTTTGCAGTCCAAATTCAGAGACCCATAACTTAGTCACCTGACATCCTTTTTCAATGCAATTTTTTAATTTGGGGTAGAATTTTGTGCTCTTCATAGTGGTGGAATTGGTTTTTTCTTTTGGTGCCTAATTTTTCCAAAAATTATAGATTCTCATAGGTGTTGCAGAAAAATCCTCATCATGATAACTTTCGAGGCTCTGTTTAGGCTCATACAAATATATTATGGTGGTTGATTGCATTCATTTGCTTGCCATGCAACGGTGAAATCTCAAATTGAACTCTTATGCATCATAGAGAAAATTAGTATGGAAATTATATCTAATGGGAAAGGGTTATCTTGGCTATCTGAAGGAAACAATTTCTCAACCTATTGATCCTAATGCATTAACAAGATGAGAGATTGAATGGGAGAATGGGAGAAAACACTTGGATGCATATTTCATTGGTGTCTTTCGATTTGCAATTTCATATTGAATCATGTAAAACACCTAAGGAGGCATGGGAGACTCTTGAAAAATTGTATGGTAAAATTGATAAGATTAGGGGATATTAGATTGACAATGATTTGATGAATCTTGATCCAAGAGTTTTTTATCACATCCAAGACTACATCTCCAAAATCAAGCAACTAAGAACACAACTAAAGGATTGCAATATTGGAAAAGAGGATTTACAATTGATTCTTAATGTGTTATATAAACTTGGTCTTGAGTATTTAGTGTTTGTTTCTAGCTTTCATACACATCGCCTTTTTGTGTGAGCATCATATGTTGATCCTAAGTTTGATTATCTTGTAAATCTCCTAATCCAAGCGGAAGTTAATTCACATGGGTCTAATCAAGTCTATTAAGTCGCATGCATTTGTGGCAAATGAGCCTAAGGTAAAGAAAGAAACAGGGAATCCTAACAAGAAGCAAAAGAAGAAAAAGAACAAGCTAAACAAAGAATCTGAACCCTCTCCCTCTCAGAGGGAATCATCTAAGAAGGAGAAGCCTAAATGTGCATATTGAAATAAATCAAGGCATGATGAGCTCCAATGTTATTCAAAACAAATTGATGAGTTGAAGTATCTTCTTAAGCAGAATAAAATCAGTGTGCCTTCAACAATGGTAGGGTGTTCATCTTCTTCTTCTTCATCAAAGTCAGAGAGACATAAGAGGCAAGAACTTGTTGTAGTTGTAGATTCTGGGTCAAAAAAGTGGATACTTGATTCTGGGGCCTCACATCATATGGCTTCATTATAGAGTATGTTCTTTTAATTTGAGTCTTGTTAATCACCACCCATTTTGATGGCTAACAACACATGCATGTTAGTGGGAAGGGATCTATTGACATGGATGATAGAGCATTTAATGATGTTCTTTGTATGCCTTTATTCTTAACCAATATCCTTTCTATCTATCAGATCACACAAGGTGGAGCAGGCAAGAGTGTTGAGTTCACACCAAATTTTGTCATCATTCAGGATTTGCATCACAAAGATATTGTTGTAGTTGGGCAGGTTGATCACCAATCTCAAGTTTACATCCCACATTTTGCTCCTATTGTTCCTTCGGCTGATGTACACACAATGGCATCTAGTGTGGAGACATTTGATGAGATTCAGTATGATCATTTGCATCTTGGAGTCCTTTCATCTTCTAAGGTTCTAGAGACGTGTTGATATTCCATCTCCTTCATCTACTGTTGCTTCTGATGATGCTTGTGTTGACATAGTTTTGGCTTCTTGTGATTTAGTGCAGCAAGACCCACTTAGTCTTGCAGACATGGCTTCATGGGATGATCACTTGGTAGACATTTTAGGTTTGTTCATGGAGTCCTAGATTTCAATGTCATGCCCCTGCCATGATACATCTACAATGTCTCAAAAAGGATAAGGTGACAAAATTTAGCTATGCAGAAAATGGCCTTAATCATAAGTCTTCGAAATTTTATATCAAGTCGACCACCACATAATGGGATCCCTCCCTTTAATCGATAGACTTAACAAATCATTTAACTATGATCACTAGTTATTGGCTGACTAGTCTTTGTACTAAGAAATATGCAATGAAATACAATATAAATCCTATGCCAACTGACCCTATCAATCCCTAGACAAAGGCATATAAATATGCTAATTGAAAATATTAAGAAAAATATAAGGTAGAGAGGAGAGGCTGTGATTTAATTAAGCATAAAGTGATGGTTAACTGCAAAGGATACCACCAATTAAAGAGATGTGACCACAAGAAAAGGCATGACCCTCCACAATGGAATAAGGAGGTATATAATGTGTATGTAATGCTGATCGATACTGAAAGGGAAGGCTTCATCAAATCTACAAATCAGATGTATCAAAGGATAGGGGATCAACTAGGAAGAAGCAAGTAGCTTCAGATTTGATAAGAATAATTGGCAGATTTATATATTTACCAGTATTAAATATGATGCATAATGCATAGACTATGATCTTACTGATTTGCTATTTTGTCTTCCATGTAGAAATGGATGCAATTAACATATTATTGTTAATATATATTTATGTATTTCTATCATTGCTATAATGATATTGGGCATATTAAATTATATAGTAGATTCCTTCACACTTCATCCGACTAACCATCTCATTATGGAAGGTAGAATAGAATGCATATAAGGGATGCAAGTAGCACAAGGTTCCATTCAAGTAGAGCAACCTAAGGTGGGGCGAAGGTGGCCGAATGGCAGGTGTCATTCAGTGCTCTTGGGCTTGATGGAAGAGAATAAGCTTGAGGTGCCTTATATGATGTTCTAGGGGACTCCATAATAAGGATAGGTTGTAGGGGAAGTGTTATTGAATCCCACATGCACATTATGTAATTTACAATGATGATTAAGATCAGTGTTACAAGACTTGCCGAAACCTGAGGCGAGTCGCCCTTGCCAAGGCCAGTGGCCTTTGTACTCGGACTTGGCCGAGTCTAGCCGAGTTCTGGTAGACTCGCTGAGTCTTGAGGCCTGGACTTTCTCGCCCGGGCAGCAATAAAAAAGCCAAAAAAAAAATAAAAATGTGTTTGTTTTAAATGAAACAAAAGGTAAATATGTTTTGACTCTCACCCTAAAAAGTCATTTTTCTTGTTTGTAAATATGAGGAAAGAAAAATAGTGTTTGAGGAAAAAAATAGAGGCATTGAAGAGCAGACCAGCAGATAGATTGAAGAGGAGATAGCAATTGTTGATTGTTTGTGCAACTTTGTAGTTTGCATTCAAGCAATTAAAGGTGTAATAGAAGGATTTGGAAAAGGTTTCTAGCAAATTTATAGAGGTAAGTACCATTTTTTTGTTATTTTTTTATTTTCTTACTTTCATATTTCCATTTTTTTGTACATTTGTTTCCTTTTTGTTTTATTTTATATTGATAGAAAAAATATGAATGTTGAAAACTTGAAACCCTAGATTTGTTTTTTCTTTCTATTGTTTTAACTTAATTAGAAAAACTAAAAAGAGACATTATGCTGATTTTTTTCATTTATAATATATTGCAGCATAATGTCTCAGCCTGCTGGTAGTGGAAGTGGTGCCCCAATTAAAAAGGATAAGGCTTGGAAACATGGCATCCCTGGATCAAAGAAAGGAGAAGTAACATTTATTTATTGCAAAACAAAATATAATGGGGGAGGAATTAACCGATTGAAATATCACATTGCACAAAAAAATTGCCATGATGCAAAACCATGCAATAAAGCACCCCTTGAGGCTATACGTGAAGTTCAAGCTCAATTAGAGGAAATGGTAGTGTTGACGTGTCTAAAGTCGTATTGCTGCAAACTCCATACGGCCAACGCAGAATAGAATAAACTTGCTAAGTATCCTACCCTCTCTTGAGATAAGGAAATCCCTAGTGCTATTTTCTACGTTTGATCAAAGGGGACAACCTCAAGGTTTCGTTTGTCAGGTCTTGACTGCAGGATTACTCAGTGGTTTGATGTGTTTTTGCTGGAAACACAAGGGGACTTATGGTGAAATAGGCAATTGCTGGATGAGTTCCCTAGAACTTTAATAGTCTTGCTTATCGAATGGTTTCAATTGGGTTGATACTGCTTTCAATAGGACTGCAGATTCTCTTGGTAAAAAAAAGGGAAAAAAGAGGGATAGGGAGAGAGAAAGAGATACAGAAAATATAAATTTTAACTAAGATAGCAGATTCAATAAACAGACAGACACCTCCAAATAACTAGATTAAACATTACCAGCCATTTAAGCACAATACTTGCATCAATCTAGTGTGATCTTCAAGGGAAAATTGAATTTTCATGCTATTAAATACAACATCAGAATTTTGACATTCATTCAGTGAGCATTCAATAACCGAACTAAGCATATGAAAGGTTCAAATTAACCATATGGGAGGAAAGACAATCAGCCATTCCCTAACAGTATGAATAGCGAGGATTCTATCAGATGTTCACTTAGAAAATGCTATATAAAGGAAAGAAACATAACTAAAAATTATAGATTAATGAAGAAGGAGACCATGCACTCACAAGGAAACTTGAAACAGTTTTAACTTTTGCATGAAATCCTATAAATTTCGCCAGAGCTTCAACAACAATCCAAGAACTTCTTACCAAAATGAGGAAAAACCAGTCCCTTTTATAGGCTTCAAAAATGGATGAATGGTCAAGATCTAATCTAAACAAAAGGCCCAAATTCATCCTTACAAAAGAGTACCCATACCCATAAATGGAGGGTAAATATCAGCAACTACCCCAAAAGGAGCAATAACTACCCAAAAAAGGATAATTAAAACTTATCCAAAAATAATCCAAAAAGGGCATACACATAAAGTTTACATTTAGTTGACTTGGAAGTCAAACATGACCCTCTGGCCAAAAAGTGCACTTTTTAAAATTAAAAAGGAAAAAAACACTTTAGGAGAGCACTTTTACTTTTTCAGCTTCACACCCCTTTTCTAGAAATTCATCTTCACCATGCAAATATTCTTGCCAAAGGTCTCGACCCACAATACGTTCTTTACAAACATATTCCTGGAACTTGATGCATAATTGGAATAGCAAACTGAATGGAGGCGTAGGAGGATGGCGGATTTTATACTGCATGCCCTCAAGGTACTGGTCCACGTGCTTCAAACCGTCCTTCCAGCTGGAACAATTACGCTCAAAGCATAACACGTCTGAATGGAATTGACCAGCAAAACTCAGGTCCTTAGCGGAATAGGTAATCCTATCTGTTTCCAATTTTTCCTCCCAGTCTGGCCGTATTACATCATCGGACAGATCATTTTTCCATCCTGAAACCATTGATCAGAGGATCGTCTTGCCGAATTCCTTCATGCCTTTCAGAATTGCCTCGCATGCATCGTTTTCTTTATCAATAATTTCTCTTTATTCATTCTTCATGGTGATAGTCCAATACCATTCCTTAAGAGTGCTGATGTTATAAGGATCTAGGATGGCGGACAATGTAGGAATCTGTGCATGGGTCCAGAAGAGGGCTCTCATGAGGGGAAGGGTAGTGGCAGCCACTTCATGCATTCTGAGGGATTCCCTCTTTACCTCTAATAGCCGGACCAGGGTGGTCTCTCGATGGTGAGCCATCTCTTTTACTTCTTCAAGGATTTGCTCTCCCCTCCCTTTGATGCCTTGTATCCATTCTCTGACGACCCTTGCAGTATCTCGTACTCCTTCAAATTCTGTTGTGGTCCTTTGTGCCAATGCCGTCGGGGGAATGTGGGATTCGGAAGCATTGTGTAATGGCCTCAGGAGCTGATCGATGTATCCCTCTGCCTGCTCAACACGAGCCTGATACATGTTCTTTTCAGCTGTTATCTCTTCCAGCTGCCTGAGTATGTTCTGTACTAAATCCTTGAATTCCTCCTTTTCCTGTTCCTTAGTGGCTCGTCCGATGGGGACAGTCGTGATGCTATAGTCTGCAAGTGTGATCTGATCTGCTGGCTTGTCCATAGGCGGGGTGGCAATGTGAAGAGTACGATTCCTTTGCTCATCTTTGGTCACCCTAGAATATGCCTTGGGCTTTTTCTTCCCTTTGGCTTTAGCTTGGTCTATGCGTGAGAAGATGTCCTCCAAATCGATAGGTGGTTTGGTGGCGGCCTTGCACTGGGCTCGGGCAATTAACCATTCTTGAGGTACAACTTGGGCTGATGCTATGGTTAAATTTGCACTCTGTTCTTTGGTGTTCTCAATCTTCTCATCACAAATTTGCAGTTGTTCTGTTATCGGAGGAGTGGAGGAGGTGTCAAGTTCTTTGCTCGCAACAGAGTTTTCTCCCACTTCACTGAACAATTGTCTGGTGCCTTCACGTGATGGTTGCTCTTCAGTCTTTTCGAACTCGAGAGTCTCCTCTGTCCTTTGCTCTCCTTCAACGGTAGAGTCATCTTTGGTAGTATTATGGAGCAACAATTCATAGCGGCTCTGTTGGGTGGGTTCATGCACTTCAATCCCCTGAATGGATGGAATTTCTCCTTCCTTAATTTGGTTACCCGGCTCGGTTGATTCAATAGCTCTTAGCTTGACGTCTAGCATGTCGGGTGCGGGAGGATCATCAATTCCAAACACATCAATGTCACTCTGGGAAGGCGGAGCAGGTATATAGTCTAGTTCTACTACATCATCGGACGAACTAGGGTCCTTTGACGATGAAGTGACCTCTGGTCTCCTAATGGGAATCTTTTCCCTTATTGTTCTCTTGGATGTCCGAGTCCCTCTGCTGGCCTTAGTCTTCTTCCTCTTCTTAGACTTTTCAATCTCTTCCCTAGGTGCACTGGAAGTTCCCTCATCTTTGAAGGACTGAGAATCAAGGCCACCCATTAAGAGGTAGGTGAACTGGACTCCTTCATGAACTAGTCGCTCAATCCGTTGATGCAACCAATGGTCTGTATATCTTGCTGGGGCTGCCATAACTACCTCAAAATTAGTGATCGGGTCCTGCAACCAATCAACGCCTGGCAAAAGATGCCTTACTGCCTCAAATTCCCGGACTTGCAGGCAATTCCCTGAATCTGTGACCCAGCGGTATTCAAAGAGTCGCATTTGCTACACACTCAGCCTAGAATATTCACGCCTTCGGACCTCATAGTCATCAAAGCAGTTTTTCCAATAATCTTCAACTGATTCCTTTGCTCTGTACCGCCTGCCATAGGCTCTCTTTGCCAGATTGTCGTGATCAAAGCATTTCCTTGGAAAATGCTCTTGTAGGCCATAGGAGGCTAGCTCTGCAAAGGATTCCTTTGCCTGAGATGGGGCATTTACATGGACATCCTGGTTGCCTATGATCATGGGGAACGCAAATCCTGCTAGCTTCCTGTCCCTGAGTAAGCTGCCTGCCAGACGCGACTGCCTTGCGACCTCCATAAGAACTATCTTGTCGGTTGGGTACCGTGGAAGCTGGAGACGGGCACCATCAAAGCCAGCTATCCGGATGTAGGAGAACCTCGGGAATTGGATGAACCAGACCCCATATCTCTGTACTAGAATAGTAGCTTGCTCTGAGAGCCTTATGTGTAATCCTCCCTGCATTAGCCTGACTAGGCGCATTGTGAAGGCGTCATTGACGCGCTCATACTGGCCAACTGCATAAGCCGGGCTGTTCTTTTCCCTCTGAGCTATATCCTAATAGTGAAGTTGTGGGTAACAATCATATACCTTTACTTGATCGGATCCATTCCCAATTTCACCTTTCATTATTAAACCTGGCAGTGGCTGGTTCCAAACGAACATATAGACCAAATAAGAGGTCATAGTGAAGTACTTCTTAGTCTCGAGTTCAATTAGCTGAGTGTGGATATTGTCGCTTATAATCTGGGCCCAGTCAAACTTGGACTTCCCAACGAAGACTTGCTCTGTGAAATAAAACATCCACTCTTCAAAGTAGTTGGATTTAGGGAGTCCCATAACCTTGTTGAGCAATGTGACCATGTCGCCATGCTCATTGTGAAAGTCACTTCTTGGGGTCTTTTTCCCAATTCTGACGCTTGGAGGTCTTCTCTCCTTGTACCACTCTTCATTGATTAGTGTTCTACATCTGGCAGGATTCATATCATACGCCTCCTGTGTTTCATCTATAGTCGTAGCTGTGGAGTTGTTTGGGAAGGGAATGTCAAATGCGTCGCCAATGGCCTCAAGAGTGAAGTTAGCGAGGGTCATGTTCTCGAGGAGCACCAATCTGGAACCTGGCTGGTAATGTCGGGCAGCCTCTACTACTAACTCATAGTTTTGCACTGCTGGAGGAAATCCCGCCGCTTGGGCGATGCCACTTTCCATCATCTGTCTAGGCCTGCCATAGGCGTTAGGGGAGAAGACTCGATTCCTGAAATCTTGGATATCAATATGGCTCAGGTTAGTATCACCGACATTGTCCCAAATACTTTGAACTTTTGACTCCCTTAGTCATCCTCTTTGATATTGATATTTCATCCTTTCAACTTTGCGAGGGATATCTGATTTGGATGCTCGCGATGTCTCGGCTGTAGCAGGCGTCTTTGATGGTTCTACTGCTGATTTAGGCATTTATCCTGCACAGTCGGATGCGGATTACGAGGAGATAAAAAGGAAGTAAGGCAGATTAGATAAAGGGTATACCAGCATACCAGGATTAATTTAAAAACCGAATTAGAAGAAAAACATGATCTTGTTAGTTAAAAGCTTGATTGATTTAAACCCAAGTGTTTATGAAGCTTTCGATTGTGGATTTACATATAAGCATTTTCAGAATCAATTTTCAAAATGGACAAAGCTTGAGAAATTTTCCTAAGTTTGAAAATGCAATTTCTGGGTTAAATCTTAGGAGTAAATTCTGATTTCGATTGCTTTGCATGACGCCTTTCAAACGGAAAGATGCGATTCTCAAGATTTAAGCATTTTAATCAATTTTCTGCACACACATCTATCCAATTCACAAATACTTTGGACGATTGAGACAGGTAAAGCACACTTACCTGGTAAAAATGAATGGCGAGGAATTGCACAATTTGCCTTGCACGAACGAATTCCAAATTTTGAATGGGAGGGTCTGCAATGGTTAACTTTTAATTCAAATTCTCACGGCTATGGTTTGAAAAGGAATTTTGAATTTTGAATTTTACACTTAGCGATTTTAATTACCTTGGCGATATGAGCGATTTGCTTCTGCGATTTCCAACCTTGGGCGTTTTGCAAGTTTAACCCGGGTAACTTAGTTGAAATGTGATTTTGAAAAGGGGCTGCGGATGGCAAAATTCGGTGAATCAGAGAGTTTTGAAGACCATTTAAAACTCTAAACCCTCTTTCGCATTTACCTTAAATCGCGATTCTCGGCGGTATGATAGTTTGGAATGATTGCAATGTATAGTGAATCGCGATTTTCGGGCTACACGTACCTCGGTATTTTGCATGCTATTGCAAGCATTAAAAAAAAGCCCCTTTTCGGCAATTTTTGGAGAATGAGGGGGGGGGTGTTCTACGCAGAGCTTAAAATCACGATCTTGCCTTATCGCATGATTTTAGGGTTTTTGATTGCCTTTCGAACTTGCTTGCTTTACTTCCCTTCCATAACGCGGTTTTCGGAGGTTTTGGAAACTGCAACATTTTGGACCAGTTTGCCAATCTTAAACTTTGACAATTTTCGCCCTTTTGGCGAATTTCAGGGATTGGTGAGGTTTTGAAAACCTATAAAACTTTCGCACCTTTTGGTTTATCGCCTAAGTTCGGCGTTTTCAATGGTTTTGCAAACTTTTAAACTTCCTAACTTTTAACTCTCCCGCAACATTCTCCTCTTTCGCGATATTCTCCTTCTTCGCGATTTTTGGCACTCACGAGGCTTTTGCAAACTTCGGACTTTTCGACCATTTTGTCAATTCGGCCCTTTGGGCACTTTTGCCAACTTTTTCTTTTTTTGAAATTTCACTTAAGGGGTCCGAAATTTGGCCCTTTAGGCACTTTTGCCAACTTTTTCTTTTTTTGAAATTTCACTTAAGGGGTCTGAAATTCGGCCCTTTGGGCACTTTTGCCAACTTTTTCATTTTTTGAAATTTTACTTAAGGGGTCCGAAATTCGGCCCTTTGGGCACTTTTGCCAACTTTTTCTTTTTTTGAATTTCACTTAAACAGTCCGAAATTTGGCCCTTTGGGCACTTTTGCCAACTTTTTCTTTTTTTGAAATTTCACTTAAGGGGTCCGAAATTCAGCCCCTTGGGCACTTTTGCCAACTTTTCTTTTTTTGAAATTTCACTTAAGGGGTCCGAAATTCGGCCCCTTTGGTGAGTTTTGAGGCTTTCGCCCCTCTTTTACCTTCCGGATGGCAAAAATCGATATTCATACAAGTCTTGCAAACCTTTAAAACATCATGCACTCCCTCTCATCGTTTTACGCGAAAACCTGGCGACTTTGGGTCCTCGTGCGGCCTTCAGATGCGCTGCTCTTTACTTGGCGGAACTCGCCAGTCTCCATCATCCCACGCCTATTTAAGGCGATTTCACAAGCTTGAACAATCTCTTGGAATTCGTGCCCGAGGGCTCGACTGACTATACGGATCACCGGCCCCTTTGCTCAATATCATCATCTCACGGATTGATCGCAGGCTCGCTCGAAAGGACATGAGAGGCTCTGCGCAGAACTCAACAAGGCCAAGATGGAAAGTCCTAAAAAAAAGGAAGGGGGACCCTGTCGGCAATAGGGAGCGTGTGCAACGCACAACAGGTAGCCATTGGTGGAGAGGCTTCTTCAAATCCTTGACCTCCAATTCTTGGATCTGGAAGTAGTGGTAGTGTGAGTGTGAGTATTAGGCCTTGGATTGCGGGGTCAAGTGTTCATTGATATTGGCTCCTCTGAGCCTTGGATTTCTAGGCTCTAGATTTTATGTTGATATATGTTTTGAACTTTTGATGACATGGATTTCATATTCCATGAATTTTGTAGACATTTGACACTCTTTGTATTTCTAATGTGTTATTTAGTTTAGCTTATTTCCTTCAGCTCAAGCCTTAAATTTACATTTATACTAATGTGATGAATGTAAACTTGAGTATGTGTTCAAAGTAGCTTCTATTTGATGAGATTTTTGTGTCTTTAAGGTTTATTTATTAAAAAATGCATGAAACAAGTTTACAATCGTTAAAAATCTTTGTATTTCTTGGGGTTTTCAATTTGCCGAGTCTTGGCCGAGTTTTTGCTGAGTCCGAGTCCGAGTCAAAAATCAGTTTGTCGGGTCCGAGCCGAGTCCGAGTCTTGTAACTATGATTAAGATAATGTGCGTAACCCTAGTTGTAAAGATCAATCTTATATCTAACATGATTGAGGGGTCTCAATCAAGATCTAAATGGTAAATGTTATCTCTATTTCATTTCTTACTTCACTTGGGATTGTGATTTTAGGGCAAAAACTAGGGCATTTACAAAAAGGGGACATTACAAATGGTATTAGAGCTTTGATCCTGCCATCTTGCAGGGTAAAGATGAATCAATGAATGCATTCTAGTCAATAAGAAGGATCCAACAATGTGTGTATTCCCGTGTATGCTTCATGTCTACATATATTGATATGTATGCTCTATGTTTGGTTCAAGCCTGATATGTTTCCAACATGTCTACTCCATGAATATCTATGATTATTGCTTTTGAGTTGATCTAGAATATGAAAATAACTCGAGTGAACCAAAAAAGATATGAATTTATTTAGAAAAGAACATTGCATTTAAGGTCATAGATGTGTGTCATGCTTCTAATCCTCATCTTAATATATAAGTTCTTTCTTTACGTTAAGAGGTATCTATGATATGATGCAAACATTGAGACAACCTAACCATTTACAAAGTGATTTAGAACAAGAATGAGAGAAATTTACAAACCATTGACAACTCTAGATTCTATTGTTACAAGTTAGACATGCTATGTACCATCTTGGTTTTGTTGCTTCCTAAGGGGAGGAATATTATTTGAAGACATTGGATCATCTTTAGTATTCAATGTCAAGCATCTACCATCATTGTAGGAGACTTTACATCGTGGGGGGCTACATGGTCTTTCTTCTTGTCTCTTATGGGGGAAGCCTTCTTCCTCACATAGGGTTTTGTCCATCTCATTGTTCATTGATAGCATTTTGTTTTCATATCTCTTTTGGAGAGGAGTTTTTTCCCACTAGGTTTTCTCATTTTCTATGTTTGTGAGAGATTGTATTGCATTTGTACATGGGTACCTGTTGTGATCAAATCACACATCGCCCCATCACAAATGGGGACCTCTCTTTGCTTTGTCGTAGTTTAGAATAAAGTCTCAAAGAGTCTCTTTTGAGATAACCTAGCATGAAGTGAGCTAGAGTGATTCACCTTCAAAATCAAAATTTGGCCAAGGCATTAAAACAAGTTTGTTGTTCTGGGATAGAACACCATCCATTCTAGACTAGAACATTAGTCATCCTAAGCTAGAAAGCTATCTATTATAAGCTGGAAAACCACTCGTTCTAGGCTAGAATGCCTTGTCCTTGTTGGTGTACGTTTTATCATATACCGAACATTAGAATAAAATATCCAAGGATACTCTATCCTCTCCTGAATAAAATCACTACTTGTGCCAAGATTGCGAGAAAGACCACAAGGCGACTCCAAGGTCTACATTTGTGACCGAGCAGCTTTATGTGGATAGCTTCTTGGGTAGTGTGTGCCGAAATACAAGGGGGACTTATGCTTATCAACTGGTATCATTCACAAGCTAGACTTAGGCAAATTTATCAATAAATGCTCTTTGTTTTTGGATTTTCTGATTTGGGATTTCAAAAAAAGATAAAAAGGATAAGGGTTTAGGAATTTTATGCTACTTCTAAGCTATTCCTATGAACTCAAGAGACAGTAAAGACTGGGTGAAACTAGTAACAACACTTTCTTTCGCCACACTTGGACAACTATACAAAGCGGGTGCAATCTTCTAGGGTTGTGCTTAGGATTTTCACACTTATGAATAATACCAACAATTGAACAATATTACTCAGAGTAGAAGTTAAGCATCCACATCAAAGCTCATGCTAACTTTACACATTGAATGGAAATCATCCATCCAACAAAAATATGAGCAAAATTTCACGAATCTAAACTATCAATCCTCCATTCATCTAACAACTTCAAAGCAAATTACTAAGTGTTGAAGAAAATATGCAACCATGCAACCACTTGATAACAATAAGACTTCAAGACAATCCCAATAATGAACTTTTTATTATCCAAGTAGCTCTATGCAACAATTTCATAAATCTCTCCACATTGAAATGAAATGAGAGAATGAGTTTATATAGAGTTTCTGAAAACAAATGAATGGCCAAGATCAATCTAAGATCAACGGTCGAGATCAAGGCAACCTAACCCTAATTAGGGTTTCCTAAAATTAAATTAATATCCAATGCATGCGAAACAAGTGGCACAAGGTGCTATCTTTTAGGATTGCACCCCCTTCTCTTGATGAGAGGCAGAGTATTCGATGAACTTGGACACAATCTGATCAACCTCTTCTATTGTGACATGTGGCAACATGTTGACCCTGAATTCGAGTCCTTCCAAATCATTTGCACACATAGCAAAGGTGATCTCCCAATCTAGCTCTTGCTTCTAGAAAGCATCTCTAATTGATAGGAGGTTCGATGCCTTAGCCAAGTTTTGCTTCAGGTTTGGTCCAGTGATGAAGATTTCCCGAGTCTTGGTCTTTAGATTTTCTAGCTGCATATCCTTCTCCCAGATGGCTTCTTTCTCAAGCACCTCTAAAGCTACAAGGTAAACCTTGTCTTGAATCTCCTTTATCTGCTTCTCAACACTGTTAGCATCTACCTTCACTTTCTCCAACAATTCACTACACGCAATCAATGTCCAATGCCAACTGTTGAAATCATATGCTGCTCCTACTTCAATTATGTTTCCATTGATCAATTCTTGTTTTGAAACTCCTCTCAATGTTCTCAAGTAGGGGATAATTCTTTATTGGATATCCCAAAGATCAGCCCATGCTTCTGTCATGTCTGCAATCCTGGAGAGTAAAGAGGAGGTTTGTCCATATGTCAATGATAACCCTTCCACAAATGTGGCTGCCTCTTTACTTATGTTTTCCATCCATTCTTTACTTTCTCTGGTTGTCACTACTTCTTCCTCAGAACCTCAGACTGCCTGCTGTGAATTCAAAAGTGGAGGAGCCTCTGGATTGGCTTGATTGAGTGGCTTAGTTAAGTGCTGAATGTATTCCCTCACGCGCTCAACTTCTTTCTTATATTCCTTCTTCTTTTCGACTTCCTTGTCCACTCTTGCCTTCATGGAAGCAACTGAATTATCCAAGTCTTCAGCTTCCTGCTTCTTGGTGGTTGGTCCTAAACTGATCGCAGTGACTGCATATTCATGACGATCAATATCTCCCTTTGCCTTATCTACTTTTGGTAGGGCGATTTGTACTGTCCTACATCCCGTTTCATCTCTCTGGATGGTGGAGAATTTTTTGGCTAGCTTCTTCACAACAGTTTTCTCTAACTTGGCCGAAAAATCAGCCATGTCCTCTTCTTCTTGTTCTACTACTTGTGCCTTTATTTTCAATCTCTCTTTCAACCAATCAAGAACTATGGGCTGCTCAATGCCTTCTACTTCTTGGTTGCCTTCTTCGCATACAATGCCCTGAAGAGCGAAAATCATTCCTTCTTGGAACTCACCTTCTTCAACATCCATTTTATTATCTGACTCTAGTATTTCTATGTTAGTAGGAGATGGGGGCTACTCATCCTCTTGATGTACTAACTCTACATTTTCTTTAGAAACTAGGGAAAGAATTTCCATCTCTGCCAATGACTAATCAATGGCCAATATATCTATGTTTGTTGATACGACAGAATGAGATGGTTCCTATAGTATTCCCACTTATTTTTTCGGTTTTCAAGCACAACAAATAGTACAATGCACCCATTAAAGTTAGGAAATATAATCCCAATGCTACTGAAAAGTAACCCTTTCACTTTCTGATCACCAAGTGTCCAATGTGGGAAGGTGAGAGGATACGGTGATAAGGGGTTCGTTAGCTCACTAATCTGCTGGAAATTACAATGCAAATACAATACCGGGCGGCAAGCCAACCCCTTCCACTTTTCAGCGGGATGAAGAACAAGAACTTGGCAGTAAACCAGCCAAGGCAACAAGAGCATAACAAGACCAAATCACTCTACCGCTTATGCAGCGGGAGGACAATATCACTCAACCACTTGCTCAGTGGGAGGACAAAACTGAATTACAAAACATACAGGCGGCTAAGCCATCCTCTTCCACTTGTTTAGCGGAAAATGCAACATAGAATGAATTGGCCAGTACTACTGAAGCAATTCTTACAACTATAGAGATGTGAAAGAAGATAGAATGAAGTACATATCTTAAGAATTCACTAACACACTCTAACCAAAAACACTACTTGCTGTTCTGAAATCAGATACAAGGAAAACACAGAACCAGCCATCCCGAAACCCACTAAAACGCTTGTAACTCTCTCAAAACCCAATAGAATCATGCCAAACTAGAAGCTAATGAAGCGTATGACATAAGCAAACAAAACAACACCTTGAAACTGCAACTGGAGAGCATCAACAACAATGCACGCAACCCAAGGCAATTCTGGAAATGGCGTTTTGGCTAAATAGTTTGATCTGCAACTGTAAACTGGAGAGTTCTCCAATTGCCACACCAATGTAGGAGAATTATTGTCTCTCTGATACGCTTCCAACAAGCCCTGACCTAGAATGATGCACTCAACACATAGGTAGCTACGAGCAAAATACACTTCTAGTCGGCACACACCAGCAACACCAAAAAAACCAGCAGCACACAACTCTTCACCAACACACCCAAAAAGTCACCAAATAGCTCACAACTACGAACCACAGCTAGGAGTGATATCTCGCATTCGAAACCAGAAGGAAGGATCTAGGAGGTATTCACCCTCAAAGAAGTCTAGAGTCATTCCGACAACATAACGATATATTTTCTCTAGATGAACAAATGAGGAGCTTAACAACTGTTTATATAGCTTTTCCCTTTTGAAATTCACATGAAACTGCCTCCAAATTCGCCTCATTCAAATTGTGTTTCATTTCAAGTGGTGGACCCAAATTGGCGCCCACTTTCCTAAGTCCAAAAATCGCGCCTAGGAAGAAGACCACGATTTTGGCATGATATAACTTTGGAGTATATCGAAAATAAAGTCTCATATATTCATTAAATAATTCGCCTAGGCAAGACTTAGGAAAAATATCAATTTCTACACAATTCCTCATAACATCAATCAATAATAAAATAGTTAAATAATAACCTTAGGATAAGGAATAATATTTAATTAAATTGCTTATAACTCCAGTATTGATTATCAACAAAATCCGGATGAAGCTGAGCAATAAGGATCACTGAATTGTGTTGGAACAAGACCAAATCCAGGACTGCCAAAAATAGAATGCCCCAAATTGCTACTTAGTAAAAATAGTAAGTCATGAAATAATGCTCCAAAAATTGTTATCTTTGCAACTAGAGAAAGAGCTTGGCGAGCTTAGCAACTCTGTACCATCTCGACGGCCAAACCCTAACTTACTAAAAATAGTAAGTTCACATTCCACCCCTAACAAGTCTGGTCGGAACTCCAAGGAACATGGGAACCCTTAATTCACCTTTCCACATAGCCTACGGGTCTCCGGAATAGGCCAATGGACCACTGAATGCAACATCACAAGGAAGAGGATATTACAATTCCAACCTTTGCTTCTTCTGAGCAAGTCCTTCAGTCACAATTGCCTTCCCTTTTGCTTTTGTACTCTCAATTGGTTTGGCACTCTGGGATGCCTCAGCATTTGAAGAATATTCTTCTGTCTTACGCATCAAGTCATATGTCAAGGTTAAGTTTCTCCTTCTTAGCTTATGAACTTGTTGATCAACCCACCAACAGGAATAGTTCTCAACTGGCCGCATCAAGGTGGTCAAGTCAGCATGCTTCGGCTCTAACCACTTGATAGGAGGAAGAGGTGCATCTTTGTCAAAGCATGGTTAAGTGTATTCTTCATTTTCCTCCACTTGATCAGGCACAAGGAAAAGTTCAATTATCCTGATCAAGCATACCAACAGTCTAGACCACATTCTCTTCCTAATGGCAAATTCATCTACAACATTTGCCCAATGATCTTCTATGTCCATTATGTGTCTGAATCTTTCTCCATTCACTGATCCAATATTACCATGAGGGTCATAGTTAGTTCTGGCCCGGTAGAACGTGAAAGGATACAACTGCATCTTGAGCTTGGCACTTTCAGCTGCTTGTGCTGTCCGACAAGACTCCTCCATGTTTCCAATAAAGAATGGGAAAGTGATTTATGCCTTCTTACTTATTCTTTTGAAGCTCAGGTATGTCTCTAGCTACTTAAGAACTTCAAGTAGGATCATCCTATTGGTTGGGTAGATCGGAAGTTGATAAGGACAACCGTAAAAACCTTGAATTTTGATGTAGGTGAATTTTGGAAACTGGATGAACTAGGATCCATACTTGCTAACTAAACTTTTGGATCCAGGAGATAGTCTTTGATGAGTTCCTCCTTGTAATGTTCTTGTGATGTACATTAGGAATGCATCATTCACTCGTTTAAAATGGCTTTTCTCTTTGAGCTGCAGCTGAGGGTAATAGTCATAAGACTAGAATTCATTCTCACTACTGCCAACTGTGCCTCTCATATCAGTCCGGAATATCTATAACTTGCTGCCAACAAGTAGATAATGTAGGAGCTCATGTAGAATGACTTTGTCTTCTCCAAATTTATCAATTGCTCATGAAGGTTATCAATTATCATGCGGGACCAATTGAACATCTTGACTCCTGAAGTGATTTCATCAATGAAGTAATACATCCATGTCTTGAATGGTGCACCTTGAGGGCTACCCATTATTCTATTCAGCAGTAGTATGATATCACCATATTCTTCCTTGACGTACGGGCACACCAAAATCTTTGGCACTTTCCCTTGGGGTCTTTCGTTTTCAGCCAAGACTTGTTAATATTTGTTGCACAGAGTTCAAACCGGCTTTCATAAACCCTTTTGGTTTGTTCTTTAGTCTTATAGGAGGTTTTATTGTAGTTTGGAATTCCAAATGTCTCTTGAATGGCTAACTCTGAAAGATTAGCTAAAACCCTTCCGTTAGGTGCAATGATCTCTCTTGATGGTGCATTGTAGTGAATAGCACACTCGATTATCAGCTCAGCACACTCCTTAGCTGGAGGAAATCCAGCTGCTTGGACGATGCCATTTCTCATCATCTGGCAAGCAATGGGCGTCGAGAGGTGTCCATCATGCTCATACATTCTTTTTCTGAATTCTTCCATATCTACATGTCCAAGGTCAGTGTCTGTGACGTTCTTCCATTTAGATTTGATCTTGGATTTTGGTTGTACTCCCTTATTGGCGAACTTCATTGGTACTTTTCTGGAAGGTGTTTCTTTGGTGGTCATTAACCTGCAAAACACATGAAAATTCAATATTATTTCTAAGGTTTTAAGTCTGATTTTATACCCTTTCATCTGAAAATTTCACTTTTAGCCTGTTTAAAGGTTAAACTTTTGCAAAAAAGAAGACTGAAAGTGAAGGGTTTGGCCAAGAAATTGATAAAATTGAGAGAAATAAGACAAAATAATAAAAGCATTCAGTCAAAAATTGGATTTTGAGTCTTAAAAATTGATCTTTGTGACTGAAATTCACTTTCAATTCTGAAAATCTGTCTTGAAATTAGAAAAAAGCACTCAATTTCTTGACTTCTAACACAGAAGTTCTTCACTTCTTGAAAATTTCTCTTGAAAATCAACTTTTACAAGATTTTGAGAGAAAACTTCTTCTCAACTGCTCTCCAAATTCCCAACCTGAATGATGAATTGTGAAAGTGACTTGGTTGAAAATATATAGAGTCTACGAATTTTAAAGTTAGAAGTTTTATTTTGTGGTTTTTTTTTAATTTTTTTTTTGCGTTTTTATGTTTTAAATCTTTCCAAAATGGAAATTTTTATTTTTCTCTCAAAAGCAAAGAATCTTATAGAATCTTCCAAGATTCTTGAATTTCTTGAATTTTCTGAAAAATTTTCAAGTGTTGAAAATAATCTTAATTTTTTTGGAAAATAATTAAAAAATTATTTCATGTGTCAAATTTATCTTCCAACTTGTTTGACTGATTTCATGTGCGATTTATCAAAATTTGTCTTCTTTTGGTATGGCAAATTGATTGTCTTCATGTCTGATCAATGGGTAAATTTTATGTCCTTGGTCAGGCATCTTCACATATTCCATTTATGCCTGGATAAATCAATTTGTGTCTGTGTTTGATCGAACTTTTTCATGTCTTTATTATGGATATGTCCTAGGTTTTATTTGCCAATTCATGCTTTGGATCAGAGTTGGAAGGTGTTTGGACATCTTTCTTTATGTCTTGGCGGGGTTGGAAGGAGTTTGGACAAGTTTGTTTCAATCCTTATGCTTTGCTTTGTTTATCATATCAAGTCTTGAAGAGGGCGAACTTTATGTCTTTCAATCTTTGCTTTATTTGTTTTGCTTCCTTCTTTAACCCTAACTGCAGGTTGGAGTTTAATTAACTCTTTCCACACACTTTGAAACTGCAGGTAGGAGTTTGCAATCGGTTGGTCATCCTTCCTTGATGCATCTTGTGCCATGTCAAATAATCTCTTGCAACCTTGCTGTCTTTGTCTTCATGGATCTGATTTGGAAATTTGATCGCCATGTTCTGATCATGCTTCTCTTTATGCTGGCGGAATGTGATGTTCATTTTGCCAAAAAAAATCTTTCTCCTATTGCAACTTTGGTGAAGTTGGATAACCTCTCTCCAAATTTTATCTTGCTTTATCATCAAGGGCGGATTTGATAATCTCTTGGAGAGGGTGAAGTTGGCTGAAGGCTTTGCTAATTTATGTGTCTCTTCCTTGGACAAGGCTTTGGCTTGGGAGGGCGGAGTTAGAAGACTCCTTTCCATCTTTGTTTTTGCTTGCAACTTTTCATGCCTTGTTGAATTCATATGTGCTTAGAGTCTGCTTGCTTTATACTCTCTTTGGAAAGTTTGGCTCTAATCTTTGCTGCTGACTTAAACCCTAGGTGCAAATTTGACTAACCCATGCCACCTTCATTAACTGCAGATCGAAGTTTATTAGTGTTTGGACAATCCTTGACATGGCTTAAGCAGAGTTTGAAGTTTGATTGCCTTCCTTGATCTAGCATAGGCGGACTTGGAATGTGGTTTACCATCCTTTCTCAAAGCTTGGAGGATTTGAAAGACTATGTGCCATGCTTTTTGTTTGTCTTTCATCTTAAGCAAATTTGGATTGCCTTCTTGACATTGTTTCCTTCATCTCTTTGAACCTTCAATCTGCCATCTTCTAACTTTCTTTGATTGCTGTTTGCTCTATATCCTCACATGTTTGCTTGTTTGATTTATCTATTCTTTATCTCCAATGCATTAGCTTTATTTGCTTTCTTGGCGGATGTGGAAGCTTCCATGCTTTATTTCTTGTTTTCTTTATCAAGACTTCAGCTTTATTAGCCTTGCAATTTTAGCGAACTTGATCTCTTTCATCTTTGCTTTCAAATGCAATGTCATCATACCTTAATCCCAACTTGCTTTACATGTCATTGCCAACTTGGTAACTCTCACACCATCTTTACCTTATGTCATGCTTTAATGCTAACCTTTGCTAGGCGGATTTTGCTTTCCTCTAGACAAGGTGGAGTTTGAGTGACTCTTGCCATGTCTTGGCGGACTTGGCAAAGGCCTTGCCAACCTTGACATATGCTAGGCGGACTTTGGAACTTCCTGTCCCAGTTTTCTCATTCTTTACTTCCCACGCCTTAGTTTATTTCTCTCCTTCCATGTTGGTCTAACCTCAAGTAGGAGTTTGAGTGACTCTTGCCATGAGTTGGTTAACTAATGGTAGGAGTTTAACAAGTGTCTGCCAATTTTGCTTGGTCATGAGGCAAACTTGGAAAGTCATTAGCCATTTTTCCTTAACATACTTGGGCGGACTTGAAATTTGTTGTGCCAATTTCACTTGTCTTCACCATGGCGGACTTGGAAGAAGTCATGCCATGTCTTCGAGGTTCCATGTTTGACTCCAATTTGAGAGAACTTCTCACTTGAACAGCCATGTGCCACTTCCATGCTTGACTTTATACTTGATCATCCCTGTTCATGTCATACTAGTTCTTTTGGAACAAAACCCTAATTAGGATTTCAACCTTTCTTTTTGCACTTGGAGACCTGATTTTCAAATTTTGAGAACATGGGCACTGATTATATGGCTGATCTTCTGGAACAAAACCCTAATTAGGGTTTCCATCTTGCTTTTTACCCTTAGAAATCTAATTTTCAAATTTTGAGAACACGGGTAGCAATAATATGGCTTGAGGATCAAACCCTAATTCCAAAAAAAAGCGGAAAAAGCAAAAACCTTCTTTTTGCACTTGGAGGCAAAAAAATTTCGAATCTGAAGACATGGGTAGTAATGATATGGCCTGAAGATTACAACACTAATTCCAAAAAAAACGAGAAAAACAAAGCCCTGCTTTTTATACTTAGAGACAAGATTTTCAAATTCTGACAACATGGTGTTAACGTGGCTAAAATCGCGGAACTACGACTCTCTCCGGCCAACGCAGAATAGAATGCTAAGTATCATATCCTCTCTTGAGATAAGAAAATCCCTAATGCTGTTTCAATTGATCAATGGGGACGACCTCAAGGTTTCGATTGTCAGGTCTTGGTTGCAGGATAACTCAGTGATTGATGTGATTTGCTGGGAGAACAAGGGGTCTTACGATTTTGCAACAAAATGGTTTGCTGCGATTTTCGAACTGCAAAATAAAATCAAAAGGGAAAGGTTCAGGAAGCCTAAGGAGAAGGTTGATAACAGTTGATGCAGTGGGTAGACAAATTTCGATAAACCAGTTCTTGTTTCGCCAGAGACACCCTCACAACTAGACAAGAACGGTGCAAGCTCCAAGGGATTAAGGATTTTCAGACCGGAGACACTCGTTTTAGGCACCCAATTCTAGTGCAGCCTAAAGACGAATACCTACGGTTGAACTAAGCACAGTTTGGGTTCAGACTAACCATGCACGGTGACCTACAATCAGCAGCCCCCAATGGTATGAACCAGAAATGCATCAAATACCCCTCCACACTTCACCATTAAAATCCCTGCACTCTAAAATTAACTAGCTGAAAGAAACCATGCAAACAAAATGAAAACAAGATGATAAACACCAAATCAATGTCTATATATTGATTTCTGCTGCCTATTACAACAATTTCTGTAGCATCTCTATGCTATTCCTAAAATCTAACGTATTCTAACTTCTAAAATCTAACTACAAAACTCTAACCCTTTACAAAAGAAAGGCCTCTACCTTTTATAGATTTTACATGTCGAACCGGTGGCCAAGATTGATTGCATCCAAGGGCTGCAACCTGCCTTCCAAAAGCTGGCAGCTTTAACCCATGCCCACTTAATTCTTAGTTATCTATCCAACCACTATCTCAACTGCCTACCACTATTTGGCTTTAATTTAGGTCTATCTGGTAGTTGAACATAACTGGCCTGTGTCCCCTTTGTTTTAAAATATCTTGAGTGGGGCCCACAGGCAGTTTTACAATAAAACAGTTTCAATTTTCAGAAACTGAACTTCTGGAATATCTTGTAGTTGTGTATTCTTTTGAGTTTGCACACTTTGGTAGCATTCTGGATGTTCTTTGGTCTTTGGTCTCGATGGTGAACTTTAACTTGTTGTTCGAGTGGCATGCTTCCCAATGCTTCATTGCTTTGATCCTGCGCTGCATCTTCGATTTGTGTTTCAGGCTTTCTCCTGGTTCTTCCCAACGATGCCTTCGACTTGCAAACAATCAATTTCACTTTTAATAAATCAATTTGAAAAATTAATTAAATTAATTTGACATATTAAATTTTATGCAAGGTTGGGCTTGAGAAGCTCTTTGTGAGATGTATCTTTTAAATGCCTCTCTTCATATGTGAAATCTTGATTCCTCGTCTTGATTCACTCTCTAACTTAGACGAAATTCAGGCCTGAGAGGCGAACTGCGAGATGTTTCTAAGTTTATAAAATGTCTTCGCCTTTACTTTCGGCGGACTCTAGTGTCTTGAGAAACTTAATTTAATGTTTACTTACTCTCAAAGTCGAATTTCGGGTCTTTGAAACTTTTTGAGAGATTATGACTTGTTTGAATGATTTGCGTGACTTTGTTTTGACGTATCTCTTGCCTTAAGTCTTCAACTTCGAGCTTCGAATGTCTTCTCTATTAAGCGACTTTGGCCTTGAATGAATTTTTTCGGGCAAATGGAGTTATTTGGCGCTATTTTGATTTACGATTTTGTCTTAGTTGAACGTCTTTGTGGCCTTGGATGATTTTTTTGGCCTTTGAACAAAAATGGGAGAACACTCACCTAACTCGACTTTAATGAGAATTTCGCAAGTTTTGAAATTTTCGGCCAAAAGGCTCCTTTTGCGAGATGCGAACCTAAATAACTCTTCTTTTTTGGCTTTTAAGTCGACTTTGCATGAATTCGCAATTTTAAAGGTTCTTTTTAGAATGACTCCCCCTTTTGCGATTTTCCTCCCCTATGCCTTTTTCGGTCTGAGAGCTGACTTTGCAAGTCTTTGGAAGAAAATCGTGAGTTTGGAGTTTTGATTTTCAACCTAGAAAGAGTGTTTGCGCGATTTTTTAAACTTCGCGTTTAGGCATTTTATCCTGATTTTGGGATGCATTTTTAATTGGTTACTTCGCCCCCTTGCACGGAAGGATTTTTGGGCATTAGAAAGGTTTCATGTGACTTTGAGATTGTTATGATTTTCGGCTTGAAGCATGACTAAGATGCATGATATGGATTGATGCCATTTTTGGGTATTTGGTTTACTTTGCGAGTTTACCCATTTTCGGGGTGAAATGAGCATTTCGCACACCTTCCCATCCTTCACTCCTTTTCGGCTCTTTAAGAATTTTCGGCCCGTGAGGAAGTTTTGTGTATTGTTATCATTTTCGGCCTGAAACAATGTTTGGCACGATTTGGGCCCTCTTAGAGTTTTTCGGCCAGAAGGGAGATTTCAAGAGTTGTGTGGTTTCATTTCGACTGGAATGTATCTATGTTCTTTTCGGCCTCAAATGAACTTTTGCACGATTTTCATTCTTTGGTGATTTTCGGCTCCTATAGTCAAATTCGGGCAAGTTGAGCCTTTTAGGAAGCTTGATGAGTTTTCGGCCTACATGGGAGAAATGCACGATTTCTAATTTATTAGCCAATTTTGGCTTGCAAGAGGACTCTACGGGTTTGAAGTGATTTTCGGGTTGAATGGCCGTTTTGTGAATTTCGGCCTGGAGGGCCATTTTGCTATGTTTACCTTATAAAACAATTTCAGGCCTAAAAGGAGTTCTGAGAGGTGTGAGCTTGCATTTCGGCCCTCTTAGCCGATTTGTAAGAGATTTCAGACTATTTACGAGATTTTCATTTAGGGAGCGATCTTACAAATTATTATCGTTTTCTTCCTTTTCGGCCCTAAACAACGTTTTGCGAATTTCGGCCTGGAGAGCCATTTTGAGTTTCGGCTTGCATTTTGGCCTTGGAGGTCGAATTTTTACCTTTGCTTGCATCTCGGATTTGAAAGACGTTATTAACTAGCACTTTTACCTTCTACACTAATTTTACCTTTACTACTTTGCATTTAGGCTTTGATGGCCAAGTTTGGCTTTTAACCCTTTGCATTATGACTTGAATTTTAAAACGTCTCTCTCCTGCCGAGACAGACAGACACAAACCGGGGGGTCCCCTGTCAACTGATGGGGTGAGGTGTGCAAGCACAACACATGGCACTAACCAAATGACCTGAGGGACAAAACCCAGGTTCTACTTTAAAAAAAGCAAAAATTCCTCAAAATAGAAAGTTGTCAGAAATGACCCAAAGCAATTGCAATCCTCATCCTCTAGACCTTCTAAGCACTTTAACAATGTTCAAATGCAATGCTGAGCAAGACTTCTCAACTTGGCTCGGGATGACTTCAAAAACTTTGACTCAAAACTCTCCAAAAATGAACTTATGAAATTGCAGAGCGAGGACAAAACCCTAAAAAGCAAAAATAGGGGGTCCCCATCTGCGATGGGGCGATGTGTGAAATAGGTCACAACAGTCCTTTGACCAAACACGCCTCGCCCTTTGACCTTGATGATCTATGACTGGAGCAATCTCTCCTGGTAAGCCAAGTTCGCCTTGAGATGAAGAAAGGAGATATCACCTCGAACTTCAAAATGATGTAATCCATTAAATGAGGTACAGTGAATAACGAGATGATGACATGCCTAGTTTGTGCAAGCTATACATGTGAATAGGTGGACTTATTTGTGCGATGCATTTGATGGTGCCACCTTAAGACTTGAACTTCCACGATGCAGTTTGTATAGGCATATTCAATGTGAGTTTTAAAACTCAAGGATGCTTTCGAATAATGAATGCAATGCGAAAAGGAAAACATTTAAAAATCAGTGACCTCGATTTAATTCAATCAATGCAGGATATTAATTTGATATAGCTGGCTATTTATAATTAAAGTTAGAATTTAAAATACCATGCCGGGCTATAGATGATAATTGCAACACATTTAATATGTGGCATTTGCATTTACAAAATGATTGAAGGTGATCACATTTAAGAGGTTTGCAATGCAAAGTTCGAACTTCTTTATTAATAACAATGGCATTGCATTTAATGTATTGCATTTAATGTAAAGTCGCTGCACAGGAGAAAGTGTTCAAGTCAATAACCACAAGTCGATCTGATCAACGTAATATATTGGACCCAGGCAAATGCAAAGTTCAAATCCTTTATTGGTGTCAATTGCAATAATTTAATGTTTGGTGGTTGCATTCCATTTAGTGATTGTGATACACTTAATGTGAGTGGCAAATCAAAGAAAAATCATTTTCAAAGCCACCACAATTTTGAGGAAGGGCGCTTTCATTTAAAATCTGCAATAAACGAGTATGAAACAATAAATGAATGCAACCAGGGCACCCATTGGTTCAATCACAACACATTAAATAAATTTTGCCAAATCGCTATATGTGTTCATTTCATTTGATCAACACATAATCAATGTTGCTTCCAATTTCATTTGATCTCCAGCGATTCAACTTTCATCAGCAAATTAGCTAATGAGTGAGCTATTCATGTTTGACTGAAAGTGATATTGAATTCATTCGATTTTGATTAGAATTATGGTGAATTCATGAAGAAAAGGTGGTTCTGGTTTGAGGCGCAGCGATTTATGATCATCAACTACAGTGAATCATCCTCTTGATCCATCAAGTGATCTCATTAAGACAGCGACTTTTCAATTTGAGGGCTATTGTTATTACTGATCACAGTGCAGTACCTCAGAGAAAATATTTTGACAGGCCAAACATCAGTGAATGCGTTAATGCAAATAACGAATGTGAAGGTCATCGAATCTACATCAGCACTTGACAAAATCCAGCAGTTGGTATCAAAGGCACACTTGTTGTCAAAACAACAATCAAATTGACATATCAGTTTTGAAATATCTGCAGGTCTGAAATAAGGCTCATTTCATTATTCTTACATAAAACCGGGCCTTATTTTGTGACTGATCCAATTTCCTATTCATTGCCTTCACAAGATTTTCATCTCGGGTGCTTTGATTTAATGCATTTTGATCATTTTAAAACTTTTAATAAGGAATTATCATTATCTTAAGATGATCATAAGGGTTAGAGATGCAACCTAGGGTTTTACGCTATACTAAGAGATTTTGAAGGATTATCATTCTAGGGTTAGGGATTCTTAGCCTAGATGGTTGATTTCTACTTGCAAGCAAGTATCATATCACGGAACTAACTTAGACAACTCTGACAAGTGCAGCATAAGCTGGAGCAAGGCAGGCCCTCATCAAGGAAGATTCAAAGAACGTCATTGTGGAGTCCAAAATTACATCATTTTGGGGCAATGTGGGCAATATCAACCTAGGCCAGATTGACATGAACAAGTTCCAAGGCCCATTATATACTACCAAATTGACAGGATACTCCTAGGCGATGATGGATAGCGACAGGCTTCCCTTTGGTAGTGCAGTGCAATGAACTCATTGTGGAATGTGCTAGACATTATGATCTGAGTAAGAGAATGATTGTGGCACCAGATGGCAGAGAGCTCGCCTACCTTTCCGAAGATGCAATCAGCGAGGCTTTCCACATACCAAAAATCAACAACATGGTGTACAAAAGCAAGGATGCCGCAAAGATGGTTTATGATGATGATCCAGACAAATGCCATGAGATAATCAACAAGTATTGGGTACTAAAGAGTAGACCTCGTCAATCTAAGATTCCAAACAAGCTCCACAGGATTGACTTCAAGGAAGAGTTTGGAGATTTGATCACGCTTATTAGCTGAGTCTTTGGGATTCCACAAGCCTTCGAGTTCGAGAAATGGATGTTCTACTTTCTGTAGATCATTTCAACAAGAAAAGGGAGAATCAACCGGGCAAGGATTATTAGCAACAACATTGATATACAATCTAAGAGGCTTGAGCGGACAAAGGCATTCTACATGGGATCATATGTCATATATTCACTCACAAGAGCTTGTGAATATGCAGGATTGACATACAAAGGACCAGTTGATACAAGATCAGGACAATTGAGAGCATGTGAATCTTATACCTAGCTGCATTACCTTAACAAGGCACACTACAAGAGGGCGAATGATGCATTCGCTATGCATATCACAAGGACACTACAAGGAGGTATTCATCAAAGGTTATCCCCAAAAGCAAAGGAGTTAGTGGAGAAGTTTTAGTGGAGAAGTTTGGTGCATGGTTCATTTAGTTTCCTAAGTTCACTTATATAAGGGTCCAGGGATGCTCTTGCCCACCATATATGTTGCTGAGATATCTTACCAATAAACTGATATTGCTTGAGCTAGTGAGACAACTAATGGCATACAACAAAGTACAAAAGAACAAATTGAAGGCAAAGATTTCTTTTCCTGTTTCACTAGGACGATCCTTGGAAGTGTGTCCATCATTGCAGGTAGCAGAGAAGATAGATGAGGAATGGAAGTCTTTTCTCCTAATACCGTATATTCCTGGAGACAATTTTGATCCCTAGGGCAACATCCAGAAGACTAGCGGAAGGAAGCATAAACACAAGCTACTTGAAGATCATTTCATGAATGCGCCTGACGATTTGGAGATAAGGAAGAAAATGTATTCCAGGCTACCCATTGAGATCATCAGAGTAACCAAGATTTTCAACATTCCTGATCAAACAAAGGACAGTGGAAAACATCTTCTGCCAGTATATGAGAAAGAAAAAAACAAGGAGATGAAGGTCAATTGGATTGAAGTAGAAAGTATAGACTTGAAGAACTTAATGAAATCGGTCCTATCCAACACAAAGCGATGGGTAGAAGCACAAACCTATATATTGAAAGACATAGGCATTCAGGCGACATTTCAGATGATGGGAGAAGTAGAGTCTTCTGATGAAGAGATGGAAATCGAAAGTCAGAATGAAAGTGCCACCCATTCAGTTCACTCCAAAGGATCTAAGAAAAAGGAAAACAATGTAGAAGAGCATCCAAAGAAGAAACACAAGTCAAGTCAAGCATCCTATCAGTACCTCATCTGTACACCAAGTAGAGGTGAATCAAGCAGTTGAAACGGGTATTGATCACGGAAAGAGTGATAAAGGAAAACAACAGGTGGTCCAAGACAAGATAGCCTCACCTAGGCCAACCAATGACAGACTGGGCAATGACACATATGTGAACATAGAAGATCAGGAACAAGAAATCACTCTCCTCCACGACAAGAACAACAAGTGAATGAGATGTAGGTTGGAGAAGAGAGACCAGCTATACCTGCATGGCTGAGAGAGAGGTTATCAAAGAATGTGGTTTGATCTAGGTAGCTACCTAAATAGAAATCAAGAACATGAAAAGAAGACAGCCACTAGGATGTCAAAGATGACAAGAGATGAAGAAGGATCTAGGATAATATAGATTGTCATTCCAAGGGTAGACAAACCTGAAGATGAGATTATAGCTGAAGAATATGATTTGGAGACAATCAATCTAGGTCTTCCCACCACTGATCAAGCATTGGAAGACATGAATGGCACGGTGAAGACAGTTCATGACATGCTCAAGCAACTCAAATTTCCACTAAGGCAACATGATCCATTAGCTTCACTATCATCGCTACCTCCTCCAGATACAGTTGATGATTTTGAAAAGATAAGGGCCTTAGCACAACTAATGGATGCTTGGATCACTAAGACATCTAGAAGGGCAAAGGAATTCATAAGGGAGCTAGTGAAGATATTTGATAGGGCTATGACGATCCTTGAAAGAACATAGGCACTCAAGGTAGCATATGACACTTTCGTCTACACAAGAGACTTCACCATACCTATCTTGCAAGTAATGAAGACTACACCAAGGCAAACATTGACAAGCAAAGGAATGCTAAAAGATGGGCAATCACCTGATTTTGAGCAGTGGACTAACTTCCTTCACATGAGGAGACTCCTATTTGAAGATATTAGTGGTCGGCACCTGAGTGGATCAAACAATCAATTCAATACATGATAAGATCTTAGAAGTGGCTGAGATTATTCTTGAGAAAAGAAAGAATGAAGAAATTGACATTGTTGCCAAAGATTTGATGAAGTGAAGATTATCTTCTTTGAACTAAATGAAGTACCTTCTGAGAAACAACTCGATGCTATAAATTCATTCACCGCGCTCGCTAGCAAGACAAGAGACTTTGGACCAGATTGGGAGACAACTTTCACTTCGAGCTTGGATTAAGTCAGTTATCTAGAAGAGCAATTGAAGAAACTGCTTGCAGTCCAAATAACAGAGATAGAATCTATGATGTCTAGATTCATTGAATTTGCAAAAAGAGAAAAGGTAAGTGCAACAAGATTCTAGAAGAAATTTTGTTATGATCCTATGTGGCATCGAATTTTCCTATTGGAGGATTTTTCTCATATTTTGTGCCAAATGGATGTCATTTTCCCATTGGCTGTTATTTAATGTTTTGCAATAAGTTAGGTATTTTGTTGTAACAAACCCTAATTAGGGTTTAGCTGGAAAAATCTGAGCCCTTGATGTTGATCTAATCTTGCCCATCCATTGTGATTGAGAGCTCTATATCAAATTAGAATGAGGGAATCTGATATTGAGAAGACAGCCTTCAGATGCCACTTTGGGCATTTTGAGTTTCTAGTCATTGTAATATCCCAATTATTTTTTTTGGTTTTTAGGCCAATAATAATCATCCACAAACAGATAACCCGTTAAAGTTAGAAAGCTTAAACTGAAAACGTGCTGAAAAATGCAACCCTTCCATTTTCTGATCACCAAGTGCCCAATGTGGGAAGGTGAGAGCATACAGTGAATAGGGGATCGTTAGATTTCAAATCTGCTGAAAGATGAAGTGTAATACAATACCGGGCGGCAAGCCAGGCCCTTCCGCTTATCCAGTGGGAATGCAAGAAACTTGGTGGTGAACCAGCCAAGAGAAACACACAGGCACAAATCACTCGACCGCGATATTTCAACGAGAGGACTGAAATTACAAACAAAATCAACTCAACCGCTTATGCAACGGGAGGACCATTACAATCAATCATCACTCGACCGCTTATGCAACGGGACGATTGAATAACAATTCAATTGAAATAGGTGACAAGCCAGCCTCTTCCACTTTTCAGCGGGATGAGAGTTACAAGCCAGAATTGGTTAGTAGTACTACTACTTAACCTTACAATAATCAAGATAGTGAGAGAATAAGAGTAATGCTGAACATCCAAATAATAAGCATGAAATTTTTGCTAACATAAAAAATCTGTAGGCTGGAAATGCAAACCAGTAGCATATGGATTCACTAAAACGCTCGTAACTCTCTCATTACTCACCCAATTCACCCAAAATCAGTTCTAAACTAAAGCTACACTAGCCACAATGAAAATAAACCCAAAGGAAGCTATCAAAACACCCATATTTATTTTTGCACACTTCCCAATGCACTCACCCAACGCCTAACCTGGGAAGTTTGATTTTCATTATAAAATTCCACACTCAACATAATATGCTAAAAACTTACAAGATGCATCGCTAGTGGTAGGAAAGATGGATGAGCCAGTACCCAAAATGATGGAATCGCCTGGCCAAGAGGTATGAGCAAAATACACTTTCAGTAGTTCTGCGACCAACAACCAAAAAACACTCCAATCTCACACAAAACACTCCACAATCTGCAACTCACTCACCAACAGCACTGGAAATACATGGACACAGCGAGGTACTATCTTGCAAGTACGAAACTGAGACTTAGCTAGGAAGCCACACTTCGAAGCTTAGATTTTCAATCGCCAATTCGGCAGCATAACGATGCAAATTCATATGATAACCAAAATGGGAGCCCATGGTTCTTATTTATAACTTATAACTCCCCAAAACCAAATACAAATGCTTACAAATTCGCCCAAATTCAACTTCTTCATTTGCCCAAGGATGGCGCCCAAACCATAAGTCAAAGAATTACGCCAAGAAGCACAAGACCACGATTTTGACTTAGAAAACATTTGTGGTGAATAAAATAATATCTCCCACATCAAATTGGCGTCCGTTTCTAGACATAAAATTCGCCTAGCACTTAGGAGATAATATGCGCAATTTCCATAGTCATTAATCAGTAGTAAAAATAATCAAATTAATTAAATATTAAACCTTAGGATAAGGAAATAATATTTAATTATATCACTTATGACTCCAATACTGATTATTGCCAAACCCAGGATGAAGCTGAGCCAAGAAGACCATTGAACTGCTGCAGGATCAGGACCCTGTCCACTGCCAAAAATAGAAATATGCCATACTGCCACTTACTAAAAATAGTAAGTCATGAACTACTGCTTCAAAAAGCATGATCTTCACACCCAGTGACAGAGCATGGAGAGCTCAGTAGGACAGTATCACCAAAACAACCAACCCCTGACTTACTAAAAATAGTAACTTCTCGCCTCATCAATGCTTGACCCTCATTCTTCATTCCACCTAGCCTACAGGTCTTAGGAATAGGCTAATGGACCACTCAAAAGACATCAACGAGAAGGGGACATTACAGTTTGCCCTCCCCAAAATTGCTTGTCCTCAAGCAACTATAAGGTTGGATGTAGTAAAATCTCCTCATTTTCCCACGTAGCATCCTCTGTTGGTAAATTTTTCCATTTGATCAAGTATTCCTTGATCACCCTTCTCGCCAAAGAATGTTCCCTAAAATCAAGGATAGGTTCAGGAACCAAAACTAGCTCTCCCTCCTCATCAAGCGGGGGTAACTCAGCTGAAGCAACAACGTTGTGTCCCAAAGCCTTCTTGAGGCGTGACACATGAAATACATTATGAATCCTGTTGCTTGCCAGTAATTCCAGCTCATATGCCACTTCTCCAATTCTCTTGCTAATCCTGAAAGGCCCATAGAATTGTGGCTTCAATTTCTCAACCCCACTCTTCTTGAGAGTAGAATGTTTATAGGGTTGGAGCCTCAAGTAAACCATGTCGCCCACCTCAAAGGTGCGCTCAATTCGTTGTTGATCAGCATACAACTTCTGCTCATTCTGTGCATGCTGGAGATTGTCCCTCAGAATCCTCAGAATATCCTGACTTTGTTGCATCATATCCTTCGCCTGAGGGGTTCTTCTATCACCAAATACTAAGTCAGTGAAGCTAGGAGCTTCATAACCATATAGAGCCATGAATGGTGACATCCGGATGGACATGTGGTAGGAGGAATTGTAGCAATACTCTCCCAGGTGAAGCCATCTCACCCATGCATTCTACTGCTTCGAAACATAGTTTCTAAGATATCCTTCCAACCACTTATTCACTATCTCGGTTTGCCCATTAGTCTGTGGGTGATAACTTGTGCTTGGAGTGAGCACAATACCACATAATCTGAAGATCTCCTGCCAAAAGGCACTTAGGAACTTGCTGTCCCTATCACTCACAATGTTCTTTGGTAACCCATGCAATCTGAACACATCCCGAAAGAACACTTCAGCAACCTGAGGTGCTGTAAAAGAGTTGGTGATGGCGAAAAAATAAGCAAACTTAGTTAACTTGTCTACCACCACATAAATACTATCCTTCCCTTGAGCGCGTGGCAACCCAGTGATGAAGTCCATGGAAATACTTTCCCATTTTTGACTGGGAATAGGCAAGGGTTGTAACAAACCAGCTGGCAAAGTGTGCTCATCTTTGTTTCTCTGACATGTATGACACTCCTTAATGTACTTCAAAACATCATTTTTAAGTCCCTTCCAAGAAAATCTCTCTCGGATCTGCTTGTATGTTTTGAAGTAACCTTGGTGACCAGCGAGGGGGATGTCATGGAAAGTCTTCAAAATCTTCTCTTTTAGCTTAGATTCGGCCACTATGAAGATCCTTCCTTTGTACAGTATCAACCCCTCAACCAATTTGTACCTTTCATCATGGAAAGTACCTTCTATAATGCTGGTTGCAAACTGATTTTTGGCATAATCAGCAAGCAACAACTCCCTCCAATCAGTAGTTAGCTCACATAGTGAGCTTAAATGGGGCCTTCTGGATAAGGCATTAGCCACAACATTGTTTTTTCCCTTTAACATATTCAATATTGAAATCGTGAGCCTGCAACTTCCTCACCCACTTCTGTTGTCTTTCATTCAAATCCTTCTAATGCATGAAATGTTTAAGACTATTATGATCAATCTTAACAATGAACTTACTCCCCACCAGATACTGCCTGAACTTCGCAAGGGCATGCATTATGGCAAGCATTTCCTTGTCATAAATCGAATACAGCCTTTCAGGTCCTCTCAACCTCCTGCTCTCGAAGACTATAGGATGCTTATCCTGCATGAGGACTGCACCACCACCTTCTCCAAATGCATCACACTGCATCCAAAAGGTTTGGTGAAATCAGGCAAAACCAAAACAGGGTAGGAACTCATGATCCTCTTAAACCGCTCAAACACTGTCTATGCCTTTTCGGACCATTCAAAAGCTTCTTTCTTCATAAGATCTGTGAAGGGGGCAGCCAACTGAGAATATCCCTTCACAAACCTCCGATAAAACCCACACAAACCCAAAAATCCCTTCAAGTGTGTTATGTTTTCGGGAGGACACCAATCAATGATGGCTCTAATCTTTTCAAGGTCCACCTTCACACCACCTGCACTGATAATGTGACCAAGGTAGAGCAACTCTTCCATTCCAAACTCACATTTGGACTCCTTGGCAAACAGAGATTCGGATTCTAATATGCTTAGCACCTTATCCAAGTGTTGTAAATGCTCCTTCCAAGATTTGCTGAATGAGTATGTCATCAAAGAAAATCAAAACAAACTTCCTTAGCTGTTCTTGGATGATTTTGTTCATACATGACTGAAATGTAGCGGGTGCATTAGTCAAGCCAAAGGGCATGACTAGAAACTCAAAATGCCCAAAGTGGCATCTGAAAGCGGTCTTCTCCACATTTGAAGCTCTTATTCTAATATGATGATACCCCAACCCGAGGTCAATCTTAGAGAACAACACTGCACCATATAGCTCATCAATGAGCTCATCAATTCTCATAATAGGATACCGATTCTTAATAGTTTTATGATTCAGGGCTCTGTAATCCATGCACATGCGCATGGTCCCATCCTTCTTTCTCACCAAAACAACAGCTGAAGTAAAGGGGCTTTTGCTAGGCCGTATGTAACCCATGTCAAGCAATTCCTGGATTGTTTTCTCAATCTCATCCTTTTGCTTCTTAGGATATCGGTAAGGAGTAGTCATAACTGGCTTAGCTCCTTTTTCAAGCTCAATGATGTGTTCGGCACCTCTTTCAGGGGGTCTACCAGGAGGTGGGTTTTCAAACACCTTACTTCTCTTGGTTATCAAGGCTTGAATGTCTTCAGGATAATTCCGATTTTCTTTTTGTGGTTTCGAGGGCATGACCATGACCTTACTTCTATCCGTGATCATTACTTAAATGTCTGTGAAATAGCTGCCCTTGTCTACCAATAGATTTGAAGGCATTATCAAACACTCTACTGCCCACTCCACCTGATTATGGCGGATCAGCCTTTCCATCCTTTTCAAAGACAACTTTAAGTCCACCATGCGACATTCCTCTCAATACTACTTTCTTCCCCTCATACATGAATTTCAGCTCCATGGTTTGCAAGTTTAGTGTGATCTCACCAAGAGATCTCAACCATTGAATCCCGAGGACTGCATCATCAATCCCACCAATGCTAACCACAAAGAAATCATCTCTGATTTCATGATTTCCCAACTTTAGAGACATGTTGGAAATCATTCAGTTGCAGGATATAGTGGAGCTATCTGGTACCATGACTTTGAAGCCCTCAACTTCCTCTGCCACTAGTCCCCTCTTAGCAACAATCCTTTCATCAATGAAGTTGTGTATCGCTTCTGTGTCAATGAGAACAATGACATGATGCTCTTCAATCACACCCCGAACTCTAAAGGACTCATTTTTGTGAATGCTCGAGAGTTGAGCAACCACTCCTCTATCTTCTGACCCAAATTCAGGCCCTTCCTGAGCCTCTTCATACTCGTTGTCCTCAACTTTAGTTTGCTGTTTTGAAATTTCAGAATCTGATCCATCCGCAGAATAGCACTCCATCTAATGCAAAATGCCCTTTCCATGACACTTATGTCCTGGGGCCCAAGGTTCTTTGCAAGAATAACAAAGATTCTTCCTCCGAAGCTCTTGATGGAGCTCATCATCCATTTGCGAAGGGAACCTCTTGGTCTGATTTATGAACTTCTTCTTATCCTTTCTGAAAGGAAAAGGTTTGGACTGAATTTTATTCATTGGGGCAACCAACTCCATGCTTTGAGATTTCTTAATAGCTTCTGCCAAGGTGGGCGGATCAAATGCTTTAACCCAACCTTTCAAAGGTTCCTCAAGTCCTTCAGTGAAAAGAACAACTAACCGCTTCTCAGAGATGCTACTTACCATAACTGATAGATTTTGGAATTCAGTTACGTAAGTGTCCAACGAACCTTGTTGCTTGAGTTGTGCAAGTTCTCTAAATTTCACCTCTGGGTCCTTGGTGTCGAATCTCTCAATCAGCTTGTTGGTGAAATCAGCATAGGTGGTGATCAAGTTATGACCAAGGGTGACCAACCTATGGTACCACCATTTGTGAGCCACTCCATCCAAGTGCAAGGTAGAAAACTTGATGGCATCTTCTTCCGGCATAGGCCTCAAGGACAAGTAATTGTCCAACTTCTGCACCCATGCTCTAGCTGTGCTCTTAGCGCTTCCATCAAAGTGTGCTAAGGTCACTCTTCCAAGAGCTTGCTGATAATCTCTTGGGGCAGCAAACTTATAGTCATTCCTCCTTCCTCTCTTCATTTTCTGATTCATAAACTGATCCAAAATTAGGATATCTCAGATCTCACCTGGGAGAGAAGCATACTCCATGTAGTTGTTTCTTATTTCCTCAGCTGTAGGTATCTCTGTTTCAGCTTGTTGTACTTCTCTTGGCAGAAATACAGGTTGTAAAGGTCTTGGGGGCTGAACCTCCATTGTTGCTCTCGTTGTTACTCCCATTTCCATTGCCTACAGAAGCATTAGAAGTGCTGGCTTCCGGTCCATTGTTGGGTTGGTTACGGGTCCCAAAAACGTTCTGGTTAAGTTTGGCCAGCAGTAGAGACATCATGTCCATCATGGCATTGAATTGTCTCTCAGCCTTCTTATCAGGTGCCTCATTCTGTTCTGTAGTATTGTCTGCCATTGAATCCATTGAGTCTGAAGAATCTAAATCCTTCCCTCTGTTCCTCAGTACTTCTGAAAATGTGTCCTCTTTCGGCACTATCGGTATCTGAAACTGCTATCTCTTCTATTCTCGGTTGTAGTATCTGACGTCTCTGTCACTCATGGAGACTTCTGAACCCACTGAAACTCACAGGCTAGCAGGAAAACCATTTCTGATACCACTATAATATCCCAGTTATTTTTTTTTGTTTTTTGGCCAATAATAATCATCCACAAACAGATAACCCATTAAGGTTAGAAAGCATAAACTGAAAACTTTCTGAAAAATGCAACCCTTCCACTTTCTAATCACCGAGTGCCCAATGTGGGAAGGTGAGAGCATACGGTGAATAGGGGATCATTAGATTTCAAATTTGCTGAAAGATGAAGTGGAATACAATACCGGGTGGCAAGCCAACCCCTTCCACTTATCCAGCGGGAATGCAAGAAACTTCGTGGTGAATCAGCCAAGAGAAACACAAAAGCACAAATCACTCGACCACGATATTTCAGCGGGAGAACTGAAATTACAAACAGACTCAACTCAACTGCTTATGCAGCGGGAGGACCATTACAATCAATCAACACTCGACCCCTTATGCAGCAGGAGGACTGAATTACAATTCAATTGAAATAGGCGGCAAGCCAGCCTCTTCCACTTTTCAGCGAGATGAGAGTTACAAGCCAGAATTGGTTAATAGCACTGCTACTTAACCTTACAATAATCAAGATAGTGAGAGAAGAAGAGTAATGTTGAACATCCAAATAGTAAGGATGAAATTTCTGCTAACATAAAAAATCTGCAGGCTGGAAATGCAAACCAACAACCTATGGATTCACTAAAACGCTCATAACTCTCTCATTACTCACCCAATTCACCCAAAATCAGTTCTAAACTAAAGCTACACCAGCCACAATGAAAACAAACCCAAAGGAAGCTATCAAAACACCCATATTTATTTTGCACGCTTCCCAATGCACTCACTAGACCCAACGCCTAACCTAGGAAGTTCGATTTTCATTATTAAATTCCACACTCAACATAATATGTCAAAAACTTACAAGATGCATCGCCAGTGGTAGGAAAGATGGATGAGCCGGTACCCAAAATGATGGAATCGCCTAGCCAAGAGGTATGAGCAAAATACACTTTCAGCAGTTCCGCGACCAACAATTAGAAAACACTCCAATCTCACACAAAACATTCCACAATCTGCAACTCACTCACCAACAACACTGGAAATACATGGACACAACTAGCTACTATCTTGCAAGTACGAAACTGAGACTTAGCTAGGAAGCCACACTTCGAAGCTCAGATTTTCAATCGCCAATTCGGCAGCATAACGATGCAAATTCATATGATAACCAAAATGGGAGCCCAAGGCTCTTATTTATAACTTCTAACTCCCCAAAACCAAATGCAAATGCTTACAAATTCGCCCAAATTCAACTTCTTCATTTGCATTTCCTTTACCACGTGGACCCAAGGATGGCGCCCAAACCATAAGTCAAAGAATTAAGCCAAGAAGCACAAGACCACAATTTTGACTTAAAAAACATTTGTGGTGAATAAAATAATATCTCCCACATCAAATTGGCGTCCCTTTCTAGACATAAAATTCGCCTAGCATTTAGGAGATAATATGCGCAATTTCCATAGTCATTAATCAGTAGTAAAAATAATCAAATTAATTAAATATTAAACCTTAGGATAAGAAAATAATATTTAATTATATCACTTATGACTCCAATACTGATTATTGCCAAAACCAGAATGAAGTTGAGCTAGGAAGGCCACTGAACTATTGCAGGATTAGGACCCTGTCCACTGCCAAAAATAGAAATATGCCATACTACCACTTACTAAAAATGGTAAGTCATGAACTACTGCTCCGAAAAGCATGATCTTTGCACCCAGTGACAAAGCATGGAGAGCTCAGTAGGACACTATCACAAAAACAACCAACCCCTGACTTACTAAAATAGTAAGTTCTCGCCTCATCAATGCTTGACCCTCATTCTTCATTCCAGCTAGCCTACGGGTCTCAGGAATAGGCTAATGGACCACTGGAAAGACATCAACGAGAATGGGACATTACAGTCATGCCCTTTAGCTTGACTAACGCTCCTACTACCTTCCAATCCTATATGAATGGGATCTTTTAGAAGCAATTAAGGAAGTTCGTGCTTATATTCATTGATGACATCCTCATTTTTAGTAAGTCATGGAAGGAGCATCTGCAACACTTGGATGAAGTACTCAGCATTCTGGAGTCCAAATCTTTGTTTGCTAAAGAGTGTAAGTGTGAATTTGGGATGGAGTAGCTTTACCTTGGCCTTATCATCGGTGTGGAGGGTGTCAAAGTTGATCCTGAGAAGATCAAGGTGATAGTTGATTGGTCTCCACTTGAGAACTTGACACATCTGAAGGGGTTCTTGGGTCTATGTGGCCTCTACAAGAAGTTTGTGAAGGGCTACTCTCAGATGGCTGCCCCCCTAACGAATATCACTAAGAAAGGAGCTTTTGTATGGTCAGAGAAGGCACAAACAGTGTCTGACAAATTCAAGGAGATCATGAGCTCATGCCCTATTTTGGCTATACAGATTCACCAAGCTCTTTGAGCTACAATGTGATGCATCTAGATAAGGTATTGGTGTTGTCCTAATGCAAGAGAAACATCCGATTGTGTTTGAGAGAAGAAAACTAAGAGGAGCTAAGAAGACATATTCTATCTATGACAAGAAAATGCTTGCAATCATGCATGCTTTGGCCAAGTTCAGATAATACCTGGTGGGAAACAAATTTGTTGTCAAGATAGATCACAATAGCATCAAACACTTCATGCACCAAAAGGATTTGAATGAAAGGTAGCAGAAGTGGGTAAGTAAGCTACAGGCTTACAATTTTAACATTGAGTATGTCAAGGGCAAGAAAAAAATTGTAGTTGATGCACTTTCAAGATGGCCCCATTTGAGCTCATTGTGTGAGCTTACTGCCTGATTGGAAGGACTTGTTGCTTGTTGATTATGCCAAAAATCAGTTTGCAACCAACATTATTTAGGGTACTTTCCATGATGAAAGGTACAAGGTGGTTGATGGGTTGATACTCTACATGGGTAGAATTTTTTTGCTGCCTGAAACTAAGCTCAACGAGAAGATCCTGCATACTTTCTATGACATTCCTCTTGCTGGTCATCAAGGTTATTTCAAGACCTATAGGCAGATTTGTGAGAGGTTCTCGTGGAAGGGGTTGAAAACTGAAGTGTTGAGCTATATTAAGGAGTGTCATACTTGTCAAATGAACAAAAATGAGCACACTCTTCTAGCTAGTTTGTTGCAACTCTTGCCTATTCCCAATCAAAAGTGAGAAAGTATTTCAATGGACTTCATCACGGGGTTGCCGAGAGCTAATGGCAAGGGCTATATCTATGTTGTGGTGGATAGATTAATCAAGTTTTCTCAATTTTTTGCCAACACTAGCTCATTTACAGCAGCTCAAGTTGCTGATATGTTCTTTCGTGAAGTGTTTAGACTGTATGGGTTGCCAACGAACATTGTAAGTGATAGGGACAGCAAGTTCCTAAGTACCTTTTGGTAAGAGATTTTTAGATTGTCTGGTACAATGCTCACTTCAAGCACAAGTTATCACCTACAGACTGATGGGCAAACAGAGATTGTGAACAAGTGGTTGGAAGGCTATCTCAGAAATTATGTCTCGAAGCGGCAGAAAGCATGGGTGGGTGGCTTCATTTAGGGGAATATGGCTACAATTCTTCCTATCACATGTCCATCAGAATGTCACATTTCATGGCACTCTATGGCTACGAGGCCCCAAGCTTTGCTGATTTGATGTTTGGCGATAGCAAAGTCCGTCAAGCAAAGGATATGGTGCAACAATGTTAGGATATTTTGAATGATTTGAAGAATAACCTCTAGATTGCACAGAATTAGCAGAAGTTGTATGCTGACCAGTAGCGTGTTGAGCGCTCATTCAAGGTTGGAGACATGGTCTACTTTAGACTTCAGCCCTTCAAACAGTCTACTCTCAAGAAGAGTAGACCAGAGAAACTCAAACCACATTTCTATGGGCCATTCAGAGTCATCAAGAGAGGTGGTGCAGTGGCTTATGAGTTGGAGCTACCAACGAGTAGCAAAGTTCATAATGTCTTCCACGTGTCTCACCTCAAGAAGGCACTTGGACACAATGTTGTGGTCTCTTCAAATTTACCTCCCTAGGATGAGGAAGGATAGTTGGTGTTGATTCCGGAGGAGATCCTTGACTTCAAAGAACACTCTTTGAAGAGAAGGACAATCAAAGAGTATTTGGTGAAGTGGAAGAATTTGCCTCTAGAGGATGCTACTTGGGAGAATAAGGAGATTCTGCAACATCCAGACTTGCGGTTGCTTGAGCACAAGCAATCTTGGGGAGGGCGGACTATAATGTCCCCTTCTCAACAATAATCAACTTAGTTGACTGTTAGCCTATCTCGGGGACCCATAGCTAGTCGGAAGCAAAAATTACGGTTTCCTACCTCTGGGAGGATGTTTCAGCATTTTCGATGGCTTGCATGTTGGTGTAATGTCCCCTTCTCAGTGAGGAATAAGCAATGGTCCATTGCCCTATTTCGGAGACCCGTAGGCTAATTAGAATGGAGAATTAGGGTTTCCTATTTTTGTGGAGTTCTACACGAGCCATTTGAGGACTGTCCGGTGGGAATTCTAAATTTATGTTTGTGGATTCCTTTTGATTTTTTTGAGAACTTCGTAGTGGTATGACAAGCAATCCATTCAAGGGAGTTTGTAGAACTTACTATTTTCAGTAAGTTGGTGCCAGTTGTTAGGGTTTTGAGATTATTCTGAGTTCTCTGAGCTTCCTCTCACGGTTCGGAAATCAGGTTGTTTGGAGTTGTTTTCGGGACTTACTATTTTTAGTAAGTGTCATTTCAAGCGGTTCTATTTTTAACAAGGCAGTTCAGAACTCCAGTTTAGTCCAGTTGTTGGTTCGGCACTTCAATCCTCAATCTAGTTGGTATCAATTAGTATTTGGCTTGCAAAATGATTTATTAAATATTAACATTGCATTCTAAAGTTAATATTTAATTATTTGGATGACTTTGGGAAGCTAATATTTAATGGTTATTTGGACGACTTTGGAGATATAAGGCATGTTTTATTTAAATGATTTTTATTGCTCTCCTAAGTTGGGTACCTTAATGAAATAATTCTTTAAGTCGTCAAGTGTGGTCCTTGCAAAATGGCAAACTTGTCTAGATGGTACGAACTTCTCCTTGGGCACCCATGTGGTGAAATAAAATGGAAATGCAATGCCATTTTGAAATGAGATGAAATGTAATTTGATTTGGGAGAATTCGGGAGTAGTTGAATTTGAATTTGGTGGAGCAAATGTTATAAATAAGAGCCTTGGGCTCTCATTTTGGGTATCTTGAGAATTTACATCGTTATGCTGTCGGAATAGTTAGTGACTGAACTTCGAAGTTGGAAGAGCTTCCTAGTTGCTTCAGTTTGTACTTGAGACAAAGTACCTAGCTGGATAGATGATTTTTCGCTGACGTTTTTGAAGTGTTTGATTCAGTTTCAGTGTGTTTTCGGAGTTTCTTTGTTGCTGCTGTGATTTTGGTGTTGCTAGACGTGGTGGCTGAAGCAATCTTTTGTTCATATCTCCTTGCCTATTGATCATATCATTCTGGGTATTGGCTCTATCCATTCGTACTCCTTGGGCGATAAGGTTCACCAATTTTTAGTTGCATATCGAAGTTTACAGCTTGGTTGTACCTTTTGGGAGGTGCCTCGGTTTGTGTGCATGACATTTGAGGCTTCCAAGTTGCAGGTTTGAGGTTTGGGATTGGTCGCCTATGTTTTATATTTCATTTGTCTTTGATTTGGTGTGATTCTGTGTTAATTTGAGTGAGTTGTGAGCTTTTTGGTGTTGCTGGGTGTGGCTAGTTCTGCATGTTATTGGTTTTCAGATTCAGAACAGCAAGTTGTGTTTATTGTTGTGTGATTTTGACAATGGATTGCTTGAGATCAGTATTAAGCTTCTTATCTAATCTCATATCTCTATTTTGTAAGATTGTTTCAGTAGTACTGATCAATCATTCTTGTTGCATCTTACTTGTAATTCCCACTATGCAAGTGGAAGAGGATGGCTTGGCTGCCTTCTATGTTTGTAATCAGGAAATGATGTAAGTCCTCCCACTAAAATACTGTGGTAGAATTGTTTTGTTGTAATAAGTCCTCCCACTGAAATACTGCAATTGAGTTGATTTTGTTGTGTTAAGTCCTCCCGCTAAAATACTGCGGTAGAGTTGATTTTGTTGTGTTGAGTCCTCCAACTGAAATACTTCGGTTGAGTTGATTTTGTTTGTAATGAGTCCTCCCGTTGAAATACTACGGTAGAGTTGATTTGTTTTGTGTGTTGGATTTTTCTCCTTGGCTGGTTTACCGCCAAGTCTTCTAGTTTTCTATCCCGCTGAAAAGTGGAAGGGGCTGGCTTGCCGCTCAAATTGTAATCAATTTCAGTTTTTCAAACTCCTAACAATCCCCTCAGCACTGTATGCTCTCACCCTCCCAAGTTGGGCTCTCAGTGATCAGAAAGTGGAGGGCTACTTCAGTAGCATTTGGTTTTCATTTCCTAACATTAAGGAGTGTTTTGTTGAATGTTACTTTGTGAAAAACAAAAAAAATTAAGGGGAATATTACAAGTTTGTCAGTTTTGGTTCTAGATTCCTTCTGGGTTTCGAAAAGCTTCGCAATGATGGTACATGCATAACAAGTAGCGAAGTTTGACAAACTTACTATTTTTAGTAAGTGGAGGCAAAGGCAGCATATTTCTCTGGGCTTTTCAAGGTTTTCTAAGAGCTTCGCGATGGTATAATAGCAAATCAATCTGAAGACTTTTTCCGGACTTACTATTTTTAGTAAGTTGCGACAGCTGCTCAGAATGTGGTTAAAATCACTTCGGAAACACTTACTATTTTTAGCAGTATGCTATTTATAGTAAGTACTATTTATGGCATTGCTATTTTTGTCAGGGGTTTTGCAACTCAGTTCAGTGGCTAGTTATGGCAGTTTTGTTTTTGGTAGGTTTCTGTGTTCGAGCTCAAATGATTATTTTTGCATTGGACTTGAGTACCTTGGCCTCAGTTCAAATGTGGCAGTTGTCAATAATTGAAGAAGGTATATTTTATTGATTAAGGCTTACATTTATTTTATCTAGACTTGGACGACATGGAAAGGGAAAATATTATTTTTTTATCCTAAGTCTATTTGGGTGATATAATTGACCCTCATATTGGGACGCCAAAATGCAATTTCATCAATATTATTTTATAAGCCTTATGTTTATCAAAAAGTGCGACTAAGGATTGATAGGAGTTGGGCGCCATATGCCAAGGAGGTGAAATGAAGAACAATGTGAATTTGGGCGCCATTTGAGTTCAATTTGAATTTGAATTTGGTCTGCTGAGAAGTTATAAATAAAGGCCTTGGGCTTTATTTTGGTATCCATGAATATTATAATGAAGTGTTGCCGAAATGCCATTTGAATGCTTCGAGGAATGCTTACCTCCTAGATTGAATGCTTAGCTTCTCGCTTGAAAGATAGCGACTAGTTGAGACTGTGGGATTGTTCTTCACTCGGAAGAATAGATGGAATTCATTGCAAAGTTTGTGTTCGAAGTTTCCTGATTTTGGAGTGTTGGGTGTGAGTTGCAGGTTGCTGGTTTTCAGTGTGTTGTAGGTGTGTTTTGCTCATAAGTCTCTGTGTGGTCATTTGCTGGTTTTGGGTATTGGCTTGTTATTTCTCTATGCTCTAGGCGATCATTCCTGTAAATTTTTAGTGTATATCTTGGAGTCATTAATTTTATAATGCAAATCGAATTTCTGCTCTAGCCATACCATTCCGAAGCTGCCTTGGGATGCATGCAAAATAGTTTTGGGTTTGTTTGTTATATTTTGTTAGTTCTAGCTTAATCGCCTATCTCTTAGCTTTCATTTGCATCTGATTTGGGGTCATTTCGTTGAGTGTGGGCACAGTTGTGAGCATGTTTGTGAGTTTTGTTGTTGTTGGTCTGCGTATTTCCAGCTTCTTGTTTGCATATTAGATTTTGAAGATTGATAGTGAGAAGTGTGTTTTTTTGGAGTAATTAGACTTTGGTGGTTTTGGAGTGCATATCTTATTATTTGCAGCGATGGACAATGATGTTCTTATTCTAAAATCTCATGCTATATATTGTAAAGCTGATTAGTAGTACTAACAACTATTTCTTTCTGGATTGTAACACTTGACCCACTGAATAAGTGGAAGAGGATGGCTTTGCCGCCTATCTTATCTTATTGTAATAGTGTCCTCCTGCTAAATAAGCGGTTGAGTAGGTTGTAATTTTCATTTTCAGTCCTCCCACTGAACAAGTGGTCGAGTGATTGTGTTTATTAAAGTTTCTTGGATTTTATAATTGGCTGCTCATATTGCCATACTGTTGTTGAAATCTCTATCACTCATTGGATAAGCGGAAGAGATTGGCTTGCCGCTCAGCATTGTAATTTCTAGTTGATTTTTGAAGCTAACGATCTCCTAGTCACTGTATGCTCTCACCTTCCCACACTGGGCTCTTAGTGATTAGAAAGTGGAAGGGTTACTTTCAGCAGTGTTTTGATTATCATTTTCTAACCCTGACGAGTGTTTGTGGTGTTTAAGAACTGAAAATTTTGAAAAATAAAAGGGGATATTTCAAAGGACAAAAAAATTATAAAAAGCCAGAATAAGCAAACCCTAGTCACACAATTCTCAAAACTTGTCGTTGGTAAACAAGTACTCTTGTTGCAAATAAAAAGACCACCCAAAAAGAAAGACACCACTGTGAAAAAGAGAGTCGACGTGATCTTCCTCAGACCCGTCATGATGTTCACTAGACTCGTCACAAAACCTTTTCATGTCTACAAAGGACTTCCATAGCGGAATATAGAGATCACGATCACAAAAGTCATCGTGATCACAAAAGTTGTTGTGCAGAGAAGAGGCAAAAAAATAGAGTCACTGTGTGCAGGAAACTTCATAAAAACCTAATTGTTTTACAACAACACAAAAATCCTACGATTTCGAACGGAAAGCCCAGGAAAAATCATGCAGAAAAGACTGACAAAAATCCACCTTCAGATTTGCAATTTAAAAAATAATAGGGTGGAAAACCCTCAAATTTTTTTCAAATGCCCATGAAAATTATTATTATTTTTTTCCGCCTTGCAAAGAGAAACTCAAGATAGCAGATTTTCCACATAAAAAAACTTAATTATTTTTTCACGAATTACTGAAAAAAATTTGTAGAGGCTTCGAATGTCTCAGACCTAACTCTCAAACATAGCAAACTAGGGCGCACATCCTTCAGAAGTTGCGAACGGAAAAAAATAAAATCCACACGGGCTGCACAAAAAAATACAGTTAGGAGCAGCACACGAAAAACCCTTGCCCAAGAGCAAGCAAAAAAATTTCGAAAATTCACATGTGATTGCGAATTACTGAACCCTCCCAAAATCCTAGGCCTCCTATGAGGGAGTCAAACCTAGACCGTTTTTGATACCATATTACAATGGTAATTGTATTAAAGCTGATATTTGCAATAGAGACGAAAGGCTCTATTTATAACAAATTATAAGACATGAAACAATTGTGAACTGAAGCCAAAATTACAAACTAACTAAGATGACCATTAAAGAAACATTAAATTATTTTAATAGAGTTATATATTTATTGTCTTCAAAAAAAAGATTATTAATGCTTCACAATACAATAGTATAAAAAAGTAATTACTATTGATTTGGCAATATGTTAACTTTAAGAGATTTTCTGCAATCATTATGACATGTGGAAATTGAGCATGAAGAGATCATGCTTTATTTTCCTTCTATTCGTGTAGTTTTTATTTTCCCTATGATGGTAGTTATTGTTCTGTTTGCACGAAAGCATACATAACTTGGTCAATCAAGCATTATACTCGCTACTCTTTCGTAGTGTAAGTTGTTACTTCATTTTCTTAGTCATTAAATGCACGAAGAAGCAAATTCAAACCTAATGTTGTATATTATTGTAAGCAAGTGGCAAGATATTACACATTCTTACTAGGCTGCAATTTTTCTTTCTTCTACATGGCAGGCCATTACATTGGCCCTTGCACCTTTTGTTGTTGTTTGACATCTTCCTTGGTTTTTAATCCCTTGCTGCAATGAAACAGGGAAATGTCCTTTGGTCACATGGCAGTAAACACTTAGCCTTAATAATTTTTTTATTGCTACTCTTTATTGATCCAACTATTATTCATGCGTAGTGTTGTCATTTTTATGACATCCTTGGTCCATCAATGAGAGCCGATCAGAGATGTTCTATGGACCAACGCTGCCCCAGTTGATCAAGGAATGAACCAATGGAAGCATGAAGTGTTAAGTGTTGTCTTGTTGGGAGGAAGGTTCTCACGAACCCATCCCAAGTTTCCCAATTCTTCCCAAACCCAAAAACCCAAGTTTCCTAGTTTTTCCCAAACACGGAAACCCAAGTTTCCCAATTCCTCCCAAATCCGGAAACCCAGGTTCCCAATTCTTCCCAAAGTCGGAAACCTAGGTTTCCAACTTTCGACTTTCGACACTTCCAGATGGCGTGATCAACACTCAAAGCTCTTAATGCTCCACCAACTCTTGCGACTTGTACACTTTCATTCATGGAGCTACAGGGGCGCATTTAATATTTTTGCAAGATTGCCATCAAGTGGAGTCCTAGGCCATGCTTTTTAATGGTTACTTGATGGCCTTCATGGTGGGCCTGCATGCTCTGACTTTGGAATGTCAGGCAATCCACCTTCTAGAAGTACTTATCTTCTAGGATTGCCTTGTCAAGGTATGGCTGGGATGCTTGCATGTACACCATGGAAGGTTGTGCACTTCCCTGCCTTCCTTGACTGACATTCCTCTATGCACGCCAGGGTCAAGGTTTCCTTTCCTTGACCATTGGTCTCTCTTCTACAATCAGTTTTCTATATATAGGCTTTTAAGCCTCATTGTAAAGGATTCTCTCCCTGTTGGATTGAGCTATTATTTGCTCTTTCATTTCTCTTGAAGACTGGTATATTTCTTGCATTTCTGCAACTGTAAAGCCATTGGCCTTAGAATGAATTGAAATTATCATTCTTGTCTTTCTTCAACTTATGGCACGCTGTGTATGTTTTCTTACCTTCATCATAGGTGTATGTTTTGTGGTTTTTCTCTCACATATATACTGCGCTAACTTGTTTTCTAAGTGTGACTTGTGGGAAATCTTCTCCCCTTTGAAATTCAACAAATTCTAACCTCCATACATGCATTTGGAGTCATTCATGCAACTGAAGTTCGTGCATCTCCTGGGTATTTCGATTGATTGTTTGTGTCATTTCTGGGTGGGAAAAGAAATCTCTTATCTTGGTGCATCACCTCCTTCCATTTTAGCATTTAGCAAGTTGTTAGGATCAGAGTTCCGTGACTCGCGGCAAGTCACGAGAGTCAGCGGGCTGGGTGACCCCTACCGGGTCACGGTGACCCTGACCCGTGCTCGGACGGGTCAGGGGGCATGACTCGCCTGACTCGCTGAGTCCGAGGGTCGTGACCCGGCCGGCGTCACTTAAAAAAGTGCAGTCAAAAGTATATATTTTCATTCCATTGGAGGCATTTTGTTGTTTATTTTGCATTAGGCATTGCCCTAATTGGAGCACTCACTTGAGAGGAGCAATTTGGCGTTTTAGAAGGCGATTTCTTCATTGTCTAGGTTTTTCTTTAACCCTATTTCGTAACAGCGCTTGGGGCAAATCTGAGCACCACATTTGGAGCAGCATTCTTGGTGGTTTGTGTTCACTTAGCATTAGGGTGACATTTCTAGTGTTGCCTCCTCTTCTTATCCTCTTAGTATTATCCACTCTTCTTATCCTAATGGCGTTAGGGTGACATTTCAAGGGTTTTCTTATTTTGCCGAGTCCGAGCCGAGTTTGCCTTGCCGAGTTAGAGCCGAGTCCGAGTTTGGGAACTTTGGTTAGGATAGGTTTAGAAATAGAATTTATAGTGTTGAGTTGGTTCAACACCTACACTTGGATTGAGAAAGAAGTCGACCTTCTTTGTAGATTCAATCCCCTCGCCCAAGGCCCCACACTTCGGAGTTGGTTCCATGTTTCACAAGGTTGCTGAGTTGATAGCTCAGCAAGGGTGCAAACTTTTGTTACAACAGATAGATACATGTTTGGCTGCATGTTTGGGTATTTACATGATGGATAGATATGACAGTACAATGATTTGGGATCCTGGTATTGACATGTGTGGTGCACTTCTTCAGTGGATCCATGATGAGTTGCTTCACTTGGGGTTTACAGATGTTTATATCAGAGTCGCGTAGTAGTTTGATGGAGCAATGTTTCTCATATTAGTATGGGATCCAAGAAGGTGCAGATTGCTCGAGGACAAGCAATCTCCAAGAAGGGAGCACTGTAATGTCCCCAATTTTTAGGACATCATCCAAATGCACAGTTTCACTTGTTAACCCACCTCCGCAGGTGAATTTAGTGGTTAGGAGGTGATGGAGTGTGCAAGGAGGCCCCATACTTAGTCATTTATTTGGCCTCGACAAGTTTATAAGGTGTAAACTTTATAATATTACATTATAAGTCACTTTTTCTAAAACTGGAAATATTTTATGAAGTCACTATATGAGGAGGGTGAACCAATGCGAATTTTATATTATAAAGTTACTTCTACCTTAAGTGGTAATAATACATTAAAGTGACTTTATATAAGATGTTTATAAAGTAACTTTTTTAATAAAAGTTAATGGAGAATTATAAGTTGTCCCTTTGAGCGCTTTTTTCTAGACAACATGGGAAATAAACTTTAATATATAAATGGCCCATGTCTTGACAAATTGGACTCATAAGGTGGACGACTAAGTGGAGGAATATTCCTTGTGGAATCTTAGCATCTCGCAACCCTAAGTTGGGCATGAGGCTTTGGGAAAGAAAAGGAGAATTCACGTTAAGATTTGGGCATTATTGTTATTCACTTTTTGGAGATTACTTTTCATCAGGAGGTCTGCAATGTGGTTGACAAAGATTTGAGAGCAGATTGGAGATGAAAACCTCCATCTTTGGTGACAGGATGTCGCCCCTTTCATTAATTCAACATTTGGACATTTCATTTCAAGCCATTGGGGGACAAAAACCAGAAGTTTGTAGGTTTAGACAACAATTATAGGGCTTTTATATGAGATCTGATCATATTTGGATGATCTTACCAGCAATTCAGACATTATTCCAGCAGATCGTACCATTCCCAGTTGAGCCATGCATCGACTTCTTGCCTGGAGTTTGTAGAAAATAATTACAAGGGTTTTAACTCAGCCAATTGCACTAAAATTCATTGTTGAAAATTAGGATCAGCAAAAAAGAAGTTAATTTGGAGAAATAAGGTCATATGTGATCAACATATTCAATAATACAGGGAAATTCATCATTCTTGGAAGGCCATGCCTGACAAAGAGTTAGAATTCCATCTGGGTCTGCATATTTATACATCAATTGTTTTCAGTAATTCATTCTAAGGTCAATAAAGTCAATTGGAGTTGTCAGCACATTTAGGAAGCTCCTATTTCATCATATATTGAATTTCAGTCAAATAAGGAGGCTCAACAAGGCAAACTTTGGATACCTGGTATGCTATTTGAGCCCTGTGTGAAATAAATTAGTTATTATTTGTCATTGTGTTTGCAGCAATAAAGAAATCATAATTCTGAATTCAATTTTCAGTCTTAGATTAGTTGTATTTTGCATACCTCTTTCATTGTGCAACATTCAAAAGTCAATAACATGCAAGGAAAAATTCAAAACTTGTCAAAAACCAAAAAAAAATATCACTGGTCAAAGAATTCAGCTGAACAAAACAATCAGATTTGTGCCAATTCCTAGTTGGCATCTTTCATACCCACCCTTTCTCAACCTTCTTTGCAGCCTAACCAGCTCCGAAGTGATGAGAAGGTGGAAATTACAAACTTGAAAAACATGTTGCTAAACCCAAGAGAGCAACTAGATGATATAAAGAGGCAACAAGCGTTTGACTTGCAGTAGGAGGAGTTGACCTATCAAGCCTATCTTCATGAGCAACAACAGATGCAACAAATGGAAGCCCAAAGACAACAACATGAGGAGTTTCTTGCAAGGCAGCTTGCCTCTGCTAGGAAGGAAGAATTTAAGCAACTAGCAGCCATAGAGATGCGGCTTATACATGAGGAGGTTTCTGTCCTTAAGGCTCCTAAGTTTGAAATCCCAAGCTTTAGGCAAGGGAGATCTCCCAAGCCTTCAATTAAACCCCCTTTGGTACATCTCTTATCTTGGTGCATCACCTGCTTTCATTTCAGCATTTCCTTCTTCCCTTTTCTTCTGCAAGTTGTTAGGATAGGTCTAGAAGTAGAATTTGGAGTGTTGAGTTGGTTAAACACCTGCACTTGGATTGAGAAGGAAGTCGGCCTTCTCCAGAGATTCAACCCCCTTGCGCAAGGTCCCACACTTTGGGGTTGTTTCCATGTTTCACAAGGTTGCTGAGTTGATGGCTCAGCAAGGGTGCAAACTTTTGTTACAACAGGTAGATACATGTTTGGTTGCATGATTCTTCTATGGTTATTCATTCATTCTTGTTGTAGCTGTTTTCTCTTCTTGTTGGCAACAAGAGCTAGCAATTTTCTTGGCTGGAACATCAAGTTATTAATATTGCTTTATGAGGGAGAAACGAATAACTCCCCGTTGGCGATTTTGGTAAATGGCAAAGATTTCTTTTCTCATAGATGCCATTACTATAGCAAACAGGGAGAATAGAGGTGATAGTGGAAATGAACTCATAAAATCAAGTCTATTGGATATGCAAATATAACACTTCAATCCAAAAAAAGAGTTTTCAACTAGTTTAGCAAATCGGGAGAACAAAGATAATACTTAATAGGATTGGGTTTGTTAGATATGCAAAAACACCATCTAGAACTGAAAATAAATTCTCAATTGATGTAGGTGGAAAAATAATGACAAAAAGAAGGGGAAAGTATTGCTTTACACATAAATTATTTTAAGTCCTTAATTATTAGCTTGGGAATAGGGGTAAGAATAGAAAACGCTAATCCTATGAAAATTTTATTAGAGCGCATACCTCAAGATACGATAATGAGGAGTTTAACCTTAGAAATTAGAATCCCAAACCTTTGATAAGGTAACAACTTTTGTTGAAAGGGAGCAAAGCATAAAAACTGTTGGATAATGTACAAGTGATGCACAATATTTCTATTTTGGAAGTCGTAAAATAAGAAGCAAGAAACCCAGCAATAAAGAAACAAATGGAATTGTGTTTAATTGTCTTGGCGGTTGGATGTTAATTGCAGAATAGGTCCTACAGGCTGACACTAACATTCCATTTTGTTTGACCTATTGTGCTGAGCAATTAATTGTTGTTCTATTTATGTTGTACCCCTACAAAAAAAATTGTAGTAATTTTGTTCCTTTAAAATCCTTTGCTTGTCAAATTCAGATCATTATAATTGCCCATCTACAGGATGATTTACAGATTGTAGATGATTTACATAGATCTATCAAAGTAAGGACATCATTTTTAATGTGAAGTAAAAGATTCTTGATGATCATTGGTCACTTATAATGAAATGAGAAATTTCTTATTTTATTATTAAATTATTAGTGTCTTAATTTTTATAATTTGTAAACTATTCACTTTTCATAATAATATTCACTCATTATCATTCGAGTTTTATTTTTTATTGAATTTTCTTTTAACATACATTTTTGTCTTTTATCTCACCTGTGGTGTAGCTCATTAAATATGTTGTTACTTCTATAGAATTGAAGAGATTTAAAAGACATTGGACAACAAGCTAGGGTAGATGAATCAAGAAAATCATAGCAAGGATCTTAATTTGGAGTTATATGAGGGGCATATTGGGCCCATTTTGATGTAATGGTGGAACACTAGGAACACCTTGATTCATATACCACCTACACTTTAAATTTCAAATTCTATGCAACAAGATTGGTGATAGTGCTTCGTTTCTAATGATTACGAGAAGAAAGAATGGATTGTGGAAGCCCTTTGAAATATGTATAACAATGAGTCAAGTCAATTTCAAATATAGTAGCTTTCCTTTGTCAATCTTTGGGGTGTAACATTTAGAAAATTTGTGGCAAGGTTAGATAGGGCTACATTAGCTCAAACCAGCCCTATTCGATGTTAGGCAAGGCATTGAAAAGAATACTCAACTTGGCATTTGCCTCCTTACACAGATTGCCAATTCCGTAGAGAGGAGATGGTCCACATATAGCTCCATTTAGACAATCAAGTGGAATAGGCTTACCTCTTGATGAGTAGTTGGTGGTCATGCATGGTACCTTGCAGCTTCAAGATGGATAGACTTCTTAATATTGACAAATTCTTGACTATTGAGAGACTCCAACCATACGATGTGATGTTGATCCTTTTATCCTTTTCATTTTGTTGTATGTACAAATTGATAATGAAAACTCAAATGATTAGACATTGAAATGTTGTTAATTTTTGTATTGTTTTGTGTGAATTGTCAATTCATCTCTAATGTATTACATAATTATATAATGAATATGGTGAATGCTTTATCATATGAAAATTTATGATTTTCTACAATTTTTTTTTTTCCCTAATTTTTAATTGTCATACCCTAAAAATGGCCTCCCAAAAATACATCCTGGCATCCCCTTCCAAAAACTTAGTGAAACATAGTATAATAAGTTTGCTTTGCATGCAAACAACTTATTGTTAGTGTAAGAGTTATAATTATTATTTTAAACTATTTTTGACACAATTCTTTTGTAAATAATATAAATAAATAAACTATTTTTGACAATTCTTTTGTAAATATTATAAATAAATAATCTTAACAGTTAGATCATTATTCAATATCATTCATTCAATAGAATTTAATATGCTTATTTTACTACTCAAATTACTATTGAAGAGTTCTCTATCCTTATGTATCAATAAGAGCTCTTGTGTAATGTCCCCATTCAGCATTTACCTTGTTTTAGCCCTGAAACAACAATTCTAACTTAAAGTGAGAATTGTAATATATTTATAAATATAATTTTACCAAATGTAGGAACATTTCAATATAATGTTTAATTTAAAATTCTAAGAATAGATCCAAGGGTAAAAACTAAAAAACTTATCTCTGATTTGTAAATAGATTTTGCTCATCCTAAATCTCCCATCAAACGGATTACTATCTCTCTACAATTCTGCTATAAAACTTCTTACAAATCTTCATATATTCATTTTTATCAACCTACTCATGTTCCTTTCATATATCTTTTGTTTTGTCTATGTATCTTCCCTTCCCTTGTATTGGTTTGTATTAACAGAACTTTAATGAGTTGTAAATAAAACAGATCATTGCTTTCCTCCTTTCTCTACCACTGCCATAAACTTGTTACCATGTTTTATACTTATTTTTTCTGATGAAATCGCAACCTTCTTATCTAACACCCACTGTCTTCTTATTTAACACAGTCACTGTATTGCTGTTGGTTCTCTCTTGCAACCATTACCAATAAATTCCCCGTACCCAGGAAACAATGATCTTGATTCAGACTTTAATTCAGATCTTTAATTTCAATTATCACTTATCCTCTGCCCCCCAAATGAAGTGGGAAAGTTCTTATTTTTATATCGCCCAAACTAAAAGGTGGCATTCTTTGGCAATAAGAAGACACTTCTATTCATTATCGAACCATTTCATAGCGCCTATTAATCATATGCTAACTGTTGTATATGGAACTGTTTGTCATATATGATCGAACCAAATTATTATTATTATGATTATTAATTGGATATTAATCCTATTACTGATTGTCCATTATTGATAGCTTGTGATTACATTGAGGATATAAGTGCTGATCATTACAACTTAATGTTATAATATCGATTAGTTGAAAGAGATGAAAATCAGTAGTTAAAAATTAAAACTTAATTTGTATTAGTTTTGATTACATGAATATCACTGTTTCTTGTGAGGGGACAATCTCTGACAACAACAGTTTATTTATATTTGATTAAATAATCAACTTTATTTATTGATTAGGATGAGTGCTATTCTATTATATATTGTCGTTTATTGAATATTTGTTTTTGTGAGCTTATTTATTATTATATTTGTTTTCTAATTACTTTATTATTTTGTCAATAATATAATATTGTAAAATTCATATTATTATTTGATAAATATGAAATTAATATTAATATTTAATAAATATAAATTATACATTAAATCTTGTTTACTATTATAATTAAGATTTTATTTAGTTCATTCTATTTTTATATATATATATATATATATATATATATATTATTGTTTAGATGGGGACATCACATCTTGTTCGGACTTTGAACATTGTAAAATCAAGAAAAAAGTTCCATGTGAAGTTAGCAAAAGTTGTAATATCCCCTTCCCAACAGTGATCAATTCAGTTGGCCGTTAGCCTATTCCGGAGGCTCGTAGGCTAGTCGGGAGCAGTTTTTAGGGTTCCCTATTTTCTTGAAGGATGCTTTGGCAGTTTTGGTGGCTTGCATATTGGAATTTTACAGTTTTGAATCTAGATTCCTTCTGGGTTTTCAGAGAGCTTCGCGATGGTGTGACTTTTCCGAACTTACTATTTTGAGTAAGTTGCGATGACTGCTCAAAATGTGGTTAAAATGCGTTTGGACACACTTACCAGTTTTAGCAATGCTATTTTTAGCAAGGATTCAGTAGGTCAGTTCAAATGGCTATTTCTAAGAGGTCAGTTTGAGCAAATAGTCTTCCAACATTCTTGGAGTTATTTTTGGCAGTTCAGAGCTTATGTTGGGTGCTTCATTATTGAGGTAAAATGTTTTATAAAGTGAAATAATATTTAAAACATGATGGATGCCTAAGGAGGAATAAGTTGATTTTATAATATAATGCACTTTATTACCTTTGGACCCTACATTATACTTTATTGATATTGTTATAAAGTATATTTGTCTCTTTGTGAAGGTTGATTTGGGGAAAAGGAGAAATGAAATGTAAATTTCAAAATAATGTGAAGTGAATGTGCATTTGGGTTTGGCATCCATTGGGAGGGAATGTGAATTTGAATTTGGAGACACAAAGGCTATAAATAAGAGTGTTGGGCTCTTGTTTTGATCATCCATGAATATTTTGTAACGAAGTGTTGCCAAAATTGAGATTGAGTTGCTTCAAGGAATGCATACCTCCTAGCTTGTTCTTGGCTTCTTGCTTGAGAGATAGAAACTAGTTGAGATTATGAGGTTGTTCTTTACTCTGAAGAACAGATGGAGATCATTGCAAATGTGTCTTTTGATGTTTTCTGATGTTTGGTGGGGTGTTTGTGAGTTTCCAGGTTGTTTGTTTACTGTGGAGCTGAAGGTGATTTTCAATCATAAGTTCAAGCGGGATTTTTTGTTGCTTCTAGGCAATCTCTCATTCTTTTCCTATGGTCTAGGCGCCCCTTCCTGTTGATTTTTAGGTTCTAATTCGCAAATTTGAATTTTATATTGAAAATTGCCCCTTCCTCCCAGGTCGTAGCATCCCTGTGGCTGTCTTGGGAAGAGTGCATTGATTGTTAGATCAGATTTGCAGCTGGGTTTGGATCTTGTCTTGGTCGCCTCATCTCTAGGCTTCATTAGCATTTTATTCCAATTCAATCTGTTGTGTTTTGGAGGAGATAGGAGCATTATGGTGTGTCTTGTGTTGCTGGTCTGTATTTTCAATCTGCTGGTTAAGTGTATCAAAATTTAGCGTTTGGAATTTTGGGGTTGTTTCCTTGGTTGTGAGCCTCTTGAAATATGAGAAAAAACATTGGATATCATTTGCAGTTGTTGGACAACAATTATTACTTGAATGCTGATTAGTAGTACTAACAGCAAACTTCATTCTGATTAGTTCCTTATTACCCACTGCATAAGTGGAAGAGGCTGGTTTACCGCCTAGCTTAGTCATTTTATCTTTCCAGCATTTTGGTTATCAGCTAATAATTTATTGCTCCCACTACGTAAGTGGTTAAGCCTTGCTTTTGAGTTTGTAATCCTCCCACTGAATAAGTGGAAGTGCTAGGTTATACTACCAAGTTGTTTAATTTTCAGTATTTTCTTATCCTGCTATAAAAGTGGAAGTGGTTGGTCTAACCGCCAACATGTAATGTTTTTCAATGTTTCATCTTTGCTAACACTAATGAGTGAAATTGTTGTGCTGAACTTGGGAAAAAACTAAGGGGGTCATTTCAAAAGTAAATTTACATTTAAAAAAGAAAAAAATTCAGACATGGTAAATGGTAAAATTCTAAGCTTACACGTTTTATTGCTCTAATTGCTCTCATAAATAAGGAGAATAAGATGTCAGAAACTGGATCTATACGATTCACAAATATACCATTTAGATCTTTAAATTATATCCTAATGAGATTTAAATAAAAAACATGGTGCTGCTCCTAAAATAGTATGTCATATTTCATAATGGAATATTCTCTTAGATGAAGTTATAATAGTTTTTTATGCACGCAATTTTTTATAATTAAAATTTGTTATCATATATTTATTCTGTTTTATCTCTATGTACTATATGAATTCATTTATTTGTTTCTTTACAATATCATTTTGTTGGTGCCAAGTTTTTCCTAATTTAACTTCATGTAATTGAATTTCATTTATACTATTATCAGTCCATATCAATACCAAGTAAATATAATGCTACCGTGACTAGTATATCTATGCAACTTATATTTAAAGTTATTCATGTGATTTTTATTTAACTATTTTTTTAATATAACCTTCAAAAAAGTTCATTTAAAATTAGGATTACATAATTTTGTATGATTTTTTTTTTGATATAACAATTTCTCTAGCCAAAAATAATGAAAAAATGTTAAAGATATGCCTGTATTTTCTCCTACATTTTATTCTCAGATCACATCGACAACTAAAAGGCATGGTTCAAAGGCCAGATTAATGAATAGTTTCATAGGATACCTTGTCTCATGATTTAACTAAATAGTAGATATGAATTTATTATTTATTGAAAACATTTCTTTAAACATAACTTGTTATAGCTTAATCCTATTTCATGGCTCTATCTCTAAATTCATTTTTAGCCCAACTTTTAAAGGCGGTCTTAGGTTTTATAGAGTATTTCTTATTAAAGATAGGCTTGTAACTTCCTATTATCATTTACCATATCACAGATATGCATATAAAATTATATCCATTAAGGAAAAAAGGAAAGAAGTGGAAACAAAAAGCAATGGCAAAAGGATCGAGATTGAAAGACTTACATCGTTCATATGGCCCCTTGAGTGTAATATTTAGCCATTCATGTGGCCCAAAGAAATCGTCATCATGAATTTTCCATTCAGCAAATAACTGTCGTATTCGTTGAATCTCACTGTCATTGAATGTATATACTCCTGGAATCTTAGGTGGGAAGAACTTCAGGTTCATCGCCAATCTTGGACCCGGTTCCCAGATATAATTAATTATGGCAAATTGATATAAACTTAAATTCAATCCAGATGTCATGTACACCTTAAATCTTTTGAAATAAGCGGGGAACCGAGAGAAACTAGGACTCTTTAAACGCATTCCGACTTCAAAGGGGGCCACACAGAAAGAATCAGCTTCTTGAATATACTCATAATAGGGAGCTGTAGAGCCATTCGGAGAGCATGCACTAACACTGTTCATAGTGTTTCTATCAGTGTCTTCAGTTCTGTTTTGAGTACCACAGAAACTAGCTCTTATAGTATTTTGGCTGCAAACAGGGTTACCCCCCAACCTAGCATTTAACCAAGTTGAGAAGACATCAGGAAACAGGAACAAATAAAACCAAAGTTTCAATATATAATCAGCGTTAATTCTTCAGTTATTTACTAGAAATTAGTGTCGTAAACTAGATTAATTGATAATATGTTTTGATACAATGGACATAATGCAGTGCTAAAATACATTTGCATTGTCTCCAATATAACAAATGTAGCTTATATATTGTGTAAGAATTCAGATAATTTGTCATTTCTAACAGCATCCACATATATTTGATTTTCCTTTGATCGTGGCAATTGCACAAACAACTATGGATATAGAGAAGAAACAAACCGATACCAATTTTAGGAATTTATTACCAAGCCAAGTAATTGATTTAACATATAAGAAAATGAACAAAAGACAAACAAAACATAAATGATAAATAACTATGAAAATTTATTTTACCACATGGTGATATTTGGACTTGTTACAATTGTAGAAGCATTTACATTGGTAAGGTTATTGTTTTGGAAATCGCTGCAAAATATACAATGAGAGTGATTAGTAATTCAATGTTGTTCCTATATGTAAAGAAAACCTTTAAAAAAAAGACGTTAACAAAAGAAAATATCAGTAAATAAAATTGTCATGTATTGAAAAGAACTTTTACATCAATAAAATAATCAAATACAAATATCTAAAAAATGATAGCATCTTAGGGACAACATACAGTAGCAGTGTTGTATTAGGACCAAAGATTACATTCGACCCAATGCCATCTGGTACAGCACCACTGAGCTTATTGTTATTAAGTGATCTGCAGCGGGCAAAAGAAAGTAGTTTTAATTCATATTTCAATTTAGTTCTCAATGTAAACTAATTATCTTTCCAAAAGCATATTGTCATATTTTGGTCTCAATGTAAACTAATTATCTTTCCAAAAGCATATTGTCATATTTTGGTCTCCATGGATGCTGTTCTTATTAACTTCTACTTGACAGTATCTGCATTTTTTTCTTCTTTTGGTTGTATTCCATCAATATTTGATTTAAATGTTAAAAGTGAGCTCAAAACTTGTGCTCCAAATGTTCACTTTTTGTCTTCTTTCCCATGAGCTATTCTCGATTTTAGGTAACTGATTAGGATTTCCTTCAATATGAGAATTTTTACAATGTAAGGAATTCTTTGTACTTCATAAAATGTTAGTGGCACACTCAGATCGACAACATTTTTCAAAGTCTTTTTGTCAATAAACCATGGTGCTCACAATCTTTGAAGTTGAGGCAATGCTGCAAAGCTTCGTGGTATTGATCCACTAAGATTATTGTACGATAGATCACTGCAACAACATATATTTCCATTGATTAATTAAGGTGACATAATCAAGTAAGAGTTTTTAATAAATGTAGAATGGCATTCTAGATTTATGATCCACAAGTCTTCTTATACGTTTAGTAAAAAGTAAGCTCAAATTTTATTGAGGGTTCTTACATGGTAGTAATGTTTGTTGAGAGAGAAGATGATGGAATTTCGCCTGACAGATTATTATGGCTCAGATCCCTACAAAATAATCAGCCATTCAACTTCAATCCATCATGTCATCTACATATTTGAGTCACATGGCACCAATCTAAGTTCTATATTTTACTCTATGCAGCTGAATGGATGAACCCAAAGAGATTCCAATCTCCAAACAAATTAAGAGCATATGATGAAATGCATCCAATGAAGATCATCTTTGCATTGACAAGGATATTCCTAAAACATTGCTGAACTTACAAAACCATCAAAGAAGGTATGCTACCAAAGTCTGGTATAGATCCCAGCAAGCCGCAATTCCTTAGACTCCTGTATCACAAAGTATCACAATTAAATAAAAGCATAGATAATCTTCATCATTACATATACAACATAGTTACTAATTGAAAATATTGATAGAAAATCCTCAAATGGATAAACAATATTAATGCAATCCTTTTAACAAAAGACAAATATATGGTTTAGTCATTTTAAACTGCATTTATAAGATGTTTATACATTGAACCTTTTTTATTAACTATACAGAATAGCATATAGGCTACTGAGTGCAAGAGAGAGTCCAACAGAACATAGATTCCACTAAACCAAGAAACGTAAATATGGCATGATATAGGAAGTGATTATTATCATTCCAGATTATCTACAAATATGAGGAACTGGAATGAACTTTGCATAGGAAAATGTATTGTGTTGTGGTGAAAACATTCCTCTAGTAAAACTGCACCCTGATTGTAACATACTAGGATTCATATAGCTTTTGTCTTTGTGCCAAACCAGCCTGCACATTTTAACATTTGGGCCCTAGTATTAACACTATTATGATTTCTGAAGTAAACAAACTAAAAGGATGCAAAAAATGTGGTCTTTGATCCACACTTGTTAGTGATGTGCATTGCAGAGAATGACAAAAGGGTAAGCATCCAGCTTAAATAGACCAGTCATATGACCATTGATAAACGTGTTAGCAAAAGAATTGGAGGAACTAGATATGAACCTATTACTTTTATGTTGACACTATAATTGATTTTTGGAATTTGGAGGGATTAGCTATGGGTAGGAAACCTGTCTATGCTACAGGAGAAGAGATTTTGACCCAGAACGTCCAAATCATAGCAAGTTATATCCACTGTGGTTTGAACCGCCCCCTGAAATCAGCTCAGTAGATTTATCTAAAGTATATTTTTGGCATGTATTGTAAGGTATTAGATTGTTGCTCAAATAATGGATAAACTTGAGACTGGATCCCAAAGTTTGTATGCGGGTGGATCTACTGATGAGTTGCCAAATAAAATCAAGATTACGTGCTTATTGTCTTTAAATTTTTAAAACCAAGAAGGTGAATTTATTTAATAGGACCAATCTCCACTTTTACTTTAAGCATCTGGACAGTTATTACATGAATGGGTTGAACCAAGTGCCAATCAAGTATGGGAGCTTCTGTGAGAGGGATTAAAACACTCTGAACTTGTCGAAGTGTAACAACTTTCCTTTCTGAAGAAAGATATTCAATTCTGGGTGGAACAAAGAAGCTTGCAACTAATGGGAGGATGGAAGCATCTGCTCAACCATCATCTGTTATGAAGGAATCTGCCATAAGATTCCTGCCCTCCAACTAATAAGAGAGCAGGGTAGTTGACTTTCAACCTTTTTGTACTCCAACTACAGGGAATCCCATACCATTAACCATCCTTCTTCATGTCTTACAAATAGTAGCAATGTGAGTATGCCAATATCATCTAGCCAGAATTACAACTCTGTGTAGCTTAACATCTGTCTCCAAGATCAATAAAGAAAATCAGTTGAAGTTACCAATATCCCAATAACTCGTTCTGGTCTTAATTTAAGCATGTTCACACCAGAACTATGGGTTAAGTTGAGCATACTCATGTCAGAATTGTGGGGCTCAGTTCTGTTAAGGTTTTGTTTGGACTGATATTTTAACTTAAAGCGATCTCTTGATGTAGGCATAAGCTTTTCCTGCTCCAGAAATTTCAAATTCCGATTCCAAACACTGCTTCTGAGTTTTAACAGCCTTGTGATTTAAGCCAAAACCAAATCTTGAGCTTGAAATTCAAAGACTACATTTTTATTTTTCTCCGAAATTTTCCTTTCTTTCTGCTACAAATGAATCCTTGTATTTTCTTTCTTTTTTCTGTTTTCCAGTCTAGGACTCTAGTCCCTTTTCTTCCATGAGATATCCCGTCTCAAATCTCAGGGGATTTGTGCCTTTTACCCATTCTGAATTTTTTTATTTTCTTTAGTTAAAAGCAATCAGGCACCAAAAAATATCTTCTATGATATCTTCTTTATGCTAGATCTGTTTTGGTTGTCTGTAAGCCCTTAAACATAATCAAAAACTTGACTTGGTCCAGCAACAACAACAGAATGAGTTTCAACTCAAGCTTATGCAGCAGATGACAAAATGTCCACCATCTCATGAGACAATGACAGTACACCAACTGTATTCCATTGGCAATCATAATTGCTTAACTTGCTTTCAGGTCAAACGTAGATTTTCATTCCCATTTCAATGGCATAATCGATGGAGACAGATTGGTAGCTTGATTTGCAATCTAAAGCTGTGTTTCATGACTTAGGAACCCCTAAAACATAATGAATTGCAGGTTTGAGGTTTGTATGAATAATTGTGCCTTCACCTAGTGACAATCTCATGTCCAACTCATGGTGGCCACAAAGAAGCCCACGATTGACAGTTGAACAGACTTCCAAGAGATTATGAGCTAGTGATTTTTCCCCATCAGATACAAAGAAGATTTATTAGATTAATAGCTCTATCTTTGCCAAGTATCTGCACACTTGGATCTAGCACTACATGAGTCGCTCAATCACTCACCATCAAGTTAGACGCATGTGAAACTAATGAGTCCTTATGAATTTTACTCAAAACTTCTTTCTAGTCTCCAATAGTGGTTACATCTTTTCACCATCACTTATTAAGGATCATGCTTTTAAGCTTGATTTTGTGGTGGATGCCAAAGCAGCACAAAACGTCTTTGAATCCCAATGTCTTTTTCCATCTCCTACCCATACCAAAGCCCATAGTTTCAAGACTCGTGGGACTCGCCACGGGCTCGCGAGTCCATTGGTGGGCTGAGTTGACTTGCCAAGGACTCACGAGTCAAGTCTTGGCAAGTCTTAACAAAAGACTCGCGAGTTTTTTACATGGACTCGTGAGTTTTTTACATAGACTCACGTCGCCCAACATACACGCCCAGAAGGAAGGGAAACATGTCAAAAAATTATCTAATTTTTTTTTTGAAGTCAGTCTCATTCTTTAAATCAGAATCTTATTTAAATCAGATGTGCATTTCTTATTTAAATCAGATGTGCATTTCTTATTTCAAATTCTTCCCCCCTCAAATGAGTTTCTCTTCTCCCTTTCATATCTCACGTTTGAGGGAGTCACATCTTATCATTTCATGCCTTTTGACCTTTCATTAGCTTTAATCAAATTTTAATTATATTTAATTATACTCTTTTATATTTTTATTTTAATTTTTATATTTATTGTTTTGTATTTTAGTTTTTTTATTATTATTATTAAATTATATTTTAAAGTAGGGACATTACAGTAGTTGGATGATCTTATTTTCAGAATTGTAAAAACTGTCCTCCCGCTGAAAAGTGGTTGAGTGATCTTATTTTCAGAATTGTAATACTTGACCTCCCGCTGAAAAGTGGTAGAGTGACTTTTACATTAAGTTGTTCTTGCCCGCTGGACAAGCGGAAGGGGCTGGCTTGCCGCCCGACATTGTACTCTCAATTTGTTTGGAGCTAACGATCCCATATTCACCGTATGCTCTCACCTCCCCACATTGGGTTCTTGGTGATCAAAAAGTGGAAGGGTTACTCTTCAGCAGTATTGTATTTGTCTTCCTAACCTTAACGGGTGCTTTGTTGTGTTTAAAAATTTGAAAAAAGTAAGGGGGTCATTACAGTCTGCAATATTCCCATCCCTAGAGATAGGTGTCTGTAATACCTTTAGTGGTCAATGAAATTGTGATGTCTAAAGGTTGTAAGACAATTTCATGCTTTAGTCTTTTTACTGCTCCTCTGACATGTTGCTTTAACAACCTGTGCCTTGTTAACTTCACAATCGCATCTTCCTTCTCACAAAAGATCATTGCATTGCTAAGTCTGACCGCTAGACAAATAATAATTGGTCTAAGTGATTCTCATTTAATCTGCCATGTTTTATTTCTGACTTATCCCAATAGCCACCCGAACTTCTCATACTAATCGGTGTTTAGCATTGTTCTTCAGAAAATTGTGAAGTCTTACGGCGTAAGACAATTTTCTGAGCTTATTTAATGATGATGAATGTGCTATAGTCAGGGTCATGATAGTTAAGGATGTAATTCTGACAAGGCATGACAAAAGAAGAGTGGAAGAAGACACATAAGATGCTTAAATTTAGATTTGTGAGGACAAATAATCAATTGGCTGAGTTGTAAGAGCTTCTCAAGATGTTAGAAGTTGTCATTGAGGGAAACGTAAAGGCCTCTCTTTTTTCAAGAGGTTCATCTTGTTAATGTGTAATGTCCCCTATTTAATTTCTTGGAAACTGAGGACAATTAACTAACACTTTAACACATAGGCGGCTACTTTCCTAAGTAATTAGTTACCAACCTTAAAAATAGATACTATATAATAAGAATTATGAGTTACAATTTGGTGTATGGATATATCTATTTCTCTACCTTGTTGTAATTGACATCTGGAACACTATATATACTTTTTCTGTTGTTTCTAATATGATGGGTATACTTATGCCATCGGTCTTCTCCTTGCCACCTATAGTGATGATAATTAATCATTGTGTCTACTCGTTCCTTTGTGGTAAGCAAATAATGGTCCCTCTCCCCTAAACAAACAATCTTCAAAGCCTTCTTATATCTTGACTATGAATATGATAGGTTGTGTTTCCAAAAGATACGTTTAATGCTTCTTCTTGTATATTAATTGCACTTTTCCAAATTATAATTGGATTAACTAATTAAGTAATAGTCCACTGGTATTAAGTATCTTCATAATAATGATATGTCATTGACAAGTTTCTAATATTCGTCATCTATATAACCTTCTCCACTATTGTATTATTGATATAGTGACCATCAATTAAATACTATGTATCACCCTCGTGGACGGAGTCCTCTAACATATTTGTCTACGTATTTGTGATTGTGGGCTTGACCATCGTAGCTATGTAGTCTTCATAATATGCAGTGTTTATAATAAACACGTTCCTCAATTTGACTGCCAAGTATGTCAACTATCCTTCTTCCATGCAACTATGATACTAGGTTGTTACGTGTTATTTTTTTGTGCAATCCTATTAGTTGATGTTATACATATCAACTTCCATTACGATTGTTGCCTACATTATTTATCGTATGCCCCTTTGTTTATTCGATCGAGAAGAGCATATGCTATTTTTGCCATCTCCTATTTGTGCTTCATCGATAACCATCGCTCTGCATATTTAGTCAATCTCTTCATCATTATGGCTCAATTGATATCCTTAGCCCGATGTATGTTCTCTTGTCTTGGCCAGCGATTATAAAGAATGATGAGTCGGGTCGTCCCAAATAGGAGGGAGTCTTTAACAGTCTTAGTACAGAACTTCCGTATTCTAGACTCTTCCATTCTTCCACAGGAAGGAGAGTTTCCAATGCATAAGCAAATGTCAAATTTGTTCTTTAGAGATGCTTCGTTTAGTTCATACTTCATATTTTAACTCATATATTAGTTTATCATGTATGATCTTTAGAATATGGAGGATGAATGGCAACGATATTTGTAATGTCCCCCATCCACAATCTGCGTCCTTTGCTACCATCTTTCCCTGCCGCTATTCCTTCCCACGCTCCCCTCCTCTTTCCTCCTCACGGCTTGTTCTTTAATACCAGTGGGGGGTGTTGGAGCGGACCCAACCAGGGGTCATGACTACTAAGGGAGGGGTGAGCGGTGGTGACTGTTGGAGTCACCGCTCCCTAGTCCACCCGTAACTCCTTTCGGGCACCTTAGTCTATACGCACCGCATCACATATAATGTGACTACTGGGTGCAATACGCCCGTGTAATGTTGTTAAGGTTTAGTGTTACTTTATAAGGTATTGATACATTATAAGAATTTTGTATTGTATATTAATATTGGTTTCTTGATATCAAGCTTGTTTTCTTATTAATTAGTTTAAATCTTTAATTTAAACTTATTTAATTGTTCATCGATTTTAATTGTCTCCATGTCCGGCTAATGTAGAAACAATTCTGAAATGGCCAACCCATCAATAGTGTAAAACAGCTATCTTAATTTATTTTATTATTATTATTTATTTATATTACTTATATTATTATAATTTGATAAATATGAATTTAATATTAAGCAATATAAATTTTATATAAAATCTTATTTGTTATTAGTAAATAATGATCATATATAATATAAATAATAATCATAACAAATAATAATAAACATTAATAATTATATATTAGAGGAAAATCGTGAAGTCTCATAAATGAGACGATTTTCCAATATTATTAAATGTTAATTAATAAATGTTTTAATTATCGTATTTATTTAATCACAATAATCCAATGTCCAAAGAGGGGTTATGACATAATGCTACTTTCTTTTGCTCCTTCAAATTGTGTTTTTGAAGGGGGTGCTTAAGTTGTAGAACCATCTTGTCAGTTCCCTTTGAGATATTAATACTTGTGTTATGCATGGGGTTGTGTAGCTTGTAGGTATAACTTGTGTAAGCAAATGTGTAACTTATACTTATAATCATATTAGGACTTGTGTTTAATGGTTTGATCTACCCTTTTGTGACTTGTTGACAAATGTATAAATAGAAGCATCACTTCCAACCTTATCATGATATAACTCAATTCACTTTCCCTATTACACTTTATGTAATAATATTCGTCTTTTGATTTCACATCACCATCACAAATTGTTGTCCCTTCTTATGGTTGTGGATTTAAATAGTCTCATTTGATTATTTGTTCAATTATGGACCTATGATTCTTAATCTCAATGCCTACATATCAAGTAATAAGTAAAATGATCAAGAAATTCATACTCAAACAAACACGATCTAATCCAAAAGCAATAACAAGAATTCATACTCAGACACTTTCTATTTCATAATCTATTTCTTACAAAAATGAATTGAGATGAATACTCAAAATTATATAAAACACAAGAAAGTATCTAGATTAAGGCAATAGATACTTACAATTTATATAACTTACTGATGTTTGTATATGATCTAGGAATCTGGCTTCCAGTGAAGGGATTGTTATCAAGTTGCCTGTAGAAAACATAATTTAACGGTGGGAAATTATCAAAAAATCGAATTTTATGTAGAATGCTCTTATACTTCTTTCCTACTTTGTCATCTTATTGCTAAACCAATGAAAGAGTAAAATGTTAAGGAGTATAAGAAATAATTAGCTGTCTGAATAAACAAGGAAAAACATTCAAAATGTAAGGCAGAAACATTTTTTATCATAAAGAAGCGAAAATGGTTCCAGAAATTCATTTTTATTTATTGAGATACAAAATGATCAGTGGTAAATTTGGCAATCAACAGTATTTCTCTGGAATCACAAAAGAAGTTATGTAAATGTTTTACAGCTAAAGAGTAATCTATATTCTCACTTGATTACAAACTATAAAAGAGAGCATATATGGTAACTAACATGTTTTGGAATCCTTCACTCATCTATATCTTAATTTCACCATATGTCAACGTTAAAGAGCTGGAAACAAGAAGAAAGATTATGTCAACTTACTCTTTACTACTAGGGAGCATGCACATAGTGTGGATGATGATAATGAAGAAAATGATTCATTTTTGAATGAAAAAATATTTTAAATTCATTCTTGGGACAAGAACTTCTATATTATAGATATACAAAGGCTCTTATAACTAAACCAAATAGGTTGAAGAATTTAATATCAGGACAAATAGAAGCAAAATTTAACTTGGGGATTCTCAACTTCAGGAATTATGCATATAGCATGACTTTCTCACAACAACCACTCTAACTTTGCTTACTAGCTAATATAGGGGAAGGTATTACAGACTCAAATTTTTGAATTAAGAGTTGGCATGTAGCAAGCATGACTAAGTTGGTGATAGAACTTGCAATCTACCTATATGAGTGATTAAGCACCCCTATTTGTTAAAAAATATGAAGGAAATTCATCTGTTTTATGGAAGAGTTTCACCTAGAAAATGTCATTCTCTTAAGAATTTCAGTGTGAGGTACCTCAAGAGTGTGAATCCTTTTTATTGGAAGATGTGATTGGCTATTAGATGAATAAAATTGATTATAGAAAGCTAATTAAGCAAGGGACCTTGATTTGGTTTTTTTTGAATATTTACTGAAGACAAGTGGACTCAAGATCCAAGATGTTGTGAGAATCACAAGGTGTTGAGACTAAAACTTGGACTTGGACTTCTTGCCAAAAACCTGGCCAATGTAAAAAATCATTGAAAAATAGAGTGATTTATTTAAAAAACTTATATTATATCACAGAAAAATAAGTTCAAATATACACAAAAAACTAATCAATTAAATATACAATACAAATTAATGTTGGTTTTAATTAGGGAAAGGAGCGGATTCCAATTGCCTAAGGCAACATTGGAATCTGCCCCTTAGGGATGGACCCTTCTCCTCTCACATCACTCTCTAGGGCTGGGCCCTTTTCCCTCACGCCATCATCAAATAGGGTTGGGCCCCTTCCCACACGCCACCCCCAAATAGGCCCAGCCTTCAAAAGGGACACGCTACACCTTTGGTGCCAAAATTACCCTATTCAAGGCCGACTTAATTAAAGAATGATATGGGTATAAATAAAGATGTAAAGTGAAACATTAGATACTCGAACATACATATCATTTGTGAAATTCAGTCTGCCATTAGCTAATGCCAAATACATCAGAAAGGTGTGAATTATCTCCAGTCCACTGCGAATCTTGTAGCTCCTCCTTCTTCATCATCTCTGCTACTGAAAGTGCGATTTCCATTCAAGTAGAGGTGCTGGCTCTTGCATATAATCTCATATCTGTAGCAAACTGTGTACATTGAAAGATCAGATCTGATTGTTGAAGAGCAGACCTGGACACCAGTATAGATCAGATCTGATTGTTGAAGTGCAGACTAGGATAGAAGACTACAGACCTATTGGAGCAGCTTGTGTGCTGACCTATTTGCTAAGTGAACTACGTCATCAAAAGCCCTAAGAGATAAGTTGTAATCAGAAAACTTTGCTTAATTCATAATCAGATCCGAAGATCTTTCTGGCTGGGTTTTTCCTGTTATTTCTCTACTTATGCTTAATTCTGGAAATCCTAACACCATTCAACATTAATCTAAAATTTGTATAGATTTCTATTTTCTAAACATTGTATTAATTTAAAAGTCTAAAATTAACATGGTACCAGAACTATAGGCTAGATCAACTTTCAGATTTCAGAATTTAGTACTCCTTTATTTCCAGATTATTGTCTCATTTTCAGGTCAGGTCAATGGGGCTGAAAGTTGAAGATAGGCTTGATGGAAATCTCAATTTTGCTGCATGGAAGGTTCGCATCATGGTTGCCCTTGAGTAAGAAGATCTTCTTCACTTCATAGAAGAGAAAGAGCTAACTGAACCTACAGATGTAGCTAAGCTGAAGCAATTCAAAAGGAATGTTGTCAAGGCCAGAAAGCTCCTTATTGATTCAGTTAAAGACCACCTAGTCACCTCCATTGCCTCATTCACTATTGCAAGAGAAATATTCAGTCACCTTCAAGGTACTTATGAAATTAACAATCTCAGTTGGGCAATTACTTTGAGGCAGCAATTACTTAATGTCAAAAGAAGATTCTGTTATGTCTTATTTTATGAGAATTTCAAAACTAAAGAATCAGCTAGTTACAATTGGACATAACATGGAAGACAAGGATCTTGTTATGATTGCCCTAAATGGTCTACCACACTCATGGGAGTCCTTTATTCAAACCATAAGTGGAAGAACTGAGTTACCTACCCTTGATCGCCTTAAGAATGATTGCATTCAAGAAGAGTCACGTCTTATCTCAAGAGGACCACTCAAAAGTCCTCAAGTAGATGATCAACACATGCTCGCAGCCCAATGCAAGAAAGGTGGTAATTGGAAGAAGTATTATCCCAAGAGAAATAGAGATTTCAGACCACCTAGTTCTCAGCATTCCTGGAAGAAGCCAAGAGATATCTCTCATGTTTGATGTTTCAGATGTGACAAATTTGGTCACTATGCTAAAGAATGTCAGAATGATCCCACGCAAAGAGAAGCCAAACTAAATGAAGTCTCAGAACAAAATGATGACTTCTTATTCATCTCTGCCCTGTCAAACAGCATACCCACAGACAGTAACACATGGCTGATTGACAGTGGTGCATCCAGACACATCACAGGCTACCGTGATCACCTTTCAGACTTAGTAGAAAAGGATACCAGTCTACATGTTGTAATTGGTGACAATGCTCGATATTCGGTAAGAGGTTCAGGCACTACTTCCTTAAACTTAGACTCTGGTATTTCACTTCACCTTAGTGATATCTTATTTGTTCCCGGAATTAAAAGAAACCTAATTTCCATTTCTGCCCTAGAAGATAAAGGTTATCAGATTGCATTTTCTGAGGGTAAAGTACTTGCTTGGTCTAAGAAATCTAATGTTAAATCTACTCGTGTAATTGGAAATAGATATGATAGTTTATATAAGCTTTCTGCTAACCCTATTCAAGCCCTCATCAATGAGGCTCCCAAATCCTGTGAGCTATGGCATAGAAGACTTGGACACTTACACTATCAAGCACTTCCCTCACTTGGAAAGTTGGTCAAAGGTATGCCTAAACTCAGTCAAATTCATGATGATACATGCAAAGGTTGTGCTATAGGTAAAAATATTAAAAGTTCTTTTCATAAAAGTGAAAATAGAGCTAAAGATAAACTAGAACTTGTTCACTCTAATTTATGTGGTCCTATGTCTATAGCATCTCCTAGTAGATTTCTTTATTATGTAATCTTCATAGATGATTTCTCTAGGAAAACTTGGATCTACTTCTTGAAATCTAAAGAATTTGATAAAGTCTTAAGTAGATTTAAAGAGTTTAGGGCATTGGCTGAAAATACCTCTGGTAAAAGAATTAAATGTTTAAGATCTGACAATGGAGTTGAGTATACCTCTGGTAGCTTTCATGATTTTTGTGTTGAGGGAGGAATTAAGAGGGAGTTTTGTGTTCCTTACAATCCACAGCAAAATGGAGTTGTTGAAAGGAAGAATAGAACAATTGTTGACACTGCAAAGGCTATGATTCATGATCAGGATTTGCAGACCTCTTTATGGGTTGAGGCTTCCAGAAGAGTAGTATACATTCAGAATAGATGTCCTCACCGTGCTCTAAAGAATATGATGCCTGAAGAAGCCTTCACAAGATCCAAACCTGACATCAGTCACTTAAGAATTTTTGGAAGTCCTGTATATGTTCATGTGCCCAAGGAAAAACGAACCAAGTTGGAGCCCTCCGGGAAGAAAGGCATACTAGTTGGATATAGTGAATCCTCCAAGGCCTTCAGGATCTACATTCTAGGTCAAAGGTATGTTGAGGTAAGTAGGGATGTTACTTTTGAAGAAGATATTGCCTTTAAGAAATCAAAAGGTTCTCTTGTTATTGATGAAGTTAATGACAATCAAGATATGAATGTTGATACTAACCCTGAGATTCAGAGGGGGCTTGTTGAACTACCAACTCAAGAGCATAATGATCCTCCTGAGGCTATGAATCCCACTGATATTCCTAGTGACATTGTTGTTAGCAAAAAGAGGCCACTTTGGGTGAGAAACACCATTCAAGAAGCTGAAAGATTTGCAGCTCCCAGTGGCACTTTTCGTGAAACCAAGAGACCGCAAGTATTCTCCAACTACGTTGCATTGATGTGCAATCTCATTGAGTCTGAGCCATGCAATGTTGAAGAAGCCTTGAACCATCATGCCTGGAAGCTAGCTATGGATGAAGAGTACTAGTCAATCATCAAGAATGATGTTTGGGACATTGTGCCTAGACCCAAAGGTAAATCTGTTGTTTCCTCTAAATGGTTATTTAAAATTAAACATAATGCTTATGGTAGTATTGAAAAATATAAAGCTAGGTTTGTAGCTCGTGGTTTTTCTCAAAAGGAAGGCATAGACTATGAAGAAACATTTGCTCTTGTTGCTAGATATACCTCTATTAGAACTATAATAGCTATTGCTGCAGCTAAAGGTTGGAAGCTACATCAAATGGATGTTAAGACTACCTTCTTTAATGGTGTCATTGAGGAAGAAGTCTATATTGAACAACCTGAGGGTTATGAGATTCAGGATAGAGAAAATCATGTGTGCAGATTGAAGAAAGCTCTATATGGCCTCAAACAGGGTCCTCGTGCTTGGTATGAAAGAATTGATAAGTACTTGTTAAGTCTAGGGTTTTGTAAAAATGATGCTGACTCTAACATTTACTTTAAGATATCTAATGATGAAATGCTAGTTCTAGTTCTATATGTGGATGATTTATTCCTTACTGGTAAAGATGAACTTATCATTAGATATAAGAAAGAATTAGCTTCAGAATTTGAAATGAAGGACTTAAGTCTAATGCATTATTTTTTAGGCCTAGAACTATGGCAAAGATCTAACGAAATTTTTCTAAGTCAAGGAAAATATACTATTGATATTTTGAAAAGATTTAGAATGATGGATTGTAAACCTATGTCTACCCCTATAGAATCTAACTTAAAGAAATTGAGTGTTTCTGCAGCTAACTCTGATTTTGCAGATCCATTGGAGTACAGGCAGTTGATTGGATCATTGATGTATCTAGTTAACACTAGACCAGAAATATGCTATGCAGTGAATGCCCTCAGCCAGTTCATGAGCATGCCCAAACATGTTCATCTTGTTGCAGCCAAGCACATCCTAAGATACTTGCGAGGCACAGTTGGTTATGGGCTGAAGTATCCACTTAACACTCCAATAACATTGGAAGGTTATTCAGATGCAGATTGGGTTGGAAGTGTCAAAGACAGGAAAAACACTTCTGGTATTTGTTTCAGCTTAGGATCCGTAGTGATCTCTTGGGCTTGCAGAAAACAATCCTCTGTTGCACTAAGTACTGCTGAAGCTGAGTATATTGCAGCAAGTGTTGCTTCTAAAGAAGCAGTGTGGCTTCATAAGCTTCTTGCTGGGTTGTTTGGACAACCTTGGGCACCAACAGTTATACATTGTGATAATCAGAGTTGTATCAAGATGTCTGTCAATCCAGTGTTTCATGATAGGTCAAAACATGTGGAAACTCATTATCACTTCATTCGAGATATGGTGCAAAGAGGTGCTATTCAGCTGAAGTATGTCAGCACTGATGATCATACTGCAAATATCCTCACCAAGCCTCTATACAAGGTGAAGTTTGTGTACTTCAAAAACAGGCTTGGGATTTCAGAAAATGAGACCTTGGTTAAGAGGGAGTCTCATCTCCAGTGATGCATTGTGTTGCATCAACCACCCTCTTCGGGCAATGTAAGGTGGTAGTCTTTTCAGGGAGAAGAATAATTGTTACCATCCTCTACGAGCAATGTAAGATGGTAGAAAAGATCCTAACCACCCTCTGCGGGCAATGTAAGGTGGCTTCAGTCTCTGCTTGTGTGCAAGACGTAAAGATCTTTTGTTATGTAATTCCAAATCTTTGCTTGTGTGCAAGATGGAAGACCTCTGATTATGTAATTCCATTCTATGCTTGTGTGCAAGATGGAAGTCTACTATGTTTTGATTATGTAATCCATTCTTTGCTTGTGTGCAAGATGGAAGATAGCAATTTTTTTATTATATTTTCTTCTCCCTAATTAAGAGGGAGTGTTGGTTTTAATTGGGGAAAGGAGCGGATTCCAATTGCCTAAGGCAACATTGGAATCCGCCCCTTAGGGATGGACCCTTCTCCTCTCACGTCACTCTCTAGGGCTGGGCCCTTTTCCCTCATGCCATCATCAAATAGGGTTGGGCCCCTTCCCACACGCCACCCCCAAATAGGCCCAGACTTCAAAAGGGACATGCTACACCTTTGGCGCCAAAATAACCCTATTCAAGGCCGACTTAATTAAAGAATGATATGGGTATAAATAAAGATGTAAAGTGAAACATTAGATACTCGAACATACATATCATTTGTGAAATTCAGTCTACCATTAGCTAATGCCAAATACATCAGAAAGGTGCGAATTATCTCCAGTCCACTGCGAACCTTGTAGCTCCTCCTTCTTCATCATCTCTGCTGCTGAAAGTGTGATTTCCATTCAAGTAGAGGTGATGGCTCTTGCATATAATCTCAGATCTGTAGCAGACTGTGTACATTGAAAGATCAGATCTGATTGTTGAAGAGCAGACCTGGACAGCAATATAGATCAGATCTGATTGTTGAAGTGCAGACCTGGACTGCAGACTACAGACCTATTGGAGCAGCTTGTGTGCTGACCTATTTGCTAAGTGAACTGCATCATCAAAAGCCCTAAGAGATAAGTTGTAATCAGAAAACTTTGCTTAATTCATAATCAGATCCAAGGATCAATCTGGCTGGGTTTTTCCTCCTAGGAGGTTTTCCCAGGGTAATTGTGTGTTGTGAGTTCATTTTTGGTTATTTCTCTACTTATGCTTAATTCTGGAAATCCTAACAGCATTCAACATTAATCTAAAATTTGTATAGATTTCTATTTTCTGAACATTGTATGAATCTGAAAGTCTAAAATTAACAATTAACACAAAGAAATGACTTAGTAAGTGACAAGAAAAGTTGAACTTCAAACTTGAGAACTGAACGGCCTCTCAATGTGCTTTGAGAGGATGACAACTAACATTGACGTGAGAAACCTCATTATTTTAGAGTTAAAAAATTAAAGGCTAGGTGGACGCTGTAGTACCCCTGCCCTAATCCATTTCTAGTCTCGGTTTGACCTGGTTAGTTTATCATATTATAATGTTATAGTTAGATGTTTTGATTTTGTGTGTATCTATTAATATGGTTTTCACATCAATTCGTATGCAAGTTTATTAGTTATACTATTTCGTGTTATTAATCTCGAGCTAACACTTTCATTAAGTATGTATATGTATGCATGTATGGCTCAGGGTTGCAAGAGATTGCAGGTACAGTACCGCATGGGTGCGAGGTTCGACTCCATCTGGGTTCACAGGAGTGCTCCTCATTAACCCTTAGAAATTGGATTAGGTGGTTGGGAGACCCTCTTTTGACCCTAGTCGTGCTCATGTGAGCGTTGTCAGTCGTCTGTCAGTATTCCTTTGGTTGGATATGCAGGTCGTCTGTTTGCTTAGCCTTCATGGATTGTGTGTTTTGTGTGTTGTTAAATTGAGTAATTAATCCTTAATATTTAGTTTGATTTAATATGTGCTTATGCATTAGTAATTAAGGGACTAAATTAAATAGGTTCCCTTTATGCGAGTAATCGTTAATTAGAATCAATTTGGTAGCAAGTTTGATGTAACAATTAATTTATTCTACTTATGCTTTTGGAAAGGAAAGAGTTAAATTTAATTGAAATAGAATTAATTTAATTGAAATTGCCCTTTTTAAAAAAAAAAATAGAAAGGTTGATTTTAGTTATTTAAAGAAAATCAATTTTAATTAGAAAAGCAACTTTTATATTTATATTTTAATATAGCTTTGAAAGAATGAAATTAGAGATTTTATTTTAATCAAAAATATTTTACCATCATTAAATAATTTGAAATATAAATGATAGTTTTCTTAAAATTAAGAAAATTAGAAATTAATTGAGGAAGAGGCATTTTGATTTTTCTAAATTGGAAATAAATTGTGTAAAAGTATTTTAAATTCAAAAATTAGAATTTTTGGGATGGTATTTTAAATAAAAAATATTTTAAATGCAAAAATGAAATGTTTGGTCAAAAATTTTCCACATAACCTATAGGTTAGAAAAATATTTAGGGGGAGGATGATTTTTGGAAAATATTTTCCAGAGAGACATTTTGGAAAATATTTTCTGGGAGAATATTTTTGAAGGAAGAAGGATTTCGAGAGCTTGCAGTTTGGGCTCTTCTCCAAATCTCTTCCAGGATTGCTGAATCAGGTAGGTCTCTGGTTTATTTCGTGGTTTCTCTGTGTAAGAAATTGTTTTTTGGATTCTGTAGAAATCTCTGGTTTTGAAGGTAAAAATAATCTCATTTATTTGGGAAATGACAGAGTTGTAGTTTCATTTCTATTTTTTAAAACCTCCTTGCTTCCTTTCCAAACCTCCACAGTGTTTTGTTTTGGTTGTTCAAATTGGTTTTTTAAAAATAAATTAAAAAATGGGTTTGGTTGTTCTTGATGATTTTTGGTTAAATTCCATTGAAGGTTTTTGATTAAGTTTTTATTGAGAAATTAATTTGGGGTCTGGTTGATTGGTTAAATCAATTTGTGGGAAACAATTCATTTGCCCAAATATGATGTTTGGTTGAATGCCTATTTTAGTCTGTTATTCAACAGAAATTTTATATTTTGAAAGCCATGGACATTTTGGAAAGTTTATTTAAGTCTCTCTTTGAGACTGTGTAAAAATAAAAATAAAAATAAATTATTTTTTTTGTCTCTGCTGAGACTATGTTTTTGGCTATGAGCAGTTTATTTTTAACAGTGAAGGAAATTAAATTAAATAAATAAAAAATAAATAAAAATGGGGTAGCTTGCCCTGCAGGCAGCATCGCTTGGGGGGGGGCACGTGGGGTGCACGTGGGTACCCTCCCCCCTATTTATCATTTTTTTTTTTTTTTTTTATCAAAAAAAATATATAATAGTTTTATATTATTTAAATGTTAAATTTTAATAAAGTTTTAATGATAAATTTTATTTATTAAATTATTAATTAATGTATATATAATTAATGAGTAATTAATATATATATTAATTAATGTTTAATTTGATTTTTCTTTTTTTTGGTACTTGCAAAGTATCTTATTTGGAAAAGATAAAATAATATTTTAGTTGGAAAAATTTTGAAAATAAAATATATTTATTATTTATTAATTGTTTATATTTTATTAATTATGGATTAATAAATATATAGTAATTAATATTTAATTTTGGTATTTTTCTAGAATATTTGCATAAGGAAATAATTGTTAAGTTGGGTACGGGCTATCTTTATTTGGGTTCCTTATTTGCATATGTTTCCTTGATCTGTATAGTGTAACTGGGCTCTGGAAAAGACGAATTTGGAAAGACTGTTTTTGAGCTAGTATGACCATGATGTTTCTTTTAGAGATTAAATAGCATATTTATTCAGTTAATGTTTATTTAACTATATTCATGTGAACTTGGTTTTAAAAACTCGCAATGATGTAATTATTTTATGTGTATATGCAACGAGCTTAGTGAGTTAGAAAACCAAGAACAACCTGTACCTAGATGAGGTAGATAACTGCAATCTAACTTAGATCATTTAGTAAACTTGATCGACAATTAATGTTTTAATCAATATGGGAAAAGATTGCCTCTACCGGTTAATGCCTATGCAAGTTTAAATTTCTATAGTCGCTTTTGCTTATGTAATGGCAAGACTTGATATGTTTGTTTGGACCCTGTCGTTTGGTTGATTTGGGGTACTTGTTTATGCCCTCAGTCTCTAGTTTGGTTGTTGCCTTGTTATAGTGTTTTAACTAGTATTGCCCTTTATGCGGGTGTCGAGTGTTGATTTGTGGTTGACCATAGTTGGTCAAGTCTCTAGTTAGAGTACCGTCAGGCAATGGACCTTTGTATTTGCTTTTCATATGTTCAATTGGATCATTTTCTATGGAGGGATCATTTATGTATTTATTGACCGAAGTGGTCGTTTGTATATTGGTTATGTTCGCCTTGATGGCAGGATTGTAAAAGATGTGAACCTTATGTATTCTTAACTTATTTAAATGATCAGAGGGGTCTTGCAGTTGAGCAGACCCGGAGATGTAGCCCTTTAGGGGTGAACTCCAATATCAATTTGGTGTTATGCGATGCTTTTGTTCTTTTGTTTTATGTTTAGTGTTAGCATGTATGGATGGCATTTTGATAGTATGTATAAGTGGATTAGATAAGATTTATCGTAAATGCATGCATGCAATCGTCTCTTAGATGCAACAAAATGGATCATGAAAGAATGTATTCTGTTATGGTTAATGAAAATAAGTATGCATTAAAAGAGCTCATTAGTTATGATGAAGTTTTAGTGCGTTTTAGAACAAGATGCATGGCATGTGTTTAATGTAAAATTGAACGTAATTAATGGATAACAATTATTGGATGAACTTGTCATTATACTTAAATTGTAATTCTAATGGATGAACTCATTTAGTTATTTACATTTTAACCTTAATAAATGAACTTCATCATATTAGCTATATTTTAATTAAATTGAATGAACTCATCAAGTTAACTATATTTTAACCTTAATGGATGAATTCACATGTTATCTATGTTTTAACTTCGATGGGTAAATTTCCTCATGTTAGGCTCATCTTCAACCATAATGGATGAACGTATCCTATTATCTATAATACTAATTTAGTGAACAAATTATATCCTTGTTTAAAGTAATAACATGAAATTAATTTAACTTGCTTAATTGGATCAAATGTCGTGAGTTGAGTTAGATGTTAAATTAAGTAATCACGTTGGGAAACTCCTTAGGTATTGTTTAGTCTTCCGTTGTGTTATCTGAGCTTTTGATAACTCATTGTATCATTATGTTATGTTTAATTTAAAAAATATATATTTGCACTCCATTTGTGTGTTTTAGCTTTTTCCCTTCAGGGTTTCCTGGCGGGGCATTACAGAGGCTCTTTTCTTCACTAGTAGCTACCTAAGAGAGATTCACCCAAAACCAAGCACCAAAAATTGGCATATTTACTCATATCTTACAAGGTACAATAATTGTTTGTAAACTTTTGAATATCTTATTTGTAGGTTCTTAGTAAGATAATTGAGGTGGAAATACCCCAGATCTCCAAAATCTAGCAATTTATGTTTTCTCTGAACTTTGTATCACTTTTGGATGTGAGTGCAACTAGAGTTCGTTTGAGGCCATTCATACGAAGAAGCAAATAAGTTGACACAACGATGCCTCAACAACCCAATTTTTGTAGATTGAAACTTCAATTTTGCATTAAAAAGGTGGATGATGCGTCTACACAGAAGCATATAGACTTTGATGAGATTGATCTCTAGAGAGACTTGACTACATACAATGCAAAAAAAATTGTTTACATAAGAGAAGAGTGTTGATTTCAAAAGGAAAGCTCTAAAAGGTGTTGTAAATAAGATCTTTATCTACCTAGTTAGAATATCACCTTTACTAGCATAGACCTATTCATGCCTAGCTTAAGCTTACTTAGGCTTTCTCGTGACTTTATCTCACCTCATGTGGTGTAGACACATGTACTCCCTTTTGGAGACACCTATTGCATCTTGGCTTGCCACTTGCATGAGCACATGTCACTTTGCTCACAAGTGTCAAACCTTTGGAGGGATAGTCAAAGTTTCACTCCTACCTTCTCACCCTCACACCCTTGCCTACATATGCAAGGCTCTATGTACATTTTACATAATCTTCATTTCATATATGATAGACATATTGTTGTGCTCATTTTTGTTCACTTGTGGAAGGTTGTCAATTTGCGCCCATTGATCTTGGCTAATTTCCAATAGAAGGTGTAATTGAAGTAGAAGCAAAAGAGATTGGAGTAGATGACATCATTGCAAATGATGTTGAACATGAGGCAAAGGAGGAATCATTGCCATCTAGTACTAGCTTGGAGCCACAACCTTCTAGGCCAAGCGAGTAGACACAACCAATTGCATAGAGTAGACCCTCTCCCCAATTTTTAACTAGAAAGTAGACAAGGAAATTGTAAGTTATTTTAATTTGTAACTTGCATGAAGATATAATTTTTGATGATTTTCATTGACAATCATTATAAGTTCATAATAGTTATCAACTAGCTATTGTATTTGCACGATGATGTAATATTGTACTCTATTTGTAGGCAAATATAATAAAAAGCACTTCCCTAATGTCTTACAAACTCATTAGACACATTTTGTAAATGTATTTTACATCATATTTGGTTTTTTTAAGATATTTATTTTTTTGTAAGTTGCCAAGTTTTTGCCAAGACAAATAAATTTGGTCTATTGAGTTTGAGTTGAGTTCAAGTATGCAAACTATGGATCTATCACTTGTTAAAACTCAAATCATTACAAAGTAACTATACTTAATCTAGACTTAATCATTAATTTCTAAATGAAGAACAAAAAATTAACAGTCAGAAAGAAATGAAAAAAATTTAAAGACTTGCATCTTCAATATCCTTTGCAAGAATTAAAAAATGGGTCTCATAGCAATCTACTAGACTAATCCAAGAAGTCGATTTTTAGTAGGAAGACTCACTCCATTGCTTGCTAAAAAGTATTGACTTCAAATAATATTTTTCTTGTGGCAAAGAGTTCAAGCTAATGAATGAGGTTGCAAAATGTGTGACACTAAGTGGAGACCGACTCCTTGTTATCTATGAACACTCTCATTAAAGAAAGTACCTATCTCGTATTTGCAAATGTTTCAATCATGCTACCTAACTTGCCCAATCCTCTCTAGTTTGTCAAATCCTCCAGCATTAAAAATTGTGATGTGTTGTGCTAAGCGTCTAAAAAATGTTGAGGTGTCTCTCCATTAGTAATCTATCCAAAGAAACATGGCTTGCAGCATTGTCAAAAACTATATGTCCTACAATTTCCTCCCCCATTTCTGCCAAAACTTTTCCCAAAACACTTAACAAGTTATTACAGTTCTAATATTTTCCTTGAAGAAATTGGTTCCTGGAAATTAGGTTTGAACCCTTGACCAACCACAACAATTGAACTAACAATTGCTTTCCAATAGGGGGATCTACAACACAGATTATATATTTTTAGAAGTAAAAATAATTAAATAGCCCTACACCCTGCATAAAATTATGAAAGTAAATTTAGAAATTATAGTAAAAATTGAGACTTAAAAATCAAAATATTACCTCACTATATTGAAGGGAATGTCACAAATACCCAAAATTGTCAACTACACTCCTTGCCACTAGGTGTTTGTCCTTATTCCGTTCCATTCTTTCCAACAATGGTTGGGAACCAAAAGCATTGATGGGAAGCAAGGAAGAATTAGAGCTGTTACTCAGGAGATTCTTCCCAAGGAGAGATAGAGTTCTTCAGAGAATTGCATTAAAGACATGCTAATCTTAGTGTAATGGGCAATTAAAGATGGAAAACCATTGCCATGTTTCTTAAGGATTGTATGATTGTATATAAACCATGTTGAAGTTCACTAGATTATATGCACATACAAGAATGCTAGAAGAGATGTGTTCATAGAGGCCCTTTAAAAATACAAGCTTGTACAAACTAATTTTGACAGTGAGTCTGGGTCCTTTGCTAGTGTTTTCACCCACATTAGGTTTCTGTAGTTCTAATTCTATGCTTTTCTCACTTATCTTATCTTGCTTTATTGTGTTTGCTTTGAATCTAGGGTACTTTTCACCCTAGTTCCTTTCTAATGTAACTAGTGTACATTCTGGTCTGTTTGACCCATTCTTGATCATTTGTGTGTAATTTATTCCTTTCTTTATAGGATAAACCTCTTATATCATCTTTTCCTGGTGTTGTTTTTGTTTGCCTACATTGTTTTATATTTTGGTACATATTAACAGCAGACATAGAGGGATTAGTAATGTGAATATTCCCTGTCTCTTTTAATAAAAGCTTTGCATGCTGCTCAATATTAAGTATAGTACTTTTGCAACTAGCTAATGACTAAAGGATTCGGATTGGTGAAACCATCTATCGAATACCCATGGAAGTTATAGATCAAATCAACAATTTGAAACAAAGGATTCATGATCTTAATGTGTTTTTTGTATTTTGAAGCGTGGTAAAGAAAATAGGCATGTTGGATGATGAAGCCCATTTTACAAAATCTTCGATTAATCACTTTCTTCCAATTGACAGAAATTTTTCTAATTTCCCAAATTTAATAATTATTATATCTTCACATTTTATAATTTTTCTAATTTCCCAAATTTTATAATTTTTCTAAAATTATTATATCTTCACATTGTAGTGTAAGCATAAATAAAGAAAACTTACACAATACGCAAATTTGGTATTTGTGATATGTCAGAAGGAAGTTCGCCTGTCAAGTTATTATTATCCAATAAGCTGCAAAAGAATAAATAATTTCAGTTTCAACAAAAAGCATAATAACACTTAGCTGCAACTAATCACTCCGGAACAATTACAAATGGTAAGAAAAACATTATATTGTCTTGGCTGGTCTTTGTAAAACAACTTGCATACAACAATGTCAAACTAATAACCATTTCATGTTTTAATTTTGTATCAACCAAATCATAATGCTCATAACTTACATGTGAACCAACTTTGGAAGTCTGGAAAGCTCTTTTGGTATCTCACCACCTATTGAATTGTTATTCATGTGGCTGCAGTCCAAAATACAAATCACTTAAATTGACCATTTGTGGAAGTAATTTGCCTTTAATGCCCATCATGTTCACCTTTCTCTGAAAATTACTAGTTCATGAGTGAAAGAAATGCTTATCTTCAACAGTTTACCACAATTAATTTAAAAAATTATAATCATGAAGAGCTTACAGATGCTTCAGTGCCGTCAAATTAGCAATCGACTTTGGCAGAGGCCCTGATATGTTATTCTCATCGATTTGGAGTCTGTTCAAATTGGAAAGATAACCGATCTCTTCTGGCAATGAACCTGATATGTCATTGCCATTGAGGAGCCTATACAGGAGCAAAGGAAAAATCAGAATTGAAACCATTTATCATGGGGCAAAAGCTTCTGCTCAAAAACAAAAAGATACAAGTTTCCCAACACATATAAGGGTTCCCCTTTCACTCCCACATGAACCATAGAAATTACTATTCATGCAGAAGATCAAGCTGGGTTACATATGTAATCATTTCAACAATTAAAGCTATGGAAACAACTTTTTACCCCTAGTATCACAATATAAAGTGAAATATATCTCTTATTGTTCAATCTTTAATGGTCTAGACTCTATATATTGCTTGGAATCAAATAGGTTGCTGCAGGAATTGGTAATAGCCAGGATAGTCTTATAAACAAATAGATTAGAGCTACTTGTCTCTGACAGTAATAGATAGATATCATGTTCAAATTTCTTATGGATTCTCACTAAAATACAGGATACTATTTAGTATATCAAAATAAACAGATTCTTTCCAGGAATAAAGATTGTAATGACAGCCTAAAAACATTTTAAAGAGAATAAAAGCTATTACAAACTTACACACATTGTAAGAAATGAAAAAAAATATATATATATATATATATATATATATTTTTGTAACAATTATAAATTTGACATCTAGATTTCTACTTTTGACTTGTCGAGCTCTTGGAGTCAACCATTCCCCACCATAACCCAAAGCCATGTCACAAGGACTTGAGTTGTAAATGACTTGGCAACCTGTTGACATGTCTGAAATCGCTGAACTTGCGACTTCATCCAGCCAATGCAGAATAGAATGTACTCGCTAAGTATCCTATCCTCTCTTGAGATAAGGAAATCCCTAATGCTGGCTTTGTTGATCAAAGGGGACGACCTCAAGGTTTTGATTGTCAGGTCTTGACTGCAGGACTATTCAGTGGTCGATGTGGTTTGCTGGGAGCACAAGGGGACTTACGATTGCAACAAGGTGGTTTGTTGTGATTCTCAGACTACGAAATAAAATCAAAAGAGAAGGGAAAGGAGATCTAAAACTAACAACACGGGTATGCGGGTAGAAGGATTCAACATAGCCAATTCCCACTTGGCTAGAATAGCTCACAACCTTGCAGGAATGGTGCAATCTTCAAGGGGACTTGGAAGATTTTCAGACTGCAAACGCACGGCTAAGCACCCAATTCTGGCGCAGCTCAGACGGACACCTGCAATTGAACTAAGCACAATCAAAGGCTCAGGTTAACCATACAAAAGGATACACAATCAGTATATCCTCAATGGTATGAGCCTGAATCTATTAAATACCTGCACACCCAAAACAGAAAGATCTATCTAAAATGCTGAAAGAAACCATGCAAACAGGATGAAAACAAGACAATAAACACCAAATCAATGTCTATATATTGATTTTAGCTCCCTATTACAACAATTTCTGTAGCATCCCTATGCTACTACTAAGATCTAACCTATTCTAACTTCTAAAATCTAACTCTCTCACCAGAGTCTAACTATCTAGCAAAAATATTTAACCCTTTACAAAAGAAAGGCTTTTGCCTTTTATAGATTTTACAATATTGAATCAGAGGCTAGGATTGGCTGCATCCAAGGGCTGCAACCTGCCATCCAAAAGCTGACAGCTTTAACCCATGCCCATTAAATTCTCACTCATCCATTCAACCACAATCTCAACTACCTGCCACTATTTGACTTCAATTTGAGTCTATCCGGTAGTTGGACATAACTGTCCACAACTGACTTGTTTCCCCTTTCTTTCAAAATATCTGAGTGGGGCCTACAAGCAGTTTTACAATAAAACAATTTCAGCTTTTTAGAAACTAAATTCTTGGAATTAAATCCAGCTTGTGCACTTTTCTTGAGAATGCATGATTGTTGTACTCGGAGTGTTCTTTGGTCTTTGGTCCCGATGGTGGACTTCATCTTTGTTCAGCGGCATGGTCCCCAATGCTCGGTTGCTCTCATGTTCCTGCAGTGTGTTCCTACATCCTCTTCTTCAGCGTTTAGTGTCTGGCTCCTTGATGTTTCAAGCTTTCTCCTGGTTCTTCGATGACGTCCTGCGACCTGCGAACAACAATTTCATTTTAATAAATCAATTAGAAAAAATTAAAATTAATTAATTTTAACAAACATTAAACTTTACGCGATGTTGGGCTTCGTCTCGGTGAAGCTCTTTGTGAGATGTATCTTGAAACCCAATCTTTAATTTGCTCTCTTGAACGAAATTCAGGCGAGTCAAACCTTTGAGAGATTTTGTTTTATTTAAGTGTCAATGCCCAACTTAGCCTTTCGGGCCCTTTGGAAGCTTTTTGCGAGATTATCATCTTGGCCATGAAGTGATATGAGCGAACTTTGTTTTAAGTTGAACGTCCTTATGCAAACTTCAAGCCTTTGGGGGGCGATTGCAAGGTTATATATCTCACGATTCTCCTCTGAATTTCGGCGATTTAGGGTCTTTTTCAAACTTTAAATCGTGATATCATGCCTTTTCCCTATATTGTGAACTTCGGGTTTCTGCAATGGTTTGAAAACTTTTTTTAAAACCTTAACACTTACGCCCTCTATAGTGAACTTCGGGATTTTCACCAGTTTCGCAAACTTTAACTTTTAGCACTTTACGCCTTAGTTGAAACTTCGGCGATTTTCACTAGTTTGCAAACTCTAAAACTTTGCAAATTTACCCAATACTGGCAAATTTCAGGATTTTCAGACCTTTTGCAAAGTTTTAAAACTTTTGACATTTTTCCTCCTTAGTGCGAATTTCGGAGTTTTAGGAGGCTTTGAAAACTTTTCTAACTTTCACATTCCTCCCTCCTTATGCGATTTTCGGTGATTTGAAGAGTTTTGAAAGTTTCAACTTTTTGCACTATTCCTTTGTTGTGCGAATTTCGGGCCTTTGGTTGATTTTGCAAGTTTATAAAAATCGCGATCTTTCCTTGGTATGGCAAATTTTGGCTATTTGATTGCTTTTGCAAGCTTTAAAAACTTTCAGTTTTCTTTCGCATTTACCCTCCAAATCGCAATTTTCGGGATTCTGGTGGCATTTGCAAGTTATGAAAATCACGATTTACTTTGGATGGCGAATTTCGGGTTTTGGGTTTATGATTCAAACTTTTATATTTCCCACTTACCCCTTATAGTGCGATTTTCGGGGTTTCCAGGGGTTTTGCCAATTTAAAAAACTTTCCAACTTACCCCTATAACGCGATTTCGGGGTTTATGAGGAGTTTGCAAGTTTTTAAACTTTTTCACACTTTTACCTCATAGTGCGATTTTGGCATTTTGTGGCACTTTGCAAACTTTCTTAATTTTAACATTCCTCCCTTATAGTGCGAATTTCAGGGTTTGGAAGGAGTTTTCAAACTTTAAAAAACTTTCAACTTATCCTCACTTGTGCGATTTTCGGCATTTTCGGGGGTTTTGGCAACTCCGGCACTTTTCAATGTTTTGCAAACTTTCATTTTTTCACGCACTTTTTCCTCCAAATGCGAATTTCAGCGTTTGGGAGGAGTTTGGAAACTTCTTAATTTCTCTCATTCATCCCCCAAATCGCGATTTTCGGCAGTTGGGCTGCTTTTGCAAGTTTCGGGTGGATTGGGGATTTCACGAGTTTTAGGAAAGCCTTGAATGATTTTCGGTTAAATGGCGTATTTTGCTAGTTTTCAACTTCTAGAATTTTGCGAACTTGAAGACTATGGACGATTTGATTTTAGCCATAGCAAACTCGGGTGATTTGGCTTTGAGGTATGAAAGGTATTTGCAGAAGAATCCATTTCTCCCGCACAAGCAGACAAAAATTAGGGGGTCCCCTGTCAACTGACGGGGTGTGTGTGCGAGCACAACACAACCCCAGAATTATGAGTTGACTAAACAAATGGAAGACAGCCACTAAATAAAAAATGAACAAGATATTGATAAATTCCATTCAGAAACCCAAAAAAATATCTCAAATTTAATTGAGGAAGATTTGGAAAATACAATTTGATTGTATTTGGGAGTTTTCCAAAAGTTGGTGAGTTTGATCAAGTTTGAAAGAAAGAAAAAAAGATAATATGTTAATGTCCACAAATGACCAAAAAAAATTCAATAGGACCGGAATGGCAAGTACAATAGCAAAGGACTAGCACAAAAAAGGAAACCTATAAAGACCCACCCTTTTCTGATCTTCTGCAACTTCTGATTTTGCCTTTTGTTTTCTGAAATTCTGTGTTTTTGTGTTTTATGTCTTTTCTGATTTTTTTCTAAATTTTTGCAATTTTCTGATTTTTTGGAGTTTTTTGTTTGGGTTTTTGCAATTGAATCGAAAAAATACAATAAATGAATGCTGGATATGGAAAGACAACAAAGTGCATAACATGAATATAGGGAATTTTGGCTTTATTGAAGATAAATGAACAATAACATACCCGATCTAGGCATGTGCAGGTCTGAACATGATTAATGCATGGCAAAGAGGGCACAATTAACCTAAATTCTGCTCCATAATGGACTCCTATTGGACTGATCTGATTTCCAAAGGTCTGATCTGCTTCCTATGGGGTCTGATCTGAGATTCCTTACGTCTGATCTATCTTTTCAGAACTGATACAGATCTGATCTGCTGTAAACTATGCCTGAAAACCCCACACCTAAGTAGAAAAGGCTGCAATATAGCTCCAGGCAGTGTACGATTTGCTGCAGGTGATTGGAGTGCTGATGTATGGTGCCAAAATGGTCCAGATCTGCCCTTGGACAGGGAACTCAATAAATTTTCTAAGTCTTCTTACACCTCACAAACCTCCCCAAAGGTCACCTGACCCTCTAAATGGGCTCCCTATCCACTATATTAGCCTATGGGAACCATAATGATAGGCTAACCCTACTAGAAACCATGTGCTCTTAGGGAGGGGATGTTACAAAACCCTAGACATTTGAGCTTAGTGATGTAACTCTATTCATTTTCCAAACAAACAAAGTTAAACTTGTGAATATAGCCACAAAACAAGAATCTTGTAAAAATTTTATGTCCTAAATGCAAGTGTAACTTCTGTAAGTTCTCCCTTATTATCTATTTTCTTAATAAGTACATATTCAAAATGTAATCAAATTGGGATATCAAAGAGCACTTATCCTCTTCCTACATGGGGAAGCAGGGGGATGGGTTTCAGGGATGGGGTGACCAAGGGCCTAAGTTAGCAAATGATGTGGGGACGGCGAGGTGACGGTGGCATAGGGCCAGCAAGGGGTGGTGCAAATACATGTGGTACTTGAAATATTAGTTATGAAAATATGTGTAAGGAAAAAGTATAAGAATTGCAAATGAAACTTCGACATACTAAGTAAAGTTTTAAAATAATAGACATTTAAAACGTGGCAATGATTGCATTGAACATTAACAATGGTTGATAGAGGTTTGGGGGAAAATAAAAAATAAGTATAAGAATTGCAAATGAAACTTTGGCATACTAAATAAAGTTTAAACTAATAAACATTAAAAACATGGCAATGATTGCATTGACCATTAACAATGGGGGGTGGAGGTTTGGGGTAAAGTGGTAGTGCCCTTGTGGGGGTCTGGTGGTAGAGCCCCCAGTAAGGTCAAGGGGCACCGCCCCTTGTGGGGGTATAGGAGCAAATCCCCCAGCAAGGTCAAGTGGCCACCCCTTGCCGAGTTTGGGATCAACGGGCAACGTCGTGGGTGCATTCCCTATTGCGATAAAAGGTGGGATCAAGGGGCTGAGCCCTCACCACCAAGCGCAAATTAAGGCCTTCAAAACCTCACAAACTTTTATGGCAAATGTCAATTTTATAATTTTATCTCTTAATTCTGCAACATTTGAAAGTCCCTTGGACAGTTAGGAGACTCCTCGAAGTCTCCTAAATGTCTTGAGGATGTCCCAAAGTCCCCAAACCCAATGGCATTTTGCAAAAGTCCCTGAGACTTGAGCAATGGTGGTGGGACGAAAGGGGGATGTTTCCCCCAAGTCCCCGCATCCTAGAGATGTCCTCATCTTGAAAACCTGGTATTTTTTGTAGCAACACATCCCCATGGAACACTTTAATTTTTTCCTTGTTGCTTGGACAACTTCATATGATCTATATGGATCCAAATTGTCAAATATTCATTAGCTGAATGAAATAGAAAAGTTGGAAATACCAAAAAACACTTAATTTTGTCCATGTGACAAAAATGCACCTTTTCAATAGGAGGCAATTAAGAAAGCACAATAGCAAAAACAAAAACCACTACTTGATGAAAACCAATAGTTTTATGACAACACAAGGAACACAAAGTTTGAAACGAACCAACATTTGGCACTCCCCATAACAAACTAAAATCTTCCAATGTGCGAGAAAGGATTCAAACATCTATAGGAGAGAATAAGAAAGTCATTTGAAGGGTTCAAAGGATTTCTACACAGGGTTGTATGTGGTGATACAAGGATAATTCAATTATAGGAGACTGTGTAAACTTCACAGTGAGCAATTAGAGCGAGAATCGGTTCTCTCCTCTCTCTGTACTTATGCTTTTGATAAAAATATCAATAAGTAGTAGCTAGGCATTTGCCACTACCAAGTGGTTTTTTCCTCAAAGAGGAGTTTTCTAGGATAAATGTTCTCTGCATTATGTGTATATTGTTGTGATTTCTATTATTTCTCTATTTGGAGCGCAACATTCTTGTCTCATTAATTGTCATTTGTAATTAACCAAGTGGGACAATAGTTAGTTCAGTGATTTCATACTTTCTACAATGTGTTCAGTGAAATTGCTGATAATTTTGATATCAGAGCAGGTTGCTAATCTTTGGGGATTGAATTGGAGAGTTGTATAACAATGACCAAATCTTTGAAGGACTAGGAGTTTGTATCTGAAAATCCAAAAATGGTACACATAAGTACACTAGGAAGAGAAACTACTCAGAGTTTGAATCCCCAAGTGACAACCTTGGAAGGCAACATAGAAAGTAATTAATACCAAAAATGGATCGCTTAAGTAGTGAAGCAAAAATTGGCAAAAAAATGAATTAATCAGAGAAAATTGTGAAACTTTTTGAATGCGATTTTTTCCACCAAAAAAATCATGATATTGTATAAAATTGTTGACCAACAACTTTGACCATTTTACTTGACAAGTTTTGAGGATTTGCAAATTTGAAAACAATGATTCTAGGTCAGTTTGAGGATCTAATTCGTGTCTTGTGCTCATGAGAAACCCTAAACGAGTCTTGATGAATTTCCTCCATAATGACTAATGTTGAATGCCTTTGAATACCTTCGATAATGACCACTGTTGTTGAGTCGTGCCCACTCTTTCACCCACTTGCAGAATGCCTTCGATCTGTTTTTGGCGATTTGATTTTTACCTACCACTGATCTTTTTATTTTTGATATCTAGTATAATCATTATAATGCTATAATATATTATAGTATAATCATTATAATGCTATAATATATTATAGTATAATAATTATAATGTAATAATAATATATTAATATATTATTAGTACATTATAATTACAACAATATAATGATTGTAGTATTAATAATAATATATCATTATATTAACACACTATTATATTATTAATATATTAATATAATAATATATTATTACCTAATATAATAGTATATTAATATAATGATATATTAATACCAATCAAATAAATTAAAATATAAAAAATATTAATACTATAATTATTATTAATTATAGTATTAATATATTATTATATTTACTTCATCGATATTAACATATTATTATATTAATAAAGTATTATAGTATCAATACTATTACTATTACATTATAGTTATTATATTATAATATACTATAACATTATAATATAATAATATACTATTATAATAGAAATAATAATATAATTATAATATATTAATATAATAATCCAATTTTTTCTGTATTTTTTAAAAAAATCTTATATTTTTGGTTTGTCGATTTTTCCCCAAAAAGATTAATGCTTCTTTGCATGGCTCAACAACAAAATAACATGACTCAACAAACAAAAATGAATGGTCAAGGAATAATCATTTACAAATGCTTTGCTTTGGTGCAAGCTTTGTTCAAGACATTTGGCAACAAAGACAATGGAGAAGAAGCTAAGCAAGAGACAATATGGAATGCAAGGATGGCTAAAAAAGTGAGATAAATTGTGAAACTTTTCAATTTAAAATCAAAAACAAAACAAATACTTTTAATGACAAATAGACACATAGGATTTAGATACATGAATCAAAGGAGTGAAAGTATATTTTAGTGTCCACAATGTGAGTGAGGCACAAAAGATTTCATGTCTCAAGATGTCTAGGTGTAACAACCACCCCTAATTCTTTTTTTCTTATTTTTGGTCATTTAAATCACAATCATGAACATGTAAATAGTGGTGCTTAGTGTCATTAAAGTTCTGATATGAAATTTCAATGGTCATTAACTGTTGTTACAAAGTCATTGATAGGAATCGTTACTCAAAGCTTTGATAAATTATGTCAAAACATAAAATGAAAACACAACGAAGGTACCTCAAACCCATAAGAAAGTATAGTCATGAAAAGGCCTGGGAACTCAGTACAAACTGCTGTTGTTGTTGCTGCTGCAGGTCTGCTGTTAGGAAATTGAAGGTCCTGGCAGCTAGGAAACTCAAGAAGCACTCCTCCAAACTACCCTAGAATGCCTTCCAATGATAGAAATAGCAACTTAACTTCAAACATCCTTCATCACTTGCCAATAAACAAAGAAATGGACAGTTACAGGGCTGCAATAACTTAACAATCACTCCCAGAAAGCTTCCCAATGCCCAAAACCATATCCTATGTACTGAAAACTCAAGTATCACTTCCAACAACACTTTAAATCACCCTACAACATGGTGTTTCAAGAAAGAACTAGTCTGATATAAAATTCTGAACATATGACAGGTCTGATAATGATAGAGCAGCAGGTACTGCTGATTGTAACAGGTACAAACAGCAAGGAAACCTCTGCTAACAACCTCGAAACGTTCATAAGACACCTCCCAAATGATCACCAAACACTGAGCACAACCTAGCACTGTTTTTCAACCCCAAAAATGATGGCGAATGATTAGTTTCCGGTCTGCTAAACATTTTCTATTTGTAGCAGATTTCTATTTGCAAATACCTCTGTAATCTGCAGTATTACAGCAGACTTCAAATATAGTTATTATCTATTGATGAATCATTGCAATTTAATTTATGTGTACATGTCAAACATTGTAAGGACTGTATGAAACCATTGCAAACTTGAAAATACATTAAACAGCAAACCAAACCCTCACAAATTAAGAAGCCTGCAAACTGTTTTGACAAAATGCTTATGGAAAGAAGGTAAAAATTTGGTGAAAATTTGCAAGGGATCTTACAAAGTGTCTTATTGTAATTTGCTTCCTCATAATATTTGACTTGTAGGCCCCATGTTAGACAGGTGCTCTATGCAGTTATGTGTATAAATTTCGCTTTCTGATTCTCTTAGTTGTACACTTTTAGTTTTGGCCATTTATAAATTACTTGGAAAAACAAAGGAAATGACTTTTCAGTTCATCAATAACATCTGAATCAGTAGAGGGAAAAATATCTATATCTCTGCTCTGTGCAGAGCACGCAGCAAAAGAAAAAATATTAATATCCAAAGTAAATCTACCCACAAACCACTATTAATCCATCCAAAATAAATCTTCAGATTATCGAGAAACTCACAAGAGTTTAAGAGTTGTTATGTTTCCGATCTCCTTGGGAATGGTGCCAGTTATCTTGTTCCACATGAAATCCCTTCCAAAAAGAGGAAAACACAAAGATATGTCAGAATCATAACTTTCGACAATTCCTATCCTATAAATCATAGGTAATCCAAGAATGTAACAATAGAGATTACATATACTATTTAGTATCATGTAACTAATCAAAAAAGGAAAAAGATTAACTTTATATAAAATAAACAATATTTTTTAATAGAACTATGAAAAATCAATGACATAATTTCTAGGTATTCATGAGTAGATCATATACCCACTAAAAGAAGTTTGACAATCTAAATATGGCACTTGTTGAAATTTGAACTTACAAAATTGTAAGATTTTGTAGTTGTCCAATTTCTGGAGCTAAACTTCCTGTAAGATTCATGTTTAACAATTCCCTGCATACCCAACATTGAAATCAATCCAAGCTGTGATAAAGGAAACTTAAACGTTAACATAAATTAGCAGTGACATCACTGACGAAAGGGACAAAAAGTTTCTGTTAACTCTATAGAACAAATCGATTTGTATCTTAAGAAGTTCCAGATACAGAAAAGAATATGTATAAAAAAAATCCACCTTATTACCAAACATCATGTCAGATGAATTACATTTTGCTGATAAAAATCAAGAAAGTATTGATTGCACTCTCTTAAATCAGCCTTTTCATGCATTATTATACTACAATGCTTTTGTCTACTTATATTCTAAAATCATAGTGACAAAACTATTGACTGCAAAAGATAACAATGGGTAAACGAGTGTCTGGGGTTATCATTTTATATGTACATTTTTGCCCTATAACCAATGTTGACCTGATTCTTTCTCTGATCTAGCTCTTTTCATCACTATTCTATGGCAATTTCGATATCTTCTTTTTCACTTGTTCATGATGGCCAGACACCTGTAGCACTCCTCTTTTCCCATATTCTCATGGAGTTCCTCATCTTGTCTCATGGAGTTCCTCATCTTGCAACATCAGGAGCTAATAGTGGAAGAAAAAATCCATAAAAGAAGATTTGCTGCATATACCTTTACATAAATTTACTTTTGATTCCCTCTTTTCCTTTAGCATCAATTAAAAAGCTCAATTAAGCTTCTAAAATTTGAAAGATCCCAACTAGGAGATGGCACAATTCTGATTTGTATTGTTTCAAAATCAATCTTTGACCAGTGAATTGAAGCTAGGAGTTTCCTTGAGGAAGTTTGAGTGTAATGCATTTTGGGGGGTTTTTAGATGATAGAATGTACAATGCAATGTAGAAATGCAAGCAATAACAAATGACAACTACTGAAACTAAATTTCAGAATGTCTGATTTACTAACAGCAATTAACAAATGCAAAGAATAATTGAATTTCAACACTAACATGCCAAATTGGCCTACCAGGGATCCAATGCCTTGCCTAGAGAACTTCTTTATTGACTTTATTGAAGGAAAATACTGCTACAAGAGCTTCCAAAGTGCACCAACAACTCCAATGAGTTTAATTCTTCTAAACAATAATTATCAAAAACAATTGAATGGATGGCTGGCAATTCTGAAGCTTGTTCTGAAATCTTGCCAAGAGAGATCACCAAATTGACCCTATTTTCCCCTCTAATTTGCTGATATCATTCAAATGTGCCCTGAATTCATAGAAGAGATCATTGATCTGCCCTAGTGACCTCCCAACAATGATTTTCCAACCAATAGCTGCTGCTAAATTCCCTTTATTAATTTATTTGCATCCCACAGGCTGATTGGGATGGTACAACTGACCTAGGCGAGGTACGGCTGGCATGAATAAACAATAACTTGCTGAAAGTGTCAACCAAAGTGCTCAGATCTGATTACCAAACTATAACCCTGCTGTAGCTGCTAACAAATACTGGTTTTTGGCCCTTATTGGCAAAATATGAACATTCCAGGCAAAATCGGTAGCTTAAATATGAGAGGGATTTCATCCTCTCACCCAAATCAGAAGGTTTCTGTCTCCAAATTTAGTTCACACACCTGCAATAGACGTTGCAGACCTGCAAATACCAAATGGCTCTCAAAAATAATAATTTTCCAATCATAGATGTGCAAAATGAGCTCCCAAACACCTTTTTATTTTCAGCCCAAACCCTAATTTCAAATTAGGGTTTCATTTGCCCTTTTTAATTAATAGAATTAACTTTATTTTATTTGCAAGACAATCCCTTTAGAAGTTCGATTGGCTAGAGAGGTCAATTATTCATTGAATGGGGCCAAAATCACTTAAACCAACTCCTCCAAGTTGCCACACCTAGGAAAGGTGATATGGTTTTTATTTAATAATATAATAAGTGATTAATTTAATCACCTTTTAATTATTTAATCAACTTAGGAAATATTCAAGTGCTCAAATAAACTCAGAACTATAAACTGATCGAAGCCACCTGCATGTGGATAATGCCTGAGCCACATAAGCCAACTAGTAGTTTTCCCCTAAAATCTAGGGATGCTCCTAAAAAGTACGAGATTGGACCTATCAACCTGAAACTGAATCCCAATGGCCCTCCTCCACTATGTACACCTCTGGAAGGTCTGTCAGTGAACTAGGAGTTCCTCCTAAAAAATAGGAGCGCCTCCTAACAAATAGGAGATGCAATCAAAGTCTCCAAAACGTTCCTAGGGGTCTCCAGATGCCCCCTAGACCACTCCCAGTCAATCCCTAAAAAATAGGGATCCCTCCTAAATTTTAGGAAACTGCTGTCAACTGCTCCAAACTGCCTGAAAGGGTCATGCATGACTCTCTAAGCCCCTAAGTTGGTTCCCTCCACACTCTGCTGGCCTACGAGAACCAGATAATAAACCAACCCTGCAAGAAATGTCGTCACTAAGGAAGGGCAAAAATTGGGGACATGACAAAATTTCAAAAAACAATTTTTCTCAAAAATGTCCATATTAAGCATCTAGTTAGACAACTTTGATGTTTGTCTCCATTTTTATGAGCCCTATGTTATAATATCAAGCTTTATATTGTGATTCTATGTTGATTTTCTGAATGTAACATAAACATACAGACTGAAGCATCCTCATGTCCAGATCTTTCCTCAAATATTTTAAAACAAAACTAGAATGCATATTTATCCAATCTATCCATATGCTCTATTACCAACTCACTCTCTTGCAATCCTGGAATCAAATCTGAATTGGGTTTGATTCCATGTGGGTACATTCAAGGTTCTGCAATTCAGGTTGGAACCCCCCGAGTACAGTGGACATACACAAGCAATTCTAGCCTAAAATCACAGAATCCCAAACATGTCCACAGGGTTCTTAGCAGCTTTTTAGCTTTTTACTTATTTTAATATTATGACTTTTGGTCTTCATGTTTAACTAGTCAATTTGAAAACGTAACTCTAAATCCTATATTAAACCTTAAAAAAACTTAAAACAGAATAATAAACACTTCTGCTTCATTTTAGGAAAAAACACACAAACCAAAGAGACTTGTCCCACTTTCATTCTTGCTTGTCATTCAACATATAGAGGTGAAGATTGATCATTGAAGGTTCCAAAGAGGTAAGATTCTATTCCTACATTTGTGCAAAAGCCCATTTACTGCCAAGCCTTTTTTTTATGAAAAAACTCTCTTGTTTTGTTTTTCATTCTTCTACATTAAAACGAGTTAAGATCTTTTTCCTTTGGATATGATTGGAAAGTATTGTTCGCAAAACTTGTTTCCATAGGGATTACAATGGAAATCAGTTCTAGTTCCACATGGGCCAATCCCACTTCATAACAAACTTAAATTCACCCTTGTGATAGTATGTTGATATGATAGAGCAGGTTCCAAATGGTGGGTCCTATGTTTGGATTTGCAATGAGTGTAAGGTAAAATATACAAGATCATACAATTAAGTGAAGGCCCATTTGTGTTGTATTCCTAGCATATGCATCAACTTTTGCCGAGGCAAGAAGGATGCACCCATGCCAACATCTAGATTGTTGGAATAATACAAGAGAACAAGCAAGAAGAAGTAGATGCCCTTGAGCAGGTTATCCTTTGGCGAAGAGGATCTTAAACAAGAAAGCCCCCTCTTTTCCCATCTCGTAGCATTCCTAGATTTTTGGCTGTGCATGGATAAGAGCCCCTCACACATACAAAAACAAAAGGGTCACTAGAAAAGACATTTTAAAATGCATCTATGCAAATAGATTGTCTTTCAATGGTGTTGCCATATTTTCAAGAAATGGCAAGGAAAATTAATGTGGCTCTAAAAGTGTATAAGCATATAAGTGTATGAGGAAATATATGAACGTGAGAGCACCTTAATGGAAAGGAAGCTGAAATTTGTAGAAAATCCATTGCAACCCATTAGAGATTGATGGATCTAGACAAGAGTGTGCGTAGTTTCCAATGGATGGAAGGACACCAAAAACCAAAATTGATAAATGTAATTGCAATGTCCCCTAAAGGGACAATGTCTTTGAAAGTTGTGGATTGTGAGAGACACATGAAGGATGCACAATTTATTGTTGACATCTTCATGTTGGCAATTGAGAAAGTGGGGCGTAAAAATATTGTCCAAGTTATAACAAACAAAACAAAAAATTGTGGAGCAGATAGGTTGTTGATTAAGTTACACTAATCATGCATCTTTTCGACACCATGTATTGTCCACTCGCCAACTTAATGCGAGGAAAGTTGGGCAGAAAAATTGATTAGACTATACAGGTGTATGTGGAGGCTAAAGAGATCCAAATGTTCATCACCTTTCACCACATGTCACAAGCCATATTTAGATCAATCTCAAATTGAAGCTGTATAAGGTAAGTGAAACAAAATTGATTTTACATTTCACTTTATTAATTTGTTTTTTAAAATTTAAATATGTTTTCTTTAAACTTTATTTTTATATTTTTAATTTTAATTTTCAAATAGGCTGTTAAGAACTAATTCACCTCCAACACAATCATCTTGAGATGACTTGTGAAGGTGCAAGAGGCACTTTATAGCATGGTCATCAACCAACTTTCGTTTGTATAGAGGCAATACAATGAGAAAGTATTAAATGTTAAGCTGATGATCATAGATGACACTGTGATGTCCCCTGCTTGTTGACATCAGTTCTTCAGTGAGGATTAGCCTATCATCTTAACCCTCGTACGCTAATGAGGATGGTTAGAGGGTCTCCTGAGGATTTGTATCATCTCTAGTGTTCAGAGTGCTTCAGTTTGGTCTTCTTTTGGCATCATTCGGATATTGTTTGCTCTAGTTACTGTTTTTAGTAAGTCTTGGGATGTTAGAGATGGACCCCTGCTATTTTTAGTAAAGGGGGTATGGTCATATGCAGTTTCCTCATGTCATCTCCCTGTTCAGACGACGTACAAAAATGTTGAGTAATTAAGGAGATATTAATGTTTATTTGGGTTATGAGCTTATATTATAAAGTTATAATATAAAATTGATTTAAATTGAGGGTCTACGCATCATAAAAGGGGTGGCCAATATATTAATTAATTATGTGCACATTTCCCAAGGTGAAATATTAAATGCTTAAGTTAAAGGTATTATATCATTAAATGGCATTTAATGTTATTAAATGATTTAATGAGAGAAATCGACAGTCTTGTGGGAATTATATAAAGGGCTTCAGAAATCAAACCAAGGAATTGTTATTGTTATTGTTATTTGTTTTCATGAATTTCTCTCTGCAAGCGAAAGCCGGGGTTTTCAGCATGCAAGCAGCCATTGGAGAACAGTGAATCTTCAGTGAACAACCATTTGAGGGAGTGAAATATCTCCTGAATTTGGTAGTAAGAGGGCTTCACATCAGGGGTCCTAATTGTGCATAAATTGTAAGAGGTTTTCTTCAAGTGTACATCGATTTAAGGAGAAGGAAGGACTGAATCATTAGCAGACTCAAAATAAGAGGAATTGTCTTCATTCACAGCTGCGGCAGGCCATAAAGTCTCTTCTCGGCCCAGCCATTCTTTAATCCAGTCGTACCATCAAAGGGTTGGGGCGATTTTGTGTTGGGAAGTCTTCAAAAATTCTGAAATAACCTTGGGAGCAGCGGCCTGTTTTAGGAAATCAGCTGCAGCCATTAGAAGTGTCAAAAGTATTGTGGAGTAGTTCGATCAGCATTCCAGGTTTCCCATTGCCCATTTGTAATTGCTTTTTGAATGCAAATAATTTAAAAGGGTTTCAAGTCGGTTCAATATTATTTCAATGAACTTTATGTAACTTTTAATGCACTTAGTTGAAGATTTGGTGTGTATGAGCATTGCTAATATTCTACATTCAATTATATCTGAAATTTTCTCAAAAAGCAAATTAAAAATCAGTAAATTCGAACCCAAAAACCCTTCAGCATTAGGTAAAACAACAATAACCATCTCAGAGCACCAAAGGGGTTTCTACAGACACTTAGTGGGATTGTGTGGAATATCTTCATAGTTTCACCAAGCCCGTCATGAATAGGATTTGTTTTGCTGACATGAATAAGCCTTGCTTGGGAGAGGTATAAATAAAATTGCCTCAATGATTGAGAGAAGATGAAACCTACCATAAATGAGAATAAGAAAGATCCTAAAAAACTTTCTTCAAACAAATACAAAAAAGGGCTAGGCCACTACATCTTATTGCCTTTGCATTGACTCCAAAATATTATAGCACCAAGATCCTTTTTTTTTCCATGTAGGGTTGCACCATATAGAGATGTGGAAGTCAACAAAGGGTACAAGCTAACGCTTGCAAGACTTTTCCCTAATCCTAATTTATAAGACCATAAATTGTCTCATATTTAACCAAATAAAATCATCTCTTTCTTCTTGATAAATTGGTGTTAAAGTAAATTTGAGTAATGATTGAACGTTCTTTAGCTTGTTTAAGGTAGAATGTAAAGTAGATGTTTGGTTTATTTTTAGTACTCAATGTGTGCAAGATGTTACAATATAGGTGAACAAATCATGGAAAAACTCATGACAATAGAGAGCTCTAGAGACACTTGAGTAAAGAGCTCTAGACACTAACAACAAAGAACTCCAAAAAGCTTTAGAAGGCTTTGAAGACATTGTGAGACAATAGAGAAGACTCCTCCAAAGTACCAACGAACTCCAATATTCTTGCAAGATCAATGAGCATTAATCATTCCTAAATTAATGGGCTACGTATATGTTACATGCAAACTATAGAGATCTCTTGCACCACATTTTCTTTCTCCGCCAAGGATAACTCCAGCACTTAAAAGTCATTGCATGATAATAGCATGTTCTTCATGCTAGTAAGGAATGATTTAGTCAAGCAAACTAAAGAATAATTCCTTCATTCATGTTGACCACTTGAAGATTTCCTAGAAATAAAGCGCAAAGAAAAAGTCAAAAGCGTAATCTCAATATAACAACAATATCTCCCTTGTGGCTTAATGATATTCGAAAATTCAAAATGATCTAGAAAGCTTAAATTGTTGATTCTATTGTAGCTGTGGTCAGAATCCACAGGCCGACATTGATATCACAAAGGTTGTGATTATATTTATATTATTATTATGAGATAATATAATTATATAATTATAATGTATAATTATTATATTATATGATAATACAATAATTATTATATTATATTAATAATGTAATAATTGGTGCCACTTGGAAGAGTGGCGACTCTTGGTGTATAGACACCTCTCGCATATATAATGAAATATGTGATCTCATTCAAAGATACATAACAATATATAACAATGGAATACAATTGCAAATTGAATATATAGTGCTCGGGGGAGACAATTGTGAATTGTCTATGGCTAGGAGGGCAAATCAGTGCCCGTGGTTAAATGAGCACAGAAAAACAACATGGTATCAAAGCGGGTTACCCTGCCAGCCTGTGATGTTTCAAAATATTCTACAAGTAGTTAGTCACGACATGTGGATCTTCAAACTGCTCGAATGGCATTCGAGAGTGGCTCCTACCAAAGAATCTGAGTAAAGGAAACAATCTTATCACTAAGAAGCCGAGTAAAGGAAACAATACCGAAATCACTGTGATAACACAGGACAAGGGTTTGCGACATCTGAATATGAGATGGAGGAACCGAAAAAGATGAAAGATCCAGATTTTCCTAAGAATGGAGACCTTGGAGAGCCTCCGGAGACGCTGTTGCAGCCCATGCGAAACGAGCTGGTTGGCACATTTGTTCAAGAAAAGTTGTCAAAGCTGGAGACGTGGGTACTCAAAGATGACTCTATTCGTATCGTTGGTGTGTATGGAATGCCCGGCTTGGGAAAGACGTCCCTGCTCAAACAAATCAACAACAAGAAAGATAGTGATCCATACTGAAGATGGCATCCAGAATAGTTAAGCTTATTAACTATAAACAATAGGAAAGAAAATTCCATCATACTATGGTGGACTGAATCTTGATCAAAGCTAAGACCAACTTCCTCATAGGTCGATATCTCCATGGAAATGAGGAAAACAGATTAAAGTTGAATCGATATATTTCAGGAAGACTTCAGCGCCCAGGTCTTACTTAGTTTCGACTCCTCAAACATAAGATTTTGTATTCCAGGCATGAACATCATATTCAGCGGATCTCTTACTCGTAAAGTTTTGTGTTGATAAAAGCAAACAAAGATTGATATAGTGAAGGATGATTCTGTAATGGGCACCCTAGAATGCCCAAAAACTAAACCAACTGCTGATAGGAATTTAGTCAAATAGTTTGCATCCAACTCCTTATTTCTCCGTTTAATGTTTAAATCCCCTTATAGCTTCGGAAATAAAATGTTTGTTTGTTTTTAAGTCTTTGCATAGATTTGAAATCACATAACATGAACTAGAAGGAAATTACAATAATATGCAACATGAAGATTGAACTACTGCTGATATGATATTATTTCCTAAATTATTAAAATCAAATACATAGCAGATTTTTCAACTCACTAAATACTCCATCATTTTTGACATAATATTCCAGCAATGACTTCCCATCTTGCTGCTACAGTAACATGAATAGTGTCGTGCTACAGCAACATGAATTGTGTCGCGCTACAGTAGCGTGAATAGTGTCGTGCTATAGTAACATGAATAGTGCTGCGCTATAGTGCTGCTACAATATTAATTAGTCTTCAATCAGTCCAATATCTTCATAAAATCATCCCTTCAAAATGGCATAAGCATTGGTCAAGAAGTGGAGAAGGTATCAGCAAAACACCAAGTCTGCCTGTAGCTGGAGATGCACCCAATCTGCCTGTTAATGAAGCTGATAGCAATGGATTCCAAAGGCCAAACCCCAAGGGAATGACGTCTAGAATGTCACAAGAGAGGATAGACGTCCTCTAATGCCAAGAACGGATCTGTAACTCACACATCAATTTCTTCTCATATTCAACCTGCTGAATGGAGCCACAAAAGCTTCCTTTTATTCTTTCTCCAAGGGTCGACCCAACTCACTTGAGCAATGTGGGATAAAAGATGTGCAATATAAAACTTATTAAAATATTCACTTATGTCTCCCTTGGGTGCCCCTTTGATTTGCACACATCCCCATAAAATAAATATTAAAGTAACATTTTAATATTTTACAATTAAATTAAATGTTACTTTAATAACACTTCAGGCATTAAAATATATTAGCAATCGGACTCCGAATAGCACGAGTGATAGCTTGTCGGAAAGCTCTTGCCGAGGAGTATCGAATCCAATCACCAAAACTGGCCTCCGTTGTGTCTTGCTGACTTACTAAAAATAGTAAGTATGCCTGAAACTACGTAAATCAACTCCGTTTTGGCCCAAACTGGAAATGACTAGGCCAAGACACTCCAGGATCCCCTTAAACCCTTCGTTAGCCCTCGAGACCATGTAGAGATAGGCTAACGCACATACACTTGGTCAACTGCTAAAGTGGGGGCATTATAGATTCATAATGTGGTAATATTATAATTAATATAGAACAGGATCAAATTAAGCGATGAAGCAGCAACTATAAGAGAAAAAGTAAACAGCAAAGACAATGTGTGGAATTCTTTCCAATTTTGCTACAGCAATGTCTTTTAATAAAGGTCACCATGATAAATAGCAGGTTACAGCAGCATAAGGAGCATTACGTGGAGTCTCCTAGAAATACCGTGGCTGGTGTCTAAGGAGGAAGCGTGGCATTTCTTGTGTCATAACAGCGTTGGAGTTCGACTTCTGTCATAGCAGCATTTGAGTTCGACTTGGTCAGCAATCTAATAGAGTGTCTAAAGTGGTTAAAAATAATAATAGCATATGATAATGGGAGGATATAATAAATGGTTTAGAAGTATATGGATAGCGATTACTAAATCCTACAGATGCAGCAATGTGTATTCCAAATATGGCTACGATCAAACAAACACATTTAGCAGCAATTTCAATACAGCCATTCGTTTGAAAAACAATAATGAATTCATCTCTAAGATGGTGATTTCAAAGTATATATTGTGCAGCAACTATATTAAGTTACTTGCTGCCTAGAACAAACAATAACTAAGGAACATACAGCGATTCGTGTTTGCAAAGGATTGACAAGAAGACGAAGTCAACTTCAAAATCTTTCAAAATTTTGATCGATGGATGAATTAGTTTAAAAAAAAAAATTTGTGGACATGGTGTGTGTAATAAATATAAGATGCGAATGTGGAAACAGGCATCAATGAAGAGAATCATATCTAAATTACAGACAAAGCATAATTACAAGTAAACTAGTATGAGTATAGCATAATCTGCATTGATTATTGTATGAGCATCGAAAGATAAGGAAAAGTGAAAGGCTGAGATCGGTGGATGTCAGCAAATTGTATCTTGCTGCCAACGATTTATTGTCACCATAATACCGGTTTAAAGAAGAGAGTTTGTGGAGGAAAAGATTGAATTGTCCATCATCCGTTGAAGAAGCATCTCAGGCCTTCCTATCACTCCCAAGGTGGACGTGTATAGCTTTGGCTTGACGATTGTTGGAAATTATCTCTGGCTGAAGAAATCTGGATTTAAAGGTGGAGGAAAGTAGGTTGTACTTGTTAATGCATAATAGCTTCGGTAAGATAAATAATTGAATGAGAGATAAATGAAGTCTCTCATTCAATCATTTATCATATCGATAACTATGATAAAACCATCAAGCAATTAATTCATCCTTGATAGCCATTCTATATTTGCATATGGGCAATCTATTGATAATCACACTATGTATCTTCCTCATGTTCATCTATCTAATGAATCCTGTATTTAGATGAATATCAATTAAACATAAATAATGATGACACCGATTAATATATACCAAATTGAATATATATTATATCGGGTTACATATAAGGTATATCGGAATGCATATCGGGTGGCAATGTATTAGTCACCAATAGTTATCGGTGTGTTAGTCTACACCAATAGTTATCGGTTGTCAAGGCTGACACACCGATAACTATCGGCTGTTAGCATTGACAGCCACCGATATACTATCGGTTGTTAGCGTTGGGTTAATACACCGATGAACTTCGGTTATAATCACCGATTGGCATTTACCGTAACATGTTTTTGTTAGTATAAACAAAAAGGCACGATCAAGTAATGTCTTGATCAGTCATGACCGATCAAGGCATTGCTTGACCGTACCTCCTTTGTCATATACTTATAGTAAGTGGCATTCTTGAGATAGGATATAGAAAATATTAAATGCTCCTCTCATCTGCCACAAGCGAAAAGATAGTTAGATATATACAATAAGAAATTAATAATACAAAATTAGATAATAGAATTATAACTTGCATATTGAATGTAAATTGAACATCATTTACATGGTATCAGAGCTATAGTTAAATCGAACCTGAGGCTGTTCAATTTTACGTAAAATTCAAATCAAGTATATATTCAACATCACAATCCTATCAATGGCTAGCGCTATCAGATTTGAAGACAGACTTGCAGGAGGTGATGATTTCTCCACATGGAAATTTAGAATTCAAATGATACTAAAAGATAACAAAGTTGAATCATTCGTAAAGACTGAATCCAAAGAACCTGAGACTGAACCTAATCAAGCAATTTGGAGAGAAGGAAATGATAAGGCTATCAAAATAATAGTTGATGGGGTAAGGAACAATATTATGCCCATTATAAAGAAACACGAATCAACCTTCGACATGTTCAAAGCACTTGAAGACGCTTTTGAGATATCCAATGTCAGTAGAACCTTGGCTCTAAAAAGAGAGATAAATCATATAACCGTGATGAAAGGAGAATCAGTCAACACCTACTTCATGCGGATATCTAACTTAAGGGATGAACTAGCAACCCTTGGATATGAGATCCAAAGCAAAGAATTAACCCTCATTGCTTTAGATGGGTTGCCTAGTATCTGGGAAACGTTCGTCCAAGGCATCAGTGCAAGGGACAACTTTCCAAGAGGAATCAAGGCAAAATAAGAAAGGAATCAAACAAAAGAATATAGATGAAGATCTTCAAGTTCTAACTACGAACTCAGACAAAAAGGGCAAGAAGAAGTAATTAAGGAAGAGAAAGAGTCGTCATGGCAAGAACTTTTTCAAAAAGGACCTCTCTCAAATTCAGTGTTACAGATGTGACAAATTTGGGCACTATGTTGCCAAATGTCCAGAAAAAGCTAAACAAGCCATATTTGCCAAATCAGGAAAATCGAAAAGGGAAGAGGACTCCGAGAAGTATGTGCTCTATTCAGCACTCACACATCAAACATCAAACAAAGTGAACCCCTGGGTAATCGACAGTGGCTCATCCAGACACATCACAGGATTCAGAGAAGTACTAGACTTTATGAGGGAGGAAAATGATGAAGAGGTAACCATCGGAGATGACTCCACACACCCTGTCAAAGGAGTTGGAAATTGCACCATCAAACTGAAGTCGAGTGTATCATTACAACTTGAAAGAGTGCTATATGTTCCAGGCATTAAGTGGAATCTTGTCTCAATATCAACACTAGAGGACAATGGATACAAAGTGACATTCATGGACAACAAAGTGTTGGCTTGGCCAAAGAGCTCATCTATCAAGAAAGCTAGTACAATTGGTCAAAGACAAGGCTACCTATATCAGCTATGCACAGAGCCCAACTTAGCCCTAATTCATGAAACTACAGATGCCAATGAAATCTGGCATAGAAGACTAGGCCACCTAAATTTTAGAGCTTTATCATCAATGGGAGACCTTGTCACAGGTCTACCTAAGCTAAAGCAATATCATTCAGGGGCATGCACAGGATGTGCCCTACGCAAAAATACTAAAGGTGCTTTTCAGAGTAGTTCTAGGAAAACAAGTAAAGTCTTAGAGTTAATTCATTCTGATGTATGTGGACCTATGTTTGTAAATTCATTGGGGGGATTTTTGTATCATGTGATATTTGTCGATGACTACTCTCAGAAAACCTAGATCTACTTTCTGAAATGCAAAGAATCAGAAGAGATCCTTAATAGGTTTAAAGAATTCAAATCATTAACAAAAAACTACTCAAGAAACAAAATTAAAACCCTTAGAACTGATAATTGGGGGGGAATACACATCAGAATTATTTAAAGAGTTTTGTAAAAATTCAGGGATTAAGAGGGAGTTAACAATACCTTACAACCCTCAACAAAATGGGATAGCAGAAAGGAAAAATAGGACAATCGTTGAAGCTGCCAAAGCTATGATTCTTGATCAGAATCTAAATATCAATCTTTAGGCAAAAGCAACCAGCACTACAGTATACATTCAAAACAAATGTCCTCACTCTCATCTTGAAGACAAGACCCCTGAAGAAGTCTTTACAAAATCAAAACCAGATATAAGCCACCTTAGGATTTTTGGATGTCCAGTGTATATTCATGTACCTAAGGAGAAAAGATTAAAATTAGAACCCTCTGGAAAGAGAGGAATTTTTGTAGGATACAGTGAAACCTCCAAAGCCTACAGAATATATATACCCGGCCAAAAGAACATTGAACTAAGTAGGGATGTGATCTTTGAAGAAAACTTAGCCTTCAAAAGAGCCCAAAGCTCCCTAGATCCTGAAGTCCATATTCCTAACCCCGGCTTAGATAGAGATCCTACTCTTGAGCTTCAAAGGGAGAGTCCTGAGGAAACTATGAGTGAAACTTTAAGTCCACCTAGAGAAAACCTCAAGAAAAGACCACTATGGGCCACCAAAACTGTAGAAGAAGCTCAGAAGTTTGCTACTCCCTTAGGAACCTTCAGAGAAAGCAAAAGGCCTAATAAATTTACTAGCTATGTTGCCCTTATGAATGACCTCTCTAAAGCTAAACCAAGCAATGTATCAGATGCACTTCAACATCAAGTATGGAAGGATGCAATGTCTGAAGAGTATCAATCCATTATGAAGAACGATGTTTGGGAGATTGTTCCTAGACCAGCCAAGAAATCTGTGGTTTCATCTAAATGGTTGTTCAAAATCAAACATGCTGCAGACGCCAGTATTGAGAAACACAAGGCCAGATTTGTAGCTAGAGGCTTCTCACAAAGGGAAGGAATAGATTATGAAGAAACCTTTGCACCTGTTGCTAGGTATACCTCAGTAAGAGTTGTATTAACCATTGTAGCAGCAAAGGGATGGAAGGTACACCAAATGGACGTTAAGACAGCTTTTCTAAATGGTGAGATCTCATAAGAAGTCTACCTAGAGCAACCTGAAGGCTTTGAAATTCATGACACAGAGTCTCATGTGTGTAGACTCAAGAAAGCTCTCTATGGGCTCAAACAGGCTCCCAGGGCATGGTATGAAAGAATAGACACCTATCTCTCGGGACTAGGTTTTTCCAAAAATGATGCAGACCCTAATCTCTACTACAAAAGAAATAAAGATGATATGCTAATATTGATCTTATATGTTGATGACTTATTAATCACACGAAGTGATCAACTCATAAAACAATGCAAGAATGATCTATCTAAAGAATTTGATATGAAAGACTTAGGACTCCTTCATTACTTCCTAGGATTAGAAGTATGGCAAAATTCTGACAACATTATACTAAACCAAGGAAAGTACACTTTGGATATTTTGAAGAGATTCAAAATGCTAAATTGTAGACCCATGACCTCTCCTATGGAAACCAACTTAGATAAACTTAAAGAAGCAGCAGCAGAGTCACAACCCACCGATTCTACTCAATAGAAACAGATGATTGGGTCCCTAATGTATCTGGTAAATACAAGACCAGATATATGTTATGCAGTCAATGCTCTAAGTCAGTTTATGTGAACCAAAGGAGATACACCTAGTTGCAGTGAAGCACATTATGAGGTACCTACAAGGTACTCTAAACCTTGGTCTCAAATACAAGAAGGTTGAGATAGACTTACATGGATTTACAGATTCAAATTGGGCTGGAAGTGTAACAGACAGGAAAAGCACTTCAGGGTGTTGCTTCAGTCTAGGTTCAACTATGATATCTTGGATCAGCAGAAAGCAGTCTTTTGTAGCTCAAAGTTCCACCGAGGCAGAATACATTGCAGCTTCTATGGCTTCCCGAGAGGCAGTATGGCTCAGGAAGTTGCTTGTAGGATTGTTTGGAGAACCTATGAAACCCACTGTTATACACTGTGACAATCAGAGTTGCATAAAACTTTCAGTAAACCCAGTGTTTCATGACAGATCCAAGCATATTGAGATTCCATACCACTATGTGCGAGATATGGTAGATAAGAATGCAATCCAACTGGAATATGTTTGTACAGGAGATCAAACTGCAGACATTCTGACCAAACGCCTTCCCAGAGTGAAAGTTGATCACTTCAGAAAAGGTTTAGGTATGACAGAAAGGTAAAATTGCTTTGTAATCTATATTTGCATACCTATAAGATGTTTAATGTGTAAACCTCTTTGTCGTGTTAGGACAATTTGTGGATTCTATCCCTTGGGTTCACATCTAAGAGGTGACGATCTCTCAAGATAGTGAACACTTGTATGGGGACATTTTAAGGTGACAATCTTATAATGTCCAAACCAGTTATCATGTTGGATCTTTGGTATGTCATAGATGTGCAATGATTGTGTTGTGATAAAACATTTGTATAAAGTGTTAGAGCACTTATCACAACTAGGATAAGGTGAGAAATTAATCTTTCTCATATGATTATCCTTAAGTATTGCGTGTAGGCAATACTGATATCACATGCTTAGGTGATATCCTATCAATCGTAAGATTGATGTGATGAACTTCAGTATCACGTGTTTAGGTGATACTACATACCAAATGATTAGATGGTATGATTCCCATGAATGACTAAAATGATCACTATCAATTAAATTATGATGCTTGAATATATTGTCTACATTCATCTTACCTAGCTAAGAGGAAGTGCTAATGCATAATAGCTTCGGTAAGATAAATAATTGAATGAGAGATAAATGAAGTCTCTCATTCAATCATTTATCATATCGATAACTATGATAAAACCATCAAGCAATTAATTCATCCTTGATAGCCATTCTATATTTGCATATGGGCAATCTATTGATAATCACACTATGTATCTTCCTCATGTTCATCTATCTAATGAATCCTGTATTTAGATGAATATCAATTAAACATAAATAATGATGACACCGATTAATATATACCGAATTGAATATATATTATATCAGGTTACATATAAGGTATATCGGAATGCATATCGGGTGGCAATGTATTAGTCATTGATAGTTATCGGTGTGTTAGTCTACATCGATAGTTATCGGTTGTCAAGGCTAACACACCGATAACTATCGGCTATTAGCATTGACAGCCACCGATATACTATCGGTTGTTAGCGTTGGGTTAATACACCGATGAACTTTGGTTATAATCACCGATTGGCATTTACCGTGACATGCTTTTGTTAGTATAAACAAAAAGGCACAATCAAGTAATGTCTTGATTGGTCATGACCGATCAAGGCATTGCTTGACCATGCCTCCTTTGTCATATACTTATAGTAAGTGGCATTCTTGAGATAGGATATAGAAAATATTAAATGCTCCTCTCATCTGCCACAAGCAAGAAGATAGTTAGATATATACAATAAGAAATTAATAATACAAAATTAGATAATAGAATTATAACTTGAATATTGAATGTAAATTGAACATCATTTACAGTACTTTCCTACCTGGGCTTCATTTCAGCTTCAGAGGGAGCAGCTAAGAGGATGTGCTTCGGTTGACATCTAAGGATCTTGGTCCAGAGGGAGTGGACCATGTCAAGATGGTTTCTCTAGTGATCAGTCAAAGGACTATGATTCATGGGATGGAGTCCCATGGCCTTTATGTTGACTCCTAGGTCATGCTATTTGGTGAGCTTGGAATACACCAAGAGTAATGCAGACTCCAACGTTGTATTTCTTGGAAGGTCAAAGCATGTGGAGATCAAGTATCACTATGTTAGAGACATGGTGGAAAGGTATGCTATTCACTATTGTATTCTTCTTTTCAAAAGATGTTTTAAAGTGTAGACTCTTGTGATTGCATTTCTCTTTGAGAGAGACTTAAGGAGAAAGCCCTTATCTACACCCTCTGATATGGTTCATGGTGGATGTCATGTGTGTGACTCCATGACAATTTTGGTTCAGTGCTTGATGAGCCCCTGTGAACATTATTGTGAGGTGACAATCTCTCAATAGTGAACACTTGTACATCTGATCATCATCGTAAGGTGACGATCTTACGATATTGATTGATCATACCATTATGATGGATATCATGGGATGTGATATCTATGGATATGTCATAATGGTTTATATCTCTAGTAGTAATATCTATGGATATGCCATAATGGTGGATATCATGAGACGTGATATCCATGGAAAGGCCATAATGGTGGATATTACATAAAGGGATATTCATGGTGGATTTCATGTGACGTGAAATCCGTGGACATGCCATGTAGTAATATCTTGAGATATGCCATAATGGTGGATATCATGTGAAGTGATATCCATGGATAAGCCATAATGGTTGATATCACGTGAGGTGATATCTATGGATAAATCATAATGGTGGATATCACATGAGGTGCTATCTATGGATACGCCGTAATGGTCAATATCACGTGAGGTGATATCTTTCCTTTCCACATATGGATGTAGCCATTGTGGTCAATCATTACAAAGAGGTAATGTGACTAGTAGATATCAAAAAGGATTCCTCCCTACCTAAGAGGGAGTGTTGATTCTAGTGTAGCTGTGGTCGGAATCCACAGGCCGACATTGATATCACAAAGGTTGTGATTATATTTATATTATTATTATGAGATAATATAATTATATAATTATAATGTATAATTATTATATTATATGATAATACAATAATTATTATATTATATTAATAATGTATTAATTGGTGCCACTTGGAAGAGTGGCGACTCTTGGTGTATAGACACCTCTCGCATATATAATGAGATATGTGATCTCATTCAAAGATACATAACAATATATAACAATGGAATACAATTGTAGATTGAATATATAGTGTTCGGGGGAGACAATTGTGAATTGTCTATGGCTGGGAGGGCAAATCAGTGCCCGTGGCTAAATGAGCACAGAAAAACAACATAAATCACATAAATAAAACCCAAAAAACACTTGAAGAGATTCGAAATAGTGAAGGAGCAGTCAATGACAGAAAATGTTTGATGTAAAAGTGGTGTGATGAAGGACAAAAATTGCAATTCATTGGGAGTTTGATATACACTTCCTCAAAAATAGGATCTCAGATCCACATTCTTAATGAACTGGTTGAGTAGATCTAGTATAAGTATTTTATAAATACATTATAAGTAATTGATCAAAGGGGGGGAATAGAGAGGCTTGTTTTAGCCTAAGGAAGTAGGTTCGATCTAATTTCATTTCCAAAATTGTATTTCCAAAATTTTTTAGAGCAAATTTGATTCCAACAAGCATTTCATTTCCAGCAAGTGTGAATTAGATTAGCCTTTCCAATTCTTGCAAGTGTGAGATAGATTATCCATTTCCTTCTTTGCAAGTGTGCTCATTTAAGTTCTTGCAAGTGTGCTCATTTAAGTTTTTGCAAGTGTGCTTTAGAGTAGTTTTGATTTTTGCATGTGAGACTGTCATGCAAGTTTTCTCTTCTATTTTGCAAATAGCCATGGACACTTCCCTAGATTGATAAATTAAATGATGAGGATTACAACGACCCCATCATTTTTGGCACCGTTGTTAGGGATAGGTACCATTAGGGAATCAAAAATATTAGTTTGGTAGCCTTTTAGGTTTAAAAGTTCTTCAAGAAAGATATGTTTCTCAAACTCCCCTCCCCCCCCTCCCCTCCAAAAACAAACAACAGATCTAAAGGAAAAGGTTACTGCATGGAAAAAACTTGTTATTTCTTGCACAATATCTTCAACTAGAGGACCATGACTCTAACGTCCCAACAAAGGAAATTTATTTAAAGATAGCATTGATGGCTTATTGCTTGCAAGAGGTGATGAGTACAATGAAGAAATCTAGTCTTCATTAAAGAAGCTTGCACAAAAGAGTGTTATTAGGAACCCTTAAAAATCCAAGGATGGCTGCCCAATCAAATTGTTGAAGTCCAAGGAGGGTTTCCCAATCAGATATTTGAAGAACAAGGAGTTGTTTCTAGTCATGCATTCACCAAATCATAAGGATTGCAAGATCTCTCCAATCAGACCATGCATTTGCTAGTATCAGAAATTATGGAGAAGGTTTCCACTTCAAAGGAAGGTGATGCATTGGATTTCAAAAATTTGATCTTATTTTCATAGTTTTTCTCCTCTCAAAAATTTGAATGCATAGACCAATATTTTGAGAAAGGAAAGATATTTTTCACAACCAGTTAATGGTTTTGTGTAAACTCTCTACACCATTAAGTAGAGTAGATTAAGGTAGGTTTTTTTTTTGCAAATAAGTGTTTTGCACATGTCGTTTCCTCTTTTCTAAGGTTGTAAACATGCACGTTTTTGTACAAGATTGTTGCTTTCAAGATCTGTTGCAGATATTTTGGCACTTAAGGTTTCCTAAAAGGTTGATTATTTCGACTTTGGGCTCTAGTTCTAGCACTAAAACTTCAATGGCATGGAAGAAAAGACAATGATGAAAGTAACCTAGTTGTTAATCAATGCAAAAAATCAAGTTACAGCTCTCAGAAGTTGAAGAACTCTTTGCATGCATCATGGAGAATGTGAGTTACAACTAGTGCATGATGGTTGCATGGAAAACTAAGATAGATTCAGGTATTTGGTTTATTATTTCTCTTATTCAGCTAAAAGTTCTTTCTCTTTTCTCAATCCAATCTAAAATGAAAAAAGAAGTACCTAAGAACATATCCCGAGATTTATGGAGTAGTTTGAAGTAACTGTGAAAAGAGTGGATATATTGACTCCAAAATCTTATTATAAGTTGCAGGAGGACCTACAACATTTTAGGTGTGGAGGAGATGATAAGACCATAAATAGTCTCATATTCAACCAAATAAAATCATTTTTTCTTCTTAATAAATTGGTGTTAAAGTGGATTTGAGTAATGATTGAAAGTTCTTTAGATTGTTTAAGGTAGAATGAAAAGTAGATGCTTGATTTCTTTTTAATACTCGATGTGATCCAAATTGCTTCTAATATTTTTCCATGTGTGTGTAAGATGTTACAATACAGGTGAATAGATCATTAAATAACTCATGATAATAGAGAGCTCTAGAGACACTTGAAGTAGAGAGCTCTAGTCACTAACAACAAAGAACTCTAGATAGCTTTAGAAGCCTTCTAAGACATAGTGAGAAGATAGAGAAGACTCCTCTAGACTACTAGCAAACTCCTCCAGACTACCAACACACTCCAATATTCTTGCAAGATTAATGAGCATCGGTCATTACTAAATTAATGGGCTAAGTATCTATTTCATGCAAGCTCCACATATCTTTCACACCACACTATCTTTCTCCACCAAGGATAACTACAATGCTCAAATCTCATTGCATGATAATAGGATGTTCTTCATGATAATAAGGAATGATTTAGTCGAGTGAACTAAAAAATAATTCCTTCACTCATGTTGAGCACTTGAAGATTCCCTAGAAATCAGGCACAGAGAAAAATTCTAAAGCATAGTCTCAATAAAATAGTAATATCTTCCTTGTTTCTTAACAATTTTCAAAAATTCAAAATGATCTAAAAAGCTTAAATCACAAGAAATAAAACCCAAAAGCCGTTTGAAGAGATTCACAATAGTGAAGAAGCAGTTAACGACAGAAAATGATGTCTGATGTAAATAGCTCCCCCACTCTAATCACATCAGTCAGAAAAATTAATTTGCATGGATACAACTGGCAAAGAGGTAGCTCTCCAAGATCTTAAGCGATCTAGGTAAGTGTGTCTAAAAACCGAACAGACCAATGACTTCCGGCTACAAGGCAACATCAATGTCCACTTGTCACAGAAGGCTAACTATGTGGGAGGATGATTTAATGCTCTTTATGCATCCAACGAGTAGTTCACATCAATGATAATTGCTATTTTTAAAATGGCAAGTTGACAACGAGGGTTATGGGCAATCTCATTAATGAAGGCAGTCCCTTCAGAACTGCAAATTTATTAGGTTTGACTCCTCATTCTCACTCTTCAATCTTTTTTCTTTAAATCGTCTCTTCCCAATTTGGTCGCCTGGTTTGGTCTAGAAGAATTAGGCAAAACTTCACCCCTGAAAATCAATGGTTGGCTCCTCAAGGTTCATCGTCAAGGCATTCCCTAACCCAATTTCATGCTTCGGAGTAGATACTTCGATATCTCTGGATAGTCCCAATCGATAGTCCACTTTCAAGGAGATTTCAGACCAGAGGTTAAAGAGGCTCCTTCACAACACCGACCCTTTGGTTATAGCGGCAGTGAAAATGGTCCTTGGACGGGGTCATTTGGACGGAAAAGAGTATTCCAAGGACAACACTCATATTTCTTCTAGATTTGTGGCTTCCTTGCTTGATGATAATGTCTCTAAGGATGAGATTACAGAGCTTGCAATCCGCTTATTTGAACTGGAATTACTGGTTGGCTTAAATAGAGTAATGAAGTATGCTTTACATGGAACTGGTACTCTAAGGTTAGGGGACCTGGATTCACTTAATGACCCGTGAGAAACCATTACTTACTACCCTTTCTTATTGGATCTCAAGGGCCCAACCCTTATGAGACATAGGGCCATTGTGGCTATGGCACATAGATACTTGAAATGGAAGTTTATATCAGACAAAGTCGTAGACGCAAACAGGGAGGAGGAATTCAGGAACTTTGCCATCTTAAATGGCTTTCTCACACCTAAGGAAGAGAACAAGTCCCCCCTTTCAAGTGGAGAAGAACCAATAGGCCCGCAGAGACGCAACGGAGGTGGCCGAGGTCGTGGTTGTAGCAGGGGTCGAGGCCGTGGGCATGGTTGTGGTCATGGAGGACGTAGCAGACAGAGCAGTCCTCACCCTAGGTCGCCTGCCTAGGGGCTGATTTCATTAGCAAAAAATGAAGATATGAATTTTTTGCTATTTCGATTCTGAACTTTTGGTACAGTTTTTATAGATATTTGTTAAAACAGTATGACTTTAGCTTTTAGTATGGCTGAAGATAGGTTGGTGAACTTTCTCGAAATTTTGTGGGAAGGAAAACATTCCCTTTTTTTGATCTTTTCATTTTCAAGGTAGGCCCAGAAGGGCTAGCTAACTGTGAATATCTATGTATTTCGAAATTTTGAATCCTTAATAGTAAATCTTTTGGCTCTATCGTTTATCGACCAAAAAAAAAAAAGTGGCATGATGAAGGACCGTAGTTGCAATTCATTGGGAGTTTGATAAACACGTCCTCAAAAATAGGATCTCATATCCATATTCTTAGTTAATTGATTGAGTAGATCTAGAATAAATATTTTATAAATACATTGTAAGCAATTGATCAAAGAGGGGATTAGAAAGACTTGTTTTAGCTTGAGGAAGCAAATTAGATCTAGTTTCATTTCTTGAATTGTATTTCCAGAATTTTCTAGAGTAAATTTGATTCTAGTAAGCATTTTATTTCCAGCAAGTGTGAGTTAGATTAGCCTTTTCAATTCTTGCAAGTGTGAGATAGATTAGCCATTTCCTTTTCTGCAAGTGTGCTCTTTTCAATTCTTGAAATGTGCTTTAGAGTAGTTTTGATGTATGCACATGTATTGTAGAAGAGATTGTCATGCAAGTTTTCTCTCTTCTCTTTTGCATATAGCCATAAACATCGCCCTGGATTGATAAATTAAATGTTGAGGATTACAATGACCCCATCACTAATGTGAAGGGTGTAGTTACAAACGAGTTTGTTGATTTTGTACACTCCAATGGTTAAATTATTTCTGATCTTCATGACAAAATAAAGGATGCTGACAAATAGTGGTAGCTCGATGGGCAAACATTCCAACACCTACAACCTCTTGCAATCAAAATTTTATTACAAATAATTTTTTAGATAAAGCTCTCTAAATTTTAATTTCTTTTCATTTTTCAAATTTGAAGTTTGATTTATAATTTTATAACTCCTAACTCTCTAACTTTGTCCAAATAGGTTTGTAGTTGGTCTTTGTCTAAGACAAATTGAGTACATACTTCGACTATTTGATAAGCGCAACCAATTGGCATAAAAAAAAACAAAGGAATTAATTTATATGTTTCCAACTTGTGCCTTCTTTCACACAAACAAGCTGACAACAATGAAGGAGCAAAGAAGTTGTGGAATGTGGAGCTAGAGCAACCTGACTTAGATGTTAACACTGCCCAACAATCTACACTTTTTAAGGAGCTAAATAGTCAACATAATTTTAATATCAGTTGCACTCCTTGTGGTTCTTCTAATATACCTCCATCATCTAATGTCAATGATGATGATGATGATGCTCTTTATGATGAGCTATATGATGATGATTGCTGATTTTATTATTTTAATATTGAACAATGAATATCTACCATAACATTCAAGTTTGAAAAATTGACATCAAAGTAGTATTTTATGGTTGTTTTGTTGATTCAATGTATTTTATGTTGTTATTCTTAAATCGTATTTCTAAGAGTGTGTGTATGTGTGAGTGTGCCCCCGTTATCCCACAAGGAGGATCTCATAAAATAGAAGATATACTTTCTAGGCTGTGACCAAACAACTAACCTTCACCTTTTATTCTAGAAGAAATGCATCTTGTGTGTCCCCAATATCTGACAAGGAAGATCTCACAAATTAGAAGATTTGCTTTCTAGGTTGTCCCCAAAATAATAACCCTCACCTTTTATTCTAGATAAAATGCATCTTGTGTGTCCCCAATATCTCACAAGGAATATCTCGTAAAACAGAACCTGTACTTTTTATGCTGTGACTCAAAAAATAACACACACTTTTAACTTTTAGTCTTTTATTGTGGATGAATTTGTTCTTTCTAAACCTTTTGATAATGCAACAAGGATGATTGGCCATACCTGGTTCTTTGTGAGATTTATTTGATGTCTTTCACAAGCCCAATTAGGACTTTGGAAATCTTTGGTCTCAAACTTTTGATATGCTAGGGATGATAATATCTAATAGATATTTAGATTGAATTGCTAATAATAACATATTAACACAAATTACATATAATGTTCAAATTCAGTATTCAACTGTCACAACTCAGACATTAAAACCATGATTATCAAGAAGGAACTGCCTCGGACCTCTTATTTTTTATACCCCTGAGGACATGAACCATAAAAGCTTTGGAATTTCAGTCCTAGCTTCAGTTTGAGATTGAACAGAACTTTGGACTTTTGTACACATATTTCCTACATAGGTACGCAGACCTGTGGTGGAGTGGTACTCGGGCTTTACTAAAACAGAGCCCGTGATCCAAATTGTGGATATAATGAAATTTATAATCCTGCTGAAAGATCTCTTATATCCCATACGCAGTCTTTAGGATGAAATTTGAACAGCTATCCTTGTAGTCCAAAGTTCCTATGTGCTACGGTTGCTATGTAACTGGCGCTCTAATGATAGAAAACATACGTATTTTAAAAGCAATTGCAGCTTTTAGCTTTATAAAAAACTATATTCAAAATAAATCCAATTTGAGCCACCGAAATCTACATGTCAAGTTAAAGTAAACATACAGCTGCAATACGTGCAAGTACCCATCAGCACTTGCATTCTCATAGCAGATAACTCCTGTCCAGTTTGAGTTACATGGATCACCACGATTCCAGTTATTTAGTTTCCCGAAAGGGTCTCCGAGACTCTTTCTAATTTTCTCCAGGGCTTTAACTGCACCCAACAACAAACAAAAATCTCCATCAGAAAAAACTGTATTATAGTTTGGCCAATTGGTTAACTTTTTTATAAAATTTCCCAAAATCAAACCTCCCCAACTTGCAAATTTTCTGGAACAAATCAGCCAGGCTTTTTTAATTTCAGCCATTATATTGTCCCAATTTCACAAGCACTAAGTGTAAAGCTTAAACTATATCATCCCCTAAAATATCTCATCATCACCCCATCTTATTAAACTTTGCAACCCGAATACTCTCAAGCCCAACTTGCAGACATTAGCCAATACTGATACTGCGATACGAATATAACTTATCTATTAAAGAACATTAATATCTGTGTATTGTTGCTGACAACGAAATCCCTATACCCTGCTATTCAATTTTAATACTGAAAGAAATGTTTAACCATAGCTTTAGGGTCTAAATTTGAACACCAAAGTTTATGAAGTTGCTTTCCCTCGTAGTTTTGGTGACTATCACACAACCCTGGAGGGATTCGTTGAATTTCCATCTATAACTGAATTTAAGTTAATTAAAGTACCTTCATTAGGATATGTAGTTTGTGCTGCAGCAAATAGTGCCAGAGACCAACACAAAACTGCAACAGAGAAAAAGGTGGCCTTTTTCTTCATTGGATACTTAAGCCACTAAATCTCTCCTCTTGGCTCCCTAGAAACTGAAATAAGGCTGCACTCAACCCAAAAACTTCTGCTGTTAACTTCCCATGTATATAAGTATAAACGTTCGGAACGTCTACACAACAATCTGAAGAGTCTCCGGCCTTCCATGTCGCGCCAACGACTCCTGACTCTGACCAGGTAAATGCATTCTGATGAGATACTCTGGATAAAACTCCAACCACCATAAGTAATTTCAGACTCATGACATGTTCTACGCCGATCAAGACTTGTTCAGCGTCAGTGTCAGAGCTGGGCTTTAAAAACCATTGAATTGGGGTGAGGAGGAATATTCTAATGTTGACTTTTATTTATCATAGGATGATAGACATGATATATAGTCTATGATTCAATAGAATTTAGACAGTTCAACACTACTACGCTTCTTTCTAATATGTCAACTTGAATAGTTCAATTTTACATTTCAATCCGTGCAGTTGAACTTATCCGTTATTTTTTGTCCCGGAACCCTGGAAAATCCGTGTGTACAAACCATTAAAGTGATTTGCAAATTTGCGATTGTGTTTCTAGATTTTTGTGGACTTTGGGGATTTGACGTTTATGTGCCAAGGAAAGGTGTTACCTTATTAATTTTTTCAGTAATAAGGAACAAATCTGATTAAGAAACCTATCGTTGCAAAAATATTTATTATTAGCAATCTCTAAGGCAACAAAATATAGAACAAAAGTATCATTTCAATCCGTGCAGTTGAACTTATCCGTTATTTTTTGTCCTGGAACCCTGGAAAATCCGTGTGTACAAACCATTAAAGTGATTTGCAAATTTGCGATTGTGTTTCTAGATTTTTGTGGACTTTGGGGATTTGACGTTTATGTGCCGTATACCTCAAGGAAAGGTGTTACCTTATTAATTTTTTCAGTATTAAGGAACAAATCTGATTAAGAAACCTATCGTTGCAAAAATATTTATTATTAGCAATCTCAGGCAACAAAATATAGAACAAAAGTATCATTGCCGGCTTAATCACAGTGATTAACAAGATTGACAGTGATCTGATTTAGGATCTAGACAATTATAGCTAAGTGATTGCTTTTTGAACAGAAAATTTTAATGTTTTAGACAAACTCGAAAGTCCCTAAAAAGACATTCAATGAGAATTGACTACATGGAATAGATGAGGGTAAAAGACGAAGAAGAGGGAAATATTGATTTTAATATCACTTGATCAACCACTAGTCTTTATTTAGAGCGTTTACTTAACCCAAATCAAACTTAGTTCAATGCGGAATAAAGAACTATAAACGATAGTTAAGTAAAGCTAATTACACAAATAAGCACAAGGAGAAACAAGGTTGATAACGGAGTTCACCAGACTCTGGCTACGTCTCTGGACTTGCTTGAACACGAATCGATTTATTCCTTCTGCAAAATGCTGGGACCTTCTCACAAGTGTTACAAAAGTTATACCTTCACCTTATACAAGGATTCAAGAAGGCAAACACACCTATGACTCTACTCCAGACATCAGAAGTATCAAGCACTACTTGGCTTTTATAAGAATGACTTGAATCACACTTGGTCCCTGTGGGAATCCAAGAGGAATTGAGATGAAGAAAATCCCCTCACCTTCCTCCTCTTTACAATGAGCAAATGAGCTCCTTATATGCAAATTTACATGCCCAAAATTAGCTTAAAGTTAATTAATTTTGAGATAACTTCTCTATCTCCAAAGATAGAATATCCCATGAAAATCTCCTATTTACAACACTTAACCTCCAATAAAAGCCTCAAGAATATTCACAACCCGTAATTAACGCCTTTTCCTAAAATGGGTTTTAACAAAATAACGAGTTTAAGCTTTTTTTTAAGGTAATAAATAAAATCCTTTTTAAATAGGGAATGGGCGGCTAATTCAAGCTAACAAAACAAATACCAAATCCTTTTTAAGGTGCTGTAAGTGGTGCAACGGCCAAACAGCTTAATGGGAGTTTGTAATTGAGAGTTCCACTCCCATGAGTTCTATTTTGTCTTTAGCATGCTTTGTCTTTTAGTACATTTGTCCTGTAGTGAAAAGGTCAAATAATATTTCCTTCTTTAAAAGAACAACGTGGAACAATGGTGCATTGGTAAATGTTAAATGTCATAGAGGAAAAGGTCATGGGCTCAATACCTATAGACAACTTTTATACCAACGAACTGTGTAGCCTTCGAGATGCCATGTCTTACTATCAGGGGTGCCACATGGCATGCTACTATTTACCAAAATTGTGCCACGTGTCCATTGCTAATTGGACTAAATCTGCCTTGTCACTATGCTATTGAGTTGATACGTGTCAATTGACAATTGGGTGAAGTATCTCCTCTGCCACGTCAGCATGCTGATGTCATCAGGTTCGCTGGTCAATTAAAGTCAACCAACTTTGACCAAATATATCTTTTGCATCCAAGCTTCGATTTAGATGAAACGAAGGCTATCAAGATTGTCTCGACAAGACCTTCACATTTACGCCAACTTTGACCAGTTTTGGAGAGGTTACAAGATTTGTGCCTAGGTTTGACCAAAAGTTTGACCAACCATAACTTGAGAAAACGAACTCCTTTCGAGCCCGTTCAAGTTGCATCGGGTTCATTTTGATGATCTCTTTGCTCTGGAACTACTCTTGGGAGAATTCAGGACACTTCAATTTTTAGTGAGAGCACCTGGATCAGACAGCTACCTAAATTGAACACACCCCGCAGTGAATTGTCTGTTCTTCCATGATAGAACAATGAATGCAAATAAGACCCTAAAACAATTAAACGTGGTGAATACAAATCTATATACGACAAGTGGATGAAAAGGGTGTTTAATTTTTTAAATGAAATTTTGTTAATTTTGCCTTTGACGTGCTTGATGTAAGAAACTGTAGGGAGCATTCGAATCTTTTCATACGGCGTTAATAATAAGGGTGGAGCTAAATCCACGTATAGTTTTAGCATTTTTTTCAAATTATTATTCGTTTGACAGACAGTGATTGACAACACACCTCCGTCATGTGCCGGCCATTACCGAAAATGTCAACGAGAGAGATGTCAAAGGTTGCATCATAATAAGAATTAGCCATCCAACCAGACAAGCGTGCCTGTGAAGGAATGATCAAAACTGGAGACAGAAAGGATCAAATTTGGCAGTTAAACCTGTTGAGTTTTATTACTTGTTTTTTATGAATAAGTGTGTTATACTATTTTAGGAAAGCGGATTATTATAGTAAATTATTAGAAAATGGGTGAAATAGAATTTGTTTTTTAAAGTTTAGGTAAGGTGAAGTTTTAAATGGATTAAAATAAGAGTATTGTGATTAAATTATTGTGTTGTAAGAGTTATAGGATTATCAAACATGTTTAATGCATAGTATATTGATAGAAAATTGTAAAGAAATTTAAAGATAATTTTTGTGATAATGGAAGTGATTCTACATTATATATGTTAATTTTTGTGATAATGGAAGTGATTCTACATTATATATTGGAGGGGATGGAGTACATTGCTAATTCAATTGTCTAATAATTTGAGGTTGATATTGTGTGTAAAGAATCATCTTCCTTCTTTTGAGCGATATGCATTGTATTGCATGTAGGCATATCACAAGTAGCTAAAGCTCAACGACATATGTAGATCTTCTAAATGCCACACTTGCCAAATCGCAATGAATGTGAGACTCTAATGAGCAATGACTGTGATGTAAATTTTTGCTCTTTTAAGCATTAGACCTTGAGATTTATGAATTGTCAAAGTTTGCATCATTTTGAATGGGAGTTGGTGACAACTACCTCAAATAATGAGAACAAGTGACACAAAGTCATAATATTACCACTATGGCTCTAATACAATCATCTACATTCATAAGGCGACCCCTTAAAAGGGTTCACACAAATGGCAGTATTATGCCTTAGAAAAAGGCATCTACAATTGTCTTCCAATGGGGAGGATTTAGACTATAGAGTAAATTCAAGCTTCCCCTTATAAAGCAACTTAGGACATTCAATTAATCAATTAAACACTGCATCTAGTGTTTAATAGAACATCTACAAGCCACAACCTTCCAACTACTATAAGCCCACCATCAATCCCTAATCACCATTCAACAATCCATGAGTGCAATTTTTTTTGGATTTTCACACCTTTCAAAGTTCCATAGTTATAACTAATGGGTGTTTTGTATAATTAATCACCATTTCAAATGTTGGGCAATGATTTTTTTTTTATATGCTTTCCCACTTTATCAATATATTAGGTTAATGTAGCTCTAAGAAATAACAAAAGCAATTAGATGTTTACAAGAGCTATGTCATTGTCATTGGATCTTTTTACATTTGTTCCCTATATGGTGGAAATAGTCTAAAATACAAAAGGGTCTAACTATGTGGGAGTCAATAATTTGTTTCTTAATTTGTAATTCAAATTTAATCAAAACATTTGTCAATTCTTGTCTATTATCTCAACTCGGTAATAAAATGTGTATCAATGCACTTTTTGGTTGTATAAACTAAAATCATGGGACCCGCTCCCTTTTCATTAAACAATATTATAAATATTTTTCATTTCAGGAACTTGGGTTGACAAAATCTTTAAGGTATAATAGTATCCAGGGCTTGTTAACCAAAAACCCTAAATTTATAGAAATTTAATATATTATCCACTTATGAGATTAAAATTATATCGATTTAATTTCTCGCTCTCAATTTTCCTTCTCCTCTAAACTATTAATGAATAGGGATATCATCCATTCTATTTTAGTAACATCAATCAATCCCACTACCTACTTCAAAAAGTCCATCTCATTTATTTTTTACCTCCTTTCCTCCATCGATGGATTATGGATGATGATGAGTGGTTTCCATTGCATAGTTATGGAGCCATTGGTTGCTAGAGCTATATTTCCTATTGAGAATCCAAGGCACGGGACATGATCTACAATGCTTCTTTTAAACCATTGACTAGCCTTCACTATGTCCATAAAGTTGGTGCAGTATATCACATACTTAGCCTGGTTAAGGTATTCAGTGAGGAAACTTCATGTCCTAAATAGGGGTTCACTTAATTATTGATCAGGGACATATCTTCAAAGATGGCACTAGCATTGTATGTGTAGCAAAAGGTCTTGCAATCTTCATATCATTGCATGAAGACACACTAGCTAATGAAAGTGCAAATAGTGTTAAACAAAAATCTATTACTATGAGAATTGTTGCAAGAGCCTCCATAGAAACTCAACAGTGGCTCCAAGTTGTAGCTGATAACTAATAGAAAGTAAAAAGTTGATAGCTAACAATTAACAAGTTGGTTGCAACAGAACTCTAACTATGACGGTATTAATAGAACATAAGAATGAACTAACAAGAACTAAGAAACCAATATTAATCTGATTGCCACATCTATAAATAACTCAATTAACATAAAAGAAAGAGGAGGATTACATTACCTCAAGTGGCCCTTTCTTGAGGGGTGTAACTTCCTAGAAGTAACTGTACACTTAACTTAGAAGATAGCAATCATTGTATGTTCTCATTCATAATGTGTATTCAAGATAACATGATTATAGTTACACAAAAAATCTACCAATAACCATTGTCTACATTGTTTATGAATCTAAGATTCATTAACTGGAAAATTAGAAAACAACTTTAAATCTAGCTGAAGAAGATAGCAACTAGCACAACCGATTGGTCGTAGGTTCAAATCCTATTTGAGGAGAGCTCTTTTCTTCAAGCACTTTTTTTTTATGAACAAATAGCAAATTATTGTTTCAAATTATGATTAAGATATTGTCGATAACAGAGATCAGACCATAAAAAGAGTAAAAAATTGTCCAATTTCTAGAGCTGAATTGGAGTAACCCTCTATTCGCCCCGACACATTTTTTTTCACTTTTTTTAATTTCATTGATAATTTTATCCCAACAATGTTACCAACATCTCCGTGTAGATTGGGAATAATCTAAACCTCGGGGCTGGCTCGCTCATTTAGTTACAAATTATGAGCAAGCTAAGGTGATTTGTTACTAGCAGTTTTCTTAAAATACATTCATTTGTAGTACAGAATTAAAAGTGTGGGTTACTGCATTGAATCTAATTTAATGAGGCATAACCTCCTCGTATGTCATAATGTTGGAGATCCTCCATTTTTGCTTGAAGAGACTCGGTCAACAAGGACTCTGGGACGACCACAACTCTCCTACCACTTCATAATTGCTTCCATGTTGGTTGACAGAGTATACATCCTTTGGTTCCACAGGTGGTTTTGGGATCCCTTCAAGTTGCATGTTAACTCTTAACAACAGATAACAACCCACACAAATTATCATCCATAATATTCAACAACATATCAATCATTAAATCACATAAAACATTCCATATCAACATGTCATTCATAAATAATGTAACTAGATAATAATGTAACTACGAGGATGATTAAAACATATAATAAGATTGGTAATGATCTAATAAACTTTGATAAAGTATTAGAAATCAAGTAAAACTAGAGACATTCCTAGGACTTATCACACCCCCCAACTTTACCCTTTGTTTGACCTCAAGCAAACCAATTCCTATCTAATTTATAATCAATGGTCTGGGTTAGTCTTAAAATTTGATTTGAGTAAAAGCCTATGTCATCAATTATCCTCTCCCAATGTTCACTTTCTCTCTCTGAATTAATCATGTTATGTCCTATCAAGTGTGGTACTAGGTAGAGAAGGAGTGGAGGATGGAATTTGAGTGGCATCCATGCTATTTCTTTTTCTTCTACATATTTCATATACCTTCTAGCTCTCAATTCTAGGGCAATTAAGTTATATAAGGAATGTGGTTCCCTTTTTCTTAGCTTTGGGGTCAATTCCATCCATATGTGTTGGCAGTGTTCCAAATTCTTTTCTTTTGTAGTTCCTTGCGTAAAGGTTCTAAACCTCTAATAATCATGTCTCTCGAGTTCATAGATTTTTGCTACAATTGTCCGCCTAGTAGTCATTCTAAACCACTCCACTGCAATCTTATTTGTTTCTTCACACTCAGCTCTTATCTTTAGTGGGTGTGATTTCTCTCATTCGTGATAGAACCAATACAATTCTCCTTGTTCCTACTCATTCCTAAGATAGGATGTGAGTGCTTTTAGTTGTAAATGTCCTACATAGAATAAGGGGTTCCATGTAGTATTTTAGGGGACTAGGCCAAATTGTGAAGCTAGAACTCACACATTTGGCCCTATATGTCTGGAGTGGTCTTAAAATAAGCAATTAGAAATGATCTTGGTGATAAAATGGAAATGGGTGAATTGCTCATTAATTGGCTATTTTGAAAACATTAAAGCTTTTCTTATAAGTATAAAGTATATACCCGAGCAAGAGGACAATAGTCACGGAGTTGGTTGGCTAAATCAACCAATTTCTCCAAATTGACAATCATTTTCTTGACTTCCATATTATTTTCTTCTAATTTTGCCTCATGCTTTGCCTAATGTGTAATGTCCCTACTAGTTAGAAATCATTATCCTGCAAACAGATTGTTAGAACACAACAAAAATATATACATAACTAATCTAATTTGCAATTAAAGTTCAATTACTCCATTAACACTAATTTCAATTCTTAAAAAGGATAGGAGTGCAACACAGGGACATGTCCTTAGGTGGCTGTGGGGCTCACCTTCTTGGAACCCATCTTGGTTCCAAGCCATATTAGGAAATTGAAGGTTAATTCGATTCCTATCTTGGATGTAATTTCTTACACCCAAGCCCTCCAGGAAATCGAAGGTTAATTCGATTCCTGTCTTGGATGTAATTTCTTACACCCAAGCCATCCAGGAAATTGAAGGTTAATTCGATTCCTGCCTTGGGTGTAATTTCTTACACCTAAGCCATCCAGGAAATCGAAGGTTAATTTGATTCCTGTCTTGGATGTAATTTCTTACACCCAAGCCATCTAGGAAATCGAAGGTTAATTCAATTCCTGTATTAGGTGTAATTTCTTACGACCAAGCCATCCAAGGAAGACCCTATGTCAATTCCTTGCCTCAGATGATGCACCTCATCATCCAAGTCCTCAGAGGGGACCGGCCAAATCTGTCTCTTCTTGGATGAACTTAGTCAACCAAGCCATATATATGCATATAGATATTCAGTATATACTACCTACCAAGGATTATCATAATCCCTGAATTAGACTACCAAGATTTCCTCCCAATAGCCTCCATCATATAATCATGTTATTGTCATTCATTGATATCCAACATTTCATAACCATTCATATTATCAATATCATCTAATTTATAATTCATATTATCATTATTATTTAATTTATAATCTTGTGACATACACATTGAGATATAATTTTGTAACATACACATTGTAATAATGACGACATAATTTCGTAACATACACATCATGACATAATTCTGAAACCTACACATTATAATAATCATGACATAATTTTGAAACCTACACATTATAATAATCATGACATAACTATCAAAATTACAAGTATATTTATATGTGTGTGTGTGGCACACACATCCACATACATATACATACCTTCGGTGTCTCTGCTATCTTCCCCCTTTCTCTTGCCTCTACCTACGCAGCTATCCTTTCTAATCCATGGTGATCCCACTAGATGTTTTTGATTCCTTACCTTTATATCTCTCAATATGAGGGAGAGGTCACACCTCTTCATCATGTATGCCCTTTGGCAAGAGACATACTCCTTCACCATTAGCACCCTTTAAGAGAGTGCAACTCTTCATTATTTCTACCCTTTGAAAGGGACACAACCTTTCGTAATCAGATCTGCACTTATTTTTTAAATCAGATCTGCACTTCTCATTTCCAATTTATCCCCTCTCTCAAATGAAGTTCTCTTCTCTTTTTTATATCTCATTGTTGAGGGAGTCACAACTTTTCCTTTCATGTCTTTTGACTTTTCATTAACTTAATTAATTTTTAATTAGTCATATTTAATTATATTATTTTATATTTTAATTTAATTTTTAATGTTTTAATTTTATTATTATCATTTATTATTAAATTCTATTTCGAAGTGGGGACATTACATAATGTGCCTGTTTTTCTTTCTCCCACTAGTTTTTATGTCATTCAAATTTCAATTGTTGTTTCCATAATGCCATACCAAGAGTAACTATAGTTACCAAAATTGATTCATCCCTACTCTTAGCAATAGGGTGTTCCTTTCTCTATGATTCTATAATAGCCAAACTGGCCAATCTCTGTAGTGCACCTCCTTCTTTTTGTTGCAAGGTTAATTAAGCTTGTAATTCCTACTTATTTCCTTTTAAACCCATTTCTATTTCCTTGTAATCAACCAACTATTGTTTCAATTCCTTCATTTTATCTAGAGTTTCTTGGAACTTTGTTTCTTTTGTTCCCTCTAAACTGTAATTAGGACATAAAAAATTTAGGACCAATCTCAAGTTCATTATTGGGGCTATATTGTTCCACGAGGGGAATAATCCCCTATTCTCCTATGCTAGGTGTCTTGATAGGTACTTTCCTTGTGTAAAAGGGGTCTTCTTCTATCCCATGATCAAAATTGTATTGACGATGCTCCCCTTGTATATCTTCTCTTACATTTTCTGCTTTAGGTTTTCGTGCTTCTTTCTCCTTAGTCCCCCTATCTCTAAACAAGTCTTCCCTCTCAATATCTATGTCTTCCACATGTATAGGATCTTTTTTAGAGGTCTCTTGCTTAGGTGAAGCTTTCTTCCTAGAGAGGTGAGTAAAACGCTTCTTTGAGCTCTATTTTTCTTGAGTCCTTTCTTGTGGCTTCTTTTGCTTAGCCTATTTAATAGTTTTTGGGGTTTCTACTTTTTCTTTATGCTTCTTCCTTTCTATCCCCTGTGTGGAATCTTTCTAAGATTCTTCCATGGTTTTTTTTGTCTTTCTGTCATAGGTTTCTCACTCATAGTCTCTACCCTCAGCTTCTTATGTTTTAAAGTCAAGGAAGGAATACATTCTTTCCTCTTTCTTTTAGAAGGCCTAGGGCTATGTTTCAAGGATGAAGAGGGAATTTTTACAAAGGTTGTAGGTATTTCCATTAATGTTGGGAGTGAATCTACAGGTTCACCATCAGTAACATTCTCATGTTCCAATTCTTTCTCTTTAGACTTCCTAGGGTTTTTTGAAGGTGAGGAGGAAGTATCCACATTATCATCATTAACCCTAGAGGCCTCCCATACAAGGGTTTCAACAATTTCCTCTATTGTTTCTTGTTCTTCATTAACTCTTCTAGACCCTTATGGTCATCCTCTATTTGTTTTGTAAAGTGCCTAAGATTCTTATTTTAGATATTATCCCAAGTTTTTAAATTCTTCCCAGCCAACATTTGGAAATTGCTGAGGCAAAATTCTCTTAACCAATAAAATGACTAAATAGTGGTGAGACAAGGAGAAGGGTTTCCTCTTCCTCATATATTCTACAGCCATTTTTGTTAACATTTGAAATAGAAAATTTTGAACATTAACTAGTCTCCTATGATGAAGGTGAATCAACGATTTCAATGAGCAGTATAAAGCATAGAATGTATTCCATCACAAGTAAAATACCTTATGACGTGTATAAACACTATTTGCCAGAGGTGAGGAAGAGGTACCCAATGAGTGCCTTGAAAAGACAAGTCAAACCTCTCATAAGGGAAAGAAAATTTATCCCTCTCTGTTGCTGCATCCAATGACGTTGGGAACTCTTCGTCCATTCTGGGAAGACCAGAATCTTCAAAAATGGCAACTTCCAATCTGTCCACCCTTAACCCTTTTATAATTGCTTCATTATTCATGAAGGTGGTTGCAAACTCTTATGTCATTTTGTCATTAAATTCTATCAATCGTGGATAATAATGTACCCACCCTACTCTCTTAAAGAATGGCATAGTGTCTACATTTGAGAGTAGTAGAGTGTGGTCTGCAGGCTTCCTTCTAATGGGGTCACCACTCATTGTGCTTCTTCTCTTCCTACTCTTGTCCTTCTTTTTCACTATGAAATGAGCTATAATTCCCCTACTTCAGCTCAAAAATGTTTAATTTTACCCAAATGTAGCTCAAATCCACTTATGTTTTCTCAAACATTCACAAAACTAAGTTTTCCTAAACAATTTTTCCCTACCCAATATGTAGGTGAGTTGTGTATGACCAACTGTGACACCTAGACTAGTGTTTAAGTTTAAAGTTTAAACCTGCTGGAATATACCTGTAAAGCAGAAAATCGCGAGCGAACCCTAAGTGTTCCCCCCACCACTCCGAGGAGAGGGGAAGGAGGTCACTAGGGTTAACGGTTTTCACTTAGGGGAGACTTTACATTCAAAAGAGGGCTTGAAACCCCCAAGATCCAATCCCACACAATGCAAGATTGGATTCTAAATGAGTTTCAAGGGTTAAGACAGCAAGGCTACCCTCTTTTGTAAAGAATGTAGATAGAAGGATTAAGCTAGGAATGCATAGAAAGTGAGAAAGATTCACTTGTAAACTGAGATAGGGATATAGGATGAAGCTGCGGACCTAGAATTAGCAGTAAAATGTCGAGACGGTGTTGTCCTGCAAATTTGAGAGAAAGTTGATGGGACGATGGCGCCCGAAGTGCACACGGTCCTCCAAAAAATCCGCGAAACGAAGGGGGATCTATTCGTCTCTGCACAAGGATTCCAGATCTTCAATTTCAGCCGCGTACCTGCAACCTACACACAGAAAAGCGAAGACGATTGGGGGGTTAGGGATTAGGGGTTTGCCCTTAGGTCAAACCCCGGTTTTGGAATTAACCAAGAAATGAGAAATGTTGTAAATGTAAATGATTGTAGTGTAAAACAAGTACTAGTACCTTGTTGTAACAATGTTTGTATTCTTACATGCGAAGGTGTAGATGTTGTTGTATGTTGTATGTAGTATGTGATCTCCTCTTCAATGGTTGAATCCTTGTCTTGAATGCAACACTTAGCCTTGAATGGAGACTTAGAATGATCAATTGCTTGAAGGAATGCTTGAATGCTTGAATGCTTGAATGTCATTTACGCGTCTTGTACACATATGTCCTTCCTCTTTTTTTCTATCAAAAATGGGAGAGGAAAATGTAGTTTATATACTTGCCAATTAGGGTTGATAGACTGATTTTTCCGACCTTAGGCTGACCAGGAAAGATTATTTTCCAATTTGCAAACATAAAGACCCGAGGCCCCAAAAGAGATCGGGCCCAAAATAGGGCCAGGGACCAGGGCGCTGGGTGCCATGGTCCTGGGGGACCAAGGTGTTGGGCGCCCTAGTCCTGAAGGACCAGGGCGCTGGGCGCCCTGGTCCCACCTCCAGGGACAACGGGGTGCAAGGAGGATCAGGCCAGGGTGTTGAAAAATGCAGCTTTTGGTGTCATGGACAAGTTTCGAGGTCTCCATTCAAGTTCGGTGTTGCGTCGCCATCGTGAAGACCCAAATGTGGTCGAAATTGCAAGTGTCACAATTTTAGGACGCTACAATACCAGTCTTGCAAAATAGTTCTAAATTTGACATACGACACCAACATAAACAATCACATCAAGTCTACCTATATCTAGATAATAATGACAACAACACCCTTTTGAAAACAAATATAATCATGACTACTTTCCCTCTCGACTTATATATTAATTTGTCCTCAAATTAAGACTAGGGAGGTAGGGTACGAGTTCGAGAAATAATTATTAAATAATACATAAATGGCATGTTGATAGGAAGAATGCATGTGAAATGTCAATTGAAAATATTGTTAAGTATGTTATAAATGAGATTTAATTCAAATCATACATTTGGTTATCATATGCAATAATGTGAAGTGCATTTGTTGATCCTACAAGAGACAACACGAAAGATATACAATACAATCCAAGTATTATGGAAGTGATTGATGTGATAGAAAAGGTTGTGATGATGACAACAATGCGGTGATGTTGTGACACCAAATGGAATTTTGGAAGGTGGCGACAAAATGTGTGTGTATGCAAATGGAAAGTGTGTTGATTACGATGAAAATGAATGCTTGCATGCAAAGGATTACCAACTATTGTTGCATGTAACTTGGAGAAAAGCATGCCCTACATGAAAATATGGATTTTTTTATTAATACGTTGAGTCAAGTCCCAGTTGAGAAATATTGCATTAGGTCCCAAGTAGACAAACATAAGAGAAATATGTGTAGTGTGTGCATGGGAATTTTGTTGGTTTAGGTTATGTAGAGGCAGTGGTTGCAGGTGAACCAGAAGGTCCATCGACAAAAATTGACTAGTGTATCCTTTTCTATTATTGGTGGTGATGGAATGGGTAAGAAATATGAAATGGATGGAGTAGAAGGTGATGAAAAGTCAAGTGGGATGGAGGAAGATAGTGACGTGAATTTTTTATGAAGGTAGAGTAGAAATTCATCTTTATTCATTAGTTTCTTGTACAACTTTAATCAATGCCCATTGACCATTAGCTTGAATCTAACTAGGTCAATTATAGTGAACTAAACAACTCCATTAGAAAACACTTGTTGAATCTCATAGGGACCCAACCAATGTGTCCAAAGTTTTCCCTTGATGTCTCAAAATTTGAAATCATATAGAAAATCCTAGTCTCCTTCTTTGAATTCCTTTGTTTTAATATATTGATCGTGTCATTTACTCCTTTTCCTTTAAACAAGTTCAATATGTTGAATTACCTCCATGAACATTTCATCCAATGCATTCAATTGGTGTAATTGATCTCTTTGAGCCTGATCAAGATTAATGTCCAGGTCCAATGATGTTCTCAATGTCTTGTAGTCAAATTCAATAGGAAAAACTGCATTTGTCCCAGAACAAGCTTGTATGGTGTGAACCTTGTGGTTGTCTTTCATGTGGTTCTATATGCCCAAATTGCTTCAGGCAATCTTGCAACCTAGGCTCTTCTATGAGCTTGCATTGTCTTAGTCAGGATATTTCCCAATTCTTTATTTGTGACATCTACCTAACCATTGGACTATGGGTGGTAGGGTGTCGATTTATTATGCCTAATTTTAAATTATTTGACCAATTGTGCTATCAATGCATATCTAAATTGTGGATCTTGATTAGTTGTTATCTCACGAGGTACTCCATACCGATAAAATATCTCCTCATACAAAAATTGAACCATCTTGGTATCTGTGTTGGTTCTCAAGGCTTTAACCTCTACCCATTTTTTTAAATAATCAATGAATACTAGGATGTAGACTTTTCCATTGGAAGTGGGTTCAATTGGCCCAACAAAGGCTAATCCCCATTTATCAAATAGTGTCAAATATAATTATGGATGAAGTGGAATTTCTTCACTTTTTGTAGGTATGCCCATTGTTTGACAATAGTCACATCACCTTGTATAGTTGATAATATCCTTGTGTGTTATAGGCTAGTAGTAACCAGAGTTAAATATTTTGATTGTAGTCTACTTGGCTGCAAAATAGCATCCATAGGGATCATCATGGAAGGATTTAAGTATGTCATATGTCTCATCCTCCCTCAGACAACTATGCATAACATTATCAATTCCTATGTAGAAGAGGAATCTACCTACCCATGAGTATGACAAGTGCTTGTTCTCCCTTGGAGATCAGCGTGGAGATATTGTACCTGCAACTAGGTAGTTTGATATATCATCATACCATGGTGAATATATTGACATGGCAAAAAGATATTCATCTGGAAAGGATTCATCCACCATTGGGTCCTTTGTTGAACTAGTCAATAGAAAAGGAAGTTTGTGACAACATTAGCCTTGATTAGATTGTCAACAATGGTGATGTCAAGCTATTGCATCAAGAGTAGCCATCTTACAAGTCTCCTATTGACCACCGGTTTTTTCATCAAGTAATGGATTGTTGCATGGTTGATATGAATAAACATAGGGTAAGAAATGATGTAATGCCTAAATTTGTTTATGACATAGACGACTACAAGAATATCTTTTTTTGTAACCATGCAATTGATTTTAGCACCTTGCAAATTCTTACTAACATAGTAAATAGCATATTCAAGATTACCTTACTTCTACCCTAATACTACTCCAACTACAAAATCATATGCTCCAGTGTGTATGTGGAAAGCTATTGTCCAGTTAGGACCTCTAAGCATTGGTGCTTGTGTAAGAGTGGTTTTGAGTATTTCAAATTCTTGTTGGCAACAAGAAAACCAATCAAATTCTAAGTCCTTTATTAGTAACATGTAGATTGGTGAAGCTATTTTGATAAATCATTGATGAAACACCTATAGTAGCTTGTATGTCCAAGGAAGCTTATAACATCCCTCTACTTCTATGGCATTGGTAATTTTGAGATAATAGCAATCTTATATGCATCAACTTAAATGGCATTTGCTGAAATAAAATGACCAAGGACAACACCTTCCTCCATCATCATGAAACACATCTCATGGCTAAGAGAGAGATTGTGGTATTGACACCTTTGTAGCACCTTTTTCGAAATTCGTTAATGTCTGATCATAGCTATTGTAATGCCCGCCAAAATACCCTAAAGAAACTAAACAAAAATATACAAATGGAGATAAAAAAAATTTCTAATTAACATCTAATAACAATTAATGCAGCACATAACATCTCTATCTATTTACATTTGTTCATCAATTAACCAATATGAACATATATCATTACTCATTTCATGAATTAACGCAAGCGGAAATATCGCAACATCATTAATCTTTCCCTAGGGTACTTTAGCACCATTACTTAAATTCATTTCCACAAAAACATACTACACGTGAAAGATACATTTCACCTTCATTATTGCATCATAATATAATTATCTACTCATGAGATATGCAACCTACAACATTACTTACTTCCCATGATATGCATAATTTTCTTTCTACCAATGCATCTATATGAATCATACATGTTTACTAAATCCATTTAACATCCTATAACATATTCTTTTATTACTCCATGAACATTCCTCTTTCAAGATTATTTAACATTCTAACCAGCCTCTAATCATCCCATGAGATAATACAACTGATCCATAATGCAATTCCATTCTATTCCAACTATAATCCATTCATTTCCATGACTCATAAGATCATCTCTCTACAATAGTACAATACAACTAGGCCTTAATTCCAATTTCCAACTACAATTCATCTACAAATATAAGTACATTAAATACATCATGGGCATAGCTCTTTCTACTACAAGATTCTATCTATGAAATACAAAAAATGTTACATTACATACATTTTATCTTATCCATTACATAAATTTGCTATAAGGTACATCCATAGTACATCATGAAGAAGAATCCACATCCACGCAAGTAGAATCCAAAAGAACATCCCAATGGCTAAAAAGAACCAACCTCCCGACCATGTGGAACCAAAGGAACCACCCCCCGTGCTAGGAGATGACACAAGGTCCCAACACACACTCTAAACCTAAGCTGGCAACTAAAACCTAGGGAGACTAACCACACAAAGACTCTCAAGCAAGAACTTACACAATATAACAAGAATGAACTCCCAGAGGCATAAAACTCATCAAAACATAAATGCATCCAATAGGCATAATCATAAATCATAAAGGGGAAACACACGTAGGAGTGGAGTGTCATCACATGCCATCCTCATAACACAATAACATAATAATACAAGGCACTAGCCTGATGGACATGTGGAGCCATCTCAACCTATGAGAGACTAAGGGAGATTAGCTTACCGTCTTCACGGCCTTCTCATGCTTATCCTAAAACATCCTCCCTAGGACTAAGTCATGAGGCACAATCAATTTATCATCTTATTAATTAATCTAACTACCCAACCCATCAATTATTAGGTTACAACTTATTTACAAATCATGGAAAACTCCAATGTGCCCTGGTGGTCTAGACTTCATGCATCCTTACAAGGAACCTCATGCAAGCCTATCTCTCGTGACCCCGATCATCACAAGGAAGCCCACTCCCCCCGAACATGGTCTCAAACATGAAAATACAAGAGGCTCTAGAATCATAATTGGATCTGAGAATATACACAAATTTGAAATCACAAATAATCCATATGCAAACAACAATATCATCTCATAATCATGAAACATGAGATAATTAACATCATGAGAACCAAAAATCAATGAGCCTCTTGGCCAAATAAACATATCAAGGCCATAAGAAATGCCATCAAATTTGAAATGAATCATCACATAATCTCAAGATGGCCTATCCACTTGCTGGCACATAATCACAAGAATCTCAATCTCTTTCTTGGTGCATCAACAAGAGAGGAAGCACAAACAACTCAAATGGAGTAAAATGCATACAAAACAAAAATAAATAAATAATATGAAGACATCACCAATCATAAATAATTTTAAACAACATCATAAATGCCCTCAAAAAGCCTCTGGTATAACCCCAAATCCAACTGACCTCAAATAGATTTCAAACTGGACAAAACTTTAAAAATACACATAATGGCACATATGACTGATATTTTAGCGCATAAAAAAAAAGGTAAATTTTGGCAGAAAACTACTTAAGTGTGAAATCAAAACTGCTCGAAATATAAATAGCCAACTATGATGTATTTATACGAATTGGTACGAAATAAACTATAAGAATATGTGAACAAAATAAAATAATAAAATTCACCCAAGGAACTCCAATTGAAAACATAATGCAGACTTTTGGAGGAAGAACATCTCCAGCACTGTCAAAAACTGAGGAAATACTACAACCTTGAATCTTAAAATATAGAAAGCATAATATATGACTCAAATACATTTTAAAAGGCATTCCACATAACCAATAACATCCATACGCAAGGGGATGTGTGAAAATAAAAAAAAGGGAAAAAGTCCTGTGAGTCTCCTCTACAGCAGAGCTAGATTGGGAGCTCACAAAGACTCTCCTCTTTCCTAGATTCACAATCTCCATAAGAACTTATCTACCAGGTTTAAATCTCCTTAATATACAATAGAGATCTTATTAAAATAATTCACACAAGACATATACAAAATCTGCAAGATATTCCTCATGTTGAATATTCACGGCAATGCACAAGAAGCATTATTTCCAAAACTATAAACCAAGCAAAGAATCTAAAATCTCATGGCTACCCATTCCAAATCTAGGAAGATTAAAGAGAATGCATAAACCAAATTATTATTATTATTATTTTTTAATCAAATCAAACACGGAGCATACTAGTTTCAAAATTTAAAAGCAAAACAAGAAACCAATGGAGAATCCTCCAACCTGCAACCTATGTGATGGTTTGTAGTTGAAGAAGAGCTCCCACAAGCCAAACCAAAATCCAATCAAGCTCGAGCCAAAAACCAAGAGTGCAGCAATTCAAAACCAAGGAAGAAAACTTGCTGGAGAAATTTCCAGAGAATAGCAAAAATCCAACCGAAAAACTTCACGGGAATGAAAATTAAAAGCAACAATAATCCAAAAACCCTAGCCTCAATTTCAGCCAATCAAAATATTCCATTTTGGAATATATTTTACCAACCCACCATATAATATGATTTATTCACCCATTTTAAATTTGACCAATGAGAGTGAAGGGTAGGTAAAGTAAATAAAATATACTTATTCAACTAAGTGGGATTGTTTTTATTTCTTTATTTAATTTATTGTGCTCATACACCCCACTTAGAAATAAAAAGTCAAACTATTAAATAAATATAAGATGAAAATAAATTTAATCCAAAAGGGAATTAAAATGAATTAAACCAAAAGCTAATAAAATAAATTAAAGAACCAAATAGATAAAAGATGTCAAATAAATGTTAAACCATAGAAAGTCAAATAAATAATTAAATAGTCAAATACCATTAAAGATTAGTCGCAAATATTAAATAAATATCAAACAACAATAAAGCTTATCAAATATTAAAATAATCATAGAGTCAATAAATGTTAATTATCAAATAAATATAAATATCAAATAATTAAATATTGAAAACTTATAAATTAAAGACATTAAAATAAACATTTCCAAATAGAAAACTACACATAATTACTCTAACATCATCAAGTAAATCAACTGGCATAAACTGGACTCACAATACCAAAGGACCAAGTTTACTAACTGACATGGCGAATTATGCCAAGACGCTGACTAAACATGGTGAACAACTTAGACCTAGAGTATGTGAGGGGAATCTCGTGCCATCTCCGAACCATATAAGCCATTGGAACTAAAGACACGCTCAGACCTGTGAAGCCAGGTGGAGTCGATGTTTGGTACCTGCAAAATCCTGCAACCACAAAATGATAACAACATATACATATACATATATAGAACAAGCAAGTGATAGAGAATCGCGACGACACATCCCGCTTGCAATGAGTGATGTGGAATCGTCTCTATCTTGAAGACAGTCAAACAATAGTCAAACACATCTCATAAACATCTCATCATATGTAATCACAAAGTAGGGTTAGCATAATCATAATCATCATCAAAAACCATGATAAATCTAATCTATCAATAATCCATCACATAGTGAGCATATAAAGTCCATCAAGTACATGTATCATCAAATCACATGATGAATCATGATAATACCAACATCCATATAGATCATCAAAATAGCATATGTCCAATAGTATCTAACATCAATCATAAGTCACTGAAGCACATGAGTAATCATCATCCAAATCATCAAAATATAGTCTAGATAAGTCTATCAAGCAAAATATAAAAGTCAACTCTAGTCAAAATAAGTCGAATCAAGGGTGGACACTACATCCTCCCCCCCTTTGCCTAGGCTTACTCCTGGAAGCCTGAGAACAAATAGGAATATAGCTCTCTCATTCGCACTGCATCCTCCCATGTAGCCGAAGAATCATCAATCGGATCCCACTGGACCCTTACCTGCTCTACGCTCCGGCCTCTAAGTGACATCTCTTTGTGCTGAAGAATGCGCACGGGCTCCATAGAAAGCTGCCCGTCCTCGACCTGCAAAGCATTCCAATCCAACACATGTGCAATATCAGGATGATGTAACCTCAAAATTGAAACATGAAAGACATCATGGATGCGGGACAAGCTAGGCGGCAGGGCAAACCAAGGCGCCAACTTAGAGCCTTTCTCGTAACGGATCAGACTCTTTCATGGGTGAACTCTCAAAAATACATGTCACCAATAGAGAACTGCCTTTCCACTCGATGAGAATCCGCATATTTCTTCTGTCTATCCTGAGCGGCCAACAAATGCTCTCTGATGCGAGCCACCTGATCCTCCATATCCTACAACATCTCTGATCTGATATGCACTCTATCCTCTAAACGATCCCAACTCAAGGGCGTGCGACATGGTCTACCATATAACGCCTAATAAGGAGACATACCTATAGAGCTATGGTAACCATTATTGTATGCAAACTCAAAAAAATAGAGGTAGTCCTCCCAACGAGACTGTTGATCCATTACGTACATCCTCAACATATCCTCCAATACCTGGTTCATCCTCTTTGTCTGCCCATCTGTCTCAGGGTGATAAGCTGAACTAAAGTTCAACTGTGTACCCAAATCATGCTGAAGAGCTGTCCAAAATGCTGATGTGAACACTGGATCGTGATCGGATATGATCCACCGAGGAATACCATGCAACCTCACAACTCCTTCCAAGAAAACTCAAGCTACTGTCGCTGCTGTATATGAAGCCTTGATCGAAGAAAAGTGTGCTACTTTGGTCAATCTGTCTACAGTGACCATAATAGCATCATGACGACGTGAAGACATGGGCAATCCAACTATAAAATCCATAGATATAATATCCCATTTCCATCCTGGAACCCAATGTGACTGTAATAATCCTACGGGATGCTAATGTTCTGCCTTCACTCGTTGACACTCTAGGCAACATGCCACAAAATCTGCAATATCTCTCCTCATACCAGACCAATGATATATTTGTTTCAAATCCGCGTGCATCTTCTTGACACCTAGATGTGGCGAGTAAGGTGCACGATGTGCCTCCGACATGATCAAAACTCGAAGACCATCTGATGGTGGAACATAAATGCGTCCCAAATGCCTAAGAAGTCCATCTGATTCTACTGAGTAACCTGCATATCTACCCTCAAGAGCTCTACCTGCGGCAACCTCTGCAATAATCTCCTGATATCGTACATCTAAAGGAAGAGCACTAAGAATACGGCTCCTCAAATCTACACTAAGAGACATTGCTGAAATCTCATGCCTCCTGTGACTCAAAGCATCTGCTACCACATTCTCCTTACCTTGAATATATCTCACCTCAAAGTCATACTCACATAAGAACTCCATCCAATGCCTCTGTCTAGCATTCAAATTCAGCTGCGTGAAGATATACTGCAAACTGCGATGATCACTGTGCAACTCAAATCTATTTCCAAGAAGGAAGTGCCTCCACCTAACCAAAGCATGAACCACTGCCGCTAACTCTAGATCATGGGTGGGATAGTTCTGCTCATGATTCTTAAGTTTATGTGACTCATATGCAATCACACGACCATCCTGAATCAATACTGCTCCTAGACCCTCCAAAGAAGCATCTATACACACCACAAAATTTTCCAAAGGATCTGGTACTGCTAAAATAGGTGCACTGGTCAAACGCTCCTTAAGGATCTGAAATGCTTTCTCACACTGCTATGTCCAAACAAACTTCTTCCCTTTTTCTGAAGAGAAGTGATAGGATGAGCTATCCTGGAGAAATCCTGAACATATCTGCGATAATATCCTGCTAAACCCATGAAACTACGCACCTCTCCCACATTGGTGGGTGCTGGCCAATCAACAATCGCCTTAATCTTTGAGGGATCAACTATGGTACCCTCTCCAGAAATCACATGACCAAGATACCTCACCTCTATCTGGAAGAAATCACACTTTGCCAAATTGGCGTATAGTTGATTCTCCCTAAGACACTGCAAAACCTGCCTCACATGATCCTTATGCTCCTCAACCAATCTCGAATAAATCAAAATATCATCCAGAAATACCAATACAAATCTGTCCAAATACAACCTGAATACACCATTCATCAAGCTCATGAAAACCGAAGGTGCATTCGTGAGACCAAAAGGTACCACTGTGAACTCATAATGACCATATCCAGTATGAAAAGTTGTGCAATGAATGTCTGCCTCCTAAATCCTCAACTGGTGATACCCGGACTTAAGGTCAATCTTAGAGAATATTTTGGCATCCTTAATCTGGTCAAATAAATCGTCTATCCGAGGTAAGGGATATCGGTTCTTCACTGTCACCTTATTAAGCTATCTGTAATCAATGCATAATCGAAGAGATCCGTCCTTCTTCTTCACAAATAGTACAGGTGCACCCCAAGGGGACACACTAGGACGAATAAATCCCTTCGCCAACAACTCCTCTAACTGAACTCTCAACTCGTCCAAATCCTGCGTGGTCATCCGATAGGGAGCTTTAGAAATAGGCTTAGCTCCTAGCACCAAATCAATCCTGAAATCTATATCTCGCTGAGGGGGCATACCTGGAATCTCACTAGGAAAAACATCTACAAACTCCTGAAGAATGGGATGTTGCTGCAATAAATCCTCTGAGCTAACTTCCCCATCCACATTCTTCACTCTAACAGCAAACAACTGGCAACCCTTACGCACACACCTCTTCATCTACATAGCAGAAATCATGCGAAGAGAGATAGGTCTCTGAATACCTACAATCTCCACACTCTTCCCACTATCATCCTTCCACTGCACTCTCTTACCTCTACAATCTATCTACGATTGGTGAGATCCAAGCCAATCCATACCAAGAACCACATCATAAGATCCCAAATACATAACACGAAGATCCATAGAAGTCTGGCAATCTCCTAAAACTAAAGGACATTTGAGCACAAGGGAATCCACTACCACTTTGGACCCAGTAGCTAACTCTACTTGCCACCTATCATCCTGCTTTGCCGTAGCAAGCCCGCATCGCTCTACTAGAAAAGGAGAAATAAAAGAGTCTGATGCTCCAGAATCAAATAACACGGAACAAGAGATACCACCTATCACACCTGATGTCTCTACAACGGTGGCCTGTTGCTCAGCCTGACGGTTATCAATCGCCATAAAAACGCGATGAGACCTACCTGCATCTCCAACTGTAGGCTCAGAAGTAGCTGGCTTTTGCTGCCCTGACATCTAAGAAGTACACTGAGGACAATGAACAACAATGTGACTTGGTTGTCCACATGTGAAGCAATCTCTCCTGACAAACACTCTGCTACCTAGTGCTGTACTTGACTGCTGAACACTGCCTCTACTAGAAGCCGGTTGTGAACTCTGCGTTGGCTGGGAAGGAGTAGGTCTCCTATCATGCTGACGATTGTGACTCCTATCAACCTGAAATCTAGCACCTCGAGCAAAGCTCTATCCTTGAGAAAACCTCTTCTTAAACTGCTGACCACTACGAAAAGAAGAAGGATGGCTCCTAGCATATCCTGCAGACTGTTGCTGTGGTCCTCTCATCATAGATCCTGTAACAGGTGCACTAACTGTCTGTCCTCCAGTCGCTCCTCCTGATGCTAATGAAAGATTCTCCTTTGCTAGTCTCGCCTTCTCCACCGCTGCCTCTAAGGTCTTAAGTTCGTGCATCTGAACCTCTCCACCAATATGATCATTCAAACCTCTAACAAAGTGTTGGATCAACATCGACTCATCTTCTGCATATCCAGCATACTATCTAAGCTCAAAGAATCTGCGCTCATATTGCTCCATAGTCATCTTCTGTTGTCTCAAATCGTGGAACTCATCGGCCTTCCTCTATCTCCAATGATCTGAAAGAAATCTAGCACGAAACCGCTCCAAGAATAACTCCCATGATATCGTTGCTATGTCCAAATGCAACTTATGTTCATCCATGTGCCACCATGTCATCGCAAAATTGCGAAGATGCAAAATCGCACATCTCACCTTGGTGTTACTGCTACACTGGTGCATAGCAAAACATCTACCTAAGTCCAATAACCAAGTCTCTGCCTCCATGCCACTACCTAAGCCATCAAATGTAGGAGGATGAGTCCTATTCAGATCCCTGATGTGACTAGCTGCAAGTGCCTCCTGATCCACCTCAATTCTCCTCCTGTCTCAGTCCTAGGCGACCAAGAAGCTCCTGAAGCACGTTCACCAACTACGGGATCAGATCATCTATAGGCTGCCCCTGCTCCTGTTCCTCATGGTGTGACTCTTCAGAAACCTCGGGGCGAGGGTTCCTACGACTACCCATACGACCGGCACGACGACGATCTCTACCCCTAATAGGCATCTTATCTAAGAAAAATGCAAAGGAGACTATAAGCTAAACATCTAAGAAAACTATAACAAGAAAATAAATAGCAAGGATAAAACCGCTGGGCTACCCCATGCCAAATGCTAAAATGCACAATGGGCTCAATCGAAACCAGAGTACCCAGTGTTGAACATGGGCTCTGATACCAAGTTGTAATGCCCGCCAAAATACCCTAAAGAAACTAAACAAAAATATACAAATGGAGATAAAAAAAAAATCTAATTAACATCTAATAACAATTAATGCAACACATAACATCTCTATCTATTTACATTCGTTCATCAATTAACCAATATGAACGTATATCATTACTCATTTCATGAATTAACGCAAGCGGAAATATCGCAACATCATTAATCTTTCCCTAGGGTACTTTAGCACCATTACTTAAATTCATTTCCACAATAGCATACTACACACGTGAAAGATACATTTCACCTTCATTATTGCATCATAATATAATTATCTACTCATGAGATATGCAACCTACAACATTACTTACTTCCCATGATATGCATAATTTTCTTTCTACCAATGCATCTATATGAATCATACATGTTTACTAAATCCATTTAACATCCTATAACATATTCTTTTATTACTCCATGAACATTTCTCTTTCAAGATTATTTAACATTCTAACTAGCCTCTAATCATCCCATGAGATAATACAACTGATCCATAATGCAATTCCATTCTATTCCAACTATAATCCATTCATTTCCATGACTCATAAGATCATCTCTCTACAATAGTACAATACAGTTAGGCCTTAATTCCAATTTCCAACTACAATTCATCTACAAATATAAGTACACTAAATACATCATGAGCATAGCTCTTTCTACTACAAGATTCTATCTATGAAATACAAAAAGTGTTACATTACATACATTGTTATCTTATCCATTACATAAATTTGCTATAAGGTACATCCATAGTACATCATGAAGAAGAATCCACGTCCACGCAAATAGAATCCAAAAGAACATCCCAATGGCTAAAAAGAACCAACCTCCCAACCATGTGGAACCAAAGGAACCACCCCCCCTTGCTAGGAGATGACACAAGGTCCCAACACACACTCTAAACCTAAGCTGGCACCTAAAACCTAGGGAGACTAACCACACAAAGACTCTCAAGCAAGAACTTACACAATATAACAAGAATGAACTCCCAGAGGCATAAAACTCATCAAAACATAAATACATCCAATAGGCATAATCATAAATCATAAAGGGGAAACACATGTAGGAGTGGAGTGTAATCACATGCCATCCTCATAACACAATAACATAATAACATAAGGCACTAGCCTGATGGACATGTGGAGCCATCTCAACCTATGAGAGACTAAGGGAGATTAGCTTACCATCTTCACGACCTTCTCATGCTTATCCTAAAACATCCTCTCTAGGACTAAGTCATGAGGCACAATCAATTTATCATCTTATTAATTAATCTAACTACCCAACCCATCAATTATTAGGTTATCACTTATTTACAAATCATGGAAAACTCCAATGTGCCCTGGTGGTCTAGACTTCATGCATCCTTACAAGGAACCTCATGCAAGCCTATCTCTCGTGACCCCGGTCATCACAAGGAAGCCCACTCCCCCCTAACATGGTTTCAAACATGAAAACACAAGAGGCTCTAGAATCATAATTGGATCTGAGAATATACACAAATTTGAAATCACAAATAATCCATATGCAAACAACAATATCATCTCATAATCATGAAACATGAGAAAGCTAACATCATGAGAACCAAAAATCAATGAGTTTCTTGGCCAAATAAACATATCAAGGCCATAAGAAATGCCATCAAATTTGAAATGAATCATCACATAATCTCAGTAAGGCCTATCCACTTGCTAGCACATAATCACAAGAATCTCAATCTCTCTCTTGGTGCATCAACAAGAGAGGAAGCACAAACAACTCAAATGGAGTAAAATGCATACAAAACAAAAATAAATAAATAAATAATATGAAGACATCACCAATCATAAATAATTTTAAACAACATCATAAATGCCCTCAAAAAGCCTCTGGTATAACCCCAAATCCAACTGACCTCAAATAGATTTCAAACTGGACAAAACTTTAAAAATACACATAATGGCACATATGACTGATATTTTAGCGCATAAAAAAAAAAGGTAAATTTTGGCAGAAAACTACTTAAGTGTGAAATCAAAACTTCTCGAAATATAAACAGCCAAATATGATGTATTTGTACTCGTTAGAATCAGCACGAAATAAACTATAAAAACATGCGAACAAAATAAAATAATAAAATTCATCCAAGGAACTCCAATTGAAAACATAATGCAGACTTTTGGAGGAAGAACATCTCCAGCACTGTCAAAAACTGAGGAAATACTACAACCTTGAATCTTAAAATATAGAAAGCATAATATATGACTCAAATACATTTTAAAAGGCATTCCACATAACCAATAACATCCATACGCAAGGGGATGTGTGAAAATAAAAAAAGGGAAAAAGTCCTGTGAGTCTCCTCTACAGCAAAGCTAGATTGGGAGCTCACAAAGACTCTCCTCTTTCCCAGATTCACAATCTCCATAAGAACTTATCTACCAGGTTTAAATATCCTTAATATACAATAGAGATCTTATTAAAATAATTCACACAAGACATATACAAAATCTGCAAGATATTCCTCATGTTGAATATTCACAACAATGCACAGGAAGCATTATTTCAAAAACTATAAACCAAGCAAAGAATCTAAAATCTCATGGCTACCCATTCCAAATCTAGGAAGATTAAAGAGAATGCATAAACCAAATTATTATTATTATTATTTTTTAATCAAATCAAACACGGAGCATACAAGTTTCAAAATTTAAAAGCAAAACAAGAAACCAATGGAGAATCCTCCAACCTGCAACCTGTGTGATGGTTTGTAGTTGAAGAAGAGCTCCCACAAGCCAAACCAAAATCCAATCAAGCTCCAGCCAAAAACCAAGAGTGCAACAATCCAAAACCAAGGAAGAAAACTTGCTGGAGAAATTTTCAGAGAATAGCAAAAATCCAACTGAAAAACTTCACGGGAATGAAAATTAAAAGCAACAATAATCCAAAAACCCTAGCCTCAATTTCAGCCAATCAAAATATTCCATTTTAGAGCATATTTTACCAACCCACCATATAATATGATTTATTCACCCATTTTGAATTTGACCAATGAAAGTGAAGGGTAGGTAAAGTAAATAAAATATACTTATTCAACTAAGTGGGATTGTTTTTATTTCTTTATTTAATTTATTGTGCTCATACACCCCACTTAGAAATAAAAAGTCAAACTATTAAATAAATATAAGATGAAAATAAATTTAATCCAAAAGGGAATTAAAATGAATTAAACCAAAAGCTAATAAAATAAATTAAAGAACCAAATAGATAAAAGATATCAAATAAATGTTAAACCATAGAAAGTCAAATAAATAATTTAATAGTCAAATACCATTAAAGATTAGTCGCAAATATTAAATAAATATTAAACAACAATAAAGCTTATCAAATATTAAAATAATCATAAAATCAATAAATGTTAATTATCAAATAAATATAAATATCAAATAATTAAATATTGAAAACTTATAAATTAAATACATTAAAATAAACATTTCCAAATAGAAAACTACACAGAATTACTCTAACATCATCAAGTAAATCAACTGGCATAAATTGGACTCACAATACCAAAGGACCAAGTTTACTAACTGACATGGCGACTTATGCCAAGACGCTGACTAAACATGGTGAACAACTTAGACCTAGAGTATGTGGGGGGAATCTCTTGCCATCTCCGAACCACATAAGCCATTGGAACTAAAGACACGCTCAGACCTATGAAGCCAGGTGGAGTCGATGTCTGGTACTTGCAAAATCCTGCAACCACAAAATGATGACACAACATATACATATACATATATAGAACAAGCAAGTGATAGAGAATCGCGACGACACATCCTGCTTGCAATGAGTGATGTGGAATCATCTCTATCACGAAGACAGTCAAACAATAGTCAAACACATCTTATAAACATCTCATCATATGTAATCACAAAGTAGGGTTAGCGTAATCATAATCATCATCAAAAACCATGATAAATCTAATCTATCAATAATCCATCACATAGTGAGCATATAAAGTCCATCAAGTAAATGTATCATCAAATCACATGATGAATCATGATAATACCAACATCCATATAGATCATCAAAATAACATATGTCCAATAGTATCTAACATCAATCATAAGTCACTGAAACACATGAGTAATCATCATCCAAATCATCAAAATATAGTCTAGATAAGTCTATCAAGCGAAATATAAAAGTCAACTCTAGTCAAAATAAGTCGAATCAAGGGTGGACACTACAACTATTACGACTAGTTGTAAAATCATCCATATAAGTTTATAGGTTATCATGAGCAAGTTTAGAAAATATACTTAAGATAGCCCTCTAGAAGGTGGTTGGTGCATAACATAGCCGAAATGGAAGTACCAAATATTCATATGTCCCCCAAGGACATGTAAAATGTGTTTTGTCTTGGTCTTTAGGGGCTATTTTAATCTAATTATAACTACTAAATCCATCTAGGAAAGAGAAATGTCTCTTACCAACCAATGAGTCTAAAACCTGATCAATAAAGGGAAGTGAGAAGTGATATTTCTAGTGGCAACATTCAACTCCCTGTAATCTACACATACGCACCACTTTCCTCCTTTATTAGGTACAATGACCAATGGTGAGACCCATTCGCTATCTGATATTAGATATATAAATTCAGCATCAAGGACTTTCTGTAGTTTAACAATAACTACGTCTCTAAGTGTCAGATTCATTCGAGTTTGTGGTTGTCTGATCGGTTTGCAACCTTCATTTACATATGTCTTGTGTATCCAAAGGTCTGGATCAATGTCTCTCATATCATGGTAGTCCCATACAAATGTTGATGTATGTGTTGGTAGCATCTACAATAGTCAGACACATTGTGTTGTTGTTAACTCATTGTTGATATTGAGTGTTCTTCCTGGAGATACTTCTATGGAACTAGATGTTGTTGCTACTGTTATCACTAAAACCTACACCCTATTGCTAAGCTATCAACTCAGCAAGTTTGTGACACATGGGAACACTCATGGACCTGTGGGTTGCCTAAACTTGGAGTGAGCCTCTAGAGCAAGTTGGTTCTTATAGAGCATCACATAATTCTAACTTATTCTATTGATCTTGTAGACACCTAAAAATGTCTCATCTATCTTACACTAATTATTCGTCTATTAAATTAAGTAATTCTTTAATTACTTAATTAAACTAACCTATTCTTCTAATCAATTCAAATCATTATTAATTGTCCAAACTTATGTATCATTCTAATTAATTAACCCTATCTCAATTATTAATTAAATATCAATTATTTAATTAATTGCGAACTTTTCCTTAGTTAAATGATCTTTATTATTTAATTAATTCAATTTCCTAAGTTTAAATAATTTCATTTAAATTATTTTAATTAATTAATTAAATTCCTCCAATTCCCCAAATTATAATTCCATCTAATTTCATTTCATTTCTCCCAAATTCTAATTCCAATTAATTTCATTTCCTCCAAATTCACAATTTCACCAAATCCAAATTTCAATTAATTTTGTGTGCATTTCAACATTCGAAAGCCCAAATTCAAATCCAAATTTAAAATGAGAATCAAATTCAATTTCAAAATCCTACAACACATGCTAAAATCAGAACTGATTGATCAAATCAGTTAACTTAGTTAACTCATCAATCATCATTTTTAACTCTCAATCACCTTTTCTAACTAATCCATCTAATCAGTCATCTCCCTAATCAATCCAGTCAACTAGCTAGTCAATTCAATCTATTGATTAATCAATTGAGTTTACTAGCCAATCTATTTAGTTCACTTTCCAATCTATTGAGTTAACAAATCAATCAACTCTATTAACTGATCAATCTAAATCAATTATCTATCAATCAACACTTGAGTTCTATTTCTCACCCCCTTTGTATTGAAAATCTATAAATTCAACCTCTTTTCATCAATTCAATCTAGCATCTAGAATTAGAGAATCATAGTCTTCAAAGCTATTGTCCATATTATGCAGGAAATCAGTGCAATACCTGAGAGCCACCTACATCAACAATAATGGAGAAGAGCAATGGAAGCCTTTCTATGTCAATTGGGGGAGTTTTAGATAGATCTTCCTTTCATTTGAATTGGTTTTGCATCATTACATTATAATTTAAGAGTAATATTAATTAGATTAGAGTTGTGATTCTCTCTTTAATATCTGATTATGCAATTTACACTTAATTTACCCCTGAATACATTTGGTGAACCCAACGTGAAAACATGCTAACTTCAATTATCTGTTTAAACTGATTTTGCAGGTCTGTACTCAAAAGGAGATCCTGATACCGCAATTGCTTAAGCAAAAATTCGCATTTGACAATATTACACCGTAATTGATAGCATATTACACCGCAATTGATCAGTTTTTGCATTGCAATTGCAAAAATAGTTTGCAATTGCCTTGGGAATGTGCAAAATTAATTTGTCTCACGTCATTTTGTCATTATCTAATCTTGTGCACCTAACCCAGAAATTTCATTAAATTCTGGAAATTTCAATTTCTGCATATAAAATGTATCTAATTCAATGGCAAGAAAGGTGAGATTCTGAATTTCAGGTGCAAGGAAGGAAAAACAACATAGGAGACAACAAAGGACGTATCAAAGGCTCTTAAAGGTAGAAAGGGAGCTTCATGAAATCGAAGAAAAAGAGGAGATTGCTCAGTATCACTAAAATATCCACCATTTCTTAGCCAAGTACAAGTTTTACGATGACATTGATGTGATGGCTTGAGTGGTGTAGGATAATATCATTGTAGAATAATCTTTCTATCTTCTGTCTTTTTCTGTTGTTTCTTAAAATTCAAAAAAAAAAAAAGAATTGTTTACTGATGAGCAATTGATCTTATATCAATTCCTAATCGATCAGTCATCACATTGTAATTGCTTAAACAATAATTCATAATTGATGGTATAGCAATTCATAATTGATCTGACATCAATTCGCATTTGCTTAGTAGGTAAGTTGCAATTGTTAGATTAGATTTTTTTCATTCCTTCTTTCTATCTGTAAAAAGATAGAGCTCTATAATTGGAAAATTAGGCTAGATACCCCACCATGTGCTTACTAACATCATTTTCTACAGGGGTAGCTTAGAAACACTTTAGTTTGGTGCTAATAAAATAAACCACAAACAAACTTGTCTTCTTTTTCACAATTGCGATGAAAGTTAAAACTGAACCCCATGTTTTTTTGGAGCAACATCTCCAAATAGATTAGAAAATCATTGCGATAAAAGGTTAAAAAGGACCTTTGTTTTACATGTTTTTGAAGGGATAGGTATTATGCTCTGCCCTTCAATGGGTGATCAAAAATCCAAACTCTCTTCTTTCATGCTTTCATTTATTTCTTGCAATTACATCCTTTAGAAGGCCTACCCTCCTGAGTTGCCCTTAGGGCTCCATTAAGGTTGGTGAGAGGGGAATGACCTAAGTGGCAACTGCTAAATCTAAGTAATCCAAACCACTATAAATAAATATGTATGTGATGAAAATCATATGCGACGAGTGTTACATGTTGTCACAACAACGTTATGCCTCCCTCAGTACCTATATGGTACATTAAAATTTGTAGAGCGTAACCTCTACAGACTGGGAGACCTCCCTCAACGGAGTGCAAAACATTGCTGATTGTGACCACTCAAACAAAACCCTGTCTAAACACCATAGAAATTAGAAGCCCAGCTGATTCAATAACCAGACACTTGTTTTATCACAGTACAAGGGTGGGGAAGAATTCACCCCCAAGACACTCACCATATATCTCCCAAGATAACGAGCCAATTGAGGAGCAATCTTATTTGGTCTAATTTTAGGAAAAAGACAAAAAAATGGGTGCATCCTAGGGTGTGATAGGGTTGTTTGAGCTGACAGAGTATCAAGATGTGGGTTGTGATAATACTTGTGACCTTTTGACCTTGGGAGAGTTTGTTTGATGTGATATCGAATTGCCCCAAATATATTGAAAACAAAATGAGATCTTGAGAAAGATCCCAACATTCATGAGAATTTGAAAAAAATCCTTAAACAAGTGTTCTTTTCATGGTTTTATTCTTTTGGTGTGACTGTTGTGTCCTTTGCTACACTTTGTCAAATTCAAACATTGTAGGAAATAAATCAAAACCTCAACAAAGTCAAGTTTTAGTGTTCAACAAGATCAATCAAAACCTTAAAAAAGTTTTGGTGTTCAACAAGATCAAACAAACCTCAACAAAGTTAAGTGTCAACATCTACATCAACGTCAGATCCAAACCTTGGCACAAATTCAAAGATGATATACATGTTACTTTCAAGTGATATTAAGTCCTAGGCATTCAATTCATGTAGAAGTCCTATTAGAATCATCACACAAAGTCCTTGCACAAGTCATTTCATCAAGTTTCCATTCACTCATTTAAAATTTAGTGTTGCATTAGAGTATAGGAACCATACCTAAGTCCATGGGTATTAGAGGAGATGGCGAATTTCCATTCGAACAACCCAATCTTGGGCCAGACAATGACCAATTAGTAATAATTGATGGTTTGGATAACCTCACTTGGGAAGTAAGAGTCAATCGTACCCAATATGACACCGTTGAGGCTGTCATAGATGATGAAATTTGAAAGTTTGCTCATCTTGATGAGAAACTAAGGAAAAAGATACAAAGAGCAGCTCAAAAAGAAGCCATTAGACAATTGGTAAAAAAGACCATAGCAACATTTCTCAATCCTTGTTAATATTCTTCAAAAAAGAAAAGTGTCAATCATTCCTAGGGTCTGCATAGTTTGCATTGTAGTCTTCAACATATGGGTCTAAAAGGAAATGATAAATTCCCATTTGAGCAACCCGATCTTGGGCCAAACAACGTTCAATTAGAAATAATTGATGGTTTGAATATCCTTGCTAAGGAATTGATAGTTGATCAAGACCAATACAACATAGTCCAAGATGTCATAGATGATGAAGTTCAGAAGTTAGTACAAATAGACATAGACCTCGAAAATCAAATCAAAGAAGAGGCAAAACTAGAAGCTTTTCAGCAATACACTGAAAATCTTGTGTTTGAATTTCAAAATCCTCAATAGCAAGTCATCATTCATAGATTGCATTGTCTACACTTTAGTCTTTAGGAAGTCATAGAAGCATACTTAGTTGCATTTAATTGAGTCTTGCATCTGCATCTTAGAGAGTCAAGATCACTTTGGAACAACATTCATGCCATTAATGCGTGCTCAAAAGAGAAAACATCAGATGGATCCTAACAATGACCCTTTGGTTAACCCCACATGGAATATGGATCTATCCACACAAAAACAGGCACATGATTGGAGACCCGCAACGTTATCAACAAACACAAATAGGATGCCTTCTCTTGATACAATAAAACATAGTCTGACCAAAGAGGAATTGGAGGCATCCCAACAAGATCCAACAGTACTTATGATTCTTAATGCTCTCATCAACAATGATAGAGACAAATATCTCACTTTGTTAGTCCAAAATGGGGCCAAGTTACCTCCAGAGATAGACATTTCATCGATATTGCGGCCAAGAGTGATAGTGAATCAAAATGTACCTCAAATGCCTATTGCTACACAGACTCAAGCAACAATTGCTACATCAACACAAAGTATATCTCAAAATACCCATATGGCTACAACCTCAGCACAGTCAACAGTGGCATCAACAAGTACCAATGTTACATCTCTGACAACACCCAACGTGACAATGCAAGCTATAATTGCTCACAATGCTACTTTGGCAAATATAACTCAACCCTCAAATTTAGTTGGTTCCACCTACAGTAGCCAAAATGTGAATCAAGGGACAACTAGCTCAGCTCAGCGAAATGTCAGTCCATAATCTACATACTTTACACCACCAAATGGGATTCATGATACACAATTACATGGGCAGTCCACATTTCAGCAAGCTCCAAGATACTCCAGCACTATCCCTTTTGTGGGAAATAATTATCAAGTTAGTGCACCATTGACCCAAATAGAGATCCCGACTCAACAAATGGAGAATCTTCAAAAGCAAATGGCCAGTATGCAAGCAGTTAATGATAAAAAGAGCTACACAATAGAGGACCTATGTCCATATCCTTTTGACAGAAAGTTATAAATGCCCCCATTTTCCCCTCATTTTGAAATTCTGAGGTTCAACAAGTATAGTTGGAAAGGTGATCCTCAAGATCATGTCAGATAATTTTGCATGGCATGTATTGAAGTAGCCCACGATGATACATGCTTAATGAGGCTATTTTCCAAAAGTATTGGAGGGACAACATTGGAATGGTTTTCACACCTTCCACCCAAAATTACTTCATGGGGAGAATTGGCTGAGTTATTCATATCCAACTTTGCATTCAACATAGATAATTTGGTTACCTTAATGAATTTATGTGCAACAACGAAAAAAGAAGGTGAAACTTTCGCCACGTTCTTGCAAAGATGGAGGGGCCTATACCGCAGATGTCATAATCACATCCCTAAAGCTGAGCAAGTAGACATTTTCAATGAAAATCTTGTGCCTCCAATTAAGTATCCATTGTAATTGAAATGTCTGAACAATTTTAAAGACATAACAGAAAAAGGCATCGAGTGTGAGAGAGGCTTGTTAGAACAAGGGATACTGAAACATCACAAGGATAGTGGACTGACCACCAATACAAACAATGAAAGGCCAAAATTTTGGCCTAGGAACAAAAATGTCACAAATGATGGAGTTGTTGATGCACATGTTGTAAACAAAGCTCAACCAGCAGTATCTCTACAAGGACCAACTGATTTTGGCAGTAAGAACCAGTCCTAGACAAACAACACCAATGCACTACAGTCAAACAATCCAAGACCACCAAGGGAAAGCATGCCCAAAAGAAGCTTTACACCCCTTGGTGAACCTATTGAATCAGCACTCAAAAAACTGATACAGAGCAATGCCATAACTTTACTAGAAGCTAGACCATATGAACCAGGTTCATTCAAGCCCGCTTGGTGGAATGATAATGATTTTTGTGAGTATCACCACAATAAGGGTCACAAGACAACAAGTTGCTACAAATTGAAAAACATCATCCAAGATCTCATTAATCAAGGTGACATTACTGTGGATACCAATAAGGCACCAAACACAGATCATACCATTTGTAAGGATCCTTTCATCAAACATGACAAAGGAAAGGCTTCTAGTTCCAATTACAAAACAATACTACCAACTATACCAATGTCGCATTTGACTATGCCATAAACACACTAAGTGCAGGAGATGAAATGGTAGCTACAATCACAATAAATCCCACAAATAGAGATTGTGATGTCATCGCTAGAAGATCAAAGGTCACATTACAAGGGGTACCTTTAAATCCCCCTTCAACAACTAGAAACTACAATATGGTGGATCAGTTGAAGCGAACTCTAGCCAAATTTCCATTATTTGAATTACTGCGCATCTCGCTAGTTCATAAGGCAGTCCTGGACAAAGCCTTACAAGATTTAGTTGTTGCTAGAGATATTGATGAGAGCACATTCCAATCCATGGTTGGAAACTTGGTAGCTTCAAAGTTAGCATTCACTGAACAAGATGTACCTACAAAACGACCCATGCAAAATGATTCCTTGCACTTAGAAGCTTTGGTTCATCAAAAGAAGGTTCGAAGAGTGCTTATAGATGGTGGAGTTGGCCTTAATATATGCACACTACATTTGATCAAAGTTTTGGGATATTCTGAACATTATATTAATTCTACCAAGAGAATCAATATCAAAGCCTATGATGACGAGGAACGCCCTTCTAAGGGTGTGGCGACTTTACCAGTACAAGTGGGACTAGTTATAACAAACATCACCTTTCAAGTCCTAGACAGAGAATTGGGGTACAATGTGCTATTAGGTCACCCATGGATACATACCATGCAAGCAATACCATCAACTTTTTCACCAATGTGTGAAGTTCCCATACAATGGCATAGAGATCATTGTCCATGGTGACCCAAACCCTTTTCAACATTGTAATTATTTAAGGGCAAGCAAAGAAAATCAAGTACCAAATAATTAGGAAGCCCCACTTCACTTACAAATGAAATAATTATCAGAGAAACAGAGAAAAATACACCAACCACATGTTCTTTGTAGATTAAGGAAGTTGGTTGTGGAGAATATTTCATTTCGAGTACCTCAAATGGCAAACAATAATCTTTTTCTCCCAGGTCTTTTGGAAGCCTCGGAACACAAAAATGAAGCAAGATAAAGGAAAAGAGATAGTGAAGTACTCATATTCAAGCTCTTTCATTAGATGGGGAGACTTACAAGAAGAATCTTTAAGTGAAGATGTCAATCATTGGATATAAAAAGAAGAAGATGACATGACCATACCCAGGTTACCTCTACATCAATATGGCAATGACTTCAAGATATTACAAAAACATGGGTATGATGATGTATGCGGGAAAAGCGGTTCAATGAAACTCAACATGTGAAAATATTCAAAGGACTTGTCCACACACCCATGGGACTCTTGGTGCAAGTTATGGAGTCATGAGGAATGACTCAACTTCCCAAGGTGGGTTCCATGGTTCTCTATCTCACAAGGTCCCTCAAGCCAATGCCTTTGCTCTCAGATCATTGAGCAAAGTGACTTAGGGATGACGAATGCAAGAACGAGGGATGCTTTAGATTAATTTTAACACGAATGCATCCTATTTATGCATGATTCTACAAATGAGTTAAACTAGATTATACGATGACAAGATTAGTAACAATACTATCCTAACATGATATACTAGTTATATGATTTAAGCTAGTGATAATAGAAATGCTCTAAAATGCTTATTAGATTAATTCCTATTACAAAGAGAGGCTAGATGCATGCTAAAATTGAGTATAAGTGTGATACTAAAAGCTTGGATCTTTGAAATGGAGGAATGAGAGCTCTATTTATAGGGAAAATAGGGCAATGGATGGTCAAGATTGGAGGATCTAATCAAGGGTCAGGATTGAAAGTTATCAATCCATGTTTACAATTTCCACCAATAAAATGGTGACAATTGTCAATATACGACTGCTTGAGAGGAGAGGTAAAAAGCATTAAATGCTTGAGAAGACCTCATGGTTACCTTAGAAGGTAAGGGTTAAGGTAAGGTTAGGGTTATCCAATGGATAAAGATTTTACCCAATGGGTAAACTCTTATGCAATGGTTAAAAAGATAACCATGGTCAAAGAAATGAATGCTTGATGAGACCCCTGGGTTAGATGAAGGTTAAGTTAGGCAAAATGTCTCTAACCATGCCACTAAGGGTTAGTTAACCATTAATGGTTTGAAGACTTTGGGGACAAATTTGTAAGAGTCCTTCCAAATTTGGGGGTATTCAACAAGTCAGCTTGTTGAAGGCATAAAGGATTTAATGCCTTTGGAAGACTTTACTCCAAATTTGAGAAGTGACCTCCTCAAATTTAGGGAAAGGGGATAATTGATGGGTTTAGGCTAATTTTAGGATTAGATAGGTTCTAGAAGAATTTAGGAAGAGGGTTAGGATGCAAGTGGGAGATGTAGGAAAATACAAGTGGATGAGGGATAATAGGATTTAATTAAAATAAATTATTTTATTTCAATTTGGTTGCAAATTGGGGATTTAAATAAATTAGATTTATTTAATTGGGGTAGACTATTTAATTAAATGTAAATTTAATTAAAAAGAAGAGAGAAGGGATTTAATTAAATAAAATGATTTATTCAATTAAATGATATAAAGGACTTAAGTGAATTTAAATAAATAAATTGAATAATTTATTTAATTAAATAGAAGAATGTGGATGATTTAATTAAATTAGATTTAACTAAATAGAGGAATGAGAATAAAATGAACATTAAATATTCATTTAGGAATATGGTCATTTTTATACGTCTACATTTTGCCCCTCTTTGAAGTGACGTGTGTGCACATGTTGATTCAAAGAAAAATGATGTGTCGTCATGATTTGATTATGATCAGTGTGATGTCATGTCAAGATGTTCATGTTGTGCCCCAGATTTGATAAATGGTGCCCCAGATTTAATAAATGATGTTGATAATGCCCCCTCGGGAGATGAATCAAAAATTTGAAAATTTGGTTTGAGTTGATAATTTTGATTGCATTGTAAATTATTGTCTATGTTGAATGTGATAAGTTGATTCATCTCCCGATAATCATGTGTGCTAGGGTTAGGAATGAGACCATGAGCAATTTACGTGCTCGTCTACGCAACCCGAATTTTCATTTACCCTATAAAAAGGTAAAAAGTGATTTATTTTGTCTCATTTGTGCTTGTTGACTTTGGAGAAAGTGACACTTGGAGAAAAAGTCAAAATGTCGATTCCCTTTGCTTCTCATCGATTCGAGCGCGTTCGGAGGTATCAGAGGCCCACCACGTATGGACCACCGGTAAGTCATCATTTTTTACCCCCTTTTGATTTTTATTTTGTCATTTTTAGGCATGTTTTTGAATTTTTCCATGCGGATTTAATGGTTTAGTGCGTCGAGTAAAAACTGCAGTGCATACGATAAGTAGCATAGCGCATGGGATTTGATGAACTAGGGTAGCATCTAGGTAGGTTAGGATAGCACAGGGGTGGGTTAGGGTAGCACATTGCAATAGTTTAGCATGTCGAGGGCACAGGGTAGCGCGTAGGGGAACAAGGGTAGCGCATAGGAAAGACCTAGCACATAGGGTTAGCAGGGGCTTGCATGGGTAGTGTAGGATAGTGCGTAGGAATGACCTAGTGTGTAGGGTTAGGTTCGTAGCGCAGGGCCAAAGTAGGATAGCACATGGTCGAGGGTTAGCGCTTAGGGGATTTTAGGTGGTGCTTTGATGGATTAGGTTAGTGCATAGGTGCAGGCTAGTGCTTAGGGTTAATTTCATAGCGCATGGAGAAGGTTGGATAGCGCATAGCTAGCAGTTTAGCGCATAGGTAAAAGAGTTTAGTGCAAAGGCAGAAAAATAGGATTTGATGAGATGAAGAAAGAGGGGTAGGTGTTTGCCAGTTTTTTCGGGATGGGTGTGAATGTCAGTCTACGTGTCTGTTGTCATTGTTTTGATAGTTTGTCCTAATATGAGTTCCAATATGGTTTGTTTGATAGATAACTTGATTTGATTTGCAATGTTTCAAGTTGATGTTGATCTGATGTTGATTTGATATGATGTGGATTTTGATATGGATGTTTGATATGAACTTGATTTGATATGCATTGTTTCAAGTTGATATAAATGTGAAACTTGAGTTGTTATACAAGTTGATATGGTTGTGGAACTTGAGTTGTTTTACAAGCTGATATGAATGTGAAACTTGAGTTGTTTTACAAGCTAATATGAATTTGAAACTTGAGTTGTGTTACAAGTTGATATGATCTGATATGGATTTGATATGATGTGGAACTTGATTAGATTTTCAATGTTTCAAGTTGATATGAATTTGATTTTGATATGAATTGATATGATGAGAAAACTGATATTGGACATGTTTTGCTTGTGACAGGAGCGACTTGGGGTGGTTCAGTCACGAAAGTGATTTTTGAGACCATGGTCATTGATACCACGATTGACACAGGCAGACAGGGATATCATTGAGAGGTGTGACCTATCCTCTTTGTTAGAGATGCCCTCGTATATCATTAACCGGGGTTTGTTGATAGCTTTGGTTAAGAGGTGGCATAGTGACACCAACACCTTCCATTTGGCGATAGGTGAGATCACAGTGACACTTGAGGATTGCTATCGGATTCTGCGTATTCTCGTGGTAGGTGCACTTTTACCCTATGAGTAGACTGAGGAGGGTGGGATAGAGGCACTTCGTCAAATTTTACAAGATGATACGGTTTGCGGATATGAGATTGCATGGCAGGAGTTCATTGATTTGGATTATGCTTCTCTACCATTAGTGTTGGCAGGATTCATAGGTGGTTTATTATGTCTCGACCATAGGTCAAAGGGACTGGCAATAGGATGGGGGTTGGTCTTGGAGGACATGGTGACACAAGGTCGCCGATTCGCATGGGGGTCTGCTATTTTGGCTGACTTATACAGGGATCTGCATCAGGTGGTTTACTTAGGATACAACAATCTATCAGCTGGGGTTACACTGCTATAGATATGGGTGCGGGAACATATTCCTGTAGCCAGGCCACTTGCAGACAGAGATAGGCCTACTGGGTGCGCTTATGCCTATGGATATCAAGGATAGTTGTCCAGCGTAAGCTGGGAAAACTAGAGCATTGGAGGCAAGTGCTAGATGATATTGATATGGTCATCTAGAGACCGTATATGGATTGCAAGGTATGGGCAGATAATGGGATGGAGATGCCCTATGTTTACATGTCTCGATTTCTGATAGGGTGGGCGCCCTTTGTGATTGAGAGATTCCTGCAGAGCCGAGTGTTGTGGTAGTATGGACGATAATAGAGGGTTCCACAGGGAGCATGTTTGTATGCTCGATGAAGGTAGGATGTATCAGAGTAGGGACCCACTATTGATAGCGCGGCAGCAGTTGAGGAGTTCTTTCACCTAGCCGACCAGATATGGGACTATGCTTATGTGGTAGTGGATGCAGGGATGACCGATGAGTTCGCCACACTATTTGTGGCGCATGTTGTGGCTAGGATATCAGATCCAGTGGAGATGATTCCCATTTTTTATGATGATGAGGATGAGCGGCCTGAGAGGCTAGGGAGACGGAGAGAGGATAGAGAAGAGCTGGATGAGGGAGGTGGGGATGGTGGAGGAGGTGATGGTGGAGATGGTGGAGGAGGTGGCCGAGGTCGGTGAGAGGATAGAGGGAGAGGAGATCGGGGAAGGAGAGGAGATAGAGGTGGAGATCAAGGGAGGAGAGGAGATAGGTGTGGGGATGGTGGTGATAGAGGGATTCAGGTGGAGAGAGGGAGGGGAGGTTTAGCTATTGGAGCTAGGGGTGAGAAGCAGGTAGGAGAGGTGATAGTAGCAGTGGGAGGGATAGATGAGTTCAGATGGCCGACCCAGAGGAGGAGGTCAGATGTGTTACCCCCACCAGCACCAAGGATAGGGGGAGGGATAGGGAGTACCACTTCACAGGTACCCATCCAGATGTGGATTTTGACTCACCGGGAGGATGCGCAGATTAGGTCTCTGCAGTTATCAATGCAACATCTGCAGACATAGCTACTAGCGCATTAGCGACATATTACACAGTTGACCATTGAGTGGGATACAATTTTGGAGTGGTTGGGTCGAGCCGAGGCTCGAGTAGAGACTTTGGAGAGAGCGGCGGCGGGTGGCTCGATGAGAGACATCTTGAGAGAGGTGGATTTGAGAGCCAAGGAGGCAGAGTACTACAGGAGGCATTACGAGGATGTGATGCCCAGGGAGAACCGAGTTCTGAGTTTCACAGCTTCGAGATCCACTCAATCCAAGCAGACTGGGTCGAGGATAGAGAGCAGAGGCATGACAGGGCCTACTCATCAGGATCCACCTGGAGATCCCAGTGTTGGGGCATCTGCTGCGAGACCGTCACCCTCAGGAGATAGTCATACCTGAGAGACGTTGTCTCCATTGTATTTTGATCATTTTGTTGTATTTATGGGATAGACATGACATATTTTGTACTTGATCATTTTTGATATATATATATATATATATATATGACACCATTTTCCTCGATCTTCATGTGATGTGTTATGGATGATGCTTTTGATATTTCTATGATGATGATGCAATGCTTAGATGTATGTGATTTGATATGTGATGAATATGATGTGTTAATGCATGATGTTGTGAGATGTATCTTGAAAATGAGATGTATGATATGATATACTGTGAGATGTATCTTGAAAATGAGATGTATGATATGATATGTTGTGAGATGTATTTTAAAAATGAGATGTATGATATGATATGCTGTGAGATATATCTTGAAAATGAGATGTATGATATGATATGTTGTGAGATGTACCTTGAAAATGAGATGTATGATATGATATGCTGTGAGATGTATCTTGAAAATGAGATGTATGATATGATATGTTGTGAGATGTATCATATGATGTGATATGCAACTAATTCAACATCCTCATTCTTTCGTTTGTCCTTTCTATATAGTCACATGTTTTTGCTTTCTTTGTAGGTATCATAATTGAGCATTGATTTGTTGGGATATGTTGAAAACTTATACAAGCATCATGGTATAATTGAATCATAATGACCTGAGAAAAATTTACATGATTTTTGATTTTGCAAGATAGCACAAGTGTCAAGGTATAATTGAACCAGGATGACCTGAGTGCGGCTTGTGCATAAACATACAAGATTAAACCATTTGTATGCACAAAGTGGAATCATGTCTTTAGTGATATGCTTTGAATCACATCTCGAGACAAGTATTTGCACAGTACAAGTGATCACCTTACAAATAGAAAACTAAAAAATATTGGAGTCCCCATGACTTTCTCTAGCTTGATGCATCATTGAGAATATATAGAGGATCTAATAGTTCAAGAAAGTTCAAGTGCAAAAATAATCAAAACTTTATGCAAGATGCAAACATTTGATACTTCAACAAATCATCCATCATGTGTTGTGAATCTTTTTAAGTGATCAATGTTTTGTTCCCGTGATTGTTGATTTGTTTGTTGGATATGATGTTCTGAGTTTGCTGCAAGTTTTGATTGAAGACGAAATTTTGATCAATGTTGCCCCTAGCTGAGTTTTCCTCTTAATGTGGATATGTACAGTGATTACCAAGCCATGGTGGGATATGATGAAATGATATTTGGATAAACCAGGATAGTGACTACGCTAAGTATGTCCTGGATAATGTGATAAAATGTCGGGCAACGACCGATAGTGCTTGACTGTGGATATAAAGGCTTGTTTAGCAAAGATAGATAGAGGAGTTGTCCTCTCACAATAACGCATGTTGCCAAGTTTTCACCAGTTGTTTTTATTGTACCTTTTTATTTGCTTTTTCTTGGTTTTTTTATTTTTTATTTTTATTTTTTTTATTTTTTGACTTTGTTGTGCATTAGACTACTCAAGTATAGTATTTCTTCAAATGGATGTTGTTAGTTGGTTTGTCAAGCACATCTCCTTCTGAAGTTGTTAGCTGACAAACACCTAATCCATAGGCTGATATGATAACATAGAGACCTAACTAGTTAGGTTCAAATTTCCTTTTCTTTTCCCGATCCTGTTGATTTCTAGGATTTTCCTTGAGTACTAGATCACCAATTTAAATTTTTTTGGGAATGACCTTGTGGTTGTAGCTTTTGCACATGCGTTGCTAATATGCTTTGAGGTGAGTGTAGGCATGTTGTCGCTTTTCATCTAGAAGTTCTAGCTCTTGCAGTCGGTTTACTCGATACTCTTCATCTAGAATGAGGCCTTTCAAAGATACTCTGAGAGATGAAATCTCTACCTCCAGGGGTAAAATTGCCTCTGATCCATACAACAATAAATATGGCATAGCTCCTGTAGGTGTGCAGATGCTAGTTCTATATGCCCAAAGTGCTGGATTGAGTTGTACGTGCCAATCTTTGCCTGCATCATTCACTGTTTTCTTTAGGATTTTCAATATTGTTTTGTTGGATGCTTCCGCCTGACCATTCCCCTGTGGGTGGTAAGGTGTAGAGAAACTATGTTGGATCTTGAATCTGTCACATAGTTCGACCACATCTTGGTTCTTGAAAGGTCGTCCATTATTTGTGATGATGGAAATTGGTATGTCATATCTGCAGATTAGATAATTAAGAATAAAAGAGGCAATTTGTTTCCCAATCACTGTGGTCATGGGGACTACTTCAATCCATTTGGTAAAATATTTTGTTGTAGAAATAATGAACTTGTGTCCATTTGAAGATGAAGGATGAATTGTGCCGACTAAGTCCAGCCCCCACTAGCAAAAGGGTTAGGATGTTGTGAATGGCTGCAGTTCCTGTGCTGGTGCATGTATAAGATTGCCATGGATTTGGAATTTAGGACACTTCTTTGCAAAATGGTAAGAATCTTTTTCCATTGTCGGCCAGTAATATCCCATTCTTAGAAGTTTTTTAGCAAGAGTAGGACCACTTGAATGTGTGCCACAGATACCTTCATGAAGCTCTTGTAAAGTGGAGTCAGATTCATTACGTTCAAGGTAACGAAGAAGAGTACCATCTAGACCTCGACAGTACAGAGTGTCAGGCGGCTTGCCGGATAAAGTTCCATTTTTGGTTTCGAGATAGGTCAATGGGTAGGATATTATTTTTAAGATAGTCATATATCGGTTTGTATAATGGAGAGTCATAACTGGTCAAAGCATAGATAACATGGGATTCAGAATGGTCATAGGCTGGGGAGAACAATTGCTCTACCAAAAACTTGTAATGACTCTGTTGCTCTGGAATTTGTAGTAGCGAAGTGATAGTAGCCATTGCCTCGGCTGCTCTGTTGTCCAACCTTGGTATTTGCTCGAAGGTGATGTGTACAAAATATTCTTTGAAATCATCCACCATTCATTTGTATGATAACAGTTTGTCGTCCTTCGTTTGATAGTCATTGTTGATCTGATTGATGACTAGTTGTGAATCTCAGTAGACTTTTAATTTTGTGATTCTCCATTCTATGGCCATTTTGATGCCTGTAACCAATGCCTCATATTCAACAATGTTTTTTGTGCATGGAAACATTAGTCTATATGATCTTGGTATGGTGTGTCCTTCAGGAGTGATGAACAGAATGCCAGCACCTGAGTCGTGTTGAGTATATGATCCATCAAAGTATAGGGTCCATAGTTTGGTGGAAATAGCAAGAACATCCCTGTCTGGAAATTCGATCTCCATTGGTTGTTTTCCAGGTAGTAGTGCTTCAGCTAGTTGATTTGCAATTACTTGTCCTTTGATATCTTGTCGCTCTATGTAGTGGATATCAAACTCACTCAAAATCATGACCCATTTAGCCAATCTACTTGTAAGAGCTGCTTTGCTGAGCAAATATTTCAGAGGACCAATTTTTGCGACTAGCTATTAGACAAGTCTTCTCAATGAATGTATAGTTGAGTTCATATCTGTTTAATGTCCTGCTGATGTAATAGATAGCTCGTTCATTGCCTTGTTGATCTTCTTGTGCTAATAATGCCCCCAGTGATATATCTGTTGTTGATATGTAGAGAATGAGTGGCTTCCCTGCTATTGGTGGTACTAGAACTGGCGGGTTCTTTAGATATTGCTTGATTTGATAGAATGATTATGCACATTTGGCTTCCCATATGAATGGTACATTTTTATGTAGCAAATGGTTAAATGGTAGACTTTTATTCGCTAGTTGAGCAATAAATCGCCTGATTGACTGGAGTCGTCCTTGTAGAGATATGAGTTGGCTAATGTTCTTAGGTGGTGGCATCTCCATTATGGCTTGTACCTTTGCTGGATCCACTTCAATACCCTTTGTTGAAACTATGTAGCCTAATAATTTGTTTGATGCTACCCCGAAGACACACTTCTTAGGGTTGAGCCTAACTTGGAATTTTTCCAATCTATCAAAAATCTTTTCTAAGATGTTTAGATGTTCTGCTTGGGTAAATGATTTAGCTAGTAAATCATCCACATAGTCCTCCATGAAGGTATGCATCATGTCATAAAAGATTGTTGTCATTGCCTGTTGATAAGTTGCCCCAACATTCTTTAAGCCAAAAGGCATGACATTCCAACAATACATTCTCCAAGGACAGGTAAATGTTGTTCTATCTTGATCCTCTAGGGCTATCTTGATTTGATTATATCTTGAAAAAACCGTCCATTAGTGATAGCATTACATGGACTGCTGTGAGGTCTACAATTATGTCGATACTAGGAAAAGGAAAATCATCCTTTGGATAGGCTTTGTTGACATCTCTAAAATCAGTGCATATCCTGATGTTGCCATCTGGTTTTGAAACTGGTACGATGTTGGAAATCCATTCAGCATAGTCGATAGGTCGAATAAATCTGACATCTAATAGTTTCTTCAGCTCAACTTTGACCATGAGTGCTACATGTGGATTCATCTTTTTCAATTTTCGCTTGACTAGCTTAGCTCTTGGAGCAATGGACAAGTGATGCATGATTAGATGTGGATCAATCTCGGGTATATCTTCATACGACCAAGAAATGTTTATCTATTTTTCTTTGAAAAATTGGACAAACTCTGATCTTTCTTCCTCTATCAAAGATTCTGCAAGGTGTATGTTTTTGGCTGCTTCCGTTGTACCCATGTTGATTGATTGAGTGGGCTCAATCAATATGGGTGATCACTCCTGATAATGTTAAGGAAGAGTGTCAAGTCTCCCATCTTTAGGTGCCTTAAAAAGGTTTTCATCCTCAGATGTGTCCTTTATTTTTACTTTTTTTTGTGATCTATTGCTGCCATTGATTGGTTTTCAGCAGTAGATCCTTTATTTCGTTCATTTTTGTGACTGAGAGACTTGGCACTCCCCTGATTGCAGATGTTACTTTGTTCACTGATAGAGTCTTTTTCTGGGTTGACGATACACAAGTAATGGATAATGGATTCATCATTTGGGAAAATTGGTATGTCATGATTTTCAATTTTGTCCTAGTCTATGAGGTCAAGAAAGATAAGTGGTAAAGAGTCATTGGGTGGATCAAGTTCAGCTGTTGTAAGTGTTAGGATGGAGGTATCATCGTGGTTGGCTGGGATATTAAATAAGTTAATGATTTTGTCGAGGTCTTCGATGGTATCATCTTCTGTGTATACTTTCTCATAATGTCGTTGTTTGTTTTCCTTGGCGTCATAGATATTTTGTGGACCAAATTCAAGTAGTCTAGGTTCTATGCCTTGTTCTTCTTGCGAAATGGGTGTATGATTGTCATTTGCAGTAATATCTTCAGTAACATTAGAATAGCTGCCCCATTCATATTCATTTGAATCAGTCTCAAAGGTATTATCCCAGATTCTTGCAGTACCGTGGATTGGTATGTTGTAGGGTGAAAATAGGTCTTTGATGATTGATACGAGTTTGATAGTTTTCTTTGATTCTGTGTTAGATCCTGCTTCTACTCTTTGCATTTGCTCATATACTGTCTCTCCTCGGGGAGGGACGATATTATCAGGAGGTGATTCCTCTTTGTTGGACACTAGTTCTTGAACATGATGTACTTTTGCAGTAGGTTCTTCTTTCTTTTGATTGATCGGCTTCTCTTAATGTTGCTTTCTTTCTTGATATTAACATTCTTTGCATATTGTCTCCGTTGATTCAAATAGTGCCTCATGCCATGAGTCTTCCTTGTATTTCTTCTTTGCCTTCCACTAAGGTTTTTGGTATTTGCTTGGTGTCTATGTTCATAGCCCAATCCTATTTTGTCTTTATAGAATTATGAAGGAAGATCTAATGGTTCTGTGATGCCTTCCTGAAGTTTGCTGATAGGTTCTTTGCCATTATATCCCATTTGTTGCATGATCAAGTAGCCTTTTCCATACAGGTGTGTTGGTATAGCTACTTCCATAGTAGCCGCTTTGTCTTCTTCCTCATCCTTTTATAGCCAACTAAGGATGTCCTTTTCCTCCGATTCATGTGCTAGAGTGCCTAGTTGAATAAATTTGCCATCAAACTTGGTGATGGGTTGTGTTGCTTGATGTGTTGATGTTGTAGGTAATCCATGAGATTTAGGCGATGTTGGTAAGTTGGCTAAACACAAGGGTTCTAAAGAGTATTCTCCCATGCTTTGCTCTTTGATTTTCATTTTCTGCTTGTGTATACACCTAAAATTGTCCAGTCTAATTAAATAAATATCTTTATTTATTTAATTACTTTAGCCTAATTCTTCTATTAATTAAATGAATCTTTATTTATTTAATTAATTAATTTATCCTCTTCTAGCCTTATTTCTCATTTAAATAAATACTTTTATTTATTTAAATAATCTTTTTCTTAAATTAAATAAATACTCTTATTTATTTAATCGATCCCACTTCTTCTATTAATTAAATAAATCTTTATTTATTTAATTAATTCATTAGCCTTTTTTACCTATGACACATGTCATTCATCTCTTAATTCCTACACTACCTACCCTCTCATTATTTTTTTATTTCCTCTACCTACCCTCTAATCATAGCCGACCATTTATCTTTTACACCTCTCAATCTTATCCCTCCATTTCATATAGTGTCTTCTAAATAAGGAGAAGCTTCCTTCATTATCAAGCCCTGGACATATACATTCTAATCAAGCATTCTAGCATTCGAACATTCATATGTGATCGATCCTACTTGCAACCACATTTCCGTTCCTTGTTGAGCTCTTGTGCACACATAAAATCTGAGAGCAAATATATTAAGCAAGATCAATGGAGATAGGAAGAATGGAGATTCAAACCCTATTGGACATGTGATGGTATAATATTTGTGATTTCATTTGATTTGCATTATCTTAGGTAATCTTCATATGTTATGGTGGATCTTTGTTGTTGTTAGGCTAGGGTTTTATGGTTGAATTCATTTAGTCTTTCAATATTGTTGTTATCCATTTTCACCATAAACATTTTGGGACGCCCGATGGGACATGGATCTTTATTAGATCTATGTTTTTTGTAGGTTTTTCTAACCCTATATTGTTGTTTTGTAAAACAATTTGGAAAATAACCTTGTGCAGCTAGAGTTTTGGACACAAAATTGAGATCTTGGAGAGATTTGATCTGATCTCACAAATCGATAAGAATTTTTGCACCAAATTTTGTTTGCAGGTTGAGGACAGTATTAAGAGCTCTCAATCCAAAATTCAGAATTTTTGGAGCATATTTGCATTTTCCATGATTTTTTTATGATTTTTTATAAAAAATTAATTTTGAGAGCAAATTAGCAAATTTTTCAGATTTTCTTATATTTTTGGAAATCTCTCTAATTTATACACATGATCTATTCTTTATGATTTTAATTTTGATGCAAATTATTTCCATAAAAACTGGATCTTTAAAAATTAGGGTTTTTCATTATTTTGATAAGATCTCACAAAGGGCTTCGAATTTTGGCATCAAATTTTTTTTGCAAATCAGGAAAAATATCAGAGGTGCTCAGTAAAAATTTCAGATTTTTTGGATCAATTTTTCATTTTATATGAATTGTTTATGAGTTTTCATAAAAAAATTATTTTGAGAGAAAATTAGCGATTTTTTGGATTTTCTTACATTTTTGGAAATATCTCAAAATTATACATAGGATATGTTCTTTGTGATTTTAAATTTGATGCAAAATCATTCCTAAAAAAATGGATCTTTAAAAATTAGGGTTTTGTATTATTTTGTTCATATCTCACAAACTGCTTGGAAATTTTCTAGGAATTTTTTTATGTAGGTTTGGAAGGTCATCAAGAGTGTCCAGTAAAAATTTTAGATTTTTAAGATCTAGTTTGCATTTTATATGAATTTTTTATGATTTTTCATAAAAAATTTAATTTTTGGAGAAAAATAGCAAATTTTTTGGATTTTCTTACATTTCTGGAAATTTCTTGAAATTTTACAAGTGATTTTTTTTTGGTGATGAATCAAATCTTTGAATTGGTCAACAAAACGCATTGTTGAAGGCCCCTATTTCACAAAGTCTTTTGAATCTAAAATTTACCTAACTTGTGTGCTTGCAGGAAGGGGTGATCATTTGAAATAATCCAAACTACTAACAAATATTTGTTGCAAGACCTTGAAAAATATTTTCTTTTTATCTTTCATTGTGTGCCTTGTTTTCATAGATTAGCAAACACTTCAATTGGTGAACTAAAATTGAACTAGTGTCCTTTGTGTCTTGGGCAATAGGCTCTTTTTGTTTCATCTTTAGAGGGCCTGTCTCCCCGTGTGGTCATTGGGACTACTAGTGAGGAGAGAACGACAAAAGTGGTAGCGAGGAAAACCTACCTCTTCCGAACCACTATAAACAACTGTATTCATGGTGAAAACTATGGATAACGTGTGCTGATTAGTTCATACCGACACTGTCTCCCCATAAACCTATTTGATCAAATTTATTTGATCAGTTGTAGGGCGTAACCCCTATCAGCTGGGAGCCTTCTGTATTTACAAAGCTGAAAGTGCCATATGTATGGCCACACGAGCGGATGCCCTTACTAGCACCTTTTTGTTTTAGAAGCCAAAATCCTTCTAGTTGTTGGGGCAGGAGGTCGGACCTTTGGAGCGGCCCACACACATACAGTTCTTAGTAGAGATACAAAGTTCACCATGAGGAGTTTTTGTGGGGACTGATGCTTGGCTGCCCCGAGAAGTGAGTGCTTAGGGTGGAGCCAGTGGGGTCAAGCATCTAAGTATCCGTTCTGAATAGCGTAGCCTCATGTGGGATCAACAACTATTGTCCTAGCCAACTATAAGAATTATGCTTGTCTTCTTTTGAACATTCAAACATTTAAGAGTAGACATCAAAACATTGTGTCTATTGTGTCTTCAAGTGTATGAAAAACATTTTTTTACATCAAACAACACACTTTTCTTTGAGTCATTTTGAGTCTAAACACTTGCAAACATTGAGTCTTCATAAACATTGTGTCCTCTTGTCATGAAAAATGGTCAAAAATTCAGATTTGGTCACAACAAACAACTCCACAAATTGGAAAAATTTACAGTCCAACAAACAAGAGCAGTCAGTTTCAGAATTCTTGAGCTTCCTAAGCTATCTCTTCAGGTTTTCATCTAGAATTCAACCTGTCTTTGGGTCTCACAAAGTCCATCATTGCTTTACACCTTACATTACATTTACATTTGTCTAAACTTGAGTCAAAAGGTCACTTGCTTGTCCTCATCATACTTTGTCAGCACATTACATATAACAACATTTTGCTAAGTGGTCCCTCATCAAAGGTCTATCACCTTTGGGTCTCATTTGGTCTTACTTAGAGTCAAGGTCAACTTACCTCATTAAGAGAAACTATCATCTCTTTGGAAGTCACACCTACTCTACTACATACATACTTGGTCTTACACTTTGGACATTGCAAGTACACCTCAGATTCATTTACATTCCATCCAACTCTTGGTCTTCTGTACTCTTTTCCATTTTCATCCAGTCTCCCACATCTTGGTCAATACCTAGTTCATGGTTGAAACCCGTTCACAAAAAATATAGGAGAGAAGCTAAAGAGGCTCAAGAGTCCGCAAACATGAGTTCTTATGAGCATGACAATGATATCTTCTTCAATTCTGATCATGCCATATTACCTGACATGGATGCTTATAGAAACATTCCAAATGTTGAGAACATGAACAATACAAACAACAATGATACACACAATGACAATATGGACAACATTTCAGTACATTCAGCAGAAGTGGAAGACTCCATTATGGATCCTCGTTTCAATCGATTGGTTGAGGAAATAATGAGGAGAGATGGACAATACTTCTTACAAGTGATGGCACAAAGTGGAGCCAAGATCCCTCATGATTTTGACATGTCTCAAATAATGGAAAATTGACCTTTGCAACAACCTCACCTCAACATGGATCAAAGAAGGCTAATAGTGGAGGCAATAGAGGACCACATCTTGTGCCTCAATCATCATCATCTTTGTTTCAAAAACCTGAGGTCCCATACACACATGGTCACGCATATGATACTCACCTTCGCAGACCATTATGGAAGTCTTATGCAGAAAAATATGCTCAATCACATACCAATGCTAAGGATCAACCACCAAGGCAATTGGATATCCAAAGGCATGTTCAAATTTTGGACACAAGGAAACCCCGTGTCAAATTTGGGGGCAAAACACTATAACAAACTCATGACATTCCTATAGAGTATGGTATACATGGATAAAGCAAATATTCCATTCCTCACCATGACTCTATACCAAGTGATCCATATACGCAACATCATTATAGACCTCCTCCATATGAACATGTGTATGATCAATACCATCCATATATGCAACATGCTCCTCCACCCGGTGGTTTAGGCATGGGGTATGGTCCAAGAAGTTGTTCTCCACCTAAGAACAATTTGGAGCAGCAAATTAAGGACTTACAAAAGAAAATGGAGGACATAAATACACCGAAGCCAACTTACACAATGAGAGACATATGTCCCTATCCATTTGACAAAAGCATTCCAATGCCTCCTTTTCCTACACATTTCGTGACACCTAAGTTCGATAAGTACAGAGGAAAAGGGGATCCTAAGGCACATATAAGACAGTTTTTCATAGCTTGCATTGAGGTAGTAGCAGAAGAGACATATTTGATGAGATTATTCCCACAAAGCTTAGGTGATCAAGCTATGGAATGGTTCTCCCAACTTCCACCTGGAATTAAGTCATGGGGTGACTTAGTAGAGGAATTTATCCAAAATTTCTCATACAACATAGAGACAGACATATTAGTCACCACTTTGTACAACACCAAGCAAAATGATGGAGAATCTTTTTCATCATTTTTACAAAGATGGAGAAATCTAGCCAGCAGATGCTCTTGTAAAATTCCACAAAAACAAATGGTAGAGATGTTCACTCAGAATGTTAACAAAGACATTGGTTATGACCTAAGAAAAGCTTGTTTGTCCACCTTCAAAGACGTCATTGAAAAAGGCTTAGCAACAGAGAAGGTCCTAATTGAGCAAGGAGTAATTAAGATATTCAAAGAAAACAAAGAGGACTATAAAGGAAAAGACAAGCCAAGATTTTGGAATAAAAACAAGAACATAGTCAATGATGTTGTTGATGCCAATACAGTACGACCCAAAATCATTTTTTCTAGATCAAGCTCTATAAACAATCAAGTCAATACTCAAACAACTTCCAAATCACGAAGGAAGTACATTCCATTGGGAGAACCACTTGAATCAGTTTTCAAAAAGCTATTAGCAAACAAAATAATAACAATTCCAGATTTGCCTCCATATGAGCCAAAGGTTAAACCAAATTGGTGGAATGATGATGAGTATTGTGAATTTCATAAAAGCAAAGGACATAAAACAGGAAATTGCCATCGACTGAAGAACATCATACAAGATCTCATTGATAGACGTGACATTGAGATTGAAGGACACTCATCCAATCAATAACATGAAATGTTTAAAGAACCATTCCCAAAACATGACAAGGGAAAAGCTAAAGCCAGAGATGACCAGACCAATTATACTAGAGCATCCTATAACTATGATTCAATGGTTAATCACATTTCAATGGACAATTATGTCTCTACCATTATCATCAAGGACAAAATGCCTAAGAATTTTACCCAAAGACCCAATATTGTCCTAAAAGGCATTGGATCTTCTTCCAAACCTACCTCTGAATGTAATGTTACAACTCATCGAGGTAAATTCACTCTGCAAGGTTCTCCAGCTAAAAATACCGCTTCCTCATCAACCAAACCTGAGTATGACCTTGTAGAACAGTTAGGGAAGACACCCACACTCATCTCCATCCTTGAGCTCTTACCCATATCCCCCGCACTTAAAGCTATTCTTGACAAAATATTGAGAGACACTTTTGTCGCTACTGATCTGAACGTGGACTAGTTTCAAGCCATGGTGGAATACCTTTCCATTCCACACTCCCTTACATTCACAAAAGCCGATGACGCCTTTGTAAGTCAGCCACATAATGCACCTTTGCACATTGAAGCCTTCCTACACAAACATCGAATAAAATGAGTCTTGATAGATGGAGGAGTAGGTCTAAACATTTGTACATTGAGCACTATTAAACAATTGGGATATTCTGAAAAAGCTATGAATTCTACAAACAAAATTATCATTAAGGCATATGATGATGAAGAGTGCTCATCCAAGGGCACAATCACCTTACCTCTTAGAGTTGGGCCAGTTACTAAGGATGTGGTTTGTCAAGTCCTAGACCTTGATCTCACATACAACATATTGCTAGGACGTCCATGTATTCATGAGATGAGCGCAGTACCATCTACATATCATCGATGCATCAAGTTTCCTCACAATGGAGTTGAAATAATAGTTAATGGTGATCCTAATCCATTCATATACTGCAATAACTTGAGACCAAAAACTAAGATGATCATTCCAAGTAATAGGGAGGCTATTCCTTCTTCTGCATACATTGATGCTGAATCATTAAAACCTTCAACATCAAAACAAGCAGAGATCAAAGAAAAGATCAAGATTAAAGACTTGGGATGTGGTGAGTATATCTTTCATGGTTATCAACTCCCACTATCTCCTAATGTATTCAGTCGACATGAACAATCTATAAACAATTTACAATGCCAAGGAATTGGGTGTGAACCACCTAGTGTTGTGGCTACTAAGTCTGAATGCAAATCTCCTCCAGTGGTGCAAGCAACTCTTGATATCAATAGTCCTCAGAGTGGTTCCAACAAAGAATCTATTAAGCGTACCACCAACCCTCTTGAGAAATCACATAGCCTTACCATTTCATCTACTCCTTCCATTTTCACTCCTCTCCCAGACTTGGATCAACAAGAATTACAAAAGCCCTTACTCATTAGGGATGAAAAATCAAGCTATGAATAGAAAAAACTAAAAGTCAAAACTAAAGAAAAGTCCTTCAGTCCAAATCAAAATCAAAATCTATTGGACTCTACAAAAATCAAAGTCAAGGATAAAAATCCTATGAAGCAAAAAGAACAAGAGTTGATCTCCCCTACTATCAAAATAACTAGGGGCAAAAGTTCTAAAATTTTAAGTAAAAAAGAACACTTGTTGATCCTAAGTCTCCATCATGCTATCCTACTTTCACTTCTTTTCACAATCATAAGCCTTCATCACTCATCTACTTGTTCCACACATCCTTTCCCTTCTAGCGATACATCATGGACCTTTAATGGAACTTCCTTGAAGGATTTTGTTAGCAGGGATGCCCAAACTTCTTTAGGTGACACACATGCAGGCTTGTGTAGTCCACACACTAGTAATTCTATCTCAGTTCCCTTATCAAGGAAGACAGTCGCTCGAGCTACATATCATTCAATCAAGGAAAGTCACAGTTACAATCACAAGGTAAAGCCTCGCACATTTGAGGTGGGTGACTTAGTTCTCAAGGAAAATCCTAAAAATCAGCAAGACAGAGAGAAGAAGGGAAAATTCAAACCAAATTGGCTTGGTCCTTACATCATCACAACAGCATATGGATCTGGCGCATATCAACTCTCAACAATAGAGGGTGAACCTTTGGAGGATCCTATCAACAACATGCACCTTTGCAGGTTTTAAACATAGCTCTTCCGAGTATCCTAATTCAAAAATACAAAAAAATACAAAAAAAATTCAAAAATACAAAAAAAATCATAAAACTTAAAAAATCGTTACTTGGTGAAAACCTGGGAAACAGGCGCCTTGTGACACAATTTTTTTTTGAAAAAATAGAAAAACATTTCGTCCAACGATGAAAACCACTTCGGTGGTGCCCTGGGCAAGTACCATGGTGAAAACTGGGTCACCGACACCATGCGTAGAGACATTGCTCCTCCCTCCTTCAGGATTCCATTTCATCCTTTCACTTTGCACACACTCACAACCTATTCATCCACAATAAACTTTACACATTCCCATCATGGCTTGTTATTGATCTACCCAAGATTGGTTCGCCATTCATAATAAACCTTCCTTTTCACCCTTTTCCATTCATAACAAATCCACTCCTATCTGTGGCTAAGGCTAATCCTAAGTCTAGTGATGGGTGTGGAACTGAGAGCATCACATGTTTCAAGGAGTATAGTTTCTTCCAATTTTCTTCATTCTATCTGTGCACAATCCACAATAAAGAAACACTTGCATCACCAATATACAATAAAGTTCCATCTTCTCCACAATAAAGTATTAGTTTCATAGATTCAGTCAGTTTCAGATGAGACACAACAACAACAATGGATTTCAATAAATCAAATCTTTCAACAGACTCAGACAACATTATGGTTCAACGCTATCTATCCTTTTGTGAAAGTAAACATTGTGACCACAATCAAATAGACTTATACAAGTGACAAGAGACACTAAACTTGAGAACTACAGTGGATTTTGGTGTCGAGTCTTGATTTTCTTTTGATTTTATCTTTTGGTGACATGTCTTTTAGCTTTTCCAGGATGTCTCTAACTAGGGATTCTATCTCTAGGATGTCTTTGACTAGAAAGGTGAGGATGGGGTATCGTCACCTATTTTTCTTTGCTGTCTGTGGATTGTCTCTTAGTAATGCTATGACTTGTCCAAGGATATGAGGACACTGTGAGTCTAGTATGAACTGGGGCATTCCTTGTTTGTGACTGTCTTATCTTCATGCAAACAGGTACAATGACTTTCTGGGTCGAACATATGCCTTGATTGTCATAACCTATTTTGCCATAATAAAGCTCAATGATGATAATGCACAAGAAGCTCTTTCACTTTCATATCTTCTACTTTCATATCTTCTACCTTCCATCCCCCTTTCTTGATTGACTTCCATCGTCCTTCTTGAGTCCATGTAGTCCGCTATCACACGACTGAGTATAATGACACGCCAAAAATATTTGCATTTCATGTAGTTGCACCTGCATTACCACATATAAACATTTCATACATACATATAGATATCATAAATTGCATCACATCCTGCACACAATACAAGTTAGCACATTTTACATTTTCATCATGTAAATAATTCTGTGCATTATCATATTCATTTGCATTTCATACATTCACAATTGCATATGCATAACATATAAAACATAAAAGAACAAAAATATTGCATTTCATCATATACATATTTGCATCCATATCATAACCATCACATAGAAACATCACATGGGTACACATGCATATAGCTGCCACAAGGATGAATCTTATATATATATATATATATATATATATATATATATATATATATATATATATATATATATATATATATATATATATATATATATATATATATATATATATATATATATATATAATTACAAGTGTCATGATATAATGATGTCAAAATCATATGGCTACAATCACCCGAAGGTGTCATCATACAAAATGGTACAAAACTGATACAGAGGGAGCCCTCTAAGGCTATGATGAACTCCCTCCTTCGGAGCTGCCTAGCCTCGACGGAGTCTGAGCCATGGAAGGACCCGCCCCTAGATTTTCTCTCCTCCCTCCTCCCTCTACTCCTGTGGCTACACATGTCATACCCTCTTCTCCAGTCTTGGATCCTAGAACACTCATCTCAGTGCATCCCTGTCTCCGTCTCGATTGTAGGGTACTAACTCCCCATCAATCAGTATCCTCAAAATCCTATAAAAATCCTCTAAGGTGACTATCATCTCACCCATCGGCAAATGAAAACTACAAGTCTCTGAGTGCCATCTCTCAGCCAGCACAATCAACAATCCCATGTTCGCCCAAAACTTAGGCACATACATAATATATCGCAAGCCCATAGCCTCCATTGCTGCTCTATCCTCAAGTGTCAGCTCTGGTTGTAAACTCTGAGTTGAAGGGAATCTCTCTCATGACTCTAGCATCAGTAGGTACTCCTGCAATCAAGAAAATCAATTGTGTCAATCATAGCGGCATTCCCTGTTCATCACAAAATGTTGTTTTTTTATCCTAGTGCTTATGGTACTCTATCCTAGTGACACTCCTTGTTCATCACAAAGTGTTGTTGTTTATCATAGTGGTACTCCTTGTTCATCACAAAGTACTACATTTTTGCACTCCCTGTTCATCACAAAGTGCTGCTCTTTTTAGTACTCCTTGTTCATCACAAAGTATTACGTTTTGGCATTCCTTGTTCATCATAAAGTGCCTCGATCTATCATATCTTAGGGCCTCTACTTGAGTGTATCGTTTTGAGTAGTTTCCTAATTGGCAACGTATGTTGTATCACAAAATTGTCAATCCTAGGCCTATCTGCTATCCTAGTCTTCCTTAGAGGACCCGCTTGAGTGTATCCTCTCAACAGCTTATCCAATCGACAACGTATGTTTATCATAGAACTGTCGATTCGGCCTTGAAGACATAAATGTGCATTCATGAGACAAATGTGCCCATACTGCATAAATATGCCTAGCCTACCCAGATGCACTTGGCACTAACGCAGACACGCCTTAATGTTTTTCCTCCCACTTGACATTTTGATAGACATATCTAAAATGCATTTATTACCCTGCCTAGCATGCATTTATGACAACATTTATTGTGACAAAGTACAAGGAGGTTTTGTGGTACTCACCGACTCTCCTGCATCTGCTGGCCTCTAAAATCGGCGAACGCGATTGAATCTATGCACCAATACCATCGTTGTTGACTATTACTGCTTTATTCTCGCTCTGCACTCTGATCTCTTGGATGTGTGGATGACAATGAGGATGTATTCCCCTTGTGGTCTATCTTATAGACTACCCTAGCCCTCATTTCCTGAGTCAGTGTTCATTATCCCGTGACTCTGTCACTCTATCCGGTCAGTCCATTCTAGCCTTTCTTTCTTATCGAGAGATTGTCTGCGATGGGTGAACTCACAAAGTTGGTTCCCACTTTTTGGTACGTCCTGATTTTTGATGAAATCATACATTTTTTAGAAAATATAATGATTTAAGCTTTAAGAGGTCCCATTTTAAGTAATTAATTGAAGAGAGTTAAATCAAAGGCTCTTAGATCAAAATTTGTTGGATAGAACCTCTCTACTTCTAAATCATACTTGCAATGGAGTCTCCTTTGTATCTATCAAATGCTGATTAAAAACCAATTTTACATTAGCTTTTGGGGGGTCAAATCAATTCATTTAAAAGTTTTTTTTAAAAAGTATTTAGTCTTTATTATAAGCTTTCCAAATAGTATAACTTTTAATATATTTAATTTCATTAATATATTTTTATTTTATTTCTTATGAATGTAGGTTTTTCACCAAACATGAACTTCTTTGTTCAATGCATTGGGGAAAATAGTAAACTAATTCAAAAAAATTCTGAAAAATATCTATGCACTAGCTATTGATGTTTTCTTTCTAAAAAAAAAAGAAAATTGAATTTTAATATATATAGAATAAGTTATGTGTTCAAACATACACTTATATCTAAATTATAATTAGTCAAACTTTAAAACTTAATAAAATGAAAAATATTCAACATGTCACTATCAAACCAACTACATGCCTTGGGTATTGATGTTACAAACCAAAATTCAAAAGAATTAAGTTTTTATCATTTATAGAAAAAAAATTATGCGTTTTGGGATACACATCACTCTTAAAAAATGTTGTTTGCTGTAAAAAAATGCTTTTTGAGTGAGATGGAAAAATCAATAAAATTTTATTCAAACAAATTTGAAAAAAATATATTTAGAATCTACAAACAAGGTGTTAAAAATCACTAGTTTATATCATCTTCAAATTCTTAACGGTTTAAAAGTTATTGGTGTCGGAAAGTGAAGGTTTTTTTCAAAATATTCATATAAGTGTCAAAGTTGGTCAAAAAGTGGGAACCAGTATTGTGGGTTCACCCTGATCTTTTCAGACATTTTCTTCCAATCTCTCGAGGGGGCAATATCATTCCCATCTTGGGGCAACTTTGTATCAGTTTATCTTATTTTCTTTGAAACAACGCGACAAGCTGCATTGTCTCAAAGAGGGGCAAAATGTAGACACCTAAAATTGTCCAGTCTAATTAAATAAATATCTTTATTTATTTAATTACTTTAGCCTAATTCTTCTATTAATTAAATGAATCTTTATTTATTTAATTAATTCATTTATCCTTTTCTAGCCTTATTTCTCATTTAAATAAATACTTTTATTTATTTAAATAATTTTTTTCTTAAATTAAATAAATACTCTTATTTATTTAATTGATCCCACTTCTTCTATTAATTAAATAAATCTTTATTTATTTAATTAATTCATTAGCCTTTTTTACCCATGACACATGTCTTTCATCTCTTAATTCCTACACTACCTACCCTCTCATTATTTTCTTATTTCGTCTACCTACCCTCTAATCATAGCCGACCATTTATCTTTTACACCTCTCAATCTTATCCCTCCATTTCATATGGTGTCTTCTATATAAGGAGATGCTTCCTTCATTATCAAGCCCTAGAAATATACATTCTAATCAAGCATTCTAGCATTTGAACATTCATATGCGATCGATCCTACTTGCAACCACATTTCCGTTCTTTGTTGAGCTCTTGTGCACACATAAAATCTGAGAGCAAATATATTAAGCAAGATCAATGGAGATAGGAAGAATGGAGATTCAAACCCTATTGGACATGTGATGGCATAATCTTTGTGATTTCATTTGATTTGCATTGTCTTAGGTAATCTTCATATGTTATGGTGGATCTTTGTTGTTGTTAGGCTAGGGTTTTGTGGTTGAATTCATTTAGTCTTTCAATATTGTTGTATCCATTTTCACCATATACAGCTTGAAATCCACAAATAGTGATTTAGACTTTTCTTGTTGAATATCTGGTGCTGAAGAACTTTGTTTCTCTCTATTATGTGGAACCAAGCTGTCTTGGGCTACCCCCATAGCATTACAATGTTGAAAAGGGTTATGATCTGCTGATATAGAAATCTCTTGTCCATTGTAGGGGAACTTAACACACTCATGATAAGTAGAAGGTACTGCTTGCATTTCATGTATCCAAGGTCGACCCAATAAGATATTATATGTGAGGTCTATGTCTAAGACTTACACATCGTGTCCTTTTGTATTGGTCCTACTTGAATTGGCAACATTACTATTCCTTTGGATGACCTTTCTTCATCATCATATGCTTTGATAGTGATCTTTTTGTGTGGATCAATAGATTGCTCAAAGAAGCCTAATGCACGGATAAGTTTTAAGGTACAGATATTGAGTCCAGCTCCTCCATCTATTAATACTCTTTTCACTCGATGCTTGTAGACCAAGACTTCAATGTGGAGTGGAGTATTATGAGGATGACTCAATGAGATATTATCATGCTCAGAAAAGGTAAGGTTATGAGGCCTTGTCATGTGAGCTACCATGGCTTGGAATTTGTCAGCATCCAGATCTTGCGGCAAATTTGTTTCCAATAGGGCTTGTTCCAAGATGTCTTTGTGTTTTGGTGAAAGTTTTAGCAACTCCAGTATAGATATTTGAGTAGGAGTTTTGCGCAGTTGGCTGACTAGATCAAATTGAATTTTGGGTATGGTGTTTGTTGTTGACGTATGTCCCTTCGAGATATATTTTTGAGCTCTGGTGGTTACATTGACGGATTCATGTTCCCGCTTGTCTTTTATTGTAATGACGTTTACTTGATTGTCCTCAGCTGATATATGATTCATGGTGTTATTGTATATGTGATTGATACAAGCTCCACATGTATCGTTTGAGGTTGAAGCTCCATCCTTGTTGTAGTTTGGAAGAGGATTCTTGAAGGCTCCATGGTCACTATTTGTCTTGAGACCATCGACTGTTAAATCGCCTCTATCAATCATGTCTTGAACAATGTTTTTCAGTCTCATGTAATCATTTGTTTCATGACCTTTGTTTTGATGAAAATCATAAAAGTGTGAGTCATTCCACCAGGGTGGTTTGATTTGTGGTTCAAAGTTATTAATTGCTGGTAAGGAGATAATTTTGTTTGCCAGGAGTTCTCTGAATATTGACTCCAATGATTTCCCTAATGGTGTGTAGACGCGTTTTGTAAAGTTGTTGGTGTTACATCGTGAATTTGTATTAGGTCCCTGATTGGTGTTATTGCTTTGGGTATTGTTGGTGTTGTTTGTGTTGAGATGATCTTGATTGGTAGCCAGTGCATAAGTGTTAGTACCTTGGTTAACACCTTTTGGATTCTTTGTAGCTTGAGGATTTCCTGATAAAGCCAACATTGGTTGCTTGGATTTTACATCATTTGATTTGTTTCCTTCTTCATTTCCAGTGTTTTTGTTTCTGGTCTAGAATCTGAATTTGTCTAAGTTGTTGTTATTTTGGTTGTAGTTGGATGAATTTGTTCCTTCTTTGAAGAATTTCAATATTCCTTTCTTGACACATGCCTCCTCTACTTGGATGCCATTTTCAATCAATTTGGAAAAAGATGGTATGCATTGAAGTTTGAGTATGTAACTCATCTCACTATTCAAGTTGTTGATGAAAATTTCCATCTTTTCCTTTTCGGGCACATCTTGAAGATATCTCCAAACCATATGTCGCCAACGTTGAAGGAATACCATGAATGTTTCATTGTTTTTCTTCTTGGTGTTACAAACATCTATCATAGTGATAGCATGTTGAATGTTGTAAGAATATTGAGTGATGAATTTGTTGACTAACTCATCAAAGGATCTGACAGGAGGTTTGATTTTGGATAACCATTCCATTGTTTGTCCTCCCAAGCTTCTTGGGAATAGCCTCATCAAATAGGTGTCATCATGGGCAAATTCAAGACTCATGGTACAAAATTCCTGAACATGATCACGAGGATCGCTTTTCCCATCATATTTGTCAAATTTGGGAATATCTGAGTTTGAGGGAAAAGGTACCATGTTTAGCCATCTGTCAAAAGGATAAGGACAAATTTCATTCAAGGAATACCGTATTGTTGTCCCTTGTTGCATGTCTTGCATTTATCTTTGCAACATTTGCATTTGTTGAGTGAGAGCAATCAAAGGTGCATTTGTTTATCAAGGAAAGAGTTCTTCCCTCGCATTGTTTCTAAGCTGGAATGACATGTGTAGGGGTATGTTTTGTTCAGGGATGTTTTGCTCAGGTAAATTCTGTTCCGATAGATTTTACTCAGGTATGTTTTGTTCAGGGTCACGTGCTTCCTCGTCTCTTTGTCATTCTTGATAATCATAATATCGAGACCTTGTTCTAAATATGTCAGTATCGAAGTCTTCAGGGAGTTTAACTCCTTTGCTTGTGAGCATGAGTAGGTATTTTTCTTTGTCGTTTTCCATGAGTCTTTCCACAAGTTTTTGAAATGAAGCGCTTTCTTGACACTCTTGGAGGAGTTCCTCAGAAATTTCGGTGTCTTCTAGATTTGGACATTCAAAAGGATTTGATAATCTTTGATCCATGCTGGACTTTGGTTGTGTTTCGCTTTGTTTGTTTCATTGAGAGCAAGCAACAATGGGCATCTAATAGAAACTTTCTGCGACAAAGGGAATGAACTCCTCTTCGATGTGTTGCTCAGGGGTTGGTGGTTCAAATCAAGGTATATCGTAAGTGATGCACACTTCGAGGAATAAGGCCGGATTGATCTTTCCTCCTTGATTTAGGTGTTGACTAAATGCTGATTTTTGACAGAAGGCTCTACTCCTCAATGGTTCATTGTCAAATTCATTTGTTTTATCTTGAAGATACAAGCGCATATGACAGAGGAATGTTTGATGAGATTTGAAGAGTTGGTGATTGATGTATAAAAATTTATTCTGTTTGGCAAGTTTCAGAGAACTGAGTTGTTGTTTCCTCACTTAGTGTTATGATAAATACTCTTTCTTCTTAAAATATGAGGATTAGTCATGCACAAGCGATCAATGGTTTCCTTTTCTTTGTTTTGGATTTGGTTAGCTTGTTTGGAAACTTAAGTTTTAATTTATCAAATGAAGGTTTAGATGCCCCCTCACGACAAAGCGTGTCAAATGATATGGAATAAGAGCTTTCCCGATATGAAAACTCAATTTGACAACTTGGAGTTTAAATCAAGTATATTTTTGGATAAAAATTTGTTTGATTGAAGGATTTTTTGATACGTGTGATGATGTTTCCTGATTTTGATAGGAGAGATGTGTTTTACCTTGCGACTAGTTTTCAAATTTTGACAACTTTGTTTTATGGAGAACTTGCCTTGGGAATAGTTTTCGATACTCTGTTTTGATTCTTTGTTTGATGAAGTTCAAGCTAAGGAAAGAAAGCTTCCTAAATTGTTTTCAGATTTTTCAAAAACCCCTGTTTTCTCAGTTTCTGCTATGTGCTAAGACAGAAACCCAATGCGCTACTGAATTTCCTCAACGCGCTAGAGAACGGACTCCACTCGCTAAGCTGCCCTCTGTGACATGCTAACTAGTTGTTTTTGAATTTGTTTTGGTCTAAAAGGTTATGCATTAATATGGGCTACCAATGCGCTAATTGCTAGTCTCGATGCGCTAATTCTTGATCCCCACGCGCTAAGCTATTGCTTCAACGTGCAAGAATGTTTCCACAAAGCGCTAAGTTTAAACTGCTAGTTTTTGATTTGATGACGCGCTAAATTTCAGAATGAATGCGCTAAAGTGAAGCTTTTAAGCGCTAAAATATGGTTTCCAAGCGTTAAGATGTTGTTCTTATGCACTAAACTATCCTGGTAGTTTGACTTGGTGGTTTTTCTGCAATTTTTGAACTTTATTTTTAATGGTGATGGATGATTTTCTGAAGTAATAAATGAAAGCACGACACAAAAGAGGTAACCATTTTGCTTAGTCTAAACAATGAGTGTATGTTCTGCGAGGATGTGTTCAAATCCCCAATGTTTTAACAGGTTTAGATACAACTACATACAATTCAATCAGACTCTCTATTCAAGGGTCATAAATAATACCATAGCCCACTAGTCTCGATACTCTGTCAGCTCAAACAACCTTGTCACCCCGTAGGGGGTGCCCGTTTTTTTGCCTTATGCCAGAAATTAACTCAAAGTGAATTGTTTCACAATTGAGTAGTTATCTAGGGATATATATAGTGAGCGATCTTGGGGGTGGATTCTTCCCCACCCTTGCACTATAATATTACAAACGTTTGGATACTGACTCGACTCAAAGTTTCTATGCTAAAGTTCGTAATCAAGCTTCCCATTCGGTCGTCAGTGATAAACTCCCTCAAGAGGCTTCTCAACCTTTAGAACAAAGGTTTTACATATCTCAAGGATACTGTGGGGAAGGCTAATTGCTGCACGCAAATGTTGAAAAGGACTTTCGTCACTTTCCACTTTTGATTATAGTGGGTTGGAACACTTGGTGTCAAAGTCGTTCCCCTCACACCGGCCAAAGAATGGCTTTAAGAGTTGTTCAACTCCTCAGGAGGGCAGGTCTGCTAAAGGATTTAATGTAATAAACATTAAAAGCATAAGAGTGGTTTGACTTTTTGATCACCTAGTTAAGGGGAGAGCATATTCCTTCCACTTTCGCAACAAAGCAAACAAGTGTTCTTTTTAACTTTTTATTGCAATCATTTGGTAAAATCTATATGGAAATATTGCTCCACAAAAACATGGTGTTTATTTTACTTCTTCAAATCAATGATTATCTAATCTAGGAAAAGAACCTGGTCAACAAAGCAAAACTTCGATGTGATGTCAACAAAATAAAATCGACAAAAGGGGAAGAACTTCCCTCTTTAACTTGAATAAAATAGGACAATTGTGATTCTTTTACTTTGTAAAAATTGAAGTTGATCCTTTTATGCACCAAAGGATGGTGAGATTCTTTTTAAAGCTTTTTTTGCAAAAATAGAAAGATTGTCTTGTTCTTTTTAGAGCCCAAAAATAATTTTTTTCTCCTGTGAAGGCAAGAAATATTTTGATTGTGGGGTAAGTGCACAAAGATGGTGGTCAAAAAGGGGGGTATAAGTAGACACTTTTTTTTTCTGAAATCAGGTGAACCTGAACTTGGAGGCAAAATTTGAAAGTCATCCACTCAAGATATGAAGATAATCAAAGAACAAATATTGTAGTACTCTGAATCTAGTTTCCAAACTACTAAATTTTTTCAAAATTGGATAATATTAAGGGGGTCAAATCCTTCACGCACAAAAAACTGACCTTGATTTTTTCTGAAAAACATAACATAGTGTCTGATGTGCACATAAAAAAAGTCATAGTTAGATTTAGTATTTTGACAAATCCTTTGGCAGAAAGATAGTTAAGAGTGAGCACTAGAAGATGTGTATTTTTTTGTTGAGTATTTTTTTTTTAATGATTTTTCCAATCCAGCACATCCTAAAAATTAGGTACCTGTTCATGCGCGAAGCATAAGTTGCACTAAACAAATCGAAAATACAATTTTTATTTTTTTTTAAATTGTAAAGAATCAAGTGCACTACAATAATATATATTTTTTTAAAAATTTGGATAAGTATATCAAAAGTTATTCAAAAAATGGTGCACCTATGTCTGTGAGAACTATGAAGACATTGGTAAAAGAAATTCAATAATAATATGTTATTGTTGTTCAAATTGAAAAAAAATTATATGGTTAGAAAGCTCAGAAGATGGGTGAAAATATGGTGGCAATTTTAGAAATACCCACTTTATGAAGTGTAAACCTGATGATGACAAAGTCGATAAACCAAGTTGATAAAATAAAACATGTCAAAAATGAGAGAAATGGAGGGAAATCAAACTTCCAATCCATAGCTTTGTC